>NC_142436.1:141825000-144325000 GCF_059453495.1 Arachis ipaensis
ACTGCGAGGAAGAGAGTGTTGGTGTGATGAGGGGAGGAAGAGACTCGAGAAGTTGAGACTCGAGATTGTTGGTGTGATGAGGTGAGGAAGAGAGGCTTCCAGAGCTCCAGCCTCCAGGTCCAGGGGTCAGGGGAGGGGTACTGGGGATTGGGGTAGCCGTTTAGGCAGCGTTAGGGCTTTTTCTCTCTTTTTTTAAAGAAACAAAACGACAGCGTTTTCGGCAAGAAAAGAAAAGAAAAAAAAAAAAAAAAGATTTCCGAACCGGCCGGGTTTCACAAAATCACAGGTTTGCCGGTTTTAATCCAAAACCAGGCGGTTCAAACGGTTCTCTCCGGTTTTGTTCTTTATGCGGTCGATTTACTCAACCGGACTGGCCAAATGACCAGTCACCGATTTTTTGGTCGAACCGGCCGGTCCGGTCCAGTTCTTACAACTATGCTCTCAAGGACAGCAACAGGTATACAACAAAAAAAAAAATTAACATCGAAAGACAGAAGTAGAACCATAACAGAATCAAACAAAATCAGTCAATCACTATAAAAACTAAAATTCAAAATAGAAATTAAAGACAATAGAACTACAAATTATCAATCCTAAACCACAGACAACAATAATTGAAGAAGAAAAATGAAAAATCAGTAAATCACAAATTCAAAATTATTAATTAACAATATTCAACCATTATTCAACCTATTATTCAGCCTAAGAATTCATAGATTAATTAACAATTATTCAACCAATAAGGCCATAACAAGTTTAGAGATTATTCAACAATTATTGTTAAAAAAAAATAGTAAAATACCTAGAAGAACAGAGCTGGTGGCGACGGTGGAGCAGAGCTTGCGACGGAGGAACAAAGCTACGCGACGGAGGCAGGAGGCGAGCTCGGCAACTGTGCTTCCACTGCTGAGAGTCTGAGATGTTAGCTGAGTGAGGGACCGACTGTGCTTCGAAGCTCCAACCGGCGACGGCGTCAGGAGCAGTCCGGCGGCTGAACGAAAGGGAGGGATTGAGCTCGCCGGTGTTGAGAGGAACGGCCAGCTCGAGGATGATGGGAGGGACGAGAGAGGGAGTGTGTGCTGCGCTGTTGGAGAGTTGGAGGGAGTTAGGGTTGGTAGGGTTAGGGGTGTTTTACTGAATGCTAAACGGCTGCGTTTTGGCGTTTTTGTGCAAAATAAAAAAATCGGCCAGGTCCCAGTTCGGTCCGATCGACCGGTTCTCGACCGGTTCAGCAATTTGAAAATGGTTTTGATTCTGGGGATTTTTGATGTTGAACCGAACCGTACAAGTCACCAGTTTGCGGTTAAACCGGTCAGACCGGCCGGTTCGGTCTAGTTTTCAGAATGTAATTAACTAGATTGCATGCTTTAATAAGGTTTCAAATCACACCAATGAATCTTGTTAAGGTTCTTCCTGAAGCTCCTGAAGATCTTGTTTGCGATTGTCTTGGCGGTATTTCTCTAAAACTTCCTCCTTTTTTTTTCCACTTGATATGTGCTTCTTTGTGATAAATACACAAATAAATTGCCTATAGAATTATGTGTTTCTTGGTTTTGGGAATCAGAATTGCTTGAATTAATCATTCAATTTTTACACAAAGATGCTTCAACCATGGTTTTGGTTGCATGGCACGTCTGTCATGTCTAATCCTCATTCAAATAGATCTACCTGCTGCTTTATTTCTCCAAACCAACGTGTAATCTTGTCGTTATACTAATTCTGTTGGACAGATACATTTTCTTGTATGAGACTATAACAAGATCAAAGTTTGAGGTGCTGTCGTCTGAGGTAATCCATATGTTTCAACATTTCATTTTGGCTATCTATTATCTGATAAAGTCATAGGAATATAACTCCATTTCCTTTTGCAGGAGCCAATACATGAGCGAATATCACGAAATGTTGCATCTGCACTGGCATCTTTGAAGTAGCCTAGGAATGTCAGGACTTTTTCAATTCTGTGTTCTATAAACCCCTTTCTAAGGATATATTTAAAACTTACAAGTAGCAGAAATTCTACCAAGAAGTTTTTTTAAATAAAAGAAATTATATAAATAAAGCTTAAAACCTAAAGACAGATGAACATTTAACTCTCATAGAAATCATGCTTGGTCTTTGCCAATTGCACCATGTATTTAACTTGTATACTTGTCAACCAAACCGATGTCTTTGGCACACATTGTTACTGAATAATGAATGATGAATATTTCATTAACTTATGTCACATTGTTCTGGATCTTTCTTTCTTCTTATACTCTCTCTCCTCACATGAAGTCTCAGAATATTGCTCTGCTTCTTTGCTTGGTAATATGACTATGATTAATCATCTTTGTAGTTTAGGGAATTTTTTTATCTTAATTTTTAAGGTTAAATAGGCATATTTTGAAGGATATCAAAGCCATCCTTCTTTTTCGGGTATTGATATCAAAGTCATCTCTATCCAATTAGTTTTCCTTTTGGATTAACAAATTAATTGAGAAGACAAAAAGATGGAAGGAGATCAGTGAAGTTAATAGGATTTTGGGGTAGTCCAGCTGTTCTAAGAGTGAAGTGGGCACTAGCAGTTAAAGGAATAGAGTGCCAATATGTGGAAGAAGATCTCAGCAACAAGAGTGACATGCTCCTTAAATACAACATTGTCTACAAAAAGGTACCTGTTCTTGTGCACCAGGGTAAGCCCCTTGCTGAATCACTGCTCATTCTTGATTATATTGATGAGACTTGGAAGCAAAATACTCTTCTTCCACATTCTCCTTATGAAAGGGCCCAGGCAAGATTCTGGTCCAAATTCGTTGATGACAAGGTAAGAGAGTTGCAGCACCATATTTAGTATCAATCATTTATAGAACTGAGAAAAATGGTCTTAGAGACTATTATGAATTATCAAATCCTCTGAATTATTTATTTACTAAAAACACTGAAAGCATTTATTTTTAGTAAAGATATATTCAGACACAAAATATAGATTGGGACGTTTCTCCCATGGTGAACCAGGTGTCATACAGACTATCTGCCGGCTCATTCAAGTCGACCACGTACTATGCCTGATAATCCGTTGCCTGAACCTGGATCTCTGGCATCTGTGCATGGTGAGCTGGGGCATCGGACTGGATCTCTGGCATTTGTGGATGGTAAGCAGGTGCATCAGCCTGGACCTGGGGATGTTTGGCATCTATGTCCGTCATCATGCTTTGCCCTTTAATGCTTCACATACTATGTATAACAATTCTTTGGAGTTAATTTTCACTGACATATGGGAGCCATCTCCAATCATCTCTAGAAATAGAATGAGATGTTATATTAGTTTTGTAGATATTTCAATTAAGTATACTTTTGTATATTTCCTAACTAATAAGTCACAGGCACTTAATGTCTTTCAAACTTTTCGAAATCAGATTGAAACCCTTACTGACCACAAGATTAAAGCCTTACAAATGGATAATGGTGGAGTTTGTGTCAAATTCTTTCACTACCTTCTTATCTCGGCATGGTATACATACAACATAGACTTTTTTGTCCCTATACACACTAAAAACAGGATATTGTAAAGAGGAGACACCGAAGTATTGTTGAGATTGGCTTATCTTTATTGGCAACATCCTCCATTTCTATAAAATTTTGGGAGGATGCTTTTGGAACTGCTGTTTACTTGATGAATCGGCTACCTACTATTGTGCTTAACTACACCTTTCCATATGAAAAATTATATCAAAGAAAACTAGATTAGTTTGATAAATGTCTTTGGGTGTTCTTGCTTTCCTTAACTAAGACCATACAATAAGCATAAACTTGAATATAGTTATGAGAAATGTCTCTTCCTTGGTTATGATTCTCAATTTTGTGGATATAAGTGTATGAATAAAAATGGAAAGGTGTATATGATTCTCTTCCACAAAATGAGTTGTTTTTAAATCACTCTAGCTACAATACTAACACTAATTCTGCAGCTATGAATTCTATAGCTTCTTATTACAGTGTGTCTTCCATTTCCACACATCAATTTGTGCCTACTTCACAAAATCAAAGTTCACCACATGATGTGACAACTAATTCTCTACCAATTGAAGAGACTTTAGGTGGAAGTGGATCAACTCAATATATAAATCATGAGCACATATCACAAGACAGTACCTCACGTAGTGCTTCTCAGGGGGCTATTGACCAAAGACTTGATTTCCACTCAATTCAACATCAACAACCCACCACAAGCACACACAAGATGGTAACACGGTCTAAACTTGGTATTTACAAACCAAAAGCATATTATGCACATAATGAGATTGATCTATTTCAACAAATACCAAAATAGTCACACAAGCAATCCAAACTCCTCATTGGAAGGATGCTATGGATGCTGAGTTCAGGGTATTAAACCAATGCAATATGTGGACTTTAGTTAATTCACCACCCAATGCAAACATAATTGGAAGCAAGTGGGTATTCGCTATCAAAAGAAATACAAAAGGAGAGCTAGTAAGATACAAAGCTCGTCTAGTTTTTGCATCAGTCGAAGGCATAGAGTATGAGCAAATTTACTCACCTGTAATAAGACCCTCTTCAGCAAGGATTGTTTTGACTTCAGCTATCACTCAAGGATGGGTCTTGCATCAATTTGATTTTAATAACACATTTTTAAATGAAGTTTTGATTGAGCAGATTTTTATGACACAGCCACAAGGTTATGAGGATTCGAATCCTAACCTTGTTTGCAAGTTGAATAGAGCATTATACGGTTGAAAACAGGCACCGAGGGCCTAGTATCTCACATTAAGGGACACATTGATAAGGTTTGGGTTTGTAAGTACTCACTCTGATGTATCATTGTTTGTAAGAAAACTGCAAAATCAGTAATTTACATGCTTATATATGTCGATAACATAGTGGTAACAGGAAATAATTCAAGTGAAATTCAGTACTTAATACAATAATTAAACAAAATCTTTCCTCTTAAAGACCTTGGAAATCTTAGTTTCTTCCTTGGAATAGAATTCACACATTTGCAGGGTGGAAAATTTCATTTGTCACAAAAGAAATATGCTTTAGAGATTCTTCGAAAAGCAAACATGGAAAATGCAAGCGAGATGCCTACACCAAAGGTGGCAAACTTGAAGCTCTATGCAAATGACTCCGACCCGTGTCATGATCTGCAACAGTATCACTCTATAGTAGGAGCTCTTCAATATTTGACAATGGCACGGCCTGACCTTGCATTCTTTGTGAATAGGGTGTCACAGTTCATGCATAACCCAACATACAATCCCTGGAAGGCTGTGAAAAGAATCTTGCGGTACCTGAAAGGAACGGTAAGTATGAAATTTTATTTTCCAGCTATACTGACTATAGACTGTTGGAGTTTGCAGATGCATACTAAGCCAGTGATCTCAATGATCGACGTTCTATAATAGGCTATTGTGTATACTTAGGGACAAACCTCATCTCATGGAAGTGTCACAAGCAGTCAAAAGTGAGTCATAGTAGCAGTGAGGTAAAATATTGTGGCCTTACGTCTGTGCAGTCAGAGATGGTCTCTTTGCAGCAGCTTCTTACTGAGCTTGGAGTTCCACAATTGGTAGTGCCAACGATCTACTGCGACAATTAGAGCGCTGTACATTAGCAGCAAATCCAGTACTTTACAGCCGGTGCAAACATCTGGAATTAGACCAACATTCGTTGAGGGAAATGGTTAATAAGAAGGAATTATATGTAGTTAACATTCCTGTCCTTGATCAGATAGTAGATGTATTAACAAAACCATTATCTGCCAGATTATTTGATGGTTTTAAAGTCAAATTTCGGGTCAGCAATTTACTTCCCCAAAGTTTGAGGGGGGTGTAAGTGATATAAATGAAGTAGGATAGCAGTAATTAGAAAATCAAGATCAAGAAGTGTTTGTTGAGGTTGTTACTTTAAGTACACAATATTATTGTACACAACTCTGCATTTATATAATGCAGAAGTACTTGGCCTTGTAAACACGTTAATTCTCTGCATCTAGTGCAATTGATATTCAGTTCTTTACTTTTCTCTGAGTTTACTCAAAACGTGTTATCAATATCATGTTTAGTTTAAGATAAATATAGAGACTGAATAGTAGATTTGTAATTTAAAAAGTTAAATGAGAGTATTTTTGAAAAAAAAAATGTTATAAAAGTTTCAATCTTCGTCCCCGGAAATTTTAGTCCCGTATGTCCCAACTTTCTGGAGGTATTAAAGGGACTGAAATTTTGTGTCGGAACTGAAATTTTATTTCTAATCTCTAGTCATCAAACACAATACTCAGTCCCCAATCTCAATCCCAGTTTTAGGAAACAAACGCAATCTAAAAATATTAAAAAAGAAAAAACTATTATTTATGAGCTGCGTTTGACCTTGTGATATTGATATTTACCATTTTTCATGACTAAGCTCGTGGTTCCTCTTTATTAATATGGAGAGAATTTTGTGAATGACAATAAAGAGATACTACATTACATAAATGACAGTGTTAAGAAGTTTTTTTTTCCCTAGATGTTAACTTGGTGAATTTTTTTTATTTGAAGAAACTTTTTAAAGATATTAGTTATCATGCATACAAACAAATATACTGATTTAACCCGAAAGTGTGTGACAACAGGAAGGAGAACAAGGATAGAGATGAGCTTTATTTATTTTTCGATCATTATATTTTAAATAATGTGATCTTAAGTAGTAGTGAAGAAGAAAACAATAGTAAAACTAGAGATGATAACGTTGTAGATATGGAATTTTCTAATGTTGCAATTTCTCATGAAATATAGGCCTCCACTTTTAAGTTTTAAGGAGGATGATAGTGAAGAAGTCACAATGTGCAATTTTTTTCCCAATAAGGCTGCAAGTAATTAAAACAACATCAGGTTCTCCAAGACTTGAATATCACTTCAATTCAACTAACGAAAGGTTCAATTCAATCAATAACATTATTACCTTGAATTAAGGACAACTAAAGAATGATCTTTTTGGGTTCTTTGTATGCTAGACTCTATGACAATGGTATATGCTCCACAATGACGTTTTAAGTTTTCTTCTTTAGCCTTTCAATTTCTTCCTCCATTTGATACACAATTAATGCTTTAATCATCACTAACACTTTTTTTCTCGTAGGCGACATGGAGTTGACGAGCTTTCAAGGGTCGCAATGTTCACCAATCACATACCTAAATTGGGGAAAGAATTTGTTTCAAAATAATGGTTAGGATCATGGAGAATAGGAGCAATATTCAAGGAAACGGAGTGTCATTTGTGCACAAATAGGCCTAGAAACCAATTTGTCTTTTATGCATGCGTGATATTTAACGTCTGACACGATAACTTAAACGTGATAAATAAGATAGTTCTGTTAAGAGTTGAAGGAGCAAAATGGGTTAGAGACCAATGTGACTTACCAAATGAATTGTTGGGGATTAATAAGCTAATTAAATTTAATTGGGGGTTTAAATGTCTAATCTAGAATTTGTTGGAGACAAAAATAGCATGGTTCTAAAAAATCAGATCGGACGATTTGATTGGATTAACCGATTTTTTTACCGGTCCAGTAAGAATAAGAACTGCTTGGTAAAAAATGGTATACAAACCGGTCGAACTAGTAATTAACAATTGTTAGAGCAGCCTGATTTTTGGAGTGTTACCGGTTTAGAACTAAAGTCCCCCAAACGCCGTCATTTTTATTTTTTCATTTAAAAAAAAAAACATTCAGAAATCAAAATCCCCTCTTTGATACCCTTTGGCCCTTTCTCGCTCTGAAAACTAGAAAAGAAGTAAAGAACTCAAAAACCCAACCCGGTAGCGTTTGGTGGAGAGACAGAGACGGAAAGACTGAGACTAAGAGACAGAGATTGAAATAAATTTCAGTATTCTATTTGGTACAAAGTGGGAGACAGGAATTGAAATAAGAATAAAACTCTAATTTAATTTGCACAAGGGTAAAATTGAAATTAATTAATTGAAATGAGAATATTTTAGATATAAAATATTATTAAAATTTCAGTCTCCATCTCTAAAAATTTTAGTCCTCTGTGTCTCTACTTTTTGAAAGTACTGAAATACTAAAATTTTTGGGACAGAGACAGAAATTTTAGTACCAGTCTCTGAACTAACAAACATAATATTGAATCTCAATCTTCCGATTTTTGTCTCAGTACCTCAAAACAAACGCTACCCCTCTTCGATATTCAGCCACCATTCCACTTCAGAGCTCAAATTCATCGTCGAACCCTTCTCCTGGGGTGGAGGATTTATTAAAATAAAATTGTTATAAGATATATGAATAAATCTTAGTGCTAGTCATATAACTTAAGAAAAATACTATATGAACAAATGTTTTTGTGTTGTCTCATTCTTTAATCCTTATTTTAACACCTAGCAAGTTCTTGTTATGTTGACACCTAAATTTGTTTAGACTTAGTTGAATATCACTTGTATATCTAACACTGCTCATAAATAAACATGCTTATTTTGAATAATGTAACATAAAAAAAAAAAAAAGTTCTACAAATAAAAATATTACGAATATAAAAGGCTAGAGAGTAGATAATTAGTATGAAGAAAATTAGAATTTATAAAAGAGAGAAAAAAAATTTTCAATTCAAATATTAAATTTCGTTTACCATGCTGCACATATACGTCAAATATTAAACATTTTATATCGACTAACATATTAATATTATATTTCTAACACTTCAACATCTTTACAATGATAGAAAAAGTAAGAAATTATTAATTCCATCAATTGTATTTTTCCAGTAAAGCTCAATCTAGGTTTACAAGTTTTATCCAAACCAATATTTTGAAAATTGAGTCAATCATCGAACTAATAGAGTTAAAAATTTCAAAGTTCAAGGTTTAACTGAGATTTAATTAAGATTAAATCAAATATAATAAAATAATATATTTATATATAAATATATATATTTTTAAACAAATTATATTTTATTATTTTCAATCGGTTAATCATTGAAAACTAGGTCAGTAGATCAGTTACCCAAATTTTTAAATTTTTGACCAGTTTACTAAAGACAATTGGATTTTACCCCAAACTAGATCGGTCTAATAATCAATTCTCGGTTAAAACTAATAAAACTAGTATGAATCATGATCCAAACACATTCTTTTTGTTTCACACAGCCTTAACTAATATTGGGGATGGCCAATAGAAAATCAAACGCACACCAAACTCCAAAAGAGATTATTTCTGAAAGTTTTCTAGTGACTTAAGAGAGGGGAATTGAATTAAGAAAACACAATATATAATAACTTTTACAGATTATACATAACCTAGAAAAACAAGAGATTATTTTTAATTTTATCTCATAATACAGAAGAGAGAAAGAGAGATAGGTTGTCACCACGATATATAGCATGGTTTGGTCTCCTATTCACTGAGACCTACGTCCAATTTTTACCATAAATCACTCAAGAATAAAGAAGAAAACTCGAGCTTCATTGGCTGGATATGCAAACTATTTGTTGCTTTCTTCCTTAAAAAGAATATTCATATATAGAGAATTCGGTTTACTGTTGATGGAGAGAAGTATTTTCTCTTTTGTTCCTTCAGCCGTTGCATACAATCTGACATAGACCATTGGCTTTATTGAGGAGAACTTCCTTATTTTACTTCACAATAAGTGCAACATCTTTTTTTTTTTGTGCTTGATATGTTGTGGAATATTGTATGCTTGTTGTTTTGTCCTTGATCATGATTTCCTGATATCAAAACCTGCAAAACTTGAAATAGAAAGTTAGTCAATTTAGGCAAAATTAAATGTTTGTCATTATCAAGGTAGTTATGACAATGCTTGACTCAACAATCTCCTCTTTGATGACGAACACTTTTAAACTGAATCAGAGTGATAGGATAAAGATAACTTCCCTGATAATGCAACCAGCTCTCGTTGTCTATGTGCGCTAATGCCATAAGAAAAATGAATAATCCATCATAAGAATAATATAAGCAAAACAAAATTCAAGCAAAATATTTGATAAGTCATAAATTAGTTTAATTTCTCTCTTTTTGTCATTAAGGATGAAAATTAAAAACACCTACACCAGAGATAAAGTCCTAGTAATCCAAAGAAAATTAAAGGTTATTACGGTCATCTTTCAGCAGAATAAAATAGGAGATAAAAAAAGTCTCTTAAAAACTCAACTTCAACAGCAGTAGCATAGAGATATTTTTTGGTATCAGAGGTAAACTCATAAGATGATTCCTCTTCCTCTTCACCAGACAAGTAGGACTCATTGTTGAGTTCATCAAGGTAGCTCTTGAGGATGTGTATCCGTTGCTTGGATTTTCTTAAGGCCAATTCTTGTTCACTTTCTTGCCTCCATTGGAGTTCAGTGCTTGTAATCATTAAGACAGTGAGACATAATACTTCTTGAATCAAGGCTTTGACAATGCCTGCGAGAATCTTCAGCTTTGAACCTTTGGTAGGCTTCCCGGATCAATAGGCGAGTCTGGGATAGTAAAATATCCAGAAATCTCAGCATGGGATTGAAATTGTCCATCCAGCTATCTTTTTTGTCGTACCACCTCCTTCCAATAGTGTTATTCTCCTCGTAATTTCATAAGAGAAATCAACATTATTAAAAGCAAATATCATTGTAAGAAATGTAACACAGCAGGGTAGTTTTTTTTTTTTTTTTTCACACACATACATGTGCGTCATCATTAAATAACCAAAGAAAATATTAATTCTGTGAATAAGAGCATATAAAATATTAATTAGTAGGGGGCTGAGTACTCAGAATCAAATAATTTTAGGAGAGCGGATAACAGGCTGGAGACCGCAGCAGCACAGATAAATATTTCCGTCCAATTCTTCCTACTTTATTCATTCACTCTCATTAGTTTTATAGTAACCCTTTAATTTTAACGAAATTTCTGCACAATTATTATTTTCTCTGGATGCGTAATTAAATAATAACACATTACAATTCTTTTTCTAAGGAATGGCTGTTTAATTGCAACAAGAATGAGAAGCTACATAAGAATTTATACAGCTGTTTTTATCCATATGTAACTCAAAACTTGGTTAATAAAACTCCTATTTCCACTGTGCTTTATCAAATAACAGTATTATACATTCTAGGACCAAGTTTTTCCCTTTTTCCCATTTGCCGTTATTTTTTTGACACATTTTAATTGGCTATTATCACTAAAATTCAAAGCATCTATGATCTATCTGTGTGTAATGGTGATCTTAGCTAAGACCTATTACCAACATCTTCAAATATTAGATAGGGAGTAAAATCTTTTTACTATTCCGACTAATTGATCCTAAGAGATATCATTAGAGATGATGCTTATTTAAGTCTTTAATTAGAAGATAAAGAGAATTCTTAGGTTTTTTTCCTGTTTTCATATTCAGTTGATATGCTTTCACGACAATAACACAAATGACGCCTCATTTTAATTTTATATCATGCTTGCAGTTTTACCTAAAAACAATGGCAAAAATAGGCAAACAAAAGGAGGCAAAGTTTCATTATCTTAATCATCCTAATCATGCTTATAAACATATCAACTTAAAAAAATAAAAAATAAAAACAGATTCAATACGGAGACAAAACTAAAGTAATGCAGCACAGAGCAGACACCACTTATCACTCTTGGATAAAAACAAAAATCAGTTTGAATGCATCCTTTGGAAGTGTCACACCTAACTCTTCTTCGAGGGGTTCAGCTCCAAGCGTATCTGGCTCATGCATCAACATGGTTTACTCTCAAATTTCAACATTCTAATTGAAATATAAGAAACAAATAAGAGCATAGTTGTTGTGTTTGTGATTATCGAGCAGAAACCGGTTTCTAAAATCGGAACCCTAAACCCCGTCAAATTTCAGAACCAAATACAAATTAATACATACCTAATCAACGACGTGAGCACAGAGAGGACGATGAGAAGCGCAGAGATCGACGATGGTGAGAGCGGCCCAGCAACGATCAGTGCAGGAGGGTCGAGAAGGAGCGACGGTCGAGTGGTGAGTGTGTGCAGCGATGTGGTGAGTGCGTGCAGCGATGTGGTGAGTGGGGGGCGAAGACGGTCAATGGCGATAGCGAGAGGGTTTTCGATCTTCGCGATGGTGAGCTCTTTGAAAGTGTTTTCTTCGGGCTTTGGAGGTGAGTGATGAGCTTTGGAGGGAAAGGAAAAAAATTTCACTGAATGTGTGAGTTGAGTGTGCTTTCAGGTAAAAAGAGAAAAAAAAATTCACGAAGTGTCAAGTTTTTGCCACTAGATACATTAGGCATCACTTTTGAAGTGCACCCAAAATTTAACAAATAAGTTACTCTCTAAAAGCGCTCTCTTTGATACGAAAAGTGCACCCAAAGATATCAACATACGGCTACGCTTTATAAGTGATTTCTATAATACCTAAGGCTACACTTTTTAAACTATGCCACAATTGTGTTTCCTTTTCTCTTATAAAAACGCAACACGGAGAAAAGCGTAGCCTATCAAATAGGCTACGCTTTTCAAATGTAGCTAAAAAAAATGTGGCTAGATGGGTACTTTTCTTGTAGTCTCGTCGCTGTCGCACGAAGGTCTGCGACTCCGAGTTGAGCTCGTGGCGTTGAGGTCTCATTGTGCTCTCTCTCTGTGTTAAGGTCTCATCGTTCTCTCTCACTCTTTGTCCGAGCTCAACGTCCCTCTTCGAGCTCTCTCTCGCTCTCTCTGTTCGAGCTCAAATCACTCGCCGTCACTTCTCATTCCTCCGTCGCCGCCACTTCCATTCCTCCATCGCCGCCGGCAAACACTGCTGCTTCAATATATTTTTGCTTATTTTGTAATAATGTTAATTCTGAGTTGCTGAGATAATGATTCTAAATTACTGATTTTGTTAATTTTTGCTTATTCTGTGTTGCTGATTTTCTGGAGTAATGTTGCTGATTTCCTAAAATATTGTTGCTGGATTTTGATTTTCTGATTTCCTGAGTTAATTTTAATAATGGTTAATTTATTTAATTTGTTGAATGCTGGTGTGATTCTGAATTCAATTTAATTTGAATTCTGAGTTTGGAATTAGATTCAATTTAGTTTTTGTTGCTATTTAGTTTGGATTTAGAAGTCACAACCACGTTGCTGAGTAATGGATTAGAATCCCAAAAACTAAATATGATTATATGCTTTGGCTCTGTTATATTCAACAGATTTAAGAATTTGTAATTGAATTGAACTTTGTTTTGTGTTACGAATGTATGATTCTTGGTTAGAGGATTTTTACTGTTCAATTCTTTTATGTGAGATGGAAATGATACTCTTATTAAAAGTTATTGATTACTTTATTATTAGAAGTTATTGTTGATTACTTGATTGAAACTTAGAAACTAATTAAAAAGATTTATTTTCTGAACTTTTAATGATAAATTACGGACATTTTGAAATTAGGTTAGAAATTATTAAATTTGAATAACTGAAATTATATATTGAATTTTTAATAAATTTATTGTATATTTAAGTAAATCGGTTCAATCACAGTTCGATCCCAGTTGAACCTATCACTTGATCAGTTCAATAACTGGTTCAGTTCTTGCAACCTTGGAAAATAGGTCAATACTCCTAAAAAGTTTGCAGTGCAATGAGTGAATCCATGTTTATGGCTGCTGCGTTACACCCTTCAAACTCAACCTCACCCGCTTTTCCGCCTCCCCCAACCTCCACCGCACTCACTTTCAAAGCAAACAACAACTTCCCCACACTCTCCGCCACCGTAGAACCACAAAAACACGCCGCTCTACCTGACACTCTTCTCAACAGCACACGCAAGAATCAAGTGCTCCAATTCATTAGAACCACCCCCTTCAACTACCTCTCCGAAACAAATTTTCACCATACAGTTCCCGCCCTCACCTCCAAAACTAGGGGAAAGGTGCATATTTCCGTCTTTGATCCCTCTCCAATTTATCTACTCATTAATACAAATGAATGGAAGTCAAGATTTCTGGTAAAATTGCAATAGTAATATAAAAGCAGAAAACATTGACTAAAAAAAATCATCTAAAAAATTAATGAATTTGCTTACTTGTGGTCTTATGGCACAGGTTAGAGACATATGATAATGGAGAGTACCTTGTTCTAGTTACTACTGTTGATAGAGTCATTAACTCAATTCCTATTTACTTGGTTTATCATGGATCACACTCAATGTTCTTTATTCCCACTTGCAGGTGCTTAACCAGACAAGCTTGTGGTGGTTTGAGAGAACCCAACATATAACTGCTAATGCCGTTGTGTCCACTCCTGATCCTAATGTTATCATAGCAAGAAATGTTCTGTTTTTCTATTGAGTATTTTGTTAATTGGTATTTCGGATTGGTGCTTGCATACACATTTTATCAAATGATTTCAACGGCTATGAATTAACATATATGTTTGGTATAGATTGTGGAGGAGGAGTTAGTTTGTTGGAAATGATAGCTTGAAAAGTATGATAAAAATAGAATATATTTCTCCGGAACTGGAATAAAAGTAAACATTGCAGTTATCATTAAGTGCTCTAAGTTTATTCATGCTACCCAAATTTCAACATGCCAAGCTTATTCTTTATTCATGTTGCCGTCAATATTATTAAAATATTTTCTTTACAAAAGTGTAGATGAAGATTCTAGAAATTATTTGTTGACACCTTATTACGGCTGTTTGTAGCTAGAGGGTTTGTGACCGGAAAGATTGATACTTCACTATGGACAGTCTATAATAAAGGCATTCAGAACTATTGTGGCAATGTCCTCCCGTTGGTGAGGTCCCTATATTTTTTGTTTTGCATTCTTACAATTGTTTTTCTCTTTATTTTATACGCTATAACGTTATATAACACATAACAAATTTGGTAAAAAACCAAAAAGCTGGTTGAAAATATTTTCACGCCTACAACCAAAGTTGCAGATCATGATGTTCCTGTACTTCCAGATGAGGTATTATTCCTTGTACTTTCATCTGCATCTATCTTTTCAATACAATTGAAGTTATAGTGGAGGACCAGATTTAGAGACCCAAGGAATGAATAGACAGATCAAATAATGTTGCAAGAATAAGAAACAATAGGCAGATTTATCTTATTATGCTGTTTTTTTCTTCTTTTTTAAGGCAACGTCAATGTTTTTCTGGATAATATTATTTTCTTAAGAGCCTAGTTCATATCATACAGTACAATTGCTTCTTGATACTAGTGAGGATATGATTAATGATGGATAATGTTTTTACTATTTTTTAATAGTTTTTTTATCTAACCTTTTCAATTCTTTTTATAATCCGTTTCCCTTGCAGATTATAGAAAGGGATTAATGACAAGAACTGATTACGAGAAAGTCAACAGAAAAGCTTTTAAGTCTTTTGAATAGGTAATTAAGTATTTTATCATGTCATTTATAAATTTGATGAAATGAAAAAAAGTAATGATATGCCTTCTCAATGTATCTCGAGATAGTAACGACACACTCTCAATGTATGTGCTATCTATTATTTGAATTATAGAGATGAATAGTTGGTGTAGACTTATTCTTCAGAATTGTCAGTCTGTTGCACTGGATCACTTCTAGTTCAATGAAAATCTCGAACTTGTCCATGTATTCTTTTCAATAATGCCTTACTGGAACAAAAGTATAAATACCATTTCTCTATGATGAGAGGGAAACTTATTGTTATTATTGCTGTGATGCAATTTGACTTTTGACATTGGCTTGTTTTGATGAAATTTGAATTTCCAGTAGCTTCAAAACATAGCCTTATATTAGTTGACACATTATGAATTTGGGAAGGCAGAAGATGATTCAATTATGTTGATTGATGAGGTTCATTGGAATCCCTTATGTTTATTAGATTCTAAAATGCACTCCACACAATTTATGAATATAGAATAGAGTTTCGTTTTAGAAGATATTGGGTTGCCAATTCTTATCTTGAGCGCTTTCAAAATGGTTTGGAGTTTGAAAATGTTGATAATGTACTCTATCTGTATCAATAACATTATTTTCTATGTAGAGTGCATTATATTTTATTTTTTGCTTAAAGGTCTAGGGATATGTTATTTTATCCCGAATAAAATAACATATCCCTAAACCTTTAAGCAAAAAATAAAATATAATGCACTGTACATAGGAAATATAATTACTGATATATATATATATATATAGAACACTTTATCAAACATTTTCAGGCTCCAAACCATTTTGAAAGCGCTCAAGATAAGAATTGGCAATCCTCTACTTGAATCAGGAGTGTGCACCTACAATTTTCAAAAACAACTTTATTCTATATTCTTAAATTGTGCAAAGTACATTTCAGAATCTAATAAACATCAAGAATTCCAATGAACCTCATCAATCAACATAATTGAACCGTCCTCTGCCTTCCAAAATTCATACTTTGTGTTAACCAATATAAAGCCATGTTCTGAAGCCACACGCGCGGGAAATTCAAATTTCATCAAAGCAACACCAATATCAAAAAATCAAATTGCATCACAACAATAATAACGATAAACTTCCTGCTTATCACAGGTATTTATACTTTTGTTCCAGTGCAACAGACCGACAATTCTAAAAAACAAGTCTACACCATCTATTCATCTCTATATTCCAAATAACAGATAGCACATACATTGAGAGTGTGTCGTTACCATCTTAGGATACATTGAGAAGGCATATCATTACTTTTTTCATTTCACAAAATTTATAAATGACATGATAAAATGTTTAATTACCTTACCGTATTTAAACAAACTTAAAAAACTTTTCTATTGACTTCCTCATAATCAACTCTTGTCATTAATTCCCTTTCTATAATCTACAAAGGAAATTGATTATAAAAAGAACTGAGAAAGCTAGATAAAAGAAAACTATTAAAAAATAGTAAAACATTATCTATCATTAATCATATCCTCGCTAGTATCAAGAAGCAATTGTACGGTATGACATGAACTAGGCTCTTAATAAAATAATATTATCCACCTGATGCTGCCTTAAAAAAAAAGAAAAAAAGAGCATAATAAGATAGATTTGACTATTGTTTCTTATTCCTACAACATTATTTGATCTGTCTATTGATTCTTTGGGTTTCTAAATCTAGTCTTTTACTGTAACTTCAATTGTATTGAAAAGATAGATGCAGATGAGAGTACAAGGAATAATACCTCATCAGCCAACTTTTGGTTTTTTTTACCAAACATGTGATGTGTTATATAACATTATAGCCTATTAAATAAAGAGACAAACAATTGTAAGAATGCAAAACAAAAAATATAGGGACTTCACCATCCGGGAAGGCATTGCCACAATAGTTTCAGATGCATTTATTGTAGACTGTCCATAATGAAGTTTAGTACTTCCGGTCACAAACCCTTTAGACCGCAGTAATAAGGTGGCAACAAACACTTTCTAAAATCCTCCTCTCTGTTTTGTAAAGAAAATATTTTGATAATATTGAGAACAATATGAATAAAGAATGAGCATAGCATGTTGAAGTTTGGGTAGCATGAATAAACTTAAAGCACTTAATGATAACTGCAATATTTACTTTTATCCCATTGCTCCGAAAAAATATATTCTATTTTTATCGTACTTTTCAAGTTATCATTTCCAGCAAACTAACTCCTCCTCCACAACCTATACCAAATATATATGCCAATTCATAGCCATTGAAATCATTTGATAAAATGTGTATGCAAGCACCAATCCGAAATACCAATTAACAAAACACTCACCAACAAACTCAACCGGAAAAACATAACATTTCTTTGTTATGATAACAATAGGATCAGGAGTGAACACAACGGCATTAGCAGTTATATACTGGGTTTTCTCAAATCATCACAAGCTTGTCTGGTTAAGCACCAAGTAAACAGTTCATACAAAGAACAAGGATAGAGAATAAGAACACAAAAACCTGTCCCTTGAAGGGAATTGAGGCAAGGACTCTATCAAATGCACTCTGCCATAAGACCACAAGTAACCAAATTCATCAATTTTTCAAATGATTTTTTTAGTACAATGTTATGTGCTTTTATGTTACTGCTGCAATTTTACCAGAAATCTCGACTTCCATTCATTTGTATTAATGAGTAGATAAATTGGAGAGGGATTAAAGAGATAAATATGCACCATTCCCCTGGTTTTGGAAGTGAGAGCGAGAACTGTATAGTGAAGATTTGTTTCGGAGAGGTAGTTGAAAGGGGAGGTGGTTCTGATGGATTGGAACACTTGGTTCTTGCGTGTGCTGTTGAGAAGAGTATCGAGCAGAGCGGCGTGTTCTTCTTGTTGTGGTTGTGCGGCGGCGGAGAGTGTGGGGAAGTTGTTGTTTGATTTGAAAGTGAGTGCGGAGGAGGTTAGGGGAGGCGGAAGAGCGGGTGTGGGGTTGATTTTGAAGGAGGTTTTGGGACGGTTTAACGCAGCAGCCATAAACATGGATTCACTCATTGCACTGCAGGCTTCAGGTACCATTTATTCTAAAGAATAACGCCACTTTTTCAACACATAAAGCAACAAAAACTAAATTGAATCCAATTCCAAACTCAGAATGCAAATTAAATTGAATTTAGAATCGCACCAGCATTCAACAAATTAAATAAATTAACCATCAATAAAATTAACTCATGAAGTCAGAAAATCAGAAATCCAGCAACATTGGACTTGTTTGGGTGAGCTTCTAAGAAAAGATCTTTTTTCGAGTTATCTTTTTTTAAAAGATCTTATGAAAAAAATAAAAGTAATTTTATGTTTGGGTATCTCATGTATCAATTATGTTTGGATATAACAATATAAAAATACTTTTTTGTTTATTTATTACATGAAAAACATCTTTGTTTTAAGAAAAAAAGATCTTTTAAAAAAAGATGTAAATTACATCTTCTCAAAAAAGATGTTTTTTTTTCTAGTGCTTTTATTTTTACTACTAGAAATTTGCCAAACACGCCAAAAAAGGATCTTTTTTCAATCCTTTTTTCATTGAAAAAAGATCTTTTTTTATCAAAATAACGGCCACCAAACAAGCACAATATTATTTCAAAAAATCAGCAACTCAGCAAAAATTAACAAAATCAGTAATTTAGTATCATTATCACAGCAACTCAAAATCAGCATTATTACAAAACAAGCAAAAATATATTGAAACAGCAGTGCTTACCAGCGGCAACAGAGGAAGGAAAGTGGCAGCAACGGAAGAATGAGAAGTGATGTCGACAACAGCAGTTCCACGGGGCGGCAAAAGCACCCTCCACCCGAGGAGAAGGGTTCGGCGATGAATTTGAGCTCTGAGGTGGGATGGTGGCTCGGTATGGAAGAGGGTTTAGGATTGGGTTTTTGAGTTCTATACGTCTTTCCAAGTTTTCAGAGAGAGAAAGGGCCAAAGGTATCGATGAGGGGATTTGATTTCTGAATCTATTTTTTTGTTTTAACGAAAGAATTAAAACGACCGCGTTTGGAGGCCTTTGGTTTTGAACCGGTAACACTCCAAAAACCGAGCTGGTCTAACAATTGTTAATTTATACTTGTAATTAACTAGATTGCATGCTTTAATAAGGTTTCAAATCACACTAATGAATCTTGTTTGCAAATTATCTTGGCAGTATTTCTCTAAAACTTCCTCCTTTTTTTTCCACTTGATATGTGCTTCTTTGTGATAAATATACAAATAAATTACCTATAGAATTATGTGTTTCTTGGTTTTGGGAATCAGAATTGCTTGAATTAATCATTCAATTTTTACACAAAGATGCTTCAACCATGGTTTTGGTTGCATGGCATGTCTGTCATGTCTAATCCTCATTCAAATTGATCTACCTGCTGCTTTATTTCTCCAAACCAACGTGTAATCTTATCGTTATACTAATTCTGTTGGACAGATACATTTTCTTGTATGAGACTATAACAAAATCAAAGTTTGAGGTGCTGTCGTCTGAGGTAATCCATATGTTTCAACATTTCGTTTTGGCTATCTATTATCTGATAAAGTCATAGGAATATAACTCCATTTCCTTTTGCAGGAGCCAATACATGAGCGAATATCACGAAATGTTGCATCTGCACTGGCATCTTTGAAGTAGCCTGGGAATGTCGGGACTTTTTCAATTCTGTATTCTATAGACCCCTTTCTGAGGATATATTTAAAACTTACAAGCAGCAGAAATTCTACCAAGAAGTGTTTTTTCAAATAAAAGAAATTATATAAATAAAGCTTAAAACCAAAAGACAGATGAACATTTAACTCTCATAGAAATCATGCTTGGTCTTTGCTAATGGCGCCATGTATTTAACTAGTATACTTGTCAACCAAACCGATGTCTTTGGCACACATTGTTACTGAATAATGACTGATGAATATTTCATTAACTTATGTCACATTGCTCTGGATCTTTCTTTCTTCTTATACTCTCTCTCTTCACATGAAGTCCCAGGGAATATTGCTCTGCTTCTTTGCTTGGTAATATGCCTATGATCAATCATCTTTGTAGTTTAGGGAATTTTTTTATCTTAATTTTTAAGGTTAAATAGGCATATTTTGAAAGATATCAAAGCCATCCTTCTTTTTCGGGTATTGATATCAAAGCCATATTTATCCAATTAGTTTTCCTTTTGGATTTACAAATTAATTGAGAAGACAAAAATAAGCTTTTCACAATATCCTATTTGAAAAGAGAAAACAAAGAAACCTAATACCAAGAACAGAAAATCTACAACTCCAGCACAAAATCTATAAGAACTCGTTCTAGCTAGAAAGATAGATTCCATCACATGGAGTGTAGAAAGAAATACTGGGCTGCTTCCCATTTGACACGGGTATAAAGTTAGAAGCAAGTTAAAAAGTCAGATCACTTTATCTTTTGTTGTAGTGGATGTGAAAATGACTAAACTAATTCGCAATTATAAAAATAAAAAAAGAACCACAACAATTTGGATACCATCACAGCCTTTATCTTTTCTTTCTTGAATTACCTTTCATCTATATAGTAAATTGAGTGAGATCATCTTGATTCACTCTTCCATTCTGTTTTGCTGTTTTGTTCCATGTTAGGTACCAGTTGTTAATACATTAATATCGTGTCTTTCTTGATCCTTAAACTATTAACAAAACAGAGGCATAACAAAAATAAAGAGCAAGCTGAAGTTGATGCATGCCAAAAGAAAATTTCCCTAAACTTTCTTAGTAACAATCATCTGAATAACTATCAAGGACAACATCATGTACATCATCAAGACACTTCTGAGCAATCTCGATGCACTTCTCAAACATCACATCAAATTAATTAAGATTAAGAAGAGAACTAGATGAAGTTAGTGTTGTTGGTTGGGTTAGCTGCAGCCTGGTTTTTATATTGGAATTTAATCATGATGAATTGAAAAAAAACATACCTTAGCTGCTCTTGTTCTTGCCCTTGCCCACCTTGACACAGCAGATTCTTGTTTCTCCACATCAAAGAATGAAACTGAACTCCTTTTAAGAGCAGCAAAATCCAATGCCTTCCACCTTCATCATTCAAAAACATTCAATTATTTACATGTATAAGATAGAAATTTAATCAAACACCTAGCGCGCACCAACAAAAAAAAGGCATGTTTTCATGAAAAACTAACCATAGTTCCTCCACCACCACAGCACAATCTGCCCAGTATCTTCTGGTACGGTAACTCTTATAAACCTTCTGCAGCTTAGTGGCAGCTGCATTGAACTCGATTTGGAGAAAAAGAAATTAACAAAAACACAAAAAGTGCTTGACAATTAGTACTATAGTAGTAGTAGTAGGCAAGGAATCAAATTTCTGGAAGCTTTGGTGGAAATTATGCATGTCTTCCATAAAGGACTAACTAACTATATATAGTATTTAAAAGAAACGGCAATACAGGGGGAAATAAGAGGAAAGTTACAGTGGAACCCTACCCTACCATGTTATTAATTAGTAGGGGGCTGAGTACTCAGAATCAAATAATTTTAGGAAAGCGGATAACAAGCTGGAGACCGCAGCAGCACAGATAAATATTTCCGTCCAATTCTTCCTACTTTATTCATTCACTCTCATTAATTTTATAGTAACCCTTTAATTTTAACGAAATTTCTGCACAATTATTATTTTCTCTGGATACGTAATTAAATAATAACACATTACAATTCTTTTTCTAAGGAATGGCCGTTTAATTGCAACAAGAATGAGAAGCTACATAAGAATTTATACAGCTGTTTTTCTCCATATGTAACTCAAAAACTTGGTTAATAAAACTCCTATTTCCACTGTGCTTCATCAAATAACAGTATTATACATTCTAGGACCAAGTTTTTCCCTTTTTCCCATTTGCTGTTATTTTTTTGACACATTTTAATTGGCTATTATCACTAAAATTCAAAGCATCTATGATCTATCTGTGTGTAATGGTGATCTTAGCTAAGACCTATTACCAACATCTTCAAATATTTGATAGGGAGTGAAATCTTTTTACTATTCCGACTAATTGATCCTAAGAGATATCATTAGAGATGATGCTTATTTAAGTCTTTAATTAGAAGATAAAGAGAATTCTTAGGTTTTTTTCCTGTTTTCATATTCAGTTGATATGCTTTCACGACAGTAACACAAATGACGCCTCATTTTAATTTTATATCATGCTTGCAGTTTTACCTAAAAACAATGGCAAAAATAGGCAAACAAAAGGAGGCAAAGTTTCATTATCTTAATCATCCTAATCATGCTTATAAACGTATCAACTTAAAAAAATAAAAAAATAAAAACAGATTCAATACGGAGACAAAACTAAAGTAATGCAGCAGAGAGCAGACACCACTTACCACTCTTGGATAAAAACAAAAATCAGTTCGAATGCATCCTTTGGAAGTGTCACACCTAACTCTTCTTCGAGGGGTTCAGCTCCAAGGGTATCTGGCTCATGCATCAACTTGGTTTACTCTCAAATTTCAACATTCTAATTGAAATATAAGAAACAAATAAGAGCATAGTTGTTGTGTTTCTGATTACCGAGCAGAAACCGGTTTCTAAAATCGGAACCCTAAACCCCGTCAAATTTCAGAACCAAATACAAATTAATACATACCTAATCAACGACGTGAGCACAGAGAGGACGATGAGAAGCGCAGAGATCGACGATGGTGAGGGCGGCGCAGCAACAATCAGTGCAGGAGGGTCGAGAAGGAGCGACGGTCGAGTGGTGAGTGTGTGCAGCGATGTGGTGAGTGCATGCAGCGATGTGGTGAGTGGGGGGCGAAGACGGTCAATGGCGATAGCGAGAGGGTTTTCGATCTTCGCGATGGTGAGCTCTTTGAAAGTGTTTTCTTCGGGCTTTGGAGGTGAGTGATGAGCTTTGGAGGGAAAGGAAAAAGATTTCACCGAGTGTGTGAGTTGTGTGCTTTCACGTAAAAAGAGGAAAAAAATTTACGAAGCGTCAAGTTTTTGCCTCTAGAGTAGATGTTACAATACTCCACTGTTGTTTGGAATTTTAAAATTTCTTTTTATTAATATTATTATAATATATATTGGCACAGTATTTTAGAAGACATTATATTAATAGAATTTTTAATGCATATTGATAAAATTATTAAGCAATTAATATATTATTCTTGTAAAACTATAAAAAAATATTTATATTTAAATTATAAATACTTATTAATAAACTTTTATAGAACTCGTTAATACTTTTATTATACTTTTAACATACACAATATTTTATTCTTCTATTTTATATCATATTTTTATTATACTATAAAAATTATTAATAAGTACAATAAAACATATTAGTAAGTATTATAAAAAATATTATTGAATAATTATTTTATTATATTCATTAATATTTTTTATAGTAACATTTAAATATGGTATAAAAAAAGGAGTGAAAATAAATATAGTGTAAAATAGAGGAATAAAAAAATAGTCTAACAAATTACCAAAATTTTGAATGATCTGTGTCCTAACAAAAGAAAAATGGATTCATGTAATTAAAGATGTTTTTATTTGTTTTGAAAATTAAAAAATTACTTTAATTCATTTAAATATTTTTTCATATATTAGTCTTTTATAATTAAATTTAAATTTTGAATTTCTAATATTAGTAAATAAAATTAATTATAAAAATTACAAAATTTGAATCCAAAAAATTATTTTTAAAAGAGACATCTTGAAATGAATATTAATTTTAGTAGATGGGTGTTTGACAATATTTTTCAAAAGGGAAAAATGAAAAATTATTATTCTACATTCTAAAATGAAATTTATTTTTATTTTAAAATTTTAATACGTTAATAGTTTAATATATCTAAATGTATAAACCTCATATTTCTAAGAAATTTTCTCAAAAATAATGTTAATAAAATGTTTATACGTATAGATATCTAGAAAATAATTGATACATAGAAAAAAATATTGTTTAAATTTAAACAATAGCTTATGTTGTGACATGGATAGATAAGGATGATGGATGTCCATTCATGAGAACTGAGAAACACATTTTTCCTATGTTGAAGGAAATAAATTCTTAGAATGAAGAAGTTTGAAACGTAAACTTTATGTGCCTATAAATACATGTACTGAGGCAAAGGGAATATACACAGAAATAATAAAATACTATTTTCTCTCTTGAGTCACTACTAATAGTTTTCTCTCTCTTTCTTTTATTACTGCATATAAATAAAAGAATAATTTTATTGAGCTAATTATATTAATACTAGAGTCTTCTATTTACACATCTCTATTTTATATGTAGTATATCTTTTATTTATTTTACAACACGTTATCAGCACGAGACTCTTATCAAAATTTAGGAAGACTCAGGTAACAAATTTTCATTATGTCGAAGCTCTCTCATCTTGAATTCAATGCTCTTGATATTTCTGGAAACCATTATTTATCATGGATATTAGATGCTGAAATCCATCTTGATTCAATGGATCTTGGAGATACCATTAAGGCTGAAAATAATGCATTCCAGAAGAATAAAGCCAAGGTCATGATTTTTCTTCGTCGTCATCTTGACGAATGATTGAAAAATGAATATCTCACATTAAAAGATCCTACAGATCTTTGGAAAGACCTTGAAGAAAGGTATAATCATAAAAAAACGGTGATACTTCCTCAAACCCGATATGAATGGACGTACTTGCGTCTACAGGATTTTAAATCCATAAATGAATATAATTTTGCAATGTTTCGAATCACCTCACGAATGAAATTATGTGGAGAAAAGATAACTGATCATGATATGTTGGAGAAAACTTTCTCAACCTTCCATGCCTCGAATGTGCTCCTGCAGCAGCAGTATCGAGAAAAAGGGTTTAAAAAATATTCCGAGTTAATTTCTTGCCTTCTTGTTGTTGAACGCAACAATGAGTTGCTCTTGAAAAATCATGAAGCGCCCAGCTGGCGCCGCCCCATTTCCTGAAATAAATGCGGCAAATTACCCCAGAAGAGGTAAATGGCAATCTTTTAATAACAAGAAAAATTATGGAAGGAAAAGGAATTATGTTCAAAAGAGAGGATCTTACCAGAAGTGGGATAAAGAAAGAAATATTGGGCAAAATAAATCAACAGATGATAAGTGTTTCCGTTGTGGTGGAAAGGGTCATTGGTCACATACCTGTCGTACCCCAAGGCACCTAGTCGATCTTTACCAGGCATCTTTGAAAAAGGATGACAAAGGAAACGAAACAAATTTTGTTTCAAATGATGCTAAAAATTCCACCACTCATTATGATGTATCTGATTTCTTTGAAGATCCTGAAGGAAATATTGGTCATTTGATTAATGATGGAATAGTTTAATATGTGAGATTGTTAAGTATCCATGCAAATAAATAATGTAAAGAACTTATTGTTAAGTTTTATTTTTTGTGTATTTAAGTTTCAAATGTGATGTATATAAATAATGAAATATTAATGTTTATGATTTTTGAAATCATTAAATGTGTCATGTTTAAAAAACAAAGTTTTAGTATATGACATTATTTTTATGTAGCAGCAAAAATTCTACCAAAAAGTGTTTTTTTAAATAAAAGAAATTATATAAATAAAGCTTAAAACCAAAAAGTCAGATGAACATTTAACTCATAGAAATCATGCTTGGTCTTTGCCAATTGCGCCATGTATTTAACTTGTATACTTATCAACCAAACCGATGTCTTTGGCACACATTGTTACTGAATAATGAATGATGAATATTTCATTAACTTATGTCACATTGCTCTGGATCTTTCTTTCTTCTTATACTCTCTCTCTTCACATGAAGTCTCAGGGAATATTGCTCTTCCAATTTCGCCTCCGGTTCTCTTCTACAATTCCTCCGCCTCTCTTTCTCGTTGTCAGATCCATTTAGTTCTCTGTTTTTTTTAATTCATATATTATTTTTTTATTTAAATATTGATTTAAAATTGTGTTTATATATTAAATTAGATTGGATCTGAATTTTTTATTTATTCTGTATTTGTTATTATTAATAGTTATAATTTGTTTTGAAATGGTGGTAGAGAGGTGGTTATGGTGATTTTAATGGTAGTAATTTGAATTGAAATAATGGTAAAAAAGTGGTGTTGATGGTTTGTGGTAGGGATAACATTGTCATTTTCTTAGAATCATAAATTACATATAGTGTTATGTCCTTGAGTACCAAACAAGTTCTCAAATTTCATGTGTCATTGTGTCTATGTCATTTTGTATATTTGTGTCTGTGTCTTATTTATCTCCACCCACTAACCAAACGGAGCCAAGTACACATTATTATTGTACACAACTCTGCATATAATGCAGAAGTACTTGGCCTTGTAAACACGTTAATTCTCTGCACCTAGTGCAATTGATATTCAGTTCTTTACTTTTCTCTGAGTTTACTCAAAACGTGTTATCAATATCATGTTTAGTTTAAGATAAATATAGAGGCTGAATAGTAGATTTGTAATTTAAAAAGTTAAATGAGAATATTTTTGAAAAGAAATGTTATAAAAGTTTCAATCTTCGTCCCCGGAAATTTTAGTCCCGTATGTCCCAATTTTCTGGAGGTATTAAAGGGACTGAAATTTTGTGTCGGAACTGAAATTTTATTTCTAATCTCTAGTCACCAAACACAATACTCAGTCCCCAATCTCAATCCCAGTTTTAGGAAACAAACGCTATCTAAAAGTATTAAAAAAGAAAAAACTATTATTTATGAGCTGCGTTTGACCTTGTGATATTGATATTTACCATTTTTCATGACTAAGCTCGTGGTTCCTCTTTTTTAATATGGAGAGAATTTTGTGAATGACAATAAAAAGATACTACATTACATAAATGACAGTGTTAAGTTTTTTTTTTCCTAGATGTTAACTTGGTGAATTTTTTTTATTTGAAGAAATTTTTTAAAGATATTAGTTATCATGCATACAAACAAATATACTGATTTAACCCGAAAGCTATTTACCTTGAATTCCGGATTTCACACTATCTATGGAGACAAGGAGATTAAAAAAATGTGTGACAACAAGAAGGAGAACAAGGATAGAGATGAGCTTTATTTATTTTTCGATCATTATATTTTAAATAATGTGATCTTAAGTAGTAGTGAAGAAGAAAACAATAGTACAACTGGAGATATGGAATTTTCTAATGTTGCAATTTCTCATGAAATATAGGCCTCCACTTTTAAGTTTTAAGGAGGATGATAGTGAAGAAGTCACAATGTGCAATTTTTTTCCCAATAAGGCTGCAAGTAATTAAAACAATATCAGGTTCTCCAAGACTTGAATATCACTTCAATTCAACTAACGAAAGGTTCAATTCAATCAATAACATTATTACCTTGAATTAAGGACAACTAAAGAATGATCTTTTTGGGTTCTTTGTATGCTAGACTCTATGACAATGGTATATGCTCCACAATGACGTTTTAAGTTTTCTTCTTTAGCCTTTCAATTTCTTCCTCCATTTGATACACAATTAATGCTTTAATCATCACTAACACTTTTTTTCTCGTAGGCGACATGGAGTTGACGAGCTTTCAAGGGTCGCAATGTTCACCAATCACATACCTAAATTGGGAAAAGAATTTGTTTCAAAATAATGGTTAGGATCATGGAGAATAGGAGCAATATTGAAGGAAACAGAGTGTCATTTGTGCACAAATAGGCGTAGAAATCAATTTGTCTTTTATGTATGCGTGATAACTTACCGTGATAAATAAGATAGTTCTGTTAACAGTTGGCGGAGCAAAATGGGTTAGAAACCAATGTGACTTACCAAATGAATTGTTGGGGATTAATAAGCTAATTAAATTTATTTGGGGATTTAAATGTCTAATCTAGAATTTGTTGGAGACAAAAATAGCATGGTTCTAAAAAATCAGACTGGACGATTTGATCGGATTAACTGATTTTTTTACCGGTCCGGTAAGGATAAAAACTGTCTGGTAAAAAATGGTATACAAACCGGTCGAACCAATAATTAACAATTGTTAGACCAGTCCGATTTTTGGAGTGTTACTGGTTCAGAACCAAAGTCCCCCAAACGCCGTCATTTTTATTTTTTCATTTAAAAAAAACATTCAGAATGATACCCTTTGGCCCTTTCTCGCTCTGAAAACTAGAAAAGAAGTAAAGAACTCAAAAACCCAACCCTAAACTCTCTTCAATATTCAGCCACCATTCTATTTCAGAGCTCAAATTCATCGCCAAACCCTTCTCCTCAGGTGGAGGATTTATTAAAATAAAATTGTTATAAGATATATGAATAAATCTTAGTGCTAGTCATATAACTTAAGAAAAATACTATATGAACAAATGTTTTTGTGTTGTCTCACTCTTTAATCCTTATTTTAACACCTAGCAAGTTCTTGTTATGTTGACACCTAAATTGTTTAGACTTAGTTGAATATCACTTGTATATCTAACACTGCTCATAAATAAACATGCTTATTTTGGATAATGTAACATAAAAAAAAAAGTTCTACAAATAAAAATATTACGAATATAAAAGGCTAGAGAGTAGATAATTAGTACGAAGAAAATTAGAATTCTTAAAAGAGAGAATAAAAAATTTTCAATTCAAATATTAAATTTTATTTACTATGCTGCACATATACGTCAAATATTAAATATTTTATATCGACTAACATATTAATATTATATTTCTAACACTTCAACATCTTTACAATGATAGAAAAAGTAAGAAATTATTAATTCCATCAATTGTATTTTTCCAGTAAAGCTCAATCTAGGTTTACAAGTTTTATCCAAACCAAGATTTTGAAATTAAAATTGAGCCAATCATGGAACTAATAGAGTTAAAAATTTCAAAGTTTAAGGTTTAACTGAGATTTAATTAAGACTAAATCAAATATAATAAAATAATATATTTATATATAAATATATATTCTTAAACAAATTATATTTTATTATTTTAAATCGTTTAATCATTAAAAACTAGGTCAGTAAATCAGTTACCCAAATTTTTAATTTTTGACCAGTTTTTTTTTTTTTTTTGTGACAATTTTTGACCAGTTTGCTAAAGACAATTGGATTTTACCCTAAACTAGATCGGTCTTTCTCGGTTAAAACTAATAAAACTAGTATGAATCATGATCCAAACACATTCTTTTTGTTTCACCAGCCTTATCTAATATTGGGGATGGCCAATAGAAAATCAAACGCACACCAAACTCCAAAAGAGATTATTTCTGAAAATTTTCTAGTGACTTAAGAGAGGGGAATTGAATTAAGAAAACACAATATATAGTAACTTTTACAGATTATACATAACCTAGAAAAACAAGAGATTATTTCTAATTTTATCTCGTAACACAGAAGAGAGAAAGAGAGATAGGTTGACACCAGGATATATAGCATGGTTTGGTCTCCTATTCACTGAGACCTACGTCCAATTTTTACCATAAATCACTCAAGAATAAAGAAGAAAACTCGAGCTTCATTGGCTGGATATGCAAACTATTTGTTGCTTTCTTCCTTAAAAAGAATATTCTCTTTTGTTCCTTCAGCCGTTGCATACAATCTGACATAGACCGTTTGGCTTGATTGAGGAGAACTTCCTTGTTTTACTTCACAATAAGTGCAACATCTTTTTTTTTTTTTTTTGTGCTTGATATGTTGTGGAATATTGTATGCTTGTTGTTTTGTCCTTGATCATGATTTCCTGATATCAAAACCTGCAAAACATGAAATAGAAAGTTAGTCAATTTAGGCAAAATTAAATGTTTGTCATTATCAAGGTAGTTATGACAATGCTTGACTCAACAATCTCCTCTTTGATGACGAACACTTTTAAACTGAATCAGAGTGACAGGATAAAGATAACTTCCCTGATAATGCAACCAGCTAGCTCTCGTTGTCTATGTGTGCTAATGCCATAAGATAAATGAATAATCCATCATAAGAATAATATAAGCAAAACAAAATTCAAGCAAAACATTTGATAAGTCATAAATTAGTTTAATTTCTCTCTTTTTGTCATCAAGGATGAAAATTAAAAGCACCTACACCAGAGATAAAGTCCTAGTAATCCAAAGAAAATTAAAGGTTATTAAGGTCATCTTTCAGCAGAATAAAATAGGAGATAAAAAAAAGTCTCTTAAAAACTCAACTTCAACAGCAGTAGCATAGAGATATTTTTTGGTATCAGAGGTAAACTCATAAGATGATTCCTCTTCCTCTTCACCAGAAAAGTAGGATTCATTGTTGAGTTCATCAAGGTAGCTCTTGAGGATGTGCATCCGTTGCTTGGATTTTCTTAAGGCCAATTCTTGTTCACTTTCTTGCTTCCATTGGAGTTCAGTGCTTGTAATCATTAAGACAGTGAGACATAATACTTCTTGAATCAAATCTTTGACAATGCCTGCGAGAATCTTCAGCTTTGAACCTTTGGTAGGCTTCTCGGATCAATAAGCGAGTCTGGGATAGTAAAATATCCAGAAATCTCAGCATGGGATTGAAATTGTCCATCCAGCTATCTTTTTTATCGTACGTGTCCTTCCAATAGTGTTATTCTCCTCGTAATTTCATTAGAGAACCCAACCCTAAACCCTCTTCGATACCCAGCCACCATCCCATCTCAAACTCATCGCCAAACCCTTCTCCTCGGGTGGAGGGTGCTGTTGCCGGATGGAACCGATTGTGGTGCCGTTGTCGCCTGTGGAATGGCCCTCTTCTCATCGTTCCTCTTCTCGTTGCCGTTGCACGAAAGTCTGCGACTCCGTGTTGAGCTCGTGGTGTTGAGATCTCATTGCTCTCTCTCTGCGTTGAGGTATCATCGTTCTCTCTCTTCGAGCTCAACGTCCCTCTTCGAGCTCTCTCTGTCCGAGCTCAAATCCGTCTCCGTCACTTTCTCATTCCTCCGTCGCCGTCACTTTCTCAGCAACATGGTTCTGACTTCAGAATCCAAACTAAACTGAAAACACATCAGCAACAAAAACTACATTGAATCCAATTTCAAACTCAGAATTCAAATTAAATTGAATTCAAAATCAGACCAGCATTCAACAAATTAAATAATTAAGCATCAATAAAATTAACTCATGAAATCAGGCAGAAATCCAGCAACAATATTATTTCAGAAAATCAGAAACAACATTATTTCCAAAAATCAACAACTCGGAATAAGCAAAAATTAACAAAATCAGTAATTCAGTATCATTATCTCAGCAACTCAGAATCAGCAGTGCTTACCGGCGGTTTGGGAGGAAGGAAAGTGGCGGCGATGGAGGAATAAGAAGTGACGGCGACGGATTTGAGCTCGGACAGAGAGAGCCAGAGAGAGCTCGAAGAGGGACGTTGAGCTCGGACAGAGAGAGAAAAACGACGAGACCTCAATGCAGAGAAAGAGAGAGCACAATGAGACCTCAACACCACGAGCGCAACACAGAGTTGCAGACCTTCGTGCGATGGCGAAAGAAGAGAAACGACGCGAAGAGAACAGTTCCACAAACGACGTCGGCACCACAGTCGGTTTCGTCCGGCGGCAACAGCACCCTCCACGCGAAGAGAAGAGTTCGGCGATAAATTTGAACTCTGAAGTGGGATGGTCGCTGGGTATCGAAGAGGGTTTAGGGTTGGGTTTTTGAGTTCTATATTTCTTTCCAAGTATTCAGAGGGAGAAAGTGCGATTTTGATTTCTGAATCTGTTTTTTTTTTAATGAAAAAATAAAAACAAGCGCGTTTGGAGGCCTTTGGTTTTAAACCAATAACATTCTAAAAATTGGACTGGTCTAACAATTGTTAATTACTGGTATAGGACTGGTCTAACAATTATTATTTTATACTTATAATTAACTAGATTGCATGCTTTAATAAGGTTTTAAATCACACTAATGAATTTTGTTCATCCTCTTCTTGAAGTTCCTGAAGATCTTGTTTGCGATTGTCTTGGCGGTATTTCTCTAAAATTTTTTTCTTTTTTTTCCACTTGATATGTGTTTCTTTGTGATAAATACACAAATAAATTGCCTATAGAATTATGTATTTTTTGGTTGAGAATCAGAATTGTTTGAATTAATCATTTAATTTTTACACAAAGATGCTTTAATCATGGTTTTGGTTGCATGGCACGTCTGTCATGTCTAATCTTCATTCAAATAGATCTATCTACTGCTTTATTTCTCCAAACCAACGTGTAATCTTGTCGTTATACTAATTATGTTGGACAGATACATTTTTTTGTATGAGACTATAACAAGATCAAAGTTTGAGGTGCTGTCATCTGAAGTAATCCATATGTTTCAACATTTCATTTTGGCTATCTATTATCTGATAAAGTCATAGGATTCAATTATGTATTCTATAGACCCTTTTCTGAGGATATATTTAAAACTTACAAGCAGCAGAAATTCTACCAAGAAGTGTTTTTTTAAATAAAAAAAATTATATAAATAAAGCTTAAAACCAAAAGACGGATGAACATTTAACTCATAGAAATCATGCTTGATCTTTGCCAATTGCACCATGTATTTAACTTGTATACTTGTCAACCAAACCGATGTCTTTGGCCCACATTGTTACTGAACAATGAATGATGAATATTTCATTAGCTTATGTCACATTGCTCTGGATCTTTCTTTCTTCTTAGACCAACCCGATTTTTGGAGTGTTACCGGTCTAGAACCAAAGTCCTCCAATCACTATCATTTTTTCCTTAAAAAAAACATTCAGAAATCAAAATCCCCTCTTTGATACCTTTTGGCCCTTTCTCGCTCTGAAAACTAGAAAAGAAGTAAAGAACTCAAAAATCCAACCCTAAACCCTCTTCGATATTCAGCCATCGCCGAACCCTTCTCCTCGGGTGAAGGATTTATTAAAATAAAACTGTTATAAGATATATGAATAAATCTTAGTGCTAGTCATATAACTTAAGAAAAATACTATATAAACAAATGTTTTTGTGTTGTCTCACTCTTTAATCCTTAGATCCTTTATTGTTTTTTTTTTATTTTCTGTATATATATATATATATATATATATATATATATATATATATATATATATTTTCTAATAATTTTTTTCTATAATCTAATATTTAGTAATATGATTATATATATAATTGTGCATTTTTAATTAAATTAGTCAAATATAAAATAAAAATAAATACATAATAATACTATATAATATTCTTCAAATAATAAAAATTATGCTTAAACAAATATATTTATAATGAACCAAAAATATTGGAATGATTATAATTTTGAATATTCATACATCTCATATTAAAATAAAATAAAAAAGTAAAATTAAATTAGCTTCTACAAAATGAATAGAGTTATTCCTTAGCACATCTATAATACACTGCTGTTTATATAATTGTAAACAATTAGCAACAAAAGTCTTCGTAAACAGAAATAAACTAATCGAGGAACTTACGCTCTCTATCAATAAACTAATCGAGGAACTTACGCTCTCTATCAATTAGTTCTTCCTTTGTCTCTCTAGCATTAGCCTTCCACCAAATATACTCATTGCTATCTAGCTGAAAACAAAATAAAAGGACACTTAACATAAAGAAATGTGCCATTTTATACCAAACCACAAGGGTTCTTAAATCAAAGTCATGAATTCTAGGAACATGGCAGTGTAAAATCAATTGCAGAAAACAAATGTTGTACAAATACAGAGCAACACCATGCACTTTTGCATCAAATAGAAACTGAAAATAGAGAAAATAAAATAAAAGCCTATGCAACTTGATTCTTTAATTTGAAAGCATGATAAGGAGTGAAGCAAAAGACAGTTACTAATCAGCAAGATTCACAAACTTGACAAAGGCATTAAAATAAATGAGCACTAAATTTTAGCAATCATAATTATTTATACTCTAACTATATCAGAATTGCAAATTGAGCAAGCAATATAATATAATTTGAAATACTAACAACAGAAACAGCAGAAAGCACTTCTCCGAAAGGACTTTGCACAACAGTAACGAGAGTACACTGGGATAACTGGGGCAAGAACAAGTGCAGAATTTTGGAAGAATGCAGCAGATTCCGAAGTCGTCTCTATCTTGGCAGCACGCATTTTGATTGAAGACAAGAGAAACTGAAACAGATCCTCCTCCTCCATTTTGATTGATGGAGGGAAGACAATTGCACCTGCAGCAATTGCATGGCCTGCAGCAGTGATACAAACAAAATTAGGAATCGCTCAGAGTTTCAATCTTCAAAGCTAAACAATATTAACATACTATTCATATGTGAAAATCAAAGAAAGAAAGGCAAAGTTACGGCAACAACATTGAGGAGTGTGATAGGATCAAGGTTAATAACTCAGTGTAGTACTACAATTAATAGTCAAGACTTAAATGCTGTAGTAGGTTAGGACATTACCAATAATTTAGAATGTCACCAGAAACTTTTCTGAATTTGACAAAACCAAATTCTATATGCATTGAAAAACCTAAGCAATGTGCATTAAGAGGTTGCATATCAGATAACCCGTCAATCGTCTGATGACAACAACTAAACACGATAAAGACAACAAGCAATGAATTATATAATGAACACATTTAATCAATAATTCTAATTCACTAAACTAACCAGAGATCTGGAACCAGTTAGACAATCACAGACATTTATAAAATTATTATTTCCTCTAACAGCAAGAAATCATCATTAATTCATTATTTATTGATGGCATCAACTGAATAAAACAAGCGAAATAGAAACTGCGTATCATTGAATCCAGTTGTGTAAATACTACTAAATAGCCAAGTAAAACACTGCACCTGAAGCCCGAGGGCCCATTTTCTCTCAACAGGGATCTGTGGTCTCATTCCTACTCGATAGTCCATATAACCTGGAAGGTGCCCAACAACTGGAGAAGAAACTTCACTGGAATGATTACGATTGAAACCAGCATCCTAAACAGTTACATTATAAAACCAAAAATAAGCTTTTCACAATATCCTAATTGAAAAGAGAAAACAAAGAAACCTAATATCAAGAATAGAAAATCTACAACTCCAGCACAAAATCCATAAGAACTCGTTCTAGCTAGAAAGATAGATTCCATCACATGGAGTGTAGAAAGAAATACTGGGCTGCTTCCCATTTGACACGGGTATAAAGTTAGAAGCAAGTTAAAAAGTCAGATCACTTTATCTTTTTGTTGTAGTGGATGTGAAAATGACTAAACTAATTCACAATTATAAAAATAAAAAAAGAACCACAACAATTTGGATACCATCACAGCCTTTATCTTTTCTTTCTTGAATTACCTTTCATCTATATCAGTAAATTGAGTGAGATCATCTTGATTCACTCTTCCATTCTGTTTTGCTGTTTTGTTCCATGTTAGGTACCAGTTGTTAATACATTAATATCATGTCTTTCTTGATCCTTAAACTATTAACAAAACAGAGGCATAACAAAAATAAAGAGCAAGCTGAAGTTGATGCATGCCAAAAGAAAATTTTCCTAAACTTTCTTAGTAACAATCATCTGAATAACTATCAAGGACAACATCATGTACATCATCAAGACACTTCTGAGCAATCTCGATGCACTTCTCAAACATCACATCAAATTAATTAAGATTAAGAAGAGAACTAGATGAAGTTAGTGTTGTTGGTTGGGTTAGCTGCAGCCTGGTTTTTATATTGGAATTTAATCATGATGAATTGAAAAAAAACATACCTTAGCTGCTCTTGTTCTTGCCCTTGCCCACCTTGACACAGCAGATTCTTGTTTCTCCACATCAAAGAATGAAACTGAACTCCTTTTAAGAGCAGCAAAATCCAATGCCTTCCACCTTCATCATTCAAAAACATTCAATTATTTACATGTATAAGATAGAAATTTAATCAAACACCTAGCGCGCACCAACAAAAAAAAGGCATGTTTTCATGAAAAACTAACCATAGTTCCTCCACCACCACAGCACAATCTGCCCAGTATCTTCTGGTATGGTAACTCTTATAAACCTTCTGCAGCTTAGTGGCAGCTGCATTGAATTCGCTTTGGAGAAAAAGAAATTAACAAAAACACAAAAAATGCTTGACAATTAGTACTATAGTAGTAGTAGTAGGCAAGGAATCAAATTTCTGGAAGCTTTGGAGGAAGTTATGCATGTCTTCCATAAAGGACTAACTAACTATATATAGTATTTAAAAGAAACGACAATACAGGGGGAAATAAGAGGAAAGTTACAGTGGAACCCTACCCTACCATGTTATTAATTAGTAGGGGGCTGAGTACTCAGAATCAAATAATTTTAGGAGAGCGGATAACAGGCTGGAGACCGCAGCAGCACAGATAAATATTTCCGTCCAATTCTTCCTACTTTATTCATTCACTCTCATTAGTTTTATAGTAACCCTTTAATTTTAACGAAATTTCTGCACAATTATTATTTTCACTGGATGCGTAATTAAATAATAACACATTACAATTCTTTTTCTAAGGAATGGCCGTTTAATTGCAACAAGAATGAGAAGCTACATAAGAATTTATACAGCTGTTTTTATCCATATGTAACTCAAAACTTGGTTAATAAAACTCCTATTTCCACTGTGCTTCATCAAATAACAGTATTATACATTCTAGGACCAAGTTTTTCCCTTTTTCCCATTTGCTGTTATTTTTTTGACACATTTTAATTGGCTATTATCACTAAAATTCAAAGCATCTATGATCTATCTGTGTGTAATGGTGATCTTAGCTAAGACCTATTACCAACATCTTCAAATATTAGATAGGGAGTGAAATCTTTTTACTATTCCGACTAATTGATCCTAAGAGATATCATTAGAGATGATGCTTATTTAAGTCTTTAATTAGAAGATAAAGAGAATTCTTAGGTTTTTTTCCTGTTTTCATATTCAGCTGATATGCTTTCACGACAGTAACACAAATGACGCCTCATTTTAATTTTATATAATGCTTGCAGTTTTACCTAAAAACAATGGCAAAAATAGGCAAACAAAAGGAGGCAAAGTTTCATTATCTTAATCATCCTAATCATGCTTATAAACGTATCAACTTAAAAAAATAAAAAATAAAAACAGAATCAATACGGAGACAAAACTAAAGTAATGCAGCAGAGAGCAGACACCACTTACCACTCTTGGATAAAAACAAAAATCAGTTCGAATGCATCCTTTGGAAGTGTCACACCTAACTCTTCTTCGAGGGGTTCAGCTCCAAGCGTATCTGGCTCATGCATCAACTTGGTTTACTCTCAAATTTCAACATTCTAATTGAAATATAAGAAACAAATAAGAGCATAGTTGTTGTGTTTGTGATTACCGAGCAGAAACCGGTTTCTAAAATCGGAACCCTAAACCCCGTCAAATTTCAGAACCAAATAGAAATTAATACATACCTAATCAACGACGTGAGCACAGAGAGGACGATGAGAAGCGCAGAGATCGACGATGGTGAGGGCGGCGCAGCAACGATCAGTGCAGGAGGGTCGAGAAGGAGCGACGGTCGAGTGGTGAGTGTGTGCAGCGATGTGGTGAGTGCGTGCAGCGATGTGGTGAGTGGGGGGCGAAGACGGTCAATGGCGATAGCGAGAGGGTTTTCGATCTTAGCGTAGGTGAGCTCTTTGAAAGTGTTTTCTTCGGGCTTTGGAGGTGAGTGATGAGCTTTGGAGGGAAACGAAAAAAATTTCACCGAGTGTGAGTTGAGTGTGCTTTCAGGTAAAAAGAGGAAAAAAATTTACCGAAGTGTCAAGTTTTTGCTTCTAGATAGAGGTGGATGTTAGAATACTCCCTCATGTTTGGAGTTTTAAAATTTTTTTATATTATCAATATTGTAATATATGTTGGCACAATTTTTTAACAAGTATTCTATTAATAGAGTCTTTATTATATATTGATAACATCATCAAACAATTAATGCCAACAAATTATACTTTTTAAAGTTAATATTTAAAAAATTAACACTAACATAAAATTATACTTTTAAATAAAAATTATAAAATAATAATAAAATATTAATCTTCCATCTTTACTTATTAAGCAACATTTTTTCTTAATTAGTGTTTTATTAGTGTTAATTTTTTTATTGAAATAAAATAAAAAATTATTGTTTTTCATAACAATTTTTTTATTTTTATCTTTTAAGATTTATTTTGTTTTAGAATTTCATAAACTCATTCCAGTACGATCTAAATCATACTGGTATATTTTAATTTTTATTTAATCTAATTTTATTCACATAATTTAAAATTTTAAATTATAAAAATTTTAAATTAAAGGTTAAATAAATATAATTTCATTAATAACTTAATTTAATTTAATAAAAATAAACGTATTCATATTATTATATTCATATGATTAATTATATTTATTCGATTTAAAAAAATAACTATATAAAATTATTAATTATAAATTAAAAAATTAATATACTCATATTATTTTTAATACGATTATGTTTACAATACTTCCTAATAGTTTGGTGAATCAACCGTGTATAAAGTTTTTAATTATTTAATAAATCAATACTCCATATATTTTTATTTTCAAATTAGTTTTTTGCAATTAAAATTTTCATTATTTTTTTATATTTATTTTACCTCTTCTGCTTTAAATTAAAAAATCCTTTATATTTATTTTACCTCGTAGCTCTCTTACTTAAATCTCACTTCTAACCAAATCTATCACCGTTGTACTACCGTCACCGGTGTCTTGTTTAACGTTACATATCCTTCGTCATTTTCTATTCGTATTATTTTTATTATCTTAAGTAAAAAATATCTCTAACTATATTTTTTAGGTAAGATTTATTAATCTTTTCAGATATTATGTACTTATATATACACTCTAGTATTATTAATTTGAAAGATTACATATATCTATCTCTTTTGTTGAGATATTTAAAAATCATATTTAACCGCTTTAAAAAAATAATACGAATATGCTTGTTTAAATAAAAAAAATTTAGAATAATAAGAGTATTATGTCCTTTTAATTCTTTTAAATTTTTATTTTTATCATAATTTTATAATAATTTAATGTCAATCTAAAAATAAAATAAATTTAAATTAAAACAAAAAATTTAACCCAAATAGAATTTAATAATTTATTGCTTATTTTCCCAAGACGTTGCAAACAAGATTTTGTCAGTTAAAATTCAGCAGAGCAGGGACAAATTGCAATGGAATTTGAACAAATCCAAGCAATATGATACAGCTTCAGGTTACAGAATTGGCTATTTATTTTACCATCCGCCTCTGGAGCTTTGCCCTAATTATATGCAGCAAAAAAAGCCGTGGATTGATCTATGGAAGTTGAACTTGCCTCACAAAATTAAACTATTTATCTGGAAAGCTCTCCATGGCCGACTTCCGGTGCTTGCTCAGATTCATCACCACATCTCATCTATATCACCAATATGCCCATGCTGTCATGAAGCAATGGAAACAGTCACTCATTGTTTGATCGATTGCTCTAGAATTAAAGACGTATGGTCTCAGAGTTATCTTCGTGACTGTCTTCTCCCTCAGAGTCCTAACGACTTTTGGACATGGTGGACTGCATCAACAGAGATACTTAACTCGTTGAAGAATGCTGACCGTAATCCTCAATTACTTGCCATTATTTGCTGGAACTGCTGGAAAGCTTGCAACCAGTTGATTTTTGAAGGTTCTATTTCTATGCCGTCTGCCATTCTAGCAAGCTATGTCCAAAGAACTCCCAGTTTAGGTCATCATCTCCATGAGGCAAGCTCTTAGTTGCATTCAATTTGATTTATCATTCTTTCTTCTTTAAGATTTTTCTTCGTTTTTCGACCACGCACCGTTGGATGAATGCCTTCAGTGTAGTGTTTTTGGGAAATCCTCACCTTTTATTATGTTGTCCTGCCTTTGGACATCTTTGTATTTCATTTTTCAATAATTAATGAAATATAACATACTATCTTTGGGAAAAAAATGATGATTCTTCTCTCTCTTCTTAATTAAGGAGCACTAAAACTCCAAACAAGTTTTTTCTCTTACTTTTAATTAAAGAGCACTAAAACTCCAAACAACTTTGGAGTATCAAATCACATCCCCTAGATACATTAGGCATCACTTTTGAAGTGCACCCAAAACTTAACAAATAAGTTATTCTCTAAAAGCGCTCTCTTTGATACGAAAAGTGCACCCAAAGATATCATCATACGGCTACGCCTTATAAGTGATTTCTATAATACCTAAGGCTACACTTTTTAAACGATGCCACAATTGTGTTTCCTTTTCTCTTATAAAAAGGTAACACGGAGAAAAGCGTAGCCTATTCTATAAATAGGCTACGCTTTTCAAATGTAGCTTAAAAAAATGTGGCTGAATGGGTATTTTTCTTGTAGTCTCGTCGCCGTCGCACGAAGGTCTGCGACTCCGTGTTGAGCTCATGGCGTTGAGGTCTCATTGTGCTCTCTCTCTCTGTGTTGAGGTCTCACCGTTCTCTCTCACTCTCTGTCCGAGCTCAATGTCCTTCTTCGAGCTCTCTCTCGCTCTCTCTGTTCGAGCTCAAATCCGTCGCCGTCACTTCTCATTCCTCCGTCGCCGCCACTTCCTTTCCTCCATCGCCGCCGGCTAACACTACTGCTTCAATATATTTTTGTTTGTTTTGTAATAATGTTGATTCTGAGTTGCTGAGATAATGATTCTGAATTACTGATTTTGTTAAATTTTGCTTATTCTGTGTTGCTGATTTTTTGAAATAATGTTGCTGATTTTCTGAAATAATATTGTTGCTGGATTTTGATTTTCTGATTTCGTGAGTTAATTTTATTAATGGTTAATTTATTTAATTTGTTAAATACTGGTGTGATTCTGAATTCAATTTAATTTGAATTCTGAGTTTGGAATTGGATTCAATTTAGTTTTTGTTGTTGTTTAGTTTGGATTTAGAAGTCAGAACCATGTTGCTGATTAATGGATTAGAATCCCAAAAACTAAATATGATTATATGCTTTGGCTATGTTATATTCAACAGATTTAAGAATTTGTGATTGAATTGAACTTTGTTTTGTGTTACGAATGTATGATTCTTGGTTAGAGGATTTTTACTGTTCTGTTCTTTTATGTGAGATGGAAATGATACTCTTATTAAAAGTTATTGATTACTAGATTATTAGAAGTTATTGTTTATTACTTGATTGAAACTTAGAAATTAATTAAAAAGATTTATTTTGTGAACTTTTAATGATAAATTACGGACATTTTGAAATTAGTTTAGAAATTATTAAATTTGAATAAATGAAATTATATATTGAATTTTTAATAATTTTATTGTATATTTAAGCAAATCGGTTCAATCACGGTTCGATCCCAGTTGAACCATTGAACCTATCACTCGATCAGTTCAATAACCGGTTTGGTTCTTGCAACCTTGGAAAGTAGGTCAATACTCCTAAAAAGTTTGCAATGCGATGAGTGAATCCATGTTTATGGCTGCTGCGTTAAACCCTCCCAAAACCCCCCTTCAAACTCAACCTCACACCCGCTTTTCCGCCTGCCCCAACCTCCACCGCACTCACTTTCAAACCAAACAACAACTTCCCCACATTCTCCGCCACCGTACAACCACAAAAACACGCCGCTCTACTTGACACTCTTCTCAACAGCACACGCAAGAATCAAGTGCTCCAATCCATTAGAACCACCTCCCCCTTCAACTGCCTCTCCGAAACAAAACTTCACCATACAGTTCCAGCCCTTACCTCCAAAACCAGGGAAAAGGTGCATATTTCCCTCTTTGATCCCTCTCCAATTTATCTACTCATTAATACAAATGAATGGAAGTCGAGATTTCTGGTAAAATTGCAACAGTAATATAAAAGCAGAAAATATTGACTAAAAAAAATCATCTAAAAAATTAATGAATTTGCTTATTTGTGGTCTTATGGCACAAGTTAGAGACATATGATAATGGAGAGTACCTTGTTCTAGTTACGTTGATAGAGTCCTTGCCTCAATTCCCTTCAAGGGACATGTTTTGTGTTCTTATTCTCTATCCTTGTTCTCTGTATGAACTGTTTACTTGGTTCATCATGGATCACACTCAATGTTCTTTATTCCCACTTGTAGGTGCTTAACCAGACAAGCTTGTGTTGGTTTGAGAGAACCTAACATATAAATGCTAATTCCGTTGTGTCCATTCCTGATCCTAATGTTATCATAGCAAAGAAATGTTCTATTTTTCTGTTGAGTTTGTTGGTGAGTGTTTTGTTAATTGGTATTTCGGATTGGTGCTTGCATACACATTTTATCAAATGATTTCAATGGCTATGAATTGGCATATATGTTTGGTATAGGTTGTGGAGGAGGAGTTAGTTTGCTGGAAATGATAGCTTGAAAAGTATGATAGAAATAGATTATGTTTTCTCGGAACTGGGATAAAAGTAAACATTGCAATTATCATTAAGTGCTCTAAGTTTATTCATGCTACCCAAATTTCAACATGCCATGCTCATTCTTTATTCATGTTGCCGTCAATATTATCAAAATATTTTCTTTACAAAAGTGTAGATGAAGATTCTAGAAACTATTTGTTGACACCTTATTACGGCTGGTTTGTAGCTAGAGGGTTTGTGACCGGAAGGACTAATACTTCACTATGGACAGTCTATAATAAAGGCATTCGGAACTATTGTGGCAATGTCCTCCCGATAGTGAGGTCCCTATATTTTTTATTTTGCTTTCTTATAATTGTTTGTCTCTTTATTTTATAGGCTATATTGTTATACAACACATAACAAGTTTGGTAAAAAACCAAAAGCTAGTTGAAAATATATTCACGCCTACAACCAAAGTTGCAGATCATGATGTTCCTGTACTTCCAGATGAGGTATTATTCCTTGTACTCTCATCTGCATCTATCTTTTTAATATATTTGAAGTTATAGTGGAGGACTAGATTTAGAGACCCAAGAAATGAATAGGCAGATCAAATAATGTTGCAAGAATAAGAAACAATAAGCAGATTTATCTTATTATGCTGTTTTTTCTTCGTCTTTTTTTAAGGCAGCGTCAATGTTTTTCTGGATAATATTATTTTCTTAAGAGCCTAGTTCATATCATACAGTACAATTGCTTCTTGATACTAGTGAGGATATGATTAATGATGGATAATATTTTTACCATTTTTTAATAGTTTTCTTTTATCTAACTTTTTCAATTCTTTTTATAATCTGTTTCCCTTGCAGATTATAGAAAGGGAATTAATGACAAGAGCTGATTATGAGGAAGTCAGCAGAAAAGCTTTAAGTCTTTTGAATACCGTCAGGTAATTAAGCATTTTATCATGTCATTTATAAATTTGGTGAAATGAAAAAAAGTAATGGCATGCCTTCTCAATGTATCCCGAGATAGTAACGACACACTCTCAATGTATGTGCTATCTGTTATTTGGATTATAGAGATGAATAGATGGTGTAGACTTATTCTTCAGAATTGTCGGTCTGTTGCACTGGATCACTTCTAGTTCAATGAAAATCTCGAACTTGTCCGTGTATTCTTTTCAATAATGCTTTACTGGAACAAAAGTATAAATTGCATTTCTCTATGATGAGTGGGAAGCTTATCATTATTCTTGCTGTGATGCAATTTGACTTTTGACATTGGCTTGCTTTGATGAAATTTGAATTTCCAGTGGCTTCAGAACATAGCCTTATATTGGTTGACACAAAGTATGAATTTGAGAAGGCAAAAGATGGTTCAATTATGTTGATTGATGAGGTTCATTAGAATCCCTGATGTTTATTAGATTCTAAAATGCACTCCACACAATTTATCAATATAGAATAGAGTTTCGTTTTAGAAGATATTAAGTTGCCAATTCTTATCTTGAACGCTTTAAAAATGGTTTGAAGCCTGAAAATGTTAATAAGGTGCTCTATCTGTATCAATAACTTTATTTCCTATGTAGAGTGCATTATATTTTATTTTTTGCTTAAAGATTTAGGGATATGTTAGCTTATTCGGAATAAAATAACATATCCCTAAACCTTTAAGCAAAAAATAAAATATAATACACTCTACATAGAAAATAAAGTTACTGATATATATAGAGCACTTTATCAACATTTTCAGTCTCTAAACCATTTTGAAAGCGCTCAAGATAAGAATTGGCAATCCTCTACTTGAATCAGGAGTGTGCACCTGCAATTTTCAAAAACTAAACTTTTATTCTATATTCTTAAATTGTGCAGAGTACATTTCAGAATTTAATAAACATCAAGGATTCCAATGAACCTCATCAATCAACATAATTGAACCGTCCTCTGCCTTCCCAAATTCATACTTTGTGTCAACCAATATAAAGCCATGTTCTGAAGCCACACGTGGGAAATTCGAATTTCATCAAAGCAAGCCAATGTCAAAAAGTGAAATTGCATCACAACAATAATAACGATAAGCTTCCTGCTCATCACCAGGTATTTATACTTTTGTTCCAGTAAGCCATTATTGAAAAGAATACATGGACAAGTTCGAGATTTTCATTGAACTAGAAGTGATCCAGTGCAACAGACCGACAATTCTAAAAAATAAGTCTACACCATCTATTCATCTCTATAATCCAAATAACAGATAGCACATACACTGAGAGTGTGTCGTTACCGTCTTGGGATACATTGAGAAGACATATCATTACTTTTTTCATTTCACAAAATTTATAAATGACATGATAAAATGCTTAATTACCTTACCGTATTTAAACAGACTTAAAACTTTTCTGTTTACTTCCTCATAATCAACTCTTGTCATTAACTCCCTTTCTATAATCTACAAGGGAAATTGATTATAAAAAGAATTGAGAAAGCTAGATAAAAGAAAACTATTAAAAAATAGTAAAAACATTATCCATCATTAATCATATCCTCGCTAGTATCAAGAAGCAACTGTACAGTATGATATGAACTAGGCTCTTAAGAAAATAATATTATCCACCTGAAGAAGAAAAACATTGACGCTGCCTTAAAAAAAAAAGAAAAAAACAACATAATAAGATAGATTTGCCTATTGTTTCTTATTCCTGCAACATTATTTGATCTGTCTATTCATTCCTTGGGTTTCTAAATCTAGTCTTTTACTGTAACTTTAATTGTACTGAAAAGATAGATGCAGATGAGAGTACAAGGAATAATACCTCATCAGCCAGCTTTTGGTTTTTTACCAAAACTGTGATGTGTTATATAACATTATAGCCTATTAAATAAAGAGACAAAAAATTGTAAGAATGCAAAACAAAAAATATAAGGACCTCACCATCCGGGAGGACATTGCCACAATAGTTCCAGATGCCTTTATTGTAGACTGTCCATAATGAAGTATAGTACTTCCGGTCATAAACCCTCTAGCTACAGAAGTAATAAGGTGGCAACAAACAGTTTCTATAATCCTCGTCTCTGCTTTTGTAAAAAAAATATTTTGATAAAATTGAGAACAATATGATAAAGAATAAGCATAGCATGTTGAAGTTTGGGTAGTATGAATAAACTTAGAGCACTTAATGATAATTGCAATATTTACTTTTATCCCAGTTGCTCTGGGAAATTCTATTTTTATCGTACTTTTCAAGCTATCATTTCTAGCAAACTAACTCGTCCTCCATAACCTATACCAAATATATATGCCAATTCATAGCGATTGAAATCATTTGATAAAATGTGTTTGCAAGCACCAATCCGAAATACCAATTAACAAAACACTCACCAACAAACTCAACGGGAAAAACATAACATTTCTTTGCTATGGTAACATTAGGATCAGGAGTGGACACAACGGCATTAGCAGTTATATATTGGGTTCTCTCAAATCATCACAAGCTTGTCTAGTTAAGCACCAAGTAAACAGTTCATACAGAGTACAAGGATAGAGAATAATAACACAAAACCTGTCCCTTGAAGGGAATTGAGGCAAGGACTCTATCAAATGCACTCTGTCATAAGACCATAGGTAACCAAATTCATCAATTTTTTAAATGATTTTTTTAGTACAATGTTATGTGCTTTTATATTACTGTTGCAATTTTACCAGAAATCTCGACTTCCATTCTTTTGTATTAATGAGTAGATAAATTGGAGAGGGATTAAAGAGAGAAATATGTACCGTTTCCCTGGTTTTGGAGGTGAGGGCGGGAATTGTATGGTGAAGATTTGTTTCGAAGAGGTAGTTGAAGGGGGAGGTGGTTCTGATGGATTGGAACACTTGTTCTTGCGTGTGCTGTTGAGAAGAGTGTCGAGCAGAGCGGTGTGTTCTTGTTGTTGTGGTTGTGCAGCGACGGAGAGTATGGGGATGTTGTTGTTTGGTTTGAAAGTGAGTGTGGAGGAGGTTGGGGGAGGCGGAAGAGCGGGTGTGGGGTTGATTTTGAAGGAGGTTTTGGGATAGTTTAACACAGCAGCCATAAACATGGATTCACTCATCGCACTGCATGTTTCAGGTACCGTTTATTCTAAAGAATAACGGCACTTTTTTAACACATAAGCAATAAAAACTAAATTGAATCCAATTCCAAACTCAGAATGCAAATTAAATTGAATTCAGAATCGCACCAGCATTCAACAAATTAATAAATTAACCATCAATAAAATTAACTCATGAAGTCAGAAAATCTGAAATCCAGCAAATTCCCTATTTGAATTAATTTATGGGTAAACTATTCTTTGTTGTCCTTTTGTTAGTTTTGGGTTAAGTTTTATTTTGTTTCTAGATTTTATTGCCATATTTTTATATTTTAATCAAAATTAAATATTTTTTCAAACATTTTTTATTCTTTAAATCTTTTTTCAGAATATTATTTTTTCTTTTATTATTCTTCTATTATTTTTACTATTAAACACTAATTACCATTATGGTTCCTATAATTATGATTGTTGCTGTTATTTAAAAGAAAATAATAATAGAAAAATGAATATGTTGGGAAAAAATTAATTTTAACAAAACTAAAATTAAATAAAATAAGATGTTTGAAATAAAAAAAATGCAAATATTAAAACCAAAATAAAAATTTAGCACTAAAACTTTATGCTTCATAAAGATTCACTTAAGCTTGTATGTTGTGCATTTAATAGCCTATGTTAATTGTCTCATGCGTGACCTTATGAATTATGATCATTTTGTTATACTGTGTAATTGACTCTTATTAATACAGCCAGACCTAGCTAGTAGCTAGAATCAACTAGTTAATACACGTGGTGTGCTCTTATTTTGGTTTACATGAGATCTGTGTAATTTTGTTCAAATGCTCTGAGCAATTTATGCTTTCCTACTATTACCAGGTCAAAAATAAACATGCAGCGATTTTTTTTTTTTGAAAAGAAAGAGCTCAACACAATACAGTGGAGCAGTCAAATAGAAGCTAACAATCAAATAAAATAAACATAGTACCAATAAAAGAAGCTTCTTGTCATTTCCGGCATTGCCATCAACAACTAAAGGGATCTACACAACTCCACTCTTTGTGGCTCAACACAGTCATGTGAGTGATATCTTCAACACCTTTGCTTTTATTCTGGAAGATCTTTCTATTTCTCTCTAGCCAGATATTCTAAACGATCGCACAGAAGCATCTCAGTCGTTGCTCTCTATCCTCTCTCCTTCTTGGTCCCTCTGTCCAACTCAAAAAATGTTCTCTCATTGACCCTGCAACAGACCATTGTTGTCCAATCATTGCTAACCAAGCACTCCACACCTGTCAAGTAAAATCATAGCATAGAAACAAGTGGTGCACGTGCTCCGCATACTTATTACATAGAACACAGACGTTGTTGTCCTGATTAATGATCCCCAACCGGCTTAACCGTTCCTTTGTATTCACCCTACCCAGTAGGACAAACCAAGCAAATAGTTCTACTCTAGGGGGAACTAACCCTTTCCAGATGGTCTTTGTAAAGCTGTAGCTTGTCACCTCCTCCGGGAGTATCGCTTCCTGCAAAACCTGAACAAATGAGTTAGTTGTATAAATTCCTTGTCTCTCATATTTCCATACTACCCTATCCTCTCTGTTAACTACTAGTTACACAGGTCTCAATGTCTCATGTAATTGACCCAGTAGGCCCAACTCCCATTGAAAGAGCTCTCTCCTCCATTAGAAGTTCCAAATCCATTCTAACCCGTCCCAAAACCCACAATCCCCTATAACAGATCCACGTTGGTTTGAAACAGAGAAAAGCCTGGGAAACCGCTCTTTTAGAGGCCCACCAAGCAACCAAATATCCTCCCAAAACCGCGTACGACGCCCATCACCAACCTCCATAGACAAGCCTGTAATCATCTTATCCTTTATATGGTCATTCACTATATGTAGATGGCAGATATCCTTCCACGGTCCTCCTCTAATAGGTAACACTTGAGTTGACAGCATCTCATAGGGGTTCAGATTATAGCAGGAGCAAACCACCTTCTTCCACAATGGGCAATCCTCCTTAGCAAACCTCCACCACCACTTAAACAACATAGCGGTGTTACGAACCATAGCATCCCCAACTCCCAACCCGCCTAGTTTTTTCGGGGCCTGCACCACTTCCCATTTGACTAATGCCATTCCATTACTACCATCATCCTTACTCCACAAGAACCTCCTTTGCGGTGAAATCAATTTCTCAGCAACAGCTTTCAGCAGCTTGAACAAACTCAAATAGTACACAGGCAAACTATTTAAGACTGATTTTATCAGAACCAACTTCCCAGCCTTATTCAAAAGTTTAGCTTTTCATAGACTGAGCTTCTCCTCGACTTTGTCTATTATAGGCTTCCAGGTCTTCACTAACCTCGGATTTCCTCGTAAGGGGATACCCAAGTATTTAACTGGAAGGGTCTCACCTTTACACCCCAGCAACTGGCACATATTCTGGATCCATTGTTCTTCACAGTTTATCGGAATCAAGCTCGACTTGTCAAAATTAATACTGAGACCTGACATCAACTCAAAGCATCTCAATAGCCGCTTGTAATTCTTGATAGTGTCCTCCTCTAGTGGGCAAAACAGAATCGTATCATCAGCAAACTAAAGATGTGACAGAGCTACACTATCCCTACCGATCAACAAAGGTGATATCCGCCCACTCCTGACTGCCTCTCCCACCAACCGATGTAAAACATCCACAACCAGTACAAATAAGAACGGAGAAAGCGGGTCACCTTGTCTCAGACCTCTTTCCATCTTGAATGGCTTGGAAGGTGACCCATTTATCAGAACCGACATAGACGCTGTGGAGACACACTCCATAACCCACGATCTCCATTTATGGCCAAACCCCATTTTTTGCAGTACTATGTCCACAAAGCTCCACTTGACTCTATCATATGCCTTTTGGAAGTCTAGCTTGATTAGGGCCGCCTCCTTTTTTCTCACTTTAAGCCAATTTACTGTTTCACATGCGATAAGTGCCCCCATCATGTATCTTCCTACCCCTTACAAACGCACTCTGAGTTTCCCCTACTAATGCTGGCATCACTGGTCTTATCCTCTTGACCAGCACCTTGGAAATAACCTTGTAAACGCATCCTACCATGCTGATAGGTCGCAGATCTTTAATCTCCTTTGCCCCTATGAACTTTGGTGCTAACGCCACCCAAGTGATGTTAGAGTCTGTTGGCAACCTTGACGTCTGAAAGAACCCCAGCACTGCAGCCGTGAATTCAGGCCCAATCTCGCCCCAACACCTCTTAACAAAATTCATGTTGTACCCATCGCACCCTGGTGCCTTAGAAGACTCACAATCCCACACAGCTTCCCTGATCTCCTCAGCTGTCAGCATCACCTCCAACTTTACAGCATCTTTCTGCTCTATCCTACTTACCAAACCATCTCTGAAGCTCAGCATAGGGGAATTTTCCTGGCGATATAAATCTTTGTAGTACTCCTTGATAGCAATTTTTATTCTAGCTTGGTTCCTCACCAGTCTACCGTCTATTATCAATGTATCAATCCTATTGTTCCTCCGTCTTGCTGAGGCTATGTTGTGAAAGTATCATGTATTTTTGTCCATCTCCTTTGCTTGACGTGACCGGGACATCTGTTTCCAATGGACTTCTTTTCTGACATACCACTTCTCACAGCAAGTAACCAACGCCTTTCTTCTAGCCTCCATCGTTCCATCATACACGCCATTGCTTACCAAGTCATCAATCTTCTTGATTTCTTCCTCAAACTTCGTAATCTTCTTGTCCATGTCCCCAAAATTAGTCTTATGCCAATTCCTTAATAGGATTGTCAAAGCCTTCAACTTGTCAGTGAACTGCATCTCCCCCAAACCTCTCCACTCCTCCTTCACGAAGCTAAGAAAGCTTGCATGAGTAAACCATGAATCTAGGCTTCGGAACGGCCTTGGACCTCCTCTCTGCCTCATGTACTCTAAGATGATAGGACAGTGAGAATTACTACATCTCAGAATGTGATTATGTCTGAGTTAGTTATAACTGTCATTTTATTCTATTATGCATAGTTACTAGTTTACAATTATTTATGTAAAGTTTGCACATCTAAAAATTCCAAAAACTACACACTTGAATTTTTAGAACTATACATCCAAAATGCATGTTGACTAATTATTGGCTAATTTTTATTTTTCATTAATTTTATCCTATTTTAAAAATACCTAAATGTTGCAATAACTGCTATTAGCTGTAATTAAATTAACATATACTATAATTTTATTATCTGAAATGTGACCTATTCTTTTTGATAAATTTATGAAAAAGGAATCATGCTTGTATAAATTATTTAAATCCCTCATCATTGTTGCATTCTACATTATCCAATAAATATTCTAACATCAAAGAATATAGATATATTTTTCTCATAGAAAGTACAGTGTGGCTCACAATCCTCCAGCTAAGCGCATAAATATATAAGGTTCTTTACATTAATGAATGGCTAAAACAAAAAAAATGAAGTTGTTATTCAAGAATCAAAATCCAGCAATAAGAGCTATGTTATCTCAATTAGTTTGTTAAAGACTATTCAAAAAATATATTTTTATTTATAAATCATACATAATAGATCAAGCTGCATATTAATTTATATACCAAAAATTAGCAAAATGCACTTCCAGTGTACAATAATATATAATTAAGAAAATATAAGTTGATGTAGGACATCAAAATTAAAATAAAATAATATGAATTGACAGAAATGTGGTTGGTACACCAAAGAATGAATGGTATGATCTGTTAGTGTTAAAAAAAATGGAAAAGTGACAAATTGTGAGACCGAACAACCTTTTACACTGTTATACATGTATTATGACTTTTTCTTTCTTCCTTCTTCTAAAAGAAGTGGTGCTACAATGGTATCATATGTTTTCTGGTGAGGGACTACTCCCTTTAGAATCATGTAGTCATGCAATGCAATCACCTCATTAGGACTACATGTCTTGATGAAGTGAGTAACAAGTGTAGTATATGTTACAAAATCAGGACGAATACCCTGGACAATCATCATCTTCATCAATTCTTTTGCTTCTTCCTCGCAACCACACTTGCAGAGAAGGTTTATCAGTGTATTATACGTGACTCTACTCACAGAAATTCCCAAGCTCTTCATTTCCATAGTCAAATTAAACACTTTATCAATCTGTCCACCAGTTCAATATCCACTAATTAAGGTATTAAAGGTCGTTGCATCAAATAATCTTCTCTTTCGTAATTCATCAACTATGTATTCTGCAGCATCTATTGAGGCCATTTTACACAGACCATTAATGACAGAATTGTATATTGTCAAGTTAGGCTTCTCATCCATCTTTATCATCCAATCAAAAACTTGAAGCGCATCGTTTGTATTACCTAGTTTACAGTAATCATCAGGAGCCAGACCACGAGTAATCATGCTGCCCAATAGTTGCTTGGCTACTGCCATGTTTTTCTTTTTGCATATATAGTTAAGAAGTATGTTGTGAGAAAAAGAATCCTGTATTAGATTATGTTCTAAAATCTGGCTATGAATCTTAAGAGCTTCAGTCAGATATCCATTTCTGCAAAGGCCTTTGGTAAGGATTGCATAAGAGTACTGATCAGGGCATATATGCTTATCAATCATGTCAGCTAGTAGCAAAGAAGCTTCTTCAATACTTCCTTCACGATAAAACCAATGTAAAATCGAATTGTAAACAACATTATTAGGGACCAATCCCCTTTCCACCATTACATTACAGAGCCTCAGTGCCTCCTCCAAACTTCCCCACCTAGCATAACCATCTATCAAAGTAGCATATGTTCGAACACTCGGCTCTATACCTATCTTGACCATTTTACGAAGCATTTCTTCTGCAAGTAATAATTTCCCATTCTTGCAGAATCTGTTGATTATGGAGTTGTAAGTAACAGAATTGGGCCAAACAAAATCCCCTGACATCATGGTCATCTTTTTAAAAAGTTTCAAGGAAAGACCCAAGTTGCCAATCTTGCATGCCGCGTCTATGATTATGTTAAACGAGACTACACTGGGGAAAATTTCACCCTTCATCATCCTATATAACACTGACATAGCTTCCACTAGTCGGCATTCCTTACACAGAGCATAGATAACTAAGTTAAAAGTATTCACATTTTCCATGTAACCAAAAGAACCCATTCCTCTATACAAATTGTTGAGTTAAGAAATTAACCAAATTAATTAGTGATGACAAACATTATTTTTGGACAAAATAAATAATTAGTGTTGATTAATTATATTTACTTATTACTAATTGTTTATTGTTGCAGGCCAAAATTCCATAGCCCAAATGGAATAAAAAGCAATCAGCAAGGATGGTGGGCTGAAAACAAAATTAAGAGCCCAAGGAAAAGCAAAGAAAGAAGCCAAAGAAATCAAAAATGGGCCAAGCATATCACTACCCGATCCAATCCCGAATTGAATTTCAATTCCCTCTCACTTGCTTTCACCAAATAAACGTTCCTTTCCTCTCTATCTCAATCAAGTCAGAAACTCAGAAAAGTAAGAAAGACAGAAAGAGCTTCTTCCCTAAGCTAGTAACCAAAGAAGTAAGAGAGAGAAGGTTTAAGCTTGAAAGACAGAATGTCAAATCAACAAGTTCAAGCCAAATCAAGCTTAAGAAGAGATCAAAGGTAAACCATTTCCTCATACATGCAAATCGATTTCTTCTCTTCTTCCCAACTCTCTGTTCTATCCAAAATGGGATACAAGGGAAAGAAGATTTCTGTTCTTCTCTGCTATGTATCCACTGTCTTAAACATGACTTGGGGACCAAGTTGGTTTTCAAGGGTTCAGATCAAGTTGACCATTGGAAGATTTCTATGGTTGCTGCTTTATGGCTTTCGGTCAAGGTGAGGAAGTCAGAAGAAGAGTTTCTACTCTGGGGAATAAGGTGAAAAAGTGAATCTATAGGTTGGTGAAGCTCAAGGCTCAAGGTGTTGACCTTGGAAGAAGAACCCAATAACATGCAAGGAGATAAAAGAGGTTTGCTGTTCACTCAGAAACCAAGGAGAGAAAACCAGAGTGTGAGAATAGAGTTCTACAAAGAAGTTCCTCTACTTGGATAATGCTTTCTTTAAAAGAAGCATTCGGCCAATACTGAAGAACTGTATCTGAGGTTTGCGAATATGGTTTTGCACATAGCAAAGAGGCTGCTGATGAAGTCAATCTCCTTCATGTTTTACTAATTGTAATGTACTTTTCTAAGTTTATCTTTCTGTAATTTCTTGTGAGAAAAGGCATTGTGAGAAAGCTCAAGTAAAAGCCATGAGTGAAAAAAGGCTGAGTGATACACTTGAGAGAAAAGCCTAGAGTTATTTCAGATTTCTTTAGGTATGTTTATGTCTTGTATCTTGTACCTGTGAGGTATCCCTTTCTTAGTTGGGTTAGCACTAAGAGTGAAATAGTTAGGTATTAGCATAGCCAATGTCAAGTTAGGTTAGAACTTGAGTGTGAAAGGATTGGGTCAATCCTATGAAATTGGTGTATGTAATACTGTTAACTATAGTAAAAATTCTTCCACTGTTGTGGAGGAGACTGGATGTAGGTTGCATAGCACAAGGCAACCGAACCAGGATACATGCTGGTGTTAGCTTCTCTCTTCTCTACTGTGTTCTGTTTTCTGATATTCATGAGACAAAAATAAATTGTCTCATAAATTTTCGCTGCTAAGTACAAACAGAATCAGAATTGAAAGTTTATTTTAAAGGGTCATAATAGCAACTAAAAAGGAAGGCATAGATTCAACCCCCCTTCTCTAAGCCTACTACAACCTTCAATTGGTATCAGGAGCTAAGGTCTCAAGAATCAAGCTTAACCACTTAGAGCAAAGATCCAATGGCGAACAACTTGGGCACAACCACAGTTGCCTACACCCTCACTGAAGGCCAGTCAAACAACCGGCCACCTTTCTTCAACGGGAAGAACTACTCCTACTGGAAAGAAAGGATAAGGATTTTCATCCAATCCATTGACTACAACATATGGAAGATTATTGTGAGTGGTCCCAAGATCCCAACAAAAACAAATGCTGATGGAGTGGTGACTCCAAAAGAAGAAGCTGAATTGAATGAAGATGATAAGAAGAAGATAGAGCTGAATGCTAAAGCAATCAACCTTCTTCACTGTGCTATCAGTTTTGAAGAGTACCGGAAGGTGTCTAGATGCAAGACAGCCAAAGAAATCTAGAAAAAACTCCAGGTTACACACGAAGGCACTAAACAAGTCAAAGAAACGAGGATTGATATGCTGCGAAAAGAGTACGAGATGTTTAGCATGAAGGATGGAGAAAGCATTGATGAAGCGTTTGAGAGATTCTCAATTATAATCAACAACCTTGATGCTATGGGTACAAACTATGTAGAACAAATCTTGGTGAGAAAACTCCTTAGAAGCCTCACAAAAGAATGGGAAAATACTGCCACTGTCCTAACCGAGAGTAACAACATAAATCCCATAACCTATGATGAGCTGAGAGGAAAACTCCTTGCCTATGAAGCCACACACACAAACACAAACTCAAAGAAAAAGGGAATAGCTCTCAAGTCACAAATAGAACCAAAAGAGAGTGAGTCTAGTGATGGTATTTCAGATGACGAGCTTTTGTTTTTTGCTAGGAGATTTAGAAGGATGATGAAGAACAAGGGCAAATACAAGGGTTCAAGTTCAAAGGAGCACAAGCTCGACTTGAGCAAGGTGACGTGCCATCACTGCAAGGAGGCTGGACACTTCAAGCTAAACTGTCCAAAGCTCAAAAAGGAGGACAAAGGAAAGAAAGAAAGGAAGAGAGTACTCATGGCAGCTTGGGAGGATCTTGAGAACGACTCAAATGAAGAAGAAGAATCTGAAGGAGATGACAAAGATTACTTCATGGCTGGAAACAACAATCTTGATGAGATAAATTACTATGATTTGACCATTGAGGATTTACATGCTATTATTGATGATCTCACTTTAAACACCTCAAAATTGTTTGACAAGTACAATGAATGCAGATCTGAAAGAGATGTGTTAAGAGCTGAAAATGATTTTTTAAAAGAAAAAGTGAAAAAAACTGAATGTGCTTTGGACATCATTGAAGAAAACAGATTTCTGAAATCTGAACTTGAAAAATTAAAAGGAAAGCACATTGTGGATCCTTCTCATGAGTTAATTGCTGAAAATGAAATATTAAATGATATGATTAAAAGGCTGAATGGTGACTTAGCAAAATTTGCTCAAAGTTCTAGTAACTTGGACAAATTACTTGCAAGTCAAAGACCATTATTTGAAAAATCTGGTTTAGGCTACATAGCCAAGGAAGATGCAGTTTCCAATACTTCTTCTATAAAATTTGTGGCTTCTTCATCAAATACCAAATCCATACCAAACAAATCGGGTATTGGATATGTTTCAACTTTTGAAGAAAAATTTCATGAAGTATACACAAGTGAAACTGAACCTTCACCAAGAACTGATCTGAGTTCAAACCGGCCAGGTTTGGGTTACATTTCGAAAAATGAGGCTGTTTTCAAGAAACCACCATTTTACGACAAAACCTCATTTTTTTAGCGTCATGGCGACCGACCTCTTCAGGTCCGACTAGCCGACCTCTTCTCAAAGAGCTTGGCCAAATCTACAGGAGAGCCCAGTAAAGGGCCCAAATAGAGGAACACGACCCAAATCCAAAGGCAATCCAAAGCCTATAGAGATAAAGGCGGTTCCCTTGAAGATAAGCTGACTTCACTCAAAATAAGATAAGATAAGATAAGATAACTAACTTATCTTATCGGAAAGGTCAGCCCACACTACTATAAATACACTGAAGCACCCAGGTATAACTCATACTCTGATTCTACATAAAACCTGTTTAATACCCATGCTAACTTAAGCATCGGAGTCTCTTGCAGGTACCCCCACCCTCTGGTGACAAAGGATCAACAGTGCAGTCAGTCCAACAAGTCGGACACGACAGCTCTGGCCGCCACTTACCAGCCGGACACGTCAGCACCGACCAGTACAGAAGATCTCACCCGAGATCGACCTCCAGTTTCAGGTAACCCTCGGAACATTGGCGCCGTTGCCAGGGAACCTGGAAGTCATCCTAACACCATGGCAGACGGTCATGACAATGACCACGATTCAGATCTGGAAAACAGAACACCGCACAAGAACGCGGACACTACATTAAAGGATACTCCAGAATCCAACGGGGACAAAAACTCATCAAATCCGGGGGTAATAGAAGCACTTCAAGACCGTTTAAAGCAACTTGAAAAAGAAACTCAACAACAACGAGAGGTCGGAAAGGATCTACAAAGAGAGGTACGGCGACGTCGAGAATTGGAAGATAAACTACTGCAATTAGAAGCCGACCTCAAATCAAAAGCTCCTCGGACCACTCCTGAGGAAAACTCACGCAAGGAGCAAGATCCATTCACCAGGGAAATCATGAAAACCAAAATTCCAAAAGACTTCAAACTCCCGGATATGACTTTGTATGATGGCACTACAGACCCCAATCATCATCTCAGCAACTTCAGGAGCAGAATGTACCTCACCGACGCCTTAGATGCAGTTCGCTGCAAAGCTTTTCCAACAACTCTTACAAAAACAACAATCAGATGGTTTGATAACCTACCTCCAAAATCTATCTCAAACTTTGACGACCTGGCCAAAAAATTCCTAGCCAGATTCTCCATCCAGAAAGATAAGGCCAAACACGCCCCCAGTTTATTGGGGATCAAGCAAGGAGATCGGGAGAGCCTCCGCAACTACATGAAAAGATTTAACAAAACATGCATGGACATACAAAGCTTGCCAACAGAGGCCGCCATCATGGGACTCATCAACGGCCTACGAGAAGGACCTTTTAGCCAATCTATATCAAAGAAGTACCCTACCTCCTTAGACGAAGTACAGGAGCTAGCAGAAAAATATATCGACATGGAAGAAAATGCTCGGTTAGGAGAAACTTCCAAATCAGGGGTCCCCTGCCGAGACAAAGACAAGGAATCCAAAAGGAAAGAAGATCGGCAAGGGGAGAAAATAAAAAAATACCACAATTACACCCCTCTCAAGGTATCCCTAGTCGACGTATATAAAGAAGTCTGCCATACGGAGAAAATACCACCAGCTCGGCCACTCAAAGGCAAAAGAGGGGGAGGAAACCGGAATGAGTATTATGAATATCATCGAGTGTGAGGGCACTCCACCAACGAGTGCTTCGATTTGAAGAACATCATAGAGAAATTGGTGAGGGAAGGAAAACTAGATCAGTTCCTAGCAACCCGAGATGATGATCAAAGAAAGAGACGAAGGGACAAAGATACCAGACGAACCACACGATCACCTCGTACACCAGAAAGACACGTCCACATGATACACGGCGGATTCGCAGGGGGAGGAATCTCCAAATCATCTCGTAAAAGATATCTCAAAGAAGTATATCATGTCGAGGGAAAGGAGGAAGCACCCGACATCCCTGCAATCACATTCACTAAAGAAGACACATCTGGTATCATCTCGGGGCACGACGACCCCATGGTCATCACCATCATACTAGCAAACGCCAATCTCCATCGCACATTAATAGATCAAGGGAGCTCCACCGACATCTTATTCAAAACTGCCTTCGACAAACTCGGCCTAGAAGACAAGGAGCTTAGGGCATACCCGAACAGTCTGTTCGGACTAGGAGATACCCCGGTACAACCACTGGGATACATATCATTACATACAACCTTCGGAAAAGGGAACCAATCCAGGACACTCAAAATAGACTACATTGTGGTCGACGTGAGTTCAGCCTACAATGCTCTCATAGGTCGGACAACACTAAATCAACTCGGTGCAATAGTCTCGACTCCATATCTATGCATGAAATTCCCGACTACAGAGGGGATAGCCACAATAAAAGCAGATCAAAAGATGGCGCCGATGTTATAACAAAAGTCTAAACCTTAGAGGCAGAGGAGAAGAGTTTCATGCAATTGAGCTTGGCGGAGTTTAGAGATGAGAAGAACTCCGTCCGCAGCCAGAAGGTGAGAAAGAGAAGGTTCAGATCGGAGACACCTCGGACAAAACAACTAACATCGGTACGATCCTAAAAGGAGACTCGAAAGAATTACTGGTACAATTATTACGAGACAATGTTGATCTCTTCGCATGGAAAGCCGCAGACATGCCAAGCATAGACCCCAAGCTAATGTGCCACAAATTAGCGGTCTATCCAGGATCTCGGCCGGTACAGCAGAGATGAAGAAAACTTGGGCCAGAACGATCCCAAGCTGTGAAAGAACAGGTACAAGCACTACTGGAGGCAGGGTTCATAAGAGAAGTAAAGTACCCACTATGGCTAGCTAACGTCGTCTTGGTGAAAAAATCAAATGGGAAGTGGCGAATGTGCACCGACTACACCGATCTCAACAAAGCCTGCCCAAAAGATCCTTATCCACTCCCAAGTATCGACGCTCTGGTAGACACTTCATCCGGATATATATACCTCTCGTTTATGGATGTATATTCCGGATACAACCAAATCCCCATGTATCCACCAGATCAAGAAAAAACCTCGTTTTTGACACCAAAAGCAAATTACTGCTACATTGTGATGCCCTTCGGTCTCAAGAACGCAGGAGCTACTTATCAAAGGCTAATGAATAAAGTCTTCTCAAATCACATCGGAAAAATCATGGAAGTCTATGTAGACAACATGTTAATAAAGACACAAAGCGAAGAGACACTATTGTCCGACCTGGCTTAAGTATTCGACACTATAAGTAAGCATGACATGCGACTTAATCCTGCAAAATACACCTTTGCAATAGAAGCGGGCAAATTCTTAGGTTTTATGCTAACACAAAGAGGAATTGAGGCAAATCCGGATAAATGTCAAGCCATACTCAACATGAAGAGCCCAATCTGTGTCCAAGAAGTACAGCAACTCAACGGGAGATTGGCCGCCCTATCCAGGTTCTTAGCAGGGTCAGCAATAAGATCTCTATGCTACTTTAAGGAAGGGAAAGCAGTTCGAATGGACAGCAAAATGTGAACAAGCCTTCCAAAACTTCAAGGAATTCTTAGGACGGCCACCCATCCTATCTCGGCCACGAGAAGGAGAACCACTCGTATTATATCTCGCAGTAGGAAGCCGGGCAATAGCCTCAGCACTAGTCAGAGAAGACGAAAGTGGGCAACAACCCGTCTACTTCATTATTAAAGCGCTACAGGGATCCGAGTTGAATTACCAGAAAATAGAAAAGTTTTCCTACACCCTCATTATAACATCTCGACGACTTTGCCCGTACTTCCAGGCTCACACCATTAGGGTTCGAACTAACCAGCCTATAAAAGGAATATTGCAGGAAGCAGACTTAGCAGGCAGAATTTTACAATGGGCGGTTGAGTTATCCGAGTTTGACCTCCAATATGAAGCTCGGACGGCCATTAAGTCACAGTATCTGGCCGACTTCATCGTAGAATTCACGGATACCCTGGAAACCCCTACAGAATGGAATCTCTACGTGGATGGCTCTTCGAATAAGACTGGAAGCGGCGCAGGTGTGATAATAGAAAGCAACCAAGGAACCCAAGTCGAGCTCTCCCTCAAATTTGGTTTCCCGGCCTCAAACAACCAAGCGGAATATGAAGCATTACTAGATGGTTTGAAGCTGGCTAAGGAGGTCGGAGCTCATAAACTCAACATTTTCAGCGATTCGCAAGTAGTCACCTCACAAATCACAGGGAGCTACCAAGCCAAAGACCCCACCATGAAAAAGTACTTGGATAAAACCAAGGAACAGCACGGACATCTCAGGGAATATAAGATCTGCCACATACCCGCGAACAAAATGCCCAAGCTAACGCACTCTCGAAGCTAGCCAGCACCAAACCAGGGGGCAACAATAGAAGCCTCATCCAGGAAATGCTACAGAACCCGTCAATCTCGGGAGAGGAAAAATCCCTAGCCATAACAAGTCAGGACCAAGGATGGATGGCCCCCATAATCAACTACCTCAAAGCAGAAACACTGCCCACAGAAGAAAAGGAGGCAAAAAGGTTAAAAAAGGAGGCGCAATACTACACCATCATAAACAACATTCTGTACAAAAGAGGGATCTTAATACCATTACTAAAATGCGTGCCGACCTCCAACACAAGGGAAGTGCTAGAAGAAATACACGGCAGCATTTGTGGCAATCATCTCGGAGCACGAGCTCTTGCCAAAAAAGTACTCCGGGCGGTATTTTATTAGCCAACTCTACAAAAAGAAGCTACAGAATTTGTAAAGACATGTCCACCATGCCAGAAACATGCCAACTTTCACATCGCCCCGCCAGAAGAGCTCATCAGCGTAACCTCACCTTGGCCATTTGCAAAATGGCGACTTGACCTTCTCGGACCTTTCCCCCAGGGATCAGGACAAGTTAAATTCCTCATAGTAGGGGTAGACTATTTCACAAAATGGATCGAGGCAGAGCCCCTAGCCAACACCACCGCTCAAAGAAGCCAAAAATTCCTATACAGGAACATTGTCACGAGGTTCGGGGTTCTATACTCCATCACCACAGACAATGGCACTCAATTCACAGACGCAGGCTTCAGAAGACTAGTAGCCGACTTGAATATAAAGCACCAGTTCACCTCCGTCGAACACCCTCAAGCCAATGAACAGGCCGAAGCCGCCAACAAAGTCATATTGGCTGGGTTGAAATGGAGACTGCAAGATGCAAAGGGAGCTTGGGCCGAAGAACTTTTACAAGTCCTATGGGCATATCGAACAACGCCACACTCCACCACAAACGAATCACCGTTTCGACTAGCATATGGAGTGGAGGCAATGATCCCAGTAGAGATCGAGGAAGGGTCATCCAGAGTAGTCCACTACAATGAAGAAGCCAACTCTCAACTTCAGAGGGAAGAACTCGACCTACTACCTGAAATCCAAGAAAGAGCTCGAATCAGGGAAGAAGCGCTAAAACGTCGAATGGCCTCCAGATATAACCAAAGGGTAGTGCCGAAAAGTTTTGTGGAGAATGATCTCATCCTAATTCGAAATGATATAGGCACAACCCGACCAGGAGAAGGAAAGTTGGCAGCAAACTGGAAAGGACCCTACCGAGTTGTAGAAGTACTTGGGAAGGGCTACTACAGACTGTCCGAACTCGACGAACGAGAGCTTCCCAGATCATGGCACGCCTGCAACCTAAGAAGGTACTACAGCTAGAAAAAGTAAAAGATCTCATTATTGGATGCACTCTTTTTCCTGAAAAGGTTTTTTAATGAGGCACCAAGTGAGACTCAGACACTATCCGGCTTAAAGGGATGAAAAAATCCCATATGTATATATTTGCACTTTCCTTTAAATAAAATATATTTTTAGATATTCTACAAGTTTTCAAGACGCATTAATCTAAAGCATTCATCGTCTGATTATAAAGCAACAGATCGGCATAAAGTGAAAAAACAACTTCACTGCACGATCACGATAAAGAAAATCGTCCGATAAAGGTGAAAACGCAATTCACTTAAAAGACGATCTAAAGATAGCAACCACCTTCTACAAATCGGCAAAGATGAACACAGAATAATATAAGAAGTTATCGAAAGTTATCCAAAAAAGAACCTGGCGAGGTCTTATGGATTGCTAAATAATAACTTAAAGACTGGCCGACGTTAAGAAGTCGGACCAAGTCAGCCCAAGTTATAAGTAAACCCTGGAAAGAGGTCTGGCCAACCCTATTAAAGAGGATTACTTTAACTTAGAAGGGCCTGACATGACAAAGTCGGCCCAAAATGAAAAAGTTATAAAAGTAGTCCCTGAAAGAGACCTGACAAAGGTCCAAAAAAGAGGACTACAAAATTAACTTAGAAAGAGGACGACGCAAAAAAGTCGACCTCCTAGAAGAGAGGATTACAAAAATAACTTAGAAGAGATTAAGTCGGTCTCCTACAACAAATAAGTTATAAAAGTAATCCCTGAAAGAAACCTGACAAAGGTCCAAGAAAGAGGATTACAAAAATAACTTAGAAGAGATCAAGTCGGTCTCCTACAACAAATAAGTTATAAAAGTAATCCCTGAAAGAGACTTGACAAAGGTCAAAGAAAGAGGATTACAAAAATAACTTAGAAGAGGACGACGTAAAGAAGTCGGCCTACTACCAAACAAGTTATAAAAGTAGTCCCTGAAAGAGACCTGACAAAGGTCCAAAAAAGAGGACTACCAAAATAACTTAGAGGACCAACTTGAAGAAATCGGTTATGGATCGAGAAAACCGAAAAACAAATTGGACCCACACAGCCACAACCTCAAAGGATCCAAGCTACAAACTATAAAGTACAAAGCAATCCAAAGAGGCCGAGCCGCAAGGTTCCAACACTCTCAGAAACCAGAAGAGATACCAAGTTAAGCGCAAAAAAGCATGATATAATCTACAAAGTTATAAAGCTTCAGAGGCCACCAAAATTTACCTCAAAAAGCTAGCAAGCTACTTTTGTTTTTTAAAAGTTGCTAGACAAGCAACTAGAAAGTGTCGGCAAAACAATAAAAGTTTAAGAGTCCACAAGCCGGGCCAGCTGCACAAATATCCAGAGAGAAATCAACAAACATCGGGAGCCTTCTTGGCAGCATTAGGATAAGGAGAAGGAGGGCGAGTCTGAATAGGCACAGCATCTACCGTACCATCGTCCCGGTTTAAAATCTGGTAGTCAGGATCAGAAGCAGGAGGGCCGACCTCGGCAGGAGGAACAGTAGGAGCTGACACCTTGGCAGAAGGCACAGGGAACGGTTCGACATCATCATCATCCTCATCATCAGGGACAATCTTACCATCCCTAACAACGTTATCCAGGCTGAAGAGAGTGAGATCGGCCTCGGGAGCAATAATCCGAACCTGCTCTTTCAGGTTCTCATAGGCAGCAGTTACACTGCCAACAAGATGACCTTGGAGCTCGGAGTAATCAGCTCGGGCATTCTCCAACTCCTCCCTCAGGCGCATCACCTCCCGATAAGATGTCACATAACTGTCCTTATGTCTCATAGCCGTGTCCTCGGCCAGCCTCACAGAAACCGCCAGAGAGATGGAACTTGCCTTCTCATTCTCCAAATCCTTCTCCAACTTAGCTACCTTTACCTCAAGCTCTTCCTTCAGGCCCTTTATACGATCAAACTCCTGTTTAGCCTCCTCCATAAAGGCTTTGGTGGCATGGAGAGGAACATTTTGAGCAGTCCGGTATAGGGCAGCCCCCATATACACCATTCTAACACTACTTCGAGTTATAAAGTCCAGATGGCGAAGGAGCGACACATCGTCCATAGGAAGGACACCGTAGGGACCGATTTGCTGATCCACAAATTCAATTGCATTAAGGTCAGGAGCATCAAGGTTGAAAGGCTCAGCTATTTTTTGTTTCTTGTTGGGAGGAGCACCAGAGCTAGAGGCAGAAGTCAGTGGAGGGTCAGTCAGACGAACTCGAGGAGTGTGGATCACTTTCCTCGGGCCAGGAGAACTCGGCACAGGCGGTTTCACTTGCACTTGGGAGGATCCCTCCCCGGTCGCCTTGGCCGAAATGTTTTGAGCAGCAGTCGCCTTCTTTGCCCTCTTGAAGGCCTTCATGGAGTCATTGTTTTTTGACATCTCTGCAAAATCAGCCGCAGTAAAAGGTTACAATCACAAGATAAGGAAGTCAAACTAAGAAACAAGCATAGAAACAAGTCAGGCAAATACCCAAAACAGCCCGGACCAGGGATAGGTCATTTAAAAACCTTTTGGTATCAAGATGGGGTGGTGCCCCCCATAAATCCTCAAGGACAACAACAAAGGCACGCTCAACATCGTCAAGCATCTCCCAAGTATAGCGAGACACTCTCGCATCCTTCTGCCACTCCAGAGGAAAAGAGGGCTCATCATTTTCATCAAGAAAAAAGGGACGGGCCCCTCGACAGCACGAACTTTGAAAAAGTAATTCTTGAAATCCTTAAAGGATTCATCATACATAGCAAACACTTTATGGCCCTGGGCAGACCTGAAAGAAACCCAGGAAGTTTTTTTTTCGAAGAACCACCAGGCTTGGCAGAAACAAACAGATAAAGGAAGAGAGTCTGAGAAGGCGTTACACCTAACTCTTGGCAAAGTAGCTGAAAAATTTTGATAAAGCCCCAGGAATTCGGGTGAAGCTGTGATGGGGTAATATTACACGACCACAACAGATCGGTCTCAAAAGTAGTAAAAGGAAAAGTAATGTCCAGTTGGCTGAAGAAATGTTCATAGGCATAGAAGAAGGGACGCTCCCCCTCGATGGAGGTCGGAAAACAGACCCTCTCATCAGAATCAGGAGCAACAAGCTCGTAATCCCTCTCCTAGGCACTGTTACCACAAATCCTATGACGCTTCCTCAGCTTTATGCAAAATTCAGCATCCACAACAGAAACACACATCAAGACAAGGGAGTCCAGCCAATCGGACATCCCCCGGGAACTCTGGAAGACATCTCGACAATGTTATTGCGAGAAGACATGAGGCCAACTAATCCTACAAATAAGAAAAAGAGAGGGGATTACTAAAAATATCTCGGACAAGGGATAAAACAACTCAATCAAAACAATACAGTCAAACAAGCAGAAAAGGAAAACCCCAAGACCCAAACCAAAAATCTTGGGGCATCCTTTGGAGGCAGTAACAAAGCAAGGTTCTCAGGAAAAAATCTATAACTCGCATCCCAGCACCTCTCAAACAAGAAAAGAAGACGGCAAACAGCAAGAGTGCATCCCTAAACATCAAGGCACGACAAGAAGAAACCACCAAAGATGCAACCTTTTTCAGAATCAGACAAAAGCAATCTTCAAACAAAATGAGAAAAAGATGCAGATTCTCTGGTTATTGGTATCAGACAGAAACAACAGAACATGCAAAAGCCCTAAAAGGCATCAAGTAACAGGAAAGGCAAAAAGGATCTTACAGAAGATGAAGGAACTCCTAGAACACATAACAATTAGGTGCGACAAAACAGAAAGATCCAAACTTTCTCTAAAGCAAAATCAAAACTTGATCACAAAGCCAAAGTAGCGAAAGAGAAAGAAAATACGAATGGAACTCACCTGGAGAAGGAAGAAGCTTCGAAGGAAAGAAGGAGGCATAAAAATGGAAGCTGCCTAGAAAATTCGCCGAGCGACGCCGCAACGCAAGAAAAAGCAGAAACAAGGGCAAGAAACAGAGAGCGAGAGAACAAAGGAAGAAAATGTGAAGAAGTTACAAAAGACCAAAGAAGAGAAACCGTTTCTGGGTTTTCAAAAATCAAAATAAAGCTTCAAAGGAAAACGGGGCAATTAATGCTAATTAATGAAAGTATTAAACCCTCATACGTTTCCAAAAGCGCTGATATAAAAGCGGGCGCTTTTAAAGAAAAACGTTCTACATTCAAAAGATTCTACAGAAGGAAAAAATCGACTAAAATGCTTGAGTTCGGCTTCGCTAGAGAAGGACCGAAGTCAAGGACTCGACCTCAAAAAAGAAGACCGAGCTCAAGCAGGGGCACTGTTCATACCCTGGGTCGAGCTGTCCGACCCGGGATGTTTAGCGACATGGCGACCGACCTCTTCAGGTCCGACTAGCCGACCTCTTCTCAAAGAGCTCGGCCCCAGTAAAGGGCCCAAATAGAGGAACACGACCCAAATCCAAAGGCAATCCAAAGCCTATAGAGATAAAGGCAGTTCCCTTGAAGATAAGCTGACTTCACTCAAAATAAGATAAGATAAGATAAGATAACTAACTTACCTTATCGGAAAGGTCAGTCCACACTACTATAAATATACTGGAGCACCCAGGTATAACTCATACTCTGATTCTACATAAAACCTGTTTAATACCCATGCTAACTTAAGCATCGAAGTCTCTTTCAGGTACCCCCACCCTCCGGTGACAAAGGATCAGCAGTGCAGTCAGTCCAACAAGTCGGACACGACAGCTCTGGCCGCCACTTACCAGCCGGACACGTCAGCACCGACCAGTACAGAAGATCTCACCCGAGATCAACCTCCAGTTTCAGGTAACCCTTGGAACAGGATATGTTTCAACTTTTGAAGAAAAATTTGATGAAGTATACACAAGTGAAACTGAACCTTTACCAAGAACTGATATGAGTTCAAACCGGCCAGGTTTGGGTTACATTTCGAAAAATGAGACTGTTTTCAAGAAACCACCATTTTACAACAAAACCTCATTTTTGAAAGGTAAAAATGTTCAAAGAAATTCTGGTGAAAATGCTTTTGCAAAGAGGAATAACTTTAAGAAAAACCAATTTGTCAAAAGGAATGCATCTCCTCCAAAAATCAGAAAATTTCAACACTTTAATAATTTCAAGCAATATAACTCACCCCAATTTCAGCGACACACATCAGAAAATCATTGTGTCGATTGCAAGAAAATTGGTCACTCATATGCACAATGCTTCATTGAAAAAAGAGTTATAGGAAATAAAGTTTACCATGTTGTTTGTGATTTCAATGCACTTGGGCAACGAAGATGGATTAACTTCAAAGGATCCAAATTAATTTGGATACCTAAGGCTACTTGAAACTCTTCATGCAGATTTGCCTAGCATCCAAGAACAAAAAGGACATGTGGTACATGGATAGTGGATGTTCAAGGCACATGACTGGAAGGTCAACCTACTTCATCAAACTAAATAAGTATGATGGAGGTTTTGTGACCTTTGGAGATGATGGTAAAGGTAAAATCATTGTTGTTGGAAAAGTAGGTAATGAACAATCTACTTTTATTGATGATGTACTTTTGGTATGTGGTTTGAAGCACAATCTTTTGAGTATAAGTCAGCTGTGTGACTTAGGATATTTGGTAGTTTTCAAAAGACTTGAATGCTGTGTTGTTAATGAAAAGACAAATGAAATGATGTTTGTTGCCAAACGTTTTAATAATATGTATGGACTTACTCTTGATGAACTAAAGGATCAAAATGTAGCTTGTCTTCACTCTAAAGAATCTGAAAAGTGGTTATGGCACAAGAGATTGGGCCATGCAAGTATGTTTCAAATAAACAAACTTGTAAAGAAAGAATTAGTAAGAGGTCTTCCTTTGATATAGTTTGACAAAGACATCACTTGTATGCTTGCCAAATGGGAAAACAAATAAAAAGTTCTTTTAAACCAAAGGAAGACATCTCTACTAAAAGACCACTTGAGTTGCTACACATTGATTTATTTGGTCCAACAAGAACTCAAAGCCTAGGTGGTAAACATTATGGTTTAGTAATTGTGGATGACTATACTAGGTTTGGTTGGGTTTTATTTCTTGCACACAAAAATGAAGCCTTTTCGGCCTTTGAACCTTTTTGCAAGAAAATTCAAAATGAAAAGGATTTGAAAATCTCTTCTATAAGAAGCGATCATGGAACTGAATTTGAAAATAATTTATTTGAATCCTTTTGTGAGGAATTTAGAATATCTCACAACTTCTCTTGTCCAAGAACACCACAACAAAAATGGTGTTGTGGAAAGAAGAAATAGAATCATACAAGAGATAACAAGAGCTATGCTTTGTGAAAGTAATGTTCCAAAATTCCTTTGGGCTGAAGCGGTTAACACGGCTAGCCACATTTTGAATAGAACAATCATAAGAAAATTTATGAAGAAAACCCCTTATGAACTTTGGAAAGGCTACCCACCAAACTTAGATTACTTGCACATCTTTGGATGCAAATATTTTGTTTTAAATAACAAAGAAAATTTGGGTAAATTTGATCCAAAGGCTTATGAGTGTTTGTTTGTAGGATATTCCACAACTAGTAAAGCATATATGGTTTATCATCAAGATGATAGAATTATTGAGGAGTCCATACATGTTACATTTTGTGATACTAACTTGGTACAAAGCATTTTGGAAGATTGTGATGCAGGAAATCAAGCACAAAAGGAAGTTGAAACTGTGCAAAATCAAGAGAATGGAAATTCTGTTCAAGCTGAACCAGAAACTGCTGTTGCTAAAAATTTAAGAGACAATTCTATTTTGTCTCACGAATCTGAAGGATACCCTGAAGCCAGCAGCACCCAGAATCCCTTGGTAACTGAATCTGCCTCCAAGTCCACCAGACCTCGTGAATGGAGATTCTTGAAGAATTATCCTGAGGAATTTGTCATTGGGGACGTCTCTCATGGAGTGCAAACACGGTCCTCCACTAGAAAGGCAAATGAAGGATCAAACATTGCCCTTCTTTCACAAATAGAGCCTCAAAATGTCAAGGAAGCCCTTAGTGACCCTTCTTGGGTTAAAGCTATGGAGGATAAGCTTCTTGAGTTTAAAAAGAACTAAGTGTGGACTTTGGTCCCAAGGCCAAGTGGAAAGAAAGTGACCGGAACCAAGTGGATATTTCGGAACAAGTTGGGAGAAGATGGTAGCATTGCAAGAAACAAGGCAAGGCTAGTGGCACAAGGATATGACCAAGAAGAAGGAATAGACTTTGATGAATCCTTTGCCCCTGTTGCCCGAATGGGAGCCATAAGACTTCTCTTAGCTTATGCTGCATTTTGTGGTTTTAAATTATATCAAATGGATGTGAAATGTGCATTTTTGAATGGTGTGATAGATAGAGAAGTGTATGTGGAGCAGCCTCCTGGTTTTGAAAATAAAGAGCATTCTAATCATGTTTTCAAATTATCAAAAGCTCTCTATGGTTTAAGACAAGCTCCTAGAGCTTGGTATGAGAGAATTAGCTCATTTCTTTTGAAAAATGGTTTTCAAAGAGGCACCACTAACACAACTCTATTTATCAAGAATTCTAATGATTCTTTTATTCTAGTCCAAATATATGTTGATGACATTATTTTTGGATCAGCTAATGAATCCCTTTGTTCTGAATTTGGAAAACTCATGACAAGTGAATTTGACATGAGTATGATAGGTGAACTTAATTTTTTCCTGGGGCTAAAAATTAAACAAACTGAAAAAGGTATTTTCATTTATCAAGAAAAGTATGCCAAGGAATTAGTTAAGAAATTTGGTATGAAAAATGCCAAACCTATGGGAACTCCCATGCATCCTAATTCAAAATTAGATAAGGGAGAAACTGAGAAAGATGTTGATGAGACTAGGTATAGAGGAATGATTGGTTCTCTTATGTACTTAACTTCCTCTAGACCCGATATTGTGCAAAGTGTTGAATTGTGTTCTAGGTTCCAATCCAAACCAAAAGAGTCACATCTTTCTGCAGTTAAAAGGATCATTAGATATGTTCATGGCCCATCCAATTTTGGTCTTTGGTATCTTAAGATTGATGATTTTTCTGCAGTTGGTTATTGTGATGCAGATTTTACTGGTGATAGAGTTGATAGAAGGAGCACTTCAGGTTTATGTTGCTTCCTTGGAAAGTCCCTAAATGTTTGGTCAAGTAAGAAGCAACCAACTGTGGCCTTATCCACTGCAGAGGCTGAGTATATAGCTGCTTCTTCTTGTTGTTCTCAACTTCTATGGTTAAAAACACAGCTTGCTGATTACAAACTAAATGCTGAAAATATTCCCTTGATGTGTGATAATATGAGTGCTATTAATATTTCTAAAAATCCAGTTTTACACTCTAGGACTAAGCATATTGAAGTGAAATTTCACTCAATAAGAGAAGATGTCCAAAAAGGGGATATTAGTATTCAATTTGTTAAATCAGAGGAGCAATTAGCAGATATTTTTACAAAACCATTAGCTGAGGATAGATTCTGCATGCTTAGGACTTGTCTAGGAATTTTGAGTTATGATTCTTTATTTGAAAAATACTGATGTATTTGCTGGAGCTTTTTGTCTCATAAACAGGTATGAGATAATTCTGGGCAGATGATGAATATTTCCTTCAAATCAGCGTGTTCTGGGCTCGTTTCAAGTGAAACTCAATCTGGGCCAACTTCAAAATTCAGATCATGAGTGGTCCAAATGTGTTTCCTTAAGTCCAACCATCTCTGGGCCCAAATATGAATGTTACAATTTTTGGTTAATAATTTTTGTTGGCCTGTGTGATTAATTTTTTTTGAAAAAGTTTTATTTTAATTTTTTTTCAAAAAGGCTTTTCAGTTTGATTTAATTTTTTCTTTTTAAGGATTTCAAAAATTTAAAATTTAAAATTTCTTTATTTTTAAAATCAAATCAAATCTTTCTTTTATAAGGTCATGTCTTTTCAAGTCTTTTCAAATGGTGATGCAGTTGCATGGTTTTGGAAATCTACTTTTGGGTACGGTTACCAACACTCCCTCTCTTCCCTCCATAACTCCTTCTCTATCCCTTCGGTTCTTACCACTACCCTCATTACTCTTTTTCTTCTTAAACCAAATAACCACCAAATGAGGAAGAAAATCATAGCACACAAGCCTCCTCGTGAAAAGGTGTATAAACTTCCATCCAAGCCTTCAACTCGCTCCCAAGATAGAACCTTCACACCTTCACCATCTCCTCCTACCTTTCCTCCTCGCACTGCTCCCATGGCGCAAACCAAGACCACACCAAGGTACCCTGCCCCTGCCAAACTTACGCCACCACCTAAGGCAACGCCATCCAAACCAAGCTCTTCGAAACCTGGCTCATCCAAGGGTAAGCGTTCTGCTGTTGAAGAACCTGTTCCTGAGACAGCAAAACCTAAGTCAAGGTCTGTTCCTGTGCGCTCACAAAGAGGTAACCTTCATCGCCCTCTCAAATATGTTAGAGAACCAGACATTGATCCTTTTGCTCACAAATCACACTACATGACATCTCACTCAGACTATAACCCCATCGTTTCAAATCTGCCATGAACCACGATTTTTATAAGGGAGTTATTCAGTATCGTACTCTATGTCCCTCCTTTCTTGCGAATTTACCTGATTTGAAAAAGAAAGGTTTTCCTTTTGTTGAAAATTTGGAATTTTTAGACTGGAATCACCTTTTCAAAATCAAAAAACCTATATATCCTTAGTTAGTCAAAGAATTTTATGCAAACATGACTTACCATGAAGGAAGTGTGCATTCTTATGTTAAGGGCAGAGACATTATTTTGAATAATGAAACTGTCAGTGATTCTTTGAAGTACACTGATGTTGGGCCGTGTGCTTACACGTCTGTAAAGTGGGATGAAGGAGTTGGTATTTCTTACCATGATGCTTTGGCTCATATCTGTGAACATGTTTTCTTAATTGATGGCATCACACCCACTCACAAAGCCCTAGGATATGAACGTGCTCAGTTGCACCGAATTGTCAACCACATTTTACTTCTTCAAAGTGGTTCATATCAAAGGGTATCTTACACAGACATACTGGTTTTGTATGCCCTAATCACTAAAACAGAAATCTCTTTTGCCTATTTGATGGCTAGATACATGTTTGATTCTGTTAGAAGTGAGAAAGATAAAGCACTACCTTATGGCATGTTTTTAAGTTGCATATTTGAGAATTTTGGTGTTGACCTGTCAAATGAGGATTATGAAAACAGACATTCATACCTAAAAGGGGGTGGTTTAGTGAAACAGCAAAAGAGACCAACTTGATTTGAGAGAGTGGTTCTAGATGATGATGATGAAGAGTTCATTCCAGATGACTCTCCTCCTCCTTCCACCGAGGGTACTTCCATCTCTACTGGGAAGAAATCTGCTCTGCTGAATGTGGTCAAGGATATCGCTCAAGAGTTTGTTTCCCAATCAAATCACATGATTGCCATGAGTAAGAAACAAAGGAAGCTAGCTAGCAAGCATGAGAACTTTCTGAAAAAATCAAGGGATAGGGTGGCTGTGCTCATGACCTTCATTGATAATCTTCAAAAGGATGAAGACATTGCCACTGATGTTGAAGAAGAAGCTGTTTCGAAGGGGAATGGTTTTGATGCCTAGGATTTGTCTCATGAAATTTGCTGCTGCTGCTGCTGCTCTCTTTTTGTCTCATGAACTCTGTTTTATTTTGCTACTATTAAACTGTTTTATCTTGGATGACTGTAATAACTCTAAATACTGCTGCACTGTTGTTAGTTAGTTAGAACTTTGGACTGTGATCTAACCTTTTCTTGCAGGATTTGTATTGTTGTTTTTGTTGATTATCCGCCCTTGATGACAAAAGGGGGAGTAAGAAAATAGGTGCATTAAAACTTGATTACACATGCTGAATCCCTTTTGCTACTGATATTAGCTTGATGTTGGGCTGATTATATAGTGTTGCTTATCTGATATCCCTTAGATAAATGTGTATAGCTCTTCATTGTGGTCTCTTTAAGTGTAAATAAAACAGGAACAAAGAGGAGGCATAAATCAAGGGGGAGCTAATCTTGAAAAGGAAAGGGGAGCAACACAATAGCAAATGACAAAAATCAAAGGGAGTTTCTAAACTTACTCAAATTCATTTCTTTTTTATTATTGCTTAAACCATGTTTGTCATCAAGGGGGAGGTTGTTGAGTTAAGAAATTAACCAAATTAATTAGTGATGACAAACATTATTTTTGGGCAAAATAAATAATTAGTGTTGATTAATTATATTTACTTATTACTAATTGTTTATTGTTGCAGGCCAAAATTCCATAGCCCAAATGGAATGAAAAGCAATCAGTAAGGATGGTGGGCTGAAAACAAAATTAAGACCCCGAGGAAAAGCAAAGAAAGAAGCCAAAGAAATAAAAAACGGGCCAAGCATATCACTACCCGATCCAAGCCCGAATTGAATTTCAATTCCCTCTCACTTGCTTTCACCAAATAAACGTTCCTTTCCTCTCTATCTCAGTCAAGTCAGAAACTCAGAAAAGTAAGAAAGAGAGAAAGAGCTTCTTCCCTAAGCTAGTAACCAAAGAAGCAAGAGAGAGAAGGTTTAAGCTTGAAAGACAGAATGTTAAATCAACAAGTTCAAGCCAAATCAAGCTTAAGAAGAAATCAAAGGTAAACCATTTCCTCATACATGCAAATCGGTTTCTTCTCTTCCTCCCAACTCTCTGTTCTATCCGAAATGGGATACAAGGGAAAGAGGATTTCTGTTCTTCTCTGCTGTGTATCCACGGTCTTAAACATGACTTGGGGACCAAGTTGGTTTTCAAGGGCTCAGATCAAGTTGACCATTGGAAGATTTCTATGGTTGCTGCTTTATGGCTTTCGGTCAAGGTGAGGAAGTCAGAAGAACAGTTTCTACTCTGGGGAATAAGGTGAAAAAGTGAATCTGTGGGTTGGTGAAGTTCAAGGCTCAAGGTGTTGACCTTGGAAGAAGAACCCAGCAACATGCAAGGAGATAAAAGAGGTTTGCTGTTCACTCAAAAACTAAGGAGAGGAAACCAGAGTGTGAGAATAGAGTTCTGCAAAGAAGTTCCTCTACTTGGATAATGCTTTCTTTAAAAGAAGCATTCGGCCAATACTAAAGAACTGTATCTGAGGTTTGCGAATCTGGTTTTGCACATAGCAAAGAGGCTGCTGATGAAGTCAATCTCCTTCATGTTTTACTGATTGTAATGTACTTTTCTAAGTTTATCTTTCTGTAATTTCTTGTGAGAAAAGGCATTGTGAGAAAGCTCAAGTAAAAGCCATGAGTGAAAAAAGGCTGAGTGATATACTTGAGAGAAAAGCCTAGAGTTATTTCAGATTTCTTTAGGTATGTTTATGTCTTGTATCTTGTACCTGTGAGGTATCCCTTTCTTAGTTGGGTTAGCACTAAGAGTGAAATAGTTAGGTATTAGCATAGCCAATGTCAAGTTAGGTTAGAACTTGAGTGTGAAAGGATTGGGTCAATCCTGTGAAATTGGTGTATGTAATACTATTAACTATAGTGAAAATTCTTTCACTGTTGTGGAGGAGACTGGATGTAGGTTGCATAGCACAAGGCAACCGAACCAGAATACATGCTGGTGTTAGCTTCTCTCTTCTCTGCTGTGTTCTGTTTTCTGATATTCATGAGACAAAAATAAATTATCTCATAAATTTCTGCTTCTAAGTACAAACAGAATCAGAATTGAAAGTTTGTTTTAAAGGGTCATAACAGCAACTAAAAAGGAAGGCATAGATTCAACCCCCCCTTCTCTAAGCCTACCACAACCTTCACAAATTCCAAAACCTATCGATTTCACTCAATTGCAACAAGTGATTTAGGAAATTGTTCCAAGCATGAATAAGAATGAAACAATCCCGGCTCCTTAAATTATAGATGACATCGTAAGCACTTTCAGTAGCCCCAACCTGAGTACAAGCCCTCACCAATGCATCAAAAGCCGTAATACTAGAGCAACATCTTCGATAACTCTCTATCAATACTTCCAACAACACCAATGGAGGAGTGCCCTCTTTAGTAATCAAGTTTCTCAGAAGAAATAATGCCTCATCGAATCTTCTTGACTTCACCAGCACATGAACCAAAGTGCAATAGGAATCTAATGAGTGAGGGAACAACCCTCCAACCCAGTTATAAAAATCTAAAGCCAACTGTGGCGAGTTCTGGAACAACTAAGAATTAATGACATTTTTTTATTACATTCTTCTTTAATTCTTAGTTGTTCTAGTTTTAGTCCTAACAATAAACTTGGTAAGATGGCATCACATATAATATACGATATGTGAATGGAAATACCCTTCAAAGGGGATGATGTCTACGCTTGAAGGAATGCCTTGGTGTTATGGAGCAATTTATGCCGAGGAGGCATGAGTTCTTTGATAATTGGAATGTCAATAAAAGCATGGAACCATGAGTAAAGCTTAGGCATTACTCTGCATCAATAAGGTTGATGGCCACAACTTCCTCAACTATTCCGATCCAGTATGGAAGCCAGCCAATAGCAATGTCCACAAAGCCAATGTTATCACCTCCAAAGAAGCGTTTTCCCTCAAGTCCAACCTCAAGCTTCTTCAGATTCTCTCGAGCTTCTTCTGCCGCCTTCTGTTGCTCTTCTCCTACATTGGAAAATGCTGCCACAACCGTTGGCATACACTGTGAAGAGTTAAAAGTCACACACAATTAAATTAACTCGTGTCCACAAAAAATAGCCACTAAATCAACAACTTGCATATAATACATATGAGAATACAAATATATACTGAAAACAGTGTCTGTCTATCAACTCTTTTGAGCTTTTCTGATGTGCACAAATAATAATTTATAAATATGCCTCATATGGGAGTTTAATAGTAATTATTATTTTTTTACATTTACCACAAATTCCTTTCGTTTTTGCTTCTCTTCGTACACACTCCATTCAACCCTAAGTCCACATTTTTCTCCATCCTCTGCCACCGTGACTGTGTCTTTCTTCACCGCCGCCGCCGCCTGAAGCTCTGCTCTGTTCAATTGGAGCTATAATTCAGGTTTCCTCTCTCAACATTGTGCTTCATTTCTAACTTGATTTTTCGATGTTATGAAAAGTAAAATCATATTTTTACTTGTCAATGTAGAGTTAATAGTGTGAGTTGTGTTTGGAAGTTGATTTAGGGTTTGATTAATGAGTTCCTAGATTTGTCAATTGCATAGAATTTTTCAATTAAGAACTTAAAGCGATTAAAAAAAATGGTGGAAAGAAGCTGTGATATTTTTCTACATCTCCTCAGCCCAGTACCTCATTGTCTCATTCATTCTCAGTATCTCTCTTCTCTCTTCGCGTCATTCGTCTTCAGCCTCAGAGTGGTGGCGTGGGTCTCAGCGAGTCAGCATCGTCGTCAGCGCTGTGGTGCTCTACTTCCAGAGTTTCAATGGAGCCTCAGACTTAGGTATATATGAATTTGCTTCATTGATTGATTTCATTTTTTTTTGTTCCTTTTATGTTCTTGATGTATGAATCTGTTTCGTTGAATTCATTCAATTGTTTTTTTGTTGTACTTATTATTTTTTATGAGTTTATTTCATTCATTTCATTCAATTATTTGTTTTGTTCTGATTATTTGGTTGTTTGAATTTTTTTGGGTTCTGTTTATGAGGGTTAAAAAATTTTGGTATTTCAATTTCTGTGTTTATGTTTCTGTTCATGATGTTCTAGTTCAATTTCTGTGTTTATGTCTCTTAAATCTTAGGGGCAAATGATGATGATGAGGCGGAGCAGAACCATCCATTGCATCAATCAAAGAAGAGTTTAAATTTCTTTGTTTATGTTTCTTTAAAATTATGCCTGGTCCGTTTGTGATGTAACAGAATAATTTTGAACTGGCCTGACTCAATCTTGTATTTGATTTATATAATAAACATATTCTTAATAATTTTTTGTAGTTCAAAATTTGTTAGCAAAGTTAGCAGTGTACCAAAATGTGTAATTTGGAACTAGATTATTCCTATGGATTTCTTTCCATAGTAGTCGGATCTCTGACAGGGCAGAATATTTATAGGACAGGATAGAAGCTCTGACATTTGAGGTTGTGTTCTCTGCCTAAGTGCCTAACTGTTTCAAAAATTGTTTCTACTTGTTTATTCAAGGTTCTTTGTATACTGAACGGTGACATGGTCATGGACACGAGTTTGTAGATGCAGCAACATTACAGCGGTCTTCTGTTAGAAGAGCCACTTGAATCATTTAGTGGGAAACTATCTCTTGACAAATACATGCCTGCATATTGGGATAGGGACAACAAAGCAAGAAGGACTTCATGTGAAGATGACATTTAAAAAGGGGTCGATACTTGATCAAAATTGAAAAATGCTTTTTAATGGTTATGCTAAATATGTTTATTTTCTCTCCTATTTTGTAGTTTTGCATTTTTCTAGCTATCTATCTACAATGAGATCTAATTTTGCATTTGTGTATAATAGCAGGGTGAAAGTAGGATCGGTAAAAAATATAGAAGCTTTTGAAATTCTTCTAGGAAAATCATATACACACTATTGTGCCTAAAAGGGCCGCTTTCTGGTGGTGCCTTTTGACCATGCTGTCTTCTTTTATAAGATTTGATGCTAGTATAATTTGGATGAAGTATGATGTATCATTGATATTTTCTTTTCCGAATTGCTTTTAAGTAGTTTTTTATACATTAAGTTGTTACCGATGAATGAATAATTTATTTTAGACTTTTAGTTAATCATATTGCAAGTCTTCAATATTGCTTTATATTGAATCCTTCGTGGAATCTAAATGATGAAAAATTGATGAAGAAACTTAACCATTCTTTTTATACTTACAATATACAGTTTTGTATGATTTTTTTGTGTTTTGATCTTACATCCTACACCATATCAAGAAAACTTTGGTTAATATTTTACCTCCAATTCAACCATCGAAGCTTTATGCCATGCTAAATTGCCATTCAAATCAGTTATGCAATAATCAAAAGCTTTTCAAGTACAATTTCATGACAAGAAAGTTTTATGTCTGTCAAAGATTCGTCTAAACCAAAGCTACTAACCATATGAAAACCTAAAGAATATAGCTAAAAAATTTGGAAGATGTCATTAATATATATGCATGAAAGTAATAATTCTTCAGATATCAACCTCAAAGTTGCAAGAAATCCAATATGATTTTCACAAGGAAAAAAGAGCAAGTTTCTTGGCCAAAGAAAAAAGTTATCCAAATTTATTGAATTCAGCTATACACATAACATTATAAACAACCAATTCAATATAATAAAAAATAAAAAATGGAACAAAAAGAATCATCTAGGTTCACTAATAACAAAACTGAACTCTTTAGCTCAAATAAAATAAAATTATTCAATAAAATAACAATTGAGACATTCTTTCATCCATTTTCTTAGTACATCAGAAGATAGTGATAACTACATTTCTTTTCAAGAATGACACAAGGATTATGTTCCCATTCACATATCATCATATATGGCGGGTACATCACTCCCTCAATTGGATCCTCCTTGATCAGATCCAAATGTAGTTTGCCTGCTCATGTTGGCTCGCTGCACCAACCGTACTAAGACTTGAACCACTTCTGATATTGGTGGTTGGAATTCAGGCTCCAGCTGTGCCAAAAGTTTATTAGTAGAATGAAACAAAAATATGCTAAAAGGTTTTATGACCACCTGCTCCCAATCTCCATTGGTGAATGAAATTTCACTCTTGATTCTGATGCCTCTATTGTCATGGACTTAACTTAGACTCACCAAATTAGAAGTTTAATAGACCTAAACCACACAAAAGTAAAAACAAGCCAATAAGTCAAAATGAGAGAATACTGAACCAAGCTTAATGCTCATGCATTTAGTTATTTTTCCTAGTTCTCTGAATAGTAAGAAGCATTTGGGACATAATGGTCAGAGGGGATATATTTCAAGAGTAGTGGACTTTCAAATTTCCATGGCAAGGCTCAAAGGAGTTGACCAGAATAGTTTTGCTGTCATATTTAACTGTTCATATTTAACTATTGAAACAAGGCAGGTAGGTAATCATAGAAATTTACAATTTATTCTAACACAAAGGAGAAAAATCACAATAAAGTAATTAACGTCTTCTACAAACAATAGAATCATAATGAAAAAATCAACAAAATTGCAACCCATGAAGCTCCCTTTTATATCCACATAATCAGAAATTGAATGCAAGTACTATGTAAATTCTTATTTTAAACCTTCTTCCAGTAATATAGCATAAAATTTCCAGAATTAAATCTTTGCACACAAAAAATTGTTATCGTACAATCTGCAATTGTGATTTTGTTGAATTTGCTTTCTATATTATAGTAATTACAATCTTGAGTGTAGTTCTACTGAGATCTAACAAGTGATTTCTCAGAAATTGGCATTGAAAAAATTCTTACGAGATTCGAGAAGGAGCTCGAAACCACCAACGGGGCGTCAATGACCACAGTAACACATGATTATATCCCCATCCGTGTCTTCTTGTCACCTAAACCATGTAATCTTGCTCTTCCCCTTCACCATTGTCCTCGACAACATCGGTGTCATGGCATTCTTGGCACTAACATTGGTAACGCTGGCATTCGGGATGATGTCGTCGGCATTCGTCCAAGGAAGCATTTCCCAGAATAGCACACAGAGACAGAGTAGGATTTCGTTTTAATCTGCCTTACCCAGATCAGCAGACAGGCAGGGAGGGTTTTGTTTTACTCTAAGGAAGAGGATGGGTCTTTTTAGAATTTTGAAACATATTATATCCTTTGATTTAATTTTTAAAAAGTTTTAAATTAATATCATCTCAACCGTTGAATTTTTTTTAACATAATCCAATGATCTTAATTACATGGTGCATCATTGTGTTCAAAATGCTTGGACTGATTTTAGACTGATAACATATATATATATATATATATATATATATATATATACATAAAGCTGATTTTTCATGAATAAATACGTAACATTTTTTAAAATTATCCTTCATTTGTAATAAGAAATTCTATCATCTTTGTGAAGTACACAATTTTGACTCCACATTTAATTATAACCACTTATTTATAGAAATTTGTGCAATTTGTAATATGTCTAAAATCTAGTAATAAAGACAGAGACACAATTTTAGGTCATATTTTTGTCTCTATATTTTGGAGTTATTCTTAAGTGTATGGAGAATAAATCATTATTCTTGCTCTCATTAATTAATTGTCTTGCACATAAGCATTACAGGTAAAATAAAAATATTAATAAAAAAAAACTAACATCAAACTAAGACAATAAATAGTCAAGAGTATGAGCATTTATCTGCTCTCATAGCACACACAGAAAAATTCTATATTTTGTGTCTGAATATATCTTTACTAAAAATAAATGCTTTTAGTGTTTTTAGTAACTAAATGATTCAGAGGATTTGATAATTCATAATAGTCTCTAAAACTATTTTTCTCAGTTCTATAAATGATTGATACTAAATATGGAGTTGCAACTCTCTTACCTTGTCATCAACGAATTTGGACCAGAATCTTACCTAGGCCCTTTCATAAGGAGAATGTGGAAGAAGAGGGTTTTGCTTCCAAGTCTCATCAATATAATCAAGAATGAGTAGTGATTCAGCAAGGGGCTTACCCTGGTGCACAAGAACATGTACCTTTTTGTAGACAGGGTTGTATTTAAGGAGCATGTCACTCTTGTTGTTGCTGAGATCTTCTTCCACATATTGGCACTCTATTCCTTTAACTGCTAGTGCCCACTTCACTCTTAGAACAGCTGGACTACCCCAAAATCCTATTAAGTTCACTGAATCTCCATCCATCTTTTTGTCTTCTCAATTAATTTGTTAATCCAAAAGGAAAACTAATTGAATAAAGATGACTTTGATATCAATACCCAAAAAAAAGGATGGCTTTGCTATCCTTCAAAATATGCCTATTTAACCTTAAAAATTAAGATAAAAAAATTCCCTAAACTACAAAGATGATTGATCATAGTTATATTACCAAGCAAAGAAGCAGAGCAATATTCCCTGAGACTTCATGTGAAGAGAGAGAGTATAAGAAGAAAGAAAGATCCAGAGCAATGTGACATAAGTTAATGAACTATTCATCATTCGTTATTCAGTAACAATGTGTGCCAAAGACATCGGTTTGGTTGACAAGTATACAAGTTAAATACATGGCGCAATTGGCAAAGACCAAGCATGATTTCTATGAGTTAAATGTTCATCTGTCTTTTGGTTTTAAGCTTTATTTATATAATTTCTTTTATTTAAAAAAACACTTCTTGGTAGAATTTCTGCTGCTTGTAAGTTTTAAATATATCCTCAGAAAGGGGTCTATAGAATACATAATTGAAAAAGTCTCGACATTCCCAAGCTACTTCAAAGATGCTAGTGCAGATGCAACATTTCGTGATATTTGCTCATGTATTGGCTCCTGCAAAAGGAAATGGAGTTATATTCCTATGACTTTATCAGATAATAGATAGCCAAAACAAAATGTTGAAACATATGGATTACCTCAGACTGCAGCACCTCAAACTTTGATTTTGTTATAGTCTCATACAAGAAAATGTATCTGTCCAACAGAATTAGTATAACGATAAGATTACACGTTGGTTTGGAGAAATAAAGCAGCAGATAGATCTATTTGAATGAGGATTAGACATGACAGACGTGCCATGCAACCAAAACCATGGTTGAAGCATCCTTGTGTAAAAATTGAATGATTAATTCAAGCAATTCTGGTTCCTAAAACCAAGAAACACATGATTCTATAGGCAATTTATCTGTGTATTTATCACAAAGAAGCTCATATCAAGTGGAAAAAAAGGAGGAAGTTTAGAAATACCGCCAAGACAATTCGCAAACAAGATCTTCAGGAGCTTCAGGAAGAACCTGAACAAGATTCGTTAGTGTGATTTGAAACCTTATTAAAGCATACATCTAGTTAATTACAAGCATAAAATAAAAATACCTCATCTTCATAAGGGTTGCAGTGATTTTTGAACCACAGCCTCAAGAACTCCTAAAAATTTATTTTTTAAAAATCAACAGATTATTTAATTGTCCATATTTTATGAATGAAGAGAACAAAAACTAGTAATTTAGAATAAGCTAACATATTCCTAAACCTTTAAGCAAAAAAATAAAATATATAGAGCACCTTATCAACATTTTCAGGCTCCAAACCATTTTGAAAGCGCTCAAGATAAGAATTGGCAATCCAATATCTACTTGGATCAGGAGTGTGCACCTATAATTTTCAAAAATGAAACCTTATTCTATATTCATAAATTGTGTGGAGTGCATTTCAGAATCTAATAAACATCAGGGATTCACTGAACCTTATCAGTCAACATAATTGAACCGTCCTCTGCCTTCCCAAATCCATACTTTGTGTCAACCAATATAAGGCCATGTTCTGAAGCCACACGCTGGAAATTCAAATTTTATCAAAGCAAGCCAATGTCAAAAGTCAAATTGCATCACAACAATAATAAAGATAAGCTTTCCACTCATCACAAGGAGATGGTATTTATACTTTTGTTCCAGTAAGGCATTATTGAAAAAAATACATGGACAAGTTAGAAATTTTCATTGAAAAATAAGTGTACACCATCTATTCATCTCTATAATCCAAATAACAGATAGCACATACATTGAGAATGTGTCGTTACTGTCTTGGGATACATTGAGAAGGCATGTTGTTATTTTTTTTCATTCACAAAATTTACAAATGACATGATAAAATGCTTAATTACCTGACCGTATTCAAATAGACTTAAAGCTTTTTTGCTGACTTCCTCATAATCAGCTCTTGTCATTAATCCCCTTTCTATAATCTGCAAGGGAAATAGATTATAAAAAGAATTGAGAAGGTTAGATAAAAGAAAACTATTAAAAAATAGTAAAAATATTATCCATCATTAATCATAACCTCACTAGTATCAAGAAGCAAATGTACTGTATGATATGAACTAGGTTCTTAAGAAAATAATCTTATCCACATGAAGAAAAACATTGACTCTGTCTTTTTTAAAAAAAGAAGGAAGAAAAAAACATCATAATAAGATAGATCTACCTATTATTTCTTATTCGTGCAACATTATTTGATCTGCCTATTCATTCCTTTGGTCTCTAAAACTAGTCTTTCACTGTAACTAATTGTATTGAAAAGATAGATGCAGATGAGAGTACAAGGAATAATACCTCATCTGGAGTTACAGGAACATCATGATCTGCAGCTTTGGTTGTAGGTATGAGTATATTTTCAGCCAGCTTTTGGTTTTTAACCAAACCTGTTATGTGTTATATAACATTATAGCCTATTAAATAAAGAGACAAACAATTGTAAGAATGCAAAACAAAAAATATAGGGACCTCACCATCTGGGAGGGCATTGCCACAATAGTTCCGGATGCCTTTATTGTAGACTGTCCATAATGAAGTATCAGTACTTCCGATCACAAACCCTCTAGCTACAAACCAACAGTAATAAAGTGTCAACAAACAGTTTCTGGAATCCTCATCTCCGCTTTTGTAAAGAAAATATTTTGACAATATTGATAGCAACATGAATAAAGAATGAGCATAGCATGTTGAAGTTTGGGTAGCGTGAATAAACGTAGAGCACTTAATGATTACTGCAATGTTTACTTCTATCCCAGTTGCTTCGGAAAAATATATTCTATTTCTATCGTACTTTTCAAGCTATCATTTCCAGTAAACTAACTCCTCCTCCACAACTTATACCAAACATATATGCCAATTCATAGCCATTGAAATCATTTGATAAAATGTGTATGCAAGCACCAATCCAAAATACCAATTAACAAAATACTCACCAACAAACTCAACAGGGAAAACAGAATATTTCTTTGCTATGGTAACATTAGGATCAGGAGTGGACACAACGGCATTAGCAGTTATATGATGGGTTCTCTCAAACCACCACAAGCTTGTCTGGTTAAGAACCTGCAAGTGGGAATAAAGAACATTGAGTGTGATCCATGATCAACCAAGTAAACTGTTCATACAAAGAACAAGGATAGAGAATAAGAACACAAAACCTGTCCCTTGAAGGGAATTGAAGCAAGAATTCTATCAAATGCACTTTGGCGATCAGTAGTAACCAAAACAAGGTACTCTCCACTATCATATATGTCTCTAACCTGTGCCATAAGACCACAAGTAACCAAATTCATCAATTTTTCAAATGATTTTTTTTTTAGTACAATGTTTTTGCTTTTATATTACTGTTGCAATTTTACTAGAAATCTCAACTTCCATTCATTTGTATTAAGGAGTAGATAAATTGGAGAGGGATTAAAGAAGGAAATATGCACCTTTCCCCTGGTTTTGGAGGTGAGGGCAGGAACCGTATGGTGAAGATTTGTTTCGGAGAGGCAGTTGAAGGGGGAGGTGGTTCTGATGGATTGGAGCACTTGGTTCTTGCGTGTGCTGTTGCGAAGAGTGTCGAGCAGAGGGGCGTGTTCTTGTTGTTGTGGTTGTGCGGCGGCGGAGAGTGTGGCGAAATTGTTGTTTGGTTTGAAAGTGAGTGCGGAGGAGGTTGGGGGAGGCGGAAGAGCGGGTGTGAGGTTGATTTTGAAGGGTTTTTGGGAGGGTTTAACGCAACAGCCATAAACATGGATTCACTCATCGCACTGTAGGCTTCAGGTACCCTTTATTGTAAAGAATAACGCCACTTTTTCAACACATAAACAACTCAAAACTAAATTGAATCCAATTCCAAACTCAGAATGAAAATTAAATTGAATTCAGAATCTTTCCAGCATTCAATAAATTAAATAAATTAACCATCAATAAAATTAACTCATGAAATCAGAAAATCAGAAATCCAGCAAATTCCCTATTTGCATTAATTTATGGGTAAACTATTCTTTGTTGTCCTTTTGTTAGTTTTGGGTTAAGTTTTATTTTGTTTCTAGATTTTATTGCCATATTTTTATATTTTAATTAAAATTAAATATTTTTTCAAACATTTTTTTATTCTTTAAATCTTTTCTCGGAATATTATTTTTTTCTTTTATTATTCTTCTATTATTTTTACTATTAAACACTAATTACCATTATGGTTCCTATAATTATGATTGTTGCTGTTATTTAAAAGAAAATAATAATAATAGAAAAATGAATATGTTGGGAAAAAAATTAATTTTAACAAAACTAAAATTAAATAAAATAAGATGTTTGAAATAAAAAAATGCAAATATTAAAAACAATTAAAATTTAGCACTAAAACTTTATGCTTCATAAAGATTCACTTAAATTAACTTGAAAAAAAATTAAGTGAAATCTAATCTTTAAATAACTTGTTCAATTGAGAGAGAGAGAGAGAGAGAGAGAGAGAGAGAGAGAGAGAGAGAGAGAGAGTAGGTTAAGCTTGTATGTTGTGCATTTAATAGCCTATGTTAATTGTCTCATGCATGACCTTATGAATTATGATCATTTTGTTATACTGTGTAATTGACTCTTATTAATACAGCCAGACCTAGCTAGTAGCTAGAATCAACTAGTTAATACATGTGGTGTGCTCTTATTTTGGTTTACATGAGATCTGTGTAATTTTGTTCAAAGGCTTTCAGCAATTTATGCTTTCCTACTATTACCAGGTCAAAAATAAATATGCAGCGATTATTTTTAGAATTACTACATCTCAGAATGTGATTATATCTGAGTTAGTTATAACTGTCATTTTATTCTATTATGCATAGTTACTAGTTTATAATTATTTATGTAAAGTTTGCACATCTAAAACTTCCAAAAACTACACACTCGAATTTTTAGAACTGTACGTCCAAAATGCATGTTGACTACTTATTGGCTAATTTTTATTTTTCTCTAATTTTATCTTATTTTAAAAATGTCTAAATGTTGCAATAACTGCTATCAGCGGTAATTATATTAACATATACTATAATTTTATTATCTGAAATGTGACCTATTCTTTTTGATAAATTTATGAAAAAGGAATCATGCTTGTATAAATTATTTAAATCCCTCATCATTGTTACATTCTACTTTATCGAGTAAATATTCTAAGTTTCTAACATCAAAGAATATAAATATATTTTTCCCATAGAAAATACAGTGGCTCACTGGCTCACAATCCTCCAGCTAAGCGCATAAATATAGAAGGCTCTTTACATTAATGAATGGCTAAAAAAAAAAATGACGTTATTCAAGAATCAAAATCCAGCAATAAGAGCTATGTTACCTCAATTGGTTTGTTGAGACTATTCAAAAAATATATTTTTATTTATAAATCATACATAATAAATCAAGCTGCATATCAATTTATGTATCAAAAATTAGCAAAATGCACTTCCAGTGTACAATATATAATTAAGAAAAGATAAGCTAATGTAGGACATCAAAATTAAAATGAAATAACATGAATTGACAGAAATGTGGTTGGTACACCAAAGAATGAATGGTATGATCTGTTAATGTTAAAAAAAAAAAATGGAAAAGTGACAAACTGTGAGACCGAACAACCTTTTACACTGCTATACATGTATTATGACTTTTTCTTTCTTCCTTCTTCTAAAAGAAGTGGTGCTACAACGGTATCATATGTTTTCTGGTGAGGGACTACTCCCTTTAGAATCATGTAGTCATGCAATGCAATCACCTCATCAGGACTACATGTCTTGATGAAGTGAGTAACAAGTGTAGTGTATGTTACAAAATCAGGATGAATACCCTGGACAATCATCATCTTCATCAATTCTTTTGCTTCTTCCTCGCAACCACACTTGCAGAGAAGGTTTATCAGTGTATTATACGTGACTCTATTCGCAGAAATTCCCAAGCTCTTCATTTCGATAATCAAATTAAACACTTTATCAATCTGTCCGCCAGTGCAATATCCACTAATTAAGGTATTAAAGGTCGTTGCATCAAATAATCTTCTCTTTCGCAATTCATCAACTATGTATTCTACAGCATCTATTGAGGCCATTTTACACAGACCATTAATGACAGAATTGTATATTGTCAAGTTAGGCTTCTCATCCATCTTTATCATCCAATCAAAAATTTGAAGCGCGTCGTTTGTGTTACCTAGTTTACAATATCCATCAATCACAGTTCCGTATGTATAAACATCAGGAGCCAGGCCACGGGTAATCATGCTGCCCAATAGTTGCTTGGCTACCGCCATGTTTTTCCTTTTGCATATATAGTTAAGAAGTATGTTATGAGAAAAAGAATCCTGTATTAGGTTATGTTCTAAAATCTGGCTATGAAGCTTAAGAGCTTCAGTCAGATATCCATTTCTGCAAAGGCCTTTGGTAAGGATTGCATAAGAGTACTGATCAGGGCATATATGCTTATCAATCATGTCAGCTAGTAGCAAAGAAGCTTCCTCAATACTTCCTTCACGATAAAACCAATGTAAAATCGAATTGTAAACAACATTATTAGGGACCAATCCCCTTTCCACCATTACATCACAGAGCCTCAGTGCCTCCTCCAAACTTCCCCACCTAGCATAACCATCTATCAAAGTAGCATATGTTCGAACACTCGGCTCTATACCTGTCTTGACCATTTTATGAAGCATCTCTTCTGCAAGTAATAATTTCCCATTCTTGCAGAATCCGTTGATTATGGAGTTGTAAGTAACAGAATTGGGCCAAACAAAATCCCCTGACATCATGGTCATCTTTTTAAAAAGTTTCAAGAAAAGACCCAAGTTGCCAATCTTGCAAGCCGCGTCTATGATTATGTTAAATGAGACTACATTGGGGAAAATTCCACCCTTCATCATCCTATATAACACTGAAATAGCTTCCACTAGTCGGCATTCCTTACACAGAGCATAGATAACCAAATTAAAAGTATTCACATTTTCCATGTAACCAAAAGAACCCATTCCTCTATACAAATTCCAAAACCTATCGATTTCATTCAATTGCACCAAGTGATTTAGGAAATTATTCCAAGCATGAATAGTAATGAAACAACCCCGGCTCCTTAAATTATAGATGACATCATAAGCACCTTCAGTATCCCCAACCTGAGTACAAGCCCTCACCAATGCATCAAAAGCCGCAATACTAGAGCAACATCTTCCATAACTCTCTATCAATACTTCCAACAACATCAATGGAGGAGTGCCCTCTTCAGTAATCAAGTTTCTCAGAAGAAATAATGCCTCATCAAATCTTCTTGACTTCACCAGCACATGAACCAAAGTGCAACAGGAATCTAATGAGTGAGGGAACAACCCTCCAACCCAGTTATAAAAATCTAAAGCCAACTGTGGCGAGTTCTGGAACTCGCAAACAACTCGGCTCACCAAGGAGCTGGTGAGCTTGGGGGATAGTCGCTCCAACACACTCCATCTCCTATGCTTCAAGTTAACACAAATAGCTCTGAAAACAATATCTCCAGAACTTGGGTTTAAGAAACGCTTACCAGAATGAAAAGCTCGAGCCAAAAGGTTACGACTTTTGGATGAAAAGAAACTCAAAATCATACCACTTCATCGAATAGCCAGCCAAATACTGCGCACACTGTTTATTAAAATAATTATAAAAAAACCTTTACAGAGAAAATGCAGAATGGATGAAACTAAGGAATATAAAAATATAAAATAGGGAAGAAGTAAAAGTTTAAATTTTAGCTGAGGAATTACCTTGAGAAGCTCCTTCTACCGCCAAAAAAGAGTGAGCTCTTCTTTTTTTTCTTTTGGTCAAGGAAATGGGCTGGGCACACCCACTCCACCGGAAACAATCCAGACAAAAGAAAACGCTACGCGTAAGAGAATCGGCAGAGGCCGTCACAGGTGGTCAGCGCAGTGGAAGAAAGGACAAAGGTGTATCACGAACCAAGCTGCAGACGACGGCAGAAAGCATCAAGCGAAGACCCCTGAGTCCATAACAATTTCATAACAACGTTATTGACTGAAGTCTAGAGTTTTCTCTTTTATTGGGCCTTGAATAGTGAAGCCCATAAACTGAGCCCAATAAGGAGATGATTCAATCTTCTTCATAAGAGGTTTTTCGTGGGTTTACATTTTACAGTTACAGCTGAAGACTGAGCAGCAAGCATGGAGTTTGAGAAGAGAAAAGCGGCAACACTATCATCGTTGAACTCAACCGAGCACGACAAGTCTCCAAAGGGCAGTTTGGACATTCCAATAATACCTCTCATCAATGCACTCAACAACCACCCTTTCTACTTCACTACAAGCTCCTGCTCCGGCAGAATCTCAATCCTCTCTCAGCCTCTTCAAAACGACGCCGTTTCAACGCTTCCCAAGAAGAAAGCCAGAGGCGGTACCTGGCTCTTCGTTTCCCACGATCCTGCCGATACCGACTCCCTCCTTTCCCTCCTCTTCCCCACCTCCGAGTCAACTCAGTCTTCACCCGTTCCCTCCGAACTCGTCTTCAGATTCGAGCCCCTCATCATCGCCGTCGAGTGCAAAGATCTTTCTTCCGCTCAGTCGCTGGTGTGGCTCGCAATATCATGTGGTTTCAGGGAATCTGGCATCACCAACGCCAGCAAGCGTGTAATCATAGCGATTCGCTGTTCGATACGGTTGGAGGTGCCGTTAGGGGACACTGGCAAGATTATGGTGAACCCTGAGTATGTTAGGTATCTTGTTCAGGTCGCAAACGACAAGATGGAAGCTAATAGGAACAGAACTGAGAGGTTCCTTGCAGTGTTGCAGCATTCCAATGGTTTTGGAGGAGGACCTGTGGTTGCGGATATCGGTAACCATTTACTGCCAAATTGTGATCATTATGAAGTTGAGGATGAGTCTCGGTCAGGAACCGAGAATGGAGACACCTATTCAGGTATTTGATATTTCAGTATGATGGTATTTGATGAAACCGTTCACTTTGGTGGCTTAAACTGTTGAACTTGTTGATTAGAATATCATGTTGCTGCTGCTGTTTGCTTATGTTTTGTAGCACCACATTTATAGATATATTAACTTTATGATTAATATCATATGGTAATGAAATGCGTGGGTAATTATACTGATACATATTGATATGTATCTGATTGCAGGACAACTTTCCATTTAAATATCAATCAAAAAGTCTGAATCTTTGAATGGTTGGCAGGATTTGTTGGTTCTCCTGTTTGTAATGTGCCAGTTACACATGTTGAAGTTGTTGGTGAACCAGTGGAGAAACTTTTTCTATGGGGCCATTCAGCTTGTGCATTGGATAATGGCAAGGTGGTTGTATTTGGTGGCTTTGGAGGGCCAGGGAGACATGCAAGAAGAGATGATTTGTTGCTGCTTGATCCATGTTCTGGCAATCTTGAAATGATCAGCACTCCTGCATGTGAGTCTCCATCCCCACGACTAGGCCATACAGCTTCCTTGGTTGGAGATTGCATGTTTGTGATTGGAGGTCGGACTGGTCCTGATAAAATTCTGAGTGATGTATGGATCCTTGATACAACTAAGAATTATTGGAGGTTACATCAATGTGGCGGTAGTGTCTTTCCTCCCAGGTAATTATTTACAGTTTTCTTTTATTGTACCTTCTCCAGTTCAAATGAAAGCCAGTTATGATGCAACTGTCTAGTTTTGTTTTTTTGGGGGGGGGGGGGGGGGGGCGGGAATGCTTGATATAGATTATTCAGGATAATTGTTTATGGTTTATATGTTATGGAATCATATATTATAATTCTGTCCATTACAACTTGTTGAATCTCTAAGTTGTATATCAACATGTTTGCTGTAGCTTGATTTGGCAACAATATTTTCATTGTATTTTAACAGTGTAAGGTGAATGTTTTTTTGTATAGACATCGTCATGCTGCAGCTGTGGTGGGTTCGAATATCTACGTATTTGGAGGACTTGACACCGATATTATATTTTCTTCCTTTTATATTCTTGACACACAAAATTTACAATGGAAAGAGATACCAGTTAGTGGGGACTTGCCTTGTGCACGCCACTCTCATGCAATGGTGGCATCTGATTCTCAGATTTATATGTTTGGTGGATACACTGGTGGGAAAGCACTTGGAGATTTATATAGATTTGATGTTCAGAAGTGTCAGTGGAAGAAGGAAAAGACTGCTGGAAGGATTCCACATGCTAGGTTCTCACACTCAATGTTTGTGAATAAAAATTTTCTTGGCATTATTGGTGGTTGCCCAGTCAGACAAAATTGTCAGGAGTTAGCTTTACTTGATTTGAAGCTTCGTCTATGGAAGCATGTTACCCTTAATTCTGTTGGTAAAGATTTGTTTGTGCGTAGTACAGCTAACGTTGTTGGCAATGACCTTGTTATTGTTGGTGGTGGTGCAGCATGCTATGCATTTGGAACCAAGTTTAGTGAGCCAGCAAAAGTCAACTTGCTCCATGTAACATGTTCACATGATGAACCTTTGCCCATCAAGAATCAGGACAACCATATGAATATACAGAGGGAACGGACAAACGGGAATATGATTGAACATTCTAAAGGATCCCAACCTGTACATGCACCAAATGTATTGGGAAATGAAAAATCAGATCTTAATGGTGCCTTACTTTGTTTGAGTAACCAAAGTCAGAAGATTGCATCACATTATGTCCTGCAACTAGAAAAGAAATATGCCAAATCAGGGAAGGACATATTGAAGAAATTTGGATGGTTAGACTTGGGGAGGAAGGCATGCTCTGAAGAGGGTGGAATGCATATCCGTTTTCCTGTTCGTAAGGGATTTGTTACTTTATTTAATAAAAGGATTCATCATTCAGCTGATGCAATTGATGGAAATAATGAACTTCTCTTCTCAAAACCACATAATCGAGATGGATACTCGTTAAATGCGTTGTCCTGTTCTGAAGGATTGAATCTTCTTGTTGAATATGGTGCAATTATGTTGGTAGACGAGGTTGTTGAAGTAAGAAAAGCTGCTAAGTCCCCTTTGAAAGTGATGAATGAAGCTGTAACATCTTTGATTAAACATAAAGGCCTACCGGAATCGCTTCTAGAGGAATTGCCAACAAGGTTCTTTCATTAAAATTGTTTCTCTAATGATCGCTATCTTCACAGTTATTTTTGTGCTTTTATGTCTTTTGTTCTTGTATGTGCTTCCTCTAATTTTGTATATTTTATTTAGTAATCTTTTATGACTTATAGGTGGGATCGGCTTGGAGATATTGTCATAGTTCCAGCGGCTTCTTTCAAGGATTCCTTGTGGGACTCCATCGCAGAGGAGCTTTGGCCCATTGTTGCCAAATCACTTAAGGCCCATCGTCTTGCTCGCCAAGTAAATCATACATGCATGAAAAATGCATAAATATTATATTCTTGCCTTTTCTTCCACGAACTTCATCCTACTGATTTATTATTTTCCATGCATATGATCCTTTCTTCTATTTTCCCTTTTTGTAAAGATATCTTCTTGAAGTGGCATGCATAAAATTTATGTCAAGGATAAGGATTTCCTGATATGACTTTCACAGATATAGAAAACACTGAAATTACCAACAGAAAATGGATTATAAAGGCTAAATGTGGCATTTTTCTCTTAAAAATTGTATTAAATCATCATTGTATGTAGTTTCAGTTAAGGGTAGTGAATTTACAGTCCTTATTATTAAATATCTATGTAGTGATTGATCTTTGGAATGGGAAAAAAAATATCTTGAAATGACTAGTAAATAGTGTATGATAGGGCCCTGTTGCTGCTACTGGTACAAGAGATAGCAAATTGCAAATTCTTGTTGGAGATAATGGTTGGGTCAATCATCGAGAAAATGGAATACTTTATTCTTTTGATGCTACAAAGTGCATGTTCTCATGGGGCAATCTATCCGAGAAGCTCCGGATGGCCAGGCTAGATTGTAAAGATGAGGTTATAGTAGATCTCTTTGCTGGCATTGGCTACTTTGTGCTGCCTTTTCTTGTCAGGTATTCTGTGTTTTGGTACTGGCATGCCATTGTTTTATACAGAATCTCTTCTAATATTTGCTGTCTTAGGGTTTGGGGTATTATTTGAGAAAAATACTATTTAACCTCCTTGGGTTCTTTTTCTTCCCTCTAATATTATTTATGTTAACCTGTGTTTATTTATAGTGTGATTGCATGGTCTTATGCAGGGCCCATGCAAAACTTGTATATGCATGTGAGTGGAATCCCCATGCGGTAGAAGCACTCAAACATAATCTACAAGCTAACTCTGTAGCTGACCGTTGTATCGTGCTTGAGGGAGATAATCGAATTATGGCCCCCAAGGTATATAGTATTTTATTTTATTTTTCGTTTTATTTTTTCTTCTCCTGATAATTCAATACTATAGTCTCAACTCACTACATCAAGTGAGGATCAAATTTGGAAATAAAGACAAGCAACTGAAAAAATCTTCTATAATAGTTTGCTTTATTCTTAGAATCGCATGTCTAATGACCCAAAAAAAAAAGAGAGGATCTGTTTTTTGTGCTTGTTTGAGCGTCATTATTCTGTTAAAAAAATATATTTTTTCAATGAAAAAATATCTTTTTTTATTTTTTAGCGTATTTGGTAAATTTCTAGTAGTAAAAGTAAAAGCACTAGAAAAATAAAAAAAAAAACATCTTTTTTGAGAAGCTGTAATTTACATCTTTTCTTAAAAGATATTTTTTCCTTAAAAAAAGATGTTTTTCATGTAATAAATAAACAAAAAAGTACTTTTATATTGTTATACCCAAACATAATTGATAGATAAAAAGATCTTTTTGCATGAGATATCCAAATATAAAATTACTTTTACTTTTTCATAAGATCTTTTAAAAAAAGATAACTCGAAAAAAGATCTTTTCTTAGAAGCTCACCCAAACAAGCTCTAGGTTTAGCGGTGAAGATAATTTATAGTTAGCTTGAGAAAAAGACAAAATAAGCACTTCTTTGACATATTATCAGAGATACTCTTCTGAATGAAGATGAAGGGAAGAAAATTGTGCAGAGGATACCAGGGGATGATTGTTACAGTAACTTTAATTTTATTTTTACATATCAAAAATATCTTCTCTTTTTTACTTGAAAAGATTTAGTAAAATCAGCTTTGCTGGATGAAAAGATTAATCAAAGGAATAAACATGTGGCTAGTGGTCCATTGACTGTTTACCTTTTTCAATGAGTCACTGTAAACACTCAATAAACTATTTTTTTGCTTACAGAACATGGCTGATAGAGTATCTCTTGGTCTCCTTCCATCTAGCGAGTGTAGCTGGGTCACAGCTGTCAGGGCTTTAAGGTAATTGCATGATTGCTTTCGTTGCCTTGATTCTTCTCACAAAATGATTATCCAGGATGGTTGACATTGAAATGACCGTGGGACTATGTTCCCTGCTCTTAAACTTAATTTTCTTAAGTTGTTGATATTTCTCTTTAAAATATTGCCATATTATTTATGTATCAAGGTATGAATGAAATGAGGGAGAAACTGTCTAATTAGCTGCTAAGTTATTCATTCAGTTTGAATTTGATTATGAAATACTTTATCGTTCTTATCCAATAAATAAAGTATTGTATGAATACAAATTATCTAAGATGATGTATGCACGTCCTGATTCCCAAGCAGTTCTTATTCACCAACTCTATTCATAATGATACTAAATTTTAGGTTCATCTGTCATCTTATCAATTGCATGATTGAAACTTATGCATCTGGAAAATTGCATATAGCTAAAAACATATAGAATTTCTGTTTTACTTGTGCTGTGGGGTAATAAAATTTGTATAGAACAATCAAGAAAAATCTTTACATTGCATAAATAGCTAGCTTAATTCAGCTCAGATTCACTTGTGGGCCATTGGTAACTAATTTCACTCTTTCTCGTGAAATCAATGTTGCAGGAGAGATGGTGGAATATTACACGTCCATGGGAATACAAAGGACACTGAAGAACGTCAGTGGACTGATCATGTGTTGAAGTCCATAGATGAAATTGCTAGATCTGAAGGTAGACCTTTCTTCATTACAAAAAGGAAAATAAATGTACAGTGAGCTTGTCTCAATGCAAAAATGATGATGTAATTTCTGGAACTAATATTGATTACCCGACACCATTATGATTTTCCACAGGTTATTGTTGGGAGGTTTCAATAGAACATGTAGAGAGGGTGAAATGGTATGCTCCACACATTCGCCATGTCGTTGCAGATGTAAGATGCAGACAGATCAGAAGATAGCTATTGGGACGTGGTCTGAGGTTTAAAACTGCCTTCTTCATGCAATCAGTGCGGATAGCAAAAGCAATTGCTATAATATGTTCAACTTTAACAATTATCAGACTGGCAGATGTTGCATGCATTGGCATACTTGTGTCTCATTACAGGTTCTGCATACTTCTAGAGTTACAGTGTTACAGTTGATGTTGTAACTGTTATTCATCTTGTTCTCAGTATACAGTTTGTTGTTCTAGAATGGTTAATCCTATCCATCAAAGGAGGGAGAAGAGGGGAGGGAATCTTTTTCTGCACCAAATTGTTGTACTGTTTTCTCTGTTTTTGGTTTGTGGTTTTTATTGATATAAGGTTTGTGTCAATTTTTTTTTTCTTTTGATCTGGATTCTCTGGTAGTACGTCAAAAATGTTTCTACTGCAGAGTTTGGCCCATGTTAAAGCCCAAATTTCCGTTGTTAGGCCCAAGATATTGTTGCAACATAATTCATTCATGTCTGTACAATAAAGTTGGACAATGGGTCCAATAGGTAGGTATAACGTCAAATCGCCAATAGTATCTCAGTATTCAACCAAAACTAGCGCTATCCTAGATCAAAAGAAAAAAAAAAAGTAGATCGCAATCCAATTATCCATAACTTCTTTGTAACACTCGTCGCCGTCGGTGATAAATTTTCCGTGCAAGGTTTGGTATTCCTTCGGAGCGAACGACTAGGCTCAATATATAACCATGTTTTTACGTATAGAAGATAGTCCTCAAAAGCTGTGAATTGTGATGTGTTAACTGTTAAGACTTGAGAGTAAGGTTTCCGTAGTTAGTAGTTACGTCTGATGGCAGTATTCTTAGCTCATATTTTTGGCTTATCTCCTTCCCGGCAATGAATGAGTTGTCTACTTGTGCATGTAAGTTTGGGGCCCTGATTTTAGACACAACACCTTCTTTACATTTTGTCAATGAATAATTGAATAACAAAACGTGTATCCAATCAACTCAGTCCACGAATAACCTTATCTTGCAATTTTCGTTTCATCATATTCATGTCACAAAACTGAAAACTGCATAAAGTATACAATATAAAAAACTTTCAAATGATTATATTTCCGTAGTTTTAAATTTTTAACCATTAATTTTAATTAATATATATTATATATAATTTTTATAATTAAAATTAACGATTAAAACTATTAAATAATATTTTAAAAACATTTAAAATTTTTCCAACATTATATAGGATTACGAGCATATAAGGTCAAGTTATCTGACAAATACGTTTTTTATCGCTTGAAATAAAAGAGCATACAGTGGCATTTTCCCGAGTTGAAAGGCAGTGTGGAAGTGGAAATAGCGACTTTTGGTGATGAGTGTGATGAGGTGTCCCACACCATTGATTATTTGCACAGAGATTGTCGGTGATCAAAACGGCTTACTGCTACGGCTTCGCAGCCAGCAAGCTAAACCTGCGCCATCAGCCACCAAATTTAGCCGCCTCCTATTCTGGGAATCCCATCTTTTTGTCAACGTGACCGCGTTATGGGTGGCTTACAGGCTTAGGAGTTAGGAGTGATGACACTTTTCTTCTGCTTCCCTTTTTAGATGGTTCTTCAGTCCTCACTCACGTCTTCTATGAGCTTGCCATTGGAACTGGGATAAAGGCTCCTGTGTTCTGAGCTGTTGTATTTACATCCATGTCCCTGCTCATATCTTAATCATCCAGTTGAATCCTACTGTGGCTTAAAATAATACTAGTTGATTCCTTGTCTCAAGATCCCAATTAAAATAAAGACACCATCACCCGCGTAGCGTGTAAAGTAAATCCAATACTCTGCATTTGAAAACTGAATGTGCTTGCATAGTTGCATTGAGTCACCTATTTTTTAAGCAATAATGGTAACTTGGTAAGGAATAACATGGTCTCACTAAATCAAGCCTGTAGAAATAATTTTGTAATTTCTCGGCTTTATTGATTTTGAATGCATGAAAACAGCTTCATGCTATTTATTTATTGATGATTGTTATGGTATTTTACAAATGGTATTTAAATTTCCAAAATAAATAACTAGTTAATATTTAATAAATTTTAAATATTTAATTTTTTTACTTTATTAAAAAATAATTTAGATAATTTAAACACCATATCATAGAATTGACTTTATTTATTTATACTACTTCACAAAAACCCATAATAATAAGGTACAGTGAACTCTTCACATCATTCATGAGCCATTGTTTTCAGCACTTTGTGTAACACTGTCGCTTTTTATTTTTGTTATGGGGCTAGGAATGGTGTGAGACATTATTATGGAGTACATGGGTGCAATACTGGTGTATGGTGTCAGGGTAACTAAATCGGACGATCTGAAAATGGGGTGAGTAATCGGATGGTCCGATTTGTATTTGGATCGTTAAAATATTCATATTATACTAAATTCGGACGGTCCGATTTGCATTTTGCAAGATAAAAAAAATTAAAATTTTCTGAAATCGGACGGTCCGATTTCAATGTCCAAAATTCAAAAATTTTTTTCTACAAATCGGACCGTCCGATTTGTAACACCAAAAATTTTTTTCAAAGAAAACGGACGGTACGTTTTCTCTCTTCTAAGATTGAAGTAAAGCTGTCCCACATGGCTGTAATGCACCCCTAGTGTCCATAATAAAGCATAACACACACAGGTTTTCAATATCAAAAAAAATGAGCCTAACACTGTAAGTGCTTCACAAAAACCCACTGGAGCCTTTTTTTTTTTTTTTCTTTTAGTTTCAAAAATATCAGTATAACTTCAAAGCATTATTAATTAAAAGAGTTTGTACAAAAAGAACGTAAAATTTAAATTTAATATATTTATTATTCATTTATTAAGATAGAAATACAAAAATTCCTATTAATAATAAAAATTGAGTCCCACTAGGAAGTCAATAGAGTATTTATACAATGTGTACAATGGGCTGCTTATTTAGCCCAATATGAGTTAAAAATGAAAATTACCTACGAAATAATAAATTTAAAAACTTTTATTCAATTATTTCATATCAAATTTCAAATTTCAAATTCTCCGATTTCAAATTTCAAATTTTTAAAAAATCAAGTTTGTTATTTCAAAAAAATAACAAATCCTGCAATACTCTCTTCTTTTTCAACCGATGGCCACTCCACCTTCATCAATAATCATCCCATTTCAACGTCGCTACTTGGCTTGCCACACGCCACTCACCCTTAATAAAAATAAACATCCACTTAAGGATAAAAATAATCATCCGCATACCTAATGAATTGAACATCTAACATATTTTAATTATATATAACTAAACTCAATCTAATCAAAATAATTATCTACATAAAAATAAAATAACCATCTGCATACCTACTAAAATGACCATCCTAAATTGACCATTAAAATAGAAAAAGAAGATGAATAAACAGAAGAAACTATTATTGTGGTGAAACATAATTTTAAATGACTAGTTATGACAAAAGCAGAGTGGTATCATCGGTGAGAAGAGACTTGAAGGAATGAGAGAAAGCGAAGGCGCATCAGAGGAGGTGAGGATGGTGTCGGGAAGAAGGCACACACCGCTGAACGTCTGGGTTGTTGCGGTGCCGTTAGTTCGACCCACACAATATGCGCGTCCTCCCTTGGCGGTGGCCTGTGCGACAACGCTAGTCGAAATGGCGCGATTTTCGATAGCGATTGGTAACCGTGACGTTAATGTACCGACAAGACTCTATGAGAAAGGCATAGAATAATTAATTAGTTGCCTATAATTTAATTTTAATTTTAAATTAACTCCATTGTACACATTGTATAAAACATACATTGTCTCCTCATACTTTTTCATAAAAATTTAGCTAATATATACTTTTAAGACACATAATAAACTTATCATTAGTAAAAGTTTTAAATATTTTTATTTAATAGACACAGAATAAATACAATTTAAACTTTTTGTATTTTCAATAAGAACATTTTCAATTTATAATCTTAACTAAATAAACCTTAATAATAACTTTAACATATATTTTTAAAGCATTTATTAACTAAACCCAAACCCGAAAATAGGATAAGAAGTCCCACCGAGCGTTTGATCATTATTACATGGCATCAAATTCACAAGCCGAGGCACCTTTCATAAATAATAATAACGGAAATTCACAATCCAAGGCACCTTTCATATAATAATAACCAATGTTTGGTAACCAAACAAATTAATAAATAATAGTTAAAATTTATTTTATTTAATATTTATTTATTATTATAATAATTAACAAATATTAAATAAAATAAATTTTATTTATTTGTTTGTCTTTTTAATATTACCGTAATAATAAATAATAATAAAAAAAAACTCATTAAAGCCTTGACAGAGTAGTGTAATTTATTAGCAGATTTATCTGTCTTATTGTTATTTAAGAAGGAGAAGAGAAAGCAGTGAAAGTAGGTCACTACTCTTTAGTGGGATCGGAGAGAGTGAGAGTGAAGAGTAATGGCTCCCAAAACTTGTTTCCTCTTCTTCTTAGCTTTAGTATCCTTTTCAGCAGTACTGGCTTTTGCCGAAGAAGATGATCCTGGCCTTGTTATGAACTTCTACAAGGAGACATGCCCTCAGGCTGAAGACATCATCAAAGAACAAGTGAAGCTTCTCTACAAGCGCCACAAGAACACTGCATTCTCCTGGCTCAGGAACATTTTCCATGACTGTGCTGTTCAGGTAATAATCGATCATCAATTATCAGCCTTTCCAATTTCCATAACTAATTACACTTGTTTTATGAGAGCAGAGATGTGATGCATCGCTGCTTTTGGACTCCACAAGAAGAACCTTGTCTGAGAAGGAGACTGACCGAAGCTTCGGGCTGAGGAACTTCAGGTACATTGAGACCATCAAGGAAGCCGTGGAGAGAGAGTGCCCTGGAGTTGTTTCCTGTGCTGATATCCTTGTCCTTTCTGCCAGAGATGGCATTGTTTCTGTAACAATTCTTTAATTCTTTCTTTCTTCTTTCTTTCTTTGTCATTCTTGCTTCCTTTTTGTTAGTTACATCCAAGTTACAAATCTTTGCAGCTAGGAGGTCCTTACATCCCTCTAAAAACAGGAAGAAGGGATGGTAGAAGGAGCAGAGCTGAGGTCGTTGAACAGTACCTTCCAGACCACAATGAATCCATTTCTTCCGTTCTCGATAAGTTTGGCGCCATGGGAATCGACACTCCCGGCGTAGTTGCATTACTTGGTATTTAACTAGTACTATGCTCTATTTTATTATGTTGAGTTAATAATCGATTATTATGGTTGATTATTGTGTTAAACGTGACACAGGAGCACACAGCGTTGGGCGAACCCACTGCGTGAAGTTGGTGCACCGTTTGTACCCGGAGGTAGACTCAGCGCTGAACCCAGAGCATGTGCCGCACATGCTGAAGAAGTGCCCGGACTCCATTCCGGACCCAAAGGCCGTACAGTATGTGAGAAATGACCGTGGTACCCCCATGGTTCTGGACAACAACTACTACAGGAACATCTTGGACAACAAGGGGCTCTTGCTGGTGGATCACCAATTGGCCCATGACAAAAGGACTAAGCCTTTTGTGAAGAAAATGGCTAAGAGTCAGGACTATTTCTTCAAGGAATTCTCCAGAGCCATTACCATTCTGTCTGAGAACAACCCTCTCACTGGCTCTAAAGGTGAGATTAGAAAGCAGTGCAATCTTGCCAACAAGATCCGTACCACCGACGACGAGCCTTAGCTTTCTTAAGCCTAATTCTGTGAAAATAATAAGCTGCTGCTGTTGCTGCTGTGTCTCAAGATCTCTGCACAAATTAGATGCTTTTCTTTCTTTCTTTATTCAATAAAGATAGTGGGTAATAGCTATGTTGATGATGATGATGATGATGATAATGATAATGTATGCATGTGATGTGGGGCCTGTCGTGTATGTGTATGTGTATGTGTATGTATGTGATGATGCATGGCATGGCATGGCATGGGTGCGTGGCAGTCACAGTTCAATGTATGTGCTATGAGTTCTCGCTCCCTTTCATGCTTATTCATTATTGTAGTATACAAGCGTAGCTTCCATTGTTATATGCTACAGTCAGCACTGCGGATAAGGACGAAGAAAAAGACGTACCGGTAAAAGGGCAAAAGAAGCATAAGATTCCAAATTTGTTGCTTATATTTGAAGTTTATAAAATTCAACAAGTTTTAATTAACAGTATTAAATGCACCAGAATCAAGGGCGGGTAGAATAATCAACAGTGATTATTTACTTAAAATATTTAATATGATGTATTAATGTTATACATTCAATTTTTGTATTAATTAAGTCTACCTAATTTAATTTAACAGAACAAAAATAAATTATGATTAATATTATCCTAATACCTATCATAAAAATACAGTGATAGTATTAAAATAATAAATGCATATTTTTAGTTAGGAGTGAACTACATTATTGGCAGTTGGTAGGAAACTAAGGAAAGAAAACAAACAAAACAGGATACATCATAGATGAAGAATCTTCCAACCTTGATTGTGTAGTGGACCCACTGCTAAATGCATTAATCAAAACTCGAAAGTGACTTAGGACTTAGGAGAGCGGTGCAAGCAAGAAAATGGAATCACCATCATCGTTCAGGTGGCCCAACATTCCACTGTTCCACTCATAACATCAAATTAACATTACTACTTAAAGAAATCCTTTTGCTGCAAATAACTTAGATATGGACTTTCATTTCGTTAAATTACATAGCTGTATGACTGTGTCTAGTGTTCAATTTTTAAGAAGTATACATAACTTCGTATTTTCTTTGTTGGGTCAGGACCACAAAATATTGTAACATTTTAATTATCCCAACCCATTGACTGCAAGATGTTATGAGCTGACCAACCTATATATATGTGTGTATGTGTGTGATATAGGTTGTGTCAGTGATTATTAGGACAAAGTGAGAAAAGTTGAAAATTATTTCCATGATGATAAATAAGACAAGTAAGGTTTGAGTTACAAGCTGCACAGAAAAGCTTATGCATCATGGTACTTCAACCATATGCGAATGATTATTTTTCCAACGGAATGAATCATTTGTGGAATGTCATTGAAGCAGTTGCACTTGCATCATGGTCCTCAGTGCTATCAGTATCGCTGTCACATTGTTCGGAGGCTAAATCATTCTTTCCACCACCTTCTAACAACTTTGGTAAGGTGGAACTGCAGCTGGGGTGATTGTAATTAGGTTGTGTTGTGTGGAATGGCATGTAACTTGCAGCACAAGGAAGAAACTGGTATCCATATGTGGAAGGATAGTGTCCATGAAGATATGTATTTGGTGGAGGCCAATACATCACAGGTACAATAGTACTTGCTGGTTGTGGTGGCAGCATATAATATGAATTGTGATTACCAGTGGCAAGAATTGGATTTGGCATGTGATGAGGAGAATCTTGGGAAATCTGAGATGGGAATGGGATAGAATGAAATGCTGCCATTGCAAATTGAGTTTGTGCTGGACTTGGTGCTGCTAATTGTTGATGATATGATGGGGCATTTTGAGAACTATAAGGCTTGAAGATATCACTAGTGTTCTTTCTCCCCTTGGATTTTGCAGCAACTGTTTTTCTAGTCAAGTTTTCAGGATTTTGGCTTCCCTGCAAGGACAAGACCATATTAGAGTATGTTAATGCATTATGTAAGTAACTATTATTAGAGTTTTTTACTTCACATTGTCACATGCAATTGGAATTGGAAGAAACAGCTGCTCCCCATCAGCATCCTCATCAGTCCTGTCATGGATACCATTATATTTGTTAGATGAAGAAAGTGAAACTATATAATATACTGTTTCATGATTTTGATAAACCTGTAATATTTGTGAAGCAAGTCTAAGTTGTGGTATTTGGTTTCTCTCTGAACTAGATCATCAGGAAATCCTGCCATAAACAGAAGTGTGATACCAAGTGCCTTGAAGAAGAAGCTTCCACTTCTAATATGAACCAACATTCCCATTCGGCACATAACTGGCCCAAATGACTTCAATTTGTTTCTTCCCATGCGCTGCCTCACATACCTGCCACATCAATCCAATACTACAATACTAAACCCTAAACTCTAAACTGTTAGATGAATCATCTAACGATTTTCAACTATTAACTTTATATAAAAACAACTATAAGTTTTCACCTACACGTTTCTGAGATCAACAAGAAAAAACTTACTCATTTTGTGGAAGATTTCTTGTCCTTCCACCATACTTAATGCACAAGAATAAGCATGAAGGACAGCTAGGATCACATGGACGCATGGCATTTTCTTCTTCAAGTATCTGGACAGGACACAACACAGGGTTCTCTCGATTTGGATAAAAGATTTTTCTCCGAACACTAGGATTCTCATATAAAACATGCTCCTGCAAGAAAATATGTTGTATGCATCAATATTACACTATTGAATTTATGGAAATAACTGAAAACTGATTTCAATCTCTTACCCCAGGGTTTGTTGGTGATACATATGGTTCTCCTTTATTCAAAATGCTAAAATGCTTCAAGTCCAGCTCATACATATCTTCACAGCCATGTCTTATGCCAAGGGATGAAAAAACTATGATTTTCCTTATTGTGTGGGACTGAGCATTCTTTTGTAAAAGGGCTTCAGACTCTATTATCCTCTTAACTTCTTTTGGGCTAAAAGCCACCTTCTGAGGTTTTTTGTTCTGTGATTTATGTATGATGAATCTTGATGAAAGTACCTCAAATTCAGTCTCTCTAATTTTTGTGCCTTCTTGTGATTTGATTTCTATCTTCTCCGAATGATTTCTCTTTTGATTTTCATGATCTTCTTGTTTCACATAACTAGCTAAGTAACCTTTTTTTTCATTAACAGTTTCAGTAATGCCTTCAATTTCTTCATGTCTTTGACTAACTCTATCATCATCATAATTATCATCACAGTCATCATCACTATCTGTTTCATTGAAATCTGCAACAGATTCAGAGTCTGCTTCATTGATTAAGCACTTTGCTGGTTCAATGCCAGGTCTGTACTGTGAAGCCATTTCACTTTTGACATTATTCTTTTTCTCTTCTTCATCAGTTGCTTGTTCTATCCTTTGCCTTTTGGATTTCTTTGAGCTTGCTGCACCTGCATGTTGATGATGACTTTCCTGATATCAATAAAAGGGTAAAGTACTAAATTGGTCTCTTACGTTTTGGCGTAATTCTGTTTTAGTCCTTAACGTTTAAAATGTCCTATTTGAATCCAAAAAAATTTTATTTAGCTTCAATTTAGTCCCACCGTGAGGTCAAAAGATAAATAATTAACGTAATGTCCTACATGACAGTAGTATAAGAACAAAGTCGATAATTTGGAGAATAGGTACAAGCTTTAGAGGTACAAAATCAACCGTTATTTAACATTTTTTTTAGTTTTATAGAAAATATTTCATTTTAATTATAAGAAAAATGATAAATAAATGTATTGATGCATCCACGGTTGATTTTGTGCCTCTGAAACTTGTACTTATTCTCTAGATTATCGACCTTGTTCTTATTCTTATTTTGCTGTCATGTAGAACATTTTGTTAATTATTTATCTTGGACCTCCGGTGGGACTAAATGAAACTTTTTTGGATTCAAATAGGACACTTTAAACTTTAAGGACCAAGACAGGATTACGCCCAAACGTAGGGGGCTAATTTAGTACTTTATCCTCGATAAAATAATTTCCACCTTTTAATAATAAAACTGAAGTAAAGTTCAATCATCAAGGAATATTAACTGAACACTTGATTTTTAATTTTTTAATTTACCATCCCTCCTCACTCAGTAGGATAATTGATCATGGTGCCTTAATCTTACAGCTAAAAGGTTTCAGTTGGTTAAAGAAGTAGCAATCAATAATTCAACAACATTAATGCCTTATGATATCCCTATTGTAGCATATAATACATAAAGGGAGTTTAACCAATGTAGGAAATTATGAATTATCATGCATAGATATATATATAACATAGCGCTAAGTACAAGCAAAAAATGCAGAGTCAAAAATAAAAAAGTAATATCGTACTTGAGTTTCCATGTTTCTTTCTCTTAGCTGAGCTTCCAGCATTGATATTCTCTTCATAAGCTCTGAATTCTTCTGCCTTTCTCTTTCTAATTCAGCTGAAATCTCAGCAACAACATTGACACTCTCTCCCTTAACTTCTTGCTCTATTACACACAATGCCGAGGCATTGACCAAGCTTGAACAGGATTGCAGTTCTACCATTGAGATTTATGTTAATAATTTATCTGAAACACTTGGGTTTTGGATTCCAAAAAACGAGATATGCCCTCTAATCAAAACTTCAACTTTAAAATGTTTCCAATAACAAAATCTTCCACCATTATATAGTATATAGAAGATATAATTCCTAATGGTTCACGGTTGCAACTTGGCATGAAGAATGGACCCTAAAATATTGGATCATTTGATTGTTAAAAGAGCATTGGAAAGCACAAAAGTTCAGCCTAAGGCAAAGGGAAGTAAAACATGGATATTAAGAAGAGGTTTTACTCTCACTCTACCGAGAAAGAAGACTAATGAAATCAAAGTCAGTGAATGAAGAGAGGAGAATGGAAATTGGCAATGATATCAATGCAAGGAAATGGTGCCTTTTAGCGTTACCACGTGCGGCTTCTCTCTCCTTTCATTGTATTTTGTGCCACAAAAATTGCTATTAACTTCTGATTGTAGAAAAGCAAAATGTTGGGGAGTTGCTTTTTCATGTGTATGTGATAGTAGCTGGTTTTACATACAAACCAAATTCTTTTTCAAGGTTTCTTCCATTTCAATCTTTTTTTTTTTTTTAGTTTTCACTCAGTATTATACTATACTATAGTAGCTAGTATTTGTTTTGGAGTTCTTGTTTCAAAATCCAAGGGCACTACAAATCATGTTATATAAAATAATAAAACCTTATTGCTTGTTGCCGCCTTCAATTTTCTTTTGGCAAAGCATTAACCTCTCAATTAATGACAACTCAGCCTTCATCTTTTAATTAAACATGTAGTTGCATTCATTGTCTTGTTTTGAAAGCCTGAGGCTGCTGTATCCCAGTTTAACAGCACTCTATTAGCATCCGAGGCAGCCTTCCCATTTATTATTACATTGTTGTTCTGATAGTGTATTATTTAGCCATACTTTGTGCACTTACTTCATTGATCCTTTTGTTGTGTTGGCTATTTCAAGATGCAAAAGAGACAGCGTGTAAGTAGGTCTCTGTATAACAACAGAATACCTGTATATATAAAACAATGAATGATTTCTGGGGTTTTTGGGGCACAAAAATTATTGGAAGAACCGGTATGCACACGTGCATGCATATACTGATATATATATATATAATATATAATATATGCAACTCAGTGGGATGCGTAATAGACTAATAGTAGGGGTGTATTAAAGAAAGAAACGTCACGTGGGGCGGATGAGCAACCTGAATATGGTTGTCATCTTAATACAAATTTTGTCACGAATATTAAGAAAAATGATATTTGTACTTGCTTTTTTATACACATTTTTTGGTACGTATATTTTTTTTATGGTATAGTAGTAATTATTTTATCTATTTTCACTTTTTAATTTTTTATCAATCACTTTCAATGCCAAAAATAAAAACTATACAAAAAAATGTGTATACAAAAGTAGTGCATATAACATTATTAACTTGGTATGTAGTAAAAACATTGGATACCATTTATCCTTCATTACTTAATTAAGAGGAGACAACAGACATTGTGCCCAGTTTGCTTTGAGGTTACCCCAAGAAATGGAGTATGGAATCATGTCATCAAGTTAACACCAAATATAATTGTATATCAGATTATAAGTTAGTAACCAAAATATTTCTTGAATTATATCACAGTATATAATTTTCCACCAGATAATACGTTAGTAATCAAGTTATCACTATTTTTTTAATAATATTTTTCAATTCAACAGCTCAATAATTAATTTGTCACACGTTGGAGTGTTATTTAAGAGTTTGTTACTGATCAATAAATTATTGCATGGACAAGACATAATTCAAATTCTCGATACTTATTTAAATGAATTAGTGAGCTTATTGGTGATAAAGTGAGAATACTTTTTTTCTTTGTCTTGAAGTGATCACTTTTTTAGAATGAGTGCAATGAGAGTGTGATTGTAGTGCTGGATCATACCAGGGTTCATCCAAACTTGCCTTATCATGTCAACCACCTTGCTTCCGACGGAGCCCCAGAATTCTTTGTAGAACAAAGCAGGATATCCGTCAGGTTCAGGGGCCTTCAATGATCCAATGTTGAAGATTGCCTTCTGGATTTCCTCAACATTAGACTGCTCATATATCCTCTTGAAATTTCCTCTGCTAACGGGGTATAAGTCTTCTCTGTTAGAAACAAGAGATTAAACTGGAAGAAGGATTTGTGTATTATTCAAGTTGTCTATTCAAGTTGTTTGGAATGATACAATATAGAAGGGTATTTATAGGGGCTAAGACAATAGTAATAATAAAGACATAATATTTTATAATAAATATTCACATATACTAGCCAATGAGTAATAGCTTAAATGGCATAGTCTCCCCATACTTAATTAAGAGGTTGCGGATTCTAACATCCTCCTCAAACTCAAGTGACAACTTGAGTTTGAAACATATTTAAAACAACGCCGCTTGTCTGAAGGAAGCGCAAATGAAAAAATAGGCTAGTCGGTGAGGTGAAAAAGTATAGAAAAAAAATGCAAAAGCTACGGTAATTTCACCGCAAGGAAAACAACTTATCCTCTTCAAAGAGGATACCATAGCTCTGATACCATGTTAGAAAGAGGAAAGAGAGCAATAGGAAAAAGGTTTGTGAGTATTCAAATTGTCTATTCAAGTTGTCTCGAATGATACAATATAGAAGGATATTTATAAGGGCTAAAAAAATCGTAATAATAAAGACGTAATATTCTATAATAAATGTTCAGATATACTAAATAATTCTAATTGATCATAATTGATTCTAATTATATTCTAACATTCTCCGTATAAAGCACGATGAGAATATTATGATCTTCAAAGAGATTCTTGAAGTAGTTTACGGTATTGGTGCCCGAAAAAGTACAGGTAGACAATGAGAATACTAAACCATATGAACAATAGATATGTCTGATATTCAATTTAATAGGTATGCAAATGATTATGTTCATTATTTTTAATTGGATGGTTATTCTTTTGATTCGATTTATTCATGCACAGTTAACAATGATTGGATGTTCAATTCACTAGGTGTGTAGATGGTTATTCTAATGTTAAGGTTTAGGAGATAATTTGAAGTGGAGTATTTTTTTTACTTTATTGAATTAATTTTAGAATTTATTGTTCACATTGTTTACAAAAATCTTTTTTTACCTAACGAAACCGTTATTGACCAGTCTTCTGAATCTAGGGGTGGCAACGGGGCGGGTAGGGGTGGGTTTTTGCTCTACCCGACCCCGCCCCGCCTGACAAAAAACTCGCATAAAACCTGCTCCATCCTACCCGCGGGTAATAAAATATTAAACCCTAACCCGCCCCTGCGGGTACCCGCCCCGCCCCTATAATTATTAAATCCAATAAATAAAATAAAATTTTAAAAATTATATAACCACCATTTACATACATAATATAAATTAAAGTAAAAATTTATATATGATATAATATTAATAATTATTTTACTAATTATTTTATATATGTTACATATATTATATATTAAAAATATATATTTATATATATATTACATATACCGGGGCGGGTTTAACCTAAACCCGACTCCGCCCCGCCCCGCCCAAGAACCCGCCCCGTTAAAACCCGTCCCGGTGCGGGGACGGGTAATTACCCGTCCCGAACGGGTAGGGGCGGAGTGGGTACCCGCGGGTTTGGGTAGTGTTGCCACCCTATCTGAATCTTTAATCCACTCTACATTATTATATAGTCCCAGGAGAATTTTTAATTTTTTTGTTAGATGGATTGGAACTCCTAATTTTAAGAATTACATCACGAATACGTTCATATTATACACTCACACACCCAACACTAAAGAATTCCACTATTTAGGGCCTTAGTTGGGCATCATAATTGCAGGTCAATTATTTCTGGGACGAGGCCCATATTTTTATTTTTCATTCAGGTGTCCATAGTACTAACCCAGTCCAAAAAAACATAAAAGACATAGTACTAATTAGTTAGTAATGAGTATTGAATTATTGATGACCAGAAAAAGCCTTAACTATTGAATTCCTTGACTTCCACAGTAAAATTAATTGCATAACTACAAGTATTTTACATGTGATGGTTCGTAAAGAATCTAATATTTAAAACATGAAAATTTTGGTTCAAGTACAAACCAAATTAACATACAAGAATCATATTTTTTTTATGTAATAAAGAGTAGTTTGTTTAAACATGGTCCACCTTAAAAAGAGAGTAAGAGGGTCGTCTTTGCTTCCATTGGTCAAAACATTCTGTGCTTATCGGAATAGAAGGACCGATGATTGTGATATAGATTTCTAAGAGTAGCACAAATTATAAATAACAAATTAAAATCTCAATCATACTTTGGCACCAATTCTACAAAACCAGTGGTCCAAAAGGGACAGGAGTTATGAGCCCAACGTAGAAGAGTTGCGTCGTTTTCATGCTAAAAGAGGTGCAACCAATGGCTTGTCACTCAGTCTCTTAATATGGCTCACTCTCATTCTTGGACCCTTGTTAACCAGTAACCATCCAGTGGCGCCATCCATCCCTTTTCCATTAAAAGCATTTGCTGTTCCTCTCTCAGTGGGCCACCCGTTTTTTTTGTCCACAAATATTTTTGGATCAAATTGGATTTAATGTTTATGAGAACCTCCTAACAAGTTTTATCTTTTTTTTTTTTAGAATTTAATTTTGATACACGGTCTTTATAAAATAATTTTATATATGTATTAATTATTTAATTTTACATCAACAAAAATAATTAATTTTTATGTTAACTACGTGAATAATTATTTAAGAGAACGAATATAATTTTATGACTGTGTAAAATATTTTATATTATCAATATATCAAAATTATGTTAAAAGATTAATGAATTTTTGCATTAAATCTTTCATTTATTAATTATTACTTTTGACACACAGCATGTTATATTATTATTATTAGTTTATTATATATACATTCAATTTCAACAAAATGATATCACAGAATACTGTTGCTAGAGTCTAGTGTTTGCATTAATGCAATGGATCGGAGCGAACAGTACTTAGAAGTTAGAACATATGATTTTTACTTACCGAAGAGAAAAGACAATTCTCTCATTTCACTGCATTTTTATGGAACCCTTGTGGATTTCAAGCCAAAGTCTTTGCATGTATGATGTATCTCCTATAAGTCAACTACCACATTAGTAATTTAGTATACACACCATTTCTTAGGATAAAATTAAGGACATACGTTTAATCAATTCAAACAATCACTTAAACTAAGTCTTGTAATATGTATTATTGTGTCTTTAATTTCTCGAATCCAGTTTTTTTTTTTTTTGAGTTATTATATTTATAGTAAAAACAACTAAAGTAACATGCTCTAATTCCCTGAACAAATAATGGTCCTAATGGACTGGTCGGGTGACTTTAGCCCGTTGAATCAAAAACCAAATAAAATTAGGTCCTTGTTTTGAAAAGTGATAGTGTACGAATTTATGTGATTCTGATTATTTGCAATAAGAACCAACCACCCAAAGTTCTATTGATTGAACACTTTCTTTAGTTTATTAGAGGATGCTTCGGCCTCATTCCTTCACGCTTGTCTCGTTCTCATCCAATCCTAAAATACTATTTATTTAATAATTAATATTCAAACAACCATCAGCTTGGATCAACAACACATAATTAATTTTCAAGATGAGATTAAAGTGGTACTAGTTCAAGACGGTCTTGATTCTTCATAGAACTTCAATATCCAAATATAAGTTTAGGCTCACTGGCCGTAGGGTTGATTGTTGAACCACAAGTAGTCCACAACAAAACTCATTCATCCAATTTTAACCACAACAATTTTTAATACTATGCCAAAATTTTTAAATTAACACAGCACCAGCCATTAAACCTGATTAGTGATATTAATATATTAATATTAATCAACTCAACCGCAAATTGGTCCAATTCACCACCTTATGCGTGGCGGTTCAGCCGTAGAAACCGGTTTGGCTCCAAACGGCATCGCGAACCCGCCGCATGTCGCGGCCCTTTAACGTGCGACCCACTCCTTCAAAAACTGAGTTCGCCGCCATCTTCCGGCTGCGCGCCAAGTACTCGTGCGGTGGAACCATCTCAGAATCGCCGTCGTCGTCGTCTTCGTCGTCAAAACTATCTTTCATCTCGTGCAGCGATTCCACCGAATCCACTCGGAGTATCTTGCTCCAATCCGGCACGTTCACTGGCGCAGACGCCGCCACGTGGCGGCCCCGACGCGAAGAAACGGCGTCGTGCTGCGCGCGGTACTGGTGCACGATCCTCGAGGAGGAGGTAGCAGTCATGGCGCCATTATTTGTCCCGGCCTTGGGGTCCTCGAACGCGAGGGAGAGTCCTCCCACGTGGCGGTGGTGCGAGTGGCCCTCCCTGCGGCGGGGAGAGGCGCGTGGCTCCCAGTCGTCATGTGAGAGAGTGAGGTGGCGGTCACGATCCTCCGACGAGGACCAGATGTCCTCTTCCCGGAACTCGGAAGTTTCGGAGGCGGTGGAGACGTGGGAGTAGGTGGTTGTGGCAGCGAGGAAGCGGTCGCTTCGCGCGGTAGTGAGCTTGCGGCCTTTGGCCATGTAGCGAAGCCAATAAACCAAGCCAAGAGGGTGGATGGTGGTGGTAGTAAGTGGTTTTGGGGATGAGAGCGATGCAACCTTCTTACCTTACCCCTTCTAACCTGGCTTGGTTTTGGCATAAGCTTTCTGCTTCCTCCTGCCTCCATATTTATAGCGTTTTCTTTCTTACAATTTCATTTCAATTTGAGTTTCACCTGCATTTTGTCTGCATTTCCCCTCCTATATATTCCCAATCATCTCTTTTATATTTATTATGTTACATGTAGACTAAAATCATCCCTTTAATATAAAATATATGTTAAAATATAAATATATATTAAAAATAAATTAAATTATATATATATATATATTTATATATAAATATATTAATAATTAATTTTAATGATTAATTTTAATATATAAATAATATTTTAATATTCAATATATATAAAAACTTAATTATTATATTATTTATTTGTATAAAATATATATTAAAAATAAATTAAATTATTTATATATAAATAAATTAATTCAAAAAAATTTGCATAAAAAAATAGGTTAAAAATATAATTTTTTATTTTATTTTTTTAAGAAATAATATCTTAAGTAAAAAATGTGAACATAGAAAAATAATTGTAAAAAAATTTAATTAAATTTAGTTATAAAACGTCCATGAAAAGTACAAATCTCTTCTCAAAAACAAAATCCAAAAGACGCTATTTGCATTTGAGCTAATCCAGTTGCATACTCTTCTAAGTTCTAACAATTACATATATGCGATCAATTAACTCAAATTAAAGTTATTTATGCTTTGTGTTACAAGAAATTCAAAATCGAGTTGTGAAAAATAGAATCTAATTACTTTAGGTGAGTGATGAATCAGAAAATTTTGATAGAGGGGATAAAATTTATATAATGACAATAATTTTTATAATAAAAATAGTATATGTACATAAAAAATTAAATATTAAATTATCTATTAACTACTATATATTTATATATGTGTTATTTAATTTATTTTTAATGTGTATTTTATATTTCAATATATATTTTATACGGATAGTTATTTTTTATGTATATATAGCATGATTATTGTTATAATTATATTTTGTTATTGTAAAATACGATTAGCCTTTAAAATATTTAATATACAAATTAAAACACTAAAATAGAAATTTAAATAATAATATATAATTTAAAATTCTATTGTTTTAGGTTTTATATTTTTAAAATATATTATTATTAAATAATTATTCTGAAATTCACTTCCCAACACAATTAGAAGTCGATTCTTATTGATATTCATAGTTAGAAAAATTCTTTCAATTAATATAGTTGCTACGCGAAAATTAAAACTAATTTCAAAAGAAGATAAATAATATTCTTTTGAATTGATTTTTAAAAAAGAACACTAATTTTATTTAAATATGAGAATTTATCATTTTAATAAGTATCAAATATAAAATTTTTAAATTGACAATTAAATACTAAAAATTGAATAAAAAATTATTATAAGATCAAATTTAATAATTTAAAAAAGACAAATAAATATTATTATTATATACTACTTAAAAAATTTTAAATTATAATAAAAATACTTGCCCCACAATTGGAACCATCCCTGTTTCAGGTGATACTAATTGAACAATTACTAAGTTAGCAAATTTAAATTTGTTAACGATATGTATATACAACCAAAAATGCAAAATATATTTATGTCAAAATCACCGTTCAAATATAAATATATATTATTGTTATCGGATAATACCTGAAATTATATTGAATATAGGTCTAGTCGTGAGGTCTAAACTATTTTAGACAAAGGATTCAATTTGTTGACTAAGATATTTGAAATAGATAATAATTTGACTATTACTCGACTTTTGTCATTTGTAATAGTAGAAAGTTTTTCTTGTAATATGAAGAGTTATTTCATGTTAGAGTAGTGGATGAGCGGTAATCAAATGTTTATAGAAAAATGATGTTATTTGAACTATAATTTATTAATATTTTATACTTTAATTTTTTTTTGTATTAGAATATTCATTAGGTTAAAAGTTTAATGACTAATTTCTTAAGTACTGCAGAAGTAAAGTGGGTGATCTTTTCAAATAAATAAGTTTCATTTTTATTTTTCAGTAAATAAAATGACTCATGTGAATAATAAGTATAATTTATATAGATCTGTTAAATATTTTTAAATCTTTTATAAAATTGAGTGTTTATTTGAATTAATTTTTGACTTATCAGATTAAAAAATACTAAAAGCCAATATCTTTATCAAATATATTAACTTTTTAATAATTCTCAATTATTATTATGGTTATGTATAAATATTTTATGTGAATAGTTACCGTAACAAAGTCGTTGATAAAATGTTATACACACTACAACAAATCCTTAAGATAGTGACGGTTTTTTTGCGGCGGTTTTGTGAATGCGCCGCGAAAAGACAAATTGCGGCACATATAGCGGCGGTTAAAGGTTGGGGCTGCAATCAGGCCGACATTTAGCGGTGGTTACAAACCGCCGCTATATTGATATCATGTTGCCATTTAGCGGCGGTTTTCTTGAAACCGCTGCTATATTGCCGGTCAGATTAACATTTCGTGGCATCTTTTTGAAAAACACCACGATATGTCCGCCGGTGACTTCTTGTTAGGCATTTTGCGGCGGTTACGTATAAACCGCCGCAAAATGCGTATTACCACATATTCCATTGTTGTCTTTAGTAATAACCATCTATGTATAATCTATTTAAGTAACGATTACTAACTGAAGATACTTATGTTTAAATCATTGTTATTTAAACTCGTAACACTTTTTCTACATTTGTTTTACGTTAAATATATTCACAAGTTACTTGTAAACTATATATGTTAACTCATGTGAACAAATTTACCAATAAGATTTTTCTTGATGATGTTATTAGCATTTAAAAACTGCATTCAATCATGGATGTAAAAGAAGAAAATACAATCAAACTCTAATATTTATGAAGTTAAAACAAAGTTCTAGAGAGCATGAATCAAATTTACTCCTTTTTGAAGTTATGGCTTACTAACCCTAAATCAAGAATAAACACGTACAACTGCGACCCAAATCATTAAACTAAGGAAATCAGCGTAACTGTTATATTAAAAGATCAAAATTTCTCTCCAACATCGTATTGACCCGGCGAAAAATACTCTGTTATGAATCTATGGGCTTCACGTTTTAGAGGATCTGATATTTCATCTCCATAGCATAGCATTTTATTCAGATCAAAACACATTTTCTTAACATGTATATCATCTTGTTTATCTTGTTGGTCTTCTAAAGTTTCTTCCTCTTCATCCGGAACCTTATTCAGATAAAACTGCATGGATCTATCGATTGCGACAGAGGATACATCATCTAAAATGTCTTCTGAATCAGACTCTTTTCCATCTAGACTGTCAGGAACTATTTCTCCGGAATATTCAGGTAAGACTGAAAATATCAACATGCACATAATAGAATGAGTATACATAGAAGAAATTGAGAACTCTGGAGTCATTAAATTCTGACTTAGGAAAAAAACCAAACTACAAGATGCTAAGACAATTTTAAAACTAAACACAGTATATTCGACAATTACCATCACCCTTGTTAGTAGTTTGGGCAATTTTCTTAAACAGAAGCTCTATAACAACTGTTGTGCTTGCAGAGGATGACGAAAAGTCCTCATTTTTTATCGATCCTGTTCCACCGTCATGTTATGTTCACTATTGTTTTCAAAACGTAACACTACTGAAATTATATTGCTTAGTACATAGCAAGATTATGAAAAATGCAACCCTAAGAAAAACAATTGTAGAAGGTTTATTGATTTAACGTAAACTAACTTTTTCGTATTAAAATCGTTGAAAGAACCAAAAAGTCTGCTTTTACTCATCTAAATTCACAATAACATAAATATTTAACTGCAAAAAAAAAAAACTACACAAGTATAAAGTTACCAAAGAAAATAACGTAGTACGCTAAGATTATTTAACTTAGTTTATGACAGAAATATCATTTTTAAATTACATTAAAATGCATCATACAATGCATTACGCGACATCATCGAAATTCTCTGAGGCATTTTCTATGAGGTCTTCTATATCTTCCTCCCTTCTCAACAGTAAATCTCCAATGTCACCTTCCGCTGACATGTTCAACCCTGGCTGTGGTGAAAAACCAACTTCAGCTTCTTCATTCTCTTCTCCCATGTCATACAAATCCCTTGGTTTCACATGAACCACAACACTCCATTCTTTAGCTACTTCATCATCCACATAATATACAAGCTAAGCCTCTGATGCCAATATGTACGGTTCATCTTCTTCACGATTACCAGTGTGTATTGGACGAGAGAAATTAACGCTGGTAAGCCCCAAATGGTCTTGTTTGATGCCTCTACTGGTAGTGGTATCAGCCCAAACACATTTGAACAATACCACTGTGAAGGAACAACTATAATTTAATTCAATTATGTTTACAATTTTTCCGTAATACGGAACACCACCAACAGCCACTCTATTATCACGCATGCTTGCATAACTTCTTGTATTAGATGATACATATACTCCACTATTTTGTGTTTTCATCTCGTTTTCCTTTGAGATAGTTCTAAACTTGTACCCGTTAACATTATACGCCCAAAAACGTCTGGCCTGAATCATGGGACCGCACGCAAGCAACTGCAGGTCTTTCGATTGAAGCGTACTTTCCATAAGAACCTGGAACCACATAATATTCATGCTTTATATTAAAATCGGTTTTCCTTTAGTACTAACTCCAGGCTAAAAAATCATTGGTCAAGTTAATATTTTGTCAACCTTATGCTTAAACCAGTGAGGAAATTCTGCATGGACGACACTATCTATCTTAACTTGCGACCTTGTCTGATGACGCAAGCTTCGCTTTGTGTTTTCCCTAAATGTACTTTATTGGAGAGAAGAAAATTAGTCTAACTAGTCACTGGGAGAAAAGAGTTATATTGGTATTTTAGAATTACATGCGTATACTTACTCAAGGAACGGAACCACGGCATCGCAGTTGACTAGCACATGACGATGAGCTTGATGTTTTTCCATTGGACTGAGGTCGAAATGCGATACAGCCCCTAATGCCTTTCCAATAGCTGGGAACATACTTTCCCCTGAATTATGACGAAGGTCAACGGGCTCATCATCAACTCGCCCTGGTCGGTTGATTCTAGTCTCAATGTTATCCAAATACCTAGAACAGAAAATCAGGATTTCCTCAGATAAATAGCCTTCTGCAATTGAGCCTTCCGGTTGTGCCCTATTACGAACATATTGCTTCAGACGTCCTAAATACCTTTTATAAAAATACAATGAAACGCTTAGTATATACATAATTAATTGAACTAGATGTACTAAAGGGATTTATCAAATAGCTAACCTTTCTATTGGATACATCCACCTATAATGTACTGGTCCACCAAGAGTAACTTCAACAACGAGATGCACGGTGAGGTGAACCATGATGGTGAAGAAGGATGGAGAAAAAATCATTTCCATCTGACACAAGGTTTGCACAACATGATTCTGAAGCTCAGCAAGCTGCATAGGGTTTATGGCTTTCCCACAAAGTTTTCGGAAAAATGACGACAAATTTGCAATCACATTGGACACCGGACTCGGAAGTGCATTCTTCACTAAAATTGGGAGTAATTGTTCCATCAGAATATGACAGTCATGACTTTTCAACCCAGATAACTTGCGTTGTCGCAAATCAACACAACGAGCAACATTGCTAGAGTAACCATCTGGAAAAATCACATTCTGCAAAGTCTTCAGGAATACATCTCTCTGTGAATTCGACATCGCAAATATTGCAGAAGGATATTTACCACCTTCTCCCGGCCATAATTCAGGCCTTATACCCATGCATTGTAAATCTCTGCGAGCTTTAACATTGTCTTTAGATTTGCCGCTATCGTTTAAGATAGTGAAGACTACATTGTCGCACACGTTTTTTTCTATATGCATCACATCGAGGTTATGACGCAACATCTGATCCTCCCAGTACGGTAGGTCAAAGAATACACTTTTCTTCTTCCAATGCGAGTCATCTTCATCCACATCCTGGCCATTGCGTCTTTTTTTGGATGTCACACTTGAACTCTTCCCAAATGAAACGTGTACATTGGACTGTTGCCTCAATACATCTGTTCCAGATAACTTCTTTGGCGGATCTCTACCTTCGACCTGCCCGTCAAATCTATTCCGGTCTAGTCTGTATTTGTGTCCCTGATTTAAAAAGCGTCGATGGCCCATGAAACACCATTTTTGACTGTCTTTCAGCCGATGTGGCTTAGCATCCAAGTTACACGTAGGACAGGCTAACCCACTGTGCGTATTCCAGCCAGATAGGTTTCCCAATCCTGGAAAGTCACTGATAGTCCACATCAGTGCCGCACACATCTTGAAAGTGTTTCCCTCTTTAGCATCATAGGTTTCAACGCCATCCCATAATTGCTTCAACTCATCTATCAAAGGCTGCAAATAAACATCTATGTCGTTACCTGGCATTTTCGGCCCAGGAATAAGCGTGGATAGGATGAAAGATGTCTGCTTCATGCAAATCCAGGGTGGTAGATTATACGAAATAAGAATCACAGGCCAGATGGAGTACTTTGTGCTCATATTCCCAAAGGGATTAAATCCATCGCTCGCCAATGCTAGACAAACATTGCGCGGATCCGCCGAAAAATTAGTATACTTTGCGTCAAACTTTTTCCAAGCTTCAGCGTCCCTTGGATGCCTAAGGAAACTATCGTTATTAGACGCCTGTGAATGCCATAACATATCACTCGATGTCTTGCTGCACATGAATAACCGCTGTAGTCGTGGTATGAGGGGAAAGTAACGAAGGGTTTTGGCTGCTATAGGTTTTCCATTTCTCTTCACTGGTACGTTGAGCCTAAGAATAGAGCCCTTTTTAGTCTTCTGCTTCCATCTTGAACACCCACATTTCTTGCACCTTGTCAGGTTTGCATCATCACCTCGGTACAGCATACAATCATTTGGACAAGCATCTATCTTGGTGTATTCAATACCCAGCTTTCTTATTGTCTTCCTGGCTTCATACATTGTATTCAGAAGTTTTGCTTGTTCGAATGCGTCCCGCAGTAAGTCAAGAATCATTGTCATTGCCTTGTCACTCACACCGCACATACACTTGATATGATAAAGCTTCACTAAAAACGATAAATTGGAGTACTTTGAGCATCCGGGATATAACTCCTGTTCTCCATCTGACAGTAGATCGTTAAAATTCCGCGCCGCGCGACTTGGACCTTCATACAAGCTCGGTAACACGTCTTCATCATCTTCTGCATGTTCGAGTGTTGTGATATCCTCACTCTCATGTTGTATCGTGAAATTGAAGGCCTCATTGACCATTTGGTGCATTGGATTCACTTGGGGTATCAGATTGTCATCTACTCGTCCCAATCTAGGACTCTCTTCAACCGGATTCTCACCATGACGCACCCAAATAGTATATCCAGGGGGAAATGGTCGTAACAACAGATGGTTGTATGCATCCTCTCTTGTTTGCATAAGTTGAAACCCACATTTAGGACATGGACACTTTATCATGCCATCAGAGGATGCATTCGCAAACGCAAAGTCTAAAAAATGATTCAGTCCTTGCCTATATTCCACACTATTCCGTGATTTTGAAATCCAGGTTTTATCAATATCTAGTTTCGTATCAAAATAAAGCGAACTAATTAATAGTGACGTAAGAAAAGATGAGAAAACAATAAGGTAAAATTTTGCATCCATCAGAATTATGACGATATAGTTTTAGCAAGCAACTTAGTTTTAGCGAATTTCAATTGATATGAGATATAAAATGGTTTGCAAAATATTAAAAACGTGTTTCCTTCGCTTACTGTCATACGGGAAATTATGGCGAATAATAGTCTCCTAAAATAGGACCACATATAGTCTTATTATTATTTTTTATGGTTTTGGCATTGTTATTATTTAAAGTTTGTCTATGTACTTTAAAGTGCACAGTGTGTAACTAATGTCTTTCGTATAATGTTAATGGCTAAAAAACTTTTATGCCTAATAACTTTATATTCAATATTTTAAATTATCACTAGTTTTATTATTCTATTAACTTTTTTTATTTTTTAAGTTTATCATTCTTTTTTACTATGTTGTTGGTTTTATGAATTTTTTACTATTTTGATATCCGTATGATTATTTTAAATTATTTTTTATTTTTTATTCTATTATTTTTTTATTTTTTTATTTCTCCCAGCAAAATTATTAGTATATGAAATAAAATAATTCTCAATATTAATTCGTTTTCTAAGATATAATTTCAAATGGTTTCACATTGCGTTAAGGTTGGGACCACAACTAGAGGAGCTCAGACATCACGGGAGGAGCCACGTGACAGGGTTCCTCCGATATCATCCTTAGCTAATAAAGCTCTGGCAACCCGTATGAATGAACCGTTTCGTGCACCCCGCATCGATCATAGGAATGCATAATCGAGTACTGCTGATGACCCTCAAACTCCACCAGACAACATAGAGACTCGGCGTCGCGTGGAAGTGGCTGATCATAGATTAGGGGATGATGATTACGACCCAGAAGCGGATGAAGTTCCGTCGTTTGATGACCACATCGACGACTTGTTTGCTGCCCAGGAAGTCGAAGGTCAGCATAACAACAAGAAAGCCAAAGATACAGATTTCTGGGAAGTTACTGTTATCGGTAAACATTTTTTCCTCCCATTTTTGTAAACAGTGATCTTTATAGTCCTTTACTTCTATTTTTCTTTTATGCAATGATTAGAGAGTAATTTTGTTTCCCATACACTTCTTAGAGGACGGTGTGAGAAAAGTTTCTAAGCTGAGCATGAAGGAGGCTATAGGCCTCCCTTCCAATACGAAGATAGTACTCCAGTTTAACAGTGAGCTGCAACCGATTGGTCAGGCGGCAGGATTACTGAGTGGTTTCATAGGGAGTTTGGGTGCGGATTATTCCCGGTTCCCCATACACTTAGAAAGTTGGAAGCTGGTGAGCAAAGCAAAGAGGGATCATGCGTACGACATGCTTAAGGTAGAACTTTAAGCTTTTACAATTTAAGCAATTTTAGTTTTCGGTTTTTTTTTTTTAGGTATTTTTCATGGGTAATTTATATGGTTAGAAAAATTTTTATATTGTGTTTTTCACATCATCATTTAAACACTTCTCATTTATACGTAATTGCGACTGCTTGTACTGGATTTGAGTGTCATACTTCAACAATTTAAATTAGCCTGTAATGGTTGTGGCATGTCTTAAATATATCAATCTTATACTTGTTTGTTGGTCTTCGTTAATGACAATGTAAACTAATTGCAGCGGGTCTTTTACTATGAGGACGATGCCGGAGGAAAAATAAAGCGTGATATTTTGAAGAGAATAGGAAAGAACTGGAAGGATTCAAGGCACCACTTGTTTCATAGGTGTTACAAACAAATAAGGACTTATGAGGAAAATCTTCAACATCACCAGAAAGGAATAGACAAAAATGATTGGAAAAAGTTCGTTGACTATCGCCTAAATGAGGAAACGCAAGTAAGCCTTGGTATATTTTATTATTTCCACATAAAAACATGTGTATACATAGTAATTCCCTTATAGTTGATATTCATCATATCTTTCTCATCTGCATTTGTTTTGTTATTTGTTCATAGAAAAAGTGTAAACAGAACACTTTAAATCGGAGCAAGCAACTTTACACACATACTGGGGGCTCCAAAACCTTGGCAAGAAAAAAAGATGAAGTGGTAATAAGTCATCATTTGCATTAAGATTTTGATTAAACTTCTTGGAAAATGTTGTTGTTTACTAAATTGTGTCAATATCAACGATGTAGGAGAGAGAGCAAGGAAGGCCCGTTGGTAGAGGAGAGTTGTTTATCATGACTCATATGAAAAGAGATGGCTCGTATATCCACCCTGATGCGCGTGTTGTTAGTGTAAGTCATGTTTGAAAATTTGAAGCAATATATAGGTTACTGTATATATGGTACTACTGTTAACTTCTTCCTTTCCAATGTTGTATATTTGTAGGAAGCAATTGCAAATGTTGAGAGGCAGGATGGATCCTCTAAGCACATTTCACAGAATGACTCGCTAGCACAAGTTCTCGGAAAGGAGCACCCAGGAAGAGTTCGTGCCCTAGGTGCTGGACCATGTCCCACCCAAGTCTTTGGTAACGCTGCTGGACAACCGTCGGGTTCTGCAGAGTCTAATGAAGAGGATAAGAGGATGATTGCAGAATTGACGGCTAAGTTAGAAGAAGAGCGGGCGAAGAGACAGTCAATACATAAGGTCTTGGGATATGTAGTCCAACAGTTAGGAGGTAGTTTGCCAGCTGAAATTGCTGAAGAGCTGGCTTTTGTGGGCGGTACACCGGACTCGTCATGCGCAGGGCCATCTTCATCTGGAAATCATAACCCGCAACAAAAATCTTGAATTTCAGTTAATGATTTTGGATACCTTTTACATTTAAGTTGGTTTAGTAAGTTAGGCTTATTTTATCCAACTTGAGCTTTGTTACTTTATTTTGGATGATATTATGACAATTTCGTTATATATGTTATGTTTGCATAACTTTAATCTGGTTTGCTATGTTAATTGAGCTGTTTTACTTGGTTTAAATTTGTTTAAATTAGTTAAAAAGTAAAAAAATTAAAGTTTAATAAGCATTCTTTGTCAAAATAGTAGAAAATTTAAAATTTTAATGGAAAATTTAAATTTGGCGGCGCAAAAGGATAAAAATTTTTTTCCTACGCGACATTTAGCGGCGGTTTGTAACCGCCGCAAATTTGTTATTAGCAATTTTCCTTTCCATACTGCGGCGGTTACTAACCGCCGCCAAACCTAAACGCCATTTTGCGGCGGTTGACTAAAACCGCCGCAATCTGTTTTGCCGCCCCTATCTTCCGGCGTTCCCAAGAACCGCCGCGAAATGTTTTGCGGCGGTTCAAAACCGCCGCTAAACGGCTCCAGGAACCACCGCTAAATGGCGATTTTGTTGTAGTGACATAGCAAAACATTTTTCATTTCCATTAGAGTAAAACATTTTTAGTTTGCATATACATATAAGTGGTATTTATTATCTTTATTTCCAATACCAAATAGTTTTAAGAAATAGAAATTAATTATATTAATTTTTTAAAAAAGAATATTTTAGAAATCAAGACATTTTCAGCCTTTATATGTATAATTTTTGTTTTAGAATAAATATCTTATCAAAATTAAAAGGAAGTAATTTAAGAGAGTTAGAAATGTTTAAAATAATTCAATAATAAATTAAAATTTATTAAACATATATTATATATATGATCAAATATATTAATTATAGTTAATAGATAAATACATATGTAAAATAAATACTTTAAAACGTACGTTATCAAACTAATTAAATAATTTATATCTATCATTGGAACAAAATTTAGATAAAAGATGAGCAAATATTGCCATAAAACAACTTTTTTTTTAGTTTAAGTGGATAAGAAAATATAATATAAATATATTTTTAATATGTTTTTTAAGCAAGAGTCTCATATGGGTTTGCTTAAGGTTTAAGTATGATTTTGGTCCTTAAGGTAGAACGGATTTAAAATTTTTTTTGTCCCCAATTTTTTTTTTTGACATACAAAATCGTCCCTAAGATTCAACTTGATTTTAAAATCGTCCTTTGAACAATTATACCCTCACCTTATCACAATTTCGTCATCTCCTCTCTGTTTCTTCATCTTCTTCATCCCTATTCAGTGATTTCCATATTCCAGATTCAAGCCAAACCAAAAGCAGAGATTCACCCAATCAACAGAATATGACATTGCAGCAACATCAACATATTCAAAACCCATACCATCAATAGACAAACTCGATCTTATATTTTAGGCCAAATTAGAATCACTAAGCAACAAGCAATGAGAAATTGCACAGCAAATTTTACAACAAAATTTCACAACAAAGAAGAAGAAGAAGAAGAGGAAGATCGGATTTCAATTTACTAGTTCAACCACAACAGCTACAAGCAACGTCAACAGAAATTACAGATCAAGTCACAATTCAGCACAGCGAGTGGGGAGGACCAGCGGAACAGCGGCGAACGGTGAGATTCGTGGAGCAGCGACGAGGATGCGGGAAGCAGTGACGAGCGGCAAGGAGGGCGACGAGTAGAGTGGTGAGGGTCGAGGACCCGAAGCACCGTGGCAGTGGAGGACACGAATCCCTTCAGCTCGCGTATCGCTCCCCCCCTCTCTCTCTCTCTCTTCGCGGTCAGCAACAGTGGCTCAACGGTGACGATGAGTCCAGTATCACAACGCGGCTCAACGGCGGCAACAACCCCCCCCCCCCGCGGAGCCCTTTCCCCTTCGTGATTCCGTCCCTTTTCTTCTTCCCCCTGGTGGTCCCTTCCCCCATTTAACCCGTTTTTTTCTTTTTTTATATATTTATTATATATTTTTTAATCAAGGGTAATTTAATAATAAAAAATAAAATTTTAGTAAAAAGGACGATTTTAAAATTAAGTTAAATCTTAAGGATGATTTTGTAAGTAAAAAAAGATTGGAGAAGAAAAAAAATTTCAACTCTTACCTTAAAGACCAAAATCGTATTTAACCCATTTGCTTAATTTTTTATAATTTTTTTATTTGTCTGATGCTATTTTTTCTCTTTTAAGATTAACCAATAATAGAACTCTAAACATTTTAAATATAGAGCTATAATATTATATCATAAAATTACTTCTCTTAAAAACTTAAACGAATAGAAAAAAGGCAACATAAATAATTATATCTCTAACATATATTAACAAAAAAATAGAATAATGTTCTACAACTAAGAGATTTGTCCAACCAAGTTTAACCAAGTTATTTATATACACGCTCCCTAACGTGTAACAGATTTTTAACGTAAACGGCTTCTTTCTCGATATTTTCTGCAAATTTGGTTTTTTTTTTGTTTGATTTCTCTGCATTCTCTACAAATTTTATTTTTTTTTTATTTCTACGCGTTCTCTGCCTATTTTGGCTCTCTTTCTCTATAATTTTTTGCTTTTAGAATGAATGTTGTTTGATCTGAATTCGTTTTCGATCAGACGGTAAAATCAAGCAATAAAATTAAATTCATATAGATTTTTCGTTCAAAAATAATGTAAGTTAAGATCAGTTTAATCAGAGGAAATTGAATTATTATTTTGAATCAAATCAAGGAGATGAGGTTTGGTTCGTTTTTAGTTAATGCATTTCGTTAGTAGTTGATGCTTGTGTAGTTGTTTTGTCTACGAGTTAAATAATTTTTTTTTTTTTTTTGGTAAAAATCAGTGTTCATGGTTGAAAGTTTGAATTTGAATGGAATGTAAGAGTTTTCAATTGTTTTTTTTTTCGATGAATCTATTTATGTTACATTTAATAGTATTTTCGGTGCATTTTGAAACTCAATTTGGTATAATATAGAATTGTTTTCGGTGTCGTGCTTATAAGTTTTCGGTATTTTTTGTGTCAGTTTGTTTCAAAAATTTGGATGACTTTTAACACACTTGAAGAAGAAGAAGTTGTTGTTGCTTTTTTTTTCTCATTCTTCTTTTTTTCATCTTTCTCTTTAATTATCATTATTATCGTCATCGTTATCTTCTTTTTATATGTATAAAAATTCAAATCTAAAATGTACCAAAATTCTTTAATGATGACGACACACAAACACAATCAGTTTAAAACAAGTTCAAATAAAAAGTACACCTTATTTAAATCCAAAATATACTGCAATTACTTAATGATGATGATACATAAATAAACCCAGTTCAAAACAAGTTCAAACCAAGAGTGCACCTTATTTAAATTTAGAATAAACTGAAATTTAAATGAAAAATGCACCGAAATTTACTTAATGATGACAACACAAACAAACTCAATTCAAAATCACCACAAACAAAAAATTCACCTTATTTAAATCCAGAATGCACTAAAATTATTTAATAATAACTCAAAACTCCTCCTCTTCCTTCTTCTTCTTTATCATTACCATATTTTTTTTCTTTTCTTGTTCATTTTTTCTTCTTCTCTTTTACCTCCTCATTTACTCTTTTAACAAGAATAAAAACAACAAAAAAATCAAACAAAAAAATGTATAATGATGCAAAATTACTAGGTATAGGAGGAGGCAGGAAAAGAAAAAAATGCAGCAACAACAATAAAAGAATAAAAGAACGATAAAAAGAAAATACGCGAAGAATAATGAGAAACCCGAAAAAAGAGGAAGAACACAAAGAAGAAGGATGAGAAGAAGAAGTAAGAAAAATACGAAAAAGACAAAAAAAAAGGAAAAAAGAAACACAAAAACGTTTAGTGTGTCTTTAGATTCATGTTGGGCAAACTGGAGTTTGAATGGAAGTGATTTTGTAGAATTGATTTTGGTTAAAAGTGAGTTTATGCCAACATGATTTATGTTTGGCAATTTTTACTAAAATTGATTTTGATAAAATAAATATTGTTTGGATAATATTAGTTAAAATCACTTCTAGATAAATAATTAATTAATTATTAAAAAATATAATATTAAATTATAATATTATTTTTTTAAGTATATTTAATCTTTTTATATATTTTTTAGTATTTTTATATAATATTTTTTTATAGTACTCTATTTTAGTATATTATAATTTTTTATTATTATAATAAAAATTAATATTTATTTATAAAATTAAAAATAACATATAAAAATTGACAACTTTTTAAGTATTTTTTTATAGTAAAAATTAATATTTATTTATTAAATTAAAAATAATATATAAAATAACATATTTTAGTACTCTTTTTAAGTACTCTTAATAATCTTATTTTAATTATTATTTTAGGTTCTAATTTTTTACAAATTATATTTTTATTATTATTTATAATTAATTTTTTATTTAATTTAATATTTTTAATAGGAACAATAATATATATTATAAAAAATTAAAATAATAAACAGTGCACAAAAATTAGAATAATTGTTTTAATATTCTCCGTATTTATTTAGAAAAAATTATGGAAAAACCAATAATAACTAGCAACAACCTAAACGTACGTTGAGTAAACGCAGAATCTATAATTTCTTGCTTCCAGTGAACGAGCTTTTGGGATGCAGAATTACATTGGCGTTCAGAGAAAAAAGTTGTCAAACATGAAAAAACAGCGTTTAAAGCACTGAAACGCATTTTATCCTCTCCAACGCATTTCACAAACACACCCATAACGTAGTTGGAGTGTATATTTACGCTCCACTCATGTTACTTCACCTTTTAATACATACCATCCAATAAAAAACAAGCACAAATTAAATACTTTTAGTAGTCACTTGACATGACACTAAGATCAAACGGTCCAACGGTATTAAATTTTGTAATATTAAATTAAAGTAACAAATTAGTTAACCCTAGCAGAGAAAGAGTACGTACTCAAGGAGAATGAGAGAAGGAGAGAGCGGGGGCGAGCGGTTGAGGGTGAAACACGGTGAGGAAGATGGCCATGCCATCGGAAGAGATAAGGGGGAGAGCGTGGGTGGGTGTGTATCCGGTGTTAAGGAGGGTTCTTCTCGAGAGGGGTTAGAAAAGCCATCCAAGGTCTCTTTTAGAGATAAAGTCATTGGTGCAGAAAAGTCTAAGGCCTTTGCATTAGTAGGGTGATGGTATCGCGCCGGTGACAGGTAAGCAGGGTGATTCTCGTCCACCAAGTGTCAGTCTTACCAAGGAGGCAAAGAGCTGTCTAGCTGAACCTTATAAGGAAGCCATCGTGATCAAGGTGCTAGATAAACATTATGGCTACACGGCTCTCATGCATAAGCTTCGGATAGTATGGCGCATCAAAGGAGGGTTTGATTTGTTGGATGTGGGGTTTGGATATTTTTTGGTTAAATTTGATATTGCTGCGGATCGTGAGAAAGTCATTCTTGGTGGTCCGTGGTTGATAGACAGTCACTATGTTACAGTAAAGTCATGGGATGTGGATTTTAGGCCATGCGAAAAATCCTTTGGATCAACGCTGGTATGGATTCGAGTCTCGGGACTTCCAATTTGGTGCTACCAGGAACAAGCAATGCGCTAATTGCTTCTGCAATAGGGATTCCGGTGAAAGTAGATTTGGCTACTAAGCTTGCAGAAAGAGGAAAATATGCCCGAGCTTGTGTTCAAATTAATCTTGATTTGCCTGTAATCAAACATATTATAGTGGAGGGTGTGACTTATGAAGTGGAGTACGAGAGTTTACAGTTGATTTGTGCTACTTGTGAACGGTATGGGCATGATAAATCGTTGTGCATGGAGAAGGAGTCCTTGGAAGGAAACGAAAATTCCTTTGGTGATGAAAAAAATAATGAAGCCCCGACATTAGTGCCACACAACAATCATGAGATTCAACAAGAGGCTGAATCAGAACCTCGTGATTTGGGTGAGAATCCTCGTAATTTGGGTGAGAAATTAGGAGTTGTTAAAGGGAAGGATGTAGTTACGGGATCATTGGCTCCTCACGTACCTGATGGTCATGTTAATGAGGCATGCATGGATGATGGAGAGGGCTGGCAACAAGTGCTGCGTAAGGAAAAATTCACAATGGGCCAGTCATCAGGTTTGAAGGACCAAGATGGAAAGCAGCACAAGTTTGGTTCGAAAAGGGTTCCAAGGCCCAATTTGCATGGTGATGGAGGCAAATCAATTGGCATTAGGATAGGGAAGCGAGAAAAACATGAAATTGCGCCATCTCCATCGCGCAGAACTCATGCACGTCGTGGAATCTCTCTACGGAAGCGTCCTCGGCCTTCCTCCTTGCAGAACTCGCCAGTTGATAAAAATGGTGGCACAATGGAGGAAACCTTAGTAGATGGAAGCATGGCAGGTGCAGTGTCAGGAGGTCCAAAGGTGGCAATTATTGAGGATCAGAGTGTGCCAGTACCGCAGGACAAACCACCTATTGAGGTTGGTGATTCTGTTTAGAGTTTATGTTCTTATTTATTCTGTCCCTATTATTTATGGATAGTTTAAATATGATTATTTGGAATATTAGGGGTGCTTCTAATAAGTTAGCCCGGGTGCATTGTAAGGAACTTGTTAGGAAATTTAGACCTGTTTTCTTTATTGTGGTTGAAACTCACTCCCCTTTTCAGCATTTAAAATTATTTTGGGAAAGGTTGGTGTATCACTCTATTGGTATAGTAGAAGCAGAGGGGCATAAGGGAGGTATTTGATTTCTATCCTCTATGAAGGGTGTTTGTTGTAAGTTCATTGATGCTTTTGATCAGGGTGTTACTGTTGAGGTTCACTTTGATAATTTAATTTGGAGGTGTAGTGGTATTTATGGCAGTCCTCAATTTAATAAAAGGGTTCTCCTTTGGAATTATCTTGTTGCACAATCCATGGTTTTTCAAGGACCTTGGATTGTTCTTGGTGATTTTAATGAAGTCAAATTTTCTCATGAATCTAAGGGCTGTCAATTTTCTCATCAAAGAGCCGACATGTTTGCTACTTCATTAGGGGATAGTGGTTTGTTTGATCTGAAGACTATTGGGAGGCAGTTTTCTTGGTACAGGAGGGTGAAAAATTATGTTGATGTGGCAAAAAAGCTTGATCGAGTCTGTATAAATAGTAGTTGGTTATCTATCTTTCCAGAGGCTTATGCAGAAGTTTTAAATAGGCTTCAGTCTGATCATTGCCCTATTCTGGTGCGTTGTAAAGGTCGTCCTCAGCCTAAAGGGAATCGACCTTTCCGATTTGTTGCTGCTTGGGCTACTCATCCTGGATATAGGGATATTGTGAACCAGTCATGGTGGTCTGGTAATAGAGGAATTCATGGCAAGCTTTCAGAAGTACAGAAGAATTCACTAGAGTTTAACTCGAAGGTATTTGGTAACATTTTTGTTAAGAAATGTGAATTAGAGTAGCAGATTAATTATTTACAAAAGCGTTTGGAAGTGGTGGATAGTATTTATTTGCTTCAGAAAGAGCAACAGTTGCTTGATGATTATAATAATACTCTAGTGCAAGAAGAGCTCCTATGGTTCCAAAAGTCCAGAGAGCAGTGAGTAAGGTTCGGGGATAGGAATACAAGATTCTTTCATATTCAAACTCTTGCGCGAAGGAAGCGTAATAAGATTCATGGCCTTTTTCTCAAGGATGGAGTGTGGGAAACTGATCCAGAGGTTCTGAGTCAAGAAGTAGAGTCTTTCTATAAAAGCTTATTCTGTCATTTGGATGATGTTGATTTGGGTTGCCTTGGTGATGTGCCTCTTCCTTCTCTGAATGAGGAAGCTTGCAATAACCTTACGGCACCAGTTACTATGGAGGAAGTCAAAGCAGCTGTTTTTCACATGAACTCTTTTAAAGCTCCGGGTCCTGATGGGTTTCAAGCTTTCTTCTTCAAAGAATATTGGGAGATCATTGGTCTTGATGTTTGGAAGATAGTTAAGCAGGCATTCTCCGGTGTTCCTCTTGATCCGAGAATGTTGTAGACTTTACTAGTTCTCATTCCAAAGGTTGAATCACCGGTATCTGTGAAAGATTTCAGGCCGATTAGTCTCTACAATGTAGTTTACAAGATCATCACGAAGGTCCTTGTTAATAGGCTTCGTCCTCATCTTGCGGAGATTGTTGGCCCGCTTCAAGGAGGATTTATTCCGGGACGAGGAACTCCTGACAACATCATTATTGCTCAAGAAGTCCTCCACTTTATGAAGAAGACTAAATCAAAGAAAGGCACACTGGCCTTTAAGATTGATCTGGAGAAAGCTTATGACAGAGTTGACTGGAGGTTTTTAGCTCATACCCTTAAAAGCTTTGGTTTTCCTATTCCTACACTTAATTTGATTATGAATTGTGTCACTGCTTCTTCCTTATCTATTCTTTGGAATGGGAGTCGTCTGAATGGCTTTACTCCTAGCCGAGGTCTTAGACAAGGAGACCCTATGTCACCCTATCTTTTTGTGTTGTGTATGGAGCGATTGGCATGCTTTATTAGTCATCAGGTTGATTTGGACTTGTGGGAGGCGGTTGCTATTTCTAGAGGGGGACCAAGAATATCCCACTTAATGTTTACGGATGACTTGCTTATGTTCTGTAAAGCTACAAAGAGACAAGTGCAAAATATGATGTTGGTTTTAGAGACTTTTTGCAAAGCATCTGGGATGAAGATTAATGTCGAGAAGTCTAAAGCGCTTTGCTCCAAGAATGTCTTTGCAACAAGGAAAGAGGTTTTTACTGGGGTATCCTCTATCAGATTTGTCCAGGACTTGGGCAAGTATCTTGGAGTTATCCTTAGCCATTCTAGGGTGACTTGTTCAGCTTTCAATGGTGTCCTAGATAAGATTCGGAGTAGGCTAGCAAGCTGGAAAGGAAGTTTACTCAATCGGGCTGGTAGGCTCTGCTTGGTTAATTCTGTTGCTGCTGCTATTCCCACGTACCAGATACATGTCTCTATTTTTCCCAAAGGAATCATTAGCAAATTGGAGTCTATGATGAGGAATTTTCTTTGGAAAGGACAAGTTGATGGAAGAGGATTGAATCTTGTTAGTTGGAAGGTACTGGTTACTCCAAAAAAATATGGAGGTTTGGGGATTAGAGATCCTTATTGTGTAAATATTGCTCTTCTTGGGAAGCTAGTTTGGACTTTTTTCCAGCAGCCAAACAAGCTATGGGTCCAATTGTTGGATGCCAAATACCGATCATCTCTATATGACTGTTTTAGTTACCCTAAGAACAAGGACTCTCCCATTTGGAGGTGTCTTTGCAAGGCTTGGGAAGTGTTGAAGGATGGGTTTGCTTGGTGTATTGGAGATTTGAACCAGAATTTTTGGTTTTATAGCTGGAGGAGAGAAGGACGGTTATCTAATGAGATAGATTATGTTCACATTTCTGATTTGAAACTCCGGATACAGGATATTTGGTCGGTTAGTAGGTGGCATTTGGATACTCTTTATTCTTCTTTATCTCAAAATCTGAAAGATAATATTCTCTCTTATAATCCAGATGAACAAGCAGGTCCGGAAGTGGGTTGGTATTGGAGTGGGTCTGCTGCCAAAGTCTATGACTCACACAATGGTTACTTGTGGTTGTGTAAGCAGCTGTTTGGTTGGGAGGAGCGGGAGAATTGGCTTTGGCTTTGGCGTCAGCTTGTTCCGAAAAAGCATAAGTTTTTGGCTTGGTTGTGTCTTAAGGAGGCTCTTCCTACTGCAAGTTTTCGCTTTAGAAGAGGGATGTCGTCATCGGATAGGTGTCCAAGATGTCTTTCTAGCCAGGAATCGGTTTTACATTGTATTCGGGATTGTCCAAAAGCTCAGCTTGTCTGGCATAGGTTGGATATTTCTTGTCATCCTTTGGATTTGAAGAACTGGTTCTTGTATCATAGCAGAGAGCATCCGTTCAAGTTCTTTTCGGGACTTTGGTGGATATGGCGAGCAAGGAATAATGACATCTTTAATCCCCATGAAACTTGGCCTCCGGAAAAAGTGATTTGTCTGGCATTAACTTCAGAAAAGGAGCTTAGGAATATTTTCGAATTACAACGTATGTCCATTCCTTCTACTCTAAATGGTTTTTGGAATCCCCCATCTATTGGTACTTTTAAGATTAATTGTGATGCTAGTTATTTTGGTTCGGGTGATAGTGTTGGTTTTGCTTGTGTTATTAGAGATTTTAATGGGAGCTGGCAAAGGGGGTGTTTGGGAATGATTGAGAGTAATAGTATTCTTCAAGGAGAATTGTTTGCTATTTGGAGAGGATATCTCTTAGCTTGGGATGTGGGTCAACGAGATGTTATTTGTGAGACGGATTGTGTGGAAGCATTTAATCTTGTTACTCAAGATGGTTTTGGGTTTATTGATCCACTGGTGCTCAAAATAAGAGATATCATGCATTGGAATTGGCGGGTTGACTTTCATTTGATTATGAGAGATGCAAACACAGTGGCAGATACTATGGCAAAGATGGCGATGAAGTTACAACTTTCGCATGTGGAGCTTCTTTCACCTTGGGAGGAGTTTAAGAGTAGTCTTGAACGGGACTGTCCCTCTATTTAGGCCGTTCCTTGTTTTATTTGTTTTGTTTTTCTTTGTTTAATTTATTTCAGTTACAAAAAAAAACGGTCCAACGGTATTTGTATGTATGCATCATTAAAATTATGGGATTTTTTAAAATAAATAATTTAATTATTTTTTTACTAAAATATATAATTTGTAGTATATTTATTCATTTATATTACATTGATTTATTTCATTTATAGTGTAAACGAGACATGTATATTATTATAAAAAAATACGATTAAAATGATATCAATTTTCTTAAAAATTAACTCATTTAAATTAGTACTCAAAAGAGTACGTAAAAAAAGAGTAAGGTTTTACAAGGATAAAAAATTACATGTAAAAATTAAAACATTAAAAAAAATTTATATATGAAATATAATAACTCAACAATTTTTTTTTAATTTTTATTTTTTTTTAAAATAATAAAAATTTATTTTTTCTCCTTCTTAATCCTTTTTAATTTATCAAATCATTAACAATTAAAATGTAAAATTTTTTTTCACGGACCCTACCGTTATAAAAGTACATTAGAGAGATTGCCTGAAATTCTATAACGAGTCTTGCCTTTGTTCGGCTAACACATGCCTCAACAGGAACAGGAGAATGGTACCCACTCCTGCAATGCTAGTTATGAGGAATCCAAGGTGTTCTTGTAGAAGGAACGAGCTTAGTGAAGGGTATGTTCTTGATAAAAGAGTATTCGTTCTTGATGAAGCCCCACTTATACATTTAAAAATATTGTCTTCATTTTCTGTGAAAAATATATTTAAATATTCATATTTAAAGTATTATATTTTTTTTTATAGAATTATAATTTATTCAAAATTTGTAATTTATTAAAAGATTATTGTTATTTAGATTATATATTTTTATTAATAGTAGATATAAATTTATTTGTATTTTTTTATAATGAGAGTACATAAAGAGTACATAATATATAAAGTATAATAATTTAACATATATTTTTTGTAAAAAATTTGTTATTCTTCTCAAAACAAGAATAACTTATTTTTTTATATCTCTCAATTTTTTTTGGTTCATCAAACTATTAAAATCACAACTTAAATAATTTAACGTATATGATTTAATTTCCATCATGGTTAGATAAAATAAAGGCTGAGAGAGTATTAGAGATGAGAAATTCCACGATGAGAGAATATCAAGAATGGAAATTGAAAACTTGCTGTGAAACATGATTGTTTCTCCTACTTTTAATATAATGACTATCTATCCCTGATCACGTACTAAACGATTGAGTTACTGCATTTTTTTAGGGAAAGTATGAGGAGCCAATAGAATATTTATACAATGTGTATAATGGAGGTTTAGCGAGTATTAAAGATATAATCATTAGTGTTATCTTTATCCATCAGTTGAAGCTTTTGGGATGAGTGGTATCATGCATGGTATTAGAGCGCTAGATCCGAAAGGTCAAGAGTTCGATAGTAAAGTATAATATTTTTGGGAAGATGTTTATTATCGCTAGTACTCGGATGGTTATTCTATATAGTAAGGAGGATGTTCATTTTCTAACTCAATAACCCATTGTACACATTGTATAAATAATCCATTGTCTCTCTAGCGGGATCCTTTTTTTTATTATGGAACCTGAACACATACCATCTTAGTTTTTTTTTTTTAAATTTAAATAAATTTAGTTTGATCTATTTTTTATATACTTTTTTTTAATATTAATTTAAATGGATTAGTTTTTAAAAAAATAATATACTAATTTTAAATGCACAATTTTAAATCACTAATTTTAAGATATAATTTTAAAAAATTAGATTAATATAAAAATAAAAATTAAATTAATATTATTTTAATCGTAATTTTTTTATAATAATACACAAATGTTATTTATCAGGTAAATAAGATAAATCAATGTAATATAAATTAATAAATACATAATAAATTATATATTGATAAATAAAATAATTAAATTATTTATCAAAAAAATCCTCAAAATCATCTGTTTTACGCTAACCATATGAAATCCAAACCCATTAACTGAAGAAGAACAATATTAGGGGTCAGTAACTTTTGTGATTTGTAGTCATCAAATAGTTATCAATAATGATTTTAATGGTGTAAAATTGGTGTGAGATTTCATCCAATGGCTCACTTTTCTTTGCTGGTTACATGCTGACCAGAATTTAACAAAATTGCTGGCCCTTAGACTTTTCCATTGAAGAATGTTATGAAAAATGCTAATTAAGGTTGCGTTTTCGTTTCTTTTACTACCAGATTTCTTTATATAAATAAAAAAAATTAAAACTGATTTTAATAAATTTATTCTATTTAGTTTATCAAAACTTTTTTTAAAATTTTAACTTTTGTCAAAAGCAAATATACCCTAAATACAGCTAAAAACTTTTTATTGATATAAAAATGAGTAAAAATCTCAAAAATGGAGTTTAATCGTGTTTTTTGAAAATATGAAAGGATAAATTCGAAAACAAAATATCCCGAAAGAGTTACATTTTTGTAGTCTCTTAAAAAGTAAAAAGGCAATCTTTAATTGATAACACAACAAAAAATACATGGCCAATTATCTATTTCAAAATTTTAATTAATAACATAATTTTAAGCTTTTTTTTAAATATATTTCATTCTTAAATATTCGGTGTCTTCTATTTATTTATTTTAGCCATTGTATTGTCAGAATCTGTTACATACATGTATATGATAAAGATTTTATTACAATTTAGTGGCCTTATTCTATTTGTGTAGTTCATTGGTTATTCAGAAAAATATGCCCACTCCGCCATATATATGACGTGTGTTTCTTCAATTAAGTTTCCATTTTAGTCGTTGGTCGCTATAATTAGCATAAAAGGATTTATTTTTCGTTTCCACTTATAGTTACTTGAATTGACTTCTGAGGCTCGCCTTCACTCATTTTCTGCCATGCTGAATTCTGAAATTTGAAATAAATATAACAAGAAATTATACTTGGTGGTGGTGGTGGAGATTTATGTGCTGTCCAATGAAATATCGCCTATTTCAAAACTATTCCCAAGAGGATTATCTAGAATATCTCTAAACCATTCATTAGTCAACTTATACGAACTTTCTTTCTTTAGGTTATACTTTACTCAAGTATAATATTAATTCTTTTATTACCATTTTTAAAGACGGACATTATTAGTTTTTGAAACTTCTATATATACCGTGATCATGTAAATTGAATTAATTTAGGTTTAGAAATATCTAATTTTAACATAATACAGTTTGGACCATTTAGAGGAAAGCTATCATATATATGAGAGCACCAATTATAATGAAAGGTGAGAGGCAAATATATAACTAATGAGACCAACTAAAAAAATCAATTATTTATATGTTAATATTAGCAAATTTTGCTTCAAAAAATTATTTTTTGTTTACATTAATATTAAATAAAAATCCAAAACTACATACTAAAAAAAAATCTAAAATTCAACTAGAAAGAATATCTGAAAGTGAAATAATAAAATGTTGAAAACTATGAGAGAGATGAATATGTGTTTGGACTTTGGAATATAATTTAAGTTAGATCTTGATAAATATGAGTGCAGAAAATGAAATGGTAAAAAAATGTTTTAAGAAAAAAAGTAGTTGAAATCTGCTATACAAGAATTAACTTCCTATACTTTCTCATAACTAATTAATTATACAACAAATGGTTAAATTAAAGTTAACAGTCGTCACTAAATGTATGATGATCACATGATTATTTTGAAAAAATGCAATAATTTTGTATTGTATAAAATTTAAGTATTTAACATTGTAGATTTTATTTTCCCATTCTCATATTGAACTATTGCTCTCATGTGATCCATTTTTTAAGAATTTGGATTCTCTAAATTTTAAATTTGTGCTTTAGAGGTTAAAGTGTGATATTATATCCTTGAATGGTTTCTCTCTCATATTTATTTTTGGTTTCACCTATAAAATAAATGGTGAGAGATCACACTTTACTCTCTAAAGTGAAATTCAAACTTTAACTTTAGAGAATCCAAATCCCATTTTTTAATGGGACAATCACTTACAAATTAAACCTTTCTAAATTTTGATGAATAATTATTGCATTTGGTGAAATTGACGCCTCTAAGAGACTAAGGGCCTATTTGGATAGATTCATAAGTGACTTTTTTTTTTAATTTTTAACTTATAAAAAGGTGCAGTATTAATATCTGGTACAATTTTTAAAATAAAATTGCAATTTTCTAAAAAGCTATTTTGGTGTTTAAGGAGAAGTTAAAAAAAATAACTTCTCTCGTAATAAAAAGTTTTTTTTATCACTTTTCTCTTAAAATAAGTACTTTTAGAACTAAAAAATTAAACACAAAATAATTTATTATTTAAGTTATTTATTCAAAAGTAACTTAATTAAATTGTTTACCCAAACTGGACCTAAGAGCTTTTTTATTCAATATTACAAATAATACTCAATTTATATTTTACTATTTAATTAATTGTTTAATTCTAACACATTGATTATATGTAAAACACGTATATATAAATGCAAAATGTTTGATTCATAATACAAACAACTATACCAGAAAAAAGTGTTAATATCATTTTAATTATTTTGAAAGATAGTGTGTGTCACTAAACCATGAAATAAAGATTGATAAGTATATTTTGTTTCACGAGGAGATAAAATAAAATAAAAAGTGATTAATAAATTATGGGTGACAAGAGATGAGTACATGTACATGTCTACATTCATGAAACGACAATAATAGAAGAAAGATATTATTTAACTTGTACGTCTTATAATCATCAATATCACTCACATTTATTTTCGTAACTAGCAGAAGTTTTTCCAATTTGAATTGAGGATATTCTTTAAGAGTTGGTATAATTTTTATTATTTTAAACTCATTTTGGCATAAATTAAGTACATTTCACGTAAAACTAAGAATATAAATAAGATATTCTAAAAAAAATTAAAAAATTATTAGAATTGAAGAATGCTAGGGGCCAGCAACTTTTGTGATTTATAATCATCAAATAGTCATCAATAATGATTTTAATGGTGTGAGATTGGTGTGAAATTTCATCCAATAACTCACTTTTCCTTACTTGTTATATGCTGGCCAGAATTTGAAAAAGTTGTTGGTCTCTGGGCTTTTCCTATTTAAATTTTACTAATTATATAACATTCTTTATTCTAAAATACAAGCTAACGACAACTGCTGTTAGTAGTCGAGATATAAAATTAAATATACATACATTAATCAACTAACTACAAAGCTATTGAGACCATTAAAATAGATATAGAAAACTAAATTCATGACAGAATTGATTGATTTTTGTAGATATGAAGAGTACGTGAAATGCATCCAAGCAAGACAACCCCTCCACGTGGGTAGAAGGGGGTGTCAACTATCATGTTCTACGTCCTCTAACATCCCACCACGTGTAAGATTCTTGCACTAGAGACGCCATGTCCTGTCACTATATTGCCACCATGGCACACTATGATAGGTTCTAATTATTTTAGTGAAAATAAGCTAAGGTTATAAAAGATTATTATTAAATAAATTTAAAATAGTCAAATAATTAATTAATTTATTTGTTTAAATAAACGTAAAAAATGACTATATTTTAATTTTTAAAATTATTTTCTTCATAAATTGTGAATTTTAAAAAATCAATACTGAAAATAATTTAAGAAAATGATTATGGCGATAATGACAGCATCCCTCTACCCATATAATTGATGGTTTAGGTAAGTTGCCGTTATGATTAGAGTTAAACTAATCCCACTTCTCATGTAGCTACTTAAGATATATCTTCCATGACCTATTTATATTGTCAATATATATCACTACTAAGATATAGCAACCCACATTCGGCGGTTCAGAATTACGTATCGCTCTCGGTGTGGGACCCACTCTCCTATTCTCGATTGAAAAAACAAACAACTAACAATGTCATAATAGTAATATAATTAGAGAATTTCTATCTTCAAAATGAGTGGATAAATTTACCGATCTTTACTATATAAGAGTGAATGCTATTAATGAAGGTATAGGATGACGGGCTTGGGCTCAGGCCCAGTACAAATCAGTAAAGCTCCTTTTACCATTATCGCCAACACGCTTATAATGGTGGTTGCGGATGTGTATGTTGGAGTACGGTGTTGCTTTCTGCACTGATGGAGGAGGGAAGGGGGGTCACTGTGTCTATAACTGCCGATTTTGAATGTATGATTGGAAGTTATAGCAAATATTGTTGGGCCTTAGATTGTTAAGTGGGTCATGTATGAGTTTCACTGTGACCAAGTTAGGACCCACACGAAAAATGGTTGAATGGGGGAGGACAATACATAAGTGCAACCAAGCATCCTATGCTGTTCTTTAATTCCCCGTCACCCATTCCCATGATCAATGCACTTTGTATTTGTAATTGGTTAAAGTTGCAAAAAGCACTTTTCCTTTGTTGTCTTTTTTGGAGGTTCATGATTTCTATGTTGTTTTTCTGGTTAGTATGGCCTCAACCTTAAATAACTGAATGGGCTTGGGTAAATTCAATAATATCATTTTAAAAAAGAAAAAACAAAAATAAATTAGGCACTGGCGGCTGAACAATGACTATGGCATGTCCCCACTTTGGTAAGATTATCTGACAAAGTCTATAGGCCAACACTTTTATTAAAATTTGGTCAACACTTATCTATAAAAAAAAATGAATAATTTCACACCATTAAAAATATTCATGTTAACTAATTAATAATTACAAATCACAAAATTTGCTGTATACTAACACTCTTCAAATTATATTATCCCACATCTTAGGATACACAGTCCCTTGTTAATTTGTTAGGTTGGCTGCTGAATAGTCAATCCATACATAACAAACTTTGCAAGTGGAATGGATTGAATGATTCACAAGTAGGACTTCACTTTGACACACATGTAATTGTTGTTGTTATTATTAATTCACTTTGTGTAATGAATAACTCATGGATACTTATAAAGAAAACCAGTTTAAACAGTTGGTACTTTAATTTTCATGTACTGGTATGCAGATATATATGGCATTGGTAAACATCTATAGCTTTAGCAATCCATTACAGGACATTAATTAAGGTCCAGAGAGATTCTTCCATGGATGAGGACCACTAGTAATATATGGTGCATGATTGTATAACATATAATCAAGTAATAAGGTGCATGATTGTATACTGATAAATTTAAATCTTATTAACTATATTTAATTGGATTTGACGACAGCCTTTTCTCTATAATATGATGATAAGGTTTATCTTCATCACACTGTGAATATATAATCTTGGATTCTATATATGATAAAGTTGAACTTGGATCTACATACATATCCATAATCTAATAATCCATGTATCCATCCATTCTCAAGATTCCAGAGGGGTCATTTCATAAATCATAATTGAATTTTCTTTTTAGTACACATAAATATAAAACATGAAATACTATATAAAAATAAAATAAAATAAAATTCTGTTAGCTAGGCCATGTTCCCGCCAAATATAGCCAAATGAGTCCCTATCAATGGATTCCACCACTTGCACATACATTTCGGCCCCTAATTATTTCTGCGCCAAAAATTCAGTGGTAACAGCATGGTTGCGTTTATCATCAATAATGTTCATTGAAACATATAAACTCTAGCTTAGTACAACTCCGAATCTTATAGACTATACCATTTAATCATCTAGAAATATTTTGTTTTCTTTTAATTGAAAAGAAAAATGGCGTTAAAGCATTATTAAAGAATAACACTTGTATTTTTTATTTTTTTTTGTCTTACTGATAAGAAAAGAAACACATACACCACAATTAACCATGGACCCATTAACAAAGTCGCGTAGCCAGTTGGTTAGAGTAGCACATCAATATTTATAGTCTCTGATCTTCATCACCCTCTTGATAATAATTAAACATCAAATCAACAAATATTAATTATGACCTGAATTCATTTGACTTAATATAATTACATGGATCAAGCTATAATAATAATAATAATAATAATAATAATAATAATAATAATAATAATAATAATAATAATAATAATAATAATAATAATAATAATAATAATAATGATGATGATGTTATGCAGCTGAGAAAATGTTGTTTGGTACAGTGTCCTTTTCGATATATATATCATGTAACAAGCAACTGGCATTGATGCACTCGTGTTTTAGCTGTATGTATGTGTCAGCTAATTAAGTATTGATCATTTCTTTAGGTGTGATAGTTAACCGAAACTTCAATCAATTTTGTGTTTCTGCAAGAGTTAGTTGCTGCTACAATAATCATAGAAAATAAATAAATAACGTGAACATTTTTTGCTCTATGATGGTTGAATATATGTTGTACTCTACTCTGTAGCAAGAGCAGTGCTTTGCATGTACGTGACTGTGTAGAGAGTTATATATATATATATATATGTGTGTGTGTGTGTGTGTGGTTATGGAGAATGGAGAATAGTGTAGTGGGGCAAGCGCACTTCTCGATCATCATTATCAGGTGGGGCTATGGACTATGGTACAATCATGAAGAGAAGCATTGTATTATTGTGATTCACCACTCTCTTTATTTGCCATATAAAATTAAAACAAAAATGAGTGGAATCTCATCAGTGTAGATATATAAGAAAAAGAAAAGTATAGGAAACAGCAATTTTTGTGTTTTCTAACCAAGTACTTAACCATCAAAATAAAAGTAAGTGATTTCTCATCATTATATATAATCTCACACCATTAAAAATACTATTAATGACCAATTAATAATTACAAAATACTAAAATTGCTGCCACCTAACATTCCTCTAAAAAAAATGTCATTAAAAGGTCACCATTCACGTACTAAGCTAAGGCTCATCAAAATTCAACAATCAAGGTCTCTCTATATTATTGTTATAGTCAATGGAATTATTTAAGAAAAACTCTTAGGCAAATAATTTTTAATATTTTTTTGTCATTATTTAGTCAACATAAATATTAAATTTTTTTAATTAACAAATAAAATTTACTAATTATATATATAAATTTTGAAAAATATGGATACATACGATATTAATTTATATGTATAAAATTTTAATAAATATACATATATAAATTATATATTTTTTATGTACAAAATATTTGTAAATATGGATATAATTATTGTTAGTTAAATACTAATAAAAAATAATAACATTTACTTGTCATCATGTATATTATTTATTAATTATTTATTATTTTAATTATCGTTGATATTGTCCTTGATCCATAAAACATGTCCTTGCAATGAACATATAAGAGCATTTTTTATGGTAGTTCTGATTTTATTTCATTTTGAATTTTATAAAAATATTTATGAAACTATATATATCATAAACAATAATTTAAAACTAAAATCAAAATTTGTTTTTTCAATATTTAGTATTAATTCAATTAGAATTTTATATATATTAATTTAAATTATTTCATCAACATAGTTATAGAAATAATAAAATTTTATTAATTATTCATTAAAATAATATCATATTTTTAAGATAATATCAGTTTTATTTTATAAATAAATTATAATATAAATTTTAATTTTAAATTAATTTATTTTTTAAAAATATAAAAAAATAATACTCTAAAAACACACAAAGTAAAAGATATTCTAAAATCAAATCAATGATGGAATATCCATCTATGATCTTTTGATATATTGGGTAGCAGGGCGGACCCAAGTGCAAAGGGGACGGGCACTTGTCCCACTCAAAATTTGTAAAAAAAAAAATTAAATAATATATATATAATTATTCTTATAATAAAAAATATTATTGGTAGACTATTAAAATTTATTATTTATATAATTATTTTTAATTATATTAATTTAAATTTTTTTAGTTTAATAATTTTATAATATATTTTTAATTTATATTTTTAAATATTGATGATTAATTGTTCACCAAAAATAATAAATTTAGTTAGTTCTTTAACATTATCCTCTATAATAAAATATAAAATATTTATCCATTTTATTTCTCAAAGAATTTTTTATGAGACACTTTAATTTCGATTAAAATTAATTATTCGATTAGTCCTAACAATTAATTCCGTTAGTCACTTAGACTGCGTTTATTTTTGTAAACATGGCATGACATAATATTAAGACAAAGACACTAAACTCTTTATGCATTATGTTTGGATATAATGGACAAGACACTAATGTAATGTCTAGTATTATGTTTTGATAAATATAAACAAGACTAAAACATAATGTAAAATTACTAAAATATACCTATCTAATTTTAACTTTCATACCCACCTCTTACTATCTCTGTCTCTATCTTGTACTCCTTGGCTGCCGCCCTAACTTTTCCCCAAGAACGGTGGAGGAATGAATCTTGTTCCACCTGCATGACGTTGTCCGTTTCCTGCGCCGCTTCTAACTCGTTTTCTGTTTTTCCCAACTCAGTCTCTCTTCTTTCTCCTCTTGGCTCTTGTTCTGAATCTTCTCTTTATAAATTCTATCCTGCTTGATTTTCATTAGATTTGCACAATATGTTTCTAAACCCTTGATTTGATTAAAAAAAAAAAACAAGTAAATTGATGTTTTTTCCTAAACCTTAAACGAAACATGTCAGGAAAAAGTTTATTTGAGAAAGGAAATTAGGGTTTCGGAAAGCTCCCTTTTCGATTATTCTTTTTCTCAATTGCTCATTGTTCACAATTTTAACATGAAAATTTGAACCATATATTACAATATACTGTATAATACATCTCTTTAACTATCTATGATTGTTCTCAATTCTCATTGTACTGTTCCTACGAAAAAAAAAAAGGAACACGTTTAAGTTTAACGATTATGTCATCATGAGCAGCCCCAAATGCTTTTTAAGGTGATTTTGAATACAATTGTCGAACTCTATTTATGCTTGGATTCAATTGTCCTCTATTTTTTGGTGATTGAAAATTGACTCTGTTGTTCTTGTTGATGATTAGTTATACTACTAAATTAGATGGAAAAGCCTTACATTGATATTTATGTTTATATGATAATTTTAGTTGGATTTCCAGTTAATTATGAGTTTATCAAAGCAATGAATTTGATATTTGAGTTAAATGATCCTACTCCAATAACACACTTTTTGGTTCTGTATTGGAGCAAAATTTGGTATTACTCTCAATTTTTTGCAAATTAATCTTGCAACTGAAAAAGAATGAATAGTTGTTCAACCCATATTTCTCAATTGATATAATATTTTTTATTTCACCCTTCAAGTACCAGAGCAACATTGTATTTTATAAGAACAATGCAAAATCTTTGGCATGGTTTCTATATTCATTATCGTATATCAATTATTATGTATGAGTTTTATGGGATAAGAATATGCACTATTTGGCCCATAGTATTTAGGTTGATTAAAGAATTTTCATTATAAGAATTGCTCATTTGTGAATCAAACACAGTTGCGATGGACCAAACATAGATCTTGTATCAAAGTTTTACTTCAAAATGTCTTGGTCTCACTTCATAGTTGGAATTTGATGTTTTCTCCCACATATATACTATATAGCTCAACATTTTGCAATCAAAATTATTATAATATTAATTGTAAAACTTTATCAAACCGTAATTAATTATAAGAGTAAAGTATCATTTTTGTCCCCAACGTTTAGGGTAAATCCTATTTGTGTCCCTAACGTTTAAATCGTCCTATTTGTATCCCTAACGTTTGTAAAAGTGATTCAATGTTATCCTGCCGTCAAGTACACATCATGAGTGCTTTAGTTTGAGTTTTAAAATCTCTTCTTGAAGTTAGAATACAAATGTCTGGGATAGAATCGATGATCTACTCCAAAAAATAGCTCATCAAATGTTGAAACTAATTCCTACAATATTTACATAGTTCACTTTTCTAGGGACATAATTGAATCTAAACACAAATAGTGTGTATAATATTAAAATCGAACACATCCAAGTGAGACCTAATTGAGAATGAATACATCCAAGTGAGAATAGTTGAAAAATATAATTTGGTTTGTTAGTATAATTGATAGTAGGATAATATTGAATCACTTTTATAAACGTTAAGGATACAAATAGGACGATGTAAACGTTAGGGACACAAATAGGACTTACCCCAAACATTGTGGACAAAAACGATACTTTACTCAATAATAAATTAAATAGGAGCGAATATGGTTAGAAAATTTAGCAATCGGAATTTGATAATTTAAATATGATATTTGGACTCAGTGAATTTTTCTGAGTTGGAAAACATAGTTTTTTGAATAAAAATGCGCACTGAAAATTTGACCGGCAGTACCGGTTGCGATCTGTTTGGTACTGCGGCTGAGAAAATTAATTAGAAGTGAATAATTTTAAGAAATAAGAATTTATAATTTGGAAAGATAGAAATATTTAAAATACGATTTAAAACTCTAATCTTAAAGGTTTTGGCCCAAAATTGGGCCAACGGACTAAACCAAGTGAACCGGGCCCAAGACCCAACATATATAAACATTACTTATGAGCATTTCAGCTCATTTACCCTAAAAAAAGAGGGTAGGGGCGCAGCTTTGGAGAAGAGAGGAAGAAGAGAGAAAATCATAACTCCATCAAACTTCAAATCACCATAACTTTTGATCCAGAACTCCAATTGACGAGCCGTTTGTGGCCACGCATTCCTCTTCTTATCCTTTTCGATTCTATTTAAGTTTTGTAGTGAGTAATTCATTGTCCTCTGCCTAATTTTTGTTTTTTTCTTTAAATTCAAATTTGGTTTGGATTTTGAGAAAATCTTGTGATTTTGGTTGTTTAGGAGTACTCTAGTATGAGCCATTGGTGAGTTCCATCAACCAATTTTGTAGGTTAAGGTAAGGAACCTTCTAACCCTTATGATTTATCAATTTCATGAACCCTAGGTTGAGTATAAGTGTAAAAATTGATTATGTTAGAGTATTGGGTGATTTTTGTGCACAATTGGAAGATTGATATTGCTTATGGGGCCTTGATAAGGCTTGGAGTTAAGGGTTGGTGGAGACTCTCAAGAAGAAGAAGCTCAAATATTTTGGCTACAAGAGGTACGGTTTAAGTTTCATTTAAGTACCGTATGGTGTGATGAGAATTCCTAGGCTAGATGCCCCTAAGATTAAGTTTGGATTGTGTAAATGGTTGGTACTAATATGCATAGTTGATATGTAATGTAAATTAATGATTTGATTGAGAATTGTATGAATTGTATGTTTGGTGTGTTGAGAATTTGATGAATCGGATAATGAGTATTGGTTTGTGAAATATGCATTTAAATTGTGAATTTGGGTCGGAGGCCGTGAATTTTGGACCGGAGGCCAGGAAGAGATAAGGAAGGTAAGTTGATGTGTGTATTGTGTGATGATATAAGAGATTGGATGGATTTTAGATATTAAATGTGTGAATAATTTGTTTGATTATTGAATAATGAGGTTTGAGGAATTGAGGTGTGGAAATTGATAGTTTTGGATGAAATTATGTAGATGAGGTAGGTTTAATTTTGGTTGAGTGTAATTATGTGGATGTGGTTGGGTTGTGGCCATTTGGATAAGTGGAAATGAATTTGACTTGTGAACATTGGAAAATTGGTGATTTCTATTTTTGGGTAGAAACTGATTTTTGACCAATTTTGGTGGTCTGTAACTCGGACCACAAAGTTTGGATTTCTTCAAAATTAGATTTTTATGAAAGTTTATTCAACGATCTTTCCAACGGTTTAGAAATGGATGAAAAAAAATTTTGTAGAAGAAGTTATGTGTGTTGGAAGTTTGGGGTATGAAAATGTAATTCTGCAGCTCTTTAACTTAGCAAAAACTTTGGAATATCGTACTTCCACGCGCACGCGTGGCCGACGCGCATGCGTCAATCTCGATTTTTACTCACCCACGCGTGCGCCTGGCCGACGCGTACGCATCGCTGCACTGATGTGAATGCCTCGTAGAAAATCCAGAGAGTTGCGCGGGTACTGTGCTGGTTTTGTGCGAAAAGCACAAAACGCACCCACGCGTACGCGTGGCTGACGCGCATGCATCACTCTACTTTTTCAACCTTCCACGCGTGCGTGTGGGCGACGCGCACACGTGACCTTGTTTTCGGCAGAAATTGATTTTTGAGTTTTAAAGCCGAATTTCAGACTTCTAAGTCTCCATTTTCTTTCTCTAAGTCCTAAATCTTTATAGTATGCCTAGTAATGAAAAGAAGTTAGGACATGTGGTAACTTGTGGATGAAGTAAAGTGAGAATCAATGATGAATGATTAGTAATGACGATTGTATGAATTACTGAGGATGATGGTGCAAGTGTTGTGTATGTTATGAGCCAGATGGCTGTGATAAGCATTGGATTATGGCTGAGTATGTACATGTAGATGATTAATGATTAAATGATTATGATTGATTGAGAAAGATTGAACATGCGGCGAGTATGCCGGAGATGCATATATGATTAGTGAATAAATGTGGTAAATGAATAATGATGAAAAATGTTGAATGTGACGTGTGACCCCGGGTAGTAGGCAGTGGCGTTGTCCACTTACTTTGGGTATGAGATGAGGAAGGAGGATTATGATAAATGAGTTTAATTATGGAGTTTGGAATGAATGTATATTTGAGATGTCTGGGTAGTAGTAAGGGGTCGTGGTTTGTCCCACTTGCTCCGGGTCATTGTTTGAGAATTAATAATAATGAAGAGTGATTATGGATGAATGTCTATTTGTGATACCTGGGTAGTAGCAAGGGTTGCGGTTCGTCCCACTTGCTCCAAGTTAGTGTTTGAGATTCGATAATAATGATGATTGATTTGGAATAAATGAATGAATGCCTAAGATACCTGGGTAGTAGCAAGGATTGTGGTTCGTCCCGCTTGCTCCAGATCAATGTTTGAGATACCTGGGTAGTAGCAAGGGTTGTGGTTCGTACCACTTGCTCCAGGTTAGAGATTGTGACGCCTGGATAGTAGCAAGGGTTGTGGTTCGTCCCACTTACTCCAGGTCAGATATTGTGACGCCTGGGTAGTAGCGGCAGTAGTGGTGATTCCACTCGCTTCAAGTTGAGCTTTTAAACACCCGCCTAGGTAGTAGCCGCAGTAGTGGTTGTTCTACTGGCTCTGGGTTGAGCGGGTAGTAGCAAGGGGGTTGTAGCTCAAACCTACTTGTTCCGCGATGGGTGTTTCTGTCCATGGTTAGCTACTAGGACGTGTCAGGTTGGCTATATAACCGACAGATGATATCATCAGGCATAGGGCATGCATACATCATTTGCATATGTTTGAATTGTTTGGGTTTGCCTATTTGTTTGGATTGCTATATCATATATGCTATGTTACCTGACTATATGCTATCTGTTCTACTTGTACCTTAATTGTGTATTACTTGTCTGTATTGATTGTGTTTGTACAACTGAGAGGTCCCTCATGCTGGTGTCGATTGACGCTGAGGGCTGTTCTTGTTGAAATAGAATAATGATATGATTAATTTAAAATGACAATTATTGAATGAGATAATTTGAGTTTCCTGGGTAGACGCAGTGAAGTGATTTCACTTGCTCCAGGTAGAGAATGAGATATTTTGAGCTCCCTAGGTAGGCGCAGTGAAGTGATTTCACTTGCTCCAGGTGAGGATGTGAAGTATTGATATAGAATTGCTGAGATAAAATAACTGGTGATGGTTTGGCTTATGATTTTGATTCTGATTTGTTGGAGGGTTATAAGTTGGGAAGCATGAGGAAGAGGAATTAGATTTAGCATTCCCTTATGACAGATGCCTATTCATGGATTAGCGAGAACATAGGATGAATATTTGGTGAAAGGAGGTTTAGGATGTTTAGTGAGTTTTTATTACAATGCATTGTATTTATTTGGCACTTTTACCGTACTGGGAACCCATGGGTCGGGGGTTCTCATTCCGTATATATCTCTTGCTTTTCAGATACAGGTCCAGGTGCTCAGAAGTAAGCTGTGGTTCATCTGAGAGAAGGCGAAGATCTTTATATTCTCTACTTTATATTTTGCTTAGAATCTCTGCACCTTTATTTGAAAAGCTTATATTATGTATTGAACTCTTTTGAAAATTTGCCTATAGAGGCTCCTATGTTTCTTTTGGGAGAGATTAGGAGATATGGTTGTCAAACTGCTTTTATACTGTACCCTAGCCGGCCTAAACTTCGCGGGTCGCGACTAGTGGCTATTTACTTATGTTATATATCTATATAATGTCTTTCTCTTATTCTCCTTTATACCTTTATCTGTATATCGCTTTCGACTTCACGCTTTAACTTTTAGCTGTCGATACGTGAGTGATACGACTTTGCAATTTTATTTTTACTCTTTTCAGACTTCTCGATTAATACTCCTCTCAATTATACTTATATTTATGTATTAAAGATCCACCTGAGAGTCGTACCACCATTATATTATTGACTTATGACTCGAGTATAAGGATTTGAATATTAGGGTGTTACATTAATTATATTTTAATATATTTTCTTGTGTTCATTTGTGTTTTGCAGATTTATACAAAATCATTCGCCATGATACCTGTATCAGCAGATGCTACAAGATTATGATTCTTGGGTTAAAAAACAATTGGAAAATACTACTTAAAATATGAATTCTAAATAATAAATTATTTGTACTTTGTTTTATCATGGTCATAAAAGATTCATTTTATTCAGGCTTGTAAAGAATGACAATCACATGCAATCAAATACATGAAATCTTCTCACTAGAAATATTAAATAGTTGGAGGAGTATATATAGAAATATTAAATTGATCCATGGTTAACTATGATGCTCAGAGAGAATTGATGAAAGAATCATGTTTCCCAAGGATCAAACTGAATACAAGATTAAAAACTCGATCAAAATAAAATTAAATTGATATCATAAAATTAATGAAACCATACACTACAACGATAGATGAAGCCGAAACTAACCACCAACCAAAGCTGGTAATTAAAGGGGTGTTACAGCAACTATCTACTTGCTAGAGAATTATGCAGCAACCGCCAATGGCTGCCTGGAGAGAACATGAACAACTTGTGCTTAAACTAAATTCTGCATCAAGTATGCACTAATTTATGTCAAAATTTTGCACTAACATAGAATTAGATTTATACTGTAACTAAACCAATTTCTAATCCCAAATTTTGTCTTAATAAAAAATTAGATTTCTGCACTAATAAACCAATTTCTGCATCAAAATTCTGCACTATAAACTCAATGCAAAATTGAAACAAAATTCTAAATTCTGCACTAACATAAAATCAAATTCTGCATTAGAAATCTGCACTAACAAAAACTCAATTGAAAAATTAAATTAGAACCACATAACTAAATATATCACATGTCACATTCTAACACACAAATTACACATAAAAAATAATACTAATTTCAGTAATTTATTTCTTGAAAAGAGATTAACTCTAACTCTAACTATACAATATAGCTCTGGCAAATTTAGCTTTCTGATTATGTCCTAATGACCAAAAGGTTTTCTCTAGTAGTTGAGGATTTGTGGAGAACTTGAGTGCAATCGAAATAATTTCATCATCTGTAAAGCCAAGCTCGCTAAGCATGTCACCAACCTTTTTTTCTTCATGAGTGTTTATCATAGCCTGAGCAAATGCATCCAAACGCTTTCTCTATTGATCAAACACATATTTTAGGGTCTCAGTTAGCTCCTTCATCATGTTGGTGTCCTTCGTCGCCTTAGATGAATGTGACTTCTTTCCTTGTTTTCTCTCAGAAGATGAAGCCACATAATTAAATTGTTGGGGAAGAGATTCACTAAAATCATGATTTGAGTTAAACATAAAAAATTCATCGTCATCCATTTCTTCATCTCTATCTTTTTGTACTTCTTCTTCAGCGTCATTGTCACTTACAACATCCACTCCACTTGCTCTTTCTTTACAAAATATTTTCTCCAAACGCGGATACAGGGAAAAGGGCTTCCTTGGAGTATACAACCTTTGTTCTTGTTTCTAAGAAAAGGAATTACAAAAATATCATAGAATGACAGAAATAGATGTTGAACAGAATATAAATAATTTAGTAAATTCAAACTAGTAAACTAACCTTCAAATATGCAGCTAGGATCTCTTTATTATCCACAACCACACATTGCTTCACATCATCCCATCTAAAATCGCTACAGGCTGCCAGTCAGCTGCAAATTGATACTTCTCTTTTAGCCTTTTAACCTTATTCTTGCAATGACTTATTTGAAAGCTACCACCTAAAAATTTCTCATTCATTTTTGTAGCAAGATTTTCAAAAGATCCAAGTCTAAACGGACCCGCATTAGCTCTTCTTCCTTCAATGACAAGCTCCTCCATAAAACTGACAAATATCTCTGTCTCTTCGTCAGTCCAGACATATCTGTCTATTTGTCCCTATAATCTAGATTAACTCAATCAAAATTCAAAAAAACATTGCATATACATGATGTCATCATTGTAATAACTTATAAAATATAATATATTTAATAAATTGCTACATGTAGTTCACATAATTAAAGTTTTACATTTGGCTCTTACAACAAATTTCCAACCAAACAAATTGAAATATTTCAATAAAATACACATATGACAAATAAATTAACTAATTAATTTGTGAATTCATCCACTCGTTGTACATTTTATTTGCTAAATTGTCTCGTGATGCCAAGGCATCTTAGGATAGTTTCACTAGCCTTTTTCTTTTGATTTCATTAGGTTTTATGCACTTTCTTGAACTATAAGTAAGCATTTGGGTTAAAGGTTCATGTATACTTTAAACCAGTCAAACATGATTAATTTGATGTATTTTCATGAGATTTATGCCATAATTAGTTGTGTGCTAAGAATGATGCAATCTCTCATAATTTTAGCAAGGCTTTGATGCATGCATTGGTTGATGATAGGTGTAGGAAGGCATGGAAAGGAGTTGAAGAATAGCCATGAAAAAGAGGAAAGGAAGCAACGTTGGTGGCTAAAGTTGGCCCACCAACGTTGCCTCAAATGTTGGAAGAGGGCAAATGCTACAATCTGCAAAATCTGGTGCCAACGTTGGAAGGAACGTTGGTGAGCCAACGTTACCCCCAACGTTTTTCAATACAGTTTACTTTCTGGAAATTAAAAATATTAACTGTCACGCGTACGCGTGGGTGACGCAAACGCGTGCATTGTGGAATTTTGATGATCCACGCGCACGCGTGGGAGACGCGCACGCGTGGATAGGCCAATATTGGAGGTAACGTTGTTGATCCAACGTTGAGGCCAACGTGCGCGATAAAACATTTAAATCTGGAGTTTTGAAAATTGGCACCAACGCGCACGCGTGGGCGACGCGTACGCGTGAGCATGGAAGTTTGACAATCCACGCGCACGCGTGGGTGACGCGCACGCGTGGGTATGTCAACGTTGGAGGGAACGTTCTCAGCCCAACGCTGGGTCTAACGTCTTTGAAAAGCTTTCAAAATCTGGAAATGGGAAAATTGCATCGACGCGTACGCGTCATGGGCGTGCATTCGTCCCAACCACGCGAACGCAAAGGTGACGCGCACGCATGGAATGGCAAAAATGGCCATCCACGTGCACGCGTACCCCATGCATACGCGTGACCAGGCGAATGTTGGTGGCCCAATGTTGAGTCAAACATTGCTCAACACACCCAGATTCCAATTTTCCTTAAGAGAGCGTTTGGCTCAACGTTTTCTGAAAATGTTGACTCCAACGTTGATACCAGAACTCTCTGCAATTAAGCCATTCTCTTCTCAACAGTATTGGAGCCACTTCAACCCACTTCAGTAAAGGCCAAAAGCCAAATCCAAGAGACTTGAAGATCAATGAAAGAAATTATATAAATAGCTTAGAGTTTAAGTTAAGAGGGGGATGGATTGGATCTGAAATTGTACTCTCTGCACCATTTACTTTCTCTGCACTTTTCACTTTAATTCTGCAATGTACTTTTTAATTTCACTCTCCATTCTGAGAGCTATGAACAACTAAACCCCTTTCATTGGGTTAGGGAGCTCTATTGTAAATTCAATGGATCAATAATAGTTTTCATCTTCTTCTTCTATCTTTTCTCTTGATTTTGTTAGAAAGTTTTCGATCTTAATTCAATTGGATAGTTGTCTTGACAGAGAAGCTATTCATAATTGGGTTTTCTCTGATCCTTGAGAGAGGGATGAGGAAATCATGCTAGAAATTCTTTCTCACATTGGATTAGATTGGGGGTTGGATGGATATCGTGACATGTAATCCTACCAATACTTTGATCTATGAATTTGTGTGGTATAATCAGTGACCAAACTTCATCTCTTCCCATGAGCAATTAAATCAAGACATTGGGCAATTGTTCAAGCTTAGAGAGATTGGTGAGCCAAGACATTGGGATCCAATCACCTAAGATTGCCAAGCAAAGTCAATGAATGCATTGATTGAGGAAGAGATGAAAATGATTTGATCCGGAGAATTCAATATCTCCTAAAGCCTAATGAATCCCCCTTTTCTAATCTTCCTATTCTCTTTTACATTTTGCTGTTTAAATTGATGTTCAATTACCCCACTCCCTTTTAATTTCTTGTAATTTAAGTTTCTGCACTTTAGTTTCCTGAATTCTACTTTCTGCCCTTTACATTTTGCAATTTAATTTCTGTTCATTTATATTTCTTGCTCTTTAAGTTTTTTGCCAATTTAAATTCTGCAACACCAATTCAATTCTGATTCAGTTCAACTAGAACATTTCTCCAATTAACGTTGATCAACCAACCAATCCCTGTAGGATTCGACCTCACTCTACAGTGAGTTTTTACTTGACGACAATCTGGTGCACTTGCCAGTAGAAATTTGTTGAGAGACAAGTTTTCGTGTATCATCTCGCCAAGCAGTCCAATCATTGCTGCCCTCTACACTCTCAATCATGTCATCATCACCATCTTCATTACCACCATGATCCTCTCCAATAAGCACTTGCTCCTCTTCAAGTAGTGTGTCTTCTTCAGGGTCGAATTCCATATTAAGCCGAATAAAGTTTTACAGTAGACAACAAGTAATAATTATTCTATTTTGTGACTTAATTTTGTAGAAATAAGGACTCCTCAAAATTGTCCATATCTTCTTCAATAAACCAAAACAGCGCTCAATAATGTTTCTAGCCGAAGAGTGCTTCTTGTTAAAATATTCTCAAAAATTCCTAGGAGTATTTCTACCATGAGCCCATTCTTGTACGTGGTATCGAGTATGCCTATATGGTGCTAGAAATTGCTTGCAATTAGTATAACCTGCATCCACTAAATAATAATTTTCCATAAATCAAAAGAGATACATTATGAGGACTAAGGAATTTGAATGAACTAAAAATATTAAAATATTTTTGTTACCTAAAAATTAAGACTTACATACCAATTGGTATCTTAAGGTCATTACGACATGAAATGGCATCTCTAAGGATTCTTGAATCTGAAGCGAATCCTTTCCATCCACTAAGTACGTAAACAAAATTCATATCTCGATTGCCTACGCCTAGGACATTAGTTGATATCTTACTTTTTCTTATTCGGTATCTTGATTTATCTTTTTCAGGGGCAGTCACATCTATATATGTTTCATCTAATGCTCTTAGACAATCCTAAACTAAAGAAATTGAAGTGTCAAGACTAATTCTATACAAAATTATAGATTATACAAAATCACTACCTCAATTATTTACTACATTTGCCTTGAACCATTTTTACCTGGGATCTATGCAATCATCTGGAATAGGAACAACTTTTGCAAACAATAAACTTTGGAAACGTATGACCGAGGATAACACCTTGTTGAAATACCTACTTATTATTTTTTCTGACCTATAAAATCTAACTTGAAGCGTGCAATTCTTTGTATGATGAGCTAATATTATTAAAAACGTAATCACTTGCTCAGGTATACTTACACGACATTCATCTCTTAATCCACCTTGAACTTTTAGTAACTCACATAATATTTCTAATGCATCTACGCTCATCCTTAATTCCTAAATATAATTTCTATCGCCCCCTCCTATTATGCGGTTTAATACATTCTGTCTTAAGGAATTAGTATTAATTTCTCTATTTCTAATCAACAAATGTCATCTTCTCCTATTTTTCAAATACAAAAATACAAACATCAAAACTAATATCGTAACTGCTTCAAGCTCAGCCTGAATCATAAAAAAAAATCGTCTAAATTGCTCAGAGCGATCCAATGGTTCTATTCTTCCCGAATCAACACATAAAAAACAACTTATATAATTAACACATACTAAAAATTATCAGCAACAATAAGCACAACAGCCATAGCCACAACAACATAACTCACTAATTATTTTAATTTTTAGTTCAAACTAATAATAAGAGACAAATTCAATACAATTTTTTCATTCATTCTTTTATTATTAACAAAATACATTAACATATTAAAATTCAAAACAATTTTTTCATTCATTCATTCACATTATTATTGTAAACATTTAAGATTCTATCAAAGAAAAGAATGTAGCTCTTCTTCTTAAATGATTTTCAGATTGAAAAATCATAAAAAATTAAAAACGAAAAACATGAAGACAAAGAAGAACAAAATTCTTTTGAATAGAAAAATAAAAACAAAAATAAGAAGCAATAAGGGGAGAGGTAGAGTAATTCCTGATTATGTGACTGATAAAGAGAAGAACAAGCTTTCAAAAATTGTAACAAGAACAAGCAGTAATTGGCTATTAGATTAACTACACAAAAAAATAATAAAAAATAAAAAAAAGATAACAAGATACAAAATCAGAAGAGAGAAGCAGATAAAAAAAACCAAGAAAAGAATCAAAAAGAAAAAAGAAGATACAGAATAAGGAAAAAGAAGAAAGAGAGACAGAAACAGAGAGCAAGAAGAAGATATTATTGTGAAAGAAGTGAAAAAAGAGGAAGAACAAAACGAAGTAGAAGACGACGACAGAAAGAGCAAGAAGAAGACGAAGAATAGAAAGAAAGATCAAGAAGAAGAGAAAGTACCTAAAAACGACGATGCAGAAAAATTTAGGTTAGGATTTTTCATAAGATAATAAAAAGGGGTAATAGGAAAATAATGAAAAATAACTATGGACAAAAGAGAAAAATTTTCATTAAAAATCACGTGTCTATTTCCTATTTCCGTGTCCATCAGTGTCCTTCGCTTAGAAGCGGACACAAAAATGAAAAAAAGTGTCCCAAAGACACTGTGTCCAGTATCCATGTCTCTCTATCCAAACACGTTTTACATATGTATTATCCATGTCTCTGTGTCCTGTCCACAAAAATAAACGTAGCCTTAGGTTTTTTACTTTATCAACTCTAATAGAGGACAAAATGGTCCCTGACAACTCTGATAGGGGACAAAATGGTCCCTGACCCCCTCTGTTCGAAACAATACTGTTCTCCTCCAATTTTTATCATATCTTGCATAACCCTAACATTCATACTCTCCTTCTTCACCTTCACAATCTTCTTCTCTATCTTTTCCTTTCTCCTCTTTAACTCCAAGATCAAGTCATAGTGTAACTACCACGCGTGTTGCATCTACCTCCACCTGTCATGGACTACACACTTCTCAAATTTCTGTGACTGGTACTCCCACCTCCTTTGCACTTCACCCACCAAAAGCATCCAACTCTACGTCCTCGATAACAGCATCACCTCCAACCCCGACAACGTCCACCACATCCTTAAGACCAAGTTCAACAAACTATCCCAATGGCACATATTTCTCCACTCTCCAGCTAACAATGTAGATTGTTGGACATTAGGATATCATTAGAAGATTCTCCTTTGACATCATATACAAATTCTCATTTCGAATGGACCCTGAGTGTTTCATTACTTCTCTCCTGGAGTCCACACTAGCAGACAGCTTTGACCTTACATCCAAGCTATCAGTACAGTGAGCAATGTTGCCATCGCTGCTCAATGAAAACTGAAACGACTACCGAACATTAGTTCGGAGAGGAAGCTAAAGGAAGCGATCAGATTGGTGGACAATATGGCCATGAAGATGATAGAGAAGAGGAGGAGGGAGATGGCAGCAACGGCGATAGACTTAACAAATCCAACTTGCGGTCTAGATTCATGGGATCTATTATTGAAGACGACAAATACTTGAGAGACATAATTATTAGTTTCCTGAGTATGAATTGGTTGAGAACAAATTGAGGATTTTTCTTCTTGTGAACATTGAAGTTGCAAAGTATGCATTGTCTAACTTGAAGTTGCAGTGTTAGACTGTTACGATTATGCAAGATATGATAGAAATTAGGAGAGAATAGTGTCGTTTTCGAACAGAGGGGTCGGGAACCATTTTGTCCCCTATTAGAGTTGCCAAGACTATTTTGTCCTTCGTTAGAGTTGATGGAACAAAGAACCTAAGTGACTGACAGAATTAATTATTAGGGATTAATCGAATAATTAATTTTAATTAAGAACTAAAGTGTCTAGTCCGAAATTTTTTGGGGATTAAAATGGGTAAATATTCTAAAATATAACTTTTGTTGTTGATTTTTATGTTAAAAAATTCTTTTATTAAACTTAACATATATACAATAATAACCATTTTGTTAAATTTAATCTAATATCGAAACTATAAATAAATAAATCAACCCAATTAAAGAAATCATTAAGAAGTGCTAATAGTAAACTGTTGTAATACTAGCTAGCTAAATAGTTAATTACTAAACTAAAGGTTACTTTTCTAAATATAAATGAAATTATTATTGCTTTTTTTCTTCTAGAGTTTGTTGAAAAAAGAAATTAAAACATATTATTTATCTATCAATATTATTTATTTTAAACTTATGTAGAATTTCTTTATTTTAATACTTATATAATCTTGCTTGTACTGTTCTAGTTTTAAAAAAAATATATCCACAAAAATTATAATAAGTAAACTTATTCCACAATTTCTAGTTAATAAAGTGGTTATTAAATAAATATTTTATGGAAAAACTAAATAGTTGAAGTTTTCTTTGTATTTGAAATGTGCCTTATTAAAGAGAAAAAATTTAGAAGTTTTCACTAATGACAATTTTATCCAATGTCCCTGTTAGAAACAAGAGATTAAACTTGAGAAATGATGGTATATTATTGAGTTTATTCAAGTTGTCTATTCAAGTTTTCTAGAATGATACACTATAAAAGGATATTTATAGGTACTAAGAGAATCGTAATAATAAAGACGTAATCTCCTATAATAAATATTCAGATATACTAAATAATACTAATTGATCATAATTATATTCTAACATCCCCCTCAAACTCAAGTGACAACTTGAGTTTGAAACTTATTTAAAACCACGAAATAAAGAGGAAAAAACTGCATAAATTGATAAAACAGGTGCAGATGGAACTGTCGGAAGGAAGCGCAGATGGAACTGCCGCTTATCTGAAGGAAGCGCAGACGGAACTGCCGCTAGTCTGAAGGAAGCACAGACGAAACTGCCGCTTGTCTGAAGGAAGCGCAGACGGAACTGCCGCTTGTCTGAAAGAAGTGCAGACGGAACTGCCGCTAGTCTGAAGGAAGCGCAGACGAAACTGCCGCTTGTCTGAAGGAAGCGCAGACGAAATTGCTGCTATTTGAAAGAAGTGCAGACAAAACTGCCAGAAAAAAATGCAGACGGAATTGCCACAAGGAAACATAGAGGAAACGCAGACGAATCTTCCACGAGAAAACGCAGACGAAACTGCCACGAGAGAATGCAAATGGAACTGCCACGAGAGAACACAGATGAAGCTGCCACGAGAGAATGCAGACGGAACTGCCACGAGAGAACGCAGACAGAACTGTCGAAGGAGAGCGAAAACTATATGATTTCTTCATGAGAATAGGTAAGCAGCGGATGACAATGGTGTTTGATCATACGACTCAAAAGAAAAAAACAAAACAGAGAAAATAGGCTAGTCGATGAGGTGAAAAACCATCAAAAGAGTGACAAAAGGAAAAGAAGAATGTCATAGAAAAAAAAATACAAAAACTACGAGGAAAACAACCTATCCTCTTCAAGGAGGATAACATTGCTCTGATACCATGTTAGAAATAAGAGACTAGACTGGAGAAAGGATTTGTGTATTATTGAGTGTAATCAAGTTGTCTAGAATGATACAATATAAAAGGGTATTTATAGGTACTAAGAGAATCATAATAATAAAGACGTAATCTCTTATAATAAATATTCAGATATACTAAATAATACTAATTGATCCTAATTGATCCTAATTATATTCTAAGAGTCCCAACAACACTTGCATTGTAAGCAAAAACTACGAAGAAAAAATAAAAAGAAAACTTACCATTTTGAAAACAAAGAGATAAGGACAATTATAAATTTACTTTTCATTATTACAGACTACAGAGTAGAAAAAATTACTATTTCTAACCAAAATTTGAGGGAATATAAATTTAACCATAAGAGATATAAATGAATCCATAATTTAAGTAGTTCATTTGGTAGTTTTGTAGAACATTTTGGATAATTTGTCAAATTAATCCAATATTTGATGGATATTAACTTAATTTATATTCTCAATTAAAATTATCTGTGCTCAAATTTCTTACAGTAAAAAATATTAATTTATTCCTGATTAATATATTTTTTATATATAATTTTAATTATTTTATACATGTATATAATTACAATTTTAAACGGTATATCCATATCTGTCAAAAAATTTATTGTTGTAATATTTTAGAGCCCCCACAAAATTTTTGCATCGTTGGCCAATATTATGTTATTAGTGTTATTATAGTCCGATACAATTGAAGCATATATATGCCATTTATTGATCAATAATAAATTCTTAAAAATAATTTTAATTTGTGCCGGATTAATTTTTATTGAATCAAATTTAAGGATGCCGCGAGAAGGAAAAAAACGCTTGGTTGTGCACTTATCCCTAATAACAATGTAGATTCAAAGCCAAGTTAAAAAAGTACATATCTGTCTTAAAAACATACATTATTGCTCATGCATGCATGCACTTGTCTATACATAAATTAGTTGCCAACTGCTGCTACTTTCCATAAATTAGGTTCATATATATATGCCAATAGCAGAACATAGAATACAGGTACTTATTAATCATCTCAGTCAGCAAATTAAACATAATAAGTAATAAATACGATCATTTCCTTAATTAACATGCCAATGCATTTATGAATGTTAGATATTTAAGTAATTTAACTGGTTTAGTGATGTGCATGCTTACCAATTATCATCTCTGTGTCCGTGACAAAATTGGATTAGTAAGAGAGGATACTCGTGTGTGGGGTCCTGGTGCGTGTCCACTGTCACATGTGAGTTGCGAGTTTAACTCATAGAAGTTATCTAGATTCGATTCGTTATTCGTTAAGTCGATTCATAAATTCGTACGAATTTATTGTTATCAATTTTTTTAAAATAAAAATATTATGTTATACATAAAATAAAAATCATTTAAATCCAAACATTTAAATTTAACAAAATTTAAATTAACACACGAGGACATTAACTGGGTTAAAGAGTTTAACAAATCAGTTTGATGATTAAGTATTCTTTTGGATTCTAAAGCATATGTTACAAAGAGGACATTAACTCTTCATAATTCATTCTAATGTCTAATAACCTAATTTTATGAGGTTAATTGTTATATTGTAACCATCATTCTACTTTTAAAGGAGAATATTAAAATATTAACTATATAAAGACCTAAAAGCATCATACGAAAAGAGATCATAATAAGACATCAAACATCTTATGATGAGAGTAGCTTATGAAAAGAGCAATCCACATAAGAAACGCTCATAACATTACAAACCTCACAATATATGCACTATTTTAAATACGTGTACTAAGGTATGATCTCTAACTTAGTTCTTCTTGTGACTCATGGTAACTTGAGCATCGGAGTCCTTGCAGGAACACCCGTACCATTGGGAATGACGAACTCGGAGAATTAACAACTCGGAATAGGAAGATGTCGACAACATCGTGTCTCCAACCTACTCTCTATAATTTTGTTCAGGTAACACCTAAACTTGGAAGAGCAAAAATACTTCTGAATAATGGCGTCGTCTGTCGGGACACGTCGCTTGTTACATTCTCTTTGTTCTAAGATCTACCCCGAGATGAGTTCAGTACAACACATGTTTACAAGATGAATAATGTAGAAAAAAAAACATAAAATACATAGTAAAAAAAAATAAGCATTAAAGCACATAATACAAAAATTTCACCAAAGAGATGAAAATATTTACAAATTTAAATTTGTGACCATATCACTTTACGCTTTAAATGCTTAGAATTGCTAAACCAAAATGGTCAATGATTTGGAGACTTAGTAACAACTTTAAAGTTGTGAAGCAAGAAATCGAAATTTATTTTTATAAATTTACCACAAGAAACATTACTTAACATTTAGTGATCGAAATTTACAAAGTCAAAAAACGAAAATTTGTTCTCTATTAAGAGAAAAAAAGATTGAAAATCCTAATTAAGCTCCTTGAAGCCAAACTACTTTCATACTTAGATGCATAAATGTATGATTTATTTTATTTAAATTTTTATAAAATATTTTAAAGTATATTATTATTTAAAAAAATATTAAAATAAAAATTATGGTAAAAATAAAGGAATAACCTCTGAATAATTTTTTATTGAAAAAATTTATGAGTCAACTAATCTAAATTAGAAAAATCCACCATTCAATTGTCAAAATAATTGCTTTAGATCGGAAAAAGTTTTACTTATATAGATTGCACTTAAATGAAAAAATTCATCAAGCAATTGTTTTAAGAGAAATAATTTTTTTATTTTGAACTCAACATTTTTATGATTGAGTTTTTATTTCATACATAGTAAATTTAATAATTGTTGATTTTGATATGTCTTTATCGGAATCTCAAAAACTCGGAGCTCGAGCCTACAAGTATAAGCTACGAGTTGGGAGTACCCACTACGGGAAGTCTATGAATCCAAATAAAAAAAATTCAAGAAAATCATTTCGACATTCAAAGAGTAGAAGCATCGACTCTTGATCCAAGAATCACAATATGCAACTTTGAAAAAAAGAAAAAAAAATCTAATTCCCAAACTCATAAATCGAGGTGATAACCTACGATTGATAGAAGTTATGGTCAGAGTTCAGACTTTATAAAAAAAAGGTAAGCAAAATAAAAAGCTCCACCTTAAAGGATGAGATGCTTTGGGGATCTGTTCTAGAATATTTCTATAAGCCCAATACTAAGAACCCGGTTCAAGAGTATAAGAAGTTTTAAGGAACCAGTTTGATGATTAAGTATTCTTTCGGATTCCAAAGCATATGTAACAAAGAGAACATTAACTTCTCATAACTCATTCTAATGTCTAATAACCCAATTTTATGAGGTTAATTCTTACATTGTAACCATCATTCTATTATTAAAGGAGGATGTTACGATATTAACTATATAAAGGCCTAAGAGCATCATACGAAGGGAGACCAGAATAAGACATCAAGCATTTTATGAAAAGAGCAACCCACATAAGAGACGCTCATAACATCATAACCTCACAATATATGCACTATTTCAAATACGTGTACTAAGGTATGATCTCTAACTTAGTTCTTCTTGCGACCTATGCTAACTTGAGTGACGGAATCTTTGCAGGAACACCCTCACCATTGGGAATGATAAACTCGAAATAGGAAGATATCACCAACATAGCTTCGGCGAGAAGGAGGAACAACAAGGTTGATGCACTGGTCATTAATGGAAGGTTGATAAGGAATCAAGCTAGAATCAAGATTGCGATTAGGGACTTTTACAAAGACTTGTATCATCAGGAGAAGTCGCCATTCGTGGGGTTTAGAGACGGTCTGGTGGAGAGAATCAGTGAGGATGATGCTATGGCTCTGGAGATACAGCCAACTTCTGAGGAGGTTAGAGAAGTAGTGTGGGATTGTGTTTCATCTAAGGTGCCTGGTAGTGATGGCTACAACATGAACTTCATAAAGAAGTATTGAGAAGAAATTGGTCCTGAATTCACGGGAGCGGTATTGGAATTTTTCCAGTCTTCCAGATTACTGGCGGATGCTAATCTCACATGGGTTGCGCTGGCCCCTAAGTTTACTGGAGCAAAGAAAATCAAAGATCTCAGGCCTATTAGTATGGTCGGGTGTGTGTACAAAGTCATATCAAAGATGATGGTCAGGAGAATGCGAGCAATAATGCCACGACTTGTAGGTGAGACACAGAGTGCATTTGTTAAGGGGCAGAAAATACATGACGGGGCACTCATTGCATGCGAAACTGTTCAATGGCTAAAACAGAGAAAGAAGAAAGCGGCGATAATAAAGTTAGACTTCCAGAAAGCATATGATAGAGTTAAGTAGAGCTTCGTGGATCTTGTTTTACAGAAAATGGGATTTGGAAGAAGGTGGAGAGGGTGGGTTATGGAGTGCGTAAGTACTGCCTCTATGTCAGTATTGATAAACGGTTCGCCCTCTCAGCCATTTAAGATGGAAAGGGGCCTACGACAAGGTGATCCACTGTCTCCTTTCTTGTTCATCCTCGTTGTTGATGTCCTACATAGAATGCTTGAGGAGGCAGTTAGAAACGGGCAAATTTCTCCGCTACTGGTTGGTAGAGATCATATTGAGCTGTCGCATCTTTAGTTTACAGATGACACCATTCTGTTCTGCCCCCAAGAGGAAGAGACCGTGAAGAACTACAGGAGAATACTTTGCTGTTTTGAGTTGATGTCGGGGTTAAGCATCAACTTTGATAAATCAAGCTTGATTCCTGTTAATTGTGAGGCTCAGTGAGTTCAACGTATGTGCTGCGTGCTGGGGTGCCAGGAAGCCGCCCTTCCAATAAAATATTTGGGGATCCAGCTAGGAGCTAATCCAAGGTTGGTGAAGACTTGGAAGCCAATTGTGGACAAAGTGGAGGAAAAATTCAGCCTATGGAAAGCCAAGGTTCTTAATAAAGCCGGTAAATTGGTACTCATCAAATTGGTACTGAATAGTCTCCCTGTATATTATTTGAGTCTGTATAGGATGCCAAAGGCTGTTACGGATAAGCTTATTTCCTTACAAAGAAGATTTTTATGGAGTAAGGAGGATGGTAGGAATGGTATGGCATTGGTAAGGTGGGAGGTGGTGCAGGCGCCCAAAAAATTCGGTGGGTTGGGTGTTGGGGATGCCATGCTACGGAACACAGCCCTTCTCTTTAAGTGGTGGTGGCACTTTTCAAAGGAGGATTGCCCGCTGTGGAAGAAGGTGGTTTGTGCTTGTAATAACCTTAACCCAGATGTCTTGCTGTCCTCTCAGACTTTACCTAGCAAGGGGGCCCTTGGAAGGATATCTGCCAGATACAATTCACGAGTCAGCAAGTAAGACAGAAGATAATCACTGGGCTGGCTATGGAGGTTGGTGATGGAAGAGGGACTCAGTTCTGGGAGGATGTCTGGTTGCGTGGTGGTGCTTTGAAAGTCTAGTTTCCGAGGCTTTTCTCAGTCTCAAACCAAAGAGGATCTTTTATAGGGGATTGCGGGTTTTGGGATGGGGTTGAGTGGATATGGAACTTCCAATGGAGGTGAGAGCTATTCTAATGGGAGTTGGATCTAGTGAACCAATTGCATGAGGTATTAAGACTGGTCAAACTGGCTTACAGTAGTGAGGATCAAGTTGTATGGAAATTTGATAAACAAGGGGTCTTTTCTACTAAATTTTTTATGCAGGTACTACAGGAGGACAACCTTCAAGAGGATATAACAAGCTACAACTTTACAAGGACAATTTGAAAAGGTTTAGTCCCACCAATAGTTGAACTGTTTGTCTGGTTTGTATTGACTGGTAGGGTTAATACGAAGGAGAGGCTGAGTCGATTGGGAGTCATCCACCAGGAAGATATTCTATGTGTGTTTTGTAACAAGAGTATTGAATATGTTCACCACTTGTTCCTTGGCTGTGATTTTTCTTGGCAGGTTTGGTGTGCTTGGTTAGCATTCGTTAGAAGGCAATGGTCATGCCCGGGGACGCTGAAGGAACATTTTATAAGTTGGACTGAGATATCAGCTAGCAAGGAGGAGCACAAGAGGTGGTTGATGGATTTTTGTGCGATTATCTGAAACATCTGGCTAGAAAGGAATAGAAGGATTTTTCAGAACAAAGAAAAAGGGGTTGTTGAGGTCATCCATATGTCCTTCATGAACTATCAGGAGTGGTTAGGTGTAGATCCTTTTTGTTGTTGATGGCAATGCCGGAGATGACAATGGAATAAACAGTAGTCTTACTTGGAGTTGGATAGCTTAGTTTATGGTTTACTTGGTTCGTTTGTTATTGTACGCTCGACTTGATGTGTTGAGCTTCTTTCTTAAAAAAAAAAGGAAGATATCGACAACATCGTGTCTCTAACCTTCTAACCTACTCTCTACAACTTTGTTCAAGTAATTCCTAAACTCAGAAGATAAAAAATACTTCTGAACAAAAAAACATTAGAAATTGAAGATCTGTTCTTTAACCAACATTTTCAAAGTTTTCAAAAAATGTCTAACCAATTCAAAATCATTCAAATAGTCATATATAATTAAAATTTAAAATCATTAACTAACTAATAACAACTATAAACTAACAAATAAGAACCATGGACCATAATTTATACAAATTACAAATAATAATCTATAACCGTAAATCTATAAATTGAAATAGGCATAGGCTAATAGCAATAATTTGTTTAAAAAAATTACATAAAACAGGAGCGTGGCTATACTACTGATGTAGAAGCAAAAGTAGCGAAAAAGAATGGATGAACGAAAAAGAATAAAAAAGTCAATTTTCACTAAGAAGAAGGAGGCGCAGTGGCGAATAACTGTACACATCCCGTGCGAACAGAGATGACGAGTACAAAGAAATAGAGAATGGAGTTGGTAATGATAGTGAAACGACAAATTGTTGTAGAAGCTTGCTCTGGAAAGAGAAGAGTAACAAGGGAGGATGAGAGAGTAGATGTGGGAATGGCAGCACCGTGATGAACGCCGGTAGAAACGTACGAATTCAACGGCCAAATAAAAGTGACAAAGGATAAAAGAAAGAGTGGAAGTGAAAACGACGCATAATTCACTTGCCCACTCTCTCGCGAGTTTGAACGAATTTGTCCGAATCTATCCTGGTACGGCCAAATCTATCCACAAACGAAGTTGAGTCCGAATCAACTTCATCACCTAGAAATATAAATTTCTGAGTTTGACAACAATACTTAGAAGTATTTACAATATTTGCATTATTTGATTCTCCAAATGTATTGTGAGATATCTAACAAAGTTTAAGAGCTTGCATGTATATATATTAGAATTAAAGAAAGACCAAAATTTAAATATCACCGTACATTCGTACATATTTATGTAGAATATAAAATAAAACATTTTTACAATTAAAATTGTTATTCATATACTAAAATCAGTCATTAGTATATTTATGTATAAATATATATGTAGTTTAATTTATTTTTAATGTGCATTTATATTCAAATATATATTTTATTCTAATAACTAATTTTAATAGTTAAATTTGATGTACACGTAAGATAGACATTTCACCATCCATATGTGATCTTGATATATTCAAATAAGGAAAATTACATCAATCAACTTTTAGTTAATTAGCATGAGTTAACTTTTTTTGGAGTTTATACTTTAAAATATAAAATTTATAATTTATAATTTATAATTTTAAATTTAAAATAAATACAATATTTTTTAAAAAATTAATTAATATTAATTAAAAAAATTGATTCCCTAACATTACTCTTGGAATAATAAGCCTCATCAACAACACGGTTACTTAAAATACAAAATAATGGAGAAAGCTAAGACTACATCGATAAAAAAGAACAACCCTTCATAAATTTCAAACACGTTTCACTTAACCAAACAATGCGGATGAAGCAAACTTGCAAGTTCCAATGAAGTTTTTTTAAAGCTTTTTTTTTTAATCTGGATTCTATTGTTTACGTTTTTTGGGGTTGGTATCTGGGTTCTATAGTTTTGTGAATAGATTGTTGGACTTGGTTACGACTTACGAGGGCTCCCCTTGGAATCCAAAACAGAAAAAGAGATAAAGAAGTCCCCTAATTCTCTCTTCAGTTACGTTGTGCAATATCGTAATCATTTACCTTGGCCTTTTTTAAGTTCCTAATATGATGCTCAGCAATTTAGGATCCATCTAACACGAATTTTACTTTGAAGAACGTTTTAATATCAACATGGTAAATAGACGCACACAAGAAAAATTGTCCCTTGTGGGGCTCACACGGCATGGTAGCAAGACCAAGCAGAGTAATTGGGTCCATCCTAAAGAACCATACATACATGCCAGCAAAGAAAATAGCAGAAATTATAGGCGCATCATCAGGAATAATGCTACATTCATGTCCATCAAGATTCTTGGTAGAAACTACTATGAGCTTTTACTTAATAAGTCAAAGTTCATCATTCAATCTCTTGCTTGTTCTCTGGAAAAAGATGCATTTTTCCATTTAAAATTTGGTTAGAATCATTGATGATGCTTGTTCCTACTTCCCATGTGTTTATTTTTACTTAAAACGGTGCTAGTTGCCACAATATCTTCCAATTACCATCAAAATGTTTCTTTGCAGCCATTGATAATGAATTAAACACATTATATATCAAGATAATGCATGACATGATTCCAAATAACAAATACTGATTGCTATGGCAAAAGAGAAAACATAATGTTTTGGTTTTACAGAAAAGTATCAGCAGGACACAAATTTCGCCATGCATGCTGTCTGCTATAACTCTAGCATGATTACAACTGATCAAAGGACAAATATATTTATTTTCAACAAATCTGAAAAAGTGGAAGCTGCAAGAGGAAACAAGTGAATGGAATTTGATTCACTCTGTGTGTCAGATAGTCAACGAAGCAGCAGCTGTTGTTGGTCTTCATTATCAAGGCTTACAATGTGGATGGTAGATGAAAAAAGAGCATTAAGATTGGGAGGGGAATCTACTTTAATCACTGGCTCATTAACCAAGCCTCTTCTGAATTCCTCATCTGCCTTTTCAACACCCTTTGATCTTAAGAAACTGTTCAGATAATCCACCAACTTGAGCATCTGATTATGCTTGTCTTCAAGGGAGATTCTTGCATCAGCCAGCTTCATCTGAATACTTTCTTGGCGCCACAGATCGGCCATTTCAAACATGCTCCTCTCTTGTTCAAATTCCTCCTGAATTTTCATGAAATCGCTTTGTAATCGCTCGACTTTAGCCTTGTCTTCTCCAATCTGCATAGCCAATTCATTGCAAACTTGCTCAATCAATTCTCTTTGTTTTCTCTCCTCATCATAGCGTATCCTAATTTGATTAACGCATAGGTTGGCCTTGGCAAGCTCATGTACCAGTCTCGCATTCATCTTCTCCATCCTCTCTCTACTTCTCCTTTCCCTTCCCAACTTCTCCTCTAATTCACCTGCCAATTGTTGCAATTTCTTCTTAGACGATTTGTTTTCGGCTTTCAGGTTATCGATGCAGCTTTGAGCTCGAAGCATCTCTGATAGCAAAGCAGAGACAACAGAGTCACTCGTTGCTTTTCTTTCTTCAACAATCTTAGCAGCCACCTTATTCGACTTTCTCAAACCCCAATTATCTTCCTTCATAACATGCTTGTATCAATTGAAGTAATTGAGTAGAGATATATAGGATAAATCTAAGGAAAGTAATTAGGAATCGAATTCGAATAGCATAATACCTTGCAGTCAAGACCAGAAACCTCGAGAAAGCAGAAGTGCCATAACGCTGCGGCGAGCTTCCTGGCAGAGAGGTCGGGTTTTGGGGAGCGGTGGCGGAAGGTGACGGGAGAAGCATTGGCTTTAGCATGATGTATATTGCATGACCATCTTCCGAAGAGTGAGTTTTCGTGTTTCCGGCGGCGAGGGATCGCCGGAGTGTGGGTCCCGCCGAAGGAGTTCATTTCATTTTATGTGAGTGAAAATGAAAAAAGAATAAGTGGCAGGTGCTTGGAATCTGAAGAGTTTATGAAAGGTTTTAAAAGTTAAACAGAGTAGCACCATTTTACCTGCTTTTAAGACACCCTCCCCCTCAAAAGACGTTATTATATTAGATGGAAAATTTAATACAAGAGGTTATATGTGATGCGGACATAATATAAACTCGCCAAAACTGAGTGTGACATATAATTGACTGCATTAAAATCCAGGATCATATGTTAGAACATAATGATGAATCAACCTAACATGAATAACCACTTAACCACTCACTTGAAAGTAATGTATAGATCAAGTGTATCAGCGGCGTTTTATGGTTGTGCCACTCCTTTCAATTTATTGCTACTTTCAGAATTTATTAATTACTATTTAACTTTGGTATTTTGTTACTCTAAATTGTAAAACCAATGTTATTAGTTCATTAGAATTTATTATTTTTGATCATCACTTATCCATTAATTCAATTCCTTTAGTCTAATTCTATTAGTCTAATAATTTAACAACATATTTTATTTCACACTTTTAAATATTAATAGTTAACTGATGAATAAAAACAATAAATTTTTATAGTCGTCTAGAATTACTTGAATTTTAATTTATGCACTAAATTAACGAAGATATATAGTAAAGAGTCGTGACAAGTGTACAGAAATTTCTGCATTAACTTATTATATGTGTAACTATATGCGTAACGTTGTTTTTGCACGTTCTTTTCTTAAATGCGGGATTTTCCCCTTAATTAAAACTTGCGTGCATGCATGATGCATCAGCAATTCAGCATAGTTGAATTCAATTGTAGTACTCAATAATCATGCAGGTTGGCTTGACATTGATCCACTGCTACCTCTTTCTCTTTGTTTGATTATTCCAAGTTCCAACATTAATGTATGACTGAATGACACTTGCATTAAAACAGAACAACATACAAAGGTACTTTCAACCATTCATCTCTCACTTTTATGAATAATTGTCTCCTAAAATTTTAACACACGTAAAAATATATTTAGAATAACAGAAATTAATATTCATGTAGTAAACTAGTAAAAATAATAAGTACAATAATTTAGTATCCATAATTTGTTCCCTCAATTTCCCCTTTATAATTTCAATAGTTAGTTCTATTATAATAATTATTTCACAATTTATACTAAGTTGTCTTTTTTTAAATAATACAATGCTTTAATTTTTCTAAGGTACGATGTGCTTGTTTAAAAAAAAAAAAATTCAGTTATTTGTAAATGAATAATTTTTTAATTTATATTTAATAGAAGTGCCAAAAACAAAATACAAACAAATTATTCTCTCATTTTAAAAATAAGAGTTTAACTAGGAAATTTATTTCTTTTAGTCAATATCTACTATTTTTTTAAAATTCTAAAATTTAAACTCTAAATTATAATATCAAATTTTTAAAAAATAAAAATAAAAAAAAGTAATTCTATAGTAAACAATTGATCAATATTTTCTATGTTAATTGTAACTTAAGGTATTGTTTGGATGGAAGATGAAAAATGAGAGAAAAGAAAATGAAAAGAAAAAAAAAAATGAGAAGAAAAAAATTTTTTTTTTATGTTGTTTAGATAATGAAGAGAAAATGAGTGAAAAAAAGGAGAAAAAAATCATAACCAAGTGAAATTACATTAATACTCTTCATTTTTCTTTTGTTTTTAATGTTAACACCATAGATAAATTGGTAATTTGACTTTTATTTTAGAATTACCAACTGTTTTTATCGCAAGTTTGGAAAGAAAATTTAGGGTGGACCCCACACCACTGTTTTTCCTTTTCTTCCAATTTTCATTCTCATCCAATCTAGGAGTGTGTATGGCTCGACCCGACTCGAAGATCCGGTCCGGCTCCGAATATTTTAGGGGCTATTTTGGTGTGATTTTACCGAGTTTAGGGTCGAGTAAGGGTCTCAAAAATAGACCCGGTCATTATTTCGGATCGGGTCTGGGACATAGCTCGGGTCACCCGAAGTCGGCCCGGTGACCCGGTCATCATACACAATTAATATTTTGTGTTATTAGTAATAGATGATGGCTATTCTTATGTGGAATTTAAGTATTGTAAACCTTAATATTTTGTGTTATTAGTTATTATAAGACTATAAGTTAATGTTTTATGTTTAAATGCATAAGATTTTAGACTAATGTATAATATTGTGTTATTTATATTGATTTAAATATTTGGTGTTATTAGACAATATTAGTATTGATTATGGTTATGCTTTAATTTTAGAGAAGAGTTGGTTCTTGTTATATTTTTCTAAGTGAATTTTACCATGTCAAATAATGGTTAGAGTCTTGAAAATTTGGATATTTTCACATGCTAGCTTATAAAAAGGTATCAAGGTAACGTAATGTTAATGGCTCGGTTTTTACCCGGTATAATCGTGGCCCGAAAGTATATAGGTTTCATCGGATTTAGGGCTGGATTTGGGTCTAATAAATAGGCCCGTATATATTTCGGGCCGGATCTGAATCACATCAAATCCGATTTCACCCGACCCATGTACAACCCTAATCCAATCAATGAAAAATAATTTTTTTTTTCTGTTTTCCTTCTTTGCATTTTCTTTCTTTTTAATTTCCATTAATCCAAACAATGCGAAAGAGTAGGATAGGAGAGAAGCGATAATTCCTTAAACTAAAAGATAAGGAAAATGATTAAAAATTATGGAATTAATCAAAGGAAATGGGAAAGATAATTATCCCAGTCAAGATACCATTCGGCTATGCTCTTTCACACACTGACACACTCAGTTGTTCCCTAGTCCTAGTCCTCCTTAAAGGCGCCACAGTTCACACAAAATCCCCATTAAAATAACAACTCATCAAAATTAATTGATTGTTCCCACATGGCTGATTTGGCTAGAATGACTATAACTTCTTCGGTCAACAAATTGAGGCCCCTCTTCTAGCAGTCTTCTTCTGTGGCTGCTCCATGCAAATAGATATGCACGTGCACGCATATATATAACATAGATAGATATTAGACTAGTTCTAAGTTCTTACAACAACATAACAGAGCGAGCCACCACATGTAATAATAATATATTCAATCATATTAACCAATTCCGTTAAATAAAAGTCAACATTTTATCATCACCATTTCTATCTCTTCATGCCACGCACCCTATAAATATCAAACTTTCCACCTCACAAATATTTCATTCCATCATAACTTGGATATCATCAGGGTTAAATAACAGATCAAAGCACATAGAGAGAGGTTCATTATCTTAATCAATCAATCAATCATATTTCTATAAAGTTAACGTAAACAGTTACATATATACACAAACTAGAGAGAGCCCTCAATTATCCTATCTTATCTATGGGGAATTATTGCTGCAATGCAACATCGAGATCAACGGAATGGGGAGGCGAGGATTGGAGTGATTTGAACCCTAAGAAGATGAATACGGTGAACATAAAGAGGAGATCAAAGAAGGTGTTTGATGAAGGTCAAGTGTTGAGTATTGGAAGAGCCGAGAAGGAGAAGCTGTTTCGTGAGTTGGGAGCAACTATATGTAACGATAACAACAATAACAATGGTAGCAGGATCAAGATTAGGATCTCCAAGAAAGACTTGGCTAAATTGTTGGGTGATGATACGTCTACTACTATACAAGAACACAATAAAGGGAAGTTGCAGCATCGATCTTCTGCAGAACAAGTTCTTCTGAGGCTGTTAAAGGCTCGTGATGATTCTCTTCACATAAACACACCATGGAAGCCTCAGCTTGAGAGTATTCCTGAGGAGAGATAGTATGCTTTACATCTTTTTTTCTTTGTTTTTTTTCGTGTACAAAATAACAATTAAGAAATGGAAAAGTACAGGCAGACAATGAAAATATTAAATAATGTGAATAATAGATATATCGAATGTTTATTTTACTAGGTGTACGGATGGTTATTTTAATATTAAGATTTAGGTGGGTAATTTAGAAGTGTAGTGTGTTTTTATTTGATTGGTGGTTGTTCATGTTGTTCAAAATAGTCATTGTTTACCTAGCACTCCCTTTAAGAAATTAAACAACTGCATTTTTCATAACTTATGTATTTTCATGTAAGATAGAGATAAAAAAATGGTTGTAAATTTGAGACAATGTAATTGTATTAGTTATTAATTATCAATAATGCCGCAAGTGAAGTGATCTTTAATTTTCTTTCATCATGTGTTCAACCAGCTGATGCAAAAATCTAGAAGCCGTCAAAATTAGCCAATGTTATTATATCTTTAAAGTAATGTTTATGTGTATGTGTATATGCTGCGTATACAAGCCGCTGTTAACTACTTAACTATATATATCCGGATTGAGATTAGAGAAAAGAGACCATATCAAAGATGTTCCGTGCACTACTATACCATTATTATTTAATGTTGGGGTATGAAGGCAAGACAGGAACATTCCTTTTCAGAACTTATTATATGTATATTTGGGGATCCATCTTACTATCTATATTAGTGTACTGGCATCAATATGGAAGAGAGGAGGATAATATAATACATATGTATAATGGTATTGTCCCTTTCATTAGTTTGATTTTGGTATACTGTTGTTGTGTGAGGACTAGAACTCTATACATTAGTAACTGAGTCAAGTCAAACGACCCACTATAGTAAAAGCATTGAACGAGAAATATCGACACATGATGTATAAGAATTTGACCATATGCCGTGTCCCTGTATACTCAAATTTCAATTTACTTGCGTAATATTTTAAAGAAAAGTATAAGTAAACAACAATTTTTTTAAACAATGTGTGAATACTGTGATTCTGTTCTAAGTGCACATATTAATGAAGAATGCTTTTCGAGCAGTAGAATTTATTGTTTTTGATCGATAGTTAATCAGTAAAGTTTAAAAGTATAAATTAAAAATATGTTATTGAATTGTTAAATTGAATTAATAGTTAAAATGCTGATAAAAAATAATATATTCTACCTTAAATTTTTTTCCATATTATTAATACCAATTAAAAAAATGTGCATAAAAAATATAAAATTTAAAGAGTAAAGTATCGTTTTTGTTCCCAACGTTTGGGGTAAGTCCTATTTGTGTCCCTAATGTTTAAATCGTCCTATTTGTATCCTTAACGTTTATAAGTGATTCAATGTTATCTTACTATCAATTATACTAACAAATCAGATTATATTTTTCGATTATTCTCACTTGGATGTATTCATTCTCAATTAGGTTTCACTTGAATGTGTTCGATTTTAATATTATACCCACTATTTGTGTTTAGATTCAATTATGTATGTAAATGTTGTAGGAATTAGTTTCAACGTTTGATGAGCTATTTTTCGGAGTAGATCATTGATTCTATCCCAGACATTTGTATTCTAACTTCAAGAAGAGATTTTTAAAACTCAAACTAAAGCGCTCATGATGTGTAATTGACGGTAGCATAATATTGAATCACTTTTACAAACGTTAGGGATACAAATAGGACGATTTAAACGTTGGGGACAAAAACAATACTTTACTCAAATTTAAATTTTTAATTTATCTATTATTTATTTATTAAAGTAAAAATTTAAATTTTTTTATTAATAATAATTTTAATATATAATTTTAAGACAAATGTTAATTAAATTCTTAGCTAAATTAGTTTTTAATTAACAAATTTTGATCATCAATTAATTTTAAATATTTTATTTTGTTAGGTTAATCGATTCTCACAACAAATTTTAATAAAAAATTAAATATAATAGATATATAATTTAATGTGAGAATTAATTTGTTTAATAAATTAAAATAAAATGCCACTAAAATTTTTTTAAGAATTAATTTGAAATACTACTGATATAAATTTGCTTGAAAATTCATGAAATAGAAATGAATAATACATATGGTTGGAGGACATGTATGAAACTATGAATTGAAAGTGCAATTCGCAAAACACAACCATGGAATGAAGGAGAATCCTGCAGTTCTTTTTGTGAGGTGAAGGTGCATGGTAGAGTTGAGAAAACTAATAGTGTGATGATTTCCACATTCTTCGATTGCTTGGTCAAGTCAACACCGGAAAAAATAACCCACTTTATTCCTACTATCAATATATTATCAAAAATTTTAAAACAAATAAAATAAATATATTATTGAATGATAGAAAGTAAAATATAACAAAACGTTAAAAAAAATTTAGTTCAATATTTAAGAAGACAAATAAGAATTGAATATAAAATTCTAAAAAATACGTATATTATTAGTACTTTATTACAATACAGATAGTACATAGTAGAAAATTATTATCATCATTATATTCCATAATATTAAGTAAAAATTTGTAAACCAAGCCACGTGGAGGGTTCAGTTGTGTCTCCTTCCCAGCAGCTTGGAACTGCAGCCTGAGGATTGAAACAGAAACAGAAGAGAGTGACTGAAATCCAAAATCAGAACAAACATCTTTATTCATTAGCTTCCTTCCCTTTCCCTTTCATTCATGCTTTCGTTTCCAAACAAATCTAATTCAATCATTTATAATTCAAGAACAAGGTAGCTTGTGTTAGTTACATTACAGTATCCCCGTGTTTTCTGATCGCATTTGCATCTAAGGAGAAAAAAAAAAAACAACTTTAACGCTTTTTTTTTTCTTTTAATTATATTTTTCCATGTGTTCTGTCCTCTGATCGTTGAAGTAGAATGTGATTTTTCATTTTTTGCTCGTGATTTCTCAGTGCAGCTCCATTGTATTTGTACCTCATGTATTAGATGCGCACAGATTCTTTCTTTTATCGTGTGTTATATTTCATTCAAATATCAAGAATTTGCGATTTGTAAAGAAATATTTATCTTTCGTGCCTAAAAGTTTCTTTGAATCTGAAGAGTGAGTTACCTCCTTGATTGGTTTTATTTTACGCCTTAATGATTTTCAGAAAGGAGAGAATTTTGGAGAAATTTGAGTGTGTGGAAGATGAATCAGCAGAACCAAGCTTCAGGGTATCCATCAAGTGTTCCAATGAAGAGAAAACGTGGGCGGCCACGGAAAGAAGAAAGTGCAGTTCAAGGAGAGATCATGCCGGCAATGCCTCCTTCTGAAAATGTCATGAATTCCAGCCAAGTTTGCGCTGGAATTACAGCTAACGATCATAGCGATGCAATGGTGGGGAAGGTGGTAACCGGCGTCATAGAAGGCTCTTTCAGTGCCGGATATCTGCTTAATGTTAAGGTGGCAGATTCTGATTCTCAGTTAAGAGGTCTTGTTTTTCTTCCTGGCCAAGTTGTTCCTATCACTGCACAAAATGATGTGGCTCCTCAAGTTAGAATGATCCAAAGGAAAGAAATTCCAATTCCAATTCCAGTTCTTAATCCGCAAACTCTGACTAATGATTATGTTCCTTTACCACCACAGACTTTGACAGATGATTACATTCCTTCACCAGCACAATGCAGCAAGCAACCTTCTGAGGAGGAGGCAGAGTTGCATCTGCCCAATCCTCAAGTGCTGCCAATTGAGAATCCACTTTCACTTGAGAATCAATCTGCCTCTGCTATGGCAGTTGCGGTCGAGTTGCCCAAGAATGATATTTCTGTTCCTGGTGGAGGGAATCCTCAGGTAATATCAGAGCCTGGATATCAGAATCAATCTTCTTCTATGGTGTCAAATTTTGAGTGTGAAAATCCTGTTAGGAACAACGAAACATTGCATCAGATTGATACCTCAACTGATGTAAAAGAATCAGGTGCTGATGGAGGAGCAACAGAAGATCAAGATCCAAAGCCAGCATCTGAACCTATCATCTTTCTTCCAACAATTGAAACTCAAACTGCACAGCAGACTACTATGCCTTCCCAGCTGAATGAGCCGATTCGTGATGAGATGAATAAAACATCAGAGATTGAACTCAACAAAAGCCCTGCTGAATCCATGCCATCTGAACAGGTTCACAGCTTCATGGAGAAGCAGGCCTCGCCGAAAACCGAAGGACTACAAGATATGGTGGGAAAGCTTGCTACTACTGAGATGTTGAGCTTAATAGACTCCTCAAATTCAAATGGAAAATCAAACACAGGTGTTGGAAATGGTATTGATATGGTTGGACTTGGATCAAACCATGCCCCTGACAGCAGCCAACCAAAATCCATGGTATCTGAAGAGATCAAGACTTCATCTGAAGGATGTGCTTTTGATGCCATTGGTAAGGTGGACGTGAATCAGCCTACTTAGTTAATGCAAAGGAAAGGATGGAGAAGGTGGTATACCATGGTTAATTTGGTCATCAGATTTAACAGTTTTGAAATCGAGTAGAGTTTTCAAATGCATGGCTTCAAGAATTTCAAGTATTCTTGATTGAATTTGTTTTCTTTTATTTATTTTTTATTTCTTTCATATTGGTTATTTGTTCTATTCCTGTTCTGCTACTACTTTGTCGAATAAGTTTGTTTTTCTTTGCAGTGATCTTTTGTTATCTGGTGACATTATACTACTGATATTAGAAAACTACATGGTAAGTGGCAAGTGTTGGGAGTATAAAGTCTGGCATACGTTTGGACAGATTAGGCAAAATAAATGTAACAAGTATGATCAAATACTATCGTTTAATAACAAACTATTCGAATTGATTAGAATTTGGATCCTCTAAAATGAGAAAATTGGTAAAGTGATAAAATGAAAAATTAATTATTGTTAATTTTGTAACTTACATAAAATGTGTATCCTATTATCTTAATTTAAGAGTGATTAATTCCTCACTTTACTATTTTATCAACTTCTTCGCTATACTACTTTACCAACTTTCAAGAAAATAGAAGTTATTGCTCATTTTGATTGGTGCGTTCTTATGTTAGTAGTTCACGCCAACTGGGCCTTTGATTAGTTTTTTTGGCCGTTTGGAAGCTGAATTAAGCATCATAATCGTGCAGCCAAGCCTTGGATCAATGGCAGCATCACCTGCCTCACTCGGAGCTGCACCCAGGTTTGAATCCTCAATGAGGACTATAGAACCCATGTTAGTAGTAGGAGTGTATGTTTGTGAGTTGGTGTGTATTGTATAAGACCAAAAAAAAAAAGCATCATAATTGCCATTCTAATCATGTCAACATGCTCCATGAAATCGTCTTTTTAGTGTCTTGGAGGAAATGGGTGGCAAGAAAATAAAAAGTTAGACACTATTCTTCCTCCACTCTTTAGACAGCTTGAGAAGTTATGAAATAAAGAAATGAAGCATATAAAATTATAAAAACAGATTTCAAACCAACCATACGAGGACTAATACAAGCGTAACTTGCGTAAAATGCAACATGTATTACCCTAATAACAGACTTTAACAAAACTTCTCAATAAAACCTCAACAACCTAATATGCTGGAATTTTATCACACGACAATAGTTGGCCCAAGTCATAATCCATGTTGTTATAACACAATTTTATGTTCTAAAAGGTTATGGTTTGAGTAATAATTATGAGTTTCCTTTCAATGTAAATAAATTTTAGAAGTGAATTTTCAAATTATCATTTATGCTCGACAGAAGAAGAATGGGAACTAACCATTCAATGTAAATAAGTACTCTCCAAGCATGATTTGATACACAAGGTTTGCAACAAATATAAATCTTAATATAGCAACCATAGATAACTAACCAGAAGAAAAAAGAAGGAAAAATTAAAAAGGGAACAGAGTTGACTGGTTTTCCACGAACATAGAAGCACTGAAAATAAGTATTATAGGGATACATAATGGCAAGTTGGTAACAGAAAAATAGAAGCTGGGTTTGGCTTCTTAACTATATCCCATTTGTTGCTGCTGCTGCTGAGGAGGTTGGTAATTTGCATACCCTGGATAGCTTCCATACATGTTGGGGTCCTGCCCAGCGGGAGCATAACCATAATTTTCATAGCCCTGTGCATATCCATAATATCCACTACCATTCCACTGGTTTGGGTCGGCCTGAGTCTGAAATTATGCAAGTTCATGAATCAAAATCAGCAACAAATTACGACACATGCAGCTAAGACAACAATTATAGGCAAGTTTTATTACCTGTTTGTTTGAAGGACTCCGTCCCCATGAAAGCCTAACATTTTGGCCACCTAAAAGTGTTCCATTCAACACTCTCAGTGCCTCTTCAGCACAACTCCTGATGCATTAAAAATCATATCACAGTCAAGAGATTCTTATGCAAAAAATAATTTCACGCTCCACAAATACCAAAGTACCCAACATCAAATACCTGTCAGCAAATTGCACAAACCCACATCTCTTGCCGGATGGAATCTTCACATGAACTAACTCTCCATAATGCCCAAAGACTTGTCGCAGGTGATCATCTGTAACATTTGCATCCAAATTGCCAACAAAAATCTGCAACAAAAAAATAAAACATCAGAAAACAATAAGTAAGCAGAGTGGTTTGTATATTGCAAAGAAGTACGCACAGTTGTATTATTTGGATCATTCTCGTTCTGTGCCCCTTGAGGATTCTGGTATGAAGCTGCATGTTCAAATTACAAGTAAAGAAGATGAACCACATAAACACAGGGAAAGAAGGATAGAATTCAGTACGACACCCAAAACAAAAGCAGACCAAACAACCTCTAGTGATAAATGGCACAACTTATTGGCACAGCTTTGAAGAAAAGTATATTGATTGGCTATTACTAATGAACAATGAATTTAATGGTGCCCCTTTATTTATTCAAAAAATATGAATATGTAGATATAGTTTATAACATCAACAAACTTACTGGTGGCTTACATGCAGAACAACCCTTAAGATGGGAAAAGTTAAAACATTTAACTAACACCAACAACATAAGCAACAGATTCAGTTGAGTGCTTATATTGATAAACAACAAATACAAAATCAAATGATTCGATCCCTACATACACCACACAACTTCAAATACAACTATGCATAAATAGAAATAAAACACACAAAACCTAGCATTCGGATATTTAATTATTAAATCCAACACAACTATATACTATAAAAAAAAAAGACAATTAACAAGCATTAATCCTCATCGCATTGTATAATATATATATATCTCTCTAAAAATTTAGGTAAGAGATAAATAGCCTTAGTAAATTGCCAGAGTAGAGTGAACAAAATGGAAAAGGAGGCTGTGAATGCTTGTGTAGGATATAAAAACTACTTTACAAGTGACCTGTAGTTATGGACTTATACGTTAAAGCTGACAGACTGCACAATATAGAGAAAATAAAAACTTTAATTGCATAGCATCGTGCTGAGCAATAGAAAAGGATGGAATGGAGACAACACCTAAACACCAAGACTAAAAACCACAAGATACCACAATGCATAATGCATTCCTAGAAAATTAAAGCAGTAAATACTAGCACCTGACCATTTTTCCCATGGCTGGAGAAGGTAAAGCTTAATCATTTGGCATTAAATAGAAGAACAAAGAAATACAAATAAGTAAACAAGATCTGCTCTTGAATACGGGAAAGAAAGCTATAGAAGAAATTAAAAGAACTAGTTCTTCCAGTAAAGTAAAAGGAATTAAAGTAATGGACTGAAGAATAAGAATGGTGGACTTATAATATAAGTAAAAACAACTTGCACAATGTAACTGGGCTAAGAACTAAACCAACGAAATGAAATGAAGAAACTATAATTAGAATAGTGGCGAAATGAAGGCGGAAAAGAAAATGCCACCAAAAATAACTCGCGGTACATAAACGGATAACTGACCTACACAAGGCCATGCACTAAAATGGTAACCATTTCAGCTGAAATCAGTTCCAGGCTCCGGGATGACAGAGCCTCTCGACACCCTGCTTCGAGACAACAGGAGTTCTATAAGATTTTATTATTCTATATCATTTATTTTGCCCAAATTTTTAAAGGAAACTACAGGAAGAAATGTGTTTGGACTGTATATCTTCAAGAGCGTAACTGAAATTAATCATTAGTTGAAGGGTGTTAACATAAAGGATCCACACATGAAAGATAACTAGATACTTAAAGCCTTAAATCCAACTCAATCTTGGCATATGAAGGAAAACATCTCAAACTTTTCTGTAGGCAGAATATCAAGTAAGAATTTGAAGCAAAATGGCCAGAACACAACAACTCAGACAAACCTTTGTTGGATTGTGTGGTTGGGTTTTTATTAGATGCTGGTCCAATCCTCATGGGTCTTGTTGAACAAAGAACGCCCTGCATTTCCGTCATAGCTCTAACTTGCTCACTCTCATCTGCAAACCTAACAAAACCGTAGCCCTTTGTCCGCCCAGTAAGCCTGTCAATTACAACTTTAGCCCCCTTAACCGAGGAGTATCTACCCCTAAATGTCTCCTGAAGGTGGTAGTCCGTAACATCTGCAGCCAAATCTCCAACAAATATAGTGTAATCTGGACTATCGTCATGACGCCTCTCACCAGCGCTAAAGGTTGCCCAGTTCAACCTGAAATTCTGCCCGCCATTTGGCATAATGGTGCCATTGAATGTTTGTAGTATTCTCTCAGCAGCAGCACGGCTTGTAAACTCAATAAACCCATAACCCTCGGATTGACTAGTTTGCTTATTCCTAATTACTTTAACAGATGCCATCTGCAACCATACAAATATATAACCTTAATTTATCATTTTTACACACAATATAATGAGTAACGACACATATAGTCCATCTAAACAAAACGCTGTTTAAACAAAATCAAAGCTAATCAAAATCTCTACGGGATGGACAATTTTAAAAGAATTAAACCAAGATTCATAAGATTATGGAGCTTCAAAACACCAAAACCCAAATCGGAATAAAAAAGACCTATAATTGACATCAAAAGAATATAAATCTACCCGTTCTGATTCACATAAACGAAAAACAAATCCCTATTCTATTAACACGGCCGATTAAAATAATTATAATAAATTAATAAAAGCATGGCATAGAAATTGTAGTACATAAAAGTAACAACAACGGATAGGGCGATTTCAAGACACAGAAAGAAAAGTACGAACAAAAACGCAAAACAAGAGAGAAAGACGTTATATATACCTCGCCAGTGTGAGCAAAACAGGTGTAGAGGTAGTTCTCATCCATCCAGTACTGCAAATCACCGATCCACAGGGTTCGGACCTCATCGGCACTGGCGGGCTGAACGGGCTGGGAAGGAGGCACGGACTGTGTCGGAGCCTGGGCGGAGGGGGCCCACATCTGTGGTGGCTGGGCCTGCGGAGGCATCATCATGTATGGCTGCTGCTGCTGGTACTGCTGGTTGGGCTGCTGGGCCATGCTGGGTGGAGGAGCCATGCCAGGTCCGGGCTGCATCATCTTCTTCCTGTGCTTGAATCTGGAATTCTTGAGAGGAGAGAGAGAGAGAGAGAGAGATGGAGAGAGAAAAAAGGGGGAAGAGAGTGAGTTTCTCGAATGGGTGTGTGCTTTAAAGAGTGGTTGAGACTCAAACCCTAACCCCGTCCGTGACGTGTGGCTGGTTCTCTTTCTACTTTCTATCTTACCCTTCGCACAATTTTCTCAATTTAATTCATTCAATTTCGTTAATCTTATATATTTCGGAAATAAACCTTCTACAGGTTGGAAAAATATTCTATGGCAAGAAGCCAAGAATATATATAAATTCTTTTCTTTTGATACACGGAGAATCTTCAAGTGTATCTTTTTTTTTCCTTGTAATTATTGAAAATGATAACATAATAGATTAGTAGAGAAACAAAGTTAAAGTAAATTAATTAAAATTACTTTTAAACTTTTAAATATTGATTTGACCGGAAACTGATCTAGAAGTTCTGAGTCAAGAAGCAGAGTTTTTCTATAAAAACTTATTCTGTCATTTGGATGATGTTGATTTGGATTGCCTTGGTGATGTGCCTCTTCTTTCTCTGAATGGGGAAGCTTGTAATAACCTTACGGCACCAGTTACTATGGAGGAAGTCAAAGCAGCTGTTTTTCACATGAACTCTTTTAAAGCTTCGGGTCCTGATGGGTTTCAAGCTTTTTTCTTCAAAGAATATTGGGAGATCATTGGTCTTGATGTTTGGAAGATGGTTAAGCAGGCATTCTCTGGTGTTCCTCTTGATCCGAGAATGTTGGAGACTTTACTGGTTCTCATTCCAAAGGTTGAATCACCGGTATCTATGAAAGATTTCAGGCTGATTAGTCTCTGCAATGTAGTTTACAAGATCATCACGAAGGTCCTTGTTAATAGGCTTCGTCCTCATCTTGCGGAGATTGTTGGTCCTCTTCAAGGAGGATTTATTCCGGGACGAGGAACTCCTGACAACATCATTATTGCTCAAGAAGTCCTCCGCTTTATGAAGAAGACTAAATCAAAGAAAGGCACACTGGCCTTTAAGATTGATCTGGAGAAAGCTTATGACAGAGTTGACTGGAGATTTTAGCTCATACCCTTAAAAGCTTTGGTTTTCCTATTCTACACTTAATTTGATTATGAATTGTGTCACTGCTTCTTCCTTATCTATTCTTTGGAATGGGAGTCGTCTGAAGGGCTTTACTCCTAGCCGAGGTCTTAGACAAGGAGACCCTATGTCACCCTATCTTTTTGTATTGTGTATGGAGCGATTGGCATACTTTATTAGTCATCAGGTTGATTTGGACTTGTGGGAGCCGGTTGCTATTTCTAGAGGGGGACCAAGAATATCCCACTTAATGTTTGCGGATGACTTGCTTCTGTTCTGTAAAGCTACAAAGAGACAAGTGCAAAATGTGATGTTAGTTTTAGAGACTTTTTGCAAAGCATCTGGGATGAAGATTAATGTCGAGAAGTCTAAAGCACTTTACTCCAAGAATGTCTCTGCAATAAGGAAAGAGGTTTTTACTGGGGTATCCTCTATCAGATTTGTCCAGGACTTGGGCAAGTATCTTGGAGTTACCCTTAGCCATTCTAGGGTGACTCGTTCAGCTTTCAATGGTGTCCTGGATAAGATTCGGAGTAGGCTAGTAAGCTGGAAAGGAAGTTTACTCAATCGAGCTGGTAGGCTCTGCTTGATTAATTCTGTTGCTGCTGCTATTCCCACGTACCAGATGCAGGTCTCTATTTTTTCCAAAGGAATCATTAGTAAATTGGAGTCTATGATGAGGAATTTTCTTTGGAAAGGACAAGTTGATGGAAGAGGATTGAATCTTGTTAGTTGGAAGGTACTGGTTACTCCAAAAAAATATGGAGGTTTGGGCATTAGAGATCCTTATTGTGTAAATATTGCTCTTCTTGGGAAGCTAGTTTGGATTTTTTTCTAGCAGCCAAACAAGCTATGGGTCCAATTGTTGGATGCCAAATACCGATCATCTCTATATGACTGTTTTAGTTATCCTAAGAACAAGGACTCTCCCATTTGGAGGTGTCTTTGCAAGGCTTGGGAAGTGTTGAAGGATGGGTTTGCTTGGTGTATTGGAGATTTGAACCAGAATTTTTGGTTTTCTAGCTGGAGGAGAGAAGGACGGTTATCTAATGAGATGGATTATGTTCACATTTCTGATTTGAATCTCCGGATATAGGATATTTGGTCGGTTGGTAGGTGGCATTTGGATACTCTTTATTCTCCTTTATCTCAAAATTTGAAAGATAATATTCTCTCTTACAATCCAGATGAACAAGCAGGTCCGGAAGTGGGTTGGTATTGGAGTGGGTCTGCTGCCAAAGTCTATGACTCATGCAATGGTTACTTGTGGTTGTGTAAGCAGCTGTTTGGTTGGGAGGAGCGGGAGAATTGGCTTTGGCTTTGGCGTCAGCTTGTTCCGGAAAGCATAAGTTTTTGGCTTGGTTGTGCCTTAAGGAGGCTCTTCCTACTGCAAGTTTTCGCTTTAGAAGAGGGATGTCGTCATCGGATAGGTGTCCAAGATGTCTTTCTAGCCAGGAATCGGTTTTACATTGTATTCGGGATTGTCTAAAAGCTCAGCTTGTCTGGCATAGGTTGGATATTTCTTGTCATCCTTTGGATTTGAAGAACTGGTTCTTGTATCATAGCAGAGAACATCCGTTCAAGTTCTTTTCGGGACTTTGGTGGATATGGCGAGCAAGGAATAATGACATCTTTAATCCCATGAAACTTGGCCTCCAGAAAAAGTGATTTGTCTGGCATTAACTTCAGAAAAGGAGCTTAGGAATATTTTTGAATTACAACGTATGTCCCTTCCCTCTACTCTAAATGGTTTTTGGAATCCCACATCTATTGGTACTTTTAAGATTAATTGTGATGCTAGTTATTTTGGTTCGGGTGATAGTGTTGGTTTTGCTTGTGTTATTAGAGATTGTAATGGGAGCTGGCAAATGGGGTGTTTAGGAATGATTGAAAGTAATAGTATTCTTCAAGGGGAATTGTTTGCTATTTGGAGAGGATATCTCTTAACTTGGGATGTGGGTCAACGAGATGTTATTTGTGAGACGGATTGTGTGGAAGCATTTAATCTTGTTACTCAAGATGGTTTTGGGTTTATTGATCCACTGGTACTCAAAATAAGAGATATCATGCATTGGAATTGGCGGGTTGACTTTCGTTTGATTATGAGAGATGCAAACACGGTGACAGATACTATGGCAAAGATGGCGATGAAGTTACAACTTTCGCATGTGGAGCTTCTTTCACCTTGGGAGGAGTTTAAGAGTAGTCTTGAACGGGACTGTCCCTTTATTCAGGCAGTTCTTTATTTTATTTGTTTTGTTTTTCTTTGTTTAATTTATTTCAGTCACCAAAAAAAATATTGATTTGACCTCAACTAATTTACATTTTATATAAATTAAATTCCATGATATATCAGATTTTTTTTTACATTACCAAATTATCACTTTTTTTATTTTAATATGATAATTGGTGATGTGAATTATACAAAAATAGTAAAATTTTGTTATTTATGTATATATAGTTAACTGAATTTACAAACAACAATTTTTTCTTGGTTAATTTTCCCAAATGAATAATATTTTTAAAAATTGAAAATTAAAAAAAATCAATTCAACTCTCTCGCAAATTATATTTTTTTTAAAAAAAATAATTTGTTTCTGTACCGGAAGTCTTCGGTACGGGTTGAAAGATGGATCGGAAACTTGCGGGTCGAGGCGGATGCCGGATTATTTGACTGAAGCAGTGGGGGGAGGTACCTGCAAAGACACTCCGACGCTCAAGTCAGAATGGATCTGAGAGGTATAAGGTGTGAGGAATGGATGAATACCTGTAGGGACTTGGGTCCTCTTATTTATAGGTGATGGGAGTTATCTTATCTTATCTTGTTTGGCCAAGATAGGGAAGACGTTCGATTTCGAAAGTCGGTAAGGAGTTCTAGAGGGCCGATTTCGGGCCTTCTAGAAGAGAGGCGGTTTGGACCCGTGAAGCCGGGTTCGGGTCTACCCTTGGGTCCGGGATCCGAGGGCCGGATCCGTAACAGTTGCCCCCGCAGCGGGAGAGCGAGCAAGGTCGGTCTGTCGCTGGGAGATGTGGCTTTGACCGCGGGCTTGGTCTTCAGTTTTTTTCTCGGGCGGTCGTTTGGTTCTTCGCAGGGAGGTCGGTATCTCGGCTTTGGCTTTGATGATCGCGCTGAAGGTTCGTCTATCCGTTTTGGTCTGACGCGACTCTTCTGTGTCCACTGCATCCGTTGCGTTCTTCGAGGCATACTTTATTAGTTTCCTTTTTCGAGGGGGCATTTAATGTGAGGGGACGTTTTCCTTTTTTGCCCCTACGCGCCTTTATTGCTTAGGGCTATTTGTGTCTTTCGCTGTCCCTTTTAAAAACCGTTTTGGTTTTCCTCTTTACTTCCTTCGTTCGTTTCATTTCACTTTTCGCTCTCTCTTCTGAAGGAAACTATTCTTCTTTTGTGTGGCATTTTCGGTGTTGCTTTGAGGTGGAGCTTCTGTTTCTCAGCTTTTTCTCAGGCTTTTTCTGCGTTGTCAGGTTGGTTTTTCTCTGTTCTTTCTTGTTTTTCACTCTTGTGATGTTCGTTGTTCTGTATTTGCCATGCATTGTTCTTGCCATTTTCCTTTTTGTGCTGCGTTTTTTTGTTTTGGGTGGTGGTTTTCGTGTCTTGAAGGGGCTGAGCACCGCCGTGTTGGTAGTCGTGGTAGGTTTTTTTTTTTTTTTGCTTCTGCGTAGGGTTAGTAGGCTGATGGTGGTGCTCCTCCCTGTTTTAGGTATGCACCGGCGGAGAAGTGAGGGTGTGGGTGCCCCGATAGCCCCTTCTAGGGGCGTCCCCACTCGCTACACTTGGGTGAGTAGCGATGTGTGGGGCGTTCCGTCACGGATGACGGAGGATGATCTTCAAAGGCTCCGTGATCAGGGGGCGATTTGTGGTGGTGGTGATGAGGAGAGGCAGTATGAGCTCGTCCTCCCGGATGCCGACGAGCGCGTTTGTTACTTGAACCTCCATTCGCCCACTGTGCCGGACTGGATGTGGGCTTACGAGTCGATGTTCACTCGGCTCGGCGTGCGGCTTCCTTTTTCGCCGTTTGTTCAGGAGTTGCTGAGTCGGTGTTCCGTGGCCCCGTCTCAGCTTCACCCGAATAGTTGGGCAGCCGTTCGAACTTTTGAGCTTGTGTGTCAATATCTTGATCTTCCGGTTTCTGTTCCTGTCTTCCTTTTTCTTTTCTTATGTACTCTTCCGTCTAAGGAGGGGAAGCATAAGAAAGGGTATATGTTGTTCCGGGCTCAGCCTCATCGCCGTATTTTTGGTTTGTTTGAAGACTCTTTCCATGGTTTTAAGAGAGAGTACTTTAAAGTGCGCCCCGCCCAGGGGCATCATCCATTTTGGTTGTCGTTAGAGGGCGTGCGCCGGTTTCCGACCTATTGGAATTTCCGTGCCGGGCCGTCGGTTTTGACTAAGGTTACTTATGATGGTTTGTCTCCCGAGGATAAGGACATTGCCAGTGTCTTGTGGCATTTGTTCGGCGAGCGCTCGTTAAATCCTCGAGACGTCATGGGGGACCCTGAGGCTTGTTGGACGTATATTGGTGTGTGGCTGTCTCTTTTTCGGTTTTCACGTTTGTTTTTCCGTTTTTGTAACTTGAATTTTCTTTGGTTTCTTTCAGTTGAGATAGCTGGTGATTTGACTTCCCTGGCGCGGCTGAAGGCGGCGATGGGTCGGGAGGAGGGATCGTCGTCTCCTGCTACCCCTGTCTCTAATCCCGTCGTGGACTCTCAGGCTGTTTCTTAGGAGGTGGTTTCGTCGGGGGTGAGGGCTGACGCTCGGGCTTCGCCTGGTCCCGTGAATTCGCCTGAAGTCGTCATGGTCACGGATGCCGAGGCTTCTCAGAAGAGAAAGAGGCCTGAGGAACCTAGCAGCGAGACTTTTGAGGAGGAGGGTGCTGTGCCCAGTGTGATGGATCGATGTTTTGATGCTTCGGGGTTCATAGATCAGCACTTGATGCCTGGTACAGAGCCGTTTTTTGATGATTGTGATGTTTCGTTCCAGGCTAAGTCGGTGTATCGTGCCCTCCTCCGATCTGCTGTTGTTGTTCGGAAGGCTGAGCCCGTTATGGCTCAGGTTGGTTTGTTGGACAAGAAGCTCCGTCATTCGCAAGCTGAGGTGGCTAAGTTGAAAGAGCAGCTCGAGGCTGCCAAGGTAGCGAAGGAGAAGGCAGTGAAGTCTTTCGAGGAAGCCGGGGAAGAGATCCTCCGTCTTTCCGAGGTCGAGACTTCGCTTCTTTCCCAACTGGGCGAGGAGCGGCGACGGGCTTCTGACGCGGGTTCTCAGGCTGCTGTGCTTCTTGGCGAGCTGGAAGTTTTGAAGGCCGAAGTTGCTGCCCTGAAGAAAGAAAAGACGGAGCTGTTGGTTGATGCTAAGGGTGCGATCGCTGCCACCGAGGAGACGATTAGGGCCCAGGCCTTGGTGTTGGCTCCGGGTGTGGACGTGTCTGTGATGGGGGCTTTCAAGACCGTCCATGATGGCCGAATTGTCGACCTTGAGTAGTTTTATATCTTGTATTTTGAATTTGCTTTGAACTTGGTTTTTGCTTTGGGTATTTGGTTGGCCGTGGGCCGTGTAACCGTGAACTCGTAGTTTTAAACTTCGTTTAATGATTTTTGGGCCATTCGGGCCTCTTTTTGTATTCCGTTTTAAGCTGTTCTATTTTTTATTTTGTTTCCTTTGTTTGGGGTGAGCGGACCGTCGCGAGGTCGGTTTTTCATGGATATCCGTATTTCGGGCCTGGGGGGTGATCGGTCCCCCAGTGGTGGCCGTGTTTTTGTTCTGTATTTGGGACACTTTTAAAAAGGAAAAAGAAGATGGAAATAGCTTAATGGAATTTTATTGATGGTTGGGCCTCGTTAAAACCCTCCGTCTATGGTGGGAAAGAGTACCCGAGATTGTCACTTAGGCGAATTCTGAAATTTAAAATTGTAAAAGGGAAAGATAAGTAAAGGAAAGACATAATATAAAAAGGGTAACCTAGGGAGGTCGGTCTAAGTGTAGTAACATCATAAGTTGGCGGCGTTCCATGTCCTTAGGACTTCGTCGCCATTAAGCCGTTCGAGCTTGTCTGCTCCCTTTCCGATTACAGCCTTGATTCTGTATGGTCCTTCCCAGTTGGAGGTGAGTTTCCCTTCTCCTGGGGTTAGGGGACCGATGTCGTTTCGTCGTAGGATGAGATCGGCAGTTGCGAATTCTCGTCGGATTACTCCGTTGTTGTATCTTAGGCTGATTCTCTGTTTTAGGGCTAGTTCTCTGAGATGGGCTATGCTTCTTACTTCGTCAGTGAGGTCTCGTTCTGCTTCTTCGTCGTTACCCCCGATCGTTCTCCATGGACTAGGGTCTCCTATCTCTACTGGGATAACAGCCTCTGTGCCGTATGTTAATCGGAAGGGGGTTTCCCCGGTGGCTGTTTGGGGGGTCGTGCGGTATGACCATAAGACCGATCCGAGTTCGTCCGCCCATAGTCCTTTGGCTTCGTCGAGCCGTTTCTTGAGTCCTTTAACTATTATTTTATTTGCGGATTCCACCTGTCCGTTTATTTGGGGGTGTTCTACTGAGCTAAAACGGTGGGATATGCATAGTCCTTTTAGGAATTCTCTGAATTTTTTGTCAGCGAATTGGGTTTCGTTGTCCGAGATGACGATCTCAGGGATCCCGAATCGGGTGATGATCTGTCGCCAGAGGAATTTTCGACATTGGGTTGCCGTGATAGAGGCCAGGGGCTCGGCCTCGATCCACTTAGTGTAGTAGTCTATGGCGACGATGAGGTATCGGAGTTGGCCGGGTGCCGTGGGAAAAGGTCCGACAAGGTCGATCCCCCAGGTGCTGAATGGCGCTCTGCCGATATGATAATGAGCTGGTGTGGGGTTGCTTGGTGGATATTGGCGTGCCTTTGGCATTTATCGCAATTTTTTACTAGCTGCGCGGAGTCCTGGATGACCGTGGGCCAGAAGTAGCCGGCCCGAATGACTTTTTGGGCAAGGGTTTTACCTCCGACGTGGTGGCCGCAACAACCTTCATGGATTTCGCAGAGTATGTACTCCGTGTCCCCAGTTTTGACGCATTTAAGCAGGGGTTGCGAGAAGCCGCGTTTGTATAGTTGTCCTGCGACGACTGTATAGTTGGCGGCTTCCCTTTTTGTCCGTTTTTCCTCTTTGGGGTCTTCGGGTAGTGTTTCTTTGAGGAGATATTGTATGATGGGGTAGGTCCACGATCCTTGGTGGGAGAGTGTCAGATAGGCGTTAGCCGTCGTGGATATGGACGGTGATTTGACGACTTCCTGAATTAGAGATTTGTTGCCGTGTCCTGGTTTGGTGCTGGCTAGTTTAGAGAGGAGGTCGGCCATGGCATTACGTTCTCTGGGGACGTGCCGTATGGTTACGTGGTTGAATTCTTCCTTTAGTTTGTTAACTTTGGCGAGGTATTGTTGTAGCAAGGGATCTCGTGTTTGGTAGTCTCCGTTAATTTGGGAACTGACTACTTACGAATCTGTATTTATTTCCAGGACCTTTGCTCCGACTTCTTTGGCTAGGGCTAAACCTGCTAGGAGGGCCTTATATTCTGCTTGGTTGTTTGAGACTGGGAATTCGTATCGTACTGACTGTTCGATCACGACTCCGTTTTGACTTTCGAGAATGACTCCAGCACTTCCGGAAGTGACATTCGAGGAGCCGTCAACGTGTAGTTTCCATGATTCGGGGGTGGAGTTTCCCGGCGTCATCTCGGCGATGAAGTCGGCCATGGCCTGTGCTTTGATTGCGTATCGGGGTTCGAACTTGATATCGAACTGGGATAGTTCGATGGACCATGCTAGCATTCTGCCCGCTAAATCGGGTTTTGTAGTACCTGTTTAACTGCTTGGTCGGTTCGAACTGTCACGGGGTGGGCCTGAAAATATTGCCGCAGACGTCGGGAGGCCGTGAGGAGGGCGAAGGCTAGTTTTTCCAGGCGCGAGTAGCGAGTTTTCGTGTCTTGTAGGACCTTGCTTATGAAATATATGGGTTTTTGTTCTTTCTTCTCGTTTTCGCGGATGAGTGCCGCTGCGAGTGCTTCTTCTGTTATGGAGAGGTATAAGTAGAGAGTCTCCCCTGTTTGGGGTTTGGCAAGGACTGGTGGTTCCGCTAGGACTTTCTTGAAATGTTGGAATGCTTCTTCGCATTCTGCTTCCCATTTAAAGGGGGTTCATTTTTTCATCAGTCTGAAGAAGGGGATTGCCTTTTGGGCCGATGCTCCGAGAAAGTGAGATAGTGCTGTCAGACGGCCGGTGAGTTTTTGGATGTCGTTTATGTTTTTTGGGCTTGTCATCTCAAGGACGGCGTGACATTTCTCTGGGTTGGCTTCAACTCTACGTTGTGTGATCATAAAGCCGAGGAACTTCCCTGCCTCCATTCCAAAGGCGCATTTTGTCGGGTTGAGTCGCATTTGGTTTTTTCGTAGGGTGTTCATTATGACCTTGAGGTCGCTGATGAGTTGTTCGCCGGAGTCGGTCTTGGCGAGCATGTCGTCTATGTAGACTTCTAGTTTTGTTCCGAACAAGTTCTGGAATATCTTGTTAACGAGCCGTTGGTAGGTGGCTCCGGCGTTCTTCAAGCCGAAGGGCATGACTGTGTAACAGTACATTCCATTGGGGGTGATGAATGCCATTTTTTCTTCGTCGGGTCGGTGCATGTGTATTTGATTATAGCCGGAGTATGCGTCCATGAAGCTGAGGTATCGATGTCCGGATGCGGCGTCCACCAACCCGCCGATGTTTGGCAGGGGAAAGGCGTCTTTTGGACAGGCTTTGTTGAGGTCCGTGTAGTCGACGCACATTTGCCACTTTCCGTTGGACTTTTTTACTAGTACGACGTTTGCTAACCACGTCGTGTAGGGTAGTTCTCGGATGAAGTTTGCTTCGAGTAAGGCTTGTACTTGTCTTTTGACCTTGGTCGCTCGGTTTGATTACATTTTTCGTCTCCTTTGTGCCACGGGTTTGGTCTTGGGGTCTACGGCTAGCTGGTGGGACATTAGGTCGGGGTCTATCCCAGGCATGTCGGCTGGCGTAAAAGCGAACAAGTCTCTGTTTTGTTTCAAAAATTGGGAAAGGTCTTCTTTAAGGTCATATGGGAGGTTCCTGTTGATGAAGGTGTATTCGTCTTTGGTTTGCCCTACTTGTAGTTTTTCCATGTCGCCTTCCGGTTCTGGCCTAGGTTGGCCATCTTGTCGGGCGTCTAGGTTGGCTAGGAATATCCCAGCCGCGTCACGGGATTTTTTCCGCAAAGCCAGGCTGGTGTTGTCGCATTCTGCCGCGAGTTCCCGGTCTCCGTGGATGGTCCCGATGGAGCCGTCTTCCGTTATGAATTTCATAAGAAGGTTTTTGGTGAAGATGATGGCCGAGAAATCATTGATTGTTTTTCTCCCGAGGATGACGTTGTAAGCGGTGGGGTCTTTTAGGACCACGAATTCAGATAGAATTGTCATCCTTTGGTTACCTGTTCCTATGGTGAGGGGGAGGGTGATGGAACCTTCTGGTTTGAGAAAATTGTCCCCGAGTCCCATGACGCTGTTGCGGTGTGTTTGGAGATTTTCATTGCGGAGCCCGAGCTTGTCGAAGGCTCTTCGGAAAGGATGTTGGAGTATGCGCCGGTGTCCACCAGTATTCTCCGAACTAGTCCCGTTCCGATTCTTGCCGAGATGACGAAAGGAGCGTCTTCAGCCGAGGTGCCGTGCTGCCAGTCCTCGGGTAGAAAAGTTATCGTTTTGCCAGTGGTATTAGTTGGAGCTTGGTCTCTGACGGCCAGGACTTTGAGGTCCTTTTTTAGTGTTGTTTTCGATTTGCCTGACACATCCTTGCCTGTGATAATGTTTACTATTATGGTTGGGTCGTCTTCTGGGCTCTCCCTGGGGGTTTGTTTTTGTGTCCTCGGGTTGCGCCCTTCTCTTTCTGACGACCTGTCTCTTTCCGCGCGTTTTAGTTCTCTGATGATTTTGGCGAACTCTGGGAGTTTGCCGTCCCTTATGGCTTGTTCGAGGGCGTCCTTAATTTCAAAACAGTCTTGTGTCCTGTGCCCGTATCCTCGGTGGTGGTCGCAATAGAAGATTTTGCTGCCGTCCATTCTTTCTTTAAGTTGCCGGGCTTTTGGGATGATACCTCTGTCTGCTATTTGGTGGTATATCTCGGTAATTGGAGCTGTTAGGGGTGTGTAATTAGAGAATTTGCCGATTCTAGGCGGTCAGTTTGCGTTTGTTGGCTTAGGGTGGTCCCTCTGATTTTCTCTGGGTGGTGGGTTATGCTGGGGCGCCGAACTGCCGTGCTGGGCGTTGCCGTGTTTCCGCTTATTGGCGGTGACGACCTGGCTGACTTCCTCGTCATTGATGTAGTCTCTGGCGACGTTCTGGATCTCGTGCATGGTCCATACTGGTTTGGTGGTAAGGTGTTTGCGAAAATCTTCGTTCATGAGCCCATTGGTTAGACAGAGGCTTGCGACAGAATCCGGGAGTTCGTCGACCGTTAGGCATTCATCGTTGAAGCGGTCGAGGTATTTCCTTGTGGATTCGTCTTGTTTCTGTGTGACCCCTAGTAGACTGATGAGGTGTTTGCCTTTAGTGATTCTAGTTGTGAATTGGGCCATGAACTTTCGCGAGATATTGTGGAAGCTGGTTATGGATCCGTTTGGGAGGGCGTTGAACCACTTGATTGCTGGCCCTGCTAGGGTTACTGGGAAAGCTCTACATCGGACCGCGTTGGCTGCTCCTTCTAGGTTCATTCTAGCCTCGAAGGCCGTTAGGTGTTCCTGGGGATCTTTTGTTCCATCGTACTTCATATCCGTGGGTTTATCGAAACCTTTGGGTAGTTTTGCTTTTAAGATCCTTTCTGTGAAGGGGGTAGCTCCCATTATCGTGTGGTCGTTCCTCGTGCGCTGTGTCTCGGTGTCGTCGGTCGTCTTCCGTGTGAGCGGGGTCGCGGGAAATACTGCGGTCGTATCTTTTGTTGTGTCGCCGTTCTGGTGATCTGTCGCGTCTTTGACCGCGCGAGGTGCTTCTATTATGTCTTTTGGCGTGTCGCCGTTCTGGCGATCTGTCGTGGCGGGATCTGGATCTAGAAGTCGCGTGACTTTCGTTTCCGGTGATGTGTTTTTCTTTTGCGGTGATCCAGCCTTCGAGTTCTTGTACTCGGTGGCGGAGCTCCTGGATTATTTGGGCCGACTTTTCTTTCAGGTTCTCGGGATGCCGGGTTTTTGTGATGATAGTAGCGTCTTCTTTGTTATGGACAGCGCTTGCAATCCTTCTGTGGAGTACGGCTTCTTGGTTTTCAGGGGTAGGGTTTCACGTTCTGGAGTCGTCTTGATGGCTGACGGAGTGTTCTTCAAATTCGTCCGCCATTCCGACTCAACCGGCGTAGTATCCCCACAGACGGCGCCAATGTACCGGAAGTCTTCGGTACGGGTTGAAAGATGGATCGGGAACTTGCGGGTCGAGGCGGATGCCGGATTATTTGACTGAAGCAATGGGGGGAGGTACCTGCAAAGACACTTCGACGCTCAAGTCAGAATGGATCTGAGAGGTATAAGGTGTGAGGAATGGATGAATACCTGTAGGGACTTGGGTCCTTTTATTTATAGGTGATGGGAGTTATCTTATCTTATCTTGTTTGGTCAAGATAGGGAAGACGTTTGATTTCGAAAGTCGGTTAGGAGTTCTAGAGGGCCGGTTTCGGGCCTTCTAGAAGAGAGGCGGTTTGGACCCGTGAAACCGGGTTTGGGTCTACCCTTGAGTCCGGAATCCGAGGGCCGGATCCGTAACAATTTCGTTAAGTTTATTTTTTCAAAAAAAAAAAAAAAAAAACAATTCGCTCCGCAAATTATAAATTTGAAAAATAAACAAACCCCTCCCCTCCCCGGTGCAATTTCCTTTTTTTCCCATATTACCAAAAATTTTCAAGAATTTTTATTTTTGAAGATTTTACCTATTAACCAACCATAAACAAACTTTGATGACATTCCATTTTTTCATTCTTTGAAATCTTTTTAGATCTTTAAACTTGAGCTAAAACCACATGTAAACAAACTTTAAGATAAACATAAACAAACTTTGATGACATTCCATTTTTTTAATTTTCGAAATATTTTTAAAACTTTAAATATTAGCTAAAGACACATGTAAATAAACTTTAAGATAAAGTGCAAAACGTAATTGTGTTTTATGAATGTTTTTTTTGGAGGACTTTTTAGTTTATGTTTAATTTGTTTTATTGTTAGAATTTGGTAAAAAATTTGATTTAATTTTAATTTATTAAGTAGTATTTTTAGAAAGTTTAAATTTAAGTTAAATCTGATCTAATTCAATAAAAATTAAATTTGATTTAAATTAAATTATTTTTAAAAATTTAAATTTAAATTAGATATCTAAAAAGATTTAGTTCATTCTTAGGTTAATTTATTAGGAGTAGGGGGTGACAAACGGAGAAATCTGTCCCATCCCATCAAAAGTCCGCCATCTGGCGGGCTGGTCCGTCCCGCCCTATCTAGTGAGGCGATCCTGAATTCTTACACCGTCTCGCCTAACGGCGGGCTGACAGGTTGGCCCGCCAAATCTTTTTTTTTATATATACTATTAAATATTAAACAATATATATAATTTCACAAGTATTTCAATAAATTTATAATTTCTAAAGATATAAAAAAATTATAATTTCTAAATTCATAAATATTAAAGTCTTTATAATCACAAATATATAATAAACATAATTATTAACCAATTTTTTTAAAACAAAATAATAAAACTAACATTGTTCAAAGCAAGACAAACATCGTCCAAAACATATAATTAAACATCTTTAAGTTTATAATCAATCAAATATAAAACATAATCCAAAATATAACTTAGAACATTTTCAATTATCATCTTCATCTTCTTGTAGACCAATAACATCATAGAAATTTGTAAAAAAATGTCATAACCAAAAAAACATCTGATCTAATGGAAAAGCCCGCCCTATCCTGCCAAAACCCGTCAAATTTAGTGGTCTCAAATTTTTAATCCAGTCTGCCTTTTTTGGTGGGTTACGTAGTCTGGTCCAACAAATTTCTATCTGTTTGTCACTTTTAGTTAGGAACTTATTTAAAGATTTCTTGTTACTTATTTTGAATTAATTTTTATGAATAATTTAAAAAAAAACCTTAAGTGTAAATACGAAAAATAGAATAATTTTCTTAATTATTACATCTAAAAATCAAATTAAAGTAAAGTATCTTTTCTTAAAATTTTCAACTTATTTAGGTACCGTTCTATATCATCTAGTGATCTAGCCCCTTCAAATGTTTAAAATTTTTGTTTTCCTTATAATTCCCACATTTTTGTCCTCTAGTGTGTATTGATTATACAAAGTGAATGGCAAACATAAATGGTGTTTTATGAATGTTTCTACAAGATAATTTCGAGTTAATACTCAAAATGAATTCTGAAATTCGATCACCAATTTAATTTGATTTTGTAATTTTTAATTGATTCAATTTATATTCTAAAATTTTAAAGCGTGACTTAAATTGACCTTTTCATTCAATTCCATTACCGGAGTAATGATGTAGCACCCAAATTTCATCACATGTCTTTCATTCTTTTTTTTATTATTACCATTACCATCTCCCTTCTACCAACATTCTCTCTCTTCCAACAAATAACAATATTCATAATTCACCAACACCCACACATTTTCACTATCATAGTTTTGAAGAACATGACACCTACACTCACCATTCTTTCATGACTGCAAACAGACAGCAAATCAATGAATGTGACATTGTTAGGGGCAACACCATGAACCACCATCGGTGAAAAAAGCTGCAATGCTTGCTTACCATGACTATTTATCGCCATGCCGCAAATAACAGCACCCCAGAAAATAATATTCTTATGCACAATCATGTTAAAAATCTTGCACCCATTTTCATGTAACTACACTTAGCATATATGTTGAGCAATACATTTTCAATATTACCATCAATTACAAGGTCACACCACCCATTGCCCCAAATTCGAAGCACCTGTTAGGAAATTATTTTAATTTCCTAATTTGTTTGTGGATAATACATATATTAATTATAATCACAAATTATACTATTTTAAATTAAATGACTTATATAATGGTGATATCATTTATTGTTATAAATGCTAAATTGAATAAGTTATTATTACTTTTGATTTGGAATTAAATGAGAATAAAATCAGATATTATCTTTTGTTCCTTAGATAATTATCTTTTGGATTTTAGATATATTATCTTTTAGACTTTAGATACAATTTTATTTAGGCTTTAGGGTTTAATGGGTGCCATGCTCAAATATAAATAGGTTTTCAGAGTTTCGGTCCCCAATATACTAAAGTCTCCTTTGTTACTCTTTCCCCATCAAAAGAGTCACAATTCAGCCGCCTAGGGATACAGAAGGCTTTGATTGAGGAAGATCGAAGGAACCACAAGACTAAAACAATCCTTCCGTTTAATTTCTAATTTCTATTAGTAAAGGTACGCTTCTGCATTATGATATATTTTTTGTGATTCAATATGAATAATCTTGATTAATAAAATAATTTATTCCAACAAGTGGTATAAGAGCCATCCATAATTAAGTCATCGAAAATATTCGATTTTATTTTATTGGATCAAAATATATATATATATATATATATATATATATATATATGTGTGTGTGTCGTTTACATTACATATAAAATTGTTGTGCGTTTTGGTGAAATTGTTTCCACTATACGCGTGCGTCATATGTGTATATGTATATTGGTGATTGTTATGGTAACTAAAAGTGTTTGTCTAATTTATTAAAAGGGGTTAAAAATTAATATTTAATTTTAAAAGTATAAAAGTAAATAATTATTAAATATTCAAAAATTATCATAAAAAGTAGATTAGACAAAAATTAGACACCAAATTATAAGCACCATAGAATTTACCATGTATATTAGTACGTTAACTGATGCATCATGGATTTTTTATTATGTATGTGCGACTGTTATATATATATTGTCCCCATTTGGATTGCTTTATATATACTTTCGGCTGCTTATATATATTTTACCGTATCCATTTTTTAAATTTGATATAGTAATTGATTTATTTTGAAACATTAGTACAAAGTATTACTATAATTATCTCGGATCTAACTGTGTATGTTATCAATTTGGTATAAAATTAATTAATTATCCTTTTAGGATATAAGGATTAATATGTATATGTCACTTATGTGAATATTGATTGATTCAAAAAGAGATTTATATTTGGCCAAGTTATGTGTACATATTAATAATAATATAAAAAAATTGAGTAATAAAAAATATTATTTAATTATTACATAAGGAAACTAGTAACAATTTGGATTATTATACCCACCCATTTTTTAAAGTTTTGGTTTTGGAATAAATTGATTGAACATTATGCTGCCAAAGTAGCCTCTTTTGTGAAAATTGATTTATTTAAAACATTAGGGATATGATGATATGTAATTCATGCGAATATTAGTCAGCCCAAAAGAAGGTCTATATTTGGCCAAATTACATACACATATTGATGGTAAATATGTGTTTGGGTAACTAATTAAGAATAAAGTAATGCTTATTATTTATGCGGACAATAATCGGCCCAAAGGAAGTTTATTGTTTGGCCAAATAATAAGCATTGTACACTTTTGTTTATTTTCTATTAATTATGCGATCAATAATCGGCCCAAAGGAAGATTATCGTTTGGCCAATTAATAGAAATTATATACGGTAATAAATAGGTTGCGAAGTTTAAGTTTCCATGTCCGCATTCAGTCGGTCCAAAGAAAGGCTTAATGTGTGACATAAATTTTGACAATATTTGATTACTGCAATGAGAGTATCACTTACAGTTAATTTTTCTATCCAAAGATTGAAAACTAAGGTTGTTCTAGATATCTCAATATGGATTTTTTCCCGTTATTTAACTAATATTTACTGCATGTTCCTTTTGTTATAATCCAGAAACTATGGCTTTAGCTACCAATGTTTCTGCACAAATTAGCAGTATTCCTATGCTGAATTATTCAAACTTTAAAGTTTGGAAGGATACCGTGGAGATTATCCTCCATTGTATGGATCTAGATAGAGCTCTTCGAGAGGAGAAATCCACTTCCACTCCTGAAAACCTTAATGAGGTTAAAATAGAGAAGTGGGACAAATCCAATCGAATGAGTATTATGATAATGAAACGCTCAATTACTGAGGATAAAGATGCCAAACGTAAGAACCCGCATTTTTACGTAAAACCGTTTTAATAAAATAATTTTAGTGCTCGGAATAGATTTAAAATTTAGAAGTTTTAATTTGAAAATAAAAATGTGAAATTTGATTTTAGTGAATTTTTCTAAGCTGGAAAATGTATTTCTTTTGAAAAGTTTTTGTAAAAATACGTACTGACACTTAAGCTGGCAGTATCAGCTCTAGACTGTCCAGTATCGCGTATTTTGAAAAATAATATTTTGAAGATTGGTTTATTATTTTGAAAGGACAAAAATAATTTTGGAATCGAAAACCGGACACTAATCTTAAAGGTTTTGGGCCAAAGTGGGCCAAACGGACCAAAAACGTTAACGAATTGGACCGGGCCCAAACCGAGCCCAAGGCCCAATATATATGCTCATTTAATGAGCAATCAGCCCATTCCACTCTAAAACCAAGAGGGAGGGCGCAACTTTGAGAGAGGGAAGAAGAGTGGGGGTTTCATTATTCACCTCCACCTTCCGGGAGCCATAACTTTTTATCCGAAATATCGATTGACGAGCCGTTTGTGGCCACACAAATCTCTCAACGAGCTCTTCCTTTCTATCTAAAGAAATCTGGTAAGAACTTGCATCTCACTCTTCAGTTTCGTGCCCTAAGTTCTGCGCATTTTTGGATTATGGTTTTGAGTAGATTTTGTGGTTTTGCTTGTTTAAGTGATCTCTAGTAGCAAGTAATTGATGAATTTTATCCCTAATCTCGTTGGGTAAGGTAAGGTTTCACCAAAACCTTGTGTTTAGTTGTTTCATGTATCTTAGATTTTGATTTTGGTGATATATGTGTTGTTAGTTTGAGCCTTGGTGTTGGTTGGAGTTGGTTGAGGCTTTGGATCAAGTTTGGTGGTTTTGTTTGGTGATTGGAGTGTTTGAGAATCGACCAAGGTATGGTTTCAGTTTTCTTTATGTAATATATAATGTTCATGGACACTTAGACTAGTGGCCCATAGGATAGGATTGAATTGGATATGTGGTTGTTGTGGTATATGTATGATGATGGTAATTATTGAGGATTATTGGTGCTAATGATGTATTATGATATTGGTTAATGTTAGTTATTGTTTGGTGATAAATTGTTGGAATTGATGAGGATTTATAGTGGTTGTTGATGTTGGTTGGTTGATGATGCTTGATGAATTGATGTTGCAAATGTTGTTAAATAGTGATATTGAGGTATGAGGTATATTGAATTTTAAATGAATATGTATTGTTGATTATTGATACGAAGCATGAATGAGGTTGTTGACGAAGATTGCTAGTGAAAGAATGATGATTGGTAAAGGTGTTGGTGGAAGATTGATTATAGTGTTTTATATTTGATGTTTGGATTGATGAATGTTGAAGGGGTTGATAATTTGAGATATTAAATGTTGAATGGTTTAGAATATTGTGTGAGTGAGAAAATGGTTGAAGTAGTGTTTGTATAAATTTTGGACTGTTTTGGTTTGGTTGATATGTGATTGAATTGGTATTGGATTGAGGTTTGGTTAAAAATTGAGTTTGTGAGATTTTGGGTATAAATAGATTTTGATGAACTTTTCTTGGTCATAACTTTTGCCTCAATTTTTCAAATTGAATGAAATTGGTTTAGAATTAAAGATCTTTGAAAACCCTTCGATTTGATATAAAGTTTGTAAAATTTAGAATTTTGTAGAGGAAGTTATGATCATTCAAAGATTGGTGTTGAAATCTAAAAATTTTACAGAGTTACAGAATTTTGTGATTTCTGGTATGTGCGCACGCACAACCCTGTAAGATTTTAGACCTGTGCGCACGCACAGGCAGGGATGGGCATGCTGTTTGCAGCGCTAGCACAGCTTGTGCGCGCACACACCAATGAGGAATTGCAACCTGTGCGGACGCACAGCCCTGTGCGCACGCACAAGTTGGGAAAGTAAATGCCTGTGCGAACGCACACATCTTAAAATCTTCTGGCGTGCATATGCACACTGCTGTGCGTACGCACACGTCCTGTTTTATAACTTAAACTTTGTTTTTTTTAAACTATTTCACTTTCCCAACAAGGTTGTAAGTTTTTATAACACCATTTTAAGACTTTTGGGTCTAATTTTGAGTATTAGAACATGGGATATAATCTAAGGGTTCTGGTAGATGATTTTATGATAAATTAAAAAAGCGAAGGCCTAGGTTTCTGGTGTGCTAAGAATGGTTTGGGTGGAGATTAAAGAAGAATTGGTATATGAGATGAGAACTAAGGAACTATGAATTCGGAATGGAAATCATGAATTGAGGACGTTTGAGATGAGTCGATGACTCGAAGATAAATGATGATATTAATGAATATTGAGAATTGATAACTGAGAGTGATTTGAGATGAAGAATGGTAACGTCTGGTGATGTTTTGATGATGAGGAAATGATTGGATTATATGAGAGTGTGCAGAGCCTATATCTCCGGCGTGGCAGATTGTTCTGCTGTATGACCAGTTTTGTTGAGAGTGTGCAGGGCCTATATCCCCGGTGTAGCAGATTATTCTGCTGCATGATTTGTTGTGGTTATTTCCTTCTCTGCTGCAGGAAGTGTGCAGGGCCTATATCACTGGCGTAGTAGAAGAACTGCTGCATGAGTGTGCAGGGAACTATATCCCTGGCGTGGCAGAAAAGGCTACATCCGGGAGGATGTGTCGGGTTGGCATTTACGGACCGACAAGTGATATCACGAGCCAATAGGACAGGCATTCATCATATGCATATTCTATATGCTTGCTTGCTTTGATTACTTGAGTTTGCCTAATTGTATAATATGCCTACTTGCTTCTTGACTTACCTGTTCCATGTATGAATTCTACCTGTGCTTTCCTTGCTTGCATTATCTGTGTTTGTTTGGTGTTGAGGAGGTTGGGTAGGCGGCGGCGATGGGATTGCACGGAGGTTCGGTTGGCGAAGGCTGTGGGATACAGCGGTGTGACTAGTTCTAGTTAGAAATCCCCTAAGTTAGAAAATCCTGCTTATGATTTATGGTCTAAGTTCTTTATTTATTTATATTTATTCTAAGCTTGAATATCAATATGTGATGTGAAGTTCTAGGATTGCCTTCGGCGTCCCAGAGCCTTACATCTTACATCATTGGGCACTGTTACCATACTGAGAACCTCCGGTTCTCATTCCATACTTTGTTGTTGTTTTTCAGATGCATGTCGTAATCTATCGGTGAGATTGCGGATATGGTGACAGAGCGGAGTATGGTTCTTTGTTAGTTTAATTTATTTTACTTTGTTATAGTTACTCTCACATCTTTTGTATTTTATCTTTATGGCCTTAGAGGCTACTGTTCCGAGGGTTACCTGAAACTGGAGGTCGATCTCGGACGAGATCTTCTGAACTGGTCAGTGCTGATGTGTCCGGCTGGTTGGTGGCGGCCGGAGCTGTCGTGTCCAACTTGTTGGACTTGGCTGCACTGCTGATCCTTCACCACTGGACGGTGGGGGTACCTGCAAGAGACTCCAATGCTTAAGTTAGCATGGGTATTAAACATGTTTTTAGTAGAATCAGAGTATGAGTTATACCTGGGTGCTCCAGTGTATTTATAGTAGTTGTAGAGTGACCTTTCTGGAGATAAGATAGTTATCTTATCTTATCTTATCTTATCTTTGAATGAGGTCAGCTTATCTTCAACGGAACCACCTTTCTCTCTGTAGGCTTGGGCTGCCTTTGGATTAGGTTGTGTTCTTTCGTTTTGGGCCTTCTTGGGCCTCTGTGGCATTTTGTCCGAGCTCTTTATGAAGAGGTCGGTCATTGGCCGAGCTCTTTGAGAAGAGGTCGGATAGTCTGACCTGAAGAGGTCGGTCGGCTTGTCGCTAAACATCCCGGGTCGGACAGCTTGACCCAGGGTATGAACAGTGCCCCTGCTTGAGTTCGATCTTTCCGTGAGATTGTGCTTTTCAGAAATTCGATCTCTTTGGAAGTCGTGCTCAAGCATCTGTCTGGCTTGTTTCTTCATTGCTTTGCAATCTTTTGCAGATTTTCTAGAGGTTTGGTACTTCACAGTCCAACCTCTTTTGAGTAGTAGTGTGGGTTTTCTTCCCGTGCCTTCTGGATCGCGCCTTGCTTTAAGTTTGTGTTGACAACCCTCTGCTTTGGCAAAGTTATCCCTGTGGCTTGATATCCGGACTTTTAGTAACTTGTCCAATGACTTTTTAGTGTTCTTTATATAGAACCTTTTTTAGTCTTGGATGACGTTTGTAGCCCTGTTTGAGATTGTGCCTTCTTTGAGTGGAGTTGTATCCCTTTTAGCTAAGCACATTTGAGCCTTAAGTTGTTTCTCAACCTTTTGGCTTGTTCTATTTTGAGATCGTACTTGCGCCTCTTCTTAGCTGACGTCGTCCTGTACGACTTTGCCCCTGCTTGAGTTCGGACCTTTCCGTGAGATCGTGCTTTCGGAGCTTTGATCTCTTTAGGGAAGTCATGCTCAAGCATCCTGACTTTGGTCGATCTTAAGTAGTTTCTCCTTGTGTGAGTTTGGTATTGCCCCTTTTTAGTTTGTTGAGAGGTCTTTTCAGCCTTCTTCCGATTTGTTTGTCTTCACTGCTCGGGCTTTTTAGTCATAATCCAACAACTTTTTATAGTTTGTTTGGATGACTTTTTAGCGCCGTCTTTGAGGCTGTGCTTTTTGCTTTTTAAGTAATGTCTTTTTTCAAGACTTCGTACTTTTCAGCGAAGCACTTCTGGCTTTGGTCTTTTGACCTTTTGAGAGGTATTCGGATTGTTTGGGTATAGATTGTCGACTTCTTTTCTCTGTGTTCTTGCCCTGTTGTTGCCTCCAAAGGGTGCCCCTGGACTTTCGTGTGAGTCCTGGGGTTTCCCTTTTTCTGCCACGTCTGTCACTTGATGTTCTGCTATTATTGTCCGAGTTGTTTCCTTATTTGCCCGAGTTGTTTGGTAGTAATCCTATATTCGACCTATGTCTTTGAGATGTCTACTAAGATCCCAGACAGCATGTCTGATTAGCTGGATTTCATAGTTTTAATGTGTGTTACTGTGGCTGACCTTGAGTACATCCCTTATACCGCCTTTGAGATTGACTTGTTGTGGTCTTGTAATGTAGCCTAGATGAGGTTTCTGTTATTGTCCCCTGGTTTGGTGTTGGCTAGTTTTGAAAATGCATCAGCTCGGGCATTCTATGTGTCGGACTTCCTTTTCCCCGATTTTGTCCGAGCTGTTGGTGCTAGCTGGTTTTGAAAATGCATCAGCTCGGGCATTCTATGTGTCGGACTTTATTTTCCCCGATTTGTTCGAGCTGTTTTCTATTTTTGTCCAGGGTCCCCCGAATTGTCCGAGATGTTCTCTGGTTTTGTCCAGGGTCCCCCGAATTATCCGAGCTGTCATCTGTAGGATTCTTCCAGCTAAGTTTATTTTCTGTAGGATGCCTTTTATGGGCTGGTTGGTCCGAACTCTGATAGTGTGAGCTTGAAAGTATGGGTGGAGTCGTTGAGAGGTGAGTACAAGGGCGTAGGTGAACTTTTTCTATCTTTTGATAGTTTAGTTCGGCCCCTTGTAGAGCTTTGCTGATGAAGTAGATGGGTTGTTGCCCACTTTCGTCTTCTCTGACTAGTGCTGAGGCTATTGCCCGACTTCCCACTGCGAGGTATAATATGAGTTCTTCACTTTTCCGGGGTCTGGTGAGAATGGGTAGTTGCCCCAAGAATTTTTGAAATCTCGGAAGGCTTGTTTGCATTCCGTTGTCCTTTTCAAACCTCTCTCCCTTCCTTAATATACCTCTTTGAGGTGTCTTTTGCAAGATGATTTGGAGATCGAACCTCCTGTGAATCCTCCATTTATCATATGAACACGTCTCTTAGGGGGGTGAGGTAGACATTCAAACTTGTCCGATCTCTTTGTTGTGAGGTGGATCTTCAACTCGTCCGACCTCTTTGTTGTGAGGTGGACCTTCAACTCGTCCGACCTCTTTGGTGTGAGGTAGACCTTCAACTCGTCCGGCCTCTTTGTTGTGAGGTGGACTTTTAGCTCGTCCGACCTCTTTGTTGTGAGATGGACCTTCAACTTGTCCGACCTCTTTGGTGTGAGGTGGACCTTCAACTCGTCCGACCTCTTTGTTGTGATTGGGCGAGGTGGTGGGATCTTCTCAGTGTTGTATATTTCTCGGTAAACACCCACAAGAGACACCCAAAGAGGGGTGTAATTGTGGTGTTTTCTAGGCTTCTCACCGGGTTGATCTTCTTTTTTCTTGGATTCTTTATCCTTGTCCCGTGGTGGGTTAGGAGAATTCGATTTTTGAGCTGTCTCTCAATCGGGAGTTCTCCTCCATATTGATATAGTTTTCCGCCCTTTCTTGAACCTCGTTTAGAGATGTTGGATACTTCTTGGATATTGAGTGGCGGAAGGGTCCTTCTCTTAGGCCATTGATGAGTCCTATGATGGCCGCTTCTATTGGGAGACTTTGTATGTCAAGGCATGCTTTGTTGAATCTTTCCATGTAGTTGCAGAGACTTTTCCGATCTCCTTACTTGATAGACTTGGGGCGTGCTTGGCTTTGTCATTTTGGATGCAGAATCTGGCCAGGAATTTCTTGGCTAGGTCATTAAAGCTTGAGATGGACTTAGGAGGTAAGTTGTCGAACCATCTAATTGCTGTCTTTGTGAGAGTTGTTGGAAAAGCTTTGCAGCGAACAGCGTCTGAGGCCTCCGTGAGATACATCCTGCTTCTGAAATTGCTAAGATGATGGCTTGGATCTTATGTGCCGTCGTACGGGGTCATGTCGGGAGCTTTGAAGTCCTTGGGAATTTTAGTTTTCATGATTTTCCTAGTGAATGGATCTTGATCTTTGCGTGAGTTGTCCTCAGGGGTGGTCCGGGTAGCCCTTGTTTTGAGATCGGCTTCAAGTTGTAGGAGTTTATCTTCTAACTCTCGACGTCGCCTTACCTCTCTTTGTAGATCCTTACCAACTTCTCGTTGATACTGGCTTTCTTTTTCAAGTTGCTTTAGGCAATCTTGAAGTGCTTCTATTACTCCCAGATTTGATGAGTTTTTGTTTCCGTTAGATTCCGGAGTATCTTTTGGTGTAGCGTCCGTATTTTTGTGCGGCGTTCTGTTCTCTAGATCTGAATCATGGTCGTCCGCCATGGTGATGGGATGACTTCCAGGTCCCCGGCAACAGCGCCAATGTTTCGAGGGTTACCTGAAACTGGAGGTCGATCTCGGACGAGATCTTCTGAACTGGTCGGTGCTGACGTGTCCGGCTGGTTGGTGGCGGCCGGAGCTGTCGTGTCCGACTTGTTGGACTTGGCTGCACTGCTGATCCTTCGCCACCGGAGGGTGGGGGTACCTGCAAGAGACTCCGATGCTTAAGTTAGCATGGGTATTAAACAGATTTTTAGTAGAATCAGAGTATGAGTTATACCTGGGTGCTCCAGTGTATTTATAGTAGTTGTAGAGTGACCTTTCTGGAGATAAGATAACATCTTATCTTATCTTATCTTATCTTTGAATGAGGTCAGCTTATCTTCAACGGAACTGCCTTTCTTTCTGTAGGCTTGGGCTGCCTTTGGATTGGGTTGTGTTCCTTCGTTTTGGGCCTTCTTGGGCCTCTGTGGCATTTTGTCCGAGCTCTTTATGAAGAGGTCGGTCATTGGCCGAGCTCTTTGAGAAGAGGTCGGATAGTCTGACCTGAAGAGGTCGGTCGGCTTGTCGCTAAATATCCCGGGTCAGACAGCTTGACCCAGGGTATGAACAGCTACGTTGAGAGATAGGTTGTATAAGCTATTTTAATTCTAAAACTCGGTATTTTTATATTTGTAACTAGTCGGCTTAAACTCCGCAATCTGCGGCTAGTTCCCTATGTTTATATTACTATATCTATACATTTGTTCTATTCTCTTGCACCTATATCTTGTTTCTTATACGTTAGCTTCGTGTGAATATTTTGTGCTTTTTAAATCTTATTTTGAGCTATATTCTTCATCAGGCTTCTAGAATATATTATTTCCTTCTATATATAAATATGTATAAGCCTTAGGACTGTCGTAACCCCTGATTAACCTTTGCTTTACGGCTAGAGGTAAGGCTTAGGGTAATTGGGGTGTTACATTTAGTGGTATCAGAGCGGTTCGTCCTTGTGAGCCTGAGGGATGGACCGATTGTGCTTCGTTGCACACTCTGGGTTATTTTTCTTTAATGCTATTTAGGTTATCTACTTGATATTTCATAGCATGCTTGTTTGTGAGTACCTTTTTGGGATAATTGAAGCACTAGACTTTTGATATTGAGACTGATCACTTTGATATCGACTGTTTGGTGTGGAAAGGAAACCCGAATGGTAACTCACGAATGAGGCCGGTCACGTTAACGGAGAGGAAGTGAGGATGGCTAACCCACCGTATGCGTTACGAGCTCCACATGTTTCGGAAAACCAGTTCGTGGAGTTGCGGCATATCGGATGATGGGTGTGGCTTAACACTTGTGGTAACTGAAGTAATGAGTGATGCTTTTGCGATTTTTACTTAAGATTTTTAAATTCTACACGGTATGGCTTGGATTCTTGTTAAGAAGGTTTTAAAGCTTAAAACGATTTTGAAAATTTGTTTGAAACTGTTGAAAAGAGTTTGAAAAACTGTTGGTTTGATTTATTGGTAATGGGTTGAGAGTTGGTAACGATTTAATATTAAAGTTGGTTGGATTTTGAAAGTTATTTGACATTGGAATTATTTGATATTGAAGTTAGATGAGAATGGATTGGAAAACATGGTTTTGGTTGGGACCCGAAAAGGGTGGTAAAGTCTAAGTTTTAGGAGAGATACTGCCAAAATTTTTATGAAATTTAAGATTTTGTTTTAAGAATGTGATTTAGAAAAGGAATGAATTTGAGAGGTTCTATTACTTGGTTCTTGATTTATTAAGAAGTAGATGTTTTTCGAGTTTAATCTGTCCACGGGAAGTGGATGTTTTAAGATTGATTTAAATGAGAAAGGACCTATGTTTTGAAGTTTGATTAAAGAAGTATTTTTGGAAGAGTTTTAGTGAATTTTAAAAGAAGTTGAACTTTGATTAATTAGGTTCGTTTTGCTTTTGAAGTATTCTTTAAATTTTGACTCAGCAAGACTAAACAACTCCGAGCTTTAGAAAGGTTTCCGATTTACAAACGAAATGGAATTGGCTTTTAAGCATTTTGGTTTTGAAAGTGGCTCGGAACTTCTGGCCTACATGCCTTGATTTTGATTTTAAGTCTCCATTTTAAATGGTTTCAATTTGAGTAATTATGATTCCGAGGATTTCTAAAGAGTTTAAGAAGTGAGGCAGGTTATTCTTCCCTAGAGTCTTGTGTCTTCTCAAAGAAAGTTCCGTTTTAAGGTGATGATTGAAAGTCTCTTGGAAGTTTTGTGAAATGTTATAATAAGTGACTAAGATTTGAAAGGAAATTGATTTTGAGGAAAAAGTTGAATTATGAGTTTGAAGAGAATTGAGAAATAAAAAGTGACTTATGCCTTGAATAATGATTGGTTTGATATTAATCTTATTTTGAATGATATTGTTTAAAAAGAAAAAGTGAGTTCTATGATTTTATCAATTTGTGAACTTGGTTTCTAAATTATCTTGTTGAATGCGAATTTAAATTGAAAAGTTTTAACCGAGGGAACCGTGATTTCAAGTATTTGACTTGCGAACAAATGATTTTGACTCCTTTGAAAAAGCGTTAACAAGGAATATGTTTAGATTGAATTTTTTTGAAGATTTTGAAAAGTATTACAAAATCGATATTTGTTTTAAGGAAAACTTCGGGTGCGCAATGACGATAATCAGAGTGACGCAGCGGAAGGCGAAAGGAAACATCGACACGGTGGGACGTTTTGATAGGGATATGTCGCGTCAGTCGGATTTTCGAGGGCAAAAATCTTTTTAAGGAGGGGAGGATGTAAGAACCCGCATTTTCATGTAAAACCGTTTTAATAAAATAATTTTAGTGCCCGGAATAGATTCAAAATTTAGAAGTTTTAATTTGAAAATAAAAATGTGAAATTTGATTTCAGTGAATTTTTCTGAGTTGGAAAATGTATTTCTTTTGAAAAGTTTTTGTAAAAATGCGTACTGACACTTAAGCTGGCAGTACCAACTCTAGACTGTCCAGTATCGTGTATTTTGGAAAATAATATTTTGAAGATTGTTTTATTGTTTTGAAAGGACAAAAATAATTTTGGAATCGAAAACCGGACACTAATCTTAAAGGTTTTGGCCCAAAGTGGGCCAAATGGACCAAAAACGATAACAGATTGGACCGGGCCCAAACCGAGCCCAAGGCCCAATATATATATGATCATTTAATGAGCAATCAGCCCATTCCACTCTAAAACCAAGAGGGAGGGCGCAACTTTGAGAGAGGGAAGAAGAGTGGGTGTTTCACTATTCACCTCCACCTTCTGGGAGCCATAACTTTTGATCCGAAATTTCGATTGATGAGCCGTTTGTGGCCACGCGAAACTCTTGACGAGTTATTCCTTTCTATCTAAAGAAATCTGATAAGAGCTTGCATCTCACTTTCCAATTTCGTGCCCTAAGTTCTGCGCATTTTTGGGTTATGGTTTTGAGTAGATTTTGTGGTTTTGATTGTTTAGGTGATCTCTAGTAGCGGATAATTGATGGATTTTACCCCTAATCTTGTTGGGTAAGGTAAGGTTTCACTAAACCCTTGTGTTTAATTGTTTCATGTATCTTAGGTTTTGATTTTGGTGATATATGTGTTGTTAGTTTGAGCATTGGTGTTGGTTGGAGTTGGTTGAGGCTTTGGATCAAGTTTGGTAGTTTCGTTTGGTGATTGGAGCGTTGGAAATCAGCCAAGGTATGGTTTTGGTTTCCTTTATGTAATATATAATGTTCATGGACACTTAGACTAGTGGCCCATAGGATAGGATTGAATTGGATATGTGGTTGTTGTGGTATATGTATGATGATGGTAATTGTTGAGGATTATTGGTGCTAATGATGTATTATGATGTTGGTTAATGTTAGTTATTATTTGGTGATAAATTCTTGGAATTAATGAGGATTTATAGTGGTTGTTGATGTTGGTTGGTTGATGATGCTTGATGAATTGATGTTGTAAATGTTGTTAAATAATGATATTGAGGTATGAGGTATATTGAATTTTAAATGAATATGTATTATTGATTATTGGTACGAAGCATGAATGAGGTTGTTGACGAAGATTGATAGTGAAAGAATGATGATTGGTGAAGGTGTTGGTGGAAGATTGATTATAGTGTTTTATATTTGATGTTTGGATTGATGAGTGTTGAAGGGGTTGATAATTTGAGATATTAAATGTTGAATGGTTTAGAATGTTGTGTGAGTGAGAAAATAGTTGAGGTAATGTTTGTATGAATTTTGGACTGTTTTGGTTTGGTTGATATGTGATTGAATTGGTATTGGATTGAGGTTTGGTTAAAAATTGAGTTTGTGAGATTTTGGGTACAAATAGATTTTGGTGAACTTTACTTGGTCATAACTTTTGCCTCAGTTTTCCAAATTGAATGAAATTAGTTTAGAATTAAAGATCTTTGAAAACCCTTCAATTTGATATAAAGTTTGTAAAATTTGAAATTTTGTAGAGGAAGTTATGATAATTCAAAGATTGGTGTCGAAATTTAAAAATTTTGCAGAGTTGTAGAATTTTGTGATTTTTAGTATGTGCGCACGCACAACCCTGTAAGATTTTAGACCTGTGCGGACGCACAGACCTATGTGCACGCACAGGCAGGGATGGGCATGCTGTTTGCAGTGCTAGCACAGCTTGTGCGCGCACACACCAATGAGGAATTGCAACTTGTGCGGACGCACAGCCCTGTGCGCACGCACAAGTTGGGAAAGTAAATGCCTGTGCATACGCACACATCTTAAAATCTTCTGGCGTGCGCGTGCACACCTCTGTGCGTATACACACGTCCTGTTTTATAACTTAAACTTTGTTTTTTTAAACTATTTCACTTTTCCAACAAGGTTGTAAGCTTCTCTAACACCATTTTAAGACTTTTGGGTCTAGTTTTGAGTATTAGAACATGGGATATAACCTAAGGATTCTGGACTTCTGGTAGATGATTTTATGATAAATTAGAAGAACGGAGACCTAAGTTTCTAGTATGCTGAGAATGGGTTGGGTTGAGATTAAAGAAGAATTGGTATATGAGATGAGAATTAAGGAACTATGAATTCGGAATGGAAATCATGAATTGAGGACGTTTGAGATGAGTCGAGGACTCGTAGAGAAATGATGATATTAATGAATATTGAGAATTGATAACTGAGAGTGATTTGAGATGAGGAATGGTAACGTCTAGTGATGTTTTGATGATGAGGAAATGATTGGATTATATGAGAGTGTGCGGAGCCTATATCTCCGGCGTGGCAGATTGTTCTGCTGCATGACCAGTTTTGTTGAGAGTGTGCGGGGCCTATATCCCCGGCATAGCAGATAGTTCTGCTGCATGATTTGTTGTGGTTATTTCCTTCTCTGCTGCAGGAAGTGTGCGGGACCTATATCACTGGCGTAGTAGACTCCCTACTACATGAGTGTACAGGGCACTATATCCCTGACGTGGCAGAAAAGGCTACATTCGAGAGGATGTGTGGGGTTGGCATTTACGGACCGACAAGTGATATTACGAGCCAATAGGACAGACATTCATCATATGCATCTTCTATATGCTTGCTTGCTTCGATTACTTGAGTTTGCCTAATTGTATAATATGCCTATTTGCTTCTTGACTTACCTGTTCCATGTATGAATTCTACATGTGCTTTCCTTGCTTGTATTATCTGTGTTTGTTTGGTGCTGAGGAGGTTAGGTAGGCAGCGGCGATGGGATTGCACGGAGGTTCGGTTGGCGAAGGCTGTGGGATACATCGGTATGACTAGTTCTAGTTAGAAATCCCCTAAGTTAGAAAATCCTGCTTATGATTTATGGCCTAAGTTCTTTATTTATTTATATTAATTCTAAGCTTGAATATGAATATGTGATGTGAAGTTTTAGGATTGCCTTCGGCGTCCCGGAGCCTTACATCTTACATCATTGGGAACTGTTACCATATTGAGAACCTCTGATTTTCATTCCATACTTTGTTGTTATTTTTCAGATGCATGTCATAATCTACTTCGGTGAGATTGCGGATATGGTGACAGAGTGGAGTATAGTTCCTTGTTGATTTAATTTATTTTACTTTATTATAGTTACTCTCACATCTTTTGTATTTTATCTTTATGGCCTTAGAGGCTACGTTGAGAGATAGGTTGTATAAGCTATTTTAATTCTAAAACTCGGTATTTTTATATTTGTAACTAGTCGACTTAAACTCCGCAAGCTGCGGCTAGTTCCCTATGTTTATATTACTATATCTATACATTTGTTCTATTCTCTTGCACCTATATCTTGTTTCTTATACGTTAGCTTCGAGTGAACGTTTTGCGCTTTTCAAATTTTATTTTTGAGCTATATTCTTCATCAGGCTTCTAGAATATATTATTTCCTTCTATATATAAATATGTATAAGCCTTAGGAGTCGTAACCCCTGATTAACCTTTGCTTTACGACTAGAGGTAAGGTTTAGGGTAATTGGGGTGTTACACCAAACAGTTCCTAAAGGATGTTAAAAAAAATTCTTTACTAAGAATGAAAAGGCGGAGGCAAGTAGTCTTTTGAGCAAAATTGTCTCCATGAGGTATAAAGGTAAAGGGAACATAAGGGAGTACATTATGGAAATGTCTCATCTTGCTTCAAAATTAAAAGCACTAAAGTTAGAGTTGTCTGAAGATTTACTTGTGCATTTTATTTTGATTTCCCTTCCTGCACACTTTGGGCAATTCAAAGTGAGTTATAACACTCTGAAGGACACTTGGTCCTTAAATGAGCTTATATCTCACTGTGTGCAAGAAGAAGAGAGGCTACAGCAAGATAAGACTGAAAGTGCTCACATGGCTTCATCTTTTCAGTATAAAAGAAAGCGTGATACTACTGCGGATGTGCCTTCTCAGCAGAAAAAAGGCTAAGAAATAGGATCAAATTTTAACTTGTTTCTTCTGTAAGAAGGTGGGATACATGAAGAAGGATTGTACCAAATATGCCACCTGGCGTGTAAAGAAGGGTATAATTCTTACTTTCATTTGTTCTGAGGCTAGTTTAAGTTATACACCTGTTGATACTTGGTGGGTAGATTCTGCTGCTACTACTCATGTAAGTGTTACTATGCAGGGTTGCCTGTGGAGCCGACCACCAAGTGATGCTGAAAGATACATCTATGTAGCAGACGGCAGTATAGTTGCAGTCGAAGCTATAGGAACCTTTAGATTATGTTCCACGAGTAGATTTTACTTGGATTTATTAGAGACATTTTATGTACCGTCATTTAGACGGAATTTAGTTTCTATTTTTCATTTGGACAAATTAGGTTATTTTTGTTCATTCGGAGACAATAAAGTCAGTATCTTCTATAATTCGAATAATATTTGCTCTGGTCATTTGGTGGATAATCTATAGAGGCTTAACTTAAATTCTTATAATAATGAAATACTGCAAACGGGTACAAAACAAAAACTAAATGAGAATTCGTCATCATTATGGCACAAATGCCTAGGTCACATCTCTAAATAGAGAATTCAGAGGCTCGTGTTGTATGGAATTCTCGGACCCTTAAAATTTGGCAGACTTTGAAGTCCGCATTGAGTGCATGAAGGGAAAAAGGACGAACGAAAGGAAATTGGGTGCCAAGAGAGCTAAAGATTTCTTAGAACTGATACATACTGATATATGTGGCCCATTCCCTACTGTCTCTTGAAATGAACAACGGTACTTTATTACGTTCATAGATGATTACTCTCGTTACGGGTATCTATATTTAATTCATGAAAAGTCCCAAGTATTGGATGTTTTCAAGTCTTTCAAAGTTGAAGTTGAACTTCAACTTGGAAAGAAAGTTAAAGCTGTCAAATCTGATCGTGGTGGTGAATACTACGGAAGATATGACGGTTTAAGTGAGCAACGTCCCGGGCCTTTTGCTCTTTTCCTAGAGGAGTATGGTATTGTTCCGCAATACACCATGACAGGCAAACCTAGTATGAATGGTGTTGCAGAGCGAAGGAACAGAACTCTTAAGGACATGGTGAGAAGTATGATTAGTCATTCTTCCTTGCCTGAATCACTTTGGGGAGAAGCCTTAAAGACCGCAGTGTACATCCTTAATAAGGTGCCAAGCAAAGCAGTTAACGAAATCCCTTATGAAATTTGGACTGGAAAATGGCCCAGTATAAAGCATTTGCATATTTGGGGATGTTCGACTGAGGCGCGACCTTATAGGCCACATGAAAGAAAATTGGACTTAAGGACAATTAGTTGCTACTGTGTTGGTTATGCTGAGCGTTCACGGGGGTACAAGTTTTACAATCCTGCATCAAGGTCTATTTTTGAAACGGGAAATGCAAGATTTCTTGAGGATGTTGAGTTTGGGGGGAAGGAAAAATTAGAAATATTGCTTTTGATGAGGATTCTGTAACTGATAATAATAAGGTCTTTGTACCTATTATTGTTCAAGATACAGTTATAGTACAAGAGCACAATAAGAATTCTACTGTAGATCCAGTCATAGTACAAGAGAACAATGAGAATATCGTTGTTGCTTAAGATACTGCTACAGTACAGAAAAATAATGAGAATCCTCCTCAACCTCAATCCATGCAGCAAGCTCAACAACCTCAAGAAGTACCATTAATGAGATCCAACCAAAAAAAAAAGGAGAAAATCCATCTATGATCTCAAACAAGCTTTCCGTTAATGGTATCACAAGTTTCATCAAGTTATTACCTCATATAGTTTTGAGGTAAATATTATAGAGAAATGTGTATAACGCAAGTTCAGTGGGAGTAAATACTTTTTTTGGTCTTATATGTTGATGACATTCTACTTGCCAGTAGCGATATAGGCTTGTTGCATGAAACTAAGAAATTTCTTTCGAACAAATTTGAAATGAAAGATCTTGATGATGCCTCTTTTGTATTAGGAATCGAGATACTAAGAAATCGCTCTCAAGGTATTCTTGGATTATCACAAAAGAACTATATCGAAAAGATTTTAAGTAGATATGATATGGAAAGATATAGACCAATGGACACACCCATAACTAAAGGAGACAAGTGCAGTCTCAAGCAATGCCCTAAAAATGATATTGAGAGGACAACAATGCATGATAAACCTTATGCATCAGCACTAGAGAACTTAATGTATGCTCAAGTCTACACACGTCCTGATATATCATTTATAGTGGTAGTGTTGGGTAGATACTTGAACAATTCAGGCAGAGATAATTGGATAGCTGTTAGACGTGTAATGCGTTATTTAAAGAGAACAAAGGATTACATGCTTATTTATCGGAGATCAGAAAATTTGGAGATCATTAGGTACTCTGATTCCGATTTCATGGCATATAGTTGCGAAACTTTGTCACTGAGCTTCATGTAGTAGATGACATTGAAAGGCCATTAAATATATTTTATGACAATAAGTCAACAACACTATACTCCAACAACAATAAGAGCTTGACAAAATTGAAGCATATAGACATCAAGTTCTTAGTTGTCAAGGAGAAAGTTTAAGAAAAACATATTTCCATAGAACATATAGGAACAGAGTACATGCTAGCAAACCCATTAACCAAGGGATTGATCCCTAAAGTCTTTTATGAGCACACTCCTCGGATGGGTATCAATAATTGTGATGCCTTGGTTTAGTGGGAGTTTATTTTTTATACTATATGTTCTATGACAGATATTGAATTATTTTTCTATAGAATTAAGTTGATGGTTTATTTCATATTATGTGAAATGTTCATTTTGTAATATTTGTATTGTGTTTGATCTCAATAAAGTTTTAAAGTTGGACCAGCTAGAAATAGACATGCATGAGATCACTTGACATGTAATTTCCATATTACTCATTCAAATTTGATCTATGTCGTTAAGTATATTAGGATGGTGATTGTCGTGGTTTAGTCACGACATTAATGTGATAAAAGCTGCGGTAGTTCCATATCTAATGTATGAGACAGACCAGATTGTTAAAGTAATGAGAGAAATAGCATTCAAATGTGCGCATAAAGTTTATAAGATGTGATTATGTCAAGAAAGAATATATGTATAGCCAAAGTGGGAGATTGTTAGGAAATTATTTTAATTTCCTAATTTGTTTGTGGGCAATACATATATTAATTATAATCACAAATTATGCTATTTCAAATTAAATGACTTATATAATGGTGATCTCATTTATTGTTATAAATGCTAAATTGAATAAGTCATTATTACTTTTGATTTAGAATTAAATGAGAATAAAACCAGATATTATCTTTTGTTCCTTAGATAATTATCTTTTGGATTTTAGATATATTATGGGTTAAGTACTGAAATCGTCCCTAAGGTCTGGAGTGAAAATCAAAATCGTCCCCGACCTTTTTTTGTTATTAAAATCATCCTCAACGTTACAAAACGTTATAAAATCGTCCTTTTCTATTTTAATTTTATTTTTTTTACCATATTACCCTTCATTATTAATAAAAATAATTAAAATTAAAAATATTAAAAAATTAAAACAAAACCAACCCCACCCCACGCGTAACTCTCCCACCCCACTCCCTCACTCACCCTCTCGTAACCCCCTCACCGCCACTCCCTCACCCTCCCCTCTTCTCCTTCATTTTCTCACTCTTCCCCAATCTTCTTCTCACTCTTCCTTTCTTCACCACCATTACCACTGCCACCATAGCTATTCATTACTCATAACAAAATAAAACAAATTAACAGCAACATTTACAAAATAAAATAAATCAACAAAAAAATCAGAGGCAAAAGAACCATAACAATTTCAATAATCACAACAATTTTAATAAACAATAATTCAATAATCATCAATTACAATTTCAGTTTTCAGATCCAAAAATAGCAAAATAACAGAAGCAGTCACAGATGACCACAGAAGTTCAAGCAGAAGCAGGGCAGAAGCAAAAGAAGAAGCAAAACAAGCAGAAGCAGAAGTTCAAGTAGTCACAGAAGAAAAAGCAGGACAGTCACAGAAGAAGAAGTAGCGCCGACGAGATCCCCTCCCGATGACCATGCGACGGCGACGGCGGCAGCAGCGAGCCCTAAAAACGAATAAGTAAAGTGGCGGCGGTGGTGAGAAGAAAAATTAAAGTTAAAATTGGGGTTGAAATTTTGAAGAAAGGGGCATGAGAAAGGGGATGGGGGTTACGGGAGTGGGGTGTGGGGGTGAGGAAGTAGGTTGAGGGGGTAAGGGAGGTACGAAATTCGGGAGTCAGGAATGGGGTGTGGGGTGAGGGGTGAGGGGTGAGGGGGTGAGTTACGGAAGGAGGGAAGGGGGGGTGAGTGAGGGAGTGGGGGGGGGGGAGGTTACGTATGGAGGGAGGGGAGGGAAAGGGTGGTTGAGTGAGGGAGTGGGGTGGGGGGTGAGTTACGGATGGAGGGAATGGGGGGGGGGGAGGTGAGTGACTGAGGGAGTGGGGGGGTCACGTATGGAGGGAGGGGAGGGGAAGGGGGTGAGTGAGGGAGTTGGGTGGGGGTGAGTTACGGATGGAGGGAGGGGAGGGGAAGGGGGGTTAATGGAGGGGAAGGGGGTTAATATTATTTTTAATTTTAATTATTTTTATTAATAATGAAGGGTAATATGGTAAAAAAATAAAATTAAAGTAGAAAAGGACGATTTTATAACGTTTTGTAACATTGAGGATGATTTTAATAACAAAAAAAGGTCGGGGACGATTTTGATTTTCACCCCAGATCTTAGGGATGATTTCAGTACTTAACCCATATATTATCTTTTAGACTTTAGATACTATTTTATTTGGGCTTTAGGGTTTAATGGGTGCCATGCTCAAATATAAATAGGCCTTCAGGGTTTTGGTCCCCAATATACCAAAGCCGCCTTTGTTACTCTTTCCCCATCAAAAGAGTCACAATTCAACCGCCTAGAGATACAGAAGACTTTGGTTGAGAAAGATCGAAGGAACCACAAGACTGAGACAATCCTTCTGTCTAATTTCTAATTTCTATTAGTAAAGGTACGCTTCCGCATTATGATATATTTTTGGTGATTCTATATGGATAATCTAGATTAATAAAATAATTTATTCCAACAGCACCCTCACCCATTGCACCCGTCTTTGTGCTCCTATTAAGAGGGATCTAAAGTGTGGTGTTGTGTTTTTTCTTTTTTCTTTTTCTATTTCTCTTCAATTTGTTAATGTTAGTGATTGTTAATGTTGTTTGTTGAGGAGGAAGAACGTTAGTAGAGAGAAGATGGTGATGGTGATGGTGAGAAAGAGAAAAATTAGATAATAGAAAGACCATAAATGGCGGTGAAAATGTGTGGGTGTTGGTGGATTGTGAATATTGTTGTTTACTGGGGGAGGGAGGATGTTGGTAGAGGGGATGCGGTGATGGCGATGGTAAAAAGGAGAGACATGTGGTGAAATTTGAGTGCCACGTCATCACTTCAGTGACGGAGTTGGAAGGAAAGGCCAATTTGAGCCACACCTTAAAATTTTAGAATATAAATTGGGTCAATTAAAAATTTAAGAATTAAATTAAATCAGTGGTCAAATTTCAGAGGTCATTTTGAGTATTAGCTCAAATAACTTCTGTCAACGAAGCACATAAAATAAAAAACTGTAACCATTAAGTATTTATTTATGTGAATTTTTAATAAAAGAATTTTTTAAAATGATCTTTTTTAAAAAATAAGAATAATTTTATATTTTAATATTTTATATAAAAAAATTTATTTATCAGTTATATTTAAATACAATAATATAAAAATATTATTTTATATTTTTATTTATTTATTATATAAAGTTTTTTAATATTTTTATTTTTATTATTTAAAATTTGTCAAACAAACTGAAAATTAAAAAATATTTTTTATTAACTTAATGACTTCTAAACCAACACTAAAAACGATTCGTTTTTACTGAGCCGTACATCACTATTCTGTTGTGTTTCGCGCACTGAATATAAGAAAAAGACATCAGGTAGCGTTACGCTTAAACAGCAATACAGCACTAAAGCGCTTGATTAATATTCTATATTCTACTATATTAATAACACATCGCACGCTTAATAACAGCTATTAACGCGTTTTTAAACCCATTCCACTACAATCATGAACAATATTGCGATATCAACAAGGCGCAATCCTAAACTGTACAAAAAGATGTTAATGAAAGCCAACAAATGCCTGACTTGTTGCACATTAATAAAGACAACATTTAAGGAACTTTAGGCTCGTGCTATCAGTTTCAGAATCTCAGCAGCTTCCTTCAATCTCCTCTGTGTTATCTTTTCTTAACTGCACTAGCACTTCTACCATTTCTGCATTTCACAAAACAAAATAACATGTAACTAATTGAATTGAACTATTTCTCTAAAATCAGAATGAATAGCATGCAATTGTTATTTTTTCAATATCCTGACTTTAACAACACCTTTTCTCGTAAACTGCCTTTCTTTTAAGCCCCTTAACCGAGGAGTATCTACCCCTAAATGTCTCCTGAAGGTGGTAGTCCGTAACATCTGCAGCCAAATCTCCAACAAATATAGTGTAATCTGGACTGTCATCATGACGCCTCTCGCGGCATAAGGGCGCCATTGAATGATTGTAGTATTCTCTCAGCAGCAGCACGGCTTGTAAACTCAATAAACCCATAACCCTCGGATTGACTAGTTTGCTTATTCCTAATTACTTTAACAGATATCACCTGCAACCATATAAGTATATAACCTTAATTTATCATTTTTACACACAATATAATGAGTAATGACAGATATATAGTCCATCTAAACAAAACGCTGTTTAAACAAAAATCAAAGCTAATCAAGATCTCTACATTTTTTTCAGAAATAAAAAAAAAATTATATTTCCCAGAAACCATTTTTAAACTTTAATTCTCCAAATACGATTTTTTTTTATAGAGCAAGTTCGCGCACCCGACGAACTCTATAAAAATCATAGAGTTCGCCTAACCTCGGTGAACTCTCAAACAGTATACAGGAGTACACACAAAAATACACCGACAACAACCATGACTTCTTCAAAAAAAAATTTTAATTAAAAATTAAAAAAATAAGCCATATTTAACAATGACAATCATTATCATCGTCTACAAAAATACACAGGTACACTATAATAAGTCATATTTAACAAGGATTTTTTTAATTATAAGTCGTATTTTATTTTGAAAAAAAAATTTAAAAAATATAAATAATTTTTTTCAAAATAAAATACGACTTATAATTAAAAAAAGTTTTAATTACTCTGCAGGTCCCTATAGTTTCACCGAATTTTCAATTAGGTCCCTATACTTTTTTTTCTTTTCAATTGGGTTTCTATACCTTAATTTTTTTCAATTAAGTCCCTGTTAAGTGTTAACGGTTAACGTTCAAAAAACGTTAGTGAGTTGTGAAATGACTTATTTACCACTGTCTCCTCTCTGTAAACACTATCGTTGAACTATATGAGATTTCTCTTCTTCTCCGTTTTCCATTTTCAGTTTTCATATTCCCCAAATTTATGTCTCAAAATCAAGGAACCTCATTCATTATCTCTTCAAGAAGCTGTGTTTTCAGGAGCTCCAACCCGAAGAAAAGAAGACACCTGTGTTTTTGTAGAGAGGCAGTAACTGTCCGCCCGCCGTTCTTCAGCAGTTTCTAACCATGGTAGGAGGTATGTTACTTGTGGGAAGATACCAAAATACAACCTTTTTTAGTGGATTCATGATTTTGATTGGATTGAGGTTGATGACGGTGCAAAGAATGGGTGTCCAAATAAAAAGGAAAGACCTTATTACATAGGGTGTTTCATAATTTTGTAGGGACGATACGATGTCTGCTGTCCTATGATGTCAGCCTGGGATCTTCATAAAGCTTGGCCATGCAGATTTTAGGGTATGGCTAGAATGTTAGTTACATTGATTTTTCGGTATAGACTTTGAATTCTAATCGTAATTCTGCCTAATGAATCATGCTATGAAGCAGTTGTTGCTGGTGCGGGACATTCAGCCAATGAGGCATAGCTGCTGAACTAGTGGTTGCAAATGAGAAACTAAAAAACATAATCAAGAATAAAGGGAACTGAAGTTACTCAACAAACAAACGAAGAATAAAGGCGTGCAACGGTAGACTGATCATCCGCATGCTGCAAACATTTCTTATTCTATTGGGAATTGTTTGTTTCAAAATACTAAGCATACTGTACCATAACCCTAAAATTTTCTTTCATCATTGTTTCAAAGGAAATGGGAGGGAGTTTAATTTATTATAAATTTATTATCCTAAATGTGGTCTGTTGATTTACTTAACACGAAACACAAATCAATGGTATTATATAAATCATTGTAACTTTGGTACTGTAAAAAATCCTGTTATTACACAAATCAATGATGATACAACAAAAAACACACATTCACCCTTTTCTTCAATATTACACCAAAGCCACTAAAAATTCAATGATGATATTGAACAAATCTCTCTAATGCCCCATAGGAGCCCCCTATGTAGGATTCCTGATGGTACAGCTCCTTGGTACATGGAGACTATGAAACTTTGGTTCCTTTGGAACAGTTAAAGTCCTCCTTCCTCGTGAACAATGTTTCGAATTGGAAGCAGCACCATTACTTGTAGGTGAAGAAGCATCATTTTGACGTGGCTTTGCTGTGTCCTTTGGTGAAATCATGAAACTTGCCACCATGATGTATGTCTATGGTGAAATCTGAGTCCCCATCATTACAGGTATTAAAAACAGAAACATAATCCATTTAAAGCAACATCATCACAACCACAACAATCAACATTCAAGAATAAATAAAATTCATCATCCAATGCCATAGTAGCTCCATTCAAGCACATCATTAGAAAAATAGGTTCAGAATTGAAGTCATCCCAGTTCAGCATACATCCAGAACATGGAAAAGAATCAAGGCAATGATTGTGAAACCATCAACACAATTTATTATTTGAACATGGAACCTATCATAACATAAATTCCCAACTCAAATCTTGCGATACATCTTCCTATCTTGCTTAATTCCGTAACTCAAAATATGAAAAAGGAACCGTCAATTTATACATCTTCACAAAATTAAACTATTGCAAATCACACTTTTACACTTTCACAAATCACACTTTCACAAATCTCCCATTGAAAGCAGAATCCATTTAATAAAAACAGAAGCATAATCCATTTAAAGCAGCACCACCACAGCAACAACAGTCAACCAATGCCATATTTAAAAAAAATAACATAAACATCAACTTTTAAAACTGAAAAAAGGAGGCTTTTTTTTGTCACCTACTTGCAGAAAGTTCGAGTGCAGGGAGATGGAGCAGAGGCACAACGCGAGGACGGGAGGCTAGGCGCTCGGAGGCTCGGCAAGGGGTTTCACCGCGAGGGACAGAGACGCCTTGGCTGGACAAACAGTGGAGAAGACCTCCGACAACAATAACGCAGATGGGCCCAGCGCAGAGGCAAGGCGACGGAGAGCACACCAGCAAGCGTCCGTTGCAGTCGATGCTAGACACAGACGCCGATAACGGACCAACGCAGGAGACGCAGGAGACGGGAGCAACTTAGGGTTTCTTTTTTTCTTAGGAGTGAAATGCGAGGGGTTCTTTGGGTATTTGGGAAAAATTCAGATGAGTTCACCTAGCCACTCCAGTTAAATGACAAGAATATTCTTTTTTTTATCAAGAATATTCTATTATCTCAAACGTTATACTGACAGAAAGGGTTTAATTGAAAAAAATTAAGGTACAAGAACCCAATTGAAAAGAAAAAAAGTATAGGGACCTAATTAAAAATTCAGTGAAACTATAGGGACCTGCAGAGTTATTAAACTTTAAAAAAATCCTTGTTAAATATGGCTTATTCCGATGTACCTGTGTATTTTTGGAGACGATGATAATGGTTGCCATTGTTAAATATGGCTTATTTTTTTAATTTATAATTAAAAAAATCCTTAAAGAAGCCATAGTTGTTGTCTGTGTATTTTTGTGTACTCCTATATACTGTTTGTAGATCTATATACTATTTGGAGATGATGATAATGAATTAAAAATGCGAATTTCAAAAAAGTTAAAGAGAGTTCGAAGGGGGTTAGGCGAACTCTATAATTTTTATAGAGTTCGTCGGGGGTGCGGTGAACTTGATCTATACAAAAAAAAATCGTATTTGTGAGCAAAACAGGTGTAGAGGTAGTTCTCACCCATCCAGTACTGTAAATCACCGATCCAGAGGGTTCGGACCTCATCGGCACTGGTGGGCTGAACGGGCTGGGAAGGAGGCACAGACTGTGTCGGAGCCTGGGCAGAGGGGGCCCATATATGTGGTGGCTGAGACTGCGGAGGCATCATCATGTATGGCTGCTGCTGCTGGTACTGCTGGTTGGGTTGCTGGGCCATGATGGATGGAGGAGCCATGCCAGCTGCATCATCTTCTTCCTGTGCTTGAATCTGGAATTCTTGAGAGAGAGAGAGAGAGAGAGAGAGAGAGAGAGAGAGAGAGAGAGAGAGAGAGAGAGAGAGAGTGAGTTTCTCGAATGGGTGTGTGCTTTAAAGAGTGGTTGAAAGTTGAAACTCAAACCCTAACCTCGTCCGTGACGGTTGGCTGGTTCTCTTTCTACTTTCTATCTTACCCTTCGCACAATTTTCTTAATTTAATTCATTCAATTTCGTTAATCAGGGGTGAACACGGGTGGGGTTACTAGATTACTCGTCTAAATTTGAACCGAATTAATTAAATTGGTTCTTGAATTAACGGATAATTAGGTCCAATTTGAACCAAACTAATAACTCTTTTTAATAATTAGTTTGGATAACGGTTTTCAGAGTGATGAACTCGAACTAATCCATAGACCCGACTATATATTAATTAAATGAAAAAAATTTAAATTATATATGCCTTTTAATATGTTTGGATTTTAATGTTTTTAGTGTTTAATATATTTAGATTTTAATGTGCTTAGAGTTTTTAATGTATTTGGTATTTAACATGTTTAGATTATTCCTATTAATGTTATATGTTTATTGTACTTAAAGAATTTTTAAGAAATTTTTTTTATGAAGTTTTTTCATTGGATACCTAATTATCTGAACCGAACCAATCTATTTTTAATCGGTTTGATTTAATTTGGATACACAAAAAAATATAAATTTAAACCGAATCAAACCAATTATAATTCAATTAATTTGGTTCTAATTTAACCTAAAACCCGAACCAACCTGACCCGTGCTCACCCTTAATTTATCTTTCATATTCTGGAAATAAACCTTCTACAGGTTGGAAAAATATTCTATAGGAATATATATAAATTCTTTTCTTTTGATACACGGAGAATCTTCAAGTGCATCTTTTTTTCCTTGTAATTATTGAAAATGATAACATAATAGATTAGTAGAGAAACAAAAGTTAAAGTAAATTAATTAAAATTACTTTTAAACTTCTAAATATTTATTTGACTTCAACTAATTTACATTTTATATAAATTAAATTTCGTGATATATCATATTTTTGTTACCTTAACAATTGTTTTTGGATGGATGACCTGGATGCAGCTCGATCTCAGATAGTCGATATCGAGCTGTTATCCTCAATACCGAGTTATAAGTTTGAAAACCTAAGCTTCTCGTCCAGCAGTATATCACGTTGGGGAAAATAAGAATGGGGAGTGTATCTGTAAAAGGTATTCCAATGCTTAAGTTAGTATTGTAAATTCAGAGTGTATCCTACCAAAGATAAAATGACATACCTTTATAGGTGAAGTGAAATAGGTCGGTTATGGTTCTGGCAATCATTTTCATTGAAGGGCATTAACGCTGTATTAGGTCGTTATGATATTTATTCTGTGTGTATCCGATTTATGACAATTGAATGTCATAACGTGCGGGGCCGAGTTATAACGCATAAAGCCGATTAATTGCTTTTTAATTACGTTTTGTCGACCATATCATAACCCCCAAGTTTGGCCTGGTGATATTTTAATAGAGCATGTTGAGCTTTTTTATGAGTTATAGCTCAGCCAACGTGGTGGGTATGGAGCCCCAGTTTGTTCTTGGGTGGATGACCTGGATGCAGCTCGGTCCTAGATAGTCGATACCGAGCTGTTGTCCTCAACACCGAGCTATAAGCTTGAAAACCTGAGCTCCTCGTCCAGCAGTGTATCACGTTGAGGAGAACAAGAATGGGGGAGTGTACCTGCAAAAGGCACTCCAATGTTTAAGTTAGTATTGTGAATTTAGAGTGTATCCTACCAAAGATAAAATGCCATACCTTTATAGGTGAAGTGAAACAAGTCGGTTACGGTTCTGGCAATCATTTTCATTGAAGGGCATTAACGCTGTATTAGGTCATTATGATATTTTATTCCGTGTGTATCCGATTTATGACATTTGAATGTCATAACGTGTGGGGCTGAGCTATAACGCATAAAGCCGATTAATTACTTTTTGGTTACGTTTTACCGACCATATCATAGCCCCCAAGCTTGGCCTGGTGATATTTTAATAGAGCAGGTTGAGCTTTTTGATGAGTTATAGCTCGGCCAATGTGGTGGGTATGGAGCCCCCAGTTCAACGTGCTTTATTAAAGGTTAAGAAATAGTTCAACTGTGCTCCGTCGCAGTTGCATCCGAATGGGTAGGGTTTCCTACGTTATTTTGAAATATTGATGGATTATCTGGGGAAAAAGTCGGCCTTAGGTTTATTTTTCTCTCTGTTCCAGGCGAAAGGGGTATGGAAGGGTAGTTGGGTAAACATAAACAGTAAACCGGGCTTCTTGGTGTTTAAGTTGTATAAGTCATCCTTTAAAGATTTTAAAGAGATGTTTTTAAAGGTTCGTACTTCCGAGGATATTTTCCCGTTTTATTTCGACGAGAATGTGGGTGAAAGGTTTCCTTTGTTTTGGTGTTTTGAACCGCAGAAGATTTTAGGGCGAGAGAAAATTTCGCCTAGGAATGAATTTATAATTGAGTACTTAATTGAAGCTATTGATAGAAAGATTTGATTTCTATTTTCGAGTTGTTAACTTGGGTGGATGATAAGCAATCAGTGATGGATTATTTGGGTAAGAACCTTATAAGTTTTTCAACAATGCTAGTGCAATTGAGCTTATTGACGTTTTGATTTGTTTTTGGCAGGTGGTAAATATCCTGGGGTGTCTGCGGTGAGCTTAAAGTCGCGGCCCAATAGTAAGAATCTGGAGAAGGAGGGTTCATCGTCGAACCCTAATAAGGCTGCTGCAGCAGGAGAAGTTAATCAGCCTCCTCATCGTCGGAAAAATGTAATTTTCAAGAAAAGAAGATTGGACCATGTGGACCTTGATTTGTTTGAAGATTTAACTGAGAAAGGGAGGGATATTCCCTTAGAGGAAATGAATTCGTTTGTTGACAATCATAAGAAGTTGCATTGTTTTGCCGATGATCTTGATGGTTCCTCGATATCGAGTAAAGAGTTTCCTTTTATGGTCATTTCTGATGAAGTTTGCCAAAGTTCTGCAGATGTGGCTATGGCTAATGAGGCTGGGGATGTATCCATTGATCAGTTTATGCAGGTTTCTTTTGTACTGTTTGAACTTGTATTTTCTTTTAAGGATGGTGATTGATGTAGTGGTTCCTGTCTGTCCTTTTTGTAGGTGGTTGGTCTGTGTCTGGCTAGTCTTGGTCGAAGTCAAGAGATAAAACATAAGATTCTAGAGCAGGTGGATGAACCAATCAAGTTGAGGGAAGAGCTTTCCTTGAAAAAGGGTTTAATATCATATTTGAAAAGTAAGATATTATTGAAACTAATTGGAGAAAAGTATAAGAAAGAGTCCGAGTTGTTAAGAAAAATGAAAAAAGAATTGGCGAGTAATAAGGACCAGGTGGCTAATCTTACTGTGAAGCTGAGTGATTTTGAGAAAATCAAAGAAGTGGAAATACTGGATTCTTTTGTGGAAGGATTTGAACGTGCTGCTGAGCAAGCCAAATTTTTTGCTCCGGATCGAGATTTTGCTTTGATGGATCCAGCAAAGATTGTTCAAGACAGGGGTTTAGTTGATGATGAAGAAGGTGATGAAGATGGTGATGATAATTTAAGTCATGATGTATGAGTTGTAGTTTTTATTTTGAATTGTGTTTTACCATCCTTTTAGGATGATAATTACTGCTTATACTGTGTTTGATTTAGGCTATTATTTGACTGTTTGGTTGTTCATTTTTGAGATTTGAACTTATTTGTTGATTTGGTATGTGAGAGGCAATGCATTAGTGCTGTCTGCCTTTGATTGTCTGATTGTTAGTGTTCAGTTTTGGACTATCGTTGATGATAGTGGTAGATCGGTCCCACAAATATTATAATGAGTGGGTTATTTTGATAATAGTAATATTGGATTGAATAGGATTATATGATATAAATATTGCTCGTCATTTGCAAATTTGTTATTTCTCGGAGATATAGTTTGGTTTAAAGAGGTAGAATAGTAAAGAAACAGCTAATAATATAATATGGACCTTTTGTTGTACAAAGTACAGGTAGGCTAGCCTCATTAAAACCTCTCCAAGCAAAATCCTTTCAAGAAAAATCTTGTGAGTAGGAAAAAGAGTACCTGCTTGGCCCTGACTTTTAACTATAATAAAGCTTTAAAGACGAAATATTTCATGTATTAGATATAGTGGTACCATCAAGTGATTGTAGATGATAAGCGCCATTGCCGACGACCTCTTTAACTCGAAAAGGTCCCTCCCTATTCACTGCTAATTTTCCATGGGGCAGGGGCCTTCTGGCTTGTTCAGTTTTTCTTAATACCAGGTCATTTACTTGAAAAGATCTTGGGTGAATTCTGTGGTTGTACCACCAAGGTATGTGTTGCTGCACAGCACGGTGATTAATTTTCGCCATAGATCGGATTTATTCAATAATGTCAAGTTCATGCTACCGAGATGTATTCGTTATGTTGTGATCGGCGTTTTGTGCTCGTAGAGACGACTGGGAGATCTCCACAGGTATCATTGCTTTAGAGCCATACACCAAACGGAAAGGTGTTTCTTTTGTTGTTGAGTGGGTGGTGGTGTTGTATCCCCATATCACTTTTGGGATTATTTCGGCTCATAGGCCTTTAGCATTATCTAGTTTTTTCCTCAAAGCGTGCAAGATAACTTTGTTGGCGGCTTCTGCTAAGCCATTTGTTTGTGGATGGTCTACTGATGAAAAGTGTTGCTTGATCCTTAAGTTCCGCAAAAAAGAGGTACATTTATGATCGGCAAACTGGCGATCATTATCAGTGATAATGTGCCGAGGTATGTCGAATCTGCAGATAATATTTTTCCACACAAAAGAAATCATTTGCTAGGATGTTATTTTTGTGAGAGGTTGAGCCTCTATCCATTTTGAAAAGTATTCAATTGCAACTATCAGAAATTTTACCTGTCCTGCTGCTAAAGGAAAAGGGCCAAGTATATCGAGCCCCCATTGATTGAATGGCTAACTTATTTCAGAATTGTGAAGAACCTCGGCTGGTAGGTGTGTAATTGGACTGTGCTTCTGGCAGTTACTGCAATGTTTCACCTTTGTAATGCAATCTTGTTGCAATGTCAGCCAGAAAAACCCTGCTCAAAGTATTTTGGAGGACAAACTTTGGGCTCCTACATGTGTTCCACATATTCCTTCATCAGTCTCGGCGAGTGCAAGTTCGGCCTCTGACCTGGAAAGGCATTTCAGCAACGGACGAGGAAAACCTCGTGTATATAGAGTATTGTTATATATAGTAAAATTGGAAGCTTGGCGATGGAACTGCCGAGTATTGTCAATATATGGTGGAATAACGCCGGTCTTGAGATATGCTATATAGGGTGTTCGCCAGTCTTCATCTTGTGTGGTACTTAAAACCTCGTTGAGATCTATGCTTGGTTTGAGCAGTGTAGACTGATATAGGGTAGAGGTCAGTGTCTGTGTGCTTGCGAGCTTAGATAGGATATCAGCTTGGCTATTGTGCTCACGAGGTATATGAATGATTTCAAATTTTGAAAAATTAGAGATAAGTTTTTTTACCACAGCCAAAGATTTTGCTAATAATGGGTCTTTTACTTGAAAAAGGTTATTTACCTATTGCACAACAAGCAGGGAATCACAATATACCTGTAAGTCCGAGGTTTTTAGGTCGGCTGCAAGCTTTATGCCCGTAATTAGAGCTTTGTACTCTGTTTGATTGTTGCTTGCCTTAAAGGAGAGGTGTAGAGATTGTTCTAGAACAAACCCGTTGCTGTCTTCAAGTAAGACTCTGGCGCCACACCCTTGGACGCTCCATCTACGTATAGGATCCATTGTGGTAGACTATCTAACGAGCTTGGAACGGTGAACTCGGCGATGAAATCTGCGAGGTATTGGAACTTAATCGGACCTCGACTTTGGTACCTAATGAAGTAAATCGGTTGCTAATGAAGTAAAACGGTTGCTGCTGCTTGTTTCTTTCTATAACAAGAACATGGCTTATTGCCTAGTCAGTGACAGATAAATATAAGTAAAGTACTTCCCCTTAAAGGAGTTTTTGTAAAATGGATGGTGTTGAAAGAATGCTTTTTATGTTTGCAAAAGCCTCTTCACACTCATTAGTCCAATTAAAATCGTTTTTCTTTTTTAGCATTTAAAGAAAGCAGAAAGATTTAGATGCTAAGCAAGGTAAGAATTTAGATAATGCAGAAAGTCTCCCTGTTAACCGTTGTTCTTCTTTAATTGTTTGTGGGCTTGTCATGTTCAATACAGCTCGGCATTTTCAAGATTGGCTCTATTCCTCGGTTTGTAAGCAAGAATCCGAGGAATTTTCCTCCTTGTACTCCGAAAGTGCACTTTTCTGGATTTAGTCGCATGTTGTATCGTCGTATTTGTTTGAAGATCTCTAGAAGATGGTCAAGGTGCTTGTCACTGAGCTTTGTTTTGTGCCACCATATCATCGATATAAACTTCTAGGTTTCTGCCGATTTGGTCTGCGAATACCTTGTCCATAAGGCGTTGGTATGTTGATCCTACGTTCTTAAGTCCAAAAGGCATAACCTTATAGCAGTAATTTCCATATTCAGTGATAAATGCAGTTTTATTTTGATCGGATGGATGCATGAGGATCTGGTTGTGACCAGAATATGCATCCATGAAACTTAACATTTAGTAACCTGAAGCATTATCTACAAAACAGTCAATAGATGGTAAAGGATAAGCATCTATTGGGCATGCTTTGTTGAGATCGGTGAACTCAACACACATGCGCCATTTACCGTTATGCTTTTTGACCATGACGACATTGGCCAGCCATGTTGTGAACCAAATTTCTTGTATAAAACCAGCATTGATAAGCTTTTTGGCTTCTTATAGAGATGCTTGCTTCTTTCCAAGGCCTAGGTTCCTCTTCTTTTGTGCTATAGGTCAGACGGATGGATCCAATGCTAGCTTGTGAGAGATGACTGGGGAATCAATTCCGGGCATGTCGGTAGGAGTCCAGGCAAATAGTTCGATATCTTGCTGTAAAAACTTCTGGAATGAGGCTTTTTCTTTCAGACTAAGCATGGTACCTACATAAGTAAATTTGTTAGGGGTCATTGTTAAAAAAAACTTTTTGTAAATCCTCTGTTGGGGTTGGTTGCTCGAGGACATCGGCCCTTGGGTCAAGGTCGGCAAGAGCTGAGAGTTTTTCAGAACTGCTGACGTTGTTTACTTGTGCGCTCAAAGCTCAGTTAGGCATTTTCAGACTGATATTGTAGCAGTAACGAGCTTCATGATTGTCACTTTGATAAGGTCGTCCTGCACAGGAAACTTAACACAAAGATGAATTGTAGATACTATAACGCCAAACTTATTTAAAAAAGGTCAATCAGGTATTAAATTATATGGACTAAAGCAGTTCACAACTAAATATTGAACATCTGAGGTTTTTGATAGGGGATGCTCACCCAGTGTGGTTTGTAACCACACAGTTCCCAAGACAGGGACTCGTTCACCTGAGAATCCGACTAAATCTCTAGTGGAAGCTTGGAGTATATTGTTGCTCAGCTTCATTTTCTGAAATGTAGAATAGAAAAGGACGTCAGCACTTCTTCTGGGGTCCAGTAGTACTTTTCGTATCAAGAGGTCTCCTAGCTGGATGGAGATCACTACTGGATCATCTAGATTCGTGGTGCTTGTATTAAAATCGGATGCCTGAAATGTCCTTTGTGGAAAATGTTGAGATGTGTGGGCGTCATTTATTGTGCCTTCTACTGAAAACATAGTTCAGTATGTACGCTTTCGAGCCGAGTTTGTACTCCTCCTCCTGCAAAACCTCCATAAATACAGTTAATGATTCCTCGTGGTTGATCAGGGTAATTATAAGGGGTTTTTTCTTTATCTTGTGAATGTTGTCCTGTGGAGGTGTGGTCAGCTGAGGATGTGCCGCACTTTTGTATTCTCCCGTTGAGATATTTGTCTAAAGGGCCTTGCCGAGCTAAGCGTTTTAAGAGATCTTTTTCAATCACACACTCATCGGTAGTGTCTCCGTGCTTTTGGTGGAAGGTGCAGTATTTAGATTTATCCAAGTTCTTTGCTTTGGGATAGTTGCCAGCCTTTCTGGGAGGCTTTATTAGCTTGGAACTGAGAATCTCCTTGATGATGTCATCCATTTTTGTCTTAAACTGAGTATATGAATCATAGTGAGGGGTTGGTTTGAAAGTCTTCTTATTGTCACGAGCTTTATCCTCATCTTTGTTATACTGGGGCTTTTCTGCTTTCCAAGCTTGGCGGAGTTCCTCGATGTCCATCTGACCCTTAGCCTTTTCACGGAATTTGGCAAGGGTCTTCACTTTAGCAACCGCGATTGCTTCTTGAAACTTTTCTGGTTGGAGTCCACTTTTGATGGCGTGTAGATGCACTTTAGGGTGAAGATCTGGTATACTCATGGCCACCTTTGTGAAACGGGTAATGTAGTCCTTTAGGCTTTCGTTCTGACCTTGTTTAATTATAGATATATAGAACATGATCAGAGGCACCATTTACTTTCATTATAGATCTGAACTTTTTGATATGCTTCTTCGGATTCCCTAACCCATCATAAGGGGTTAAGGTTGTTGGCAAAGTGAATCTCCTTGGCATTTGAAAATTCAAGATGTTGACTGTGAATGGTCCTACAGAGTTATCGGGCTCAGTGTCTTCATTCTTTGGCGGAGCTTCTTCGTTCCGGGGAGGCCGAGCTTCTTCATTCCGAGCAGTCTCGGAGACGTGTGATGGGTCAGATTTGTGTTCTGCCTCCTCTGTTCGCTCGTTACGATCACCATTGTTTTCAATCCGAGCATTAGTTAGCTCGGTGATTTAGTTTTCCATCCTTTGATTTTCCTCCGCTATACGTTGATTTTATTGTTGCAGTTCAGTTACCATCCGAAGAAGTTCAGAAGGCATTTGTAGAGGTTGATCAACCATGGATGGATGTTGAAGTATTGAGGCCGAAGATAAAGGATAAAGGATTTATATCTTCGGCCCATGGTGGGCGCCAATTATTTTTGGGTGGATGACTTGGATGCAGCTCGGTCCCAGATAGTCAATGCCGAGCTGTTGTCCTCAACACTGAGCTATAAGCTTGAAAACCCAAGCTCCTCGTCCAGCAGTGTATCACGTTGGGGAGAACAAGAATGGGGGAGTGTACCTACAAAAGGTACTCCAATGCTTAAGTTAGTATTGTGAATTCAAAGTGTATCCTACCAAAGATAAAATGCCATATCTTTATAGGTGAAGTGAAACATGTCGATTATGGTTCTGGAAATCATTTTCATTGAAGGGTATTAACGCTGTATTAGGTCGTTATGATATTTATTCTGTGTGTATCCGATTTATGACATTTGAATGTCATAACGTGCGGGGCCGAGCTATAACGCATAAAGCCGATTAATTGCTATTTGGTTACGTTTGCCAGAAGCACAGTCCAATCACACACCTACCAGCCGAGCTCCTTCACAATTCCAAAGTAAGCTGGCCATTCAATCAATGGAGGCTCGATATACTCAGCCCTTTTCCTTTAGCAGCAGGACAGGTAAAATTTCTAATAGTTGCAATTGAATACTTTTCAAAATGGATAGAGGCTCAACCTCTCACAAAAATAACATCCCAGAAAATGATTTCCTTTGTGTGGAAAAATATTATCTGCAGATTCGACATACCTCGACACATTATCATTGATAATGGTCGCCAGTTTGCCGATCATAAATTTACCTCTTTTTTGCAGAACTTAAGGATCAAGCAACACTTTTCATCAGTAGACCATCCACAAACAAATGGCTTAGCAGAAGCCACCACCAAAGTTATCTTGCACGCTTTGAGGAAAAACCTGGAAAATGCTAAAGGCCCAAGGGCCAAACTAATCCCGGAAGTGATATGGGGATACAACACCACCACCCACTCAACAACAAAAGAAACACCTTTCCATCTGGTGTATGGCTATGAAACAATGATACTTGTGGAGATCTCCCAGTCGTCTCTACGAGCACAAAATGCCGACACAACATAACGAATACATCTCGGCAGCATGAACTTGACATCATTGAAGAAATCCGATCTATGGCGGAAATTAATCACCGAGCTATACAACAACACATAGCTCGGCGGTACAACCACAGAATTCACCCAAGATCTTTTCAAGTAAATGACCTGGTATTAAGAAAAATTGAATAAGCCAGAAGGCCCTCGGCCCACGAAAAATTAGCAGCAAATTGGGGTTAAAGAGGTCGTCGGCAATGGCGCTTATCGTCTACAATCACTTGATGGTACCACTATACCTAATACATGGAATATCTCATCTTTAAAGCTTTATTACAGTTAAAATTCAAGGCCAAGCAGGTACTCTCTTTCCTACTCACAAGATTTTTCTGGAAAGGGTTTTGCTTGCAGAGGTTTTAACGAGGTCAGCCTACCTGCACATTTGTACAACAAAAGGTCCGTTTTATATTATTACCTGTTTCTTTACTATTCTACTTCTTCAAACCGAACTATATCTCTCCGAGATGTAAAAAATTTGCAAATGACGAGCAATATTTATATCATACAATCCTATTCAATCCAATATTACTATTATCAAAATAACCCACTCATTATAATATTTGTGGGACCGATCTACCACTATCATCAGCAATAGTTTATAATCGAACACTAACAATCAGACAATCAAAGGCAGACAGCACTAATGCATTGCCTCTCAGATACCAAATCAACAAATAAGTTCAAATCTCAAAAATGAACAACCAAACAGTCAAATAACAGCCCAAATAAAACATAGTATAAGCAGCCATTATCATCCTAAAAGGATGATAAAACACAGTTCAAAATAAAAACTACAACTCATACATCATGAGCTAAATTATCATCACCATCTTCGTCACCTTCTTCATCATCAACCAAACCCCCGTGTTGAACAATCTTCGCTGGATCCATCAAAGCAAAATCTCGGTTCGGAGCCGAAAATTTGGCTTGCTCAGCAGCACGTTCAAATCTTTCGACAAAAGAATCCAGTATTATTTCTGCTTCTTTATTTTTCTCAAAATCACTCAGCTTCACAGTAAGATTAGCCACCTGGTCTTTATTACTCGCCAGTTCTTTTTCCCTTTTTCCCAACTCGGACACTTTCTCATACTTTTCTCCAATTAGTTTCAATTCCTTTTCCTTCTCTAACAGCTTACTTTTCAAATCCGAGACTAAACCCCTTTTAAAGGAAAGCTCTTCCCTCAACTTGATCGGGTCATCCACTTGCTCTAGAATCTTCTTATGTTTTATCTCTTGACTTCGACCAAGACTGGCCAGACGCAGACCAACCACCTATAAAAAGAACAGGCAGGAACCACTACATCAATCACCATCCTTAAAAGAAATTACAAGTTCAAATAGTACAAAAAAAACCTGCATAAACTGATCGATAGATACATCCCCAGCCTTATTAGCCATAGCCACATCTGCAGAACTTTGGCAAACTTCATCAGAAACGACCATAAAAGGAAACCTTTTACTCCATACTGAGGAACCATCGAGATCCTCGGCAAAACCATGCAACTTCTTCTTATTGTCAACAAACAAATTCATTTCCTCCATGGGAATATCCCTCCCTTTCTCGGTTAAATCTTCAGACAAATCAAGGTTCACATGGTCCAATTTCCTTTTCTTGAAAATAACCTTTCTTCGACGATGAGGAGGCTGATTAACTTCTCCTCCTGCAGCAGCCTTATTAGGGTTCGACGATGAACCCTCCTTCTCCATATTTTTAGTCTTGAGCCGCGACCTTAAGCTTGCCCAGACACCCCAGGATATTTACCACCTGCCAAAAACAAATCAAAATGTCAATAAGCGTAATTACATAGGCATTGCCGAAAAACTTATAAGGTTCTTACCTAAATAATCCATCACTGATTGCTTATCATCCTCCCAAGGTAACAACTCGAAAATAGAAATCAAATCTTTTTTATCAATAGCTTCAATCAAGTACTCAATTATACATTCATTCCTAGGTGAAATTTCCTCTGGCCCTAAAATCTGCTACGGTTCAGAACACCAAAACAAAGGAAACCTTTCACCCACATTCTCGTCCAAATAAAACGGAAAAATATCCTCGGCAGTACGAACCTTTAAAAGCATCTCCTTAAAATCTTTAAAGGACAACTTATACAACTTAAACACCGAGAAGCCCGATGTACTGTTGAAGTTTACCCAACTACCCTTCCATACCCCTTTCGCCTGGAACAGAGAGAAAAATAAACCTAAGGAAAGCTTTTTCCCCAGATAATCCATCAATATTTCAAAACAACGCAGGAAACCCCACCCATTCGAGTGCAACTACGACGGAGCACAGTTCAACTGTTTCAGAACATCGCACTCAAACTGCGTGAAAGGAAGCTTAATTCGAAGTTCTTCCAACACACAGCTATGCATGTAGAAGAACTCGAAGTCATTTCTCCTACGAAACACCCTATCAGATGCCAATTGTTCTTGGGTAGATGACCTGGATGCAGCTTGGTCCCAGATAGTCGATGCCGAACTGTTGTCCTCAACACCGAGCTATAAGCTTGAAAACCCAAGCTCCTCGTCCAGCAGTTATTACGTTGGGGAGAACAAGAATGGGGGAGTGTACCTGCAAAAGGCACTCCAATGCTTAAATTAGTATTGTGAATTAAGAGTGTATCCTATCAAAGATAAAATGCCATACCTTTATAGGTGAAGTGAAACAGGTCGGTTACAGTTCTGACAATCATTTTTATTGAAGGGCATTAACGCTGTATTAGATCGTTATGATATTTATTTTGTGTGTATCCGATTTATGACATTTGAATGTCACCACGTGTGGGATTGAGCTATAACACATAAAGCCGATTAATTGCTTTTTGATTACGTTTTATCGATCATATCACCCAGTTATCACTTTTTAATTTTAATATGATAATTGGTGATGTGAATTATACAAAAATAGTAAAATTTCGTTATTTATGTATATATAGTTAATTAAATTTACAAAGAATAATTTTTTTTGGTTAATTTGGCCAAACGAATGGTATTTTTAAAAATTGAAAATTTAAAAAAATCAATAAAACTCTCGCAAATTATATATTTTTTTAAATTTTTTCGATAAGTTTATTTTTCAAAAAAAAAATTGCAATTCGCTTCGCAAATTATAAATTTGAAAAATAAACAAACCCCTCCCTCCCCGTGCAATCTCCTTTTTCTCCCATATTACCATAAATTCTCAGGGATTTTTATTTTTTAAGATTTTACCTGTTAACAAACCGTAAACAAACTTTGATGACATTCCATTTTTTCATTCTTTGAAATCTTTTTAGATCTTTAAACTTTAGCCAAAACCACATGTAAACAAACTTTAAGATAAACATAAACAAACTTTCATGACAATCCATTTTTTTAATTTTTTGAAAATTTTTTTAAACTTTAAATTTTAGCTAAAGACATATGTAAATAAACTTTTTTTCCCAAAGATAGTAGGTTATATTTTATTAATTATTAAAAAATAAAATATAAAGATGTCTAAAAGCAGGAAGCATAATAAAAGGTGGGGATTTCCCAAAAATACTACACTGAAGGTATTCATCTAACGGTGCGTGGTCGAAAAATGAAGAAAAATCTTAAAAAAGAAAGAATGATAAATCAAATTGAATGAAACTAAGAGTTTTCTTCATAGAGAAGACGACCTAAACAGGGAGTTCTTTAGATTTCACGGAACAACTTGACAGAGCTTACTAGAATGGCAGACGACATTGAAGTAGAACCTTCAAAAATTAACTGGTTGCGAGCTTTCCAGTAGTTCCAGCAAATGATGGCAAGCAATTGAGGATTACGGTAAGCATTCTTCAACGGGTTAAGCATCTCTGTTGATGCAGTCCACCATGTCCAAAAGTCATTAGGACTCTGAGGGGGAAGACAGTCACGAAGATAACTCTGAGACCATACATCTTTAATTCTAGAGCAATCGATCAAACAATGAATGACTGTTTCTATTGCTTCATGACAGTGGGGGCATATTGGTGATATAGATGGAATGTGGTGATGAATCTAAGCAAGCACCGGAAGCCGGCCATGGAGAGATTTCCACATAAATAGCTTAATTTTGTGAGGCAAGTTCAACTTTCATAAATCAATCCATGGCTTTTTTTGCTGCATATAATTAGGGCAAAGCTCTAGAGGCGGGTGGTAAAATAAATAGCCAATTCTGTAACCTGAAGTTGTATCATATTGCTTGGATTTGTTCAAATCCCATTGCAATTTGTCCCTACTCTGCTAAATTTTAAATGACAAAATCCTATTTGCAACGTCTTGGGAAAATAATTCTTGAATGAGATTCTGATTCCAATTCCTATCTTCAGTAATTAGATCTTTAACTCTTGGAACCAACTCAGAAATAGCCTGTCTATTTGGCATGTCAGAAATCATTAAAGGATACGGAAGAGGTAGCCAAAGATCATCAAAGGTTCGGATATTCTCTCCAGTACCCACAGCCCAATTAAGACCTTTTTCAACAATCTTTCGGTCTTCTAGTATGCTCCTCCATCTCCAAGAAGGTAAGACTCCAATTTCTGCGGTTATAGCATTACCATTACTAAAGTATTTATCTCTTAGGATTTTGGATAATAGGAAAGTAGGCTATGTTACGAGTTGCCAAAACTGTTTGCCTAAAAGCACCAGATTTGGATTCTAAGATCTTTACAACCAAGGCCTCATTCTCTTCATGGGTGAGTCATAGTGTCCTAACTAATCCAAGCCATCTGCCTTTTAGAACCTTTTTGTCCCACCAGAACTGAGAAAGTAGAGAATGAATTTGCGAAATTAAACCATCAATACGTGTCTACCACCTGACGATAGAAGATTGCGCTTCCACCTTTGGATTCTTTTCCGAACCTTCTCTTTGATCATACTAAAAGAAGCCTTTTTTGATTTAGAGACTGTAGAAGGCAAACCAATGTATTTATCCTGAGCCCCAATATGATTAATATTCATAGAGTTAGCCAGTAATGTACGAGTAGTGGAGGGAGTATTGTGGTTAAAGAATACAGCAGATTTACTAAGATTTACCCTCTAGCCACTGATACTTTCATAAGAATTCAATAAATACAGGATGTTTGAACATGCTTCAGGATTAGCCTTATAGAATAAGATGGAATCATCAGCAAAGAGGAGGTGGTTGCCCTTGGGACATTGCCTATATATCTGAAGACCTTGAATTAGTCTATTTTGCTCTGCCTTGTGTAGCAATAAGGAGAGACATTCTGCACAGAAAAGAAAAAGATAGGAGACAAAGGATCTCCTTGTCAAATACCTCTATTTGGTTTGAAGAAACCATAGGGTTGTCCTTCCACAATAACAGAATAAGAAATAGTTGTCACTAATTCTCGAATCCACATGATCCACCGAGAGTCAAAACCAAACTTCTCCAATATAAACCAAAGAAAGTGTCATTCCACCCTGTCATATGCCTTACTCATATCTAATTTTAGCGTCATTTCATTTTCGAGTCCCTTTTTTTTGTTCTTCAAGTAATGCATACACTCGTGAGCAATTAGGATATTATCAGAGATTAATTTGTCTTTAATAAAAGCACTCTGCGTAGGGCTAATTAGTCTATTCATCATACCCTGAAGTCTATGTACAAATACTTTAGAGATAATCTTGTAAAAGACTGAGGATAGGCTTATTGGTCTTACCTGAGTTATATCTTTAGCATCAGAAATCTTAGGAATAAGACAGATCTAAGTGTGGTTAAAATCCTTTAAAATTCTGTCCCTTGAAAAGAAGCTCTTAACTGCTCGAAACACATCACCATTGAATATGTTCCAAAAGCTTTGAAAAAATTTTGCTATCATACCATCATCTCTTGGAGCACTTTGAGGATGAATGCTAAATGTTGCACGATTCACTTCCTCCATAGTCACTGGTCTTTGAAGCCTACGGTTCATGTGAGCTATAACCTTAGGTTCAAAATCAGTAAATAGAGGTTCAGGGTTCTCATGACAAGTGGAGGAAAAGATGTTCTTGAAATAAGATTCAGCCACAGAAGCAATACCAGCATTTGAAGTAGCCACTTCACCATCACTGCCAGTTAGTTGCCAAATTTTATTCCTTCGGGTTCGATTTCTAAATTTCTGATGGAAGAAAGCTGTATTCTGATCACCGGATTTGAGCCATTTGACTCTAGACTTATCTTTCCAATAAGATTCTTCATTTTGCAATGCTTTTTTAAGTTTGTCCTCTATTTCTGAAATGATGTCGCCTCCATGAATTCCTGCTAAATGAAGTTCCTCTAATTCAGACTGTAGTAAATCAATCTCCACCTTCGAATTAGATCTGTGTTCTTGCTGCTATCTAACAATCTTATGCCGGCAACGTTTTATTTTATGTAAACAAACTTTAAGATAAAGTGCAAAACGTAATTGTATTTTATGAATGTTTTTTTGAGATCTAGTTTACATGTATTTAGGAAGATTTTTTTAGTCTATATTTAGTTTATTTTGTTGTTAGGATTTATTAAAAGATTTGATTTAATTTTAATTTGTTTAGTATTATTTTTAGAGTTTAAATTTAAATTAAATCTGGTCTAATCCAATAAAAACTAAATCTGATTTAAATTAAATTATTTTAAAAAATTTAAATTCAAATTAGATATTTAAAAAGATTTATCTCATTCTTAGGTTGATCTATTAAAAAATTATTTAAAAATTTTTTGTTTTTTTTTTTTGAATTAATTTTTAGGGTCAAACGCGTTAATAAGCCAAAGCCAAAACAAAATTTCACAAATCAGCCAAATTGAAAATCGATACATGAATCAACCAGAAGCACATTTTCATGTAATTCGAATTAGGCTAATTTGAATTATACATTCAATGTAATTCGAATCAAACTGATTCGAATTACACACGCACACACCCACTAAAGGTGCACAAGACCCGGTCTGACCTGAAGACCCGGACCGGACCCGATGACTTTGGGGCTAATTTGGCCCGACTTCGTTATGGCCCGGTCAAACCCGAGGTTTCAATAGATGGCCCCATTTATTTATTAAATCGGGTTCGGGCTAAGCCTCGGGTCACCCGGCTCCGGTCCGTTGGACTTGTGTTGTTGTTTGCTACTTAATAATTTGTTGTTATTGGTTGGTATGACACTATAAATTATTATTATTATGTTAATCTTGTGTTGGTTGTTAACTTTGTTTTAATTGTCTTTTGAACTTTGAATGTTTAATGTGTAATTGATATAATTATTATTATGAAACTTTAAATTACTATTATTAGATTCTGATCCGTCACCTTATAACTCGGTCTTTATTGTGCATTATGAGTTATAACTCGGCCTTAATTATCATTCATTCTGTAACTGATACCTTCATTACCGACTTAATGACCATTATTCTGACTTAATGATCAACGGTCATACCATCAACTCTATTCATCAACTCTATGCCTATAAAAGGCACCAATTTCTATATACGCCGTACATTCTATACATATTCTAGATATATTCTATACACATTCTAGATACATTCTAGAGACATTCTAAATATATTCTATATTTATAGAATTATTATAAACACAACATAACACATGATAACTTTCATTTCATGTCTTACATTCTATATTCATAGAATTATTATATACCTCTTAAACACTTACTGACTTGAGCGTCAGAGTGTCTTTTGCAGGTACCCACCCCCTTGTTCTCTCCTTGCCGACGTATAACTCATCCCGACGAGAAGTTTGAAGACATTCATCGACGGACGAGCTATACACCGGCCAAACTCAGCAAGAACAATTGGCGCTGTCTGTGGGAAGCGAGTAAAATAATTCCTACTCCCCTCAGGTTCATAAAACTTGAATTACATTCAAATTTTTGAACCAATTTCAACAATCTTGTTTAAGATTTTATTTAATACATTTTATCAAATTTTAATCTAACGTATCATAATATTTCACATGTTATAATCAATCCGAGAACAAACTCGCCTTTTCAACCAATCCGAAAAAAGAAAAAAATACTCGATTTTCAATCAAATCGAGCACAAACTCACTTATCAATTTTATTTTATTTTTCAAAGTTCTCTACTTACACAAGTAAAATTATATATTTTATTCAACATACTTTTGCATTTATATTTTGCGTAACTAATATTTATTGATTTATTAGTTATATTCAAACCTCAATATATCTCCTATACAATAATGACATATAACAACTATGTCAATTACGTTTTTATTTCATTATGCACTATATTATTATTGCTTAGTGATTTCATTTATACAATTAAATGATACTAATGATAAGTTCAAATCTTAAAATTAGATTCCATCCAAAATTAATTGTATATCAATTGTATATAACTGTCATACTATTCACTTTATGCTATTAAATTTTATGTTACTAGCTATATGATTAGTGCAGAAAGTTAAGCAAAAAATATACCTCATAGCTAAACAAAATTTATTATATCATTAAATGACTAATTATTTTATTGCTTTATTATCAAATTAAAGCATTTCCTACAAAACAAAATTCAGATATTTACATTTGGCATCTATGACATTCATATATGTCGTCTTTTTCTCTACAATTATCAACTTCGAGGTATATTTTTTTTTAACTTTAAACTATTTTACTTTTACAATATATATTACTCAATATATGTTGCGACTTTATACCTATTAATTTTCTCAATTTATCTTATTCATGTCAGATCTTTATTGTAAATTGTAAATATTCAATAACTAATTGCTTTGAGAGAGAAATTTATCAATAAGTTGTTGTGGGTCGGAAAAATTCCCAAGACAATTAACCATTATATCCTCGGATCATACAATCGATTCCGTCAATGGATATCTCTGAACTTTTCAGTTCACATAGAATCAAATGCTAAAACTGTTCTTAAGCGGAAAAGCATCCCCCACACAACTATCTTGATTGAATGACTCTTATCATTCAATTATTTTTTGAATAAGTGCCGACAAAATAACCCGACTAAGCTTGGGGGCTCACCATATTATTATTCACATATCGTTTAACCGAGTTATAAATCATTTTATTTTCTAAGCTTAGCCTGGATCATATGATCGGCAGACAAAACTTGGGGGCTATGATCCGTAACCTTATAACTCGACCTTTATTGTGCATTATGAGTTATAACTAGGCCTTAATTATCATTCATTCTGTAACTGACACCTTCATTACCGACTTAATGACCATTATTCTGACTTAATGATCAACGGTCATACCATCAACTCTATTCATCAACTCTATGCCTATAAAAGGCACCAATTTCTGTATACGCTGTACATTCTATACATATTCTAGATATATTCTATACACATTCTAGATACATTCTAGAGACATTCTAAATATATTCTATATTCATAGAATTATTATAAACACAACATAACACATGATAACTTTCATTTCATGTCTTACATTCTATATTCATAGAATTATTATATACCTCTTAAACACTTACTGACTTGAGCGTTGTAGTGTCTTTTGCAGGTACCCACACCCTTGTTCTCTCCTTGCCGACGTATAACTCATCCCGATGAGAAGCTTGAAGACATTCATCGACGGGAGAGCTATACACCGGCCAAACTCAGCAAGAACAATTGGCGCCGTCTGTGGGAAGCGAGTAAAATAATTCCTACTCCCCTCAGGTTCATAAAACTTGAATTACATTCAAATTTTTGAACCAATTTCAACAATCTTGTTTAAGATTTTATTTAATACATTTTATCAAATTTTAATCTAACGTATCATAATATTTCACATGTTATAATCAATCCGAGAACAAACTCGCCTTTTCAACCGATCCGAAAAAAGAAAAAAATACTCGATTTTCAATCAAATCGAGCACAAACTCACTTATCAATTTTATTTTATTTTTCAAAGTTCTCTACTTACACAAGTAAAATTATATATTTTATTCAACATACTTCTGCATTTATATTTTGCGTAACTAATATTTATTGATTTATTAGTTATATTCAAACCTCAATATATCTCCTATACAATAATGTCATATAACAACTATGTCAATTACGTTTTTATTTCATTATGTACTATATTATTATTGCTTAGTGATTTCATTTATACAATTAAATGATACTAATGATAAGTTCAAATCTTAAAATTAGATTCCATCCAAAATTAATTGTATATCAATTGTATATAACTGTCATACTATTCACTTTATGCTATTAAATTTTATGTTACTAGCTATATGATTAGTGCAGAAAGTTAAGCAAAAAATAATTACAAATATGCAAATTTATTATTTTTGCACAAAAAATATACCTCATAGCTAAACAAAATTTATTATATCATTAAATGACTAATTATTTTATTGCTTTATTATCAAATTAAAGCATTTCCTACAAAACAAAATTCAGATATTTACATTTGGCATCTATGACATTCATATATGTCGTCTTTTTCTCTACAATTATCAACTTCGAGGTATATTTTTTTTTAACTTTAAACTATTTTACTTTTACAATATATATTACTCAATATATGTTGCGACTTTATACCTATTCATTTTCTCAATTTATCTTATTCATGTCAGATCTTTATTGTAAATTGTAAATATTCAATAACTAATTGCTTTGAGAGAGAAATTTATCAATAAGTTGTTGTGGGTCGGAAAAATTCCCAAGACAATTAACCATTATATCCTCGGATCATACAATCGATTCCGTCAATGGATATCTCTGAACTTTTCAGTTCACATACAATCAAATGCTAAAATTGTTCTTAAGCGGAAAAGCATCCCCCACACAACTATCTTGATTGAATGACTCTTATCATTCAATTATTTTTTGAATAAGTGCCGACAAAATAACCCGACTAAGCTTGGGGGCTCACCATATTATTATTCACATATCGTTTAACCGAGTTATAAATCATTTTATTTTCTAAGCTTAGCCTGGATCATATGATCGGCAGACAAAACTTGGGGACATGATCCGTAACCTTATAACTCGACCTTTATTGTGCATTATGAGTTATAACTAGGCCTTAATTATCATTCATTCTGTAAATGACACCTTCATTACCGACTTAATGACCATTATTCTGACTTAATGATCAACGGTCATACCATCAACTCTATTCATCAACTCTATGCCTATAAAAGGCACCAATTTCTATATACGCCGTACATTCTATACATATTCTAGATATATTCTATACACATTCTAGATACATTCTAGAGACATTCTAAATATATTCTATATTCATAGAATTATTATAAACACAACATAACACATGATAACTTTCATTTCATGTCTTACATTCTATATTCATAGAATTATTATATACCTCTTAAACACTTACTGACTTGAACGTCGTAGTGTCTTTTGCAGGTACCCACACCCTTGTTCTCTCCTTGCCGACGTATAACTCATCCCGACGAGAAGCTTGAAGACATTCATCGACGGGAGAGCTATACACCGGCCAAACTCAGCAAGAACAATTGGCGCCGTCTGTGGGAAGCGAGTAAAATAATTCCTACTCCCCTCAGGTTCATAAAACTTGAATTACATTCAAATTTTTGAACCAATTTCAACAATCTTGTTTAAGATTTTATTTAATACATTTTATCAAATTTTAATCTAACGTATCATAATATTTCACATGTTATAATCAATCCGAGAACAAACTCGCCTTTTCAACCGATCCGAAAAAAGAAAAAAATACTCGATTTTCAATCAAATCGAGCACAAACTCACTTATCAATTTTATTTTATTTTTCAAAGTTCTCTACTTACACAAGTAAAATTATATATTTTATTCAACATAATTCTGCATTTATATTTTGCGTAACTAATATTTATTGATTTATTAGTTATATTCAAACCTCAATATATCTCCTATACAATAATGTCATATAACAACTATGTCAATTACGTTTTTATTTCATTATGTACTATATTATTATTGCTTAGTGATTTCATTTATACAATTAAATGATACTAATGATAAGTTCAAATCTTAAAATTAGATTCCATCCAAAATTAATTGTATATCAATTGTATATAACTGTCATACTATTCACTTTATGCTATTAAATTTTATGTTACTAGCTATATGATTAGTGCAGAAAGTTAAGCAAAAAATAATTACAAATATGCAAATTTATTATTTTTGCACAAAAAATATACCTCATAGCTAAACAAAATTTATTATATCATTAAATGACTAATTATTTTATTGCTTTATTATCAAATTAAAGCATTTCCTACAAAACAAAATTCAAATATTTACATTTGGCATCTATGACATTCATATATGTCGTCTTTTTCTCTACAATTATCAACTTCGAGGTATATTTTTTTTTAACTTTAAACTATTTTACTTTTACAATATATATTACTCAATATATGTTGCGACTTTATACCTATTCATTTTCTCAATTTATCTTATTCATGTCAGATCTTTATTGTAAATTGTAAATATTCAATAACTAATTGCTTTGAGAGAGAAATTTATCAATAAGTTGTTGTGGGTCGAAAAAATTCCCAAGACAATTAACCATTATATCCTCAGATCATACAATCGATTCCGTCAATGGATATCTCTGAACTTTTCAGTTCACATACAATCAAATGCTAATATTGTTCTTAAGCGGAAAAGCATCCCCACACAACTATCTTGATTGAATGACTCTTATCATTCAATTATTTTTTGAATAAGTGCCGACATAATAACCCGACTAAGCTTGGGGGCTCACCATATTATTATTCACATATCGTTTAACCGAGTTATAAATCATTTTATTTTCTAAGCTTAGCCTGGATCATATGATCGGCAGACAAAACTTGGGGGCTATGATCTGTAACCTTATAACTCGACCCTTATTGTGTATTATGAGTTATAACTCGGCCTTAATTATCATTCATTCTGTAACTGACACCTTCATTACCGACTTAATGACCATTATACTGACTTAGTGATCAACGGTCATACCATCAACTCTATTCATCAACTCTATGCCTATAAAAGGCACCAATTTCTATATACGCCTTACATTCTATACATATTCTAGATATATTCTATACACATTCTAGATACATTGTAGAGACATTCTAAATATATTCTATATTAATAGAATTATTATAAACACAACATAACACATGATAACTTTCATTTTATGTCTTACATTCTATATTCATAGAATTATTATATACCTCTTAAACACTTACTGACTTGAGCGTCGTAGTGTCTTTTGCAGGTACCCACCCCCTTGTTCTCTCCTTGCCGACGTATAACTCATCCCGACGAGAAGCTTGAAGACATTCATCGACGGGAGAGCTATACACCGGCCAAACTCAGCAAGAACAATTGGCGCCGTCTGTGGGAAGCGAGTAAAATAATTCCTACTCCCCTTAGGTTCATAAAACTTGAATTACATTCAAATTTTTGAACCAATTTCAACAATCTTGTTTAAGATTTTATTTAATACATTTTATCAAATTTTAATCTAACGTATCATAATATTTCACATGTTATAATCAATCCGAGAACAAACTCGCCTTTTCAACCGATCCGAAAAAAGAAAAAAATACTCGATTTTCAATCAAATCGAGCACAAACTCACTTATCAATTTTATTTTATTTTTCAAAGTTCTCTACTTACACAAGTAAAATTATATATTTTATTCAACATACTTCTGCATTTATATTTTGCGTAACTAATATTTATTGATTTATTAGTTATATTCAAACCTCAATATATCTCCTATACAATAATGTCATATAACAACTATGTCAATTACGTTTTTATTTCATTATGTACTATATTATTATTGCTTAGTGATTTTATTTATACAATTAAATGATACTAATGATAAGTTCAAATCTTAAAATTAGATTCCATCCAAAATTAATTGTATATCAATTGTATATAACTGTCATACTATTCACTTTATGCTATTAAATTTTATGTTACTAGCTATATGATTAGTGCAGAAAGTTAAGCAAAAAATATACCTCATAGCTAAACAAAATTTATTATATCATTAAATGACTAATTATTTTATTGCTTTATTATCAAATTAAAGCATTTCCTACAAAACAAAATTCAGATATTTACATTTGGCATCTATGACATTCATATATGTCGTCTTTTTCTCTACAATTATCAACTTCGAGGTATATTTTTTTTTAACTTTAAACTATTTTACTTTTACAATATATATTACTCAATATATGTTGCGACTTTATACCTATTCATTTTCTCAATTTATCTTATTCATGTCAGATCTTTATTGTAAATTGTAAATATTCAATAACTAATTGCTTTGAGAGAGAAATTTATCAATAAGTTGTTGTGGGTCGGAAAAATTTCCGAGACAATTAACCATTATATCCTCGGATCATACAATCGATTCCGTCAATGGATATCTCTGAACTTTTCAGTTCACATACAATCAAATGATAAAATTGTTCTTAAGCGGAAAAGCATCCCCCACACAACTATCTTGATTGAATGACTCTTATCATTCAATTATTTTTTGAATAAGTGCCGACATAATAACCCGACTAAGCTTGGGGGCTCACCATATCATTATTCACATATCTTTTAACCGAGTTATAAATCATTTTATTTTCTAAGCTTAGCCTGGATCATATGATCGGCAGACAAAGCTTGGGGGCTATGATCCGTCACCTTATAACTCGGTCTTTATTGTGCATTATGAGTTATAACTCGGCCTTAATTATCATTCATTCTGTAACTGATACCTTCATTACCGACTTAATGACCATTATTCTGACTTAATGATCAACGGTCATACCATCAACTCTATTCATCAACTCTATGCCTATAAAAGGCACCAAATTCTATATACGCTGTACATTCTATACATATTCTAGATATATTCTATACACATTCTAGATACATTCTAGAGACATTCTAAATATATTCTATATTCATAGAATTATTATAAACACAACATAACACATGATAACTTTCATTTCATGTCTTACATTCTATATTCATAGAATTATTATATACCTCTTAAACACTTACTGACTTGAGCGTCGTAGTGTCTTTTGCAGGTACTCACCCCCTTGTTCTCTCCTTGCCGACGTATAACTCATCCCGACGAGAAGCTTGAAGACATTCATCGACGGGAGAGCTATACACCGGCCAAACTCAGCAAGAACAATTGGCACCGTCTGTGGGAAGCGAGTAAAATAATTCCTACTCCCCTCAGGTTCATAAAACTTGAATTACATTCAAATTTTTGAACCAATTTCAACAATCTTGTTTAAGATTTTATTTAATACATTTTATCAAATTTTAATCTAACGTATCATAATATTTCACATGTTATAATCAATCCGAGAACAAACTCGCCTTTTCAACCGATCCGAAAAAAGAAAAAAATACTCGATTTTCAATCAAATCGAGCACAAACTCACTTATCAATTTTATTTTATTTTTCAAAGTTCTCTACTTACACAAGTAAAATTATATATTTTATTCAACATACTTCTGCATTTATATTTTGCGTAACTAATATTTATTGATTTATTAGTTATATTCAAACCTCAATATATCTCCTATACAATAATGTCATATAACAACTATGTCAATTACGTTTTTATTTCATTATGTACTATATTATTATTGCTTAGTGATTTTATTTATACAATTAAATGATACTAATGATAAGTTCAAATCTTAAAATTAGATTCCATCCAAAATTAATTGTATATCAATTGTATATAACTGTCATACTATTTACTTTATGCTATTAAATTTTATATTACTAGCTATATGATTAGTGCAGAAAGTTAAGCAAAAAATAATTACAAATATGCAAATTTATTATTTTTGCACAAAAAATATACCTCATAGCTAAACAAAATTTATTATATCATTAAATGACTAATTATTTTATTGCTTTATTATCAAATTAAAGCATGTCCTACAAAATAAAATTCAAATATTTATATTTGGCATGTATGACATTCATATATGTCGTCTTCTTCTCTACAATTATCAACTTCGAGGTATATTTTTTTTAACTTTAAACTATTTTACTTTTACAATATATATTACTCAATATATGTTGCGACTTTATACCTATTCATTTTTTCAATTTATCTTATTCAAGTCAGATATTTATTGTAAATTGTAAATATTCAATAACTAATTGCTTTGAGAGAGAAATTTATCAATAAGTTGTTGTGGATCGAAAAAATTCCCAAGACAATTAACCATTATATCCTCGGATCATACAATCGATTCCGTCAATGGATATCTCTGAACTTTTCAGTTCACATACAATCAAATGCTAAAATTGTTCTTAAGCGGAAAAGCATCCCCCACACAACTATCTTGATTGAATGACTCTTATCATTCAATTATTTTTTGAATAAGTGCCGACATAATAACCCGACTAAGCTTGGGGGCTCACCATATCATTATTCACATATCTTTTAACCGAGTTATAAATCATTTTATTTTCTAAGCTTAGCCTGGATCATATGATCGGCAGACAAAGCTTAGGGCCTATGATCCGTCACCTTATAACTCGGTCTTTATTGTGCATTATGAGTTATAACTCGGCCTTAATTATCATTCATTCTGTAACTGATACCTTCATTACCGACTTAATGACCATTATTCTGACTTAATGATCAACGGTCATACCATCAACTCTATTCATCAACTCTATGCCTATAAAAGGCACCAATTTCTATATACGCCGTACATTCTATACATATTCTAGATATATTCTATACACATTCTAGATACATTCTAGAGACATTCTAAAGATATTCTATATTCATAGAATTATTATAAACACAACATAACACATGATAACTTTCATTTCATGTCTTACATTCTATATTCATAGAATTATTATATTACCTCTTAAACACTTACTGACTTGAGCGTCGTAGTGTCTTTTGCAGGTACCCACCCCTTATTCTCTCCTTGCCGACGTATAACTCATCCCGACGAGAAGCTTGAAGACATTCATCGACGGGAGAGATATACACCGGCCAAACTCAGCAAGAACAATTGGCGCCGTCTGTGGGAAGCGAGTAAAATAATTCCTACTCCCCTCAGGTTCATAAAACTTGAATTACATTCAAATTTTTGAACCAATTTCAACAATCTTGTTTAAGATTTTATTTAATACATTTTATCAAATTTTAATCTAACGTATCATAATATTTCACATGTTATAATCAATCCGAGAACAAACTCGCCTTTTCAACCAATCCGAAAAAAGAAAAAAATACTCGATTTTCAATCAAATCGAGCACAAACTCACTTATCAATTTTATTTTATTTTTCAAAGTTTTCTACTAACACAAGTAAAATTATATATTTTATTCAACATACTTTTGCATTTATATTTTGCGTAACTAATATTTATTGATTTATTAGTTATATTCAAACCTCAATATATCTCCTATACAATAATGACATATAACAACTATGTCAATTACGTTTTTATTTCATTATGTACTATATTATTATTGCTTAGTGATTTCATTTATACAATTAAATGATACTAATGATAAGTTCAAATCTTAAAATTAGATTCCATCCAAAATTAATTGTATATCAATTGTATATAACTGTCATACTATTCACTTTATGCTATTAAATTTTATGTTACTAGCTATATGATTAGTGCAGAAAGTTAAGCAAAAAATAATTACAAATATGCAAATTTATTATTTTTGCACAAAAAATATACCTCATAGCTAAACAAAATTTATTATATCATTAAATGACTAATTATTTTATTGCTTTATTATCAAATTAAAGCATGTCCTACAAAACAAAATTCAGATATTTATATTTGGCATGTATGACATTCATATATGTCGTCTTCTTCTCTACAATTATCAACTTCGAGGTATATTTTTTTTAACTTTAAACTATTTTACTTTTACAATATATATTACTCAATATATGTTGCGACTTTATACCTATTCATTTTCTCAATTTATCTTATTCATGTCAGATCTTTATTGTAAATTGTAAATATTCAATAACTAATTGCTTTGAGAGAGAAATTTATCAATAAGTTGTTGTGGATCGAAAAAATTCCCAAGACAATTAACCATTATATCCTCGGATCATACAATCGATTCCGTCAATGGATATCTCTGAACTTTTCAGTTTACATACAATCAAATGCTAAAATTGTTCTTAAGCTGAAAAGCATCCCCACACAACTATCTTGATTGAATGACTCTTATTATTCAATTATTTTTTGAATAAGTGCCGACATAATAACCCGACTAAGCTTGGGGGCTCACCATATCATTATTCACATATCTTTTAACCGAGTTATAAATCATTTTATTTTCTAAGCTTAGCCTGGATCATATGATCGGCAGACAAAGCTTGGGGGCTATGATCCGTCACCTTATAACTCGGTCTTTATTGTGCATTATGAGTTATAACTCGGCCTTAATTATCATTCATTCTATAACTGATACCTTCATTACCGACTTAATGACCATTATTCTGACTTAATGATCAACGGTCATACCATCAACTCTATTCATCAACTCTATGCCTATAAAAGGCACCAATTTCTATATACGCCGTACATTCTATACATATTCTAGATATATTCTATACACATTCTAGATACATTCTAGAGACATTCTAAATATATTCTATATTTATAGAATTATTATAAACACAACATAACACATGATAACTTTCATTTCATGTCTTACATTCTATATTCATAGAATTATTATATACCTCTTAAACACTTACTGACTTGAGCGTCGGAGTGTCTTTTGCAGGTACCCACCCCCTTATTCTCTCCTTGCTGACGTATAACTCATCCCGACGAGAAGCTTGAAGACATTCATTGACGGACGAGCTATAAACCGCTAAACTCAGCAAGAACATATTCTAAATTATTATTATGTGAATGTTGCAATGTTATGGAATAATTATTTTTCAAAATTTAGAGTTTCAAAAGATGTATAATCTAATTTTTGGTGATGTCTTGATAAAGTTGATTAAGACCCGGACTTCACCCGGTTTAGACCCGGCTTAAGTGTGGTCCGAAAGTAACACGATTTCATCGGGTTTAGGGTCGGGTAAGGGTCTCATAAATAGACCCGGTCATTATTTAGGGTCGGGTTCGGGTCACGGCGAACCCGGCTTCACCCGGCCCCATGTGCACCCCTAACACCTACTAATTCGAATCAGGGTGATCGAATTACACACACAAACTCACATACTAGTTCGAATTGGACTTATTCGAACTAGTACCCGGTATATTGACTCATAGTAATTCGAAGCATGCTGATTCGAGTTATGGAATATTTGCCAAAAATTTTAGAAAAAATATTAGTGAAATATTTGCTAAAAATATTTTAAAAAATACTATATAATATAAAAAAATATACTACAAAAAATATAAAAAAATTTATAAATATTAGTTGAACGTGAATTCTATAGCAGAAATCTAATCCATGCAATTATTTTAATACACCAACAATTATATCTATATGGAGCCAATGCTAAATCGAATTCAATTAGTTCGATAATACGAGTCTATGAAAAAAATTACATTTTATAAAGTTTAAAATTTTTTATTATGTGATAGGTTAGTAACGAGTACATTACAAATTTTTATAGTACTCATTGTAACAATGTTTAATTTAATAATTGTTATTAAAATTTTAGTTGTATTCGTTACAAAATAAACATACTTTATTATATTAGGTTAGATAAAAATTAAACTATTTAAATAAATAACTCGGTATTTAGAAGTCAAGCATTAGAATAAATTTTTGGGAAGTATTTATCATAATAATTATGTAAGTATGTGAAGGATTTATTTTTTAAATTACGTTTTTAAATTAAATGGCTTTCAATATTATTAGATTGTCCTATTTTTAAATCGGTCAATTCATTTTATATTTATATATTGTAATTATTTATTTTGTAACGAGTACAACTAAAATTTTAATAACAATTGTTAAATTAAATATTGTTACGATGAATACTATAAAAATTTGTAATGTACTCGTTACTGACCCATCACATAATAAAATTTTTTAAACTTTATAAAATGCAATTTTTTTTCATAGACTCGTATTATCGAACTAATTGAATTCGATTTAGCATTGGTTCAATATAAATATAATTGTTGGTGTATTAAAATGATTGCATGGATTAGATTTATGCTATAGAATTCATGTTCAACTAATATTTATAAAATTTTTTAATATTTTTGTAGTATATTTTTTTATATTATATAGTATTTTTTCTAATATTTTTTCTAATATTTTTGGCAAATATTCCATAATTCTAATCAGCATTCTTCGAATTACTATGAGTCTCGAATTAGTCTAATTCGAACTAATATGTGAGTTTGTGTGTGTAATTCGAATCATCCTGATTTGAATTAGTGTGTAATTCGAATCAGGTTTATTCGAATTAGTGGATGTGTGCATGTGTGTAATTCGAATTACATTGAATGTGTAATTCCAATTAGACATAAAAATGTCCTCGTAGTTGAACCCTGTAACAATTATTCGTTTAGTTGATTCACCTAATTTTTTGTCCAACTTGGTTTACATAGGTGATTTGTCCTCATTTTTATGAATGAAAATTTTTTTAATATTTTTTTTAAAGTTTAGGTGTAAACAAAAGAAATAAAATAAATTTTTTTAACTATTGCATAAAAAAAATCAAATTGAGATCGATTTTTTTTTTCTTTCTAACTTATTTTGGATACCGTTCTGTATTGTCTAGCCCCTTCAAAAGTTCAAATCAAAATGTTTAAAATTTTTGTTTTCCTTATAATTCCCGCATTTTTGTCCTCTAGTGTGTCAGATTATACAAAGTGAATGGCAAAACATAAATTGTGTTTTATACTTTTATGAATGTTTCCACAAGATAACTTCTGTCAACGAAAGCAGATGAAATAGAAAACTGTAAACATTAAATATTTATTTAGGTGAACTTTTAATAATTTTTTTAAATTATTTTTAAAAAAAATAAAATTAATTTTATATTTAGATATTTTATATAAAAAAATTTTATTCATCAATTGTATTTGAGTACAATAATATGATAATATTATTTTATATTTTTATTGTTAAAAATTTGTCAAACAAACTAAAAATTAAAAAATATATTTTTTATTAAAAGAAATATTTTTCTATTAACTTAATGACTTCTAAACCAACACTAAAAACGATTCGTTTTTACTGAGCCATACATCACTATTCTGTTGTGTTTCGCGCACTGAATATAAGAAAAAGACATCAGGTAGCGTTACGCTTAAACAGCACTAAAACGTAAAAACGCTTGATTAATATTCTATATTCTATTATATTAATAACACATCGCACTCTTAATAACAGCTAATCAGCTATTAACGCGTTTTTAAACCCATTATACTACAATCATGAAGAATATTACGATATCAACAAGGCGCAATCCTAAACCGTACAAAAACATGTTAATGAAAGCCAACAAATGCTTGACTTGTTGCACATTAATAAAAAGAACATTTAAGGAACTTTAGGCTCGTGCTATCAGTTTCAGAATCTCAGCAGCTTCCTTCAATCTCCTCTCTCTGTTATCTTTCATAACTGCACTAGCACTTCTACCATTTCTGCATTTCACAAAACAAAATAACATGTAACTGATTGAATTGAACTATTTCTCTAAAATCAGATTAGCATGCAATTATTATTTTTTCAATATCCTGACTTTAACAACACCTTTTCTCGTAAACTGCCTTTCTTTTAAGCTCATCAACGAGGTTGTGCAGTCGTTTAAGGAGGGCTGGGGACTTCAATACGGCTTGAACCCCAGAATGAGTTGAACAAATCTTCTTCATAAGTTCAGAGGCAATGAAGTATCCCTCCTCCTTATTCCTGGAACGTGTTACACAAGTTATATTATACACTAAGAAACGGCAAGTATAATCCTAGAACAGATTTTGAAAGGCTAGAAACTTTTGAGGATTGAAACCTTAGTAACTCCATGACAATTATTTGTATAGAGTTGTGTGTTTGGATCAGCACTTCCAGTAGATGAGGGTAGCGCCCAAGATTTCGTAGAGTTGAGAGAGCATGTTTTAGAACCTCCTGATCAGGTATACTCCTGCTGACTGATCGGATAAGCCCCAACAAGGTGTCAATTGCACCTGCAGCCACAAGTTCTTCACAGCATTTCTGAGAATGTTCTGTAGCCATATCTGTGAATGACACATACATGAATCAACAACGAAACAAGAATGTAAAATTTTAAAAGCAATGAAGTAATTGGGCTCTTCTAACATTTGTGTTGCCTATATATTGTGTAAAATTTTCACTAGATGTAGCACTCACCTAATGTAGAACAAGTATGCAGGACATCACTAAGACTTTTCATGTTAAGTAGCTCTGAAAGCGCTGCCAATAGTCTATTTATGAGACGCTTGCTATCATCTACATTTCTGGCAGACTCTCTCATTCTCAACCGCAAATCAAGTAGTTGCTTTGACTCTCTACGTGCAAGGTAACCTTTCCAGTGGGACTACAAAAATTGTAATTTTTTAAAAAGAGTAAAGAACATGAATAAATCAGAACAAATTAATTGAAAAATGATAAACATTGTTGGTAACAATTAAGATGCTGCCATACTTGGATGACAACAATTTGGTGTCTATGAAGAACGGCCTTTTGCCTGGCTATCCATCCACGAATGCAAGATTGAATGGTAATGGCAGAGTTGGTCATATTTTTTTGTGTCAAGAACCTTTTCCACCATCGTTGCAATTTCACAACAGAAAACAAGAACAGTTTAAGTTGAATACTGCAACAGCCAACTGGACTTGAAATGGAATCAACAGGAATAGCTGCACGTAGACTGGAAGCACACCCTGCATTGTAATAACAAGAGACGAGAATATAGTATGAAAATGTTAAACAACTCTATCAAGTAACTACTAGCTTTAACTAGCGAGAGAGAGAGAGAGAGAGAGAGAGAGTAGAAAACACTAGTAATTTGTGAACTGATTACCTAACAGCCGATTTCTAGTTATATGCCCCCTAACAAATCTCTGGATCTCCACTGCAGCATCTTCCTGGAAAACTCAGCACGTAGTAACACACATTAAACACATACAAAAGGAAACCAAACACATAAATAAACAGACAGAATACCATACTTGGACAACAACAATTTGGTGTCTGTAAATATTGGCTTTTCTCCTGGCCATCCACCCACGAGCACAGGACTGGATAATCATGGCAGACTTATTTGCCAATTTATGGAACAAGAGACGCTTCCACCACCGCTGCAATTTCACAACTGAAGACAACAGTAGTTCAAGTTGAAAACTACAAACTCCAACCGGTCTTGAAATGCAACTAATAGGAATGAGAGCACGTAATGTAGAAGCACCACCTATATCATCAGAAGAGAGATAGTACAGTAAGTAAATTCCAAACTACAACTAAATCCAGCAAAAATTAGCTACACAAAACATGCATTAGTAACCTAATAGCCGATTTCGAGCTGAATCCCCCCTGATAAAACGCTGGATCTCCAACGCAGCATCTTTTTGACAATTGAGAACCTTTTGGCATGCCCTGCTTCGTATAATACACTGGATCTTCACTGCAGCATCTCTTTTGAGCAAGAAGTCCCGTTTCATCAGCCAACAACGGCAATGCCTCTATAATTATTCAAAGAAAGTAGAAGTTAATAAAATATTCAACACCACCACCACAAAACACATGACATTTATCCAAAATTCAGAAAAATCACAAGAATAGCAATTTCACACAATAATGCTATGCATTCTCTGCCCTGCACCAAACTAGAAAGCCGTTCAAATTAAAACCAGGCATAATCAAAAGAATATGAGCCAATGTCTTACTTGAATGTCAACAATGTGATTCTTGCGTGCACAAGCTTCTTTCCGTGCAATCCATCCACGCAAGAATGCCTGAATGAAAGTAGCTGCTCTTGATGTGACTTTTAAGTGCTGTAAAGCCTTCACACATCTCCACATTCGGAAATAAGATTGAACTTTTATGGTAGCTTTAACATGATTTAAAAATCTTTTTCTTAAAAACCACCTACGGAAATTACTTTGAATTTTAGTTGCAAGAAGATGCTGCTTCTGGCAGGTTGACTTGCAGCATCTGTAATTCTTCCAAGCAAGCTGAATAGTAACAGCTGCATTTGTATGAAGATCAAGTGTAATGTTCTGTTGGGCTAAATTCATAGCTTTCTCTTTTAGATCAAGCTCAAAAATATATCTATATCGTGCCATCCAACCACGGACAAATTTCTGAATAGTAATGGCAGCAGTCACAGGATCTAGTGTCCTGACAGAAGGACATCTACTGCATCCTTGCTGATGCCTGCAATAGAGCCAACTCCTCACAGCTTGCTGTATTAGCTTTGCAGATCTCTTCAGCTTCACTAAAGAATGCCTATGAACAAAAAGCATGGCATATCTCCTATACGTTTGAGAATGCCTCAATACGTCTGCCAGAGTGAACAAGGATAAAACACCAATAAGTGACTGGCCAAAATACAAATAAATGTTTGATACTAGTTGATAAAGCATATACCACATGAAAAGTCACAGGCTTGACTGGTGGTGTATGCCACACAGACCAACTCCTGCCTTGCCCTCATCCATGCTCTGAAAACCGTTTGCAAAAAGGTGACAGCATTTATCATCGTGTGAAACTTACTACGAGTGATAAATCCCCGGAAACGTGATTGTATTACTTTTGCAGCATATTCTGAAAATATTGAGTAGCGATTGTCACCAAGAGAAAAGACACATCAAGAAGACATGCGTTGCAAGAAAATAGAACAGGTGAACAAGCAACAATGTGCAAAAGTGGAAATGAACTAACTATGCTTTCCATGTCAAATACTCAAATCAAAGAAGTCTATACTTTCCCAGTCCAAAAAAAAAGTTTTAGTCTAAGTTTCTAAGCCTTCTTCAATTCCAACGAAATTGAATCAGCATTTAAGGAAAGGATGATGAATGAACTACCATTACCATTTCTGAGAAATTTCAGGAACAAGTATCTATGAAGTAACGAACTAATGAACCTTTTGAGTGTTACAATAGCAGTAAACGTATGAATGGTGACATAGTAGCAACGTAAAGAGCCGTGTAGTCATGTTCGTTACCCCTTTTAGTATCAGTGCCAGATTCAATGGTCCTGGATCTCTGCAAATTAGAAAAATCTGGTTTCCTGATAGAGTTTCTTTGAGCCATATCCTGCCACCAAGCCTGGATGGCCTTGAATTTTCTTGCAGCATCTATCATGATAATCACAATAATTTGATCAAAGATTTATATAAAATACAATAAACAACCACCACAGAATAAAGAAAGATAAGTAAATATTAATATCTTCAATAAGGTTCTAAAATTGCTTTGGACACTGTTTCTTACTCAGCCAACTAACATGCAATGAAAGAACTACAAATCTGAGGATCATCTATACTTTAAAGATGAAGCCTATTTAACATTAGTTGATGTTATTTTCTTACCTCTATTCTTCATACTAGAGTTGTGTGAATCCAACTTATACATCTATCCTATGGATTGTTCCATTAGTAGTTTATTTATATAAAACAAGAAATATAAATAAATCCAAAGCATACAAACAAAAAGGTCACACAATTAGAGAGAAAACAAGAAACCTTCATTGCCTTGTACATATGAATCATCTGGATTTTGTACTGATTCAGAACTTGAAAGGCACTGCACCATCCTCAAATGTCTGCGGTTTGCACTTTGGCAATCATAGCCTAGGAGCTTATGGAAATTTAATTGATCCTGGAAAGAAACAAAGAAAGAGAAAAGGAATACATCACTTTTACAAATCCCAGAGAACAACAATAATAAGATCCATAATCGTTGTCCATTTTACCACATTTTTCTTGACAAATAATTGGCTTGCTAGGAAGACCAACAATATCACCACACTTCGATCACTGCGAGCACCATTATATTGAAGTAGCTCACTTATCTGAAGTACCTGTAGAATAGAATTCCCAAATTGCTTATATCACCTTCTGGTCTACAGTTAATATTCATGCATGAATAAGTAAACTTTTTCCCCTTGAGGTTAGACTATCACAATATTTGTGGATTTTTAGATACCAAAGTTATCCATCCAATGTTAGATATGCAAAAGCTGAATCTTTGACCCTCACAAAAGGAAGTCCTTTGGGCAAATTTTTATTACATGAACTTGCAAAGTAAATGACACAATTATAGAATAAGAATATATAAGTTTTTATTGATGCCAGCTGAATGGGTTTTCAATGTGTTATAAATTAGGGTACTATTACCTCTGGAAAATTCCCAAGTATTGTAGTCAACTTCTGGGATAATATAAAATTGTACAATGCATCTGAGTATTCATCAACTGACATTACTGATGCCTTGTTACTTTTCATATTAACTTCCTGCAAAAAGCATAAAATATCAACTTAATGAAGAAAAGATCACACCATGTTCCGCAGCAACCTAAACATGTTCAAGACCTTCAATGAGCAGGAATTATGGAATTCCTTCTGGAAGTAATAATCAAGTAAGCACCAGATAGCTTTGCCATCAACAAGGGAATGAAAACTGTCAATTCCACAACCATAATTTTCACAAACGGCCTGCAGAAAAAAAATTGAGACAAGGTGAATTCGAAAATATCAAAATTAAACATTATTATTTAAGTGTATATCACCATCTCACAAAGTTCAATTGCATGATCTGATTCTCATGCAAGGGGATAGAAATATATATGAAACATAGTGTGGCAGACCAAGTATCACAAACTAAATTTCTTTAAAGCATACACACCAAACCAACACAATGTCATTTATCAGTCTATATCCACTGATGAAATATTACCGGATGAACTTGTGAACTAGATAACCAAAATGTAATGAATCTAGAAAATTGCCGCCCCTTTCTCTAATCAGTCCCTACGAGTTCTCATATGATACTGTAGTTTTGAATGGTGTAATAATTAGTAGAAAAAAGCATGAAGCCAAGAAAAATGGTTAAATAGAGAGTAGGAGTCTCCTATTCGGTTTCCAAACAAAATTATATAGGATATATGAAGGTATCCTATGATGGTACCTGAATCCAATTCAATAGCATCTCCAGAGAAGTCGAATTTGCACTGTTTATGAGATCCTGGGACATGAAGTAATAATAAAATCTTAAGAATAATTAAACATCAGCTTAAAAGATAAATACAGCAAAGAAATGCTAGTTGATAACAAATTCAAAACATGAAACTGATACCATGCCGATTCCTCGAATTTTGGAAATTTCCCCCACCAAACTTGTTTTGTCAACCAAAAGCGGTAGCTGCATGCCATATGACATGGAAAATTACATTGCTGTTTCAGTTTAGACTTTCATAGTTGTAAATTCTCAGCAAATAAAATTATGGAAATTTAATGAACCAGGTATAACAGAACTGCTACCTGCAAGTGAACAAACATATTCCAGAGCAAGGAAAGTGTAAGTTCTTTATCACCACTAACAATGTCATCGGCTAAAATCATCATGCCATCTTCATCATGTAGGGACACACTAGCTTGTTTAAGATATTGAAGGGCAAGAACACAGTTTGCTAAATTTTTCTTACGAGTATCTGAGGGAACTACAATTTTCTGTCAATACAATGATGATGCATCATTATTCATAACCAATGGCATTATGCTTAGCAACGGCATTGGAAGTTTCAAATAAGCCAATACATTTCCAACATATAGAGTGAGTAAAATTAAATCCGACTAACCGTCAGGATAGAGGGATTATGTTGCAAGAGCTGAATAGCCCGACACAGTTTCACTCCATCTTGGAGATCAACGAATAAATCTCTAACACTGAAATCATATCCAACAAGATGACCCTACAAAATCACAGAGCAGTCAGATAAAACAAAATAACACATCTTGAAGTCAATATAACAACCATAATCACACTAATCAGTTGTGGCCCCAAAACATTAAAGTGCTGCATCTATTATAATCATATAATGCACCCAAATGATGTTGCCCCCATGCAGGTGGAAGTGCAAGTGCCCGCACATACACAACCCCAGTAGCAGACAACTTCACAATCAGACAAAAAAGCATAGCACTTGGAAGAATATCTCACCTGTTGATGAGATGCTTTGTAACCTAAAATCAACAAGTGTGCTAAAAGGTTTCCTTCTCCATGCATTACATCAGATGATAGAAATTCTAATTTCCAACCAAAAAGAGAGAAAGGTCAACCTACAATGAAAACACCCGTTACAGATATATCAATAGAAAATGCAACCAAAGCATCCAAGAGGACTTGCCATGAATCAGTTGACTACTCGATCTAATCCAAGACTCTGCTCTGAATAATAAAGGGGAACCCCCATCTAATCCGTCAATGCCATACTCAAGCGGGAGGCAACTTTGACATTTAGCTTTATCCAAGACAAGCACAAGGAGTAGTATCCGCTTCAAAATGACATTCCCCAAATTCTCATAGTACCCTGCCCTATACACGCCTTCAACCATTTTGTTATAAGAGAATGCTTTAGCTAGACCCTCATGTGAAAAGAATAGCTTGTCAATGAGCATTTTCAGATACTTGACATCTTGATCAGAATCAACATCTTCACTTGACAGCAAGGAATCACCACCGAAAATTATATACAGTCCAATTCGCAGCCAAATTGGATTATAACACATAAGGATTCCTATGGCCTTATTTTTCAACCCAACATCCGTTACTATAGGGCAATGTGCCTTCATGTTCAGCCTTCCGCCATCAATTGTCTGAGAAACAAAGAAGCAGAGGAAATTCAGACAAAGCTCATTTGCTTTTCATTCAGAGCCTACTTCATTTGAAGTTCAGTTAATTATCCCCTTTCTAGTGTGTTTCTATTAGCTTATTTGAAGTTCACAACAACTATAATCAAGAGCTAGCTGATAAAACAAACCTTTGTGACTAGACTCATGACTTCAAAAATCTCCTTACAACTCCCAAGGCTCAGATAAACCCTCATTCGCTGCTTCAAATCTTCAAAGCTGCACACATCTTTCAGAGAATCGCTCAAAGAAGAGAACACCAAATTTGGGAGCTCAAGTGCGGCATTCTCATTGCCAGCACGATACTCGTTCCTGGACCATGTCTTTCTCTGCCTCTTGGGAGTTCGCCAAGATGAATCGACCCCAACCGAGATCCCAGGGCCACTGTCCCTCTTTCCCTTGGGGGCTGGCATGGTGGTAGTTCCATCTCCTACGGGGACACCGGCGATGGACAAGTCGCAACCGCAGGAGGCTGGGTTTTGGAGGAGGAAGTTGAGCCATACGGTGATGGATTTGGCTAGGGATTTAAGGGACTGCTCCTTCTTGACTTGGGCCTTTCTGGAAGATTGTGCCTGCTCAACTTGGAAGGCCTTGAGCTTCCTGGCTGCGGCGGCGACTGATTTCTTCGTGGGAGGAGCAAGGGAGGGGCGACGACGGGAAGCAGAGGCGGAGGAGGAGGAGAAGCGAGGGGTTAATTTGGAGGCAGTGAAGAATTTGGTGTTTGGAGTTTCGACGGTAGGGTTGACGGAGGGGCGTTTGGGGGTTCTGAAGTTGGTGATGTCGTTCAGCAGTGAGGATGAAGATTGGCGAGGGAACGGAGATGGAAAAGGAGCTTCGTCGCCATCCATTGTCGGAAACTGGAAAATGTGAGAATGAAAGAAGGTTCCGTTGGGTTCGATCTTTTATTGCTTTTTGAGTTTTGAATTTAAAATCGTGAGTGAGGGCGGGTAAATTCTGGTGGTAGCCGTTTGGAGGAGGAGGATTCTGGTGGTAGCCGTTCATCTTTTAAGCCCAGTAATGATGTGGATAAATTGGGCCTATCTGGGCTGAATTGGAGATAGAGTCGGCCCAATAAATATTTTGTGGCATACTAATGGAGTCAAATGTTGTAAAAATAATAGTGCATATCTGCAACTAAATTGAGTTGGTCTAGTAGTTAATTCACTAATATGTTTAAATAAGTATTAGAATTTAAATTTCGCCATGTACATGCAGCAAGTAATGCATATAGAGCTATAGGCTAATAATAGTGTGGTAGAGAGAAGCATCAATTTGTGCGTTCTGTTATTTCCATTTCATAATTAGTTAAACAAACAGTAATTAATAGACAAGCCTAATACGATTTTTATTTTGTAAAAATAACTTCATTCTTTTTGTTTCACCTTTGGATTAGTTGAAAAAAACAATAAGAAATTTTCGCAGCTCATTCATTTTTAACTGTTTTTATATTCGTTAAAATATTTTAATTAAAAATAAATGATAATTAATTTAAAGATATAAATATGATTATTAAATAGAAAATATGAGAAAAAACTAGATAAAGAATATTGTAACGTAGTTGAAAGGGTAAAAAATTTGATTATGGATTTATTATTGGTGTTTTAGTTAAAAATAGGTACAGTAACTGTATTTACAAATTGGTGGAGGTATCACATGAAAGCTTTAACACGCGGGAGACATGTTGAATGCAGCACGTGGGGGACGTGATTGTCACGTGGCGAAGTCTGGTTGCATGAGACTGCAGCACATGGGGGGGAGGTGTATTACACGCAGCAAACTATCATTGGCTGATAAATCAACACGTGGGGGGCGTGTTGAGTGCTCCCCTCTATATAAGGCAAAGCTGGTACCATTTTCATTGCGAGGAAGAGTGTTCTTTGATTGTGTTGCTAGTATAATTGAGGGTACCACAAACTTGGCAGTATATCGCAACGGTGAGATTATACAAAATACTCATGAAGGAGTGAGGTTTGTGTGTCAAAATCCGTTTTCGTTTGTGGTTCCATGCACCATGACGTTGATGGAGCTTTAGAATAATCTCTGTCAAAGCATGGAGAACGGTATGTTGAGGAGAGTGAGCAGTGTTTTGTACCAGAATCCAGTTATAGTTTCTGGTGATCTAATACAGTTTGATATCATGCCGATCATTGACGAAGCGAGTATGCAGAATATGTTCTAAATTCACCGGCAGACTCATATGCGACAGTCACAAATTGAGCTGTATGCTAAGTTTGAAAACGTAGAGGCAGATGGGATTCAAAATGATTTAGATATAAAGGATGATAAAGTTGTAATGTACGAAGGAATGAATAGTGACAGCGAAGAGGACGTCGAAACCACTTATGAAGCCGGCGACGAAGATGAGGATGGTGATGTGGGAGTCGAGGCAGCAGCGGAGAATGTAGTGGTTCATCTTGCAGTTAGTCAACCGATGAACGTCCCACCTTTTATGCGTAACTTGGATTTTGACGCCATGAATGCACCGGAATTTTTGGAATATGCAAACATAGGTACGTGATGAGTGAATAATACGTTTTTGTGTTTTTATATTTTGGATGGATCAATGAATAATGATTTCTGCTTTCTGTAGGTGTTGCTGACCCTGAGGACGAAGAGTTCAAGATCGGAATGGAGTATAGTTCTAGAAAGTCTATCGTCGCAGTAATCAGAAGTTACACTATCTCTAGAGGAGTCAACTACAATGTTTATGAGTCCGAACTACAGACATTCTATGCAAAATGTAAGACGTATGGACATGGGTGCGACTGGCTTATCCGAGCCAGCTTGATACGGAAAAAAAGATTGTTGAGAGATATGGAGATACAACGATAGGCACACGTGTACCATGGAAACGATTTCACAAGATCATTCAAAGTTAGACTCAAACACAGTTACTGAGGCTATAAGGCCATTGGTAGAGACTAATCCGTCCATCAACGTTAAATCTATAATTGCGGAAGTCCAGTCAAGGTTCAACTACACCATTAGTTACCGAAAGTCTTGGTTGGCAAAGCAGAAGTCCATAGCCAAAGTTTTCGGTGGTTAGGAGAATTCTTACCAAGCTTTTGCCATGGTGTCTCTCGATCATGGTTCAGAAGATGCCTGGCTCAATTGTCCAAATAAAAACACGACCCCTGTATAACGAGAGTGAGGAGGCAGACGATGTCAGAATACTTCACCGCGTATTTTGGAATTTCAATCCATGCATTAGGGCGTTCAAGCATTACAAGCCTCTAGTTCAGGTTGATGGCACATACCTATATGAAAAATACAAAGGTACACTTCTGGTTGCTGTTGCACAAAATGGAAACCAGAACATTGTGCCTATCACCTTTGCCATAGTGGAGGGGGAGACAGCTGATGCGTGACACTTCTTTCTAAAAAATCTACAAAGGCATGTTGTTAGAAAATACGGTGTGGATATGATCTTAGACCGACATGAGTCAATCCGGGCAGCAGTAAATCGTTCCGGTGGTGACTAGCAACCTCCAAGAGCATGGTGGATGTTCTGTATAAGGCACATCGGTAGCAACTTCTTAAGGGCATTCAAAGTCCCGTACCTGCAAAAATTTGTTGTCAACATAGGGTATTCAAGGACGGTGGAGGAGTACAACATCAACTATAAGAGGTTGGAAGAGCGAGGCGAGGCATATGCCCGGTGGTGCGATGCCATTGGATTTAGACACTGGGTATTGGCATTTGATGAGGGTCATCGATGGGGCCATATGACGACGAACCATGTGGAGTGCATTAATTCAATGTTGACGGGTGCCCGAAACCTCTGTGTGTTGGTGCTTGTTCAAGCAACGTATTATCGGTTAAACGAACTATTATGAGGAAGAGTGCCGAGACTCACGAGCGCAAGCGTGCTAGATTTACTTACTCTGTATTTTCACAACAGCAGATAGAAGCAAATATGCAACGTGTTGGAAATATAGTTGTGCACCGGTTTGATAGACGAAACAAGGTGTTTGAGGTGCGTGAAATGCCTAATAGAAAGGTGTTGGTAGTTGATCTTGCGCGGCGGACGTGTGACTATGGGCACTTTCAGGTGGAATGACTACCATGTCGACATGTTATTGCTTGCTGTGCCAACAACGACTCGACGGGCAGCTGTATATGCATGATGTGTACAGAATGACAGAGGTTCATAAGGTCTACAGATTTGAGTTCGTACCATTAGGCGATACAGAGACATAGCCTACTTATCAGGGACCCATGTTGATCGCTAATTCCGCCTTGAGGCGCACGTCGAAAGGTCGTCCCAAATTGACCCGATACCTGAATGAAATGGATTCACGCGACATGCGTGGTCTCCGGATATGCCGCCTCTGTGGTAGACAAGGTCATAGTCAGAGTCGATGTCCTGAGCGTGCTGGACCGAGTGGTGCTGGTGACGATGATGATCCCTCGATCTTTGTTGGTCTTTGTGTTTGTATGTTTAGGTTAATTTTATGATTTTGATGATTTTGATGTTCATCGTGTTTGTATTTTTATATTTAGGTTTATCCATTCATGTTTTTCTCGTTCGTCATGTTTGTATTGTTAGGTTAATATTATCATTTAATACCTTTGTGAGTTAAACATACAAAAGATTAACTAAGAATTACATTCACTTAAATCTAAAACCATACTAAATTCTAAAACCATACACAATATTAATTAAGAGTTACATTCACGAAATTCTAAAACCATACTAAACATACTAAACCCCTGCTCACTTTTTTCGAACCAACCAGTTCAGTCCCTTGCTCATCTTGCCCTGACCAAATCATGACAAAGTAAACCTATCTGGTGGATTTTGTTTCATTTGTAGGTTAGGATGACCCCAGACTGAGTAATCGATAGCCGGAGTGGCCGACCCACCTGCCTCTGCTAGAGCGACCGACCCACCTGCCTCTACCGGAGCAGATGCACCGGGGTTGTACTCGTCAACAACCTCAAAAGTCGCATGCGGCTCGATGAAACCACTATCACAGGACGCCCGCCCTAACGTGTGATCAGAAGCAGGACCCCGCATACTAGTGGGCATATCTATTGATGCCCAATGTGGATCATCCAACTCTGATGGTGAAGGCATAGTGGTAAGATCTGGATAACCACCCAAACCAGCATTGTCTCATTGCTGTATTTGCTCATCTCCATGACCGTCAATGGAAATCTGCAATGGGATCAACGAAAACTCAACCCATTCTTGTCCAGGCGGAATGTACGGTGTGGGCTGATTATGTTGAGAATGCCGACTGTGCTGAGAGTGCCAATTCTGCCCACTGTGCTGACTATAGATAGCAAGAGGCACGGCGATGGTGAGCAAAGGTGAGAGACAGAGAGCGCTGGAGTTGGGGTGCCATTTTGAAAAGTGAGAAGGTGAGAGTGAGAGAGTTGGGGAGGGGCGGATGGGTTTAGATAGCCTATGAAGCTTTTGGTCATTTTCAAATGGTTAAATTACACGGTTGGTCCCTATACTTTTACTAAAATTACAAATTGGTCCCTATTGTCAAACATGTGCAGCTCATATGTTTAAAATAGAGAATATGTTGAGAATATTCTGTTAAATCAAACACTTTTTGAACTGTGGGACTAAATTACAAATTTTAATTCTCTTTAGGGACCTAATTACAAACGACTAATTTGCAATTTCACTAAAAGCATAGGGATTGTTAGTATAATACCCACAACTTAATTAGCCCCAAGATCACTCACTCACATAAATAGCACTACCATATTTTTCATCACTCAAACTTACTAAAAATATAAGAATATAAGGGAAGATTTTTGAAACAAACACTAAGTATTTTGATTCATGGAGAGATGATTAACAACATACATATGAAGCCTTTTTATAGACAAACCTTCATAATAAAATAGTAATTTTTATAACAGCTAAACACTAGTTGTAGTGATTCAAGAAACAAGTAGAAACTTTGACTAATCAAATTTCTTATTTAATTTTGCTTCAAATTCTTAGTCATCAATCTTGAAGCTTTCAATTCATGATTCATCATTCTTCTAGTATGGAGGTGATGAGTGCAACTTGTTCATGATTCTTCCAACGTGATTTGTAGCCTCTAATTTTGACTAGAAGATAAAGTCTGACTTGTAATTCTTCTAGCTTCTAGTTTCATCACTTATAATTCTTGTAACTTCTAATTTCATGATAGTTATAGTATGGTGTAGTTATACTACTCTCTCGAATATTCTTGATTTAATTATCTAACAGGGATCAATTGTGTAATTTAATATTTTATAAATTATTATTTTATTATTCATTTATTATGTTTATTAACAATTAAAAACAAAAAAAATAACAAAATAGATCTTCTATCAATTGTGGTTTCCATGAATATTTTGACAATGTGAATCAATAAGTTTTTTAATCCTTTAATCCGTTACATTTGTAAAACCTAAAAAATCGTGTTTATTAGTTATTCAATCAATTGAAAGTAATTGAATTTCGATGACAATATGAATTTTTGCAAAATTCAACGGGTTCTTGTTAGGGACGGAAACAAGGTGAGTTTCGATGAGCCTAATCCTTTTGCTAACGAGGGCGAGGAAGTTGCTTGTGTGGCGTATAGGTATAGGAGGTGGAAGCTCGATTTGATATGTATCTCGTGGCGAGATGTGAGGTGCATAGTCTTCTTGAGCTGAATAAGAACAAGTCTTTCCTTACTTTGAATGCTTTGGATGATTTTGATCCAAGTATTCCGGTGTCGATTGGAGGCAGAAGTTGGAGACTCAAAGGGTAGCTGTGTTGGCCACTGAGCTCAAGAACAAGCCGATATAATGAAGCTGGGATATGTGTCTAGAATCTATCCCCGTGACTATTTCAATCATGTGATTTTTCCATCCTTATATTATCGTTTGAAATTCAATTAATTGTGTTATAATCATAGTTATCAAAACCGGACCAGACCGGACGGTTTGACCGAAAAATCGGTGAATCGGTGGTCTGGCCGATTCGGTTGATCCTGTGAACCAGACACGTAGTTGACTCGGTCAACGGTGGTCAAATCCATTAAAAATCGGTCGGTTCGTGTCTGAACCGCTGTTGACCCGTGCGAGTCCACGGATAGCTGTGTTGGCCACTGAGCTCCAATATAATGAAGCTGGGATATGTGTCTAGAATCCATCCTCGTTGATGAAAGGTTCGAACAGGGGACTGACAAACCCCAATTTGACGGTTTGTTTTGTATTGATTTTTGGGAATTTTATCACCTTTTACCCATATTTATTCAAGAAATAGCATGGTTTTGTATATTCTCCTTTAATTGTGCTTGAATGTGAAAACATGCTTTTTAGGACTCAAAATAGCTAAATTTAATTCACCTTGATTCTATTAGATGCCTTGATATGTTTGTTAAGTGATTTAAGGTTTAGGAGGCAAAGATTGGATCAAGGGAATGAAGAAAGAAAGCATGAAAAGTTGAAGAACTCATGAAGAAATGGAAGAACCGGAAAGCTGTCAAGCCGACCTCTTCGCACTTAATCGGCCATAACTTGAGCTACATAGGTCCAAATGATGCGGTTTTAGTTGGGTTGGAAAGCTAACATCCGGGGCTTCGAAACGATATAAGATTTGCCATAGTTGCATCACGCATAGGGGAGCGCACGCGCACGGTACGCGGACGCGCCGATGGTGGCACATGACCCACTTAATGCAAACGTGGCCAGCGATTTTAGAAGCCTTGTGGGCCCAATCCAACTCATTTCTGATGCTATTTAAGCCAAGGATTGAAGGGGAATCAAGGGACTTTTCATACTTTAGATGTTAGTTACCAATTAGTTTAGTTTAGCTTTGTAGTTAGTTTCTAGAGAGAGAAGCTCTCACTTCTCTCTAGAATTAGGATTAGGTTTAGTTCTTAGATCTAGATTTTAATTCATCTTCTTCTACTTCTACATCTCAATTCTTTGTTGCTACATTCATCTCCTTCTATTCTTTTGTTGCAATTCCCTTTATGTTGTTCTTATGTTTTGTTGTAGATCTACTATTGTTCATTCCATTTTCTTTCAATTCAATAAGAGGTAATTCATAATAATTGTTCTTCTTTGCTTTTCTATTGTTGATCTCTTGTTTTTGTAGTTGTAGATTCCTTTAATTCTTGCATTTAATAATGTTTACTTCTATTGCACTTTATGTGTTTGTTGAAATGTCTCTTTTAGTTTTAGTGTAGATTTTGTTCCTCTTGGCCTAGGTAGAGTAATTAGTGACACTTGAGTTATCTAATTCCTTTGTTGATTGATAATTGGAGAGATTGCTAATTGGTTTGGAGTGCACTAAAGCTAGTCTTTCCTTGGGAGTTGGCTAGGACTTGTGGCTCAAGTCAATTCATCCACTTGACTTTCCTTTAATTAGTAAGGGTTAACTAAGTGGTAGCAATGAACAATTCTCATCACAAGCGAGGAGGATAACTAGGATAGGACTTCTAATTCTCACAACCTTGCCAAGTGCTTTTTAGTTGTTAGTTTATTTTCATTGTCATTTACTTTTCATGCTTCTTATCCAAAACCCCAAAAATAACTCACAACCAATAACAAGACACTTTATTGTAATTCCTAGGGAGAACGACCCGAGGTTTAAATACTTCGGTTTATAGAATTTAGGGGTTTGTTACTTGTGACAAACAAATTTTTGTATGAAAGGATTATTGTTGGTTTAGAAGCTATACTTTACAACGAGAATTCATTTGTGAAATTCTAAGCCACACAAAAATCCAATCGTCAAAATGGCGCCGTTGCCGGGGAATTGCAATGGTGTTATGTTATCGGTTGTTGTACATATGTGAATAGTGTGAATATCTTGCTTTTTGCTTTATTTGCTAGTTGTAGAATTTTATTTCTCTTATTTTCCATTATCTTTTGATTTTTGTTTTCTCTTTCCATTATGAATTCTCATTTTGGCTATGAGTGTGAGTACAACTATGTTGTAGGTGATGAGGACTATAATGGAGATGTGTATCAAGGATGGGACAATCAAAGGTGGGAAGAGCCATATGCTTATGATCAATCATCATGGCAACAACCCCCACCAATGCACTATGAGGAAGAGCCATTCTTTGATGCATATCAATCAAATGGCTATGGTGGATCTCCTTGTGATTTCCAAGAACCACCACTATATGCCTATGAGTCATATCCTCAACATGACCCTCAACCACACTCAAAAGCCACTTTTCACCAACCACCTTCATATGACCCTCATCCATATCCACCATTACAACAACCGTATGAGCCATATGAACCACATATAGAGCCACCACCATCTCAACATCACCACCTCCAAGAGCCACCCCCTCCATGTTATTACCAAGATGAACCACCTCAATTGTATGAAAATTTTCAACCACAAATGTATGAAAATTTTCAACCACAAGATGAATACCACTTTCCACCACAACCTCCCATGGAAGAATATTCATGTCCATCAATCCAAGAGCCATATGATCCTAATCATATTATCCAAGAGGAACAAGAGTCAAGGGATCATCTCAAGGAAACATTGGATCAACTTCAAGCAACCATGGAGCGTGTTGTGCAACAAGTGGAAAGAGTGGAAATTATTAAACCACCACAACTCTACCAAGAAGAACCACCTTCCTACTATGAACCCTTCCCCCAAATTGATGAACCCTTCCATCCACCCCAACCTCCAATGGATGACATCCTTGATGTTCTTGTTCAAGGACAAGAGGAAATGACAAGGGATGTGCAACAATTCACGGCCGCCTTGGATGAGGTGGTAAACCGGTTAGCATCCCAATGCTTGAACTCTCAAGGAACTCCCATGGCTACATGTGGGGAATCAAATGAAGAGCATAACATAAAAGAGAGATTGGTGGAGAATGAGGGAAGTTGCTTTGTATTGGAACAATTGGAGGAAGCTATGATTATTGAAGAAAGGGAAGAATTGGTTGAAGACTTAGGAGATGCGGAGCCTCCATGGGAATCTAGAATTGAAGAAAACCCCTCCAAGATGATTGAAATTGATGCTAGGAAGGAAAGTGCACACCTTCCAAGACATATTCCATATGAAGATTTGGATGGGATAGAGCAAGAAGTGAGTTCCCTTGGTGATGAAGATCAAGCATCAAACCTTAGTGGTGAAGAATCCTTTGAGCATGAAGAACCTTCTCCCAACAAGATGGAAAGCAATGTGGAGGTAAATTTTTCTTACCCTCCCATTTATGACTTGAGTAGGAGAAAAGGTTTATATAAAAGTGTTGAACAAAGGATTATAATTGAGAAGTCTTGTGAAGAGGTGGAAATCCTTAGAAAAAGGAGGATGGGAATTGAATACGCTTTATCAAAACTCTTGGAGTTGTCTTTGCCTAGGTTGCCATCTACTCCTTCATTTGAGTGGGTGAAATTTATTTCTATTAGCTTTATTATCCCACTTGAATATGGTTTGCTTGAAACGGATGGCCAACTTAGGGAGCTTTGTGGGATGAAGCGTAAACGAAAAATGTTTTGTGGTTGGCGTTGCAAATCAAGGCTCATTATGGTTGATGCATCAAACATGAGATATAAAGGTTGGAGTAGTGCTCAAATAGATGGGTCTAGGAGGATTGTTGACCACTATATAGAGAATTCACCTTACTCACCACCCGGTTGGACTAATAATGATGATCAACCTCAAGACGGGTATGAAAACAAAGTGTGGGATCCCGGATTACAAGAAGAGGATCAACTTTGGGAGCCCCAAGCTTGTGAAGAACTCCATCAAGACTTGGCTCAATCCATGAAGAATCTTGGGGCACAATGGAGAACCAAGCATTGGTGGGAGTTCCAAGATGAATACAAGCACAAGTCACCTTGATGAGGAGCTCCCCATAAGTCCAACTTAAGGACAATAAACAAAAGTGCTAGGTGGGAGACAACCCACCATGGTAAAATCCTTTCATTTTCTCTTTTGTACATATTGATAGAATTAGTCTAATTTCATATTTTGTTTAGATAGTTGAGTTTAATTGGTAGTTTAGTATGTTAAATAAGGTTTTATGGTGTTTTGGTAGCTGTTTGGAGGTTTGGAATGCTTGGATTGGTGCAAAAACATAGAAAAAAAAATTTTTGAAAAACAGAGCACCATCCACGCGTACGCGTACATGACGTGTACACGCACTTCCAGCATTTTCGACCATCCACGCGCGCGCGCCATGCGTGCGTACGCGCGGATTGAGAAGTTTCAACCTCCATACATTTTTCCAGAGAGTCGTGCCTGCGCCGCGCCAACATTGTGCCTTTGGCACAACCCTATTTGCGCGCTCGCGCACATGACGCGTACGCGTCACTCTCGAAATAAGCCATCCGCGCGCGCGCGGCATGCGCGCGTACACGCGGATTTCCTTCCTTCACCACATTTCTTTTCTTCTCCTCTTTCTATTCTTTCCTTCTCCTTTCTTCTTCCCTTCTCCTACCCCTCATCCAACACTTCCAAACACCATTGACAACCATTTATTTTAGTTAACAAATTAGTTAGTTAGTTAGTTGATTAGTTAGTTTTAGTTTAGTTTTCATTTTATTTTCTCTCTTTTCATCATAAGTGTTGGAGTATTGACTTTGTTTACTATACATTGCTATATCCCTTATTGCCTAAATGCTATTTTAGCATGAATGTTTTTAGATAATCTTTGTTGGATTCTATGATTGAGGTTATATTTTGTTACTTGGTTTTGAGTTCTTCATGCTTACCTTTTGAAAAATGCCAAGTGATGAGAATTGTCTTCGAGCTTATAACTCTTTTGCATTGCATGTTGTAGCTAGCCACCATGTGATTTGGATCCTTTTCCCTCGATTAGGCAACCTCTTGATGGATGATGTTGTGCATTTACCTTAATGCATTGTGTTCATGATTATATCCATCCATATGTTTGACTTGAATGCTTTCATGCTTCTCTAATGCTTGTCTTACCTTACAAGCTTACTTAAAGCATCTCAAGCACACTAGGATAAGTGAAGTGCATGCTTCTTTTGTGACATAGCTTTTATGCTAATGTGTATTCTAAACCGCGCAATTTAGAATTCACACACCTAATATTTCTTAATGTCACACTAATTCACTCACCTCATTCTAGTGATTTACCTCATTCCAACAATGTATGCTTCCTTGCTTTTATATCTTCTCATCTTATGGTGTTATATTTTTGTTTTTCATAATGAATGCACCACAAGCAACCATGGAAGCGGAAGAAAGAACACATTGCAATCCGGAGAGTCGTCGTACCCCCTTGCTCATCTTTGAGTGCACCGAGGACGGTGCAAACTTTTAAGTGTGGGGAGGTCGTCCGACCGGTCGGCGATTTTGGGTGACAAATTTCTAACTCCAATACTTTTGCATTTCATTCTAGGATTTTAGGATTTTTACTTGCATTTTCTTATTTTTGCATATGCATACACAATAAGCTTAGTCAAAATAATGAGAATTTTTCAAGATTTCTATCTATAGGGCATGTCAATTGATTTGAGTGAAAACTTTTCATAGAACTTGCTTGAATTATATATATTATGGATCATGTTTTGAGCTAAGAACACAATCTTGTGAGACTTGAGCCTAATGATGTGGTTACATCTTATAACCACTTATTTTTCCTTCTTGTGTGCATTATTCTCTTTCTATGATTGTAATCTTTGATTTGTTTGATTCTTTATGTCCATTATTTTGTGTATTCATGCATTTATGTGATTGAGGCCATCATTTCATTTAGCTCACTTACCCAAATAGCCTACCTTTTATCTTCCATTGTTAGCCAAATTTGAGCCTACGATTAACCCACTTATTCTTAATTTAGCACATTACAAGCCTTAAAGCGAAAAACAATAAATGTCCTTATTTGGATCTTTGATTAGCTTAGGCTAGAGTGTGTGTATCATTAAAAAGTGGGAACCTTGGGACATTGGGTGAATAAAAGGGTAGTTTTGTATTATTATTGTAAATATTGGGAATTGGGTACATGCTCATGTATTGATTAAATGTATAGACCTTATGCATTGGTACTCTTGTATATAGTTTGAAAGAAAGAAAAAATGAGAAAAAAAAATATATGAAAAGTATAGAAAAAAATGGAAAACGAAAGAAAACGAAAAAGAAAGAAATAAAAAGGGGACAAAATGCCCCAAGGTGAAGCTCAATAAGATCAATGCATATGAGTTGTGAAATGAAAAGAAAATGCATGAGTATGTGAAAAGGTGAAAAATGGGTAGTTAGATTAGAACTTAATTGTATAGGATGTCATAGGTTAGGTGGGAAGTTTAAGCTTATCAAAGATTCAAATTTCAAGCTCACTTGACCAAATATGCATCCTACCTTGACCCTAGCCCCATTACAACCAATGAAAAGACCTCATGATACTTGTATGCATGCATGAAATAAATGTTGATTGTTAGAAGAAAAACAAATCTTGGAAAGCATGAAATAGAGGAGAATTGAGTGAATCAACCCTAAACACTTGAGCGAATAGAGTGCAAACACATCCGGTGAGGGTTCGATGCTCAATTACATGTTTTCACCTATGATCATCATTCTTCATGCAAGTTTGTAAAAATATTTAATAACTCAATTCAATTGTGGATTAGACTTGCTAGTCCTTAGCCCTTGTGCATATATGTTTCTTGGGAATTGATTTATTTTGACCAAGCACTTGCATTCATTTAGATAGTTGCATATAGGTAGATTGCATTTAGTTAGTTTCCATTGAATAAATGCCATACCCTTACTTCATTCTTGGTTTAAGCATGAGGACATGCTTGGTTTAAGTGTGGGGAGGTTGACAAACTCCAATTTGACGGTTTGTTTTGTATTGATTTTTGGGGATTTTATCACCTTTTACCCATATTTATTCAAGAAATAGCATGGTTTTGTATATTCTCCTTTAATTGTGCTTGAATGTGAAAACATGCTTTTTAGGACTCAAAATAGCTAAATTTAATTCACCTTGATTCTATTAGATGCCTTGATATGTTTGTTAAGTGATTTAAGGTTTAGGAGGCAAAGATTGGATCAAGGGAATGAAGAAAGAAAGCATGAAAAGTTGGAGAACTCATGAAGAAATGGAAGAACCGGAAAGCTGTCAAGCCGACCTCTTCGCACTTAATCGGCCATAACTTGAGTTACAGAGGTCCAAATGATGCGGTTCCAGTTGGGTTGGAAAGCTAACATCCGGGGCTTCGAAACGATATAAGATTTGCTATAGTTGCATCACGCATAGGGGCGCGCACGCGCACGGTACGCGGACGCGCCGATGGTGGCACATGACCCACTTAATGCAAACGTGGCCAGCGATTTTAGAAGCCTTGTGAGCCCAATCCAACTCATTTCTGATGCTATTTAAGCCAAGGATTGAAGGGGAATCAAGGGACTTTTCATACTTTAGATGTTAGTTACCAATTAGTTTAGTTTAGCTTTGTAGTTAGTTTCTAGAGAGAGAAGCTCTCACTTCTCTCTAGAATTAGGATTAGGTTTAGTTCTTAGATCTAGATTTTAATTCATCTTCTTCTACTTCTACATCTCAATTCTTTGTTGCTACATTCATATCCTTCTATTCTTTTGTTGCAATTCCCTTTATGTTGTTCTTATGTTTTGTTGTAGATCTACTATTGCTCATTCCATTTTCTTTCAATTCAATAAGAGGTAATTCATAATAATTGTTCTTCTTTGCTTTTCTATTGTTGATCTCTTGTTTTTGTAGTTGTAGATTCCTTTAATTCTTGCATTTAATAATGTTTACTTCTATTGCACTTTATGTGTTTGTTGAAATGTCTCTTTTAGTTTTAGTGTAGATTTTGTTCCTCTTGGCCTAGGTAGAGTAATTAGTGACACTTGAGTTATCTAATTCCTTTGTTGATTGATAATTGGAGAGATTGCTAATTGGTTTGGAGTGCACTAAAGCTAGTCTTTCCTTGGGAGTTGGCTAGGACTTGTGGCTCAAGTCAATTCATCCACTTGACTTTCCTTTAATTAGTAAGGGTTAACTAAGTGGTAGCAATGAACAATTCTCATCACAAGCGAGGAGGATAACTAGGATAGGACTTCTAATTCTCACAACCTTGCCAAGTGCTTTTTAGTTGTTAGTTTATTTTCATTGTCATTTACTTTTCATACTTCTTATCCAAAACCCCAAAAATAACTCACAACCAATAACAAGACACTTTATTGTAATTCCTAGGGAGAACGACCCGAGGTTTAAATACTTCGGTTTATAGAATTTAGGGGTTTGTTACTTGTGACAAACAAATTTTTGTATGAAAGGATTATTGTTGGTTTAGAAGCTATACTTTACAACGAGAATTCATTTGTGAAATTCTAAGCCACACAAAAATCCAATCGTCAGGGACCTACAACATGCAAGGTCCGAATTTTATTTTTTATTTTTTTTAAACATGAATTCACATTGATACCAAATTTAATATATTGATTGTGTTATGTTTTTTTCTCTCACTTGTTCTTTTAAATTAAACAAGTATTTTATACTAATAATTAATTTATTATCTTTTTTGCATCATAAATTATATTTAGGAATTGATATTTGATTGTTAATAATATATTTGTTAAAACATATATTTTAAGTTTTAAGTTTTAATTTTATTTAATTATGACGGGGTCAACCGAGTGAATTAGCGACTCACCGGTTGACCCAGTGGCTTAGTCATATGACCGGGTTAATTACCGGTTCGATTTTGATAACTATGATTATAATTTCAATTAATTGAATCTTAAAAAAAGTCATGTGAAATTCAATTACTTCTAATTGATTGAATTATTAATAAATATGATTTTTTTTTATTTTTACGGATATAATGTATTAAAGAATAAAAAATTTATTTCGTTATTTTTGTTTTAAATTATTAATAAATATGATACATAAATAATAAAATAATAATTTATAAAATAAATAATAAATTTTATAATTAAAAAAAATAAAAATTAATTTATAATTAAAATTAAATAAAAAATATTTAAAAATTATTAAAAAATTTAACAAATATATTTTATTATTAAGACTATTTAATAGTCTAAATATTATGGGATCCTCCAATTCTTTGCGGACAATCTAATACGTGGATGTCCAACATTAGCTTTCTTAGTAATTCTTTGATTAACTAATTATGAAAAAGAAACGACAAAACATACAAACTTGATGCTTCTCTCTGACACACCGTTATTACTCCATGCACTACCATTTTTGGCAACATTATGTCACTCCAGCAACTTGCTACATGTCCTCACATGTAGATCATGTTTGTGCCGATAAAAATGCATTTTAATTATTTTTGTGTTGATGAAAATATTTTTAAATTTTATTATTGATAAAAACATTTTTAAATTATTTTAGAATATGACAAAAATATTCATGTGACAAAAAGAAAAATAGAGTAGGTCTCTAATCACAAGTTCACAACATAGCAGTTTTTTAGATTTTTAAATTATTTGAAGACATTTTGATCAATAATAAAATTTAAGTATTTTTTTTAATAAAAAAATAATTCAATTGCATTTTGTTGGTTTACCTAAGTATTATTATGTTATCTTGACTGAAAATCGTTCTTTTTGACAATGATATTGCAGCATTCTTACAAGAAAATTGCCATTTAAAAATGGATTTCTACTATAAATTGGACTAGCGATTGCTATATATTCTCGTTCAAATAAAGATACTACAATTGGAACTTTACTATCCAATTCCCCTCCAATATTTTGCAGCATATACTATAAAACTTCCACTCTACTCTCTACATTAAAAATTTGTGATTGGCCTGAACCACAACAATGAGACTTATCCTTCTCCTGATGAAGCTGAATCTCACAAGTGTCTTAACTCTTATACCATTACTGAATAGGATGATATTGAGCTGATATCCTCCTTGGTGGCAATTTGCGCAGTATGTAGAGGACTAAAGCTGAAGGTAGCACCTCAACCACCTATATTTTCAAATATGAACAAGCTAAGTGCGTTCCCAATTCTTAGAAACTAAAACTCTGGCAGCTATCAATAAAAAATGGGATCATGCTCAGCAGTGTACCAAGTAGTAGATCAAGTCCAAAAGAGGATGATAGAAAACATCAAGAGATGCATCTGAATCGAATGCAGATAGAAAACCCTGCGTGTGCATGCATAAGTGTCATTAAGAAACAAAATCGTATACTATATATACTGCATTATTCTATATGGTCCATGTATGTCAAGAAAACGGTTATCACTTACCATAACACATCTTATCAGAAAACAGGTGAAACAAATAGCTGTGACAGATCCAACCTGCAATATAATGTCACAACTTAATTGATATGAACAAATCTTCTTAGATTCATTTGTTAAATGAGTAATTTATATATCACAAACTACAGAATTTGATATTGTATCAATCAAAATGTCTATCCTTAAAAAGGCTCAAGTCTTAATTTGTTGTGATTTAAGAAATAATTACTTTGAAGCACAATACAAAACAACTGCATGAAAATGCACAGGTAAAACTCATTCCTCCACATCATTTGCTTGAAAAGATTTTGAAGTGAAGTACCATTTGAATTTTAGAAGTGAAAGCTAGACATGACAAACAGAAATTGTTAAAGGAATAAGGTAAGGATACCTCATGAAGTTTCTTCCTTCTCCCTCTAGATTCGATAGGGAAATGCTTCAGCATGATAAATAATCTAGCAAACATTTCACATATTCCAGCGTCCCATGTCAACCACAAATCACCAGTGACTAAATGAAACTGAGGTGTACAAGTATTCAAATAAGACAATGCAGAAACCTCACCTTCCTCCATATAGCAAGAAGCCTAATGCAGCCATAAATGACACAACTGAGGAAAAGAAAAATCTCACTTTAGAAAATGTATATGCATAAACCAACCAACCATTCATACAGAAAGCTAACCTGCAATAAATATCTTTCCGATGAATATCACAACAGTGTTATCATCTATCCAAAGGTATATCCAAATACAAACCTGAACACAGTCACATTTTAGTATACATTCCTTTCAGCTCAAAAACTGGAAAAAGATTTTACTAGCTTCACATAATTATGCAGAAAATACTTGAAAACAATAGAATGAGATAGGTACCTACCTGAATAAAATACAAGGCACCATTTATTGAAATATAAACTATCTTGAGCTTATCGGTAGGTAAGCTCCTTGCCTGTTTAATCATTGAAACAAACTCAGACTCTCTTTTCTTTTTTCTTTTTGTTTCAGCATAACTTAATTGTTAATTGAACTAAAATGCCTGATCAAATTGAAGTAGAAGAAGAAGCTAGAGTTGCCTGGTGATAAATTTCTGCCCAGAAAAGAACAAGAAGTGTATAGGTAGAGAAGAACAGTAGGCCCGGCAGATCTAACAGCACCAAAACCAATACCTAATTATTCAACATTGAACAGTAAACATGTAAGTATAAAAGGCAGCATTGGAGCAGAATAGACCTAAAGTTGAAGCAACCATAAAAAGAAGAAACCTTGGGACGCAAAAGAAAAACCAGCTTGTGTAATCCAAAGACGAGTGCGCGAACTGTGCATTGTGAAAATGGCAAGAGAAAGCAAAAGATTAAATGCCATAATAAGAAGCGCATAAGAGAACACAGTTAAGAGTAAGGAGAAGAAAGACCTCCGTTGACAATGAAGTTCATAAGATGGAAAATCTTTTGGGTAGTCCAGCCATATTGAGGAACTCTGAGTTCAATTCTTACCAATTGAATCTGCAGACTGCAGTGTATGAGTGTTGGTCAAAGAAATGGAGGAAGAAGGAGGTCGGAGAGGGGAACTTACGAGGGCGAGGGAGGAGACGAGAGCATAAGCAGCGCAGAGTATGTAGAAAACTGCGTCCTGCCAGAGAGTTGAGTTGCTGTTGTTAGCATGGTGATGGTGCCATTGCCACTGGCGCCACCGCAAATACAAAAAGGATGCAGTGTCCATGGCAGCTTAATTGGAAAGGGAAAAGGAGGGATTACGGTTTGATGAATAATGAATTAATGATGATGCAATCTCTCTACCAAACAGTCTTCTCTCTCCCGCTCTCTCAGCTACCAACTGCTTTTGGCGCTCTCTTTCTTAACGCTCAACTAAGCTTCAATTCTTTGCTTTGCCAATTTTCTTTCTTTTAAAACCAACAGATTAATAATTGAAAACGACAACAGAATCATCCCCGCCTGTGGGAGGCACTTTTTTATTTTTCTGACTGGAGGTTGCTGAATGTGGTGCCAAGATAAGTGTTGATGTTGACCCTTTTAATTATTAATCATATTATTTTATCGCAGAAAGATATCAACAATCGGATCCGTGGCGCAATGGTAGCGCGTCTGACTCCAGATTAGAAGGTTGCGTGTTCGATTCACGTCGGGTTCAATTCCCAGGATCCATTAATTTTGGTTTTTTTGTTGTTTTCTTTCTTTCCGACCCTTAATTATTAAGCATGAGGAGAAACTGTCGTAAGTTGAGACCCTTTATTCTAAAACCAACTTTTAATATCCAGAATCCCAGCTTGAATAGATGAAAAATGAAATAGTTGCTTCAAATTCCACTTTTATGTTTGTACCTTTTGTTTACCCCGCATAATAGCTTCCTAAATTAAATTATCTTAACATATATTACTTTTACTTCAAATTATTTCTGACTAAAGTCAAACTCAAGCTAATTAGTCCCATCCCAAACTTTGCAATTTTCTTTCACCTCACATAGCTGTAAAGTTGGAAAGTAGAATGCATATTCGAACAAGTTTGTTAGAGTTTAAACTATGAAAAACACTTTAAAGTTTCCATTGGAATAAGTATACATTTATAAATTTTGTTTTCAAACATGCTCCGAACATAAGGGGTTTACTTGCTTTATTTTTCATAGGAAAACTAGCACGTCTACAGTCGAATTGTAGCGAGTGATGTTTCACGGTAGAATTATTAACACCTGTCTCTGGTTAAATTGTCTCCTCACCAGATAACGTTAGCACTACAACAAAAGAGGACGGGAGAGTCAAAAATGAAAAAATCAAAAGTTGCTAAAAATTCAAGACCAGACAATGAGGTTGATTTTCTTGTGATGAACATTGGTCAGCCACTTTGTTGAAACTGTATCCTTAACCCAGAAGCCAGTCTATGAAAAGTGAAAGCAAACTCGGCCTAATATTACCATAATTCACTCTGTTCCATCTATCATCCCTCTGCAGCACCAGAGTGCAGGACGCTTCATGATCCTTGGCTTCAACAAAACATCAACTAGACCGACTTTGAAACTATCACGGAACTCCTAAGATACTGTGCTCCATAAGATGCCGAAGATGCAATTGTTGTTGAAGCCACTAAATAGCTGCAGCAGGACATGGGTGAATTAACAATCTGGGAAGGCATGCTACAAAGGCATAAATAAATAAACAAATGATAGCTTAATTACCTCAAATAACTAATGTATGATTGAGTTTCTAGGGTTCCAAACTCTGGTTGCAGAAGGGCTGCAGCAACTAATGCTAACTGGAGCACTGTATTCACCTGTTAACATTGGTATTCTTCCTCAATAAACAGGATAGGCAGAAGGAAAATTCATAGATAGATCTACTCTGATATATAAACCTTTTGAGATGCAGCATAAGTTAACAGACAAATTGGTTTGGGGAACACACAAATGTTCTATATTTGCACGCCTCAATCTTAATCCTAACTTCAACTAAGCAGAGCCACACCATAAAGCTAAAGTCATAAAACTAATATACATAAGTTAGTATGAACTCAATGTCCAACAGCATGCAGAGCAAATAAACTCCCGCATCTATAACACTTACCTTGCTTATAAAGAGTGGTTCAATCTTTTGGCGGGATGTCCCATCAAGGTTAACGAAATCAGACCAGCTTTTCCACTGAGAAGTACAAAATGAATGTTTCATCTAGCAGATTAGATAATAATCAAGCAAATGGAAAACTTAAGATCTAAATTGTTCTCACCTTCCAACCCAAACTACTTGCTCTCAAATATACTGCACCACCAACAAGGAAGACATCTCGGAACACAACAATACCAACAAGTGCAGCTTCAAAAAAGAGAACAAAAAGACATGTTCAACACCACATATATACCTAATGTATACAAAATAATGCAACAATTGTCTAAACATAAATGCATAAAGTTATTCAACACACATAAACATAAATTGTGTGTATATATGTATGTTCTCTAAACATAAATTCTAAATGATGCAGCGATTGTCTGAAAATAAAATGCTTGCGCACACATTTTTCAGCCACAAGAGTCATCAAGCCCAAGCAGCATATAATTACAAGGAAACATAAACCGTTGCTGCACCAATTACTATACAAATAAACAGCTAGTCACAATATCTGATATCACTTTTGTAACTAGGCATGGGACATTATAAGGTTGAAGGACTTCTATGGTATATTAATAACACAAAATGAGGATGAGGCTTATCCCTACTACCTTCCTTTTAGCATCTCACTCTTCATTAATCATCACAAAATCACAAATACCTAAGCCAAGCCATTAACAATTATCATTCGAGAATTGAAGAAGGTTACATAAAATAGAGGCATCAGAGAGTCTATAACCACTCACGATGCAGTAAATCTTGATGCACCATTGCAAGAGCGACACAAGCAATAAGAACCTGCACCACGAATTGGAAAACAGATTATCAAAATGAACACAAATTCTGCAATGACACTGAGCAGATAGAGGCTTTTACCTTGTCAGCAAGGGGATCAAGGTAGGAACCTACTACAGAATCAATCTTCATCTTCCTAGCCACGTATCCATCCAGCTACAATCAACCATACCATAAATCACAACATAAATATAATCATGCTTATCATGTCAAAAATGATTACTTTTCAATATTCATACCCAATCACTGGCACCAGATATTGCCAACCCGACCATTGCTGAAGTATACATCTCATTCATGATCATCCTACACAATTCCCAATCAAACAAAGCATTATGAAAAATATATATATTTTTTTTCTTTTGGAACGGAAAGGGTATACTTACCATCCAAGAAAAGGACCCGAAATTAATCGAGAGAAGGAGATGAAATTGGGAGTATTGACGAAGCTATCGAATAGGCTGTTAGTGGAGGAGGACCGGTCCGGATTCTGGTCAACCCGATCGAGCAAATGGAGCGGCGGCAAGGGATTGGTCCGGCGGCGGCGAAGCAAATCCAAGGGGTTCTGGACTTTGGGAAAAACGACGGCGTTTGCGCGGAGGTAAAGAGGTGTGGCGGACTGTGAGAGCTTCCATGGCGGCCAGCTCAGGAAGAGAGGGCAAGGCCGCCGCTGAAACCGAAACGGAGAGACAAACCTGAGCGGCGAAGTGCTGAAGAGTGGGTGGTTGTTGGTGGTGTTGTTGCTGTAACTGTTGCGGAGAGGAGCGTACGATGGCCACAATGGGATTGCGGTTGTTGAGGTCACAAAGGTTCGAGCTTTGTTCTTGGTTTCGTTGTTATTGAGAATTAATTTTAGGGATCTGAAGAGAACCATTGTTATCGAATCATTTTGAGCTGAAAAGACAAGAAAATTCGGGGGTTTTGGGTTTAAGAGTACAGAAGAGAGAGATACGTGCGTTGTTGCTACTTGAAGCAAATGTCGGAGGTTGATTCAAATACGCGCTTCTTCTTCTTTCTCTTCTTCTTCTTCCACGTTGAATTTGTGACTTTTCCACCTGAACGGCAAGTCGTTTTCTCCCCTGGTTGATCAAAACGCAGAGTCGTTCGGGTCCGAGGAAGCATGCCAAAAACAAAAAGGCCTAAAGGATAAGGATTGGAATGTATTTTTTTTAATTAAATATTCGTTTCGATTAACTTTATAAAAAAATATTTTTTCTTATTCTTTTGTAAGTAAAAAGAAAAAGAAAACAATTGTTCATAAACAGAAAATATAAGAAATATATTTGTTACATTTTCTTTTTAAATTTATAATCAGTTGTGGTTGTTGGCTTGTTGCTCTCACCTGAAAAGGACAATAATCTCTTTCTCTTAATTATAATTTATAAGTATGTAGTAAATGATATTTAAAAAGCTTTGGAATAAAGGATAAAAATATTTGATTGGGGAAACTCTAAGCTGAAAGCATATTCATGCCAGCAATTATGAGCATGTATAATGAATCATTTATAGTTCATGCGTTGTTTAGTATTAGGTTTGATGAAATATTGAATACAAATTGGTCACATAAACGCAAGATTCATTAATCAACAGGCATGGCATTCCTTCCTTGTCCTATGATATTTTCTGATTATTCATTTTTCTTCTTGGCCATCCCAAATCACCAACGAGATTGCAGAGAAATAGAAATACATGAAGCTCAAGATAACAAGAAAATGGCTCAATGTGATAACAACACGTGACAAAGATAAGATGAACATGCATGCATGCTTCATGGCATCTAATGCAGAAAGTCAATCAGAGTTGCAAGTTATCGACATCGTTCTTGAGGATCCTGTAGTTGTAACCAGGAATTCTGTTCATTGGAATATTGCTTTCTGCCACTTGTGAAACAGAACACATTCTTGGGAGGAACCCATTTGTGCTTCTTCGCTTCCTCTTCTTCCCTATCATTAGCAACACCCAGAAACTAGTCCTGAACGTGGTGGAAACCATGTCCACGAGGTGTGGCTGATGAGGCTTATGTGAAGTCCCTCGTTTATCTAAATCAAACTTTGTGAAGTACTCAATTTCCTTCTTTACAAGAGATCCAATAGTGCCTCTTGTGCCTATAGCAACTGGAGCTGCAGGAGCAGACATATTCTATGTGAGAATTTGGTTCTACTGAAGGAGGTTTAATTTATTTCTATATGAAGAAAATTGTGTCATGGTTCTCTAAGTTTCAGTTTCAATAGAAGCATCCCCTTTTGATCATCCCTTATTACCACTATTGTAGACGATAAAAAGCTTTATGAAAAGCAAGAGCTTCCATGATTGGGAAACTCGCTTGTGTTACGGGCATCATGCTTTACCCTTTGACTTCTGAGACTATAATAGCTTGCTTCTAATGGACACAAGTCCTAAGTACAAGAATTACTGATAATCATAAGAAATTGGTTGTGTTGTTTTTACCGTAAAAATCATAAAAAAGATTTGCTGTATTAGAGTTGAGAGTTGAGACTACTACAGTCTACGGCGCTCAACTTAATAATGATTTCATTATTTATGTGTGCTGATCCAAGTTACCTTCCGCCAATCATGCCTTGGCTAAAGGAAAGGGGAAGAGATTGATCTTTCGCTGTCTTGTCGTGTCCTTTTTGGGTACGAGGGTCCTGCTGTGTTTGCTCATAATCATAATATCCCCACTATTTCAATTTTCAACTTTCAAGATTCTTTTTCTATCAATAATTGTTGTTTATTATTCTATTAATTTGAAAATTAAAATTATGCACATTGTTTTGCTAAAAAGATGAACATTTTGCACATTTATTCACCTCAATGACAGAAATAACATTAGTCAGCTGGTAATGGAATAGGACACTCATGTTAAAGCCACGAAAATTAATTATTAAAAAAAGTTGAGAGAATAAAGTGTGATCTTTAACCTTTTAATGTTCTCGTTCTCATGTTTTTTCTTGATTCCACTTATAAAATTAATGGTAAAATATCACACTTTACTCGTTCAATTGTTAAAAAAAATTGAAAAAATTCATTTCCGTTACACATGCAAGTAATTTAAGACCCAAGTAAATCAGAAGTAAATATAGTATAACAAGTAACGTGTTCAACAATCTCTAGTATCTGAAATTCTGTGTCAGCAATTTGATTATGATGTTTGGAAAAAATATATATATTATTAGGATCAACCTCCTCTAAAGTGAAGAACTTAGTAAAGTGAAAATTTGAGAGTCTAATCACTCTTAAATTATTTTATCAATTTACAATTCTCCTCGTCTTTAGAGGATTTTTTCCGTATTATTAATATGCTCCAAGGTGTCTATGTAGGAACTGATGGAGGTTGGAGAAGGACAGCAACCTTTGTTTGATAAAAAGGTTCTTCCGAAAATAGAAACGATTTGCTATGGAACATGTAAAAAGTTTAGCCAGTATTTATAAGAGTACTTTAATTACAGACGATCTGGCTAGCAAAGCTTTACCAGGAGTATTTGAACAATTGCATCTAAGAACATCTTAACCAGCGTCAAAATTGAATGTAGAATGTAATTCTACAGGATCATGTCTCCAACTCCACAGATGCTTCGCATCCTCTGTACATGGGTTGATGTATATTTCCTCTGTGTTTGTATTTATTATAACCGTTCATGTCATGCTAATATCTTATTATCATTATAATTAGTTTTATTAAAAATAATTAAACAAATTAATCTATACTGGGGAGATGGCACGCATACCCCAATCTTCGATGCGAGGCCAGAGCTTCTTGGAAAGCAACAAGGACACTAGCACCCTCCCTGAACAATGATTTATACAACTCACAGATAAATTGTGACAGTTCCTCTTCATCATTGTCAAATAATGATGAGATCTTGGTCCCGTTTTTCTCCACGTCACTATCTTCCCAGTCACTTTCTGGACTGGCGGGTGTGACATCATCATCCGCTTCATCCTCTCCAAGTTCAAACCTTCCATTTTCCATCACATTCAACTCTCCGTTATCATCAAAGGTCACCTGAGACAGTGGGGGTTCATTTGAAGGACATACAACAGCTTTGGCACCGCCATCCATAAAGGCCTTAACAAGAGCAGGAGTAGGTCCATATGTCCCTGTGCATATTATGATTCTGTCTCTCCAAGCTCCAACCTATGCAGAGCACCAGTTAGAATGTACAAAATGTAAACTAGTTGGAAATTTTCCAATATATGACACAACATAATTTAAAAAGAAATCTACGGGGCCATCTGAATTTATGGCTTTTGGTCATCACCTAACCATCAACTCAATTTATTTAGTCTAGTTCCTTTAATCTAGTAATTCAACAACATACTTTATTCCATATTTTTAAATATTAATGGCTAACTAATGGCCAAAAACATAAATTCTGATGGCCTACATTCCTCTAATTTAAAAATGGTTAGCAATTTATCTGCTCCCTCCCTGTAGCTAGTAGCTACCCCGGTGAAAGTGTGGTTATGCAGTGGAACACACATATCACACAGCACAAACTCCACTGCATCTGGGAAAAGTATGCCAAAAGATAAACGTTTGGCTCATAGAAACATTCACCATAATGGTCGAAATTATGGCTGTACAAAATTAAATTCTACTGACTCACACAGTACAGATGCTTTACCAAAATCAGCCCGAGCTCATGTCATGGTAGACTTATATCCAGAGGGGATTGCTCAAAATACCCCCTTTTTTATAATTAATGAATTAATATCAAAGGCATATTAAGCTATAAGAAAGCTGTCCCAGGCCCAGCACAACATAATGTGACAGTTGCCCTTAAAGACCTCAAACTTCGTAAACATAAAAGTGACAAATATAATGACAATATGAAAATGAAAGTGAAAGCAATGCACATACCATCCATCTTACATCATTCGCTGATAGTTGCATAGACGGTACAGTCCTACGAAACATATATGAACTAATTTCTCGATCATCTTCCACAACCTTCATAAAGATATCCAAACTCAATTTTCTAATGGATGCACTAAGTTGATTTTAAGAAGTTATGCAAAGGATAAGGTGAAGAAAACATACTATGGTTTGACAGCCTAGATAGCGGTGGACAATGCCTCCTATGTGGAAATAAGACTTGAAGGCAACAAGATCAGAAACAGTGGCTATATTGGCCAGGAGAGCTGCTCCCTTTCTGCGGTGATTTCTCATTGTTGACAACAAACTGAGTTTAACACTTTCTACAAACTTCGTAGCAAGCTCTCCAGGTTCAGCAACCACAAATACATCATTGTGCCAGCTAAATGAAAAGCCAGTAACATCATGCTTCCATCCACATAGAAGAATAAAAGGTGATCATGAATAGAAAAACATTAAAAATAATAACAAATACCTCATTATCAAGCCATCTGAGTTACTCTGAAGAGCCAAATGTACAACACCCACTTGTGGTGTATTTTGCAATTTGTCGTGCAATTGTCTGACAGGTGAAGATAGCAGTCTAAGTCCTCGAGGAGAAACTGGAGGTGATGTAGTTGGTTTTCCTAATTGACTGTCTAAACTTAAAGCGGGGACCAGATCAATCCGTCCAATCCTCTGAGAATCAGGACTATACCGACGTGGGCTAGAAGGGAAAACAGGAGATGCATATGGAGATAGATTTGTTGGCGATGGCACTTTCTTTAGAGTCTCAGACAAACCGCGCATAAGGGAAAATCTTATTCTGTTACGAGCACAAAATGACTCTAGCACCCGGGCATGGTTAATCACACTTCCGGAATCTGGACTGTGTGAAGCTTCAACAAGTAGTACATTACGCCTCCACCCTAAAGTGGGACTACTGTTACCTGATAAAAATAGAAAATAAAAAATCTTAAATTTTAAGGGGGTCGAGGGAAGTCAAACCTTACAGAAAAGACAATACATAAGCAACTATACCCTCATTAGACTCATTTGTCAGGGATGATTTGGATCTCAAATTTTCTAACCACTTCCGGTCATGCTGAGAAGGAAGAAGCAATCTCTCGCAGGCATTTCCAAATGCCTGACGATTCTTTTCTATGTATTCTTCAACGCAAGATTCCAACTTCAGCCAGATAGTTGGATCCGTTGCATCAAGTTCCATATCACAACGTTCATCAACTGCAAGGAAAACCACAAGATCATTTCTTGAGAAGTGAAGCTACTTGTCAAGAATCGGTCCTGTCTAAAGATATTTCTCTATCTACCCAGGAAAAAGGAAAGAAAATAAAAACTGAAGTAGAATAGCAAATTGATGAAAATTCATGGTAATAAGATTGGTAGAAAGATTCTTCCATTCCAGCACTGCAAAGTGCAAAGTCCAAAACACAAGCACAATACCTGGATTGAAACGAAAATACTGTATCTCAGGAAGCATAGGTAGCAATGTACTTAAAGCTTCCTCCACCCGGTCAACAGAGCATGAACTCTCTATCAACACCTGTCCAGTGTCCAGATACCGCCAACCACCTTTTCGCATCTAAAACAGCATAAGTGTTTGACAATCAAATATTAACTATGCTTAATTGTCAATGACATACCCTCTAAAATTGAAATTACTAATCACATTCTGTCTGGTTTTTATGTCGACAAAACTAAAAAAGCAAGTGTGCCATTAAAATAATCATCAAAACCCTTGATCTTCTTTCACGAATACTGAATATATTGCAGAACCAAAACAGAGAAGAGTAATTACCCTTGGTGGAACATCACCACACCCTACAGAAACCAGACAGTCAATTTTTGTGTCGGGCCACAGAAGTTGTGCTTCTCTTATGGCAAAAATTGTTGGATTGTTTGCTACTATTGCCCCATCTTGCCAGCGGTTTACATCTTAAGTCACATTCCAGGATGAGAAGACATGTCAATAATGAAAACTTAAATACAACCAACTGATGTAAACAATAACAGAGCATTCAGTACCATCTGAGAAATCATCAAGATAATAAGGAGCAGCTGAGGAAGCTCTGATAGCCTTCCATATTTGATGCTTACAACTTCCAATGAATGCACTGCGCTTATAAGTATAGCCAACTTGTGCATCTGTAGGTGACACTAATACGACCCCAGAGCTTTCTGACGTTGCAAGAGTCACCTCCGGTGTACCAGTAGGGTACTGCAATTTAGATAGAAGTAAAGACATAGGAGGCAAGATAATGAAAGATTATTAAGAAATAATACATTAACAGCCACAAACAATTGTAGGCCAATAGCCACAATAGACAGCAATGAAAATATTAGGCCTCATACCTGATAGTTGCGAAATATGAAGGGCTGTGCAGGCATCATGCTCACCAAGGTTGACACAACAAAAACTTTGGGCACATTTTTCACAGCAGAATCTATCAATAGATCACCATCCTCATCAGCGCACATTTCCTTCAATAAGCTCTCATACAGATCTGCACCGTGCTGCAAGACAATTAAGTCATGATTCTCTTTTAGGGTAAAAATAGAAATAGTTGATTGACATGGCTATATAAACTATACAAAGCAAACAACTTCGGGCAAAGGAATGAACTATGAACTCAGCCTTCAAATGTAAAAATTATTTCATAACATAAACTTTGGGAAATATATATTTATAAATGAGGAATAATAATAATAATAATAATAATAATAATAATAATAATAATAAGAGAAAATGACAAATAAGTCCCTTACCTTTTGCCCTGCAGACATTTTTGTTTCTGACTATTGAAAAATACTTTTAAGTCCCTGACCTTCACAAAATTTGGACGGATCAGTCCCTGACGGAAGCATTTGGACGGATCAGTCCCTGACGAAGACATTTGGACGGAGGGACTGATCTGTCCAAGTTTTGTGAAGGTCAGGGACTTAAAAGTATTTTTCAATGGTTAGGGACGAAAATGTCCGCAGAACAAAAGGTCAGACACCTATTTGTCCTTTTCTCTAATAATAATAATAATTTGCCAATGAAAATTCAAAAGTGCATACTTTTGATCCATGAACAACAACTCTAAAACTCTGTGATGAACTCTTATAGAGTTGATCTAACTTTTCCCTCCAAGTTGCTGATTCATTCTCCTTGGGAGAAGGCTCAGCAAAAACAAGCTTCCCTGTTTAAAAATGTCATTGAATCAGTTTATCTAGATTCTAGAATTGCAGGAAAATAAACAGACCAATTAGCAAAGTAGTGCATGTTGATTCTTAAGAAACACCCTAACCTAGATTTTTGTATATATCTTCACATTCTTCCAAAGTCATTAACTTAATCCCAAGGGCAACAGCGAGCATACCACCTGTGGATGTGCCACATATTAAATCAAACAACTCATGTATTCGTTTTCCGGTACCCTTCTCAATTTCCCTTAACATTTTTACAGTTGCTAGACCTTTCATTCCACCTCCATCCATTGAGAGTATGCGAAGGCCTTGCTTTGCCACTTTTCTCCCTCTTATAGCACGCCTTAGATTTTCATTCTCTCCTACAAAACCATAACATGAAGAAGCTTATTATTGGGATAGAACATCTTAGAATATATGGATAATTTTACATCCAGAACAAACCAAGAATTGCCAAAGCACGAGCTGCAGCTTTATAAACACGCGGTTCAGTTACAACAGCCAGGCGTAAGAGAAGCTCTCGTAAACTTTCAGAAGTAACAAGTATTTGACGATTCTCCAGACTGAAGGCTAAATTCCCAACAGCTAAAAGAGCTAGCTTTTGTACCTAAAGAAATGTAAATTATAAAATCAAGAACCATAACCAAATGAATCAAACAGTTATATCAAAAAAGAAACAAACATGCCTCTGGATCTTTATGGGCGCATAAAATTTTCAAAGATTTCAAAACATCTTTGGTCAACATCTTCTCAGCCACAGTATTAGATGTGAAAGCCAACTTGACCACAACTTGCAATACAGATATTAAGTCTTCCCGGCAAGCAGATTTGAGAACTGTTCCAATTGGTCTCATGATGTCCGCTCTCATCAGCTGCAATGCAACAGAATCATCAGAGGCAAGGGCTGAAAGAGCAGAGCATGCTTGTCCAACCTGTAAATATTGAGAATGATCACGCCACCGATGGCAGTAGAATAGATAAAAGAACCCATAATGTTTAAACCTTTTAAAACATACCACATGACAGTTGTCACTAGTTATCATACTTATAAGCTGCCGCACTGCATTCTCATCTTTACCAACAAAAACTCTATTTCCTTCATCTTGCATTATCTTTCCTAGTGCTGACGCCAGTAACGGGTGATGACATGAAGAAAAACGGAATATAAGAGAGAATGCGGCACTGAGCTTATGCCTGGATGCTACAAAATAAGAACTGTTTTCCATCTGCAATGACAAGGAAAAAACATGTTTGACTGAAATACATTAAATGTTATTAAGAGAATATTGTCACTGCCAGGTATTAGTCTAGGTAGTTGGAGAAATATTACCTCTATTTCCACATTCACTGATCTCAATTTTTCATCTGCTACAACCCTAATGTTTGCAAGAGTAAGGTGCCGAAGTTTTCTGAGTGGCAAAATTTCTGGAAGAAACTCAAGAGGATTTCCAAATAGCCTTAGAACCCGTAACTCAGCCATAGCCCTGCCATATGTCAAACAATAAGATTACTTGGAGCCTAAACAACTTCATAGGTTCTCAGCTAATAAATAAATAAATAACCTGAAATCAAGAAGAGGCCGAACAAGCTTGTTGTATTCCAGTGACAATTCAACCAACTGCACACACTGTCTCAGTTCCACTGATTGAAAACCCAAAAGAAAATTAATATTTGAGAAAAGAAAATGGCGGGGGGGGGGGGGGGGGGGGGCGTAGGGGATGTTAAATGAGCATTTTTGCGAGAAATGTTAATCCTTAAGACCAAGTTACTTTAGGGAAGATGTAATTTATATATGCTATATAGGACTGGACATCAGATACAGTCCTTGATTTTTTTTTTTTTTTGAATGCATTGATAAAGAGGAGGGCTAGAGCTTGCATTTCATTTGTGCTTTCTATGTTTGCGTTCAGACTAGAGCTTCACAACATATCTAGCATGGCTTGTTACTTTAGTTACTTTAAGGCAATGTAGCGCAGTGATTAAAGTATAGTTTGTAGATGATCCTAAAAACTTCATACAGTTCTTCTAAGTACAGTGATAAAAAGTTACTAGTGAATTGCTATCTTTCCATGGAAATAATTCGGACAATTAAAAGCTTACCAGGCACCGAGACAAGCATGTTGTTGTCAGCGGATAGCACTTTTAAGCGTCTAAGCTCCCCAAGCTCAGGTGGCAAGACAGTTAGCTTGTTGTTATCAAGATAAAGTTTCTCCAAATTTGGCAACCGAGTAAGCTCTACTGGAAATACCTGTGCATGACTTGTTACAAACAACTCAACTAGATGACTTCCAATAAAATCATAAAATTTAAGGAGCTTTCTGAGCACAGGATTAAACAAGTAGAATAAAATAAGACAGGCAAACATATTTGCACTATTATTTTATTAGTACTGAAGAGAAGCAAAATAAAACCACCATATTATTGTCTTCAAATATTTTATGGAAATTTTTTAAAATATAACTTGACAAGAGACTTGCAATAACAAATACTCACTGACAAGCCACAGCCGGAAATTGTGAGCACCGAAAAACTCTTCCAATGGTCGCCGTAATCAGCAACTCGCGGTGGAAGCGGGGACGCTTCAGGAGACGACAAATCAGAGCGAAACAATCGAATCAAAACACCGGTGCCATCGCTCTGCTGGCCGGAGCCAACAGCCTTGATCATCGTGACCGCCCTGAGAGGATCTCTCTTCTTTACAACCTTCATATCCAAATTCACAGTATTATATGCATCATCTTCCGGATCCCGAGGCCTCAGTTCCACCACCACGGTGTCCTGCGTCATCGGCAGAGCCACCATGAGCTGCGACTGAAGCTTCAGCGCTGCCTGCTCCTCATCCTCCGTTGCCGACCAATCCAATTCAATGCGGAACCCTAGCTCCTGATCCTTCAAGGCGGTAGGAGAAGAGGAGAATGACGAAGACGTCGAAGACGAGGCCGAATGGTACGTGCTCGAGTCGCGGCCGAGATTTTCCGTCAGATCGTCGTTGCCATAGTTGAGAGTGAGTCGGAAAATCTCCGACGGCCTCTTCCATCCCAATCCCCAAGACATTGTTGAGGATCGCAACCGCCGATTCGGGGATTCAGTTATGCCATCGCGAATCGGTGAAGGAAACCGAAATTACGTTGCTGGTTCTTACACAGAATTCGAATCCGATTATTGCTGAATTCCAAATGCCGAAATTGGTTATTGATGATTCAACGAAACGATAATCTCAGAATGAATTTTGAAGCGGCAATGTTCGGCAGAAAATCACTGACCAATCCTACTTTTTAAGTCTTTTAAGTTTCAACGATGTTTCAGCATTTAATTGTTTCTTTTTCTAAATTATAAAAACTTGGAATACAAGCTAGCAAAATATTAAACATTAGGCAGCGCATTTGAATTTGAATTCGGTTAACTACACTCGAAGGAAGGGAAGCAATGGTCATCTCTTCTGCAAAACGCGAAAACTTCGGTACCAAACTTTTTATTTAAATTTAAAAAAAAAGATGTTTATTGTTAAATACAAAAAGCTTAAGATATCTAGAAGCCTTGAAGTAGTATTTATACTGTTGATTTGGTCCTAAATCTTATATTTTGCATGCAATTTTTGTTTTTTGTTTAGGAAAAGCTCTTCATCCATGTATTTTTTACATGGTTGTTAACAAATTAATTTCCTCAGTATACGCGTTCCTCGTCCCTCACTCGTTTGTCATACACGCGCTACATATAACATACTGCAACCTAAAACTTTGCTCAACATAAACCTTCTGCTGCAACGTAAACCACCTCCTTCTTCTTCTTCTTCTTCTCTGCTCGCGTTCTTCCTTATTGATCTGCATTGCCTTCGTCGTTCTCCTCTAGTCGCGTTCATCTTCTCGTTTTCTTATTTTGATCTGGTTACATTGCATTTATCTTCTTCCTATTCTTCTTCGTTTTCTTCTTTGATATGCACTTCTGAATCGAAACAATGAATGACTCAACTTCAAATCAGTTGAATGGAGAGCGATTTGGATTACTCTTCTGAAACGAATCAAACGGACAAAGTTTGGATTATTCAATTTTGAATCGAAGTGAATTGAATGCAATTGCTAATTTGAATTGAATTAAATGGACGGAGGTGTATTGAATTGAATTGAATTGAATTGATAATATGTAAATTGTAGGCAGAGTTATTTGAATTTGATTTTATATAATGGATTATGTTTCGTTTATTGGTACTATACAATTGTTTCACCATGAGTACTGTGTTCGGTTCATTTTGCAGAAAGCTGTTTGAATTTGATTTTACATAATGGATTATGTTTCATTCACTCAGTACTATACAATTATTTTACCATGAGTATTGGGTTCGGTTCACCATGAGTACTGTGTTCGGTTCATTCTACAAAAAGCTGTTTGAATTTGATTTTGTATAATGGATTACGTTTCGTTCACTCAGTACTATACAATTGTTTCACCATGAGTCCATGAGTACTATGTTTGGTTCACCATGAGTACTGTGTTCGGTTCACCATGAGTACTGTGTTCAGTTCATTCTGCACTATTCAAAACTCTTCTTCCTCACCTGCTACTGCTTCTTCACCAGAGAGAGAAGGAGAAAAAGACAAAAAAATACAGCAGCAACAATAACAAAAGAATAACGATAAGGAGAAAACACGTGAAGAAGAACGAACACAAAAAAGAATGAGGAGAAGGAGGAGGAGGAGGAGGAACACGAAGAAGAAGGCGAAGAAGAAGAAGACACTCCGTGCGTAAACGAGCGTGAGAAGAAGAAGAAGAAGAAGAAGAAGAAGAAGAAGAAGAAAAAGAAGAAGAAGAAGAAGAAGAAGAAGACACTCCGTGGCTTCCATATGTTACGGACCTTCAAATAGCCTATAAATCGCGCCAGGCTTGAGAAGTTTTGCTTTAACTCGTAAATCGTTGCAGGTCTTTGTGTTTCATCCCAGAATCACGTGAATCCTTCTGGGAGGACGATTTATGCGTAACATGTAACCCTGGGTGGCCTAGCATGATTTACTCTTAATTTCCCTAGGCTATGCATGCATAAATCGTCTTAGAGTCCCATGTTTAACATATTATGTAACCCTTATCACCCTAAGATGATTTATATAATATTAGGAAAAAGGTAAATACATTTCGAAAATTGTTTTAAGAGAATCCAATAAATTTGGCTTCAGTTTCATTTATTTAAGTAAAAACCCTTGAAAGAATGCAAAACAATATGTATAAATATATTTAAGGATAAATCAGCTTTTAAATTGTTTGGCATCTAATATTATCTCATTGTCCTATTTTGATTTTTGTTTCAAAATTATCTTTATAAAAATCGATCTAACTTCAACCAATTTAGTATGTATTCATAGTAAATTGTTTTAAGTTAAATTGATTTATCCTTATCATGTAAATCCTTTTAAGTTAAATTGATTTAGTAAAACATGACATTTCATTGTAATTCAATTTATGTTAAACTGATATAGTAGGATGTTGTACTCTACTATTAATGAAAGTCATTAAATTTAATTTTATAATAAATACTGTTCTGAAGGTTACTTGAAACTGTAGGTCGATCTCGGATGAGATCGTCTGTGCTGGTCGATGCTGACGTGTCCGGCTGGTGAGTGGCGGCTGAAGCTGTCGTGTCCGACTTGTTGGACTGGCTGCACTGCTGATCCTTCGTCACTAGAGGGTGGGGGGTGATGACAAGTCATCTTAGTCTAGTTTTACTAGTCTTTTTCTTTGTTTTTATTAGGTTTTATGCACTTTCTTGCATTGTAAGTAAGTAATTTGGAGTGGAATTGCATGGTTTCGTTGAATCAATCAACCATCCTTTAATTGACATTAAATCATGAGGTTTAAGCTAAATTTAATTGATAATTAATTGATTTATAAGCCTTGTGAAATTTGTGATACTTTGATTTGTTGATTTGATTACTTGTAGGTGAAGAAAGAAGAAAAGAAGAAAAGCGTGGCATAAGGAATGTTCCAAAGGAAGCAAAAAGCGTGCCCAAGGGAAGAAAAAGCGTGGCAACATTGAGGAAGAAGGAAACTAAGTTGAGAAAGCAAACTGAACTTCACAAAGACAAATGGGAGAAAGCAAGGCACCAAGCTCAGTTCACTTAGTCAACTGAGCACTAAAGAAAGCAAGGAAATAGCATAAAGCTCAGTTCACTAAGTGAGCTTTATCGGGGACTTCTCAAAATTAATTCAAGATGAAGTTCCAAGGGAGGAAGCCACCAAGTTTCGAACCAATCACCCAAGGGAGGCAAGGGACGCTCTTTGCAAGGAAAATCAAGAAGAATTAGCCAAAATGCTTCCTCCAAGGTTCGAACAAGGGATCTCTCACTACCAAGCTTGCAAGGAAAATAAACCAAGATGCCTCCTCCAAGATTCGAACCTGGGAACTCTTTGGAACACAAGGGAGGAGCGCTACTTAGCTTGCAAGAAAATGAGCCAAGATGCATTCCAAAGGGTTCGAACCAAGGAGCTCCATGGGAAGCAAGGAAGGAGCGTCCACTCTTCCAAGAAAAATAAGCTTCCATTTGCTTCCACCAAGAGTTGAACCTGGGAGCTTGAAGACAAAAACAAGGCGCCACAATGGGAGCTCAGTTGGTTTTTCCAACTGAGCGCTACTCCCCCCTTCTCCCCACACTTTGGCACGCCAAGGAGCAACAAGAAGCGCACATTGACACGGCCAAGGATGCCATGATGCGCACAACATTGACACACCAAAGGCAAGCATAGAGCTCAGTTCAATTTTTCAACTGAGCTCTATTGAAGATCAACTCAACCAAGATTGGACGCACCAAATTGGACACAGACAGCAACATTTGGGGTGCTCAGTTTGGTTTTCCAACTGAGCCGTCCCTGGGAGGTGCACTTGGGCCAAAATCCATCAAAAAATCCAATTTAATTCATTTCTTCACCAAATTTTAAAGCCCACCCAAATTCTTAGATCTAAATTAGGAAGTGTATAAATAGGTGTTAGTTTGATTGAGGAAAGACTTTTTCCTCTGAAACTTTTTACTTTTCATTTTTTTTGCTTTCTTTCTTGTAATTTTGAGCTTTTACTTTGAATTTTGGATCTTAGAGAATTGGGAAGGAGAATTGATCTCTCTTCTTCCTTATTCTTGCTTGAGCACTCTTTACTTTTCATCTTGGATCTTGGGTGGAGAATTGAAGGAATTCTGTTTCAATCTCACCTTTAGATCTCTTGTTAATCTTTCTGCATAATTCAAATTCTGTTTACTGCTTTCACTTTCTTTTCTTCTGCAATTTACTTTTATATTTTCATTCTACAATTGTTCTTGTTAGATCTAGGAAGAATTTGAGATCTAGACTTGTTTTCTAGTCTCTTCCACTCCTGAGATCTTCAACATCCTTTTAATTGCTGCAAATTAAGCATCAGTCTTTCTGTTTTCATTCTTCAAGCATTTTTGCTTTTCTGTTTAAGATCTACTTCAATTCAACTCACCTTTTAATCTTCTGTTTGTTGCAATTTACTTCTTCTTGTTTAAAGTCTGTAATCCCAGCTCCCAATCCCTTTTATAATTCAAGCAATTTACATTTCTTGCACTTTAAGATTCAGTCATTTACATTTCTTGCAATCTAAGTTTCTGCAATTTACATTACTTGCACTTTAAGATTCAGCACTTTTACTTCTTGTTCTCTTTAATTTACTGCAATTCTTCCCCTTCCCTTTACAATTCATGCAATTTAGTTTCTGCCAGTTCCAAACCGCTCAACCAATACTTAATTCGCTTGACTAAATTAACCACTAAACTAAAATTGCTCAATCCTTCAATCCCTGTGGGATCGACCTCACTCATGTGAGTTATTATTACTTGATGCGACCCGGTACACTTGCCGGTGGGTTTTGTGTTGGATCGTTTTCCATACATCAAGTTTTTGGCGCCGTTGCCGGGGATTGATTAGATTGACAATGATTAAGTGAAGTGGAGATCTAGATCAAGCACTTTTTCTTTTCTGTTTCTTTAATTTTTGATTAACCCACTAGCTATTTGAATTTTTGCTTAAATCAACTAACATTTCATTTTAGCAATGGATTAAAGTGTTATTGCCTTTCTGGTGTTGTGTGATTCTTATGCTTTGGTTGTATGTCAGGTACAAGGAGAGTTATACCCACTTTTTGCGAACAAGACGAAAGAACCCTCAGGAGATTAAGAAGAGCTGAAAGAGGGAAAAACATTGTTGGAGAAGAGGATTCAGAAGAAGAGTTCCAAGATATGGAGGAACACTTAACAAATCCACCAAATCTACCAGAAGGAGCAGCCAATAACAACAATAATCCACCACAGAGAAGAGTTTTGGCTTCCTACACATTTGCAAATCCTAGACATTGTGGGAGTAGTATTCTTACCCCAAATGTTAATGCAAATAACTTTGAACTAAAGCCACAACTCATCACCTTGGTTCAAAACAATTGTTCTTATGGAGGAGGACCACTTGAAGATCCAAACCAACACTTGTCTACTTTCTTGAGGATTTGTGACACTGTCAAAACTAATGGAGTGCATCCTGACATCTACAAGCTGTTATTATTTCCATTTTCTCTCAGAGACAAAGCTACTCAATGGTTGGAATCCTTCCCAAGAGACAGCATCAACAATTGGGATGATCTAGTGAGCAAGTTCCTTGCCAAGTTTTACCCACCTCAAAGAGTTATTAGATTGAAGACTGAAGTACAAATATTCACACAAATGGATGCTGAAACTTTGTATGAGGCATGGGAACGATACAAAGCTCTAATCAGGAAATGTCCTCCTGGAATGTTCAGTGAGTGGGACAGATTGCAGAATTTCTATGAAGGCTTGACATTGAAATCTCAAGAGTCTTTGGATCATTTAGCAGGAGGCTCTGTGCAACTCATGAAAACTGCAGAGGAAGCCCAAAATCTTATTGATATGGTGGCTAATAACCAGTATTTCTTTGCTCACCAAAGGCAACGCCAACCATCACAAAGGAAAGGAGTGATGGAGTTGGAAGGAGTGGACTCAATCCTAGCTCAGAACAAAGTGATGCAGCAGCAAATTCAACAACAATTTGAGCAAATGGCCAAAAGGATTGATAGCCTCCAAGTTGCAGCAGTCAACACAAGCCAACCATCATCCACATGGGGAACAAATGAAGAAACTCAAGAGGATCAACAGCAAGAACAAGTCCAGTATATGCACAATCAAAATGCTGGGACAAATGAGGTTTATGGTGACACTTATAACCCCTCCTGGAAGAACCACCCCAACCTCAGATGGGGAGACAATCAAAATCAAACTCAACAACTATGGCAAAGAAACTCAAACCAAAACAGTTGGAAAAACACAAACCATAACAACCAGCAAAATAATAACTAAAACACATACAGAAAACCACAAAACACTTACCCCAACTCTAACCATCATCCATCCAATAACCAAGCCACCAACCAAAATACATACCCTCAACCCTCAACACCCCACAATCAACCAAACTCACAAGACTCTTAGAGGATCACCAATTTAGAGATTTTAATGGATAAACTGATGAAGCACCAAGAGATGACAACAAAGAATCAGGAGGCTTCCATGAAGAATATGGAGAGGCAGATTGGACAGATTTCCAATCAACTTGCTACTGAGAGACCTTTGAGTTCATTACCGAGTGATACCATTCCGAATCCAAAAGAGGAATGCAAATCCATACAGCTGAGGAGTGGTAAAATCTTGGTGAAAAATGAAGAAGCAACCAAGAAGCCAAAGGAAAATGACAAGAAGCAGGTTGAAAAAGAAGCCAATGATGAGGAGGCAACAGCAAGCAAGAATACTCTAGAGAAGCTCAAAGAAAAGGAAGAGCCGACCAAGGAACAAAAGCAGCAAGCAGAGAAGGGCTTTATACCTCCACTACCATATCCCCAGAGATTCAACAAAGAAGCAAAGGATCAACACTTTCATAAGTTTCCTGAGACTTTCAAGAAGTTGGAGATAAATATTCCCTTAGCCGAGGCATTGAAGCAAATGCCCCTATACGCTAAGTTTCTGAAGGAGCTTATAAGCAAAAAGAGAAGTTGGCTTGAGAAGGAGACTGTGTTGCTCACTGAGGAATGCAGTGCTGTGATCCAAAGGGGCATCCCACCTAAGCTCAAAGATCCATGGAGTTTTGTAGTCTCATGCACCATTGGCAAAATAGTTCTCAACAAAGCCTTCTGTGACCTTGGTGCCAGTATCAACTTAATGCCCCTTTCAATGATGAGAAAGCTTGCCATAGAAGAACTTAAACCCACCAGAATGTCATTGGTCATGGCTGATAGATCAATCAAGACACCCAACGAAATTGTGGAAAACCTGTTGGTGAAGGTTGGGGAGTTTATCTTCCCAGCAGACTTTGTGATTTTGGATACTGAAAAGGAAGGAAACAATTCAATCATTCTGGGAAGGCCATTCCTAGCTACAGCAAGAGCTATCATCGATATAGAAAAAGGAGAAATGATTTTCAGGGTGCACAATGAGCAAATGGTCATAAATGTTTTCAAGTCAATGCAACACCCTCCTGAGCAAGAAGACTTCATGAGAGTGGATTTGATAGAGAATTTAGTGGAAGAAATATTGGAAACCAATCAGCATGAGCTAGAAAAAGAAGGTAATCAGGAGATAATCAACGAACAAGTAGCTGGGATTTCCATGGGAAAAGAGGTGAAAGAAGAAGAGAAAGAAGAAGTACCAAAACAAGAACTAAAGCCTCTACCCACTCATCTCAAGTATGCGTTTCTTGGCACATCAGAGAGCTTCCCAGTGATCATCAATTCTTCCTTGACAAAAAAGGAAGAAGGAGAACTCCTTAGTGTACTCAAAGCTCACAAGGGTGCATTAGGATGGTCCATTGATGATCTGAAAGGCATCAGCCCTGCAATATGTATGCATAAAATTCTCTTGGAGGATAACTCCAAACTAGTGGTTCAACCTCAGAGAAGGCTAAATCCTACAATGAAAGAAGTTGTCCAGAAGGAGGTAATGAAGCTATGGAATGCAGGGATCATCTATCCTATCTCCGACAGTTCATGGATAAGCCCAGTTCAAGTGGTACCAAAGAAAGGTGGGATGACAGTTGTTGTTAATGAAAAGAATGAACTTATTCCCACAAGAACTGTGACTGGATGGCGGATGTGCATTGACTATAAGAGGCTGAATGATGCCACATGCAAAGATCACTTCCCTCTCCCTTTCATTAACCAAATGCTTGAGAGGCTAGCCGGTCATGCATATTATTGCTTCCTTGATGGGTACTCTGGCCATAATCAAATAATAGTTGACCCCATGGTTCAAGAGAAGACATCTTTCACATGTCCCTGTGGAGTTTTCGCATATAGACGGATGCCATTCGGATTATGTAATGCTCCAGCCACATTTCAAAGATGCATGCTCTCAATCTTCTCAGATATGGTAGAAAAATTTATTGAAGTATTCATGGATGATTTCTCTGTTTTTGGTGACACTTTCAGTACCTGCCTGCATCATCTTACCCTTGTCTTGAAACGGTGCCAAGAAACTAATTTAGTTCTAAATTGGGAAAAGTGCCATTTCATGGTGCCTGAAGGAATTGTTCTTGGTCACAAAGTTTCAAGAAAAGGGATAGAAGTCGACAAGGCAAAGGTGGAGATCATAGAGAAACTCCCTCCACCAACTAATGTGAAATCTGTTAGAAGTTTCTTAGGACATGCTGGATTTTATAGAAGGTTTATTAAAGATTTTTCAAAAATAGCCAAACCATTAAGCAATCTGTTGATGGTTAATAATCCTTTTGTTTTTTATGAAAACTGTCAGCATGCTTTTGAAACTCTAAAAAATAGACTCACAACTGCACTAATCATCACACCCCCAAATTGGGGACTACCTTTTGAACTAATGTGTGATGCAAGTGACATTGCAATTGGTGCTGTGTTGGGACAAAAAAAGGGAAATCTGCATCATGTCATCTATTATGCAAGTAAGGTGTTGAATGAGGCTCAAAAGAATTACACCACTACAGAGAAAGAGTTATTGGCTGTGGTTTATGCATTTGATAAGTTTAGATCATACTTGATAGAGTCCAAAACTGTAGTTTATACTGACCATGCTGCCCTTAAGTATTTGATGTCAAAACAGGATGCTAAACCAAGACTTATCAGGTGGATATTGCTCCTACAAGAATTTGATATTGAAATAAAAGACAGGAAGGGTAGTGAAAATCAAGTTGCTGATCACTTATCAAGGTTGCCATTGGAAACAATTCATGAAGCATCTCATCCAGTGAATGAAAGCTTTCCGGATGAACACATATTGCAGATTCAACAAGCACCTTGGTTTGCTGACATAGCAAACTACAAAGTGGGAAGGAAAATACCTCAAGAATTTTCCAAGCAAAAAGTAAAGAAGCTAATCAATGAAGCAAGAAGATTCTTGTGGGATGAACCTTTCTTATTCAAGAGATGTTCTGATGGGGTAATTAGGAGGTGTGTCCCTGAAAACGAAATGAGAGATATATTGTGGCATTGCCATGGTTCAGCCTATGGTGGACACTTTGGACCAGAAAGAACAGCTGCAAAGGTACTACAGAGTGGCTTCTATTGGCCAACTATCTTCAAGGATGCCAGAGAGTTTGTTCACCAATGTAATGAATGTCAAAGAAATGGAGGATTGACAAGAAAGAATGAGATGCCTCAAAATTTCATCCTGGAAGTGGAGCTGTTTGACTTATGGGGCATTGATTTCATGGGACCCTTTCCTCCTTCCTACTCTTTTAGATACATCTTGGTGGCAGTAGAGTATGTCTCAAAGTGGGTGGAAGTCATAGCCACAACAATCTATGATGCACAGATTGTCCTCCAATTCCTTAAGAAGTACATTTTCACAAGATATGGAGTGCCCAAGGGTCTTGTTAGTGATGGTGGTGGTCATTTCTGCAACAAACAAATGGAGAAACTTCTCCACAAATATGGAGTAATCCATAAAGTAGCCACACCATACCACCCTCAGACTAATGGCCAGGCTGAATTAGCAAATAGGGAGTTAAAGAAGATCCTAGAGAAAACAGTGGGAAACACAAGAAAAGATTGGGCTAGGAAGCTAGAAGATGCACTATGGGCATACAGGACAGCTTTTCAAACCCCCATTGGCAAGTCACCCTTTCAGCTATTGTATGGCAAATCCTGCCACCTCCCTGTAGAGCTTGAACACAGAGCTTTTTGGGCCACTAAACTCCTCAACCTTGATTCCCAAGTTGCAGGAGAGAAAATGTTGTTACAACTAAATGAGTTGGATGAATTCAGGCTAGAAGCCTATGAGAGTGCTAAGATATACAAGGAAAGAGCTAAGAGGTGGCATGATAAGAAGATCATAAAGAAAGAGTTCAAGCCAGGACAGCAAGTGCTCCTGTATAACTCAAGGCTTAAGATCTTCCCTAGCAAACTTAAGTTTAAGTGGACTGGCCCATATTTGGTGACAAAGTTTTTTCCTTATGGAAGCCTTGAATTGCAAGATGAAGCAACAAAGAGTCATTTCATAGCAAATGGTCATAGGGCAAAGCCTTACCTAGGAGGACAATGAGACAAGGAAAAGGAAGTCCAAAATCTGAGCTAAGCAAGCATAGAGGATGTCAAGCTAATAACAATAAAGAAGCGCTTGTTGGGAGGCAACCCAACCTGAGGTAGTTTTCTTTTCATAACCATTTTAATAAAAAGGTTAATTAACCTGATCTATATTGCAAGAAGCTAAGTTTGGTGTTGCACACCAAAACAATATAAGGGAGAATGAAGTATTCTAAGTTTGGTGTTCCACCAAAATATCATCATAAAATGCATTCTCACTTTCTGCATAATGCTAGCTTCAAACATTTAGATAAACTAGTTAACTATTTATTGTTTCATAGCTTTTAGTTTTATTACCTTTAGTTAGGAAAAAGATTTTCCATATAGCTAATTTGATGCATGAGAGACATTGGCAAGGAACTAAGTTTGGTGTTCACACACCAAAGTAAGTTCAAAAGCCCACAAATAAGCTTCACATATTAACCGGATACCTTAAGGGCTTGAGCAGCAAGCCACTTTTGAGGATTATGCAGGAAAATAGCCAACAAATTAAAGAACACTTGCATTATGACTCAAAAGGAGCAAACAGAAGGAAGAATGAGAAGCTGCAACCCACAGGTTGTATCTATACTTGATTCTTGTTGTTATGTAGTGATTTAATTCAGAGACTCCTTTATGTCTGGCTGGAATGATCATTTAGTTGCAAGTGGAAGTACATGCTGAAGAAAGCCATCTGCATAATTTTTGCTTAAAAGTTATCTGCATAATAAATGTCATCCTTCATTAACTTGAGTACTTTGCTTTGTTCACCTTGCTGTTTGAATAAAAGAGAGATGTTTTAATTAGAAAAGTAATTGTCCAATGTTGCAAAAGTTAGAATGGAAGTTAGTGGTGGTATGTGTTTGATTCAATTGTTATCTCATAGAATAATTGCTGCATAATGACATGTTATTTGAGGCCTAAGCTAGTTTGCTGCTATGATCCTTAAATTAATAAAAGTCCCTTGAAAATGAACTAAAACAGAAAAAAAAATAGAAAAAGCCAAAAAAGTGGCAAAGAAAAAAAACAATAAGGCTAGACACCAAAAGCTTGGACCCTAGGAGACATGCCTGTGGTGTTTTTGTACTGGGATATGCTTGGACAAGTAAGTTCTAAGGAGTATTTCAAAACTTGGCCACTTAGATCAAGTGATTTGGGATGGCCAACTGAAAGTCCACAATAAAGAGAAACCTAGCTACAAAACATTTAGTAATCCAAAGAGATGCTGGGCATCAATGATCCTAGGAAGAAAATGTGAGCCATGTGTCTGTGGTGAAATGTTGAGCAAAACAAAGCCACACATTTGCCACCAAGCTTCAGTGAACAATAAGCTCTAATGCAAGAAAAAGAAGGAAAAAGCTAACAAGGGAAGCAAGCAAAAAGTAAGGCATTGTAGCAGTAACCTTAGTGAATCCTTGAAGAAGCATTGCTTGTTAAACAGCAAGTAATAAATGAGCTACTGTTGATCTGCATAAAACCCCATAAACCAAGTTCAACTATATGCTTAATAAGGACATGCATACTTATCTATTTCATTCTATCTTCTCTTATGTTTAATGCTTGCTTGGGGACAAGCAAGTTTTAAGTTTGGTGTTGTGATGACAAGTCATCTTAGCCTAGTTTTACTAGTCTTTTTCTTTGTTTTTATTAGGTTTTATGCACTTTCTTGTATTGTAAGTAAGTAATTTGGAGTGGAATTGCATGGTTTCTTTGAATTAATCAACCATCCTTTAATTGACATTAAATCATGAAGTTTAAGCTAAATTTAATTGATAATTAATTGATTTATAAACCTTGTGAAATTTGTGATACTTTGATTTGTTGATTTGATTACTTGTAGGTGAAGAAAGAAGAAAAGAAGAAAAGCGTGGCATAAGGAACGTTCCAAAGGAAGCAAAAAGCGTGCCCAAGGGAAGAAAAAGCGTGGCAACATTGAGGAAGAAGGAAACTAAGTTGAGAAAGCAAACTGAGCTTCACAAAGACAAATGGGAGAAAGCAAGGCACCAAGCTCAGTTCACTTAGTCAACTGAGCACTAAAGAAAGCAAGGAAATAGCATAAAGCTCAGTTCACTAAGTGAGCTTTATCGGGGACTTCTCAAAATTAATTCAAGATGAAGTTCCAAGGGAGGAAGCCACCAAGTTTCGAACTAATGACCCAAGGGAGGCAAGGGACGCTCTTTGCAAGGAAAATCAAGAAGAATTAGCCAAAATGCTTCCTCCAAGGTTCGAACAAGGGATCTCTCACTACCAAGCTTGCAAGGAAAATAAACCAAGATGTCTCCTCCAAGATTCGAACCTGGGAACTCTTTGGAACACAAGGGAGGAGCGCTACTTAGCTTGCAAGAAAATGAGCCAAGATGCATTCCAAAGGGTTCGAACCAAGGAGCTCCATGGGAAGCAAGGAAGGAGCGTCCACTCTTCCAAGAAAAATAAGCTTCCATTTGCTTCCACCAAGAGTTGAACCTGGGAGCTTGAAGACAAAAACAAGGCGCCACAATGGGAGCTCAGTTGGTTTTTCCAACTGAGCGCTACTCCCCCCTTCTCCCCACACTTTGGCACGCCAAGGAGCAACAAGAAGCGCACATTGACACGGCCAAGGATGCCATGATGCGCACAACATTGACACACCAAAGGCAAGCATAGAGCTCAGTTCAATTTTTCAACTGAGCTCTATTGAAGATCAACTCAACCAAGACTGGACGCACCAAATTGGACACAGACAGCAACATTTGGGGTGCTCAGTTTGGTTTTCCAACTGAGCCGTCCCTGGGAGGTGCACTTGGGCCAAAATCCATCAAAAAATCCAATTTAATTCATTTCTTCACCAAATTTTAAAGCCCACCCAAATTCTTAGATCATTAGGAAGTGTATAAATAGGTGTTAGTTTGATTGAGGAAAGACTTTTACCTCTGGAACTTTTTACTTTTCTTTTTTTTTGCTTTCTTTCTTGTAATTTTGAGCTTTTACTTTGAATTTTGGATCTTAGAGAATTGGAAAGGAGAATTGATCTCTCTTCTTCCTTGTTCTTGCTTGAGCACTCTTTACTTTTCATCTTGGATCTTGGGTGGAGAATTGAAGGAATTCTGTTTCAATCTCACCTTTAGATCTCTTGTTAATCTTTCTGCATAATTCAAATTCTGTTTACTGCTTTCACTTTCTTTTCTTCTGCAATTTACTTTTATATTTTCATTCTACAATTGTTCTTGTTGGATCTAGGAAGGATTTGAGATCTAGACTTGTTTTCTAGTCTCTTCCACTCCTGAGATCTTCAACATCCTTTTAATTGCTGCAAATTAAGCATCAGTCTTTCTGTTTTCATTCTTCAAGCATTTTTGCTTTTCTGTTTAAGATCTACTTCAATTCAACTCACCTTTTACTCTTCTGTTTGTTGCAATTTACTTCTTCTTGTTTAAAGTCTGTAATCCCAGCTCCCAATCCCTTTTATAATTCAAGCAATTTACATTTCTTGCACTTTAAGATTCAGTCATTTACATTTCTTGCAATCTAAATTTCTGCAATTTACATTACTTGCACTTTAAGATTCAGCACTTTTACTTGTTCTCTTTAATTTACTGCAATTCTTCCCCTTCCCTTTACAATTCATGCAATTTAGTTTCTGCCAGTTCCAAAGCACTCAACCAATACTTAATTCGCTTGACTAAATTAACCACTAAACTAAAATTGCTCAATCCTTCAATCCCTGTGGGATCGACCTCACTCATGTGAGTTATTATTACTTGATGCGACCCGGTACACTTGCCGGTGGGTTTTGTGTTGGATCGTTTTCCACACATCAGGGGGTACCTGCAAGGGACTCCGATGCTTAAGTTAGCAAGGGTATTAAGCAGGTTTTTAGTAGAATCAGAGTATGAGTTATACCTGGGTGCTCCAGTGTATTTATAATAGCGTGGGCTGACCTTTTGAATGTAGAACGTTTTCTTCTAAAAGTGCGTGCTTTTGTATTAGCACTCTGTTCTTGGGAACGTGCGAGGGTTTAATACCTTCATTAATTGTTTTTTTAATGCTCCGTTTCCCTTGGCCCATTTATTTTGAATTTTACACACACAAATGGTTTCTCTTCTTCATTTTTCTTTGTAACTTCTCCCTTTACTTTCTCGCTTTCTGTTTTTGCCTAAAATTTGCATTTCTTGCGTTGCAGCGTCATTCGGCAATTTTCTGGGTGATTCCGTCTTTCCATCTTCAATCTCCTTCGAAGCTTCTTCCTTCGTTCAGGTTGGTTTTTCTTTCTTTGTGCTTCTTTCGTCGTTTTGCTTTCGGCTTTTGATAGGGTTTCGATTTTTCTCTTGAAGTCTAAATTTTTTCGTATCACTGTGCGCCTGCTTGTTTACTGTTTGAGGGTTTTCTCTTGCTTTTGAAATGGTCCCTTTGCTCACATTGCTTGTTTTCTCGAAAGATTGTTCCTTTTTGTCATGCTGATAGCTTTTGCTGATGAATTCTATGAAAGATAACGATTATTTCTTCGTGTTATTTTGCTTATTCTGGGGGATTTTTATTTCTCTGAAAAAGGTGGCGTCTTTGATGACTTCTTCTTGATATGTTTTGCTATTTTGCTTGCTGATAAGCTAAGACTGCGAATTTGGAAGGTAGCTATTTTGGTTTTGTCTGATTTGTAGCTTTCTGGGATGCTGCTTTATTTTCACTTTAGAAAAGGTTTCGCTCTGCGTTAGTTTTGTAGGTTTTCCTTAATCCTTGTTCCCTGACTGCCTCCAAAGGATGCCCGTGGACCTTCGGTGTGGGTCCTAGGGTTTTCCTTTTGTTGTTTGTGCCATCTGAATCATACTAGCCGAGTTGTTTTGTCCTTCGTCCGAGATGTATTTTAGTAATCCAATCTTCTTTTCTTGTTGTAGGATTAGTTGGCCTCATGTCTTCTCGCAAAAATATTGTTGAGACGTCTTCCTAAGTCCCTGAGGGCATGGCTGATTGGGTGGATTCTATGGTTCTTCTGTGTGTTTCGTTGGTTAACTCTGAGTTCTGTCAACAACTTAGGCAATTTCATAATATCTGTGGTAATGTTGGTGATAAAAAGAACTATGAGCTTGTATTTCCGAGTTCTAAGGAGAGGGTCTGTTTCTCTACCCGAATTGCTGCAGAGCGCGCTTTTTTCTATGCCTACGACTTCTTTTTTAGTCAAATGAATATCACTCTTCCTTTTACCGATTTTGAGACCAACCTGTTATGGTCCTGTAATGTTGCTCCGTCCCAACTTCACCCTAATTCCTGGGGTTTCATAAAAATCTTTCAATTGTTGTGTCATGGATTCGGTATTCCTGCTTCACAATCCCTTTTCTTTTATCTCTTTGTTTTAACAAAGCCTGGGGTAGTTAAGAAGAAAGCCGCTTGGGTTTCTTTCCGAGCTTCCCAGGGAAAAAAGGTTTTCTCCATGTTTGATGAATCTTTCTGTGACTTTAAAAATTACTGTTTTAAGGTCCGAGCTGTTGAAGGAGCTCGGCCCTTTTTTCTGGATGAAAATGATGAGCACGCCTTTCCCTTGAAATGGCAAAAGGATGTGAGGGTATCTAGATATATATGGGAAATGTTGGATGAAGCTGAGCAAGCTTTCGTGACTGTTCTGGAAGAAAACTGGGGGCAGCCTCCCCATCTTGACACAAAGAAATTTTTAACCAACCCCTCTCTTCTCCGAACTGAGCTGGGTAGTGGTCAATTTTTTTATTCTCCTCTTTTGTCTGCTCCCATATTTTTTTGCAAGCTCTTTTCTGATTTGTGACTTGGTTCCTTACTGTTGTGTTTTGCTTGCAGAGATGATTAAAAATAATGAATCTATGAAGGCCTTCAAAAGGGCAAGGAAGGCTTCTGCAGCCCAAAACATCTCGGCCAAGGCGGCCGGGGAGGGGTCGTCCCAGGTTCAATCGAAGCCGGTTGTACCGAGCTCACCGGGGGCGAGAAAGGTAATCCCTACTCCCCGGGTTCGTTTGGTCGATCCTCCACAAGCTTCTGTGGCTACTTCTGGTGCTCCTCCAAACAAAAAACAGAAGACAACTGAGCCTTTTAACCTCGACGCCCCTGATTTTGATGCGGTTGAGTTTGTTGATCAGCAGATTGGTCCTTATGGTACCATCCCTACTGACGATGTCTCTCTTCTTCGCCATTTAGACTTCATAACTCAGAGCAGCATAAAAATGGCACATATGGGAGCTGCTATGTACCGTACTGTCCAAGATCTTCCCCTTCATGCTACTAAGGCCTTTATAGAAGAGGCTAAGCGGGAGTTTGATAGAATGAAAGGTTTGAAGGAGTAGCTTCAAGTGAAGGTGGCCAAGCTGGAGAAGGAGTTGGAGGGCGAGAAGGCAAGTTCTGTTGCATTGGCGGCTTCTGTGAGGTTGGCTGAAGACATGGCATTGAGGCACAAGGACAGCTATGTCACATCCTACTATGAGGTAATGCGTCTCAGGGAAGAGTTGGAGTCTGCCCGGGTTGATTATGCCGAGCTCCAGGGTCACCTTGTGGGCAGCGTAAATGCTGCTTATGAGAACCTGAAGGAGCAAGTTCGAGTTCTTGCTCTCGAGGTCGACCTTACTCTCTTTAGTCTGGACAATGTCGTAAAGGAGGGCAAGATTGTCCCTGACGACCTTGATGACGACGATGTTGAACCTCTGCCTGTGCCGGTTGCCAAAGCCACTGTTGTGCCGACTTCTTCAGCTCCTCCTGCTGGGGTTAGTCATCCCGAGCCCGAGCCTGATTGTCAGATATTAAATCGAGACGACGGGACGGTGGATGTTGTGCCCCTCCAGACTCGTCCTCCTTCACCCCATGTTGATGCAGCTTTTGGGAAACCTCTGGATCCTCTTTAGTTATTTTTGGTATATTTGTGTATGGCCCTATCTGTGGGCTTTTGAACTTCTTATTTTTGTAAATGGTATTTTGATGACTGTTGACACTCTTTTAGCTGCTTATTTAGCAACTTATTTTTTGAAAAACAAAAGATAGCTTCCAAGTTCTTGGGGCTGACTTAGGTAGTCTTTTTGAGCTTGTTCTTATTATAACTTCATGTCTTTTAATATCATGTCGGTCTTTATCTACCTTGGTACCCATTTTAGGTTCTTGGTAGTGTTGGAATTTTGTTGTCTGAGCTCTTTGGACTGGCTTGTGCCTTTGTCTGATATTATTTCCAGTAGTTTGTGCTGTTTAGACCTCGTTCGGGTCTTTATCCAAAATTACTTCGCTAAAGCTTTCGGGAGGTTGATTTCGCCATGTCGGTTTGTTGTTAGTAATCCTCTTTTTTGGACTTTGCTTAGGTCTCTTTCAGGGATTACCTTACGTTTCGGGTTGACTCCCTCGCGTTGGGTCCTCCTGAGTTATATTTTTTGTAATCCTCTTTCTTGGACCTTATTCAGGTCTCTTTCAGTGATTACTTTTATAACTTGTGTTTTTGGCCGACTTCGTCATGTCGGCCCCTTCTAAGTTATTTTTGTAATCCTCTTTCTTGGACCTTGTTCAGGTCTCTTTTAGGAATTACTTTTATAACTTTTATGTTTTGGGCCGACTTCGTCATGTCGGGCCCTTCTAAGTTATTTTTGTAATCCTCTTTCTTGGACCTTGTTCAGGTCTCTTTTAGGGATTACTTTTATAACTTTTATGTTTTGGGCCGACTTCGTCATGTCGGGCCCTTCTAAGTTATTTTTGTAATCCTCTTTCTTGGATCTTGTTCAGGTCTCTTTCAGGGATTACTTTTATAACTTTTATGTTTTGGGCCGACTTCGTTATGCCGGGCCCTTCTAAGTTATTTTTGTAATCCTCTTTCTTGGACCTTGTTCAGGTCTCTTTCAGGGATTACTTTTATAACTTTTATGTTTTGGGCCGACTTCGTCATGTCGGGCCCTTCTAAGTTAAAGTAATCCTCTTTTATAGGGTTGGCCAGACCTCTTTCCAAGGTTTACTTATAACTTGGGTTGACTTGGTCTGACTTCTTAATGTCGGCCAGTCTTTAAGTTATTATTTAGCAATCCATTAAGACCTCGTCAGGTCCTTTCTCCGGATCACTTTCGATAACTTCTTGCATTATTCTGTTTTCATCTTTGCCGATTTGTAGAAGGTGAGTTCAACCTTTTTGACCTTTAGATGAATTTGGTTTTCATCTCTGCTGGTCTTTATCGTGATCGTGCAGTGAATTTTATTTTTCACTTTCTGCCGATCTGTTGCTTTATAATCGTGCAATGAATGTTTTAGATTAATGCATCTTGAAAACTTGTAGAATCATCTAATATATTTTATTTAAAAGAGAATGCAAATATGTACATGCGGAGTTTTTAATTTGTGGATCTCTATTTGGTGCCTCACTAAAAAACCTTTTCAGAAAAAAGAGTGCATCCTATAATGAGATCCTTTACCATCCCTAGCTATAGTACCTTCTTAGGTTACAGGCGTGCCACGACCTGGGAAGCTTTCGCCCCTCGAGTTCGGACAGTCTGTAGTAGCCTTTCCTAAGTACTTTTATGACTCGGTAGGGTCCTTTCCAGTTTGCTGCCAGCTTTCTTTCTCCGGGTCGAGTTGTTCCGATATCATTTCGAATTAGGATGAGATCATTCTCAGCGAAACCTCTTGGCACTACCTTTTTATTATATCTGGAAGCCATTCGACGTTTTAGTGCTTCTTCCCTGATCCGAGCTCTTTCTTGGATTTCAAGAAGTAGGTCGAGCTCTTCCCTTTGAAGTTGAGAGTTGGCTTCTTCATTGTAATGGACCACTCTAGGCGACCCCTCCTCGATCTCCACTGGGATCATTGCCTCCGTTTTGTATGCTAATCGGAAGGGTGATTCCTTTGTGGTGGAATGTGGCGTTGTTCGATATGCCCATAGGACTTGTGGGAGTTCTTCGGCCCAAGCTCCCTTTGCGTCTTGTAATCTCCGTTTCAGCCCAGCCAATATGACTTTGTTGGCAGCTTCGGCTTGTCCATTGGCTTGGGAATGTTCGACGGAAGTGAACTGGTGTTTTATGTTCAAGTCGGCTACTAATTTTCTGAAGCCTGCATCTGTGAATTGGGTGCCATTGTCTGTGGTGACGGAGTATGGAACCCCGAACCTTGTCACAATGTTCCTACATAGGAATTTTCGACTTCTTTGAGCAGTGGCGTTAGCTAGGGGTTTTGCCTCGATCCACTTTGTGAAATAGTCTACCCCTACTATGAGGAATTTAACTTGTCCCGATCCCTGAGGAAAAGGTCCGAGAAGGTCGAGTCCCCATTTTACAAATGGCCAAGGTGAGGTTACGCTGATGAGCTCCTCTGGCGGGGCGATGTGAAAGTTGGCATGTTTTTGACATGGTGGACATGTCTTTATGAACTCTGTGGCCTCCTTTTGTAGAGTTGGCCAATAAAATCCTGCCCAGAGTACTTTTTTGGTGAGCGCTTGTGCTCTGAGATGATTGCCACAGATGCCACTGTGTATTTCTTCTAGAACTTCCTTCGTGTTGGAAGTCGGTACACATTTTAACAATGGTATTGAAATTCCTCTTTTGTATAGCGTATTGTTTATGATAGTGTAGTATTGTGCCTCCCGTTTTAACCTTTTTGCTTCCTTCTCATCTGTAGGAAGTGTTTCTGTTTTGAGGTAGTTAATGATAGGAGTCATCCATCCTTGATCTAGACCTGTTATGGCTAGGACTTTTTCCTCTTCCGAGATTGACGGGTTCTGTAGTATTTCCTGGATGAGGCTTCTATTGTTGCCCCCTGGATTGGTGCTGGCTAGTTTTGACAGTGCATCAGCTCGGGCATTTTGTTCGTAGGGTATGTGACAGACCTCATACTCCCCGAGTTGTCCAAGCTGTTCCCTAGTTTAATCCAAGTACTTTTTCATGGTGGGGTCCTTGGCTTGGTAGCTTCCTTCTATTTGTGACGTGACCACCTGTGAGTCGCTGAAGATGATGAGTTTTTGGGCTCCGACCTCTTTAGCCAGCTTTAAACCAGCTAGTAGTGCCTCATATTCAGCTTGGTTGTTTGAGGCAGGGAACCCGAACTTGAGAGATAGTTCGATTTGGGTTCCCTGATTACTTTCAATTATCACATCCGCGCCACTTCCAGTCTTATTTGAGGAGTCGTCCACGTAGAAATTCCATTTTGTGGGGATTTTCGGGGTGTCTATAAATTCTGCAATGAAGTCGGCCAGGTATTGTGATTTGATAGCCGTCCGAGCTTTGTATTGAAGGTCGAATTCGGACAACTCGACTGCCCATTGTAAGATTCTGCCTGCTAGGTCTGTTTTCTACAATATCCCTTTTATGGGCTGGCTGGTTCGAACCTTAATGGTGTGAGCTTGGAAGTATGGACGAAGTCGTCGAGATGTTAGCATGAGAGTATAGGCAAATTTTTCTATTTTTTGATAGTTCAGCTCGGATCCTTGTAATGCTTTGCTGATGAAGTATACGGGTTGTTGCCCACTGTCGTCTTCTCGAACTAGCGCTGAGGCTACTGCCCGACTTTCTACCGCGAGGTATAATATGAATGGTTCTCCTTCTCGTGGCCGAGATAGGATAGGTGGATGTCCTAAGAATCTTTTGAAATCTTGGAAGGCATGTTCGCACTCCGTTGTCCATTCGAACCTCTTTCCTTTCCTTAGAGTATCATAGAAGGGAAGAGATCTTATTGCTGATCCCGCTAGGAATCTGGACAAGGCTGCCAATCTCCCGTTGAGTTGTTGTATCTCTTTGACACAAGTTGGGCTCTTCGTGTTGATTATGGCCTGGCATTTATCCGGATTTGCCTCAATTCCTCTTTGTGTGAGCATAAAGCCTAAGAACTTGCCAGCTTCTACTGCAAAGGTGCATTTTGCAGGATTGAGTCGCATGTCATGCTTCCTTATAGTGTCGAACACGTGGACCAGGTCGGATAATAATGTCTCTTCACTTTGTGTCTTTATCAACATGTCGTCCACATAGACTTCCATGACTTTTCCGATATGATCTGAAAAGACTTTATTCATTAGCCTTTGATAAGTAGCTCCCGCATTTTTGAGACCAAAAGGCATCACAATGTAGCAGTAGTTTGCTTTTGGTGTTAAAAATGAGGTTTTTTCTTGATCGGGTGGATACATTGGGATTTAATTCTATCCGGAATATGCATCCATAAATGAGAGGTATTTATATCCGGAGGAGGCATCTACCAGAGCGTCAATACTTGGGAGTGGATAAGGGTCTTTTGGGCAGACTTTGTTGAGATCAGTATAGTTGGTGCACATTCGCCTCTTCCCGTTTGATTTTTTCACCAAGACGACGTTAGCTAACCATAGTGGGTACTTGACTTCTCTTATGAATCCTGCCTCCAGTAGAGCTTATACCTGCTCTTCCACAGCTTGGGATCATTCGGGTCCGAGCTTTCTACACCTCTGTTGTACTGGCCGAGATCCAGGGTAGACTGCTAGCTTATAGCACATTAACTCGGGGTCTATGCCTGGCATGTCTGCAGCCTTCCACGAAAATAGGTCGGCATTTTCTCGTAAGAACTGTACGAGTGATTCTTTTATGTCTCCTTTTAGAATCATGCCAATATTGGTTGTTTTGTCCGGGATGTCTCCGATCTGGACTTTCTCTACTTCACCTTCAGGTTGTGGACGGAGTTCTTCTCGCCTCTGAACTCTGCCAAGTTCGATTGTGTGGAATTTTTCTCCTTTGCCTCTGAGGTTTAGACTTTCATTATAACAATGGCGCGCCATCTTCTGATCTGCTTTTATCGTAGCTATCCCTTCTGCAATTGGAAATTTCATGCATAGATGTGGAGTTGAGACTATTGCGCCGAGTTGATTTAATGTTGTCCGACCTATTAGGGCATTGTAGGCTGAACTCACGTCGACCACGATGTATTCTATCTTGAGTGTTCTGGATTAGTTTCCTTTTCCGAAGGTTGTGTGTAGTGGGACGTATCCCAGTGGTTGCACTGGAGTGTCTCCCAGTCTGAACAAGCTGTTTGGATATGCTCTAAGCTCTTTTTCTTCTAAGCCGAGCTTGTCGAAGGCAATTTTGAATAAGATGTCGGTGGAGCTCCCTTGGTCTATTAGTGTGCGGTGTAAATTTGCATTTGCCAGTATAATGGTGATGACCATGGGATCGTCGTGTCCCAAGATGACACCGGATGCATCTTCCTTGGTAAACGTAATTGCAGGGATGTCGGGCTCTTCCTCCTTTCCTTCGACATGATATACTTCTTTGAGATATCTTTTGCGAGATGATTTGGAGATTCTTCCTCCTGCGAACCCTCCGTGTATCATATGGACATGTCTTTCTGGGGTACGAGGTGATCGCTCGGTTCGTCCAACCTCCTCGTCCCTTCTCCTTTTTCTTTGCTCATCGTCCTGGGTGGCCAGATACCGATCTAGTTTTCCTTCTCTCACTAATTTTTCTATGACATTTTTCAAGTCAAAGCATTCGTTGGTGGAGTTTCCACGGACTCGATGGTATTCACAATATTCATTCCGATTTCCTCCTCCTCTTTTGCCTTTGAGTTGTCGAGCTGGGGGTATTTTTTCTGTGTGGCAGACTTCTTTGTAAACATCCACCAGGGACACCCGAAGAGGGGTGTAATTATGATATTTTTTAATTTTTTCCCCTTGTCGATCTTCCTTCTTTTTGGACTCTTTATCTTTGTCTCGGTACGTGAATCCAGATTTTGAGGTTTCTCCTAGTCGAGAACTTTTTTCATGTTGATGTATTTCTCCGCTCGTTCTTGTACTTCGTCCAGAGATATGGGGTACTTCTTTAATATAGATTGGCTAAAAGGTCTCTCTCGTAGGCCATTGATGAGGCCCATGATGGCGGCCTCTGTTGGTAGGCTTTGTATGTCTAGGCATGTTTTGTTGAATCTTTCCATGTAGTTGCAAAGACTTTCCCGATCTCCTTGCCTGATTCCTAATAGGCTGGGGGCATGCTTAGCTTTATTTCTTTGGATGGAGAATCTGGCCAGGAACTTTTTGGCTAAGTCATCAAAGTTTGAGATGGACTTTGGAGGTAGGTTGTCGAACCATCTAATTGCTATCTTTGTGAGAGTTGTTGGAAAAGCTTTGCAGCGAACTACATCTGAGGCGTCGGTGAGGTACATTCTACTTCTAAAATTGCTGAGGTGATGGTTGGGATCTGTAGTGCCATCGTACAAAGTCATATCCAGAAGCTTGAAGTCCTTAGGGATTTTGGTCTTCATGATTTCCCTAGTGAATGGATCTTGATCCTTGCGAGAGTTGTCCTCAGGGGTGGACCGAGTAGCTTTGGCTTTGAGATCGGCTTCGAGTTTTAGAAGTTTATCTTCTAATTCTCGGCGTCGCCTTACCTCTCTTTGTAGATCCTTCCCAACTTCTCGTTGATGCTGGGTTTCTTTTTCAAGTTGCTTTAAACGATCTTGAAGTGCTTCTATCACTCCCAGATTTGATGAGTTTTTGTCCCCGTTAGATTCCGGAGTATCTTTCAGTGTATTGCCCGCATTTTTGTGCGGTGTTCTATCCTCTAGATCTGAATCGTGGTCGTTGTCATGGTCGTCCGCCATGGTGATGGGATGACTTCCAAGTTCCCCGGCAACGGCGCCAATGTTCCGAGGGTTACCTGAAACTGTAGGTCGATCTCGGACGAGATCGTCTGTGCTGGTCGGTGCTGACGTGTCCGGCTGGTGAGTGGCAGCCGAAGCTGTCGTGTCCGACTTGTTGGACTGGCTGCACTACTGATCCTTCGTCACCAAAGGGTGGGGGGTACCTGCAAGGGACTCTGATGCTTAAGTTAGCAAGGGTATTAAGCAGGTTTTTAGTAGAATCAGAGTATGAGTTATACCTGGGTGCTCCAGTGTATTTATAATAGCGTGGGCTGACCTTTTTAGATAAGATAAGTTAGTTATCTTTATCTTATCTTATCTTATCTTTGGGTGAGGTCAGCTTATCTTCAAGGGAACCGCCTTTATCTCTATAGGCTTGGACTGCCTTTGGATTTGGGTCGTGTTCCTCTATTTGGGCCCTTTACTAGGCTTTCCTGGCAGTTTGGTCGAGTTCTTTGAGAAGAGGTCGGATAGTCGGATCTGTCGAGGTCGGTCGCCTTGTCGCTAAACATCCCGAGTCGGGTAGCTCAACCCAGGATATGAACAAATACAAATAAATACGTTAAAAATTTAAATTTTTTATATTTTTAATATTTTTTTAATTAGTAATCTTAATATGTATACTTAAAGTAGAAGTTAAATAAATCCAATAATTAATATATTAAACCATTCTTTTATTTGGTTATGTTAAGTTTACAATAAATTTGAAAACTAAAAAGATTATATTTTGAAAAAAAAAGTACTAATCTAAATCCTATTTAACAAAATTCTTATACTAATACTACATAATTCTATCTTAATAATTTTTGTGATCGGCTTTAAATCTAACCAAATGGCTGAGCTACCCTTTGATCTGAATAAATTGACTTAGTTTGAATTTACTTATATTGAGCACAATATCTATTAAATCGGTTTAACATAGATTGAATTATAATTATTCTTGTGTGGATACCTTGAGAGGAGTTCGGCTTCTATAAGTCGACGTCGAGTTGTTTCCTTCGACGCCGATCTGTGAACTTTGGGAAGTCCGAACTTGCGTTTGTAAAGAGAGTAATCCAAAATAGGGGAGTGTACCTGCAAAGGCACTCCGAAACTTAAGTTAGTATTGAGAATTCAATGTGTCCTTTAAGGATAAAATATCATACCTTTATAGGTGGAGCATAAAGGTCGGTTACATTACCATTGATCATCTGAATTGAAGAGTAATTATTAGGTCTTAATAGATGATGATACTTGATCGAACGTTATGATTTCTAGGATGTAGTCTGTTAGGTCCGTGTGAAGCCGAGTTATAACGTAAATCGCCGAGTTATAACGTAAATCGCCGAGTTATGACATGTAATACCGATTTATAATGTCGGTTATATAGTGGTCCGAATCATAGCCCCTAAGTTTAGCCTGGGAGTATGTTTGATGAAGCAGGTTGAGCTTTAAATGAATCATAAGTCTGCTATTTAGTGTGTTAGTTAATTCGGCGAGTTTGGTTTAGTCCTGTAGCCCCCAGTTCAAGTTGCTTTATTAAACAGTTATCTATGCTGGATAGTGGTATGATTAGGAGAGAGAAGTAGTGAAGTTCACATTAATTACTTGCGTGTTTCCAATGTGCATCATTTCTCTCGATGTAACTGACGAGACGGTTTAGTAGCTTAGTGGATTTCAAAGCAGTTTTTCGAAACTGTAATTAAAATCTTTGGAATCCAAAGAGTTGGTTTTGTGGCATTTGGCTTGTTATCAGAGGGTTTTGATCATGAGCAAACGAGGTATGCATTTTCTTCTTTCAAGTTCTGTATCGTAACTGCTTCTCTTCTTCTGTAGTCTTTCTAAGTTTGTGTATGGGGGAAGGAAAATGGATTTCAATAAGGAAAAAGAGGGAAAAGGGAAAATAGATTGGTCGTATGTCTGGGTGAGCGATGATGTGAGGAGTCAGGTTTTTCTGTTTTCTGATTCTGATGTCATTAGGGAAGTTGATTTGAAAAAGATAGTGAGGGCTGGTTCTGGTGTTCATGTTGAGCTTTTACCTTGCTCTGTTGGTGATCGAATTTTCCATAGGCATGATACACCTGAGTTTTTTTATATGTACAGTTGTATTTTAGAGGAGTTGAGAGTGAAACTTCCATTTTCGGAGTTTCAATGCAAAGTTTTGACACAGTTGAACTCTGCTCCATCTCAGCTGCACCCTAATGATTGGGCCTTCCTTCAGAGTTTTGAGATTCTAATGGAGTATTTAGAGGAGGAACCCATGTTGGAGTTGTTCTTTTCGATGTTTCAGGCAAAAGGAGTGTGGAAGGGGGGTTGGGTGAACCTGAACAGCTCCCCTGGTTTTGCTGTGTTCAAACTATATTAATCCTCCTTCAAGGATTTCAAAGAGATGTATTTGAAAGTTTGGAGTGTTGAAGATGAGTTTCCATTCTATTTAGATCAGGGTTTGTGTGAGAGGTTTCCCTTATGGTGGTATTTGGAGCCTCAAAATATCCTCGGCTTTGAGACCATTAGTCCGAGGGTGGAATGCGTGATTGAGTATTTAGTTGAAGTTGTTGATCGGAGGGAATTAATATTGGTGTTTAATTTGCTCCAGTAGGACGAGAATAGGCAAGCAGTGATAGATTACCTAGGTGAGGATTCAGAGTATTAAGATAATTATGTTCCAGACAGCATTTTAGATGACTTGATGTTTGTTATGTTTTCTGTAGGAGGTAAGTATCCCGAGGTGTCTACTACCACTCTCAGAGCTAGGGTAAAGAGCAAGAATCTGGAGAAAGAGGGCTTAACTTCGAAGGCCGAAAAGATGGTGGGTACCGGCGAGGTGTCTCAACCGAAGCCGAGGAAAAAAAAGTTATTATAAAGAAGAGAAAGACTGACGTGGTGGATTTGTCTGAGGATGACGAGGAAGACAGGGAGGAGGTTTCGATTGAGGAGGTTCAGAGGTTTTATGAAAGTCAGAGGAGGTTGCATGATGTGGATGGTCAAAGTGATGGGTCTTCGCTGTGGGGGAAGGATTATCCCTACAAGGTTGTTGCCGATGAAGTTTGTCAGAGCTCAGTGGATATGACTTTGGTAGACGAGGTTGGTGACGTCGCCATAGACCAATATATGCAGCTATCATAATGTTTTTGTTTGTTTTTATGGGTTGATGTAGCAGGCTTTGTATAGAGTCTAATATGGTAGTCGTTGTCTAATTTTTTCAAGGTGATTGGTCTTCGGCTTGCCAGTCTAGGACGAAGTCAGGAGAAGAAACATCAGAAGGTAGCCAGGTACAAAATTGATCCTAAATTTAAAGAGGAGTTTGATTAAAAGCTGCCAGGGTGGCCGAATTGGAGACCAAGTTGGCAGAGACTGAGAAATCGTTGAAGGCGATGAAGGAAAATTATGCCAAAGAAATCGAAGATCTGAAGAAAAATGAGGCCAACCTTTCATCTATGAGTGCTCAGGTAATTGAGGTTACAGTGAGGTTAAAAGAGGTGGAGAAGCAAAAAGGGTCAGAGATCCTAGATTCGTTTGTGGAAGGGTTTGAGCGAGCTTGTCAGCAGGCCAAGTTTCTTGCGCCTGATATGGATTTTTCTAAAATGGATCCAGGGAAGATTGTTCAAGATGGAGTGATGGTGGATGATGAAGGTGTTGTTGAAGAAGAAGGGAAAAACGCTGAGTGACTGTGTTGTTTTACTGATGGCAGTAATTTTATTTTTGAACTGTGCTTTTGTATTTATGTGACAAACGTGTAGCCCGTGTTGTGGCTATTTGAAACTTTGTTGTTTTAGTATCTAAACACAATGTGATGGTTTAGATGCAAACTTGAAATTTGTTTGATATAAGTTTGTTTGAGAGAGGTAAATTCAATAGGTGTTAGTATGTTCAACTGCGTGAGACTTATATATTGTTGAAGAGATAGTTTTGTGTGATGATTATAGGAGATTTGTTAGTTGATCGGTGAGGGCCAAAATATTTGGTAGATCGGTAATTTGCTTTTTGATCGTGGAAGCTGATTTGTCAGATAGATCGGGATTAGTTAATCGTTCGGTGCAGACGGAGTTTGTTTAATAGATCGGTAATTTTTCGATCGGTAATTTCTATTAAGTCAGAAATATTCAGATTTTTCTGGCTGCTGTTGATTGCTCGACAATCGTGTGATTGATCGGTGGTTTATTTGATTGGCTGATATGTGTTTCGATCGGTAATTGTTTGATTGATCGGTAATTATTGGATTGATATAGACGGAGTTGTTTGATAGATCGGTAAAGTCTAAATGATCTGATTATGAATAGAGTTTGGCAAGATGATAGCTCAGGTTGCCAAAAGGAAGTAAAGATGCATATAGTTAAATAAAATGGATTATAAGTGTATTGATAGACCTTTGATTACAAAGGTGTAGGTAGGCAAGCCTCGTTAAAACCTCTCCGAGAAAAACCCTTGTGGAAAAAATCTCGTGAGTAGGAAAAAGAGTACTTGTCTGTCCCTGACTTTCAACTATAATATAACTTTAAAGATGATACATTTCAAGTATTGGGCAAAGCATTACCATCTAGGGTTTGTAATCGGTAAGCCTCGTTGCCAATGACCTCCATAATCGGGAAAGGGCCTTCCGAGTTTGTTGCTAGCTTGCCATGGCTTGGTGATTTTTTAGCCTGTTCAGTTCTTCTGAGTACAAGGTCGTTTACTTGAAAGGACCTTGGGTGAAGTTTCTGATTATATCGCCGAGCTATATGTTGTTGCATAGCTCGATGTGCGATTGCTGTCGAAGATCGGAGTTCTTCAAGGAGGTCCATTTCGAATTGCCGAGCTTTATCTGTTGTAGTATGGTCGGCCATTTGAGTGCGGAGTGAGGCCTGAGAGATCTCCACAGGTATCATTGCGTCGGAGCCATACACTAGTCGGAAAGGTGTTTCCTTTGTTGTTGAGTGGATGGTGGTATTATATCCCCATATGATCTCTGGAATGAGTTCGGCCCAAAGGCCTTTGGCCTCGTCGAGTTTCTTCCTTAAGGCATGCAAAATGACTTTATTCGTGACTTCTGCTAACCCATTTTTTGTGGGTGTTCTACCGATGAGAAATGCTGTTTGACTTTTAAGTTCTGTAAAAAGGAAATGAATTTTTGATCGGCAAACTAGCGGCCATTACCAGTGATAATGTGCCGAGGTATGCCGAATCTACAGATAATATGTTTCCATACAAAGGAAACTATTTGTTGTGAGGAAATTTTTGCTAAGGGTTATGCCTCTTTCCATTTTGAAAAGTAATCAATTGCTACTATTAAAAATGTTACCTGCCCGGCCGCTAAGGGGAAGGGACCGAGGATGTCGAGCCCCCATTGGTTGAACGGCCAACTTACTTTGGAACTGTGTAGGAGTTCTGCTAGAAGGTGTGTGATCGGACTGTGTTTCTAGTAGTTATCACAGCTTTTCACTTTTTTTTTACAATCTTGTTGCAGTGTCGGCCAATAGAAACCAGCTCAGAGGATTTTGGAAGACAGACTCCAGCTCCGAGGTGTGTACCACAAATACCTTCATGCGCCTCGGTAAGGGCAAGATCGGCTTCTGATCTGCAAAGACATTTTAGTAAAGGACAAGAGAATCCTCGTTTATATAGGAAATTATTATATATAGTAAAAAACGAAGCTTGTCGGCGAAAGTGCTGAATGTTTTCGACTTCGCCTGGTAAGATTCCTGTTTGAAGATTGTTTATGTATGGTTTTCTCCAATCTACATCCTGTGTGACACTTAGAACTTCTGTTAATTGTATACTGGGTTTAATTAGCGTATATTGGTGAAGCGAGGAATTATTTGTTTGAGTGCTGGCGAGCTTAGATAGGATGTCAGCTCGGCTATTGTCCTCCCGAAGTATATGTTCAATGTCACATTTATGAAATTTTGAAAGTAAGGTTTGAACAATGGCAAGGTATTTGGATGATAAAAGGTCCTTTACCTAGTATAACTCGTTTACCTACTGGACGATGAGCAGGGAATCACAATATACCTTAAGCTCGGCAATGTTGAGATCGGCAGCGAGTCTGAGGTTGGCAATAAGAGCTTCATGCTCACTCTGGTTGTTACTTGCCTTGAAAGAAAAGTGTAGCGATTTTTTGATGACATTACCATTTCCGTCGTCTAGTATGATTCCAACTCCACATCCGTGTGGGTTAGAAGAGCCGTCAACATATAAAGACCATTCGGTTGAATCTTCGGTTGTGTCTGGGACTGTGAATTCGGCAATGAAATCGGCCAAGAATTGAGATTTGATGGATGATCGGCCTTGGTATTTGATATCAAACTCGGAAAGTTCCACCGACCATTTTACTAGTCGGCCAGCTAGTTTTGGTTTTTGAAGGACTTATCGCAAGGGTTGATCTGTCCGGACATAGATGACATGACTTTGGAAATATGGCCGAAGTCTTCGTGCTGAGAAAACAAGAGCTAAAGCTAGCTTCTCAATGCTCGGATAGCGAAGTTCTGCATTCTGTAGTGTTTTGCTAGTGAAATAGATCGGCAATTGCTGCTTTTACCTTTTTGCAATAAGAACGGAGCTTACAGCCCAGTTAGTTATAGATAAATATAAAAATAGCGGTTCCCCTTGAAGGGGTGTTTGTAAAATTGGTGGTTTTGAAAGAGTTTCTTTGATAGTTGTGAATACTTGTTCACATTTATCGGTCCAATGAAAAGCTTTTTTCTTTTTTAAAGTTTGAAAAAAAAATAGAAAGATTTAAAAGCTAGGCAAGGTAAGAATCTAGAGAGTGCAGCAAGTCTTCCTGTTAACTGTTGGACTTCTTTGATAGTTTGTGGGCTTTTCATATCCAAAACAGCTCAGCATTTTTCTGGATTCGCTTCAATGCCACGGCTGGTGAGCATGAAGCTGAGGAATTTGCCACTTTGTATGCCAAAGGCGCACTTCTCGGTGTTTAACCGCATGTTGTATTTTCGGATTTGACCGAAGATTTCTGCGAGGTCATCAAGGTGGTTGTTGCCGGTCTTCGTTTTCTCGACCATATCGTCAACATAGACTTCAATGTTCCTGCCGATTTATTGGGTGAATACTTTGTCCATTAGGCGTTGATATGTTGCACCTGCCTTCTTAAGGTCAAATGGCATGACTTTGTAACAATAGTTTCTGTTCACACCCTGGGACGAGCTATCCAATCTGAGATGTTCAGTAATAAAGCGACTGACCTCCTCAGGTCAGGCTATCCAACCTCTTCTCAAAGAGGTCGGTCAAATCGACAGTAAAAGCCCAGTAAGGGGCCCAAATAGAGGAACACGACCCAAATCCAAAGGTATTCCAAGCCTATAGAGATAAAGGCGGTTCCCTTGAAGATAAGTTGACCTCAACTCAAAGATAAGATAAGATAACAAACTTATCTTATCTAAAAAGGTCACTCTACACCATTATAAATACACTAGAGCACCCAAGTATAACTCATACTCTGATTCTACATAAAAACATGTTTAATACCCATGCTAACTTAAGCATCGGAGTCTCTTGCAGGTACCCCCCACCCTCCGGTGACCAAGGATCAGCAGTGCAGCCAGTCCAACAAGTCGGACACGACAGCTCCGGCCGCCACTCACCAGCCGGACACGTCATCTCCGACCAGTACAGAAGATCTCATCCGAGATCGACCTACAGTTTCAGGTAACCCTCGGAACATTGGCGCCGTTGCCGGGGACCTGGAAGTCATCCCATCACCATGGCGGACGACCATGACAACGACCACGATTCGGATTTAGAGGATAGAACACCACACAAAAATACGGGCACTACATTGAAAGATACCCCGGAATCTAACGGGGACAAAAACTCACCAAATCCAGGGGTTATAGAAGCGCTTCAAGATCATTTAAAGCAACTTGAAAAAGAAACCCAGCACCAACGAGAAGTTGGGAAGGATCTACAAAGAGAGGTAAGGTGACGCCGAGAATTAGAAGATAAACGTTTAAAACTCGAATCCGATCTCAAAGCCAAAGCTACTCAGTCCACCCCTGAGGATAACTCTCGTAAAGATCAAGATCCATTCACTAGGGAAATCATGAAGACCAAAATCCCAAGGACTTCAAAATTCCAGATATGACTTTATATGATGGCACTATAGATCCCAACCACCACCTCAACGATTTCAGAAGTAGAATGTACCTCACCGACGCCTCAGATGCAGTTCGCTGCAAAGCTTTTCCAACAACTCTCATAAAGACAGCAATTAGATGGTTCGACAACCTACCTCCGAAGTCCATCTCAAGCTTTGATGACTTAGCCAAAAAGTTCCTGGCCAAATTCTCCATCCAAAAAGATAAGGCTAAGCACGCCCCCAGCCTATTAAGAATCAAGCAAGGAGATCGGAAAAGCCTTCGCAACTACATGGAAAGATTCAACAAAACATGCCTAGACATACAAAGCCTACCAACAGAGGCTGCCATCATGGGCCTCATTAATGGCCTAAGAGAGGGACCTTTCAGCCAATCTATATCAAAGAAGTATCCCACATCTCTGGACGAAGTGTAGGAACGAGCAGAAAAATACATCAACATAGAAGAAAATTCTCGACTAGGAGAAACCTCAAAATCTGAATTCGCCTACCGAGACAAAGATAAAGATTCCAAAAAGAAGGAAGATCGACAAGGGGAAAAAATTAAAAAAAATCATAATTACACCCCTCTCAGGACACGACGATCCCATGGTCATCACTATTATACTGGCGAATGCAAATCTCCACCGCACACTGATAGACCAAGGGAGCTCCGCCAACATCTTATTCAAAACTGCCTTCGACAAGCTCGGCCTCAAAGCATATCCAAACAGCCTGTTCGGACTGGGAGACACTCCAGTGCAACCACTGGGATACGTCCCGCTACACACAACCTTCGGAAAAGGAAACCAATCCAGAACACTCAAAATAGACTACATCATGGTCGACGTGAGTTCAGCCTACAACGCCCTAATAGGTCGAACAACATTAAATTAACTCGGTGCAATAGTTTCAACTCCACATTTATGCATGAAATTCCCAACTGCAGAAGGGATAGCTACGATAAAAGCAGATCAGAAGATGGCGCGCCGCTGTTATAACGAAAGTCTAAACCTCAGAAGCAGAGGAGAAGAATTCCACACAATCGAACTGGCTGAAGTTCAGAGGCGAGAAGAATTTTGTCCACAACCTGAAGGTGAAGTAGAGAAAGTCCAGATCGGAGACATCCCGGATCAAACGAGAAGTGGCGAATGTACACCGACTATACAGATCTCAACAAACCCTGCCCAAAAGACCCTTATCCACTCCCAAGTATCGACGCTCTGGTAGATGCCTCCTCCGGATATAAATACCTCTCGTTTATGGATGCATATTCCGGATACAATCAAATCCCAATGTATCCACCCGATCAAGAAAAAACCTCGTTCTTAACACCAAAAGCAAACTACTGCTACATTGTGATGCCTTTTGGTCTCAAAAATGCGGAAGCTACCTATCAAAGGCTAATGAACAAAGTCTTTTCGGATCATATCGGAAAAGTCATGGAAGTTTATGTGGACGACATGTTGATAAAGTCACAAAGTGAAGAGACATTATTGTCCGACCTGGTCCAAGTGTTCGACACTATAAGGAAGCATGACATGCGACTCAATCCTGCAAAATGCACCTTTGCAGTAGAAGCTGGCAAGTTCTTAGGTTTTATGCTCACACAAAGAGGAATTAAGGCAAATCCGGATAAATGCCAGGCCATACTCAATATGAATAGCCCAACTTGTGTCAAAGAGGTACAACAACTCAACGGGAGATTGGCAGCCTTGTCCAGATTCCTAGCGAGATTAGCGATAAGATCTCTTCCCTTCTATGCTACTCTAAGGAAAGGAAAGAGGTTTGAATGGACAGTGGAGTGCGAACAAGCCTTCCAAGATTTTAAAAGATTTCTAGGACAACCACCTATCATATCTCGTCCATGAGAAGGAGAACCACTCATATTATACCTCGCGGTAGGAAGTCGGGCAGTAGCCTCAGCACTAGTTCGAGAAGACGACAGAGGGCAACAACCCGTATACTTCATTAGTAAAGCATTACAAGGATCCGAGCTGAACTACCAAAAAACAGAAAAATTTGCCTATGCTCTCATACTAACATCTCGACGACTTCGCCCGTACTTCCAAGCTCACACCATTAAGGTTCGGACCAACCAGCCCATAAAAGGGATATTGCAGAAAACAGATCTAACGGGCAGAATCTTACAATGGGCAGTCGAGTTGTCCGAGTTTGATCTCCAATACAAAGCTCGGACAGCCATCAAATCACAATACTTAGCCGACTTCATTGCAAAATTTACTGACACCCCGGAAACCCCCACAGAATGGAATCTCTACGTGGATGATTCCTTGAATAAGACTGGAAGCGGCGCAGGTGTGATAATAGAAAGTAATCAAGGAACCCAAATCAAACTCTCTCTCAAATTCGGGTTCCCTGCCTCAAACAACCAAGCAGAATATGAGACACTACTAGCTGGTTTAAAGCTGGCTAAAGAGGTCGGAGCTCAACGACTCATTATCTTCAGCGACTCACAAGTGATCACTTCACAAATAACGGGGAGCTACCAAGCCAAAGACCCCAATATGAAAAAATACCTGGGTAAAACCAGGAAACAGCTCAGACAATTTCGGGAATATGAGATCTGCCACATACCCGCGAACAGAATGCCCGAGCTGATGCACTCTCAAAACTAGCCAGCACCAAACCAGGAGGCAACAATAGAAGCAACATCCAGGAAATACTACAGAACCCGTCAATCTCGGAAGAGGAAAAAATCCTAGCCATAACAGGTCTAGTTCAAAAGTGGATGACTCCTATAATTAACTACCTCAAAACATCAACACTTCCCACAGATGAGAAGGAGGCAAAAAGGTTAAAACGGGAGGCACAATACTACACTATCATAAACAATACTCTATACAAAAGAGGAATTTTAATACCATTGCTAAAATGTGTACCAACTTCCAACACGAAGGAAGTTCTAGAAGAAATACACAGTGGCATCTGTGGCAATCATCTCGGAGCACAAGCACTCACCAAAAAAGTACTTCGGGCAGGATTTTATTAGCCAACTCTACAAAAAGAGGCCACAGAGTTTGTAAAGACATGTCCACCATGTCAAAAACATGCCAACTTTCACATCGCCCCGCCAGAGGAGCTCATCAGCGTAACCTCACCTTGGCCATTCGCGAAATGGGGACTCGACCTTCTCGGACCCTTTTCCCAGGGATCGGGACAAGTTAAATTCCTCATAGTAGGGGAAGACTATTTCACAAAGTGGATCGAGGCAGAACCCCTAGCTAACGCCACTGCTCAAAGAAGTCAAAAATTTCTATATAGGAACATTGTGACAAGGTTGGGGGTTCCATACTCCATCACCACAGACAATGGCACCCAATTCACAGATGCAGGCTTCAGAAAATTAGTAGCCGACTTGAACATAAAGCACCAGTTCACCTCCGTCGAACATCCCCAAGCCAATGGACAAGCCGAAGCTGCTAACAAAGTCATATTGGTCGGGCTAAAACGGAGATTACAAGATGCAAATGGAGCTTGGGCCGAAGAACTTCCACAAGTCCTATGGGCATATCGAACAACGCCACATTCCACCACAAAGGAATCACCCTTCTGATTAGCATACGGAACGGAGGCAATGATCCCGGTAAAGATCGAGGAAGGGTCGCCTAGAGTGGTCCATTACAATGAAGAAGCCAACTCCCAACTTCAAAGAGAAGAGCTCGACCTACTTCCTGAAATCCAAGAAAGAGCTCGGATCAGGGAAGAAGCACTAAAATGTCGAATGGCTTCCAGATATAATAAAAAGGTAGTGCCAAGAGGTTTCGCTGAGAATGATCTCATCCTAATCCGAAATGATATTGGAACAACTCGACCCGGAGAAAGAAAGCTGGCAGCAAACTGGAAAGGACCCTACCGAGTCATAGAAGTACTTGGGAAGGGCTACTACAGACTATCCGAATTCGACGGGCGAGAACTTCCTAGGTCGTGGCACACCTGCAACCTAAGAAGGTACTATAGCTAGAGAAGGTAAAAGATCTCATCATAGGATGCACTCTTTTTCCTGAAAAGATTTTTTAATGAGGCACCAAGTTGAGATCCAGAAATTGTCTGACTTCAAAGGATAAAAACTCCATATGTCTGTATTTTCATTTTCTTTTAAATAAAATATATTAGACGTTCTACAAAGTTTTCAAGACGCATTAATCTGAAACATTCATCGTCCGATTATAAAGCGACAGATTGGCAGAAAGTGAAAAACAAATTCACTGCACGATCACGATAAAGACCAACAAAGATGAAAACCAAATTCATCTAAAGGTCGACTAAACGAGGATTTAACCCACCTTCTACAAATCGGCAAAGATGAAAACAGAATAATGCAAGAAGTTATCGAAAGTGATCCGGAGAAAGGACCTGACGAGGTCCTGATGGATTGCTAAATAACAACTTAAAAGACTGGACGACGTTAAGAAGTTGGACCAAGTCAAACCAAGTTATAAGTAAACCCTGGAAAGAGGTCTGGCCAACCCTATAAAAGAGGATTACTTTAACTTAGAAGGGCTCGACATGACGAAGTCGGCCCAAAACATAAAGTTATAGAAGTAATCCCTGAAAGAGACCTGAACAAGGTCCAAGAAAGAGGATTACAAAAGTAACTTAGAAGGGCTCGACATGACGAAGTCGGCCCAAAACATAAAGTTACAGACGTAATCCCTGAAAGAGACCTGAACAAGGTCCAAGAAAGAGGATTACAAAATTAACTTAGAAGGGCCCGACATGACGAAGTTGGCCCAAAATATAAAGTTATAGAAGTAATCCCTGAAAGAGACTTGAACAAATTCCAAGAAAGAGGATTACAAAATAACTTGATCCGACATGACGAAATCGGCCCAAAACATAAATTTACAGACGTAATCCCTGAAAGAGACCTGAACAAGGTCCAAGAAAGAGGATTACAAAAGTAACTTAGAAGGGCCCGACATGACGAAGTCGGCCCAAAATATAAAGTTATAGAAGTAATCCCTGAAAGAGACTTGAACAAAGTCCAAGAAAGAGGATTACAAAATAACTTGATCCGACATGACGAAGTCGGCCCAAAACATAAAAGTTATAAACGGAATCCCTGAAAGAGACTTGAACAAGGTCCAAAAAGGAGGATTACAAAAGAAACTTAGAAGGGCCCGACATGACGAAGTCAACCCACATAAAGTGCGAAGGCTATAGAAAGTAATACTTGGCAGAGACCTCACAAAAGTTCCAAACAAAATAGGATTTTTGTTTGTTGCCTCAAAGGAATCAAAGCCACAAGCACAAAAGCAACTCAAAGAGATCGAGCAACAAGGCTCCAGCACTACCAAAAGCATAGAAAAAGTGCTTAGACGAGATAAAGATCGACATGATACTAAAGGCGCGAAGTTGTGATAAAAACAAATTCAAAAGGGCTTCCCAAATCAGCCCCAAGAACCTGGAAGCTATTTTTTGTTTTTCAGCCTGAAGTTGCTAAACAAGCAACTAAACAAGTGTCAACAGTCAGCAAAATGAAATTTACAAAATAAAGAGTTTAAGAGCCCACAAGCCGGGCTATCTACACAATCAAGATAAAAAGTTCAGTTAAACATCAGAAGTCTTCCCGGTAGCATCAGCACGAGGAGAAGGAGGGCGAGTCTGAATGGGCACAGCATCCACGGTCCCATCATCCCGATTCAGGATTTGACAGTCCGGATCGGATACGGGATGACTGACCTCAGCTGAAGGAACTGTAGAAGTTGACACTTTGGCAGCAGGCGCAGGGGGAGGTTCGGCATCATCATCATCCGGGTCGTCAGGGACAATCTTACCATCCCTCACAACATTGTCCAGGCTGAAGAGAGAAAGGTCGACCTCGGGAGCCAGAATTCGAACCTGCTCCTTCAGGTTCTCATAAGCAGCATTCACGCTGCCGACAAAGATGACCCTGGAGCTCAGAGTAATCAGCTCGGGCAGACTCTAACTCCTCCCTCAGACGCATTACCTCCCGATAGGATGTAACGTAGCTGTCTTTATACCTCAATGTCGTGTCCTCAGCCAACCTCACAGAAGCCGCCAAGGCAAGGGAGCTAGCCTTCTCGCTCTCCAGCTCCTTCTCCAGTCTGGTCACTTTCACTTCGAGTGCCTCCTTCAAGCCCTTCATCCGATCAAACTCCTGTTTAGCCTCCTCCATGAAGGCTTTGGTGGCATGAAGAGGAAGATTTTGGGCAGTTCAGTACAAGGCAGCCCCCATATGCGCCATCTTAACACTACTCTGAGTTATAAAGTCCAAATGGCGAAGGAGTGATACATCATCCATAGGGAGGGCACCGTAAGGACCGATCTGCTGATCTACGAACTCGACCACGTCGAAATCAGGGGCATCAAGGTTGAAAGGCTCAATTGTTTTTTGCTTTTTATTGGAAGGAGCACCAGAAGTGGCAACAGAGGTTTGGGGAGGATCAACCAAACGAACCCGAGGAGTCGGGATTACCTTCCTCGCCGCAGGTGAGCTCGGAACGGCCGGCTTCGACTGAGCCTGGGATGATCCCTCCCCGGCCGCCCTGGCCGAGACATTTTGGGTTGCGGTAGCTTTCCTCGCCCTTTTGAAGGCCTTCATAGATTCATTATTCTTAATCATTTCTGCAAGCAAAACACAACAGTAAGGAATCAAGTCACAAATCGGAAAAGAGTTTGCAAACAATATAGGAGCAGACAATAAAGGAAAATAAAAAACATAACTACCCAGCTCAGTTTGGAGGAGAGAGGGATTGGTTAAAAATTTCTTTGTGTCGAGATGGGGAGGCTGACCCCAGTGTTCTTCCAAGATAGTCACAAAAGCTTGCTCAGCCTCATCCAACGTTTCCCATGTATATCTAGATACTCTCACATCCTTTTGCCATTCCAAAGGAAAGGCGGGCTCGTAATTTTCATCCAGAAAAAAGGGTCGAGCTCCTTCAACAGCTCAGACTTTGAAAAAGTAATTTTTAAAATCACGGAAAGATTCATCAAACATGGAGAAGACCTTCTTCCCCTGGTCTCAAAATCAGTGAAAGGAAGAGTAATACTCATTTGACTAAAAAAGAAGTCGTAGGCATAGAAAAAAAGGACGCTCTCCGGCAACCCGAGTAGAGAAATAGACCCTCTCCACAGAGCTCGGAGATACAAGTTCATAGTTTTTTTCATCACCACCACTACCACAGATCTTATGAAATTGTCTAAGTTGCTGACAGAACTCAGAGTTAACCAAAGAAATACACAACAAAACTATAGAATCCACCCAATCAGCTATGCCCTCAGGGACTTGGGAAGACGTCTCAATAATATTTTTGCGAGAAGACATGAGGCCAACTAATCCTACAACAAGAAAAGAAGATCGGATTACTAAAAAATATCTCGGACGAAGGACAAAACAACTCGGCTAACATGATTCAGACGACACAAACAACAAAAGGAAAACCCTAGAACCCGCACAGAAGGTCCAGGGGCATCCTTTGGAGGCAGTCAGGAATAAGGATTCAGGAAAAACCTACAAAGCTAACAAGAAAAGCTCTTTAAAGCGAAAAAGAAAGCAGCATGCATCCGAGAAAGCTACAAATCAGACAAAGCCAAAACAGCTATATTCCAAATTCACAGTCTTAACTTATCAACAAATACAATGGCAAAGCATAAGTCATCAAAAACGCTGACTGACGCCGCAACGCAAGAAAGGCAAAATGTAGGTGAAAAATAGAAAGCGAGAGAACGAAGGGAGAAGTTACAATGAAAAATGAAGGAAAGAAACCGTTTCTGATTGCAAAAATTCAAAATAAAAGCCAAGGGAAACGGGGCAATTAATACCAATTAATGAAGGTATTAAACCCTCGCACGTTCCCAAGAACAAAGCGCTGATATAAAAGCGCGCGTTTTTAGAGGAAAACGTTCCACATTCAAAAAGGTTCTACAAAGAAAGGAATCGACAAAATTCTCGAGTTCGGCTTCACTAGAGAAAAATCGAAGTCAAGGAGTCGACCTCAAAGCAGAAGACCGAGCTCAAGAAGGGGCACTGTTCACATCCTGGGTCGAGCTATCCGATCCGGGATGTTCAGTAATAAAGTGACCGACCACCTCAGGTTAGGCTATCCGACCTCTTCTCAAAGAGGTCGGTCAAATCGACAGGAAAAGCCCAGTAAGGGGCCCAAATAGAGGAACACGACCCAAATCCAAAGGCATTCCAAACCTATAGAGATAAAGGCGGTTCCCTTGAAGATAAGCTGACCTCAACTCAAGATAAGATAAGATAACAAACTTATCTTATCTAAAAAGGTCACTCTACACCATTATAAATACACTGGAGCACCCAGGTATAACTCATACTCTGATTCTACATAAAAACCTGTTTAATACCCATGCTAACTTAAGCATCGGAGTCTCTTGCAGGTACCCCCCCACCCTCTGGTGACCAAGGATCAGCAGTGCAGCCAGTCCAACAAGTCGGACACGACAGCTCCGGCCGCCACTCACCAGCCGGACACGTCATCTTCGACCAGTACAGAAGATCTCGTCTGAGATTGACCTACAGTTTCAGGTAACCCTCAGAACAGTTTCTGTTCATACCCTAGGTCGAGCTATCCGACCCGAGATGATTAGCGACAAAGTGACCGACCTCTTCAGGTCAGACTATCCGACCTCTTCCCAAAGGGCTCGGCCAAATCGACAGGAAAGCCCAAAAAGGGCCCAACTCAAGGAATACGACCCTGATCCAAAGGCAGCCCAAGCCTATAGAGATAAGGGCGGTTCCCTTGAAGATAAGCTGACCTCACTCAAAGATAAGATAAGATAAAAATAACTAACTTATCTTATCTAAGAAGGTCACTCCACACTATTATAAATACACTGGAGCACTGATGATTGGATTTTTGATGGTTTAGAATTTCACAAATAAAATCTCGTTGAAGTATAGTCTCTAAACCAACAATAATCCTTTCATGCAAAAATTTGTTTGTCACAAGTACAAACCCCTAAAATCTATAAACCGAAGTATTTAAACCTCGGGTCGTCTCTCAAAGGACTTGCAGGGTAGTGTTCTTGTTATTGGTTATGGACTTGTTTATTTTGGGGTTTTGGATGAGGAATGTGAATAGTAAATGGTAGGAAAACTTTATTCACAAAATGGTCTTGGCAAGGTTTGGTTGTCAAGGGTCTTCATCATTATCACTAGCCACAAGTATGGTAGTTGCAAGGATTAATCCCACTTAGTCATCCTTAAATCGATTAACAAAGGAAAGTCAAGTGAGTTATATCAATCCTAGTCCATAAGTCCTAGCTTTCCACTAATTGGATTAATGAAGGCTAGAGTTAATGGCTATCAACTATCAATCAATTGGACACTAGTGACTCAATAAATCCTAAGTTACCTTCTCAAGCCAAGAACATAAAATTCTAGTCTAACATTCTTCCAAGCATTTAATCAAACACTTGGAAGGCACAAAAGAAAAGTATAGTCAATCACAACAAGAATGAATTCTAACTACAATTGAATGTAAAGAATTAACAACAACAATCAAGGAAGTCACAATTATCATGAATTACCTCAAATTGCATTATTGAAAGAAAATAAAGAGAACAAGAGTATCTCAATTACAAAACCTAGAAACAAAATAAGAGAAATTACAACAAGAGAATAGGGATAGAGAGAAGAACCAAAGTGTAGCAATCATCAATTGAAGGTAGAAGTAGAAGGAGACTTGAATTAAACCTAGAACTATGAGATCCTAATCTAACCCTAATTCCTAATCCTAATTCTAGAGAGAAGAGAGAGCTTCTCTCTCTAACTCTAACTACTTCTAAAACTAAACTATGACTAATGATTAAAGTATGTAAAATATGAAAAGTATGTTGATTCCCCTTCAATCCTTGGCTTAAATAGCATCAGAAATGAGTTGGATTGGGCCCACAAGGCTTCTAAAATCGCTGGCCACGTTTGCATTAAGTGGGTCATGTGCCACCATCGGCGCGTCCGCGTACCGTGCGCGTGCGCGCCCCTATGCGCGATGCAACTATGGCAAATCTTATATCGTTTCGAAGCCCCGGATGTTAGCTTTCCAACCCAACTGGAACCGCATCATTTGGACCTCTGTAGCTCAAGTTATGGTCAATTAAGTGCGAAGAGGTCAGGCTTGACAGCTTTTTGGTTCCATCATTTCTTCATGAGTTCTCAAACTTTACATGCTTTTTCTTCATTCCCTTAATCCAATCTTTGCCTCCTAAATCTAAAATCACTTAACAAACATATCGAGGCATCTAATAGAATCAAGGTGAATTAAATTTAGCTATTTTAAGTCCTAAAAAGCATGTTTTCACTCTTAAGCACAATTAAGGGAGAAGTTATAAAACCATGCTATTTCATTGAATAAATGTGGGTAAAAGTTGATAAAATCCCCAAAATCAATACAAGATAAACCCTACAAATGGGGTTTGTCAACCTCCCCACACTTAATCCAAGCATGTCATCATGCTTAAGCCAAGAGAGAAACAAAGGGTATCAACATTTATTCCATGTAAATGAACTACATGCAACCTAAACTATATGCAACTAAATGCAAAATGGTTTTACCTACTTGGTTAAAAATAAATCAATCCTCCAAGTCATACGTGCACAAGTAGGGCCAAGATCATATAACGATTCATGAATCCTACCAATTCGAATATCAAAATGAAGTTCAAGTAGACTTGCGAGAAGAACGCTCATGAAAGCCGGAAATCAAGGAATTGAGCATCGAACCCTCACCGGAAGTGTTTGCACTCTAGTCGCTCGGTGTTTGGGGTTGATTCTCTCAATTCTCCCCTAATCATGCTTTCCAAGATTTGTTTTTCTTCTAACAATCAACAATTATTCAATGCATGCATACATGTATCATGAGGTCTTTTCTTTAGGTTGTAATGGGGTTAGGGTCAAGGTAGGATCATATATGGCTAGTGGACTTAAGGATTTGAATCTTTGATTAACTTAAACTTTCCCACCTAACCTATATAATGACCTATACAATTAAGTACTAATCTAACTACCCATTCCTCACTTTTTCACATACTCATGCATTTTCTTTTCATTTCACAACACTTATGCATTGATTCTTATTGAGCTCCATTTTGGGGCATTTTGTCCCCTTTATTGCTCTTCTTTTTTTTCTTTCTTTTTCTATATACATTTTTTCTTTTCTTTTCTTTTTTTTCTTTTTCACTTTTATTTCTTTTTCTTTTCATTTTTTTCTTTTTCTTTCAAACTATACACAAGAACATCAATGCATAAGGTCTATACATTTAATCAATACATGAGTATGTACCAATTCCCCAATATAAAAATACAAAACACAAACACCCATTTATCCCAACCAATGTCCCAAAGTTTTCCCACTCTTGGATGACACTCACACTCACTAGCCTAAGCCAATCAAAGATCCAAATAAAGGACATTCATTGTTTTCCGCTTTAAGGCTTGTAATGTGCTAAAATAAGAACAAGTGGGTTAAGCGTAGGCTCAAAATCGGCTAACAAAGGAGAGTAAAAGGTAAGGCTATTTGGATAAGTGAGCTAATGAAATGATGGCCTCAATCATATAAATGCATGAATACAAGGAATAATGGGACATATAGATTCAAACAAATCAAAGATTACAATCATAGAAAGAGAACAATTACACGCAAGAAGGAAAATAAGTGGTTATAAGATGTAACCACACCATTAGGCTCAAATCTCACAAGCTTGTGTTCTTAGCTCAAAACCATGTTCCAAAATAAATTCTTTCAAGCAAGTTCAACAAAAATTTTCAAATTGGTAGGGTGCCCTAAAAACATAGTTTTTTTTTTTTTTTTTTTTTTGGAAAAGAAATCATCACCATAACCAAGTAGTCCTAATATGAAAGAAGTGGTAAGAATATGTACAAATTCTAACTAACATGCAACCTATCATGCAATGCAATAACTACTCTAACAAAGAAAAAATAAAATTGGTGTTGAAAAGGAAATTGTTACCCATGGAGATCGGTCGAATGACCTCCCCACACTTGAAGATTGCACCGTCCTCGGTGCATGCAAAGAAGAGCAAGGTGGATGGGTTGCTACAATTGATGAGCGTCTTCGAAAGGTTGTGCGGATGAACTTGTTTGTTACCCCATTTGAAGCTTTTCCATTCCTTTCCTTCTTGGTGGCCAGCCTAAGCCTACAACAAAGATATCAAAGTAAATAGAACATAGGCGGGGGCTAATGCCAAATAAGAGTATGATTCTCTACTACATGGTAGCTACAACATGTGAGTGAGAAATCAATATAAGCAAAAGGCATATCAACTGATACTTGATGCAAGAGTAAAGTTAAAGCATGGCGAGTATATTGAGCATCATGATCAAATAAGAATTGACACAAACAAGATTAGTGATACGCATGAAAGCATGTGATTCTATCCTAACTCAATGATGAAGCGGTACAAGAAAAAAAACAAAGGGTAATGAATTAGGAAGGACTAAAGCACTAACTTGTGTGTTGACAAATATTACAATTAATGTAACAAGTCATGAAGCACCAAAACAAATGCAAGAAATTCTCAACAATTGAGTGAGAGAATTCAACACCATTATTAAAATGAGAAATTTAGAAAATAAAATGAGAACAAATAGAATTAAAATGCAAAGAATAAAAGTATGCAAATGTAATAGACAAAAGGAAATAGAAGAAGAGAAAAAAAAAATTTTTTTTTATATATTTTTAATTTTTTTTTTAGTATTTTATTTATTTATTTATTTATTTATTATTATATATTTTTTTTTATTATTAATTTTTTTTTTATTTACATTAAAAGAGAAAAGAAAAAAAATCTTTCAAGAGAGGAAGAAGAAAAAAAAATGAGAAAGAAAGAAGAAGAGAAGAGGAAAGAAGGAGAAAGGAGGGAGGAGAAAAGCAGGGTGCAAATCCGCGCGCGCGCGCACTGCGCGCTTACGCGTGGATGCAGCAGGGACAATCCGCGCGCGCGCGCACAGCGCGCTTACGCGTGGATGAGCTTGTGCTCCAAGCACAATGCTGGCACAACGCGTGCACAACTCTCTGGTTTTTGTACTAGAAGTTGCAGAAGTGCAATCCGCGCGCGCGCGCACAGCATGCTAGCGCGCCGATGCCCCTTTTTTTTTTTTTTTTTTGCCCAAAAAGCAGAAAAAATGCCCAAGAGCTCCCTATAATGTCCAAAACTCTTCTTTATTCAATCAAATATCAAACAATTCACAAAAATGCAATTTGATTTTAGGATTTATTCATCTACTACTAATGAATACAACATACTAACAACCAATCTTTACAAACAAATCAATATGAAATGAAAATCTACCTACAATGGCAACTCAAATCACTTATTAAACAAAACTAAAAGAGGATGGAAAGAGTTTACCATGGTGGGGTGTCTCCCACCTAGCACTTTTAGTTTAAGTCCTTAAGTTGGACATTTTGAGGAGCTTATTGTCATGGTGGCTTATGTTTGTACTCATCCTTGAATCTCCAAGGATCTTTGCCTCTCAATTGGTTGACAGAATATCCAACCGTCTTCACCAAGCTTGGGCAAAGTTCAACCCAAGATACGAGTCCCCATAGTTGGTCTTCATTCAGCGAGCCGGGGTCCCATATCTTATCTTCGCACCCCTCTTCAATTTGATCTTCATACTTTTTCTTTCCGGGTGGTTGACATATAGAATTCTCTTTAGCACACCTAGCCTTCCGTCGAGACCCATGCAAAGTGGTATTCTTCCAATCATCGTTCCTATACCTTGAAGCTTTGACCTTAATGAGCCTAATTCCCAACTCGCAACCACTACACAACTCATTCTTGCTTTTAATTCCACAAAGAGCTCTAAGTTGTCCATCCGTTTCAATCAAACCATATTCAAGCGAGAAAGTAAAGCTTATGGATAAGAATTTTACCCACTTGAATGTTGTGTTGGATGGTGACTCGGGAAGGGAGACCTCCCCGCACTTAGATAATGCAAGGTCTACTTCCTTGTGCTCTTCTTTGTGTATTTCCACCTCTTTGCGAGCTTCCTTGATTTCAACCTTTCCCCTTTTATCACATAGCTTGGTGTTGTCTTCAAGAACTTTGATTTCTTGCCTAATGGGAGGTGGTTCAATTTTGGATAGAAATTCATTGATGAATAGATCCATTTCTTGGTCAACCTCTTCATATTCTTCAATTTCGATATACACCATGCCAACGTTTTCCTCTTGGTAGCTCTCTTTCTCATTGCTCACCAAGGGTATGGGAGGTTGTGCACATTCTTTTATACTTTCAACTCCATGTCCAATGGGAGAGGATTCCATTGTAGAGAGAAATTCATCCATGATTGAATCCATCTCTTGATAAACTTCTTCCAAGTCTCCAACGATGATATGCCTTGGGGGTTGCGCACCTTCTTCAACTTCAATATCAAGCTCCTTGGAAGAGTGCTCCATGAGACTACATTCCCTTGGACTTTCAACATCTCCTAAATCTTCAACCACTTCTTCCTTTTCTTCAATGATTATAGGTTCCTCTAGTTGCTCCAATACAAAATTTGACTCCTCTTTCTCCACCGAATTTTCCAATTTCTCCTTCATACTTTGCTCTTCTTTTGATTTTTCACATGTGGTCACGGAAGTACCTTGAGTATTCAAGCATTGGTGGGCTAAAGTGTGCACCACCTTGGTCAAATTGGTCACAAACTCAAGTGTATCCCGCTTCATGGCTTCTTGTCCTTGGAGTAACAAAGTGAGAGGATCGTCTATTGGGGCTTGGGGTGAATAGGAAGGTTCATTATTTTGGAGGGAGGGTTCATGGTAGGAAGGTGGTTCTTCTTGGTAAAGGTATGGAGATGATGAGTATTGAGGTGGTTCTTGGGAGTAATCTTGATATGGTTGTGGTGATTCTAGAGGTTCTTGCTCATAATGGCCATAAAAATATGGTATGGATGATTGGTTATATGATGGATATGGATCATAAGGTGGTGTTTGGAAGGCTTGTGAGTATGGTTGAGGTTCATGTTGAGGATAAGAATCATAAGCATATGGTGGTGGTGCTTGATCATCACAAAAGGAGTCACCATAGCCATTGAATTGACATGTATTAGGATGGTAATTATACCTATAAGTATCCGGAGGTTGTTGCCAATATGAGTGATCAATTCCTTGAGGCTCCTTCCATCTTTGTTGGTTCCATTCATAATGAGTGTCATCATTGAAGTTCATATTTCCTACAACACAATTAGAACCAAACTCATAGCCAAGGTGAGAATTCATAGTGGAAAAGCAAAATAAAACTAACAAAAACTAGCAAATAAAGAAAAAAGCGAGATATTCACACTATTCACATATATACAATAACCAATAACACAACACCATTGCAAGTCCCCGGCAACGGCGCCATTTTGATGATTGGATTTTTGATGGTTTAGAATTTCACAAATAAAATCTCGTTGAAGTATAGTCTCTAAACCAACAATAATCCTTTCATGCAAAAATTTGTTTGTCACAAGTACAAACCCCTAAAATCTATAAACCGAAGTATTTAAACCTCGAGTCGTCTCTCAAAGGACTTGCAGGGTAGTGTTCTTGTTATTGGTTATGGACTTGTTTATTTTGGGGTTTTGGATGAGGAATGTGAATAGTAAATGGTAGGAAAACTTTATTCACAAAATGGTCTTGGCAAGGTTTGGTTTTCAAGGGTCTTCATCATTATCACTAGCCACAAGTATGGTAGTTGCAAGGATTAATCCCACTTAGTCATCCTTAAATCGATTAACAAAGGAAAGTCAAGTGAGTTATATCAATCCTAGTCCATAAGTCCTAGCTTTCCACTAATTGGATTAATGAAGGCTAGAGTTAATGGCTATCAACTATCAATCAATTGGACACTAGTGACTCAATAAATCCTAAGTTACCTTCTCAAGCCAAGAACATAAAATTCTAGTCTAACATTCTTCCAAGCATTTAATCAAACACTTGGAAGGCACAAAAGAAAAGTATAGTCAATCACAACAAGAATGAATTCTAACTACAATTGAATGTAAAGAATTAACAACAACAATCAAGGAAGTCACAATTATCATGAATTACCTCAAATTGCATTATTGAAAGAAAATAAAGAGAACAAGAGTATCTCAATTACAAAACCTAGAAACAAAATAAGAGAAATTACAACAAGAGAATAGGGATAGAGAGAAGAACCAAAGTGTAGCAATCATCAATTGAAGGTAGAAGTAGAAGGAGACTTGAATTAAACCTAGAACTATGAGATCCTAATCTAACCCTAATTCCTAATCCTAATTCTAGAGAGAAGAGAGAGCTTCTCTCTCTAACTCTAACTACTTCTAAAACTAAACTATGACTAATGATTAAAGTATGTAAAATATGAAAAGTATGTTGATTCCCCTTCAATCCTTGGCTTAAATAGCATCAGAAATGAGTTGGATTGGGCCCACAAGGCTTCTAAAATTACTGGCCACGTTTGCATTAAGTGGGTCATGTGCCACCATCGGCGCGTGCGCGTGCGCGCCCCTATGCGCGATGCAACTATGGCAAATACTATATCATTTCGAAGCCCCGGATGTTAGCTTTCCAACCCAACTAGAACCGCATCATTTGGACCTCTGTAGCTCAAGTTATGGTCAATTAAGTGCGAAGAGGTCAGGCTTGACAGCTTTTTGGTTCCATCATTTCTTCATGAGTTCTCAAACTTTACATGCTTTTTCTTCATTCCCTTAATCCAATCTTTGCCTCCTAAATCTGAAATCACTTAACAAACATATCGAGGCATCTAATAGAATCAAGGTGAATTAAATTTAGCTATTTTAAGTCCTAAAAAGCATGTTTTCACTCTTAAGCACAATTAAGGGAGAAGTTATAAAACCATGCTATTTCATTGAATAAATGTGGGTAAAAGTTGATAAAATCCCTAAAATCAATACAAGATAAACCCTACAAATGGGGTTTGTCAAGTACCCAGGTATAACTCATACTCCGATTCTACTAAAAACTTGCTTAATACCCTTGCTAACTTAAGCATCGGAGTCCCTTGCAGGTACCCCCACCCTCCGGTGATGAAGGATTAGCAGCATAGTCAGTCCACAAGTCGGATACAACAGCTCCGGCCACCACTCACCAGCCGGACACGTCATCTCCGACCAATACAGAAGATCTCGTCCGAGATCGACCTACAGTTTCAGGTAACCCTCGGAACATTAGCGCCGTTGCCGGGGACCTGAAAGTCATCCCATCACCATGGCGGACGACCAAGACAACGACCACGATTCGGATCTGGAAGATAGAACGCCGCACAAGAACGCGGACACTACACCAAACGATACTCCTCAACCTAACAAAAACAACGATTCATCAGCTGTGGGAGCCATGGAGACACTTCAAGATCGCTTAAAGCAACTCGAAAAAGAGGCGGAGCATCAACGAGAAGCTGAGAAAAACCTACAAAGGGAAATAAGACGACGCCGGGAGTTGGAAGACAAACTCCTAAAAATTGAAGCCGATCTCAAGGCCAAAGCCAATCGATCCTCCAATGAGGATAGCTCCAGCAAGGACCAAGATCCGTTTACTAAGGAGATCATGAAGACCAAAATCCCAAAGGACTTCAAACTTTCAGATATGACTTTGTACGATGGCACTACAGACCCTGGCCATCATCTCAGCAATTTCAAAAGTAGAATGTACCTCACCGATGCCTCGGATGCAGTTCATTGCAAAGTCTTTCCAACTACTTTAACAAAAACAACAATCAAGTGGTTTGACAATCTACCTCCTAGATCCATCTCAAGCTTCGACGACTTAGCTAGGAAATTTCTGGCCAGATTCTCCATCCAAAAAGATAAGGCTAAACATGCCCCCGAGTCTATTAGGAGTCAAGCAAGGAGATCGGGAAAGTCTTCGCAGCTACATAGAAAGATTCAACAAAATATGCCTGGACATACAAAGCCTACCAACAGAGGCCGCCATCATGGGCCTCATCAATGGCCTGCGAGAGGGACCTTTTAGTCAATCTATATCGAAAAAACACCCCACATCTCTGAACGAAGTGCAAGAACGAGCAGAGAAGTACATCAACATGGAGGAAAACTCTCGACTAGGGGAGACCTCAAAATCCGAATTCACCTATCCCTCTTCGGGTGTCCCTTGTGGATGTCTACAGAGAAGTCTGCCACACTGAAAAAATACCCCCAGCTCGACCACTCAAAGACAAAAAAGGAGGAGGAAACCGGACTGAATATTGTGAATATCATAGAATCCACGGGTATTCCACCAATGAATGTTTTGACTTAAAGAATATCATAGAAAAACTAGTAAGAGAAGGGAAGTTAGATTGGTATCTGGCCACCCGGGACGATGAGCAAAGAAAAAGAAGAAGGGACGAAGATGTCGGACGAACTGAGCGATCACCTCGTACACCAGAAAGACACGTCCATATGATACACAGAGGATTTGCAGGAGGAGGAATCTCCAAATCATCTCGCAAAAGATATCTTAAAGAAGTATATCATGTCGAGGGAAGAGAGGAAACACCCGACATCCCCACAATTACTTTTACCAAGGAAGACGCATCTGGCATCATCTCAGGACACGACGATCCTATGGTCATCACTATCATATTGGTAAACACAAATCTCCACTGCACACTGATAGACCAAGGAAGCTCTGCCGACATCTTATTCAAAACTGCCTTCGACAAGCTTGGCCTGGAAGAAAAAGAACTCAGAGCATATCTGAACAGCCTGTTCGGACTGGGAGACACCCCAGTTCAACCACTTGGATACATCTCACTACATACAACCTTCGGAAAGGGAAACCAGTCAAGAACACTCAAGATAGACTACATCGTAGTCGATGTGAGCTCAGCCTACAATGCCTTAATAGGTCGGACAACATTAAATCAGCTCAGCGCAGTAGTCTCGACTCCACATCTATGCATGAAGTTTCCAACTACAGAAAGGATAGCTACAATAAAAGCAGACTAGAGGACGGCGCGCCGCTGTTACAATGAAAGTCTAAACCTCAGAAGCAGAGGAGAAGAATTCCACACAATCGAACTTGGAGGAGTTCAGAGGCGGGAAGAATTCTGCCCACAACCCGAAGGTGAAGTAGAGAAAGTCTAGATCAGAGATATCCAGGACAAAACAACCAATATCGGTACAATCCTAAAAGGAGATCTAAAAGATTCACTCATACAATTCTTACGAGATAATGTCGACCTCTTTGCGTGGAAAGCTGCGGACATGCTAGGCATAGACCTCAAATTAATGTGCCACAAGTTGGCAGTCTACCCGGGATCTCGACCAGTACAACAGAGGCAAAGAAAGCCCGGGCCAGAACGATCCCAAGCTATGGAAGAGCAGGTACAAGCTTTACTGGAGGCAGGATTCATAAGAGAAGTCAAGTACCCACTATGGCTAGCTAACGTCGTCTTGGTGAAAAAATCAAATGGGAAGTGGCGAATGTGCACCGACTACACTGATCTCAACAAAGCCTGCCCAAAAGATCCTTACCCACTCCCAAGTATCGACGCTCTGGTAGATGCCTCCTCCGGATATAAATACCTCTCGTTTATGGACGCATATTCGGGAAACAATCAAATCCCAATGTCCACCCGACCAAGAAAAAACTTCATTCTTAACCCCAAAAGCAAACTATTGTTACATCGTCATGCCTTTTGGTCTTAAAAACGCGGGAGCTACTTATCAGAGATTGATGAATAAAGTCTTTACGGATCATATCAGAAAAATCATGGAGGTCTATATAGACAACATGTTGATAAAGACACAAAGTGAAGAAACGCTATTGTCCGACCTAACCCAAGTGATCGACACTATAAGAAGGGATGGCATGCGACTCAATCCTGCAAAATGCACCTTCGCAGTAGAAGCTGGCAAATTCTTGGATTTTATGCTCACACAAAGAGGAATCGAGGTAAATCCGGATAAATACAGGGCCATACTCGACATGAAGAGCCCGACTTGTGTCAAAGAAGTACAACAACTCAACGGGAGGTTGGCAACCTTGTCCAGATTTCTAGCAGGAGCAGCAATAAGATCTCTCCCCTTCTACTCCACTCTAAGGAAGGGAAAGAAGTTCGAATTGACAACGGAGTGCGAGCAAGCCTTCCAAGATTTCAAAAGATTCCTGGGACAACCACTTATCTTAACTCGGCCACGGGAAGGAGAACCACTCATATTGTACCTCGCAGTAGGAAGTCGGGCAGTAGCCTCAGCACTAGTTCGAGAAGACGACAGTGGGCAACAACCTGTATACTTTATCAGTAAAGCATTACAAGGATCCGAGCTGAACTACCAAAAAATAGAAAATTTTGCCTACGCCCTCATACTAACATCTCGACGACTTCGTCCATACTTCCAAACTCACACCATTAGGGTTCGGACCAACCAGCCTATAAAAGGGATTTTGCAGAAAACAGACCTAGCAGGCAGAATCTTGCAATGGACAGTCGAGTTGTCCGAATTTGATCTTCAATACGAAGCTCGGAAAACCATCAAGTCACAATACCTGGCCGACTTCATCGCAGAATTTACAGACACCCCGGAACTCCCCACAGAATGAAATCTCTACGTGGACGGTTCCTCAAATAAAACTGGAAGCGGCGTGGGTATGATAATTGAAAGCGACCAAGGAACCCAAATCGAACTCTTCCTCAAATTTGGGTTCCCTGCCTCAAACAACCAAGCAGAATATGAGGCACTACTAGCTGGTTTGAAGCTGGCTAGGAAAGTTGGAGCTCAAAAGCTTATCATCTTCAGTGACTCGCAAGTAGTCACTTCACAAATAGCAGGGAGCTACCAAGCCAAGGATCCCACCATGAGAAAGTATTTGGATAAAACCAGCGAACAGCTCGGACAACTCGGGGAATATGAGATCCGCCACATACCCCGCGAACAAAATGCCCGAGCTGACGCACTCTCAAAGCTAGCCAGCACTAAACCAGGAGGCAACAATAGAAGCCTCATCCAGGAAATGCTGCAGAGCCCGTCAATCACAGAAGAGGAAAATTTTCTAGCCATAACAGGTCTGGATCAAGGATGGATGACTCCCATAATTAACTACCTAAAAACAGAAACACTCCCTACAAATAAAAAAGAGGCAAAGAAGTTAAAACAGGAGGCACAATACTACACTATCATAAACAATACCCTATACAAAAGAGGGATCTCAATACCATTGTTAAAATGTGTACCGACTTCCAATACAAAAGAAGTCCTAGAAGAGATACATAGTGGCATCTGTGGCAATCATCTCGGAGCGCAAGAACTTACCAAAAAGGTACTCCGGGCAGGGTTCTATTGGCCAACTCTGCAAAAAAAAGCCACGGAGTTCGTAAAGACATGTCCATCATGTCAGAAACATGCCAACTTTCACATCGCCCCACCAGAGAAACTCATCAGCGTGACCTCACCTTGGCCATTCGCAAAATGGGGACTCGACCTTCTCGGACCCTTCCCTCAGGGATCGGGACAAGTTAAATTCCTCATAGGAGGGGTAGACTATTTCACAAAGTGGATCGAGGCAGAACCCCTAGCCAATGCCACTGCTCAAAGAAGTCAAAAATTCCTATATAGGAACATTGTCACAAGGTTCGGGGTTCCATACTCCATTACCACAGACAATGGCACCCAATTCACAGATGCAGGCTTCAGAAAGTTAGTGGCCGACTTAAACATAAAACACCAGTTCACTTTCGTAGAACATCCCCAAGCCAATGGACAAGCCGAAGCTGCCAACAAGGTCATATTGGCTGGGCTAAAACGGAGATTACAGGACGCAAAGGGAGCCTGGGCGGAAGAGCTCCCACAAGTCCTATGGGCATATCGAACAACACCACATTCCACCACAAAGGAATCACCCTTCCAATTAGTGTACAGAACGGAGGCAATGATCCCAATAGAGATTGAAGAAGGGTCGCCTAGAGTGGTCCACTATAATGAAGAAGCCAACTCCCAACTTCAAAGGGAAGAACTCGACCTACTTCCAGAAGTCCAAGAAAGAGCTCGGATCAGGGAAGAGGCATTAAAACGTCGAATGGCTTCAAGATATAATGAAAGGGTAGTGCCGCAGGGTTTTCTGAGAACGACCTCATTCTAATCCGAAATGATATCAGAATTACTCGACCTGGAGAAGAAAAGCTGGCAGCAAACTGGAAAGGACCCTACCGAGTTATAGAGGTACTTGGAAAGGGCTATTACAGACTGTCCGAACTCGATGGGCGAGAGCTTCCTAGGTCATGGCACGCCTGCAACCTAAGAAGGTACTATAGTTAGGGATGATAAAGGATCTTAGGACAAGGCGCACTCTTTTTCCTGAAAAGGTTTTTTAATGAGGCGCCAAGCCAAGACCTATAAATCGCCCAACTTAGAGGAAAAAAGCTTCCACATGTATATATTTGCATTTTCTTTTGAATAAAAAACTGTTTAGATCTTCTACAAATTTGCAAGCCGCATTAATCTGAAACATTCATCGTCCGATTATAAAGCTACAGATCGGCAGAAAGTGAAATCAAATTCACTGCACGATCATGATAAAGACCAACAGAGATGAAAACCAAATTCATTGAAAGGTCGACCAAACATGGATTAAATGCAAATTCTACAAATTGGCAAAGATGAAAACAGAATAATGCAAGAAGTTATCGAAAGTGATCCATAGAAAGGACCTGACGAGGTCTTAATAAAATGGATTGCTAAAAAATAACTTAAAGACTGGCCGATGTAAAGAAGTCGGACCAGTCGCAATAACCCAAGTTATAAGTTAATCCCTGGAAAGAGGTCTGGCCAACCCTATAAAAGAGGATTACTATAACTTAGAAGGGCCCGACATGACGGCCCAAAACATAAAAGTTATAGAAGTAATCGCTGAAAGAGACCTGAACAAAGGTCCAAGAAAGAGGATTACAAAAATAACTTAGAAGGGCCCGACATGACGAAGTCGGCCCAAAACATAAAAGTTATAGAAGTAATCCCTGAAAGAGACCTGAACAAAGGTCCAAGAAAGAGGATTACAAAAATAACTTAGAAGGGCCCGACATGACGAAGTCGGCCCAAAACATAAAAGTTATAGAAGTAATCACTGAAAGAGACCTGAACAAAGTCCAAGAAAGAGGATTACAAAAATAACTTAGAAGGGCCCGACATGACGAAGTCGGCCCAAAACATAAAAGTTATAGAAGTAATCCCTGAAAGAGACCTGAACAAAGGTCCAAGAAAGAGGATTACAAAAATAACTTAGAAGGGCCCGACATGACGAAGTCGGCCCAAAACATAAAAGTTATAGAAGTAATCCCTGAAAGAGACCTGAACAAGGTCCAAGAAAGAGGATTACAAAAATAACTTAGAAGGGCCCAACATGAAGAAGTCGGCCCAAAACATAAAGTTATAAAAGTAATCCCTGAAAGAGACCTGAACAAGGTCCAAGAAAGAGGATTACAAAAATAACTTAGAAAGGCCCGATGGTGCACGAAATTGTAATGTTACTGTTCACATTACTCTCTTACAACTTCGCACAACTAACCAGCAAGTGCACTGGGTCGTCCAAGTAATACCTTACGTGAGTAAGGGTCGAATCCCACAGAGATTGTTGGTTTGAAGCAATCTATGGTTATCTTGTAAATCTTAGTCAGGAAGTCAATTATGTTTATCAGTTGAATTATGAATAACCAGTAGAGCATAAATTAGAAGTTACTTGTTGTGTAGTAATGGAGAATATGTTGGAGTTTTGGAGATGCTTTGTCTTCTGAATCTCTGCTTTCCTCTGTCTTCTGATTCACGCACGCACGTCCTCCTATGGCAAGCTGTGTGTTGGTGGATCACCGTTGTCAATGGCTACCTTCCATCCTTCCAGTGAAAACTACGCTCACGCGCTCTGTCACAGCACGGCTAATCACCGGTTGGTTCTCGATCTGGTTGGAATAGGATTTACTATCCTTTTGCGTCTGTCACTAACGCCCAGCCTTCAGGAGTTTGAAGCTCGTCACAGTCATTCAATCCTTGAATCCTACTCGGAATGCCACAGACAAGGCTTAGACTTTCCGGATTCTCATGAATGCCGCCATCAGTTCTAGCTTATACCACGGAGATTCTGATTAAAGAATCTAAGAGATACTCATTCAATCGGATATAGAACGGAGGTGGTTGTCAGGCACACGTTCATGGTTTGAGGAAGGTGATGAATGTCACAGATCATCACCTTCATCACAGTTAAGTGCGAATGAACATCTTAGATAGGAACAAGCGTGTTTGAATGGAAAACAGGAATACTTGCATTAATTCATTGAGACACAGCAGAGCTCCTCACCCCCAACAATGGGGTTTAGAGACTCATGCCGTCAGAGAATACAAAGTTTAGATCTAAAAATGTTATGAGATACAAAAATAAGTCTCTAAAAGTTGTTTAAATACTAAACTAGTAGCCTAGGGTTACAAAATATGAGTGGACTATGATGGATGATGCAGAGATTCACTTCTGGGGCCCACTTGGTGTGCTGGGGCCCACTTGGTGTGTGCTGGGGCTGAGACTTTAAGCAATCCACGTGCAGAGGCCATTTGTGGAGTTGAACGCCAGTTTTTGTGCCAGTTTGGGCGTTCAACTCCAGTTTTTGATCCTTTTCTGGCGCTGGACGCCAGAATTGGGCAGAGGACTGGCGTTGAACGCCAGTTTACGTCGTCTATTATTGTGCAAAGTATGGACTATTATATATTGCTGGAAAGCCTTGGATGTCTACTTTCCAACGCAATTGGAAGCACGCCATTTCGAGTTCTGTAGCTCCAGAAAATCCACTTTGAGTGCAGGGAGGTCAGAATCCAACAGCATCAGCAGTCCTTTTTCAGCCTGAATCAGATTTTTGCTCAGCTCCTTCAATTTCAGCCAGAAAAATACCTGAAATTACAGAAAAACGCGCAACTCATAGTAAAGTCCAGAAATATGAATTTTTCCTAAAAACTACTAGAAATAGACTAAAAACTAACTAAAACATACTCAAAACTATATGAAATTATCCCCAAAAAGCGTATAAAATATCCGCTCATCACCCGACATGAAGAAGTCGGCCTAAAACATAAAGTTATAAAGGTAATCCCTGAAAGAGACCTGAACAAGGTCCAAGAAAGAGGATTAAAAAAATAACTTAGAAGGAACCAACACAAGGATGTCGGCCTCCCCCAAACAAGTTGCAAGAGTAATTCCTAAAATAAGACCCAACAAGGTCCAAAAGAAAGGATTACTAGAAGTAACTGAAATAACGAAGTCGGGTTCCCAAAAACCTTAAAGGTAATTACTAACGGAGACCCCACAAAGGTCCCAACAAATAGGGCTGTTAGAAATAACTTCAAAGCCGACATAAGAAAGCCGACATACAAGTTGGATCCAAGCAACTACAACCTCAGAGGAAAAGCTCCAACACTCTGAAAAGCCTAAAAAGAAACCAAGGCAGATGTAAACAAACATGATATAAAGTTATAATAATAACAAGCTCAAGAGGCTACCAAAACCAGCCCCAAGAACTTGAAAACTATTTTGTTTTTCAAAATAAAGTTGCTAAACAAGCAACCAAAAGAGTGTCAACAGTCAAAAAACATCATAAAGAGTTTAAAAGCCCACAAGTCGGGCTATCTACACAAACATTTAGAAAACTATTTATCAGAAGCCTTCTCGGCAGCACGAGGTAAAGGAGGGCAAGTCTGAATGGGCACAGCATCCACAGTCCCATCATCCCGATTCAAGATTTGACAGTCAGGATCTGACACAGGATGACCGGCCTCAGCTGAAGGAGCTGAAGAAGTCGGCACCACGGAGGCTTTGGCAGCAAGAATAGAGGAAGGTTCAACATCATCGTCGTCAGGGTCGTCAGGGACAACCTTGCCATCCTTTACAACATTGTCCAAACTGAAGAGAGTAAGGTCGACCTCGGGAGCAAGAACTCGAACTTGCTCCTTCAGGTTCTCATAAGCAGCATTTACGCTGCCTACAAGGTGACCCTGGAGCTCGGCATAATCAACCCGGGCAGACTCCAACTCCTCCCTGAGACGCATCACTTCCCTGTAGGCCATAACATAGCTATCCATGTGCCTCAATGTGGTACCTTTAGCCAACCTCACAGAAGCCGCCAAGGCAACATAACTTTTTGGTCTCCAACTCCTTCTCCAGCTTGGTTACTTTCACTTGGAGCTCCTCCTTCAAACCCTTCATACGGTCGAACTCTTGCTTAGCCTCCTCTATAAAATCTTCGGTAGCATGAAGAGGGAGGTCTTGGGTAGTTCAGTACAGGGCAGCTCCCATATATGCCATCTTGACGCTACTCCGAGTAATAAAATCCAAGTGGCGAAGGAGAGAGACATCGTCGGTAGGAATGGTACTGTAAGGACCAATCTGCTGATCGACAAACTTAACCGCGTCAAAGTCAGGGACATCATGGTTGAAAGGCTCAGTTGATTTTTGTTTTTTGTTTGGAAGAGCACCAGAACTAGCAACAGAAACTTGAAGAGGATCAGCCAAACAAACTCGGGGAGTAGGGATTACCTTCCTCACCCCCGGCGAGCTCGGTACGGCCGGCTTTGACTGAACCTGAGATGATCCCTCACCGGCCGCCTTAGTCGAGACGTGTTGAGTTGCAGTAGCCTTTCTTGCCCTCTTAAAGGCCTTCATGGATTCATTATTCTTAATCATCTCTGCAAACAAAACACAACAGCGGGAAACCAAGTTATGAATCAGAAAAGAGCTTACAAGAGATACAATCGACAAAACAATCAAAACCAAAAATTGACCACTACCCAGCTCAGCTCGGAGGAGAGAGGGGTTGGCTAAAAATTTCTTGGTGTCAAGATGGGGAGGCTGCCCCCAGTTTTCTTCCAGCACAGACACAAAAGCTTGTTCAGCCTCATCTAACATCTCCCACGTATATTTAGACACCATTACGTTCTTTTGCCATTCCAAAGGAAAAGCGGGCTCATCATTTTCATCCAGAAAAAAGGGCCGAGCTCCTTCAACAGCTCGGACCCTAAAGAAGTCATTCTTGAAGTCACGGAAAGATTCATCAAACATGGAGAAAACCTTTTTTTCCCTGGGAAGCTCGGAAAGAAACCCAACCGGCTTTCTTCTTAACCACCCCAGACTTTGTCAAAACAAAGAGATAAAAGAAAAGGGATTGTGAAGCAGGGATACCAAACTCATGACACAACAACTGAAAGATTTTGATAAAATCCCAGGAGTTGGGGTGAAGCTGGGATAGAGCTACATTACAAGACCATAATAGGTTGATCTCAAAGGGAGTAAAAGGAAGAGTAATATTTATTTGACTAAAAAAGAAGTCGTACGCATAGAAAAAGGGGAGCTCTCCAACAATTCGGGTAGAAAAACAAACCCTTTCCTCAGAATCGGGAGGTACAAGCTCATAGTTCTTTTCCTCACTACCACTACTACAAACCCTATGAAATTGCCTAAGCTGCTGACAAAACTCGAAATCAACCAAAGAAACACACAAAAGAACCATCGAATCCACCCAATCAGCCATGCCCTTAGGGACTTGGGAAGATGTCTCAACAATGTTCTTGCGAGAAGACATGAGGTCAACTAGTCCTACAGTAAAAAAGAAGAAAATAGATTACTAACCCAAACATCTCGAACAAAGTCAAAATCAACTCATAGCAGAACATGACTCAAGCATACAAACAGATAAAAGGAAAACCCCAAGACAAGGTCTAGGGGCATCCTTTGGAGGCAGTGACAGAGTAAGGACTCAGGAAAAATCTACAAGGCTAACATCTTGACAAAACCCTCGACGAAGAAAAAAACCCCCTTCCAAACAAACAACAACACGAAGAGAAAGACAAAGCAAATATAAGAAAGAACGTTATCTGCTACAAAGTCTATCAGTAAAGAAAGCTACAAAAGGCGCAGTCTTTTTCAAAAGATTATCAAACAGTTCATCGACCCAAAATTCCAAAATATGAAGGCGACAGTCAGAAACAGTAAGCAAACATGCAAACAAACAAAACCTCAATCATCAGAAGAAATGCCAGAAACATGCATCACAACAATAAATTGAGCATAACGACACAAAAAGGTTCAGACTTTCCATCATGCATTTCAAACGAAAATCAAAGCTTTATAAAAAAACCGAAGGCAAAACAACGAAAGAAGTAAAAAGTAGAAACCAAACCTGGAGAAAGGAGGAAAGCTCTGAAGAAAGCTGAAAGCTGGAGCAAGGAAGTTGTGGAAATCGTCTCTCAAGGGAAGCACCAACAAAGTACCAAGACAAAGCGTCGCAGAGAAAAAACGAGGCGAAACAGAAAAACAGAGAGAAAAGAGGGGAAGTTACAGAAAAGAAAAAACCGTTTCTTGAATGCAAAATTCAAAATAAAAGAGCCAAGAGAAACAGAGCATTAAAAATGCATTAATGAGGGCATTAAACCCTCGCACATTCCCAAGGCTAGGACGTTAATACAAAAGCGCACGCTTTCAGAGGAAACGAAAGAAGAAACGTTCCGCATTCAAAAAAGAACTCTACAAAGATAAAATCGACAAAATGCTCGAGTTCGGCTTCACCAAAGAAGGATCGAAGTCCTAAAACTAAGACTCGACCTCCGAAAGAAAGACCGAGCTCGAGCAGGGGCACTGTTCATACCCTGGGTCGAGCTATCCGACCCGGGATGATTAGCGACAAAGCGACCGACCTCTTCACGTCAGACTATCCGACCTCTTCCCAAAGAGCTCGGCCAAATCGACAGGAAAGCCCAAAAAGGGCCCAACTCAAGGAATACGACCCCGATCTAAAGGCAGCCTAAGCCTATAGAGATAAGGGCGGTTCCCTTGAAGATAAGCTGACCTCACTCAAAGATAAGATAAGATAAGATAAAAATAACTAACTTATCTTATCTAAGAAGGTCACTCCACACTATTATAAATACACTGGAGCACCCAGGTATAACTCATACTCTAATTCTACTAAAAACCTACTTAATACCCTTGCTAACTTAAGCATCGGAGTCCCTTGCAGGTACCCCCACCCTCCGGTGATGAAGGATCAGCAGCATAGTCAGTCCACAAGTCGGATACAACAGCTCCGGGCGCCACTCACCAGCCGGACACGTCATCTCCGACCAGTACAGAAGATCTCGTCCGAGATCAACCTACAGTTTCAGGTAACCCTCGGAACAGTTTCCATATTCGGTAATAAAAGCGGTCTTACTTTGATCAGATGGATGCATTTGGATCTGGTTGTAGCCAGAGTATGCATCCATAAAGCTCAGCTTTTCATAAACAGAAGCATTGTCAACTAAACAATCAATAGATGGTAAGGGATAAGAGTCTTTTGGGCATGCTTTGTTGAGATCGATGAAATCAACATACATGCGCCATTTACCGTTATGTTTTTTCACCATGACGACATTCGCCAACCATGTTGTGAACCTAATTTCCTGAATGAAGCCGGCATTGATGAACTTCTTGGTTTCTTCCAGAGAGGCTTGTTTTCGGTCATAGCCGAGGTTTCGCTTTTTCTGTGCTATAGGTCGGACAGACGGATCCAATGCCAGTTTATGGGATATGATGGATGGGTCAATTCCTAGCATGTCAACTGGGGTCCAAGCGAATAAGTCGGAATTTCGTTGGAGGAATGTCTGGAATAAAGTCTTCTCCTCCTTGCTTAGTGTGGATCCCACGTAAGTGAATTTTTCTAGGTTATCTGCAAAATAGATTTTATGCAAGTCCTTGGTCGGGGTTGGTCATTCGAGGATTCCTGCCCTAGGATCAAGGTTGGCCAGGACTGGTAGCTTGTCTTGGTTGCCGATGTTGTGCACATAAGCTTGGATACTTCGGTTAGGTCTTTTAAAACTGTTGTTGTAGCATTCTCTGGCCTCTCGGGCATCACTGTGAATAGTTGTAATTGTATTATCCTGCAAAGGAAACTTAACACAGACATGAATTGTAGAAACAATAGCGCCAAACCTATTTAAGAAAGATCGGCCAAGTATCAAATTGTAAAGACTAAAACAGTTAACGACCAAGTATTGAATATCTGAAGTTTTTGATGAGGGAACCTCACCAAGTGTGGTTCGGAACCACACAGAGCCCATAACCAGGACCCTCTCACCTGAGAAACCGACCAGGTCTCCAGTGGAAGGTTGGAGGATATTGTTGCTTAGCTTCATCTTCTGAAATGTTGAGTAAAAAAGAACATCGGCACTACTCCCAGGGTCCAGTAAAACCTTTTTAACTAGGAGATCTCCGAGCTGGAGGGAGATCACAACGGGGTCATCTAGATTTGTTACGTTGGTGTTGAAGTTGAAGGCTTCGAATGTTATTTGAGGAAAGTGTGGAGGTGTCTGATGATGATTTTGACTGGCTTCTATTGAAAGCATAGCTCGGTAAGACCGCTTTCTTGCCAAGCTTGTGGCGCCTCCACTTGCAAAACCTCCAGAAATACAGTTAATGATACGTCTCGATTGATCGGGAGGATTGGTGTTCGTTCGATCTTTATCTCGGCTATACTGTGCTGCCGAGCTTTGGTCACCAGGGGGAGGTGCACGCTGTTGTATATGGTCGCCGATGTACTTATCGAGATGACTTTGCCGAGTTAACTGCTCCAAAAGGTCTTTGGCGATGACACACTCGTCAGTGGTGTCTCCGTGCTTTTGATGAAAAGTACAATATATCTGCACCCTTTGAATCTGGATAGTTGCTGGCTTTTCGTGGTGGCTTGATCAACTTTGAATTCAAGATTTCCTTGATGATGTCGTCATGCTTGGTGTTAAACTGAGTATAAGATTCATATCGGGGAGTTGGCTTAAAATTTTTCTTGCTATCTCATGTTTTATCGTCTTCTCTGTATCGTGGTCTCTCTGTTTTCCGAGCTTGTCGGAGTTCTTCAATGTCAATCTGACCTTTCGCCTTTTCACGAAACTCGGCCATAGTTTTAGGTTTGGCCACAGCAATAGTTTCCTGAAATTTCCCTGGTTGGAGTCCGCTTTTGATGACGTGCAATTCCACCTCAGGGTGGAGATCTAGTATACTCACAGCTATTTTTGTGAAGCGCGTCATGTAATCTCTTAGGCTTTCATGCTGGCCTTGTTTGATTGTGTTCAGGTAATCAGAATCATGTAGATAGATTGCTGATCCTACAAAATGCTTCTCGAACGGTTTTGACAGGTCTCGAAAACGAGAAATAGAACCTGCAGGCAAAGAACAAAACCAATCAAGTGCAGGACCGTCTAAATAAGATGGAAAACAACGACATAAACTTTATCGGATGCACCATTTACTATCATTATGGAGGTGAACTTTTTTATGTATTTCTTTGGATCACCTAACCCATCATATAGGGTTAAGGTAGTTGGTAGAGTGAACCTCCTGGGCAGCACGAAGTTCATCACCTCGGTCGTGAATGGCCCGGGTGAGTTTTCTGGGTTGTGATCTTCGTTCTTCGGGCGAGCAGTTTTGGAGACATGCATCGGTCCAGACTAATGCTCGGCTTCTTCTGTTCGCTCTTTTCGGTCATTGTTATTTTTAATCTGAGCATTATTCAGATTAGCAATCTGATTTGTCATTCTTTGGTTCTCTTCCGCCATGCGCTGGTTGGCTTGTTGTAACTCGGTCACCATCCGAAGAAGTTCAGATGGCGTAGGTGGAAGTTGCTCAGCCATGGCTTTAGGTGAGAACGTCGAGGCCGATGAAATAAAGAACGAATTATATTCTCGGCCCCACGGTGGGCGCTAATTGTTCTTGTGTGGATACCTTGAGGGGAGCTCGGCTTCTATAAGTCGACGCCGAGTTGTTTCCTTCAACGCCGATCTATGAACTTTGGGAAGTCCGAGCTTGCGTTTGTAAAGAGAGTAATCCAAAATGGGGGACTGTATCTGCAAAGGCACTCCGAAGCTTAAATTAGTATTGAGAATTCAATGTATCCTTTAAGGATAAAATATCATACCTTTATAGGTGGAGCATAAAGGTCGGTTACATTACCGTTGATCATCTGAATTGAAGAGTAATTATTAGGTCTTAATAGGTGATGATACTTGATCGAACATTATGATTTCTAGGATGTAGTCTGTTAAGTCCGTGCAAAGTCGAGTTATAACGTAAATCGCTGAGTTATAACATGTAATGCCGATTTATAACGCCGGTTATGTAGTGGTCCTGATCAATAATAAAATATTGTTTCATACTGAATCAATTTAATTTAAAACAATTTACATATTAAGGATAAATCAATTTAACTTAAAACAATTTATTATGAATACATACTAAATCGATTTAAGTTAGATCGATTTCTATAAGAACAATTTTAAAATAAAAGTCAAAACAAGACAATTAAGTACTAGATACCGAAAAAAGATAATAAGCAAAGAGATTACATCAATCACTCAATATTGTACTCTCTCTCTCTCTCTCCCGCAAAGAAAAGCAAGAAAGCCTCCCTAAGGGCCGCCGCCTTAATCTGAGCTATAGTGGCCCTCCCTGCTCCCCTCCTTTTAACCTCCTTCTCTTCTTTTCCTCTTCTCTTTCTCTCTTTTTTTACCATCTATCAACTTCCTTATTTTATAGTTACAATATCAACTTCCCTCTTCACCTCTCACATCACCCACCACTACTGTCATTCTTCCACCGTCCACACCTTCTTCGCCACCTCTCCTTAGCTCCCTTCTCCCGTGCGCCTTTTTTCTGGTTGTGGTTTCTGTTCTTGTTTCTGTTTTTTCTTTTTAGAGATTTAAATCTATAATAACTTCTTTGTAGTTGTTCTCTCCCTTTTGTGGTGTATTAATTCTCTTTTATAGTATTTTAAAAATGGTATTACAAGTATGGGATGAAAATACAACGAGAGAGACTTCTTGTCTATAGAAATATTTTCAGATTCAAAAAGCTTTTGAATCTATTCGAAGAAAAAAAGAGGATATTTTTTCTGTTGCAGCACTTCCTATGTAGTTTTAAAAATAATAGAAATTATAATCTATCTCTATTTCTATCTTATAAATTTTTTTATATTTAAACTTTATGCTTCCTCTCAAATTATAGTTCAACATAAAACTTATTTATTTTTTGTCTTAATTTTAGATCTTATGTATTTTTTACTATTTATAAGTGCTGCTCAACTATTTTCTTGAATAAAAATTTTCTTCTATCAAAAAAGTAATACTAAATGCCAAACAATTTAAAAAGGTGATTTATCCTCTATTTAAATAGGCAATGTCTAATTTAGTAACCAAACTTTAATGTTCATTGAGCATTTTATATTTATATTTATTTTACTCTATTTAATGTACATATCCTGGACGCCCAAATACAATGTACATATCCTCATTTTTTTTTACGAAACAATACTTCTTATTTAAATTCAAATATAAATATCAAGACATCAAAACTAAGTTAATATTAGTTCAAATTTAAAAGGCATGTATACAAACTTATAAATTTAAAATAAAAGATTTAATAACCTAATAAAATTTATTAAAAATGTCCTTTATTTCATTAGATAATTCTCACGAAAAATATCATTTAGTAACTTGCATATAGTGAACTTTACAAAGTCATGACCTTTTGGTTTTAAATCAATAAGTTTTAAAAATTGCACATTTTCCTTAATTTAAACTAAAATCTAAAATTGCAAATTTGTTATAACTCAAATGGCATAGTCTCTCATACTCACCTAAAAAGTCTGGGTTCGAGTCTCGTTATAAAAAAAAAAACTAAAACCTAAAATTTGGATTTCAAAACATTTTAACATTTAGTAAATATAGCAAGACCTACACTTTTATTTAAAGTTTAACTCTACAAAAGAATGAAACATAATCCATCTAATTACTCCATAAGCATGGAACAATTTCTGGTGCAATGCATCATGGACAAGTTCACAGTTGCTCATCTCAAATGGTCAAATATAAGAATGCTACCATAATTTCGATCTACAATAACGGTCTAACTCATAATGGACCTATGACCTAAATACATACTCCCTTTGGATGAAATTATACCTAGAGTTCCAGATTCTTTGCAGCTGAATTAAAAATTTCCCTTAATTCATCCTTTACAACATTATCTGCAAATATAAACTCAACAGAATTCTTTGATAGCTCAAACATTTGCTTCCTTCCAAGGCCTACATAACATTCAAATGAACAAACAAACAACCAAGCAGTTAGCATAGTTTACCCGCTAGTTTCAGTTCCACTGGCTGCAAGAGTAAAAATGAAACATACCCAATGAAGAAGCAGCAATTTTGTATTCGTTGGAGAGACTGGTTGAGAAAACACCCGAGTCATCGGTACACAGGACTAGAGGATGTTTCGCGTTATACAAATCAACTGTATCAGCAGCAGAATGATGTTAGAGACCAAAGTCTAGTATGCATGGTTCATCTTACTAATCAACAGGGGAATTTTCAACAATCCTCCTCCTCCCGCACCCCCCAAAACCCCACAATTAGTATCTCATGGAGTTGAATAAAGAATAAAGATTCATGTTATTTCATGAACTTCAAAAATAAACTTAACAACCTACCAAAATGGTGAGCATCTATTGATGAAACTGACAATGTCCTTATGTTTGATGTCAAACAAATTTCAACCTGAAAAATATAAAGGAAGCAATAAATATGTGTAACCCAGCTCTTTATAAATTGGGTATTGACAATAAAAATGGTTCGAATTTAGAAACTATCAGATGTTCAAATGTGATGGATTAAATGAGTATGCTATGCACTATATTTTTAACTGATTGATTATCATAACACTTTCACTTTCTTATTTTATCACTATGTGACTAGTGAGCTTGCAAAGTCTAACCGGAATGTTAGTAGACTTCAACTTTCTCCAGTGTTCCTCCTCAAAGAAACAAGCATGTCCAATCCTCTGGGGAAGAAAATCGAGCATATCTTGTATCTCCTTTGAATTAGGAACCTAAAAGCACAAAAAGGAAAACAGACCAGTCAGGTAATCACCACTGGTAACAGGTACAATAGAAGATTGGCGCACCTCTCCACAGTGAAGGGTTACAAAAAGACCTTGTTCTCTAGCGAATTTCAACGCTGGCAAATATGTTTTCCTGAAAAAGATAAAGGGAGACTTTGATCTAAAGCATCGTTACAAAATTTAAATGAATTGCTACGCTAGAGTCCTTGATAGATTGACATACCATTCGCCAACCTTTGGATTCCCAGATAGGTCAATTCCAACCACCCCCAGATGCCCCATTTCCAGTGCCAGCTCGACCTGCAACAAAGAAATGGAGTGTTAAAGGCATTAAGTAGCAATCATCAAACTCAAGGATGTTGAAATTACTCAGCTTACAGTTTCCATAGCTGATTCTGTTGTCTCCCTACGATCAATACTCAAGAGAAGCCTAACAAAGATTTTCTTCCTACTATTTCCATTACATTTATCATTTGTAGCTCCGCACAGAGGATCTAAAAGATTTCTAGGATCCTCAGTGTAAGGAATCAAAGCCACATCAACTGAGCTGACAGATCTTATCCCTTCCAGTACAGCTTCAACATAAGAACGTTTGCTCATTCCTTGGGAATCATTTTTCTGTAAGGAATTAGGATGAGAAATTCACTGTCGAATCAACAGAAAAAAAAAAAAAAAAAAAAAAAAAAAAAAAAAGCAGTCCACATCAAGAACCAAGCTCTTCTAATTACCTTTGGGGTGGTTCTCAATTCGAGATAGACAACATTTTCTGATGCGAAATCTTCAACAACCTGCATTTGAAAATTGCTTCTATAAATGCAAAGGCTGAAGCCATTGGATCTAGTAACATAAAAATTTGGATAGTAAGCAAACATACTTCTTTCGCAATTCTTGTAACAGTCATGTGGTCAGTAGTAAGAATGTGGATCACATCAAACAACTTGAATACCTCAGTTAATGAACGATCATCTGTATTTACAAAACCATAACCACCACCATTATTAAGCCTTAAGACACTATAATAGTAACTATCTAACACTAAAGGTGACAATCAAACAGTCCCTCATATCACAAACACTAACAGAGTGCATAATTTTACAATCAAACAGCTATTAAGGGGTAATAATAAGTCCCAAAATGAACATGAAGCAGAACAACAATGAAGGGGCATACTGAAGATTAAAAAAGAAAATAGGAAGCAAAAAAAAAAAAAAGAGCATACTTTTAAGGATAACATGCTCCACTTGGGAAAAATCTATTAGACCCTTGTCCCCCAAAGCTCTAGCGAGTTCTCTGTGCAACAAAAAAAAGGTCAGAGGAAGGAGAAGGAGATGAAGAAACAAAACAAACGAGAGAGGAATAGAGAAAAGGGATTACAGGAGAGTGGAGTCTCTGATGGATCCGTTGAGGTGAGCATGGAGTTCCACCTTTGGCATTGACATGCACCACTCCATCTTTTCTTCTTCCTCAACACTGAAACTGCAACTGCAACTGCTTCGTTGGGTATTGGGTAAGAGTAAGAGTAAGAAGAGTACACTCTGGTTGGTTCAGAAGAGAGTGGCCATTCACTGAACTCATCCAAGGGCGTGTTTTGTTTTGTGTGAGAGATCAGACATAAAAAACAGCACCCAAACATTTTGTACATAAAGTGCAAACAATATACTGTAATCTAATAGGAAATGTTGACGATTTAGGGTTCATGCCATAATCATCATGATAGGATCCCAATCAATCTTATACTTATTGTTAATTTTGAATATTCAACTATGACAAATCACAATTTAATCTATCTATTATTTCATATTTTTCACAATTTAGTGTTGGTATCTGTATTTGTATGTTTAAAAAGAATTAAAGAATAAATTATTATTTTTATCTATAAAATTTTAAATATTAATAAATTTATTTATAAAAAAAATTACAGTTGTATTTATAAAGAATAAATTTTGGACAATAAAATTAATTAAATATTGAAAAATTATTTAAAGAATTTTAAATTATTATTTTTTTAATTTTAATTTCAACATCTCTCTTTTAAATTTTTATTTTTTTTTATAAATTTTACATTTTTACTATCTTTTTTATCAATATCGTTATTACTGCTATCATTAACCGTTAGTTTCACCTTTCTTCTTTTGTACTGTCACAGCAACAATGCCAATAATGATCAAACATGACAACGGCAAAATAGTACCTATTTTACTTGACCTTCTTTTTCATCTTATTCTACAATTATTTTCTTTCTCCAAAACCTCAGTTGAGAATGTTAGAATTTTCTAGAACTAACTATATCAAAATTCAAATTCACCACTACCTGAAAAATTGTAATCGCCGCTGTTTCATCGTCGATCTTGGAGGTAGCAGTGACAACTATGAGTACAGATGTTGCAACTACGTCGGAGAGAAATTATAGAGCAACAGCAATAACAGAGACAAATAAGGTGGGATTCAAGAGTGCTTGGATGTGTCAGTAGCGAGAGAGAGACTCAGAATAAGGTGGTATCATAGACTCAGGAGTGTTCTCACTCGCATGGCATGGCGCAGTTTGGTGAGAGTGGTAGTGGTGTTGGTAATAGAAGTGATGAAATTTATGAAAAGAATAAAAGGAATATCAGAATTTAAAAAAAAGGTATTGAGATTATAGTTAAAAAAAAGATAATTTAAAATTTTTAGATAATTTTTCAGTGTTTTGATAATTTTATCGTAAAGAATCTATCTTTCATAAATATAATTGTAATTTTTCTTTTTTTAGATAAATTTATCAACATTTAAAACTTTCGTAAATAAAAATAATAATTTATTCAAAAATAAAAAATTAACAAAAAATTTAAATCATAGATGAATTTATAATTCTTTTAGTATACAAATTGATGAGTTGTTTTTATTTAAAATTAATAATTAAAAATTATTAGATGATAATTTAATCAAATATTAAATCGTCTAATAATTTTTAATCGTCAATTTTATATAAAATAATACACGTAAATTTTCACTATGTGAATTGTAATATCTTAACTCACAAATAACTAAATTTGTATGTTCTTGATATTAGTTAATTTTCTATTCTTTTCACTAAAGTTCAATTCAAAAAAGTATTTTGAAAAAGTGGTGCTAATCATATACATATACTTCTAACTTTTGAGAAGCTACGTGTTTTTGAAATATTTATAAAAATGCTTTTTGAAAATAAAAAATTTAATTTTAATAAATTTTATATTTATTCTTATTATTTATTATATTTATATCTATTAAAAATATTTTAAATACTAAAAATAATATTTCAAACAATTTTTGTAATTTATACTTATTAAAGAATATTTTAATTTTATTTATCAAATATAAATATTACAATTTTAAAAAATATATTTTTAAAAAATATTTTTAATAAATTATTTTAAAAAATCAAAATTTTATAATTTTATCATAGCAAACCAAACCTAAAAAGAGTAGGCTTTACTCTATAACATATATATATATATATATATATATATATATATAATTTTAAAATACTGTTAAATTTATTAATAAATAAATAAAATTAATTTTTTATCCACAAAGATAATTTTGATGTCACAAAAATACATGAATGTTAATTTTATTTATGTATAAATTTATTAATATTCTAAAATTCTATGGATAAAAATAATAATTTCTTGTGTTTTATAACTATAAAATTAATTTCTTTTGTTCATGGATATATTTGTTAATATTTTAAACTTTTATAAGTAAAAATAATAACTTATTAATTAATATATGGAGAATAAATTGGAGAGTCCCATTTATTTGGTCACATATAAAACAAATACTTATGTGTTAATAATTGGATCATTTAATTTGAAGTTTTTAAGTAAAAAATATAAAAATTTAAACCAGACTTTTTAATTTGTAATTCAAAAAATTAAAAATCATATTTGATGAAATTAAACTTTTTAATTTGTGTACTCTAACCTTTTAAAATTTAAATTGGATCCTTCAATTTGTAACTCAAAAAATTAAAAATCATGTTTTATAAAATTAGACCTTTTTGTGTATTCTAAAATTTTAAAATTCAACTTAGACGGTCTAATTTATTATTATAATTTAGAAAAAAATTATACTCCATATTAAAAAAAATACGCAAGCTAACCATTCCGTAAATAACACAATTTTCATCCATTCCTAAAAAAAATTAGTCCAAAAATGATATTTTTTTTTGTTGCATGATAGTTTCTAACTCGATAAGTTAAGAACTAATTTGTCATAGATTTAAACTCTATTTAAAAATTTATCGCTGACTAATAGATTATTGTATGCACGTAATTTATTCTATGTATTTTTTTTCTGTAATAAAATTTTGTCCGGTGAACTTTTTTTTGGTAATATTTTTTTTTTTTTGTAATATATTCTGTGTATATTTTACTCACCTCACCTCCTCGCTTTTTTTGTTTTTGTTCACTTCGCTTGTTTAAGAGGACCAGCCCTTCCTTGGACCGCATTCTCCGGTTTATATAACAACATTTTTTCTTGGTGAAGAGAATTTTTCTTTTGTCTTGCTTAGTTTCTCAGTTTTGGTCAAGGTTTTGTCTTGCTTAGTTCATTTATTGTCCGCTTCAATTTTATATCCAATGAGGATTTGTCCAAGATCTCAGTAATGTCCATCTAACAGGCCCATAAGAGAATGTCGTTGATCGGATTAACACAAGAAAAAAGAAATAGTTTGAATTATGTTGTAATATTATTAAATTTAAACGAGTACTACATGTTGTGAAACAGGGAAATCTCTCCTTTTAATGAACTATGAAGTGTAAAGAAGAATCAGGAATCAATTTTCCTGTACCTTTGGAGGAATGACTTGTAGATGGGATTTGCCTTCTTCTGATATAGCCAAGTTGTCAAATATTACATGCAAGTTCACTAATTTCTTATTAGCATCCCATAAAAGCATCATCAGTTCAACACAATAAGCTATATTGGAATTTGTCTATAGTGGGAAAAGTTAAATTTGGTCCTTAAAGGACCAATATTGAAAATACTAAATTAGGAGTTCAAATGAATTTGTGTAATTTTGCTTTAAATATTGGCTCATTAAGAATTACAAAGCCAACTGAATAATTAGGCATAATTCAATGTACTGTTGTTCAATTTTAAATTTTTTGAAGGCCGTCAATATATACCAACCTTTTTGACAAAAAAAAGATGTCTGACCCAAAAAAAAAGAAAAAAAAAAGGTGGTACTGGTGATGATAAATATAAAAAAAAAAATTGATGATGATAAACAAGAAGCTTCGATCGCTGTTAAACTATGTTCTAAAACTGAACTTAGTTCCTTATTTAAATTGTTACGTTTGTCATTTCTATCTAGTACTTGTGTTTGGTTTTATGGAACAAGAGGGAAGTGAGAAAGTTTGGAACTTTTTGGTAAGGGAAGTGATAAAATTGTGAAAGAATAAGAAAAGAAAAGAATGCGAAATTTTATTGATTATTGATTGATTGAATTGTACTGAAGTGTATTGTAAACTATGAGGGTAAAACTAAATATATATAGAGCATTGTCCTATGAAAGATAAAAGCAAATAAAGATAAGATAGAGATAAAGATAAAGATAACTATAAGATAAGATAAAGACTAAATTATAATTTAATTTGTGTATTTTGTTGGGCTGAATTTGTGGGCCACAAGACTTCTTTATTGTTGTCATGGGCTAATATAGAAGTGTAGTTTAATATGCCCCCGCAAGCTGGTGGATGGAAGATGTCAATAATCCACAGCTTGGATAAGTTCCAATGAAATTGTTGAGGAAGACGCCTCTGACGTAGTGACGCGGAGGAAGATGCGTGCGGCGGAGCTTGAGCTGCCGACGGCAAAAATATAAAAGGAGATGTTGTACTTGAGCAGCGAATCTTCAAAAATGCACGCAGCGGAGCTTGAGCTGCCGGCGGCAAAAATATAAAAGGAGATGCTGTACTTGAGCAGCGATCTTCAAAAAATGCGCGCAGCGGAGCTTGAGCTGCCGGCGGCATAAATATAAAAGGAGATGCTGTACTTGAGCAGCAATCTTCAAAAAATGCGTACGTATGACGCAATAACTTCAAATGGCGCATAGAGCGCGATAAAAAAAAGAGGGCGCGTGGAGCGCAATAAGAGTGCAGATGAAACTGCTAAAACATATGCAGATTAAACTGCTGAAACAAATGCAGATATGACTGCTGAAACAGAATGCAGACGAAATTGTTGGAAGAAAGGAGGCGCAGACGAAATTGCTGATAAAGAACCGGGGTAACCAAAGCTGGGGTAGGATTTTCACTTGGATGCCTTTAACAAAGATTGGTTGGATCTTGAACTGAATTGGAAGATTGATTATTCATTGTGAGAGGAGGTTGAAAAAGATGTAGGGTGATTTCTCACCGAAAGATGATAGCTTATGTATCCTCTTTAAGGAGGATACCAAGGCTCTGATACCATGATAAAATTGTGAAAGAATAAGAAAAGAAAAGAATGCGAAATTTTATTGATTATTGATTGATTGAATTGTACTGAAGTGTATTGTAAACTATGAGGGTAAAACTAAATATATATAGAGCATTGTCCTATGAAAGATAAAAGCAAATAAAGATAAGATAGAGATAAAGATAAAGATAACTATAAGATAAGATAAAGACTAAATTATAATTTAATTTGTGTATTTTGTTGGGCTGAATTTGTGGGCCACAAGACTTCTTTATTGTTGTCATGGGCTAATATAGAAGTGTAGTTTAATAGGAAGAGCTTGAAAACAAAGGGGTGATGAGGGTGTTTGTGAAGGATAATACTCATGATGATATTAAGATTTTTCTGGAGTTGATAAAATGTTAGAAGTTACTAAAATTGCAAGAGTTCAATTATAAAAATGCCATTGATGATGTTGATGACGATGGTACATTGGTACTGCTTCCATAGTTGTTTCTCCCTCTTTCATTTTTTTCTGTTTTTTTGTTATCGGTTAACGCAAAAATACTTATAAAAGACATAAAATAGAGATCATTCAGAAAAAAAAAAATTACAGAACAATCCCATAATTAATGAAACATTTTAAAATTATTCTGGTTTTTAAAGGATTAGAAAATATTTTCACTTAGAACTATTCAAGTTAATGACAGTTGATTCTACAACATCAAAAAATTTTTAATAAGCTTCTTTAACTTCTCAAACTTCTTTTTTTGTTATCTACAATATTTTTTAACCGACAGATCAAGAATTAATTCGTTATAAATTCAAACTTCATTTAAGAATTTATTATTAACTAATAAATTGCTATATATATAAGACAAAATTTAAATTTTTAATATTTTTTTAAGTGAACGAGTGAGTTTACACTCAACTAATCTAAATTATTTTTTTGTCAAGCTCCCTATAATCTTAAACCAAACAGGTCGAAGCATTTCTTGGGCTAGACAGAGATAACAAACAAAATTGGACCCAAACTATTCAAATATCCCTCTTCCTGGTGGACTTTAGTTGACGTGGTAAATTATAATGTTTCTTAGTATATTGTATTCAGGTTTGAAAAAGTTTAGGGACAGCAATTTTATTAAATTCTGGCCAACATGTAATCATCAAAGAAGAGTAAGCTATTGGATGAAATCTCACATTAATCTCATACCATTAAAAACTTCATTAATAGCTATTTGATGGCTATAAATCCCAAATATTGCTGGCCCCTAGCATTCCTCGGTGATAAAAGCGTCAAGTAATGGATGAGGACTCATAAATATTGTGTATGAGAGTGTATACTGCGTATGAGTTTATAATACTTGAGATTAAAAATTGTCGAATTTATTTAAAAAAAAATCTCTCCTCTTATTTTTTTTTTTTTTTACTAAAGATAGGAGACTCAAACCTGCAACCTCTTAATTGAGTATAGAGAGACTATGCCACTTGAGCTATTACTCATTGGCATCTCTCCTCTTATTGTTTCTCGTATAATCATTTAATATTATATGGATATTATTAACAGGGGCGGAACCACATAATAGTAAAGGGGAACAATGATTCTTTTTAATTTTAATTTTTTATATATAAATTATATGTAAATTTCAGTTTAATTCTTTTTAAAATTTTATTTTAATTTTATTTTATTATATAAATATTTTTAGCTCCCTCTAAAAAAAATAAACAAAATCTATCATATACCGAGTATGTGAATACTAGCTGCATTATTGAAATTAAAATAATGATTTACTTTCAATTTAATATATTTTTTAAGAATAAAATATACATTTTATTTTTAATGTTTGTAATTTTTTTTAAAAATATCTGGTTCATAATGTTTAATTTTATTTACTTTTGTCTTTAATATTTTCAATTTGTATCAAAACTACTCCTAATTATTTTTAATTTTGTTCCTACCATTTTGATATAATTAATGTGCGTCCAGAAATAATTTTAATACAAATGCAAAATATTAAAAATAAAATTAAATATTAAAAATATTTTTTAAAAAATCACAAATATTAATGACATAAAGTATATATATATTTTACCATTCTTTTATATTGTTATGGAAACATAGTAGATGTTTAATTTTTTAAAAATAAAAACTTTTAGGCATCTCGGAGAAAAATGTATTTCTAGAATCAATTTCGCTAAATAACTAACAAAGCTACAGTCAATTGCAGTCAACTAACAAATATTTTTGGGAGGAAACATCAATTTAAATTATCATGAGAAACATCAAACATCCAAAACCTAATGAAAAAAATTCAAAATCTAAAAAAAAATCTAAAACTAAATAATAACAAACATAAAAAATCATTGTAAAATTATTTTAAAAATTCTTAATAAGAAGAACATTCAAGACGTAACAAAAAGAAACATCCAAAACCTAGTAAAAACGAGATATCCAAAAAAATTTTTTAATTTTTTTAGAGATAATGTTAATTTATTATTATCACAAGAAATATCCAAATCCTAATGAAAAACCATCCAAAATCTTTAAAAAAAATCCAAAACTAAATAATAACAAACATCTAAAATCATTGTAACCATTTTAAAAATTTTAAAATAAAAAAAACATACGAAATATAACAAAAAGAAACATCCAATACTTAATAAAAACGATATATCCAAAATCATTTTAAAAATTTAAAAACCTAACAAAACAAAACATCCAAAAAAATTGGAAAAAGAGCATCTAAAAACTAAGCAAAAAAATCTAAAACTATTACAAAAATAATCCAAAACCCAAAAAAAAAAATATCAAAAACATAAAAAGAATCCGAAACTTAGAATAAAAAGCATCCAAAACTTATAAAAAGGATCGTCCAAAACCAAGAAGAGCAATTCAGCTAAAGCATGGCGTCCTTCTTCTTAGCTGGTCGTTCCATCGCGACCCTTGGTGGGCCGGCCAACAACAGCAAACGTGTGGCGGTCTCCTCGAAGACGCGATGTGCGACCTCCTCGGAGACGCGATGTGCGACCTCCTTGGCGTGATGTGCATCGCGACCCTCGGCGGGAAAATAGCAATAGACGTGTGACGGTCTCCTCGGTGTTGTGATGTACGACCTCTTTGGCAGATGTATGACCTTCTTCCGCTTTTGACTGAGTGCGGCATTGTGCCTTTGCGGTGGATGATCGATCTGCGATGGTCAGCGGCTTCGTGGTGGATTATCTGTGGCAGTCAATGGTATGGAAGACGGCTATGTTGGATCGCACAATGGTTAGTCTCGGTCACTGATCGGTGACGGCGTCGCAGTGGTGTGTCCGCGTCCTTCTTCCGCTTCCAAACAAGTGTGCGTTGAACTCGGGAGGCTGAGTTGTGGCGGCCGGTGGCGGAAGGTTGGTCGGTGCTACGTGCAGTGGCGCGGATGGTGCGTCGTCCTTAGCAGTTGCGGCTATAGAAAGAGTAAGAGTGATAAGGCTTTGTGCAGTAATTTTTTTAACCGTGAACGAGAGAAAAAGTGAAATTAGCTATAGGGGTGTTCATGGATCGGATCGTATCCGCAGATCCGCGGTAAATATCCGCATCCGATCCGAAAATTGCGGATACGATCCGATCCGCACTCTTTGCGGATCGGATCGCGGATATCTGCTCTACATCCGCGTATCCGATCCGCATATCCGCAGATCCGCACTATAATAATTAATAAATAAATAAATATATATGTTTGGTATTATATTTACTTGTTTGTATGTTTTAGTTAGTAATTATTATTCATATATTGTATTATTTTATTTTTGTTATTTAGAGAGAGTTTGATTAAAAATATTTTAGGAATAAATAAATTTAAAAGTATGAAAAAATATTTTTATCGAATCCTTTTACATAGAAATATGATTAAAAAGAGAAGGTTTAATTATGCGGATATATCCGATATCCGATCTGATCCGATCCGCAAATGTGCGGATCGGATCGGATCCGGCACTAAAAAGTGCGGATATCATATCCAATCCGATCCGATGAAAATTGTGCGGATCGGATCGAATTTCCGGCCATATCCGATCCAATCCGATCCGCGGACACCCCTAATTAGCTAGGATAATTTTATACATGTAATATTTATAATTATATATTTATTATATTTAATATTATTTGATTATTATAATAATAATTAAAAAGTTTAATTATTCTGTTTTTTATAATTTTATTAAATTTACAATTAGGTTTTTATTTTTTTTCTTTTCAATTGGATTTCTATATTGTTTTTAATTTTGTAATTAGGTTCTTTCATCTTAAAAACATTAAAATTAACGGAATATTACTTCTAAAAAATATATGATCAAATATCTAATTAGATTTTTAATTGTGGGTACTTTTAATTTATAGAAAAATATTCTGTTAACTCTAATATTTTTTACATTGACAATAACCTAATTACAAAACTAAAAGCAGTTTAAGGACTTAGTTAATAAAAAAAATAAAAACCTAATTACAAATTTAATAAAATTATAAGAATTAACAGAATAATTAAACCATTAAAAAATATCAAATAAAATAACTTTAAAATTATTTTGTATTGTATTTCAGACAAATTGTTTTTTATGTTTTATCTTGTGACGTTTTATGAAAAATCACATGCAATCATGCCTTTGCAACTCCTTTCCAAGTTTGATTTAATTTCTTTTTTCCTTTATTAGTTATTGCAGCATACAAATACTACTACTCTAGTCTTTACAATTATTTGGTCTCCAAGGTAACAAGTTGGAGAATGATTAACAGTCTCCTGTCTCCTAGCTATGCTCGTGTCCTTTATTTTTCGTGACATAAGCTTGAGACCATTTTGAATAACATTTGCTTATATGATATAATATATTATTGCTTCATAATATTATACGTGACCAAGTGGATAAAAAATAATAATAAAAAAACTAATACGAAAATTAATTAGTTAATATTTTAATCTAATTATTAATTATATTAATAACTTAAATTGTTTAAATTTAACTAGAATTAATATTTTAACTTTAATAGAATTAGTGTAATTAACTTATTATAATGGATCATATAACTTTTAAAAGTATTAATAAACAAATCTCTCTCTTCTAAATCTTTTTTTCATTGAACACATGAAAAAGAGTAGCCATGATGATAGATATTCAATTAATTACAATGGCTAATATAAAAAGATTGAATCCAAAATTAGGGTTGAAACATAAATCTCAGTAATAAAAAAGAAATAAAAAATAATTAATTTTTTCATGACTTACATTATAATATTTTGTGTAGACCTTGCTCTTTTAAGAATGAAATAGATTGTCTGTGAAAATAAATAAACAAAAAATGCAAAGAAATAAAAAACTGACGATGGAATACCTTTTAATTTTTATATTAAGAAAGTATCGAACATATAGAAACATTAGAAGGTTTAGCGTGTAAAAGTCAGATGTATATTAGGGTGAGCAATAATAGTCCATAACAATAATAAAAATGAAAAATTCAATCTAAGCAAAATGATAATCATTCACTACAAAAAATTATTGGAATAGCGACTGGTTTTGGTAATCGCTAAAACTTTGATCGCTAATTAAAAAATAGCGACCAACTTTAGTTGTTAACCATTAGCGACCGATTTTTGAATCTTCACCAAAGAGTATCGGTCCCTAAATGGTGACCAAATTTTCTGTCGCTAAATCGGTCGCTGAGTAAGTTGGTCGCTAAATGGCGACTAACTTTTCGGTCGCTAAAACGGTCGCCATGAAATCGGTCGCCAATGCCTCATTTGAAAATCTAAAATCGGTCGCTAATTCCTAAACTAAACATCTAAATCAGTCACTAAATCGGTCGTTGTTCCTAATTTTATAATTATAGATTTTTACTAATTTCACATTTACCACTATTAAAACTTAATTTTCATAAACAATTATATTTCCACAAAATATAAAAAGAATCGACCATAGATTAATTTTTCAAATAAATACTAAAGCATTCACAATGTCTACATAGAAATATAGAATTTAAAATATTAAATTTTTCAAAATACATCAGATTTATGATCCACAATCTAGACTAAAATATGGTAAAAATAATTCATGAACAACATAATCATGCTCTATTCAATATCTACTTAGACCAAGCAATTGTCTCTATCTCAACTTGTACACTCTGGTATAACTAACTCGAGCCTCTTTCAAGAGCACCACGACAAAAATTGGTATATTTTTTTACTTTCCTCCCTCATTCTGTCTAATGAATCAACAGCTGCAAGAATGAATGAAATATTCAGAATAAAGTTGATATAGTTCGGCTGTAAATTAACAACAAATTCAGCACACATGAAAAATTTTAGCTAGCATGAAAATCTCTCAGCAAAGGAAATAATTTCTTCTACCCCTTTTATAAATTCACTAGTTAAACCCAGGAGAAGAAGAATAAATACTTTTCAGTTCTATGGATACCAATCTACGCTCTCTGTATATCATCTTTCTATATCATCTTTCTAAAACTCACTTAACCAAGCATAAGACAATATTCAAATGCAAATGGATTCATAAGTATACAAAGAACTATTATTAATAAACAATAAGAAAAAAAATGCAATAGGGAAAATAAGATTTTACCTCTTGAGTCCAAGTTATAATGTGACCCTTCTTAGATAATTTTCTTGCAAATCTTTTATCTTACCATGGCCACTGCAATACTTTGCCAATTATTGCACTCTTTATCTTCTTCTTTATGTCATGTATCTTCTGTATGTGGTAGAGTTTTATGCAGAGCACCTCAGTCTCGGTTCATCTTTCAGTTTCAGCATCTTCACTTGACAAAAAAATATTCTAGATTGAGAATTCTGGTGTCATAGCTTGCCTCAGAGTTAATAGGTTTTTCTTTTTCTGCTGCTCTTCTTTTTTATTTGATTTTTCTTAACAGGACACTTTGCCAAGACTACTTTATTTTTTAAAATAATATATTTGTGGCTTTTCATATTTCATTCATGCTTCTTGTTTGCTTCCATTGGTGGTTGATGTTAATTCTCTCTTGTTTTTTATAATATTGATAAGCATATTGAATGCGAGAGTTTTACAATTTAGTGAATTCATACTTTCCATACTAATATATAGTGATTGGACTTAAATCAAAAGTGTGCTAAGAAACACTAATCCTATGACTAAATGTATTCAATTATATTTACCTTTGACCTTAATTTTTCTTTTTTAATTTCATACAATACATAAGTGGCCTATGAGGTTGCCAATGCTGCACCTCAATTGGGCTGAAGCCTGGGTGAAGCCCATTTCACTAGGAACTGCTCCAATAAAAAATAGGTAAAATAATAAAAGACAAAAGGAGAAAATAAAATTAAGTGCAAGCCACTCTCTTGATGAACATTTACCTATTAGGTTAAACAATATAACAATATATATTAACATAATAGTAAAACTAATATTCTAAAATATTATTAAAATAATGAAAAGTATATTAAATATTTGAAAACAATATAAAAATAAATTGAAAGTCAATAGACAGCCAATGGTTTAACCAATAAATAGATAATAAAAGGTTAAAAAATTTTCCCAAAAAGTGGTACAGCTTGGTAATATTTTTAAGTGACTAAGTTTCATAGAGATGCTAGACAAAAAAAATTAGGCTATTAATTCCAGTGAAATGACTAACAAACATTAGCATGTTACATACTTTCTGTGGAGAAAATTTGTTCATCTTGTCATGCATCAACAAGAAATTACACAAGGTGATATATTGACATAGAAAAATTTGTCATATACGACAGGGTGAGTTTTGGATAACGACCATAGCGTAGTTCATGTTCTCTAACTATAATTACATAAATGCAAACCTGAAAAATGAAGGCGGATCCTATGATGCGCATTCCCCATTTCAATATTACAAACTTAGCGACCCGAGCATGCTTAGTACCATCTTGTTTCGGAAAAATAAAATTTTCTAACAATTCTATCACCTAAAGTAGCTCCAACCAAGATGATGCTCAGTATTACAACAATAGGAACCTGTAAAACCATTATGAGAAATATGTTATGACAAAGAATGTAACATATCACAGATTGACTGTTATTACTGGAATCAAAATGCATTGTTTTATTGATTAGTTAGAATTATAGTAAGGATATTCAAGAGACTTCTCAACTCTCCCAACATTCCCAATTACTCAAATGACTAGATACTCTTCCCTCTACCCTATCTTATCTATTTATACTAATCAAGTAATGAGTAACACTTACTAATGAAAACTAATTCGTATGCTAATGGATCCCTAAAATAGACAAGTCATGCCAAGTCATATAGGATGAGGGAAGAATTCATAATAGTTGTGATAACCAGTAAAGATGGTCCAACATTCAGCAGGCATTATGCAGCATGGAGGATCGACCTTTATTAACCCACATTGCTGCTGATCCATAATGTGAATGCAGTGCCATTAGGCTTACCTTGTGATTCAACTGAGGAAAGAAGGCGGCAATAGTAGAATGAAAAAGTTGGTTGAAGAGTATAGCTAAGATCAAGGAGGAGGAAAGAGTTGGAGATCTGGGAAAAAGGAAGAGGAGGTCAAAGAAGGAAAGTGATGTTGTGGCTTCCATGTAGTATGTACAAGAAAAATACCATTGGTGACTCAATAATTTGACATAGTTTTACTAACTGTAGGAATCAAAATGGTGACATTTAAATAATAAGAGATTAGCAGCTAAACAAAATAGAGAGGAACCAAAATTATACCATAGTTGATACTTCTAGAAGGGCACTAGACCCCTGACGAAGCAAAGAAACATCTAAGATTCTGAAATTAAAGCTTTCCAAAAGGACAGAATTAAAAATCAGAAGAGTTCTGATAAAAAGTTGCACTAGAACCATAAAATTATAAGCATGCCTTCAAGGTTTCTCCTAGCAAAACCACAAACAAGAGAGAGCAGAGCAAAGAAGCAACAGGCCCAAGGAGCAAGAGAGTAGAATAATATTACAACTATTACAACTAGGATTTATCTCTAATTGTTCAATTTGTTCCCAAGGAGTTTAAATTCAAGTCACAATGCTTCAACTCATCTATTACAGGTAGCAATCTCTGTTATTAAAAAATGGGATGCAAGACACAAAATCACTAAATACCAAATACATAAATTACTAAATTAAAACAGAGCTGATGTGTGAGGAGAGAATAGAAAACAGAGAAAAACCTTTAAGATTCTGCTATGTGCAGAGAGATCTCAATCTTCTATTCTTGCCACTAACTAAACTAACTTCTAGATAAATATAGAGCTAACTAACAAAGAGATATATTACAAATGTAAGCTTCATAATAACTCGGTTTTGCAGAAGAAAAAAGAACTAGAAAAACTATCGTAAGCCATTTTTGCAGGCTCGTGTGTTCTTCTAGTGAGAAAATCTAATTAGCAGATTTCTGTGGTTGGAGAAGATTTTAAAATAGATATGGTGAAAAAGCCCTAATAGAATGGATCAGAATTTCGATTAGGGAATAGAGTCGACAAGCCAAATCTTCTTGCAGGTTTCTTCCATTGAAGCTTTTGTCTATCCAATAAGATAGTGTTCAGAAATATATCCATATGTTTAAATAACAGTTCCAGCCTTCATCAACAAAAAGATTAAAGTAAGAAATGATCATTGATATAATTTCATTTTATTTCATAGACATTGTATATTCATGCATTCTCATAAAATTATATATTTCTAAGGTAAAATGAATAGAGCCTCAAGGGAAGGTATAAAAGATTTTGTCACTGTTAATAATACATACTAAATCTTTTTTTTTTCCTTTTGAAATAGTAACATGACTTTGTGAAAGATAGAAATAATGAAACAAATTTTTCCAAGACACTAACCTCTCCAGCACCCAAAAGTAAGAAGGTATGGTCAGCTAAGGTTCCCTTAACTAATTTTGAGGAAGCAAGCAATCTTGCTAATACTACAAATGCTGTACCCTGAAAATAAATCAAAGAAGATTAGTCATTAGTAACCTCAACTTAGAATAAGCAATTGCATTAACATTTACTACTTGAATATCATCATTGAAAACAAGACGAGATAAACTGTATTTTGCAAGCAGATCGAATGCATTATGATTTGCAAAGTCTTCAAACTGAAGAAGAACGAGGAAAATTAGGAAAACATTTGAAAAGAATAAAGAGATTGGAGTGTTGAATCTGATATACTAACGGTCATTGAACTTTTCGACCGAAGATTCACGAATTGGAATGCAAACCATACAATGCTTGATTTAATTCTAAGATCTAAAACGTTTTTCAGAGCCCAATGTCTTAAATAATAGATTTAAACCCTAAATTACGAATTCAGTGAGAAAAAATTTATCCAATCGTAAAAACATAGGGTTGATGTTTAGACATTAGAGTAGCGAAATTGAAACCCCAAAACACTGATGACAAGAATAAAAATCAAATACCTTGTTAGAAGCACTTTTTGTCCATCTTTGCCTTTTCCTTCTCAGCTTGCTACTTCTGTTTCTCCGACCTCTCTCTCTCGTTTCTGCACACACAAAAAATCATTGGAATCGGACTTCGAAGAAGGAGAAGGAGAAAATGAAAGGGAAGGGGATAGATACCTTGACATAGACGTTCTCTTTGGCCTGATCCTCTTCGCTGAGAACCCTATCTTTGTCGCTGTAGAAGCGAGAGAAAGCACCGTGAGATGTTGAGTCCAGAAGACAACGACGACGGCGCTGAAGCTGAAGAAGACGACGATGACGGCTGCGAGTCTACAAGACAATGGCGACGGCATCGAGATTGGAAAAGACGACGACTGTTTGAGGGGGAGAAGTGTAGCTCAGTAACTGTTTGAGAAGGTGATAATGGTGATTGTGAGGGTGAGATAGGGTTAGTGAGGGTAGAGTAATTCAGTAAATATTTTAAATTAGCGACCGATTTAGCAACTGATTAGTTATAACGTTATTATACCGCGGTCACTAAATCGGTCACTATCTTAATTATTAGCAACCAATTTAGCGATCACCAACTTAGCGACCGAGTTAGCGACTAATCTTTTTCAGCTTATTTTTTATTAGTTGCAAAATCGGTTGCTAAATTAAAAAATAGCGACCGATTTTGTGACCAACAATCCTAATCGTTACTTCCTCATTTCAAACTTTCAGTTGCTAATTCGGTCGCTAAGTTAAAAAATAGCGACCGCTTTTAGCGACTAACTTTATGTTACTTCTATAAAAATCTTATCGGTCATTAAATTGGTCACTATTAGTGACCAATTTCTTTGGTCACTAAAATTGGTTATTGATTGTAATTTAGCGACTAATTTGGTGACTAACATTTTTCTGGTTCTTCAAATTCTATATCAATCGCTATTAACAACCAATTTTTCGGTCACTAAAATTGGTCGCTACTCTAAAACAATCTTCTTGTGATTATATTAAAAGAGAGAAAAAAACACTATGAATTTTCTTCTTTTTTTTTTTGGTTGAACTAAAAAAAAATTGGAGAAAAAGATCGTTTGTTAAATATTAATAAAAAATTAATAAATCATAAAAAATAAATCACATATTATTTTAGAGAAAATTTTAGTAAAATTCATTATATATATATATTTAAAAATAGTTAAAATTTATCTTATTTAATATTTATTAATTATTATAATAATTAATAAATATTAAATAAAATAAATTTTTTCTGTTTTATTTTTTTGTTTTTCTATATATATATATAGGTGGCTAAGTATGGCCAAAAGATTGATTAACCTTTCAATAGATGACACATGACAAAGAATTTACTCACCATACATTTAAAGAAAATGTTGAGTGTAGTAAGTGCCATAAATTACTGATGGCAAAAAGAAAAATGCAATGCGAAAAATTATTTTTGTCTCTTGAGCCTTATAATAATTAAACCAAAAAAACTCTTGCTACTTTTAATTTAAAAAAGAAATAATGATAATAAAAGAGAGAGATAGTTAAAAAAAAAAAACATATAAGATGATGAATTACTTTTTTTAAAATATATTATATTTGTGAAATATACTAATTTAATTACACATTTTCATTCATTTGAAAATAGTTTTATCTATCCATAATAAATTTAAATGTTACTAAGATTTATTTTTTATATTATTATATTATAATTATTTGAAAATAAAAAATTAGAATATATTAAAAAATTATACCTTCGTAGCTTTTTGTTATCAATTATTTTAATTTTTTTCTTTTTGTTTTGTTTTATAATTTCGTCCACTTTCAATTTTTTTTTCCATTGCTCTTGAAAAATTATTTTAAAAACAAAAACATTAATATCTTAAATGTATAATATATATTCGATTTGTTACTTTATCTAGTCAGTTTAATATTTTTTTTAAAGTATTACCTAAAACTAAAAAAGTAAATACTTACATGTAGTTATTTTCTTATAAAATTAATAGTTGAAAGCCATTACATAATAATTTATTCAAAATTTTAAATATATCAAATTTGGAAAAATTAATACTTACATGTAATTAATAGTTATTTTAGATGATTTGATATATTTAAAATTTTGAATAAATTATTATGTAATGACTTTCAACTATTAATTTTATAGGAAAATAACTACATGTAAGTATTTATTTTTTTAGTTTTAGGTAATACTTTAAAAAAAAATTAAACTGATTAGATAAAAGAAACAAATCGAATATATATTACATATTTAAGATATTAATGTTTTTGTTTTTAAAATAATTTTTCAAGAGCAATAACTACATTGGAAAAAAAATTGAAAATGGACGAAATTATAAAACAAAACAAAAAGAAAAAAATTAAAATAATTGATAACAAAAAGCTACGAAGGTATAATTTTTTAATATATTCTAATCTTTTTATTTTCAAATAATTATAATATAATAATATAAAAAAATCTTAGTGACATTTAAATTTATTATGGATAGATAAAACTATTTTTAAATGAATGAAAATGTGTAATTAAATTAGTATATTTTACAAATATAATATATTTAAAAAAAAGTAATTCATCATCTTATATGTTTTTTTTTTTTTGTGAACTATCTCTCTCTTTTATTATCATCATTTCTTTTTTAAATTAAAAGTAGCAAGAGTTTTTTTTTTTTTGGTTTAATTATTATAAGGCCCAAAAGACAAAAACAGTTTTTTGTATTGTATTTCCTTTTTTACCATCAATAATTTATGGCATTTATTACATTCAACATTCCCTTTAAATGTATGATGAGTAAACTCTTTGCTATATGTCATTTATTGAAAGGCTAGTCAACCTTTTGACCATGCTTAGCCACCTATTGTTAGGCCACCAGAGACTTCACCATATATATATATATATATATATATTGGTTGTGGCATTGTCCCTTTTATATGTTCTATACTTAAAAGTTTGTGGACTTTACACCACCACCGTACACGGGATAGCTAGGGCAGTGGCCAGTGAGGCATACAGCACGTTGAATAGTCTTGTTTTCTTCTTTTGTTTTATCTCTTCTTTTTTATATATTTAATAGTGAAAACTGGTAAGGACTAAACACTAAGGGCGTAGTAACAATAAATTCACAACTTAATTCACACAACTACTTCCTGTCACTTGCTTTATCATCTTTAACCCCACAGCAGGGTATCTATATGTGATTATATGTATACGTATACCATTATTGGATCTATGGTCGCTTTCTTTATTATTTAATTTTTACTAGCTAGGGGGATAATATACATGAGAGGATAATCACTCGGTTAGTTAGTGTTAATTAATTAGGTACAAGTAAGTCTAAATTCTTTGTTTAGAGTTTAGACTTATTTTGTGAGTTTTTTCATATAATGGTATTTTGTGTAAAAATAAGTATATAACTATAACGCCGTTCATTTATGATGTACCTAGATAATTATTACTAGAGGCATCGATTGATGGGAAAATGTATAACATATAGCTCAGAAAGATATCCATATCTTTGCACATAAGTGCAGTGTACATGAACGAGATCAAGTTGCAGTTCATGAGGTGAATGTGATAATATAAAAAAAAATGGCCAAAATTATTGTTTATCTATATACTATATATACAGATTTTTGTGTGACAGATATATGCTAGCTATTAAAGTATAATATTTTTAAACATTGTTTTCTAAGGAAATTGAACACATCCCCTAGATATTGATTGATAATTTTAAAGCTAGCTAGCAGTAGTCGTTAAAGCTAGCTAGCAGCAGGCAAGTCTTCATAATTTCTCACATGCAACTATCCAACTACCTTTCTGACTATTTTAAATAACTAATACGTATTTTGATAATGTACTGTCTGCTATCTAAAACTCATTATATTTTGCAAGTTCTTAGTATTTTTTCTCATCTTTAATTTCCTTACCTACATACACTGGATTTGTTCGAGTACTCTAACGTACATGTGTACTAATATTTTGTAATATGTATACTCGTCACTTTAAAAGTAAATGGTTTCAAACTATTTATAATTATATTGGCCAAATATAATATTGGTTATGCATTTAATTAATTTAATTGTAAACACCTATTTACGTATGCTTATTTTAATTTAGACGAGATGTTAAAACATCTTTTTTATTTAGATACAATTTTGCCATAAAGCACATTATGTATAAACATCATGCGTTACATATACACAGCTTGAAGAAGGGTCACTTCAAGAGGTGCCTGTAAATAATTATATCATAATGCTTGTTATATTTTTCATTCCAAATACGAACAAGTTTTTATTCGCAATCAATTTTATTCAAATATATATTTATATGTACACCTAAAAATGTCAAATATGTGAAACCCTAAACAACTTGAAAAAAATGCCCTAGCCCCTTAGCTTGTGTACCAAATTCCGCGTAAGGACGATGCTATACAAATTTAATATTTTCTAGAAGGGAACACCAAATTGGGGTTTATATGTCTAGTTAAGAGAGTCTAATAATGCTAATTCTAAAACTTTTTGTGAGTATTAATTTTGAAATTCTCAGTAAAAATTCAGCATCTTTCCATAGATGGTAAAGTTATATTATAACAAAATTCATAGCAAATTCTTGCAAAAAAATCGCAGATAATAAGTTGTTTTTAGTAGTATAAGATAGTGTTTCAAGAGCTTAATATATTTTCAAACAAAAGACATGAGAGACCAATGTTATTCTGCTCAAGCTCATCTAAAAATCGAATTATTTGTAAACTAAAGACTTGCCTACAAACAAGTTCTCTCATAAAGAATGACCCACCCCTATATAATATAAGGTGGAATTAAAATTAAGGGTTTTTATTTTTAACGTATTATTATTATTATTAATGCATTCGATTTATTAAAGATGTTATTTTTAAAAAAATTTATGTTTTTGATGAGTATTTTGATGTCTTATTTATAGTATTATTACAAAGTGTAACAAGATCTTAAAATAATTAACCTATATATGCATGTAGATTCTAATGAATGTTGTCCAACAATAAAATTGATTCGATTACCCATTATATATGGTTATGTGTCATTATTTCAATATTAAGTAATCATATATTATTATGTGTTATCTAGTAGGTCCACAAATGCATTTGGAAATTTTATGGTCCTTGTATGGTTTGATTAAATGCCCACAACAATAGAATGGCATGACATGCTCAAGTATGGAGGTTGCACCATGCACAAATAGAAATATATATATTAAAGAGTCATTAAGTTTATTTATTAATTTAATAATATATTTTTATGGATCCCGCTAGGGAAACAATGAACTATTTGTACAATGTGTACAATGGCTTATTGAGTTGCAAAATAAACATCCCCATATTATCTAGAATAACCATCCGAGTACTAGGGATAATAAACATCTTTCCAAAAGATTAAACTAATTTTGGGTTCACCAAGGATCAAACTCTTGACCTTTCGAATCTACCATTCTAACACCATATCATGATACCACTCATCCCAAAAACTTCAGCTGATGGGAAAAAGTAACATTAATGGCTATATCTCTAATACTCCATAAACCTCCATTGTACACATTGTACAAGTATTCCATTGGCTCCTCGTACTTTTTTTATTTGTATTTACACATTAAACATTAATAATTAATTAATAATAAAAAATAAATTTTAATAATTTTCTAATATTTCTCCATAAAAGAAACACACTTGTAAAGGGTAAAATGAGTCGCATCTAGCATGGCTACTGTGAGTTAAATGTCATTCTCACCTTTATCTTGTCCCAAATTAATCTGTATGTAAAGATAGATATGAAATGCATTTTAAAATCATATTGATTAGCATTACAAAAGTTCATATTGCTATATATATATATATAAAATGTCACAAGAGTTAAAAACGTGTATGGATTTGACTCTTTTTTTTTTAAGAAAATAAATAGTATTTTCTCTGATCTTCCGAGAAAGACAGAGTAATTTTGTGGTTAAACATCATTGACTCATTGCTTACAAGAATCCATTTTTTGCTTACAAGAATTCATTTTTTTCAAGAATTGAACGACTAAGAACTTAATGTACTCTATAATATTTTCATGAACGTAGCACCGAATGAATTATATATATATATTTATATATAATAATTCTACATTGTATTGTAATATAGATATCTCTATGAATAATGGAATTGATTTAAACTTTTAAAATATCACAAAAAATGAATCTATATACTATTAGATGATGCTTTCTTTTTAATTTGCTCAATTTTATTCTTAATTAGCTACATATCTAATTTTATACATGTAAAATTTCAATCAAAATCATACAGATACACAAAAAATAATAGATAATACATACAAAAATATGTATTTGACAATATTTCATAAATTTTTTATCATATTATTATAAACAAATTTAATTATTTTAATAGTTGAATATTTAGTTTAAAAAATATATAAATAAATACATATAAATATAGATAAATATATAGCAAATAGTTAATTTGGTTATTGACTTTTAACATAATATTTTTTTATCATTTTTATATATTTTTGTGAATATAAAAAATAAACTTTTATTTTATTTAACTTTGTATGAATTATTATTAATATCGAATATAAAAAACATACAAAAAAGGTAAACATAATATAGTAATATAATATTTTTCTATAGATAAATGACTTAATAAAATTATTTAAAAGTTTAATTTAGTTAAATAGCTCTAGGGAGAATCATAGGCCTCAGAGGATTTTTCATGACAATAGTAAAAGCAAAGGTCTCAGTCGGGTCGGGTGGTATATTCGGGGCGGGCACCCACTTAAAAGCATGAACCATTCGAGCAAGCAGCATGTAAATGTGAAGTACTCCAAGAGTCCAAGCGGGGCATATCCTCCTCCCAACTCCAAACGGCATCATCTTCACCCCTTTGGTTCCCGTTATGTCCACATCAACCCCATCCCCGCTCAAGAACCTCTCGGGTCGGAACTCACCCGGATCCGACCACATATTCGGATCCTCCGTCAACCACGCCGTGTAAAATTCTACGCTTGCATCCTTCGGCACCGTGTACCCTCCCAGTTTAGTCTCCTCCGTCGCAGCGTGGGACAACACGAAGTGGCTTGGAGGGTGACGCCGGAAGGTCTCCTTTACCAATGCGCAGAGGTACGGCATCTTCTCTACGTCGCTCTCCATAACGATGCCGTTTTTTCCCACGCAGTCCACAATCTCGCCGTACAGCCTCTCCTGAATCCTCTGGTCTGTCACCAAGTGGAACATGGCCCATTCCACAGCCGTGGCGCTTGTGTCTGTACCCGCGCTGATGATCTCCGAGACTAGCGTGACGAGCTCTTCATCCCCCAGCCTCCCCCGTCCTGGAACCTCCAAAGTGAACAGCGAGTCCACGTAGGCAGCACCAACAGGACTCGCCATCTCAGAACCACCATCCTTCCCACCGCTATTCACGTAATTTCTCCTACTCCTTATCAACGGAACCAACAGCTCCACCTGCTTCTCCCGAAGCTTTTTCGCCTCTCTCACTTGACGGCGGAACAAGGGAGTGAGAAGGGGTAAGAAGTCTGGAAGCTTGGGAAGGGTAATAAGCATAACGTCCTTCAAGATGCTCTCGATGCTTCTGATTCTGTCCTCTGTGATCTTGGCGCCGAAACAGAGGCATATGAGGATGCTGCAAATGGTGAGCCTGCAGTTGCTCATCATTTCAATGAAGCCCTTTTCACGTGCCTCTCGTTGGATCCTGCTCATGTGGGCCTCCATGGCCCATTTCCGGATCCAGCTGCACTGCTTTATCCTCAACGGGGTGATCATCTCCGTCACGAAATTGCGCCGGAGAGAACGCCACACAGGACCGTACTCCGCCGAGTTGATGGCGCATTTCCCCATGCTAAAGATGAGTCGAATTGGGGAGTCCTTCGGCCTGCTGGCGAATAAGGGGCCCCTCTGGACGAGTGCCTCGTGGATGAGTTCGGAGCTGGTGACAATAATCATGGTGCGCTGTCCCATCTGCATGGTGAAGATTGGACCATATTTTTCACGTAAATCGCGGACCACATAGATAAAGTGTCGCCGCTGGAGGATCACTTGAAAGAGGTTTCCCACTATTGGCCACCCTGGTGGTCCGGGAGGCAGATTCTTTACTCCGCCGCCTGTGGTGGAGCAGTAGCACCACCACCAACGGAGGAAAAACAATGTGAGGAAGAGAAGAATAACATCTATTAATGTGAGCTCCATATGTATGTGTGAAGAATGAAGAATTAAAGGAATGGATATATAACATGAGAGATTGGTGATGAGAGTGAATGAGTTAGGTCTAGCAATTAATTACACTAAGTACGGAGTGCAACTTCATCAGAGATGAGCCATTACAAATATTCAAACCATCATGAATGAATCAACTCCCTTCCTTCTTTTTACATTTGTTATTTTTTTTATTATTATTTTTTTTAAGTTAAAGAAACTCAACACAATAAAGTATAACAAAAGAAAAAAACAACTACTAACAATTTAAAGTAATGGAAAATGTCACATAGTCATCCTTGACCATTACTGATTTTTTACCGTGCAAAATTATTTACTGATCATATTTCAATGAATCTTATTAATTAATACTATCAAATCACAATTGATATAATATTCCACATGAATTTTTAACTATAGTTCAGATAAATATAAAAATATTATATCAATCATATTTTTATATTTCTATACTTAATTATAGATACAGTACTTTTCGAGTACTTTTTATATATTTATTATTAGAATATAATATTATGTATTTTAATTTAAAAAATATATTTATTTTTAATTAAAATTATAAATTATGTTTTATAGTATAAAAAAATTTAATATAATTTTATATTTTATATATATATGACAAAAAAATAAACAAGTTAAAGCAACTTATTTTCTATCATTTTAGGTTGCATTGTTATTATTATTTTGTGCATTGTATAAATAAGAGTATGTTTGAATTAAAGAAAATGACATATATGTAACTAATTAGATATAGAGGTGAATTTTTATTTTCCAGTTGTCTATTTTTTCTTTGTAAAATAGCAAATAACAGCATATCTCATCTATAATATTTTAATTTTTACAAGTGGAGAATTTTTTTAAGTGTACATCAAGACACAAGACACAAATTTCTATAAAAAAAATAATATAAAATAAATACAGCTATTCAAAACTAATAATATCTATATATATATTACAGTCAAATTTTTATTTAAATAAAATATTTATTACACATTTAAACAAGGACAAAAAAAATATTAATTTGTGCTTTTAATAGTCTCATTTTTGGCACTTGGAAAAACAAGATTTATAGAATGAATAATTGTTTGTGTCTTATCTTTTATAATCTCAAACATCTAAAAATTATATAATTTCTTTTATTTTATCCAGAAATATAATAAACTATTGTCAATAATTATGATGGTGAAAATATATACACCTAAATGTACATGCTATTAAATTTTTTAATCCTAATTTAAATCTATAAATAATACTTTTTTATTTAAATAAAATAAAGCTTATCATAGTCACACCTATCTATGTATAATGTTATACGTTAGTAAAATTAGATGAGTACCTTTTAGTATTAGTATTATAAATATAAACATAAACATACATATATACTTGGAAAGAAAGTAAAAATCATATATATCAAATTCAATCTAACATCAACACAAATAATTATTGAAAATAAGATATCGACAAAATACAACAAATAATATTTTGAATATTTTCACTCTATAAAGAGAAATATAAAGTATATTGATATGAATTACGAAGAATTCAACTTCAATTATTTATTCATGCTTTTACAGAAAGAGAACCTCCCAATTTAGGCTGAGAACTATTTTTTTTAAAACAAAAAACAAATCTTAAGTGTATATTCAATTTAGAGTAAAGTATAGTTTTTGTCTCAACGTTTGGAAATGCTATTTGTGTCTTTACTGTTTAAATTGTCTTATTTATATTCTAATGTTTATAAAAATGATTCAATGTCATTTTGTCTCAATTATACTAACGGATTAGATTGTATTTTTTAATTATTCTCACTTGAATGTATTATTAAGTCTCATTTGGATGTGTTCCATTTCAATATTGTACCCACTATTTGTATTCAGGTTCAATTATATCCCTACAAAAAAGTGAATTATGTAAATGTTGCAGGAAAGAGATTTTCAGAATTCCAATTAAAGCTCATAATATGTAATTGACGGAAGGATAACATTGAATCACTTTTACAAACGTTAGGATACAAATAAAACGATTTAAATGTTAGAGACACAAATATAACTTATCCAAACGTTGATGACAACAACTATACTTTACTCTTCAATTTATAAATAAATTTCATGTATAAAAATATACATAAAATTCATCAATAAATATTTTTACCCTATTTTAATTTACTAAACTTATTGTAAGTAATTTTTTTTCTTTGAGGAAGGGCCAAAGTTAAAAAAATAAAGGGGGCAACATAGAAAATTAAAAAGAAAAAGTTTAGGGACCAGAAATTTTATTAAATTTTAGCCAGCATATAACCACCAAAGAAAAATGAGCTATTGAATGAAATCTCACACTAATCTAACACTATTAAAATCATCATTAATAGCTATTTAATGATTATAAATCACAAAAATTGTTGTCCGCTAGCACTCCTCAGTTAAAAATACTATGAACTTATGGTGAAAAGTGCATTTTTTTGGGAGATCATCGCCCTCCTTTTCTTTATCGTATCCAAGTCCACTTGTCAGTCAATTCAGTTAATTTATCTTAATTTCTAGTGATATTAGAATTTCATCGAATTACATAATTTATATTGCATGGTTTATCCTAGCTAATAGCAATAAATAAAAAACTCTGTTCCATAACACTGATATGTCTGTCCCTGCATTTCCTTGAACCAACGGGTGTCCAAGTAAATTTATAGTAGCAACAATCATTAACAAATTAAATTCGATGATTTGTCGTTGGATTAGTGGTAGTCACACTTACGAACAATGATGTTACTGCAGCACCACATTTCTCTAGCTGTTGCTCTTGATTCTTTTGCAGTTTTTAATAATCATTATTTTTCTTAGTCATAATAATATCTCGCTTAACAAAATTTTGATAAGAATTGAACCCTGGAAACACGAAAGAAATGATAATAGCTAAGCAGCAATTATCAATAGAACAGATTAGTTGATGGAAGTTAATTGAACTTTTTTTATGTGAAAAGGAGTCACTGGGAGAGTGCGTCCTTAACGAAATCTACATTGATTTGTGGTTGGATTAATGGTTTTCAATATTTCCATTTTATTTATGATTTCTTTTCTGTTTGATCAATGGATTGATATTGCTCACACTATATTTCCATCAAAGCACAGATTAGATAAAAAGTTCTTCAATAAATGAGCACGAAACTGAAGTTACGCTACTTACTGGTACTTTTAAATATTAAAATGTAAATCAATTTGAATTTGTCAAAGGAAATAACTCATTCGTCCGCTTATCTAAATTTTAGATATTGAGTTTGGACTTATGTATCTACTATCTAGTAGTTCATTAGTCTTTGACTTACTAAATTAGAGATATCATTAAAAAAATCAGGACTGCTATACATACAAGTTTTTTTGGCTTACAAATTATAGAAGTTGCTTCAAGTCCAAGAAAAAAACATGCACACTACTCTTTTAAAATCAAGCGTCTAACGCACGCGCCTTAATCACCCTTCTACGACACGTTCACTCTTTCCCTTCTTTCTCAATCAAAATGCAAACCGTCAAGATTCAAGGGACATTCGAAACAAACTACGATTCTGCAGAAACGTTTCAACTTCTCGCGAAGAGTAGAAGAAATCAAGAAGAAAAGATACAAATTTCCATAAAAAATCACCAGAAAAAATGAAAAAACATTATTCAAGGTACTGTTTTACTGTTCTTCTAAGTTTTTCTTTTAGATTGTCTCTGCTATGTGCCTCATCTATAACCAGCAAAACATTAAAAGATTTCAAGAAGAAATATTTGGGTGTATTTCTTAAATCTTTTGGGTGTATTTCTGTAGCCGTTTGGGTATATTTCTGTAATTCTTTCTGTAACCGGGTATATTTTTGTAATCTTTTGGGTGTATTTCTGTAATCGTTTGGGTGTATTTATGTAATTGTTTGGGTGTATTTCTGAAGTTCCATTATCTTCAAAACGATTTCAAAGCTTGATTTCAGAAATCATGAAAATCGAAAAAAAAATAAAGCAAAGAGAGAACGCACGAAGGATATCCAACAAATTTGGCAAGAAACTCGAAAAAAGAAACGAAATCTTTTAAAAAATAGAAGTTATATATTTGCGCATTAATTGATTTAATTGATTTAAAAGTCTGTTAATGAGGTTTCGTTCTCTTCAAACTTGTAAAACTTGTAAACGTAAAACACTTGTATATAGAGATTTTCTCTAAAAAAATATAACACTTTAGTTTTTTATTCTTTAATATTTGATTTTGATCGATTTTCTTTTATCAAAAATGTTTGAAAGTTTAATTTAGAAATCATAAGTAGTCATAATTTGTTTCTTTTCGTTTTTGTTTATTCATTAGTTATTACTAGAATAAATATATATTAAACATAATAAATATATAATTATAGATATTACATATATAAAGTCACCAAAAAGGATATTACATATATAAAATTATAAATATTAAATTAAATAAAATAATTTTAAATTATTATTTCCTAAACGTTATTATTTTTTATCGTTAATTGATTCTTATATTGAGTTTAAACACTTGTCTCTAAAAAATAGTATATAAGAGAGAACGATAATAACGAGTTTTGGATAATCCTATATACATAATATATGTTTCTGAACATGCTATTACTAGTTAGAAACCATTTAGATAAAGATGCTTAAAACATCTTTTTTTAAAGATGTTTTTAATAATTAAAATTTAACATATATAATCAATTGAATCATGTTATTTTTGCAAAATTAGGCTAAACAAATTGATTTAACCAAAAAAAAGGTTAATCAAATTTTGAATTGGTCTAAATTAATATTATTTTTTTATAAAAAATGACTACAATACCCTTATTATAGAAAATGATTAAAATACTCTTATTTTATATATATATATATATATATATATATATATATATATATATATATATATTAATTTTAAAAATTCTAAATCCTAACCCTACGATAGAAAAATAAAGGACTAAAATTTAGGATTCTCAAAATTAATATATATAATAGAAGTATTTTAGTCATTTTCTATAATAGGGTATTATAGTCATTTTTTATAAAAATAATATTAATTTAGACCAGTTCAAAATTTGATTCACCATTTTTTTGTCAGATCAATTTGTCTAGCCTAATTTTGACAAAAATAACACGATTTAATCGATTATATATGTTAAATTTTGATTATTAAAAAACATCTTTTATAAAAAGACGTTTTCAGCGTCTTTATCTAAGTAGCTCCCTTACTAATTAGTACGTTACTAATAAACAGAGAGATTTATCAATTAGCTCAGTTGGTGTTTAATCAAGTTTAAAGTTTTTTCTAAGTTTTTTTTACCATCTATATGCATGCGAACAAGATTTAGGTTTAATTATTCTGCTACTCTCTATAATTTTATCAAATTTACAATATATATATATATATTAAATCTCTATACTAGGTCTTTTTTCATAAAAAATATTAAAATTAATAAAAATTTTTTTTTAAAAAATATATAATCAAAGATTTAATTAAAATCTTGTACCTTAGTACACTGAACACCAACCCAATCTCAATGAAGACGGAAAGCGCATGTGAACATAGAAATTGTCTGTCTTCTAATTATCACTTCGAAGCAATATCACATAAACAAAGACGATATCATCAGAAAAAGGACCTCTGAAGGAGGCGGAGGAAATGAAAGCCTCACAGCCGGCCACGACCTAGCTAACTCTGGCGATGCGAATTCAGAGATTGTGAGCTATCAAATCGTCTTCAATCTATCTGGAATCACTCACTCACTGATGCCACCTCAAAACCTATATTCTCAGAAGGGTTTTAATTATGGATATTTTTAATTTGTAAAAAAATATCCTGTTAATTCTAATATTTTTTACATTAACAAGAACTAAATTACAAAATAAAAAATAATGTAAAAACTCAACAAAATAAAAGTATAGAACTCTAATTATAAATTTGATGAAATTCCAGAAACTAACAAATAATTAAACCAAAAATTTAATACAGTTGTGCACGGCTATTACATCAAGAGCACGAAGGACTAAGAGTCAATTTACATTGACTTTTAAAAAAAAATTATTTATTTTTTAGTTATAATTTAAAAAAAATATTATGAGATTATTAGAATTTATTATTTTTGACCATCACTTAACCATCAACTCAATTTCTTTAGTTTAGTTTCTTTGATTTAGTATATAATCCAATAACTTACTTTATCTCATACTTTTAAATATTGATGGTTAACTGATGACAAAAAATAATAAATGTTGATGATCTTCTAATATTCTTCTTTTTTTAATAGACAAAAGCTATTTCAATTTTCAAATTAAAATAATTTTTTAAAAAAAATTCAAATATTAAAAACGTTTTTTATTTTTATTTTTTAAAAATAAAATATTATTAGTTTTAAAAGAAACAAATAACTCTTTTTTTAATAAAGATATTTTTTAAAATATGTATTTAAATAAATTTAAATTGAATAAAAATATTTAAATTTTAATAATAATGTCATGCAATTTTAAATTTTTTATTATATATAAATTTGGTACTGATTTTTGGAAGATAAAAACTTATAAAAAAAAAAGAAAAAATCTAATGAATTAAATTAGGCTTTACTCAGTACTAACAAATCAAGACCTTCTGAGACCTATGACTATGAGAGTATGAATAGATAGAGGATCCACTATAGTTGAAGAGGATCTTAAAAAGAGTAGATTACACTGAAAAAAAAAAAAGGGAAGCATTAAGAGTAGATGTGTACAATAAATAAAACATTGAATCATGACATGTCGATATCATTCATTGGCGTGCGATAAAACTAACCAGTATTATTGTGTTGGATGGTTGTATGGCAGGGTCGTATATCTTATACAAAATAGAGAGTACTATCTTATTGGCAGCTGTGTTTGTTTTTCTTTTACTGCATATATATAATAATAATAATAATATAACAAAAATAGTGGAAATACAAAAATAGGTTTATTTGTTATGAATTTATGATGTTCTAGAAAGAAGTAGGTTGTATCATTTAATTAAGAAAAATGCTAAGTAGTTCCATTTTTTATGATCAGAACTCTGAAGCCTAAGTGGGTTAACTGGACTCATAAATATATTTGTTAAGCTAAGTCAACCATATAACAAGTTCACATTTTGCATTTTGCTCTATTTATTTTTATGAAGTATCGTTATTTGTTTTCTTGTTATATATGTTTAATATTTAAATTTATAATAATATATATAAAAAAAAAAGTTATTACGTGTATACTAAAATTATTTATCAAAATCAGTCATCAGTATAAAATATATGTTAAAATATAAATATATATTAAAAATAAATTAAATTACACATGTATTTATTTATAAATATATTATTGGCTAATTTTAGTAGCTAATTTTAATGTATAAATAGTATTTTTGATAAAGAAATTTATAATTTATGGCAACTAACGACTGACAAAAGTGAGACCCTAGTATTTGAAATCAGGGATAGCACTCACTCCTCACTGGCTACTCATTTAAAAATGTTACTAAGTCCAACTTCCCATGGTGAATTACAGCAATAAATAGCATTAGATTATGGTCTGACCAATCTAGCAATGCCTCATCACGACTGTCAGCCAATGTCTACACGGTTTCAGACCGTGCAATAAATGATTCCCTCATTGAGCTACCCCCATCCACTGACTCTAACTTCAACATATTTTTACTCCCAAAAGGCCAAAACAGTGGAAAAGAATAAGAGTGCTTTACCAAAATATAAAAATGTTTAAGACTAAAAAGGGTAAAGAGTGCCCACAGATTGGGATTTTAAGGCTTTGTTTTGTTTTTTATTTTTAATTTTAATGTGAGAAAAGAAGTGAAAATAAAAAATATATAAATATGTTACATATACACAAAAAATAGTATTTTTATTATTTTTTATAAATCTTGAAAATAAAAAAATAAAAAATAAAAATAAAATGAAAATACCTAGCAGACTATATGAATTTCTTGGCTAAGAAGCCAAGCAAAAAACTATTAAACCCATTATATCAACTATAAATTTATGGTGGAAATTCAAATCGGTCGATTCCACATAAAGTTAATAGTTGAGAGTGTTAGATAAAAATTTAGTCAAATCAGTCAAATTATCTAATGGTTCTCAGTTATCAATTTCACGTGAAGTCAACTGCACTTGAATTTCCACCTAAATTTATACCCACGTAATTTGTGCATGACATATATATTTAAAGAAACAGAATTCATTCATACCCATTATATCAAGATTTAATTATTCTGTTGTTTCTTATAGTTTTACGAAATTTTTAATTGGATTCCTTTTATAGTTGTCAAACTTTTATTTTAGTTTCCATTTTTCTAAATTTTTTCTTGTTAAAATAAATGTTATATTATTGTTACACGGGAACTAAATTATATATTTACCCATAAATGTTAAACTTGAGTTTAGCTTTCAAAATGGTTTCTAAAACATTTCGTATGATTGTATGAATTAATCTGGTTCCTAAAAAATTCATTGTCACAATTTATTAACGTGAGTCGATCAATGGTCGTTTCGTTTTCTTCTTATTAACGACAAGCTTACCTTCACACTGCAATTTTAGAGAGACGTGAAAGCGAAAGTCTATGAAATCACTTCGGTAACTGTATAATCAGCATTGAAAACCATTTTATATTGAATGGTTTGGTATTTTGATGATTCCTATTTTATTAAAAGTAACTTCTGTACTTATTATCGCTTTTATTGTAGATATTAATAATATTTGTGAACTTATTTCTGGATCTCTACTTTATGAAACAATATTATTTCAGGTGCCTTTATTATTTCTACTTTAGTAAAAAATTAACAAAATAATTAACTTAACACAGATATCTTTTCGATAACAAATTAAGTCATAATTTTTTATAGGCTAATCCCTAAGATTTATTCTGTCAAAAAAGGGAAAAAAAATAAAAAAAGAAATATAAGAAGAGGATCACTTGGGTTGAGTGCATGTCATCATAATTCAATGAAAATATTTAATAATAAAAAAAATTAATTAAAAATAATTAAAATAAACTTATTTAATATTTATTAATTATCATTAAAATTAATAAATATTAAATAAAATAAATTTTAGCTTTTTGTTTTTCTCCTCCATAACATTACCGATAATTCATAATCAATCCAGCCATATCATAAGGACCCATGTCATAAGAAATATCATAAATAGATCATTATTATTAGATTTAGAATACACTACTAGTACTATGGACCCATTTGCCCTAGGTCCACCGAACTATCTAAGCATAGAGCGAATGAATAACATGTTTCTGAACACGTGCCGCCCATTAGTGGTAAGGGAGTTGAATATAGCATGAATATGATCATAATTCAATTTTTATTTTATTATTTTACTACACAAAAGATAATAATTAACCATATAGATAAATGTTTAAATTTGATTTGATTCAAGATTTTAAATTCATTAACCATCACCACATACATATTTTACGATTGGTTGAATTAGATATCCAAGTGATGCTTATATAATCTTTGTTCTCTATCAGATAAAATAAACTGTAACAATAATTAAATAAGTGCTGACTTATAAAATTCTAGTACGATTAAACCTTTGGCCTTATGTTGATTTACCTCAAGATCTAAGGCATGTATGTGGTGGTGTTCTCACTTGAATAAACCCTGACAAGAACAAGATGGCTGGCCTTATTACTTTTCACAACTCAAAAGCCTTGCTTGTGTTATTATTGTACTTCCATTCCAACTGATGCATTTCAATGAATTGCTTATACCAAGTTGTTGATAATCTTGGAGTCCTCCTCAAGGAATTATGATCCACATGATGAAGTCCATATCTTATTGTATATCCATATATCCACTCAAAGTTGTCTAGCAACGACCACGCAAAGTATCCCCTCACATCTGCTCCTTTCCTAAAGCACACAGTTCGTTAGAAACTTACTTGTAGTTATTTTTATTTAAAATTAATAGTTAAAAATTATTAAATATTAATTTAGTCAAACATGTCAAATTATTTATTTTTCTGTGTACTTGCTTTGAACTTATCATAACATGCAATATTGCAATGTGACTACACAAAAATGGAATCCTTGTCTTCTTATTTTTATTCTTACCTTATTGTTTCTAACATGGCCTCAAAATGATTCCTCATGCACCTTATTCTATTATAATCGTTAAGTTGTTCCTCCATGGTGGAATTTGAATCTTCTTGTACGGGATACCCTATGAAATGTTTGGATTGTATATCTATATCAGATCGAAATGTTCGGAAACTCTACTAATTAACTTTGAACGGTGTTGGTGCTTAATGCTTACCATTTTCAGTGATGAACATTGGAATATTGTTGTATCTGTTTCTGACATATGTAATGGCCTTCTCCATGCCTTCCGGGTAAATATTGAGCCAACTAAATGGTGTCTGCATGAGATTATATTAGAAGCTTTGGAATTGATAAACCCATAAGGGGCCTGTGATTTACCAAAATGCTTTTAAATTTTAAGAAATTTTCAATGCAAAATTTCTGAAAATGTGAAAACATTCCATAAATCATATTACTAGAATTTAATTTTGATGAATTGTGAGTATAAAACAGGTTTACACGTGTCTTCAATTACGTTACACATCAGCAAAAATAACTACTTTTTATATTGATTGCGTGTCCAAAAGAATAAATATAATTGAACGACTCATAGTTAGTGCATCAAAATTAAACTCAAAATTGCAACTTTGAGGGTACTTAATAACACCACTACTTACAGGTTCTCCAATTGAGACACCATTTTTGTCTCCACTTTTTTGGTATGAACCTTCTGTTCTGGAGGTGCCTACTCCCGGTTTACACTTGGAATATATACAATCTTTGATATAGTGGGCTGTGTAGTAATTGAGGCCAACGAAATCCAATCCTTTCTTGAGTTTCTCCATTTCCTTGCTCGAAAACTTGGGTAACACGCTTCCAAGAACATCCTCCATTTCTGTTGGGTACTTTCCAAATATCACTGGGTCCAGGAACCTAAATTATAATTTATGATAAAGAAGGTACAAATATGAGATTTCTATATATCCTTACTTAAAAAAAATTCTGTGATAGGAGAATTGTGTTATACCAATTGAAGGAGAATGATCTTGCTCTTTCGGTGGCCAATTTGTCTGCTGTGGAATTGCTGATTGGTTCATACCATTCATGTTGAAGGACTATGCCAATCATTCCTTTTTGCTCACTCTGAGATTTTCAATAATCAAAAGACAGTTAAAATGTGAAGAAGTTTTTGTTATCTGTTAGAGTAATGATAAGTATTTCTTGTCTTTCAAGAAATGCTACTAAGGCTGTTATTGTAAGAACTGTGTCAAATTTATTACTTGATATTTGCTTCTGTAGATACCAACAGCAGCAGCATGTGAAAGGATAATGTTATGTGCTGCTATGAATGGTTCCCTTTCTGAGTCCCCTCCTTTGCATGGTAACATTGCCAATGAGCCAGAGCAACGGGACGGCGGATATATGCCGGAACGGTAACCAAGTGGGGCTAGGTAGTTTGGCTCATTGAAGGTGACCCAATACTTGACTCTGTCACCAAAGCTTCTAAAACATAGGTCTGCATAGAATGCAAAATCTTCTCTGCATTCTCATCAGATATTAAAATATGGTTAATGTTGAAGTTAAGAAATGAAACATGTCTAGGCAAATTGGAAGATTGATTGATGTGTTGCTTACTTTGATTGAGGACTTAGCCAGCCTCCATATCTGTCCTCCAGCTCTTGAGGACTATCATAGTGAGATAGTACTACAAAGGGTTGGATCCCTGTTTTTTGAGAAAAGAAAATGCATGTCTAATTACACAAACTATATTAGATTGAAATAGAGACAGTAATGTAATTTCTTTATCAAGAGAGTATAAAGAACTAACTTTTAAATAACTAATCTTTTTTTATTATAATTTTATTTTTTAACATCCTTTTTCGAGAATTTAAGGTTTAGAATTAGAATTTAAAAATAAATTTTTTTAATATTTAAATTGTATTATAGTATTATAGAAATTATTTAACACGCCTTCCACATATTGACCAAGATGTTGCCATGTGTTCAACACGTGTCTCCCGGCACGTGTTCAACACGCTTCTCATATATTGTAACATGCACTCGCGTGTTCATGTTGATTTTCCACCTACAAAATCTATCCACCTATAATTACACCAAATAATTTCATTTTTATCAAAAATACTAATATTTTTTTCGTATAAAAAGAAAATCAGCCTATTGGTTATTATTAGGAAAAGGAATTCTTTGAGTGAAGAGTTAGGTGGAGAACTAAATTTTTAATGGAATATACACTGTACATGATATTTTTATTCTTAATTTATAAAATATAATTCATTTGTATATTAATTGTTAGTTCATATTATAACTATATTTATAATTTATAAATTTTTTTAATAAAAAAATTATAATCTTAATTAGTTTTGATTATTGCTTTTTTTGTTTAATGTAAGTAAATAGTTAAAAGTCTAATAAATTAAGAATAATTTATTTAAAAAAATATTTTGACAAACTAACCCAACGAATTTTATTGGCTTTTTTTAAGCACTTACTTTTTTTAACTAATAGATTTTTCAAAAAAGAGTCCAACCGAACCTAAAACAAACTGAACCACAAATTTCCGTCAAATAGCCCGACCCACTTTCATTCCTTAATTGTCATGATGTTTTTATTTTTTTTAAATATTTATAAAACAAACAATATTATTTTTTATTCAATTTAACTCTTCACCGTATCATTAAAATGTAACAATTTCTCAAGTAAGAGTCAAAACACTGAGAATTAAATTACCTTTCAGAAGCAGAGCATCAATTAGTGTGTTATAGAAGTTGATACCAGCTCTATTGACCTTTCCAAACCTTCCCTCTGTTCACAGGAGTCTATGTTAGTAGAGCTGTGTGGGAAAATTTGTTGAGATTCAGATTTTGGTAGTGTAGGAGAGGATAAATACTTGGTAGAATTCTTGACCAAGATAAAGAAAGCTTGTAGCTGTTCACTTTCAAAGCCTCCATTAAATCTATATCCTCCTATTAATCCACATTCAAATTATGGAAATTAATAGCCTTTTCCTCCTCACATTCATAGATATATTTAATATTTTAATATATATTTTATAGAAAAAATCATACAAATAAAATAATTTCAACTTAAAATTATCTAGATGTTTTAAATCAGGATTGGTTACACACTGTCATGAATATTTTTAAATAAATCGAATCAAATTGATTCAATCTATACTATTTATATATAAATCGATCATCTATATGTTGTACCAATAATAAATATACTAATAATAAATCAAATCAACTTAATTCAGTTTACTATATATATTTTATACATTCTATACATTACATGTAAATAAACCGAGTCAATTTAATTCGATTTATATAAAATATTCATTTGTGTAATTTTAAAATTTACTCAATTTTATTAGTGTAAATTATCCTATTCTATACATATAACTAATTTGACGATGAATTTTTAGGACGGTTAATCCTGATGGTTAAGATGATGCAATAGGGCATACCGGTTATGCTGTTGTGTGGGACCTGGAGATGAAGAGTTGCAGGAAAGAAAGAACACAAACGTGATAAAGGTTGTTTTAATTAGTGTACGTGGATGTCATGCATCAGCTAAGCAAGCTGAGAATTTAACTATTAATTAACATTCACACGCGGAGCGCATGGGTTTCGTTGTAGGATATTTTAATATTTTAAATTAGCTAAAAATATAAAAAATATTACATAAGTAGGTATCTATATTGATGTTGATATTAACATATGATATTGGTGATAGAAGCTTACCAGATAGCGATGGTAATGATCAACGGCAATATCACCATTACTTCCATCGATTATTACATATCTACCTGCAAGTAGAAACTGATCTCATTCAACAAAAGATATGCAGAGATAAACCAGTCTAATTTGATGATAAACCTGGTCCGTGAGTGAAGTTATCCCAATTACTCTGTCCTTTGCCATCGCTCATGTAAGCACCTTCGTACTGGCAAAGTTTAATAAAAAACACATGACCATTTACGTCTCTCCCCGTTAGCTTAAATTTTTTAGAAAAGTGACTTTATGATATAGTTTCAGAGCTTTAACAACTAAAAAGAAAAATAAATTTAACATAAGACATAAAAAAATTATATAAAAATTTATGAATCTTTTTTTATCAATTTGAATTTTTAGCAGTAGTTTTATTTCGTACTGAAATATTAGTTACAATTTGTATTCTAATTATTAGAAGATCCATAATTAGTTTTTGTAAGTAACAATTAATAACAAGGTATATATATGGAGCTTAAAGGAAATCAAATCAAACCTGGTAAGAAGAAGATCCTATCCCGAAGAGGAAGTTGCTGGGTAGACTGAAGCCATTTGAGAAACATGGCAGAAAAGGAAGCAAATGCAACAGGATGCCACAGTAGAGGATAGTTTTCTTCAATGTAGACAACCCCATTGCATGCTATTATATTGTGTTTGTAAAATGCCAATCATCGATAATATACACCACAGTAGGCTATATAAACTATAAAGCAAGAACGAGTTAGTTTTGTTTCTTTATTATATTTTTCGAGCCACGAGGTTCTTTTCCTAAATTTCAATTCTCTTTTTGTTTTTTAAATAAGGATTATATATCCAATAATCTCTTTACATTTAACATCTCATATTTTGAATCTTAACATAAGGCTGCTAAATCGTTCTAATTTCCTAATTTTCTTTTTCATTTTTATTTATTTTATGCACTATCTCCAAAAGAAGAAGTAAAAAAACAATAAATTTTGTTGAAAATATCTATTTTTTCACTATGATAGACTTTAATGCTACGGTGCTGAAATGATTCTTTTTTTTCAGCACCTGCTGAAATGAGTTCGACACAATATATAAGGTAGTATTTGGTGGAGAGATAGAAATAGAAAGACAGAAACGGAGAGACAGAGACTAAAAGACAGATATTAAAATAAATCTTAGTATTTTGTTTGGTGTAAAGTGAGAGACAGAAATTGAAACAAGAATGGAATTCTAATTTAATTTGTATAAAAGGGTAAAATTAGAATTAATTAATTGAAATAAATGTATTTTAGGTATAAAATGTTATTAAAATTTCAGTCTCCATTTCTAAAAATTTTAGTCCGATCTCCACTTTTTCGAAGTACTGAAATACTGAAATTTTGGGAATAGAGATAGAAATTTTAGTATCAATCTCTCAACTAACAAATATGATACTAAGTCTCAGTCTTTATCTCAGTACTTCAAAACAAACGTTACTTAAAAAACGCGTATTGGTTTTGATATGACAGGAGAAATATCAACTGAGCCGAAGCATCAGTCGGCAAAATATTTGTCGAAGTATACGAAGGTAATTATGCCAAGTAATGTATTAATTTGGGGGTTTAATCCTTTATAAGAATTGGATTAATCTTTTGGTTGCCGTTGGACTTTTTTGTTAGTAAATACATTGGATTGATAATGTAAAGAATTGATCCAATAATAATAATAATAATAATAATAATAATAATAATAATAATAATAATAATAATAGATCAAAACCAACACGCATCTCTTATATATTGTATCCAACTCATTAAAAAAATCATTTCAGCACCGTAGCATTACTCTTTAATTTTATGGTCTTTTATGTACACTTTTCATAATATAATATGAAAGTATATTGTCTTTATTGGAGAGTTCTCTCCTCCTCCGATCCTTCTCTTTTTCTCTATCATTTTAGTTCTTTCACTCATTCTATTTTTTTTATATATTATTGTTAATAATTAATTACAAATCTAATAATTAAAAGGACAATGTACTTAAATAAATAAAATGAGAGAAACCTTTACCTATATATAACATTTGAAAAGTCTTTACGTGAGTGTGTTGTTTTGATTACTATGTAAACTGTGGGAGCTAGCCACGGTTTCCCATTTCTTCATAAACCGTGGAAAGTTTCAACGGATTTCAGTTGAAAAAGGTTAAGCATAAACTGTGACTGCTCACCACAGATTATAAGAGAAAATAGCTAGCCATAAACCGTGCTTGGTCACCACGGTTTATGAAGAAAGAGCTCTGAACATAAACCCCTCCTGGCTACCATGGTTTACGTTGAGTGAACTCCGTGGATAGTCCTCACGGATATCATTTGTGCCAAACCAAAATTGTTGTAGCTTGGTGTTTGAGAGAGTTTGAGGGAGAAGTTTAAAGGTTTAGGGTTTCATTTGGGTGGTGGAGCCATGGAGGATGAAGCTCGTATGTACCGGCTAAATGGCATTGCGCACGTGACTGGATACATCGACCAAGAGGTTAGTTGTTGTTGTTATTATTATTATTATTATTATTATTATTATTGTTATTATTATTATTATTAATTTTATCTTTATTAGTATTGGGAGCTGTTAGTATTATTATTATTATTATTATTATCGTTATTGCTAGTACAATTATTCCTGTTGGTATTGTTATTATTCGTATTGTTTCATTATTGTTATTACTATCGTTAGAGAAAATAGAACAGCAATGTGGGTATCTAATAAATTTTTTAAATTATGTTTGATGTTATTAGTATTAGTCGTATATTGAGGATTTTCTTACCCACATTTTACAGCCTACTAGGGTTATTAGCAGTGTAAGGAGACAACAGAATATGCCTTTACACGACCGGATTATACCATATCTGGAGACCGCCGGGTTGTATCACCTTGCTAGGCTAAACAGTCAGTGGTTCTGGGTTGATGAGCCTCTACTTAGCGCATTTGTTGAGAGGTGGCGTCCTAAAATGCACACCTTTCACATGCCGTTTGGGGAGTGCACCATCACTTTGCAAGACGTGGCATATCAAATGGGTTTGCCCATAGATGGGGAGGCCATTAGTGGGTGCCTGACTGACTTTAAGAATCTAATGGAGAACGGAAGACCAGCATGGGTGTGGTTTCGGGAGTTGTTTGGGGAGTTACCGCCGCATAATAAAGTCAAGCAGATGACGGTGTGCTACACATGGTTCCATGAGAGGTTCCGGGTTCTCCCAGCAGACGCGAGTGAAGAGACGGTGCGTGTATACGCGCGTGCTTATATTCTGATGTTATTGTCATCTCAGCTGTTTGCGGACAAGAACGCAAACCGGGTTCACCTTCGCTGGTTGTCTTATTTGGCATCGCTGGACGATTTAGGTAGATATAGCTAGGGCTCGGCTGCACTAGCCTGGTTGTATAGATGTCTTTGTCGTGGGACAAACAGAAATGTGGTTAACTTGGCCGGGCCACTACAGCTTCTACAGTCTTAGATTTTATGGAGGTTTTTCAGTTTGAGACCTAGTGGTTTTGATGTGTTTGGGTTTTCACTTGCATCCAGGTACGGTTTATTATGTTCGGTCCATAACTTGTTCAATTTCATGTGTTCTTGTTTGTTATGAAATGCTTTCAATGAAAATTGTAAGCGGGCTACTATCTACCGAAAAACGATGCAGTGGATCAAAGAGTCGTGTCTGCACGCCTTTCTTTGGATAGATTGCGTGTCCACGATGTGAGTCGTTTAGTTATTGCTCTTACAAATACTGGTTCATGTTTAACGTTATGGTCTTACCTAACTATAACTTATTCGATCCAGTTTGCGTGGGAGCCTTATTCTTCTCCCAAGGTTGCTGCTGTTGTTCATCCGGAGATACTATTTGATGAGCACCGTAGGCTATGGACGGCGGTCACTAGCCTGATATATTTTGCTGCGATTGAGTGGCATCAGGTGGATAGGGTGGTATCGTAGTTCGGCGGTGTTCAGCATCTCCCTCAGTTTCTCCATCTAACCCATGGTTCGCCTTAGGAGGGACCCCAGCATCAGCATTCAGCGCCCTTCCGCCGCAGACATCCGCACCAGAGGCGCATCAGTGACCGAGGAGGGTGAGGCGTCCTCCTTTGTGTGGCACCAGAGGTCACCTACTTGGTCAGTTCGACGATTATGACAGTGACACCATCGAGGATTCTGATTAGTTATGTGATCTTTTTACATATGGTGGGAACTATGTTTGATTATGTTCGTAGCTTAATTTTTATGGTTTCATATTTCAGACAACGGTTGTATGTTATTTGATATGTATGTGATAATTATATAAGTATGTGATAATTATATATGTTTTAGGATCTACGGCTACGAACTAGATTGTCAGAATTGTTACGCGCATTCATATGCATACCAAAGTGTTTCAATTAAACATCTAAAATAATAAGAGATAAACAGATGAACTTAATACACAAAACAAATTCACGACATTAGCTGACTCAAACAACCTTACATTACTCAAATAAAGACTTGCTAATACAACTTAGACAACAACAATGACACCATCAACGTCATAACAACAAGACCTAACATAACTCAAGTTAAGCGATCCTAGAACAACTTAGACAACAACAAGACCATAAAGGTCATAACATCTAACCATCCCCTGCAGCAGTATGCCTTCGCTGGTCACAGTTCCTGCGCGTATGACCAAGCTGACGGCAGAGCCCATAGCGCTTCGGGTGGTTTTCAACAGACTGATCCATGCTTCCGCGGATCCTGGTTGCCTTCAGACGTCCTTCCCTGGCACGCCTCATGTTAGGATCATGAATGACTGTTGGTCCAGCATATGGGGGCATAGGCCTTCTGGGGCAGGCGGAACAAAATCTTGCTGGTACACGTTGAACACTTCAGTCATGCGATACACCTCGTGAACATATGACGCCCAATTCAGGCGCGAGTGGGCGCAACATGCAATGGCGTGACAACATGGATAATGGAGCGCCTGAAAGTGGCCACAATCGCATGTGTGATCCTTAAGGAAAACTCAATAGCTACCTAGCGAGAAGTTCCCGGTCGGTGTGGTCTCAGCCACCGTGTACTCCGATTGGTGCCTGTCGTATAATGTGACGGTGAAGCACCTGGAGTCTCTTATGTTCCGCTCAATAGCCTTCACTAACGCCTGACAAAAATCATGCCCAGATTCCAGTTGTGCCTCCGCCGTCTGTCCGCGGACCACAAATAGCTCAGCAAGCCTCCCATACGTGGACTTAACCAACGAGGTGATCGGGAGGTTGCGAGTTTCCTTTAACACGGAATTCACACATTCACTAATGTTGGTTGTCATGTGCCCAAACTGTCTACTGCTATCCTCATGTTGGGTCCACTTGTCATACTCCATCCGGTTGGCCTAGTCACACATGGCCGGGTTCTCAGTCCGCATGATGTTAAACCAGTAATAAAATTCTGCTTCAGTTTTTGCATAAGCAGCATTCACCAGCATCCTCCTTGCATCTTTACCTTTGAAGCTAAGGCTGAAATTTGCAGCCACATGACGAATACAGTACGCTCGAAAAGCACGTGGAGGCAGCCAACCATTTTCGGTGGCCTCAAGCGCAGCCTTGATGCCATTATGCCTATCAGAGACAACAAGGATACCCTTCTGCGGCGTCACATGCGATCGTAGGTTGGACAAGAAGAAGGACCATGACTCTGCATTTTCTCCCTCCACAAGGGCGAAGGCTATCGGGAGGATGTTTGAGTTCCCATCCTGCACTTCGCCAACAGTAACATGCCTCCATACTTGCCATACAAGTGGGTACCGTCAATACTCACGAGGGGCTTGCAATGCCGGAAAGCCTCGATGCAGGGTCGAAATGTCCAAAAAAGACGATGAAAGTACACCGTTGACTCATCGACATGATCCCCAAGTCGAACAGGAGACATCTTCAACACAGTGACTGTCCCGGCCATAGTCGACTGTACCCCTAGCATCCAACGTGGCAACTCGGCATACGACTCTTCCCAATCTCCATTTATTTGTGCTACTGCCTTCTGTTTTGCCATCTAAACCTTCCTGTAACTAAGCCTGAACCCGTAATCGGCTTCTGTTGCTTGTTGCAAGACCTTGATCGTAACCGCAGCATCCACCCTAACCAACAGAAAAATTCTCGCACAGATAACGTGGTAATCAAGCTGACGGTGATCACTAGAAATAGAGGTGGCCAAACAAGTGTGCGGACCGTTGTACCTCCTAACCTCCCAAGTGCCCTTTCGTGCACGAAGCGATATGCGAATCAACCAAGTACAACCCTTGCCGAACTCCTTGCATCTTCCATGATACTTCAGATGATCCGATTCCACGACTCTGTACTCAACACCTCGACGGATGCTATAGTCCTTCACACTCAGAACAACCTCATCTTTATTCTGGAATGATTGTCCAATCTGAAATTCTGTAGAAGAACCGCCAATTATAGCACCTCCGTCCGCCTGTTGATCCAGAGCCTCCAAGTTTAGAGTGGAGAAGTGTCGAGGGTACTGCTGTGTGCCAGAACTTGAAGGCCCGTGCTGTCATGTGGATTGGCACCTGTGTCATCATCACTGTCTCCAATGATATCTACAGGTTCCCCTCAGAGTCATCGTCCCGCATTGCATTCTCTACTCTATCAGGTTCCCTGAAGGCTTGAACATCATGTATCATGCTACCACCGGCATCCACCTCAAATGCCTGCTGCCAGACCCCAGGATTCTCCAACGGTACAGAACCCACTGCCTCGGTTCGATCTAAATCAGCCGTGAAGGAAGGGGATGCGACCTGCGGAATAGATGGTCCTGCCACAGGCATCAAACTAGACGCACCGCCTGCGGCAGTCGAGCTATGAACTGGAGCTGATGTCCCAGAACTCTCGACACCAACCTCCAACTTCGCATACAGCTCGTGTATTCTGATCTCTGGAAAACTCCTAACACAATGAAACAGAACCCGAATATCTTCATCAGCCGCTAGCACAAACGTATCATACTTAACATCGATCGAGACAACTGAGATAGGAATCTTGTAGAATAGCTTCTTCACCCACTTGCTACCACATACCCTAAGCTTCTGCAAGATGCTGTTCTTTACATCTGATAAAGTGTTGGATGAACTGATGAATACACTCAACGGTTCTCTGTCAGTGAACTTCACACCATATTTTTTGCTTCTTTTAATTTTTTCAGAGCAATGCACTAAAACAAGAAAGCTCTCTTCCTCACTTGCCATTGTGTGACAATGATGTCTTCAGCAACTTCAAGCTCGCTCATATATATATATATATATATATAGAAAACCTTCTCCTCATAAATCGTGGCTGCCTAGAGGAGTTTTTGCTCATATTGTTTCGTTCCCAATCTATATATAACTTATATTTTATATTATTAATTTGACAAACCAAAATATCTCATGAGATATTCTTTTATTACAATTAAAATAAATTTTTTCTAAAATTAAGAAACTTCCTCTCTTTCTTCTTCTTTATCTTTCTCTTTTCTTTTTCATTCTTTATTTCTTTCTACCTTTATATGTGCTACAGAAAAATAAAATTAATAAAATAATATAAATCAAATAAATTTATAAAGTTATAAAAAATACATTAAATTTATAATTAAATATAATTAAAAATAATCACACAATATTATTTACATAAAAATATATTATTATTAATATTAATATTAATATTATTATATTATATATTTTTTTAGTTTTTATTTAATTTTAAATTTTTATCGTTTATCTTTTTAAATGATATTTTTATTTCTCTTTTTTAAATATTTATTAAATATAATTTATAAAAAATACTAATATTATGATTAATAATTAGAATCAAGATTCAATTGTTTTAAAAAAAATTAATTTTGAGTTAATTTTATAACTATCAATATAAAATTTTTTATTCTAATATCTAATTATATTTTTATATTTATAAAGAGAAAAAATATTATTTTTAAATAACAAGTATAAAAATTAATTATTTTTATTTATGCAATAGATTTAAGACCTAATTAAATGTAAAAGTATATACATTAAATTCTTTCATAATGAATGTTAAAATTAATTATTAGTAAAAAATAAACTCTTTTACATAAAAATAATAACTAAAAGGTTTATTATTTAATTTTTTTATCTACAAAGATTCTGTTCTTCTTTAGTCGATCGAGACTTTTTGTCTCCCTGCGACCTTTTTATATTATAATAATGATAAAAATAACATCATTTTAAAATATTCATATTCCTATAACATTATTACGGACAAAAACACTATTTATCTTTTAATTCCATCCAAACTATTGATTACTAATATTTAACGGAGTTTATGCCTGAAGAGATGATAGTGCGAGAAGGCCTTGGACACAGGAGCATTTTCCATCAATGAGACAAATAAATTAATCCAAGTGTAAAGTGTTTTCATTCTAGGCACTGGCCTTACGGTTCAAGCTTGGTCTAATAAGCTTTATATTTGACTGGAATTCTTTATCTTTGTGATCATCATCATATGATCCAGGCACAATGCTCTGGGTTTTATGATTTGCAATGAAATTCTTGTACCAAGTTGCAGATGATCTTGGAGTCCTTTTCAGTGTCTCGTAATCAACATGGTATAGTCCAAATCTCACTGACTGTCCATATTTCCATTCGAAGTTGTCTAGCAAAGACCATGCAAAGTAACCTCTTACATCTGCTCCTTCCCTGCTCACATAGTCACATGATACACCAACAAATTCAACAGAGACACACATTTCAATTTGAATTTTAATACATTATGTTGTATAGTCTATACCTTATTGCTGCAGCTAGATTTTCTAAGTGACCTGACATGTAGTTTATTCTGGTAATATCGCTTTTATAATCTTCCTCCAGGGGATTTGAATCATAGGAATAGCCATAGCCTATAAAGCATTGGCTAGTTAGAAATGAGAAAATAATGCTTGGAGATTTAATGGAAGGGCTTGCCTAATGAGGTTAATTTTGATGTTACCATTTTCTGTAATGAACATTGGAGTGTTGTTGTATCTGTCTTTAAGATAGATAAGAGTGTTCTTCATGCCTTGTGGGTAAACAACCAGCCACTCAAATGGAGTCTGCATTAGCAATAGAAGCCTCATAAGTTAGAACCACCTTGTCCTTGGTCAATAATGGTCATGCAAGTTTTTAGATGAGATTGAGGTTTGAGGTGCTTACAAGCTCTCCAAGTGGGACACCATTTCTCTCTGCTGTTCGCTGAAATAAACCTTCTGTTCTGGAGGTTCCGGGGTGTTCTTGGCATGCTGGCGATGAGCAGTCTCGGACATAGTAACTTGAGTAATGATTGATGCCAATGAAATCCACTCCTCTCTTGAGTTTTTCTTTGTCAATGCTTGAAAATTTTGGTAAGATGGGTCCTAGAATCTTTTCCATCTCTCTTGGGTACTTCCCCAATATAACTGGGTCTAAAATCCTGCATTATATATTTATAATGTAGTTTAGTTTAGTCTATATATACATTCTAGCAACTTAAGGAAATTCTACCAATTTGTGGTGAATGCTTGAGCTCTTTTCGTTGCTAATTGATCTGCTGTGGAATTACTGAAAGGCTCAAACCAGTCAATATGCAAGACAATGCCAATTTCCCCCCCTTGCTTACTCTGGATTAGACATTGATAAAACAAAGAAAGTAATGTAAGAATTTATTTAAGAAACTATTCTTGTTCTGAATGTGGGATCAAATTACCTGGTATTTTGTTCTGTAAATATCAACAGCAGCAGCATGTGACAGTATGATATTATGGGCTGCAAGAAAAGGTTCCTTCTCTGAATCTCCATCAGTGCAATTCCCAAAAGGAGCAGAGCAACGACATGGTGGGTATATTCCACTACGGTAACTGAATGGGATCTCAAGATTTGGTTCATTGAAAGTTATCCAGTACTTCACTCTATCTCCAAATGATTTAAAACATATGTCCGCAAATATCTGAAAATCTTCCCTGGCATTATTGTCTCAAACATAAGCATGGCGTTTGTGTTAAGTATTAACAACTAATTAATGAGTCTTATGCAAAGGAATTAGTTGGTTACTGTGACTGGGAACTTAGCCAACTGCCATATCTGTCCTCAAGCTCTTGAGGGAAGTCAAAGTGAGACAATGTTACAAAGGGTTGGATACCTGCGAGTCAACAAATAATTTAGTCAAATATATTAAATTATCTAACAATTTGTAACTATTATTTTGGCAAACAATACTGCATGAGAATAATCACGTTATCACGGAATTGAAATAAAACCTTTGAGTAGCAATGCATCTATAAGTCTGTTGTAGTAGTTGATACCCGCCAAGTTGATTTTTCCAAATCTACCTTCTGCTCATCACAGTCATTGAAAAATCCGTTTCTCAATTATAACGCACTATAAGTAATTAAAATAATTTATTAACGCGCTATAAGTTTATTATTATTTTTTCCCTCAAGTTAAAAGCATACTTGGTAGAATTCTTGCCCATGAAATTGAAAACCGGTAACTATTGACTCCGATAGCTTCCATTAGATCTATATCTTCCTGTTTCCATCGCAAATTCCACATACTCAATACAAGTATAATCAATTGCTTGATTTTTATTTTATTTTTGGCATCCGAAAGTATGTTATTATATACACTTGATAGTACATAGTTATTAAATTTTAATCAAACGCTAATTTAATAAACTGGTCATGTAACTAAAACTTTCTTTTCAGAGACTAAGACTAAATTAGTGCTAAATTATGATAATCAAGGGAAACAGTGCACATGCTTTTGGTGGATAAAAGTAGGTGCCTACCTTTTTCAATTATGCTACGGCTACCCAATTTCAACGTTTAAGAAATATATTAAATTATTAATCATGCAATGTTTAAAACAAGAAATGATTACCTACCCCCTATATTTTTTTAATGAGTAATGCTATATGATCTGTTGTTCTCAATATTTGTTATCTACTTAATAAAATTAATTTATTTTTTATCGGCATTTAGTCGGCAATAATTTATGTATATATTTATAGAATTTTATACATAAAAAATATATATAATTTATATTTATATTTACTAAAATTTATATACATATATTAATACAGTTTGTACTTACATATTTTAAAATTTACACAAACAAATTAATAAATTTTTTAAATATAATTTAATATTTATATTAATTAAATAATAACAAAAAAAATACTAAAAATTGCTCTTTCCAAAAATTTTTGTTTTTTTTTATCCTAACACCCTATACAGAAATCGTTAAATAATCTAAAAGATAGGAATCTCCTAACTTTACAACTCAGAAAGCATATATATTGTTTATGTAGAAATATAAATACAAACTAATTAATTTTTATTTTTGTGAGCACATGGAAGATAAAAGAAAATGAAAAAGTATTTTTCTTAAAAATAACCGGAAAATATTGTTACTTCTTTAGCAAATAATGAGAACTAACAACTAATTGTGCAATACACTAATTCTTTTAATATTTTTATTAGTTTTTGTATACATCTACTTAAATACTTATACACACATAAATTAGTATAATTTATACTCACATTATATACATAAATTGAAAGAAAAAAAAATATATACTCATAAATTATTATTTTTTAAAGAATTTCTTTAAATATTGACTTTGACACACTCTCTCTCTATATAAATTTTACGGTATTTATAAATTGGTTATTGGTGTCTAATTTTTATTTAATTTATTTTTTAACAAATTTTAAATTTTTAAAAATTATTTATCTTTATACTTTATAAATAAAACATTAATTTTTAACCCTTTTTAACAATTTATATGCCGACTTTTAAGCACTATAATAATCACCATATTTGACAGTAAATAAAGATAAGATTTATTAAGAAAAACAATTATAGAAGTAAAGTTTAAAAGATTTACCAGATAGCGATGGTACTGATCAACTGCAACATCACCATTGCTTCCATCAACAATATTACCTGCAATAATCATATTCATATTGACCCCCATAATCCCCTCAACCACGATGATTAAATTAGAGAGTGTTGTTGGATTATTATTGACCGGGTTTGTGAGAGAAGACATCCCAGTTGCTGATTCCTTTGCCATCACTCAAGTAAGCACCTTCGTACTACCAACAATACTCACAATTAATAATTTAATATACACACACTGAAAAAAAAATTTCTTAAAGAGGTATAGATTCGGTAAATTAAAAACCTGGTAGGAAGAGGAAGCAGTGCCAAAGAGAAAGTTGCTTGGAAAAGATGGAGACGGATCTAAGTGTTTTGAGATTGCTTCTATGGGAGTGGAGCCACATAATAGTGATAATGTGAAGAATAAGAAGAGGGGTATCTGTATCTTCACAGACACAGCTCTCTCAATTGTAGAAAACACCACCATTATTGGATCCTCCACCTTAGTTTCTTCTGCAGCTTTTATTATTAGCTTGCAAGCTTAATGGCTTGAATGATAAACTAATTAAGTTGACGATTGTTAATTATATTTATGCAAATAATTGAGGTGCTGTTAGTTGAAAAATGCTCACCGCTCACAATCTGAAAGTGACGGAAGAGCGAACTAGTTCATATATAACGTACACGATAAAAATGCCGAATCGTTTTGTATTTACACGTTAATTTCCTACAATGGTAACTCTACTATTTCTTTTTTTAGCAAGTAATTCTCGTATTATCTTGTTTCAATGATTTTGCAAACTTTTGTTCATTTTTTCTCTTTGGTAGAGAAATTATTTTTAGATTTTAGAGTTACAGGATTAATTATATAATCAATAAACAAATAGTTGTTGTACTGAAAAAAGAGGGGGAAAAAATGCCACGTAGTATTTGGATAAGGATCAGAAAAGTTAATTATTTTTTTTGGTGACTAGAAAAGTTAATTATTTGATGGAGAGAAAGGGACCCTATAGAATTCTGCTAAATGCGAGAATGTATATATGATCCTAAAATGTTGTAGTGGTAACGATGAGTGGACACTATTTGCGTGGGAATTATAGTTATGATGTGAATTAAACTAATACTAATACTAATACTAATACTAATATTGATATCATATTTCCCTTGATGAGTTGGCACTATTCAACCCCAATGACATCATGGAAAAAAATTACTATACTAAAAAATCAATCATTAATATATTTATGTATAAATATATATAATTTAATTTATTTTTAATATATATTTATATTTTAATATATATTTTATATTAATAATTAATTTTGGTAACTGATTTTAATATACACATAATACAATTGTAATTGGAGTTAGGGTACCCTAAATCATGAGGCTGGGGACTAATCAGATAATCACAGCCTCATATTGGTTAGGGTATATACGACAAGGTGACAAGTCCCCCCATACCCTATAATTATGACAAGCAACATTTTGTGTTTGGGAGGTACTATATTCCTGCCAGCAAATTTCATGAATGATTGAATATATACACAGCAAGCAAACTTTCTATACAGGCACAACTGCAATAATTAGCTTATTAGACCTACTCACAAATAGTTAGTGAGATCTAATCCAACAAATCCTCTTCTTTTTTGGTAAGTGTAACTAATTTTGGGCTATAGAAATCCTCATTAGTGTACTCACATTCCAGAGTTCGTTCTTAGTCCTTATTGAATCAAAGTAAATTCTTCTCAACCTTAGATTACACGAAAGAAACGAAAATTTCGTCTACAATGACAAAGATCAAAACATGATTAGTAACATCAACTGTTCTCACTATCACTGACAGGCTCATAGTTCTCGCTCCATCCTTGAATAAGCATTCACTTAACTTAGCTTCTGAATTAGGCCTCACTGTTTTGCCTGTTCAAAGAAATAACATAAAAGCTCTCAGTTGTTGTGTTACATTTACAAATTAATAGTGTGACCCTAGTTGATCACTCATTAGACATTAAACCATTCCATTTTATCCATTTTACTTGGCCGGCATAGATAAAATTGACAGTGACTATATATGGTTTTCCTGTGTTGTGCAATATGAAAACTTTCTCAATCATGGGTTTGATTTCAGTGTGTCTCTGAATATTCAAGTAGTACATACAAAGACAAACTAAAAATAGAGGAAATAAGAATGCACCTGTGAATAAAAGAAGGTGCCAAGAATTGCAATGGCAGCACCAAGTGCATTGGAGGGATGAATTGGCGTGTGGAAGATAAGAATGGAAGAGACAATTACTGAAATTCTCTTCATTGTGTTCCCTATGCTAAATGTCAAGGGAGATATTTGATCAAGAGACATGTAAGAGACTTGATTATACAAGTGGTAGAACACACTCTGAGCAACTACCCACCTGAAAAAAATTACAGCCCAAATGTCCTCAAGTATTTTTGACAAAGAAAATTGAACAGTTTAATGTTTGATAGTAATAAGAAAAGAGGATTGATTAGTGATTACCAAACAAAATTTGGACCAATCTGAGAGAGGGCAGTTTGCCAGCCAACAGCCCACATCTTAGGACCCTCCACAAGAATGGCAAAAGGTGTGAGAATCAATAGAGACAATATGGAAAGGCAAGCATAATAGTTCATTCCACTAACAGACATGCCCTTCATTCCCTTCTTTGAGAATATGTTCCTAAACACAAATGCCAAGTTTGATATCATAGCCCCCATAAACCCTGCAAAACACAATCAACCAAAAAAGAGTTCTACTTCTACTTAGACTACTACTTGATCTTGATGAGAATTTAATCAACCTTGCTATACAGTAAATGGCCTTACCGATCATATTAAAATTGAGTTCGGTCACAGCAGCAAGAGCACAACCTCCAATAATTGGCACCAGTGATAAGTAAACCGGTATAGGGAACGATTCGCCGAGCAAGAACCTCGATACTAGGACGCTGAAAGCCGGTTCTCCACTCTTGATGATGTGAGTAAATGACACTGCAACTTTGGACATACTCACAGTAGCTGCAACATGCCCAATGGTGTGTGCTACTGCAACCTGCAGGCACAGACACAGAATTAGTATCAAAGCCATAGATGGTAAACAAAAAAGGGTGATACACTAATATTGGCTTACCGGGAACAAGGCCTTCCAGAAATCCATGTTAACTTTAGGGACATGAGCGAGCTTTGTGGCCCAGGAGATGAACATGATAAGAGAGCCTGCGGCGAGGGACAGAGTGGAAGTGAGCCAAGGGTAAGGAAAAGCATTGAGAACCTTCTTGTTGTATATGTTGAAGACAACGTTCAGTGCCCACCATGTAGCAAAATACAAACCAATCTTGAGCTTCTGAGCCGCCTCTGATGTCCCTGCTGCTTGTGGTTGTGACTTATCTGCCTCATAGGCATGACACTCTGCAACCTTCCTTCTAGGTTTAGTTGACAATGTGAGGTTCTGAGTGCATGGAATAATGTAAAGTGGTTTATGGGAAGAGAAAGAGGGTAGTGCAGTGCTTTGTTGAAGATTTTGAATAGAGGGTGGTAGCCTTGGAACAGGAACACGCTTTCTGCAGGAGAATGCAGCAGAGCCGGCGAGGGGTGAGGGTGCTGTGTACTTTAAGGATGATATCATGGTGGTTTCTGATGGTGTAAAACAAAGAAGATGATGAGTTTGTAGATGTTCATATAATCAACAAAGGGTATTTGTATTTGTATATTTGATGAAACCAATGTGATGTGGATTCTTGTGTCTTACGCATTGATTACTACGAGGAAGCCACATGAGCAACGGTTGACAAGTTTGTTAGCAAAGATACTTTGGAAGGTGACAAGATCGAAGAGGAAGAGATTTTAATGGAATATGGAGACGGATCTTCCTAGGAAACGGATTTAGAATAATCAAGTTTGATTTTATTCTAAATTAATCAAAACTCGTGGTGTCTTTTTAAGTGTAAGTTGGGCCAACGAATTAAAGTAGTCTTAGATCGTTAAGCACTGTTGTTAATCACGATTTTAATTCTCCTCGTAATTGACTGATGCTGCGAACCAGGTTCGGCTGCCACTTGGAGTACAAAGGAAGATGGACGAACAATTGAAAGGAATCTCTTCTCTCTCTCCACACACATATATATACAACGCAAAATGTTGCATTGAAGCAGAAGATAAGGTGCAATGAAAATGAAGTCCCTCTTATATCCGACCCTGTTGTCATTGCTGCGTTGGCACGTGGCGGTGGTATCAGCTGCAATGCTGAACATGGCTAGCGATGAATCGGCCTTGGTTGCCATGAGGGACCATTTTAACTCCTTGGATCCCAACAATGTGCTCGCAAGCAACTGGTCTAGTAGTACCTCAGTTTGCAACTGGATTGGCGTCACATGCGGCTCTTCCCACCGCAGAGTAACTGCCTTGAATCTCGCTTACATGGCTCTTGATGCCACCATCCCTCCGCATCTTGGAAACCTGTCATTCCTTTCTCTCTTGCTTCTTCCCAACAATAGCTTCCATGGTACTCTACCTGCTGATCTAGCTGGATTACGCAGACTGACGATCATCAACCTCAGATTCAACAAATTCACAGGAAGCATCCCGTCCTGGTTTGAATTTCTACCCAAACTAGAATACCTGTTACTGAGAGGGAACAGTTTCTCTGGCACAGTCCCACATTTTCTGTTCAACATGACTTCCCTGCAATCGCTTGAACTTTCTGAAAACAAGTTTTGGGGTCCCTTACCTTCCAACATTTTCTTGTCTCATTCTTTGCAATATGTGTATCTTACTCACAACCAAATTTCAGGAGCTATCCCTTCAGCTATCATCAACAGTTCGTTACTGCAGTTTATTGTCCTCGACTACAACAACCTATCCGGACAACTGCCGGAGCTCATCTTCCACCATCTTCCACACTTGAAAGGGCTTTACGTGTATAGTAATGCCTTATCCGGCGAACTTCCACGCAGTTTGTTTGATTGCAAGCAACTGCAATTTTTATCCTTATCCTACAACACCTTCGGTGGAAACATACCATCTGCCATGGGGAATTTAACAAGCCTCAAAGAGATCTATCTTGGCCATAACAATTTTAGAGGTATCGTATGTTATGCCAATATGACTCTCCGAATTGAGTTTGATTAACTTTATCATTATTTATGCAATTTAACATATGTTGTGGCAGGTGCAATACCAAATGAGATTGGTAATCTACGTAGTTTAGAGATTATGAATCTTCCTTTCGCCAATGTGAGTGGCTACATTCCGCCATCAATATTTAATATTTCTACCCTACAAGAAATTGATGTTACTAGAAATCATTTATCAGGCAGCCTCCCAGCAAGCCTAGGCTCCATGCTTCCAAAACTTGTTAGGCTGTACATGGGGATTAATTATCTCAGTGGAAGAATCCCAAGCTCCTTGTACAATGCCACTATGCTTAATACCATAGATTTGGCTTACAATTCATTTTCTGGATACATTCCAGACATTTTTGGCAGCTTAAGAAGTCTCCAGCTGCTCAATCTTGGTGCAAATAATTTCACAAGTGATTCATCCGATTCAGAGCTAAGCATTATAAATTCTTTGACAAATTGTAGATTTCTCAAAAACTTGATATTTTCTGAAAATCCATTGGATTCTATTCTTCCAATATCGGTAGGAAACCTTTCTACTTCTCTGGTTGACTTGAATCTTAAGAGTTGTTCAATGAGAGGCACCATTCCAGCAAGTATTGGCAACTTGAGCAGCTTGATAAACCTTGACCTTGGTGATAATAATTTTGTTGGAACCTTTCCTACTAGCATAGGGAAATTAATAAAGATACAAGGCCTCTTTTTAGATGACAACCAATTGGAAGGATTTGTTCCGAATCAATTGTGTCAACTAACGAGCTTGTATTCATTTACCGTTAAAAGCAACAAGTTATCTGGCCCTATACCTTCTTGCTTAAGCAATCTTTCCTCATTAAGATGGCTTCGGCTTTCTTCAAATAAATTCAACTCAATACCTTCCACCTTGTGGGGGCTGTCCGATTTATTGCTTTTAGACTTATCTTCCAATAATTTAAGTGGATATCTCCCATTAGATAGTGGAAATCTAAAAGCCATAAGTTGGATTTATTTATCAGGAAATCAATTTTCAGGTAGCATCCCAAGAAGCCTCAGCAATCTTATGAATTTGGTTCTTCTTACCTTAGCAAGAAACAAATTTGAAGGGCCCATCCCAGAATCATTTGGTCGTATGGTAAGTTTGGAACAACTTGACTTATCAGAAAATAACTTGTCTGGTGTCATTCCTAAAACATTGGAGGCACTTGTGTATCTGAAATATTTCAATGTTTCTCACAATAAGTTAAAAGGAAAAATCCCGGATGGGGGACCTTTTGCAAACTTCTCAGCTCAGTCGTTCATGGGGAATAAAGGATTATGTGGTGCTCCACGTTTCCATTTTTCGGAATGTAAAATTGAAAAATCCCGAAAATGGAATGCACATATTGTGTTGACATATATTTTATCTGCAGCAATAGTTGCCACCCTTCTTGTGGCATTCCTTTGCATCCTAAAATTCCGGAAGCACAAGGTGGTCAACAATTCAGAGGTGGATCAATCGGGAGCAAGATGGAGAAGAATATCATACTATGAAATTCAGCAAGCAACAGATAGGTTCAATGATGGCAACTTGCTTGGTGTAGGGAGTTTTGGAAGAGTGTATAAAGGAGAACTCTCAGATGGGACGAACGTTGCAGTGAAAGTGTTTAATCTGGGACTAGAAGGAGCATTCAGGAGTTTCGATGCTGAATGTGAGATATTGCGCAGTGTCCGCCATCGAAACTTAACCAAAATCATTAGCAGCTGCAGCAACATGGACTTCAAGGCATTGATCCTAAGCTACATGCCTAATGGGAGTTTAGAGAGGTGGCTACACTCGGAACACCATGGCTTAAGTATGATCCAGAGGCTAAACATAATGATAGATGTTGCAGAAGCAGTGGATTACCTGCATAATGGTGGTTCTGTACCAATTATACACTGTGATTTGAAACCCAGCAACATATTACTAGATGAAGACATGGTTGCCCACGTGACTGATTTTGGCATTGCAAAATTGCTGAGTGGGGATGACTCCATCACTCAAACCATGAATCTAGCCACAATAGGCTATATGGCCCCTGGTGAGTTTCTTATTTAATCTTATGCTTTATGTAATAAACCTTGATAGCAATCAGCTATGAATCTAATAAAATTTGTTTTGTTTTCCACTTTGTTGTTTTTCTTCTTATTCTGCAGAATATGGACTTGAGGGAAGAGTGTCTAGGCAAGGTGATGTGTATAGCTATGGAATTTTACTTATGGAGACCTTCACACAGAAAAAACCCACTGATGAAATGTTTGTGGGAGAGTTTAGCATCAAAGAGTGGGTGAAAATGTCATGCCCTGATTCACTACTTGATATCATTGATGCAAAATTATTGGTGGAAGAAGGAGAAACAGATACTAAACAGGACTGCTTGTTGTCTATAATGACTTTAGCTCTGAATTGCTCAGCTGAGTCTCCGGGTGAAAGGACAAGAATGAAAGACGCTATGAATGCTCTTAAAAAGATTAAAAGATTACTCTTGAACTAAAATATATGCTTAAGTGTTCGGCTCAATTTACATATTTAGAATCATTTTTAGAAGTTCTCGTAACCCCTTTTGGTTAAGATGTAACTTCTCATTTTAACCAAATTACTTCAATTATATGCATTGCGAATTGGGATCGTGTTTCACCCGCACATACCGTAGTTATTTTTTCAAGAAAAAAAAGGAAGGCCTAGGCTAGAGATTTATTTCATATATATATATATATATATATTTGTTTTAAGTAAAGATAAAAAATGATTTTTCTTTTTATTTTTTGAGTAAAGGACAAATAGGTCCCTGACTTTTTTTTTCGCGGACATTTTCATCTTCAAGGATTGGAAAATACATTCATGTCCCTGACTCTTCCAAAACGCGGACAAATTGACCCCTCCGTTAAACTGACTCCGTTAGACTCAACGGAAAACGTTGACATGGCTCCCGTTGCATGTAGCTTTTCAAAACAGGACATATTAGTTCTCTCACACCAAAACGTGTAGCTTTTCAAAACAGGACATATTAGTCCTCCCAACTCAAAACGACGTCATTTCACCCAAACCCCCAATCTTTCACATTTATGAGCCATAATCCTTCCACAGATCAGCCACCTCCAACTCCAACCACCTCATGTGCCCCTGACTCCCTCTTCCACCACCACCTACGCTGCCCCTCCTCTCCTTGCCCTATTTTCCTCCCTCTCTACCTCTGTCATTTTCTTCTTCCTTCGTCCTTTTTCCCTTCCATTCTTCTTCCTCGGCCCCTGCTTCCATCACCGCCGCACAGCCGCGCTTCCGTCAGCCACCATCAACGCCGGCGACCTCCTCCTTCCTCTCGCACTAGCACCGCTTCCAGCAATAACCCATCCGGTGAGGCGGATCCAAATTCTTGCGGCGGAGACACTGTCACCGGCCAGAATCGCAAGTTCTGTCCGCCGCCACTTACGCCGCGATTGCAACAGAGTTCCAAGTCCCGGTCGAGCCTGCCGCCCCTCCAGCCGCTTTTGATAGCCCGGCGGAGCCTCGATGAGTGGCCGCAAGCGAGATCAGATGACATTGGGGAGTGGTTGCCCCCACAGCCGCCGTTGACCCTCGGTGGCGGCATGAGAGGTAATCCTGGTGAAAGATTGAATCTTGATCTCTCCTCAATTCAGATGAACAATAATAGGAATTGCAATAATGGCAGTAATAGTAGTGGTAATAATAATAGTTGTAACAATAATGGTGTTAGTAGACTCTTGAAGAGGGATAGAATTGTATTTTTTGATAAGGAGTGTTCAAAGGTTGCTGAACATGTTTACCTTGGTGGTGATGCTGTTGCTAAGAATAGGGATATATTGAAACAGAATGGGATCACTCATATCTTGAACTGTGTTGGTTTTGTGTGCTCCGAATATTTTAAGGCTGATTTTGTGTATAGAACATTGTGGCTTCAGGATAGTCCTTCAGAGGATATTACTAGTATCTTATATGATGTGTTTGATTACTTTGAGGATGTTAGGAAACAAGGTGGTAGGGTGTTTGTGCACTGTTGTCAAGGTGTGTCTAGGTCTACTTCGTTGGTGATTGCATACCTCATGTGGAGGGAAGAACAGAGCTTTGATGATGCTTTTCAGTTGGTGAAGGCTGTAAGGGGTATTGTCGATCTAAATATGGGGTTTGTTTGCCAGTTGTTGCAGTGCCAGAAGAGGGTGCATGCAGTTCCTCTTAGTCCTACCTCTTTGCTTAGGATGTATAGGATGACTCCACACTCGCCTTATGATCCTTTGCATCTCATCCCCAAAATGTTAACGGATCCTTCGTCTTCCGTATTGGACTCCAGGGGAGCTTTTTTTGTACATATTCCCACTGCAATATTTGTTTGGTGATTAGAGGAAAGTGGGCTGCTATGATGTTGATTATGAAGTTTTCCAAAAAGCTATTGTTGGAGGTTTTGTGCCACCATTTCCATCATCAGAGGATGAACATGAAACCCATCTTCCTGCAAGAGAGAGTAGTTGGAGTGCCTTAAGGCGTAAAGTTTCCTCTTCTCATATGAAGGAGATTGTCACAGCCCATAAGTCATCCCTCCCAAGGGTTTATTCCGATTCCATGTTGTGTATTCATTCAACAAAAACTTCATCTCCATCCTCATCATCTATATCATCATCTTCGCCCTCGTATCATCATCTAATGGGAGTAAGGGAGTGAGAAAGGGAAGAAGACGCGAAAAGAGAGGAAGGAGGAAGTCGCCGGCATTGATGGTGGCTGACAGAGGCGCCGCTATGCGGCAGTGATGGAGGCAGGGGCCAAGGAAGAAGAATGGAAGGGAAAAAGAACGAAGGAAGAAGAAAAGGCAGAGAAATTCGAAACAGGATTGGGGGAGGTTACAAAAATGGCATCGTTTTTGTCTCCAAAAACTTATATGTCCGGTTACGAAATGCTCCAGGCCTCCGTTACGGCCACCTCAGCGCCACCTCTGCCAGCTCATCCTTTTCCGTTCAGTGCAAACGGCTGAATTCAATGGAAGGACATAAATGTCCACGTTTTTCAGGAGTCAGGAACTTGAATGTATTTTCCATTTCTTGAGGACGAAAATGTCCGCAAAAAAAAAAGGTCAGGGACGAAAATGTCCTTTATTCTTATTTTTATTTTGGAGTGCCGTACACAATTTGCTAAAATATAGTGGCTTTTGTTTAAATTTCCTTGGTATAGGAGCCATTATGCTAAAAGAGAAACTGTAGAAGATATCAAATGAATTATCAGCTCCAAGCACAATCAAATGGCAAAAAAAAATAGAAAATATATGACTAAAATTTTTTTCATTTTTATCACATTTTGTTTCGGCACATACTTTTTTTTTTAATTTTTTTTGAGTAGTTGAGACTTAATGGTTAATAAATAAATATTTTTTAGTTTAATTGATAATATTTTTATAAATAGAATAATTTTTGTATTATATAAAAATAACAACTTTAATATATATTTTTTATTTTTTTAATTCTATTTTTATTTTTTTGTTATGGTATCAAAACACTTAGAACTTTGTTAATATCCATTAATAGTGAAAACTCTTTTTTGAAGTAAAAGAGCTCAACACAATAAAATGAAGCAATAAAATAGAAAAAAATTTAACAGCAAGTATAACAATTTAACACATGGTCATTCCCGGCATTACATCAACAACCGTTAGGATCAATTCTAATCCACTCTTTGTAATTCATAAGCGACCTATTGATAATTTCCGTTATTCCTACTTCTTAACTTCTAAAAATTTTGTTATTCTTTTTCATCCATATATGCCAAAACCCAATAACAAAGCTCTCGCAATAGATGACAACACTTTAAATCCTTCTCAAAATCCAAACCGTCCTTACTATATACATCCAAGCCAGAGTCCTACATCAATTCTTATTTTTTCAGTATGGCTTTTGACAGGTTCAATTTCAGCTTCTCCTGCAAATGATCCCCTCTCTTCATCTTGGGAAAGATGCAATAACCTAATACTTTTTTGGTTCTTTCACTCAATATCTCCCTCAATCACACAAAGTGTTATCTATCTTACCTCTCCTTCATCTGTTTGGCAAGATCTCCACAATCGTTTTTCTCAAGTAATACCACAGGAGTTGGTTATCATTCCCATGAGCATTAACGGATTAAGTAAGCAATAGTCAATTAATTATTCTAGTCAGACAATCAAAATTTAGTTTTTAGAAAGCTTTAACATAAACAGTAAAATAGGCAAAAGTAAACAGTGAATACTAAAAAGATGATATGATTAAAAGAGTTAAGATTTTAGAGATGTCGAGACTTAACCAATATTTTTCACTTTCCACATTGATCATGCAAAGATACATCTATGGCAAATCATTAATAATCAAACATCAATCTCTTGATAATTTGATTTCTCTTTAACCTAATTAATCGTTAATTTCTTAGTCAATTATTTAAGAAAGCATAAAGTATCGTTTTTGTCTCCAACGTTTGGGGTAAGTCCTAAACTTGTAAATCGTCCTATTTAAATCCCAATGTTTTAAAATTGGCTCAATGTTGTCCTACCGTTAGAGATCCGTTAACAGAATTGACGGCCGGATAAAATTGAGACGATTTTGAAACGTTAGGGACTTAAATAGGACGAAAACGTTGGGGACAAAAATGATTCATAGAAATAAATTTTAATTTTATCTTTCAATAATATTAATTTTTTACGGTACATAATTATTCAATTATTTTTTAATCACGTCTAAGTAAATTACAGTTAATCACATTACTTTCATTCTAAATAAATTTATTTTTTTTAATAATTTTACTCTTCAAAATTTTTACTCATCATGAAATATTTGTAGAATGACTAGTACATAAACTTGCAAAAAAGAAAAAAAAATGATACACATACAATAAAGTATAAAGTATACCTTTTGTCTCTAATGTATCGAAATTCTTTACCGTTTAATTTAGTTAAAATTTATTTCTAATTTTATTCTTCAATAATATCAAATTTTTGCGGTAGCTAATTATTCAATTATTATTTTATTTTATTTTTAATCACAGTATTTTTTCTAAGTGAATTTATTTTTTATTAAGAGCAAAATAAAAAAATAAACAACAATGCTAGGGAACCAAGAGGGTATCAGCCAAATGCCTCTGGGTGAATCTAAAACCTCTACATGGATGGTGCTTATGCTAGGCATTAGAATGTTTCTTTTCTTTGTAAATTAGATGGTTCTGAATCTATTTTTTGAATTACAAATAAGTCAACATATATTGATGTTTCTTCTGCTAAGTATCAGAATATTTCTTTTTCATACTAAATGGATGTTCTTTTATATATTTTTTGAATGTTTTTGTATGGCAAATGTGAATATCTTTATTTTTTTTAAAATTTCATAGTTTTTTTTAAATCCTTTAAATATAAAATATAACTCAATATTTCTTTTGTTAAGCATTAGGATGTTTTTTTTTTCATATTAAATAAATATTTTTTTTATATTTCTGTAATTGTTCAAGAACAACTCGTGTTCCACCACTCCTTCCTTATCCTTGAAGCTGAACCAAGTGCAAGGTAAAGACCGATTGGATGCGATGAAATCGCGATTTGACCGATTCGAAGACTTGTGCCTATAAAAACCTTCATCTCCTTCGTTCTTTCCTTTCCAAAGTTTGATGAAAGCTTCTTCTTTGAATTCGAATCTGAACCCGAGTTTTTTGACTTGGAACGAACAATGGCCGTTCCTGATTGTGATTATGCTTCTTTCAAGGTGAAGGACCTTCCAGATCTGATTCTGTTTTGTCGATCAGGTGAAATCTACACACTATTTCTCAGTGTGTGCCAGAAAGCCTCCTTAGTTGATGGTATCATAGTGAATACCTTCAATGATTTGGAACCAGAGGCCATGAGAGCTTTACACAAGGGTTCTCATCCTTCTTGTTCTATTTTTCCGGTTGGACCCATCGTTGCTCAACCCAACCAAAATCAAGATGAGAAGATTCATGAATGTGTTGCATGGTTGAACCATCAGCCATCGAAATCTATGTTATATATATGTTTCGAGAGTGGTAGAACACTCTCTCAGGAGCAAGTGAATGAGATAGCATTTGGATTGGAATTGAGTGGACAAAAATTCTTGTGGATATTTTTAGAGGTAGGTAGGTTAATGTGGAAGAAAAGAGTAAGGTTTTTATAAGCTTTGATTAGGTTTACTTAATGAGTTTGAAATTTTTTAAATTTTGAATTTAAAATTTTAAAATTAATTATTAATAATTATAATTAATTGAGTTGTTCACTTTTTGGCTGATTAGACACTTGGTTCCTATACTTTTTCAAAAATAAATTAAATAATTATTTGATGTAAATAAATTAGAATTATTATAGAAAAAATTAAAATTTATTAAAAATTAAAATTATTGAAATTATTAAAAAAAAAGATTTTTTTAACTTTTTAATAAATTTTAAGAGTAAACTACCATTTGTACCTACAAAAGTTGAAAACGCTGACATATCTACCCATAGAAAAAAGAAATTACCATTTGTACCCATAAAACATGAGTTTCGCACAACAAAAATATCCAAACACTAAAAAATTATCTAAAAACCCCAAAATACCCTTATCATTACCACTGCTACCATCATCTCCCATCTCTCTCTTCGCATCACATGAACACTCTCCGATCTAACCTCCATTTCTCTGCCACAAACCACCTCTGCCACAAACCACCTCATTGCCACTCCTTTATCACCATAACCTTCACCTTTGGAGGAATCAAAATCAACCCAGAGAGAAATTTGAAATGGATGACGATGGGTGAGAGTCAAAATTGGATCTTGGTTTCAGCTGAATCTGAAGCTGTTTGAGGGAACAAAACATTGAAAAGGGTGTCATGGAGAAAGCTAATAGAAATAGGGCGAAAAAGAACACAGATCCAAGGTGAGAAGAGAGTGAGGAGAGAGGATCAAATCTGAACAATCAAATACAGAAGTCTCATGTATTTGGATTTCCTTTTTCTGGGAGAAAAGAAAAATGGTAAAAGAGATAGAAAGAGAGAGAGAGAGCTCACCGCGATTTTGGTTCGCAAAGGGGACCGCGGTGGCGGCGGCTGGCGCGGTGGCCCGTCAGGGGCACTGGTTCGGTGATGAGGAGAAGGTAGCCCCGGTAGGTGAGGGTGGTCGGCGGTGAAAAGAGGAGAAGGGGGCACTGTGGCTCTAGGGTTGCTAGCGGCGGCGAAGCAGGGGCGGGGTGGGTGCGAAGGTCCTCTGGTCGGCAAGACCGAGACAGGAAAGTAGAGAAGGAGGGGTGGTCACTGACAAGGGTCTCTGACGCGGTAGGCTCTGGTTTGAAGCCGATGGTGATGGTGGCAAGGAGAAGCTGGTGCGGTGCTCCTGGGATGGCGGAGGTCCGCGATGTTGCTAGCGGAGAAGGGTGAACGATGATGAGGAGGGTGAGACGGTGGTTTGTGGTTGATGCTGGGATTGGGTGGCTGTGAACATTGAGAGAGAGAGGAGGGAGGATGAGGAGGGTGAGACGGTGGTTTGTGGTTGATGCTGGGATTGGGTGGCTGTGAACATTGAGAGAGAGAGGAGGGAGATGATAGTGTGGAGAGAAGGGTAATTTAGGGATTTTAGATAATTTTTTAGGGTTTGGATAATTTTGCCTGTAAAAATAATTTTTTATGGGTACAAATGGTAATTTCTTTTTTTTATGGGTAGATATATCAGCGTTTTCAACTTTCGTGGGTACAAATGGTAGTTTACTCAAAATTTAATCTTTTCTTCAATAATTTAATCTGTATATAAACTATTTCAATTACCCGTGTATTATTATTAATTCAATCAATTATTTCAACTAATTAATTCAATCAATTATTTCTTAATTTATTTTTTTGAATTCAATAAATCAAATAAAATCGATTATACTAATTGATTTGATTAATTCTTAAAAATATTTTTATTTTATTTATTTAAATACATGAGTTATAACTAATTAGTTATTTAATTTTATTAGGATAAATATCAAGTTCTATTCCTAATATAAAATATACAAAATTTTATTCCTTCCATTTTTGTTTTACCACTATAAAAGATCATATATGCTAGAAAAAAAATATCATTTGTTTACCAATTCCTCCTTCATTGGGTAGTTTTTACAACAATTCTTTTTCTTCCTATGAGGCGTCGTCGCAAGAAGGCAACTATGTGGACACAAACCACCACACACTCTCCAACTCCCGTGCTCATCATTCAAAGCAATATATGATATGTTATCCATGAGACATTTATAAACCATGGTGTTATCATGTATGCATAAATAAAAAAATTTCGTATTTAAACTTAAATCATTTATCTGTTTGTGTGGTATATTGTGGTGTAAAATTACTTTTAATTTGTGTTGTACAATGATATTATGGTCTAATTTAAGTTTTTACTTTAGAACTGTGTTATGATTTTATTTCATCATTTTCTCTTAGATATCAAGTTGACGTATTTTTATTTATTATTATTGAAATGGATGTAATATGAAATTCATAAAAAAAAAAAAACTCACACTGAATTTATTTTATTGTAGTCTTCTATCTCTTCTATTTCATTTTGTTTTCTTCTTATTCATTTTATTTTTTTTAAATATCATATAATTTATTATAATTTATACTAATTAATTAATTATAATTCATTATATCAATTAGTTTGATTTATTAATTTATAAATATGCATGATAAAATAGATCATTTGTTACTTATAACGTTAATTCTTCTAAAATCTAAATATGAATAATTATATTTTTACTTTTTGTTATGAACAAAATATTATTAATAATTAACCACTCATACTTTTTAATCAAAGTATTTGGATAATTTTTATATTTACTAATATTAATTGTTGATTATTTTTCGTAAATAAATTGTATTATAATTTTATGTTAGTTCATAATTGATTAACGATTGATGTTCATGAAGCTATGTTACTCTAAATTTTATATTTTAGAAATATTTTATTTAAATGTAATTTTTTAAAATAAAAAATATATAATTTTTAATAATATCATATTTTTACTTTTTTTTTTAATTATTCTAAATGAATATTTTATCGAATACTAATTAAAGTCATCCTTCCATTTGCTTTTACTAATCTATTATCTAACTATTATATAAAATTAAAATCGTATTAATAAATTTAATATTAAGTTAATTTGGCTTTTTATTTAGAGCGTTTTTCGATTTTTTTAGTCTAATCAACCAAAACTATTCAATTATAAATAGTCACTTCTATCTTATTTTAAATTATTGACTAATTAAAACTACTAAAATTTAATAATAATATTTTGTTTTATATTTTTATATTTAGTCCAATCCATCTAAACTATATAATAATCACTTCAATTTTTATATTTTTATAATGTAATACTACATATAGTAATAGTAAAATAACATAGTAAATTGTCATATTTTAATATTAAATATAAAATTAATACGTAAAAAAATCTACTTAATATACTAAAATTGGATTTTTTTCTTAGAATGAAAGTGAGGTGTCAATTTCTTATGAATTTATTTTTTCTCCAAAATGAAAGTATTATTCTCTCTTCTAAATTTATTTCATAAAAATATCTTTATTATAATTATATTACAATTAATATTTAATGAATAATGTATAATTATATTAATTTAGAAAAATATCTTTATTATAATTATATAAAATCAATATTTAATACATTATCAACTAATGAAAGTGAGATATCAATACATTATTAAACTAATTATCAATCATCAATATTTTTAATTATTCTAATTGTATTAATTGATATAGTTATAATTCTCATTCATGTGCAATAATTTTATTAGTAGATAGTTGATACACACATTAATGATGACTCATTTAATTTGATATCAATTAGTAGATAATAATAATAATAATAATAATAGAAAAGGTATATATGTACATGCATTGTATTTTAAAAAAGTAAAACATATTTTAAAAAAGATTGAAGTATCAATAATAAATTGTGATTGATATCAATATTAATAATTAATTTTTATAATTATTTCTATCTACTAAAAATTACATATAGTATTTTTTATGTGGTATAAAAAAGTTGTGATTCATAACATTTTTGTGAAATTTTATTTCATGGACACAAAATCAATTATTTAACAAATTGAATTTTAATTAATATGTTTTATTTTCTACTCCTATTTTTATTCATTAATTATTTTATTTTTTATATTTACAGTAAATATTGAACGTAAAAAAAATATTGATTGTTATATATTTTATTTATTTAGAATCATAATTAAATTTGATATAATTGTACAAGTATCTACAATTAATAATAACAAGATACTATATTTTAAGTTGTATAATATAATAAAAAAGAACGTAGCAATTTATATCTGCTTTCTATATAGCAATAATATTATATATATTTATATATCTCCTCTTTTAGCTCTTTTCTAAAAATATTGGCATATAATTAATGTAGATAACATATATATTGAGTAAGTATTTCCATTGAATTAATCATAAAGGTTAATAAAATATAATGGCATAATTTTCATCTAATTGTAGCAAGTATCTCTATTAAAAATATTGACTAATTATTACCGTGTATAATTAATGTGTGTGTATATATATATATATAGTAATAGTGAATTTTTACAATTATTTATCATTTAGAGAATTCATAATTCAGACATTGTTCTTTTTTTATTTTTTATTTTTCATACCTAATGGCTGCTAGCTACGATTCTATCAATAGTATTATCTATGGTAGATTATGTGATGAAAAAGTTTGGAAAATAAAGGCAAGAATTATAAGGTTATGGAAAGTCTCATCCAAATTTGACAAGAGCAAGACGGCTTACATAGAAATGGTTCTAATGGATGTTAAAGTTAGTCGATTATTTTTCATGATTCTTTCAAGTGATGTTAGGTTCAATTTATAAATATTTTTTGTTTGTATTTTAAATTTATTTGATAAGTAAACCATTGCAATCAAAGACAGTGCCATTTAATAGTTTTATAAGTGCTAATAGTTTTTATATTTAATTTGTTTTACAGTGTGATAAAATTCATTCTTCAATCAAGAATTATTTGGCAAAGATCTTTGAGAATGAACTTATTGAGGGGAAGGTCTATGTCTTCTCAGATTTTGTAATTGAGGAATCAAGCGAAATTTATATTCCGACTGCACACGTATGTAGAATAATTTTTAAGAAGGAGTCACGTATAATAAATACGGTCGATGATCGTAGAATTCCTGACAATCATTTCAATTTTCTTGCTCATGCTGATATATTGAAGTAAACAAATGAACAATCCAACTTATTTGGTACGTAGTTAATTTGTATTAATCTACACAAAACTTTTTTTTATTTTATTTTTTGCAAAAAAAATCATATAATAGCATCATTTTATCGATAACATAAATTTTAATAGTTTATTTATGCAAATATTTAAAATTGTATTGCGACTTTTTTAAAGGTATATCCTTTTATTAATATATTGTTAGTTTTATCGTTTAATATAAAATAAATTGATAATTTTTTTTAATTTATAAGTAATTTATTATGTTATTCATTTATTTGTCCTTAATTTGATGCTTTTAATTTTTTTTAATTAGATGTTATTGGACTCTTGACTGAAAAAAAAGAGCTTATATCATGATCAAAAATAGGAAGAAGTGACCATTACATTGTGGTTGATCTTCATGATTTAGAGTATGTAAAATTTTAATATTTCACAATAAAATTTTGTTTTGTAACAATTATCTATACATATGAAAAATATTTTATCTTTTTTATTATATATTACTACTTATTTCTTTTAATTCTTGCTTTTATTTAGAAATAAGAAAAAATAAGGTGCATACTGTGAGATCAATTTACAATCTAATTATTCAATTATCTACGTGATCACCAAACAATCAAATACGTACTTATTCTCCCATTTGCAAAATTTAACAAAGACATTGATAAGCATATTGGTTTATTTTTTATTTAACATATTTATTTATGTTATATTTGTAATCATATTATATCTATTTTTATGAATATATCTTTTTAGAAAATACTCTTAGTATTAGCATATGGTGTATTAAATAAATATTAGTGGTTTTAAATTATGCAAATGTTTAAAATTGTATTGTGACTTTTTTAAAGGTATATCATTTTATTAATATATCGTTAGTTTTATCGTTTAATATAAAATAAATTGGTAAAAAAATTTTAATTTATAAGTAATTTATTATGTTATTTATTTATTTGTCCTTAATTTAATACTTTTAATTCATTTTTTTTCAATTAGATGTTATTAGACTCTTGACTGAAAAAAAAGAGCTTATATCATGATCAAAAATAAGAAGTGACCATTATATTGTGGTTGATCTTCATGATTTGGAGTATGTGAAATTTTAATATTTCACAATAAGATTTTATTTTGTAACAATTATCTATACATATACAAAATATTTTATCTTTTTCATTATATATTATTACTTATTTCACTTAATTCTTGCTTTTATTTAGAAATGAAAAAAAATAAGGTGCACACTGTGAAATCAATTTACAACTCAATTATTCAATTATCTATGTGATCACCAAACAACCGAATACATATTTATTCTCCAATTTGTAAAATTTAATAAAGGCATTAGTAAGCATATTAGTTTAACTTTTTATTTAACATATTTGTTTATGTTATATTTGTAATCATATTATATCTATTTTTACGAATATATCTTTTTAGAAAATACTCTTAGTATTAGCATATGATGTATTAAATAAATATTAGTAGTTTTAAATTATTTATTATTTATTAGAGAACTTTGTGCATTAGAATTCTCTAATAATTTGTTGTTCATTTTAAGCTCATTTTGATATGTTCTTACTTCACGGTAAAACAACATATAAAAATTTGTTAGTGAAAAGTATTACTAAGTTATTTATGGTCACATTAAGTATACATGTCTGATTTACTGAAAAAGGTAAATTATTAAAACTGATTAATAACTATTTTAGAATTGATATACTTAACACTAAATTAAGAAAAAATGAACAATACATAACATATTACTTTTTTATTAGTTAAATTATTATAATTCAAATTAATTTTAATAAAACAATTTAAAATTATAATTTCAATCTTATCACGTGCATGATACGGGTTATTACACTTGTAAATTATATAATAACCCAATTTACAAGTGTAATATGTTTAATTATTGAGGAAGAAAAATATTTTACACGGGTAATTATTAGAATTATTTATGAAAATGAGCTTTATTACATATAATATGTAATATGTAAGTCGATCTTACCTACATGAACCCAGTTTTAGAAAGGTATATTAATTTATTAAAATTAATATACCTACATGAATGAAGGTATATAATTATCTCAAAGACAATTCTTCAAGACGACTTACATATTATTTTTTATAAAGAACTTATTTTACACGGGTAATTATTAGAATTATTTATATATATGTATATATATTAAAAAAACTATCGTAATATATATATATATATATATATATATATATATTATTTAACAAAATTAATATATATGTATATATAAATAAAAAAATTATTATAATTTCTGAAAATTATACATAACTCTTTTTTTCTCAAATAAATTTATTCTAGTGTTAAATTAAAATTAAATGCACATGATAATTAGAGTAATAAAATTTATTTTAGAAAAATATCTTTAATTAATATAAAATAATATGTTTTGGATTATTTTAGAAAGGTATATAATGTTTTGGTTAATAAACTTTTATAAAAGCTATTAGCATTTACAAAGATATTAAAAAGATATTGGTTGATTTTGTGCTTCTGTATTAGTTTATATGTCTTCTCAAATTTTTTGATTGAAGAATCAAGTGGAATTTTTCTACATTAGGATTCTCTATTAATTTGTTCTTCATTTTGAGCTGATTTTGATATGTTCTTACTTCAAAACAAAACAACATATAAAACTTTGTTGGTGAATTTAAGTATTACTAGATTATTTATAATCATATTGAGTATATATGTCTGATTTATTGAAAAATATAGATTAAATATCTATTCTATAGTTAATACAATTAACACTACATTAAGAAAAGAAAAACAATGCATACAAGTTATTTTTTTTATTAATTAAATTATTATAATTAAAATTAATTTTAACACAACAGCTTAAAATTATAATTTCAATCTCATCACGTGCATGGCACGGGTTATTACACTTGTATAAAATATAACTGAATATTTATTTTGTTAAGCATTAGGATGTTTTTTTCATATTAAATAAATATTTTTTTTATATTTCTGTAATTGTTCAAGAACAACTCGTGTTCCACCACTCATTCCTTATTCTTGAAGCTGAACCAAGTGCAAGGAAAAGACCGATTGGATGCGATAAAATCGCGATTTGACCGATTCGAAGACTTGTGCCTATAAAAACCTTCCTCTCCTTCGTTCTTTCCTTTCCAAAGTTTGATGAAAGCTTCTTCTCCGAATTCGAATCCGAACCCGAGTTTTTTGACTTGGAACGAACAATGGCCGTTCCTGGTTGTGATTATGCTTCTTTCAAGGTGAATGACCTTCCAGATCTGATTCTGTTTTGTCGATCAGGTGAAATCTACACACTATTTCTCAGTGTGTGCCAGAAAGCCTCCTTGGTTGATGGTATCATAGTGAATACCTTCAATGATTTAGAACCAGAGGCCATGAGAGCTTTACACAAGGGTTCTCATCCTTCTCGTTCTATTTTTTCGGTTGGACCCATCGTTGCTCAACCCAACCAAAACCAAGATGAGAAGATTCATGAATGTGTTGCATGGTTGAACCATCAGCCATCAAAATCTATGTTGTATATATGTTTCGGGAGTGGTGGAACACTCTCTCAGGAGCAAGTGAATGAGATAGCATTTGGATTGGAATTGAGTGGACAAAATTTTTTGTGGACATTTTTAGAGGTAGGTAGGTTAATGTGGAAGAAAAGAGTAAGGTTTTTATAAGTTTTGATTACGTTTACTTAATGAGTTTGAAATTTTTAAAATTTTGAATTTAAAATTTTAAAATTAATTATTAATAATTATAATTAATTGAGTTGTTCACTTTTTGGCTGATTAGACACTTGGGCTGCGTTTGTTTCTAAGAATAGAATAGGACAAGACACTGATGGACAGAGACACAAAATTTTGTGTTCTTGTATTCTGTTTGGTGATAAATTAGAACAAATTATGAAAATTTAATTTATTCTCATTTTTTTTCATTCAAAAAATTTGAGATGAAAAATATAACAATAAAAAATTAACAAGAATAATGAAAGAAAAAATAAAAAACAAGTTGTGTCTCTTGTTAGTGTCTCTGTGTCCTTCCTGTCAGGATGGACACAAAATATACTAATTCAGTGTCTCTGGACACATTGTTTCTGTCCATGTCTCCTCTGCCAAACACGATTTTGTGTCTCAGTGTCCCTGTCTCAGTGTTCTGTCTCTATAAACAAATGCAGCCTTGGTTCCTATACTTTTCTAAAAATAAATTAAATAATTATTTGATGTAAATAAATTAGAATTATTATAGAAAAAATTAAAATTTATTAAAAATTAAAATTATTGAAATTATTGAAAAAAAGATTTTTTTAACTTTTTAATAAATTTTAATCTTTTCTTCAATAATTTTGATTTTTTTACGACAAATAATTATTTAATTAATTTTTTAATTTTGTTCTTAACAAAAAATAAATTTACTTAAAAAAATAATGTGATTAAAAATAAAATAAAAGAATAATTGAATAACTATGCATTGTAAAAAATTGATATTATTAAAGAATAAAATTAAAATTTATTTCTATGTATGGTTTTTATCCTTAACGTTTTCGTCCTATTTAAATCCCTAATGTTTTAAAATCGTCTCAATTTTGTCCTCTCGTCAATTCTATTAACGACAACAATGAGCCAATTTTAAAACGTTAGAAACTTAAAAAAGACGATTTAAACGTTAGGGACAATTTTAGAACTTATCCAAACGTTGGGGACAAAAACATACTTTACTCTTTAAAATAAGAATTTTCTCGAGTTGATTGATGTTACCTATCAAATTTAATTTCAAAACTTAAGAACTTTGAGAATAAGTTTTCAAACTTAATTGAAGTAAAACATGTGTCACTGCTGACAGTACTAAGTACTAACATTACTCTTTCCTCCATGCCTTATTCAGCCGGGCCTTATCAACAAATGCAACAGGGTCCGTGTCTGAACTTGCATCAGTCTCCTATGAGTGGAAACAACACTGATAGGGAAGGTTTATCACCTCCATTAGGGGGGAGGAATGATCTTGCAGGAGACATAGGGGATCCATTACAAAAGCAATTCGAATTCCCTATGAACAGGTATTTTCTGTTTCTTGTGTTCATCAAAAGCATTGATATATTTGTTTAGTTAGGCGTGTTCCATGTAGTGTTATATTTTATATATATAGTATTTAGCCAATCATATTCTTCATGTGTCTATGACAAATTAAAAAATAGTGTGTAATAACTATGTGTTTATAGCTAATTAGGACTGCTGCTTTTTGTAATAGATTATATTGTGGCTTGTATGCGGTTTTTTCAGGAGTGATGATGAGGATGAGTATGGTGTATATCAGTTAGACTCCGAGATGAGACATTATCCTCAGGTGAATATCTACTATGGACAGGCTGAGTTCGAAGGAATAAGCAACACTGATGGCTCGCAGAAAGTGCATCCTGATGCAGATAACGGTAATGCAAATCTCACTTCAGAGAACGGATTCGACACACAGGGTTTAGAAAGAAACACAGCAGTTGGGAAGAGTGAGGATGAACCTTATATATATGAAAATGAAGCACCTTCCTCACTATATGTTTCAGAAGATGTTGATGCTGAACCTGTTGATTTTGAAAATAATGGACTTCTCTGGCTCCCTCCTGTACCAGAAGATGCAGAAGACGAGCGAGAAACTTTTTTTATTGATGAAGATGATGAAGATAATGACGGGAATGGGAATGCCATTGATGACTGGGGATATCTGCGCAATTCAAACAGTTTTGGAAGTGGAGAGCATCGCCACAAGGATAGGACAAGTGAGGAGCAGAAGAAGGTCATGAAGAATGCAGTAGATGGACATTTTAGGGCATTGGTGGCTCAGCTGTTACAGGTCGAAAACCTACCTGTTGAAGACAATGATGAAAACGTTTGGATGGAAATAATCACATCTCTCTCGTGGGAAGCTGCTACTTTATTGAAGCCAGATACTAGCAAAAGTGGAGGGATGGACCCAGCTGGTAATGTGAAAGTCAAGTGCATTGCTTGTGGCAGCCGCATTGAAAGGTAAATGCTATAATTTATCTGATTTTCTGCACGTGATTTCTATGTTGTCATACTTATCAGGTTTTCTTTTCTACAATAGGGTTGTTAAAGGAGTTGTTTGTAAGAAGAATGTGGCTCATCGTCGCATGACATCAAAAGTTGATAAACCTTGCTTGTTGATCCTTGGAGGGGCTCTTGAGTACAGGCACTCAAAATGTGCCTTCAATTGATCATCTTTCATCACCAAAGTTGGGTTACTGTGAAGCTTTTCATGTTGAAAATCTGAGCAGTGCTGCTGCTCAAGGTAGTAAAAAACCAATGAAAACATTTATGTTTTTTGACCGCTGCCCAAAGCCATTGGGTTGCACAGTTCTAATCTAATCTAATCTTATTTTATAGAAATTTTATTGTTATTATTTTATTATTATAAAAAAAATGTTCTGGAGACTTTAACTTGTAAATTACAAATCATGTAAAATGTGTGTGCACTAGCAACCACAAGGCATGTGTCTTTCTTAAGGAAAAAATATAACTTAATTGTCATTACTACCAACTACACATTAATATTTTTCTAATTTTGACATCGTTGAACAGATTTTACTTAAAGGTGCTGATGAGGAAGAATTGAAGGAGGTAAAGCATGTGGTTCAGTATGCAGTTTTTGCAGCTTACCATCTGGCTTTGGAGACATCTTTTCTTGCTGATGAAGGAATCTCTTCCCATAAATTCCGCTTAACAGTCTGCCTCTTCCTAATACAACATCAACCATTCAGAGGTCAATCTCAACAGTTCCTGATTTCGTTGCTCCTAGCAGTGAAAAGTCTCAGGGGCTTGAATCCAACACTGGACCATGGAGAACTAAGAGTGTCAGCGGTACTGAATCCTATTTGTCTAATGATGATCCTTGTGAATCTTTGCAATCTGCATCATGTATCAGCCATGCAACTGCCTTTATTCTTCCATTGTTGCTTCTGGAAATGCAATTCCAGGTTCATACAATGAGAAAATTCTTCCTAGCAAATACACAAATGACTCCACACAACCCCTGGAGGAGGAAACTCCTGAAGTGAACAACTCTTTGGGAATCATGAATGATCCTACTGTAAATGGTTATGGACCTGCAGAGAAATTAGATCATGGCATCAATAGATTTTGTAATATCCATTTCATTGTATTTCAGTGGCTGCATTGTCAATAATAAGAACTCTTTAATAATAAGAACTTGAGTTTTCTTAAGTTTCTGATATATAAGAGTTCTCAAATTACCTGTTTTGGAACAAAACACAGACATTTGGTCGTTTGTGGTGGGATGAAATTGTGCCAACTGTTGTGATGCCAACTGTTATGACTGGAGCCGAGCCTCATAATCAGGTATTATTCTTGCATTATGCGACTTCCATTAATTGCAAAAAGACTTGATGGGATTTTTGCTTTTTGGGAAATAAGAGCTTGCATTGCAATCCTTGGAGGTATTCTTGGGTTCTTTACAAGATCTTTCCAAACTTGAAAGCTTAGTTTTTTGTAATTAAGACATTTGCACAATGTTGAACTATCCTCAAATGCTGTCATTGGGTGAGACTGCAAATTCATTAGTTCCACAAAAAAAAAAAAATGGAACTAGAAATTACTCAAACTTAAAAAAACGAAAGGATATTTAATTTTAGGATGTTTTGTATTCTTTGATAGTCATTGAGGTAATACTATAGAGAACTAGAGATAGAGACATATTTTTATAGTACTTTAAAGAAATAATTGTTCTATATGATTGAATATACACACAGCAAGCAAACTTTTTATACAGGCACAACTGCAATAATTAGCTTATTAGACCTACTCACAAATAGTTAGTGAGATCTAATCCAACAAATCCTCTTCTTTTTTGGTAAGTGTAACTAATTTTGGGCTATAGAAATCCTCATTAGTGTACTCACATTCCAGAGTTCGTTCTTAGTCCTTATTGAATCAAAGTAAATTCTTCTCAGCCTTAGATTACACGAAAGAAACGAAAATTTCGTCTACAATGACAAAGATCAAAACATGATTAGTAACATCAACTGTTCTCACTATCACTGACAGGCTCATAGTTCTAGCTCCATCCCTGAATAAGCATTCACTTAACTTAGCTTCTGAATTAGGCCTCACTGTTTTGCCTGTTCAAAGAAATAACATAAAAGCTCTCAGTTGTTGTGTTACATTTACAAATTAATAGTGTGACCCTAGTTGATCACTCATTAGACATTAAACCGTTCCATTTTATCCATTTTACTTGGCCGGCATAGATAAAATTGACAGTGACTATATATGGTTTTCCTGTGTTGTGTGCAATATGAAAAATTTCTCAATCATGGGTTTGATTTCAGTGTGTCTCTGAATATTCAAGTAGTACATAGCAAAGACAAACTAAAAATAGAGGAAATAAGAATGCACCTGTGAATAAAGGAAGGTGCCAAGAATTGCAATCGCAGCAGCAACTGCATTGGTGGGATGAATTGGCGTGTGGAAGAGAAAATTACTGAAATTCTCTTCATTGTGTTCCCTATGCTAAATGTCAAGGGAGATATTTGATCAAGAGACATGCAAGAGACTTGATTACACAAGTGGTAGAACACACTCTGAGCAACTACCCACCTGAAAAAAGTTACAGCCGAAATGTCCTAGTATTTTTGACAAAGAAAATTGATCAGTTTAATGTTTGATAGTAATAAGAAAAGAGGATTGATTAGTGATTACCAAACAAAATTTGGACCAATCTGAGAGAGGGCAGTTTGCCAGCCAACAGCCCACATCTTAGGACCCTCCACAAGAATGGCAAAAGGTATGAGAATCAATAGAGACAATATGGAAAGGCAAGCACAATAGTTCAATCCACTAACAGACATGCCCTTCATTCCCTTCTTTGAGAATATGTTCCTAAACACAAATGCCAAGTTTGATATCATAGCCCCCACAAACCCTGCAAAACACAATCAACCAAAAAAGAGTTCTACTTCTACTTAGACTACTACTTGATCTTGATGAGAATTTAATCAACCTTGCTATACAGTAAATGGCCTTACCGATCATATTATAATTGAGTTCGGTCACAGCAGCAAGAGCACAACCTCCAATAATTGGCACCAGTGATAAGTAAACCGGTATAGGGAACGATTTGCCGAGCAAGAACCTCGATACTAGGACGCTGAAAGCCGGTTCTCCACTCTTGATGTGATGAGTAAATGACACTGCAACTTTAGACATACTCACAGTAGCTGCAACATGTCCAATGGTGTGTGCTACTGCAACCTGCAGACACAGACACAGAATTAGTAACAAAGCCATAGAAGGGAAACAAAAAGTGGATTATAAACTAAAATTTTCTTACAGGGAACAAGGCCTTCCAGAAATCCATGTTAACTTTAGGGACATGAGCGAGCCTTGTGGCCCAGGAGATGAACATGATAAGAGAGCCGGCGGCGAGGGACAGAGAGTGGAAGTGAGCCAGGGGTATGGAAAAGCATTGAGAACCTTCTTGTTGTATATGTTGAAGACGACGTTGAGTGCCCACCATGTAGCGAAATACAAACCAATCTTGAGCTTCTGAGCTGCCTCTGATGTCTCTGCTGCTTGTGGCTGTGACTTATCTGCCTCATAGGCATGACACCCTGCAACCTTCCTTCTAGGTTTAGTTGACAATGTGAGGTTCTGAGTGCATGGAATAATGTAAAGTGGTTTATGGGAAGAGAAAGAGGGTAGTGCAGTGCTTTGTTGAAGATTTTGAATAGAGGGTGGTAGCCTTGGAACAGGAACACGCTTTCTGCAGGAGAATGCAGCAGAGCCGGCGAGGGGTGAGGGTGCTGTGTACTTTAAGGATGATATCATGGTGGTTTCTGATGGTGTAAAACAAAGAAGATGATGAGTTTGTAGATGTTCATATAATCAACAAAGGGTATTTGTATTTGTATATTTGATGAAACCAATGTGATGTGGATTCTTGTGTCTTACGCATTGATTACTGCGCGGAAGCCACATGAGCAACGGTTGACAAGTTTGTTAGCAAAGATACTTTGGAAGGTGACAAGATCGAAGAGGAAGAGATTTTAATGGAATATGGAGACGAATCTTCCTAGGAAACGGATTTAGAATAATCAAGTTTGATTTTATTCTAAATTAATCAAAACTCGTGGTGTCTTTTTAAGTGTAAGTTGGGCCAACGACTTAAAGTAGTCTTAGATCGTTAAGCACTGTTGCTAATCACGATTTTAATTCTCCTGGTAATTGGCTGATGCTGCGAACTCAGGTTCAGCTGCCACTTGGAGTACAAAGGAAGATCGACGAACAATGGAAAGGAATCTCTTCTCTCTCTCTCTCCACACACATATATATACAACGCAAAATGTTGCATTGAAGCAGAAGATAAGGTGCAATGAAAATGAAGTCCCTCTTATATCCGACCCTGTTGTCATTGCTGCATTGGCACGTGGCGGTGGTATCAGCTGCAAGGCTGAACATGGCTAGCGATGAATCGGCCTTGGTTGCCATGAGGGACCATTTTAACTCCTTGGATCCCAACAATGTGCTCGCAAGCAACTGGTCTAGCAGTACCTCTGTTTGCAACTGGATTGGCGTCACCTGCGGCTCTTCCCACCGCAGAGTAACTGCCTTGAATCTCTCATACATGGCTCTTGATGCCACCATCCCTCCGCATCTTGGAAACCTGTCATTCCTTTCTCACCTGCATCTTCCCAACAATAGCTTCCATGGTACTCTACCTGCTGATCTAGCTGGATTACGTAGACTGAGGATCATCAACCTCAGATTCAACAAATTCACAGGAAGCATCCCGTCCTGGTTTGAGTCTCTACCCAAACTAAAATACCTGTTACTGAGAGGGAACAGTTTCTCTGGCACAGTCCCACACTTTCTGTTCAACATGACTTCCCTGCAATATCTTGTACTTTCTGATAACCAGTTTTGGGGTCCCTTACCTTCCAACATTTTCTTGTCTCATTCTTTGCAATATGTGTTTCTTTCTCACAACCAAATTTCAGGAGCTATCCCTTCAGCTATCATCAACAGTTCGTTACTGCAGGTTATTGAACTCAACTACAACAACCTATCCGGACAACTGCCGGAGCGCATCTTCCACCATCTTCCAAACTTGAAAGGGCTTTACGTGACTAATAATTCCTTATCCGGTGAACTTCCACGCAGTTTGTTCGATTGCAAGCAACTGCAATCTTTATCCTTATCCTACAACACCTTCGGTGGAAACATACCATCTGCCATCGAGAATTTGACAAACCTCAAAGAGATCTATCTTGGCTATAACAATTTCAGAGGTATCGTATGTTATCCCAATATGACTCTGCGAATTGAGTTTGATTAACGTTATCATTGTTTATACAATTTAACGTATCACATTGTTCGAATGTTGTGGCAGGTGCAATACCATATGAGATTGGTAATCTACGTAGTTTAGAGATTCTGAGTCTTCCTTTCGCCAATGTGAGTGGCTACATTCCGCCATCAATCTATAATATTTCTACCCTACGGGTAATTAGTGTTACTGGAAATCGTTTATCAGGCAGCCTGCCAGCAAGCCTAGGCTCCATGCTTCCAAAACTTGTTGGGCTGTACATGGGTAGTAATTATCTCAGTGGAAGAATCCCAGGCTCCTTGTGCAATGCCACTATGCTTAATACCATAGATTTGGCTTTCAATTCATTTTCTGGATACATTCCAGACATTTTTGGCAGCTTAAGAAGTCTCCAGCTGCTCAATCTTGGTAAAAATAATTTGACAAGTGATTCATCCGATTCAGAGCTAAGCATTATAAATTCTTTGACAAATTGTAGATTTCTCAAAGAGTTGACATTTTCTGGAAATCCATTGGATTCCATTCTTCCAATATCGGTAGGAAACCTTTCTACTTCTCTGGTTGACTTGAATCTTAGGGGTTGTTCAATGAGAGGCACCATTCCAGCAAGTATTGGCAACTTGAGCAGCTTGATAAAACTTGACCTTGGTACTAATAATTTTGTTGGAACCTTTCCTACTAGCATAGGGAAATTAATAAAGCTACAAGGCTTCTATTTACATGACAACCAACTGGAAGGATTTGTTCCGAATCAATTGTGTCAATTAACGAGCTTGGATTCATTTGCCGTTAAAAGCAACAAGTTCTCTGGCCCTATACCTTCTTGCTTAAGCAATCTTACCTCATTGAGATGGCTTTGGCTTTCTTCAAATGAATTCAACTCAATACCTTCCACCTTGTGGGAGCTGTCCAATTTATTGCTTTTAGACTTATCTTCCAATAATTTAAGTGGATATCTCCCATTAGAGAGTGGAAATCTAAAAGCCATAAGTTGGATGTATTTATCAGGAAATCAATTTTCAGGTAGCATCCCAAGAAGCCTCAGCAATCTTATGAATTTGGCTCTTCTTACCTTAGCAAGAAACAAATTTGAAGGGCCCATCCCAGAATCATTTGGTCGTATGGTAAGTTTGGAACAACTTGATTTATCAGAAAATAACTTGTCTGGTGTCATTCCCAAAACATTGGAGGCACTTGTGTATCTGAAATATTTCAATGTTTCTCACAATAAGTTAAAAGGAAAAATCCCTGATGGGGGACCTTTTGCAAACTTCTCAGCTCAGTCGTTCATGGGGAATAAAGGATTATGTGGTGCTCCACGTTTCCATTTTTCGGAATGTAAAATTGAAAAATCCCGAAAATGGAATGCACATATTGTGTTGACATATATTTTACCTGCGGCAATAGTTGCCACCCTTCTTGTGGCATTCCTTTGCATCCTAAAATTCCGGAAGCACAAGGTGGTCAACAATTCAGAGATGAATCAATCGGGAGCAAGATGGAGAAGAATATCATACTATGAAATTCAGCAAGCAACAGATAGGTTCAATGATGGCAACTTGCTTGGTGTAGGGAGTTTTGGAAGAGTGTATAAAGGAGTACTCTCAGATGGGACAAATGTTGCAGTGAAAGTGTTTAATCTGGGACTAGAAGGAGCATTCAGGAGTTTCGATGCTGAATGTGAGATATTGCGCAGTGTCCGCCATCGAAACTTAACCAAAATCATTAGCAGCTGCAGCAACATGGACTTCAAGGCATTGATCCTAAGCTACATGCCTAATGGGAGTTTAGAGAGGTGGCTACACTCGGAATACCATGGCTTGAGTATGATCCAGAGGCTAAACATAATGATAGATGTTGCAGAAGCAATGAATTACCTGCATAATGGTGGTTCTGTACCAATTATACACTGTGATTTGAAACCCAGCAACATATTACTAGATGAAGACATGGTTGCCCACGTGACTGATTTTGGCATTGCAAAATTGCTGAGTGGGGATGACTCCATCACTCAAACCATGAATCTAGCCACAATAGGCTATATGGCCCCTGGTGAGTTTCTTATTTAATCTTATGCTTTATGTAATAAACCTTGATAGCAATCAGCTATGAATCTAATAAAATTTGTTTTGTTTTCCACTTTGTTGTTTTTCTTCTTATTTTGCAGAATATGGACTTGAGGGAAGAGTGTCTAGGCAAGGTGATGTGTATAGCTATGGAATTTTACTTATGGAGACCTTCACACAGAAAAAACCCACTGACGAAATGTTTGTGGGAGAGTTTAGCATCAAAGAGTGGGTGAAAATGTCATGCCCTGATTCACTACTTGATATCATTGATGCAAAATTATTGGTGGAAGAAGGAGAAACAGTTACTAAACAGGACTGCTTGTTGTCTATAATGACTTTAGCTCTGAATTACTCAGCTGAGTCTCCGGGTAAAAGGACAAGAATGAAAGACGCTATGAATGCTCTTAAGAAGATTAAAAGATTACTCTTGAACTAAAATATATGCTTAAGTGTTAGGCTCAATTTACATATTTAGAATTATTTTTAGAAGTTCTAGTAACCCCTTTTGATTAAGATGTAACTTTTCATTTTAACAAAATTACTTCAATTATGTGCATTGCGAATTGGGATCGTGTTTCACCCGTACATACTGTAGTTATTTTTTCAAGAAAAAAAAGGAAGGCCTAGGCTAGAGATTTATTTCATATATATATTTGTTTTAAGTAAAGATAAAAAATGATTTTTTTATTTTATTTTGGAGTGCCATACACGATTTGCTAAAATATGGTGACTTTTTGTTAAATTTTTTTGGTATAGGAGCCATTATGCTAAAAGAGAAACCGTAGAAGGTATTAAATGAATTATCAGGCAAAGCACAATCAAATGACAAAAAAAATTTCAAAATATATGACCAAAATTTTTTTCATTTTTATCACATTTTGTTTTAGCACATACTTTTTTTTTTTTTTTGAGTAGTTGAGACTTAATAGTTAATAAATAAATATTTTTTAGTTTAATTGATAATATTTTTATAAATAGAATAATTTTTGTATTATATAAAAATAACAATTTCTAATATCATTGCAAAGACGATTCCTGTGGAGTAAGGAAGACGGTGGGAATGGTATTGCTCTGGTAAGATGGGAAGTGGTGCAAGCTCCTAAGAAGTTAGGTGGTTTGGGTGTTGGGGATGCTCTGATTCAGAACACTGCTTTGTTATTTAAGTGGTGGTAGCGTTTTGCTAAGGAGGAGTGCCCACTGTGGAAGAAGGTAGTGTGTTCGTGCCATAATCTGAACTCAAATACACTGCTCTCAACTCAAATATTACCCACTAGAGGGGCCCGTGAAAGGATATATGCCAAGTAAATGTCACGAACGAACAACTTAGGGATAAGTTGCTCACTGGCTTGTCAATGGAGGTAGGTGATGGGCAGATGACTCGGTTCTGGGAGGATGTGTGGCTCCTTGGTGGGGCTCTTAAAGATCAATTTCCGAGGCTCTTCTCTGTTTCAAACCAAGAGGGTTCTGTTATTGGGGCTTGTGGTTTTTGGGATGAGTTAGAGTGGATTTGGAATTTCTAATGGAGGCGTGAGCTTTTCCAATGGGAATTAGAACTTCTGAACCAATTGCATGAGGTTTTGAAACATGTGAGACTTGTACAAAGTAGAGAGGATAGAGTGGTGTGGAAATATGATGGGCAATGTGTTTTTTCAACTAAATCGTTTGTGCAGGTATGGCAGGAGGAAACGCTACTAGAGGAGATAACCAGTTTCAGCTTTACTAGGAGTATTTGGAAAGGTTTGGTTCCACCAAGAGTGGAGCTATTTGCTTGGTTTGTGCTGATAGACCAAGTGAATACAAAGGAGAGGCTAAGCCGTTTTGGTATCATGACTCAGGAAGATAATATGTGTGTGTTATGTAATAATGATGTGGAAAATGTATATCACTTGTTTCTAGGCTGTACTTTTGCGTGGCAGGTGTGGAATGCTTGGATATTAGCTTTTGGCCGACATTGGTCTTTTCCGGGTTCGATGAAAGAGCACTTTTTAAGCTGGACAGAGGAACCGCGGAGTAAGGCGAATCAAAGGCAGCGGTTGAGGTGTTTCTGTGCGATCCTTTGGAACATCTAGTTGAAAAGAAATAGGAGGATCTTCCAGAATACTAGCAAAGGCGTTGAAGAAATTATAAACATGACCTTCCATAGCGCTAATGAATGAAGTTATGTGGATCTTTTTTGTTGTTGATGGCTTTGCCGGAGATGATTGGTGATCGGTTCGAGTGGCTGTTGCACCGTTTAGTCTTTAGTTTTATTATTTATGTTCCTGGTTGCTCCACCTTGTTGTGTTGAGCTTTGCTTTCAAAAAAAAAAATAAAAATAACAATTTCAATATATATTTTTTATTTTTTTGAATCCTATTTCTATTTTTTTGTTATGGTATCAAAACACTCAGAACTTTGTTAATACCCATTAATAGTGAAATTTTTTTTTGAAGTAAAAGAACTCAAACACAATAAAGTAGAGCAACAGAATAAAAAAAATTTAATAGCAAGTATAACAATTTAACACATGGTCATTTTCAGCATTACATCAACAACCGTTAGGATCAATTCTAATCTATTCTTTGTAACTCATAAACGACCTATTGATAACTTCCGTTATTCCTGCTTCTTAACTTCTAAAAATTTTGTTATTCCTTTTCATCCATATATGCCAAAACCAAGAAAGTTCTCGTAATGGATGACAACACTTTAAATCCTTCTCAAAATCCAAACCGTCCTTATTATATACATCCAAGTCAGAGTCCTACTTCAATTCTTATTTTTTCAGTATGGCTTTTGACAGGTTCAATTTCCGCTCCTCCTGCAAAGTATCCCCTCTCTTCAAAGATGCAAATAACTTAGTACTTTTTTGACTCTTTCACTCAATATCTCCCTCAATCACACGAAGTGTTATCTATCTTACCTCTGTTTTGTCTATTTGGCAAGATCTCCACAATAATTTTTCTCAAGTAATACCACGAGAGTTGGTTATCATTCCCATAAGAATTAACGGATTAAGTAAGCAATAGTCAATTAATTATTCTAGTCAGACAATCAAAATTTAGTTTTTAGAAAGTTTTAACATAAACAGTAAAATAAGCAAAAGTAAACAATAAATACTGAAAAGATGATATGATTAAAAGAGTTAAGATTTTAGAGATGTCGAGACTTAACCAATATTTTTCACCTTCCACCTTGATCATGCAAAGATACATCTATGGAAAATCATTAATAATCAAACATCAATCTCTTGATAATTTGATTTTTCTTTAACCTAATTAATCGCTAATTTCTTAGTCAATTATTTAAGAAAGCGTAAAGTATCGTTTTTGTCCCCAACATTTGGAGTAAGTCTTAAAGTTGTAAACCGTCCTATTTAAATCCCAATGTTTTAAAATTGGCTCAATGTTGTCCTACCGTTAGAGATCCGTTAACAGAATTGACGGCAGAATAAATTGAGACGATTTTGAAACGTTAGGGACTTAAATAGGACGAAAACGTTGGGGACAAAAATGATACATAGAAATAAATTTTAATTTTATCCTTCAATAATATTAATCTTTTACGGTACATAATTATTCAATTACTTTTTAATCACATCTAAGTAAATTACACTTAATCATATTACTTTCATTCTAAATAAATTTATTTTTATAATTTTACTCTTAAAGATTTTTACTCATCATGAAATATTTGTAGAATGACTAGTACATAAACTTGCGAAAAAAAAATGATACACATATAATAAAGTATAAATTGTACCTTTTGTCTATAATGTATCGAAATTCTTTAATGTTTAATTTAGTTAAACTTTATTTTTAATTTTATTTTCAATAATATCAAATTTTTACGGTAGCTAATTATTCAATTATTTTTTTTATTTTATTTTTAATCACATTATTTTTTTCTAAGTAAATTTATTTTTTATTAAGAACAAAATTAAAAAATAAATTAAGTAATTATTTGACGTAAAAAATTAAAATTATTAAAGAAAAGATTAAAATTTATTAAAAATTAAAATTATTGGAATTATTGAAAAAAAGATTTTTTTAAAATTTTTAATAAATTTTAATCTTTTCTTCAATAATTTTGACTTTTTCACAACAAATAATTATTTAATTTATTTTTTAATTTTGTTCTTAACAAAAAATAAATTTACTTAGAAAAAAATAATGTGATTAAGAATAAAATAAAAAAATAATTAAATAATTATGTACCGTAAAAAATTGATATTATTAAAGAATAAAATTAAAATTTATTTTTATGTATCGTTTTTATCCCCAACGTTTTCGTCCTATTTAAATCCCTAATGTTTCAAAATCGTCTCAATTTTGTCCCGCCGTCAATTCTGTTAACGACAACAATGAGCCAATTTTAAAACGTTAGAAGACGATTTAAACATTAGAGCAACTCCAATGAGTGAATTTTGAGGCCCTATTTTCTGATAAAAGCAAAAAAGCACCGTTGGAGGGAAGAATGGTTAAGTTCGTACACGGGTCTCAAGATGAGGAAGTCCCTCTAAACAGGGACTCAAATCAACTAATAATAACTTGACACTTGGGAAGTTATTATAAAAAAATTAATAATATAAAATCTGAAATAATTAAATAATTTATAGTAAATAATAACTAAGTTAGTAATAATTATAATAAATAATCATATTAAATAATTATATTTTTATTTAATTAATAATTTATATTAATTATTTATATCATAATTAATATTAAATATTATTTATATTATTATATTAAATTATAATTACTTAAATTTACTTACATTAAAAAATAAATTTAATTTTTACACTTTACAAAATAATTTTTAGTTGAGTTGGTTATTTTTATTTTTAAAATTTAAAATACTAACGATATTATTAAATTAGCAGTTGTAAACACAACTATAAATTAGTGTAATCCCGAATTATATATTATGTATTATTGTTATATATGAATTTATTTAATATTAATATCTTTTAATAGTGAATTATTTTTAAATTTATAAATTTAAATAATATTATTGAAAAAAATCAATTACATTAATTTTAAGTATTTTAATTAATTAATTAAGTAGGACCACAACAGGGACTAAAGAAGAAAGAGATGCATTGAGTTTCTATTTACTGTTTATGATGCAAAAACTGATGTGGAGTTACTTTTTATGACAGGTGGGCCATAAATAGGAACTGAGACGAGTTCCCTACTAGAAATGGTCTTAGGGACAATTTTAGGACTTACCCAAAGGACAAAAACGATACTTTACTCTTTAAGTTGAAGCCCATTCACTTATTTATATGTTACAGAATTCATAAGAATTTTCTGTAGTTTGATTCGATGTTACCTATCAAATTTAGTTTCAAAACTTAAGAACTTTGAGAATAAGTTTTCAAACTTAATTCAAGTAAAACCTGTGTCACTGCTGACAGTACTAACATTACTCTTTCCTCCATGCCTTATTCAGCCGGGCCTTATCAACAAATGCAACAGGGTCCGTGTCTGAACTTGCATCAGGCTCCTATGAGTGGAAACAACACTGATAGGGAAGGTTTATCACCTCCATTAGGGGGAGGAATGATCTTGCAGGAGACATAGGGGATCCATTACAAAAGCAATTCGAATTCCCTATGAACAGGTATTTTCTGTTTCTTGTGTTCATCAAAAGCATTGATATATTTGTTTAGTTAGGCGTGTTCCATGTAGTGTTATATTTTATATAAATAGTATTTAGCCAATCATATTCTTCATGTGTCTATGACAAATTAAAAAATAGTGTGTAATAACTATGTGTTTATAGCTAATTAGGACTGCTGCTTTTTCTAATAGATTATATTGTGGCTTGTATGCGCTTTTTTCAGGAGTGATGATGAGGATGAGTATGGTGTATATCAGTTGGACTCTGAGATGAGACATTATCCTCAGGTGAATATCCTCGCTTGTTGATCCTTGGAGGGGCTCTTGAGTACCAGCGTGTTGCTAATCTGTTGTCTAGTGTAGATACCTTATACAGCAGGTTTTAATTGCGATCCATTTATTTATTTATTTATTAACTTGCTCATGTTGTGGTGCAAATGCTATTATCACGAGTTCATGTTAATGGATTTACATTCTTTGTATAGGAAATGGACCATCTGAATCTTTGCAATCTGCATCATGTATCAGCCATACAACTGCCTTTTATTCTTCCATTGTCGCTTCTGGAAATGCAATTCCAGGTTCATACAATGAGAAAATTCTTCCTAGCAAATACACAAATGACTCCACACAACCCCTGGAGGAGGAAACTTCTGAAGTGAACAACTCTTTGGGAATCATGAATGATCCTACTGTAAATGGTTATGGACCTGCAGAGAAATTAGATCATGGCATCAATAGATTTTGTAATATCCATTTCATTGTATTTCAGTGGCTGCATTGTCAATAATAAGAACTCTTTAATAATAAAAACTTGAGTGTTCTTAAGTTTCTGATATATAAGAGTTCTCAAATTACCTGTTTTGGAACAAAACACAGACATTTGGTTGTTCGTGGTGGGATGAAATTGTGCCAACTGTTATGACTGGAGCCGAGCCTCATAATCAGGTATTATTCTTGCATTATGCGCCTTCCATTAATTGCAAAAAGACTTGATGGGATTTTTGCTTTTTGCGAAATGGAAAAGTCTAGGGGCCAGCAATTTTATTGAATTTTGGCCAGCATGTAACCAGCAGAGAAAGGTGAGTCATTAGATGAAATCTCACACCAATCTCATACCATTAAATCATCATTGATGGCTATTTGATGGCTACCAATAACAAAAGTTGCTGGTACCCTAGCATTGCTCTTTGGAAATAAGAGCTTGCATTGCAATCCTTGGAGGTATTCTTGGGTTCTTTACAAGATCTTTCCAAACTTGAAAGCTTAGTTTTTTGTAATTAAGACATTTGCACAATGTTGAACTATCCTCAAATGCTGTCATTGGGTGAGACTGCAAATTCATTAGTTCCACAAAAAAAAAAAAAGAACTAGAAATTACTCAAACTTACAAAAAAGAAAGGATATTTAATTTTAGGATGTTTTGTATTCTTTGATAGTCATTGAGGTAATACTATAGAGAACTAGAGATAGAGACATATTTTTATAGTACTTTAAAGAAATAATTGTTTTATATGTTTTTTGGCTGAATTTCTCATAATGAAAAAATTCTATTTATTAAGAAATGATACATAAAAGTGATCAGATATATAATTTTTTGACAATGTTATAATAAAAAAAATTAGTCTTACATTATATATTTTGGCTGAATTTCACATAATGAAAAGTTCTATTTATTAAGAAATGATACATAGAAGTGATCAGATATATAGTTTTTGAGTTATTGAAATGTGGAAGTGCTGCTGAAGTAAGTTCATTACACTGAGTGTTTAAAATTAGCTCTGTTTCATGTTTTAATATTCTACTAATGCTTGCTCAGTTTTGTTCTTACTGTCTAGCATTTGAGGATGCTATGTCTGATATTGCAAAGAAAGATGCGGTTTGAAGGATTTATTGCACATTAAATATCTATAATTGTTGTCTTACATAGATATTGAGGTAGATAAAAGAACTTACTTAATATGAGGTTTAATCACTGCATTATTAGTTTCTAAATATTTACACGTTTCCAATGATATCATTTATGGGTAAGTCAGTTAAAGTGCTATGGTCATGACTCATGAGGTTTGTAGTTAACTTCTATGTTATATGTTTTAGTATTGGTATTGATCTGCTTTAATTTTATTTCCTAGCATGTGACAGCAACTGCAGGAATGAATTTGAGGATTATTTTTTTCAGCGAGAGCTTTTCATGGGAATATATGAAAGGAGTTTTTGAAAGGCCTTTTTCCTATCAGAAGAAAGTATTCCAATTGCTCTTACTGGTAATGGCATTCTTGCAATTTGGTACACACCAATCAAGGTATAAATGCAATTTCAGTATGATGCTCATGTTGTTATGCTTCATGGTGTTGCAAAAATCCTCCATCAGAATGAATTTGAATAAGACATTGCAAAAATCCTGGTGTAGTTCTTTATTTACTCGAAAAATTCGGTCTAAATCATTATATGTTTTCTGTTAACATTTTCAATGTATTATGTAAAATACTTTATTTACAATTAGAGAAAGTTAATCATGTGTTTCGTTAAATAATTTATAGACAAGTTGTTGCCAATATCTCTTATTATACTAACTTTACATGCTGCAAATAAAGTATTTATCATGTATTTTCAAAATAGAATTTTTCATCTATTAACCAAGTTTGAATTTGAATAATGTAAATGAGGTTTTTAAAGAAAAATCAATTGGATGTAATTCTATATGTAAAAGTAAATTACACATATATAATAGCCTTTTTTTTATATAAGTGAAAGTATAGGTTTTAAAAAAAATTATTTGGGCTATTATTAATAGAAGACAAAAAATAGTATTTTATTTTATACAATAAATTTTTATACACAAATAATTTCTCAAAATAAAAATAATACTGTATGTGCTAATTAATTTTAATATTGGATCAATATTTGGTTCACACTACACTAGTTTTGTTTAGAGATATGCATATAGATTGTTCAGACTAGAGAGAGGGTTATTGATTTGGGTTGATGATGATAGATTAGCATGATCATCTCTTCAGTTCAAACCCCGACAAAAGAAACGCAAAGAACGAAAAGAGCTATGTAAATTTGTGTTTGTTTTTGCAAAAGGACACAGAAATATAAACAGTAAATATTTAAAAAGTATTTAAAAGTAAAGATATAGACATTAAAGATTATTTTTGAAATAATTTTTTTTATTTTTATATTTATTCTTTTATGAAAGATAATAATAAACACAAAATTTAAAAAGGTGGTTACAAATTTTTTTATGAGATATTTTTTGTCTATAGATATTTTTTGTTATTTCATTGTTACTCCTCATTTTTTTTAATTGAAACTTCTTCTATATTCTCAGGAAGGTAGTTCTTTTTCTTTTTCTCTTTTTTACACATACTCTCTTTCTTTTTTTTGCAGAATTTTTTATTGTTTGATAATTTCTTTTTTTTTATTGTTCATTTTCTTCTTTATGACATGCTGTATGTTTACTCAATCTAAACTTAATTCACTCTTCTACTTAAGTTATTTTACTTATTCTTAATTTTCTTATTTCAATACTATTTTTATTTTGTTGATTTATAGATTAATTCTTTTTGTAATTTTTTGTACTCCTACGTACTCTTATTTTTTATTAAATTAATTTATACTGATACAAAAAATTTAGAATTATATGACTATTTTAGTCATTTCATATAATATTTTAATTTTATCTTTATATATCCAAACATAATATAAAAAATTACATTGGTATCTTTACATTATATTCAAACATAATATATAAAAAAATAACTTTTAATATATCTATTCTATTATCTCTATCTCACAAAAATAAATACAGTCCCAATATAATTTGGGTTTTGGCCTGTTAATCCTACTAAAATAAACACATAAACTTAATTTAGTTTGATTTTTTTTTTCCACGTGGCGGGGTGGTTACTGCTTTGCATCTTGGCGTGCCTGTGTAAAAGATTATAAAAAGATGGCAGTTTTGTTTTTTGACTTACAATGTTCGTAATAGTATTGAAATAATTTTTTTGTGATCAAGAAGTGCGTTAAATTTTAAGAATTCTTGCAAAGTCAAGCAGATCCAAATGCAGAACTGGTAAAGCTCTCATCCCCAAAGAGCACTTCCGCCTCGGTAAGGTGGTTCGATCCACCATATTTGACGGCATCATGCAGGTACTCTTTCCGTTCCTCTTTGTTTTTATCTCTTTTCATTCCTTGTGTTTTTCATAATTACAGCCTAAATATTTTTACCCTAAAAGTTTAGTTGAAAACAAAACTTAAATTTCTAAATCATTATCATAGTCTAAGAGTACTTAAGAGTACACAAAAATATACAAATAATAAATATAGCTTCTTTAATATCGCTGACAACAACGACAATTATTATTATTGTACAAATAATGGTTGCTAGATCATCCACCAAGGCTAAATATCGGTCTCTTGCCAATACCACTTGTTGTTATGGATTTTAAATCTTTTGCAGTTTTTCCGTGTCAATTGCATTAAGCGATCAGTTTTATTTGTGATAATCAGAATGTCCTCCACATTCTAGTCAATTCTATTTTTTATAAATGCACCAAACATTTAGAAATCAATTGTCACTAAAATTCAAGCTAAAATTATGAAATTACTTCCAGTTACTTTATCAGGACAATTGGGAGATATCCTTACTAAACCACTTTTAACTCAAGGTGTTCAATTCTGTTTATCATCCTTCAACTTACGGAGGCTTATTAAATGAACTATCAGTCCAAACACAACCAAATAATAAAGAGACCCAAAATAGATGACTAAACATTCTATTCATTCTTATCATATTTTATTTCAGTACATACTTTATTTTTTATTTTTTTGAGTAGTTGAGAGTTTATAGTTAACAGATGAATGTTTATGAAATTAATTGGTAATATTTTTATAAATAAAGTAATTTTTTATTATGTAAAAACAATAATTTTAATATATATTTTTTATTTTTTTAATATTATCTCTATTTTTTTCGGTGAAGACATTATGAAAAAAAAAACATTAATAAGAAAAAAATTACTAAGAGTGATTTCATTTACATCAATCTTGTTAGAAACAAGAGACTAAACTGGAGAAATGATGGTATATTATTGAGTGTATTCAAGTTGTCTATTCAAGTTGTCTCGAATGATACAATATAGAAGGGTATTTATAAGGACTAAGAATCGTAATAATAAAGACGTAATATTCTATAATAAATATTCAGATATACTAAATAATTCTAATTGATCCTAATTGATCCTAATTATATTCTAACATCCTCCCTCAAACTCAAGTGACAATTTGAGTTTGAAACTTATTTAAAATAACGAAATAAAGAGAAAAAAATTGCATAAACTGATAAAACGGGTGCAGACAGAATTGCCAGAAAGAAGCGCAGACGGAACTGCCGCTTGTATGAAGGAAGCGCAGACGGAACTGCCACTAGTATGAAGGAAGCGCTAGTCTGAAGGAAGCGCAGACGGAACTGCCGCTTGTCTGAAGGAAGTGCAGACGAAACTGTCGCTATCTGAAGAAAGTGCAGACGGAACTGCCAGAAAGAAACGCAAACGGAATTGCCACAAGAAAACACAGAAGAAATACAGACGAAACTGCCATGAGAAAACGCAGACGGAACTGCCACGGGAGAACACAGACGGAACTGCTACAAGAGAACGCAAACGGAACTGCCACGAGAGAATGCAGATGGAACTGTCACGAGAAAACGCAGATGAAACTGTCATGAGAGAACGAAAACTATACGATTTCTTCATGAGAATAGGTAAGCAGCGGATGACAATGGTTGATGGTTTCAGTGGCTAAGAGAGGGTTGAATCTTAGCCCCCTTTTTTATGTTGCTGACACTTGCTGAATACAGAGGAGGCTTTTCTGTTTTAGCTCGTCTCTGGACACGAGACTTTTTATTTTGTCTCGTCACTTGGCATGAGAAAATTTTAGTTTTTGCTCCTGTGCAGTAGAAATCAGAAATGGAGTTGGAGAGAAGAAAGATTACACCAAGATATATCCTGGTTCAGCTGCTAAGTGCAGTGCAGCCTACATCCAGTCTCCATCACAAACATGATGGAATTTCACTATAATCAATCTGATTACAACTTGTAAAGTGCTAACCCAACTTACAAGGGGATTCCCACAGAATCATGAAACACAACATAGATGAACAAAAGAACTCTAAGACATCTATGGCTTTTTCTTTTAATTTTGCACTCTCTGCCTTTTTCCACTCTATGGCTTTTTCATTACAAACCTCACTGTTTGCCTTTTTTCCATGAGACTCAAGACATGACAAAATTAAACAGAAAAATATAAAACAGAATACATTGAAGGAGAAGAGAAAACTGTTAGCTCAGGTAGCTCTGAGAACTCTGTGCCTTGCACTCTCAATTTTTCTCCTTGCTCCAAACAGTGGCTGTCCACCCTTATTATAGAAGAGGGGAGCCTCCACTTATTGAAGCCAAAACCGAACCAACTTCTTCCTCCTTCAACAAAACCGGTTCGGCCACATAGAGAGAGAAGAGATAACCATGCATTAACCAACATGCAATTACCTCTAGTCCTTTCTTGGTCATCACCATTCATCAATCCGAGCTCTCCATCCTTGGCTTGCTCTCCAAGATGGAATTCTGGCCTTTGATGCTTCATGATGATGATGACTTCATCTGCTTCAATCTCTGCCTTCAACCATCACTTCGCCACTCTAGCTACTCCCTGTGGTGGTTGAGCAGAATCAAAGACAAGCCATGCTTCAAGAATCTCCCTTGCTGGCCGAGATCTTCTTCTTCCTTTTTGAGCATGCAAAGCTCAAGATAATCTCACCAAATCTGACCACATTTGGTAAGTATCTTAGCCACAGCTCATTTTTATTTTAGTATGTTTTCTTGCCATCATTAGCTTGATGGTCTTGATACATGCAGCTTCTTCCTTCTGTTGGTTGAAGAACATTTCTTCCATTATTTCCTGGACAAGGACCGAAAAAAGAAGAAGAAAGAGATGAGAGAGAATGTGAAGTTAAAGTAAAAGCAATTAAATGAAAGTGAACCAAGTTGATAGATTGCTTTTTACTTCCCTTGCTTTGAGTAGCGTATAGCATTAATCATAATGATTCCCATCAAATCAAAGTCAAGTTCTCTCTCATGTTTCCAATGCTAACATATTAAAATTTGAAATCCATTCTTTAACAAAGAGATGGAATCCGTTGGAGAGCATGAAACCATTTAGTTTTCATTTAACCTTGGTTTCGGACCAGGCTTGGAAACTTTCATCAAAAATAATGTTGGGCTTGGTAGCATTAGAATTTAATCTGGCCCAAATAGTTAACATTTGCTTTCTTGATGAATTTGATTTCGGATCAAGCATAGGAAGCATTCATCAAAATTAAATATGGGCTTGGCTATAAAAACATTGAGCTTGGCCCATCAATAAAAACTCAGCCACTAAATATAACACATGCAGCAAGGCTGATTTTTAATTTGGGCCAGCAACATCTTTATTTTCCGCCCCAATATAAAAACCTGCAACAAAAATTATTTAATCAAATCAAATTATTAATTTTTGCAGTTAATTATTTTTAATAATGTTTAGCCATCATAAATATTAATTAAGAGTTTTCCAAACTCATCAATCTCCCCCTTGATGACAAACATTATTAAAATTGAAATGGAAAAAATTTAGAGATTGAGTAAAGAATACTCCCTTTGATTTGAATTTCTCCCCCTTTCTAAATGTCACATTGCTCCCCCTTGATGTATGCTTATTTTACCATGGGAAGCACTAAACTGTAACATTTTAAATCAAGCTTCAAGTAACAATGTTATTTAGCATGTTTTATGATGCTAAATGCTTGATTTATGAGCAGTTTTAATTGATAATCAAAACTCATTTGATATCATAAACTGATTTACTGCTCAACCTTTTTCATACAAACAAAAATTTATCCAAATATTTTCCAAACATTTCTTGTTAGTATATCAGAGCAAAACAAAATGATGTGAAAAATATTTGAAGTACACATGATCAAAACAAGGCAGTTTTTAATACAATGCACAATTTAAAGGAACTGCCAAAAATAAGTTTTCAATCCAACAAATTTATCAATGATGAATCAACAGCCAAGCATCAAAATCAAACATCATCATAAACCAAATATAGTGAATGCAATAACGCATGCATTCTTTGAACAAGGGTGATCATAAATTTTCAATTTTGAAAATTTCAACCCCTGTTCCCCTGTTTTTCCAGCCCCTGTTTCGTTCCAATTTCAATTTTGGAACTTAAATTTCCTCCCCCTTTGTCATCATGGGGGCACCTGCACAAAACAGAATCAAACATAGCAAAATATTCAAAGCAAAGTAGCAAGAGTATATCACAATATCCTAGAGAGTATTCTAGAGCAGTGAGTATCAAGTCATGCTCATACAAAAAACAGATTGAGCCTAGTGGAGCCAATATCAAACAGAGTAAAGAAACAGTCACTAATCATCAGAAAAATTAAGTTGTTCTTCAGCATCTCCGACACTATCATCTCCTAAATCTTCTTTAAAATGTTCCATCATCAGATTGACCCTGTCTTTGCAATTTTTCCAAGCTTTCTCATTATCAAAGGCTTGCTTACGGGTTTCTTTGGCTGACCGATACATCAAATCTGCCATGTTCGAAAATTCTCCCAAAATCTATTTGATGGACTTGATTGTTTTGGAAGATTCTGGTCTGCCTTCATGGTCACTATCCGATGCAGCAGTTTGTCGCCCTTTGGTTTCCTTAGTTGCTCCTGCTCCTCTAATTGAAGACACCTTGTTTTCTACAGCCTCATTCAACAAATCAACTTTAAAGTACTCAAATATTCTAGTTAGAAACATACCATAAGGCAGGTTAGCCTTTCTGGTGCTTCTAACAGAATCCCACATGTGTCTAATCATAATATAACCGAAGGATATAGGAGTAGAGGTAACCAAAGCAAATAAGATGAGACAGTCAGAAAATGTTACTCGATTGTGTGAGCCGCTTTGGGGAGTCAGAATATGTGTGATGATGCGGTGAAGCAGAGAATTGACCGGTCCTAGAGCTTTATGTGTTGGTATGGTGCCATGCAATCCAGAAAGGTTCTCGCAAATGTGCTTGAGAACAGTCTTGTATGGAACGCCAACTTGTGTGTCCCATTTTTCCACCATGTATGCTCGTGGTCCTTCATCCTTGAAGCCCAGGGCCGCTCCAATAGTCTCAGCATCAAGGGCTATTTGAACCCTTTTGACATAGGAATGAAGGGTGCCGTCAATGAGCCGCATATTGGCATAAAACTCTCGAACAAGACCAGGGTAGACTGGTTTCTGAATGAGAAGCAAAGGTTTCCAGTTGAGTAGTTCAAACAGAGGAGAGACGTTGATGCCCTTGTTGGTGAGATTTTCAAGGCTAACAAGATAAGTTGTGCACAAATGACGCTTCTCCATAACCTCCTTATGAAACTCAAAAGAGGTGCAAGAGTTAAATCTGCTTGGATCAAAGTGGGAGTGAGTCTTGCCATATTTGTCTCTAAATTCCATGGATTCCAAGTTTGGAGGTTCAGTAGTGTCATTGAGTGCAAACCCCTGATTCTTCTGGGAGCTCTTTCCAGGAGTAGTCCGCTTCGGTGATGAGGGTGGAGGTGATGGAATGGGAGAAGTATAAGATTCTTGCTCTTCTTCCTCTTGGGGGTCCTTGTTCTTCTTGTTTCTTCCTCTTCCGGAACTCTTTTGGGCCACTACCTTTCTTCTCATGGTTTCGGTTTGTTTGGTTGGAGGTGAGGGAGAGGATGAGGAAGTAGAATGTATGTGGATATGAGTGTGCGTTTGGGGTGTTGATGGTTTTTGAGAAAGAAGAATTCTTTCACTCTTTCTTGGCACGGTTTTCTTTTTCATGGTAATGGGGAATGGAATATGAAAGGGTGGTGGTGATAACCGAATTGAGAGAGGGAGAGAGACAAGGTGGGTGAACGCATTTAATGGGGTTTGGAAAGAGAATATGGAGAGTAATGACCATTAGTGGACGGTTAATGACCATAATGGGTGGTTATTATCCAAAAAAAATGATTTTCCTTTTAACTTTTGAAATCCAAAACTGAAAAGTTGTTGCCTTAAATCAAGGGATTAGATGGATATAGGGATTTGATTTGACAATAACCACTTCCAAGGAGATTTGATGACACAAGAGGAAGATTCTTATTTGTAGAAATATAACTACCATAACTGTTAAGGTAGGGTCAACGAATTTTGGTGGGGCCCATAAAATTTTGAATTCTGCGCTACCTCCCCCTTGACCACAGCTCTTCCATCATGCCATGATTTTTATCTCGTCCAAACCTTTTCTCAAGGTACAGAATCTGTCTTCACAGAGAGGTTTTGTAAAAATATCAGCAATTTGGTCTTCAGATTTTACAAATTGAATATCAATAGTACCCTTTTGCACATGTTCTCTAATGAAATGATATTTAATTTCAATGTGCTTTGTTCTTGAGTGCAAAACAGGATTTTTTGAAATATTTATGGCACTCATATTATCACAAAATAGGGGTATACTATTGATTTTTAATTTGTAGTCTTCCAATTGTATTTTTAACCAAATTAATTGAGTGCAACATGCAGATGCGGAAATGTATTCTGCTTCAGCTGTGGATAAAGCCACTGTGGCTTGTTTCTTGCTTGACCACATATTGAGTGAGCTTCCAAGGAAGCAACACATGCCGGACGTGCTTCTTCTATCCACTCTATCTCCCGCATAATCTGCATCACAAAACCCTACTACACAAAATTCATCAGATTTAGGATACCACAAGCCATAATCACAAGTTCCCTTAATGTATCTAATAATGCGTTTAACAGCCGTAAGATGGGATTCTTTTGGGTGAGATTGAAATCTTGAACATACACCCACACTTTGAACAATATCCGGTCTAGAGGAGGTAAGGTACATGAGTGAACCTATCATTCCTCTATACTTTGTTTCATCCACATCTTGACCATCATCATCCTTTTCAAGTTTTGTGTTGGGATGCATTGGTGTACCCATTGCTTTGGAGTTTTCTAGGCCAAACTTTTTAATAAGTTCTTTTGCATATTTTCCTTGGTAAATAAAAGTACCACTAGGAGTTTGTTTAATTTGGAGGCCAAGAAAGAAAGTAAGCTCTCCCATTAAACTCATTTCAAACTCACTAGTCATGAGTTTTCCAAACTCTTCACACAAGGAAATGTTGGCCGAACCAAATATAATATCATCAACATAAACTTGAACAAGAAGTATATCATCATTAGATGCTTTAATAAATAAAGTAGTGTCGGTGGTACCCCTTTGAAATTTATTTTCCAACAAGAAGACACTAAGCCTTTCATACCAAGCTCTTGGAGCTTGTCTAAGACCATAAAGAGCCTTAGTTAATTTGAAAACATGATTTGGAAACTCTTTATGTTCAAAACCGGGGGGTTGAGCCACATACACTCCTCTATCAATAAAACCATTAAGAAAAGCACATTTAACATCCATTTGAAACATTTTGAAACCTCTATGGGCGGCATAGGCAAGAAGCAAACGAATTGCTTCCATTCTAGCTACCGGAGCAAAAGACTCATCAAAATCTATACCCTCTTCTTGATCGTAACCTTGGGCCACTAATCTAGCCTTGTTACGAACAACTTGTCCATCATCACCAAGTTTATTTTTAAAGACCCACTTAGTACCCGTTACCTTCATACCATCCGAATAGGGTACTAATGTCCAAACCTCATTCTTGTCAAGTTGAGCTGGCTCCTCTTGCATGGCCTTGACCCATGATGGATCTTCAAGAGCTTGTTTGACATTGTTGGGCTCCATTTGTGACAAGAAAGCAAAGTTGCTAGGTTCGGTTTGCCTTTTGGTGGAGGATCTTGTTGTTACGCCATGAGAAGGATCACCGATGATGAAATCATGAGGATAACCTCTCATAGACTTCCATTCTCTAGGCTTTCGGACAGGTGTAGAACTTTGATGAACTTCTGGTGGTCTCACTGTTTCAGTTGCTCGTGCCTGTTCAGGAGACAAAATGGAAGTGTCTCCTCCAATCTGACGAGACCGAATAGGGCTGACAGATTCTTCATTCTGGACAGATTTAGGAATTTCTTTGCTTGTTCCATCTTCACAATCTGAATCAATATCCTTCACAATACTGGGAATTAAGTTAGAATCACAAAAAGTAACATGTATGGATTCCTCTATTGTCCTATGCTCCTTGATATAAACTCTATAGGCCTTGCTTGTTGTGGAATATCCAACAAACATTCCTTCATATGATTTTGGATCAAATTTTCCAAGGTTTTCCTTATTGTTAAGTACAAAACATTTGCATCCAAAAACATGAAAATACTTAAGATTTGGAGGGGTTCCTTTCCATAGCTCATATGGTGTTTTCTTTAACCCTTTTCTAATGATTGTTCTATTCAAAATATAACATGCTGTGTTCACAGCTTCAGCCCATAAGAATTTAGGAATTTCACTCTCACATAACATAGCCCTAGTCATTTCTTGAAGGCTTCTATTCCTTCTTTCAACCACCCCATTTTGTTGGGGGGTTCTAGGACATGAAAAATTATGAGAAATCCCTAAGTCATCACAGAATTTTTCAAAATTTTGATTTTTAAATTCTCTTCCATGATCACTTCTTAAATGGGCAATTTTCAAATCCTTTTCATTTTGAATTTTCTTACAAAGGGTGGAAAAAGCATGAAAAGCATCATTCTTATGAGCAAGGAAAAGTACCCAACCAAATCTAGAGTAATCATCTACCACCACAAGACCATAATGTTTACCTCCTAAACTTTGAGTTCTAGTAGGACCAAAAAGATTAATATGTAACATTTCCAATGGTCTTTTGGTTGAGATTCCATCTTTTGATTTAAAAGAGGATTTTACTTGTTTGCCTAATTGACAAGCGTCACAAGTGAGATCCTTGTCAAACTTGATGTTTGGGATTCCTCTAACCAAATTTCTTTTGACTAGCTTAGAAATTTGATACATGCTCGCATGTCCCAACTTTCTATGCCAAAGCCATTTTTCAGATTCAAAAGATGTGAAGCATGTTACATTTTGTTCCTTTAAATCCTCAAGAGTTAATCCATACACATTGTTGCATCTTTTAGCTTCAAGAAGAACATTCCCAGTTTTTTCACACACAACTAAACAAACAGATTTCTTAAAGATAACTTCAAAACCCAAATCACAAAGTTGACTAACACTAAGCAAATTATGTTTCAAGCCATGTACAAGGAGAACATCATTTATACAAGAAGAAAAGTTTTTACCAACTTTCCCAACAGCCACAATTTTTCCTTTTGCATCATCACCGAAAGTGACAAGTCCTCCATCATAGTCATCAAGCTTTATGAAGAAGGTTGCCTTTCCGGTCATATGCCTAGAGCATCCGCTGTCCATATACCACACATTTTCCTTCCTTTTGGATGCTAGGCACACCTACAAAACAATGCTTAGGTAACCTTAGGTATCCAAATCTTTTTGGATCCTTTTACATTAAACCATCTTCTATGTCCTAAGCCATTGTAATCAAAAACAATTTTATAAACTTTGTCACCAACCATTCTTTCACCGAAAAAGCATTGAATGGGAAAGTGTCCATTCCGATTGCATAGTCTACAAAACCTTGGAGTTGCCTTTTTGTTAAAGTAGGCGGGATCTTGAAATCTTGTGTCATTAGAAGATGAAGCAATATTTTCAAAATGTGAATTTTCAGATTTATGAAACCCCAACCCAGCCTTATCATAAAGAGGTTTTTGACTAGCCAAGATGTGATTTAAACTTTCAGAACTTTGTGTAAATTTGGCCAAGTCTTCCTCAAGTCTTTTAACCTTTTTAAGCAACTCTTCATTTTGTTTAAAACAGTCCACATATGCAAGAACACAATGGTTACTTTCACAGCTCCTAACTTGGGCTCTTAACTGCTTATTTTCTTCAACAAGATCACAAGCAGTTTCGGCCTCTCTCACTTTTTCTTTTAGAAAACTGTTTTCGGCCTTAAGAATGGTAATTTGCTGTTCAAGTTCTTGATTTTCCAGCAGAAAACATCTTATTTTTTCAGAAAGGTGGTCTATCATAAGATGGAGATCTTCAGTGTTAGGGTTATGAAAGACTACCTGATCTATGTGGTCTGCCATGAGACATGTTTGTGACTTGGTCTCGGTTTCTTCATCATCATCATCAGAGTCATTCTCCAAGTCTTCCCATGTGGCCATCAGTCCTTTCTTCTTTCCTCTTTTCGGCTTTTCCTCCTTTTTCAGCTTGGGACAATCAGATTTGAAATGCCCCATTTCCTTGCAATTATAGCAAGTTACCTTGCTAAGGTCTTTCTTTATTCTCCTTGTGCTGCTGCCTTTGCTTCTGAGCTTAGCCATTTTCCTGAATTTTTTTGCAAATAAAACAAACTCATTTTCAGAAGAGTTATCACTAGATTCATCATCCAGAGGGTTAGTCACAGAAGAAAATGCAATTCCTTTCTTTTTTGTATCCTTTTTCAAATAGGTATTTTCAAAAGCAAGAAGATTTCCTCTCAAATCATCAAGTGTCATGGAGTCTAGGCTACTGCTCTCAGAAATAATTAAAGCTTTAGTTTCCCACTCTTTTGTGAGACATCTCAACACTCTTCTTACTAGCACAGAATCAGAATGTGTAATTCCCAAAGCATCTAAGCCAACAATGATAGCATTGAACCGTTCGAACAGTTCATCAATGGACTCTCCTTCCTTCATTGCAAACATTTCATATTCTCTATTTAGCATATCTGTCCGAGTCTTCTTGACAATGGTGGTTCCTTCATGGGTGATTTGCAATTTGTCCCAGATTTCCTTTGCCGTTGTGCATCTTGATACCCGTCGGTACTCCTCGAAGCTGATAGCACAATTGAGCAGATTTATTGCCTTGGCATTTAACTCCACCTTCTTCCTATCTTCCTCGGTCCATCTTGCTTCTGGTTTGAGAGAAACAACTCCTTCTGCACTTGTGATAGTTGGAAATCGAGGCCCTTCGAGAATAATCTTCCAAAGTCTGTAATCCACTGCTTGTACGAATATCTTCATCCTCTCCTTCCAATAGGTATAATTTTTCCCATTGAAAAGAGGGGGTCTGTTGCTTGATTGACCTTCAGTTAGATTATAAGACACCACATTTGCGCCACTATTTTCTACCATGAGGATCTTTACTCCAAGCTGCAAAGCTTGATCTCTTTGAGACCAAGCTCTGATACCAATTGATGGTTTCAGTGGCTAAGAGAAGGGGGGTTGAATCTTAGCCCCCTTTTTTATGTTGCTGACACTTGCTGAATACAGAGGAGGCTTTTCTGTTTTAGTTCGTCTCTGGACACGAGACTTTTTGTTTTTGCTCGTCACTTGCCACGAGACTTTTTGTTTTGTCTCGTCACTTGGCACGAGACAATTTTAGTTTTTGCTCCTGTGCAGTAGAAATCAGAAATGGAGTTGGAGAGAAGAAAGATTACACCAAGATATATCCTGGTTCAGCTGCTAAGTGCAGTGCAGCCTACATCCAGTCTCCATCACAAACATGATGGAATTTCACTATAATCAATCTGATTACAACTTGTAAAGTGCTAACCCAACTTACAAGGGAATTCCCACAGAATCATGAAACACAACATAGATGAACAAAGGAACTCTAAGACATCTATGGCTTTTTCTTTTAATTTTGCACTCTCTGCTTTTTTCCGCTCTATGGCTTTTTCATTACAAACCTCACTGTTTGCCTTTTTTCCATGAGACTCAAGACATGACAAAATTAAACAGAAAAATATAAAACAGAATACATTGAAGGAGAAGAGAAAACTGTTAGCTCAGGTAGCTCTGAGAACTCTGTGCCTTGCACTCTCAATTTTTCTCCTTGCTCCAAACAGTGGCTGTCCACCCTTATTATAGAAGAGGGGAGCCTCCACTTATTGAAGCCAAAACCGAACCAACTTCTTCCTCCTTCAACAAAACCGGTTCGGCCACATAGAGAGAGAAGAGATAACCATGCATTAACCAACATGCAATTACCTCTAGTCCTTTCTTGATCATCACCCTTCATCAATCCGAGCTCTCCATCCTTGGCTTGCTCTCCAAGATGGAATTCTGGCCCTTGATGCTTCATGATGATGATGACTTCATCTGCTTCAATCTCTGCCTTCAACCATCACTTCGCCACTCTAGCTGCTCCCTGTGGTGGTTGAGCAGAATCAAAGACAAGCCATGCTTCAAGAATCTCCCTTGCTGGCCGAGATCTTCTTCTTCCTTTTTGAGCATGCAAAGCTCAAGATAACCTCACCAAATCTGACCACATTTGGTAAGTATCTTAGCCACAGCTCATTTTTATTTTAGTATGTTTTCTTGCCATCATTAGCTTGATGGTCTTGATGCATGCAGCTTCTTCCTTCTGTTGGTTGAAGAACATTTCTTCCATTATTTCCTGGACAAGGACCGAAAAAAGAAGAAGAAAGAGATGAGAGAGAATGTGAAGTTAAAGTAAAAGCAATTAAATGAAAGTGAACCAAGTTGATAGATTGCTTTTTACTTCCCTTGCTTTGAGTAGCGTATAGCATTAATCATAATGATTCCCATCAAATCAAAGTCAAGTTCTCTCTCATGTTTCCAATGCTAACATATTAAAATTTGAAATCCATTCTTTAACAAAGAGATGGAATCCGTTGGAGAGCATGAAACCATTTAGTTTTCATTTAACCTTGGTTTCGGACCAGGCTTGGAAACTTTCATAAAAAATAATGTTGGGCTTGGTAGCATTAGAATTTAATCTGGCCCAAATAGTTAACATTTGCTTTCTTGATGAATTTGATTTCGGATCAAGCATAGGAAGCATTCATCAAAATTAAATATGGGCTTGGCTATAAAAACATTGAGCTTGGCCCATCAATAAAAACTCAGCCACTAAATATAACACATGCAGCAAGGCTGATTTTTAATTTGGGCCAGCAACATCTTTATTTTCTGCCCCAATATAAAAACCTGCAACAAAAATTATTTAATCAAATCAAATTATTAATTTTTGCAGTTAATTATTTTTAATAATGTTTAGCCATCATAAATATTAATTAAGAGTTTTCCAAACTCATCAATGGTGTTTAATCATTCGACTCGAAAAAACACAAGACAGAGAAAATAGGCTACTCGGTGAGGTGAAAAAACATCAAATGAGTGACAAAAGGGAAAGAAGAATGGCATAAAAAAATGCAAAAACTACGGTGATTTCACCGCAAAAAAAATAACCTATCATTTTCAAGGAGGATACCATGGTTCTGATACCATGTTAGAAATAAGAGACTAGACTGGAGAAAGGATTTGTGTATTATTGAGTGTAATCAAGTTGTCTCGAATGATACAATATAGAAGGGTATTTATAAGGACTAAGAAAATCGTAATAATAAAGACGTAATATTCTATAATAAATATTCAGATATACTAAATAATTCTAATTGATCCTAATTGATCCTAATTATATTTTAACAAATCTTATTCGTTGGCAGTTATTACTAAAATTTAACTTTTGTAAATTAAAAAAATGTTTGGAATGATTTCATAATTAGAAATTATTTTAATTTAAAATCAGAGCGTTTTTCCAATTTAGGATTTTTAGTGTTATGAAAATTGGAATCGCTAGAGACGATTTTTTTTTTAAAATATATATTTTAGTTTTAAAATTTTGGAATTCAATGGAAGCAACCGTTCAAACAAAAAATTTTAAGTTTATAGGATTGAATTGCTTTTTCATTTATCCCTTCTCTTTTTTTCGTCCAATTTTTATTTTTTATTTTTTTACTAAAAGAAAAGTGGATATATTACAATGTTTATTGAGATCTGATTATAACTGAGATGAGCTCCTCCTTTTATAGAGGTCTCTAGATAACAATGATATCTTGCGGAATCTAAACAAACCTATCATACAATGCCAGTTGGAGGGTAAGGATAAGCCTTATCTCTTTCTGGTCTTTCTTACACATGTGACAGAGGTCACTTTCTTTTAATGCACTCAATAATTATACATAGTGGGGTTACTGCTCTAATAAAGGGACGGTTTGAAATAGTCTTCTGGAAGGGTCCCATCACCATCTGAGAAGGATGATGTGTCATCAGAGGCCAAATTGATAGTTCTAAGATCCATATACGGGTCTTGTAGATAAGTAAATAGGTCTTCAATGTTTCCTTCATTTGGATCTTGAGCATCTTGTAGATACGGGTCATATGGATCTGAGTTTGGTCCTTCAGAGTCATTGGGTATTCCTGCATCAATTCTGGTTGGGCTTGGTGGTAAGGCATATCCTGCATCAATTCTGGTTGGGCTTGGTGGTAAGGCATATACTCTTCCATTTAGATCTTCAGAATTCAGATCTTCTTTAGAATTTCTGTTTGGAATATGGGTAGACGTGCTGGGCTGGTCTCTTGGAGCATAAAAGGAGTATTGTCTAAATTGATTAATTATTCTTGAAGTTATGAATCTGGACTGGAACTCCTAGAGAGTTATTGGCGGAACATCTGTTTGAAACGGGAGTTCTTCAACTACATCTCTCTCTCCATATAGTCCAGGTTGCCAAAGTTGACAAAGGCATTTGGCCAGGGCATTTAGGACTATCTTTTCATCTGTGGGCCATATGGTAGAGTATCCAACAATATCGACCCTGTTCATGGTGTGTGAATCTCCCCCAGTAAAATAATTCCTTTGTAAGGTGACAAAACAACCGAATTTCCGTTTTGCCTTAGAGGATTTATCCCATAGTTGGTGCCGGTCGAGCATCTTATATAACATTCCTCTCTATGCATCAAGTGGGGGCATACATAGAGAATAACCGGACTAGATGAGATTGAACTTGAGTGCGATTACACAGGATATGATATACAGAAAAGAGTGGCACTATGATAGCACATGTATACATGGAAGACAGAGCCCAGATATACCACATCATTTCCTCTGGTATAGGTCCTTGGATTATTGGTATAGTGCAAAATGGGGGTATCTATATTGAAGTACCTTGGATTTGGATGGATTTGGGTTATGATAAGGAGCTGATGTAGCCAGTAAAACAATGTTTGTTTGGCTAGACAATCTATTTGGAACTCTGTCTAGGGTCTTACTTTGAGTGGAAAAGGACCAATCTTTCTTCCGTATAGACTTCTGTGAAGTGGACAATCAGGGAATGGAATGGTGTACGAAGGATTGTATGTGCTCATGGTGCAAATGTAATGGATTGGTTTGGGGAGTGGTTCTTTGGTTGGTCTGGATAGGAAATCAGCAAGTGTGTTTTGGTGTCCTTTTATGTGTCTTACTTCGAATTTATAGCGAGAGAACCAATCTTTCCATCGCAAGAGCTGAGAGTCTGGCAAGATCTTTTTCTTGATTTCCAGCATTGATGGGAAAGAGGTGTTATCCATTTCCACAGTGAAATGATAAGAACTGAGGTAGAAATTGAATTTTTCTATTCCTCTTTTGATAGCAAAAATCTCTTTGTAAGTGGCATGGTAATGTTTTTCAGATTCTTTGAACTGTCCACTAGCATGCGCACAGTAGTGTCTTGTCCCTTCAATTTCTTCAAGTAGCACAGCTCCCCAGAATTCATCACTAGCATCTGTTTGTAATATTCTTTTTCCCGTATTGGGAATCTTTAAAGGAGGGAGATATTGTGCTATTTTCTTCAAGGTCTTGACAGTTGTGGTTTGCTCAAGTCCCCATGGTAGGGCTTTTTTTTTCAGGAGTTTTGACAGCTGGCTAGTGTGTCTGGCCACATCTGGGATAAAGTCCCTGATGTAGTTAACAATTCTCAAGAATTGTTGGACTTATTTGACCGTCATGTTCTCATCAGGGAAATGGATTAATTCTTTGGCAATATGATTTCCTGGTTGAAAGAATCCATCTTCGAAGACCATCCCAAGGAATTCAATCTTTTTCTTGGCAATAGAGCTCTTTTTTATGATAGCATGATTCCCTAATCCTTGATAATTTGAGTGAATTGGGCCAGGAGTGCCTTGTGGGCTTCATTGTCCTTTGAGAACAGTAATATATCATCAATATAAATAAGTGTGGAGTGTAATATAGGCTCAAAGATTTTGGTCATATTGCCTTTTGGAAAAGAGATGTGGCTACTTTGAGTCCAAATGGCATTACTGTCCATTGATATTGGGCTTCAGGGATACAGAATGCTATTTTGTATCTATCCTTAGGATGGAGCCCAATTTACCAAAAACCAGCCTTTAGATCAAACTTGCTGAATATTTTCGCTCCACTTAATCTCTGTGTAATAACTGAGATTCTTGGTAGAGGAAACTTGTCATCTTGTAAGAAGACATTAAGTGGCTTATAATCAATAACAAGCCTCTTCTTTCCTCTATTCTACTCGGCCCTTTTTTCAACATAGAATGCTTGGCACGCCCAGTTAGAATTGGTTGGTTCAATGAGTCCTTGAACAAGAATAGCTGCACATTCAGCTCTTGCCAACTTAAGATCTTCAGGGTTCATCCCTGAATGCGTGGCCTTTGTTGGGTTAATGTCCTCATTCTTTTTGAAAGGGAGTCGAACATAAAATTCTGGATTCTTCCACAAAGGAGCAGGGTGGTTGAATTGATCATGACTGTCACAACAGGCACTAAAAAGTAGCTGCTGGATCTCCTTATATTCTTCTGGAGCTTCTTGGATTTCAAGGATACTTTGTATCCCTGTAAAAGGCAAAAACTGCCCTTTGTAACTTAGGCCAGTGGGTTTGATATACAATCCATGGGTTCGGAAGAATGTATCAAAGCCGAACAGAACATCTTTGTCTGGGAGATAGCTTCCCAGTACCCTGAGCCAAGTAGTCTGGCCTGAAAATATTTTCAAACCAATGGGTTTTTTGGAAATAAGATTGATGGTGAAGATCTCACTGTTAGCTGCTGTGAACCTTTTAGAAAAAGGTGCCCACATTTCTTTTGGTAAGACATGTGGTCTTAGGACAGTGGCACAAGATCAAGTATCCATTAGTGCAACAGCCTTTGTTGGTTTGTCATAGACGGACGTCTTGACTTTTAAATCGAAATGAGGGCGAGGAGTACCATCAATCTATTTCAGTCCTAAGGATCCAAGGTATCCAAGTTCTTCTTCTGGGAAGCTTGATCTTTTAGGAATTCTTGTGATAATAGAGGCAATGGAGGATATAGAAAAGATTGACCTTTTTGGTGGGAGGTCTCCTTCTGAATCAGAGTCTTGAAAAACATATTCGGTTTCTCCATCTTTGCTTTCTTGTTCTTCAAGTACTGATTCAAGATCTTCTTCATCTTCGATGGAAGCTATATCCATTAAAGACTAAAGCATTTTTATCTCCTTTTTTGTCTTATGAGGATATGTTTTAGCAAAGTGTCCTTATTTTCCACAGATGAAGCATTTGTTTGACTTAGTATGGGGTTTCCTCCTTTTGAAATAACGGTATTTTCGCCTCCTTCTTCCCCTTATAAATGCCTTCTGGTGGAATGTTCTAGCTGGCAGTTGCCAATGTGTCTTCTTCTTTGGCTTACATTCACACATGCTTAACTCTTTGTACTTGATCTTCAAATAGGATTTGTTGCATGCTCCTTTGAGTTTGCTTGAATTTTTGTTGAGCTGTTTGAACATTTGTTGTTGTTCACACAATTTATCTAGAGCAGCTAGAGCCAACTGATAGATTTTTTCAATGGTAGTGGTAGCCACTTCTTTACGAAGAGTCATCATCATGTGCTGTAATTCTGGCTGAAGTTCATCTGGCAAGGATGCCATGAAGACTTGTTTAAGCGGCGGGTTATTATTTCCTCCAAGAGGATAATATTTAGCAGCCATTTTCTTGTAATGTCTCTCCAAGTCCTTTCTGTTGAGTGAACATCACTTCATTTCAAAGTATTCTTGAGAATTTCTTTTCTGGATGATTGTAATGTCTCCCAAGAATTCTTGATGGATTATCCCTAGAAACTGTGAAGAGGTACCATTGATGAGCTGGAGTCTTTCATATTCTGAAAGGTTATTCACCCATTCTTGGATTGCCAGTCATCTGATTTATAAAATCTGCAAGGACTTGTCTACTTGAAAGGTTTGGATTGGCCATGGTGGTTTCAATCCAAGCACTAAATTCATTCAACCTTTTTCTGTATCTTGCTGGTGGAATATCATCAAAGGTGAACCATTTGTTAGAAGTTTTGACTTCAAAGGACTCTGTGTGAGTATGACTAGCTGAAACTGTTGGTTCATCTCTTTTAGAGGTTATTTCTTTCTCTTCTTCTTCTACTGGGTTGACTATGGCTATTGCTAAAAGGTCTGCTTCATAGTCTTCTTCGGACCATTCATCTGTTTCTTCACTGGTCTCAGTAGTATCCTCAGATACTTCAGTGGTTTCTTCACTGTGTGATTGGTTATCCAAAGTAAGAGTATTAATTGATCGTCCTGGAGTAGGAGACCCTTCTTTGATGCCCTTATCTTTTGTAGGGACATTAAAAGAGGTTTCTTCTCTGAAAAAATTTTCTGGTTTCCAAGGAGGATGAGGCCTGGGTTGAATAGACGGCTGAGATTGAGATGAATAACGTCGCCCTTGGGGAGAGATGGATTTTTTGGTGTTTGCTTGTCTGGCTAAATGGTAGGTGGATTTGAAAATAGAATCATAATCTGGGGTTTCTGGTGGTGAATATGTTAAGGGAAATAAAATAGGCGAATACGAGGGATATGGTTTAGGATACATGGATAATGGGTCTATAGCCAGTACTTGAGGTACAGCTGCTTTGATTTTGTCCATCTCAATTTTTCGAAGTTGGGCCTTGACTTGATCCAGCTCTCTATTTTTCTTGTGGAATTCTGGGCCAAAGTACTTATTGTCAATATAAGTCTTGAGTTCTTGATCAAGTTGAAAAGCTTGAGCGGAGAGCCAATTTTTGAGTTCAGCAACCTGTTCTGCCACGGAACTTAGTTGTGCTAAAAGACCTTCAGTTTTTTCTACGAGAGCATCAAGGGTGTGATCTATTCGGAGTAAGACTTTATTTTGGCTGAATGCGTTGTCTGTGTGCCAATTAAGTACTTTCTCTTGAGGATTTGTTGCTTGATGCCCATGTGGAGTAATTCCTTGAGGAATTACGTAAGGTCTTCTAGTAATTTTCTTTTCATCAGTCTGGGTCACTAAAGGTGGGAATTCTTCCTCATAAAATCTGAGAGTGGCAATGCATGGGATCATATTGACTGGCTGATAAAGATAATCCATAGAGTCTTTTCGGGACAGTCTTGTCTTCCTGAGCATTGGTTTCTTTCTGAGCATTGGAGCTGCTTCAGCATCATCAGGAGGCTCAGGTCTTTTAAAGGAGCAAGGGGCTTGTAGTAACTTCTTCTTCTTTTTCTTGTTCCTCTGTCTTCTAGCATAATCTTTATCATCAGTGTCACTCCATTGATTAGCACAGTCACAGTCAGGATCACACATAGAGGGATCAACATCCTAAATGAAGTGGCCATTTATATGAGAAACATAAACAGGTTTTCCGTTCTCATAAAAGTGCACAGGTGGATCATGTTGATCGTGAGTTGTTTGCACCTGGACAGGAGAGATCATATTAATTCTTCTGAAGGATGGTCCTTGCAGTGAGGTTTGTTTGGTCATTCCAGGTCTCTAAAAAATAGTAGTCACCGTTTCATCACTATTATGAGTAATAGTTAGAGGTGTCGTAGTATGAACATCAACCTGTTCCTTTAGGAAAGCTTTCTCATAATCAGTAATCCATTCCAATGAAATGATAGAAGAAAGTTCATCAGTAGTGATCATTCTTGGAATGTTTACGATTGCTGGTCCTCTTGCATTGTCTGTAAACATGAATAATGCTTCTCCTGTAGTATTTGGAAGATTGAGATCAAGAGCATAGTCTTGAACTCTGTAGAGGACTTGGTGGTGCAAGATGGCTTGTTCAGCATTAGAGTCTTGAATTACTCCAACTAGCTGTATTTGGATCTTTAGCCTTTGACATATTGTTGGATCTGAAAGTCTTATAGTGAAATTATGGGCTATAGTGAGAATGACACTTTCATTGGAGAGTGTAGTTACTAATGCTCCTATCAAGGCGTGTTGGTATTCTTTGAAAGTGGTATCTAAAAGAGCAACTTTGGCTATCACCGGAAGGGATCTTCTTCCATGGAGAGTAAGAATAAGCCTAACTTCCCTTAGATGCAAATGAGTGTAGCCCTGGTTTTGGTAGTTTTGAATGAGTTCTTGTGGGATTTTTAGGGTTATGTATCGTTCAACAATAGTGACTTTTAGACCACACTGTTGTAGATGGGAGGATTGGATGACTTCTTTAGAAGGAGGAGAAGGATTTCTGTGGATGAGATGGCGAATGGAGGTGAGGGTTGATTTTTTTAGAGGATCCAAATTCGGAAAAATATATGCTGATATTTTTACTTTAAGAGTGTATTATAAATGTTTTTAACATAACGAATACGATTTGAAACACTATTATAATGAGAAAAAAAAGTTAAAAATAATATATTGATTTTGTCAATATATATAATCTTGAAGGTTCCTAATATAGTCAATTTAAATAACTACTCTAATTTTAAATTAGAGATAATTTAATTAATTTTTTTAGTTTATAAAATTAAACTAAAAATTTTTAGTATTTAAACTAAATTATTAAATTTTTTTAATAACTAAAATTTTAAATTTTAAATAAAATAATTAATAAAAATAAATTATAAATTATTACTAAAATTTAATTATTATTAATAAAATAATTTTTTAAAAATAAAATTTTAAGTAAAGATAATAAATTATAAATAACTCATTATTTAATTTTCAAAAGATTAGGAGTAGTATATGCATGGATGGATGGGTCCGTTTGGGAAGCTTTAAAAGTAACCTTTGAGTTTTTGACTTATGAAAAATAGTTGTTCATCACCTGGTGATCTCGGGTGCTCGACGGGTCGGGTGATTGCGAGGGGATGAGCGTGCGAGACCCTGGAGTAGCGCAGAGCGGGTTCTTGGTCTCTAACTGGAGACTGGTGGAGTTGGTGGTGTGACGAACGAGAGAGGGGGGTGGCCACCTGCAAGGACACTCCGACGATCAAGTCAGTGTCCGTAAGAAATAATAGCCAGATTAGGAAAGGTGATGTGTACCTTGGGGGAGTGCTGTCCTCTCTCCTTATATACTGTGCTGGGCGGGCCCGACGATGACCTAGCCCACTGGCCAGGACGCATATGAACTGTCCCTGTCCACGTGGGGGGGAGCAGGTCGTTCTGGACTCTGGGTCGGGGCTTCGGGTGTTGCCCCGAGGAAGCCAACCCGACCGATTTGCTGGGTGTGGTGTGCCGGGTTGTGCAGGTGGTGAAGTTAGACGTCGACCGGGTCGAATTTTAGGAACCGGCTTGTTGGGTTTCCCTTGAGGGGTAGTTTGGGCCTGGGTCAGGGGTGGTATTGGAAATGGAGATAGCTTACAATGAAATAATAAAGCAACAACAATAAAGTTTCTGGGCAGCTTCATTGTTGGTTCCCAACAACTCCAACGGCAATACCCATGGCGGCAGAGACTCTGGCAATTGCGAAACCAGAAGCAGGGGCAGAACAGAACAGCATAGAGTAAAAGCAGCAGTAGCTTCTTCTAATAATAGCTCCTTCTCTGACGAGCTTCAATGGTGGCAGAACAGTGACCCTAATGGCGGCACAGGACTCACCAACGACCCTGGCAGCGGCAGAGATCCTTTCTTCCTCTTCTATGTGTGTGTTCTGCGATGATGACGGCTTGGTATTAGCGGCAGTGTCAACCCAGCAGCAGCGACAGCATGGCGGCTCGGCGCTGATAGAAGCACGGCGGTGACGCAGCAGAGGCTCCCTCCTCCACTAATTCTCGCGGGGTTCACAGCGGCGATTCATAGCCCCAGCGATGGTGACTATGACGCGATGAGCAGTTTCTTCCTCTCAGTATCTGGCTCCCTTCGTGCTTGACGGCGTTCGGTGGCAATGAAGGCATGGCGGCGACGCTGTGCAGTGGCGGCGCGACGGCGGGCTGAACGTGGTTGGGTGTGGCACAACTAGTTGTGTGTCTTCTTCCTCCTTTTCTTGCGGATCTCTCTCTCTGTTGCAGCTCCCTCATCCCCGGCGCCCTCTTCCTCTCAGATCTCCTTCTCCCTTGCCAACAGCGGCGGCGGCGGTGGCAGTGACACCCACCGCACCGCCTTCCTCTCTTTCCCCCCTTCTCCCTTTCCTGTGTCTCCCTTCCCATCTCTTCCCTTTATTTCTTCTTTCTTTTTCTGGTTTACTAAAGCTGTTAGGTTGTTTTGGGGAAGGGGTATGGCGGCTAGGGTTAGGAAAATTAGGGTTAGGGTTGTGTTTTGGGGATTTAGGGTTTTAATTTGGGAATTAGGATTTTGTGATAAAATTTGGGGATTGTGAGTTAATCTTTTTTTTTGGTGACTTGATTGTGAGTTAATCTGAAATCTAATTAAATCTCTAAAATTACTCTAAAATATTATTTATTGTATCAAAATACTAATTGATTTGAAATTAAATACTCTAATTGAAATTATAAGGTAATATAATTAATTTTTTTTATTTATAAAAATATTAGTATTAAATTCCGAAATCTCAATTACTTAAACCAAGCCATATAAAATTCTTATTATTTTATATTTGCTAAACTTTATTATTTAAATATAGAAAATAATTCGATAATTATAAAATCAGATAAAACCTTAAATTACTTTAAACTCAATTAATCAAAATTTGCTTTAATTATCTTTAATAAAATAATTTCTGAGGTTAAGGTACGTAATAAATAAATAAATCAAAATTAGCTCTTAATAAGATTTTTCTGAAATTTCTGGGTCTTAAATCCTACCCACCTTATAAAAAATTTTCATCCTCGAAAATTAACTTGGTACATAGAATTACTAGAATAGTTTTGACTACTTTACTTTGCATACTTTAGAAAAGCACGGGTCTTGGCAGATATATGTATATAATTTTCCAAATACAAGAAATTCCGTAAAACTTAGGTGTAAGAAAAAAGTGTGGTCTAGAGCAAAAATTACAAGATGGTCCAAAATATAGATATCATATGGGGCTACTATTTTATCAAAACTTTAAATGCAAGAAGGTGCAAGTGTTCTAGTTAGGTGTTCGCAAAAACAAAGCGGTATCTAGATGGCAAAAGTTTGAAAATAGGCTGATGTAAACAAATAGGATAACGTCTGCGCATAGACCTCGTATCAACTTTAGAATTGCAACTGCCCAACTCCATCAGTCACTTCACAACCCTATAACCCGTCACAAGCCTAACATCCGCAAACCCTTACAAGGAACAAACTACCACACTCCTCATAATGTTGCACACTTACCAATCCACCTTTCACGTTCACGAACAGCATTTTTAAAGTTTTGTTTGCTACCCCCTAAAAGTCATACGTGATTCTAAGGCAATCCTCGAGTTTATTCAAAAGGATACAAGACCTTGGAAAAGGACAAACGACAAGGACGAAATCCACTAGGGCTTGAAAGGATTGTTGAAATCACAAGTAATCAGGGATGTATAAGAATGAAGAGTGTCAAAAAGAAAATTAGTTTGGCAATCTCGAAAATGATTCCCGAATCAACAAAACCCGATAGGAATAACAAAAGGAAAAGTAGTGCAGTAGTTTGAAACAAAATTAAGCCAAGGAATATGAGGTTTACAGAAAAAGAATGTCTAAGACTAAAGACAAAGCTCATAAGACTCGAGTAGAATTAAGAATGCTTTTGAATGAATTGCTTATAAAGAATGAAAAACATTTCAAAAACTATTTCACGTTTTCAAAGAAAAAGTGCTCATCAAACACTTTGTAAAAGAAATAACAAAGGTATATTTGTGGCATTACGTTAATACAATTCCATGTTGAAATAGATTATGTAGAGTTTTAAAACAAAATGAACACCGATTTGGCTAAGAACAAAAATATTTTCTCAAATATTTGAGAAAAATAATTAGGTGCACCACTTAACCAAAAGTAGGCATAAAACTTGGAAGGAAATCAAATTGCCTCTTGTCAAAATAATTTACAAGTTAAAGACAAAATAGGTGAGGTTTGAAAAGGGAAAGTCAGTTGGGTTAAGGCCAAAACAACTTTTCGAAAATTCTAAAAGACATTTAGATATTCAATCAAATAAAGATATACAGTAAAATCGTGGCAAGGTTGTAAGAAAATCAAATGTTTTTTCAAAAATTCTCAAGTTTTATATTCAATCAAGCGTGTATAAAAATTATAGCAAATATGGAAGAAGAAGAAGTTAAACTTTATTTAGAAAAAAACTCTGAGGTAAAAATTCTTGTAAACACACTTTCAGCAAAAGCAGGGTTCCGTGTACGCGAACACCCTTCCGCGTACGCGAGTACGCGAAACAGAAAAGCTGGTCCGTGTCGCGTGCCAACTGCCGCGTATGCGAGCGCGTGAAAAATTCATCTTCGCGTACGTGCGCTAGGGCCGTGTACGCATGATGAGGTGTTTAGAGCTTCACTTAAAGAGGTGTATGCTAAGTCAAAATAACCTTATCAAAATTTAATAAATGGTTTTCAATTACAATCAAGCAAGAAAATTTAATTTGAAACTTCTTCAAAGAGGATTCAAAACTTCTTTAAAAATAGTTCAAAACAAAACTCCGAAAGTATACTTGAAATCACCACCTCACAAAAATATTCAAGAGATTAAGATGCACTTAAAAGGAAATTAACCCACACGAGAAAGGATTTTTAAATCAAGGGATTTCAAACTAAAATTCACTAGGCTTGGAATATCAAACAAGTTTTCAATTGATCCAAAGGAATACAAAACGCGCTAGGAAAGACAACTCAATCAATAGGAAATTCTTAAGAAAGAACCTTTGACTAAAGAAAGACAAATAAGAGGACAAACGGTGCATTTGATGGAAACAAATTCAAGTTGACTCAGATGAGTATGAGATTCACAAGAAAAGGAAAACTAAGACTAATGGTGACATTCACAAAAGTAAAAGAGTAATTAAAAACAGAATCAAATATGACATTCACAGAAATGAAAAGATTAAGGGAATTGGTCCATTCATAAGAAGAAAGACATGAGTCCAACATTTTCAAAAGAACGACAATTGCATAAACAATGCAGTATGCTAAACCAAATTCAAATTAAAAATAAATTAGGTAAAGTTTATTAAACAAAAACCAACTGGAAAGAGACAAAAACCTTTCTTTGAAGAATATCTAAATACATACTCAAGTAAAGATATTCGTAAAAACTGTAATGTAGTTGTTAGAAAATCAAGTTGTATTTCTAAAATAAGTATATTTTCATAAATCAGTAAAAGAACTAGTGAGGTATTGGGAGTAAATAGTTTTTAAACAATATAAAGAATTTTCAAAGTTTCATATAGGGAAGGTTATATCGAATCAAAAACAATTTTATAAAGGCTTCAAGAATAATGGTTGTAAATATAGTCAAGTAGGAAAAAAATTAAATCACATCTTTAAAAGAACTCGGAATAGGAGCTTAAAGGAATATACTGCATCAAAACAAGTTCAAAGTTGCACCAAATAATACATGGATCAAGAAAAGAGTTTAAACAAAGAAGGGCAAACACACCAGGGACGTTAAGCAGATATATGCGGTTAGAATTGAACGAGAAAGCATATGAACAGAAGAATAGGGTTGGGGAAACATCAATTTACTTCCCAAAAGAAATAGCAACTGAGGATTCCATGGTAAACTTATGAGAGAACAAGTCACATAACATCAGTAGAAACAAGACACTTAACCGAGTGACTTCGAGAAATAGTTTCTAACGTTCCCAAAACTCACAATTTGCATTATGTATAACTCGTATATTATCTATGATAACCCATTAGTACTTCCATATACATAATCCACTAATTTTAAGCCGGCCAAACTTAATACCAGGAATTATGCAATGCAAGACTAATGGCATTAATCAATAGACCGTTATGTGCATAAAACTCTAATTCTCGTTATCTGAATGAGATCTATTACATGACAGATGCTTAGAGTATGCAATAAAGCATAGTCAGTCCATTCCTAAGGCTCTAATAAGGATGAACTGCTCTGATACCATAATTGTAACACCCTCACTGTCAGAATGTCACGCTTCTGGCTGCGCCACTCTGATAGCAAGAATATTACGACGACTCTCATATATATAATAATAATTTATGAGCCTTTAACTCAAAACCGTATCGTTCTTTACGAAAAATTGAAAAAAAAATACTTTCAAATAAAAGAAAACACGCATATACATATACAAAACTTCTTACTCAAGTGACTTGTACATATTATTTACACACAAATTATACAACTCTTATCCTTCTTACAAGAATATAATATTAATGGCGAGGGAAGAGTAAATAAACAATAACTAAACTATACATCCATATCGCATATGCTAACTCAAAGATTCTTCATAAGCTTCTTCGTCCGTTTTCTAAAAAAAAGAAGCCTGTAGGGGGGTGAGAACATCGTCTTCGAAAGGGTTCTCAGTAGAGGGTTTAAGAATTGTTATAAGAAGATACGTATAAAGAGAAGAATTGGTTTCAAGGCAGTGATTATCGTTCGTCCTATGGATCTTTTAAAAATTCAACGGCTAATCATCCAAAACTTTTCAAAGAAACAGTATTTATTTTTTTTTCAGAAAATCCAAAACCTTTCTTTTCTTGTAAGAGAATCTTAATCGGTTTCCTAGACTGTATGAACGACCAACCTGTTCCAAGCATAGGTTCATTAAGTCTATACTGAACCAGCTTGATTTTTCATACTTTACTAGTAACTCAATCAGAAACCAATCACAGCTTTCAACCTATCACATAATCAATCTACACAATCATCATCTCATCACCAATAATCTCAAAAGTACCACATCAGAACAAACACAGGCAAAACAGACAAGGAAAGCACAAGTATAGATAGCAGTTGCAGCAAATAGTTCGGGTAGCAGTTAATAACAGTTTAACAATTAGGCAAACCAAATTAAGTTCAAACCCAAACAAAGCATACAAATGCAAATGATGCATGCCTGTCCTATGGCTGATGAGTCTCATTTGTCGGTTATCAAGTCAACCCGACAAGTCCGGTTTGCTAAACCCTTGGACTGTCCCCCGACGCGCATCCCCATGAGTCTATGCATAGCTTTTTCTCATATATATATCAAATCGCTCAATGGGGGTATCATTCTCGGGAATTTATAAGGGCCCGGTCACCCTTACGTCGTAGGATCAACAGTGTATCGAGTCTCAACCTGGAACACGTGGTGGCAAGCCACGGTACTTTACCCAGGGAAACTCGTATCTCAGATAATTCAAATTCATAAGTCACATAAATAATTTAATTATAATTTATAAGTATCCACATCATTCTCAATCGCATCTCATTCATCATCATACATCAATCATACTCAATCGTTATCCTTCATTATCACACCTCCCATTCCGTTCATCAATAGTTACAATTCAATACATAATTCATTCTTTTCTAAATGAATCAAACTTAAAACATACTCATTTTCTTAATAACTCAAAATCAAACCATATAACCTTTGAATCCAAATCTTTTTAAATAATTATCTAAACAAAATCTCTAATTTTTATAAAATTTCGGTAGCATCTCCTCTAAAACTCAGACTCTGCCACCCTTTTTGGGTCCCATCCAGATATCCCTCAAACTCCTTTATATAATCTCTAATACCAAACCAATTACAATATCTCAAACCATGTTCAATTTTCCAAAAATCATTTTTGATAAAATTAACAACCCAAATCCAATGTATCAAATCCTTTTTAATAACTTAAACTCATTTCCATTATCAAAACATTTACAATTCTCAAGAAAATCAATTCGGCAACCACCAATTTATCAAAATCAATCCATAACCTAAATTATTCAATCTTCTCAAACGATCAATCAATCAACCACACAAATAATTATAATCGACCAAAACAATTCAAACCTTTCCATAAGACTTACGAAATCACAAAAATATATATTTCGCATTAATATCGATTTATAACAATTCTCATAAATTAAAATGAGTTTAAGGAAAGCGCCCCTACCTCGATGTCGCAATCGTATTATTTAACGTAACAATTTCCTCTATCCCTAATTCGTTGCAGCAGTAGCCATTCCAACACAACCGGAATGGCAGCGGCATCACCCACAACTCTAGTAGTAGCAACAGCAACTTTGGAAGGAAATTTAATAGAAGTTGAAGCAAATGCAAGGGCAAAATAGAACAGATCATCAAAGGAGCAATAATCAGAATATTGGTTGTAGAACAAAACCAATCTTACCAAAAGAAATACGGGAATGGAGCAGCAGCTCTGGTACTCAGAAGAACACAAATCAGGGACCAGGGCATACATTCTAGTGGCAGCATTAACCAGGGTAATAGTGATGTCGATTCCAATGATACTCCAGTAACAGCGACATTAGTAATCCTCACATCAGTAACCAAGGTTGCAACAAAATAGAGAGTTGAAATTCAATGGAATCGGAAATGGAAATGAATTCAATGGAATTGGAAATAGAGATAGCTTACAATGAAATAATAAAGCAGCAACAATAAGGTTTTCGGGCAGCTCCATCGTTGGTTCCCAACAACCCCAACGGCAATACCCATGGCGGCAGAGACTCTGACAATTGCGAAACCAGAAGCAGGGGCAGAACAGAACAGTATAGAGCAAAAGCAGCAGTAGCTTCTTCTGACAATAGCTGCTTCTCCAACGAGCTTCAATGGTGGTAGAACAATGACCCTGATGGCGGCACAGGACTCACCAACGACCCCTGGCAGCGGTAGAGATCCTTTCTTCCTCTTCTATGTCTGTGTTCTGCAATGATGACGGCTTGGGCAGTAGCGGCAGTGTCAACCCAGCAACAGCGACAGCATGGTGGTTCGGCACCGATAGAAGCACGGCGGTGATACAGCAAAGGCTCCCTCCTCCACTGGCTCTCGCGCGGTTCACAGCAGCGATTCATAGCCCCAGCGACGGTGATTATGACGCGATGAGCAGCTTCTTCCTCGCGGTGTCTGACACCCTTTGTGCTTGACAGCGTTCGGTGGCAATGAAGGCACGGCGGCGACGCTGTGCAGTGGCGGCACGACGGCGGGCTAAACGTGGTTGGGTGTGGCACAACTAGCTGTGCGTCTTCTTCCTCCTCTTCTTGCGGATCTCTCTCTCTCTGTTGCAACTCTCTCATCCCCGGCGCCCTCTTCCTCTCAGATCTTCTTCCCCCCTTCTCCCTTTCCTGCTTCTCCCTTCCCCTCTCTTACCTTTCTTTCTTCTTTCTTTGTCTGGTTTACTAAAGCTGTTAGGTTGTTTTTCGAGAAGGAGTATGACGGCTAGGGTTAGGGAAATTAGGGTTAGGGTTCTGTTTTGGGGATTTAGGGCTTTAATTTGGGAATTAGGATTTTGTGATAAAATTTGGGGATTGTGGGTTAATTTGAAATCTAATTAAATCTCTGAAATTACTCTAAAATATTATTTATTGTATCAAAATACTAATTGATTTGAAATCAAATACTCTAATTGAAATTATAAGGTAATATAATTAATTTTTTTTTATAAAAATATTAGTATTAAATTCTGAAATCTCAATTACTTAAACCAATCCATATAAAATTCTTATTATTTTATATTTGTTAAACTTTATTATTTAAATATAGAAAATAATTCAATAATTATAAAAACAGATAAAATCTTAAATTACTTTAAACTCAATTAATCAAAATTTGCTTTAATTATCTTTAATAAAATAATTTCTGAGGTTAAGGTACGTAATAAATAAATAAATCAAAATTAGCTCTTAGTAAGATTTTTTCTGATATTTTTGGGTCTTACACTTGAGGGCTTGCTTCAGCTTCACTTCATGCATCATCATCTAATATAGCACTGGGTATAGAGTTAGTATCACAAAAAGATACATATATGGACTCCTCAATAGTTCTATGTTCTTTAAGGTAAACTCTATATGCTTTGCTAGTGGTTGAGTACCTTACAAACATTCCTTCAAATGATTTTGGATCAAATTTATCAAGATTTTTTTTGTTGTTAAGTATAAAACATTTGCATCCAAAAATATGAAAATATTTGACATTAAGGGGAGTTCCTTTCCAAAGTTCATATGGGGTTTTCTTCAAGCCTTTTCTAATGATTGTTCTATTTAGGATATAACAAGCTGTATTTACAGCTTCAACCCACAAAAATTTTGGAACATCATTTTCACAAAGCATTGCCCTTGTCATCTCTTGAAGGCTTCTATTCCTTCTTTTAACAACCCCATTTTGTTGAGGGGTTCTAGGGCATGAAAAGTTATGTGCTATTCCAAAATCATCACAAAAGTTTTCAAAATCTTTATTTTCAAATTCTTTTCCATGGTCACTTCTAATGTGGGCAATTTTTAAATCCTTCTCGTTTTGAATCTTTTTACAAAGTGAAGAAAAGGCATGAAAAGCATCATTTTTATGAGCCAAGAAAAGAACCCAGCCATATCTTGAATAGTCATCAACCACTACCAAACCATAGTGTTTACCTCCCAAATTTTGAGTTCTAATGGGACCAAAAAGATCAATATGCAACATTTCTAATGACCTTTTAGTAGAAAATCCATCTTTTGATTTAAAAGAAGATTTTACTTATTTGTCTAATTGACAAGGTTCACAAGTAATATCTTTGTCAAATTTAATGTTTGGAATTCCTCTAACCAAATTCTTCTTAACAAGTTTAGAAATTTGGTACATGCTTGCATGTCCTAATTTCTTGTGCCAAAGCTATTTTTTAGATTCAATAGAAGTAAAACATGTTAGATTTTGATCTTTTAAATTCTCTAGAGTAAGTCCATATACATTGTTGCATCTTTTTACCTCAAACAAAATATCACCCGATTTTTCACAAACAACTAAGCAATCCAATCTTCTAAAAGTAACTAAATATCCAAGATCACAAAGTTGGCTAATGCTTAGAAGATTATGCTTCAAACCATCAACAAGCAAGACATCATTTATAAAAGAAGAAAAGTTCTTACCCACTTTACCTATAGTCACAATTTTTCCCTTTTCATTGTCACCGAAAGTAACAAATTCACCATCATATTCATCAAGCTTGATGAAGAATGTTGACTTTCCAGTCATATGCCTAGAGCATCTACTATCCATATACCACATGTTGTCTTTTCTCTTGGATGCTAGGCAAACCTACAAAAAAGTTTAAGTGACCTTAGGTATCCAAATATTTTTGGATCCTTTTATGTCAAACCATCTTATTTGTCCCAAGCCATTATAGTTACCAACAATTTTATAAATTTTATCTCCAACCATTCTTTCACTTATGAAATATTGAATCGAAAAGTGACCATCCCAATTGCATAATCTACAAAACGTTTTAGGTTGTTGTTTTTTCAGGTTGGTTGGGTTTTGAAATCTAATATCATCTGAAGTGGAATCCATATTAGCAAATGGGAAATTTTCAAAAACAGTTTTTAAATTTTTATGAAAACCCAACCCAACTTTTTCATAAAGAGGTTTTTGATTAGTCAAAAGATTATTTAAATTTTCTGAACTTGAAACAAATTTAGCCAGATCTTCTTTCAATCTTTTCACCTCTTTATGCAACCTTTCATTTTTCTCAAAATAATTTAGATTTGCAATTACAGAATGATAGAATTCACAGCTCTTAATTTTAGCCTTTAACTGGTTATTTTCTTCAACAAGATCAACAGCAGTTTTGGCTTCCCTTAATTTATCTTTGAGAAAACTATTTTCTACTTTTAGAATAGTAACTTGAGATTCAAGATCATAGTTTTTATTTAAGAAGCATCTGATTTTTTCATTGAGATAATCTATCATAAGATGAAGGTCTTCCTTAGAGGGTTCATTAAAAGTTACCTCATCAATGTGGTCGGCCATGAGACAAGTTTGAGATTTAGTCTCCGATTCATCTTCATCTTCAGAGTCATTTTCCAAGTCTTCCCAGGATGCCATGAGTCCCTTCTTCTTTTCCCTTTTTGCCTTGTCCTCCTTTTTCAGCTTTGGACAGTCAAACCTGTAATGCTCAGCTTCTCTGCAGTTGTGGCAAATGACCTTGCTTAAATAATCCCTCTTAGGTTTCCTTGAAGTGCCTCCTTTGTTTCGTTCCTTCTGTTTCATCATTCTCTTAAATTTCTTAGCAAACAAAACAAAGTTATCGTTGGATAAATCATCGCTGGATTCATCATCCAGAGATTCAGTGACAAATTTGAGAGCAACTCATTTCTTTTTAGTATCTTTTTTCAAATAAGTATTTTCAAAAGCAAGTAAGTTTCTTCTCAGATCATCATAGGTCATTTCATCAATGCCACTACTCTCAGCTATTACTATAGCCTTGGTTTCCCACTCTTTAGTGAGAGATCTCAAGATTTTCCTCACAAGCATAGATTCTGAATGTCTGATTCCCATAGCATCCAAGCCAGTGATGATAATGTTGAATTTTTCAAATATTTCATCAATTGTTTTTTCTTCCTTCATTGAGAACATTTCGTATTCTCTGTTTAGCATGTCTATTCTGGATCTTTTGACTTGGATTGTGCCTTCATGAGTAACTTGGAGCTTGTCCCAGATTTCCTTTGCTGTTGTGCATCTTGATACTCGTCGGTATTCCTCGAAGCTAACAGCACAGTTGAGCAAGTTGACAGCTTTAGCGTTGAGCTCTATTTTCTTTTTGTCATCTTCATTCCAATCGGCCTCAGCTTTGGGAACAACCACACCATCAGCTCCTGTTGTGGTTGGAAATTGTGTACCTTCCAGGATTATCTTCCAAAGCCTGTAATCTATAAACTGAACAAAAATTTTCATTCTTTCTTTCCAGTAGTTGTAGTTCTTCCCATTGAAGAATGGGAGTCTGTTGCTTGATTGCCCTTCTGTCAGAGTAAAGGCCACTAGATTTGAACCACTGCTGTCTGCCATCAGAATCTTTCCTCCAAGCTGCAAAGTTTGATCTTTTTGAGACCAAGCCCTGATACCAATTGATGGTAATCAGTGGCTAAGAGAAGGGGGATTGAATCGTAACCACTTTTTGCTGAATATTAATTTTTTTCTTTTAAAGAAACTTCAGGAGATAATTCTATTTTTGTCTCGTGCCGAGTTGAGAGACACTTTTGTTTTGTCTCGTGCCGAGTTGAGAGACACTTTTGTTTTTGTGTCCTGATAACCAGAAACTGAGAAAGGAGTAGGGAAGAAGAAATAACACTAGATATATCCTGGTCCAGCTACTAAGTGCAATGCAGCCTACATCCAGTCTCCATCACAATAATGATGGAATTTCACTATATTTTTACAACATTACAAACACCAATTTTTCCTAGGAACTACCCATTCCTATTTGGGACAAATCCAGAATCTACACCCAATCTGAATTTGACTAGGACTCAAAATCTAGCTTTCAACTGCAAAGTGCTAACCCAACTTGCAAGGGAATTCCCACAGGATCATGAAACACAATAGAAAGATGTAGAAAGAAACTCTGAGACATCTATGGCTTTTTCTCTAATTTTGATCACTGTCTTTTTTCTCTCACTGGCTTTTTCTTACCATGTTTTCCTTTTTCACCATGAGACTCAGACAGAGAAAACTAAGAAAAAGAAACTAAATGAACATCATTGAAGGAGAAGAACTCAGGAAGCTTCAGGGTAGCTATGAGAACTCTGTGCTTTTCACTTACTCTCCTTGATCTCAACCCTTGACCGTTCACCTTTAATATAGAAGGGGAGGCTTCCAAGGTTGAAACCCTAACCTAACAACTTCTTCTCCTACTAAAGAGTAGCAGCGGCTTCATCAGAAGGGGTTGAGAAAACCGAGGCTGATGCATGCAAGCTTACCTCATCACTCTCACCCTTTTTCATCAAGTTTCTTCAATCTGGACCTTTGATCTTTACTTTTGCCCCAAGACTGAATTCAGACCCTTGATGAGCTTCTGACCTTGGACAGCTTCAAGCTTTCTATTTTTTGCTTCTATCTACTTGAGACTCAGAGGCTATCTTCTTTTTTAAAGAACAAAAATGGAAATGAACTTTTATCAAGCTTGATCTTCTTCCTGATAGAGGCAGATTGCTTCTTTTCTTGGCAACAAAAATCTTTCCTTCTGTAGTAATGATCCTCCTTAGCCTTTCTTCTTAATAGCATTTTTCTTCTGATATCTTCTTCTATCTTCTTCTTCTATCTTCTTCTTTCTATATTTCAATGTTTTTCACAATAAGTTAAAAGGAAAAATCCCTGATAGGGGACCTTTTGCAAACTTCTCAGCTCAGTCGTTCATGGGGAATAAAGGATTATGTGGTGCTCCATGTTTCCATTTTTCGGAATGTAAAATTGAAAAATCCCGAAAATGGAATGCACATATTGTGTTGACATATATTTTATCTGCAGCAATAGTTGCCACCCTTCTTGTGGCATTCCTTTGCATCCTAAAATTCCGGAAGCACAAGGTGGTCAACAATTCAGAGGTGGATCAATCGGGAGCAAGATGGAGAAGAATATCATACTATGAAATTCAGCAAGCAACAGATAGGTTCAATGATGGCAACTTGCTTGGTGTAGGGAGTTTTGGAAGAGTGTATAAAGGAGTACTCTCATATGGGACGAACGTTGCAGTGAAAGTGTTTAATCTGGGACTAGAAGGAGCATTCAGGAGTTTCGATGCTGAATGTGAGATATTGCGCAGTGTCCGCCATCGAAACTTAACCAAAATCATTAGCAGCTGCAGCAACATGGACTTCAAGGCATTGATCCTAAGCTACATGCCTAATGGGAGTTTAGAGAGGTGGCTTCACTCGGAACACCATGGCTTGAGTATGATCCAGAGGCTAAACATAATGATAGATGTTGCAGAAGCAATGGATTACCTGCATAATGGTGGTTCTGTACCAATTATACACTGTGATTTGAAACCCAGCAACATATTACTAGATGAAGACATGGTTGCCCACGTGACTGATTTTGGCATTGCAAAATTGCTGAGTGGGGATGACTCCATCACTCAAACCATGAACCTAGCCACAATAGGCTATATGGCCCCTGGTGAGTTTCTTATTTAATGTTATGGATACCTAACTTAATTAGTTAGCAATTAATTAGTTAGCAGTTAGTTAGGCTCTTAGCTCACTTGTATATATATATATATATATATATATATACCTTACTTGTAATTACTCACTTAGTCAATGAAATCATTCTTTTCTCTCCATTCCCTTTCACATTCAATATGGTATCAGATGTAATTCTTCTTCACACTTCCGCATTATTCTCTCCATTCATTCTTTGATTTTCTCGGGAAAATTTCTCGATTTTCCATTCTTCTTTCTCGCTCTTTTTCGTTTCATCAAGAACATTCTTCCTAAGTCGATACCTCCTCTTTTTCCCTATTCTTCTACTCATCAATCAGAATGTCTGCGATTTCTGTATCCACAGTTCCTCACGGAGATTCCAATACTTATCGAGCTCCGGCACCGGCACCGCCCTCGCCGATTCCTGATGCGTATCTGCTCCAGTCCGGTGATCACCCAGGGCTCGTGCTTGTTTCACAACCCCTACAAGAAGAAAACTACGCTTCTTGGTGTAGATCGATGAGACTTGCGTTGAGTGGAAAACTCAAAATCTGCTTCATCGATGGCTCCCTTTCGAAGCCAGATCCAGTTCTTGACCCTGCACTCGCTGAATCGTGGCAGTGCACGAACGACATCATCACTACGTGGTTTTCGAATGCGATCTCCAAGGATATTGCGGCAAGCGTCATCTATGCTGGATCCGCGGCTTTACTTTGGCAAGATTTGGAGACTCGCTTCTCTCAGAGCAACGCACCTCGCATCTTTGAGCTGAAGAGGTCACTCATGTCTCTGACTCAAGGTTCTCTCTCGGTCTCACAGTATTTTACAAAGTTGAAGATACTTTGGGAAGAACTCAACACCTTCAAGCCATTAGTATCTTGTTCCTGTGGTGGCGTTAAGCCGATTCAAGCCTTTCTTGATCAAGAATATGTGATGTTGTTCCTTATGGTTCTCAATGAGAATTTGGCAAGTTCGAAGCCAGATCCTGTTGTCAGATCCACTGCCTCCGATTGGAAAAGTCTTTTCTCTTGTGTTGCAAGAGGAGAAGCAGAGAGCACTCACCTCTCCAAGCCAACATATGGCCTTTGCTGTTAAACAGTCTCCACGACCTACCTCTCCTTCTGGCCCCAAGGTGAAAGGGAGGAAAGATCGTCCACTCTGTGCTCATTGTGGGTTGTTGGGACATACTGAAGATAAATGTTATTGTCTCCATGGATATCCTCCTGGATATTCCCAAAACAAGCCTGTGAATGCCAAATCCCAAGTGCACCATGTTGCCAAGGTCGCTCATGATCAAGAAAGCCAAGATCCATCTCCAACATCCAGCTTTTCACCTACAGCGGCTCAGTACAACCAATTGATGACTCTCTTGCAAACTCAGCAAGCTCTTCAAGACATTGAACCTGAAATTTGTGCAGGTGAAGTGTTTTCCTCATGTTATTCGAATCAAATGGCAGAGGTTAGTTCTTGGATAGTTGATTCCGGAGCCACCACTCACATCACTAATTCTTTTAAATTTTTGGAAAATGCTAAACCTCTTACAAATCATTTTGTTGCTTTGCCTGACCATACCAAAATTCGTGCCTTAGCTATTGGTAATGTTATTCTTAATTCTTCTTTGATCCTTTACAATGTCATATTCATTCCCTCTTTCCGAGTTAATTTGATTTCTGTTAGTTCTTTGTTGAAATTGTCTAACTGCACAGTTCTCTTTTCTGACTTAGCCTTCATCATACAGGACAGGACCTCCAAGAAGGTGATTGGCAGAGGTGATGAAACTGATGACCTGTTTCTGCTACAATCACCCTTCACAGTTCATACTAGGAGTTCTGTTCAAAGCTGTCGATCAGTAACCAATGTTGATAGTACTATTTGGCATGCTCGTTTAGGTCACACTTCAGAAAAAGTCTTTAACAAATTGAGTCCTCTTTTGTCCAATAAAACTCTCAAATACAATCATTCTACTTGTGAAGTATGTCCCTTAGCTAAACTCAAGCATTTGTCTTTTTAATCCAATAATCATTTTTGTAAGAATTCCTTTGATTTGGTTCACTGTGATATTTGGGGCCCTTATAGAGCTCCAACTTATAATAACATGAGATATTTTCTTACTATTGTGGATGATTATTCTAGATTCACTTGGACATTTTTACTAAAATACAAATCTGATGCTTTTCACACTCTCATCAATTTCTTTAATATGATTGAAACTCAGTTTAATACTAGGGTAAAGCAGGTGAGATCAGACAATGCTAGTGAATTACTGCTCCTTGATTACCTGAATTCCAAGGGCATGCTTCATCAATTCTCCTGTGTGGAGCGGCCAGAACAAAATGCCGTTGTTGAAAGAAAGCACCAGCATCTACTCAATGTAGCCAGAGCATTGTTCTTTCAGTCCAAGGCCCCAATTGCCTTTTGGGGAGATTGTGTCTTGACTGCCACTTTCTCATCAATCGCTTACCAAGTCCAGCACTTCAACACTGCTCTCCATATGAAAGACTCTTCCTTAAGCAACCTGACTATCAGTCTTTGAGAGTCTTCGGCTGCTTGGCTCATGCGTCCTCTCTTCTATCTCAGAGACACAAGTTCTCCCCGAGAGCAGTGTGTGCAATCTTCATTGGCTATCCTTCTGGTTACAAGGGATACAAGTTGTATGACCCAGTGAACAAGAAGATTTTCATCTCCAGAGATGTATCCTTTATCGAAACTAAATTTCCCTTTCGACAATTAACCGATACTTCCAGGCCCATGGTGGACAATTTCCCTGACATAGTTATCTCAGCATCCATCACTGATGCAGTCCCTCTAGCAGCACTTACCAGCCCTCCTTCTGCCCAACCACCATCTCAACCATTTGTGGATATGCTAGTCACTGAACCTACCTTACAACATCAGTCTAATATTCCAAATTCATCAATTAACTTGAGAAAATCATCCAGACAACACAGACCACCACCTTACCTCAAGGATTATCAGTGCAATATTGTCTCTCATGGGACCCTAGATCAGTTTCAACACATCTCACACCATCACTCCCATTTTATAGCTAATGTTGCTGCAATTCCTGAGCCCTCCTTCTTCCATCAAGCTGTGAAATACCCTGAGTGGAGGCAGGCTATGGATGAGGAGCTCCAAGCCATGGAGGCCACTAATACTTGGGCTTTAGTTCCTCTTCCACCAGGAAAACACACCATTGGATGTCGTTGGGTGTACAAAATCAAATGTAAGGTAGATGGCTCAGTAGAGCGCTATAAGGCCCGTTTGGTTGCAAAGGGCTATACGCAGCAGGCAAACATTGACTTTAAGGATACCTTCTCTCTCGTGGCCAAACTCACCACTGTCAGGGTTCTCCTTTCTTTGGCAGCCATCAACAATTGGTTTTTATTGCAACTAGATGTGAACAACGCCTTCTTGAACGGTGATTTGTTCGAAGAAGTTTATATGGACCTGCCTCTTGGTTACAAGTCCGAGAGCTCTGGACTCGTATGCAAGTTGAACAAGTCCATCTATGGTTTGAGACAAGCCTCAAGACAATGGTTCTATAAATTCACTTCAGCGCTGCTCACTCACAAGTTCAAATAGTCTAAGCATGATTACTCACTCTTCTCTTATGGTAGTGGTGACAAGATTGTTTAGTTGCTGGTTTATGTAGATGACATCATACTAGCCAGTCCTTCCAAGGATATGATGCATAAGGTGCAAAAACTGTTAGAGGCCTCCTTCAAATTGAAGATTCTGGGTGATTTGAAGTATTTCTTGGGTTTGGAACTAGCAAGGTCCAGCGATGGAATTGTCCTCAGCCAAAGAAAGTACGCCTTAAGCATCTTGGAGGACACTAATTTTACAGATTCCAAGTCTGTTTCTCTGCCTATGGAGGCTAACCTCAGGCTGAACGACTCCAATGGTGATTTACTTGCAGACTCCTCCATCTACCGGAGACTAATAGGGAGGTTAATGTACCTCACCATATCCCGTCCGGACATTACCTATGCGGTGTCTACCCTTAGTCAATTCTCGTCTAAGCCTAGAACTACTCACATGAATGCACTTCACCATCTCTTGCGATACTTGAAAGGAACCGTGGGTCAAGGGTTATTATTTTCTGCAAAATTAGAAAAGAGGTTAATGGCTTATGCGGATGCAGATTGGGCGGGATGTCCCGACACTACGAGAAGCGTTTTAGGTTACTGTGTGTTCATTGGGGACTCTCTGATTTCCTGGAGATAAAAGAAACAACAAACGGTTTCCCGATCATCTGCTGAATCTAAATACAGAGCTATGGCAGCTGTGGCTGTTGAATTGACTTGGCTGACAAGACTCCTATCTGATTTTCAAATCAAGGCACCATCTTCCATGCTGTTTTGTGACTCTATGTCAGCCATCCACATTGCATAAAATCTCACATTCCACGAGAGGACCAAGCATATTGAGGTAGACTGCCATTTTGTTCGAGAGAAAGTTGTGGCAGGATTCATCAAACTGATCCATGTTCGAACTCAGCATCAGCTTGCCGATGTCTTCACGAAGCCGGTAACTCCAACCCAGTTCCACAATCTCATCTCCAAGTTTGGCGTGATCAACATATACCTGCCAATTTGAGGGGAGATGTTATAGATACCTAACTTAATTAGTTAGCAATTAATTAGTTAGCAGTTAATTAGTTAGCAGTTAGTTAGGCTCTTAGCTCACTTGTATGTATATATATATATATATATATATACCAATATATAAAGGCAATACCAGAGTTTGGTGTCCAATTTTGGTAGACATCATTTGCCCTCAAATAATTTATTTTACAAACTAAAATTATGGACAAAATAGTAAAAATACATTTTTGTTTTTAATTAAAAATCATTAACCCACAAAAAAGTCAAATAACTACCCACTAAAATGAAAACAGTTTTGTTACTTCTATTAACTTCCCACTAAAATGAAAACAGTTCTATTACTTCTATAAATATAACAACACATCTTCTATTGCCTCCATCCACTGCAGTTTGGATTTTACTTTTTTATATTTTTTTTGCTGTTTGGTTCTTTGGTTCTTTGGTTCTTCTCCTGCCTTCAACACTCTCGCCTCCATCCTCTTCCATTACATTCATCCACTGCAGTTACAAATTTTATTCAGTTACTACTTTTACGCATAACATTCACTTATATCTCTTCTTCTCTTTAGTTTACTTTATCTAATCTATATTTTCAGTCATTTCTCTGCTTTTTTAATTTATTCTCAACTTTTGACGTATGAAAACAGTACTGTATCTCCTTTTATTTTTATCAATTTATTAGATTGATATATAACATTTAAATGTGGCAAGATAATAACTATGTTATACATTTTTTATTGTTTTAATCTTTATGATTATTTTCTTCTCTTTATTTTTCTATCTCATGAGCCATGTAAGTTTTAATTTATTATTTTTCATATATATTATACGTCTAACAACAATATATAGAATCAATACAGAGAATTGACTATGACTTTGGTGTCTAATTTTTTGGACTATATTAATCCTACAATAAACTATTTTGAAAACTAAATTATAAGGACAAAATAGACATAAAATTTGTTTTAAAAAATCCAATAACTTCCTACTAAAATGACAATTTTAAAAAATGTAAGACAGTCTGCAAATTGCTAATAAATAAAAAGAAAATGAACTGGTATGAATATCAATATCTTCACATTCTTCGTCATCTTCATGCTTTGTTTAATTTTATGTTAGTTTTAGTTTATATCGTTTGTTCTATCAATATCTTCATGCTTTGTTTAATTATATGTTAGTTTTAGTTTATATAGTTTGTTCTATCAATGTCTTCGCATTCTTTATCATGTTCATATTTTGTTTAATTTTATATTAATTTTAATTTATATCCTTTTGTTTTGAGTATGTTATCCTTTCAGTAGTTTAGTTTTTACTTTTTTGTATTTTTCTTGCTGTTCTATTATTCTCCTTTCTTCAACACTCTCGCCTTCGTCTTGTTCCATTGCCTTCATTAACTACAGTTGTTAATTTCATTCAGTTTTATAGTTGTTACTACTTTCACATATAACATCCACTTATATCTTTTTTTCTCTTTAGTTTACTTATTTAATCTATATTTTCAATCATTCATCTACCTTTTTAATTTATTCTCAACTTTTGACGTATGAAAATACTACTATGTCTTTTTTTTTATCAATTTAATGTAGAAAGAAATATTTTTTTTTGTCTTATCAATTTGATGCAGAAAGAAAACAGTTTCTTTTTATTTGATATGTGTTTTATGTTTTTTATATGTCCTTACCTATCACTAATTGAATGAAAGAGTTCTATAAATATTTTGTTAACTTATTTTTTTTAAATTACTTTGTAATAATTTTTTTTAAATTTTTTAAAATATTAATTATGTAGAGTATTATGTTCAAAATTTGAATACATATTTACTTTAAAAATAAATTAAATTATTAATTTTGTCTACCACAATATTATTTATTTTGCATATTGGCTAAGTTATATGATTGGCATATATATATATAGGACGCAAGAAAATTCGCACCCATCAAAGATTCGTTAAAAACATTAATATGTTAATTTCCTAAACTATCTAAGCTATTAATTATGTAGAGTACTGGATTTGATATTTAATTATATAGAATACTATGGTTGACATTTATTAATTTCCTAAATTGTATTGCAAAAAAATTAGTTAATTTTATATTATTTGTTTGTCACATAATTAACATATAACAGATAAAAAAAAGCCTACACCTATCAGGAGAATGAAAAATTCTCACACATATTTTGTTTACTTCTTTTTTTTTATTTGTAATCTATTTTACATTGGATAATATTATTTTTATTAATTATTAGTTCGACATATAAGTGATATAACACAACAAATGTAGCAATATACAAACTTTGTTAATTGATTTTTTAAATGATCTGGTGACCTAAGATAAGAATTTTGTTAATTAATTTTGTTAATCTCTTTTTTATTTTTAATCTATTTTATATTAGATAATATTATTTTTTATTAATTATTAGATTTACATATAACATTTAAATGTGGCAAAATAAAAACTATGTTATACATTTTTTATTGTTTCAACCTTTTTATTGTTTCAACCTTTATATATATATATATATATATATATATATATATATATATATATATATTCTATTTTTTAAACCATTTTATTTTAATAGATTTTTTAATTAATTAATTTTATTGTATTTTTCTTTTACTTTAAAAACTTTAGGGGTCTAATGATCGTCCGTTTAAACAATTTCAATTATACAATCAAAAAGTAGTTCAAGAGAATAGGTTTGAATTTTGATAATTTATTAAGTCTAATTTTTATACAAAAGGTTAAAAATATTCTGAATTTAAAAAACTATTTAATAATAAAATTGAGTTTGTTCAAAATTGTAGATAGAGAAAAAAAAGTTAAAATTTTTTAACTAATTACAAAAATTCACCACCATCAAAGTCATTAAATTTGAGTATATTAAGTGAGGATTAATAAGAAGCAAACCAGAACAATAAATCTAAAAGTTTTCAAAACTATTTTATGAACAAACAAAATAATAAAAAGATTCGCATTAGATTATGAAAGTTAATCTCATCCTTATAATACAATGGCATTATTTCAAAACATGTAAAATAAAATAGAAAGTGCACTTAAATTAATGTGCACAATAAAATAAATATAAAACTTAGATAGTAGCAGTCAAATATGAATAGCAATGGTTGCCTTTTGTCCCAACGTACTATATTAAATTGCGACTTAAATTTATAATTATTAGTTTAAAAACTTACAATTATGTATTTTTTTTATTATTTTAGTTAAAAGTAATATATGTTGATATTGTTTTTTAGGATTATTGACATCAAATTTTGATAATTTGAAAAAAAAATTAAATGCTTTATATCTTACTTCTTTTAACAAAACTTCAACAACTCATAAAAGTTAACAGAACAGATAGTTATAAATCAAAGTGATAGACAAGATTGAAAGTTGCGATAATAATATTTGGTGATAATTAATTATGGTCGGGTGAAGAGAAGGTGGAAGGAGAAGAAAAAAATGAGAAAGGAGAATAAGGTAATATAATAATGACGATGAGACCATGAAAACAGTATGTGTATAAAGAATAATAATAAGAAAAAAAAAAGTGTTTGATATAATAAAGTGATATAATAAAATATAAATTAATAATTTTGAAAAAATAACAAAATTAAAGATAATTTAAAAAGAAAATTAAAATATTTTTTATCAATTAGAATTATGCATGAAGATAAATAATAGTGTTTTAAATACAAATTTTTATCTCGACTTCAAATTAAATATTATTAAAAATAAATAACTAAACTTAATAACATTTATAAATAGTTAATTTGTAAATAATGTTTTTAAATTTTTATTTTGATTTTGTTACCTATAATAACAACATACTAAATTTGTTTAATATCTTATTTAATTTAAAATTATAAATTTTATACGTTCTAAAAGTTAATTTGATAATTTGGATAAAAATTTTAAATGCTTTATGTCTTACTTCTTTTAGCAAAATTTCAACAACTCATAAAAGTTAATATAATAGATGGTTATAAATCAAAGTGATAGACAAGATTAAAAATTGCGATAATAATACTTGGTAATAATTAATTACGGTCGGGTGAAGAGAAGGTGGAAGAAGAAGGAATAAATGAGAAAGGAAAACAAGGAAATATAATAATGGCAATCAGATAATGATAAGTATGTGTTTAGAGAAAGATAGTAAGAGAAAGAATAATGTTTAATATAGTAAGGGGATATAATAAAAATATAAATTAAAAATTTTAAAAATAATAAGATTAAAAAAATTTAAAAATTAAATATAAAATTTAAAAAAATAAAATATTTTTTAACAATTGGAATTATGCACGAAGATAAAGAGTCTTTTGAATATAAATTTTTATGTCGGTCTCAAATTAAATACTATTAAAAATAAATAATTAAACTACTTAATAACGTTTATAAATATTAAATTTGTAAATAATATTTTTAAATTTATATTTTGATTTTGTTACACATAATTTTTAATTGAATAATATTGAAGTGTTTAAATAATTATTTTTATGGTCAATAAATTGACAGTTTTTCAAAACTCGAAAAGTTATTGATAAGGAGATGTATGATGAATTATGAATGATTTTTTCTAAATACATAATTTTTATACTCTCCTATTTTTTTATTAATTATTCTTACAGTTTGATATTTAAAAAAAAAAAGCACTCATATTTCTTCTATCTTTCACTATTTATAAAAAAATGAAGGCTCTTTATATTCAGATTCATATTTTGACCTACCACTTAAAATATATGAAGACAAATATGAATATTCATGACATTTAAGTAAAAATTATTTTTTGTAAATAACTAACATATATTTTGGTTTATGTATACTCTTTTTGAATTAGGATAATGTTATTATCATTTTTTAAACTATATTTTTTCTGATAATATATATACCTCTCTATTGCGAGCTTTTATAATTTAATATTTTAAAAAAAATTTATAATAATTTTAATTTTAATAAAATATGATATAAATAAGGTCACGTCAATATTAAAATAAAAAATACTTATCTAATAAATTTAAAGAGGGAATAATATATTAACAAAAAAATAAAATTAATTTTTTAAAAATAATAGAAAAGCAGCTGAACAGGCACGATAGTGCCTGTTGAGCCGCTAGTATATATAATGGGAAAACCCACTTTTGGTGTCCAATTTTTTTTTCCATTTTTATCCTTTTTAATAACTTACTTCCAGTTACAGCATTCTACTACTTCATTTCCATTTACGTTCACATCAATATAACTTCTCCCGTTAATTTCTCTCACATCACGTTACTGCATCCGTTACAGAATTCTACTACTTAATTCCCACTACTGCATGCATCAGTTCATTTCTCTCACATCAGTCAGTTACTGCATCAATTGTATTATTCTCAATTTTTTCTCTTAATCTCTCTCACTTCACTGGTTACTCCATATCTCTCTATAATAGAAAAAATTTCCTTCATTTCTCTTCCATCTTTTTCTGCATTCTTCTCATTTCGCCTAAATATAATGTAAAATTTACTGTAATTTATTTTTTGTCATTAAATAAAAGTGTAGAACTGTATTTATATGCTTATCTATAACAATATATAATAGGAAAACTTACTTTTGGTGTCCAATTTTTTTTTTTCATTTTTATCATTTTTAATAACTTACTTCCAGTTATAACTTCTCCCGTTAATTTCTCTCACATCACGTTACTGCATCAGTTACAGAATTCTACTACTTAATTCCCACTACTGCATGCATCAGTTCATTTCTCTCACATCAGTCAGTTACTGCATCAATTGTATTATTCTCAATTTTTTCTCTTAATCTCTCTCACTTCACTGGTTACTCCATATCTCTCTATAATAGAAAAAATTTCCTTCATTTCTCCTCCATCTTTTTCTGCATTCTTCTCATTTCGCCTAAATATAATGTAAAACTTACTGTAATTTATTTTTCGTCATTAAATAAAAGTGTAGAATTGTATTTATATGTTTATTTGATTAATTATAGTTGACAACATATCAATGGAAGATTCACGTGAAAGTGGTCGACGAACTTGGCAAGACTATACCAGACAACAAAGACAAAATATGAGTGAAGAATAGATGCAGCAACACCTTGCCAGAAGGCGTGCCAATTACCGAGAGAGTATTACGAGGAAAACAAATCGATACATCAAGTAGACCAACTAACATGGCAACACCATTACAAGATATCACAAATATACCCCCTCAACAATACTCTATATCAGGTACTCTAAGTTATACTTCTCATTAATAAATTTATGTTGTTAGTTTATCATTTAATATGAATTATTTTTTACGATATATCTATGTTACTGGACTCTTAGTACGTACTAATTATGTATAATTTATTTCTTGAGTGTACCCTTAAATTATCAAATTACATTATCTATAACAATATATAATGCCAAAACATGGAGGTTTGGTGTCCAATTTTCTATTTCCTATTTTAACCCTACTATATAATTCAAAAATATTATACAGTTACTTATTTCAGTAACAGTTAGAAAAATTCACATGTAACTTCTATTCAATTCTTTACTCCCACAATCTCTTTTTTTTTATTTTGTTCTGACTCTCCTTTATCTTATGAACTCTTCTCTGTACGGTACAATTATTTAAGTGAGTTTTTTTGACATCTTAAACTAGGTAAAGACGATGTCAAAAAATTTATTTTCGTGGCCATATATGAAATAAAAAAATAATTAGAAGCCAACAAGTGTTTAACGATAAATAGTTTTTTTGTATAGATCTTATTATATTCGGAGGTATTCATTTAAATTATGTTTTGTTTAATTTAATATTGGTCTTTGTTTGTATAGTGTTGTTTTAAGTATATCTGTGAGTACTGTACTCTGATGGTCTGTACAGTAGTTTAACCTCATTCTAATTATTCTATTAAATTTTTTTTTGTAATCATAAAAAATATATCTTTTTTATTTTTTTATAATTTTATCTATTTTACTGGTTCTTTTTTTACCTCCTAATAAACTTTGTTATATTTCTCTTGCTGCCATTATTTTTTTACCTTCAACGCTATCGATTTTATCACATCTATCGTTACAAATTTTATTTAATTTTAATGCAGTTACTACGTTCACGTATAACTTCTACTTATATTTTTTTCCTCTTTAATTTACTTATCCAATTAATATTTTCATGGTTCTTTTACTTTTTTTTTAATTTATTCCCAATATTTCACGTACAAAAGATAGTGTTCTATCTTTTTCTCTTACCAAGGAAGAACTAATTTTTTCATATTATATGTATTTTTTTTAAATATGTCTGTACCTATCAATGATGAATTGAAAAAGTCTAATATTTTGTTAAATTTATTTTTTTCTTTTTAAAATTACTTCATATGTGATAATATTATTTTTTTAATTTTAAAATTATTAATTATACAGAGTATTATATTTAAAATTTGAATACATGAATATTTATTTTTAAATTAAACCAAAATAAATGAATTATATTACAAAAATATAATTTATTTTGACTTCTATAATATCATTTGTTTGGCATATGGCACTGGTTATTTGATTAACATATAAAAGATGTAACATATAAATAGTGATAATTAATTACGGTGGATTGAAGAGAAGGTGGAAGAAGAAAAAAACGAGAAAGAACAAAGTAATATAATAACAGCGATTAGACAATGATAGGTATGTGTATAGAGAATAATAATAAGAGAAAGAATAGTGTTTGATATAGTAAGGGGATATAATAAAAATTATAAATTAATAATTTAGAAAAATAATGAAATTAAAAATATTTAAAAAATTAAATATAAAATTAAAAAAGAAAAATAAAATATTTAAAAAATTAAAAATTAAATATAAAATTAAATGCTTTATATCTTATTTTTTTAGCGAAACTTCAACAACTAATAAAAGTTAACGGAATAGATGGTTATAAATCAAAGTGATAGACAAGATTAAAATTTGCAATAATAATACTTGGTGATAATTAATTACTGACGGTCGGGTGAAGAGAAGATGGAAGGAAAAAAAAAAACGAGAAAGGAGAACAAGGTAATATAATAATAATAACGGCAATGAGACAATGACATACAGGTATGTGTATAGAATATAATAGTAAGAGAAAGAATAGTGTTTGATATAGTAAGGGATATAATAAAAATATAAATTAATAATTTTGAAAAAATAATAAAATTAAAGATATTTAAAAAAATTAAATATAAAATTAAAAAAAATATTTTTAACAATTGAAATTATGCATGAAAATAGAGAGTGCTTTGAATATAAATTTTTATCTCAGCTTCAAATTAAATACGAATTAAAAATAAATAATTAAACTTAATAACGTTTATAAATAGTTAATTTGTAAATAATGTTTCTAAATTTTTTTTTGATTTTATTACACATCATTTTTAATTGAATAATCTTAAAGGGTTTATATATTTATTTTTATGGTCAATAAATCTGACAGTTTTCTAAAACTAAAGAAGTTATTGATAAGAAGATGTATGATGAATTACGAAAGATTTTTTTCAGATACACAATTTTTATAATCTCCTATTTTATTTATTAATTATTCTTATATTTTGATATTTAAAACAAAAAAAATAAGCATTCTCATTTATTCTATTTTTTCACTATTTATAAAAAAATAAAAAACTCTTCGTATTTAGATTTATATTTTGGCCTGACACTTAAAAAAGATGAAGACAAATATGAATATCCATGATATTTAAGTAAAAATTATCTTTTGTAAATAACTAATATGTATTTTGATTTATATATACTTTTTTGAATTAAAATAATGTTATTATCATTATTTTTTGAATGATATTTTAGTTTATAATAATTTTAATTTTAATAAAATATAATATAAATAAAGTCACATCAACATTAAAATAAAAAAATATTTATCTAATAAATTTAAAAAATGAATAATATATTAACTAAAAAATAAAATTAATTTCTTAAAAACAATAGAAAAGCGGCTAAAATATGCCTGATGAGCCGCTAGTATATATATATATATATATGTGTGTACCTTGTAATTACTCACTTAGATAATGAAATCATTTTTTTCTCTCCATTCCCTTTCACATTCAATATTTAATCTTATGCTTTATGTAATAAACCTTGATAGCAATCAGCTATGAATCTAATAAAATTTGTTTTGTTTTCCACTTTGTTATTTTTCTTCTTATTCTGCAGAATATGGACTTGAGGGAAGAGTGTCTAGGCAAGGTGATGTGTATTGCTATGGAATTTTACTTATGGAGACCTTCACACAGAAAAAACCCACTGATAAAATGTTTGTGGGAGAGTTTAGCATCAAAGAGTGGGTGAAAATGCCGTGCCCTGATTCACTACTTGATATCATTGATGCAAAATTATTGGTGGAAGGAGGAGAAACAGATACTAAACGGGACTGCTTGTTGTCTATAATGACTTTAGCTCTGAATTGCTCAGCTGAGTCTCCGGGTGAAAGGACAAGAATGAAAGACGCTATGAATGCTCTTAAAAAGATTAAAAGATTACTCTTGAACTAAAATATATGCTTAAGTGTTAGGCTCAATTTACATATTTAGAATCATTTTTAGAAGTTCTCGTAACCCCTTTTGATTAAGATGTAACTTCTCATTTTAACCAAATTACTTCAATTATATGCTTTGCGAATTGGGATCGTGTTTCACCCGCACATACCGTAGTTATTTTTTCAAGAAAAAAAAGGAAAGCCTTATATATATATATATATATATATATTTATTTTGGAGTGTCATACACGATTTGCTAAAATAGAGTAAAATCCCTCCCCGATCCCTAACCATTTACGAAATTGACCTGGCGCCCCCTCACCATTGGAAATTAACAACGCGGTCCTTAACCATTCTCTCCGTGTGACCAAAAGGACCCTCTTACCGATACTTCCGGTTATTTTTTACCTGAAAACCGACAAGAGGGTCCTTTTGGTCACACGAGAGAATGGATAAGGATCGTGTTGTTATTTTCTAATGGTAAAGGGGCGCCAGGTCCTTTTCTAGATGGTTAGGGACTAAATATTTTAATAGTAGGATTACACGTAGAGACTAAATATTCTTTTTAGATTTTTAGAAGTAATATTTGTTTCATTCAAATGTTCGTGATATGACGAATTAATTTTAATTTAATTTTATGTATTTTTATTTTGTTTATTTAGTTACTAATTATGTCAGAGAATTTAGAGTTTTCTTTATTTAACCTAAAGTTGAGTGAGTTTCTTCGATTTAATTTCCAAACGAACAAATTAGATTGAGGTATTTCTTTCTTGTTGCATCAAGAAATTGAATAAAAGATCAACTGATTCTCTTTGTATTCAATTACTTGATGCAATAAGAAAGAAATACCTCAATATAATTTGTTCACTGATTTGGAAATTAAATCGAAGAAACTCATTCAACTTTAGGTTAAATAAAGAAAACTCTAAATCCTCTTACATAAAATTCAAATTAGTAACTAAATAAACAAAATTAAAATATGTAAAATTAAATTAAAATTAATTAGTCATATCACGAACATTTGGATGAAACAAATATCACTTCTAAAAATCTAAAAAGAATATTTAGTCTCTACATGTAACCCTACTATTAAAATTATGGTTGATGAATTTAATTTCACTAATAAGAAAAGCAGTTTAATTTTTCTAGAAAAAGGTGTATGGAATAATAATCTTAAACTAACTTTTTTTTTTAAGTTCAACAATATAGAACATACATGTCGTTCTTAAAACCCTAAATCCAAGACATAATAATGCTTAATCAACCCAAATAATTATCACTTTTGTGTTAAGTCTCGTTGTTAATGATTTCGTGCTATCTATTAAGTTTGACGTTGTTTGTTCTCCGTTCACATGTAAAATATGACAGAATGCATTAGATGCAAAACTTAAAACAATGTTTTTTTTAATTTATTTTCCAATTTTAAGTAAAATCCCTCTCCGGTCCCCCACTATTAGAAAATAACAACACGGTCCTTATCCATTCTCTCTGTGTGACCGAAAGGACCCTCTTAACCGGAAGTACCGGTAAGAGGGTCTTTTTGGTCACACAGAGAGAATGGTTAAGGACCGCGTTGTTAATTTTCAATGGTGAGGGGACGCCAGATCAATTTCGTAAATGGTTAGAGACCGAAAAAGGGTTTTACTCGCTAAAATATGGTGGCTTTTGTTTAAATTTCCTTGGTATAAGAGCCATTATGCTAAAAGAGAAACTGTAGAAGGTATTAAATGAATTATCAACCCCAAGCACAATCAAATGGCAAAAAAAATCAGAAAATATATGACCAAAATTTTTTTCATTTTTATCACATTTTGTTTCGGCACATACTTTTTTTTATTTTTTTGAGTAGTTGAGACTTAATGGTTAGTAAATAAATATTTTTTAGTTTAATTAATAATATTTTTATAAATAGAATAATTTTGTATTATATAAAAATAACAACTTTAATATATATTTTTTATTTTTTTTAATCCTATTTTTATTTTTTTTGTTTTGGTATCAAAATACTTAGAACTTTGTTAATACCCATTAATAGTGAAAACTCTTTTTTGAAGTAAAAAAGCTCAACACAATAAAGTGAAACAATAAAATAGAAAAAAACTTAACAGCAAGTATAACAATTTAACACGTGATCATTTTCGGCATTACATCAACAACCGTTAGGATCAATTCTAATCCACTCTTTGTAATTCATAAGCGACTTATTGATAACTTCCGTTATTCCTGCTTCTTAACTTCTAAAAATTTTGTTATTCCTTTTCATCCATATATGCCAAAACCCAATAACAAAGCTCTCGCAATGGATGACAACACTTTAAATCCTTCTCAAAATCCAAACCGTCTTTACTATATACATCCAAGTCAGAATCCTACATCAATTCTTATTTTTCAGTATGGCTTTTGACAGGTTCAATTTCAGCTCCTCCTGCAAATGATCCCCTCTCTTCATCTTGGGAAAGATGCAATAACCTAGTACTTTTTTGGTTCTTTCACTCAATATCTCCCTCAATCACACAAAGTGTTATCTATCTTACCTCTGCTTCATTTGTTTGGCAAGATCTCCACAATCGTTTTTCTCAAGTAATACCACGGGAGTTGGTTATCATTCCCATGAGAATTAACAGATTAAGTAAGCAATAGTCAATTAATTATTCTAGTCAGACAATCAAAATTTGGTTTTTAGAAAGTTTTAACATAAACAGTAAAATAGGCAAAAGCAAACAGTGAATACTGAAAAGATGATATGATTACAAGAGTTAAGATTTTAGAGATGTCGATCCTTTTTTTTTAAAAGAAAGAGTTCAACACAATACTGTGGAGCAGTCAAACAGAAAAACAATCAAAATAAAAGAAATCTAGTAACATTAAAAGAAGCCCACTAGTCATCTCCAGCATTGCCATCAACAACTAAAGGGGTCTACACCTCTCCACTCATTGTGGCTCAACACAGTCATGTGGGTGATTTCTTCAACACCTTTGCTTGTATTCTGAAATATCCTTCTATTCCTCTCCAGCCAGATGTTCCAAACGATCGCACAGAAGCACCTCAATCGTTGCTCTCTATCCTCCCTCCTCCTTGGCCACTCTGTCCAACCCAGAAAATATTCCCTCATTGACCCTGGAATAGACCATTGTTGTCCAGTCATTGCTAACCAAGCACTCCACACCTGCCAGGCAAATTCACAGCATAGGAACAAGTGGTGCACGTGTTCCACACACATTGCATAGGACACAGATGTTGTCGTCCTGGTTAATGATCTCCAATCGGCTTAACCATTCTTTTGTATTCACCCTACCTAGCAGGACAAACCAAGCAAATAGTTCTACTCTAGGTGGAACTAACCCTTTCCAGATGGTCTTTGTAAAGCTGTAGCTTGTCACCTCCTCCGGGAGTATCGCCTCCTGCAAAACCTGAACAAATGAGTTAGTTGTGTAAACTCCCTATTTATCAAATTTCCATACTATTCTATCCTCTCTGTTCACTACTAGTTGCACAGGTCTCAATGTCTCATGTAATTGACCCACTAGTCCTAACTCTCATTGAAAGAGCTCTCTCCTCCATTGAAAGTTCCAGATCCAGTCTAACCCGTCCCAAAACCCACAATCCCCTATAAAAGATTCACATTGGTTTGAAACAGAGAAAAGTCTGGAAAACTGATCTTTTAGAGGCCCACAGAGCAACCAAATATCCTCCCAAAACCGCGTATGCCGTCCATTACCAATCTCCATAGATAAGCCCGTAACCATCTTATCCCTTATATTGTCATTCGTTATTTGTAGTTGGCAGATATCCTTCCACGATCCTCCTCTAGTAGGTAGCACTTGAGTTGACAGCATCTCACGAGGATTCAGGTTATAACAGGAACAAACCACCTTCTTCCACAACGGGCAATCCTCTTTAGCAAACCGCCACCACCACTTAAACAACATAGCTGTGTTATGAACCATAGCATCCCCAACACTCAACCCACCTAGTTTTTTCGGGGCCTGCACTACTTCCCATTTGACTAATGCCATTCCATTACTACCATCATCCTTGCTCCACAAGAACCTTCTTTGTAGTGAAATCAATTTCTCAGCAACACCTTTCGGCATCCTGAATAAACTCAAATAATACACAGGCAGACTATTTAAGACTGATTTAATCAGAACCAACCTTCTAGCCTTATTCAGAACTTTAGCTTTCCACAGACTGAGCTTCTCCTCGACTTTGTCTATTATAGGCTTCCAGGTCTTCACTAACCTCGGATTTGCACCCAAGGGAATACCCAGGTATTTAACTGGGAAGGACTCGCTCTTACACCCCAGCAACTGGCACATATTCTGGATCTACTGTTCTTCACAGTTTATCGGAATCAAGCTCGACTTGTCAAAATTAATATTGAGACCAGACATCAACTCAAAGCATCTCAAAAGCCGCTTGTAATTCTTGATAGTGTCCTCCTCTGGTGGGCAGAACAGAATCGTGTCATCAGCAAACTGAAGATGTGACAACGCTATACTATCTCTGCCAATCAACAAAGGTGATATACGCCCACTCCTGACTGCATCTCCCACCAACCGATGTAGAACATCCACAACCAGTACAAATAAGAACGGAGAGAGCGGGTCACCTTGTCTCAGACCTCTTTCCATCTTGAACGGCTTGGAAGGTGACCCATTTATCAGAACCGACATAGATGCTGTGGAGACACACTCCATAACCCATGATCTCCATCTCCGACCAAATCCCATCTTTTGAAAAACTATGTCCACAAAGCTCCACTTGACTCTATCATATGCCTTTTGGAAATCTAGCTTGATTAATGCCGCCACCTTTTTTCTCAGCTTAAGCCAGTTTACCGTTTCACATGCGATAAGTGCCCCATCATGTATTTTCCTGCCCCTAACAAATGCACTCTGTGTTTTCCCTACTAATACTGGCATCACTGGTCTCATCCTCCTGACCAAAACCTTGGAGATAACCTTGTAAACGCACCCTACCATGTTGATAGGTCGCAGATCTTTAATCTCCTTTGCCCCAATGAACTTGGGTGCTAACGCCACCCAAGTGATGTTAGAGTCTGCCAGCACTGCAGCCGTGAATTCAGGCCCAATCTCACCCCCAACACCTCTTGACAAAATTCATGTTGTACCCGTCGCACCCTGGTGCCTTCGAAGACTCACAATCCCACACAGCTTCTCTGATTTCCTCAGCCGTCGGCATCGCCTCCAAATTTTCAGACTCTTCCTGCTCTATCCTACTTACCAAACCATCTCTGAAGCTCAGCATAGGAGACTTATCCTGGCAATATAACTCCTTGTAGTATTCCTTAATAGCAATATTTATTCTAGCTTGGTTCTTGACCAGTCTACCATTGATTAGCAATGTATCAATCCTATTGTTCCTCTGTCTTGCTGAAGCTATGTTGTGAAAGTATCTTGTATTTTTGTCTATCTCCTTCGCTTGACGAGACCGGGACATCTGCTTCCAATGGACTTCTTTCCTGACATACCACTTCTCACAGCAAGTAACCAACGCCTTCCTTCTGGCCTCCATCGTTCCATCATACACCCCATTGCTTACGAAGTCATCAATCTTCTTGATTTCTTCCTCAAACATCGTAATCTTCTTGTCCATATCCCCAAATTTAGTCTTATGCCAATTTCCTAACGGGACCGTCAAAGCCTTCAACTTGTCAGTGAACTGCATCTCCTTCAGACCTCTCCATTCCTCCTTCACGAAACTAAGAAAGACTTCATGTGTAAACCATGAATCTAGGCTTCGGAACGGCCTTGGACCTTCTCTTTGCCTCATGTACTCTAAGATAATAGGACAGTGATCTGACAAACCCCTTAGTCCACCGCATATCCGAGTCTCAAGAAACTCTTCTAACCACTCCACGCTAACCAGAGCTCTATCTATATAACTACAAGAATGTCCCCGGAACCACGTGAACTTGCGATCTGTGAGCGGCAGATCCACAAGATGCATGTCTTGTATCCAACTCCTGTACCTTGCCTTTCTTCCACATGAACTATTTCATTAAAGTCTCCCATGTAGCAACTAGGGACTTGACATAACCCAGCTATGTAACTCAGCTCTTCCCACACCTCAATCTTCGAATCTCTATTATATGCACCATAGACCAAGAAAATAGCACAATTGTAATTATTCTTCAGCAGGACCCCTTCAACACATAGCCATCTCTCCCCCTTATAACAATTATTCCTTTTAAAAACTGACTTATCCCATATTAGCAAGAGTCCACCCGCTGCACCCTCAGAGCCTACAAAATTCCACTCAACACTATCTTGTCCCCAAATTCTTGCAACATCAAACCTTATGACAACTTGTTTTTTAGTCTCAATCAAGCCTAACATATCTAATCTATGTTTTTTCTTCAATTCCTTGACCATTCTTATCTTCCCATCACCCCGTAACCCCCTAACATTCCAAGAGCTAAAAATTATTTAAAATTTTTTTAACACACCTGTTTTTATTTTTGGGCCTGCACCGTCTCAGTTTTTCCTTCTGCTTCGCCAATTTTATTTTCCGTTCGATTTCTTCGTTCTGCGATTGGAGTATTGCCATAATGTCATCTTCTTCGTTGACCAGCATAATGCCCGACTCCTTTGCCAACTCCCAGGTCCTACGGTTTTCCAGCATCTGCTCATCCAGCTTCAAGGCCGGAGTGTCACTGTCCTCCGCCACGTTCCCACCTTCCTCAAACCCAATCTCATTCCCTTCAAGGCTTCCCTCATCCTGTCTGGAATTTCTCTTCAGATTGCTTTGGACCAGCACCTGACCTCCACCCATATTCCGTTCAGAACATGCACAGGTTGCTTCTGCCAAAATTGGTCCCGCGTTTACTGCTATGGAGCTGAGTCCAGCAATATTCGCTTCTCCCTCCGTATTTGCGCCGTTGATGACACCAAGCACGCTGGCCCCCTTCCGCATCAGTCCCTTCGGACCGTTATCCCCATGGCACAAACTCACTGCAAGGCACGCCGCCCCGCCATCAATCGCCGAGTCCGAACCGTTCCCAGCAGTCCCGACTTGTTCACCTGCCTCCCCGCCATCAATCGCAAGTCCAGACCCTTCCCCAGCAGTCCTGTCCTGGTCACCGTCGCCAGACCGCATGCACGCAGCCCCGCCAGCGCACAGTCCCCGACGTTTGTCCTCAAGCCATCGCCGTTCCCCCCGGTCAGCCTCAACGATAGCGTCGTTTTCATCCTGAAGGAGAATCCCATTGCTGTGACGGCTGCGAACCTGTTCAGCACTGCGCCTCAGTGAACCGCATCGAACCCGACCCGGCTGCTCCAGCACAAGCCCAGCATGTTGGACGTTCTCTTCACTTGAGGCCAGGCCCAGCATGGATTGGTGCTCCTGATATAAGCTTTTGTTTCGGCAGGCCCCTTCCAAGTAGTTAGTAGTCTGTTTTTGTTTTCCCTTATTGGATCCCACTTTCAGCCCATTATAATCATAAGACCTTGTCCTCTCTGAATCATCCACATCGCTCATAACCGTTCCTTCCACAAAATCAGCCACACCTTGATTATCTCCCGTAATTGATTGATCCGTTCCAAGATTCCAGCGATTTGACAATTACTGCCAGTAACCCATTCATTCAAAATTGCCACTGGAATTACCTTTCTACCCTTGTCTCCTTCTTCTTCCCGGATCACCTGCATTAGCATGTCTTCGCTTTGATCGAACTCTTGCGCCAGCCCTGCTTGCTGTCCCTGCTTCATCCCCAATCCTAAGCTTGTATTCGTGTTGTCAGAGTTACTTATTTTCCCGGTTATTATTGCTTCATTACTCAGGCTCTTTGTACACTGCAAATCGCACGCCTCATGTCCAACTTTTTTTACTAACACATCAAAGCCCCCAGAACCCACTGTTATATAGATCCATTCCTGAATGACATCCATTATGCACGTATCAATCTGGATGCGACCTACTGTGAAAGAATCGCACAATTCTGTCTCTCGAGCACACCTAACTACTTCCCCCCACTGGCATCCTATCGTGGTGAAAGTATCGACAGACCAGGCGTGCAACGGAACCCCAAAGCATTCAAGCCACACCCTACGAGTTCCATTATGTTCCGCCTCCTCCCACCTCCATACATTGTGGAACAATCGTAAAAGGCAATTCATGTTCAAGGTGTACATTTCTTTAGCATGCACAGTACTATCAAAAGTCAGAAGAGCTTTGTAAGCTCCCATTTCCCTAACCTGGACGACATTAGGAAGGTTCTTTGCGATGACTTTCTTCAGAGATCCAAAATTAATAGGCTTCGTCGTGCCCCCAACGAGACTTCGCTGCAGCCATTCCAGATTATCCTTTGCCACCTCCACTTCCACCCTCTTCGTCCAACCATTGCCATGTGGGCCCTTCTCGCACATTTCCATTCGTGGAGTCCGTCCATCTGTCACAGCATCATTTGAGCCTGCCTCTCTATGCATCTTGTGAGTGGTGTGGTGTTTGGTGCCATCTCCTCTTAGTATTAGAGGTTCGTGTGCTGTTTCTGGCGTTCTTCTATACCTAGCCTCTCCCACAAAGACGACGTTCCCTCTCAGTCTCAGTCGATTCATTTTCGCTATAGCTTTCAACGCCCCTCCTTTCGTTGTATAGCGAATGAAAGCAAAAATGTATATATTACCACACTTCTGTTTTCGGGATAAATATATATATCATTGATGCGTCCTGTCCAATTGAACAGGTGGAATAACTCTCTCTTTGATATGTTTGCAGGAAGGTTGCTCACAAAGACCGAGTAGGACTCATGTTCCAATCGCCGATACTCTTCTCTGTTCCAACCCTGGGATCATTGCCATGGTTCCTAGATCTTTCCCTCCCTGTGTTTCCCACCCACACACACTCTCTCTCCCTCTCTCTCTCTCTCTCTCATCTCCAAAATACACTATGGAATTCAATGAGTAAAATTAGAGATATCGAGACTTAACCAATATCTTTCACCTTCCACCTTGATCATGCAAAGATACATCTATGGCAAATCATTAATAATCAAACATCAATCTCTTGATAATTTGATTTCTCTTTAACCTAATTAGTCGTTAATTTCTTAGTCAATTATTTAAGAAAGCATAAAGTATCGTTTTTGTCTCCAACGTTTGGGGTAAATCCTAAAGTTGTAAATCATCCTATTTAAATCCCAATGTTTTAAAATTGGCTCAATGTTGTCCTGCCGTTAGAGATCCGTTAACAGAATTGACGGCCGGATAAAATTGAGACGATTTTGAAACGTTAGGGACTTAAATAGGACGAAAACGTTGGGGACAAAAATGATTCATAGAAATAAATTTTAATTTTATCCTTCAATAATATTAATATTTTACGGTACATAATTATTCAATTATTTTTTAATCACGTCTAAGTAAATTACAGTTAATCACATTACTTTCATTCTAAATAAATTTATTTTTTTATAATTTTACTCTTAAAAATTTTTACTCATCATAAAATATTTGTAGAATGACTAGTACATAAACTTGCAAAAAAGAAAAAAATGATACACATACAATAAAGTATAAAGTGTACCTTTTGTCTCTAATGTATCGAAATTCTTTAATGTTTAATTTAGTTAAACTTTATTTCTAATTTTATTCTTCAATAATATCAAATTTTTACGATAGCTAATTATTCAATTATTGTTTTATTTTATTTTTAATTACATTATTTTTTCTAAGTGAATTTATTTTTATTAAGAGCAAAATTAAAAAATAAACAACAATGCTAGGAAACTAAGAGGGTATCAGCCAAAAACCAGCCAAATGCCTCTGGGTGAATCTAAAACCTCTACGTGGATGGTGCTTATGCTAGGCATTAGGATGTTTCTTTTCTTTATAAATTGGATGGTTCTGAATCTATTTTTTGAATCATAAATAAGTTAACATACATGGATTTTTCTTCTGTTAAGTATCAGAATGTTTCTTTTTCATACTAAATGGATATTCTTTTATATATTTTTTGAATGTTTTTGTATTGCAAATGTGAATATCTTTATTTTTTTAAGAATTTCATAGTTTTTTTTAAATCCTATATGATGAGTTTGGAAAACTCTAATTTAAATTAATGATGATCAAATATTATTAAAATAATTAATTACAAAATTATTAATTTGATTCCAATTCATATATGTTAATTAAAATAATTTTGCTATGCAGGATTTGCTATTGGACCGAAAAGAAAAGAAAAAAATAAATTGCAAGCCCAATTGTGTTAAAAAAAAACATACTCAGCCTTGGATCAAGTAGAATTAATTATTGTGGCGGAAGCAAGTTTTTGTTGGTTGGGCCAATATATTGAAACTAGCTCATTTTAAATCCTTGCTACCAAGACCAAAGCTTGGTCCGAAACCAATAATGAAAGAAAGCAAAGTTCCATGCTTCCAACGGATCCCACTTTCAAGTAGTGATGGATTTCAAATTCAATTAACTTGAATTAACTTGCATTGGGAACCATGAGAAAGAAATTGCAATTGATTTGATTGATTGCCTTAAGGAGGCACGCTACTCAGCAAAGGGAAGTGGGAAACTTAATTCACTCTAATTCTCTCTCTTTGTTGCATTGATTATTGTTCAAATTTTCTCTCTCTACTCTCTCTTCTCTTTCGGTCACTTCTCAGGAAGCTATGGAAGCTATAGCAAGCTACCTGAAAGTAGAAGAAGCAAGTAACAAGACCATTGCAATGATAGTAAGAAAAAGAAAACAAAAAGTATCTTATGGCTGAGATCTTCACCAAAATAAGGTAAGATTTGGTGAAGTAAGCTCATGCTCTTCATACCAAAAATGGATGAAGAAGATTTTGGTCAGAGAAAGAAGATCTAAGAGGCATGGCTCGTCTCTGCTTGGTGCTCACTCATCACAGAAGGTAGCTAGGGAGGCTACGTGAAGGAGGAAGCAAAAGTGGAGCAGGAGGAGCTGTCATGCATCAAGAACTCATCAAGAGCTAGGGATCCTTCTTGGAGTACAAGACAAGATAGAGGGCTCGGATTGGTGAAGCTTGGTGTAAAAGGAAGACACAGAGGTAATTGCATGTTGGATATAGCATTCGGTTTTCTCTCCTCTCTCTCTGGTCGAACCGGTTTTGCTTGAAGAAGAAGAAGTTTAGCTCGGTTCATGTAGTTTCAACCTTGGAGGCTTCCCCTTCTATAAATAAGGGAGAACAGACAGGGCTTGAAGCAAGGAAAAGAGTGAGCACAGAGTTTCTATAGCTCCCCAAGCTAACATAAGTTCTTCTCCTTCAATGTTTTCATTTTGTAATTTTTCTGTTTAGTTTTGTCTATCTTGAGTCTCATGGAAAAAGGCAAACAGTGAGGTTTGTAAGAAAAGTTATAGAGCGAAAAAAGGCAGAGTATACAAAATTAAAAGAAAAAGCCATAGATGTCCTAGAGGTGCTTTGTACATCTGTGTTGTGTTTTATAATTCTGTGGGAATCTCCTTGCAAGTTGGGTTAGCACTTAGCAGTTGAAAGCTTGGCAGTAACCAAGTCAAGTTCAGGATTGGGGTTTAGATTCTGGACTTGTCCAGGATAGGAAGGGTAGTTCCTAGGGAGAATTGGTGTATGTAATCATGAAGATTATAGTGAAATTTCATCATTGTTGTGATGGAGACTGAATGTAGGCTGCATTGCACTGGACAGCTGAACCAAGATATATTGTGGTGTGATTCTCTCTCTTTCTTCTACTTCATTTCTATTTCTGCTGCATAGGAGATATACCTGAAAAATATCTCGTGCCGGATGACGAGATAAAAAGAAAAAGTCTCGTGGTTGGGTACGAGACAAAAATCAAAAAGTCTCCAGAAGTTGTTTCAAAGACCAGCAAGTTTTAATAAGCGAAAAAGTGGCTAAGATTCAATCCCCCCTTCTCTTAGCCACTGAAAACCATCACTATAAATATAAAATATAACTGAATATTTCTTTTGTTAAGCATTAGGATGTTTTTTTTCATATTAATAAATATTTTTTTATATTTCTGTAATTGTTCAAGAACAACTCGTGTTCCACCACTCATTCCTTATTCTTGAAGCTGAACCAAGTGCAAGGCAAAGACCGATTGGATGCGATGAAATCGCGATTTGACCGATTCGAAGACTTGTGCCTATAAAAACCTTCCTCTCCTTCGTTCTTTCCTTTCCAAATTTTGATGAAAGCTTCTTCTCCGAATTCGAATCCGAACCCGAGTTTTTTGACTTGAAACGAACAATGGCCGTTTCTGGTTGTGATTATGCTTCTTTCAAGGTGAAGGACCTTCCAGATCTGATTCTGTTTCGTCGATCAGGTGAAATCTACACACTATTTCTCAGTGTGTGCCAGAAAACCTCCTTGGTTGATGGTATCATAGTGAATACCTTCAATGATTTGGAATCAGAGGCCATGAGAGCTTTACACAACGGTTCTCATCCTACTCGTTCTATTTTTTCGGTTGGACCCATCGTTGCTCAACCCAACCAAAACCAAGATGAGAAGATTCATGAATGTGTTGCATGGTTTAACCATCAGCCATCGAAATCTATGTTGTATATATGTTTCGGGAGTGGTGGAACACTCTCTCAGGAGCAAGTGAATGAGATAGCATTTGGATTGGAATTGAGTGGACACAAATTCTTGTGAACATTTTTAGAGGTAGGTAGGTTAATGTGGAAGAGAAGAGTAAGGTTTTTATAAGCTTTGAATAGGTTTACTTAATCAGTTTAAATTTTTTAAAATTTTGAATTTAAAAATTTTAAATTAATTATTAATAATTATAATTAATTGAGTTGTTCACTTTTTCGCTGATTAGACACTTGGTTCCTATACTTTTCCAAAAATAAATTAAATAATTATTTGATGTAAATAAATCAAAATTATTATAGAAAAAATTAAAATTTATTAAAAATTAAAATTATTGAAATTATTGAAAAAAAGATTTTTTAACTTTTTAATAAATTTTAATCTTTTCTTCAATAATTTTGATTTTTTTCACGACAAATAATTATTTAATTAATTTTTTTAATTTTGTTCTTAAAAAAAATAAATTTACTTAAAAAAATAATGTGATTAAAAATAAAATAAAAGAATAATTGAATAACTATGTATTGTAAAAAATTGATATTATTAAAGGATAAAATTAAAATTTGTTTCTATGTATCGTTTTTATCCCCAACGTTTTCGTCATATTTAAGTCCCTAATGTTTTAAAATCGTCTCAATTTTGTCCTGCCATCAATTCTGTTAACGACAACAATGAGCCAATTTTGAAACGTTAGAAACTTAAAAAGGACGATTTAAACGTTAGGGACAATTTTAGGACTTACCCAAACGTTGAGAACAAAAACGATACTTTACTCTTTAAAATAAGAATTTTCTCTAGTTGATTGATGTTACCTATCAAATTTAATTTCAAAAATTAAGAACTTTGAGAATAAGTTTTCAAACTTAATTCAAGTAAAACATGTGTCACTGCTGACATTACTAACATTACTCTTTTCTCCATGCCTTATTCAGCGAGATAAACTCCAAAATGGTCCCTGAGATTGGCGTTATGCACTAAAATCGTCCCCGAGATTCCAATTGCACCAATTACGTCCCTGAAATTGAAAAAATGCACCATATTAGTCCCTGACCTATTTTCCATTAACAACGTGATGACATGGCATGATGACGTGGACTGTAAGTGACATGTGTCACTTCATAATTTAGCCACGTGTAATGGTATGATGATGTGCTGACCAGTGACACGTGGCATGCTGACGTGGATGGTTGTGCCACGTGTCACAATGTTATTTGGCCACGTGTCCGTTTGTGCCACGTGTTGCAACAGTATTCGTCCACGTGTCATCCATTATGTCATCGTTGTATATGCACCAAATTAGTCCCTCATTTTGCATTAAGTGACTCATTTTAGTCCCTAAAATTGAATGTTGTGCACCAAACTAGTCCCTTCACCAATTTTTCTCATTTTTTAAATTTAAAATTTTAATATCTTGGATACACTAATTTCAATTCTATTTTTTCATATATCGTTTAAATATAAGTGCTTTCATAAAAATTTTTAAGATTTTACTTTTTAGTTTTAATTATATAATTTTTTTAATAATTTAACATTGGTAAATTTTGTAATATATAAGTATGTTATTATAAAAAAATTAATTATATGATTGATTAGACACATTTTTTTCATAAAAAAAATGTTTTTAACAATAAATTAATAATTAAAATAAACATTTATCTTACCTGTGTCACTGCTGACAGTACTAACATTACTCTTTCCTCCCTGCCTTATTCAGTCGGGCCTTATCAACAAATGCAACAGGGTCCGTGTCTGAACTTGCATCAGTCTCCTATGAGTGAAAACAACACTGATAGGGAAGGTTTATCACCTCCATTAGGGGGGAGGAATGATCTTGCAGGAGACATTACAAAAGCAATTCGAATTCCCTATGAACAGGTATTTTCTGTTTCTTGTGGTCATCAAAAGCATTGATATATTTGTTTAGTTAGGCGTGTTCCATGTAGTGTTATATTTTATATAAATAGTATTTAGCCAATCATATTCTTCATGTGTCTATTACAAATTAAAAAAGGAAAAGTCTAGGGCGCCAGCAACTTTGTTAAATTCTGGCCAGCATGTAACTAGCAAAGAAAAGTGAGCCATTGGATGAAATCTCAAACCAATCTCACACCATTAAAACCATCATTGATGGCTATTTGATGGCTACAAATCACAAAAGTTGCTGGCCCCTAGCATTCCTCATTAAAAAATAGTGTGTAATAACTATGTGTTTATAGCTAATTAGGACTGCTGCTTTTTGTAATAGATTATATTGTGGCTTGTATGCGGTTTTTTCAGGAGTGATGATGAGGATGAGTATGGTGTATATCAGTTAGACTCCGAGATGAGACATTATCCTCAGGTGAATATCTACTATGGACAGGCTGAGTTCGAAGGAATAAGCAACACTGATGGCTCGCAGAAAGTGCATCCTGATGCAGATAACGGTAATGCAAATCTCACTTCAGAGAACGGATTCGACACACAGGGTTTAGAAAGAAACACAGCAGTTGGGAAGAGTGAGGATGAACCTTATATATATGAAAATGAAGCACCTTCCTCACTATATGTTTCAGAAGATGTTGATGCTGAACCTGTTGATTTTGAAAATAATGGACTTCTCTGGCTCCCTCCTATACCAGAAGATGCAGAAGACGAGCGAGAAACTTTTTTTGTTGATGAAGATGATGAAGATAATGACGGGAATGGGAATGCCATTGGTGAGTGGGGATATCTGCGCAATTCAAACAGTTTTGGAAGTGGAGAGCATCGCCACAAGGATAGGACAAGTGAGGAGCAGAAGAAGGTCATGAAGAATGCAGTAGATGGACATTTTAGGGCATTAGTGGCTCAGCTGTTACAGGTCGAAAACCTACCTATTGAAGACAATGGTGAAAATGTTTGGATGGAAATAATCACATCTCTCTCGTGGGAAGCTGCTACTTTATTGAAGCCAGATACTAGCAAAAGTGGAGGGATGGACCCAGCTGGTAATGTGAAAGTCAAGTGCATTGCTTGTGGCAGCCACATTGAAAGGTAAATGCTATAATTTATCTGATTTTCTGCACGTGATTTCTATGTTGTCATACTTATCAGGTTTCTTTTCTACAATAGGTTTGTTAAAGGAGTTGTTTGTAAGAAGAATGTGGCTCATCGTCGCATGACATCAAAAGTTGATAAACCTCGCTTGTTAATCCTTGGAGGGGCTCTTGAGTACAGGCACTCAAAATGTACCTTCAATTGATCATCTTTCATCACCAAAGTTGGGTTACTGTGAAGCTTTTCATGTTGAAAAGTTTGTTGAAAATCTGAGCAGTGCTGCTGCTCAAGGTAGTAAAAAACCAATGAAAACATTTATGTTTTTTGACCGCTGCCCAAAGCCATTGGGTTGCACAGTTCTAATCTAATCTTATTTTATAGAAATTGTATTATTATTATTTTATTATTATAAAAAAATGTTCTGGAGACTTTAACTTGTAAATTACAAATCATGTAAAATGTGTGTGCACTAGCAACCACAAGGCATGTGTCTTTTTTAAGGAAAAAATATAACTTAATTGTCATTACTACCAATTACACATCATTAATATTTTCTAATTTTGACATCGTTGAACAGATTTTACTTAAAGGTGCTGATGAGGAAGAATTGAAGGAGGTAAAGCATGTGGTTCAGTATGTAGTTTTTGCAGCTTACCATCTGGCTTTGGAGACATCTTTTCTTGCTGATGAAGGAGTCTCTTCCCATAAATTCCGCTTAACAGTCTGCCTCTTCCTAATACAACATCAACCATTCAGAGGTCAATCTCAACAGTTCCTGATTTTGTTGCTCCTAGCAGTGAAAAGTATCAGGGGCTTGAATCCGACACTGGACCATGGAGAACTAAGAGTGTCAGCAGTACTGAATCCTATTTGTCTAATGATGATCCTTGTGAATCTTTGCAATCTGCATCATGTATCAGCCATGCAACTGCCTTTTATTCTTCCATTGTTGCTTCTGGAAATGCAATTCCAGGTTCATACAATGAGAAAATTCTTCCTAGCAAATACACAAATGACTCCACACAACCCCTGGAGGAGGAAACTCCTGAAGTGAACAACTCTTCGGGAATCATGAATGATCCTACTGTAAATGGTTATGGACCTGCAGAGAAATTAGATCATGACATCAATAGATTTTGTAATATCCATTTCATTGTATTTCAGTGGCTGCATTGTCAATAATAAGAACTCTTTAATAATAAGAACTTGAGTTTTCTTAAGTTTCTGATATATAAGAGTTCTCAAATTACCTGTTTTGGAACAAAACACAGGCATTTGGTCATTTGTGGTGGGATGAAATTGTGCCAACTGTTGTGATGCCAATTGTTATGACCGGAGCCGAGCCTCATAATCAGGTATTATTCTTGCATTATGCGCCTTCCATTAATTGCAAAAAGACTTGATGGGATTTTTGCTTTTTGGGAAATAAGAGCTTGCATTGCAATCCTTGGAGGTATTCTTGGGTTCTTTACATGATCTTTCCAAACTTGAAAGCTTAGTTTTTTGTAATTAAGACATTTGCACAATGTTGAACTATCCTCAAATGCTCTCATTGGGTGAGACTGCAAATCCATTAGTTCCACAAAAAAATGGAACTAGAAATTACTCAAACTTACAAAAACGAAAGGATATTTAATTTTAGGATGTTTTGTATTCTTTGATAGTCATTGAGGTAATACTATAGAGAACTAGAGATAGAGACATATTTTTATGGGTAAAGGACAAATAGGTCCCTAACCTTTTAAAATGCGGACATTTTCGTCCCTCAAAATTGGAAAATACATTTCGATCCCTCACCATGTAAATTCCGTGACAATTAAATCCTTCCGTGGAATTGGTGCTCGAAACGATAACGGAGATTGCTGAGGTGGAGGGGTGGAGAGTGATGTGTTGCTGAAGTGAATGGGGAACAAATTGTTAGAGGACAAATTGGTCCTTAATGACCAAAACGACGCCGTATGCATCCCCACTTTCATGCCTATCATCCCAGACCTCTTCTTCTTCATCTTCTTCTTCCATGGCAGTTTCATCGCGCCATTTCTTCCTCTCTCACATCCTACACCATCCCACAATTTTCCTAATTTTCCCCCCTTATTGCATCAGGGATCACATACGAGTTCCGAGAGATGCTTCTAGGAGGCGCTGCATTGGATGCCACTGGAGTTCCCATGCCCAACGAGACCCTTGTTGTTTCGAAGCAATCCGATGCTGTTCTTCTTGGTGCCATTGGAGGCTATAAATGGGATAAAAACGAGAAACATCTGAAGTCAGAGACTAGGTTGCTTCAGCTCCGATCTGGCCTTCAAGTTTTTGCAAATCTCAGACTAGCCACTGTCTTCCCACATGTACTAATCAGCTCTTGCTGCTTCTTCTCACATGGAAATAATCTGCATGCCTTTTTATTTGTGCTGGTTATCCTCTAGTTAGTGGATGCTTCAACCCTTAAGAAAGAGGTTGTTGAAGGTGTTGATCTCATGGTTGTGAGGGAACTCACTGGCGGTCAGTCCTCCTTCGGTTCCCCGCTCATTATACTGAATTTCTAGTTGTTGTCCCCTGATTCATAGGGTTAAATCTTCTATATGAATTATAACTTGCTTGTGATTTGTGAGTGAAATATAAACAAAAAGCTATGGTTGCAATAGAATTCGTCAAGGTTGTTGACCTTGGTTGAATACTTAAGTGGAAGAGAATTCATGTGCACTATTTGATTACAGATTTTATTATTATACAATGATTCAGAATAGTCGATTGAGCCAACACATGTTGTGAAAAATATATCCAATGATTCAGAACTTTCACAATTGTTTGATGTGAGATTATGTTGGAGGGGTTTCTTTCATAAAGAAGGATGGAAAAAAGATTGTGTGGGAGGGACATCTAAGTTAATGTGTTGCTTACAGTTTTCACTTTTTTTTCTTGGTTTCTCTGAAGTAGCTTGTAGTTTTCTTGGTGACTAACTTGATGTTTGGATTGTGTTATGCAGAAGCTGGTTGGATGCAAACAAGTTGGTGAAGAGATACTGAAGTCAGTTGAATCACACATTCCTGTTGCTGCAGTTTGATATGTAGACCAGACCAGTTCATTTCAGTACCTGCTTTGGCTCGGAGATCTCTATTTTCTGGTGGGTGATAAATGACTATCAAAACCGAAAGAATTTGCCTATTCCAGAATTAACCACACATCAGATCCAAAACCTCTCAAGATGGCAAAAGTCCACCACCTCCAGATCCATCAAAATATTCCAAAAGTTCACATTTTGTGACCAATCCATCTTCAGAAATGCCAAAAGCCAATAACCAGAGCAAAGAAAATATATCTCCTACCAACCCCAGCAAAGGTCACACGCCACTTTTACCATATGCAATAAAGGCCATTCTTTTGGCTTCTTTGGTGAAACGTATGATTATAGTGACCAGATCCACCCAAAAGTCATTTTTGACATGTACTGTTTCCATATTTACTTCATGTTAGAGCTTCTGTTAGTTACTTTTGCTGCATTGGCTAGAACCATGGGGATGAAAGGGTTGTGGAGTGAGAGGTCTGTGAGACGAGAGAGGAAGAAAGGGCGCGATGAAACTGCCATGGAAGAAGAAGAAGAAGAAGAGGTATGGGATGATGGGCATGAAAGTAGGGATGCATACGGCGTCGTTTTGGTCATTAAGGACCAATTCGAGCACCAATTCCACGGAAGGACTTAATTGTCACAGAATTTACATGGTGAGGGATCGAAATGTATTTTCCAATCTTGAGGAATGAAAATATCCGCATTTTAAAAGGTTAGGGACCTATTTGTCCTTTACCCTATTTTTATAGGACTTTAAAGAAAGGAAAATACTTGTACAACAAAATTCAGCCTTTGATCAGCCTTTAATATTATTTAATTATTTTTTAATTAAAACATATTCCTATTTTTTAGGATACCCATTTATAATTAAGATTAATTTAAATTTTAAAAACTAAAATTTCTCTAACTTCCTACCCACTTCATAGTTAGTTATTATTTCCTTGTTTTACGTTTCTTCTCTCTTTGTAACATAGTTTTTTCTTTCTTCTATTCTACTACAATATTCCAATTTGTATCTGCAAAAAAAAAAAGAATTCAAAGTCAGTGAATTTAGAAAAAAATTAATCCCTTACTTATTATACCTTTGATAAAATGCAGAATCTGTTTTACGACTTTGGTCGAATATAATTATATACACAAACTAAAATATTTTCAATTGTAGTTTCTTTTGTAGTTTCTTTTTCAATTGTAACACATCTAAAATTATTAAGTTATACAAAAAATATTTTTAAAACACATCCAAAATCATAAATCTAAAATTTAAATTTAAACATTAAAAAAATAATTGTAACACATCTAAAATTATGAAGTTATACAGAAAATATTTTGGAAGATATTTTTGAAATACATCTAAAATCATAAATCTAAAATTTAAATTTAAACATTAAAAAACAATTGTAACACATCTAAAATTATGAAGTTATACAGAAAATATTTTTGAAACACATCCAAAATACAGAAATCGCACATACAAAAATAATTTAACATTGCAATATATATGAAAATCTCTTCAGACCATTTTATTCGATTTTTTGTTTCAAAAATTTATACAGAATAGTAAAAAAAAGTAACGGTGTCAGCGACCCAACCAAACCTTAGTAAGTTTTCGGCGAGGTTGATGCGGACTAAAGAGGAGGAAGGTGGCGACGAAGATGAGTGTTAACGAAGGGGAATGTGGCGTTGTGAATGAGTACCGAGAAGGAGGAAGGCAACGTCGAAGATGAGCGCGGAAGATGAAGGTGGCGCGGATGAACGACGGCGGAGGATGAGTTCTCGATGTGCGGCTCTAAATTTTCCTTGTGAGCCTCTGGTTTTCCACGACTTCTTTGCTTTTTTGAGAGTTTTGTACAGATTTAGTTAATAATTAATTGGTTTAAGGTTTATTTTATAATTTTAAAATCAAAATTTTGAATTTTGAATAATTTGATTTTTAGATATATTTTTAATTATAATATATTAATAATTAAATATATTAAAATTGAAATAGAAATTTAAAATTTAAATTTTAAATTTCAGTTTTATTTAGTTTGTATTTTGGATATGTATTTAATTTTAAAAAGACAATAAATCTATTCATAATTTTTAAATGTGTTTGTTTTAATTTTTTTAAATTATTATAATAAAAAGGCTGAATATTGTACCATTTTTAAAGGATACCTAGTTGAATTGTTAAAGAAATAATTGTTGCAAACTTTTTATACATGCTCAACTGCAATAATTAGCTTATTAGACCTACTTACAAATAGTTAGTGAGATCTAATCCAACAAATCCTCTTCTTTTTTGGTAAGTGTAACTAATTTTGGGCTATAGAAATCCTCATTAGTGTACTCACATTCCAGAGTTCGTTCTTAGTCCTTATTGAATCAAAGTAAATTCTTCTCAGCCTTACATTACACGAAAGAAACGAAAATTTCGTCTACAATGACAAAGATCAAAACATGATTAGTAACATCAACTGTTCTCACTATCACTGACAGGCTCATAGTTCTAGCCCCATCCCCGAATAAGCATTCACTTAACTTAGCTTCTGAATTAGGCCTCACTGTTTTGCCTGTTCAAAGAAATAACATAAAAGCTCTCAGTTGTTGTGTTACATTTACAAATTAATAGTGTGACCCTAGTTGATCACTCATTAGACATTAAACCGTTCCATTTTATCCATTTTACTTGGCCGGCATAGATAAAATTGACAGTGACTATATATGGTTTTCCTGTGTTGTGTGCAATATGAAAAATTTCTCAATCATGGGTTTGATTTCAGTGTGTCTCTGAATATTCAAGTAGTACATAGCAAAGACAAACTAAAAATAGAGGAAATAAGAATGCACCTGTGAATAAAGGAAGGTGCCAAGAATTGCAATCGCAGCAGCAACTGCATTGGTGGGATGAATTGGCGTGTGGAAGATAAGAATGGAAGAGACAATTACTGAAATTCTCTTCATTGTGTTCCCTATGCTAAATGTCAAGGGAGATATTTGATCAAGAGACATGCAAGAGACTTGATTACACAAGTGGTAGAACACACTCTGAGCAACTACCCCCCTTAAAAAAGTTACAGCCGAAATGTCCTTAAGTATTTTTGACAAAGAAAATTGATCAGTTTAATGTTTGATAGTAATAAGAAAAGAGGATTGATTAGTGATTACCAAACAAAATTTGGACGAATCTGAGAGAGGGCAGTTTGCCAGCCAACAGCCCACATCTTAGGACCCTCCACAAGAATGGCAAAAGGTATGAGAATCAATAGAGACAATATGGAAAGGCAAGCATAATAGTTCAATCCACTAACAGACATGCCCTTCATTCCCTTCTTTGAGAATATGTTCCTAAACACAAACGCCAAGTTTGATATCATAGCCCCCATAAACCCTGCAAAACACAATCAACCAAAAAAGAGTTCTACTTCTACTTAGACTACTACTTGATCTTGATGAGAATTTAATAAACCTTGCTATAAGGTAAATGGCCTTACCGATCATATTAAAATTGAGTTCGGTCACAGCAGCAAGAGCACAACCTCCAATAATTGGCACCAGTGATAAGTAAACCGGTATAGGGAACGATTTGCCGAGCAAGAACCTCGATACTAGGACGCTGAAAGCCGGTTCTCCACTCTTGATGATGTGAGTAAATGACACTGCAACTTTAGACATACTCACAGTAGCTGCAACATGTCCAATGGTGTGTGCTACTGCAACCTGCAGACACAGACACAGAATTAGTAACAAAGCCATAGAAGGGAAACAAAAAGTGGATTATAAACTAAAATTTTCTTACAGGGAACAAGGCCTTCCAGAAATCCATGTTAACTTTAGGGACATGAGCGAGCCTTGTGGCCCAGGAGATGAACATGATAAGAGAGCCGGCGGCGAGGGACAGAGAGTGGAAGTGAGCCAGGGGTATGGAAAAGCATTGAGAACCTTCTTGTTGTATATGTTGAAGACGACGTTGAGTGCCCACCATGTAGCGAAATACAAACCAATCTTGAGCTTCTGAGCTGCCTCTGATGTCTCTGCTGCTTGTGGCTGTGACTTATCTGCCTCATAGGCATGACACCCTGCAACCTTCCTTCTAGGTTTAGTTGACAATGTGAGGTTCTGAGTGCATGGAATAATGTAAAGTGGTTTATGGGAAGAGAAAGAGGGTAGTGCAGTGCTTTGTTGAAGATTTTGAATAGAGGGTGGTAACCTTGGAACAGGAACACGCTTTCTGCAGGAGAATGCAGCAGAGCCGGCAAGGGGTGAGGGTGCTGTGTACTTTAAGGATGATATCATGGTGGTTTCTGATGGTGTAAAACAAAGAAGATGATGAGTTTGTAGATGCTCATATAATCAACAAAGGGTATTTGTATTTGTATATTTGATGAAACCAATGTGATGTGGATTCTTGTGTCTTACGCATTGATTACTGCGCGGAAGCCACATGAGCAACGGTTGACAAGTTTGTTAGCAAAGATACTTTGGAAGGTGACAAGATCGAAGAGGAAGAGATTTTAATGGAATATGGAGACGGATCTTCCTAGGAAACGGATTTAGAATAATCAAGTTTGATTTTATTCTAAATTAATCAAAACTCGTGGTGTCTTTTTAAGTATAAGTTGGGCCAACGAATTAAAGTAGTCTTAGATCGTTAAGCACTGTTGTTAATCACGATTTTAATTCTCCTGGTAATTGGCTGATGCTGCGAACTCAGGTTCAGCTGCCACTTGGAGTACAAAGGAAGATGGACGAACAATGGAAAGGAATCTCTTCTCTCTCTCTCCACACACATATATATACAACGCAAAATGTTGCATTGAAGCAGAAGATAAGGTGCAATGAAAATGAAGTCCCTCTTATATCCGACCCTGTTGTCATTGCTGCTTTGGCACGTGGCGGTGGTATCAGCTGCAAGGCTGAACATGGCTAGCGATGAATCGGCCTTGGTTGCCATGAGGGAGCATTTTAACTCCTTGGATCCCAACAATGTGCTCGCAAGCAACTGGTCCAGCAGTACCTCTGTTTGCAACTGGATTGGCCTCACCTGCGGCTCTTCCCACCGCAGAGTAACTGCCTTGAATCTCTCATACATGTCTCTTGATGCCACCATCCCTCCGCATCTTGGAAACCTGTCATTCCTTTCTCGCCTGCATCTTCCCAACAATAGCTTCCACGGTAATCTACCTGCTGAACTTGCTGGATTACGTAGTCTGAGCATCATCAACCTTAGATTCAACAAATTCACTGGAAGTATCCCCTCCTGGTTTGAATCTCTACGGAAACTAAAACACCTGTTACTGGCAGGCAATAGTTTCACTGGCACAGTCCCACACTTCCTGTTCAACATGAGTTCCCTGCAATCGCTTGAACTTCTTGAAAACAAGTTTTGGGGTCCCTTACCTTCCAACATTTTCTTGTCTCCTTCTTTGCAATATCTGTATCTTACTTACAACCAAATTTCAGGAGCTATCCCTTCAGCTATCATCAACAGTTCGTTACTGCAGGTTATTGACCTCGACTACAACAACCTATCCGGACAACTGCCGGAGCGCATCTTCCACCATCTTCCAAACTTGAAAGAGCTTCACGTGACTAGTAATACCTTATCCGGTGAACTTCCACGCAGTTTGTTCAATTGCAAGCAACTGCAATATTTATCCTTATCCTACAACACCTTCGGTGGAAACATACCATCTTCCATCGGGAATTTAACAAGCCTCAATGAGATCTATCTTGGCTATAACAATTTCAGAGGTATCGTATGTTATGCCAATATGACTCTGCGAATTGAGTTTGATTAACGTTATCATTGTTTATACAATTTAACGTATCACATTGTTCGAATGTTGTGCCAGGTGCGATACCAAATGAAATTGGTAATCTACGTAGTTTAGAGATTCTGAGTCTTCCTTTCGCCAATGTAAGTGGCTACATTCCGCCATCAATCTTTAATATTTCTACCCTACGGGTAATTACTGTTAGTAGAAATCATTTATCAGGCAGCCTCCCAGCAAGCCTAGGCTACATGCTTCCAAAACTTGTTGAGCTGTACATGGGGATTAATTATCTCAGTGGAAGAATCCCAAGCTCCTTGTGCAATGCCACTATGCTTAATAACATAGATTTGGCTTACAATTCATTTTCTGGATACATTCCAGACATTTTTGGCAGCTTAAGAAGTCTCCAGCTGCTCAATCTTGGAAAAAATAATTTGACAAGTGATTCAGAGCTAAGCATTATAAATTCTTTGACAAATTGTAGATTTCTCAAAAAGTTGATATTTTCTGGAAATCCATTGGATTCTATTCTTCCAATATCGGTAGGAAACCTTTCTACTTCTCTGGTTGACTTGAAACTTCGGGGTTGTTCAATGAGAGGCACCATTCCAGCAAGTATTGGCAACTTGAGCAGCTTGATAAACCTTGACCTTGGTACTAATAATTTTGTTGGAACCTTTCCTACTAGCATAGGGAAATTAATAAAGCTACAAGGCTTCTATTTACATGACAACCAATTGGAAGGATTTGTTCCGAATCAATTGTGTCAACTAACGAGCTTGTATCAATTTTCCCTTAAAAGAAACAAATTCTCTGGCCCTATACCTTCTTGCATAAGCAATCTTACCTCATTGAGATGGCTTTGGCTTGCTTCAAATAAATTCAACTCAATACCTTCCACCGTGTGGAAGCTGTTCGATTTATTGCTTTTAGACTTATCTTCCAATAATTTAAGTGGATATCTCCCATTAGATAGTGGAAATCTAAAAGCCATAAGTTGGATTTATTTATCAGGAAATCAATTTTCAGGTAGCATCCCAAGAAGCCTCAGCAATCTTATGAATTTGGTTCATCTTACCTTAGCAAGAAACAAATTTGAAGGGCCCATCCCAGAATCATTTGGTCGTATGGTAAGTTTGGAACAACTTGACTTATCAGAAAATAACTTGTCTGGTGTCATTCCGAAAACATTGGAGGCACTTGTGTATCTGAAATATTTCAATGTTTCTCACAATAAGTTAAAAGGAAAAATCCCGGATGGGGGACCTTTTGCAAACTTCTCAGCTCAGTCGTTCATGGGGAATAAAGGATTATGTGGTGCTCCACGTTTCCATTTTTCGGAGTGTAAAATTGAAAAATCCCGAAAATGGAATGCACATATTGTGTTGACATATATTTTACCTGCAGCAATAGTTGCCACCCTTCTTGTGGCATTCCTTTGCATCCTAAAATTCCGGAAGCACAAGGTGGTCAACAATTCAGAGGTGGATCAATCGGGAGCAAGATGGAGAAGAATATCATACTATGAAATTCGGCAAGCATCAGATAGGTTCCATGATGGCAACTTGCTTGGTGTAGGGAGTTTTGGAAGAGTGTATAAAGGAGTACTCTCAGATGGGACGAATGTTGCAGTGAAAGTGTTTAATCTGGGGCTGGAAGGAGCATTTAGGAGTTTTGATGCTGAATGTGAGATATTGCGCAGTGTCCGCCATCGAAACTTAACCAAAATCATTAGCAGCTGCAGCAACATGGACTTCAAGGCATTGATCCTAAGCTACATGCCTAATGGGAGTTTAGAGAGGTGGCTACACTCGGAACACCATGGCTTGAGTATGATCCAGAGGCTAAACATAATGATAGATGTTGCAGAAGCAATGGATTACCTGCATAATGGTGGTTCTGTACCAATTATACACTGTGATTTGAAACCCAGCAACATATTACTAGATGAAGACATGGTTGCCCACGTGACTGATTTTGGCATTGCAAAATTGCTGAGTGGGGATGACTCCATCACTCAAACCATGAATCTAGCCACAATAGGCTATATGGCCCCTGGTGAGTTTCTTATTTAATCTTATGCTTTATGTAATAAACCTTGATAGCAATCAGCTATGAATCTAATAAAATTTGTTTTGTTTTCCACTTTGTTGTTTTTTTTCTTATTTTGCAGAATATGGACTTGAGGGAAGAGTGTCTAGGCAAGGTGATGTGTATAGCTATGGAATTTTACTTATGGAGACCTTCACACAGAAAAAACCCACTGATGAAATGTTTGTGGGAGAGTTTAGCATCAAAGAGTGGGTGAAAATGTCGTGCCCTAATTCACTACTTGATATCGTTGATGCAAAATTATTGGTGGAAGAAGGAGAAACAGATACTAAACAGGACTGCTTGTTGTCTATAATGACTTTAGCTCTGAATTGCTCAGCTGAGTCTCCGGGTGAAAGGACAAGAATGAAAGACGCTATGAATGCTCTTAAAAAGATTAAAAGATTACTCTTGAACTAAAATATATGCTTTAGTGTTAGGCTCAATTTACATATTTAGAATCATTTTTAGAAGTTCTTGTAACCCCTTTTGATTAAGATGTAACTTCTCATTTTAACCAAATTACTTCAATTATATGCATTGCGAATTGGGATCGTGTTTCACCCGCACATACCGTAGTTATTTTTTCAAGAAAAAAAAGGAAGGCCTAGGCTAGAGATTTATTTCATATATATATATATATATATATATATATATATATATATATATATATATATATATATATATATATATATATATATATATATATATATGTTTTAAGTAGAGATAAAAAATGATTTTTCTTTTTATTTTTTGAATAAAGGATAAATAGGTCCTTGACTTTTTTTTTTTCGCGGATATTTTCGTTCTCAAGGATTGGAAAATACATTCATGTCCCTGACTCTTCCAAAACGCGGACAAATTGACCCCTCCGTTAAAGTGACTCCGTTAGACTCAACGGAAAACGTTGACATGGCTCCCGTGGCGCTGACCTGGCCGTTACGGGAGCACACATGGCATGTAGTTTTTTAAAACAGGACATATTAGTCCTCTCACACCAAAACGTGTAGCTTTTCAAAACAGGACATATTAGTCCTCCTAACTCAAAACAACGTCATTTCACCAAAACCCCCAATCTTTCACATTTATGAGCCCAAATCCTTCCACAAATCAGCCACCTCCAACCCCAACCACCTCATGTGCCCCTGACTCCCTCTTCCACCACCACCTACTCTGCCCCTCCTCTCCTTGCCCCATCTTCCTCCCTCTCTACCTCTGCCCTTTTCTTCTTCCTTCGTCCTTTTTTCTTTCCATTCTTCTTCCTCGGTCCCTGCCTCCATCACCGCCGCACAGCCGCGCCTCCGTCAGCCACCATCAACGCCGACGACCTCCTCCTTCCTCTCGCACCAGCACCGCTTCCAGCAATAACCCATCCGGTGAGGCGGATCCAAATTCCTGCGGCGGAGACACTGTCACCGGCCAGAATCGCAAGTTCTGTCCGCTGCCACTTACGCCGCGATTGCAGCAGAGTTCCAAGTCCCGGTCGAGCCTGCCGCCCCTCCAGCCGCTTTCGATAGCCCGGCGGAGCCTCGATGAGTGGCCGCAGGCGAGCTCAGATGACATTGGGGAGTGGTTGCCCCCACAGCCGCCGTTGACCACCGGTGGCGCCATGAGAGGTAACCCTGGTGAAAGGTTGAAACTTGATCTCTCCTCAATTCAGATGAACAATGATAGGAATTGCAATAATGGCAGTAATAGTAGTGGTAATAATAATAGTTGTAACAATAATGGTGTTAGTGGACTCTTGAAGAGGGATAGAATTGCATTTTTTGATAAGGAGTGTTCAAAGGTTGCTGAACATGTTTACCTTGGTGGTGATGCTGTTGCTAAGAATAGGGATATATTGAAACAGAATGGAATCACTCATATCTTGAACTGTGTTGGTTTTGTGTGCCCCGAGTATTTTAAGGCTGATTTTGTGTATAGAACATTGTGGCTTCAGGATAGTCCTTCAGAGGATATTACTAGTATCTTGTATGATGTGTTTGATTACTTTGAGGATGTTATGGAACAAGGTGGTAGGGTGTTTGTGCACTATTGTCAAGGTGTGTCTAGGTCTACTTCGTTGGTGATTGCATACCTCATGTGGAGAGAAGGACAGAGCTTTGATGATGCTTTTCAGTTGGTGAAGGCTGCAAGGGGTATTGCCGATCCGAATATGGGGTTTGTTTGCCAGTTGTTGCAGTGCCAGAAGAGGGTGCATGCAGTTCCTCTTAGTCCTACCTCTTTGCTTAGGATGTATAGGAAGGCTCCACACTCGCCTTATGATCCTTTGCATCTCGTCCCCAAAATGTTAACGGATCCTTCGCCTTCCGCATTGGACTCCAGGGGAGCTTTTTTTGTACATATTCCCACTGCAATATTTGTTTGGTGATTAGAGGAAAGTGGGCTGCTATGATGTTGATTATGAAGTTTTTCAAAAAGCTATTGTTGGAGGTTTTGTGCCACCATTTCCATCATCAGAGGATAAACATGAAACCCATCTTCTTGCAAGAGAGAGTAGTTGGAGTGCCTTAAGGCGTAAAGTTTTCTCTTCTCATATGAAGGAGATTGTCACAGCCCCTAAGTCATCCCTCTCAAGGATTTATTCCGATTTCATGTTGTGTATTCATTCAACAAAAACTTCATCTCCATCCTCATCATCTATATCATCATCTTCGCCCTCGTATCATCATCTAATGGGAGTAAGGGAGTGAGAAAGAGAAGAAGACGCGAAAAGAGAGGAAGGAGGAGGTCGCCGGCGTTGATGGTGGCTGACAGAGGCGCCGCTGTACGGTGGTGATGGAGGCAGCGGCCAAGGAAGAAGAATGAAAGGGAAAAAGGACGAAGGAAGAAGAAAAGGCAGAGAAATTCGAAACAGGATTGGGGGAGGTTACAAAAATGGCGTCGTTTTTGTCTCTAGGGACTTATATGTCCGGTTACGAAATGCTCCAGGCCTCCGTTACGGCCACCTCAGCGCCACCTCTACCAGCTCATCCTTTTCCGTTCAGTGCAAACGGCTGAATTCAACGGAAGGACATAAATATCCACGTTTTTCAGGGGTCAGGGACTTGAATGTATTTTTTATTCCTTGAGGACGAAAATGTTCGCGAAAAAAAAGGTCAGGAACGAAAATGTCCTTTATTCTTATTTTTATTTTGGAGTGCCATACACGATTTGCTAAAATATGGTGGCTTTTGTTTAAATTTCCTTGGTATAGGAGCCATTATGCTAAAAGAGAAACTGTAGAAGGTATCAAATGAATTATCAGCCCCAAGCACAATCCAATGGCAAAAAAAAATAAAAAAATATATGTCTAAAATTTTTTTCATTTTTATCACATTTTGTTTCGGCACATATTTTTTTTTTATTTTTTTGAGTAGTTGAGACTTAATGGTTAATAAATAAATATTTTTTAGTTTAATTGATAATATTTTTATAAATAGAATAATTTTTGTATTATATAAAAATAACAACTTTAATATATATTTTTTATTGTTTTAATCCTATTTCTATTTTTTTGTTATGGTATCAAAACACTTAGAACTTTGTTAATATCCATTAATAGTGAAAACTCTTTTTGAAGTAAAAGAGCTCAACATAATAAAGTAAAACAACAAAATAGAAAAAAATTTAACAGCAAGTATAATAATTTAACACATGGTCATTTCTGGCATTACATCAACAACCGTTAGGATCAATTCTAATCCACTCTTTGTAATTCATAAGCGACCTATTGATAACTTCCGTTATTCCTGCTTCTTAACTTCTAAAAATTTTGTTATTCTTTTTCATCCATATATGCCAAAACCCAATAACAAAGCTCTCGCAATGGATGACAACACTTTAAATCCTTCTCAAAATCCAAACCGTCCTTACTATATACATCCTTGTCAGAGTCCTACATCAATTCTTATTTTTTCAGTATGGCTTTTGACAGGTTCAATTTCAGCTTCTCCTACAAATGATCCCCTCTCTTCATCTTGGGAAAGATGCAATAACCTAGTACTTTTTTGGTTCTTTCACTCAATATCTCCCTCAATCACACAAAGTGTTATCTATCTTACCTCTCCTTCGTCTGTTTGGCAAGATCTCCACAATCGTTTTTCTCAAGTAATACCACGGGAGTTGGTTATCATTCCCATGGGAATTAACGGATTAAGTAAGCAATAGTCAATTAATTATTCTAGTCAGACAATCAAAATTTAGTTTTTAGAAAGCTTTAACATAAACAGTAAAATAGGCAAAAGTAAACAATGAATACTGAAAAGATGATATGATTAAAAGAGTTAAGATTTTAGAGATGTCGAGACTTAACCAATATTTTTCACCTTCTACATTGATCATGCAAAGATACATCTATGGCAAATCATTAATAATCAAACATCAATCTCTTAATAATTTGATTTCTCTTTAACCTAATTAATCATTAATTTCTTAGTCAATTATTTAAGAAAGTATAAAGTATCGTTTTTGTCTCCAACGTTTGGGGTAAGTCCTAAAGTTGTAAATCTTCCTATTTAAACCCCAATATTTTAAAATTGGCTCAATGTTGTCCTGCCGTTAGAGATCCGTTAACAGAATTGACGGCCAGATAAAATTGAGACGATTTTGAAACGTTAGGGACTTAAATAGGACAAAAACGTTGGGGACAAAAATGATTCATAGAAATAAATTTTAATTTTATCTTTCAATAATATTAATTTTTTACGGTACATAATTATTCAATTATTTTTCAATCACGTCTAAGTAAATTACAGTTAATCACATTACTTTCATTCTAAATAAATTTATTTTTTTTATAATTTTACTCTTAAAAATTTTTACTCATCATGAAATATTTGTAGAATGACTAGTACATAAACTTGCGAAAAAGAAAAAAAAATGATACACATACAATAAAGTATAAAGTGTATCTTTTGTCTCTAATGTATCAAAATTCTTTAATATTTAATTTAGTTAAACTTTATTTCTAATTTTATTCTTCAATAATATCAAATTTTTGCGGTAGCTAATTATTCAATTATTATTTTATTTTATTTTTAATCATATTATTTTTTTCTAAGTGAATTTATTTTTTATTAAGAGCAAAATTAAAAAATAAACAACAATGCTAGGGAACCAAGAGGGTATCAGCCAAAAACCAGTCAAATGCCTCTGGGTGAATCTAAAACCTCTACGTGGATGGTGCTTATGTTAGGCATTAGAATGTTTCTTTTATTTGTAAATTGGATGGTTCTGAATCTATTTTTTGAATTATAAATAAGTTAACATATATGGATGTTTCTTCTGCTAAGTATCATAATGTTTCTTTTTCATACTAAATGGATGTTCTTTTATATATTTTTTGAATATTTTTGTATTGCAAATGTGAATATCGTTATTTTTTTAAGAATTTTATAGTTTTTTTTAAATCTTATAAATATAAAATATAACTGAATATTTCTTTTGTTAAGCATTAGGATGTTTTTTTTCATATTAAATAAATATTTTTTTTTTATATTTCTGTAATTGTTTAAGAACAACTTGTGTTCCACCACTCCTTCCTTATCCTTGAAGTTGAACCAAGTGCAAGGTAAAGACCGATTGGATGCGATGAAATCGCGATTTGACCGATTCGAAGACTTGTGCCTATAAAAACCTTCCTCTCCTTCGTTCTTTTCGTTCTTTCCTTTCCAAAGTTTGATGAAAGCTTCTTCTCCGAATTCGAATCCGAACCCGAATTTTTTGACTTGGAACGAACAATGGCCGTTCCTGGTTGTGATTATGCTTCTTTCAAGGTGAAGGACCTTCCAGATCTAATTCTGTTTTGTCGATCAGGTGAAATCTACACACTATTTCTCAGTGTGTGCCAGAAAGCCTCCTTGGTTGATGGTATCATAGTGAATACCTTCAATGATTTGGAATCAGAGGCCATGAGAGCTTTACACAAGGGTTCTCATCCTTCTCGTTCTATTTTTTCGGTTGGACCCATCGTTGCTCAACCCAACCAAAACCAAGATGAGAAGATTCATGAATGTGTTGCATGGTTGAACTATCAGCTATCGAAATCTATGTTGTATATATGTTTCGGGAGTGGTGGAACACTCTCTCAGGAGCAAGTGAATGAGATAGCATTTGGATTGGAATTGAGTGGACACAAATTCTTATGGATATTTTTAGAGGTAGGTAGGTTAATATGGAAGAGAAGAGTAATGTTTTTATAAGTTTTGATTAGGTTTATTTAATCAGTTTAAAATTTTTTTAATTTTGAATTTAAAAATTTAAAATTAATTATTAATAATTATAATTAATTGAGTTATTCACTTTTTGGCTGATTAGACACTTAGTTCCTATACTTTTCCAAAAATAAATTAAATAATTATTTGATGTAAATAAATTAAAATTATTATAGAAAAAATTAAAATTTATTAAAAATTAAAATTATTGAAAAAAAAGATTTTTTTTTACTTTTTAATAAATTTTAATCTTTTCTTCAATAATTTTGATTTTTTCACGACAAATAATTATTTAATTTATTTTTTAATTTTTTTCTTAACAAAAAATAAATTTACTTAAAAAAATGTGATTAAAAATAAAATAAAAGAATAATTGAATAACTATGTACTGTAAAAAATTAATATTATTAAAGGATAAAATTAAAATTTATTTCTGTGTATCGCTTTTATCCTCAACGTTTTATTCCTATTTAAGCCCGTAATGTTTTAAAATTGTCTCAATTTTGTCTTGCCGTCAATTCTGTTAACGACAAAAATGAGCTAATTTTAAAACGTTAAAAACTTAAAAAGGACGATTTAAATATTAGGGACAATTTTAACACTTACCAAATGTTGGGACAAAAGAGAAACCCTAGCAGAGAAAGAGTACGTACTCCGTACTCAGAGAGAATGAGAGAAGGAGAGAGCGGGAACGAGTGTTTGAGGGTGAAACATAGTGAGCATGGCGGCCATGCCGTCGGAAGAGATAAGGGGGAGAGTGTGGGTGGGGGTGCATCCGGTGTCAAGGAGGGTTTTTCACGAGGGGGTTTTTCAAATCCTACAAAGATCTCCTTTAGAGATAAAGTCATTGGTCCAGAGAAATCGAAGGCGTTTGCACTTGCAGGATCTCTATCTGGGGATAGTATAGCCACGATGGTGGGCAAGCAGGGCGATTCCCAACCTCCATGTGTAAACTTCACTGAAGAAGCCAAGCTTTGTTTGGCAGAGCCTTATCGAGAAGCTTTAGTGATTAAGGTTCTTGATAAAAATTATAGTTACACAGCTCTTTCACACAAGCTTCGGATGGTTTGGCGCATCAAAGGTGGCTTTGATCTGCTTGATGTGGGGTTTGGGTACTTCATGGTAAAATTCGATGCATGTGAAGATCGTGAGAAGGTCATGCTTGGTGGTCCGTGGTTGATTGAGGGGCACTATGTTGCTGTAAAACCGTGGGATATAGATTTTCGGCCATGTGAGCAATCCTTCGGGTCTACGCTTGTATGGGTTCGGATTTCGGGGCTCCCAATCTGGTGCTATCAGGAACAGGCCATGATGCGTATTACTTCTGCAATAGGAGTTCCCATCAAAGTGGACTTAGCCACTAAATTGGCTGAGAGAGGACGATATGCCCGAGTATGTGTTCAAATAAATTTAGGACTGCCAGTGATCAAGCATATCATTGTGGAAGGCGTAACTCATGTAGTGGAGTATGAAAGTTTAAATTTAATTTGTAACTCTTGTGCACGTTATGGTCACGATATGGCACAGTGCTTGGGTAGAGACTCTAGGGAAGGAAAGAGTGTTGATTTCGATGCCACCAAGCCACGGGACGGTACAAAGGCAGTGCCACATCCTGAGACCAAAAGTCACAATTCAAATGAAGTAGAACCTAATGTGGTAGGTGGCGTTACTGGCGAGAATCCTGCATCGAATTTGCAAGAAGATTTGGAGGCTAATAATTTGGAAGGAAATAATGTTGAGGAGGCTTGCATGTATGATGAACCAGGCTGGGAGCGTGAGGAAAGGTAAAACCAAGCTGGGTCAGAAGCAATCTAACAAGGTCCAAAGAGGCATTCAATCCAGAATCGATTCGGGTAGAGTAATCAGGCCCACCATTCACTTCTCTCACACGAATGGATCAAGCTCCTATCGTGCTAGGGTCGGGTCACGAGTCAAGGTCGGACACAGCGCTTCCCGTGTTGGTGAGACGTCGATCTCCTCAACCCGACACACCCCAGTGCCTTGCGGGTCCTCTCTCCGGAAACGACCAAGGCCGGGGTCCCTACAGAGCTCGCCAGTTGAGAAGAATGGAGGCACGATGGTGGAAGCATCGTCATGTCTTCCTGCAACCGTGAAGGAGGGTGTTACCGTGGCGGTTCCATTGGAGAAGGAAGGCGCATTGCCGGCTGTTACTGCGTCGGTAGGCGGGATTAAGGAGATATTCCAGGGAGATCCGGCAAACCTGAAGGTCACGGGAGTCACTTCCGCTGGGCAAGCCTCGGTTTGAGGTTGGTGAAGCACTTTGATTTCCTTGTTTTATATTTTTATATTTTATATTATGGATAGTTTAAATATAATAGTTTGGAATATTAGGGGTGCTTCTAATAAGTTAGCCCGGGTGAATTGTAAAGAGCTGGTTAGGAAATTTAAACCTGTAATTTTTATTGTGGTTGAAACTCACTGTCCTTTTCAACACTTGAAAATGTTCTGGGAAAGACTTGGTTATCACCCTATTGGTATAGTGAAGGCGTCAGGACACAAGGGGGGTATTTGGTTCCTTTCTGCAATACAGGGTGTTCACTGCAAATGGGTTGATGCTTTCGATCAGTGTGTTACAGTTGAGGTTCAGGTAAATAATGTGATTTGGAGGTGCAGTGGTATCTATGGTAGTCCTCAATTTAATACCAGAGTTTCGCTATGGGATTATCTTGTTACTCAGTCTTCGTCTTTCTGCGGGCCATGGATTGTTCTTGGTGATTTTAATGAATCTAAGGGTTGCCTCTTCTCGAGTCATCATGCAGATCGGCTTGCTGCCTCTCTAGGGGATAGTAATCTGTTTGACTTGAAGACTATTGGAAGACAATTTTCTTGGTACAGAAGGGTTAAAAATGGTGTTGAGGTGGCGAAAAAACTTGACCGGGTTTGTATCAATAGTGGCTGGCTATCTCTATTTCCAGAGGCTTACGCAGAAATTTTAAATAGGCTTCAATCTGATCATTGTCCTATCCTAGTACGCTGTACAGGTCGTCCTCAACCGAAAAAGAATAGACCTTTTCGGTTTATTGCAGCTTGGGCAACTCATCCGGGGTACAGAAATATTGTGAACCAGTCATGGCAGGCTGGCTACAGAGAGATGCACGGCAAGCTTTCAGAAGTGCAGAAGAACTCTTTGGAGTTTAATTCTAAAGTGTTCGGCAATATTTTCGTTAGGAAATGCAAATTGGAGAGACAGATTAATTTCCTTCAGAAGCGACTTGAAGTAATGGAAGATTTGTCTATGCGGCAAAAAGAAAAACAGCTGATTGAGGAATTTAATAACACGCTTGTGCAGGAGGAACTTCTATGGTTTCAAAAATCCAGAGAGCAGTGGGTAAAATTTGGGGATAGAAATACCAAGTTCTTTCATGTCCAGACTCTTGTGCGGAGAAAGCATAATAAGATTCATGGTCTCTTTCTTCAAGATGGGGTGTGGGAAACGGACCCGGATATCCTTAGAAGGGAAGCTGAATCCTTCTATAAACGCCTATTCTGCCAGTCGGAGGATGTAGACTTAGGTTGTCTTGGTGATGTGTCACTGCCTTCCCTGAATGATGAAGCCTGTTGTAGCCTCACAGCGCCAGTTACTCTGGAAGAAGTTAAGTCGGCTGTTTTCAGTATGCATTCTTTTAAGGCGCCGGGCCCTGATGGGTTTCAGGCTTTCTTCTTTAAAGAATACTGGAAGATTGTTGGTTTTGATGTTTGGACTATGGTTCGTCATGCGTTCTCTGGTTTGGATATGGATCCAAGGATGATGGAAACTCTTGTGGTTCTTATTCCGAAGGTAGAAAACCCAGTTTCCATGAAGGATTTCCGACCAATTAGTCTCTGTAATGTGGTTTACAAAGTTATAACGAAGGTTCTGGTCAATAGACTTCGTCCCCATCTCAAAGAGATTATTGGGCCCCTTCAAGGAGGGTTTATCCCGGGGAGAGGAACCCCTGACAACATCATTGTAGCACAAGAGGTTCTCCATTTCATGAAGAAGACAAAGTCAAAGAAAGGCACCCTGGCCTTTAAGATTGATTTGGAGAAAGCGTACGATAGAGTGGATTGGGGATTTCTGAAACAAACCCTGGTGAGTTTTGGCTTTCCTCCTCCGACAGTCAATCTGATTATGCGTTGTGTCACTGCTTCCTCACTGTCTATCCTCTGGAATGGGGATAGATTAAATAGCTTTACTCCGAGCAGGGGTCTTAGGCAAGGAGATCCTATATCACCGTATCTGTTTGTGTTGTGTATGGAGAGATTGTCCTGTTCTATTAATCAGCAAGTTGATAAGGGCGTGTGGAAGCCAGTTGCGGTTTCTAGAGGGGGTCCAAGAATTTCTCATTTGATGTTTGCCGATGATTTGCTTCTTTTCTGTAAAGTTGAAAAACAGCAAGTTCAAACTGTAATGGTAGCTTTGGAAAATTTCTGCAGAGCCTCTGGGATGAAGGTTAATGTGGAAAAATCTAAAGCGCTATGCTCCAAGAATGTTTCAGTGACAAGAAAAGAGATTTTCACTGGAGTCTCCTCCATCAGATTCGTTCAGAACTTGGGCAAGTATTTAGGGGTGAACCTTAATCACTCTCGGGTGACACGCGCAACTTTCAACGATGTTTTGGACAAAATTCGGGGAAGGCTAGCCAGTTGGAAAGGAAGATTGCTTAATAAGGCAGGCAGACTCTGTTTGCTCAACTCGGTAGTGACTGCGATTCCTACTTATCGCATGCAAGTATCTCTCTTCCCTAAAGAGGTAACTAATAAGATAGAATCCATGATGCGAAACTTTCTATGGAAGGGTCAAGCTGATGGTAGAGGCCTGAATCTAGTTAACTGGAAAGTGTTGGTCACTCCTAAGAAGTTTGGAGGTCTGGGAATTAGAGATCCCTTTTGTGCCAATATTGCTCTTCTTGGAAAACTAGTTTGGCAACTTTTTCACCATCCCAACAAGCTATGGGTTCAACTGTTGACGGAGAAATACCATTCTTCTAAGGATGATTGTTTTAGTCGGTCTCGAGGAAGTGGATCTTATGTTTGGAAGAGTATATGTCGAGCTTGGGATATCCTAAAGGAAGGTTTTAGTTGGTGCATTGGGGATTTGGAACAGAACTTTTGGTTTTCTAAATGGAGAAGAGAGGGGCGACTGTGTCAGGAGATGGATTATGTTCACATTTCTGATTCGGATCTCAGGATCTTGGACCTTTGGTCATCTGGACAGTGGAACCTTGAGAATATCTATTCTCCTCTGAATCAGTCTCTGCAGAGCAACATTAATTCTTACAACCCAGATGTTCAAGCTGGTTCAGAGGTCGGTTGGTGTTGGACTGGTGCGGCCTCAAAGGTTTATGATGCTCATAGTGGTTATTTATGGCTCAGTAAGAAGATGTTTAGTTGGGAGGATAGGGGTAATTGGCTTTGGCTTTGGCGTCAACATGTTCCGGAAAAGCACAAATTTTTGGCCTGGCTATGTCTTCGGGAGGCTCTTCCTACTGCTGCATTTCGTTTTAGAAGGGGCATTTCGCACACGGATAGCTGTCCACGATGTTTCTCAAGTCAGGAGTCGGTTTTACATTGTATTCGGGATTGTCCAAAAGCCCAACTTGTTTGGCAAGCTTTAGGGATCTCCGATCAACCAGTGGATTTGATGAGTTGGTTCTTACATAATAGCAAACAGCGCCCCTTTAGATTCTTTTCTGGTCTCTGGTGGATTTGGTGTTCGAGAAACAACGAGATCTTTCATCCTCACGAGCATTGGACCACAGACAAGGTGATTGGTATGGCTTTGTCCTTAGAAAAGGAGCTCCAAAATATTTTTGAGTTGCAACGACTATCTATCCCCTCAACCATTAGTGGCTCTTGGATTCTCCCCTCAGTGGGTACCTTTAAGATTAATTGTGATGCTAGCTATCCTGGCAGTAGTGCTCGAGTTGGTTTTGCTTGTGTTAGCAGAGATTGGAAGGGAAGGTGGCAACAAGGCTGTCTGGGAACAATTGAGAGTCGTAGCATTTTGCAAGGAGAGTTGTTTGCTATTTGGAGAGGCTTTCTTTTAGCATGGGACTCGGGACAAAGAGACATTATATGTGAGACAGACTGTGTGGAGGCTTTTACTATTGTCAATAATTTACAAGATTGCTCTGGGTTTACTGATCCTTTGGTGTTAAAAATCCGAGATATCATGTCTTGGAAATGGCGTGCTGATCTTCGGTTGATCTTGAGAGATGCAAATACAGTAGCAGACATCATGGCAAAGACTGCAATGAGGACTATTTCTCCCCAAGTGGAGCTTCCATTGCCTTGGAAGGAGTTTGAGAGTAGTATTCAGCGGGACTGCCTTTCTTAAGCAGTTTCTTGTTTTTTTTCTTTCTTAGTTTTTGTTTATTTTTCTTTTAAGTCACAAAAAAAAAATGTTGGGACAAAAACATACTTTAATCTTTAAAATAAGAATTTTCTCTAGTTGATTCGGTGTTACCTATCAAATTTAATTTCAAAAGTTAAGAACTTTGAGAATAAGTTTTCAAACTTAATTCAAGTAAAACGTGTCACTCCTGACAGTACTAACATTACTCTTTTCTCCATGCCTTATTCAGCCGGGCCTTATCAACAAATGCAACAGGGTCCGTGTCTGAACTTGCATCAGTCTCCTATGAGTGGAAACAACACTGATAGGGAAGGTTTATCACCTCCATTAGGGGGAGGAATGATCTTGCAGGAGACATAGGGGATCCATTACAAAAGCAATTCGAATTCCCTATGAACAGGTATTTTCTGTTTCTTGTGTTCATCAAAAGCATTGATATATTTGTTTAGTTAGGCGTGTTCCATGTAGTGTTATATTTTATATAAATAGTATTTAGCCAATCATATTCTTCATGTGTCTATGACAAATTAAAAAATAGTGTGTAATAACTATGTGTTTATAGCTAATTAGGACTGCTGCTTTTTGTAATAGATTATATTGTGGCTTGTATGCGGTTTTTTCAGGAGTGATGATGAGGATGAGTATGGTGTATATCAGTTAGACTCCGAGATGAGACATTATCCTCAGGTGAATATCTACTATGGACAGGCTGAGTTCGAAGGAATAAGCAACACTGATGGCTCGCAGAAAGTGCATCCTGATGCAGATAACGGTAATGCAAATCTCACTTCAGAGAACGGATTCGACACACAGGGTTTAGAAAGAAACACAGCAGTTGGGAAGAGTGAGGATGAACCTTATATATATGAAAATGAAGCACCTTCCTCACTATATGTTTCAGAAGATGTTGATGCTGAACCTGTTGATTTTGAAAATAATGGACTTCTCTGGCTCCCTCCTGTACCAGAAGATGCAGAAGACGAGCGAGAAACTTTTTTTGTTGATGAAGATGATGAAGATAATGGCGGGAATGGGAATGCCATTGGTGAGTGGGGATATCTGCGCAATTCAAACAGTTTTGGAAGTGGAGAGCATCGCCACAAGGATAGGACAAGTGAGGAGCAGAAGAAGGTCATGAAGAATGCAGTAGATGGACATTTTAGGGCATTAGTGGCTCAGCTGTTACAGGTCGAAAACCTACCTATTGAAGACAATGGTGAAAATGTTTGGATGGAAATAATCACATCTCTCTCGTGGGAAGCTGCTACTTTATTGAAGCCAGATACTAGCAAAAGTGGAGGGATGTGAAAGTCAAGTGCATTGCTTGTGGCAGCCGCATTGAAAGGTAAATGCTGTAATTTATCTGATTTTCTGCACGTGATTTCTATGTTGTCATACTTATCAGGTTTTCTTTTCTACAATAGGGTTGTTAAAGGAGTTGTTTGTAAGAAGAATGTGGCTCATCGTCGCATGACATCAAAAGTTGATAAACCTTGCTTGTTGATCCTTGGAGGGGCTCTTGAGTACAGGCACTCAAAATGTGCCTTCAATTGATCATCTTTCATCACCAAAGTTGGGTTACTGTGAAGCTTTTCATGTTGAAAAGTTTGTTGAAAATCTGAGCAGTGCTGCTGCTCAAGGTAGTAAAAAACCAATGAAAACATTTATGTTTTTTGACCGCTGCCCAAAGCCATTGGGTTGCACAGTTCTAATCTAATCTTATTTTATAGAAATTTTATTGTTATTATTTTATTATTATAAAAAAAATGTTCTGGAGACTTTAACTTGTAAATTACAAATCATGTAAAATGTGTGTGCACTAGCAACCACAAGGCATGTGTCTTTTTTAAGGAAAAATATAACTTAATTGTCATTACTACCAACTACACATCATTAATATTTTTCTAATTTTGACATCATTGAACAGATTTTACTTAAAGGTGCTGATGAGGAAGAATTGAAGGAGGTAAAGCATGTGGTTCAGTATGCAGTTTTTGCAGCTTACCATCTGGCTTTGGAGACATCTTTTCTTGCTGATGAAGGAATCTCTTCCCATAAATTCCGCTTAACAGTCTGCCTCTTCCTAATACAACATCAACCATTCAGAGGTCAATCTCAACATTTCCTGATTTCGTTGCTGCTAGCAGTGAAAAGTCTCAGGGGCTTGAATCCGACACTGGACCATGGAGAACTAAGAGTGTCAGCAGTACTGAATCCTATTTGTCTAATGATGATCCTTGTGAATCTTTGCAATCTGCATCATGTATCAGCCATGCAACTGCCTTTTATTCTTCCATTGTTGCTTCTGGAAATGCAATTCCAGGTTCATACAATGAGAAAATTCTTCCTAGCAAATACACAAATGACTCCACACAACCCCTGGAGGAGGAAACTCCTGAAGTGAACAACTCTTTGGGAATCATGAATGATCCTACTGTAAATGGTTATGGACCTGCAGAGAAATTAGATCATGGCATCAATAGATTTTGTAATATCCATTTCATTGTATTTCAGTGGCTGCATTGTCAATAATCAGAACTCTTTAATAATAAGAACTTGAGTTTTCTTAAGTTTCTGATATATAAGAGTTCTCAAATTACCTGTTTTGGAACAAAACACAGACATTTGGTCGTTCGTGGTGGGATGAAATTGTGCCAACTGTTGTGATGCCAACTGTTATGACTGGAGCCGAGCCTCATAATCAGGTATTATTCTTGCATTATGCGCCTTCCATTAATTGCAAAAAGACTTGATGGGATTTTTGCTTTTTGGGAAATAAGAGCTTGCATTGCAATCCTTGGAGGTATTCTTGGGTTCTTTACAAGATCTTTCCAAACTTGAAAGCTTAGTTTTTTGTAATTAAGACATTTGCACAATGTTGAACTATCCTCAAATGCTGTCATTGGGTGAGACTGCAAATTCATTAGTTCCACAAAAAAAAAATGGAACTAGAAATTACTCAAACTTACAAAAACGAAAGGATATTTAATTTTAGGATGTTTTGTATTCTTTGATAGTCATTGAGGGAATACTATAGAGAACTAGAGATAGAGACATATTTTTATAGTACTTTAAAGAAATAATTGTTCTATATGATTGAATATACACACAGCAAGCAAATTTTTTATACAGGCACAACTGCAATAATTAACTTATTAGACCTACTCACAAATAGTTAGTGAGATCTAATCCAACAAATCCTCTTCTTTTTTGGTAAGTGTAACTAACTTTGGGCTATAGAAATCCTCATTAGTGTACTCACATTCCAGAGTTCGTTCTTAGTCCTCATTGAATCAGGTAAATTCTTCTCAACCTTAGATTACGAAAGAAACGAAAATTTCGTCTACAATGACAAAGATCAAAACATGATTAGTAACATCAACTGTTCTCACTATCACTGACAGGCTCATAGTTCTAGCTCCATCCCTGAATAAGCATTCACTTAACTTAGCTTCTGAATTAGGCCTCACTGTTTTGCCTGTTCGAAGAAATAACATAAAAGCTCTCAGTTGTTGTGCTACATTTACAAATTAATAGTGTGACCCTAGTTGATCACTCATTAGACATTAAATCATTCCATTTTATCCATTTTACTTGGCCGGCATAGATAAAATTGACAGTGACTATATATGGTTTTCCTGTGTTGTGTGCAATATGAAAAATTTCTCAATCATGGGTTTGATTTCAGTGTGTCTCTGAATATTCAAGTAGTACATAGCAAAGACAAACTAAAAATAGAGGAAATAAGAATGCACCTGTGAATAAAGGAAGGTGCCAAGAATTGCAATGGCAGCAGCAACTGCATTGGTGGGATGAATTGGCGTGTGGAAGATAAGAATGGAAGAGACAATTACTGAAATTCTCTTCATTGTGTTCCCTATGCTAAATGTCAAGGGAGATATTTGATCAAGAGACATGCAAGAGACTTGATTACACAAGTGGTAGAACACACTCTGAGCAACTACCCACCTGAAAAAAGTTACAGCCGAAATGTCCTTAAGTATTTTTGACAAAGAAAATTGATCAGTTTAATGTTTGATAGTAATAAGAAAAGAGGATTGATTAGTGATTACCAAACAAAATTTGGACGAATCTGAGAGAGGGCAGTTTGCCAGCCAACAGCCCACATCTTAGGACCCTCCACAAGAATGGCAAAAGGTATGAGAATCAATAGAGACAATATGGAAAGGCAAGCATAATAGTTCAATCCACTAACAGACATGCCCTTCATTCCCTTCTTTGAGAATATGTTCCTAAACACAAATGCCAAGTTTGATATCATAGCCCCCATAAACCCTGCAAAACACAATCAACCAAAAAAGAGTTCTACTTCTACTTAGACTACTACTTGATCTTGATGAGAATTTAATCAACCTTGCTATAAGTAAATGGCCTTACTGATCATATTAAAATTGAGTTCGGTCACAGCAGCAAGAGCACAACCTCCAATAATTGGCACCAGTGATAAGTAAACCGGTATAGGGAACGATTCGCCGAGCAAGAACCTCGATACTAGGACGCTGAAAGCCGGTTCTCCACTCTTGATGATGTGAGTAAATGACACTGCAACTTTGGACATACTCACAGTAGCTGCAACATGCCCAACGGTGTGTGCTACTGCAACCTGCAGGCACAGACACGGAATTAGTATCAAAGCCATAGATGGTAAACAAAAAAAGGGTGATACACTAATATTGGCTTACCGGGAACAAGGCCCTCCAGAAATCCATGTTAACTTTAGGGACATGAGCGAGCTTTGTGGCCCAGGAGATGAACATGATAAGAGAGCCTGCGGCGAGGGACAGAGTGGAAGTGAGCCAAGGGTAAGGAAAAGCATTGAGAACCTTCTTGTTGTATATGTTGAAGACGACGTTGAGTGCCCACCATGTAGCAAAATACAAACCAATCTTGAGCTTCTGAGCTGCCTCTGATGTCCCTGCTGCTTGTGGTTGTGACTTATCTGCCTCATAGGCATGACACTCTGCAACCTTCCTTCTAGGTTTAGTTGACAATGTGAGGTTCTGAGTGCATGGAATAATGTAAAGTGGTTTATGGGAAGAGAAAGAGGGTAGTGCAGTGCTTTGTTGAAGATTTTGAATAGAGGGTGGTAACCTTGGAACAGGAACACGCTTTCTGCAGGAGAATGCAGCAGAGCCGGCGAGGGGTGAGGGTGCTGTGTACTTTAAGGATAATATCATGGTGGTTTCGGATGGTCTAAAACAAAGAAGATGATGAGTTTGTAGATGTTCATATAATCAACAAAGGGGATTTGTATTTGTATATTTGATGAAACCAATGTGATGTGGATTTTTGTGTCTTACGCATTGATTACTGCGAGGAAGCCACGTGAGCAACGGTTGACAAGTTTGTTAGCAAAGATACTTTGGAAGGTGACAAGATCGAAGAGGAAGAGATTTTAATGGAATATGGAGACGGATCTTCCTAGGAAGCGGATTTAGAATAATCAAGTTTGATTTTATTCTAAATTAATCAAAACTCGAGGTGTCTTTTTAAGTGTAAGTTGGGCCAACGAATTAAAGTAGTCTTAGATCGTTAAGCACTGTTGTTAATCACGATTTTAATTCTCCTGGTAATTGGCTGATGCTGCGAACTCAGGTTCAGCTGCCACTTGGAGTACAAAGGAAGATCGACGAACAATGGAAAGGAATCTCTTCTCTCTCTCTCCACACACATATATATACAACGCAAAATGTTGTATTGAAGCAGAAGATAAGGTGCAATGAAAATGAAGTCCCTCTTATATCCGACCCTGTTGTCATTGCTGCATTGGCACGTGGCGGTGGTATCAGCTGCAAGGCTGAACATGGCTAGCGATGAATCGGCCTTGGTTGCCATGAGGGAGCATTTTAACTCCTTGGATCCCAACAATGTGCTCGCAAGCAACTGGTCTAGCAGTACCTCTGTTTGCAACTGGATTGGCGTCACCTGCGGCTCTTCCCACCGCAGAGTAACTGCCTTGAATCTCTCATACATGTCTCTTGATGCCACCATCCCTCCGCATCTTGGAAACCTGTCATTCCTTTCTGGCCTGCATCTTCCCAACAATAGCTTCCACGGTAATCTACCTGCTGAACTTGCTGGATTACGTAGACTGAGCATCATCAACCTTAGATTCAACAAATTCACCGGAAGTATCCCCTCCTGGTTTGAATCTCTACGGAAACTAAAACACCTGTTATTGGCAGGCAATAGTTTCACTGGCACAGTCCCACACTTCCTGTTCAACATGAGTTCCCTGCAATCGCTTGAACTTTTTAAAAACAAGTTTTGGGGTCCCTTACCTTCCAACATTTTCTTGTCTCCTTCTTTGCAATATCTGTATCTTACTTACAACCAAATTTCAGGAGCTATCCCTTCAGCTATCATCAACAGTTCGTTTCTGCAGGTTATTGACCTCGACTACAACAACCTATCCGGACAACTGCCGGAGCGCATCTTCCACCATCTACCAAACTTGAAAGAGCTTCACGTGACTAGTAATGCCTTATCCGGTGAAAAATTGCTGAGTGGGGATGACTCCATCACTCAAACCATGAATCTAGCCACAATAGGCTATATGGCCCCTGGTGAGTTTCTTTTTTAATCTTATGCTTTATGTGATAAACCTTGATAGCAATCAGCTATGAATCTAATAAAATTTGTTTTGTTTTCCACTTTGTTGTTTTTCTTCTTATTTTGCAGAATATGGACTTGAGGGAAGAGTGTCTAGGCAAGGTGATGTGTATAGCTATGGAATTTTACTTATGGAGACCTTCACACAGAAAAAACCCACTGACGAAATGTTTGTGGGAGAGTTTACCATCAAAGAGTGGGTGAAAATGTCATGCCCTGATTCACTACTTGATATCGTTGATGCAAAATTATTGGTGGAAGAAGGAGAAACGGATACTAAACGGGACTGCTTGTTGTTTATAATGACTTTAGCTCTGAATTGCTTAGCTGAGTCTCCGGGTGAAAGGACAAGAATGAAAGACGCTATGAATGCTCTTAAGAAGATTAAAAGATTACTCTTGAACTAAAATATATGCCTAAGTGTTAGGCTCAATTTACATATTTTGAATCATTTTTAGAAGTTCTAGTAACCGCTTTTGATTAAGATGTAACTTCTCATTTTAACAAAATTACTTCAATTATGTGCATTGCGAATTGGGATCGTGTTTCATCCGTACATACTATAGTTATTTTTTCAAGAAAAAAAAGGAAGGCCTAGGTTAGAGATTTATTTCATATATATATTTGTTTTAAGTAAAGATAAAAAATGATTTTTTTTTTTTGGAGTGTCATACACGATTTGCTAAAATATGGTGGCTTTTTGTTAAATTTCCTTGGTATAGGAGCCATTATGCTAAAAGAGAAACCGTAGAAGGTATTAAATGAATTATTAGGCAAAGCACAATCAAATGACAAAAAAAATTTCAAAATATATGAACAAAATTTTTTTCATTTTTATCACATTTTATTTCAGCACATACTTTCTTTTTTTTTTAGTTGAGATTTAATAGTTAGTAAATAAATATTTTTTAGTTTAATTGATAATATTTTTATAAGAGTAAAGTATCGTTTTTGTCCCCAACGTTTGTGGTAAATCCTATTTGTGTCCCTAACGTTTAAATCGTCCTATTTGTATCCCTAACGTTTGTAAAAGTAATTTAATGTTATTCTGCCATCAATTACAAATCTTGAGCGCTTTAGTTTGAGTTTTAAAAATCTCTTCTTGAAGTTAGAATATAAATGTCTGAGATAGAATCGATGATCTACTCCGAAAAATAGCTCATCAAATGTTGAAACTAATTCCTACAACATTTACATAATTCACTTTTCTAGGGACATATTTGAATCTAAACACAAATAGTGGGTATAATATTAAAATCGAACACATCCAAGTGAGACCTAATTGAGAATGAATACATCCAAGTGAAAATAATTGAAAAATATAATCTGATTTGTTAGTATAATTGATAGTAAGATAACATTGAATCACTTTTATAAACGTTAAGGATACAAATAGGACAATTTAAACGTTAGGGACACAAATAGGATTTACCCCAAACGTTGGGAACAAAAACAATACTTTACTCTTTTTATAAATAGAATAATTTTTGTATTATATAAAAATAACAACTTCAATATATATTTTTCATTTTTTTAATCTTATTTCTATTTTTTTGTTATGGTATCAAAACACTCAAAACTTTGTTAATACCCATTAATAGTGAAAATTTTTTTTGAAGTAAAAGAACTCAACACAATAAAGTGGAGCAACAGAATAGAAAAAAACTTAACAGCAAGTATAACAATTTAACACATGGTCATTTTCAGCATTACATCAACAACTGTTAGGATCAATTCTAATCTATTCTTTGTAACTCATAAGCGACCTATTGATAACTTCCGTTATTCCTGCTTCTTAACTTTTAAAAATTTTGTTATTCCTTTTCATCCATATATGCCAAAACCCAATAACAAAACTCTCGCAATGGATGACAACACTTTAAATCCTTCTCAAAATTCAAACCGTCCTTACTATATACATCCAAGTCAGAGTCCTACTTCAATTCTTATTTTTTTCAGTATGGCTTTTGATAAGTTTAATTTCCGCTCTGTTAGGAAAAACTCAATAAAGGTTCAAAAACAAGAACCTATTTAACAGCAGAAGCACCAGAAATAATTTTTCCACAACCTGTGCAATTAAATAGGTAATATGAAAGATACTCCAAGCAACAATTATAATGGCAGAAATTAAATAATCAGACACCAGAATTTTTAACGTGGGAAAACCCCCAAAAGAGGGACAAAAAACCCACGGGACCTAGTCCAGAAAAATCTTTCACTATCAGAAAAATGGGTACACAAACAGTCTTCCTAGTGACACTAGGGCATCTCAACAATCAACAAAATACATCATCAAAACTGATGGAATCAACATAAACCCTCCACAAAGTGGGTATCTCAAATCAGGCAAAAGAGAAGACAATACCACAAGCAAGTTATATCCTAATGTTCATCTCTACACCAGGAATAACATACTAAAATTACATAAGAAATGGAGCAAGTTTACCAAGTCAATGTGATCAAGGTTAGCATGCTCTTTTTCCCCAAATTCCCTTCTTCTCTCGACGCCGAAAAACCCTTGCTTCGTTGCTTTCAATTTCAAAAGAAAGCTTCACTCTCTCTTCCGTGGCTTATGCCACTTTCTCTGTTTATTTCTTTTTTTTTAATAAGATGTGGGCCCCACTTAGTTGGGGACCCACCAACAAATCTCTCCCTCACCAACTCAAGTGGGGATAGGCTGCTCCACCAAGCCCGCCTTCTCTTTGCAGTAATCAAACTTCACTGCAGGTAAACTCTTAGTCATCATATCTGAACTATTATCATCAGTATGGATCTTATCTAGTGCATATGACTTCATCTCAAGCGCTTGACGTATCCAATGATACCTCACCTCTATGTGCTTCGATCTGGAATGAAACGTTGGATTCTTACTGAGATGGATAGCACTCTGACTGTCACAGAATAACACAAACTTCTCTTGATTGATGCCTAACTCTTGTAGAAATTTCTTCATCCACAAGAGTTCCTTAGAAGGTTCAATAACAGTAATGTATTCTGCCTCTGTAGTAGACAAAGCAACACATTTCTGAAGTCGAGATTGCCACGACACAGCTCCCCCTGCAAAAGTCATCATATAACCAGAAGTAGACTTCCTTGAATCAAGATCCCCAGCCATATCTGCATCTGTGTAACCATCCAACACAGGTTGGCCACTCCCAAAGCATAAACAAACTCTGGAAGTACCATTAAGGTATCTGAAAATCCACTTCACTGCTTGTCAGTGTTCCTTTCCAGGATTAGAGAGAAACCGACTAACAACTCCAACTGCATGAGCAATATCCGGCCTGGTGCAAACCATAGCATACATCAAACTGCCAACTGCAGATGCATATAGAATCTTCTTCATTTCTGCTTTCTCTTTCTCACTTGTAGGACATTGCTGCGAACTCAGCTTGAAATGACTAGCAAGTGGAGTACTAACAGGTTTGGAATTACTCATGCTAAACCTCTCTAAAACCATTTCAATGTACTTCTGCTGCGACAACCATAGTTTCCCATTCTTCCTGTCACGAGTGATACTCATGCCAAGGATTTTCTTTGCAGGACCCAAATCCTTCATAGCAAAGGATCTATTCAAGTCTTTCTTAAGACTTTCAATCTTCTTAGTGTCATGACCAACAATCAACATGTCATCAACATAAAGCAAGAGAATTATAAAATCACCATCAGAAAATTTCTTAACATAGACACAAGGATCAGAAGAAGTCTTACTATACCCATGACCTTCCATGAAGGAATCAAACTTTGTGTACCACTGCCTTGGCGCTTGCTTCAGCCCATATAAGCTCTTCTTCAACTTGCATACAAGATGCTCCTTTCCTTTAACCTCAAAACTCTCTGGTTGCTCTATGTAAATTTCTTTATCTATGTCACCGTGAAGGAATGCAGTCTTCACATCAAGCTGCTCAACCTCTAAATTCAAGCTAGCCGCCAATCCAAGCACAACTCGAATAGAGGACATCTTCATAACTGGAGAGAAAATCTCCTCAAAATCAATACATTTCTTTTGCTCAAAGCCTTTCACAACCAATCGAGCTTTGTACCTTGGCCGTGAGACATTTTCATCTGCTTTCAACTTGAACACCCATTTATTCTTGAATGCTCTCTTACCCTTCGGCAACTTCACCAATTCAAAAGTATGATTCTCATGCAAGGATTTCATTTCTTCTTGCATGGCCTTCAACCAATCTTCCTTATGCTCATCAGACATAGCTTCCTGGTAGCTCTCTGGCTCCCCAGTCTCAGTGTTCATCACATACTCATGAGGAGAGTATTTCTGAGAAGGATGACGCTCTCTAGTAGATCTTCTCAATTCAGGCTCAACTGGTGGTTCAGGTAGAACTTCAACATCTGGAACCTCAGGTTGAGGTGCAGGTTCATCATGCAAATCATCACCATCATTATCAACTTGTACATCTCCCCCATCAACAGGAGGTCTAGTGGAAGGACCAGATTCATCATCAATAGAGCGTCTAACAGTTACTGTTGGCTTATCTATCTTCTCAAGATCTTCAATAGTTTGGTCTTCAAGAAAAATCACATCTTGGCTTCTAATTATCTTCTTGCTCACCGGATCCCATAATCTGTAACCAAAGTCTTCGTGACCATAACCCACGAAGATACACTACTTTGACTTTCCATCAAGTTTAGACCTTTCATCTCTTGGAATGTGAACAAAAGCCCTGCAGCCGAACACTCTCAAGTGACTATAGGAGACATCTTTTCCTCTCTAAACTTTCTCTGGGGCATCACCATTAAGTGGAACTGAATGAGAAAGGTTGATCAGATCTACTGTAGTCCTCATCGCTTCACCCCAAAAGGATTTAGGCAACTTTGCATGAGAGAGCATACACCTGACTTTGTCATTGATAGTGCGATTCATTCTCTCTGCAACTCCATTATGTTGAGGAGTCTTAGGAACCGTCTTCTCAACCTTGATCCCATGTCCTTTACAATACTCTTCAAATGGACCCCTATATTCACCACCATTATCTGTTTGAGTACATTTTAATTTTCTTCCTGTTTCTCTTTCAAAACACTTACATGAAAGTGTTTGAAGATTCCGAGCACCTGGTCTTTAGATTTCAAAATAAAAGCCCACACCTTTCAAGAATAATCATCAATAAAAGTAACAAAATATGATGCACCACCTAGTGTCTTAGCATCCATAGTGCAAACATCAGTGTGAACTAAATCTAGAACATGTGATCTCCTATGAGGTCCAGAATTATGAAATGATACTCTAGCATGCTTTCCAACAAAACAATGAGTGCAAGTATTTAAAGTTGTACCTTTCACTGGAAGTGAGTGCTTCTTGGCTAAGACGCTTAGTCCTTTCTCGCTCAAGTGACCAAGATGTATATGCCACAAATCAGAAGAGGAATCATTAGCTACATTCACATCTTCGTTGCACAACTTTGCTTGTAATCGGTAGAGAGTAGTAAGACTATTGTCTTCTCTAGCAACAATGAGAGCCCCTTTGGTAATCTTGCATTTTCCACTACCAAAGGAAGTGCAATACCCCTCTTGATCCAATGCCTTCACAGAAATAAGATTGAACTGCATATCTGGTGCATGACTAACATTTTTCAACTGCAATTTGCATCCCATGTTGGTTTCAAGCCACATATAACCCATACCAATGATATCACACACTCCTTTATTTCCCAATTTGATCTTGCCAAGATTTCCAGTAGTATAGGAAGTGAAAAATTCATGCCTCGGAATGACATGACATGAGGCACCAGAGTCCATAATCCAAGTGGAATCATCACAGACAAGATTCACATAATTTTCATCATATGTGATAAGAACATCTTCATAAACAATAGCAGCAGTTTCTTTATCACTATCTTTACCTTTGTCTTCGTTTCTTCCTCTTGATTGTTCTCTTTTCAAGAACCTACAATACCTCTTGATATGCCCCGACTTGCCACAATGGTGAAAAATGAACTCTTTTCTTGGCTTATACTTTCCTCTTGACTTGCTTTGACTCTCTGACCTGTCAGAACTGTGAGGTTTTCTACTTTGACTTCTCTCCCGTGACTCTGAAACAAGTGCTTCTGACTGGGAGGAGGCATTAGTCAAACCTCGCTCTCTTCTTCTGGCTTCTTCATTCAACATGCTCTCTTTAACCATTGCTAATGTCAACTTTCCTTTTGGAGCTGAGTTAGTCAGTGTCACAACCAGAACTTTCCAACTATCAGGCAAAGAGCTCAACAACAACAAGGCTTGCAACTCATCATTCAAAGTGATTTCATTATTTGTCAGTTGGTTTACCGTCTCTTGAAAAATGCTCAAGTGCTCCGGCATTGATTTACCTTCAACATATTTCATATTGACAAGCTTCCTGATCAAGAATGCTTTGTTTTGCACATTCTTCCTCTCATATAACTCCTTCAATTTCTTCCACATCTTCTCAGCATTCGTTTCGGTGTCAACATATGGATACACACTAAGATCAAGCCATTGCCTAATCAAAGCAACTGCCTTCCGATTCAGCTTCTTCCATTCAGCATCGTATTTAGTACCTTTGGATTTATCTCCCTCCACAGGATCATACAAGTCCTTACTATACAGCATATCTTCCATGAGGGTCTTCCAAATTGAATAATTTTGGGAATTCAATTTGACCATATTCGGTCCATGAATATTTTTCTCCATTTAATCAGCACATAGATAAACAACCAAAGCTCTAGATACCACTTTGTTGGGAAAAACTCAATAAAGGTTCAAAAACAAGAACCTATTTAACAGCGGAAGCACTAGAAATAATTTTTCCACAACCTATGCAATTAAATAGGTAATACCAAAGATACTCCAAGCAACAATTATAATGGTAGAAATTAAATAATCAGACACCAGAATTTTTAACGTAGGAAAACTCCCAAAAGAGGGACAAAAAACCCACGGGACCTAGTCCAGAATAATGGGTACACAAACAGTCTTCCTAATGACACTAGGGCATCTCAACAACCAACAAAATACATCATCAAAACTGATGGAATCAACATAAACCCTCCACAAAAGTGGGTATCTCAAATCAGGCAAAAGAGAAGACAATACCATAAGCAAGTTATATCCTAATGTTCATCTCTATACCAGGAATAACATACTAAAATTATATAAGAAATGGAGTAAGTTTACCAAGTCAATGTGATCAAGGTTAGCATGCTCTTTTTCCCCAAATTTCCTTCTTCTCTCGACGCCGAAAAACCTTGCTTCGTTGCTTTCAATTTCAAAAGAAAGCTTCACTCTCTCTTCCGTGGCTTATGCCACTTTTCTCTCTTTATTTTTTTTTAAAACTGTGGGCCCCACTTGGTTGGGGATCCACCAACACGCTCCTCCTGCAAATTATCCCCTCTCTTCATCTTGGGAAAGATGCAATAACTTAGTACTTTTTTGGCTCTTTCACTCAATATCTCCCTCAATCACACAAAATGTTATCTATCTTACCCCTGCTTCGTCTATTTGGCAAGATCTCCACAATCGTTTTTCTCAAGTAATACCACGGGAGTTGGTTATCATTTCCATAAGAATTAACGGATTAAGTAAGCAATAGTCAATTAATTATTCTAGTCAAACAATCAAAATTTGGTTTTTAGAAAGCTTTAAAACATAAACAGTAAAATAGGCAAAAGCAAACAGTAAATACTGAAAAGATGATATGATTAAAAGAGTTAAGATTCTAGAGATGTCGAGACTTAATCAATATTTTTCACCTTCCACCTTGATCATGCAAATATACATCTATGGAAAATCATTAATAATCAAACATCAATCTCTTGATAATTTGATTTCTCTTTAACCTAATTAATTGCTAATTTCTTAGTCAATTATTTAAGAAAGCGTAAAGTATCGTTTTTGTCCCCAACGTTTGGGGTAAGTCCTAAAGTTGTAAATCGACCTATTTAAATCCCAATGTTTTAAAATTGGCTCAATGTTGTCCTGCTGTTAGAGATCCGTTAACAGAATTGACGGCAGGATAAAATTGAGACGATTTTGAAACGTTAGGAACTTAAATAGGACGAAAACGTTGGGGATAAAAATGATACATAGAAATAAATTTTAATTTTATCCTTCAATAATATTAATTTTTTATGGTACATAATTATTCAATTATTTTTTAATCACATCTAAGTAAATTACACTTAATCACATTACTTTTATTCTAAATAAATTTATTTTTTATAATTTTACTCTTAAATATTTTTACTCATCATGAAATATTTGTAGAATGACTAGTACATAAACTTGCGAAAAAAAAATGATACATATATAATAAAGTATAAATTGTACCTTTTGTCTATAATGTATCGAAATTATTTAATGTTTAATTTAATTAAACTTTATTTTTAATTTTATTTTCAATAATATCAAATTTTTATGGTAGCTAATTATTCAATTATTTTTTTATTTTATTTTTAATTACATTATTTTTTTTAAGTAAATTTATTTTTTATTAAAAATAAAATAAAAAAATAAAATAAGTAATTATTTGACGTAAAAAAATTAAAATTATTAAAGAAAAGATTAAAATTTATTAAAAATTAAAATGATTGGAATTATTAAAAAAAAGATTTTTTTAGAATTTTTAATAAATTTTAAAAATTATTAAAAATTATTAAAATCTTTTTTTTAATAATTCCAATCATTTTAATTTTTAATAAATTTTAATCTTTTCTTCAATAATTTTGACTTTTTCACGACAAATAATTATTTAATTTTGTTCTTAACAAAAAATAAATTTACTTAGAAAAAAATAATGTGATTAAAAATAAAATAAAAAAATAATTGAATAACTATGTACCGTAAAAAATTGATATTATTAAAGGATAAAATTAAAATTTATTTCTATGTATCGTTTTTATCCCCAACGTTTTCGTCATATTTAAGTCCCTAACGTTTCAAAATCGTCTCAATTTTGTCCAGCCGTCAATTCTGTTAACGACAACAATGAGCCAATTTTAAAACGGTAGAAGACGATTTAAAATATTAGGGACAATTTTAGGACTTATCCAAAGATAAAAACAATACTTTACTCTTTAAAAAAAGAGTTAAACCCGTTCATTGATTTATATATTACAAAATTCATAAGAATTTTCTCTAGTTTGATTCGATGTTACCTATCAAATTTAGTTTCAAAACTTAAGAACTTTGAGAATAAGTTTTCAAACTTAATTTAAGTAAAACATGTGTCACTGCTGACAGTACTAACATTACTCTTTTCTCCATGCCTTATTCAGCCGGGCCTTATCAACAAATGCAACAGGGTCCGTGTCTGAACTTGCATCAGTCTCCTATGAGTGGAAACAACACTGATAGGGAAGGTTTATCACCTCCATTAGGGCTAGGGGGGAGGAATGATCTTGCAGGAGACATAGGGGATCCATTAGAAAAGCAATTCGAATTCCCTATGAACAGGTATTTTCTGTTTCTTGTGTTCATCAAAAGCATTGATATATTTGTTTAGTTAGGCGTGTTCCATGTAGTGTTATATTTTATATAAATAGTATTTAGCCAATCATATTCTTCATGTGTCTATGACAAACTAAAAAATAGTGTGTAATAACTATGTGTTTATAGCTAATTAGGACTGCTGCTTTTTCTAATAGATTATATTGTGGCTTGTATGCGCTTTTTTCAGGAGTGATGATGAGGATGAGTATGGTGTATATCAGTTGGACTCCGAGATGAGACATTATCCTCAGGTGAATATCCTCGCTTGTTGATCGTTGGAGGGGCTCTTGAGTACCAGCGTGTTGCTAATCTGTTGTCTAGTGTAGATACCTTATTACAGCAGGTTTTAATTGCGATCCATTTATTTATTTATTAACTTGCTCATGTTGTGGTGCAAATGCTATTATCACGAGTTCATGTTAATGGATTTACATTCTCTGTATAGGAAATGGACCATCTGAATCTTTGCAATCTGCATCATGTATCAGCCATACAACTGCCTTTTATTCTTCCATTGTCGCTTCTGGAAATGCAATTCCAGGTTCATACAATGAGAAAATTCTTCCTAGCAAATACACAAATGACTCCACACAACCCCTGGAGGAGGAAACTCCTGAAGTGAACAACTCTTTGGGAATCATGAATGATCCTACTGTAAATGGTTATTGACCTGCAGAGAAATTAGATCATGGCATCAATAGATTTTGTAATATCCATTTCATTGTATTTCAGTGGCTGCATTGTCAATAATAAGAACTCTTTAATAATAAGAACTTGAGTTTTCTTAAGTTTCTGATATATAAGAGTTCTCAAATTACCTGTTTTGGAACATAACACAGACATTTGGTCGTTCGTGGTGGGATGAAATTGTGCCAACTGTTGTGATGCCAACTGTTATGACAGGAGCCGAGCCTCATAATCAGGTATTATTCTTGCATTATGCGCCTTCCATTAATTGCAAAAAGACTTGATGGGATTTTTGCTTTTTGGGAAATAAGAGCTTGCATTGCAATCCTTGGAGGTATTCTTGGGTTCTTTACAAGATCTTTCCAAATTTGAAAGCTTAGTTTTTTGTAATTAAGACATTTGCACAATGTTGAACTATCCTCAAATGCTGTCATTGGGTGAGACTGCAAATTCATTAGTTCCACAAAAAAAAATGGAACTAGAAATTACTCAAACTTACAAAAACGAAAGGATATTTAATTTTAGGGTGTTTTGTATTCTTTGATAGTCATTGAGGTAATACTATAGAGAACTAGAGATAGAGACATATTTTTATAGTACTTTAAAGAAATAATTGTTCTATATGATTGAATATACACACAGCAAGCAAACTTTTTATACAGGCACAATTGCAATAATTAGCTTATTAGACCTACTCACAAATAGTTAGTGAGATCTAATCCAACAAATCCTCTTCTTTTTTGGTAAGTGTAACTAATTTTGGGCTATAGAAATCCTCATTAGTGTACTCACATTCCAGAGTTCGTTCTTAGTCCTTATTGAATCAGGTAAATTCTTCTCAACCTTAGATTACACGAAAGAAACGAAAATTTCGTCTACAATGACAAAGATCAAAACATGATTAGTAACATCAACTGTTCTCACTATCACTGACAGGCTCATAGTTCTAGCTCCATCCCTGAATAAGCATTCACTTAACTTAGCTTCTGAATTAGGCCTCACTGTTTTGCCTGTTCAAAGAAATAACATAAAAGCTCTCAGTTGTTGTGTTACATTTACAAATTAATAGTGTGACCCTAGTTGATCACTCATTAGACATTAAACCGTTCCATTTTATCCATTTTACTTGGCCGGCATAGATAAAATTGACAGTGACTATATATGGTTTTCCTGTGTTGTGTGCAATATGAAAAATTTCTCAATCATGGGTTTGATTTCAGTGTGTCTCTGAATATTCAAGTAGTACATAGCAAAGACAAACTAAAAATAGAGGAAATAAGAATGCACCTGTGAATAAAGGAAGGTGCCAAGAATTGCAATCGCAGCAGCAACTGCATTGGTGGGATGAATTGGCGTGTGGAAGATAAGAATGGAAGAGACAATTACTGAAATTCTCTTCATTGTGTTCCCTATGCTAAATGTGAAGGGAGATATTTGATCAAGAGACATGCAAGAGACTTGATTACACATGTGGTAGAACACACTCTGAGCAACTACCCACCTGAAAAAAGTTACAGCCGAAACGTCCTTAAGTATTTTTGACAAAGAAAATTGATCAGTTTAATATTTGATAGTAATAAGAAAAGAGGATTGATTAGTTAACTTTAGGGACATGAGCGAGCCTTGTGGCCCAGGAGATGAACATGATAAGAGAGCCGGCGGCGAGGGACAGAGAGTGGAAGTGAGCCAGGGGTATGGAAAAGCATTGAGAACCTTCTTGTTGTATATGTTGAAGACGACGTTGAGTGCCCACCATGTAGCGAAATACAAACCAATCTTGAGCTTCTGAGCTGCCTCTGATGTCTCTGCTGCTTGTGGCTGTGACTTATCTGCCTCATAGGCATGACACCCTGCAACCTTCCTTCTAGGTTTAGTTGACAATGTGAGGTTCTGAGTGCATGGAATAATGTAAAGTGGTTTATGGGAAGAGAAAGAGGGTAGTGCAGTGCTTTGTTGAAGATTTTGAATAGAGGGTGGTAACCTTGGAACAGGAACACGCTTTCTGCAGGAGAATGCAGCAGAGCCGGCGAGGGGTGAGGGTGCTGTGTAGTGTGTACTTTAAGGATGATATCATGGTGGTTTCTGATGGTGTAAAACAAAGAAGATGATGAGTTTGTAGATTTTCATATAATCAACAAAGGGTATTTGTATTTGTATATTTGATGAAACCAATGTGATGTGGATTCTTGTGTCTTACGCATTGATTACTGCGCGGAAGCCACATGAGCAACGGTTGACAAGTTTGTTAGCAAAGGTACTTTTGGAAGGTGACAAGATCGAAGAGGAAGAGATTTTAATGGAATATGGAGACGGATCTTCCTAGGGTGTCTTTTTAAGTGTAAGTTGGGCCAACGACTTAAAGTAGTCTTAGATCGTTAAGCACTGTTGCTAATCACGATTTTAATTCTCCTGGTAATTGGCTGATGCTGCGAACTCAGGTTCAGCTGCCACTTGGAGTACAAAGGAAGATCGACGAACAATGGAAAGGAATCTCTTCTCTCTCTCTCCACACACATATATATACAACGCAAAATGTTGCATTGAAGCAGAAGATAAGGTGCAATGAAAATGAAGTCCATCTTATATCCGACCCTGTTATCATTTCTGCATTGGCACGTGGCGGTGGTATCAGCTGCAAGGCTGAACATGGCTAGCGATGAATCGGCCTTGGTAGCCATGAGGGAGCATTTTAACTCCTTGGATCCCAACAATGTGCTCGCAAGCAACTGGTCTAGCAGTACCTCTGTTTGCAACTGGATTGGCGTCACCTGCGGCTCTTCCCACCGCAGAGTAACTGCCTTGAATCTCGCTTACATGGCTCTTGATGCTACCATCCCTCCGCATCTTGGAAACCTGTCATTCCTTTCTCTCTTGCTTCTTCGCAACAATAGCTTCCATGGTACTCTACCTGCTGAACTTGCTGGATTACGTAGACTGAGCATCATCAACCTCAGATTCAACAAATTCACAGGAAGCATCCCGTCCTGGTTTGAATTTCTACCCAAACTAGAATACCTGTTACTGAGAGGGAACAGTTTCTCTGGCACAGTCCCACACTTTCTGTTCAACATGACTTCCCTGCAATCGCTTGAACTTTCTGAAAACAAGTTTTGGGGTCCCTTACCTTCCAACATTTTCTTGTCTCCTTCGTTGCAATATGTGTATCTTACTCACAACCAAATTTCAGGAGCTATCCCTTCAGCTATCATCAACAGTTCGTTACTGCAGTTTATTGTCCTCGACTACAACCACCTATCCGGACAACTGCCGGAGAACATCTTCCACCATCTTCCAAACTTGAAAGGGCTTTACGTGACTAGTAATTCCTTATCCGGTGAACTTCCATGCAGTTTGTTCGATTGCAAGCAACTGCAATTTTTATCCTTATCCTACAACACCTTCGGTGGAAACATACCATCTGCCATCGGGAATTTGACAAGCCTCAAAGAGATCTATCTTGGCCATAACAATTTCAGAGGTATCGTATGTTATGCCAATATGACTCTGCGAATTGAGTTTGATTAACGTTATCGTTGTTTATACAATTTAACGTATCACATTGTTCGAATGTTGTGGCAGGTGCAATACCATATGAGTTTGGTAATCTACGTAGTTTAGAGATTCTGAGTCTTCCTTTCGCCAATGTGAGTGGCTACATTCCGCCGTCAATCTATAATATTTCTATCCTACGGGTAATTACTGTTACTGGAAATCATTTATCAGGCAGCCTCCCAGCAAGCCTAGGCTCCATGCTTCCAAAACTTGTTGGGCTGTACATGGGGATTAATTATCTCAGTGGAAGAATCCCAAGCTCCTTGTGCAATGCCACTATGCTTAATATCATAGATTTGTCTAACAATTCATTTTCTGGATACATTCCAGACATTTTTGGCAGCTTAAGAAGTCTCCAGTGGCTCAATCTTGGTGCAAATAATTTGACAAGTGATTCATCCGATTCAGAGCTAAGCATTATAAATTCTTTGACAAATTGTAGATTTCTCAAAACCTTGATATTTTATGAAAATCCATTGGATTCTATTCTTCCAATATCGGTAGGAAACCTTTCTACTTCTCTGGCCGACTTGGATCTTAAGGGTTGTTCAATGAGAGGCACCATTCCAGCAAGTATTGGCAACTTGAGCAGCTTGATAAACCTTGACCTTGGTGATAATAATTTTGTTGGAACCTTTCCTATTAGCATAGGGAAATTAATAAAGCTACAAGGCCTCTTTTTAGATGACAACCAATTGGAAGGATTTGTTCCGAATCAATTGTGTCAACTAACGAGCTTGTATTCATTTACCGTTAAAAGCAACAAGTTCTCTGGCCCTATACCTTCTTGCTTAAGCAATCTTACCTCATTAAGATGGCTTCGGCTTTCTTCAAATAAATTCAACTCAATACCTTCCACCTTGTGGGGGCTGTCCGATTTATTGCTTTTAGACTTATCTTCCAATAATTTAAGTGGATATCTCCCATTAGATAGTGGAAATCTAAAAGCCATAAGTTGGATTTATTTATCAGGAAATCAATTTTCAGGTAGCATCCCAAGAAGCCTCAGCAATCTTAGGAATTTGGTTCTTCTTACCTTAGCAAGAAACAAATTTGAAGGGCCCATTCCAGAATCATTTGGTCGTATGGTAAGTTTGGAACTCCTTGATTTATCAGAAAATAACTTGTCTGGTGTCATTCCCAAAACATTGGAGGCACTTGTATATCTGAAATATTTCAATGTTTCTCACAATAAGTTAAAAGGAAAAATCCCTGATGGAGGACCTTTTGCAAACTTCTCAGCTCAGTCGTTCATGGGGAATAAAGGATTATGTGGTGCTCCACGTTTCCAGTTTTCGGAATGTAAAATTGAAAAATCCAGAAGATGGAATGCACATATTGTGTTGACATATATTTTACCTGCAGCAATAGTTGCCACCCTTCTTGTGGCATTCCTTTGCATCCTAAAATTCCGGAAGCACAAGGTGGTCAACAATTCAGAGACGAATCAATCAGGAGCAAGATGGAGAAGAATATCATACTATGAAATTCAGCAAGCAACAGATAGGTTCAATGATGGCAACTTGCTTGGTGTAGGGAGTTTTGGAAGAGTGTATAAAGGAGTACTCTCAGATGGGACGAATGTTGCAGTGAAAGTGTTTAATCTGGGACTAGAAGGAGCATTCAGGAGTTTTGAAGCTGAATGTGAGATATTGCGCAGTGTCCGCCATCGAAACTTAACCAAAATCATTAGCAGCTGCAGCAACATGGACTTCAAGGCATTGATCCTAAGCTACATGCCTAATGGGAGTTTAGAGAGGTGGCTACACTCGGAACACCATGGCTTGAGTATGATCCAGAGGCTAAACATAATGATAGATGTTGCAGAAGCAATGGATTACCTGCATAATGGTGGTTCTGTACCAATTATACACTGTGATTTGAAACCCAGCAACATATTACTAGATGAAGACATGGTTGCCCACGTGACTGATTTTGGCATTGCAAAATTGCTGAGTGGGGATGACTCCATCACTCAAACCATGAATCTAGCCACAATAGGCTATATGGCCCCTGGTGAGTTTCTTATTTAATCTTATGCTTTATGTAATAAACCTTGATAGCAATCAGCTATGAATCTAATAAAATTTGTTTTGTTTTCCACTTTGATGTTTTTCTTCTTATTTTGTAGAATATGGACTTGAGGGAAGAGTGTCTAGGCAAGGTGATGTGTATAGCTATGGAATTTTACTTATGGAGACCTTCACACAGAAAAAACCCACTGATGAAATGTTTGTGGGAGAGTTTAGCATCAAAGAGTGGGTGAAAATGTCATGCCCTGATTCACTACTTGATATCGTTGATGCAAAATTATTGGTGGAAGAAGGAGAAACAGATACTAAACAGGACTGCTTGTTGTCTATAATGACTTTAGCTCTGAATTGCTCAGCTGAGTCTCCGGGTGAAAGGACAAGAATGAAAGACGCTATGAATGCTCTTAACAAGATTAAAAGATTACTCTTGAACTAAAATATATGCTTAAGTGTTAGGCTCAATTTACATATTTAGAATCATTTTTAGAAGTTCTAGTAACCCCTTTTCATTAAGATGTAACTTCTCATTTTAACAATTATATGCATTGCGAATTGGAATCGTGTTTCGGCTGATTTTTTCCTATATGGAAACAAGAAACGTGATGTGCAATGAAATGGAAGAGTGGAAAGAAATTCTACTGGTATGGTGTCAGAGAAAAAACGTAAGCTACGTTTTATCTTTGTTTTTTTTTTTCTTTTTTTTTGGTTCAGCAATTTAGATAAACGCAGGTTGCGTTTTATTGTTTTAATGGTTTTCAAATTTTTTTTAAAATTTTGATTGCGCCCAAATGCAACCTGCGTTTAATGAGGGCAGTATGTTATTTTTTTTTGAAATAATAAAACGCAGCTTGCGTTTTTTTTAGTTTGGCAGTCTTTTTTTTTTCGAACAAATAAAACGCAAGTTGCGTTTTTTGTGCGTCAGAAATTTTTTTTGAAAAGCCAAAAATGCAGGATGCGTTTGTTAAAAAAAATATATTTTAAGCAGGAACCCAACCTATAAATACGAAGCAAGATTCATTCAAAATACTTCATTGCACTTCTATTCCTCCTTTTCTTCTTTCTTTCATATATGTAACAGTTCTGAATTTTTTTGGTGTAAAAAAAATCGAGTTATGGAAGGTACTGCAAATTTGCGAGTGTATTATAACGGTGATATTATACCAAACACATACGAAGGAGTGAGTTTTCTTTGTCAATGTCCGTTGTCATTTGTTATATTGTGCACGATGAGTTTTGTAGAGTTGAAAAATGGTCTTTGTGATAACATACAAAATCACATTTCGAAAAAGGTGAGCAATATTTTATACAGGAATCATGTACAAGTATTTGGTGGGCTGATACAGTTTCAAATAATGCCCATCACGGATGACGCCAACATGCAGCAGATGTTCTGTATTTATCAACAAATCCGATTTCACGTGCCGATGATAGAGCTGTACGTTGAGTTCGAACAGCATTCGAGCCTGGACGTGGCCGGCGAGGAGGTCGATGTTGATGAGTGCGGGGACCTAGATTGGGAAGAAGATAACAACGATAGTGAAGAGGAGTTCGAAGCCAACTATGAAGTCGATGACGAAAACGATGACGGAGACTTGGCAGGCAATTCGGTGATGCAGAATGAAGCGGCCTCGATTGTAAGCCGGCACCCGTTTGGTGTTCCATCTTTTATGCGGACTTTGGATCTCGAACCAATGCATGCCCCGAAATTTCCTGAGTATGCGAATAAGGGTATGTTATGATTATTAATTCAAGTTACCATTAGTGTACATTTTATTTGCCTTGTCTGTGTAATGGTGGTGCGCATGTTGTAGGTGAAGGCAACGTTGCGGCGGAAGATGGTGAGTTTAATGTCGGAATGGAATTTGGCTCTAGAGAGTCGGTGATATCTGCAATCAAAAGCTACACTATTTCTAAAGGAGTTAATTACACTGTGTATGAGTCTGAGCCGCAGACATTCTATGCGAAATGCAAGGGTTATGGTGCCGGGTGCGACTGGCTTATCCGAGCTAGCTTGATTCGAAAGAAAGCTTGTTGGGAGATCAGGAGATACAATGGCAAACACACGTGCAGCATGGGCACGATCTCACGCCAAGTTAGACTCAGACACAATTGCAGATGCCATTAGGCCGTTGGTCGAAGCAGACCCATCGATAAAGGTGAAGTCTATTATTACAGAAGTTCAATCCAGGTTCAACTACACTGTTAGTTACCGCAAGGCTTGGTTGACAAAGCAGAAATCCGTCGTAAAAGTTTTCGGTGATTGGAAAGTTTCTTACCAGACTCTGCCGGTATGGTTGAAAGCAATGACTGCAAAGATGCCGAGGTCTCGTGTCCAGATAAAGACGCTCCCCGTTTACCGTGAGAGTGAGGAGGTTCAAGGTGTAAGAGTTTTGCATCGCGTTTTTTGGAGTTTCTATCCATGTATAGTAGCCTTCCGACATTGCAAGCCACTGGTGCAGGTTGATGGCACACACTTGTACAGAAAATATAAAGGTGCACTTCTAGTTGCCATTGCACAAGATGGGAATCAAAACATTGTACCTGTTGCATTTGCAATAGTCGAGGGTGAGACGGCAGACGCGTGGGAGTTTTTCCTAACCAACTTGCGGAGATATGTTGTTACCATTGATGGCGTCGGCATTATTTCTGACCGTCATAACTCCATCGACGCAGCAATAGCTCGCAGTAACGGTGCATGATCACCACCAAGAGCGTAGCATATGTTCTGCATCAGGCACATCGGGTCCAACTTCTTAAGGAGGTTTAAGGCTTCGTATTTGCATAAACTTGTGGTTAATACAGGTATTTGATTTTGCTGATATGATTCTATTCACAATAATTTTGTGGCATTTTCTTATGATTAAATGGTTTGTATAACAGGATATTCGAGGACGGAACAGGAGTACAACAAGAACTACCAAAGGCTTCAAGAGCGAGGTGAGGCATACATGCACTGGTGTGATGAGATCGGTGTTGATAGATGGGTGTTGGCATTCGACGGGGGTCATCGTTGGGGACATATGATGACAAACTTGGTAGAGTGCATAAATTCTGTCATGAAAGGTGCACGCAACCTTCCTGTGACTGCCATTGTTAGGTTTACTTTCTATCGGCTAAACGAGTTGTTCACTCGGAAGAGCGCCGAGGCTCATGAGCATGTCCGCAATGGATTCACGTATTCAGAATTTGCCACCAAAAGAGTAGAAGAAAGTTTTCGACGTGCAGGAAGCATTGTGGTCAATCGGTTCGACAGGCGCAACGAGGTGTTTGAGGTTCGCGAAATGCCAGATGGTTCCATTTACACTATTAATCTCGCACAACGACACTGCGACTGTGGCCATTTCCAAGTCGAGCGACTTCCATGTCGCCACGTCCTTGCATGTTGCGCTAACCAGCGTCTTGATTGGCAAGTATATGTGCATGATGTGTACAAGATGTCCAAAATTTGCAAGGTCTATAGAGGCGAGTTTGTCCCGATGGGTGACCCATCTACGTGGGCTCCATATGAAGGAGCGAAGGTGATCGCGAACTGGACATTGAGGCGCACAATCAAAGGAAGACCCAAATCAACCCGCTACTTGAATGAGATGTATTCGCGTGACATGCGTGGTTCTCGCCGGTGTACTACATGTGGTAAGGAGGGACATAGCCGGAGCCGATGTCCACAGCACGCAGGTCCAAGCTCTACCGGGGGTCAATCGTGATTAAGCCTTTTGCATGTTAACGCATTTTAAACTAGTCAGTAACTTTGTATGTAACTTTTTATGACCTATTTAACTTTTCATGTAAATTTTTTTGTGCCTTCATTACTTAGTTCTAACTAGTGTGTAAGCTTTTTTATGTTTTTGTGCATTTTACTTATGTCTTTGTGCATTTTATTTATATATGCATTAAATAATAACTACGAATGTAGTTAAATTCTGCAACACACGGAACTGAAACAGAAATATACTATACAAATCTAAGTACATAGTAATATATACAATGACTAATAGAAATATCTAAACATACTATACGATCTACATTACTGAATGAAAACATAAATTGAAACAGACTGAACTAAAAAGCAATAACCTGCTTCCTGGGCGCCTTCTTCGCATACTGCGATGGGGTGTATTTGTCCCGGGGCGCAGTCTGTGTCCGTAAATTATACCGATGACCTTGAGATATACTGGCGTCACCAACACCGACATCTGGCATGCTGGCACCGCCAGCGTCGACATAACCGGAACTACTCATACCCAGAGCACTATAACCACCATAATGAGACTCGTGCTGGAGGTCATGTCCCAGAAATCCCTCTTCCGGCTGCGGGTACTCATTCAAGTCGAACAACTCGGTGCGCGGCGGTGCGGAAGGACAAGGAGGATCTACATGCCCCGACGATCGATCCATGTCGAAGTCACTGGCATGACCTGATGTCGCACGACGACCAATAGACGGCTCACTACCAACAGGCCCTTGCTGCCCTAGCGCTAGAAAGAGATGAGATGTCTCTCTCATGAGCCGAGAGAAGCTGATCGAATCAAGCCCACCCAACAGACTAAACTGACCATTAGCTGGAATTACCAGCTGTGGTATGTAGGGATCCGCTACCTGATGTTGTTGTGGTTCAGGTATGTACGGTTGTTGCTCCTGATATACCGGAAACTGTTGGGCATATGCTGGCCCCTGAACGTGCTACTCGTATGCCGGCACCTGATAATGCTGCTCATATGCCGGCATCATAAATGGTTGCTCAAATGCCGGCATCTAGAAGTGGTGGTCATGTGCCGGCACCTAAATGAAAATGAATGCCACTAATAAATAATGGTAACAGTAATGATAATAAGTAGAGGAAGTAATATTAATACTAATAGACCTTAATGATACCTGAAACCCTTGGTCATACGCCGGATCCTGATGCTGAGGTCCAGCTGGTTGTGGTGGACCTTCTTGTTGTGCGTTGGCGTCGGCTTGTTCACCTGCAACTCTATCTGACAGCTGTAGGTGACCCCCGTACTGCTGTGTGTACCAGTCATAGTACAATGGGAGGGGATGGAAGTCGACAATCTCGTCCCCGACTTCCAGTGAGTTATAGCGGCCATAACGCCACATGTCAAGCCATTTCTTGGTCCGGTCTCTCCAGTCATGATGCTGGGCACCGCTCAAATGCCTGTGATGAGTTTGGAAAATTCTAAATTAATATTTGTGATGACTAAACATTATTAAAATAATTAATTACAAAATTATTAATTTGATTTTTATCTAACATATGTTAATTAATAATTTTGTGTTGCAGGTTTTATAATTGGGCCGAAAATAAAATATAATTGCAACAAGCCCAAGTGTGATTTTATTTCTAATTCAGCTTTGATTCAAAAAAATGTTCAAAGAAGTATGGCTGAATTGTTGTGATATTATTTGGGCCAAATTGAAGCTATTATTGCTACAAGCCCAAATTAATATTGATGCTACAAGACCCAATGCATGATCCGAATCCACTAAGCATAGAAAGCAAAGTTCCATTGCTTCCAACGGAACTTCTTTACTCATCATGAAGTGGAATTCAAAATTTTATTGGGTAAAGCTAATAAATGCATGGGAAATATGAGAGAGAAAGTTTCATTGATTTGATTGATGGCCTTTAATGAAAGGCACGCTACTAAGAAACAAAAAGGAAGTGGACATTTAATTTATTTTGTCTAAATCCTTTAGTTAATGTTCATACCTTCCTTTCTTCTCTCTTTTGCTTCTAACCTTCGATCATAACACAGAGAAACCATGGAGGCTAAGCATAGCCACCGAAGAGAAAAAGAAGCACGCTACAAGACCATCAAAATGATGGCACGAAAAAGAAAAAGAAAAGTATGCTGTGGCTAAGATCTTCAACCATGAATGGTAAGATATGGTGATGAGATCTTGGCTTCTTCATACCAAAAATGGAGAAGGAGATTCGGCAAGCAAGGAAGAGATTCTTGGAGGTATGGCTTGTCTTTGATTCTGCTCAACCACCACAGGAAGTAGCTAGAGTGGCGAAGTGATGGAAGAGGCAGAGATTGGAGCAGATGAAGCCATCATCATGAAGCATCAAGGGCCAGAAATCCATCTTGGAGAGCAAGCCAAGGATGGAGCGCTCGGATTGATGAAGAGTGGTGACCAAGGAAGGACTAGAGGTAATTGCATGTTGGGTTTTGCATGGTTATCTCTTCTCTCTCTATGTGGCCGAACCGGTTCTGTTTCTTGGAGAAGAAGGAGTTGGCTTGGGCTTTTGGCTTCAAGTGTGGAGGTTTCTCTCTTCTATAAAAAGAGTGAACAGCCACTGTTTGAAGCAAGGAGAAAGTTTGAGAGTGCAAGGCACAGAATTCTCAGAGCTACCTGAGCTAACAGTTTTCTCTTCTCCTTCAATGTATTCTGTTTAGTATTTTTCTGTTTAATTTTTTCATGTCTTGAGTCTCATGGAAAAAAGGCAAACAGTGAGGTTTGTATGAAAAAACCATAGAGCGAAAAAAGGCAGAGAGTGCAAAATTAAAAGAAAAAGCCATAGATGTCTTAGAGTTCCTTTGTTCATCTATGTTATGTTTCATGATTCTGTGAGAATCTTCTTGTAAGTTGGGTTAGCACTTTACCGTTTGTAATCAAGTTGATTATAGTGAAATTCCATCATGGTTGTGATGAAGACTGGATGTAGGCTGCACTGCACTTAGCAGCCGAACCAGGATATATCTGGGTATAATCTTCTTTCTCTACTACTTCATTTCTGGTTCTACTGCACAGAAGCTAAAACCAAAAATATCTCGTGCCAAGTGACGAGACAAAAATAAAAAGTCTCGTGGCTAGGGACGAGATAAAAACAGAAAAGTCTCCTCAAAGTTCAGCAAGCGTAATCAAGCCAAAAAGGGGGCTAAGATTCAACCCCCCTTCTCTTAGCCACTGAAACCATCAATTGGTATCAGAGCTTGGTCTCAAAGAGATCAAGCTTTGCAGCTTGGAGAAAAGATCCAAATGGTAGAAAGCAGTGGCTCTAATCTGGTGTCCTACAATCTTACAGAAAGGCAGTCAAGCAACAGACCGCCTCTTTTCAATGGGAAAAACTATACCTATTGGAAAGAGAGAATGAAGATATTTGTGCAGGCAGTAGACTACAGACTCTGGAAGATCATCTTGGAAGGCCCTCAATTTCCAACTAACACAAGTGCTGAAGGAGTAGTCACTTTCAAACCAGAAGCAAGCTGGACCGAGGAAGATAGGAAGAATGTGGAGTTAAATGCCAAGGCAGTAAACATGCTCAACTGTGCTATCAGCTTCGAGGAGTACCGACGGGTATCACGATGCACAACGGCAAAGGAAATCTGGGACAAATTGCAAATCACTCATGAAGGAACCACCATTGTAAAGAAGACTCGGACAGATATGTTGAACAGAGAGTATGAAATGTTTGCAATGAAGGAAGGAGAGTCTATTGATGAGCTGTTTGAACGATTCAATATCATCATTGTTGGCTTAGATGCTCTGGGAATTACATATCCTGATTCTGTGCTTGTGAGGAGAGTGCTGAGATGTCTCACAAAAGAGTGGGAAACAAAAGCTTTAATTATTTCTGAGAGCAGTAGCTTAGACTCCATGACATGTGATGATTTGAGAGGAAATCTTCTTGCTTTTGAAAACACCTATTTGAAAAAAGATTCAAAAAAGAAAGGAATTGATTTTTCTTCTATGACTAACCCTCTGGATGAAGAATCCAGTAATAACTCCTCTGAACATGAATTTGTGTTATTTGTCAAAAAATTCAGGAAAATGATGAAGCTCAAAGGCAAAGGCAGCAGCTCAAGGAGAATGAAGAAAGACCTTAGCAAAGTAACTTGTTACAACTGCAAGGAAATGGGGCATTTCAAATCTGACTGTCGCAAGTTAAAGAAGGAGGATAAGCCAAAAAGAGGAAAGAAGAAGGGACTGATGGCTTCGTGGGAAGACTTGGAAAATGACTCAGATGATGATGATGAAGAAACTGAGACCAAGTCACAACCATGTCTCATGGCAGATCACATTGATCAGGTAGTCTTTCATAACCCTAACACTGAAGATCTTCATCTTATGATAGACCACCTTTCTGAAAAAATAAGATGCTTCCTGCTGGAAAATCAAGAACTTGAACAACAAATCACCATTCTTAAAGCTGAAAACAGCTTTCTTAAAGAGAAAGTGAGAGAGGCCGAAACTGCTTGTGATCTTGTTGAAGAAAATAAGCAGTTAAGAGCCCAAATTAAGAGTTGTGAAAGTGATCATTCCATTCTTGCATATGTAGATTGTTTTAAACAAAATGAAGAGTTGCTTAAAGAGGTTAAAAGACTTAAGGAAGACTTGGCCAAGTTCACTCAAAGTTCTGAAAATCTTAATCAAATCTTGGCTAGTCAAAAACGTCTTTATGATAAAGCTGGATTGGGTTTTTATAAATCTACAGAAAAATCTCATTTTGAGAACATTGCTTCATCTTCTAATGATACAAAATTTCAAGACCCCACCTACTTTAACAAAACAGCAACTCCAAGATTTTGTAGACTATGCAACCGACATGGACACTTTCCCATTCAATGTTTTTTTGGTAAAAGAATGATTGGTGAAAAGGTGTATAAAGTCGTTTTTTATCACAATGGCTTAGGACATAGGAGATAGTTTAACGTAAAAGGATCCAAGAAGATTTGGATACCTAAGGTCACTTAAGCTTGTTTTGTAGGTGTGCCTAGCATCCAAACGGAAGGAGAATATGTGGTATATGGACAGCGGATGCTCTAAGCATATGACTGGAAAGACAACCTTCTTCATAAAGCTTAATGAATATGATGGAGGACTTGTCACTTTCGGTGATGATGCAAAAGGAAAAATAGTGGCTGTTGGGAAAGTTGGTAAAAATTTTTCATCTTGTATAAATGATGTCCTCCTTGTACATGGTTTGAAACATAATTTACTTAGTGTTAGTCAATTATGTGATTTGGGTTTTGAAATTATTTTTAAGAAGTTTGTTTGTTTAGTTGTTTGTGAGAAAACTGGGGATATTTTGTTTGAAGCTAAAAGATGCAATAATGTGTATGGATTAACCCTTGAGGACCTAAAAGAACAAAATGTAACATGTTTTACCTCTCTTGAATCTGAAAAATGGCTTTGGCATAGAAAGTTGGGTCATGCTAGCATGTACCAAATTTCTAAGCTAGTTAAGAAAAATCTGGTTAGAGGAATTCCAAATATCAAATTTGATAAGGATCTTACTTGTGATGCTTGCCAATTGGGCAAACAAGTAAAATCCTCTTTTAAACCTAAAGATGGAATCTCAACCAAAAGGCCATTAGAGATGTTACATATTGATCTTTTTGGACCAACAAGAACTCAAAGCTTAGGAGGTAAACACTATGGTCTTGTGGTGGTAGATGATTACTCTAGATTTGGTTGGGTACTTTTCCTTACTCATAAAAATGATGCTTTCCATGCCTTTTCCACTCTTTGCAAGAAAATTCAAAATGAAAAGGATTTAAAAATTGCTCATTTAAGAAGTGATCACGGAAGAGAATTTGAAAATCAAGATTTTGAAAAATTCTGTGATGACTTAGGAATTTCTCATAACTTTTCATGCCCTAGAACCCCCCAACAAAATGGGGTGGTTGAAATAAGGAATAGAAGCCTTCAAGAAATGACTAGGGCTATGATTTGTGAGAATGAGATTCCTAAATTTTTATGGGCTGAAGCTGTGAATACAGCTTGTTATATTTTGAATAGGACAATCATTAGAAAAGGGTTAAAGAAAACCCCTTATGAGTTATGGAAAGGAACCCCTCTAAATCTTAAGTACTTTCATGTTTTTGGATGCAAATGCTTTGTACTTAACAATAAATAAAACCTTGGAAAGTTTGATCCAAAATCTTATGAAGGAATGTTTGTTGGATATTCCACCACAAGCAAGGCCTATAGAGTTTATCTCAAAGAGCATAGAACCATAGAGGAATCCATACATGTTACTTTTTGTGATTCTAACTTATTTTCCAGTATTGTAAAGGATAATGATTCAGATTGTGAAGAGGTTGGAACAAGTAAAGAAAATCCCAAATCTGTGCAAACTGAAGAATCTGTCAGCCCGGTTTTGTCTCGTCAGATTGGAGGAGACATTTTCGTTTTGTCTCCTGAGCAAGCACGAGAAACTGAAACAATGAGACCACCAGAAGTTCATCAAAGCTCAACACCTATCCGAAATCCTAGAGAATGGAAGTCCATGAGGGGTTATCCTCATGACTTCATCATTGGTGATCCCTCTCAAGGTGTAACTACAAGATCCTCCACCAAAAGGCAAACCGAACCTAGCAATTTCGCTCTCTTGTCACAAATGGAGCCCAACAATGTCAAACAAGCCCTTGAAGATCCATCATGGGTCAAATCCATGCAAGAAGAGCTTGCTCAATTCGACAAGAATGAGGTTTTGACACTAGTACCCCATCCGGATGGTAAGAAAGTTACGGGTACTAAATGGGTATTTAAAAATAAACTTGGTGAGGATGGACAAGTTGTTCGTAACAAGGCTAGATTAGTGGCCCAAGGTTACGATCAAGAAGAGGGTATAGATTTCGATGAGTCTTTTGCTCCGGTAGCTAGAATGGAAGCAATTAGGTTACTTCTTGCCTATGCTGCCCATAAGGATTTCAAAATGTTTCAAATGGATGTTAAATGTACTTTCCTTAATGGCTTTATTGATAGAGAAGTGTATGTGGCACAACCCCCCGGTTTTGAACATAAAGAGTTTCCAAATCATGTTTTCAAACTATCGAAAGCTCTTTATGGTCTTAGACAAGCTCCAAGAGCTTGGTATGAAAGGCTTAGTGCCTTCTTGTTGGAAAACCAATTTCAAAGGGGTACCACCGACACTACTTTATTTATTAAAGCATCTAATGATGATATACTCCTTGTTCAATTTTATGTTGATGACATTGTATTTGGATCGGCCAATGTATCCTTGTGTGAAGAGTTTGGAAAACTTATGACTAGTGAGTTTGAAATGAGTTTAATGGGAGAGCTTACTTTCTTTCTTGGCCTCCAAATCAAACAAACTCCTAGTGGTACTTTTATTCACCAAGAAAGTATGCAAAAGAACTTATCAAAAAATTTGGCCTAGAAAATTCCAAACCAATGGGTACACCAATGCATCCCAACACAAAACTTGAAAAGGATGATGATGGTCAAGATGTGGATGAAACAAGGTATAGAGGAATGATAGGTTCATTAATGTACCTTACCTCCTCTAGACCGGATATTGTCCAAAGTGTGGGTGTATGCTCAAGGTTTCAATCTCACCCAAAGAAATCCCATCTTACGGCCGTTAAACGCATCATTAGATACATTAAGGGGACTTACAATTTTGTATTATGGTATCCTAAATCTGATGACTTTTGTGTAGTAGGGTTTTGTGATGCAGATTATGCGGGAGATAGAGTGGATAGACGAAGCACATCAAGCATGTGTTGCTTCCTTGGAAGCTCACTCAACATGTGGTCAAGCAAGAAGCAAGCCACAGTGACTTTATCCACAGCTGAAGCAGAATATATTTCCGCATCTGCATGTTGCTCTCAATTAATTTAGTTAAAAACCCAACTGGAAGATTACAAATTAAAGATCAATAGTATACCCTTATTCTGTGACAACATGAGTGCCATAAATATTTCAAAAAATCCTATTTTGCACTCAAGAACAAAGCACATTGAGATAAAATATCATTTCATTAGAGAACATGTGCAAAAGGGAACTATTGATATTCAATTTGTGAAATCCGAAGATCAACTTGCGAATATTTTCACTAAGCCCCTCTGTGAAGACAGATTCTGCACCTTGAGAAATAGTTTGGGAATGATAGAATTAAGTTCTATTGAAAATTTGTAAATTTTTTGATTCTGTTTGTTTTTGTCTTGTAGGAAATCAGGAGACAAAATTGAGGACGTGATGAACTGGCACTGATACAGGGGGAGACAGATTCTGATATTAATAATCATGGGCCCAACCAATTTCTTTTACCCACTCCATGACTCTGGCCCGTTTGAGTCCTTCATCATATTTTTATTAAAAATAAAAATAATAATAATAATAATAATAATAATAATAATAATAATAATAATAATAATAATAATAATAATAATAATAATAATAATTTTTGGAGATTATCACATCATATCTTAATAGGAGAGGATAGTAGAAAAAGAGAGTGACTGATCTAATGATACTCTGAATTTTCTGATGTTTACTGCCTGCCAATTTTATTTGATCTGATATGTTGGCTGAACTTTATGTTGCTGGATATTTTTGCTTGATTGAATTGTTTGGAAGGAAATATTTTTGAACATGTTGAGTTTTGGTTACCTGTTGCTGCTGCTGAATGCTCTGTTATTTTGCTCTATGTGTATTTGACTCAGGGGAACTATTTTCATGTGTCTTGGATGACTGTACCAAACTTAACTCGATGCTGTTTTGTTTTATGCTTGAATTATTATGGATTGCATTGCTTTGCAGGGTCCCTCCTTGATGACAAAAGGGGGAGAAGAGAAAAAGGGCTGAATTGAAACTGTTATGTTTCATTAACTTGTTTTGCTTTGTATAATGTGTTGCCCTGTTTTGCTTTGTTTTATGCTCTGATCTGGCTCTGTTTTGAACACTCTGTGTTAGTGGATTAATTTCGAGTTAAGCTTTGATTGTCATTTGCTCAAATGCATGTGTGCTGACTGGACCATTGTGTTTTGGTGAAAAACAAATATTTTGCCTTTTCTATGTTGTTCTCATTTATTTTGCAGTACCCCTTGATGCCAAAAGGGGGAGAAAGTGCTGAAAATTGAAATTAACAAAACAGGGATGAAATTCTTGTTTGGATTCATGACCTCCCTCGTTTTAAGTTTCAATATTTTGTTATGTGTTTGATGTTAATAATGCATCTGATTGATGCTTGCTGTTTTGAGTTGATGCTTGAAGCTTTGAAGTTTGTAATTTAATATTTATCTTGGTAAAATATTTGTTGTGTGACATTTGAATTACCTTGATAAAATTATTGTTGTTTAGGTTGCTGTTTTGAATTGTCTTTGACAGTTCCTTTAAACTGTGATATAAACATGAAGTTTGAAAATTGCTATGGTTTGAAAGGATCAAGCTTGATTAAAAATATTTTCTTTATCATAATTACTTTGCTCTTATTTGAATGGAAAATATTTTAAACAACAATTTATTTTCAAAAGACTTTTTGGTTGATTATAGTTTGAGCAGAAAATCAATTTATGATATCGAATAAGTTTTGATTATCATCCAACTCTGCTCATAAATCAAGCATTTAGCATCATGTAATGAATATGCTAAATAATATTGTTACTTGAAGCTTGATTAAAATGTTACAAGTTAGTGCTTCCCTTGGTAAAAATGGCATATATTAAGGGGGAGTGACGAACAAGATTTTTGCTAGTAAAGAATGTCATAAAAACAGTCGCGTTGTAGATATAGTTTCTAAACCAACAAAAATCCCTTTCGTGCAAATGTTTTGGTTGTCACAAGTAACAAACCCCTTTAAAAATTATTAACCGAAGTATTCAAACCTCGGGTCATCTTCTCAAGGAACTGCAGGGAAGTATGTTCTTATTATTGGCTATGAAGATTGTAAAATCGGGGTTTCAAGAACGGGGAATAGGTGATTTAATGACGAATAAATTAAATGGCAATTAAAATAAATAAATAACTGTAAAGCAAACTTTTGGCAAGGTATGTGAAATAAGAGATCCTATCCTAGCTATCCTTGTCAACGATGATGATAATTGAATCTTAATTCTACTTTGTTAGCCCTTGCTAAAGCAAAGAAAGGTCAAGGGACAAATTGGGTTGATCTTCGAATCCTATTTATTTCCTAAGAAAAGATTGGGATTATTGAAGTTCGATTCAATTGGCAAGATAACAATTATCAATTATGCTGTTGAATTGGATAACTCCTGAGTTACTAATTTCTTAACCAAGACTAAAAGGGAAAGTAAATTTACTGGAATAAAAATGTCTTCAGAGTAAAAGCAACAATGGCGTAAATAAAAGAAATCAATATTAGACTGAAATACCTCAAATAACATTAATTCAAAATAGTAATCTGTAACATGGGAGTATTCATAAATTCAATTATAAAAGTAAACAATCAACTAAAGTAATGAATAAAGGTGAAAGGGAAGCTTAAGGTAAAGGAATATTAAAACCTGATCAAAAGAGATAATCCTGAAAGCGAATAAAAATCCTAAATCTAAATCCTAATCCTAAGGAGAGAGGAGAGAACCTCTCTCAAAACTAAATCTAAATCATGGAAAGTAAAAATTGGCGAGCTCCTTTTGAATGGATGCATTCCCCCACTTTATAGCCTCTAATCTGTGTGTTCTGGGCTAAAAACTGGGTCAAAAGCAGCCCTGAAATCGCTCCCTGCGATTTCTATTACGTTCAGGTCGCAGGTAAGTGACGCGGAGGCGTCGTCTATGCGGCCGCGCGGGTTGAGGTTCGCAGATGCGATGCGGACGCGTCATTCACGCGTTCGTGTCGCTTAACTTCGGGGAAGCTATGGCGAATTATATATCAAATCGAAGCCCCAGACGTTAGCTTTCTAAAGCAATTGGAACCATGTCGTTTGGACCTCTGTAGCTAAAGTTATAGCCATTTGAGTGCGAAGAGGTCAGGCTGGACAGCTTAGCAGTTTCTCCAACTTCTTGTATTCCTTCCACTTTTGCATGCTTCCTTTCCATCCTCTGAGCCATTCCTGCCTTGTAATCTCTGAAAACACTTAACACACATATCAAGGCATCTAATGGTAATAAGAGAGGATTAATAATAAGCAAATAATGGATCAAAGAAGCATGTTTTCAATCATAGCACAAAACCAGGAAGAAAAATGTAAAACATGCAAATAGTATGAATAAGTGGGTAAAGAGTTGATAAAAACCACTCAATTGAGTACAAGATAAACCATAAAATAGTGGTTTATCAACCTCCCCACACTTAAACATTAGCATGTCCTCATGCTAAGCTCAAGAGAAGCTATAAATGAATGAAGAGGAATGGTAGAATGTATGAAATGCAACCTATGAATGTAACTACATGCAAAAATGTTTCTACCTACTTGGTTAAAAGTAAATAAATCTTCAAGACAAATATAAATCAGATTTCACTAATTCAAATCATACAATAAAAAGCAAATAAACTTGTAAGAAGATATCTCATGAAAACCGGGAACATAGAATCAAGCATTGAACCCTTACTAGTAGTGTATATTACTCTAATCTCTCAAGTGTATAGAGTTATTCACTCTACTCTTCTCTAGTCATGCTTTCTAAACCTTGTTCTTCATCTAACCAATCAACAATATTTAATATACCAATGCAAACATCATATGGTCTTTTTCAAGGTTGTAGTGGGGCTAAGGTAAGGGTAAAGGTATATATATGGCTAAGTGAGCTTTATAAATTGAATCTTTAATTAACCTAAGCTCTCACCTAATATACATATACTCTATATACTTTTAAATTCATGCCTAGCTACCCATAATTCCCACTTTTGTATAATTCCCAGACTCATGTACCAAAATTTCTTTAATTTTTATCACATGTGCATTGATCTTTTATTAAACTTAATATTGGGGTAATTTTTTCTCCTTATATATATATATATTCTTTTTTTCTCTTTTTCTCTCTTTTTTGGTTTTTTTTTTTTTTTTGAATCTGAAAAATGAACATAACTTATCAATGCACATGGATTTTTCATTATTTTTCTATTTTGGTTTTTTTTTTCATGAGTAGTTCCCAAATTCCCAATATTCAAATAAATTAGAAACATGATACATTCTCTTATTAACCCATGTTTCCACAATTTCCCCACACTTAGTTGATACACAATCTCTATCTTAAGCTAACCAAAGATTCAATTGGGATAATTAATTTGTTTTCCACTTAAGGCTAATGATGTGGTAAAATATAGAACAAATGGGGATTAAAAGGCTCAAAGTGGCTGACAAGGGTGATTTAAAGGGTAGGCTTATTTGGGATAAGTGAGCTAAAATCAAATAATGGCCTCAATCATATGCAAGCATGTAAATACACTAAATATTGGACATATAGAAGGGAACAAAGCTAATATTGCAATCATAGGGAAGAAAACACACAAGAATAAAATATTTATGGTTAAATAATGTAACCATGTAAATAAGCTCAAAATCTCACAGGTTGTGTGTTCTTAGCTTTTTAAACTATGTTCCAATTACAACTTCAAATAAGTTTTAATAGAAAAGTTTTTAATTTAAATTAGTGAAATACTATAAAAATTTCTTGAAAAAGAATATATTACTTCAACCAAGTGGTAGCTAAATGTATAAAATCAAACAAACATGCAAATGCAATAAAGAAAATTTAAACATTGGTGTTGAGATAGGAAGGTACTAACCCACGGAGATCGGTATCGACCTCCCCACACCTAAAAATTGCACCGTCCTCGGTGCATGCTGAGATGTGCAGGTGGACGGGTTGTTCCAATTGATGCTTTTCTTCAAGGATTGTGCAGATGGACTTGTCTTGTCTTTTCCCTTGTAAACGTCTTCTGGTCCTCTTCCTGGTGGCCATCCTGAAAGAAAAAGGAAAGAAAAGTAACCCAAAACAAAGATAAAAAAGCAAATAAAACATGGGTTGGTTAATGCCAAATGATAAGGGTCTCATTTACATGGAAGCTTCAACATGTAAGTGAGAAAACAATAGAAGCCATGGCATACCAGTGGTGCAAAATTACAACAATGGAGAAGAGAGTGGGGAAAGAGAGATAATATAAATTCATGTCAATGCAAAAAGTAATACAGGTATAAAAGATTGGCATTGATTTAAATAATATTACCTAACCAGAATAAAACAAGTCATAAGCACCAAGATAATACCAGAAAAGATATAACAGTTGAATAAGAACATTTGAACACTAATGGTAAAATAATAAATTTAGAAAAGAAGAATAAAAATATGCACAAAATTAAAATGCAATGGATGAAAGTATGCAAATAAATTAAATAAAATAAAATAAAAGAGAAGAAGAATGAGAATGGAAAGAAATAAAGTAAGAGAGAAAGAAGAAAGAAGAAAAGACAGAAGAAATTAGGATTGGGGGAGAAAAGATAAGATATTTGGCAAATTAGGATAAGCTGTGCGGCGCAAGCGACGCGGTCGCGTGGGGCACGCGGTCGCACGGCTTGCGCTTAAACTGATTGACGCGGTCGCGTGACCCGTTTTATGCTACTGGCGCGAGGGCAGCCTCGCTCTCGCACAACTCTCTGTTCAAAAATCATTAATTGCCAAATATTAGGTGACGCGATCACGTGGGACATGCGATCGCGTGAGTGGCCAGTTATTAGGATGTGACGCTCACGCGGCCGCGTGAAAGGGATTGCGCGTCCAGCACCACTCTAACACAACTTTCGGCTGTGCATCATTTTTACGTCGAAATCCTGGTCACGCGGCCGCGTGGGGGACGCGGTCGCGTGAATCAATTTGTGCCAAAGGCACTCCTCCAGCCACGCTCTCGTGTGACTCTCTGTTCACTTTTCTTTTCCCCAACGCACTGGTGACGCGGACGCGTCAGCGACGCTGCTGCGTCGCATGCGTGTTTTTTTTTTTTTAATCTGAAAAAAGATACAGAATGCAGTGTTAATATGAATGTGATGCAAAACTCCAGGTTCAATATAATAAAATAAAATAAAACTCGAAAACAAATAAAACTAAATAAAAATGAAAAAAAAGAACGATCATACCACGGTAGGTTGTCTCCCACCTAGCACTTTTAGTTAAAGTCCTTAAGTTGGACATTTGGGGAGTCCTTTGTTATGGTGGCTTGTGCTTGAACTCATCCAGGAATCTCCACCAATGTTTGTGATTCCAATGGCCTCCGGGATCCCAAACAAGGCTCGTAAAGCCCTTGAGCAGTTTTAAACAGGTTTTTAGGCTTCCAGTGTGCTGAATGTCAGAACAGACTCCAGGATCCCAAACTTTGCTTTTACACCCGTCTTTGTGTTGATCATCATGATTCCATCCGGGTAGCAAGCAATCTGAATTCTCACTAAAGTGGCCAAACAACTTCCTAGACCCATTCAATTGAGCTCTACACCAACCTTTGTATTTAAGCTTAAAGCTTCCAACTATAATGAACCTTGCAGGACAATTCTTACCACTGACCATCTTCCTCTTACTCTTAATGTCACAAAGAGCTCTAAGTTGACCATCCGTCTCCAGTAGCCCGTATTCAAGTGGAATTAGAGAGTTAGGGGGTATGAATTTTACCCACTTGAATGTTGTGAAGGATGATGGCAACTTAGGGGGAAGGGTCTCCAATAACTTTGGCAAGGTGATTCCAAGCTCCACTCCCTTGTGCTCTTTGACAACTTTCACCTCTTTGCAAGTTTCTTCAATATCAACCTCTTCCTCTTGGTAGCTTTCTTCCAATTCAATATCTTCTTCATTGCTCACCAAGGACATGGGAGGCTGTGCTTCTTCTTCTTTAATCTCCATCTCTTGATCAACCTCTACAAAGTCTTCAACCATGATCTGCCTTGGAGGTTGTACGCTTTCCTCAACATCAACATCAAACACCGTGGAAGGAGGCTCTGTGACTAGACTTTCCAATGGAGGTACAGCATCTCTTAAGTCTGCAACCACTTCTTCTTTTTTAATAATTGCTGCTTTGTCCAGTTGTTTAAGTATAAAATCATACTCATCCTTGATGATTTTCTTTCCATGACAACTCCTTTCAACTACTCCTTTATCTTCAAGGGTCTCCCCTACCTTTACCCGTAAGGCCTCCTCTAGCTCCTTATGAAGTATGGATTCGCGAAGATGATTCCTTTTTTCCTGTTCCATATCAATAGCATAGTTGGAATCATCTTGCTCTTGGATTGATGGATGTGGGTGCTCTCACATGGAGGGTAGTGATGGGATGAAAAGATCATTATGTGGTTGAAAAGGAGGTGCACTAGAGCTTGAGGGTTGAATATTGGAGGTAGAGGGTTGGTTCATGCGGGATATAAGATTTTGGAGTGTAGAGGTGAGACCAATGATATTAGAGATGAGTGTATTGTTATCCAATGGAGGTTGGGGTGGATCTATGTATGGTTCATTTGGTTCATGAGGTGGTTGGTATGGTGGATGTGGGTTAGGGTCATATGGAGGTAAATGGTGGAAAGGGGCTTGTGAGTATGGTGGTCCAAAGTCATGTTGAGGAAAGGATTTATAGGCATATGGTGGTGGTTGTTGATAGTTCATTGGAGGTGGTTGTTGCCATGAGGGTTGATCAAATCCTTGTGGCTCCTCCCATCTTTGATTGTTCCAACCTTGATGCCTGTTCTCATTGTAATTTCCTCTTCCTACAATATAATTGTAACCAGACTCATAGCCAAAGGGGTGAGAGTTCATAGTAGCAAATAAAAATTAAAAACGAAAATAAAATAAATTTTAAATTAAAAGGTTATTGAAATTTAAATTTGAATTTGAAAATTAAATTTTGAATTTGAAAATTAGATTTTGAAATTTAATTTTTTTGAAATAAGATAAGACAAGATTTTGAAAAATATATGATTTTTGAAAAAGATTTGAATTTTAAATTTTTAAATTTGAATTTTGAAATTTGAAATTTGAAATTTTGAAATTTGAATTTTAAAATTTTAAAATTTGAATTTTGAAAATTAAAATTTGAAATTTGAAATTTGAGTTTTAAAATTTTGAATTTTTGAATTTAATGAGAAAAGAGAAAAACAATAAAATGACACCAAACTTAAAATTTTCAGATCAAAACGAAGAAAACAACTGAGAACAACTTGAAGATCAAGATGAACACCAAGAAAAAATTTTTTTGAAAAGAAAAAAATTTTTAATAAATAAAAACCAATAACCTCTTAATTTATGAAAAAGCAAAAAAATAAAAATAAATAAACAAGCAAAAAGCAAATATTTACAATAACCAATAATAAGGCACACGTTTGTAATTCCCCGGCAACGGCGCCATTTTGACGAACAGGATTTTTGCCAGTAAAGAATGTCATAAAAACAGTCGCGTTGTAGATATAGTTTCTAAACCAACAAAAATCCCTTTCGTGCAAACGTTTTGGTTGTCACAAGTAACAAACCCCTTTAAAAATTGTTAACTGAAGTATTCAAACCTCAGGTCGTCTTCTCAAGGAACTGCAGGGAAGTATGTTCTTATTATTGGCTTTGGAGATTGTAAAATCGGGGTTTCAAGAATGGGGAATAGGTGATTTAATGACGAGTAAATTAAATGGTAATTAAAATAAATAAATAACTGTAAAGCAAACTTTTGGCAAGGTATGAGAAATAAGAGATCCTATCCTAGCTATCCTTGTCAACGATGATGATAATTGAATCTTAATTCTACTTTGTTAGCCCTTGCTAAAGCAAAGGAAGGTCAAGGGACAAATTGGGTTGATCTTCGAATCCTATTTATTTCCTAAGAAAAGATTGGGATTATTGAAGTTCGATTCAATTGGCAAGATAACAATTATCAATTATGCTGTTGAATTGGATAACTCCTGAGTTACTAATTTCTTAACCAAGATTAAAAGGAAAAGTAAATTTACTGGAATAAAAATGTCTTCAGAGTAAAAGCAACAATGGCGTAAATAAAAGAAATCAATATTAGACTGAAATACCTCAAATAACATTAATTCAAAATAGTAATCTGTAACATGGGAGTATTCATAAATTCAATTATAAAAGTAAACAATCAACTAAAGTAATGAATAAAGGTGAAAGGGAAGCTTAAGGTAAAGGAATATTAAAACCTGATCAAAAGAGATAATCCTAAAAGCGAATAAAAATCCTAAATCTAAATCCTAATCCTAAGGAGAGAGGAGAAAACCTCTCTCAAAACTAAATCTAAATCATGGAAAGTAAAAATTGGCGAGCTTCTTTTGAATGGATGCATTCCCCCACTTTATAGCCTCTAATCTGTGTGTTCTGGGTTGAAAACTGGTCAAAAGCAGCCCAGAAATCGCCTCCTGCGATTTCTGTTACGTTCAGGTCGCGGGTAAGTGACGCGGAGGCGTCGTCCATGCGGTCGCGCGGGTTGAGGTTCGCAGATGCGACGCGGACGCATCATTCACGCGTTCGCATCGCTTAACTTCGGAGCAGCTATGGCGAATTATATATCAAATCAAAGCCCCAGACGTTAGCTTTCCAACGCAACTGAAACCGCATCGTTTGGACCTCTGTAGCTAAAGTTATAGCCATTTGAGTGCGAAGAGGTCAGGCTGGATAGCTTAGCAGTTTCTCCAACTTCTTGTATTCCTTCCACTTTTGCATGCTTCCTTTCTATCCTCTGAGCCATTCCTACCCTGTAATCTCTGAAAACACTTAACACACATATCAAGGCATCTAATGGTAATAAGAGAGGATTAATAATAAGCAAATAAAGGATCAAAGAAGCATATTTTCAATCATAGCACAAAACCAGGAAGGAAAATGTAAAACATGCAAATAGTATGAATAAGTGGGTAAAGAGTTGATAAAAACCACTCAATTGAGTATAAAATAAACCATAAAATAGTGGTTTATTAGGGAGTCATGTGACAATTTGAAAGGGGGAGAAATTCAAATCTTCAAAGGGAGTACTTTATACTCAAATCTTCAAATTTCTTTCCATTTCAATTTTAATAATGTTTGTCATCAAGGGGGAGATTGATGAGTTTGGAAAACTCTAAATTAATATTTGTGATGACTAAACATTATTAAAATAATTAATTACAAAATTATTAATTTGATTTTCATCTAACATATGTTAATTAATAATTTTGTGTTGCAGGTTTTATAATTGGGCCGAAAATAAAATATAATTGCAACAAGCCCAAGTGTGATTTTATTTCTAATTCAGCTTTGATTCAAAAAAATGTTCAAAGAAGTATGGCTGAATTGTTGTGATATTATTTGGGCCAAATTGAAGCTATTATTGCTACAAGCCCAAATTAATATTGATGCTACAAGACCCAATGCATGATCCGAATCCACTAAGCATAGAAAGCAAAGTTCCATTGCTTCCAACGGAACTTCTTTACTCATCATGAAGTGGAATTCAAAATTTTATTGAGTAAAGCTAATAAATGCATGGGAAATATGAGAGAGAAAGTTTCATTGATTTGATTGATGGCCTTTAATGAAAGGCACGCTACCAAGAAACAAAAAGAAAGTGGACATTTAATTTATTTTGTCTAAATCCTTTAGTTAATGTTCATACCTTCCTTTCTTCTCTCTTTTGCTTCTAACCTTCGGTCATAACACAGAGAAACCATGGAAGCTAAGCATAGCCACCGAAGAGAAAAAGAAGCACGCTACAAGACCATCAAAATGATGGCACGAAAAAGAAAAAGAAAAGTATGTTGTGGCTAAGATCTTCAACCATGAATGATAAGATATGGTGATGAGATCTTGGCTTCTTCATACCAAAAATGGAGAAGGAGATTCGGCCAGCAAGGAAGAGATTCTTGGAGGTATGGCTTGTCTTTGATTCTGCTCAACCACCACAGGAAGTAGCTAGAGTGGCAAAGTGATGGAAGAGGCAGAGATTGGAGCAGATAAAGCCATCATCATGAAGCATCAAGGGCCAAAAATCCATCTTGGAGAGCAAGCCAAGGATGGAGCGCTCGGATTGATGAAGAGTGGTGACCAAGGAAGGACTAGAGGTAATTGCATGTTGGGTTTTGCATGGTTATCTCTTCTCTCTCTATGTGGCCGAACCGGTTCTGTTTCTTGGAGAAGAAGGAGTTGGCTTGGGCTTTTGGCTTCAAGTGTGGAGGCTTCTCTCTTCTATAAAAAGAGTGAACAGCCACTGTTTGAAGTAAGGAGAAAGTTTGAGAGTGCAAGGCACAGAATTCTCAGAGCTACCTGAGCTAACAGTTTTCTCTTCTCCTTCAATGTATTCTGTTTAGTATTTTTCTGTTTAATTTTGTCATGTCTTGAGTCTCATGAAAAAAAGGCAAACAGTGAGGTTTGTATGAAAAAGTCATAGAGTGGAAAAAGGCAGAGAGTGCAAAATTAAAAGAAAAAGCCATAGATGTCTTAGAGTTCCTTTGTTCATCTATGTTGTATTTCATGATTCTGTGGGAATCCCTTGTAAGTTGGGTTAGCACCTTACAGTTTGTAATCAAGTTGATTATAGTGAAATTCCATCATGGTTGTGATGGAGACTGGATGTAGGCTGCACTGCACTTAGCAGCCGAACCAGGATATATCTGGGTGTAATCTTCTTTCTCTACTACTTCATTTCTGGTTCTACTGCACAGGAGCTAAAACCAAAAATATCTCGTGCCAAGTGACGAGACAAAAATAAAAAGTCTCGTGGTTAGGGACGAGATAAAAACAGAAAAGTCGGGACGAGATAAAAACAGAAAAGTCTCCTCAAAGTTCAGCAAGCGTAATCAAGCCAAAAAGGGGCCTAAGATTCAACCCCCCTTCTCTTAGCCACTGAAACCATCAGCTTGCAATGAGCACTGCCGATCTGAAATTTCGGGTCTGGTGGAAGCTGCTGCAACCCAAACTGTCGTCGAACTCGATCTGTTGGGTGCCACTCTATACATTCGAACGACACTAACGGCGACTTTGTGGAGCACATAAACAAATTTGGGCCGAGATCTTGTCGAACATCAACTCCGACATACGGCCGCCATGTAAACTGCACATCAGTTACCACGAGACCTATTAGTAACATTATTATTCTAAATAAGCATGGTAACATAAATAGTTAAAACTTACATCATTGACTCCCATGTCATCGAGTCCTCGCCTAAACTGCGCTGTAGACCTCCGTGTATATCTTGTATGCCGGCGCCAATGACTCCACCTAAGCACGAGTAGGATGAACGCAACAACAACAACAACAACAACAACAACAACAACAACAACAATAATAATAATAATTAATAATAATAATAATAGTAAAATACAATACTGTCGCGCAAGTGGAACACCAACATCGAGGAGCTCATTTCGCGGTATAGGGGCCATGAACGGCATACGCTCCCACACCCAAACAAAAAGTAGAATGAGTGGCCCATCCATTTCTTTACAGTTATACCGTGATGCACGACACAACGATCTGTACAGATGTGCCAGACTAGCTGCCCCCAACTGTATTCCGAAATCCGATGAAAATCTCGAAGTAGAGGCAAAAACTTCGAGTTCAAAGACGTAGTAGACTTATCTGGAAACACCACCGTACCAAGCACGCAGAAAATGTGAGCCCTAACGTACCGCTCAATAAACTCCTACGTGTCACACGGTTCAATGTCTCTGCACCGCTGGACCCATGCAAGATTTACCTTGCCCAACACGTGATCGTCCGGACCCGGCTGCCGACCAAAACAAGCGATGCAGTTATCCACTAAAAACTGGTAACTGCTATCCAATCTACCCGTGACGGGTTCTCCATTAACCTGGAGGCCAAGTATATGTATCACGTCCTCCAGCGTCACCGTCACCTCGCCCACTGGAAGGTGGAACGTGTGGGTTTCTGGCTGCCATCGTTCCACCAAGGCACTTAAGAGTGCAGAATGACCTCTCATTTCGCCTATTCGCGAAACGTGTTGAAACCCAGTTAATACTAGTGCCGCCGCAGCTCTCTCATTAAAGGTATCTGGCGGATCAAGCTTTCTAGGCAATAAATTTCTGGTCGCCTGCAAAATAAAAGATAATATTTATTCAAATTAACAACAACTAACGCAATAATAATAATAATAATAATAATAATAATAATAATAATAATAATAATAATAATAATAATGCTACGGCTACTACTACTACTACTGATGATGATGATGATGATGATGATGATGATGATGATGATAATGCTACGGATAATAATAATAATAATAATAATAATAATAATAATAATAATAATAATAATAATAACTATAATTATTATTATTATTACTACTACTAATACAAATAATAATAGTAATAACAATAATAATAATAACAATAATAATAATAAGGTGCATTCTATGGTGTAGAAATGAAATTGTTTCTATATGTGTAGAAGGATAGGTGTCAATGTATTAGTAGTTCACACTGATGGTTCTTAGATGGGAAAGAATTAATTAGAGTACACAATTGTTGATTCATTAGACCCACAAAAAGAAAGAGAGTGTGTGACATTGTATCTATATCATAGAGACAACTTATTAAGTTTTTTTATTTTAATAAATTGAATAAATATTTTATTTATTAAAATAAATGATTTAAAAAATTATTACCATGTAGACGAGATATATGTATTTATAAATATAAAAATATATTTTATAAAAAAATAAAAAATATTCATAATTTAAATTAGACCAAACTCTTAAAAATAGAACATTTCAATTAATATGGAAAGTGGACGATCTTAACCGTACTATTTTCATCTACTGACGTTTTTTATTAGAATTTACACTAAATCAATTCAAAAAATTTTGAAAAAAAAATAATTTTTTTAATATTTTTAAATTCTATGAAAAATATTTTGGTTAATATTAAAAAAATATTTTTTTTTCAAAATTTTTTTCATCTAATGGACTTAATTCTAATTTGATTAGTGATACATATATTTATTAACAATAAATCAAATAATATGTGGGAATTTTTTATTTTAATAAATTAAATAAATATTTTATTTTCTGAATAAATAATTTTAAAAATTATTAAGAAAATACATCAGCATCTCTTATCTTGTTTATACTGTAAACGAGCTAAGTTTACCCGTATCGAGATATGTGTATTTTTTCAATTTTCATATATCTCCTTACTGTAAACGAGATACATAAAAAATTATTTCGTTTATAGTGTAAACGAGATATGTGTATTTGTAAATATAAAAATATAATTTTTGAAAATAATAAAAAATATTAATAATTTAAATTAAATCAAACTCTTAAAAATAGAATATTTCAAATAATAAGATAAGCAGTTTCAAATAATAGAAAAGATGAGTAGTTTCAAAATAACAGAAGAAATAAGCAATTTTAACTAACTAATTAATGAACTTGGTCTAGTAGTTAGCTCACTAATTTGCTTAAACAAGTGTTGGGGGTTCGAATCCTGCCTTGTTATTATTTGAATTGATTTAGTGTAAATTCTAATAAAAAACGTCAGTGGATGGAAGTAGTACGGTTAAGATCGTCCACCTTCTATATTAATTGAAATGTTCTATTTTTAAGAGTTTGGTCTAATTTAAATTATTAATATTTTTTATTATTTTTGTAAAATATATTTTTATATTTATAAATACATATATCTCGTCTACATGGTAATATTTTTTAAATTATTTATTTTAATAAATAAAATATTTATTCAATTTATTAAAATAAAAAAACCTAATAAGTTGTTTCTATGGCACAGAAACAATCAATGTCACACATTCTCTTTCTTTTTGTGGGTCCAATGAATCAACAATTATGTACTCTAATTAATTCTTCCCCATCCAAGAGCCATCAGCGTAAACTACTAATGCATTGACACCTATCCTTCTACACATGTAGAAACAATTTATTTCTACACCATAAAATGCACCTATTAATAATATTGCAACTATCAGTAATAACAATACCGATAATAATAATAAAAATAACAATAAAATAGTCCAAATAAAATCAAATAAAATAAAATAAAAATAAATATATTTATTTATCATAAATTAAAAAAAAAAACTTACTAATGGAGGATGATCCAAATGCTCAATAATATGTTCTTCAGATAATGTAAAATTGCGAACCATTTTTTTTTTATGAACTAACTAAATTCTTAAATCTTCTACTCTTCTTCTACTTCCTCCACTTTCTCCAACTACTCAGCGCACCAGCCTCCCCTCTTTCCCGCACAATGGAACCCACCTCACCTTTTTTTTTTGCCCCTCTTTGTTGCCTCTCCTCCTGCGTTTTTCTTTATAAGTGCACGCTCAACATCCCCATTCGAAACGTGTCATGCATGCAACATAGCTTCCTGACAATCACATCCTGCAATTAATGTCTGCCCGCTGACAAACGTAACCTGTGTTTGTTGAGTTCTAAGCGGTCAACACACAGCAGGTGACTGTCTCCATGCAGGGAGCTACGATAGGTTGCGAAACTTGACTGTCCGACACTGACAAGCGCAACCTGCGTTTTTTGGTTCCTGACTGTGGCAGATCCACATCTCAGGATTTCACGCCATGCACCCATTAAGCTGCATATCACCATTTTTCTATCCATTAAGAAAATAATTTCTGTCGTGTTTCACCCGTACATACCGTAGTTATTTTTTCAAGAAAAAAAAAAAGAAGGCCTAGGCTAGAGATTTATTTTATAAATATATTTATTTTAAGTAAAAATAAAAAATGAATTTTTTTTTTTATATTTGAGTGCCATACACGATTTGCTAAAATATGGTGGCTTTTTGTTAAATTTCCTTGGTATAGGAGCCATTATGCTAAAAGAGAAACCGTAGAAGGTATTAAATAAATTATCAATACCAAGCACAATTAAATAACGAAGAAACCCAGAATATATTACCAAAACTTCTTTTCATTCTTATCATACTTTATTTCAGCACATATTTTTTTATTTTCTTGAGTAGTTGAGAGTTAATAGTTAGTACATGAATATTTTTAAGGTTAATTGATAATATTTCTATAAATAGGATAATTTTTATATTATGTAAAAATAACAACTTTAATACATATTTTTTATTTTTTTTAATTTTATATCTATTTTCTTGTTATAGTATCATAATAGAACTCTATTGATACTCACTAATAGCAGAAACTTTTTTTTGAAGTAAAAGATTTCAATACAACAAGGTGGAGCAACAACAGAACAAAAAAAACTAAACAGCAAGTATAACAATTTAACACATGGTCATTTCCGATATTGCTATCAACAATCGCTAGGATCAACTCTAATCCACTCTCTGTAACTCATAAGCGACCTCTCACTATTTCTGCTTCTTAACTTCTGAAGATTCTGTTATTCCTTTTCATCCATATATGCCAAGATTCAATAACAAAGCTCCTACAATGGATGACAACACTTCAAATCCTTCTCAAAATCCAAACCGTCCTTGTTATATACATCCAAGTCAGAGTCCTACATTAGTTCTTATTTCTCTAGTATGACTTTTGACAGGCTTAATTCCAGCTCCTCCTGCTCATCTTGGAAAAGATGCAATAACTTAGTATTTTTCTGGCTCTTTCACTCAATATGTCCCTCAATCACACAAAGTGTTATTTATCTTACTTCTATTTCGTTTGAAGAGCATATCTTCCAAAGCAAATATGATTATTCCGGTAGGATATTTCTTTCATTCCTCCTCTATGTTGCTTACGGAATCTGGTTCTTTTGGGGTTATAGTTGATGGTTGTTTAGAAATTCATCGCTATTCTAGAATCGTACATGAGATTTTCACCTCATATGGCTCCTTGCTAATAAAACAATTACAAAAATGGATTTAACCAATACCAATAATAAAATATACATATATACATATTTTAATAATGTTTGGCAAGATCTCCACGATTGTTTTCCTCAAATAATATTACGATAGTGGGTTATCGTTCCCACGAGGATTAACGAATTAAATAAGCAATAGCCAATCAAAATTTGGTTTTTAAAAAGCTTTAACATAAATAATAAAGTAGACAAAAATAAACAGTGAGTACTAAAAATATGATTAAAAGAGTTAAGGTTTTGGAGATGCTGAGACTTCCGAACCAATATTTTTCACTTTCCACCTTGATCATACAAAGATATATCTATGGCAAATAATTAATAATCAAACCTCAATTCTTTGGTAATTTAATTTTTTTTTAACCTAATTAATCGCTAATTCCTTAGTCAATTATTTAAGAAAAAAAGTTGAAGCACGTTCACTGATTTATATGCCACACAATTCATAAAAATTTTTCTTAGTTGATTCGATGTTACCTATCAAATCTAGTTTCAAAACTTAAGAGATGTGAGAATAAGTTTTCAAGATTAATTCAACTAATCAACTTTTACAAGAAATTAAAAGAATTCAAGTCAGAAGAGAATTATTTTCCAATATATTCAAATCTTTTAGATGAAGAACCAAAACTTCTTTTTAAGAAGATATCAATGCATTAATCAAAAATGAAAAAATTAGAATATTAGTCCATAGGAATCAACACAGCTCCTAAAGTTGCTCATGTCTTCAGAAACAAAACCTAAATTATGAAAAGTAAAAGTATCTAAGAAGAGAAGCTCTCGATGACTCCCTTCCTTCAATACTAACCCTGGAATAGATTTAAAATTAAACTTCAAACAGAATCAAAATTAAAACAAAATCAAATCTTCTTCATAAATATTTTTCTCAATTAGATTTTATTCTATAATAGTATTTATGAACAGGTATTTTCTGTTTCTTGTGTTCATCAAAAGCATTGATATATTTGTTTAGTTAGGTGTGTTCCATGTAGTGTTATATTTTATATAAATAATCTTTAGCCAATCATATTTGATGCAGGAGCATGTCTCTTTATATTTGTGTCGTTAATTAAAGTAGTCTAGTTTAGCATATATTATTATATTGTGTTATGAGTTAGTCCCACATCACCCGAGTCATGAAAGTTCCCCCTTCCCTACTAGTATAAATATGCGTATGTACCCCTTTTGTTTATGAGTTGAATTGATTGAGTTATATATTGAAATAAGCTGTGTGCTTATTTTTCTCTAGGCTCTTTGAGAGTAAGAGGTGCATCCTTGGCTTAGCCAACTAAGGTGGGTTCTTGGCTACATTCACCATAGTGGGGTTGTTAACCTCGCCAAGATTGGTGACCCAAGCGACGTCTCGGCATCAGTTTGGTATCAGAGCAAAGTCGGTCTTCGACTTGCTCCAGTAAAATTTTATTTGGTTCATGGGTACGGTCTTTAGTGCGGTTCTCTCGCTGTTGGTACAAGTCGTCGTCAGTACGGATTGTCTGCTGCAAAATTTCGGGTAATATTTTTCTTTTCTCTTCTTTTGGTGCCTTTTTTTGTTGGTGATTATCATTCATTCCCATCATCATTGGTGCATTCCCATTATCATTGTGCATCATCATAACATCGACACCAAGCATCAACCTCATTGCATAATAGTAAAAGATGGCTCCAAAGCGTAGAACTATTCAAGAGATTGAAATGGAGGAGTTACACCGTCAAGTTAAGGAATTACAAGAGCAACTTGCAAAACATGAAGCTGCTCAAAATAATCATGGCAGACAGAGTGATGACAGTTCTTCTAGTGAAGAAAATAATGCAAATCCATTTCATTATTCTTCTTCGTCTGAAGATTTGTCTACACGAAGAGCATGACACAATATGACTCACAAAGTTAAAGACTTGGGAATCAAAATTGATGTTCCTGAGTTTGAGGGGAGACTCCAACCAGATGATTTCATCGACTGGCTTTGCACAGTGAAAAGAGTGTTCGAGTTAAAAGACATTACAGACGACAAGCACGTGAAGCTTGTAGCAATCAAGTTGAAGAAGCATGCGTCAGTTTGGTGGGAGAATCTCAAGCGTCAGCGAGAAAGAGAAGGAAGGAGAAAGATCAAGACATGGGATAAACTTCGTCGTAAGCTCAAGCGCAAGTTCCTTCCTGAACATTACAGGCAAGACACCTTCATCAAATTTCATAATTTGAGGCAAAAGTCGTTATCTGTGGAAGAATATACAATGGACTTCGAAGAGCTGCTTATGAAGTGTGACATTCAAGAGCCTGAAGAACAAACAATTGCTCATTATCTTGGAGGACTGAACACAGAAATTTCTGATGTCGTTTAGCTACAACCATATTGGACCTTGGATGATGTCATTAGGCTGTCATTAAAAATTGAAAAGCAAAGAATACAAAGGAATAACACTCAGTTGCTGAAGGACAAAGAAGTCATCCTTGATGTTCAACAAGAAGTGAAGACAGGATTTTTTAAAGGCAACAAGGAGCGTGGATCATGAGGTAGAAAATGCTTCAAATGTCAAGGTTTTGGACATATTGCTGGTGATTGTCCAAACCGAAGGGTTATCACTCTTGTCGAGGAAGAGGTTAATGAAGAACCAATTCAGGAGCAAGAGGAGGAAGGTGAGGTTGACTATGCTATTGAAGAAGTTCCACCCGATTGTGGAGAAGCTTTAGTAGTTTGTCGAAACATGAATACTGCAAGGGTAATAGAAGACGAGAGTTGGCGATGCCACAACATCTTTCACACAAGATGCACTGTTGAAGAGAAGGTTTGCAAGGTCATCATAGACAGCGGAAGTTGTGAAAATATTGTTTCAAATTATATGGTAGACAAACTGAAGCTTCCAACCGAGTTACATCCTCATCCTTACAAGTTGCATTGGTTAAAAAAGGAGAATGAAGTTAAAGTAACAAGGCGATGTTGTGTCCAATTTTCTATGGGAAGCAAATACAAGGATAAAGTATGGTGTGACGTCATCCCGATGGACGCGTGTCATTTACTGTTAGGACGTCCTTGGTAATATGATCGTCGAGCTATAAATGATGGTTTCAAAAATACATACTCCTTTATCAAAGATGGCAAGAAGATCGTATTAACTCCGTTACAACATGTAGATGGTCAAAAGAATCAAGCTGAGCTATGCCTAATGGTGTCAATATGTTTGGCCCTATAGGGCTTTGGCCCTACTTTATAGGGCCAGAAGAATAAAAAGCCCTATAACTAATAGGGTCAAATTTTTAAAAAGCCCTCAAGGCCAAAAGCCCTAGGGCCAACCCATGGGTCACCTAATCCTCTTTTTTTTTTTTACATTCTCTATCTCAACACACATAAAACTTATTAAAAGTCATTAATTTGTTCTATCCCTTTGTCATTTTTATGCGTAGAAAATAAAAAAATTGAAAAATAAATGTTAATAATGTGCATTCATCATATTAAAGCCAACTTTTAACTATATACATCAAGAAATCAAACATGACATTCACTATCTCATCACCCTTCTCCTTACTTTTTAGTATCTACCATCAATAATGTCTCTAAAAAATCAAAGTAAAGTTGACACAAATTCATCATCTAAAATCATGAATGTTGAGGGGGATGCATTGTTTCTGTTGACACTTCTTCTTCATGAATTTCACCAATTTCATCTAAAATCAACCAATTTAAAAATAGTTAAAAACTCAATTTAAAATATTATTTGAAAAAAATAGCATAAATGTTTACCATCATGATTTAGAACAAATCTACGTAACCAATTCTTTGTGCAAATAAGCATTTGGACATACTCATAAAGAGTGGAACTTCTGTATTTTGTTAAAACACGTCCACCAATACTGAATGCAGACTCAGATACTACCGTAGTGATGAGAATACTTAAAACATCTCTGGCCATAATTGACAAAATGGGAAACCTATCCTCATTAATCTTCCAAAAATTTAGCATATCATACTTCAAATCATCTTCATTTGTGTAAATCAAACATTCCTTTAGATAAATCTCTAATTCATCTTTATCCTTGGAAGTTTGGGTTTCACAGTCAAATTCTCTGAACTCCTAAAAGATGTAGTATAAAGATTATTTAAGTAACGAATAAATGTAATAGGAAAAAAATAATACTATATTAAAATTAAATACCTTCATCACCATTTTGCTCTTCTTTGTAAGCCTTCCTTCTTCAGGTGACTTAGGAGATTGATTACTACTTTGAGAAATTGTTGAACCACCAAAAATATTTATATACTCTCCATACAACCTTTTAAATTTCTCCAATACTTCATTTGCCTTCAATTCAAAAGTTGAAGGATCTAGTTTTTTGTAACAAAACCTCAAGAACTTTAACTTTAATCGAGGATCAAGAATTGTCCCAAAAGCCAAGACAGTGCTATAATCCTTTCAATATTTATCAAACTTCATCTTCATTCTAAAAGCCATGTTCATAATAACAACATCATCACAAGTTTGATTATCTTCCAAAAGACATTCAATTTTCCAAACTTGCATAAAATACAAATTTGATGTTGGATATGATGAACCCGAAATGAGGTTTGTAGTTTCATAAAATGGCTCTAAAAATTCACACATTTTTTTTTGCTAAGCTCCATTCTTCATTTGTTGGACAATCTTTATAAGCTCCATCTACAACACTAAGGATGTCAAACACTTTTTCAAATTTAATTACACTTTCCAACATCATATATGTAGAATTCTATCGAGTTGGAACATCTGATTTTAGACCAACACCTTCAATTTCTGCTTGCTGCACACAATCTTTAAATTTCACCATTCTCCCATCAGAAGCTTTCACATATTTCACACTCTCTCTGATTTTAAATAAAACTCCAGCAGCCACATTTAACCCTTCTTGCACAATCAAATTTAAAATGTGAGCGGAGCAACGTACATGAAAATATTCTCCATCACAAAGCAAACTATTCTGGTTACATAAATGAGTTTTTAAGATGTTTTGCATGTTGTCGTTTGCAGGAGCATTATCTAAAGTAAGAGAATACTTTCTTATCAATACCCTCATTGCTTCAAAGAGTTAAATAAGACTGCTTCCAGATCAGTTCCAGTATGGGGAGGAATCATTCGACAAAAATTCAAAATCTTACTCACTAGTCACCAATTCTCATCAACAAAATGAGCTGTCAAACAAATATATCCTTCAGTGGTAGATGTTGTCCACACATCAGATGTCAAACAAATTCTATTAGGTATCCTAGACATCTTCTGCTTCAATTTCTCTTTCTCTGTTGAATAAATCATTTTAAGATCTGAAACTAAAGTGTTTCTAGAAGACATTATAATCGTTGGACTAATGTAATTAATCTAATCTCTAATACCCTCATACTCAACAAAGCTAAACGCAAGATCATGTTTTGCTATAGCTTAAGCGAGTTTTTTCGATGAACATTCTGATCAATTTTGGTTGGAAGACCCTCTATATCATCATCAAATCTAATACTGAGGGGTATGAATTTACAAGAAACTATATGACAACTCAGATAAGAAGTCCCGTAACCATTCTTAGTTTTCAGATTTTTTCCAATTTTGTATTCATGATGACAAAAATTACATTCAGCCTTTTTAATACCATCTCTGTCTTTTCCAATCTTCTTAAAAAACCTCCAAACATTATATTTTTTACCAGAATCAACACTACCAGAAGCTTGAACAAGAGTCTCAGAAACAATCTCATCATCTATGTTTATAAATTTCCTAATTATATCCAAATAATGTGTATTAAAATTCTATAACAACAACTACAACATTCATTGATTCATATTAATTATTCATCTTATCTAAATAGGCATATGCAACTGTAAAATTCAACAAATTAAACTAATATAACAACTATATACACATAAAAAATGACTAAAAAAGCTACCTTCTATGAGATTATGTGCTTATATAAAAATATTTAATCACAGAAGTCTTTCACCAATCTTGAAGGGGGGATATTACCAACTCTTTAAGTCTTTCATCAATTCAAAATTAACACAGTGGACACTAGACAGTACAAAATGTTCAAAAATCCCAACAATGAAGCAAATCAAAATCTGCACACTTAGCGGCAACAAACAAATAGCAATGAGAAAAAAGGGAGCTCTAGATAAAGAGTTACATACCTACTTAATCCAAAACAACAATTCCAACATTGAAGAACCTAAGTTTTATTATCTCCCTTATTTTTCCCAGTTTATATACTCCTTTATCTCTCTCAAACCCAACTATTTATCATCAAAAGTTGCTCAATGGTACCATCAACCAGCAATCAAACACAAAATAAACAAAATCTTAATGCAAATAAGTGAATAATTCACATACATACAATGTAAATTGCATTCAGATGTTACAGATTAATAATCTCCACACCCAAACAACTATCTCCAATCCAAATAAGTTTGAAAACACTTCTCCAACTTCTATTATGTGCTTAAATCTTTTTCCTCAGACATGATGCCACTTTGGGGCTTATACAATCAGTAAGGTAAGAAATCATAGTTTATGCACACTCTCTCTTGTGTTTTCAAGCTTGCACATGTCAAAACCTTGAAGATAAAAAGTTGAAGAATTCACATAAATGCAAAGAAATAGAATTCACATTTGCAAATTGCAACTAAAGGCACATATGATTGATAACAGAAACATAAATACAAAGACAAAGAATTAACAATATGATTATGCTACACAACATAAAACAGCTATTGAGACACAAAATCAATTAACAAAAACTTAACATTTAGATAGATAAATGAATAAAGGATTAAATAAAGCAAAGTTGTTAAGGTATTTTTAAAACCCAAACCTGATTAAAGGTTAACTAGAAATAAGTAGCCACTATCAATACTTAAAGTTCAAAGAAACGGTAACTTTTATTCCTCATGTGATGTGTGTGCGCTACACAAATCAAGTTCCGAATGACGTAGCAAATCCATAATGCTCCTGTCACTATTTATGCAAGAGTGATTCTAATTCTATTTTGTTAATTATACAGAATTACAGATTAAGCCATAGAAAAATGAATACAGATAAAATTCCAGATATATTAATCAACAGAATACAGAAGACCAATGACAGTTATGTAGTTTACCTAAGTGAGAAGAAAAGTAGAACAAAGTAGAGAAGAGGGCTATGCATAACTTCTAGATCAAAACTAATTTACTTTTCTTCAGTGCTAATTTTAAAATTTTCACTGAAATTGATTCGAAATATTTAAAAACTGGGAAAACAAGTTCATAGTTCAGAGTTCAGGTTCACAGTTCACAATTCATAGTTCAACCATTTTGAAATCACCCACCTCAATTTATTAACAAGAAAATTAAAATGGGTGATGCAAACAAACAAAGAAGAAACTCAGAGAGGGACAGAAAACGAAGAAACCCACCTCTGATTCCGCATGAGGGAGTAGAAGCAACCACTGATTTCGTCCACTACGTCAAGAAGGATGAGCCACCGCATTAGGGAGGAGGAGCAGCCACCGCAGGTAGAACGCAGATCCTTTTACCGTTTCAACATAGAAGTAGTTCTCGGGTCAGGGTCACAGGGAGGAGGAGATTAGATTTGGAGCTTTTAGGGCTTATAGGGCCAGCCTTGTTTTAATTTTTGTTGAGAGGGCTTAATTAGGGCTGGGCTTACAAAATATAATTTTGTAATTTTTAGGGCTGTGGGCTAGAATTATTTTGGAGTGTTTAGGGCCAGCCCTAAGGTTTGGGCTAAATTGACACTACTAGCTATGCCTTTTCACATCTTTCAAATGCACTCATCAATGGAATCTTTCGCCAATACAAGATGAGCCTTTTTCAACCTAGGGAGGATAATGTAAGAGCCCTTTCCAACCTAGGGAGAATGATGCAGGAGCATGTATCTTTATGTTTGTGTCGTTAATTAAAGTAGTCTAGTTTAGCATTATTATATTGTGTTATGAGTTAGTCCCACATCCCCCGAGTCATGAAAGTTCCCCCTCCCCTACTAGTATAAATATGCGTATGTACCCCTTTTGTTTATGAGTTGAATTGATTGAGTTATATATTGAAATAAGCTGTGTGCTTATTTTCCTCTAGGCTCTTTGAGAGTAAGAAGTGCATCCTTGGCTTAGCCAACCAAGGTGGATTCTTGGCTACTTTCACCATAGTGGAGTTGTTAACCTCGCCAAGATTGGTGACCCAAGCAACGTTTCAGCGTCAATATTCTTCATGTGTCTATGACAAACTAATTATGACTGCATTCAAGATGCAAAATCTGATAACTGATAACATTAGCATTTTGTTTCAAAGGATGTGAGATTAATTAGCAACCAAACAATCTAAATATGTGGATGTTGTTTCTGGATTGATCAGAAATTTGTTTAATTAGGCCACACATTTTCTGTTGATCTCTAACTTGTGTGTTTAAAGTATCCTATGTCTATGAAGACTGCTATTTTTTCTAATAGATTATATTGTGGCTTGTATGTGCTTTTTTCAGGAGTGATGATGAGGATGAGTATGGTGTATATCAGTTAGACTCCGAGATGAGACATTATCCTCATGTGAATATCCTTGCTTGTTAATCCTTGGAGGGGCTCTTGAGTACCAGCATGTTGCTAATCTGTTGTCTAGTGTAGATAATTTATTACAGTAGGTTTTAATTGCGATCCATTTATTTATTTATTTATTAACTTGCTCATATTGTGGTGCAAATGCTATTATCACGAGTTCATGTTATTGGATTTACATTCTCTATATAGGAAATGGACCATATGAAGATGGCAATGGCAAAGATAGCCTCTCATCAACCAAATATCCTTTTGGTAGAGAAATCAGTCTCTCGATATGCCCAGAAATATCTTCTTGCAAAAGACATATCTCTGGTACTTAATGTTAAGAGGCCGCTTCTGGAACGCATAGCACGTTGCACAGGCACTCAAATTGTGCCTTCAATTAATCATCTTTCATCACCAAAGTTGGGTTACTGTAAAGCTTTTCATGTTAGTTTGTTGAAAATCTGAGTAGTGCTGCTGCTCAAGGTGGTAAAAAACCAATGAAAACATTGATGTTTTTTTACCGCTGTCCAAAGCCATTGGGTTGCACAGTAAGTTCTAATTTAATCTTATTTTATAGAAATTTTTTTGTTATTATTTTATTGTTATAAAAAAATGTTATGAAGACTTTAAGTTGTAAATTACAAATCATGTAAAATGTGTGTGCACTAGCAACTGCTAAGGATGGCAAAAATCCCCGACGGGGCGGGTACCTACGGGGATTTATCCGCCGAGGGGCAGGTATGGAGAGTAATTTTTACCCACAGGGACGGAAGATGAGGTCCCGTATAATAAACGGGGCGGGGTGGGGTAGAAGTCCCCGTCCTGTGGAGAAATTTCCGTTTATATGAAAAGACGAAAATACCCTTGATATATATATAATATATGAGCCATTATTGGAGAAACCCTAGCCGTCACATACTCACACATGCTTCACTCAGTTCACTGAGACGGAGACGAGATGTCTCCTCTCCTCTTCACTCCTCCTCAAAGGTGAAACCATCAGTCTCGTCTCCTTTCCTCTTCTTCTCGAACACCGCCGACCGCTGATCGTGGCGTCCCACCCTCTTGGTCCTTCAGCGTTGCAATCTCGTCTCCTCTCCTCTACACTCCTCCTCGAAGTTCAAACCCTCAGTCCTATTTGTCTCCTTCTCGAACACTACCGACTGCCGCCTCCCACCCTCTGGGTCCCTCAGCGCTGCCTCCCAACCCCTGAGTGGCTCGGTCGCTCACTGCAGGTCTCGATATCACTGTCGCGGCCACGTTGTCTTCTCCTCATTGTGGCAGACTCGTCGTCGGTCGTCGTCTTCTCCTCTTCATCGTTCGTCCGCCAAATTGCTGGTCTTCACTGGTCTGCCCCTTTTCTCCGTCGGGTAAGTCAGTCTCGTGGTTTCTGAATTTTTGAATTAGAGTAATTAGGTTCTGAATTTTGAATTTTCTGATTTTGATTTCTAATTAGGGTTGATTTGATTCTGAATTTTTGATTTAGGGTAATTAGGTTCTGAGTTCTGAATTTTCTGATTCTGATTTCTATTTAGGGTTAATTTTATTCTGAAGATCTGAATTAGGGTAATTAAGTTCTGAGTTCTGAATTTTCTGATTTTGATTTCTAATAGGGTTGATTTGATTCTGAATTTTTGAATTAGAGTAATTAGGTTCTGAGTTCTGAATTTTCTGATTCTGATTTCTAATTAGGGTTGATTTGATTCTGAATTTCTGAATTAGGGTAATTAGGTTTTGAGTTCTGAATTTTCTTATTCTGATTTCTAATTAGGGTTGATTTGATTCTGAATTACATATAACACACTATGTTTTTATATTATTGACTTATTGAGTTATTATATGATTTTTAACTTTAAATTATTTTCTTGTCGATGTAGGATTCAAGTAAGTCGGAATCTACCATCACTACCATTACGGGATGAAAGGAAGATTGAGATGGTCGAATTATGTTTTTATGATGTGATGAACTTTGTTTGGTTGTTTATGAATATGGTTGGTTGTTTATGTAATATTTGGTTGTTTATGGATATGTTTGGATGTTTATATTTGTTGTTATTGCTATTTAAGAAAGACTATGGATATTATGTTTATAATGACAATTGAGGATTATTTTTAATTTTCTCTAATTTTTTTCATTTTTTTCAATTTTTATTAATTTTTACAAAAATCTGCGAATATCCACAGAGACCCAGGTCCCTGGCGGATACGGGGTCCCCGTTACCCGTCGTGGGGACAGAGCGGGGACGGGAACAGATATTGGGGGCGGGGGGCATGTTCCCGCCCCCATGGAGACCCGTTGCCATCCCTAGCAATCGCAAGGCATGTGTCTTTTTTAAGGAAAAAAATAACTTAATTGTCATTACTACCAACTACACATCGTTAATATTTTTCTAATTTTGACATCGTTGAACAGATTTTACTTAAAGGTGCTGATGAGGAAGAATTGAAGAAGGTAAAGCATGTGGTTCAGTATGCAGTTTTTGTAGCTTACCATCTGGCTTTGGAGACATATTTTCTTGCTGATGAAGGAGTCTTCTTCCCAGAAATTCCACTTAACAGCCTGCCTCTTACTAATACAACATCAACCATTCAGAGGTCAATCTCAAGAGTTCCTGATTTCGTTGCTCCTAGCAGTGAAAAGTCTCAGGGGCTTGAATCTGACACTGGATCATGGAGAACTAAGAGTGTCAGCAGTACTGAATCCTATTTGTCTAATGATGATCCTTGTGAATATTTGCAATCTGTTCTTCTCTGTAATACATAAGAACAAGTGCATAAGAATAAGTTTAACTAAATACAAGTAAAATGAAACCAATATGAACATCAAACTTACTGGTTTTTGGATTCACTTCTGCTTTCTAAATCTGTGGCACTGCTTTTAGTTTCTCTTGTTGTTTCTGAATTCGTCTGAATAATCTTTTGATTTTTAACTAGCCCCTGTTGTCTTGTTCTCTTGGCTGGCGGTGTTTTGTCAGATTCAGATTCAGATTCAGAAAAAGTGTCTTCTTTCGAAGAATAATCCATATCAACAATTTTTCTTCTTCTTTCTTCCCTTTTCCTTTCTCTTCCCCCTTCAAAAAAGTTTGTTTCTTCTCCACCTTCTTTCTTTTTGTTTTTTCCTCCTTTATTTTCTTTCTATACAGAAGTTCCTAAAGCACAAACTTATTTAGTTAGTAGAGTATTTTAGAAGCATCTATCATGTGATGAACCAAAATGAGCAGAAACACTGAACTGAACACTATTCATGTGATGAATAATACGTGATAAACATTCAATCATCAAGAAAAATATTTCTGCATGCACCATGACTCAACTGAACACACTAACAATCAAGTGAATCAAAATTACAAACCCCACTGAACCGAACAATATTCATGTGGTGAATAAAACGTGATAAATATTTAATTATCAAAAAAATATTTCTGCATGCACAAAGATTTAAATAAAAATACTAACAATCAAGTGAATTAAAATTAGAAACTCCACTGGACAGAAAGAAAATAAGAACACATTTCAGAATAAGTCGATCTACTAAATGAAGCAACTTAATCCAATAAACTTAAAATGCAACTAGGAGAAATAAATAAGCAGAGTATTTAGTTAGCATAGTATTTTTAGAAACATCTGAAACGAAAATTTAGGGGAAAATTTTTGTTTAATTTGCCATTGTGTCCGTTGCTTCTTGAGTAACCCGGTCGAGCATCATCTTCTTTGTCCAGTGGGCCACCCACGGTGGCGGGGGAGCATCAGGTCTATCCAAACGAGGGAACTTGGTTTCATGGAAATAAATAAGCATCAAAACAAAAACACTGTCGTCAACGGACTGTTTCTTTCCCTTTCTTATGTATATTTTTCCATGGAGAGTTTTTAAGTATCCATGGTATTCATTATATCAATCAATCAATTCTCTCAAGAGGGCGTGAGGAACATTCATATCCGGGACATGTGCTAGGGAACCGAATCCCATTTCTTCAACTATATGTTTCTTTTCCTGACTCAAATTCTTGAACAATGTTGCTATTGCCTTTGTTTAACATCTGCAGTCGTGAGTTTTCTGCAAAGTTTCGAAACAGAATGTCACGATATATTTATAATACAAAATAGATTTTATTTGAATCAAAGCGGATAAATATATTTAATGTGCTTACGTTATAGCGCGGCTTGTCCTTCTTTGTCACCATTGTCTTCTTCATTTTTGCTGTAAGGACAAAAAAATTTGGTCAATAGTTCACTCAATACACCGACAAGCACAAGCATGTATATCTTAATCAAGTGAATAAAAATGTCCCAGCCCACTGAACCGAACTCACTTGATGCACTAAATAAAATATGATAAATTATGAAATAGCTAGAAAAGCATTTTTTTCATGTAAAAGAAGTTACCTGAACACACTAACAACCAGGTGAATCAAAATTATCAACTCCACTGAAAAGTAATAAACATTCAATCATCAAGAAAATCATCCATGCATGCAAAAGGACCAAACTGAACACACTAACAATCAAGTGAATAAAAATGGCTAACCCTACTGAACCGAACGGCATTCATGTGTTGAATAAAACGTAATAGACATTGAATCAGCAACAAAATCATTTTTGCATATAAAAGGAACTAACTGAACACATTAACAATCAAGTGAATGAAAATGACCAACTCCACTAAATTGAACACCATTCATGTTGTGAATAAAACGTGATAAGCATTCAATCAGCAACAAAAGTATTTTTGAATGCAAAAGGACTCAATTGAACACACTAACAATCAAGTGAATGAAAAAAACCAACTCCATTGAACCGAACGCCATTCATGTGCTGAATAAAACGTGATAGACATTCAATGATAAAGAAAAATATTTCTGCATGCAAAAGGACTCAACTGAACACACTAACAATCAAGTGAATGAAAATGAGTAACTCCACTGAACCGAGCAACATGCATGTGCTGAATAAAACGTTATAAACATTCATTCATCAAGAATAGTATTTTTGTATGCAAAAGAAGTCAACTGAACATACTAATAATCAAGTGAATCAAAAATAGCAACTCCACTGAACTGAATGAAAATAACACATTTCATTCCAAGCCATAGTTACGCTATAAAAATAGAATCAGAATACGTCGATCTACTAAACGAAGCAACTCTATCCAGTAAACCTAAAATGCAACTAGGAGAAATGCGAGATTGCAATATTTTAAAATGAACAGTAGTTTTTCTCATACATTCGTCAGTCTCTGTTGCTGTGGTGGTTCGTTTTTGCTTCTTACTTCTGAAATCTTCTTGCGATTCTTCTCCAGTAGTAGTTTTCACAGAGAAAGTGAGTGAAGTTCGAGTAATTTTGAGAGAGATTCGAAAAGAAGGACGGTTTCGTGTGTGTTGAAGAAGAAGGAACGTTTTTTCATAATAAAGCGCGAATAAAGTAGCGGTTTCGTGTGTGTTGGGCGCATGTATTTCACGTTTCATTTAATGGTATTGGTTTTTTTAGTGTTGGATCAACTTGAATGGACTTAGATACAAAATTACATGGATGTGTAGTTTGACTGTTATGTAAAATACTTTATTTACAACTAGAGAAAGTTAATCATGTGTTTTGTTAAATAATTTATAGACAAGCTGTTGCCAATATCTCTTATTATACTAACTTTAGATGTTGTAAATAAAGTATTTATCATATAGTTTCAAAATAGAATTTTTCATCTATTAACCAAGTTTGAATTTGAATAATGTAAATGAGATTTTTAAAGAAAAATCAATTGAATGTAATTCTATATGTAAAAGTAAATTACACATATATAATAGCCTTTTTTTAATATATATATAAAAGTGAAATCGACTAAGAAAAAGTATAAAGAAATAACGATGATTATAAATAATGTGAACAATAGATTAAAAAAAAGATAAAATTAAAATTATTAAAATTAAAAATTAGATTCTTAACTAATTAATTAATATCATATTTTAAAATTTAAAAAATTAGGATTAATAATTAAACACAGTCACACTATATATGATTATTTTCAATATCACCATAACGGCATAACCTCTTAATCTCTGGTCCACGTCCGACCAAAACAAACTCGTTCTTGTTGCAGCCGTTCAGACGCAGTATAACGCCGTTGTTCCCCTTCACCCTGTTCAAACGCAGTCGAAACACCGCAGCCTGTGCACGCCGCTGCAGCCTCACCCGCGCCGTGTCCACCCTGCCGACGCTGTCACAACCCTACGTCCACACCGCTGCAGCCGCACCGCTAATATTCAACTCTCTCTATCTATGCGGATGATTATTTTAATTCTTATTTGGATAGTTATTTCTTAAATTTAGTCTAAGTGTATAATTAACAAATATTAGATGTTCATCTCACTACGTAAGCGGATGGCTATTTTAAGTATTACATGGATGGTTATTCCAATTGAATCAAACAATTCATATATATATATATATATATATATATAAAAGATGTTGTACAGGGTTGAAGGATACCTAGAAGAACCTTGGCACGCCGACGGTGCAGGGATTGAGGAATGTTGATGCGGCGTGTGGGGGGATGGTTTGCGGATTAGTGACGGCGAGAAGATCTTTGCTGGCGACAACAGTATTAAGTGAGTGAGAGAGACACGCTCGGTAAGGGCCGGTTGCTGACCAAGTCCGGCACTAAGAGATTGGGCGGCAACGATGATGCGCGAAAGGGAGGAGAGAAGCGCCGATTGGGAGCTGGTTGACGCAAGGACAGCCGTGAGCTGCTCGGCGTCGACGGTGACGTCCGGCGACGGATAGAGACCCGCCGATGAGGATGCTGGTTGACGTGGCAGCAAGGGAGTGAGGAGATTTGGGGAGAAACAGTAGCCGCGGTAATTTAGATAAGGAATTTGATGGTTAAAATTTGAAAAAGTAAGTATTAAAATTTTTTATTACCTCATTTCTGTGCATTTTTTTTTTATTTTTAGTGTGTCTAAGATTTGAGTTTATTATTCACAATTTTCATTATTTATTTAACGGATGTGATCTACTAATATAAATTTTAAAAATAATTATCTGAACTATCAATAATTGAGGATAAAACAGTATTTTATTCTATACAATATTTTTTCATGCACAAACAATTTCTCAAAGTAAAATATAATACGAATGCTGATTAATTTTAATATTGGATCAATATTTAGCCGCGCCAGATGCGGATCTTAGACTAGTTTTGTTTAGAGATACGCATATAAATTGTTTAGACTATTGACTTGGGTTGATGATGATGGATTGGCATGGTCATCTCTTTGGTTGGGCCTCGTTTTGAATCTCTATTTTGCATGACTCGATCGTTATTGAAACCAAATTTTCGAAACTTTCCATTAAACTTTTTATTTTATTTTATATTTCTGCGATTTTCTTGTTTCTCTTTCAAGAAGAGAAAATTAAAATTCTTAATCTCGTGTAGCAAAAGCTATGTTAATTAATTTTGGATTCTTTGTAGCATTTTTCCTTTAATGCACAATAAATATACTTCATATGATCCTAATCTCTAGAGTTGTATTCATGGTTAAAAAGGAAGAAAATATGCTGTAGTTATGAGCTTGGTGAATAGATATTGTTCAGCCTCTAAATTGCATAAGTTGAAGTTCCCCTCTCTAAAGAAACTATTGTATAACTTCTTTCCTTTGTCATCTGTTTTAGAGTCCATAAGTTGAAGTTTCCTCTCCCTCAAAATCATTTTGAGAATCTGTCATGTTTTATTTCTGAGGCATATTTATAAACGATCTTATAAGATATGGAAATGCAAAATTGAAAGCGTAGTGGGGGAGCTTCATGCAAAAGTGAAAAAAGGTAGCCGCTGGATATTTAAAAATCCAGAAGAATATATATAACTAAGGGGGGAGCTTTCAATATTAATTCTCCATACCAAAAAAAATTAATCGATGCCATAAGAGAAAGCAAAAATTAAACAAGAATAAATATATAGAAAACATGCTAAAAGATATGGACATATCAAATATAATGACCAATATTATTAGTGCCCGTTAGTAACTAAAAGTGGTTGCTCCTATTAGGAATAAATAGTACAATTAATTATGTGTTAAATAATTTGTTATTGTTATTATATTAAAATATTAATATAATAAAGTCTTTAATTAAATTTAGAGATTTATTATTGTGATAGTGATCATAATATTAAGATATAAATCTTTTATAATTTAATCTAAATTGTTCTTGATCATAGAATTATTAAAAAAGGACATTATAATCCGGAAAGATCAATATATATAATAGTTTTCATTGCATGAAGATTAATAGATTCCATTTATTAAATTATATATATAGAGATATAACCATTGAATTGACTCACTTTGAAAATTCCTAATGATTATAATTACCGCATATTTGTCAATAGAATATTCTCAAAATGAACATAGTAATAAAGTTCCTTTGATTTGCGACTATCATAATAATTGACAATATATTTATTATACTTTGATTCTAGACACCTAATACCCTAGGGTGCTAGGTGAATGGACATTAGGTATGATTTAAATACTTGTAAAATTAATAATTAGTCAATAAAGAATCCGTCAACTCTCGGTAAAGAGTTTGAGCTCTACTATTATAATGACTGAGATGAATAAAACCTTGGTCAACGGGATTGAATGAATGAAGAAATGAATTTCTTAAGTCATTCACAGTTCATTATAATAATGGTAACAAGTTAGAGTTTGACCATTAAACCATACTCTAAGAGCTGGAAAGATGGAAGGAATTATACTTTGTTCTTCTCAGGTTCTTAGTTATTTCATACTATCGGGTGGTTGAGGTGTGTTGTTAGACGCCAACCTTGATTAGTAAATTTAGTATGACTAATTTACTACCCGCACCTATGGGGTCATACACTAACGAATGTTCTAATCTTTGCTGTAGAATTATTTAATTATTATTTTAATTTGATAAAAAATAATTATATTAATTCAAATAGAATATTATTATATTTTTTGCTAGCACCAAAAATATAATAATAGTATGATAATTGAGAATATTAAATGAGATTTAAGAATAATTAGTTATTCTATTTTTAAATTTGAATTATAAATTTGGATGAGATCCTAACTGATTGTGTTTTAAATTGAATTATAATATGATTCATAAATTTAAAAGATTCAAGTTTAAAATAATAAGATATGATTTAAATTTGAATTTCAATTCAACTTTAGAATCAGTAACAAATCTCATACTATATATATATATATATATAGAAAAAATAGATGAGAATAAAAACACAAGAGTTTTATTCCTTTACCTCTACACACATAAACTTACGTGCACCTAATTCTTGGAGCGTGCAAAGAATTACAAGAGGTTTTTCAATTTAGATCAGATGTTCATTAGTTAAGGAGTTAACAATAAATATTGGTCTCGATATAAATACACATAGTGTCTTTCTACCATCGAAGAAAAAAAAAATTTTTACTAACGTACACAGGTATTTAAATCTGATCTATATATTGTTTATTTGAATAAAATTTAAACACAAAATAAATTTTTAAATTTTTTTTTTCGTTACGTATTATAAACACATAATAATTCTTTAGCACCATCGTCTATCAGCTAATAGGAATTAATGATTAGGGTCAGGGAATTTAGCGAAGGATGAAAATGATTAGTGCCGTGACCTGTGGACTTTTCCTAACTAAATACACTTCTTTCATCATTGATGGCGTTTTTGAGAAATTGAACTACAACTGATAGTGACTTAGTATAGAGGCTTGCTATACATACAATTCTTTTTCACTTACAAGTTTTACAAGTTGCTACACATTAGGGTCTTTTAATGCGTTATTCAGTTTCCAAAGCGCTACACTCACAGTGAATTATGAACGACTCTTCTTCCTCTTCCTCTTCCTCTTCCTCTTCCTCTTCATCTTCCTCTTCCTCCATGTATTTTTTCGTTATTCTCTTTGCCTTTTCATTAATTGTTTTACTTGCGTTTATTACTGGTATTCTTGCTTCCTTTTTTTCGATTTTCATGGTTTCTGAAATCAAGTTTTGAAATCGTTTTGAAGATAATGGAATGTCAGAAATACACCTAAACGATTACAGAAATACACCCAAACGATTATAGAAATACACCCAAATGATATTTCTTCGTTATTCTCTTTGCCTTTTCATTAGTTGTTTTACTTGCGTTTATTACTGGTATTCTTGCTTCTTTTTTTTCGATTTTCATGGTTTCTGAAATCAAGCTTTGAAATCGTTTTGAAAATAATGGAACTTCAGAAATACACCCAAACGATTACAGAAATACACCCAAACGATTACAGAAATACACCCAAACGATATTTTTTTGTTATTCTCTTTGCCTTTTCATTAGTTGTTTTACTTGCGTTTATTACTGGTATTCTTGCTTCTTTTTTTTCGATTTTCATGGTTTCTGAAATCAAGCTTTGAAATCGTTTTGAAAATAATGGAACTTCAGAAATACACCCAAACGATTACAGAAATATACCCAAACGATTACAGAAATACACCCAAAGGACACCTTATGCATAATTCAGAACTCTTTCTCTTTCTCCTCCTCATCTTCTGCTGCTTCTTCTTCTTCAAAAACGATTTCAGAGCTTGATATCAAAAAATAATGGAAATCAAGAATAACGAAAAAAGAAAACAAAGAGAAAAGCACGTAAATGAAGAAGGAGAAAGAGAAGGCAAAAAACGAAAGAAAAGAAGAAGAAGAAGAAGAGGAAGAGGAAGAAGAATGTGCAGCAAGAAGAAGAAGACGGTGCAGTGAAATTGTGCAGTAACTGTTGAAGAAGGAGAAAGAGAAAGCAAGAAACGAAAGAAAAGAAGAAGAAGAGGAAGAGGAAGAAGAACTTGCAGTAACAATTCAAGCGCGTTAATATAATAACTTATAAAGACTTGTATAAAAAAATGCTTGTATGTGGAGAATTTCTCCTTAGTATATATGATAGTGACTTAGTATATATGTTAAGGGTAATGCTAAGGAGACAAAAAAAAAAAACAGTCAGAATTTGTCTTATTTAGTATTTATTAATTGTCGTAACAATTAATAAATATTAAATAAGACAAGTTATGACTTTTTTAGCTGATTTTTTTTTGTTATCAAACATTTTCAATATGTTAATATGTGTCTTCGTATAATGTCAAAATAACTAAACCCATTTAAACTTCGACGTATCTCAATTACTTGGGATTTTGTTAAAGATTTTTTTATTTGGTGTCCAGGGATTTTGTTGAAGATACTTAATTAACAATATCATCAAAAGTTAAAAAAAAAATGTTTTGTATTTTTTAAATTAAAATATTCAATTTTTTATTATTAAATAAGCTGAAATTTAATATAAAAAATATAAAAAACTAATTTTAGTTAGTCAATTTTTTATTATAAAATTAATTTTTAGGTCTCCTTTTTTTAAAAGTTTGAAATTTAGGATTAAAACCAGTGTTTTTGTCCTTAATAACATTACGAAAATATGAGTCTTTTAAAATTATGTTTTTTTTTATCATGACATGATCTCCGTAGATAAAAAAAATTAAATAATAAAAAATTAAATAATAAAATTTTTAATTATTATTTTTACATGAAAGAGTTTAATTTTTTATTAATAATTAATTTTAATATTCATTATAAGAAAATTGAATGTATATACTTCTACATTTGATTAGGTGTTAAGTCTATTACATAAATAAAAATAATTAATTTTTATACTTACTATTTAAAAATAATTTATATATATATATATATATATATATATAAATATAATTAGATATTAGAATAAAAAATTTTATATTAATAGTTATAAAATTAACTCAAAATTTTTTTTAAATAGTTGAATCTTGATTTTAATCATTAATCACAACATTATTATCCTCTATAAATTATATGTAATAAATATTTGAAAGATAAAATATCATTTAGAAAGATAAACGGTAAAAATTTAAAATTAGATAAAAAAACTAAAAAAATATCCAAATAATAATAACAATAATAATATATTTTTATGTGAATAATATTGTATGACTATTTTGTAATTATATTTAATAATAATTTAATGTATTTTTTATAATTTTATGAATTTATTTAAATTATATTATTTTATTAATTTATTTTTCTATAACACATAAAGGTAGAAAGAAATAAAGAATGAAAGAGAAAAGAAAAAGATAAAGAAGAAGAAAAATAGAGGGAGTTTCTTAATTTTGGAAAAAATTATTTTAATTATAATGAAAGAATATCTCAAGACACATTTTGGTTTGTCAAATTAATAATATAAAATATAAAATATAAGTTATATCAATAATGCTCCATGTCCATGCAATAGCCTTAACAAAGTCAACTAAGTTATTTTTCATTTACGCGCCTCCCCCCACCCCCCAAGTTATTTTTCATACACGGACGCCCCTATTAACGTAATTACGTAAAGCTTCTTCCTCAACGTAAACCTTTTTCGATCTGCATTACATTTATCTTCAACGTAATAAGCTCTCGTCGTTCTTCTCTACTCTCGTTCTTCTTCTTCGTTTTCTTATATGCTCTCGTCGTTCTTCTTCGTCGTTTTCTTCTTCAATCTGCATTGTATTTATCTTCTTCCTATTCTTCTTCGTTTTCTTCTTCGATCTGCATAGGATTTATCTTCTTCGTTTTCAGATTTCAATAGCGTATCAAAACAATAAATTATTCAACTTCAAATCAGTTGAATGAGAGCGATTTGGATTATTCTTCTGAATCGAATCAAGCGGATGAGGTTTGGATTATTCAATTTTGAGTTGAATTGAATAGAATGCAATTGCTAAATTCTAAACGCAGGTGTTCTGAATTGAATTGAATTGAATTGAATGGAATGGAATGGAATGGAATCGCTATATTCTAGAAGTAGGTGTTTTGAATTTGATTTTATATAGACAATGTTCGGTTTATTTAGCATTGTACATCGGTTTCATTTTGATAGTATTTCTCGGTTCATTTTAGACGCAGGTGTTCTGAATTTAAATTTCTATAATGGACAATGTTTGATTCATTTAGTATTATACAATGGTTTTGCTTTGATTATATTTTTGGTTCATTCTGGACGCAGGTGTTCGAATTTGAATTTATATAATGGACAAATATTCGGTTCATTTGATATTATACAATGATTTCGCTTTAATAATATTTTCGGTTCTTTTTACAGTCCAAGTGTGTTGTGGATAAACAATTTGTCCCAAAGATCGGGATGACTTTCAAGACATTGGAAGAAGTTGGAAAGTTCTACAAAGATTATTCCAAACTTGCCAGTTTTTATACTAAAATAAGGAACACGACTCAGAAGGGAGATGAGATTAAGAATCAACAAATTACATGTAGAAGAGAGGGAAAGTGAAAATCCAAGATATCTCCAACTCTGAAGACAAACCCCTCAACTCCAATAAACTGTCCAGCTAGGATTTATGTACATATATTGAAGGACGTCAGTCTTCGGATAATTTCCAAAGTTGTTCTAAATCATTCACATTTTTACTGTCCTGATCGAGCAGAGATGCTCAAAAAACACAGAGAGATAAGCATGTTTGTGCGTCGCACCATCAAAAACAACGAAAAAGTCGGAATCAGACCGAGTAAACCATATGAGTCATTTGTAGCAGCAGCGGATAGTCATCAGGAACTAAGTTTTATCGAAAAAGACGTGAGGAATTACATTACAAGGGAAGTAAGGAATGTTTCCAAACAAGACGATCCCAAAGAATTTGGCAAGTACTTATTAAGAATGAAAGAGAAAAATCAAAATTTCTTTTTCGAGTTTAACCTCGAAGGCGATCACTCCATCAAAAATGTATTTTGGGCCGATGCAAGAAGCAGGGCTACATGCGAGTATTTTAGAGATATTTCATTTGACACCGCTTACAACACAAACATGTATTCGGTTCATTAACATATAGTTTTAGGTTCACATATAACTGTTGCCAGTGTCCATTTTTGTAGGTCCAATCTGATTTTTAGTTCTTTTGTGGGCGTGAATCACCACAGTCAGTCAACACTTGTCGGATGCGCTCTGATAAAAAATGAGAACATCCAATCATTCAAATGGCTATTCGAATGTTGGCTCCGTTGAATGTGAGGGAAGACACCAAAAGGCATTCTTACCGATCAATGCGCATCGATGCAAAGGGCTATTGAGATGTGTATGCCAACATCAATTCACCGGTGGTGCATTTGGTGCATCATGAACAAGATACCAAGCAAATTAAATGGCTACAAGCGACACGAAGAAATCGAACAAGAGATGAGCCATGTCGTTTGGAAATCGTTTACAAAAGCCGCATTCGACAGAAATTGGAATAATTTTGTCACAAAATATGGTGTTGGAGGCAATAAGTCACTTTTAGGTAACCGAAGTTTTAATTTGAATTATTTGATGCTGTTATTTTTTCAGTGAAAACGTGAATAACTTTCGGTTTATATGCACGTATGTTTTCGGTTCATTCTGCAGAGTTATTTGAAGATTGTCATTTATAGATTTCAATTTATCTAGATCACCACTTCTGGGTCGGGATGAGAAGCATACAAAAGAGCTAGAGCATGCATGCATTTTTTAACAAGTTTATCACACGGAATAGCTCTTTGATTTAATTTGTAAAGCAATACCATAATTGCCTAGCAAGCAGAAAGCAAAGAGAGACAGAATTTGATGCTACAAATTTTCACACCGTGATACTGTGCGCAACAAAATCAGCAATAAATGCTCAATTTCAGCACGTGTATACTCATGAGAAGTTTAGGAAGTTCAAGCATAATTTAGAGGAAAGGTGAATTGCATCACAAGATCAATGCATTCCACTCTAAGTTTTATGACATACGAAGTTGTAGAGCAGGTTTCTAACTCCACATTCAACAAGTTTTTTGTTACTTAAGACACAGTATCACGAGAAATTAAGTGTCACTGCTTGTTGTTTTAGTCAAGGGGTATATTGTGCCGCCATTCTCTTAGTGTCTTAAGCTTTGAGCGAGTAGATAAAGTAGCACCAAAATATATATTGGAACGCTGGAGTAAGAACATAAAAAAGAGGCATACACATATCAAGAGCAGCCAAGACGAGCCTCTATTGGAGCCGAGAAACAAGAGATTCGACGATTTGGTGTTTTGGTCGCACAATATTTGCGAATTTGCGTCAGAATCCAAGGAGCTTACCGGAATTCTACACCAGACTTTTGATAATGTCATGGCCAAGATGCAAGAATATCAAGCGAAAAGCAGAAAAAAAAAAGTTTGTTATCTCACGAAGACGCGACGTTGAGTAATGTGAACGGCCTTCAAAGCCCCCACGTGTTAGAACAAGAGGCCGTCCCAAAAACAGACTGAAATCAAATATGAAAAAAAAGATCGCAAATGTAACAAAGAAAAAGAAAAAGCCAGTTGTAAGCGAACTAACATTGATTTGCTTTTGGTTAAGGAAAATTTTCTTTGTGCATTTTGCTAAATATGATTTATTTGGTCTTTTGCAGCTGAACCTTTTAGATGTGGATCAATGATTCAGTCAAGTTCCAGCCTTTATGATACACAGAATATGAATTATTCCGAGGAGGATTATAGAAGTTTTAGTTTTTATTAACATAAATTTCCATTTATGTATGAGCAAATTTTAGTTTATTGAAGTTATAGGAGGATTAATTGATGTTATTCTTTATTGAATAGTCACTTTTTTATTTTTCAAATTAGCTTTTTGCAATTGTGTTATATCAAAGAGTTTATGTATTTCTGAAATTTGAATAGTGATATATACATTGTTTTTGGTTCATTTAGTGCATTAATTTCAATTCATTTATGTTTTGGTGCTCTTGATGTTTAATAAATACCTTGAATCCATACCCAGACAGTTCCAATAAATATATACACTAACATAAAGATTTTCATTAACATTAACATTTACATTAACATTCACATATATACATTAAATAAGAAGTGTTTACTTTTTTACAATGAGTTAATCAAAGTAGTGTTAATTGCAATTTCTTACACCGAGTCAAAGAAACTATAACCTATTTACTCTCTATATCCCCATATGAGAATTTACAAAAAAGGGCTTGAGAGGGCAGCGGATGATTTTGTGAGTCTTATGGTTTCAGATGCCTCAATAGCTTTATTTCTCAATTTATTTATCTTGTTCAAAAGAATGGTTGGACCATACTCCCGCTTGAAGGCATCAATTTCTTCCTACAATTCAATTGAAAGAAATTACTTAATTTAAAACTAACTGAAATAAGAAATGAACCGAATTTTATTAATTTAGAAATTACTTACTTGTTTCTAACTTTTAGATTTATACTTCCCTTTTTTATCTTTTCAGGATCAATTGTTTCCAACCATTTCATCACGTATATCCCGCAATTATAACTAAAAAAGAAATAAGAGAGTAAAATATGATTAATAGGAGGCACAATAAAACATATTAATAATAGCACTATAATAAAGAAAGATTTTTACGATATTCGTTGACCACTAATCGTGATATACTATGCTTCAACTCCCTCTCCGTCCTCTATTAAGGGTTTTGCCCCAGCATAAACCCTCATTTGGGATACGATTAATTCCTGAAAAGGATAAAAAAAAGTGTACTTTAATTCATTAATAATTGAAGGAAACCAAAGTCTACATAAATATGTATTATGTAAATAACTTACAACAAATTTGTTTAGAGTAATTCTTAATTGAGGTATTTCATTTTTCTTTTTGTTAACGGGATCAAGTACATAGAATGTCTTCTTCTTGACATCGGTAATCCACAACTACCAATGTCTTCCATTGTAAATCGGTACAAACAACTGAAGATTGAAAACATGATAGAATATTTTAGTCTAAATGATAGCAAACGATAGAATTATTAAAGAAGTTTTAGAACACAACTTACAAATAAATGTGATGCCAATTTTTTTTTCTCAAGAAAATGGAGAAAGTCCTTATATTAATTGATCGGTATGCCTTGTTAGTTTTTGGATCAATGTAGTTCTCGTCATAGAGTCCCAATATTATATTCTACCAATTGAACCTCAGTTAAATTTCAAATGAATCGAATTACTTCAGATTTAAACTAGCAATGACATACATTCAATCAGCAAAAAGATACATTTTTTAGATTGTTAGACCTCTTCTTTTTCAATAGTCCAAACTTACGGGAGGATGTTACTTGATATTTATTTTGTTAGTTAGAATTTGCTAGTAAATGTTATTTCTCTTTGTATAGAAAGTTGTTAGTAGTGGATCTCATTGCATATGCTAAGCTATATAGTTTATTAGTGCAGCAAGATAATTCTGTTAGAAACAGTGTTTATATAAATAGCAAATTATAGTATTATATTTTCTGAGTCTCATCATTATACAAGTTCAATTCTCAATTCCTTCTTAATTTCTCTATTCTTGTTCTTCTCTATGTTCATATACAATTTTTACATCATGTGATATAAACTAATAAATACACTACAAATTACATATTTCAATAAATAAAATAATTAAATTATTTATTTAAAAAAAATCGTGAGAATGAAGTCCTTGTTATATTCGACCCTGGTGTCATTACTGAATTGCCACGTGGCGGTGGCATCAGCTGCAAAGCTGAACATAGCTAGCGATGAATAGGGGTGGCAAAGTGGGCCGGCCTTCCCCAACCCGCTCCGTCCCGCCTAGACGCACCCCACCAACTAAGGTGAGTTCAAAATGTTAGCCCGTCTCGTTTTATGGTGGATTGACGAGCCGGCGAACTAACCCACTTAATTTTTTTTTATTTGAAAAATAAAATTAATTAAAATTAACCAAAAAAAAAATTAAAATAAATATAAATAAAAAATATTCAAATTATAACATAATTTTTTTATTATTTTTTAATTTTTAATTTTAATAAAATTATTTAAAATAATATTTGTTAATAAAATTATTTTTATTTTAAAAAATAAGTTACATAATTTGAGCATATATACAAAATTATAAAATAAAATAAATAACTAAAAAAAAATAAACAAAAAATTTAAAAATTTAAAAATTATATAATTATTAATTTTGTAGTAATAATTACTCTTTTATTTAATAAAAAAAATTAATAAGAATCAGCCTTGCTTGCCATGAGGGAGCATTTTATCACCTTGGATCCCAACAATGTGCTCGCAAGCAACTGGTCTAGCAGTACCTCTGTTTGCAACTGGATTGGCGTCACATGTGGCTCTTCCCACCGCAGAGTAACTTCCTTGAATCTCTCCGGCATGGCTCTTGATGCCACCATCCCTCCGCATCTTGGAAACCTGTCATTCCTTTCTCGCCTGCATCTTCCCAACAATAGCTTCCATGGTACTCTACCTGCTGATCTAGCTGGATTACGCAGACTGACGATCATCAACCTCAGATTCAACAAATTCACAGGAAGCATCCCGTCCTGGTTTGAATTTCTACCCAAACTAGAATACCTGTTACTGAGAGGGAACAGTTTCTCTGGCACAGTCCCACACTTTCTGTTCAACATGACTTCCCTGCAATCGCTTGAACTTTCTGAAAACAAGTTTTGGGGTCCCTTACCTTCCAGCATTTTCTTGTCTCCTTCTTTGAAATATTTGTATCTTCCTAACAATCAACTGTCAGGCGATATCCCTTCAGCTATCATCGACAGTTCGTTACTACAGGATATTATCCTCTACAGAAACAACCTATCCGGACAACTGCCGGAGCGCATCTTCCACCACCGTCCAAACTTGGAAGAGCTTTACGTGTCTTGGAACGCCTTATCCGGTGAACTTCCACTCAGTTTGTTCGATTGCAAACAACTGCAATATTTATACTTGTCCAACAACACCTTGGGTGGAAACATACCATCAGCCATCGGGAATTTAACAAGCCTCAAACAGATCTATCTTGGCTTTAACAAATTCAGAGGTATCATACGTATGTTATGGCAATATGACTCTACGAATTGAGATTGATTAACTTTATCATTATTTATGCAATTTAACATATGTTGTGGCAGGTGCAATACCAAATGAGATTGGTAATCTACGTAGTTTAGAGATTATGAATCTTCCTTTCGCCAATGTGAGTGGCAACAGTCCACCATCAATCTTTAATATTTCTACCCTACAAGAAATTGATGCCTCCCAGCAAGCCTAGGCTCCATGCTTCCAAACCTTGTTGGGCTGTACATGGGGATTAATTATCTCAGTGGAAGAATTCCAAGCTCCTTGTGCAATGCCACTATGCTCAAGAGCATAACTTTGTCTAGAAACTCATTTTCTGGATATATTCCAGACATTTTTGGCAGCTTAAGAAGCCTCCAGCAGCTCAGTCTTGGTGAAAATAATTTGACAAGTGATTCAGAGCTAAGTATTATAAATTCTTTCACGAATTGTAGATATCTCTATTTGTTGTCATTTAATAGCAATCCATTGGATTCCATTCTTCCAATGTCAACAGGAAACCTTACTACTTCTCTGCTCAACTTGAATATTTGGGGTTGTTCATTGAGAGGCACCATTCCAGCAAGTGTTGGCAACTTGATAAACCTTAACCTCGGTAACAGTCATTTTATTGGAACTTTTTCTACTAACATAGGGAAATTAAAAAAGCTACAAGGCCTCTTTTTAACTGACAACCAATGGGAAGGATTTGTTCCGCCTCAATTGTGTCAACTAACGAGCTTGTATAAATTTTCCGTTATAAGCAACAAGTTCTCTGGCCCTATACCTTATTGCTTAAGCAATCTTACCTCATTGAGATGGCTTTGGCTTTCTTCAAATAAATTCAATTCAATACCTTCCACCTTGTGGGACCTGTCAGATTTATTGCTTTTAGATTTATCTTCCAATAATTTAAGTGGAAATCTCCCATTAGATATAGGAAATCTAAAAGCCATGAGTTGGATTTATTTATCAGGAAATCAGTTTTCAGGTAGCATCCCAAGAAGCCTCAATAATCTTATGAATTTGGTTCGTCTTACCTTTGACATGAAACAAATTTGAAGGGCCCATCCCAGAATCATTTGCTCGGATGTTAAGTTTGGAACTCCTTGATTTATCAGAGAATAACTTGTCTGGTATCGTTCCCAAAACATTAGAGGCACTTGTGTATGTGAAATATTTCAATGTTTCTTACAATAAGTTAAAAGGAAAAATCCCGGATGGGGGACCTTTTGCAAACTTCTCAGCTCAGTCGTTCATGGGGAACAAAGAATTATGTGGTGCTCCTCGTTTCCATTTTCCGGAATGCAAAATTGAAAAATCCCGAAAATGGAATGCACATATTGTGTTGACATATATTTTACCTGCAGCAATAGTTGCCACCCTTCTTGTGGATTCCTTTGCATCCTAAAATTCCGAAAGCACAAGGTAATCAACAATTCAGAGGTGGATCAATCAGGAGCAAGATGGAGAAGAATATCATACTATGAAATTCGGCAAGCAACAGATAGGTCCAATGAAAATTAAAAGATTACTCTTGAACTAAAACTCCATTGCTTGAAGTGTCTATTTGTTGTTGTATTTTGTTGTTTTTTATTAATCAGTTTACTGTTTAATTTGTTTGTTGTAATGTTTAGGCAGTCCAAACTTAAGTTAAATTGAGGTAAAATGGGAATAATGTCTGGTGAGAAAATGATGACCAAAATTGAACAGTGTATGGGGGAGAAGCAAGGCTTTGTTCTACATGCACCAAATTTGCTTTTGCCTTTTGCTATTCCTTCTGATCAATCTAACCTTCTAGACTAACCAACTTTTCCCACTGAAAACTTAAGTTTGAAGTTGGAAACTAAATAGTTGTATACGATACTATAGAATAAGGAATGATTCCTAAGCAATATTTATCACCCGAAAGGTCAGAGTTAGTTTCCGGCTAAAACATATCAGAATATTCCTTAACTGATGAGACCAAAACGAATTCCAAGGACTAACTTGTCATTTATCATGTGTGTTTCCTTGAGCACTATGTTAAATAACCAGTAAAATACAAAAGAAATTGGTGGATGCAATTGAATTTAGATAACGTGGCCCAATCCCTTCAATATGGAGACTTCTGATGTGCATGCAACCAAAAATCTTCACTCTCTACACAGCAGACACACACAGAGGACAAGATATTCATCGATAATCTGAACTTAAATAGCCACTTCATCCCTCCCTCCGGTGGCCGGAAAATGGCAGTGCCTGCGAGCGGACAGATGTCAGTCTCATCCGTGATGCAGTTACGTGGACCAACAAGTCTCAGCCTCAGTGGTAAGAAGTGGAGTCATCTTGTGAAGTTTAGTAATGGAGAAGTAATGGGACGTAAGCTCAGGCTAAGACAACAGCATGGTGGCAATGGCTGCACTAACAATGTTAGGAGGAACCATATATGCATGTCTCTCACTGCTGACGTGGGTAGTCAATCCAAGGTTTATTACCTCATTCCTTAGTCCTTTACTTTGATTCTTAACCATGGTCCATGGGATACTTTTGTTGGAAGAAAAATTTCTTTTAAATGCATAATTTGTAAAGAATGAATTAATTTATGTAAAGCACATGATGATGGGGCGCTGCAGTTGAGAGACTTGGATGCTGAGAGAAGGGATGCTAGGACGGTTGTGGCGGTTATACTTGGTGGAGGAGCCGGAACCCGTCTCTTTCCTCTTACAAAGCGCCGAGCCAAACCTGCTGTCAGTTTCTTTTCTGTTCTCATTGTATTCTATTTTTCGATTGTGGAATGTTTATGGATTTGGCCATCATGTTGTGTAGGTTCCTATTGGAGGTGCTTATAGGCTCATTGATGTGCCAATGAGCAACTGCATCAACAGTGGCATCAACAAGGTCTACATTCTCACTCAGTTCAACTCAGCTTCACTCAACAGGCATATTGCACGTGCTTACAACTCTGGCGCTGGTGTCACCTTTGGAGATGGCTATGTTGAGGTATACTTGGCATGGATTCTGTGTTGAAGAACTATACTTGTGATTACTCAAGACTAAGAATGCTTGTATTTATTATTTCAGGTTCTTGCTGCCACTCAAACTCCAGGGGAGGCAGGTAAAAGATGGTTTCAGGGTACTGCTGATGCCGTAAGGCAGTTCCACTGGCTCTTTGAGGTATAATAATTCTATAGGAATTAGAGTAGTTACATAATCTACACTTGAACTCTTTAATCCAAGTTATGTTGTTTAACTATGATGCTGTAGGATCCTAGAAGCAAGGATATTGAGGATGTCCTGATTCTTTCTGGGGATCATCTCTACCGAATGGACTATATGGACTTTGTTCAAGTAAGGCACCGTTTCGTCCAATCAATAGTTCTTCCTTTCCTCCTTCAACACTGTTGATGCATTCAAATTTGACATGTTCTGACTCATCTTCATATCCAGAATCATCGCGAGAGTGGTGCAGATATTACTCTTTCTTGTCTCCCCATGGATGACAGGTAGGTTGGGTTAATGGTTTTCGAATCTGTTTCTAGTATACATAATCACATGATGTATATCTTGAAATCACTTTGTCATCTTTCTCTGAATGAGAAACTAGCTCTTTTATCAGTTCAAATGAATAAATGATTCAACAATGTTTGTCACATATTATTGTTTAAAACTCTCTTCATATGTGGCAGCCGTGCCTCTGATTTTGGTCTAATGAAGATAGATGATAAAGGAAGGATTCTCTCATTCAGTGAAAAGCCCAAAGGAGAAGACCTAAAAGCAATGGTAATATAACTCATGTTTGTGCTGCTTCTTACATATTAGGAGTTTCAAGAATAAGGTTTACAGCTAATACTGCTTCATAATATAGCAAGTAGATACAACTGTTCTTGGGCTTTCAAAGGAAGAGGCTGTAAAGAAACCATACATTGCTTCTATGGGTGTGTATGTATTCAAGAAGGAGATACTTCTGAATCTATTAAGGTACTGAACTATAGCAACATGTGAGGCTTTTCAGAGAGGATTCAAATAAAAAATAATATTAACTGAAAATGAACTGACTCGTCCTATTGCAAATCTTGTTTCGCTAAGTGCTACAAATTTATTTAATATAGATGGCGGTTTCCAACTGCAAATGACTTTGGATCAGAGGTCATCCCTGCCTCAGCTAGAGAATTTTACATGAAGGTAAAGGAATAATTCACATATGATATTACATGTGATGTGATGTTTATCTTTCATTTTTAGTGCACTAGATTTCAACCCATCCATGCAATCCACATATATACAACCATGAAATATTTATGAGACAAATGGAATCCTGCCTTTGGATCTAGCAGAGAGCTTATGTTCACCCCATGAACATTCATAATAAATACTTGCCTGCAGGCTTATCTCTTCAATGATTACTGGGAGGACATAGGAACGATCCGATCATTCTTTGAGGCAAATCTAGCCCTCACTGAGCATGTGAGTCTCAAATTTTACTGTATTGCCACTCTTATTGAGCTTCAATATCATGAATATATCCAGATTTCTAACTAGTGGAAGGCTGTCCTACACTACAGGTAAACCTAAGACATCAATTAAACTTCAAGCTTTAAAAACTTCTACAAACATGTATCAATTAACCTTTATAATTTTATTTTCAAAGAACAATTTTGCTTGTTCCATGATTGAGGTGTTTAACCTTACTGACTTAGAAAATATTGTGTAATTTTCAGCCACCCAGGTTTAGCTTTTATGATGCGGCAAAGCCAATGTATACATCAAGAAGAAACCTGCCTCCATCAAAGATTGACAACAGCAAGGTCAGTCAGTATCTAGTCTTCAAACTTGCACATGAACATATATTGTAAGAAATCAACAATAAGAAGCACAAAAACCATAGCACATGCTGATGGGTATGGACTAAATTAATTTATACAAAAAACAAGAAAAATTCATAAATCATGTATTATTGCATGCCTCTCTTATCATCTAAAGGATGGAAATCACTATTATTTTCTGCTATCAAATCTCAAATTTCACATTTTAGTTGTCCTTATGCAGATTGTTGATTCAATTATATCACATGGGAGCTTTGTGGATAGTTCGTTCATAGAGCATAGTGTGGTTGGAATCAGATCCAGAATAAACTCAAATGTTCACTTAAAGGTTCCGTGTAACAATTCTAGTTACAGAAGATACCAATGCAATGCATTTTTTCACCAGCACTACTATAAACACCTGATTTATCAGCAGCAATTCTCAAATTCATAGGTTAAACATTTCAGAAATTTTTGTTAACTAGAAATATACATAATACATACTCTTCGTCGATGTAGGATACTGTGATGCTTGGTGCTGATTTCTACGAAACAAAATCAGAAGTGACAGCACTATTAGCCGAGGGAAGAGTTCCTATAGGGATAGGAGAAAATACAAAAATCAAGTACACACTGCAACTCTCACTTTCTTAATATTTGTCCATTGGTTCCTCTTTTCATATGTTCTCACTTCTTTCTTGTCACATATGCAGAGACTGTATTATTGACAAAAATGCTAGAATTGGAAAGAATGTTGTAATCGCAAATAAGGATGTAAGCTTTGTGAAACTAAGCTATGACAGATTTTTTCTTCTTCTTTATATATATAGCACAAATCAGAGCATGATTGTTGTATGATGAAATTTGGTTTTGAATGAACTGCAGGGCGTACAAGAGGCTGATAGATCTTCAGAAGGGTTTTACATCCGTTCTGGTGTTACCATTGTATTGAAAAACTCAGTAATTGAAGATGGACTGGTCATATAATAAATAGATAAATAAATCAATGCAGTAAATTCACCCATCATTTACCTGATCCATTTTCTCATGGATTATCATAACATGTAACGATGGGAATGTTTTAGTTTTATAATGATAGGGGAAAAAACTAATAAAAAAGTATCAATTACCAATATTTTGTTTTTATATCATACTTCTTATATTCCAGTTCTGCATGGTTTAGTTACAGCCCATGTAATTATATGTTCTAGTTATCTTAAGTAACTTTAAGATTTCATATACATAGCAATACCCCCTTATCGCTACTATTTAAAAAACTCATCAATTGGTTGACCTGAAAAACGAAACAAAAATTAAGAAATTCCAAGTATTTACTGTTGGTTGTAATTATCTTAAAATATATATATCAACATTTTTAGAATTTGATTTGGGTTTAGAAAACATGTGACTTTATATTATCCCAATTATCATAAATTGTCACTCAACAAAAGTAGTTATGTTAATAGCCTATTCTTTAAATGGTCATAATAAATAAATCTGACTAAACGACAATCTAAAACATTTTATATTAGTACATAAGAATTAATCTCATTTTTAAAAGTCAAGAATAATAAATATTTTTATTTTTTATTCATTGACCTGATATATTATGTTCCCAAACGAAGACTATCAACATAGACGATTTTTTTAACGATGAATGTATGAAGTTAAAGCCACTTTCAGTTTCAGGCACAATAAGATCTATCACTATCATATTTATAGACTGGAAGTTTAGGCAAGGTTTATGGAATAAGCTCCTCAGAGTTAAACATCAACTCATTTTCATATTTCTGCAGAACAAACCTCTCCTCGGGAACTATAATGGTGGTAACAGTACATTTCATGTCAGAAAAAGGTTTCCTACAAGTCCTGCCTGCTCGATGAAGATAATCAATGGCAGTCCTTGGCAAGTCAAAGTTGTAGATATGAGACATTTCAGGAAGGTCAACTCCTCTAGCAGCTATATCTGTTGCAACAAGCAGATATCCACCTCCTTTTCGAACCTCCTGAATCGAAGACATAGCACACAGCACACACTTGTCACCATCCTTTGTTGAAATCAATACATATTCTTATGCTACTGAATGGAACTTACCAACAATGAAACTGCGCGTGAGTTGAAATTCATGTCATCCTCGAGAAGGACAATATCTAAAGGCCCTTCATATGATGTCTTCAAAAAGTCAATGACAAGGTCTGTTGATGGAGCATTTCCAGCCTTTTTGGACTTCTCAGACTGCATAGTGCACAACTTACAGATTACATAATCCAACTGAGAAAGAGTGAGGAGGAGGAGTAGATATTAAGAAAGTTATTCTCGACATACCTGTTCACCAACAAATATAATGCCAGACTCAGGTGCATCAGACTGAATCAAGGATAATAGGGTTTGTAGTTTCCTTTTGTTATTGCATATCTGGTGATTGAAACAGCATAAGAAATTCCATAATACCTAAAATAGGTTTCTAATGAATGAATGACTTGCAAAGTTAAGTTATTATAATATAAAACAGTAAACATCTTTCCAAGCCCAAAGGAAACCGGAAAATATACTGGCAACTAATGAAAAATGGATAACACACACTTCTTACTATAAATCTATGACACAGGCGAGATGGCATGGGCTCCACTGGACTGACATGGATATGGATCACATCACTCTGGAAAACAAATAATGAAAAGCATAAAGTCAGAGTGAACTTTTAAGAAACCTCAAAGACAATCAAATAGTCATATCAACAGACCTTTGTCCATTTTTGCTGCACACAATCATGAAGAAATCGTCTGTGCTGTGGTATAGATGCACTTGCAAAAACTGTCTGACGGTTATTGCACGATGAATATGAAGTCAAAAGCTTTCTAAGAGAACTAACTTGCTTTGAAGAATTGAAAATGAAGTCAACCTAAGCAGAAAAAAATATATGATATGACAAAGACTTAAAAATGATCGGGGGAAGGGTGAAAATTATATTTAAAAGAAAAAAGACAGGGCTTTATTTAATCTCAGGTCTTAATGCTTAAAGTTCTCAGGTTATAATTTCTGAAATTGCATCAATAGATGATAATGAGATGATCATGACATTTTCAAAGAATATCTAAGCATTGTGGTGCAATCATGTTTTACGAAACTCGCACACACACTGGGAAAAACAAATATGGAAATCTGCATAAATACTCACTAATTAAGTGGAGAAGAACAGCTTTTACCTCATCAACAATTAGCACCCGCACAGATTCAAGCAAGAAAATTTGTCTTTCAAGCATTTGGCATAAACTCCCAACTGTTGCAACCACTACTGTTGGAGGCTCTGCCTAGAATTTAAGAAAGATTAATCTTAAATGAGCATCAAAATGGTTTTCTCTATAAGACTCAATGCTTCTACTGATCAAAGAAAATGGCCAATTCTACAAGGTTAGACAACAACTGTGCAGTAGTTATTATCTAAACACACACATTTGCTAAGCAAGCCAATGAACTATAAGCAGTTGTATATGAGAATGCTAATGAAATGGCTTACATAATTTTTAGTAAATGTATTTTGCAGAATATAACATACTAAAGCATTAGTTTCACTGTGTACCATTAGTATCTATAGCAGCGAAAATGTAGAAAACAAGAAATTAAACAGAACTTACTGTAAAAGAGGATGAAAGGGCTTTACCTTTAACCAACTCTTGTGTCTTCTCAATGTTCCTCCATCTAAGAGAGCCATGACGGTACACGACTTCTGCTCCTCGTCAACTCCAGTTGGCTTTGCTGCCAACATCCTTGCAACTTTAGTGACCTTGCCAATAAAATGTTTTCACTCAGTAGTTAGCCCTTTCCAAGGGAAATCGCCCTGTTATATGGCGCCAAAAATATTTATCATGTTGCTATAGCATAAAAAGTTCAAAACTCGTCGGCATTCTTACTTGCATGCCAAGTTCACGGGTGGGGACGACAACAAGCGCTTGCACAGAAGATTTCAAAGTGTTGATGATGGAATAAATCAAAAGCAGGTATGTAAGTGTCTTCCCAGAACCTGTCTAGATTATAAGTAAAATAAGGTTACAGATCCACATTAGTATTACTTCTTTAACATTGAATGTTAGGCTAACACACGGAAAGTTAAGTAAACAAGGAAAAATGTTTAGCCATATGAGAATCAGTCAAAAAGTTTTCTAACACGTTGAAACGAAACCAAGGAAAAAGGAGAGAAAAGTTTGCTATCAATAAGCATACAAATTGAAAAGAGCAGAATAACCTAACCTGAGCATGAAGTATACAGTCACGGCCGGAGAAAAGATGAGGCAAAGCCTCCCTCTGAACATCTGTAGGCATCACATATCCAATCTCTTCCATCCTGAAACAGCAACAACAATGACTGAGTATGATTAAGCAGAGCATAAGAAAGAAGAAACTTGAAATTACCTTTGCAAAATATGGGTGGGGACATGAGGCTGGCATATATCTCGCAAAGTGGGAGAATGGTTAATAAGTGGTGGTTGTGGAAGAATGCATTGAGCTGCAGGGTAGGTTCGATTAAGGTTACGTAAGCGAGGCACATGATAAACGGTGACAGTTCGCTTTACAAATGGCGCGACCCTGACCCCAAGCGAGAAACTGTGAGTCTCCATGGACATGGATGGAATCATCTTCTATCTCGCTCGCTCACTCTGTAGACACTAGCCGTGGCTGTTTGGGTTTTATTTTTGGGCCAGGGTCTGGGCCTGGCCTGGCCTTTTTTATTCTAACAAAAACTGTATTGGACCTAATAAAAAAGATAAGGATGATTGGATGATGATCGGATCAAAATCAAACAAAGGCGTAGGCGTCTGACTCGGAAGGTGGATGCGTGTTGGTGGCTGCTTTTCCTCTTTTTCTGCTTTCGGCAATCGCTTTCTTTGACTTTTTTACAATCTCTGAGTCACTGTCAATCACTATTCACTAATATAAGGCTGCTCAGTGCTCTTCTTTTTCTTGTTCAACGAAAATCGAACGTCTCCTTCGCCGACACGCTACCTATAGTCCTATCCAATGCCCACTTCCGACGACTGCTCCGATGACGCCTGCAGCATTTGTCTTGAACCCTACACCGCCAACGACCCCGCCACTGTATCATTCTCTTCTTTTATCTATTTATTTTTTTAGTTTTGTGGACAATTTACAATCTTTATTCAACACGATTGTAGCCACATGGATTACTAATAGTATACTCTAGTTTTAAGAGATTTGGTATTGCTCAGAATTTCATATACATAATTGCACTTGAATGTTTGTATTCTTACTGTTGCTAGTGCAATTGTTAACATTTAACAATGAATGTTTATTGACATGTTTTCTTTCCGATCCCAGATTACCAGTTGCAAACATGATTATCATCTGCATTGTATTATTGAATGGTAAGCCTAATTGCTCTTTAAATATAAATCAAGCTTCCCCTTTCATGATTTATAAGACATGAAAAATGATCCAATTCTCTGTTTCTCACGTATTTTCCTTTCCTTTCTTTTTTTTTTTTCTTAGGTCACAGAGAAGCAAAGAGTGCCCAATATGTTGGCAGTTACTTAGCTTAAAAGACCCCACCAGGTATTTGGTTCTACCTTTGGTGCATTTTTCTTTTCAGTTTTTGTTAATATGCTTTATAACTTGTAGTTTTAACCAATAATCCATCACCGATATTTTCCCCCCCAGCCAAGAGCTTCTAGCTGCAGTGGAGGCTGAAAAACGCTTAATATCCAGAAATGAACATTCATCTTCATACGCCAGCTCTCCTAGTCCCCTTGAACGACTCAATGATGATCATGTGAGTGATTGGAAGAGTATCATATCTGTTTTCTTTTGTTAATATTTACTTGTATGAGTTGTGTTGATACAAGATTGCAAGTATCATTTCATGGACTTGAGGTAAAAATTAAAAAAATAATCATAGGTAAATTAATTTGCTGGTGTTTGCAGGATTATCCTTGTTCAGATGACTCTGATCTTGATGAGCAACTTATGCAACACCTAGTTGCTACTGCAGCAAGCACAACTGGTCATGTTCACAGACGAAAAACGCAGAGATATTCTGGTGCAGGTCCATCAGAGGTTCTTGTTTCAAATTATTCTATTCCAGCTTCTAGGATTCAGCCACCATCTGAGGGTAGTGTATCATCATCTTCTGAGAGTGAAGTCTCTTTAAAGCCCAGGTATAAAGCAAGCAATGCAATTTGTTATTCATCAGGAAGCTCATGTTGGTCTTAGAGTCTAATCACTCAATTCATTTCTCCTGCTGTTTTAGCTGGCAACCACTTGAGAGTGATAGGAGAGTGAACACTTCTGAAATGTTCTCCTTCCCCAAGTCCATCAAGTCCAAATTTTCTTCTGCTTCGGCAAGGTAAAGTGAATATTTGTTGCAGTTTGTGCCAGCTACTACAAGAATCCCATTGTTGCTAATGTTATACATGAATATTGTAACAGATATAAGGAATCAATTTCAAAAAGCACTCGAGGCCTTAAAGAGAAGTTGATTGCTCATAATGCCTCAGTGAAAGAGCTCAGTAAAGGTGTTCGGCGTGAGATGAATGTAGGCATTGCTGGTGTTGCAAAGATGATCGAACATCTTGATCTTTCGTCGAAACGGTCAAGTACCATCAGGCCAGTCAATGGTAGGGGCATCTCTATCATCCCCTTCAAAGGGAAGTCTGTCCAGCAGAATAATTCCATTGAGCAGCAGCAATCTGGAGTTTTGGTTTGTCATATTAGTTCAGACTCTCCATCTCTTGTTCCTCCTCCAACTCCAAGAGTTCAGGGTACTACATATAATCCCTAGCTCCTACAGTATCACAGATTTTTTCTCTGTTCAAACCATTTATTCTTAAAAGGATTGGTTCTTTACACACGTTTATTTTGGTCATTTAGAGTGAACAAATGCCATGAAGACTTAAGCTGGGATTAACAAATCTACCATGCTATGCTCTGTCACCAGTCCAGGAAGAGGCCTGCAGTGCAAGAGACGTCCTGGGAGCCAATGTACCTGTTGGTATGCGTCCTGCATATGCTCAATAATTTCTAGGAGTTACGGATTATTTATGATCCGTTTACAGTCAAGTGCTTTCTTCTATTCTGAATAAGTGCCTATCAAATAGATACTGTGAACTGCATTGATTCTTATTATCTTATCCCATCTATGTTGCTTTCTTAAGAGCCTTTCACATGCCGATACTTGCATTGATCTTAATGAAATAGTAGCGTTTCTCTGACATACGTTATTCAAATAACTAATTTGATACAGACTAAAGAGGTATCTCGTTCTGTTTTAGTGGATTGGTTTGATGACTTGTTATTACGTGCCACTGAAAGTAACATGTACCCATTATTACTATTTCTGAAATAGAGAAAACATTGGCATTGTCGTTCTCATAATATCTTACACAACCGGTACACAAACTTTATTCATATCGAAATACGCTAAACTCTATTTTCAACCCCGCACCCACAGACATATATCTAAATAAGTATCTCCTTTGATAGTGCTGCATATTCACAGGGCCTAACCATATAAATATGTATATATATAACAGTACTAAGCATTGACGATCACTCCACCTGCAAAAAATCGCACAATCTATAAGCATGATTTGATACCCCAAAAGGCCAAAACACAAAAGGCTAGGGAAGAAGTCACGTACCATTTGGATGGAGAACTTGGCCACTAAAATAAGAAGAGTCCTGAAGGGATGCCAAGAACAAATAACAGGGTGCAATCTCCGATGGTTGAGCTGCTCGCTTCATTGGCACCTCTGACCCTAAACTCTGAATCATCTCGGCAGGCATGGAAGCTGGTTGTATTGGCGTCCAAACCGGACCTGGCGCCACCGCATTCACCCGAATCCCCTTACTCACCAGCATCTGAGCAAGCCCTCTTGTGAAGGCCACAATGGCTCCCTTCGTTGCGGTATAGTCCAGTGCTTGAGGACTTCCACTGTAGGCATTAACTGAGGTTGAGTTGATAATGGAACTCCCTTCTTTCATGTGATTCAGTGCATGCCTGCACACACCCTTTTGGGATCATTATATATTTTATTCTCTATTCTAAACAACAATTCATGCCTGATTTTCCATACCTGACCAAGTAGAACTGCGAAAACATATTGGTCTTGAAGACTCTTTCTAGTTGATCTTGGGTGATTTCCTCGACCGATTTAGTCAAGTGCTGCTCGGCCGCATTGTTAACTAGAATATCAATGCGTCCATATTCTTGGACAACATAATCAACAACCTGCTTGCAGTTCTCATCAAATCCAATATCCGCAGCTATTGCCAAAGGATCTTGTGCATCACTTGTCTTGGATTCTAGCAGCATCTTAAGTGTGTCATCCTTGTCCTTGTCCTCGTGGCCCTTAACGTATGTAAATGCAACGGTTGCACCCTCTTTTGCAAAACACACACACACTGCTCTGCCTATCCCAGAATCACCTCCTGTCACCAAAGCCACCTTACCCTGTATATGGCCAAACCATTAAGCCAAAACAAACACTGCATTTAGATAACTTAGCATTAACACTTATCACGCAGTAACACACCGTTATTGTGGATTTATGGTGCATACCCGGAGCTTGTTGGAGGGCTTGTAGTCTGGACTTATGGCTTGAGGAATCGGATTCATTATATACTCTTTCCCTGGCTGAGTGTCCTGGCTCTGAGGAGGGAACTTAACATCCTTGCTCGCCATTTTTGAAGAATGAGAGGCAGGGAGATTATGTGGTGCTGTGCTAGTTGAGTTTATGGTGTGAGAATATATAGAGGTTGAATTAGAACTTAACTAGGTGTTGGTGATTGTTATGATGAAGAGATAGGTTTGTATTGGTAAGGATGAGTTATGTCCCCGAAGTCTAATGTGCTGGGGTGCCACGTAGAGGTGCATGCTGCCAACGTGTCATATTTGGGGGCACTGCCACTGTTCTTCACGACAAGGCAATCTAAGATCCTTGGCCAAGCGGTAGGGTTAAGCAGCTTGTGTGTGACCATGGATGTACAAATTCCACTTTTAAGTTCCATGAGACCATGACCAGTTTCTCACTGGAAAATGGCCTGAATGTATAATTTTACAACAGAGATGCATGCATCAAGAACAGTGTTACTAAGTAATAATCCATAAACATACTCTAAAGTAATATCCAAATTATGGAACGCTAAACATGGAGCTTATATATGCAGCATTCTATTTCTTCTTTGCTTCTCTTGTTTCCATTATGACTTCGTGACAACTGAATAAAATCGTTAACTAAATACTGCATGCATACTGACAGGAGCACATCACATCAGAAACGGGATGAAAGGGTAGAATTGTGTAGAACTTTGATAATAATAATAATAATAATAATAATAATAATAATAATTATATTATTGATTGTAATAATGAGTGTGAAAAAACAAATTATTTTAACTTGAAAGCAAAGATGATATGAATTTGCGTGGTGACGTCACGTGTGATTTTATCAAAACACTATAAGAAGTTTTAATAATGGCGATACATTATACAAATACAGTCCACGTATGTGGAAAGCCCCTTCAAAAGAAGTGCGCTGACCAAACCAATTCTTTAAGCCGTTAGATCTTCATGTCTTTCCAGAGGATGGAATCTTTTGGCAAATATGGCTGGAACTTTCGATTTTTATGGTTTTTGCATATTTTCCCAGGGTGAGGTATCATTTGCAATTTCACAAAATGTCCGTGTGCTTTTATAATTTGTTACATATGAAAAGCATTAGAAGAATTTTATTGTTCAATAATGATAAGCATTAAATGTTTATAGAGAATGGATGCTCTCAATCTTTTATTTTATATTTTTTAAGTAAAATAAAAAAAAATTGTGAAAAAAATATGGAATGATTAATAAATATCACACTTTATTAAATAATTAAAAAAAATTAAAAAGATCTACTCCTATATTGTATACACCGCTGTCCACGGCATATATATTTTGTATTTTTATTTTTTCACATGTTATCGAGTTTTATTTCTAATCAGAAATATAAAATTAGATGTTAGAACTTCTTTCTATTAGTAGTATATCGAATTTAATTTTGATGTATTTATAGTATAAAATATTTAATATAGTCATCTAATTATATTTTTTTTATCATTATTTACACATTTAATATAAAATATAGTTATTTTTATTAACGTGATATTGTATAATTAGATACACGTATAAAATTATTTTACATTAATAATATATCATAATAAAGAAAATTGAGAACAAACAACTATTGTTAATACTAAAATATCAGTCTCCAAAAATGAAGAATTAATGAATCAAAAAGGTTAAATGCACGTTAAAATTAGTTATTATATATTTATATATAAATATATGTATAATTTAATTTATTTTAAATGTATATTTTATATTTTAATATATATTTTATGTTGATAATTGATTTTTATAACTAATTTTAGTGTGTATTTAACATAATCGAATAAATCAATACTCGAATTATCGAACTATAACTCAACCATTAATTGTTTTATATAATAGCAGTGTAACTGTATGTACATTTTCTTGAGTCTACATATAAATAGCTTAGTGTATATAGTATTATGAGGTTTAGAAAAAATATATAATTGTGATTGAGAAAAATTATTTTGTACGAAATTGTAAATTAAATTTTAACCAAGTGCTTAGATTAGCTTATAGGCAATTTATTTTCTTTTTTCTTAGCTTTCACTTAAAAAAAAGAATCAAGAGAAGAGAACCCGCCAAAACGTCGCTACTGTCAATGCACTCCAAGTTCTGAACGCTATTCAATTTTTTAATATTATAGGGGAACAAATTGAATTAGCAAAAAGGTTTGGGTTAGAAACACAAAGAAAGGAAAACCTGCAGAACAAAGGCATCAAGAAGATGAGGTGGGAAAATAAAAAACAACAGGCTCACCCTATAATTCACCTATCCGTATACATATAGCAATATACTAGTTTGCTAAATATGGATATACAGAGAAACTAAGATTCGATTTGATGACGAAGTCCAACACGAAAAAGCTTTGGAGAGAGTAGGACCCTCGCTTAAAAAATTATGAATGGAAATTACCAAATTAGGCCTAGTGAAAGAACAGAATTGCATGCATGTACATGTACGACGAGGACTTGGCGGTTATGGTTAGGTGTTATGATTTATCACTTAGAAACCATTAACTAACCAATATTAATTGAAAAAGTACGAGAAGATAATATATGTTTTATATAATATGTAAAATGAAGTTAATTTGAGATTAAAATTAAATTATAGAGAATTAATTAATTTTAAATAATTTTTAATTTAAAATTTAAATTAAATATTAAGATTGTTATTGGTTTTGAAAATAATTACATTACTTTTCTCTCTTATCTCTGTCTCACAATACGGTTTGTCGGTGTTCTATGTCTTTCTTATGGAGTTTTGCTGGTATACTAACGCTACGGTCACCAGTCGCCATCAGAAATCGCACCGACACTGTTCTGACTGGCGCCGTTGCCGCACAAGCCACTGCCAAGGGAGGACGCGCATATTGTGTGGGTCAAACTAACGGCACCGCAGCAACCTGGACATCCAGCGCTTCCGTCGCAGCCGGTGTGTGCCTTCTTCCTGACACCATCCTCACTTCCTCCGATGCGCCTTCACTTTCTCCCATTCCTTCAAGTCTCTTCTCACCGATGATACTACCATGCTCTTCTTCTTCGGATCAAGCATTGTTAGCTTCTTTCATGATTTGACCCATATGCTTCACAACAGTGCCGCTTTTGTCATAACTAGTCCTTCAAAATTATGTTTCACCACAATAATAGTTTCTTCTATTTATTCATCTTCTTCTATTTTAATTGTCAAATTAGGATGGTCATTTTAGTAGGTATGCATATGGTTATTTTATTTTTATGTAGATGATTATTTTGATTGGATTGAGTTTAGTTATATATAATTAAAATATGTTAGATGTTCAATTCATTAGGTATGCAGATAATTATTTTTATTCTTAAGTGAATGGTTATGTTTATTAAGGGTGAGTGGCGTGTAGCGATGATGAAATGTGATGATTATTGATGAAGGTGAGGTGGCCGCTGGTTGAAAAAGAAAAGAGTATTGGAGAATTTCAGATGGTTATTTTTTTAAAATAACTAACTGGATTTTTTAAAAATTTAAAATTTGAAATTGAAGATTTATTATTTCGTGAATAATTTTTATTTTTAATTTATATTGGACTAAATAAGCAGTTCATTGTACACATTATACAAATACTCTATTATTTTCCGGTGAGACTCATATTAATTATTTTCTTATACTAAAATTATTGATCTCTTGCAATTTTTCATAATTTATCCCCTGATTGGGACCCTCTCAGAAAATGAAGGTCATGAAACATTTGATCTTAGCTTGTTATAGCACCACTCTCATCAGGATGAACCGACAAAAAAGCAGTATACGTACGATGCCCGTTATTCATAGGAAAAGAAAATATCTCTAGCTACAACATTATTGAGCTGATGCACAAAATTAAATAAATATTTAGTTAAATTTATTGAAGAATTTTCCTTAAAAAAAAAAATTCATATTTCTGTTGATAAGATATTAATAAATGAGTGGTGGGGGTGGCTTATCTACTTGGTTCATCACTGGATAACGGTGGTACTGCCCTACTAGTATGTTTTTCTTTTTAATGAGATAGGGAATCACAAAGCCAGAATATTCAATACGATGGTATTTGTTAACGGTATTACAAATGTTACTTTCTCATCAGTTGGCGTTGCTCGAATAATAATAATTCAGTATTAGAAAAGAAAAAGTGAGACGGTTGGATGAGTTATGTGAAAAGAATAATAGTTATGAATCTTCAAATTTCTTGTAAGGTAATAAAATAGAAAAGATAGGTATCATGATGAGATTCCGTGCCAATCATGTGGTCCAATGCATAATATCAGGGTATCCTCAATTATGCAACAAATCTTGCTTTCGAGGTTACAGCGGCCCAAAGAATAATAATTGATTGATAATGTCATTATTAAAATCAAATGGCCTAATCCCAAAGCTTACGGATACAATCATATTCACCGCTTTATTTTGCCAACAATGCTGATAGAATCATCATCTGAATACAAACGCCGACTAGGAACTTATCATATTATTAGAGGAATAATTGTTGTTATTTATTATTGGATTAAGATTCCCAACTTAACATACAATCCTAAAAACACCATAAATACTGTTATAGCAAAGTGTTCAATAAATACTGTTCCAAAGAAATGGCTACGTAGCCAACTGCCAATATCTGCAAGTTGATTTGTTCATCTGTATGAAGTAAAAGGGGAAAAGAAAAAGATGGAAAACTAATAAAATATCTTGCATCAATAATGTGTGATACTGTGATTTGATATCATCCATATCTTTTGATTGCCATCTCATACATAACACACATGCACTGTACAAAATTAAGTGGACACATATTGAGCAGATATTATTAGAAACAAGGATAATGTTATGAGACCAGATAAGGTCATAAGGAATATCCACCGCTTGTCCTTGTCCACATGGTGAAAGGGTCACAATACTTTTTAGTATACCTTCTTATAATAGACTATAGCTAATAGTAAGTATACATGACATTCCTATGTACAATAATTGACCATACAATTATTATTATTATTATTATTACCTGCTAAAGACTAAAGAATTAGACCCTTAAATGATTGAAATTGGCGGCCACGTAACTAATAATAATCAGTAGAACTTCTTTTTCCATAATCATGCAGTTTTGCAGAAGGATTATTGGTAACATCAACCTCAAGCCTCAACCATTTCTCGGTTTCAAAGAATTGGCCATAGGAACCTGGTGAGAAACCACTCTTGTATTATTATTATTATTATTATCTTGAGACTGCTTTTGATTTTTGGAACCAGATCTTCCTTTCCTATACTTCCTTCTTGGCTGTGTGGACTGTGGAATAAACACGCCTGTCCCTTTGCTTTGTATTCTCATAGCTTGTTCATAGAACAGAGCAGGATGTGGAGGAGCATGAATTGCTCCAGAGAAAGACTGAAAAAGAAGTAGTTACAAGCTAACATGTTAGAAACAAATAATAATTTATATAACCTCTTTTCAGTATGACATATTTTGGGGTAATTAAAAAGGGTTTGAATTGAAAGTAAACCTGAAGAGAGTCTGCAGGACAAGAAACAAGAGGGTCTTCATCTTCATCCATGATTAAGAGAGAGATTTGCCTGTTCAAGTCTGCAAAGAACAGATCATCATCCAGTTCAACAGCAACCTCCATGTATCTTGTGTGTGATATAAATCTCTCAGTTAGTAATAGTTTGGTATATGGAACCTGTGTTGGGAAGAGTTTGTATCTGGTTCCAACTTTGTTGTTGTCCCACAACTCACGAGATATGAAGGGTTTTATATAGGGTGGGAAATTAAATTAAAAAGGGGTAAGCATGGGAGAGTTGAAATGTTTATGATGGGCATGTGAGTTGGTGGGGCCATAATCACAGTTGGCCAATCTGTCCAAAGAGAATCATGTTAGTGTGTTTGTGTTGGTATGGTGGATGATATTATCCATAGTTGAGGAACAACCCATGTCCAGATATCTAATCCAAGATTGGTTTAATCCTTATTCTTTTAGCTTACTTGGTTGTGGTTTGTGGTTAGTACCCTCTTTATCTATCTCTCCAAAGACAGGAAGTTATGGTTCATGGTATTCAGAGTGCGGCAGAGTTATTTGTTATTTGTCCCAAAGGGTCCTTATCTATCCTGTTTTGTATCTTGTAGCGGTTGCTCATGGTTAAGATTCAACCAGCATGACAAATCTTGTATGTTACGGTCGCTGGATCTTCATGTTGAATCATTTAACATTGAACAACTTGCTGTGGGTCCCAACTAACAAATAGTGTATCAAAAGTATATTGGGACCTTTTTGGAGGGACACTTCAATACATTAATCTTTGATTGCTACTGTACAACACACAACTTGCTAACCCTGACTGTGTTACTCGTCAACACAAGTGTTTGTATCCCAGCAGTCTCAGCTTTTTAGTCAATAAAAATGTTGCCTCTTCATCCTTTTCTACTTGTTTGTGACCATTTCTTGCATGTATAATGTCTGCCTAAGTTATCCTTTTATTCTTATAAGGACACATAAATCATATACGCAATTTTACTAATGCAACTATAATTTCCAACAAAAGAAAAGTCTTGGAACCACGGCGGTTAGAGTTTTCTCCGCATGATCTCAAAGTCACGAGTTTAAAACAAGAAATCAGTTACCGATTTGTACACTAAGTTGTCCTACTTTAATTATATACTTCGGCACTCGAGTAAATAACTATTTTGTCACTCGAAAGATTTTAATTTTTTTTAAATATCTGTTCTATTTGACAAAATAGCTTAATCATTCCAAATAATAGGTTGATGATTAGACCAATTAGTCAACTCAAGAAGATATTTGAGAGTTTTTGGTCAAAAATAAATGTATAAATTTGTTTAGACAAGATCGAAATCTTTTAGATACCAAAATGGCTATTTATTCTCCACACTCCCATCATTGGCATGATTTTATGGAGAAGTAACTCTCTCGATAGGTAATTATTAGTTAATATATCCGAAACGATTATGTAAGCGTGTGATTTGTATTTTGTAGTGAAAGCAGTGTAAAATCATTCCTTGGATAGGGATGAGAAAATAATAGTGAGTAAATGGGTGGTAGCAGAATGTTCAAAGGTATCAATCATGAAAGGGCGGCAAACGATAGTCACATGTGCGCACTTGCCTAGAACAAAATGAATTGACAATCCATCCCAATCTTATCAAGATATTCATATTCAAAGAAAACCACAGCAATTCATTGAGATGAAAAACGGCATTGAGAAGCACTTAATCAACTCTAGATATCCATACTCTAACATAAGCGCATGTGATGGCATAGCTCAACTCTAAAGTTTCACATGGCAGTAACTGTTAGCCTTGCGGCCTTGATTAACAAACATCAGTCAACACGGCATGATATGATATCATATACCTCATACCAAATTACTAAATACTAATAATGCTTACAGTTGCAAAGCCTAAAAAATTTCAAGCACCAAATCATTGTACTACTATTGTACATATGTCTATAACCCCATCAATTCCCTAGAAAACGACACCTTATATTTTTCTCAGATGAGAAAATTTATGGTCGTTTCTGCATGTTGTGCTCGAGTGAGATCTTCCAATACAGGGGAAGGGGAAGCGTGCATGCAGATTCTTTCTAGTACATCATAACCAAAGCTACAGGTGTTATAACAAACAGGGTAAACTATTCCGTAAAGCTCTCCTTGACAACTCCATCAATGGAGCTGTCACAAAAAAAAATTCAAAATCTACTTAAATTAAGAGGTGACATATGAATGGTCATATTTTTTTATATTTTTTTAAGTAAGAATTTTTCTTTTATTTGCTTGAATTTTTTGTATAGATATATTTTTTTATGAGAAATGTTCGAAAGTAAGTAAAATTTATTATTTTTTACTATCATTTTTATCTATCAATCCAATTTTATTGGTTTAATAATTCAATTATATAGTTTTAGTTCACACTTTTAAATATTAACGACAAATAATGACTAAAAATAATAAATTCTATTAACTAAATAATATTATTTTATTTGTCTTTATGTTATTTTGTTAGTTCAACAAAAATTAAATTTTAAATATTTTTATGATAAAAAATTTAATATTATGTCATAATACATCTTTTAGATGAGAAAAGATACGGCAATAGTATATTTTTATGGTGGAAACTCAATAATTTAACTGATTTGACTAAATTTTCATTTAACGGCGAAATCAAAAGCACCTGAGTTTTGGTCATATTTCTATCATGTTTCAACACAAATTTAATAACGGTAACGGAATAAGCCACGAACCATAAATCATTAAATCCCCACCTGATGACCTGAAAACAATAATTTTAAATAAATCTCATAATGATCTCTAAGATTCACATAATTATCCGATTTAGTTCTCGAGATTCTAATTTTCCTATAGTGGTCCCTTAGATAAAGTTCAGGACACCATAGTGGTCCTGTTATCGTTTCCGGTGATGAGTTAGCAGTTGCCAAAATGTTGTCAGTTTTAGTTTGGCGCCCACTTTTGGCAAGTACGACGCCATTCAAGTCAAATTAAGCATGTAAAACGGGTTTGATCAAACACCCTCATTTCACTCGTCTTCTCCACTTTCACCCGTCCTTTTCTTCTTTTTTTTTTCCTCCTCTATTCATTAATGGCGCTGCCGTAAAGTTCCGTTGGTAGGGTTAAAATTCTTGCGTCAGAAAGACATTTGAATCAGGTCTCACTTCGTCGTTTGTCTCCTCCATCATAAGCAAGAGGTTCTTTTTAGTGAAGATAATTTCTTTTTATTCTTTTTTTCCAATGCCTGATGGTTCTTTATTATGTTTATGTTGTGAGTGTAGTTGGTGTTTGCTTTTTTTTTTTTTTTTGTCAATGTGATTCTAGGGTTTGATTAGGTTGGGATTTTATGAGAATGCTCTGTTTAATTAGTTTAAATTTTGAAGTTCTGCATTCTCGCAGAGCAGCCATTGGATCCGATGGAACTCCCCATGTTAGTGCTATCATCTCCTATCATGGTTTCTGAATATCAACATTAATCATCGATGAAGTAAAAAAAGATGATAAAAAAGAAAAAAAATGAGGAGATGAAATGCACAACATAAGCGCTATATTAGGGATTAGGGTTATATATTGAGCTCGGTACCAAATTGGAAATAAATTGGATTTAAGCCATGTCACCGAATAGGAACTACTATGGTGTCCAGAGATGTATCTCTGGGAGACCACTATAAAGAAATTAGGATCTTCGTGAATTTCAGGACCATTACAGAGATTTATTCCAATAATCATTATTCGTGTAGAAACTGGGGGAATGGGAGTAGGGGTGTACCTGACCTTGCGGCCCGATGCCGCTGGTTCCCTGTGATGAACACGTGGCACTTCTTGATTGGGATCTTGACGGGGTGGGGCGCCAGCGGAGGAAACATTAACAAGAGGAGAAAGTAGGGTTCTGCCATCGATTATGGTGGCGAGACCGCCATAGTTCTTGATTGGCACTCACTGATGTCAATAGAATAGAGGTGCTGTGATTGTTGAAGATTCTTGCACGTGTATATATTGTACGGTTGCTAACTCTTAACCAAGCCATTATTAAGTTAACAGGAAAACCCGATTGTTTTTAATAGTATTGCCACAGAAGATTAAAAACAAGCTAATGATGTGAATTTTGTGAAATTGAGACGCATTCAAGAATTTTGGTAATTATACTTTGTCATGTGCTTCCCCCCATCTAATCTATTGATTTATTTGCTGCAAGTAAGTTGTAATCCAAAAACAAAAATTGGGCTTCTTCTGAAGACCAATAATTCCCTATAATGAGCTAAGAGGATTTGTTGTGTTACATGTTCCATCTATGAGAAGCTTGAGATTTTAGTATGAGAGCATAGAGGAGCTCATTCCATGTATCAGGCACACCGGGGAGACACCAGTGGCTGCAATCTTGCCGATGATGAGGCACAGGACCCACAACCGGACCCAGATAATATATTGATGAATGCCCATCTTTTCTCTGACCAGTCATGTGTGTCACATTCAACACACTCAACTTCACACTATTTCTGTTTGCTGATGATAACACAGAATTTGCTATCTTGAACTTGGACCAGTTATCATTAGGCACCAATGACGACCCAATCTCTGGTAGTGTCTCCAAATTACACTTTCCACCGTTTCTCCAATCCCCGCCTCTGTCCAAAACACATCACACCAATTCAGTTTCTAAAGAACACAACTTTATAATTGCAGATGGTGGAAACTCACATGCATGCAATTATCTTTACGTGAAGTTAATATTTAAGAACTGTTAGATGATTTGACAAGTCTGACTAAATTATCATCTAACAGTTCTCAATTATAAACTTCACGTGAAAGTAACTGCATCTTAGTGTTTTGTTTCAAGTGCCAAAACAAACCTGAAATGCACTGGGGCTAAAGTACGAAAGAAAACTTGTGTCTTGCTGGTATTAACTGTATCTTGTATCCAATTCAACACTGTCTCAATGGACCTCTTATATGCATCTTGTACCTGCATTTCCATTTTAACTTGCATGCCTTGTTGGAAATAACATCCTCCTCTTATGGTCTTCTCGTAATTCCACCAGTGCCCTGTGTTAAGAACAAGGATATCGGCATCGTTCCACTTCAAAGAGTTCCAATCCATTTTATCCACTTTCAGTGTTGTCCTAATCTTGGCAGCAGCTCCGGCGGGAGGCCGGCCCTGCAATACCAGAAATGGTGATCTATAATATTCCACCGTGCAGTTATAATCCCTGAATTTGAACACCAAGAAGCCCTTGTGCTTTGTGATTGGGCTGCCATTCACTTCGTAGATTGATTCCTTGTTTTGCACTACAGAAGAGAGCATGCATAAGAGTGACTCCCATTGGTTTCTCCCAATTGAATCACCAGCAAACACTATCCGTTTGTTTCGCAGTTTCTCCAACATCATTGTTGCATTGAATCTGTTGTTCATTAGGAATGCATTAACCAAAGTTTATTTCACTTAATTTTGCATATAGTTCGGATTTCAGAGACAGCAACAATATTACTAATCAAGTGAGTGCATAGCCACTGATCTGATCCATGATTAACTGACATAATCACATAACTATGAGGCCATTGTGTATAGCAGAAATTACTGAAATTCACCAAGATCACATTTCCATTAAAAACAAAATAAACAAATACATTTATTAAAATTTGTTGAAATATTCTTTTTTTTTTTTACATTTGTAATATATAGAGTTAAAAGCACCAAGTACAAGACAAAAGGGTTTGCATCATTTTCCAAAAGGAGGAAAAGACAAAAGTATCACAAATAAGTAACGCGGAAAAGGAAAAGAAAACGACAAATATTTAGGAGTAAAACAGGATGGCCCTTAATTATATTCTTCCACCGTTAGTTAATTGCGTAAGAGAGATTTAACTCTATTGGAGTCCTGCTTACTTCTTACTAATAAGTAATAACGTAGAGCCATCCAAAAGAGACTTTGAGATTATGCTGTGAAAGTTGTCATTTTCACGGGTTTCAAATCCCAGAAGCTTAATGTTACATAAAATTAAAGTCACTGTAGACAACGGCTAGCAATTGCAACCCAACCGTTCTGTCGCTGTCATCAAGTTTCTGACAATTTCTCCTTTTTCTTCTTTTTCTAAATATCATAATTCATTCCAAATTTGAAAACAATCAACAAAAATCATGAGAGGCTACCTGGGCAAGTTGCAACCTTTAGGTTGCCATCTCCACTTGGTGTAAAACAAGTCCCGCCGTCCATTCTCAGAACATCGGAATCCTTTATCGAGAAAGCTGCAATCTTTAGAATGATAGAGAGGGTAGCTCTCATCCCAAACCCAGTTCCCATCAAACAGATCGCAGCCACCACCATTTTCTTGAAGGAATTCAACTCTGCCTTCCCCAGAAACAGAGCCTTTCATCTGCAACCAATTGAACCTCTTGGGCTTATCCATGGGATTGGGACCAAATCTAGCAGCAAAATCTCTGTTATCCAAAAAGAAGCAGCAGCAAATGACAAAGGCAGTGACAAGAACGAAACCAAGAGCACCCAGAGAGGATTCAAACAACCTAAAGCGCTTAACCCTCCTAAAAGCTTCATGAAATTCTTGCTGTGCATGCGATAGGCTCCAAGGGGAAGACATCACAGTTTTGAGAATGCGGGTATTGCGGTAACGGTGGCAGTGACGAGTGATGAGTGATAATGAGACAGAAATGAAAAACGGAAACTTGTAAGAGGAGAAGTGTGGCATGCAAGTAAGAGAAGGCCTTTATGCCCCCACCACAACTCAACAGTTAACAGAAGAAGAATGCTTTGCTTGGTAGGTCAGTTATGTAAATGTAATGAATGAAATGAATACGCCAAAAGAAAGATACATATGGGTGTTGAAGAAGCAAAGGAGAGTTCCACTGCCTTGCAATTATTTCCTACACGAACTGAGACCGGTGGACTTGAAGTAACACAGGATTTTGTGAACGTGGGGTTGAATCCCACTACTCAAATGTGATAAAAACGTGGGGGCAAGGGTGAAAGGGCAAAGAACAACTGCAGAGGACACGTGTCGGTGCTACAATGCATGCGAGTCAGGGAATTGGGCTTCTGATTGGAACGTGTATACACGCGCAAACTCTGTACAACGATGTTGGCTTTAAGTATTAACAGTTAAAACTAAAAAACTACACGGTTTTCTCATTCTCATATGGAGGGTAATTTTTTCGGAATGAGAGGTAAATATTTAATTATTATCGAATTTATAATTTGTATTATATAAAATTTTTTTTATTTGAATAAATGAAGTGGTGAGAGTCAATGTTGATCAATGTTAAGTGTTGACCGGTTGAAGCATTTGAGAGTCACAAATATGCTGTATTTATTTGTAGACGAGGGAGTAGCTTAGGCAGGAAAGGAGAAAATGAGGAGCAAGGTAGTAAAAGCAGAGGTGATTAAGTGAAGGTTCTAGGATGATGCATTTGTCAATTAGTAAAAATGAAATTAAAATTGGAAAAGGATGTCACGTGACGCGAGGATGACTTGTAAATGAAGGAGCAAGAGATTAGGACTCACATGTGGATTGTCTCCTGCAGATCAATTCATGTTATCTGTTTGAAGGACTTGCCACTTCCATGGTTCCACGAACTATCTCCCCCCAATTTAACATTAACAGTATTACTAGAAAATAATCACAGCCGGATCCATGCTATTCACCATTCACTGCAGCGGAGCAGTTATCATTATTGAATACTGGATGAAGGAATCTTAATTCGTACCAAGCACCAACTACAAACCAATTTTTTTTTTTTTTTTGGACCTGGAACTACAAAGCAATTACTCACAATGCTGCATTCATGCATTCTTTTTTTTTTTGGGGAAAACCATACAATTACAATTACCTGTATGTTTTTATGTTGGATTCTTCTTACAAAAATTTCAGATGCTATGGGCCTAATGGGCCCTGGAGTTATAGTCCACTTAGTTTTGGAGCCGGGGGAATAAATTGATTGCTCTTGTGGTCTAGGTTCTAGCACAATGGTAATTCACTTGCTTCGAGAGTAACCAGATGTAGATTCCAAATTTGACGGAAACCAAATAGTGGAGAGAAACTATTGAAGTGTTGTGGATGTATAATGTCATGTGAGTGAATTTGTGATGTAATAATATTTAAGAGTTAAGAATTATCCAATTCATCTGATAAAAAAAGAGATCAGTTTTAGAATTACTTTTTATTTCTAATTGTATTTCTCATTGTAACATGTCAAAAACTAATTTACTACACATGTAAATTTTATTTGAAAATCTATCTGATACGTGCTTCAAATGTTCGTGATATGAAGAGTTCAAGTGTTATTTAGAAGATATTAGTTTACATTTTTAGAATATTTTAATTTAATGTATTTTGATTTTGTTTATTTAATTACTAGATTGGACCTTATGTTTATGGGCTTTAGGGTTTTCTTTGTTTTAACCTAATAAGAGGTTATAAATACCTCCTTAGCTATTGTAGTCGTAGTATAGAATTTTTAGAGGTTTCAAAACTCCTTTTTGGTTTCGTAATGAAACCATGATGTGGACAATTGAGGTTGAGGAGTCCCTCTCTTGTTACATCGGGGGATTGGGTAGAAGGTTGAGGAGTCTCTTTCTTGTTGCGTCAAAAAATTGGGTAGAAAGTAGAGTGATTCTCTTTGTATTCAATTTCAACTTATCTTTTTTTATTTTTATTTCAATTACAATTTATCTTTTTATTTAGTTTGAATCCTTATTTTCTTACGAAAATAAAAGATAAATAAGAAAATAAGAATTCAAACTGAATAAAAAGATACATTGAAATTAAAATAAAAACAAAAAGATAAGTTGAAATTGAGTACAAAGAAAACCCTAAAGCCTATAAACATAAGGCCCAATCTAGTAATTAAATAAACAAAATCAAAATACATTAAATTAAAATATTCTAAAAATGTAAACTAATATCTTCTAAATAACACTTGAACTCTTCATATCACGAACATTTGAAGCACGTATCACTATCATTAGTCAATAAATTACTATATCCATAATAGTTAAAGATGAGTTAGCTAACCCACTACCAACACAAGTTAGTTCAATTTTATGATTATTAGCATGATGTTATTTACTTAATTTTTAATCAATTTTATTCTTCACTGCAGTTTTGAAAGACATTTGTCCTGCCGGTTAATGCTGTTTGAAACCTATAGACATATTGCAAGAGCAACTAATTTGGCGTGATCTTTCTTGAATCATTTCCTTCCCTTCCCATTCTCAGTGTGCATTGGAATTTAGGAAATCTAACAAAGAATAACAAATTAACAACAGAGAGATTATATAAAACAAAAACCAGCCTTATTAGATTGGAAAGAGCGTACTGTATGTACATGTAGATAGAAGAAGAGTAAGTTCTCTATCTTATGAACATGGTTACACCCTTAATACTTCAATTTACATGGGCTTGCAAGTGATACGCTACTGTGTTGCTGCCACAAATGCTGGGCCCTCCACCTTGAAAGTAGCACCCCAGATGTCGTCTTCATTAGCAGGGACAGCAGTGATCTTATTGTTTGGGTTCTCATAAGACCTCAAGCCCCCAACAGCTGTGGAGTAGAAGCATCCTTGAGGAAAAGAAGCAAGAGACTTGCCACAAGCACGTTTAAGCAAATCTGCATCATCAGCGAATGCTACATAGCCATCAGCAGTTATTCCCCAATATAGAGGTGCCTTGCCATCTTGATCCTGTCAAAGTCAAACAAATGCTAATGATGAGTCGTCAGGAACTATTACTAAATAATAAATTTGATATTCCTTTTATGTGCTCCTTGTGTATTTCTACTATAATTAATTATAACAATTGAATCTACATTTACTATGAATGAAAAATTATCTAAGTAACACTAATGGTTGCTTACAGAGGCCACAAAGAGCGTAGAAGTGGATTTGTCAAAAAGAATGAAAGCGAATGCGCCACTGAGATGGGAAACCACGTGATTGGGAGGGTAGGGTGCTCTGTCACGCAAAGCTTTGTAAGCTTCAATCACCAGAACCACTTCATTTGCAGATTTGGCCAGTCCGTACTGTTGCCTCAAGCTCCCCAGATTCTCAAGCACTCCCGAAAACACACAGAATATCTCATCTTTCACGGCGAACGATCTGCCATTTTTTGTGTAAACTTCTCATTCAATGTCAAAAACAGATTATTCTTTTAATTATTAAATCAATAAATAATAAATTAAACTGGGAGGAGGGGAATTAATTTCTTAATAAATAAATAAACTATAATGTTGATTTTTAATTTTTTTTACAGTATCCCTCGATCCAACGGCTAAGAATTAATCCGCTGCAATTCTAAGCTTCACTTAAGGGTGAATTCAGTTATACTTAGAATACAAGGAATATGCGTGGCCTAGTTTATGGGAATCATCGACGACTCAAAAATGGAAAATTACATAAAAAGCACCGTACTTCTCCCTACCTTACCAACCTCTAATTAGATCAAGCGTCTAGCTTTATCTCTTCCAACCGGACTTGTAATAAAAATATATTTTTACAATCTCAAAAATTCAAATACAGAACTCTTTTATTAAAATATTAGATATTTATTATTTTTATGAATTTTATATTTATTATATATCATATTATATACTTAATATATATATATATATATATAGCTAAGATCAGAATACTTAAGCTTGATTTAATAAAATTTTTTATCTTTTAAAAATTGGAGCATTCATATTTAATAAATTAAATTAAAAATAATTTTTAATAAATATAAGTAATAATAAATATATTTAATAAAATAATTTTTAAAATTAAAAAATATTATAATAAATACTAATATAATAATTAAATTTAAATATTAATATAATAATTAATATTTAAGATTATATTAAATTTTTTAATTTTAATAAATATAAATCATCTTTAAAAACTTCTATCTTAAATACTTTAAAAACACACTATTTTCACCTCTTTAACTTTATCAACCCAAGCCTTAAAAATTTCCAAATAGAAAACAAAGATGCGAACGATAGAGTAATTCTAACTTGAATTAGTGATGAACATGTTGAATTATGTATGATGTATGAGCATACTATAAATATAAAGTGGGGATCGGAGGAAAGGAGAGGGTAGTTGTGGAAATTCAGAAAGTAATATGGTGGCATAATAAGAGGAGAAGCATGCAGACAAACCTTGGTCTCCATGGCGACTCTTTGTGGTGGCTATAAGCCAGCTGAACATCATCACCCACCTCCACCGACACCGCCGATCCGTTACTCTCTACGAACCGCTTCACTAGCGTCTCCGCCGTGCTCTTTGGCGACGGAGTTCGGCTTCCCGCCGCTACCAACTCTTCCGGCGCCGACACGATGGAGCTGCTGAACACACCCAACATCTCTTAATTCCTAAATTCAATCTATATATCTATCTCCACACAAATCACAATTTCAAATGAAGTAATAATAGAATGGAATGGAACCAAGTGAGAGTGTGGCTTTCTTTATATAGACCGGCGGAGGGGACCAACCCATTTTCACTGTCTTAATTTAATTATTATTCCATTTAGTTAAAAATGTTTTAAGACTGTTTCATAATAAGAGAATTGAAGTAAAAGTTTTTAGCTTTTTTAATGTATTTAATTTATTGATTTTTTTTAAAAATTATATGTTTATATCAAAAGCATATATTTTTGTGATATTTTTTAGTAAGATTTTTATTCATTTTATTTACTAATTTATTTGTACTAATTATTTAAGCACTTGATTACTACGGAGAATAAATTGGAAAATTAAGAATCAATTTTTTATATTTTTATTCTTAAATAAAATCCACAATATTGGAAACAAAACTAAATTTATATTTGTTTTTGTAAGGGGATGATTGGACATGTGGCGCAAGGAACCCACATAAGGCCATGATTTTTTTGTCACTGGAGCCAGACATCGTAGTGCAATACTGGCATACTGCAATGGACCCCAGTTCACACTAACTTTTACAAAGTTTACTCTGCTTACTTCTCAAAATTATTGTCTGTTTTGTCCAAAAACATATTATTGTCTGTTTTATTTTAATTCATTAAAAATAAAATACATTAATTTTTTAACAAAAGTAAAAAATAAAAGAGGAACGAATTATCAGCAACGACGGAGGATCTGATGCGGAAGTATCTAGAATTTCCTGGAGCCTCCATTTACTTAAGGGGTTTTGTTACCGTTTTTATCATTAAAGGATAGAATAAACGTCTAAATTAATTGTCAAAAAAATTTTAAATTAAACATTTTAATCTTCAACAAATTTATTATTTTAGAAGTTTTGAAAAATTATTTTTCGTCAATCAAATTAATTATTTTATTGCATTCAATTAAATTTTTAATATATGTTTTAGATAAATAAATTTTTAATAAATTTTATTATAAAATAATTAAATTCCAAAAAATATTAATATAAAATAAATTAGCTTTCTTAAAAACGAAGATAAAATAAATAATATGTTCAATAAGAGTAAAGGTTTATTTGGAAAGTCTTAAAAATAATTTTTTTGAGTTTTTGATTTATGAAAAGTAGTAATATTAATGTCTGGTACAATTTTTAAAATCAAATCGTAATTTTTTAAGAAGCTATTTAAAAACTTATAGAAAAGTTAAAAAAAATAACTTCTCTCATAATACTATTACTTTTTTATCATATTTCTATAAAATAAGTATTTTTAGAGCTAAACACTCAAACACAAAATAACTTATATGAGTTATTTTTAATATAGCCATTTATTATTTAAATTATTTTGTCAAAAAAAACTTAATTAAGCTGTTTACCCAAATTGAATCTAATTCTTAAAGACTTCTAAAGTATAAAATTTATTGGAATCAAATTGTTTTATCTAAAATTTTTGAAGACTAATTTAAATGTTTAATCTAAAATATAAATTTTTAAAAGTTATAATTATTGTTATTTTTAATTTAATTTAGCAAACATAAATAAAAGAACAAATATAAATATTTATTAATATACAATGCTATATTAATTCTTTAAATTTTAATAAATATAAATTAATTTTAAAAAAATGCTTCTTTGAATATATTAAAAAAATTATAATTTTTAAGAATTACAAATATAAATATATGACTTTTTAATTTATTAAATACAAGATGAGGTTCTTCTCTAAAAAAAATTTACCAATTAAGTTAAGTCGCATCACTCACTGTTCCTTACTTTATGTAGAGGTGTTCTCGGTGGGTTTTAAATCAGTTTTAAGTTAAATTCATTCGATTCAAAATACTAATTTTATTTGTAATACAGTTTGGATTAGATTTTTTTTTAGACATTTTGATTTAATTTAATCAATTTCAATCGATTTGGATTAGATTGAAATTACAATTTTATAAATAAAAATAAATATAAATATATCCAGTCTCAATATTAAATCAATCAATAATAGCACAATAAGTTTTAATAATATATTGAAAAATCAACAATAACATAATAATAAAAATAAAATTATTAGTTGGTTAAAATAAATAAATAAATAAATCTCTTTTTAAATTTGTAAAATAATCACTAAATAATAATATATAAATAAAATAAAATTATTAATAAATTAAATATATTATAAATAAAATTTTAAATATAATAATAAAAGAATATTTTTTTTTTGAAAGAGAAGCTCAACACAACAAGTGGAGCATGTATGATAACAGCATAGGAATCAAAAACTAAAAACAAACAAGCAAACAAAGTTAAATATCCCTTTTGTCATCTCCGGCATTGCCATCAACAACAGAAAGGGTCTGCACCTATCCACTCCTTGTAATTCAGAAAGGACATGTTGATAATCTCCTCAACTCCTTTTCCTTTGTTTTGAAAGATCCTCCGGTTTCGTTCCAACCATATGTTCCAAATAATCGCACAAAAGCACACCATCCATCTCTTGCACTCCTCTTTTCTATTTGAGATCTCAGTCCAACTTTGGAAGTGCTCCTTTACCGCACCCGAACAAGTCCATTGCACACCAACATATGATAACCATGCACACCACACCTGCCATGAAAAGCTACAACCAAGAAACAAGTGATGGCCACATTCAACACTACTGTTACATAAAACACATAAATTATCTTGGTGAATGACCCCAAACCGACTAAGTCTCTCCTTCGTATTGACCTTGCCAATAAGTACAAACCAGACAAACAACTCCACTCTAGGCGCGACAAGACCTTTCCAGATAGTCCTAGTAAAGCTGTAACTTAATATATCCTCCGGAACCGTTTCCACCTGCAGCACCTGCACAAATGAGTTTGTAGAGAAAATTCCTTGTTTATCATATTTCCAGACAATTCTATCCTCTCTTTCAGATTCAAGTTTCACCAGCCTCAGAGTATGGTGAAGCTAGTTCACTAGATCCATCTCTCATTGGAATAGTTCTCTCCTCCACTGGAAATTTTATTCCCACACTAACCCATCCCAAAACCCACAATCCCCTATCACCGATCTTATTTGGTTTGAAACTAAGAAAAGCCTTGGAAAACGCTCTTTCAAGGAACCTCCATGAATCCAGACATCCTCCCAAAACCGAGTTCGTCTCCCATCACCCACCTCCATAGACAAACCAGTAATCATCTTCTGCTTGATTTCTTGATTCTTGAACTGTATCTGACAAATATCCTTCCATGGACCCCCTCGAATAGGCAATTTCTGTGATGACAAGAGCTCATTTGGATTCAGGTTGTTACAGAAACAGACCACCTTTTTCCACAATGGACACTCCTCTTTAGAAAATCGCCACCACCACTTAAACAGAAGAGCAGTGTTTCGTATCAAAGCATCCCCAACTCCCAAACCTCCCAACTTTTTCGGTGCTTGAACCACTTTCCACTTAACCAAAGCCATACCATTCCTCCCATCCTCTTAACTCCATAGAAATCTCCTTTGCAAGAAAATCAGTTTCTCTGCTACAGTCTTTGGCATCTTATACAAACTCAAATAATAAATCGGGAGGCTATTCAACGCAGATTTGATAAGTACCAGCTTACCAGCCTTATTGAGTAACTTGGCCTTCCAGATGTTGAGCTTCTCCTCCACTTTGTCTATTACTGGCTTCCACGTATTAACCATCCTTGGGTTTGCTCCTAGCGAGATGCCTAGATATTTATCTGGAAGAGTGGCTTTCATACAGCCCAACACGCTGCACATACGTTGTACCCACCGCTCATCACAATTGATAGGAATCAGGCTAGATTTATCAAAGTTGATACTTAAACCTGACATCAACTCAAAGCACCGAAGCAGCCTTCTATAATTCTTGATCGTTTCTTCCTCCGGAGGGCAGAATAAAATAGTATCATCTGCAAACTGGAGATGCGACAGCTCAATATGATCTCTCCCCACCACCAACGGTGATATGCGACCGTTTCTAACAGCCTCTCCAATCATCCGATGTAGGACATCAACAACAAGTACAAACAAAAATGGGGACAGAGGATCCCCTTGTCGCAGGCCCCTTTCCATCTTAAAAGGCTTGGACGGCGAACCATTTATCAATACTGACATAGAGCACGTGCTGACACACTCCATAATCCACCCCCTCCATTTTCGACCAAAGCCCATCTTCTGCAATACAAGGTCTACAAAACTCCACCTGACTCTGTCATAGGCTTTCCGGAAGTCTAGTTTTATTATTGCCACTTCCTTCCTTCTCTGTTTGATCCAGTGAACCGTTTCACATGCGATAAGAGCCCCATCATGAATCTTCCGACCCTTGACAAACGCACTATGCGTCTCGCCTACTAATCCTGGCATAACATCTCTCATTCTCCTAACCAGCACCTTTGATATTACCTTATATACACACCCCACCATGCTAATCGGACGCAAATCTTTGATTTCCTTAGCACCAGTAAACTTAGGGGCCAGCGCCACCCATGTGACATTAGCATCAGGCGGCAACCTGGAAGATTGGAAAAAGCCCAGTACCGCAGCCATGAAATCCGAACCGATATCACTCCAACATTTCTTTATGAAGTTCATGTTGCAGCCGTCACTTCCTGGGGCCTTGGATGAATCACAATCCCACACTGCCTCTTTCACCTCCTCAAGTGTCGGTAGCATCTCTAAAGCAAGAGCATCCTCCTCACTAATCCTTACCACCAGTCCATCTCTGAAACCCACCATAGGAGACCTCTCTTGATGATATAAGCCCTTATAAAACTCCCTGATGGCAATCTTAATCCTCGTTTGATTCCTTATCAACCTTCCATTAATAACCAGAGTGTCAATCCTATTATTTCTCCTTCTCGCAGAAGCCAAATTGTGGAAATATCTCGTGTTTTTATCCATGTTCTTCACATGCCTCGACCTCGACATCTGCTTCCAATGTAGTTCTTTCCTCACGTATAATTTCTCGCAGCAAGTAACTAGCGCCTTCCGTCTTGCTTCCACCGTCCCATCATAATTTTCATTACTGACCATGTCATCAATCTTCCTGATCTCTTCCTCAAACTTCATAATTTTCTTGTCCATATCACCAAAGTTGTCCCTATGCCATCTTCCCAAAGGAATCGTCAACGCCTTCAGTTTATCGGTGAATTGTACCTCTCCTAACCCTCTCCATTCCTCCTTGACCATTCTTAAAAACCCTTCATGTGTAAACCACGAATCTAGACTTCGGAACGGTCTCGGTCCGTCTCTTAGCCTCTTTTCTTTCACTATAATAGGGCAGTGATCTGACAAACCCCTTGGACCACCCATCAGGCGAGTCTCTGGAAATGCCTCCAGCCATTCTACGCTAACCAAAGCTCTGTCGATACGGCTACAAGACTGTCCTCTGAACCAAGTAAACTTACGATCTGTAATCGGCAAGTCCACCAAACCCATGTCATTTATCCAATTCTTAAAGTCTTGCACCGATAAAGGTAAACTATCTGAGCCTCGCCTTTCTTCCACCTGTGTAATCTCGTTAAAGTCTCCCAAGAAGCAACAGGCACCTGGGCACAAGCCAGCCATGTAGCTCAACTCCTCCCACACAACAAGTTTCTCATCTCTAGTATGAGCACCATAAATCAAGAAAACAGCACAATTAATAGAATTCTCCAACAGTATCCCTTCAACACACAACCATCGCTCACCTTTATAGCAATTTCTCATTTTAAAGAAACCATCATCCCAAATTAACAACAACCCGCCAGATGCACCGTCAGATCCCACATACTCCCTCCCCGCACAACCATTCTCCCAGATTTTCATAACATCAAACTTTGTCACTAACTGTCTTTTAGTCTCTACCAAACCTAGCATATTCAACCTATGCCTCCTCTTAAGTTCTTTTACCATTCTCATCTTCCCATCACCCCTTAACCCCCTAACATTCCAAGAGCTAATGATCATTTTAAATTATTATTACACACCTTTTTATGATTTTTGGGTCTGCTCCGTCTTGCTTTAGCCTTCTGTTTTGCCACTCTTTTTTTTTTGTGCAATTTCTTCATTCTGTTCTTGCAGGATAGCCATAATGTCATCTTCTTCATTGATCAGCATTGCTCCTGATTCTTTTGCTAACTCCCAGGTCTTTTGGTTTTCCAGCCGTTCCTCATCCAGATTTCCACCATCACTGCTAGTGTCCTTTCCATCATTGTCATTTCCTTGTTCCCCTTTATCGTTGTCTCTGTCACTGTTTCCCTCCTCCACATTTTGAGTCATCAAATTTTGTTCACTGGATGGACCAATTCCCCGGCTTGCCTTCACATTCGCACGACCAACAGTTTGCTCATCGGCATCTTTACTGTGGGCTTCATCAGCCTCTATATCCTCGAGACCGTGCCTGTCCCCTTGAGCCTCATTGAATGGCGACACAGCCCCCTCCACCGTTCCAGTCTGATTCTCCCTCCTATAATCCTCCACCGCCACCGAATCAGCTTCTATTCCAGCCTTCCCCGCACCAGCAGCGGTGCCTGTCCCCGATGCACTATCAGCGGGCCTTCGGACTGCGTCACCGTCAGTCAGCCTACACCTCAGGTTCTCTCCACCGTTGGCCGCATCATAGCCGTCGTCTTCCTCTCGGTTGACACCGTTGCAGCGTTCCGGTTCCACATACCTCGACCTGCACCAGTGGCGCCATGCTTCATCCCCTGCACGGTGCACGACTCGGCAAACTCCGCCCTCTTCCTCACCGAAATTGTTGCCACGAACCTCCAATTTGCACGGTCTCAGTAACAGCAATGAAGGCGGCCCGCCCTCAACTCTCTTCCGTTGGTTAAACCCGACCCGGCCCACATGCGCATAGTCCAGCCTAGGGCAGCATGAAACGGAGCTTCTGTTTCCATTAGGTAAAGAGCTTGGGCCTTGGTCCAGCAATCTATTTTTGAAGCTATAAGCATTTGTGGCCCTATTAGTAACCCCCATGCACTTTCCAACATTTTTCTCTCTCATCAGCCCATTATGATTACAGCTATAGCACCATGGGATGGTAAGTTCCGAGTCCCCCTCATTACTCTCTTCCAATCCCACAAAATCTGCCACTCCTTCATAATCACCATTAATTTGCTTATTCGTTACCAATTCTCTTTGATTGAGCTTTAAATTTTCATTACTCCATTCGTTTAAACTTTTTTCTGAAATTACTATTCTGTCCTCGTCTTCAAACCCCTGTCGCAGCCCCTCCGTAACTATTAACGCTGCTTGATCTCCGTCTCCGATCAAATTTATAGGACTAGTCCCCGTTGTAACATCAGCATCAGAAGTTCCTGTTTGATTATTTTCGTGAACGCAATCCATTGCTTCAGCTGCCCTTTTTTCCAAATTACATTGCAAGCTATAGACCTCCTGTCCCACCTCTTTTACTAAGATGTCGAATCCGCTTGTACCTAATGTGATATGAACCCACTTATTGATCTCATCCATAGCACAAGTATCAATTAGTATACGGCCAACACTAAAAGAGGCGCACGCTTCCGTCCCCTTATCACAGCCAACCATCTCTCCCCATTGACTGCGTATCTTCGTGAAGGTTTCCACTGTCCAAACATCTAACGGGACCCTGTAGCACTCTAGCCATACTCTTCGGGATTCACTTCTCTCCGTTTCGTCCCACCTCCAAACATTATGGAATATCTGTAGTAGGCTATTCATTTTAAACGTGTATGTCTCTTCAGCATTCAAAAGGCTGTCAAAAGTCAACAGGACTTTATATGCTCCCATCTCACGTACCTGAATTATTTGTGAAAAATTCTTCACAACCATATCCTGTAGAGAGCTAAAGTCAATAGCCGATGTTGTTCCACCTATTAGGCTCTTTTGTAACCACTCTAAGTTTTCTTTCACCATAGTCACTTCCAATTTCTTCGTCCACCCATTCCCATGTGGATCTTGGATCTTCTTTTCTTTTCTCATATCCTTAGAACTACTAGCTGGAGGGACTGGGACATCCTCACATTCTTGTTGCGGCTGGCGTGCACTTTCATTTTGAACGTCACCTCCTTCCTGTATCTTCTTTGTGGTATTAGCAACTGATAGTCTCCTGTATTTTGCTTCTCCAACAAACACAATCTTACCTCTCAGTCTCATACGATTCATCTCAGTTACGGCCTTCAAAGCTCCTCCCCTCGTAGTGTATCGTATGAACGCAAAAATGTATAAACTCCCGTTTTTTTGCTTACGAGATAGGTATATGTCGTTTATGCGTCCAGTCCAACTGAATATCTCGAACAACTCTCTCTTTGAAATGTCCTCTGGAAGGTTATCCAAGAAAATCGAGAATGACTCCTTCTCCAACCGATGATACTCTTCTCGGTTCCAAACTCTAGGATCTTTGATCTGATTCCTAAAACTACCCCTCTCTGTGTTCCCCCCTCCCTCCCCCCCCCACTCTCATCTCTCTCATCTATCTACTTTGTCCCCTTTCGAAACAAGCACCAAATGAGACTTTTTGCAAAAAATATTTAATATTATTATTATTATTATTATTATTATTATTATTATTATTATTATTATTATTATTATTATTATACTGTTTAGATTAGATGAATTTCGTTTTAAAAAAGAGATCCAAAATTCAATCCAATATAGATATGATTTACCAAAAATAAAATTCAATCAAGTCTAAACTCTAAATTAATAGAGTTTTATCAAATTTTTATTTATAACGATTTGAAGTTAAAAATCGCTAGTTTACACCAAAATAATCATCCACACCACGTAGAAGTTAGAACGCAATTATTATTGCTTCTCTAGTGCACAACAACGAATAAATTATGCTAAATGAAATTATTATGTGTTTGTTTGGGTGTCATTATTTTGATAAAAAAAAGATTTTTTTAATAAAAAATATATTTTTTTATTTTTTAGTGTATTTAGTAAATTTTTAGTAATAAAAATAAAAACACTAAAAAAATAAAAAATATTTTTTTTGAGAAGTGATAATTTACATCTTTTTTTAAAAGATCTTTTTTCTTAAAAAAAGATGTTTTTTATATAATAAATAAATAAAAAAATATTTTTATATCGTTATACTTAAATATTAATTGAAAAATAAAAAAAAAATTTGTATGAAATATTTAAACATAAAATTTTTTTAAAAAAATAACACAAAAAATTTTTTTTTTTTTTAAAAACACAACAAGACTATATATGTATAGAGTTATTAAGATAACTGTCAAATGTAACTTGCTTCTAATTATTAATTGTACATGAAATCAATTCTTCAAACACACGCGATCTTTGTTAGAAATCCTCGTGGGAGTAGGCCATCTAAAACGATTGATTTTAATTTTCTTGTAAGGTATATGTATGTTAACAATAAAAAAAAAATTAGAATTGATGAGATGAATTTAATTAATTTCTCAATTGGGAAAATCGCAGCCTTTGTTTTCTTTCATGAAGGAAAAGACGGCTCAAACATGGTATATATTAACAATCAAAACCATGGGTCGACCTTTTGGATTTCTATGGGTAGTATAATATGCAACTTGGATATAAATTACAAGAAGAACACGTCCGATGCTTGTAGGTTTATAATTTATTTGCTAAGTACCAACAATTTTTTCATCTCTACTATTCAGCGGAACTCACAAATTTGTCCTGTTTCTTCTGCACAATTATATATGATATTTATAATAATAAAATTTTTGTCACACGCTCAAGTTTAAATTTTAAAACAAAAATTTGAGCAATTTAATAATTTTTATCATGTTTGAGATGATTATCATTTTTAACGAAATTTTTGCTTTTCATTTGGCATTTTTTGTTTTTGATATTAAAGTAGTAATTGTATTTTTTTGAAATGTGGATTGATTGGGTGTTATTTTTAAATATAAAACCGTTTAATTAGAGAAATAAAAATTAGATCATCCGATATGTGAGAGGTACATAAATCGGACCGTACGATTTGTGAGAAGTACAAAAATTAAAATGAGAGATTTTTGTTAAAACAATTAAAAAATTTGAGATACAGAAATCAGACCTTTCAATTTATGTATTTTCTATACTTTTAAAAAATACCGAAAATTATAATATTAGAATATATTACTATTTTTACTTTCATAAAAAAAATTAAAAAGCTTCATTCGGTAACAAAATGTACGAGAGATTTTCTAAACGGCAAGGTTTGTTATTTCTTAATTCGGTAAAATGACGAAAATAGGTTTCTTCTTTAGTCTTGACTTAAATATATTGTTTTAAAAATCAACTTGATTAGTTGAGTACCTAGTTCTTTTGTCTCATTAAGTAAGTGTCGAAATTAAGATTTGACTTGTGCATATAATTATAATAACACACAAAATTAACCACTAGTATAAAATATACATTAAAATATAAAATATATATTAAAATTAAAATAAGTTAAACAATATATGTGTTTATATATAAATACATAATAGCTGATTTTGATAACTAATTTTAATGTATAAATAATATTTTTGTAATTATAATCTATTAGGCATTTAGATGTGCAGTAGATTAATTAGTCCTTAATTTTTATAGAGCCGGAAGATATCGTGAGAAATTAAAATGTCAAATTTATTGGCTAATAACAAATTTTTAAATAAAAATTTAGATTTACAATAAATTAATTTTTGAGATATTGAATTATCGTGAATCGATAAAAATTCAAATATATACCAAGTTTATGAGTCCATATTTGGTTTTATTTTTTCTTATAATTAAAGTTTTCAATTATATTTTTCAATAAAAATAAATATGTAATAACTTAGTAAAATAAATAAATAAAATATTGTTCTTCACTTAAAATTTTAGAAGATTTCGATAATATTTTTAGCTTGGTAAGAAAATATGTTGTTAAAATTTAGCAACTACAATAAGTAACCATTCTTTCCATGTTAGATTACGGTAGATATGTGCAGAACTTATTCAGGAAAACAAATATTTGCTGTTGGAGAATACCTACTCGATGATAATTATGAATTGGTGTTTTTATTGTGTAAGTTTATATGTGCAGGATCAATCTTGATGGTAGTGGTAGATGCACTAGAAATTCTAATTCAGTGCATGTTGGAAGAAGTATTATGCATGACTACTGGATTTCTTGATTTTCAAAATAAGAGAACTACATTTTTTTAAGTGGCAATTAGGATAATTAAAAGTTCAATGAAAGCTCAATTTAGAAAAAAAAAATAAATTCAACAATTTTATTCAATAGGTTAGACCATTTTAATTTAAAAAAGCTAATCTAAATTTTTTTTTTCATCTAAAAATGCAAAGATATTGCAAGATCAAAAAAGAATTCTAAAATTGTTAGAAGTGAATAAGGGTGGTTTTTTTTGTATATGATAAAAAATAATAAAATTTTAATTCACATTAATTCTAATGGCAATAATACGAAAAAATTATTATGTAATTAGTGATTGGTGTTTTAATTTAGTGTATATAAAAAATAGATAAAAATAAAAACTAATAATAAATATGTGTCATATTGTCATGTATATTTTTTTTTTTGTTTTTATTTTTGCTATTCATCCCAAAACTCTCTCCCTTTTTATTGGGGTCCATAACTTATTCTAACAATTATAAAAAAAATAATAAATAATAATTATTCTATAATTTAGTTTTTAACACCATAGATATGGTGGAGTTTGTCCTTTTCGCTCTATGCTTATTTTTCTTCTTTTGAACATTAGAATTGAAAATTTTAGCTCTAAAACAATAAAATGAAATGGCACCTTAGTTAATGTTAAATTGATGCGTTCATATAATAATTAAAAAAGACGTCTTTATTATATACATATAAAACTTCTCGTTGTTGTTATTCTTGTTATTGTTGTTGTTATTAGTCAGTTGCTTTGTTGATACTGATGTTTTTTTTCGTGAAATTTGATAAAATTTTTAAAAATATCTCTAAGTTTTATTTTATTTTAATTTTATTTTAAAAATTTTCAATTTACATTAAATATATATTTGACAGTTAATTTTTTAAAAAATTTAAAACCAATTTAACAACAATTTCATAAGAATAATACTCAATACAAGCAAATCAAGCTTAATTTTCATGCATTATTATTAGATTGATCTTAAATTTTTTAGAAATTTAGCCGTCGATGATATATTTGATGCAAATTAAAAATTTTTGGGATAAAATTGAAATAAAATAAAACTTGAAAACATTTTTAAAACTTTTGCTAAATTTTAAAGACAAAAAATATAATTTACCCAATAATTTTTATTCCTAAACTGAGTATAGAAGTAACAAATTGGTTTTATATAACTTTATTTAACAGTAAATACGTGTGATGGTGAGTGTATATATAGAGTTAAACCCTAAAATAGTCTCTCAAATTGGCATTGTGCACTAAAATCGTTTTTGAAATTTCAATTACATCAATTATATTTTTAAAATTGACAAAAATATCTCACATTAGTCCCTGACCAATTTTTCATTAACGACGTGATGACATAATTTGATAACGTAGGCTGTTAGTGACATGTGTCACTCCATGATTTAGCCACGTGTAATGATATGATGATATGTTGATCAGTGACACGTGGCACGCTGATGTGGATAGTTGTGCCACATGTCACAATGCTATTTGGCCATGTGTCGCAATAGTATTCTTCCACGTGTCATCCATTATGTCATCATTATAAATGCATTAAATTAGTCTCTCACTTTGCATTAATTGATTCATTTTAGTCCCTAAAATTGAATGTCGTACACCAAACTAGTTTATTCACCAGTTTTTTTTCTATTTTTCTAAAAATTTAAAATTTTCAATATCTTAGATGCACTAATTTTAATTCTATTTTTTCATATATCGTTTAAATACAAGTATTTTTATAAAAAATTTTAAGATTTTAGTTTTAATTATATAATTTTTTCTATAATAATTTAACATTAGTAAATTTTGTAATATATAAGTATGTTATTATAAAAAAAGAATTATATGATTGATTAGATATATTTTTTTATTTAAAAAATGTGTTTTTAACAAGAAATCAATAATTAAAATACACATTTTTTTTCAAGTTCTTATGAAATGCACGTTTCTATTGTGTGTAAATGGGTTAGACTGAAGCAGGGACGGATGTATTCATTGGGGTGTGGGGGCAACTGCCCCTAGTGAAATTTCAAAAATGACTTAGTGGTTCTTAGTGAAATGTCTTAATTGTCCCAGTATATAATTAATTTTGACCCCAGGGCCAGACCCTACCCCAAACTAAATCCCTAACCCTTCTTTTTCCCCAATCTTCTTCATCTGCTCTAGCCCTCCCTCCAGGCTCCAGCCTTCGCAATCCGCACTAAGAGGCTAAGAGCCATTAGTTCATTACTGGCTTGCTGTTGCCGTGCAGCGTGCCACCACTCCGCGTTTCAGACAGTGTCACGGTTCTCTCCTCGCTGACGTCTCCAGAGTTCAAAGTCACTGCTGCTGTGCCGCGTCTCCGCATCCCCTTCTGGCTTCTGCCTTGTGTTCTTCTTCGAATACTGCGACTCTGATCTGCGTTCCTCTTCTCTCTTGGATTTTCACTCTTCAGACTTCAACAGAGAACGTCTACCTTTCGTCTTTGTCCTGCTGCCGCTGAACGCCGCACGCCCGCACCGCTACTGCCTATTGGGTTCTGCATTTTTGCTTCCTAGTTTCTAGAGTTCAACTGTTCAGATTCAGTCTTGGATTATTCTATTTCTTGGTACATTCATGAATCATGATTCAACGATCTGCAATTCTGTTTATTCACTTATTTGCTAATTGGATTAATTTGTTTGATAATTGATTTAGTTGGTTTGTTAATTGTGAATTTGTGATTGAATTTGTTCTGATGTAATTGCAACTTTGCAAGTTTAGTTTGATTAATTTGTTTGTTAATTCACTTATTCACTTCTTGGATTAATTTGTTTGTTAATTTGTGAATTGTGATTGAATTTTATTCACTTACACTGTACTCCTTTTTTTCTTCTTTGATATATAAAAATTGCGTCTTTTCTACTTGCTTAAGATGGGAAAAAATGGAGACTAATATCTGATATATAAAGACTCATTATATGGTATTGTTTATATGAGCTTTGAAATAAGTTTATATAGTATTGTTTAAATTTCATTACAGGACCTTTTATATGCTCAATTTCTGTTTCTGGAGTCTGGACTACTATTTATTAATGTTGAACAATGACTCAATGAGTAATATTACCTCATTGACTTATAGGCTTATATTACCTCAATGAGTAATAAATAGTTTATATGCTCAATTTATAGGCTTATAGCAATTCTGTCTCATCATCAGGTGTGCATCAGCACCACAAGAGTTTAGAATGGATTGGGATATTAGTTGTTGTTTTTGTTGAAAATTTATTTAAATGACATATGTATATCAATTTTGTATTTATAATTTTTAATTTGTGTAGAATTGTGAACTTTTTTATTAATTAATTAAGTTGAGATATTCTATCAAGTAGTTGATAGACAACTTCAAGAACTCAATAATTGTTTTACAGAGGTGAATACTGAATTGCTTCTTTGTATAGTTTGTTTGAATCCAAGACACTCATTTTTTGCATTTGATAAGGAGAATTTGATCCAGTTAGCTCAATTTTATCCATTAGAATTTTCTTCCACTCAACTTTTGGCACTTGACAGTCAACTTGAGAACTTCATACTAGATGTGCGTTCTGATGATCAATTCTCGGACTTAAATGAAATTGGTGCTCTTTCTCAGAAGTTGGTTGAGACTCGAAAGAATATTGTTTATCCATTAGTGTTTCTTCTTTTAAAGTTAGCTTTAGTTTTGCCTGTAGCAACTGCATCAGTTGAAAGAACTTTTTCTACTATGAATATCATAAAGAGTCGACTTCGTAACTGTATGGGAGATGAATTTTTAAATGATTATTTAGTGACATACATAGAAAGAGAGACATTTGATTGTATTGACAATGAAAAGATTATTCAATCTTTTCAAAATATGAAACCTAGAAGAATGGAATTTTAAATTATTTGTTATTATTTTGAATTATTATTTTATTATTTTGCCCCCACTAAAAAAATTTTCTGGATCCGTCACTGGACTGAAGGCACTTCAAGCACCTTCACTACCATCTCCGACCTCTTCAGTCTAGACGAAAGAGGTTGGAGATGGTGGTAGGGTGTTTGAAATATCTTCACGTCAACTCCAAGACGGCGGTTACAGTATGCGCAAGAGAAAAAATATTTTATAAAATCACTTGTATTTAAATAACATGTGAAAAATAGAATTGAAATTAATGGATTCAAAGATATTGAGAATTTTGAATTTATAGAAAAAAGTAGAAAAATTAGTGAAGTGACTAGTTTGGTGCACGACATTTAATTTAGGGACTAAAATAAGTCACTTAATGCAAAGTGAGGAACTAATTTAGTGCATCTACAATGATGACATAATAGATGACACATGGACAAATATTGTTGCGACATGTGGCACAAACAGACACGTGGCCAAATAGCACTGTGACACGTGGCACGACCATCCACGTTATCATGTCACGTGTCACTGGTCAACACATAATCATACCATTACACGTGACTAAATCATAGAGTGACACATGCCACTAACAGCCCACGTCATCAAACTATGTCATTACGTCGTTAATGAAAAATGGGTTAGGAACTAACGTAATGTATTTTTGTCGATCTTAGGAACGTAATTAATGTAATTGAAATCTCAAAAACGATTTTAGTGCACGATATTAATTTTAGAGACCATTTTAGAGTTTACTTTTATATATATATATATATATATATATATATATATATATATATATACACACGTAGTTATGTACAGTATATATGTTGTAATATTTTCTGGGGAAGTGTCAAGGTTGGCTTGATTATAATGCGTCCAATTCGAATCTCATGTACGCGTAGAGTGTGGTAGATGCCTACATGGTAAGATCTCTCAGTTGCGTAGGTGCAGCGTCTCTTCTCCATTTCCACGCTCGATGATGAATAATGAATCTGCAATGTGTTTGTTTTAATGAAGTACTATTTTTTATATTTTTATAATAATAAAATGAAATATTTTCTTAGATTCTTTGAGAATCTAGTTTTATTGAATAAGACTAATAATATTGGATTAAAAAAAGTAAGAATCTGACGTGGAAGTGATTCTTTTAGGATAATGCACTAATCTTTTATAATGCTTTAGCTTCAGAGGGGTTGTTTCTTCCTCGTGAAGCTGAAGCTGACGCCCACAGTTTTCACAAATGGCCCACAGATTAAACCTTAAGGAGTTTAATCTTTAATCAAGTTTGGTTGCTGTCTCTGGTGTATTCATTAATTTGATTCATCATACAGCTCGTTGTATTCTTATATTTCGGAGCGACAGTCATAAGAGATTGTCATTAACAACGAACCTAAAAATAAAATAACAGAGTCTTTAAATAAGGGATAAGTATTGTTTTGGTTCCTAAAATTTAGAATCGAAATCAAAATCAAAATTATTTCTCATATAATTTTTTATTTAGAATCGTCCTAAACATTTTATTTTGTATTAAAATCGTCTTTTTTAAATTACCAAATTATTCCTATTTTAATATAAAAATTATAAAATTTAAAAAAAAATAAAAAGAGAACATATTGGGAGGTGGGGAGAGAAAGAAAAAGGGTACACAAAGGGAGGAGGGAAAAGGGAAAAAGGGAAAGGAAGAGGGGAAATGGGGAAGGGGAAGGGGAAGGGGAAGAGGGGAGGGGAGACGGAAGCGGCGGCAACACAGTGACCACTCACCACCACCGTTGCGTCTTCTCCATCTTCATGGGCTCCCTCTCTCTGTCTGTCTCTCTCTCTCTCTCTCTCTTCGGCGGCAACGCGACGACCTCCACCTCACGGCGGGACGAGGCCGAGCGGCGGCTGGGCGCGACGCATTCCTCACCTCGACGGCGACGCGTGTAACGGCGACGACTCCTCCCCCTTGGTCACTGGCTCGCGTCCCTCTCTCCCTCTCTCCTGAGTGCGACACAATGGCGACGGCGACACGTGTGACAGCGGCGACTCCTCCTCTCTTGGTCACTGGCTCGCCGGCACCCCTTCTTCTCCCTCTCTTTTCTGCTTCTACTTGAGCTTCTGCTTCTGCTTCTTCTGCTTCTGTGTCTTCTTCTGCTTCTACTTCTGTCTTTGCTTCTAATTCTAATTTTGATTTGTTATTTTATGATTTCATTGTTGTTGTGTGTTGATTTTGTTGTTGAATTTGATGTTTAATCTGATTTGGTGTTCTTGAATCTGATTTGGTGTATTTGGTAGTGGTAAAGATGCTAATGGTGGTGGTAAAGGTGCTGGTGGTGGTGGAGGGTATTTTTGTCCATAAAAAGTTAAAAGGACGGTTTTAAAATACGAAATAAAACATTTAAGACGATTCTAAATAAAAAATTACGCGAGGGACGATTTCAATTCCGACCCTAAATTTTAGGGACTAAAACAATACTTATCCCTTTAAATAACGAAGCAAATAAAAGCTAAGGAAGGGACCAACTGACCAAATTTAGGATAATAACAAAGAATTTAATTTTGATACATTGGTAGTATTAAGTAGTTTTATACGTGCATCCAATTATATAACGTCACATTAATAAAAATAATTATCTTTTATATTGATCACGTGAATGGTCATTCAAAGCAACGGATGTGATTGCACGATGTGTAAAATATTTTATCAAGGTTTTAAAAACCGGATCAATTATCGAACCGCTTTAGTCACTGATTCACTGATTTATAGGTCTAATCGGTCCAACCATAATTTAATTGAAAAACTAATTTATAATAAAATAATAAATAAATTATAAATAAAAGTCCTAAAAAAGTACAAAAATAAAAATATTATTCACTTTAATGGCCGAAGAAATGGTGTAGCATTAACCAAAATTCAGATAAATAAAATCTCAAAGTATTAAAAAGAACAACAAAAAAATTGATGAACTTTCCAAAAAACAAAAAACAAACATCTAAATATCATTATGTATATCGTTTTATGACTAAGATTAAATTATTATTGCATAATGGCATGATACTCATACTTTATATGAAAAAATAAGATAGAAATCAAAGATAAAATTTTTTCATCATATCACCATATTTAAAAACTCATATATCCACTTTAAACTAAGACAAATGAATTAGAGACAATCAAATGAATTGGAGTTCAATTAATTAAGGTTGAATGACAATAAAACGAAGTTAGAGACATAATACCAAATAGAAGAATTAAATGACAATAAATGATTTTTGGCAACTTTGACGGGATGTTAAAGCTTGTATTAAGATTTTAGTTTAGGGAGTAGATATGATCCCTATGAAAAAAAGTGATCTCAACCTAAAATTTACTTAGCATAGATATCAAAATTGTGTACGTTCACTACAAGAAAAAGTGTATTTTTTGACGCTAAAAATCGATGGCTATCTCTCCCGTTGATATTTTTCGACGGCTTGCTGTCGATATTATTAAAAAAGATAATTAAAAATAAAATATTAAAATCGACAGCAAAGTCGTCGATTTTTTTGGTAATCCTTTAACCATCTTCTCATTATCGACACATTGTCGACGAGTTGTGAGCGGAAAATACTTTTATTTTAAAATCGACGAACGTAGCGTCTATTTTATTATTTAAAATATCGACATATTTTGTCGTCATAAATTTAAACGGTCTTAATCACTTTTTAAAATTAAATGGATGGTACAGATTTAATGTATAAAATCGACGCGTAAGACATCGTTTTTTTTCAAATTAAAATCGACGGGTATGCTGTCGATTTTTATCAATAAAATAAAATTTCCCCCACTCACTCCCCGCGTTTCATTCATTTCCCCAAATTCACCATTTCAATTTTCACCAACCCTTATTTTACCCCTGAATTCACCTCGCATACTTCAACCTTCCTTCTTCATCGCCGCCGCACCGTCGTCGCTCCGCCGTCGCATCAGGATGATCTCTCCCTCCTCCTCCGCCTCTCCTCCGATGATCTCCACAAAGAATCAGGTTTTTCTTCTCTCTCTCTCTCTCTCTCTATATATATATATATATATATATATATATAATTGGAACGCTTGCTTACGGAGCCAACGCCGACGCTCAAGCGGCAGTTCATGCTGCTCGCAGACTGAGGAAGCTTCTATACGGTGAAGAGGAAGGGGATAATCGACCGGTGATCGGAACAGTCGCCGCCGGTTCCGGCGAGCTAAAATTTTTTGTGTCGGAGAGTGGAAAATTGAATAGCCTCGAAGAGGTTGATTCAGTTGTTGAAGAAGAACATTCGGAGAAATGTGTGGGAGAATGGTTGCTTGATTCGTTGTGAGCTTCCGATCAAGTTGTCAGTATATTATCCTCTCAAGAGTACGAGTGGTTAGTTTATTCAATTTTTTGTTTCTTCTAATCTCTAAGTGTTCGTTTGGATTGGTGTTAATTTTGCTTTGCATGTTCTGCTGGGGTTGTATTTTGAAATTAACTTCAATCAATTCATTGTTTTTGCATTGCCATGTAATGAAGCAATCTAGGGATTGAAAATTGGGATTTGTGAGCTAGTAGTGTTAATTGATAATATTTTGATGATGGAAGTTATAGAGCATAGGACTTATGAGATGCTATCAGAAAGGAGACAGAAATGAAGCAAGGTATGTTCTGTAATCTAGCATGGATAGGATATTTCTTTTAACATGTACCTGTCTCTTTTAGAAAATAATATCACAAGGCTATTTTGTCTGCTGTTGTTAAGTTTCATAGAAGAATTTACATATTCTATTTTGTCCGCTGTTGTTAAGTTTCATAGAAGAATTTATATATTCTATCTCCAGACTTTTCCTGTTTATCGTTATGATCTTATCATGCATCTCTGTTATATGAAATATTTTGCTCTCTACAGTTGAAGTTAGGAGATCCTTCAAAATCCAAAGCTGAATTCTAGGACCTATGCTAATCAAACCATAAGCCATTGCAAGTTTTTTTACTGTGATAATTTACTGCACTCTCTTTTTCCTCCATATCTATGATCTTCAGAACAACAGATACATTTGGAGTGTATCCAGCATGTTCTAGCTTTTCTCTCATCTCAGCAATCATTTCATAAATCTTTGGTGTTTTTGGATGTTCTCTATTTTCCGTTACAAATTCATGAATCGTTCCATGCACTTCAATGAAATCACATAATGATTATGTTTTCCCATGATAGTGGAACTAGACAATATTGTTGTGGAAATAGACTGAGCAGCAACATAATTTATCTGTGATTTCTCAGGGGACAAGCTGAAGGAACATGAATTTGATGTTCCTGTTTCTTGAGGCCTAACTCCACAGATGCTGCTACTCATAAGAATCTGATGAGCATGGCCTTTGAGCCTAACATCATTTATTGAGTATAAGCTCATTGATGAAGAACAAACACTCATCTCTTATTGCCATTGAGTTGAGCTTTGTTTTGGACATATTTAAATTTGGTGCAGTTTTGCAGTGAAAATATATGGGAAATGTTGTGATTTTTGGTTTCAGATACATGAAGAGGCTAGGAAGTTTGCATATCAAACAGGGGTTAAGGTGGTTATTGCTTATGGCGGAGCTCCAATAAACCATCAGGTTTTTTTTCAATTGTTTATCTTTTTTTGGTTCTCTGTTCTCTTTTACCTAGGATTAGTTATGCTACTATTGATTCTATTTTTGATAGTTGCTTCAATTTTTGTCGTAGTTGCTCCATTGAATGATCTATGTTCTCCACCTAATGAGATAGGGTATGAGTGTTTATGAACTACAGTTTCTTTGGAAATGTGAAGATGTGCTAATTAGCCATAAATTACCAATCATAGTTTGAGAGTATCTGGAAATTTTATAAACATGTCACTGTAGCTGGTGTGCTTTTGTTCTTACTACAAATTTGGCTGAATTGATCCAATTTGTAGGCTAGAGTCTAGATGCTGTATAGCCCATAATGTAATATCTTACTTATCAATGGCAGTATGAACATTTAGTATCTGATATATATATCTCACTAATAAGTTATGAATTTTTCAGCTACGAGATCTTGAGAAGGGGGTGGACATTCTCGTCGCAACTCCTGGAAGACTGGTAGATTTGCTGGAGAGAGCTAGAGTTTCACTTCAGATGATCAGATATATTGCACTAGATGAGGCAGATAAGATGCTGGATATGGGTTTTGAGCCACAAATAAGGAAGATTGTTGAACAAATGGATATGCCCCCTCCAGATGTAAGACAGACTATGCTATTCAGTGCCACATTTTCTAAAAAGATACAGGTTTAGCACTACAAGAAAATAGAGTTATTTTAACACTTTATTTTTTAACACCATAATTAAATGTCAAAATTAATATATATTTTTGACAAATATCATAAATGTCAAATTTTCTATGTTTTCTTGATGAATAATTTGACCGTAGAAAATTACTCATCAATTTTGACACTCGTTTGTTTTCAATTTACTCCACTATTTTTCTTCTTCTTTGGCTCTGTTAATTTTGACATCACACTGCTCTCAGTTTAGGATTATACTACTCATTCTTTATCTTCAAAATCTCAAGTTATTCTTTAGTTTCAAGATCTCATCTCATTCTTTGTTAAAATTTTTTGTTGAGAATATTTTATAGTCAATTAGTGTCAAAATAAATAGTATTTTTGACAATTAATAAGTATCACAGAAAATATGTTCTCAAAATTTTCTAACAAATTATTTTTGACAGTCAATATTTATCAAAATAAGATTTAATTTTTTTTCACAATCACTTATATGTTAAAAATACTATTTTTGACAAAACTTTTATTAACATATTTTCATAGTTAAAATAGTGTCAAAATTTATTTTTTTGACAAATTTTAATTTTTTTTTACACATTATAACCCTAAAAAATAATCTATATTGTTGTAGTGTAGTTCATTCTTTAAATTTCTGGAAGACCTTTTATCTATGTTAGCAAGATATGCTTTTAGTGTATTGTACGACTTGGGGGCGTCGCTTATCTGAGAAACATATATTTTATTTCTCTCTCTCACTATATATATATATATATATATATATATATATATATATATATATATATATATATAGAGATCAGTTGTGAACATATCTGAATTATTGTTCTAATTTATGGTTGACATGCAGAGACTAGCCTCCGATTTTCTGTCAAGATACATTTTTCTTGCTGTTATGAGCAAATACATTTGTTTTTATATTTAAAAGTTTATTTGTCTTGTTATCTAATATTCTATATAAATTTTATTTCTATATTTAAAAGTTTATTTGCATTAATTGTTTATTATTTTCAAATAAAAAAATAATTTAAAAAATATAGCTAATAAAATCGACGGCAATGTTGTCGATTTTATTGAATCAAATATCGACAAAAATGGCGTCGATTTTAGTAAGAAGGTAAAGTTATCAAACACATATTATAGACGAAAATGGTGTCGATTTTATTAAATTATTATTGATGGCTAGACAAGCCGTCGATTTTATTCGAATTTTGAAAAATCGACAAGTTTAATAGCGACCACCTCCACCGTCTATTTTGCCGTCAATTTTTAATATTATCAACAGTTTAGCCGTCGATTTTAACGATGTTTCTTATAGTGGTTGAAATATTTGTGATAAATTATAAAACAAGTAATAAATAAAGCAAAAGAAAAGTTTGGAAATAAAATGCTTTGAAAGAAAAGAATCAAAACAAAATAACAAGAAAAAAATGAAATAAATAAGAACTAAAACTAAAATAAAAATAAATTGAAGTTTCAAACAAATGAACTGAATTCAAATATCTTAAAAGGAATAAAAAAATGATAAAATCAAATAAAAGAAAAAAATAGCGAAAATAAGATGAATAAAAAAATTGATTCCAAACACTTATATGCACTTGCGTCCCATGAATTTCTTTAGCGTCAGTGTGGCTTCGGATTTTGTAGAATTTTATGTAATATTGTAGAGTTTAGATTGAAGTCCTTTTTTTACTTCTGTTTTTCTTCTTTTTATAGACCATAAGAATAGATTTTCAAAGTGCTTATCTCCTCTCATGATCTAGCTTCCTCCTATTTTTAGACCACGATATTGCCTTAACCATAAAAAATCTTAACTTCCAAATTTGACGTTCCACGTCTTCTTTTACCTTGGTCTTCAAATTTCATGTTCCATAAAGTACTTTTGGATGAAGTCTTTGTGCAACCAGTGACGGATCCAGAAAATTTTGACAGTGGGGGTAAAATATATATAATATAATAATAATTTTTATAATAAAAATATTATATATACATAAAAATCAATTATCAAAATATTCATTAATCATTATATATTTGTATATAAATACATGTATTATTTAATTTATTTTTAATATCTATTTTTTATTTCAATATGTATATATGTGGTTATTTTCTATGTACATATAATATGATTAGTCTTTAAAATATTTAATTTACAAATTAAAATATTAAAATAATAACACATAATTTAGAATTTTATTATTTAAATTTTACATTTTAAAAAAATTGAGTAATCTTTTTCTTAACAATACAATCAAAATATCTCTCTTTTTATATAGAATAATACTCCACATTCAAGTATTTTTTTGTTAAGTAAGTCCAACCAAATTAATCTAAGATAACAAAAATCAATTATGACTAGCATTATTCTAAGTCTTATTGTTTAACTTGGTTAGACTTAGTTCATAAAAATCAAATTATCAGTAAATGCTTATTTAGAAATTTACTTCTCATACAATTAGAAGCCAACTCTTATTGAGATTCATAGTTAAAAAAGTTCTTTCAATTAATGCAGTTGTTACAAAAATAATTTTTTTTGAAGTAAACAAGAGCTCAACACAATAGGGTAGAGCAACAGAAAGATAAGTAACAAAGTCAACTCAAAGTACAACCCGTCAGCGAAAAACGCATAAAGTAGAGCACCTTCTAGTCATCTTCGATATTGTCATCAACAACCAAAAGGTTCACCACCAATCCACTCGTCAGAGAGCATGAAGGATCTGTTAATAATATCCCACACACCTGAGTCTTGATTATTGAAAACTCTATCATTTCTCTCTAGCCAAACTGCCCAGATGACAGCAAAGAATCCAATCAACCACCGCTTCCTCTCATTCTTTCGTTGTGAATCATTCGTCCAACTCTCAAAGTGCTGCTTTAATGTGCCTGGCATAGTCCAAGTCTTTCCAAAAGCGAACAACCAAGCGCACCACACCTGCCAAGTGAGCTCACAACTAATAAATAGATGAAATGCAGACTCAACAGCCTTACAACATAAAACACAGATATTATCCAGTTGGTCAATGACACCTAATCTGCACAGTCTTTCCTTAGTATTTACCCTTTCAACCAATACAAACCAAGCAAATAACTCAACCCGTGGCGGAACAAAACCCCTCCAAATAGCACTAGTGAAGCTATAACTTGTTATTTTCTCTGGGAGAACTGCTGCCTGCATCACCTGCACAAAGGAGTTAGTCATAAAAATACCAGTTTTATCAAATTTTCATATCACCCTGTCCTCTCTCTCATGTGTTAGGCTGATTGACTGCAAGACTTCATGGAGCTGGTTTAAAAGTTCCAATTCCCATTGAAATAACTCTCTCCTCCATTGGAAACTCCATATCCACGCTAATCCATCCCAAAACCCGCAGTCCCCTATAACAGATCCTTTCAGGTTTGAAACCGAGAAGAGTCTGGAAAATGTATCTTGCAACCTACCACTAGGCAACCAGACATCCTCCCAGAATCAGATTGTTCTACCATTCTCTACATCCATAGCCAAACCTCTAATCATCATGTCCCTGATTTGTGGCTCCCTTATTTGAAGCTGACAGATACCCTTCTAAGGACCCCCCTTGGAGAAATAGGCTGACTGCACAGCATCTGAAAAGGATTCATGCTATTACAAGAGCGCACAACTCTCTTCCACAAGGGGCAGTCCTCTTTCGAAAATCTCCACCACCACTTAAATAGAAGGACTGTATTCATGATCACTGCATCTCCCACTTCCAATCTACCCGCCTTCCTAGGAGCCATCACGACCTCCCATCTCACTAGTTGTTACAAAAATAATTAAAACTAATATAAAAAAAGATAAATAATACTCTTTTAAGTCGATTTCTAAAAAAAAACATAAATTTCATTTAAATTGATAATTGATCATTCTATGACATCTAATATGAAATTTTTAAATTGATTATGAAGTATCAAAAATTGAATAAAAAATTATTGTAGGGTCAAATTTAATAATTTAGTGAGGACAAATAAAAATTATTATCATATACTACTCAAAAAAATTTCAAATTGTAATGGGAGCAGTTGCCCCCACAACCAAACACATAGATCCGTCCCTATGTGCAATTATCTTATTTCAATTTTTAAAAGTCACTGACTCAATTCCTTCTAGGATAAGTCGAACCCTTGTGTTAACACTCTTATGGAACAACCCATGTTGTGATACTTCGACCTACGTTCTCGTGGAACAACCCACAAACTATGACATCTCGATTTACATATTGTCGACTCACCTTTAGATCAAACGATCATAATCAAGATATTTGAGATGTCGAATTTTTTCGTGCTAACATATTATCCCTTAAAACTTGTCTTTTCAAAAAATAAAGTGATAAGTTTCACTTGATCACATGTCTTGTACGTGCTATCTTTTAATTTTAAAAATTTAAAAAGATAGTTATGCAAAAATAAAACGGTTCGCACGTTTCTTTGAGAATATATAATGTTTTTCATAGACTTTAATGGACCTCCTCCTTTTAAACTTTTTCATATTCTCAATTTTCACTTCTTCATTCTCCATTTTCGCACATACGTAATCGGTGGCAGGTGAATCGGAACTTAAATGTTGATATCTACATGCAGAAATTTTTCTATGGCATTAAACATAGATGCTTACATGGGGAATTACACCTTTGATGACAATTTAAGATGAAATCTATTGTACAACAAATAATAGATTTTGAGTAGAACTGACAACACTAAACTATGTTACTTGTGCTGTAGATAATGGTTTGGTGATGTGAAATATGTATTGGAAGAAAACGTTGATCAAGTCTCCCGTTAGATTTTAGGTTTCCACTTCTTCTTGTTCCTTAACTTTTGCTCCCCCTATGTTTTGTTTGATGTGGGGCTTTATACAGAGTAGTACAATATGAATGAGACTTGTAAATTTCTTTATTCCATATAAATTTTAATCTATATGCATGTATCATTTTATTTTGTAGAAATGATCATCTTTAGAAGAATATAGACTCATAGAAGCTCTCCATAGCACTTCACTTAACCTAACCATATTTGCTTATTTTGTTTAGGGAAATAGCCATGTCACTCCAGTTCCGATAATGCTATTTCTTTTTTACACAAGTTCATGAAAAAAAAAAAAAAAGAAGAAGAAGAAAAAGAAGAAAGATGAGAAATGAATCAATGATATCATAAAAATTAAGAGAGATTATTTTCCTTCCACCATTTAAAAACTTGATCATCCAGGGAAGTGATATTATAAAAATTAAGTGATATTATTATTTTTCTTCTACAATTTAAAAACTTGATTTAAATTTAATTTTGGTGAATTGGACTGAAGCTTACTTTTCTTTCATCATTTTTATTATTTTCTTAGTGTGTTTAACAAAATTTTAATAGTAAAAGGAAAAGTACTAAAAAAATTAAAAAATATTTTTTTAAAAATTATAATTTACATCTTTTTTTAATTTTTTTTATTTAAAAAATGTTTACAACATAATAAATAAACAAAAAGTACTTTTATATTTGTTCTGAGAGTGACCTGAAACGCCGATTTGGACTTGAACATGAGGTCCAAATCCCTTGGTATGATAGCGTCCGACTTGTTTAGTATTGAGGTGCTGCCGGTCCGAGTTCCTCGTGAGGAGGTGGGGGTGGTACATGCAAGAGACTCTGATGCTTAAGTCAGCAAGGGTATAAGTAGGTTTTATAATGTATTGAATCTTAAGTATACCTGAGGGGCGTCAGGGCATTTATAAGCGATGAGTCAATAACTACCGTTGGAGTAGTTCCGCTATTAAGGGTGGATAACCGTCCCCTTTAAGTAGGGGTTGTTGAGATCTCTCTTCTAAAAGTAGGTGAGAGATAATAAGAGTCAGTTACAGCTCTCTCAAAGGAGGAGTTACCACTGGGTAGCGTTCTGACCGACCTCTTAAGAGGAAGAGGTCGACTACTTAGTGATTGTCTCTTGGGCTTTTTTCTGCTTTGGGCCTGACTTAAGTTTTGGGCCAGGGTATGAACAGTGCCCCTGCTTGAGTCCGATCTTTAATTAAAGTCATACTCAAGCATGTGAGAGATCAGATGAATGTGGACGAGTATCAAGTCAAGCGTTTTGGCTCTCCGTTCTCAAGTCGGAAACCCGACGTGATTTTGGGATGCCAATCGTTGCGTCTAATGGCTTCCAGTTTCAAAACGTGGAGCGTGGTTACATTGGTAACTGCGCACGTCTTATATTTTTTTCCTTTGGGTCTTATAAATACCTCTTCCTCTTTCTCTTTCTTCTTTTTCGTTTCTTCTTCTTTTGTGAAATTCGCTCACTTCTTTCTCTCTCAAAATTTTCATTTCATTTCCACTTTTTACGTTGGAGCCTTGTTCTTTTTGTTAAGAACTTTGAAGAACGTGTATTTGCTTTTGACAGAGATCGTCCGTTGCTCTGCTGTGTCTTCGTCTGCTTTTGTCTCCCTTTGAAGAAGGCAGAGGTTAGCTTTTTACCTTGTGTACTGTTTCTTATTTTGGGAAATGAATGTAGAATCTTTTATGAGTCTTGCTTGTTAGTAGTTTCATAGAAGATGGTTCTGTTGCATTTTTTTGTTGGTTTATTTTGCTGTAATGCTGCTATCGTCACCTTTGCGTGTTATGATACCCCTAAATTAAATTGTTGTGGTCTTTTGGAAACAATGTCATTTTTCTTTTCTCAAAGATACTCCCTCTGTAGTTGTTGATTATTTTTGTTTGTGGAAGGGGGGTTTTCCTTGCTTTCAACTCGTAGTGATAACTTCTGCTTTGTAATGTAGGTATATGTCTTTTATATGTCTCGTTCAACTGTCTCAAAAATGTCGTCCAAGATTCCTAAGGATTTGTTGAAATGGGTAGATTCTTCAGTTCTTTCCACAATTCCTGTAGTAGATAATGTTTTTGTAGATGAGTTCTGTAGACACCATAGGATTTGCAGTTTTAGGGATGATGAGGTGAAATACGAAATAGTTGCCCCTGACCCGGAGGACCGAGTTTGCTTTAGACGAGTTGCCACATCGGGACTCCATTTTATTTTTATGTATGACTTCTTTTTTACCTGACTTGGGGTGGTTTTTCCATTTTCTGATTTTGAAACTGAGGTCTTGTCTTACTGTAAAGTGGCTCCTTCGCAACTTCACCCGAATTCTTCGGGGTTTATGAAAATCTACCAACTCGTGAATCGTGAACTTGACTTTCCGATTTTTTTGAAGATCTTTTTCTTCTTATTCCATCTTACCAAACCCTTTAGTTGTATCTCAAATAAATAACAATGGGTTTCCTTCCGAGCTATCCAAGGTCAAAAGGTATTCTCTATTTTTGATGATTCATTCCATGATTTTAAGAACTTTTTTAAAGTTTGGGCTGCTGAGGGTTACCATCCGTTCTTCCTAAATGAGAATAATGAGCCCTGCTTCCAAATATATTGGGTAGAGGCAGCCCCTGTCGATAATTATATCCTGGTAGACTTGGATGAGGTTGAGGAAGCTGTAGTTGAGTTCTTCCGAGAGGCTTGGGGACAGGCATCAAACCTTGATACGAAGAAGTTTCTTCTCAGAAAGTCGAGTTATTCCGTACCGAGCTAGGTAGTTATTGCTAATATTTGTGAATACTTGTTTGTTGATCCGAGTTGTTTCTGACTCTCCATGTTCTCGTACAGAAAAAATGAAGAGTGGTTCGAAGGCCTACCAGAAAGTTTAGGAGGTGAAGAGGAACACTAGAGCTCGGGCCGCACAACTTCAGGATTTGGCGAGGTCGGATACTCCGTCTCCGACAGAATCAGATTCGGGCACTTTTTCTCATTCCAAGTCGGTAAACCCTCTTTCTCCTCCTCCTTTTCCTCCTCCGCGTCCTTTTGTCGTCACCCCCTTGTTCCCCCTTTCTCGAAGCCAAGTTCCAAAAAACGAAAGACTTCGGAATTGGGTGGTGTCAATATTTATGACGCTGGTTTTGACGGGGTGAGGTTTTGTAAGAAACACGTCCTTCCTCATAGCTTCATTGCTATGGATGATGTTTTCATAAAAAACCACCTCCAAGTCTTGATCCGAGGTGGGATTTGAACAGCAGTGGTGTGCTCCACTTTGCTGAAAGAGTTGGAGAAGCCTCCTTTGAATGCTACTCAACATTCTTTGGAGGTTTTACAGGCCGAGGTAGGCTCCCTTCGCGAAGCAAAAAAGGAATGGGAGGAGGAGAAATCCAAGCTGGAAACCGACCTCCTTAAATCTTGGGAAAAAGAAAAGCAATCTGCAGTCTCTTGTGCCATGACCGAGGGGTTGATGAAAAAAGCTGAAGAAAGATATACGCGAGTTTTTGGGAAAAATTTAGATTTGAAGGAGGAGGTGAACCAACTTAAGGATGACTATGCCAATTTGGAGGAGTAAGTTGCTGACGGTACGAAGGAGATGTTTGAAAATCTGAAAGCTCAAATTCGGGTTATTGCTCCCGATTTTGACCTCTCTCCTCTCAACCCAGACATGGTTGTGGTTGATGGGAAGATTGTCCCTCCTCCTCGAGAAGGGGACATTTACATGTCCGATCTGAAGGCTTCGGGGGAGCCTCCTGGAGAGTCCCCTCGAACGGATGTCGTCTCGTCCGAGGTAACCATGTCGACTTCCTCTCCTCAGCCCGTAGTCGTTCCGCCCGAGAAAAGCTTGGCGACTTCGTCTTCTCAACTTGAAAACTCCACTGCTGCTAGTCCTGATGATCAGAACCCTCTCATTGGCCCGATTTAGTTTTTTTTTTTTTACCAAGGCCCAGCTTGTGGGACCTTTATGAACATTTTTTGTTATGTGTTTGCGTATTTTTGTGGATACTAATCCTTTCCTAAGGATTTAACAACTTTTTAGGGAACCATAAATCTTTCTTTAAGTTGTTATCTTTACTGTTGCAAAGCTTTTATAAAAGCCTTTTTTATGTTCTTAGCGGATATCCTTTTGACTTAGGATTTTATTTTAAGAAAAAAGTCTTTCCATTGTCACACTCGAACGACCAATTTCATTTCTGGGAGTCGGCCATTTTAGAACTAAGGTTATTTTTGCGATTCATTTTTGTGTTACTTAGTTTCTTTTTGACTTAAAAGTCGTAGATTCCGAGCTTATATCATCGGCGTTCACAACCTTTTTACACCGACTTGTACCTCGTCACTTCGTCTTGCTAACTACTTAGGTTATGCAATGGGTTTTCGTATTTTTTCGAACTTAATTCGGTGCGTATCATAGAATAAATAATGGAATTTAAAAAGAAATTCATCATTAATGAAGAGTAATTTACAAAAATGCTTTTGCTACTATGCCTCGTTAAAACCCCCTCCAGTAAAACCCTTTTCGGAAAAAAATCCTAAAGTCGGAAAAAAGAGTACATCAGGGAGCGAGGTGCGCTTCTAGCTATAATATCTCTTCATATTGCATGCGTGTCACGACCTTGGGAGCTCGATCCCATTCAGGCCGGACACCTTGTAATAGCCCTTTCTTAAGACCTCTGTTATCCTGTAAGGTCCTTTCCAGTTAGCAGCGAGTTTTCTTTTACCCGACTAGTTTACCCCGATGTCATTTCTTATCAGGACAAGATCGCTTGTGTCAAAGCTTCTTCGAATAACTTTCTTATTATACCTGGTCGACATCCTTTGCTTCAACGTTGCTTCTCTAATCTGGACTTGTTCTCGGACTTTAGGAAGCAGCTCCAGCTCCTCTTTCTGGGCTTGGATGTTTTCTATCTCATCATAAAATCTTACCCTTTGACTTTGTTCATTGATTTCCATGAGAATTGTGGCTTCTATCCCGTACACAAGTCGGAATGGTGTCTCCCCAGTTGTAGAATGAGGAGTTGTTCGATAAGTCTACAGGACTTGCGGGAGTTTTTCTGCCCATGCTCCTTTTGCATCTTGTAACCTTTTCTTTAACCCGGTTAGTATGACTTTATTTTCTGGTTCGACTTGTCCATTAGCTTGAGGATGCTCCACCGATGTGAACTGATGTTTGATCTTCATACTTGCTACCAAGCTCCGAAAGGTAGAGTCGGTGAATTGAGTACTATTATCTGCGGTGATGGGGTGTGGAACCCCAAACCGAGTAATGATATTCCTATAGAAGAATTTATGACTTCTTTGGACAGTGATGGTAGCTAGTGGTTCATCTTCGATCCATTTGGTGAAGTAGTCCACTCCCATGATGAGGTACTTAACTTGTCTCAGAGCTTGGGGGAAAGGTCCGAGTTAGTCCAACCCCTATTTTGCAAAAAGCCATGGTGAGGTTATATTGATGAGTTCTTCGGGGGGAGCGACGTTGAAGTTAGGATGCATTTGACAAGGTGGACATTTTTTGACAAAGTCGATCATATCTCTTCGCAAAGTCGGCCAATAGAACCCTCCTGCTCGGATCACTTTCTTGGCTAAAGATCGAGTTCCGAGGTGATTTCCACATACGCCATTATGTATCTCTTCCAAGACTTCCTTGGTTCAGGAAGTCGGGATACATTTGAGCAAGGGTGTCGATATCCCTCTTCTATAAAGGATATTGTGCACTAGGGTATAGTTTTGGGCTTTCCTTTAAATTCTTTTAGCATCCTTCTGTTCTTCGGAAAGGATGTCAAATTTCAAATATTCAACCAGGGGAGTCATCCATTCGAGGTGCATACTGAAGATGGGTAATATGTCTGACTTGCTGTCTGTTTTGCTGACTGATGGTTCTTTAAGAGTTTCTTGAATCAAGCTTCTATTATTTCCCTCGGGATTAGTACTTGCTAGTTTGGAAAGGGCATCAACTCTACTATTAAGCTCCTGAGCTATATGTTGGACTTCCGTTTCAGAGAATTGTTGGAGTTGTTCAAGTGTTTTCTTTAAGTATCTTTTCATATTGGGGTCCTTCGCCTGATACTCTCCATTGATTTGCGAGGTTACTATCTGAGAGTCACTAAAGACCACTACTTTTATTGCTCCGACTTCCTTGGCGAGCTTTAAGCCTGAAATCATAGCTTCATATTCGACTTGGTTGTTGGAAGCAGAAAATTCAAATTTTAGGGAAAGCTCTATTTGAGTCCCTATAAATATCTACAAGCTAAGAGAAACTCGTAGCGGAATGTAGTTGTGGTACCTTCTTGGTTTCTCTGAGTTGTATTACTCCTTCTTCGTGGGATCTTTTTCTTTTTCTCAAGTTTGATAAGGATGCCTAATCACAAATTAGGTTCTCGCAGTCTAGCATTTTCCTCCATATTAATGTACTTTTCAACTCATTTTTGTACATCATTTAAGAAGTCGCGTGCCGCTTCGAGATAGACTGGGAAAAGAGCCCCTCTCGGAGATCATTGACTAACCCCATTATTACCACCTCCGTAGTCAAATTTTGGATCTCTAAGCACGCCTTGTTGAATCTCTCCATATAGTCTCTGAGGCTGTGTTTGTTTATGGTGGACAGGACACAAAGACGTGGACAATACATATGTAAAACGTGTTTGGATATAGAGACATGGACAGTGGACACAGTGTCTCTGAGACACTTTTTTTTCATTTTTGTGTCCACTTCTAAACGAAGGACACTGGTGGACCGGAAATAAGAAAGTGGACACGGGATTTTTAATGAAAAATTTTTCCCTTTTTGCCCATAGTAATTTTTCATTATTCCCCTATTACCCCCTTTTATTATCTTATGAAAAACCTAACCTAAGCTTTCTGCCTTCGTTTCCAATACTCCCTCTTCTTCTTGCTCTCTCTTTCTACTGATCTTCTTTTTGTAAAAAACCTAACCTAAACTTTTCTGCTGTCGTTTCCAGGTACTCTTTCTTCTTCTTGATCTCTTCTTCTACTGTTGATCTTCTTCTTGCTCTTTCTGTCGTGATTTTGTACTTCGTTCTGTTCTTCCTCTTCCTTCACTTCTTTTACAATAATATCTTCTTCTTGTTCTCTGTTTCTGTTTCTCTTTCTTCTTCTTCTTCTTTTTTCTGATTCTGTATCTTCTTTTTTGTTTCCGATTCTTGTTTTGTTTTTTTTTATCTTCTTCTCTTTTCTGATTTTTTTATCTTCTTATCTCTTTTTTATTGATTTTTTGTGTGCAGTTAATCTAATAACAATATTTCTAATAGCCAATTATCGCTTGTTCCTGTTACAATTTTTGGAAGACTGTTCTTCTCTTTATCGGTCACATAACCAGGTATTACTTTGCATCTCTCCTTATTGCTTCTTATTTTTGTTTTTTTTTTTTCTATTCAAAAGAATTTCGTTCTGCTTTATTTTCATTTTTTTCATTTTTTTTTTTTATGATTTTTCAATCTGAAAATTATATAAAAATAAGAGCTACATTCTTTTCTTTGATAAAATCTCAAATGTTTACAATGATAGTGTGAATGAATGAAAAAATTATTTTGAATTTTAATATGTAATATAATTAGTGAGTTTTGTTACTGTTGCTCTTATGGCTGCTGTGTTTATTGTTGCTGATAATTTTTAGAATGTGTTAATTATATAAGTTATTTTTTATGTGTTATTTAGGAAAGAATGGAACCATCGGATTGCTCTGAGCAATTTAGACGATTTATTTTTTTTATTTTATGATTCAGGCTGAGCTTGAAGTAGTAACGATATTAGTTTTGATGTTTGCATTTTTATATTTGAGAAAAAGGAGAAGAGGACATTTGTTGATTAGGAATAGAGAAATTAATACTAATCCCTTAAGATGGAAATATATTAAACCGCTTAATAGGAGGGGGCGATAGAAATTGTATTTGGGAATTAAGGATGAGCGTAGATGCATTAGGAAGATTGTGTGAGTTACTAAAAGTTCAAGGTGGATTAAGAGATGAATGTCGTATAAGTATACCTGAACAAGTGATTGCGTTTTTAATAATACTAGCTCATCATAAAAAGAATCGCACGCTTCAAGTTAGATTTTATAGGTCAGGAGAAACAATAAGTAGGTATTTCAACAAGGTGTTATCCTCGGTCATACGTGTCCAAAGTCTATTGTTTGCAAAAGCTGTTCCTGTTCCAGATGACTACATAGATCCCAGATGGAAATGGTTTAAGGTAAATGTAGTAAATAATTGAGGTAGTGGTTTTGTATAATCTATAATTTTGTATAGAATTAGTCTTGACACTTCAATTTTTTTGGTTTAGGGTTGTCTAGGAGCATTAGATGGAACATATATAGATGTGACTGTCCCTGAAAAAGATAAATCAAGATACCGAACAAGAAAAGGTAAGATATCAACTAATGTCCTATGCGTATGCAATCGAGATATGAACTTTGTGTACGCACTTAGTGGATGGGAAGGATCCGCTTCGGATTCAAAAATCCTTAGAGATGCCATTTCACGTCGTAATAACCTCAAGATACCAATTGGTATGTAAGTATTAATTTTTAGGTAACATAAACATTTCAATATTTTTAGCTCATTCAGATTCCATAGTCCTCATAATGTATCTCTTTCGATTTATAGGGAATTATTATTTAGTAGATGCGGGTTATACTAACTGCAAGGGATTTCTAGCACCATATAGGCATACTCGATACCACGTTCAAGAATGGGCTCATGGTAGAAATGCTCATAGGAATTTTTGAGAATATTTTAACAAGAAGCACTCTTCGGCTAGAAATATTATTGAGCGCTGTTTTGGTTTATTGAAGAATAGATGGGCAATTTTGAGGAGTCCTTGTTTCTACAAAATTAAGACACAAAATAAAATAATTATTGCTTGTTGTCTACTGCAAAACTTTATTCGGCTTAATATGGAATTCGACCCTGAAGAGGACACACTTCTTGAAGAGGAGCAAGTGCTTATTGGAGATGATCATGGTGGTAACGAAGATGGCGATGATGACATGATTGAGAGCATAGAGGGCAGCAACGATTGGACTGCTTGGCGAGACAATTTAGCAAACAAAATGTACAATGATTGGATGAATTCCCGAATCAATTAGTTAATTTATTTGTTACATGTGTTTTATTAGAATCTTTCAATTTGTTTGGTTGGACATTTGTTGTAAGAGCTAATTGTAAAACTTTAATTATGTGAACTACATGTAGCACTTTATTAAATGTATTATATTTTATGAGTTATTACAATGAATACATTATGTATATCTTAAATGTTTACTTGAATTTTGATTGAGTTAATCTAGATTATAGGGACAAATGGACAGACATATCTGGACTGACGAAGAGACAGAAGCATTTGTCGGTTTTATGGAGGAGCTTGTCATTGAAGGAAGAAGAGCTGATGCGGGTCAGTTTAGACCTGGTTCATTTGAAAAGCTTACGACAAAAATGAATGAGAAATTTCCAGGTGGTAGTTTTCAAATAAGCCATTGCAAGAATAAAGTTAAAAGGCTAAAAGAGAAGTATCAATTTGCAGCTGACATGGCAGCCTGTAGCGATTTTGGATGGGATGATGTGAAGCAATGTGTGGTTGTGGATAACAAAGAGATCCTAGCTGCATATTTGAAGGTTGGTTTACTAGTTTGAATTTACTAAATTATTTATATTTTGTGCAACATGTATTTTTGTCCTTTTATGATATTTTTGTAATTCCTTTCCCTAGAAACAAGGACAAAGGTTGTATACTCCAGGAAAGCCCTTTCCTCTGTATCCGCGTTTGGAGAAAATATTTTGCAAAGAAAGAGCAAGTGGAGTGGATGCTGTAAGTGGCAATGACGTTGAAGAAGAAGTCCAAAAAGATGGAGATGAAGAAATGGATGACGAATAATTTTTTATGTTCAACTCAACTTAGGACTCTTCCCCAACAATCTAACTCTGTGGCTTCATCCTCTGAGAGGAAACAAGGAAAGAAGCCCCATTCATCTAAGGTGACGAAGGACACCAACATGATGAAGGAGCTAACTGAGACCCTAAAATATGTGTTTGATCAACATGGAAAATGTTTGGATGCATTTGCTCAGGCTATGATGAACACTCATGAAGAAAAAAAAGGTTGGTGACATGCTTAGCGAGTTTGGCTTCACAGATGATGAAATTATTTCGATTGCACTTAAGTTCTCCACAAATCCTCAACTGGAGAAAACCTTTTGGTCACTAGGACATACTCAAAAAGCTGGATTTGCCAGAGCTATATTGTATAGTTAGAGTTAGAGTTAATCTCTTCTCAATAAACAAATGACTGAAATTAGTATTATGTTTTATGTTTAATTTGTGTGTTAGGATGTGACATGTGATACATTTATTAGTTATGTAGTTCTAATTTGAATTTTGCAATAAGTTTTTATTAGTGCAGATTTTTAATGCAGAATTTGACTTTATGTTAGTGCAGAATTTAGGATTTTGTTTCAATTTTGCATTGAGTTTATAGTGTAGAATGTTGATGCAGAGAGAGATTGATTTGTTATTGCATTGAGTTTTTATTAGTGCAGTTTTTTAATGCAGAATTTGACTTTATGTTAGTGCAGAATTTAGGATTTTGTATTCTTTTTGCATTGAGTTTATAGTGTAGATAGAGTGTTGATGCAAAGAGAGATTGATTTGTTATTGCATTGAGTTTTTATTAATCTAGATTGATTTGTTATTGAGTTTTTATTAGTGCAGATTGATTTGTTATTGAGTTTTTATTAGAGAGATTGATTTGTTAGTGCAGATTGAGTTTTTATTAGCTGCTTTTTTGTCCCACTAAAGAGAATACTAATCCATGCTTCCAAAGCAAGGCAAGGATACTTTCTTCTTTCACATTTTGACTAAATTAAACAAGAAAGTTTAAAAAAAAACTGTGAATACTTCCATGATAGAGAAATTTGTGCTGAAACTTTTTAGATTTTGATCATTTGGCATAACCACTAAATATTTTTTAAAGTGTTTTGGAACCATGAATGATAATTATCCTGAAGGGAAAATTGAGACGCACTTGCCAAATACCTGTATCATAAGGAGTATGTTTATTTCTTCCATAATAAATTTGAACCAAGAAGAAATTATTTGTGTTGTCCATAACATAAAATTTGACGAAACAAACCTTTTTCTTTAATTTGCAGCATTGCTCAACATAGGAAAAAAAAAGAATGCATTATAAATGTAATAATGAAAATAACAAAATAAGTATCTTAAGCAACTATCTCATGAAGGATGAGGAATATGAATAAATATTAAATAATAGTACAAAATTTCTGAAAGGCTGGCTTATTCAAAGCAATACTCCTAGCTGTAGCATCTTCAGTATCAAGCACAGTTTTGACTAAGCAATAGCAATAGCAATTCAAATAGGAAGTTTGTAAACTACAAATCCTTTAAATTTCAAAACATTCGAAATCTTAACAGCAATGATAGTTCAGCTTACAAATTAACCTTACAATACCCTACAGCACCATTGTGCATTTGTTCTTCAATGAATAACCATATCATTAAAAACCAAAAAGGACTATTATGCATTCAAATTGACAAGACTTAAATAGCTACATTGGAGAATTACCACAGAAAGCATGATCACAGGTATTAAGTGCTAGAAAGAAGGAACAATCCCAATGAACAAGGTGGTTGCGGCAGTGGCGGCACAAGTAGGAACACTGAGACCTCCAGGACCAACAATGTCTTTGATTTCAGAATGTTCCAGATTATGATTGTGTTTCATCTGCCACACAGAAACCTATGAAATAGACATATCCATTAGAATTACAATTAGAATTAAAAAGAAAAAAAATGAGATACAGAAAGACTCACATCTTTTTCAATTGATTCAAGCCTTTGTTCAACCTTTTCATCATGGAAATGGCGCAATGAATACCCTGAAACAAGAAATCAACCAATCTTACAATCAATGAACCCAATCAAATAATCAAATCAAATGATATGAATGGAAAGCACTGAAAAATGAAGAGACCGATCCAAGCAGTGGCAACGGAGGCAATAGAAGTCCCAACAGTGAAGACCACGCGGTGCCTCTTGAACGCATCCTGAAAGAAACAAGAAACACAAAACGACAATTGAAGAAGCAAAAACAACAATCAAAATGAATATATAGAGAGAGAGAGAGTGAAAAATTGACATTGGTGAGGAAGAAGGTGTCGTTAACGGCGGCCCAGGAATTATTCCTTTCCCAAATAAACTTTCCCCTGACATGTTTTGTTCAAGGTCAAGGGAAAAACATCAATTTACTTTTTTTTTTCTTTTTTTTTTCAAATCAAGGGTTTGGAAACTAATGAAAATCAAGTAAGTTAGAACTTACAAAGAGAAGGTCTAGAACAACAGCCAAGAAGAGAAAGAAGAGAGATTGAGTTGGGAGAAACAGAAAACGAGTTGGAAGCGGCGCAAGAAACAGGCAACGTCGTGCAAGTGGAACAACATTCACTCCTCCACCGTTCCTGGAGAAGAGGACGAGTTAGGGTAGCAGCCAAGGAGTGCAACACAAAGACAGAGACGGTGAGAGGTGGGTATGAAAATTAAAATTAGATGGGCCTATTTTAGTAATTTTACATTATATTTTAGTCTTGTTTATACGTATCCAAACAGAATACTAGACATTACATCAGTGTCTTGTCCATTGTATCCAAACACAATACACAAAGAGTAATTTTTAATGTCTCTATCTCAATGCCTCTGTCTCAGTGTCATGTCCTGTCCTATTTACAAAAACAAACGCAGCCTGAGGCAGGGGCGGAGCTAGATAAAATGTTAGAGGGGGGCCAAAAATATTTACACAATAAAATAAGATTAAAATAAAATTTTAAAGGGGGCTAAACTGAAATTTACATATAATTTACATGTAAAAAATTAAAATTAGGGGGGCGATTGCCCCCCTTTCTTTATAGGTAGCTCCGCCCCTGGCCTGAGGGATTCTCCAATTTCCTGTTTGACTCCAAGCAGACTAGGTGCGTGTTTGACCTTGTCCTTTTGAATTGAAAATTGGGTGAGGAATTTCCTTAAAAGGTCATCGAAGCTGGTGACCGACTTAGGTGGCAAACTGTAAAACCATTTCATGGCTGACTTTGTGAGGGTTGTCGGGAAAGCCTTGCAACGAGTCGCATATGAGGCATCGGCCAAATACATCCGACTTTTAAAGTTACTTAAGTGGTGTCTCGGATCGGTTGTCCCATCATAAAGACTCATGTCAGGTCTTTTAAAGTTTCTAGGAACCCTTGCCCGCATGATGTCTTCGATGAAAGGGTATTCCCTTCCTAATTGTTATAGTCGTTTGATTTCTCTCTTCCCGAATTGTGCGTGGATTCCTGTTTCGAAAGTCGGATTCCAACTTTGAGAGTTTTTCTTCCAGCTCTCTCCGTCGTTTAATTTCTCTCTTAAAGTTTTTCTCTGCTTCCCGTTGTCACTCTATCTATTGCTCAAGTTGTTCTAGTCGGCCGTGATACTCGTGTAGTAGTTCCATAAGTTCGGTAGAGTGATGTTGAACTTCATCTTCTGGGTGGCGAATCTCTGAAAGAATTCTTGATGAATCCATATTTGATGGTAAATTTTGGATTGAATTGAGTGGATTTATCATATAAACCCACATTTATTCATATAAATAGCATACTTTTATGCTCCCTGTCTAAATTGTGCCTAATTGTGAAAACATGCTCTTTTGTGCTTAATTTAATCAATTTTATTCCACTTTCATTCTATTCGATGCCTTGATGGTTTTGATGAGTGATTTCAGGTGTAATAGGTAGGAATGACTTGATAAGAGTGGAAGAGAGGCATGCAATTGGGAGGAACACATGGAGAAAACAAAGGAGAAAAGTATTTTCAGAATGTGGGCACGTACAACCACCTGTGCGTATGCACAGGATGAGAATCGGCCGGTATGCATATGCACACATCTGTGCATACGCACAAGTACCAGCATGTGACTTCATTAAAAAGTCACGTGGCTTGCGAATTGAAGGGATTGGAGGCCCAAATCTGATGGCTTAGAACTCATATGGAAGGGGCAAGCAATACCATACCATACCACAACATTAATAGAATTATATAGTAGTAGGAAGCTTTTAGTTTAGTTTTCCTAGGTTTTTCTCTCAACTTTCTTAGGGTTTATATTACAAGTTTCAATTTTTATTTTTGATCTTGGATACTAGCTTGCTTCCATTGTAAGTATTTCTTGATTTTATCTTTAATTACAACACTTGTGCTACACTGTCTTATCTTTTAAGTCACTTTGTTCATATATTCATACTTTTGCAATTTTGATTTCTAGTTGATGAAATTGATGATTATTAGTTATTACATGTTTATTTGAGTTGCCATTGTTGATTTTGTTCATTAATTGTTCATAGTTTTGAATATTTTTGCAATTTTGCTATGTTTTATGATTATGCCCACCAAGTGTTTGTGGAAATATCAACTTTGAATATGGAGTAAATTTTTACTCCTTGACTTGGAAAAATGAGTATATGGGATACTAGAGTCATAATGTATGACATTTAGTGATAATTCTTGAATTGTTAGTTGTTCTTGTTTCCACTAACGCTAGTTTTTTACTAAGGTAATTAGTAAGTTAGCTAGGATTTGTGGATTAAGAACAACTATGCTCACTTGATTTACTCTTCGATGTTAAAGGTTGATTAGGTGAGATTAATTCATTATAATTATCATAGTTGTGGTTATGACTAGGAACGAATTCCCTAACTCGACCCAAGCCAAGGTTTCAATTATGTCTTGAACCGCAATTCAATCATTTTGAGTTTTACTTGTTTTTACTACATTGATAGTTCTTTAATTCATTTATTAGTTCATTAATTGCAATTTTGATCGTTCTTTAATTCCTTTAATTGTTTGCTTTATTATTTAAAGCCCCGATTTCACAACCAAACTAATGCACTTGTGGTCACTAGTTCCTTGGGAAGACGACCCAGGATTCTACTCCCGGTTAATTTGGTTTGAATTGTGACATCTCTATTCTAAACTTTGGTCGAGGGTCGCTTTGTCGGTTGAGACTATACTTGCAACGCAAACTTCATTTCTTGAGAAAATTTGTAACCGACGATCCGGCCACCGTCAATTCTCTATGAAGGGGATTGCCTGACATTCCTTCACCATATGGTTCTTCTATTCTCTGAGGAGGTACCACAAGAGCTTGGTCGTTATTGCCTACATCTTGGTATTCTAGTTCTGATTCGGACGCTGTACGTCCATCTTCAAAGTGATCGTCCGCCATCTAGTGTCGACTCCCAGGTCCCTGGCAACGGCGCCAATATTCCGATGGTTACTTGAAACGTTGATTTGGGCTTGAACGTGAGATCCAAATCCCTTGGTATGACAGCGTTCAACTTGTTTAGTCCCGAGGTACCGCCGGTCCGAGTTCCTCATAAGGAGGTGGGGGGTGGTACCTACAAGAGACTCTTAAACAAGTCACGAAGCACCAAAATAATGCAAAAAATTCTCAACAATTGAGTAGGAGAATTTAACACCAATATTAAAAAGATAAAAAAACTTAGAAAGAAAAATAAGAACAAGCTACAAAAACAAAATAAAAAAATGCAATGAATGAAAATAAGCAAAGGCAACATACAAAAGAAAATGAGAAATAAGAAAAATGAGAAGTGAAAACTTAAAAAGAGGGAGAAGAAGAAATAAAAAGAAGTAAGAAAGAAATGATGAGAAAGGCGAGAAGAGAAGAAAAGAAATGGGAGAAGGGAAGATAGAAGAAGAAAGAAAGAAAGAAGGAGAGAAGAGAGAAAGAGCAGAAAAAACAGGGCGCAAGGCGACGCACGCGCATGGGCAACGCGTGCGCGCAGAAAGCAGGACGGGGACGCGACGCGTAAGCGTCGACCACTCGTACACGTGGAAGACAAAAAATCGAGGTGACGCGTACGCGTGGAGCTAAATTGTGCTATTCGCACAAAATCTGCATCACTCCAGCGCAACTCTCTGGTTTTTGTACCAAGAGTCCTATCATTGCATACGACGCGTGCATGTCAGCCACGCTCACGCGTGGCGCGCACTTTTTTTTTTAAGAGCATAAAACAGAAACAGGGCACTCTCCTATCCCATATACATTCTAAAGCAACCAAAATTTAAATTTAACAACATCTTTTTAGTTTTTGAAAAATTTTCAAAGATAAAATAAACAACACTTACACTTCAAGCAAAATTCAATTCAAAAACAACTATTCTAAATCAAAACATGAATCTAATAAACAACCTAGCAATCAAAGCAAGACATGCAAAAGTATGAAAAGAAGAAAACTACCTAACAATAGCAACCCAATTCATTCATTGATTATATATACAAGAGAATGGAAAGAGTTTACCATGGTGGGGTGTCTCTCACCTAGCACTTTTAGTTTAAGTCCTTAAGTTGGACAATTGGGAGGCTCTTTGTCAAGGTGGCTTGTGCTTGTACTCATCCTTGAACTCCCAAGGATGCTTGCTCCTCAAACGGTTGTCAGAATTTCCAACCGACTTCATCAAGCTTGGGTGAAGTTCTTCCCAAGATATGAGCTCCTAAACTTGGCATCCATGTTGTGATCCAGGGTCCCATATCTTATTTTCACACCCGCCTTATAATTGATCATCATTGTTCCATTCGGGTGGTAGGCACATAGAATTCTCATTGGAGCACCAAATTATCCTCCTAGACCCATCCATTTGAGAACTACACCAACCTTTGCATCCACTCCTTGAAGTTTCAACCATAATGAGCCTAGAATTACAATGTCAACCACTAAACATCCTTCTCCTACACTTCATTCCACAAAGCGCCCTAAGTTGGCCATTCGTTTTAAGCAAGCCAAATTCGAATGGGATAATAAAGCTAAGAGTTATGAGTTTTACCTACTCAAATGAAGGATTGGATGGTGACTTAGGTAGAGAAGTTCCCAATGATCTTGACAAAGCACGTTCTACTCCCGTCCCTCCTCTTCTAGAGGCTTCCACCACTTGGCAAGGTTCTTCAAGCTCTACCTCTTGCCAAGCTTCCTCAAGTTCAAGTGCTTCCTCACCAATTTCTTCTAGCTCTTTTCCATCACTCAAATCATAAATAGGAGGTTGAGTGAAATCTACCTCATCATCAATTCCAAGGTCAATGGGGAAGGATTCCTCAAACTCAAAAGGATCATATGTTGATACAGAATCATCATAAATAGGGGAACTTGGTGCTTGCCCCACTTCTTCCATTTCTTCAATCACATTATGCCTTGGAGGTTGTGCACTATCCTCCTTAACATCATTTTCAAACTCCATGGAAGAAGGCTCTTCAACTTGAGATTCCTCTTTGCACTCAACATCTCCTAAATCCTCAACCACTCCTTCCTCTTGTTCAACAATCTCGGCTTCCTCCTCTTGTTGCACTTCTTGCCTCAACTCCTCTCCTTCTCCTTGAAGCTCCAAATGCTCCTTCTTATTGTGCTCCTCAATTAGTCCTCCACATTCAACAATGGGAGTGTCTTGGATATTTGAGCACAATGATACCACGTGGTTCATCACTTCAGTCAAGCTAGCCACGAATTTCCCTAGCATCTTTTGCTCTTTTTCTTGCTTTTGACACCTAACTAGAAGCTCTTGTTGCTCTTGCATTAGGGGTTGGAGAGATTCATCCAATAAAGGTGGTGGTGGAAGAGAGGGTTCACTATTTGAGGAAAAGGTATTGTAGTTGGAAGGTGGTTCAAATTGGTAAAAGTCTTGAGGTGGTGTATGAGAAAATGGTGGTTCTTGGGAGTATTGGTGTTGGAATGGTGGTAGCTCTAGGTATGGTTCATATGGTGGTTGGTATGGTGGATATGGGTTAGGATCATATGGAGGTGAATGGTGGTATGAGGCTTGTGAGTGAGGTTGACAACAATGTTGAGGGATTGGTTCATAATTATGCATATTGTGGGGTAGATTGTAGCCATGAGAGATTGGAGGGGGTTGTTGCCATGAAGGTTGATTGTAAACATGTGGCTCCTTCCAAATTTGATATCCATTCCCACAATATGGTTCCTCATTGAAGCTTTCATTCCCTACAACATAATTGTAGCCAAACTCATAGCCAAAGTGGTGAGAACTCATAGTGACAAAAGAAAATAAAAACAAATACCAATAAGAACTAATAAAAACTAACTCCTAAAGCAAGAAAAAACTAACAAAGAAGCATATTCATAATATCAACATATATACAATAGCCAATAACATAACACCATTGCAATTCCCTGGCAACGGTGCCAAAAACTTGAAAGAGTATTACCGTCGGTTAGGAATTTCACACAAATAATTCCGTTAATAGTATAGTTTCCAACCAACAAATAATACTTAATCAAAGTTTAATTTTTGGTTGTCACAAGTCCAACTCAATAAAAGTAACCGAGAGTATTAAAACCTCAGGTCGTCTCACAAGAAATTGCAATGAAGTAATCAATTATTGGCTATGAAAGGGCAAGGGGTTTTGATTTGCAATTGACAACAAAATATAAACGCAAGAAAGTAAATAAACAAATGACTAATAAAGGAAAGGAAAGAACTCTTGGCTAGGCATAGGAATTGAGATCACCATCCTTGTCTACAAACCATGTATTGACAATTATGAGGGACCAACTCATTAAGTCTACTTCTATGCCTGAAGTATGTCAAATAGGCTTGATCAACATCAATCCATAAGTACTAATCTAGCTACTAATTGACTTAGTAGTGGGTTAGTGTCAATGGTTATCAAATTGACCACTAAGGGTTCTCAAATCACCAATTCAATGAGACCCAATGACTCAAGGTCACTCAATTTCCTTAGCCTAGGCCAAGAGTAAAGAAAACTACTCAAAAACTAGTGAAAATATTTTATCAAACACCTAGAGTGCAATAAAAGTAAACATCATAAATTACAAGAATTAATGAAACTCATAACTAACACAAGTAAGAAATCAACAATAGCAATTAAGATAAACATAAAAAGACATGGAAACATAAAATTGCATTAAAGGAAAATAAAATCAACAAGAGTGCATGAACATAAAAGCAACTACATAAAGGGAATGACAAGTAAAATTAGAAGAACAAAGATGTAATAACAAGAAATTAAAAGGGAAGACTAAATCAAAATAAGAATTAAAAGTTGGATCTAAGAGAATTTAACCTAAACTACCCTAAATTCTAGAGAGAAGGGAGAGCTTCTCTCTCTAGAATTCTAACCTACAACATCATGAAAACTATACTATGGCTCTCCCCTCATTTCCTTGCCATCCTTGGGTTCAAAAGCATCAGAAATGAGTTGGATTTGGGCCTCCTTGAGCTCAGAAATCGCCCCCAGCGTATTGCTTTTAGTGATGTCACATGCAGCTTGTCACGCGTACACATGGATCACGCGTACGCGTCGCATTGCAAAATTCCTCTTCACGCGTGCGCGTGGGTGACGCATGCGCGTCGCTGGCGAATCTCCTTCTCACCGTAGGCGTGGGTGACGCGTGCACGTGGCCTTGAGTTCAGCAAATCCTCATTTCTTCATGAATTTCCCATTTTTGCATGCTTTTTCTTAATTCCTTCAACCCAATCTTTGCCTTCTAATCCTGAAATCACTTAACAAACATATCAAGGCATTGTATGGAATTAAAGTGAATTAAAATTAGCGATTTAAAGGCCTAAAAAGCATGTTTTTACTCTTAAGCACAAATTAGGAGAAATTCACAAAACCATGTTATTTCATTGAATAAATGTGAGAAAAGATGATAAAATCCCCTAAATTCAACACAAGATAAACCACAAAATTGGGGTTTATCAGCCAACGACCTTGAAACAGCATCGGGGGTTCCTTGGTCTAACCGGGTATTACCGCTTGTGGTCAATTATGCGCATCTTGCTGCCCCTCTTAGTGAACTACTAAAACGCAACAACTTTCATTGGGATCAAGCTGTTGATGGTGCCTTTAAGAGTTTAAAGCTGGTTCTAACACAAACATCGGTCCTTGCCTTGTCCAATTTTAGTCTGCCCGTCACTATAGAAACTGATGCCTCATCACAAGGAATTGGAGCAGTGTTGTCTCAACAAGCACACCCTATCGCATATTTCAGCAAGAAGCTCAATAGTAGACTGCGGGTGGCTTCGGCTTATGTGTGGGAACTCTATGCCATTACCCAAGCTATCGCCAAATGGCGCCATTACTTGTTGGGGTGCCGATTCTACATCAAGACAGACCACCAAGACTTGCGGGAGCTTATGAATCAGGTGGTGTTAAGCCCAAATCAACAGTTTTACCTCACCAAGTTGTTGGGATATGACTTTGAGGAAGTATTTCACTTGGGCAAGACTAATCATGCTATTGATGCACTATCGCGACAGGATGAGGAGGTTGAGATTACAAGCTTTCAAGCATTTTCAACGGTTCAATCATCGTTGTTACCCTCCCTCTTGCGTGCCACTGTGGAGGATCAAGAGACACAACTCCTTATTAATCAATTCAAGGAGGGAACTCTACCTACTAACTTTCATTTCCAGGAAGGATTGTTGGTGTACAAAGGTAGAGTTTGGGTTCTTGATTTTAATGGCCTGCGGTCTTAATTACTTAAGGAGTTCTACAATACATCCATAGCGGGACACGCCGAAGAGCTCAAGACATTTAAGGCATTGGGTAGTGCTTTCTTTTGGCCTATCATGTGAAGGGATATTCACAAGTTTATTCTAGAATGTACAATTTGTCAATCAAAAAAATATAGTTCTTCTAAACCATAGGGGTTGCTTCACCCATTACCCGTTCTGAAGGGGCCATGGATAGAACTCTACATGGATTTTATTGTGCAACTTCCAAAATCTTCAGGTTATTCCGCAATCATGGTGGTGGTGGATCGTTTTAGTAAGACGGCCCACTTTGAGGCCCTCCGTATTGGGTTTACCGCTTCTTCGGTAGCTAAGATCTTCATTGCTTCGGTGGTTAAGCTTCATGGGTTTCCTTCAATCATAGTTTCAGATCGTGATCCCTTATTACTCAGCAGGTTCTGGCACAACTTATCCGAATTTAGTGGTACACAACTGCACTATAGTACTGCTTATCATCCTCAGAGCGATGGGCAAACCAAGGTTACCAATCACTCATTGGAACAATATCTTCGTGCCTTCACACATTCACGGCCCCAACTCTGGGCCTCATTTCTACCTTGGGCGGAGTTTTGCTATAATAGCTCCTTCCACACGGCCATTCAAATGACCCCTCACAAGGCTTTACATGTATTTCCCATGAATTTACCCATTGGCTACATTCCTGGAGCTTCTCTGGTTCTGGAAGTAGATCAGTTTCTGCGCACAAGGGAGATTCTCAATGATGAATTGGGTTTTTACCTGCATTAGGCACGAATCCGTATGAAAATCAAGCAAACAAGCACCATCGTGATAGGGAGTTTAAGGAAGGAGACTGGGTTTTGCTCAAATTAAAACCATACCGGCAAATCTTCTTGTTCCATGGTGAACACCCGAAGCTGGGGCGGCAATTTTTTGGCCCATATCGGGTCCAGCGACGAGTAGGTAAGCTCGCATATTGGTTGGAGCTGCCTGCCGGTAGCACCATCCACCCGGTGTTCCATATTTTAATGCTAAAGAAGTTTCACAGTGAACCACCAACCACACCCCCTGTTCTGGCGACAGCGCCTGCTACCTTCCAACCGCTGCTTTCGGTAATTATTGCAAAATGCACGGTGATGAGAGAAGGCAAATCAATTGAACAAGTGTTGGTGGATTGGGAGGGAACACCCAAAGAAGATACAACTTAGGTAGATAGAGAAGAGTTACAGAGGTTATTTTCATATCTTGACCTTGAGGACAAGGTCATTATCGGGGACAAGATAATTGTTGCAAGCACTGACCCGGATCCAGACCTATTTCAACAACCCAATCCAAGTGAAGGTTCTGAAGTCTCAAATGAAGGAGTAATAGAGAGAGGCCCAATTAAGAGTAGAAGAGAGAGGAAGGCCCCTGTTTGAGCTAAGGACTACCATATGGGGGAAGTGAGGGTGAGAGTACAATAGGAATGTAGGAAGATAGTTAGTTATGATTGCAGTGGGATATAGGAGAAGTGGGGGAATAGAGTGGGGTAAGAAGAGAATCAGTTTGTTAGAGGTGGAGTCCGTTTCCTAGACTCGAAGGAAGAGTGTTACCGCTGTAATTCGCATTCACAATAATTAATTCTCTATCTCATACCTTCTTCTATTTCTCTAAGCCTTGCTGCACTAATTCTGAATTTTGTGTTGTGAATTTCATTCTTAACAAGTTCCTTTATCTACGGTATAGATAAGTAGCGTTTTTTTTTTTTTTTGGGTTGGGGTTGGGGGAGAGGGGGATGGGGAAGGAAAAGGGGGAGTGTTGAGAGGTGACACTAGCGAATGCCCCTTCCATGGATATTTTATGTATTTTTGTAAGTTATTTGATTTCAAATGGCAAGGAGAGGCATATTTGATTTGCCACATGAGGTTCCAATAGAATTAGTGATGTGAGTCAAACTCCAAAAATCACTTAAAATGGATCTACTAAGGTTGGAAAGAAGCAGAACTTCATGCAACTTAATATGACCTTGTATCTCATGCTACAGATCTCAAAATTTGACGATTACACAATAAGAAGAAAGCTCATGCTCTCGATCACTAGTCTAAGGATTGGTATATTTTTTATAGAATAAGGCACCTCAATCAAAAGATTGATAACCCTAAGAATGCCACAAAGATGATAACCCTAAGAATGCCACAAAGATGAACACCCTTGAAAAGTTCAAGATATTCTATGAAGAACTCAGAGAGAATAAATCTCACAATTTAACAAAAATATTATCTATCCATTACATATTCTATGGAGCCTCTTCTACAGTGCTAAGTGGATCAGAAGCTTATTAAACAATCTTTTAAGCATTTATTGCTCTTTATATTGAAAAAACGGATCTGGCTCCTCTAAAATTATAGTCACTTTAGAGAAAAAAGTACATCATTAATCACCCTTACTAGTATTGTCACTTTAGATGATCTTTTTCCGAAAACAACCACTAAAACATTTAAAACTCACCTAGAAAAGCTAAAAGGTCTTTGGAAAATTTGACACCAAAGGGTGCATGAAAATTATACCACGAAAAACACAAAATATACTTAATTAAACTAATAATTTCAACACATTTTTTATTACTTTGATTTAGGCTTCATCTTGGCGGTCCATCCATTGAAACCTTCAACCAATGCATAAAAGTGGGATATCTTAGTTGCTACCAACCTCAAGCTTCTATTCCTTCAATTTGTATTAAGCAATTCACCATCTTAGGTTGCAATTCTTCAAGATTTGGATATACTTCAAAATAAAATGCCACCAGTTTATTTGCACCTCTTTTGCCTTCTTAGATCTCGTCCATGTTATTGGACCTCGAAGACATGGTAATTCTTCTTTGTTATATTCGTTGGACTTGTTTCTTTCCAAAACCTCATCCGTTAGAGTGGGGTAAATTCGCCTATTTTAAGATCCAAGTTGGTAGTGGACGACGAGTTTATCAATATTTTTCGCGAAGTCCATTCTTTATGTTGAAAATCGGAGATGAGAAAAATGTTGAGCTAGCGGATCAAGTTTGTTATTATAACCTGATCACCCCTGAGTTTTCCATTTAGACACTCTACTAAAGATAACTAGTTAGCAAAATATTTTATATTGAATGAAAAAGAAAAATGACAATATACCAGAAATAAATCTAAAGAATCGAAAAATCTAAGATTTAATGTGCAAGCCAGGAGACAATAAACATAAAAGAAATTTGACAAAAAAGATTACAGATTATGTACGAGTATACTTGAAGAAAAATTCAGCCTAGAAAATCCCATTCATTAGGACATATCAAATATATAAATTTGTCAGTTCACAAACTTATTATGTACTGCACATAAAAAAACTTTGGGTACACAACTCAATGTTCTACATTTTAGGTTTTTAATTTCTGGTAGTAATTTTAATATGCTGAATTTGATTTTAGTTGGTTAGTAGAACTTAGACTTAGTTGTCTGTTTTAATGGATTAGGATTATTAGTTGTGAAAGACTGCTAGAAGTATTTGTGAAATTCTGTTGCTTGTTGGATATTGCTGTTGACTTGCTTGAATGTGGTTAACTGTTTGGTTAGTTATTAACTCATTATCGATTGTACTGAAATTGATATATGCTGCTGAATTTTTGTATCATTCTTAATAAACCAGTATGAATTGAGGTTCAAAGAATGCTTGTTTTGTGAGAAGTGGTTGAAATTTTGGTTGAATGGCATTCTTTTGAATTGGGTTATGATACTTGGTGCATTAATTTTACATGTTTAATAAGTATACATGCCTAGTGTTTGCCAAATTATCTCAAAAGCTTTTAATTAAAAAATTTTGGTCAATTCCTTAAGTTCAATGCTTGTTTTTCCTTTGTTACGACTATTTGCATTGACGTGAATGTGCTATGTTTTTAATTGACCAAAGTTTTTTACACTTTTTAAATATTTGAGGTATTTTGCCCAATAACACGTGATTAAGGAATTGATCCTGTGCAACTCCATTTGATTAACTTTGCTTATTGGTTGTGAAAGTTTAAACATGCTATGTGCACTTTGATTGAACATTGTTCTTATTTGTTTCATTCACCAATTGTTCATGAATGCGTCTCTATGCATATCTTGGATTTCAATTTGCAAGTTGTAACTACCATGAAATTGGAATAACTGATTCTTGTTAGGCATGTGATTAGAAATGATATTTAGTTAAATTCTTTTGTTACTAACAAATCATTAGAACATTAGTATTTTGTATTAGTGACTAATTTATTATCTCTTTTTGTATCATTAGTTATGTCTAAGAATTAATACTTGATTTTTATTAATATGTTTGTGAACACATGCATTATGATTAGTCAACTAGTATCAATATCAATGAGTTAGTATCAATTGATCAGTAACAAAACTCAAAAGGATAATTAACGGCACAATCACCAATTGGAATGCGACATTGACCAACGAAAGAGAAGTTAAATTATTGAAAGTTTCAAAAACTGAGACTGAACAAGTTCAAAGACAGATGAGATGTTTCAAAAAATTCTTTGACTTCTGTCGTCAGAAATTTTTTCTACGAGAACTGATTTATTTTGATGGCAATGATGGGACAAGGAAACAGCAGTCATTATGTACGTATAACATGGACTTAAAAGGCACTTGGGCCAACGCAAATTCAAGATTCATTTAAAACAATTTTTAAAAGCGCCGTTAACTTTATATGAACAGAAGGCTAGGGTTTTTTTGGGCTCTCAGTTTCTTTGAAAGAAAGAAGGCAAAGTATTTGACAGAACTGTTGCAATGGAATTTAAAGTATTTACAACATGGTTCCAACTCATTTTATTGTATTTGCTTATGAGTAACAAGAGTAATTATATTTGTGAAACAATCCCAAACACTTCAAAACTAATTTAATCACTCTTAACTAACCCCAAATTCATAACATCCAAAATGCCAAAACAAAAAACTAATTTAAACTCTTAACTTTGAATGGTTTTACTATTTTTTATTTTGGTGTCTGAATTTTCACTAAAATTATGTGAGAGATGGACAAAAAACTTGTGAAAAAATAAAATTTTAAATCAAACAATCATAATTCTCTTTATATGTAGGTATAGATAAAATAATATCTTTTTTTCTTTTATCAAGAAAAGATTGAATTAATTTTTTGGTATTTAATTGTAAAGTTGACATGTTATAATATTATGGTAAAAAATTCGATGAAAATAATATTAAATATATAAACAAAATTAAATTAAACAAAACCCAAAAAAGTAAATAAATTGACAAAGTCCGGTTGTCAACACTCCACTTCAGGCCATAACCTAGAGATGTGACTCTATGACAATATCATCCATGATGATAAAGCTATGGGGAAGGATGTGCTTCTCACTTCAAGATAGGGCATCAAAGCCCTATTCATATATCCCTGAGCTCAAAGTCTTGCGTTTCTTGGGGACCGGCTCGGGATTGGAATGCAGAGGATGGGCTACTTGTTTATCCGAGATAGAAAGAGGAGGAGTCGGGTGAGGACATAGGTCGAGCGTGATCTTTAGGGAAGTATAGGCACCCGAGTCAGACCTAGAAGGCAAGGTTGCTTCACCGGTCTCTTGCAGTTGAAGGTTGCGAGCGACAACGTTCTATCTCGCGGTCCGTAGTATTTTCATTGCAGTCGACTGAGGAACCATCTTTTTTGTACGACATCAAAATCAAAACAAAGTTAGACATGAAACGCAAATCAACAACACCTTTAAAAATGGAAAGAAGACTACCTAGTTCAAATTGAAGTTGGTTGGAATTCCCTAAAAACTTCTTAGTATTTAGATAAGGAGTTCGGCTCCAACATTCCTAGAATAGATCAACTATACTCTCCTCGAGCTCATTAAATCATCTACAATGTACTTGACTATTACAGATTTTTCCTCCCAATATAAAGAAAAAATAGGTTCATCACCCTCATCAAGGAAGAAAGGTTGGACATTCTCAACCGCTCGGATTTTGAAAAAGTAATTTTTAAAGTCATGAAAAGACTCATCATTATTAGCAAAAATATTTCTCCCTTGGACAGCTTGGAAGGAGACCCGGCCTTGTTTTTGGAGCTAAAAGGCTTGGTAAGGACAAAAAGATAGAAAAAGACCTTAAGGCTTTGTTTGGTTATTGTCTTCAAAAAATAGAGACATAGACACAAAGACACAAAGATACATGAACACAGGTACACACAAAATTTTTAACATGTTTGATGATGATAGTCATAATACACAAGACACATTTATCAAATTCAAAAGTCAAATTTACCCCTAAATCAGAACAACCTTAACACCACCACCACTATATCACCACCACCATCATCACCAATTTCTACCACCACTATCATTACTGTTGATCTTTCAATCTTATTTCAAATAAATAAAATTAAGAACTCTAATTTAAATATCACTTAAACAATTCAATTTAAGAAACAAAAAAAAAAAAAAAGAAAGGCAGAAACAAATCTAAAATTAAGGAAGGTGAGGGTTTGTTGACGTATCGGAGGAGAAACAAATGATGGTGATGGTAAGGGGCGATGCAGAGGCAAATGACAGTGTTGGACGACTTTCTTCGTTCCCGCAGTTACTGTGGTGTTCGGCAGAGGCAACCTTCTTTGTGTTTGCGGTTATAACAGCATCAGATCTACAATGATAGCTAACTATTCCAGTCACCAACACTATTTCTCATCACTAGACGAAGATAGAGATGAAGGAGATAGAGGAAGTGAAGGTGACGTCATTAGAGATGGTGATGCCAAAGAGGAGAGAATGAGAAAGAGAGATCCAGAGAGAGAGAGAGAGAGACGTCGATCTTGGGGAGGATAAACACAAAGTGCTTCGGAAGTGTAACTACTTGATGTATCTGGGATGGTGGACAATGAAGATGAAATAGATTTGGAAAGGAGGAGTTGAGATGCAATAACAATGGAGGTTAGAGGAGGGAGAGAGGAGAAGAGAAAAAAACGTTAATGTGAGTTGGGTAATTTTAGAATTTTGATCCGTGTTCAAGCCAAATTTTTGTGTCTCTTTATTTTGGCCAGACACAAAATACATGTTTTCTGTGGGTAGTTATGTGTAACTATGTCTCTTTTGAATTTGTGTCTTACAAAACAAATAGTGCACATGTGTTGTTGTGTGTCTCTCTCTCATATACACGGACACCGTCCAAACGCAGTGTAAGAGAAGGTCGGACATCAAGTTTCCGACACAAGAGGTGATATATTTTCAAGAAACCCTAGGAATTAAAATGCAATTGGATAGGAGCAACATTACAAGTCTTGAGGACATCAATTTCAAAATTAGAAAAGGGAAGACTGACCTCTAACTTAGTAAAAAAGCAATCGTAAACATAGACAAAGTGACGCTCTGACCTATCAAGTCAGAAAAAGCAAACCCTCTCCTCAAGAACAGCCACGACAATCTCATAAATTCTCTCATCCTCACGATTCACACATAGCCTATGATGCCTACAAAATTGTTTAGCATATTCTCTATCAATTACAGGGACGAGAGTAAGAACAGTTATATCTACCTAAGTCAAGTCTGACGGGACCTTGGATGACATGTTGTGAATTACAGATTGAGACATAAAAACTATATCTACAATACAACAAACAAAGAAATCGTCACAAAAGAACTCAGGTATCAATAAAAGAAAGTCAGGTTACCGTCAACAGTTTCAAAAGATACAAATTTGATCAATTTCTCATACATAAAACATCACCAGACTACCAGATACATAAATGGCACCATTTTCAAATACATAAAGTGGCACCATTTGGGGACAACACAACAGAAAACTACATCAAGGTTCATAGCGACAGTTTCAAAGAAAAATGCAATTTGTTTATCACAAACAACATTTCAAAACCACCATTCGAAACAAACATGAATACTACCCAGAATGTTGAAATAAAACAAAAAACATGAAAAGGATGGAGTAAAGAACCAACCTTGAAGGAGCGCAAAGAACAAAGAGCACTTCAAACGGCAATACACGAATGATCCTCTCCAAGAAAACGAACAATATCTTCTAAAACCTCAAGATAAAGAAATCTTGAACTAGGAGCAAATGGCACGAAGAAAGGTTGAAGGAAGTAAACGAGAAGGGTGCAAAACGTATGAAAAAAGCAAAAAAGGGAAAAAGAAGGAAAAATGAGGTATTTATAAGATACTAGCGGTAAAAGCATCATTTACCCCTCATTTCATTAATAATGCGCGCGGTTACCAAGGTAACTGAAAAAAGGGCGCGTGTAACTGTTATAAAAAATGTAACGTTTTTCACAAAAAAACACGTTGAGTACCCGACCTGTTCCGGAAAGGCGGCGTACTTGATGTGAAATCCCAAGTCCTCTAAATGTCTGAGCCCAGCCTCATAAAAAGTTCGGACTCACGCAAGGGCACTGTTCATACCCTGACCTAAAAAGATAAGGCCAAGCCTAATAGGGTTAAAGGCCCAGCCAACAAAAGTGGCATCTTCTACTCATACTCGACTTCATAGAGGTCGGGTACGACAATGTTATCCCAAATTCTATTTATCTAAATTAGTAACTAACTTCTAAGATATCTCCCACTTATTTAGAAGAAAGATCTCAATAAACTTCCCAAAATAAAGAGAAAGGTTATCCACCAATAACGGTGGAATTACTTTAAAGGTAGTTATCACCACTATTATAAATACATTGACAATATCAGGTATATTCAAGTCCCAATTTACTAAAAACCTGCTAATTTAGTCATCAGAGTCTCTTGCAAGTACCAACCCCACCTCCTTACGAGGAACTCGAATGGCGGCACCTCGATACCAATACAAGTCGGACGCTGCCTCAAAAGGCTTCTGGACCTCACGTCTAGACCCAAAAGCAACTCAGTTTCAGGTAACCTTCGAAACAGTTTCAATTTTTGATTATTTGGAGTGAATCATCGGTTTTGTGCCAGATATTTGTATTCTATTTTCAAGAAGAGATTTTTAGAACTCCAACTAAAGCTCATGATGTTTAATTGACGACATGATAACATTGAATCATTTCTATAAACGTTAGGGATATAAATAGGACAATTTAAACGTTAGAGGTACAAATAGAACTTATCCCAAATATTAGAGAGAAAAATGATACTTTATTCTTTAAAAAAAAGAGTTTTAGTTTTTTGCGTTTTGCATTAGTCTTTTTTTTATTATTATTTTAAGTGGACTAGTGGAGTATGATTTAGCCAAGTTAAGACGATTTATGATGTCTCCCTCTCAAATTAGTGAATTACCATAGCCGCGTCGCAAAATATTTATACCGTTTCGGTAATTAATAAATTTTTTCTTTTGTGGTTATTTACATTATGTTTTTACTTTTTACATAAAAATACTAATTAAAACATGGACATATATTAATTAAGTAATTTAGTTCAATATACTAAAACATTTCTTCTTGTTTTTTTTTTTTCTTCTTTACTGTAAGTCTGTAAAAGAAAAGAGACATAAAGATTTGTAAGACCCTCTAACTTTATGGCCAACCTGCCCTATTCCTATATTTATTCATGTATACACAGTTGCACACGGCCCTTTTGTTAATCGGGCTTATTAAATTTCGGCTCAATTGAAAAGGTCGTCCAATTTTAGAGTCAGACCAAAAAAAATGTCAACGCAAGACGAAAAACGGGATCAATGCAAATAAATAACCGGGGAAAAGAATTCATTCGAAGAAGCAAGTCTTTATTTTGAGTTTTGATAGGTGAGTCATTCATTCTCCGTTTTCCGATTCCTGTGGTGTGTATCAACCTTCTGGAATCTTCCACCTTTTACAATACATGCTTTCGTTCCCTACAATGTGTAACGCTGCTATTGTGGGATAATCACTCGGCCTCCATTTTCTTTCTTTCTTTATTGTTCTTTATGAAGCTGCCTACACATTGATTTTATTCGCGCATCAAATAGGTAATTTTCGGAAAATTATCCTAAATGCTTTTCAAAATTCTTGTTCCTTTACAATGTGATGTGATCGAAATCGTTCTTTCTTTATATCCGGTGTTGTATATTTTGATGAGTAGCGTTCGCATCTTCATTTGTTTCTCGTTAGCATGTAATTGGTGACAATCTCATCCCATGTTTGAAGGTGAGAACAAATTCTCAGGGGGATGGCCACTTCTTCGGTTGTGGATGAATTTGATGAATCCATGAAGAAACAGATATCATCCCTTTTGCGGGTTATGAGTTTAGTTAAATCCTTCAAAGAGGATAACACGCCTTGCAAAATTGACGAGGTAGTATAATATTAGTATTTTTTTTTCTTTTATTTATTTATTTACTAAAGTAGCTTCCGCTAATTTAATAACTCTGCAGGTTTTTATTCAGTGCTATTATCTTAGGAATGCAATTGGATTGAAGCATTTGTTCTGCTATAATTGTTGCGTTCTGCAGGGTTTGTTTTTAGGTTCCATTGGCACTGCAGCTAACAAGAATGCATTGAAAAGCTTGAATGTTACTCACATTCTGACTGTTGCTGGTAAACTGCCACCTACAAATCCTGGGGATTTTGTCTATAAAGTAATCAACGGTAATATATTTTTCATTTTGATACAATGAATTAAGTCTTGTTTACTTTCTATTTCCTTTTGGTCTTTAGTTTCATCCTATGTTATTGTTAGATAGCTGCTTTTGACATGAATGCGGTTCTTTTTTTCCCCCTTGATTGGGCTATCTGTGGACTAGGATGAAAAAAAGGATACCTTTTGATTTTGTGGTTAAGGGGATTCATGTCTAGTACTTAAGTTTACTAAAATGGGGCTGCAATTCAACAATTTCTTTGTGTGCACTTTAAGAAAGCAGTGTCAAAAACTATTTATCCTGGACTTTATTGTTTTTCAGGTCATCAACTGTTTAGCTTCCTCTTGCTGTTAAAATATTTTTGGTGTTGGACTGCTTCTAATGTATGATCACTCCTTGTATCTTGTGGAGTGTCAATAACCGTTTGACTTCCGCATGTAGTATTGTTTTCAAATAGCCATGTCTGCACAATATTAGCTATCTGTATTGTTTGTAAAAGACATTGATTCCTTCATTATGATTCTATTGATTTCACTCAAGCTGCTGAATGGACTGAGTGTGTGATGTTGTCCCTATAAGCCAGTGCTGCATCCATACTAAAGATAACTATTTTACTGGAATCTTGAGACAGTTGCTGACAGAGATGACGTTGACTTGAAACAATACTTCAATCAGTGCTTTGATTTTATTGAGGATGCCAAAATGCATGGTGGAGGTGTTTTGGTTCACTGTTTTGCAGGAAAATCAAGGAGGTATGCTTCTCTGTGCTATGTTTAGCCTTCGTCAAAGTAATATGACAATTTCTATTAAAACCTTCTATAATGAGGTTCTGAATAGCTATTGTTATCAGATGTCGGATGTCATGTGGAACTAGCGAGCATGGCTGTTGAGTAAACATCAATTTTTTCTTATTAACTGTGCATGCTGTTTTAGCCTTAAAAAAGTATTTTTACCATTATCCCCCCACAAAAAAAAAAAAAACTTGTTGCATTATTCTCTTCTGGAGTCTGATTCTATCTTATCTGTTTTAAGTCTTGAAAAGTTAAATAATAAAGTGCATATGTCAAAATTATTGTCAATCTTTCCTGACATAGAATTTTAAAACATGAGTTCAAGACAGGTTTCACTCTTTTGTTTGTGTGTAGTGTGCTATCATGTCCTTTAAGTCATTTGAAAGCCAAACTAGACCTGAAAATCACTGACAATACATATAACGAAAACCTAGATTTGTAGCTTGAGTTTTAATTAGAACAAAGTAACTCGTCCTTTACTTGGTCTTTAACTGTTACGTTTTCCATTGTTCATATTGAATCTTTTTTATAAAAATAAAAAAAACTTGTCTTTTGTATTCTTCACTTAGCTTTTTCTTCATTTGATTATCTGAGAAAAAATGGATCCTAAATTTTCCACCTTCCAGTGTGACTGTGGTTGTTGCGTATCTGATGAAGACTCGTGGAATGAGCTTATCAGAAGCTCTGCAGCATGTAAAGAGTAGACGACCACTGGCATCTCCAAATCCTGGATTCATCCGTCAGCTGGAAGACTTTGAAAAATCGCTTCAAGGTGTCGTTGATTTGCATTTTTATTATTTGAAATTGCCACTCAATTTGGTTCATTATTCATATATTCATAAATAAAAAATCACCAAGAGGAAAGATGCATTTACTTCTTAAGTATATATTGCTTTGATACACCTGTGATTCTGTGATTACACCATGAAGCATTTACAGTTGTTCAATGACACATTAAAGATAACTCAAGAATGTTACTTAGAAAATAGAAATCAATAATAGTACTTTAAAATGAAGGAGAAATATTGCATTGTTCCATTTAAGGATGATACCTCATCATAGCTTTATGTAATTTTTCTCTACAAATTGTTCCAGAAGATTCAGTATTCAAATTGTTTCAGCCTTACATCACACTCCTTTAGTCCTTCTCTGATTGCCATTTACCTTTAAATCCATGCCTTTCTTGTTTTGGCTGAAAATTGTGGTGTATATGAGTTGTCAAGGTAGTTGGTGTTCTCATTAGCAATACTCCTGTGTATCTGTCTATTATATCTTTTTGCAGTTACAAATTGAAAGTGGATAGAATGGACATCGCATTGGTTGGATCTCATTTGTTTTGGGAAGACATTGAAGTGTCCTGAACTTGATGATGTGATATCTCAAGATAGAGTAGAGAAGATGTTTACTGTAAATAGCAATCACATGAACACAAGGCCGGGTCTAGAAAAGAGAAGTGATTCACTCTAAATTGCTGGAACTACAACTTCATATTCATATTTCTATTCAGGTATGCAAGTCCCATTTGAGAAGATGGATTCTGGTTACGTTCATCAGCCTATTCATTTTCCATGAAATCTTAGAATACAGTCTACTTTTTGCTCTTTCCATCCGATTGCTTTGAGCTTACAGAAGAGAATAATACAAGTTTTCTCACTATTTCTGGTTTATATTCACAAGACGCGTCTTTAGATTTCTGTGTCTTACATTTAAAGTACAAAATCAGTCTCCATTTAAATTTAAAACAAAACACACCCAAAACAGAAATAACAAACCTATTTCAAAACGAAATCAAAATTAAAATAACAAACTCAAATTAAAAATCAAATTACATAAAAAAAAACCTTTTTTTCTTTCACATATGTACCCCTGCCTCCTATTATCTTTCTTGTTTCACTATTCCGTTACTTCCCCCACAATGATTGATCCCCTTAGAGACTGGAAATGTGATGGAGTAGTGAAACAATAAAAAAAGTAATGGGGGCAGGGGGTAAAAGAAAAGATTTCTGGTGTGATTTGATTTTTTATTTGGTTTTGTTATTTTATTTATTTATTTATTTTTAATTAGGTTTGTAATTTTTGTTTTTGAGCGTGTTTTGTTTTAAACGTACTAATTTTCAGCGAGGCTGATTTTGTATTTTAAATATAAAACAAAATTACTTTTTGCATACATTTAAATAGTTCTAATGGTCATTGGTCGAATAAAAATTATATTTTATTAGTTTTTTTTTTTTTGGTATTAAGACGGGGCTAAAGCCCGGAAAAAGACCTAATTACAAACTAAACGGGGCAAAGAAACCCCTTTTTCATCATCAAAAAGGATGCTCACAATCTCTCTAGGAGGTGTATCCCAAAAGTGTAATCCTGGTTCTAGTTCTAAGCCTTTGCGAGCGAGGCAATTGGCACCTCTATTGCCTTCTCTATAAATATTTACAAAACAAATATTCCAATCTTTAACTCTCCAAGCATTGATGTTTCTAATCATACGATTTGGATGATTGGATAAGTTTTTCTCATTATTTAGAATTTCAATCACTGCTTTAGAATCACATTCAACTTTGACCTTCTTTAGTCCTAAAGTCCACGCCAATTTGAGGCCTTGGTCAATACCCCACAACTCAGCTCTGTAAGCTGTGCAATCACCAATAAAATAAGAAAATCCTCCAAGCCATTTTCCATTTCCATTCCTCAAGAGGCCTCCACAACTTGCCTTCTTCAATTCATTATTTCTTGACCCATCAATATTCAAAGTTATCCAATTGTGTGGTGGAGGGTGCCATCTGATGTGGTGTTCTTCTCTGTTCTTGACCCTGCTTTCTTCTTTTTTTCTTCTAAAGGCATCATTTATATTATATTTTATTATATTTTATTATATTTTATTAGTTAACTTTCGTTTTTTTTCTCCATTTTTTTTTTTTGGGTATTGAATTTTATTAGCTATCTAGATGTATCGGTTTTTAAAACATGTATGTATATAGTCATAGTGTTTGTTTGTTGGTTAGTTATTCAAGGGGGCCTAAGCCCAAAAGAGTTTGTCAAAAGTAATGATCTGTTCCGCGTGTGTATAGTAAAGACCATTTTTGTTATTTAGGTCAAGAAGTTAATAAATAATAACCATGACCTTCAGGAAAATAAAATATAAAAAACAGAAAGGTGTTTTTGTTTGTTGGACATGAAATGAAATCAAGTGTTAGAAAGTGTTTGCTGTACTTGGCCCAGAGAACTTTTCTGAGATGAGATATTCTATTTATTGGCCTGACTTGTATGAGATCTTCAAGATAGAAAGTTACTCTTTAACAGAAAGTTTGAAGATATTCAAGATTGGACCAAAGCATAGCATATGACTTTCAAGAACCGGACATGCTATGTGGTCCATTTTAGCTTATGGTCCAAAATCACATCTAGGGATTTCCATCAAAAAGTTTTAGGTTTGGGTCCATTTTTAGGCCTCGTACAGTACAATAACATAACTGGATGCAACGTTACACTTTACTAACGCCAGAATACTAATCCCCCTAACACGTGGATTAGGGCACATCTATTATACTTAATTAACATTACATGTCAACATCTCAGCCTAATGGTACATCCTAGGGTGGAGAGAGAAAATGACGAAGAGATGAAGATTTTCTTTGATGCATGGCTGGATAATTATTACAAGAAATATGTCATTTTATTTTTGTTTATTTTTAAAATAAAAGTACTTCCCTATATTCGATACATGCAAAAAAATTTCACCATAGAATTGGTCTAAAATTATAATGTTTGTAGGACCACAGAAAAAGGAAAAAATAAAATATATTTATTGTCTCTACCGTTTGGGTGCGTCTAAAATAACTAACAATTTTTTATACATCAGATGTGTTATTTTTTATAAATTATTAGATTTTATAAATAAAAATTAAAGGATATTATAAAAAATATTGATAAATTTTATAAATATATTTTAATATATAATATTTTAAAAATGACGTGTAATCTTTTGGTTTTAAACAAATAAATACAAAACATATAAATGCATACACATTTTTTATTTAGTAAAATTAATTTTTATGAAGTAAAAATTTTATAATATTAAAATATTATTAATTATTAAAATAATTGGTTATCTTAATGATAATGTTTCCTTGCTCAATTAGTTCACCAATATACCGCTGGAAGATAAATATAAAAACAACTGATTATCATAATGATATTTTATATGCACAAAAATATCCTGCTCTTATTAAAAATTTAAAAATTACATGTCCTCAACGTGATATGTACATCAAATAACTGAGAAATTGTACCCCAAAAAAAAAAAAAAACTCGAGTGCAAAGGTAGACAATCGTTGTTTTACTTTGTAAAAAAAAATATTATATTTAATGAGTTTAATTCTCGATAAAGAACAAAAAGTGGAGCCGAAAGTCAAAGCTAGCTCTCTTTTATTGTTTTACCATAATGAAAGAAACTGTTGGGCAGCACTCTCACATATCATATCATATCATATAATTATTTTCCATCTTCTTCTCCCTTCGACCCTTACCATCATTCTTCACAATCCTTCCCTAAATTATTACACCGTATGGACCCCATTGCTTGGAAAAGTGGACGCATCCACCATGTTCCTCAATCCAATACTACTCTGAGCACAAAGCAGTAGCAATCTGTGTTCTTTTCTTAGTACCCCATCCTTTTCAATATGCTCACATGTGATTATTTAATATTAACCATTAACCATCACGCATAATCATTGGTTTGAGTTACTGAGACGCATGGTGTTCATGTGAAAAGAGAGCTTAGTCTATTGAGGATCGTTCAAAAGGTCAACAAAGTGCAACGCTGATAAAGATCTCGAGCTACCTTGAATTTCCCAACCCTTTTTGAAAAAATAAAAGTATCAACAAAAGAGAACTGCACAATCATGCCCTAGAGCGAGATCGCACATTATTTAAGTCATTAGGAAAACAATGATATAACTTTAATATTTAACTAACCAATGGCCATTGAAAATATATATACTTAGTAATCAAGAAACATTCATATGAAGAGTAGTCTATTTGTTATTTTGTTTGTTTGTATACTAATTCGTCTACCACTCTCTGAAGTTTTCATCCATGGTGGATAAAGTTTGATAGTATTTGTTCAATTATAATTGGATTTTTATACATCTAAATCACATCGAAAATTTATTGATGTGAAGGCAATAGCTAGTGTAATGTGCATACAAGTTTCAAGTTTGTCCGGATTTTAACCTCCATAGTCGCTAGTGTAATGTGCACACAAGTGTTTTCAAAATGGGATTGTGACTTCATGGGACCCACCAAGCATATACTTAATTAGATTGTGAGTTGAATTTCCAAAACTTTACTGGTTGCCCGATTAAGCACTCCATTATGTGTGTGACCACTATCCTTGTCTTTAGCTAGAATTAGTAGCCTGGATTAGGACCATGACCATCAGCTGCAACCTAACGTTGTTTCTTTATTGATAATTAACATTTGTTTAGTCACGCAAGTAATAGTAGCACTAACAATTTGTGAGCAGTGAACTTAAGTTTTGCTCCATTCTCCGCGTTGCGGTACCATTAACCTTTTTTTTTTTATTTGTAGTAAAATAGAAGGTATGCACTATGCATGAGAAATCATGTTTTTATTATTTTTTGTGTATTTCTTTCTAATGTAGAAAAAAAAATTTTTATCTTCTTTCATATCTTATAAACTACTTTTATTATCATAAATAAAAAAGTGTAAAAAAAAATACACAAAAAACCTTATCAAATTTCCCCGGCGAAATAATTCAATAACAACATTGTCACCCATTGCATGTCCGCCAGCAAGGCAGTAACCCCCAATAGAGAATAATATATATATATATATATATATATATATATATATATATATATATGCATTTTTTTGCGTACCTTTATATATATGATTTTCTTTTTTGTTATTTTAAGCATTCAATATGTATATAAGGTTAAATTTAAAAGGGTATTTTTTTTTTTTAAAAAAAAAGGAGGCATTCTTTATTAGAAACTTATTAACAATGTGAAATGTCATATGAGGTGTTCTACATTTTACATTTTCTATTTTTTATGGAAGTTATAGATAGGCAGAGAAATCCAAAATTTTGGAAAGTAGAGTAATACATACTATATAGTTTCTTCTTAAAAGAACTTCACAAAACATAAACTCGCACTTTTTATAGATAAACATTTATCTAAAATATAAATTTAATTTTGATATACTGTCAGTATAAAGTAATCTTATATTTGTATTTAATTACATAACACCACATTATAAAAAATAACTATTACTTTGTTCACATAAATAGTCATCCAAAAAGATAAATATAATTGTAAGAATGTGTAACATATTTTATATTATCAACCCATCAAATACATTTTTTTGTTAATGTTTATTTAAAATTGAACATCCGATGCCTAACATTTGTAGAACTACGGTCACCCACTAGTTTAAAAGAAACTAATGCTAAACTAAAGTTAAATAAACTTAACTCTATTTTAGAATTTAATCTAAAATATGAACTATTTTAGAATTTAATTTAAAATATGAAGATCATCTTATATTTATAAGGATTTTATTTAACAAATATCTTTTTACGAATATAAAACTAAAAATTTTGTATATTAAAAAAAACTTTTAATGCATTAAATATCATTAAACAATTGAAAACCTTATATAATGTTATATTTTTAACAAATAAAAAATAAAGTTCTTTGCAAAAGGCTTGTTCCATTAAATTTAGCAAAAGAAGTAGCAAATTGCATTTTAAAAATGAAAAGGTAGGGAAAGAAAAACAGAGTGGTTTGAGAAAGGTTTGACTACTCATATGTGTATAGACAAGGAGCGAAAATCCAGGAAAGGAAATAAAAAACGCTGACCACACAAGTCACAAGACACTCTGAATTCTGAAATATGAATGTGATGATGAAATGCAAAAACCTAATCTTACCCCTCTGTCCCACTTACTGACATAAAACGACCTCACATTCGCCTTAACACAGCAAAGCACACCGTCGTTTGCGCGCGTGACGCCAACACCCCCCATCTCAATCACCTTAACAAAACGACCAACACATGGACCTGTCGTACGGCAAACTATTCCCTTCTGGGCCTGGGCCTTGCCGCGCCTCGGAGCAATAATGAAGCCTATGTGTCTGTACCCTCACGTGGACCCACTCCTTCTTGTACCAAAGAAAGATTCCCTATCCCTAAACCTAAATATCTCATGATTAATTTCATGTTACAATTTATTAGTGTTGCGTCGAGGATACATATTTTAACAACCAAGTTGGGTTGGTCTAGTGGTTAGCTCACTAGTCCATTTAAGTAAGTATCGAAAGTTTGAATTTTACTTTGTACATGCAGTGAAAAACAAAAAAAAATATATTTTAACAAGATAAAACTCATGAACAGTCGATTTCACGTGAAATTGTTAGATGAAAATCGATTTCACCTTTTAACAATATCATGTATAATTGTAACTAGTAACAACGGTACATTTACTTTACCTTAACCATAGTTTTTCGCCTTTAGACTTTGTTTGGATATAGAAAAGAAAATAGGGTAAAAAACAAAAATAAGCCAAAGAAAAAAATAATTTACGTAAATAAGTCAAAACGAAAATTGCTTCATGAATCTATCAATGCACGTTTATATGTAGTTCGAACCAGTTTGGTTCGAATTCTATTTCTACATAATTCGAACCAGTTTGGTTCGAATTATACACAAACACATAATTACACACACAATAATTCATGGTATAATTCGAATTATGCTGTTAAAAAATTAATAATTTAAAAATTAAAAAAAATATATATTTTATTTCATACGTTAAAAAAAACTAACAAAATATTTAATTACGAGACTTCTTTAAAATATTAATGAGCTATCAATTCGAATTTCATACAATACTTTTCTGTCCATTTTTAATAGTTTATGAATATTTTTTAATAAATTTTTTTAAATTATACTACAAAAAATATTTTATTCTATGCAAAACAATTTTAAAAAATGGCTTAAAAAATGTTAGGAGTACTATAAAAATTTGTAATGTTATAATAACTTAGGTAAATACATGCATGTACTCAAATTTTAAATAAAATACTCTACATAGTCAATAATAATTTAGAAATGAAAGAAAATATTTTATTCCATACAAAATAATTAAAAAATATATTTTATTCTATACAAAATAATTTTAAAAAATGGCTTAAAAGATGTTATGAGTACTATAAAAATTTGTAATATTCTAGTGATTTAGGTAAATACATGATAAAAATATTTTTTCTTTAATTTCTAAATTATTAGTGACTATGTGGAGTATTTCTTTAATGTCCTAAGTCATTAGGACATTACAAATTTTTATAGTACTTCTAACATCTTTTAAGCCATTTTTTAAATTATTTTGCATAGAATAAAATATTTTTTTGTGGTATAATTTAAATAAATTTATTAAAAAATATTCATGATAATTTTTTAATAAAATTATTTAAATTATATGGTGAGATATTACATGATTCGAATTACACGTAGGGAAGTTCGAATTACTCTTATTCAAATTATATGGTGAGCAATTCGAATTCTATACAATACTCTTCTGCCCATTCTTGATAGCTCATGAATATTTTTTAATAAATTTATTTAAATTATACCACAAAAAAATATTTTATTCTATGCAAAATAATTTAAAAAATGGCTTAAAAGATGTTAGAAGTACTATAAAAATTTGTAATGTCCTAATGACTTAGGACATTAAAGAAATACTCCACATAGTCACTAATAATTTAGAAATTAAAGAAAAAATATTTTTATCATATATTTACCTAAATCACTGGAATATTACAAATTTTTATAGTACTCATAACATCTTTTAAGCCATTTTTTAAAATTATTTTGTATAGAATAAAATATATTTTTTAATTATTTTGTATGGAATAAAATATTTTCTTTCATTTCTAAATTATTATTGAGTATGTAGAATATTTTATTTAAAATTTGAGTACATGCATGTATTTACTTAAGTTATTATAACATTACAAATTTTTATAGTACTCCTAACATTTTTTAAGCCATTTTTTTAAAATTATTTTGCATAGGATAAAATATTTTTTGTAGTATAATTTAAAAAAATTTATTAAAAAAATTTATTAAAAAATATTCATGAACTATTAAAAATGGACAGAAAAATATTGTATAAAATTCGAATTGATAGCTCATTAATATTTTAAAGAAGTCTCATAATTAAATATTTTGTTAGCTTTTTTTTAACGTATGAAATAAAAATATATATTTTTTTAATTTTTAAATTATTAATTTTTTAATAAATTTTTTAATAAATTTTTTAAATAAATTATTAATTTTTTAACAGCATAATTCAAATTATACCATGAATTACTGTGTGTAATTCGAACCAAACTGGTTTGAATTAGTGTGTGTGTGTGTTTGTGTGTAATTCGAACCAAGCTAGTTCGAATTATGTGTGTGCATGTATTTGTGTATAATTCGAACCAAGCTGGTTCGAACTACATATGCGTTGGTAGATTCATGAAACAGTTTTTGTTTTGGCTTATTCACGTAAATTATTTTCTCCCTTAGCTTATTTCTGTTTTTTGCTCAAGAAAATAGAAGGAAAGAAAATAAGAGGAAGGAAAATGAGAGGAAAGAAAATAAAAGGAAAAGTAGAGTTATTTATGTATTGTTTGGATGAAGAGAAAATGAATGGAAAAAAAATAGAAAGAAAAATTTCTTTTGTTTGGATAAGAAGAAAAGTGAGAAGAAAGAAAATCATAATAATATAAAATTACATTAATGCCCTTATAATAAAATAAAATATAAATATTTTTATTTATTTATGTTTTATTGCATTTTATGAATATTATAAAATATTATAATTTTATAAATTATTTATCTAATACATATATAATATTTAAATGTAAATTTTTATTATAATAATGTATTAAAACTATTAAAACTAAATTTATATTAATAATTATTATTAATAATAAATTAGGGATAATATTATAAATACATCAAAAGTAATATTTTTCTTTTTGTTTTCATGTTTCTAATGGATGGAAAATTTTTTTGTAGGACCCACACTAAAATTTTTTTTTCTTCTCATTTTTTTTGGTATTCAAATAAAGAAAAATAAAATTTTTTACTTATTTTCCTTTCACCATTTTTCTTTCCTCTTATTTTCCCTAAAACCAAACATGGTGTTAATTTCCACCCTCTACCCTACACTCTAACGGGTGCCACTATCCCTATTCACTCATCTCCATTACATTTTATGTCTCAATTTTCAAACATCAGAGACCATCCAAATTACACTATTGTTATCCTATGTATAAGAAACGATCTAAATCATATATTCATAACAAATCAATCATGGTTGAAGATATGTTCCTTTGTTATTAAGGTATATTATCTCTTCCAGCTTCTAACAGACAGGAAAGTTAGAAGAGATAATATTAATTTGAAATAATATTATATAATTAATAAAATTTAATTTTTTAATCAATATTTAATTAAAAAAATATTTTTATATTAAATTTTAAATATTAAATTTTAAATTCAAATAATATAAGAATAGAATACGATCTAAAGTATTAACTAATAATATTGATTAAAAGTATTAATTTTTTAATATTTTTTAAAAATATAATAACAAATTTTAAAAATTTAATATATTTAATACATTTGAAATATATATAAAAAAATACTTATTTTAAAAAAGAATTAGCTAAATATTATTTTAAAATATATTTGAAACATATATTAACAAGATAGTTTTATGTATCCACCCAATTCAGGATGGAGAGCATGTGAATTTGACCTCATGGGGATGGGATGGAGACTAAGATGTAAAGTAATTTTTGAGCATATTGTCATCATTTTCAAGATCTGCTCGGGATATAATATGAGAACTCCTTTGACTCCAACCAAATATTGATACTCCTTATATTAAAATAATTGTTGTCTTAAATATCTAGATTCAAAATAATTAGCTTCAGCATAAAGCTAATAGTTAATTAATTAAAACTGGATAACGTACAACACAAGAAAAATCAAAATATCGTCTCGCTAAGGTTCGGTAAATTTATGACATGCAATTATGCATATAGTAATAGTAGCATCAATAATTTGTACTCATGAGTCATTATTATTTTATCAACATGATTCCTGCTTAGTATTCAGCGTCAGTGATAAACCACTTTGCCTACTAGTACTGTTTAAACTACTACGAACTTATTGAGAATTAAGTATAAATTTGACTAGAATAATATACACTTAAATTCATACAATAATACATATAATTGGGTTTGGTTGTTTAGAAGTTCGAAACAGGGACTCGGAATTTAGGGTTTATGTCTTCTTACAAGCTCTTGATTGGAGTATGGACCTATCCACTAAATTAATTGCCCTGGGTCTCAGCTGCACTAAATTCCATTCAATTTTAAAGACAAAGCTTAAACATAGCTTCCGCAATTCATGGCAGCTGCTCAAACACATGCAATAAACAAAGTAATAGTAACCAATAAATTGTAGCTTATCTATATGAGTGTTCTAGACAAATAGTAACATAATAGAATGATGATTAAATGAGAATCCGACGTTACGACATAACACCCGACGCGCCATAACGGCCGCATGGGTAAACTTGAAACCAACGAATTCCGACATTAAAACATAACTTATCATCACTAAGGTAGCGTTTGGTGGAGAGACGGAGACAGAAAGACAGAGACTGAGAGACAGAGATTGAAATAAATCTCAGTATTTTGTTTGGTGCAAAATGGGAGACAGGAATTGAAACAAGAATGAAACTCTAATTTAATTTGCACAAAGGATAAAATTGGAATTAATTAATTGAAATGAGAATATTTTAGGTATAAAATGTTATTAAAGTTTCAGTCTCCATCGCTAAAAATTTTAGTCCCCTGTGTCCCTACCTTTTGGAGGTATTGAAATACTGAAATTTTGAAGACAGAGACAGAAATTTTAGTACCAGTCTCTGAACTAACAAACACGATACTAAATCTCAGTCTCAGTATCTCAAAACAAACACTACCTAAATGTCGAAAAAACGGCAATTCTCCAAAGAGACAAAGATAAAAGGAAGAGACATTCATCGGATAAGAAAGAAGAGACTATATTACACTAAAAAATACTATTGACTTTAGCATCAAAGTGTCTTGTAGGTTATTTAGTACTCACACGGATTGGTTCTATACACGTTAAAGCTAGGATCAAATCCCCCATATCGTGAACTCGATTCCGATTAGGACGATGAGTTTATCTAACATGTGTCTCTACTATTAATAGAAACTTTTAAATATTTATTTTAATAATAAATACAAAAAAAATTTAAATTTAAATTTTTTATATTTTCAATAATTTTTTAATTTATAATTTTATTATGTGCTTTTAGGATATAAATTAATTAAACTCTATCTATATTAGTCTAGAAATTGTTTCTAACTAATTTAATGCAAACTGAGTCACTTAATAATGTAGGAGTATAATTTTTGGATACTGATTTTTCTATAAGTAAATTGCATTTCTAATCATGCATCTTCGGAGACTCTTGTTCTTTGCAATTGATACTATTTATGGTGTACTAGTGATAATATGGTTTAGGTTTTATGGATAATTTGTCATCTGTTGATTGTTTAATATTTAAAAAACAATTTTCTATTTGTAATATTTATATAAATTATGTGTTTAATGACTTAAACATTGACAAAAAAAAGAATTGAAAGAGAATATGCAATATGCAGTGCATAAGTTGAGAATAGTTTAATTTACCTGGGGTCAACAATTAATTGAAAGTATTGTGGGGAGAAGCAGCCGGTGATTATTTGATTTGTGAAAGAAAGATTCCCTTCTCAACTCTAGGAGTAGGACTCCGGAAATTGTACCACATAAAAAATTAAATATGTTATTCCTATATTATATTATATATACTTAATTGTCTCCTTGCAAAAGTTTAATAAATATAATATTATATTAAAAAATGGACAAGAAAAATATATCAATGGTAAAATTTATTTAAAATGATACAGTCTAATCGATCACCATGAATAACGTGTCAATTGGTTGTTGTTCTTATTCAACTAGTGTTTCTCTTAGGGCTGTTTGGAAACTCTAGAAGTAGTTTTTTTTAATTTTTGACTTATAAAAAGTAGTAGTATTAATGTCGGGTGTAATTTTCAAAATCAAATTGCAACTTTCTAAGAAGCTATTTTGGAGCTTATAGAAAAGTTAAAAAAAATGACTTCTCTCATAATACTTCTACTTTTTATTACATTTCTTTAAAATAAACACTTTTAGAGTTAAAAATCCAAATACAAAATAACTTATTTATAAGTTACTTTTAACAGAGTCATTTATTATTTAAGTTATTTTATCAAAAAGAGCTTAATTAAGTTAGTTACCCAAACTGAACCTTAATCTCTTATATAGCTCATCCACTTTGTAATTAACTCGGACTTTTCTTGATGGATGAAATATACGGTTAGCTGAAGTAAGATCCAGAACGTGAATATTTGTAAAAGGTATTTCCATGTTTAAAAATAAGAGAAAGTACGAGGAGATAATGATATTAGTGTATAATGTGTACAATAAGAGTAAAAAAAAAATTAATTCAAATGATAATTAAGCTAATTAATTTTTAATAATTTTAAATTTTGAATTCAAAATAATAAGGATTTGCAATCGCAGCAGTTATATATACTGTAAACCTTCCTCTCCGCATGTGACGTGACTCTTCTCCTCCAGTCTGTTTTTTTTATCGGTGAAAGCTCTGTCAGCAACATCAGCCGTCGTCACCCAGAAGAAGACCGACGCCGCACTGCATCCTGCGAACGTATGAGCAAGATCGTCGCGCTGTGCGTCTTTCGCGCAGCCTCCCGACGTGCGGCCGTGCGGCCCCCTCTCACAGGAGATTCACCGTGGTAGCGTTTCATCAGCTATAGGTTCACTGTGATTCAATGTGCGGCCGTGCGGTCCCCTCCCGCAGATCCATCCGCAGCCGCACCCATGATTTCAAAACAAGAAAAGCCAACATAGAATTTAAATCGTCATTGGTGGTATGTTTACAGAGTATCAAGTGTTAAAAACTATAACAAGAGCAAGCTTAAAACTTCATCATCTATGGTCAATTAACTAACTCATCTTTAAATTTTTAATCCAAATTAAAAAAAAAAAAAAACTATTTACTATTCTTGTTTTTTTTTTCTACTTCATTTCCTTAGTTGTTTCATGCCTTGACTTCACTTCACTTCTTCTCAAGTTTCCACTACCCTAACAATAATTTTGACATTTTAATTCAAAAAAATGTCAAATATGCTGGATGGTCAATTTACTGTGTATGCAGATGGTTATTTTAATTCTTAATTGAATGGATATTTTATTCGATTTGGTTTAAGTATATACAATTAACAAATACTGAATAGTCATTTCACTAGGTAGTCGAATGATTATTTTAATAACTACGTGGATAATTGTTTGTTGGCCAATAAGAAAGCTTCTAATGCCAGAGAAGTGGAATGATTGATGAGGGTGGGATGGCAGATAGTTGAGAGGGAGGGAAAGATAATATTTGAGTAAATTTTTTTGGTAAATTAAAATTGAAATAGTTAATTTTTTAAAATAACTATTTGAGTTTTTTTTCTCTTGTATTAGACTAAATTTAAAGCCTATTGTATATATTATCAAAATTCTTTATTGTCTTCCTAGCAGAATCTTTAAAATAATATTGCATGTGAAATTTCTTACCTTTATAAGTAATGTATTTATTCTAGGCCATTATCTTATGTATCAGTTATAGACTGAGCAGTAAATAATCGTGATGAAGTTAGTCACTTTAATATTATTCAAAATATAATGTATTTATTTATGATAGGTTAAAGTATATTTTTTGTCTTTAAAATTTGTTAAAAATTTAAAAAATATTTTTAAGTTTTATTTTGTTTTAATTTTATCCCAAAAATTTTCGATTTACATCAAATATACTCCTAGCGGCTAACTTTTCAAAAAATTTAGAATAAATTTAGCAATAATTTCACAAGAACAACTTTTAACATAAACAAATCAGATTTAGGTGTCATGCTTTATTGCTTAATTAGTCTTAAATTTTTTAAAAATTTAACTGTCAAAAATATATTTAATACAAATAAAAAATTTTAAAAACAAAATTAAAACAAAATAATATTTTAAAATTTTTCGATAAATTTCAAGAATAAAAAATATTTTTTGCCCTTAGTTATATTAATTTTCGAAATATAATTTTACTGACAAGTTATCACGGCCGGATCACTTGTTATTTTATTTAACAACTCTTGCTATAAACGAGCTGAGAGTAGTCTAAAAATTTCCGGAAGTGCAAAAATAAGAAGAGAATCCAATTGGAAAATGTTATTTCTGAGCGGTTCAAGAAATAATTACAAGTGAACAGAAAGCAATCCACGGAACATCGGAGTTGGGGCATTTTAAACAGAAGCGAAATGGAAATCCGAGAGAGAATGGAGGCAGTGTTTGGTGTTGGTAGCTGCCTAACCAATTACCAGCATGGAGTGATGGCTCCCATGTGATTTCACTGCTCATCCTCAAATCCTTCATTATTCACCTTGGTCCTTGTGTTTTCAACTTTGAATTCCTAACTTTGACTTTTCTAATTCTTATTCCCTCTCACTCGGTTAATGTTCCACTATATTTTTATTAGTAGACTAATTATCAATAATGAATTACAACGACAAATATGGTATCAAAGTTTCCAATTTATTTCCTGCTCCTCCCGTAGTGCGTAGTGCATCCTCCATTAATAATGTCTGTTAGCAGAATTAGGCACAGTTTGATGATAACTGCAAATCTAGCAAGTGGAGTAGCTAGCTGACCTAGTTAAGACATTAAGGCACATTCATTGTTCTCATTTGTTTGATAAATGCTCTGTACTATATGCTACACAACCTAACTAAACAGATTTTCAGCAACAGTGTACCTCACTTATTGGAGCAGTAATATAAAATTATGATTTATTTATCATATATCCTTAGGACATATATTAAAATTATAAAATAAAAAAATTTTAATTAAAAAATAAAAAAATTTAAATTTTTAATGTATTTATTTTATATTTATTAAAATATTTAAAATTTTTCATTAATAATAATTTCATTATGTGTCCTAAAAACACATGTTAATATCCGCAGCCCAAGAATATATAAAAGAGTAGCATAGATTTCTACCTTTTATTTAAATAAATATTAAAAAGTTTTTATTTTCCAAAATACGCATAATTTAAAACAGTGCCAAAATACATAAACTATCCGTAAAATAAATTTTAATTCCATTTCACAAAGAGCAAAACTACCCATAAAATAAATTTTAATTCCATTTCACAAAGAGCACAAGAGATATGAAGCTTCTAGCGTGGTGTTTGCAAATTGGACCAACTCAGACTTGACGTTTGAAAAATAAGAATAACATTGGGCAATTAATAATATTGAGTTAATAGTCAAAATCGTCCTTGAAAAATATCTCTATCTCCATTTTCGTCTTCAAAAGATAAAATTAATCAAAAACTTTCTCGAAAGTTACCGACGTTAATCGAGTTCGTCCTTTCGTCAACTCAGTTATTGAGGTGTGTAACGTTTGCTGAGCTGAAACGTTAAGTTCCAGCGTGGCACACTCCAGCATGGCTAACATTAATGCTGAGCATATATGTTTGTTTATTTAGCTCAAATTAGTCCTAATGTTACAACACTAATCTAACCCCAATCGGAAGCATAAATGTGCGTGATTCTCATAGTAGATGACCTGTATGTTTGTTCAGTCACTGTTACGATGAATGGAAGTCACAGCGGTGACTTGCCGTCTCAGTCTATTGGTAGCCGTGGTTCCAACTCTTCTATGCGACAGAGGAGGAAAATCAATGACCAGACATGCTTTTGCGGGTTGAAGACAACGATAAAGAAATCTGGTACAAGAGAGAATCCAGATAGGTTGTTCCACACTTGTGCAAGATACCCGGTGAGTTAAAATAAATTAATTTTGTTTTCCATTTTTCTATGTCCATTTTTTGTCAAACAGTTGAAATTGATTTTTTTTTTTTAAATATTCAGAAGGGAAGTCACTGTAACTTCTTTAGGGGGTTGATGATGATGGGTATGCAGTAGGGGCAGAAGCTGATGCAGAGGTTGGTGGTGATTATGATGAATGGAGATTGAATGTGTCATGGAGATTGGATAGTTTGGAGGGTGAAGTTAGAGCAATAAAGATGCTAATAATGTACATCTCAATTGCAATGACTGTGACTACTGTCATTTGTGCATCACTTTTGTTCACATCAATCTCCAAGTAAAGCTATAGATGGAGTGTTATGTTGTTGTGCTTTAGAGATGTTGTTAGAGCTTTGAAATTGAACTATTAGATATGTAATGATGATGTGACTTATGAATGAGAAGGCAACTTTGAGGGTTAAGAGGATAATCTAATACCATCAGCTGAGGCCTTCGAGGATTGAGAGCATGCTTTTGAATGAGATGGTAGCTTGTTGGGTTGAGAGTGATGTTTCTTGGTTTGGAATAGCTTATTTTTTTTTCCATATCTTTTTCCTTCTCATCAACCACAAATGGCTCTGAAATACCATGCTCGAAATATAGGTTGATCAAATTGAAATTCCTCCTGCAATCCTTGACCATTGCAATCAAATCATGATCTGTGGCCAGCCTCCTCAGCCCAGATTCAAGGGGAACTCCTGGAGATTTCCACCAACATTCCCTAGCCTCGGCATATCCTAGTTCCTTAAAGTAACCATTCACAAAGAACACATCAAATGCGTCACTGTCGACTACCATTAACACCTCTGTATGATAGGGCTCATAATACAGATTTCCACCTTCATCCTTCTTAAACTTTCCACCATGGTGAAATACAAATGTCATAAGAGGACCCTCCATCTATAAAAGCAAAAATCAAATAAATTTAATCAACAATAAAATATGAAACAACTTCAGACTAACAATTGCATGTAAACACACAGCAAACAACATACTCATAATCATCACAAACCCTCGACTGAGACCAAACACCAAAATAACCCACGGCATAATAACTACGAAACCCGTAACAGCAACCGCATACAGAACATGTTCTTCCTAACATCATACCTTGTCTAGCAACGTCAACTCCAAACCCTAATCTAACAAAATGGTTCTTAGAACTACGTCAACATAAACCAACAGACACCAACACTGCAAAATCAACAAAAACGGTCAAAAAAATTAAATCTGACCCTGTGGCAGTTATTGTTCCTTCCTCCAACAGCGTAAATTTTCCGCGAGCTCCTCCAACTTTCCACTGTAGTAGCGCCAACTCCTTCACAAATGTCGATACGCACACAGCTCGTCAAGTACACAAGGAGGTTCTGATCATAGGCAAGTGTCTCAGGGCAGAGAGTCACAGAGTTGAGAGGAGACAAGGAATTTTGGAGCAAAAGTAGAAGAAGGTTGTTATGAGAAGAGATGATGGGAGACACGTTTGAAAATCCCACTCTAGACCATAAACGACGTAGTTTCATGGTTTTGGGGGTGGAGGATTGACACTACGTCGTTTTGGTCTATGCCACGCTGGAATTTAACGTTCCAGCTCAGCAAACGTTACACACCTCAGCAACTGAGATGACGGAAGGACAAACTCGATCAATGTCAGTAACTTTCAGAGACAAACTCGATCAACGTCATTTGTGCATCACTTTTATTCACTTTTAATTCCATTTCACAAAGAGCACAAGAGATATGACGCTTCTAGCATGGTGTCCGCAAATTGGACCAACTCAGATCTGACGCTTGAAAAATAAGAACAACGTTAGGCAACTAATAATATTATTAATAATATTAATACTATCAATAATAATAATAAAATTAAGAATAATAATAACGTTATAATCATAATAATAATCATATATAACAATAATTATTGTTATTATTATTATTATTAAAATGTTACTTTTAGCGTTGTTGTTGTTGTTGTTGTTGTTGTTGTTGTTGTTGTTGTTGTTGTTGTTGTTGTTGTTGTTGTTAATAATGGTGTTTGTTCATATCCTGCCCCAATGATAAGACCCAGGTCCAAATGAAAGGCCCAATCCAAAGGATTGAGCCTCGCCTTACGCCGACCTTCTTCCTATGAAGTCGGTCCTTACCACGACTTACCCTAAAGAAGTCGGGACGAGGATTAGCTGGCAGATAAACACTCATTCAAATGAGTAACTGCCCCTAAAATCTCTCTAACCACTTCCAGGAGCCATATCTCAACTTCCCTAAGATAAGGGGACGGTTATCCACCTTAAATAGCGGAACTACTTCAACGGTGGTTATGGGTTCACCACTATAAATACACTGACACTTCTCAGGTATCACTAAGTCCCAATACTCTCTAGACCTGCTTACCCCCTTGTTGACTTAGGCATCGGAGTGTCTTTGCAGGTATCACCTCCATTCACTCGTATTCACAAGTTGGACGGAGGCCATGAAGACGCGAATCCGCCCGAAGGCTTCCCTCCATAGACGATTGGGCCAACCCAGCGAGTCCAGCCCAATAATCTCCGGTTACCCATTGTAATAGTGTTGTTATTTATATTATTTTATTTTTATTTTTATTTTTATTTTTATTAATAAAATTATTATAAATTGTCTAAAATTGTTCATATTTCTACCTGAGTTGGCCTAATTCACGGGAGTCACCTAAAAATGCCATTTTACAGACAGTTCATGGAAAAGAGACTCGCAATTTTAACATTTAAATTTATACCTACTTTGGGAAATAAAAAGCCCAGGTTTAATTTGTTGAAAAAGCGAACTGTATGTATTCGTTGTTTTATACGTAATATTATATCAATTTGTTCGTTAAGTAATACTGAATTAAATTTTGATGAGAATTTGTTATTTAACAATAATAAATGACACATAAATCAGTACACGATATCCTTGTATATGTTGTGTGGATAAATTACGTTGTCATACACTCATACTCATTTCTCAATAGGTGGCTTATCATTGTGGGGGTCCTGTGGATGTGGAGTACGTGTGGACTTCAAACTACTTTCCAACATCTTTGTATGCCTAAGTAATTGTTTTTCTGTTTTTTTCATTGATTAAAAATGAACATCTAACACAACTACACAAGTTTGCACGACTAAACGGTTTTGGGAAAATTCACATCACGAAACAATACTACATCAAATACCTGGTATGCTCCCCAAATCTCTAATATTGATATATACTTGAGCCACTTTTAGACCCAATTTTTGTTGGTTAACTATATCTTTTCATTTGCCAGCTTTATACCATAGTTTTTCATTCATTCATGGTGCATTATTGGTGCTTATCTTTTAATTTAACGGACCATAGTTTAACTGCCATACCATGCTGACTCAATTCGTTCTCTGACTTTCCTCCTTTTTTCCATGACTCCTAGTGGGTGTAGAAATCAAATTTGTAATCAAACCCTGATTGATTATTAGACTTGGAGCCTCGAAGAAAAAGAAAAAACCAAAAATTGCACTGCCAGTTTGTGATGTTTAGTTAAGGATATGGGTGATAGAGTGGTTCTCATCGGTGCAACCTATGCAGAAAGAGTACTTCGCCGCCGGAATCTTCACCATGCCAAAAATAATATCTGCAAAATTAGATTTTATATATTTTTCACAAGGACCATTAAGAATTTAAAATCGAAAGTTATTAGAATTCATTATGTTTGATTATTAATTAATTATTAATATTTAAAAATATAAAATAAAATATGTTATTAAATTATAAAAATAAATTGAGTTAATAACAAAAAATAATAAATTTTAATAGTTTACGGACATTTCTATTTAAAATCCAATATTTGATATGTCGGGTTAAAAATGAAAAAAAAAAGTTGTTGTTGCAAATGTTGATGCCGTCAAGTTTTTGATGGATGATTACTTGATTAGTCCTTTTTAGTTTTCTTTTCGTCTCCCACCAATCCATTTTCCATTTATGCATGTGTATTGGCTACCACCACCGACCCACTCAACTAGGTAGTTCATATATTTTTTCTTTTCTCTCTTCCTTAAATCTACCGTATCATAATTTTGAATTTAAATTAAAATTTAATTTTAATGTACACATATACGATATATCTAATTATCCATATGCCATAAAAAATAACTATACTTTTTTATTGATGATATGAATAATTATTAAAAAATAAATATAATTAAATAATTATATAAAATATTTTATATAGTAATTTGATCAAAATTAAATTCTTAATACAGAATTTTTGTTGTACTCCGAGAATTATTCTTCCGCGTAATAAAATTATGCATGAAGCATGTGAATTCTGTGTATATAGAGTATGAAAGCTAAACTCGATCAACTATGATGTCGAGAATTCGGGTGTTCATATAGTAAAAGACAAAAAATCCTTGTGTAATTTTTTTGCTTTTGTTTTATTTATTTATTTATTTATTTGTGCTTTTCTTAGAAAGACAAGTGCAAAATGATTAGTTTCCATGCTTTTTTATGGAGCTAATAGCAACCTGAATCTCTTAATAAATTAAGTGATGAATGTGACCATTTTTATGTGGTAATATGTTATTGAGAAAGTATAAAAGGTTAATTATATCAACGGTCAGTTTGAAAATTGTTTTAAAAAATAGGATTTTAAAATTTTAAATATGAAAAATGTTAGAAGATCATTTATTGTTTTTATTATCAGTTAGTTATTAATATTTAAATATGAGATAAAATATAATTAAATTATACTAAAGGAACTAAACTAAAAGGCCAAAGAGGTGATGAAAGAAAGTTGCAATGACTGAGTTGGAACACTGTATGTCGAGACAAAAGTCATGTGGACTAGGATTTAAAGATCTCAAAGCTTTCAATCTAGCTATGCTAGGCAAACAAGGCTGATGGTTACTCTCTAAGACAAATTCTCTAGTTTACAAGGCATTTAAAAGTAGATATTTTCCTTTCTCCAATTTCTTAAAAGCCTTACCAGGTAACAACCCTTTTTGGGCCTGGAGAAGTATGCTAGAAGGCAGGAAGGTTATTGAAAAGGGTGTTAAATGGCGAGTGGGGAGTGGCATCTTTAAAGAGCCTTGGGGCGATAACAAAGAAAAGATTCAAAGATCCCAATTAACCAATCCCAATCACAACCTACACTGGGTGAACCAATTGCTGCTTCCAGACGGGAATTGGAATATACAACTCATCAACGATAGCTTTCCCCCAATATAGCTCAGCAGATTACCCAAACTCAAAGAACAGAACAACAAGATAAACTGATTTGGGCAAAAGACAGAAGTGGTTCTTACAAAGTGAGCTCAGGATACCAAATTGCATTCCAATTTTTTCACTCGCCAATAGAGTTCCTCCCGGAAGTCTTCAAGTAAAAAGATGTGTGGCAATCGATCTGGTCCTTACATTCCCCAGCAAAGATGAAGGTATTTTTGTAGAAAACTATTCATGGAGGACTCCCAGTTAAGCTCAAGCTATAGTTCAGGTTTTCGAATGTGAATCCTCAGTGTCCTAGATGCATAAATGAACCAGAATCAATTATTCATTGTTTAATTCATTGCTCTCAGGCTGACCAAATATGGAGAAAAATTGATAATTTTGGCTTACTTGAAAATACCACAGTGTTATGGAAATGGTGGAGGGAGATAGTAATTCGATGCGGTGGTGGAATCCATGGAAAACAGCGACGGAGCCTTGCTGCAATCACCTTATGGAAGATTTGGTTGGCGCGTAACATGCAAGTCTTCGAACATAAAACGATCCTATGTGTTGAAGTTGTTAAAGAGGCCAGGAAGCTCATGAAGGATTTCTTTTCCAGTAGGAACCCTCGTTTCTAATTCCCTCTTCCCTAATGTTATTTCCTATTTGTTTATTTCTTTCTTCAAGTTAACTTTCGCTCATGTTAATCAATGTAATTGGTGGAATCATCTTCTTTTAGTGTTGTCCTATTTTGGACCGTCTATTTCAACAATCAATAAAATACTTCCTTTGATAAAAAAAAACAATTAAATTATTGACTAAATGATGACAAACAATAATAAATTCCGATCACCCTTAACATTTTTCTTTAATAAAATAAGATTATGAATAATTAGGATTAGCGCTATAAAATTAAAATTATCGCAACATAACTCTCCAAGTGAATATCATCATTGCGTAGCCGCTTTCATCAACGTGAAGGGTTTTCTCATCGTGTCACCGGTCCTTTGAGCTCAACCGCCCGTCGTGCTATCGATATAACTTTTGCTGCAACTCCTTTATGCGTCGTGCCGAACCGATCTACATGAAATCCTCATCTCTGTCGTTGCAAATGGCACACTCGAATCCTTGACGTCGAGCTTCGCTTGGCATGAGTCCCTGCCGTTTGAGATCACCATGGAGTGCGCTAGACCATGCCAATGTCCTCCCAACATCGAATCTTCATCGCCGCGACACGCAACTCTCCATGCAATGTATCCTTGGCGTGATTGGTCCCTCCCCGTGGAGCGCCTCTTGCTGCGTCACCGATCTTCCTGCCAGCACCGTCGTCGACCTTCCAAGCCGTCGCATGAAGCACTCATGATTGCAAGAGCTCTATAGACAAGGTAATGCTGCTTGTGTGTGTTCCTTTTTTTTTTTCGATGGTTTTTTCAGTTGTTTCTTTCCAAATAAATAAATATATATATTTTTATAGGATTTTATTTGTTTCTTTTCAAGCAAATAGTTGATTTTTTACGTGGGTTACTGAATGTTTCTTTCATAGATTTTATGATGTTTTTTTTTTGGAATTTCTATTTTTTTTTTGAATTTTTTAATTATTTTTTCGGATGTTTCTTTTCAAATAAATGAATAGTTTTTTTTATGTGGATTACTTAATCATTTTCTAGATTTTGAGATATTTCTTTTGAAATGAAAGACGCGGCGGCGTACGACAGGTGCTTGTCTTTGGGACGCTCAAAAGGAACTACAGATGAGCGCACAGCGTCGCAAAAAGAGAAGAAAAAAAAGAAGAGAGGAAGAATAAGACAACAAAAATCATGCATTTTTTAAAATTTAATAAATTGGCTGGTATTATAGTTGATTACCTAGCAAAGTTATATATTATTATTGGATAATGGTTTAATCATAAGTTATTAAAGAAGAACATTTTAGGAAATAACTATATAATTATATAATTAATTAATTTTTAATTTTAATTTCCTTAATAAGTATATAAATGGCTAGAGCAGTAGAGTAGAGACCGAATATTGTTATTTTTTAATGAATAATATTATATATTTATTATATATTATTTTCAAATTATTTTTACGTTAAAAAAATTATCATATTCTAATAATGAAAGTGGAACAGATTTGAAAAAATTACATAAAAAGGTGACACTATAAAATTTAGAGAAAATGATAAATTGATCCTGATTTTTTGTTCTATAGATATTTAAGTTATTGAAAATTTAAAAATACATTTAAATTCTTGATTGATTCGTAAATTTAATTTGTCCAATTTAAAAATTTTTTCACCTGTGTCAATACAACGAGAATTACGTTTGATTTTTTCGTTGAGTTTGATAGACTCAAATGAACATGAAGAATCAATATGTCTATGTTTTAAAAAGGTCAAGAGTTTAAATGTATTTTTAAATTTTTAAAAACTAAAAAACGTCAGGAATTAATATAGAGGTTATTTGGGTGCGATTCTCAAAAAAAAATTTTTTTAAAGATCTTTTATAAAAGTAAAAATAATTTTATATTTAAATAAAATAAGATAAAAATATTTTTTTATTTATTTATTATATAAAAATATTATTTTTTTAAAATAAATCTTTTAAAAAAATATAAATAATAGCTTTTCAAAACAAACTATTTTTTTTATATTTTTAGTACTTTTATTTTTATTATTAAAAATTTGTTAAATACATTATAAAATAAATAAAAAATTATTAAAATTTTTTTATTGATTTAATAACGCTCAAACAAACATACTCCGTTAGTCATCAGTTATCACCTTAGGTACCCTTCCTTTTAACTTGCAGAATGATGATCGCTCCTATGTCATCACTCATGAGTGTTGTTTCGCGTTGTTTAATCGTTACTCATCCCTTTTTGACGCCGTTCTATTCTCTTTCTCAGTCCCCGCTTAATTCTTTTCAAAGCAACACTTGATGGCACCTATCCACAAGTAAACGACATACCAGTGCTTTATTAATTTCCTCTATTTCGATTAAATCAATTAATGCAGCACATTCTTAAATCAATAATGCATTTCTAGGCGAAATCATACCAAATTTATGTTAAAAGATATATCGATCAATGTTTCAAAACAAAAAGTATAGGAATTATTAGTGGTACATATAGAAAATAATAATATGTAAAAGATAAGTTTGAAAAAGAGGAGGCCCCACTTCAAAGGATAGAACTTTGAAGGAGTTTCGATCTGGTCAAAAACTAAGAGGGACCCATTAAAAGTGAAAAAAAAGTGCTTCAAAACTGCACAAAACATGAACAACCATCTGCATTATTCTGATCTTTTCATGATTCACTTCCTCCTCACTCCACAGTCCACACCACCTAAACCCTTTCTCCCCTTTAATTTTGGCTTCTATGCAGTGTACAAAAGCTACACGTTAAAACCAATCTATTTTTCTACTTTGACTCGCCTAATCTTACTTCTTTTCTTAATTAATGAAAGTTCTATACAAGGCTGGTTCTAGTGTAAAAAAAAAAAGTAAAAAAGAAAAGAAGCATGGAAAATGAGTTGTAGTGGTATAAGAAACAAAAATGACGCAGGGCAGACGCAATAAGTTGTTAGGTTTGTGTAATAAGAATGCGTCCAAACACTGGACATTGGGCACTATTATTGTTATGATTTATGAATGAAGGCGCATGTGATGTGTGTGTCTCCGTCCTCATCAACTTAACTGCCCGTCAAATCCGAAAGCATTAAAAGAATAGGGATTAAACGTTACCTGGATTGATAGTAGATGCACGTTTATTAGGCTGTACAGTGCAAGCCAAAATATAAAATATAGTAATTAATATTGGATCCCTGGCGACGAATAGAGTGTTCTCCATCCCAGCATTAATTGGTGTGCTCGCGCAGTCGGAGTCATCACAACTCACTCCACTCCTCCATGATCCAGGTGAGTGCCGAATTACAGTTATAGTAGGCACCACTCACTACTCAGCACTCAGCAGGGCAGGATCCAATACACTATTTACTAAGGTGAGGGTGGAGAGCATAGAGGTAGGTATTCACTGTTTTGATTAGATTGAAATGGACGGATGAGATGACGATGATGATTAATCATGAGCCCAGGGTGAGAGTGGGGCCCACACTCGTTTGAAAAGACTAGACGCTTATTGGCAACATAGGTGGCAAAGTGTCAACGCCGTTGGATTTTCAAAATACTAGTACTGGTAATAAAGTAGTTAACTTGTCCCTGTCAACAACCACGCTCTTCTCTTACGCTTCCTCCTCTTAAACGCCCTTCTTTCTGACACTGCTCTTCCCTCCCCCTCCACCGTCTCCACTTTTCATTATGCCTTGCAAATTCCAGTGTTGTAAATCGGATTTGTGAAACTAAATGTTTAACTGTATAACAAAATATAAGATTTAATGTTGAGAAGTGCTAGGGGAACAATGAAAATTTTGAACAACCACCAATCAAATAAAAATATACTATACTCTAATTTAATGTTACTAATCAAATTTACTCTTTTAACCTTATTAATTCACATTGTTTACACATTGTTCAAAAATTTTGTTGGTTACTTATACTTTTCCTTTCATGTTTTAGTAGTTTTATACAAAGGCTTCATTGAGATAAGAAGCAAGACAAGCTGGATTTTTGGTGTGGGGGGAGGGGGTTGTTTTGGATGGAATATTTATTGAATAATATTCCAGATATACTAAAAATAAATTAAATGATATATATATTTATACATAAATATTAAATATATAATAATTAATTTTATTAATTAATTTTAATGTACAAATAATATTTTTAAATTCTTCTAGCCATAGAAGCTCACGGAAGAATGAGGTCTTAACCGTTTCCACAGTGAACCCCCTCGTGTGCTCTTAAACGAGTTTTGATGTAGTTGGGATGAAGATTGAAGGCAAATGTATCGGCTTGCGGATGGTGATGATGAATGGTGTGGCCCATCCAAGCTAGTCTTAATACTAGTGTTTGTGTTTGCGCATGACAGACTATGATTTGTGAGAATTATGAAAATTTTATTGCCGTTTGCAAGATATAAACACATATAGACAAGACATATATAGGAGAGCATTTAGCATCCCAGTAACTTAACTTGAATGTAGTAGTATAAATAAAGTAAAGAAAGTAAAATTGGCATTGTTGTATAATAATATTAGTAAAAGGGGAGGAGGGGAGGTCACATAAGAGAGCAACTAGAAGTATTCTCATCGCTGAAAAAATGGGTGTAAGGGTCGGGAGGAGGGTATGTGTAAGGAGGAGGAGGAGGAGGGTACATGTAATTGACTGCAGGGGGAGGCCTTGCGTACATCATTGGTTGGAATCTCTCATTCCCTCCCACTGGAATTGCCATTGCCCTTTGTTGTTGTTGTTGTTGTTGTTGTTGTGCGTTCATCATAGCTGCCATATATTGTTGCTGTTGATAAGGGTTTCCCGCCATCATATCTGGGATACCTGGCCCTGAGCCTGAGGGTCCAGCAGGGAGGCCTTGAACGGCTCCCATGTTGGGGGGCCCACCCATACCCATACCCATGCCCGTGCCCGTGCCCGTGCCCGTGCCCATGCCCATGCCCATGCCCATTGGAGGCCGACCGCCTTGGAAATTCATTCCTTGAACACCACCTCCCCCTCCTCCCATTGGATTTCCCTTTTTACCCCCGTTCCCATTGTTACCATTCTTACTCCCCTCGCCGTTATTTCCCATTTTACCCTCCGCCATGGCTGCACCACCTCCATTGTTTTGTTTACCGCCTTGATTCTGATGATTGTTCCCTCCTCCTCCCTTCTTTGCTCCATTATTATTGCCTTGAACTTGAACAGCCACCGGGCCACCACCACCAGCAGCGGCGGCGCCGCCCCCCTTGGGAGCATTCATGAACTGTGGATGACTCCCATTATTCATCATGATGGGGCCTGGGGGTTGCTTCATCTTGTTGGGAGGAGGAAGCGCGTCCATGTCATCGTCAAATTCGTCGTCGTCATAGTCCTCATCATCCTCATCAAACTCATCGTCTAATTCGTCATCCGTGAAATCCTCCTCGTCTTCAGGCATGACGAACTTAGCAGCCTTAGCAGCGTTTGGGTTCTGATGAGGGGGAGGCTTCATGTCCTTGAATTGAGGAAGCTTCAGATCTTGGAATCCTTTCATCTGCTGAAGTTGCTGAAGCTGCTGCTGCAGCTGCTGTTGTCTCTGAATCTGCTGCTGTAGCTGTTGTTGCTGCTGTTGCTGCTGTTGATGGGGATTTGCTCCTTGCTGACCACCACCACCACCACCCCCCTTGGGTGGATGCTGGTTGTTTCCTCCACCCTTTTGGTTCTGCTGACCCTTGTTGCTTCCTCCTCCGCCACCGCCACCGCCACCGCCACCTTTGACGTCGATTTGCATTTTGTTGAAGTGGTTGGGGAGATGGCTGTTCTGGTTTTGGTGGTTGTTAGGCTTGGGTGCAGCACAGAGCTCGGCATATTTGCCTGATTTTGAAAGCTTCTTGATGAGAACGTTGGGGTCCACATTCCCTGAAACCGTCACCTTCCCCTGCTCTGCATCTATCTCAGTCGTGAACACCCCTGATAAATATCATTCAACCTCTCAGATTCATCAGATTTTTCTTTTTTCCTCTTCTCAGCTATAATAAATGAAAAACCACAACTTTTTCTTTTCTTTTATATGAATCAATGTGTAAGTAGCATAAGAGAAGAGCAATACCATCAATTTTCTGCAGGATTTTCTTGACTTTCTGCTTGCACCCATCACAGTGTATGTTCACTTTAAGAACACATTTCTGCATGCACAAGCAATCCCAACAGCATACAACAACTTAAGAAAAGGAAAAACTTGTACTTTATCAGAAATGTACAAACTACAGGGCAAATAAATCACACCAATTAACAAGTGCATAAATGCTTCTAAATTAACCGTTGAAATTATCTTTTTGTAACAACAAAGACAGAGGCTTTGAACATGAACAAGTACCTGTATCTTCAAAAATTCTTCTTTACTACTCATTCTTTACACCGCCAAAAGGTTCCAACTTGTAACAATGAAGGGAGAATAGAAGATGGAAAAGGTGGTAATAGATCTGAGGAAATGACAAAAAACAGAGTGAACAAACAAGAGAGTTTCTTCCTTGATATGATTGCAATAGAGACCAAACAAGAGAAAAGAGAAAGAAGGGAGGGGGGGAATGAAAATGGGTGTGAGGTCTCTGAGCAGAGACAGTGTGGCGAAACGGAAAGGTTAAGACTTTGGAGAGAGAGAGAGAGAGAGAGAGAGAGAAACAGAGTTCAAAGACGGTGGAGAGTCATTGGGAGAAAGGGAGAGAATGGTGGTTCAAAGCTTTAGCTCTATGTTTAGTGGCTTTATTTATTGGTATTTTTCACAGCATACATCTACTGAGGGAGGAGAAGGACAGTTTTTTATTATTATTATTATTATTATTATTTTGTGATTTTGTGATATTTAAGTTTGTAAAGAAGTGAGAAATTAACCGTGGCCATGTGGGGCGTTTGGCTTGGCTAAGAATCTAGCTTCTCACTCTCAGTCTGATGTGGGGATGCCCCAAAAATCATAAATGGCAGTGACCAGGGAAAGAGACTAGTATCTCATGTGAGATTTCCTTTTATTTTCTCACACCACTAATTAACTTGTTTAATTCTCTCTTAATAATGAGTAGTACTAACTAAACAAATGAATAATAACTGTGTCAGAATATTATTGTTATTTAAGCCCAAATTGGGTTGGTACAATTTAATAACGCTAGTTTATTAGGCAATGGCTGACTTGTAATAAGGCCATTTATAGGACTGGTTTTTGGTACATCTTTAAGCACCTCACTAGTGATTAGTGAGTTGAGCATAGCATAGTAGGCAGCATATCGAGAAATGAAGCTGAATCAGCCTCCAAATTTCTCTTGCTGCTCCTACCCTACCATTTCTTTCTCCAAACGGGATGATGTCAAAAATATGGTCCCCCAAGTAATCAGTAATAAAAATAAAACTGTCATTTGGAAATGCAAGTGCACGTTTTTATTCATTCCAATCGGATATAATAATTCTTTACTGTTGCTCACTCCTATTATTTAATCTACCTAACAAATGATCTCCTATTTTTTTCTCTTTTTTTTTTTGTATATAAAAGTAAAAGTGGTAATATAACTTAACATTGTAATTTTTGGCATTTTTTAAAAGTGTAGAAGATACATAAATCGGAAGATACGATTTCTATACTTCAAATTTTTTTATTTTTTTTAACAAAAATTCCTCAGCCCAATTTCTGTTCTCTCACAAATCTCTCGATCAGATTTCACAAATTTCTCCGTTGAAATAAAATCTGCCTATTTTTAGCAAAATAGAGAAATGTATTATCCACGGTAGGAGCAAATACATGCCGCAATCGCCCTTTTTTAAATAGTTTATTTGTTTCAGACAGAAAGGATAAAATTTTATTGAAATTAAAAATAACAAAAATATTTAGTTTGTTTTGATGTGTATTCTTCTTTGCAATTTGGTGTATAAATTATTAAATTGTAATTGAGAAACTGAGATGCCATGATTTCATAGAATTTATAATTTCTCAAATAACTATGTATCATTGCAATTGAGACATTCATTTTAAAACATATAATCCATCTGTTAAAACATGAACACAATAAAACCTAGTGTAATAAATGTCCACATACCAACCATAAAGGAAAATTCCTAAATATGTTATACTTTTGTCATACATATTGATGTTATGTGTGTAACTGTGTACATAATTACATGAAAACCTCATAGTAAAAAAATACTACAATATAGCGAACGTGTTTTATTTTAGTTGAGTATGATTCAAATTAATTTTTGCTAACTATGATTTATAGTTTCCTTAAACCGACGTGTGCTATAGAAGAATACAGATTCATATTGGTGCTTATTACGATTTGACACTTCTGAAATACCAAATATATCATTCGTGAGCGTTTGTACTGCTGATGATTAATATCATTATCAACAACATTACGTAGACAGCAGCACTCAATATACTTTGAAGCAACATTAAATACTCGAGGCATGGTAGTTCCACATTTACTAATGCACTACACCATTATCAAACAGTATACAATTTGGAATAACATCCATTTATCTGCTCTTTTGTCTACATCCTAAACTCTAATTTGTCCGTCTTTCTGGTTTTCTAAAAAATAATAATAAAAAAATATTAATCTACAACTAAACAATTAAAACACCAACTACAAAAATAAAATGATGAGAGAAAAAAAAACATGTGGGGTTGTGAAGATGTACGCTGTAAATTTTAATTGTTCCCTCATTTTTAGTTATCAAATTAGCATTTCACAAAAAAAATTTATGAATTTGATATCAATTCAAGTTTATATAATTTATAAATTTATCTTAACAAAAAAAAAAAAGGAATTTTGTCACCATATGAAATTATTTATGTAACTTTAAGTTTTTGATAGAGAAAGTCATCATGAAATTATATCAAAATTTCTGTGACAAGTTGATTTAATGCTAATATTTATTAAGTTGTAGAATAAGTTTGTGGATAATACACGGCAAATTCAATGAGATTTTTGAGAGAAAGAAAAATAATTTTAAGTATTGTTCATACTCTGGCTAACACTAAGGTTCAGGTTCAAATGAGAGGTTCAATTCGAGAGATTGGCCCTTACTCTACACCGACCTTCCCTCAAGAAGTCGGCTCTAACGACGACTCGAAAGAAGTCGGGATCAACTGATAGCTGGCAAATAACACTTATTTAAATAAGCAACTGTCCCTAAAATCTTTCAACCCACTTCTATGAGTCATATCTCAACTTCCCTAAGATAAAGGGACGGTTATCCTCATTAAAAGGTGGAACTACTCCAACGGTGGTTATTGGTTCACCACTATAAATATACTGACATCCTTTAAGTATCTCTAAGTTTCAATACTCTCTAAACTTGCTGAGACCCCTGCTAACTTAAGCATCAGAGTGTCTTTACAGTACCACCCCCCATTCTCTCCCACGCACAAGTCGAACGGAGGCTCTTAGGCGCGAACTTGCTCGAAGGCTTTCTCCATTAGGCGATTGGGCCAACCCCACGGGTCCAACCCACTAATCTCCGGTTACTCATCGTAACAAGTATAAAGTAATTTTTTTCAATAGATTTAATTTTGATTTTTGTCCATTTTTAAGAAAGAAAATGTAATCTCTTAAAAAATAAATAGGTCACTTTGATTCTTTATTCTGTTTTTTGTGAGACAACACGACTCTTTTATCATTGTTATTGTCAAAATGAGTTGGTTGTTATTTAAGAGAGATTGTTTCTTAACTATATAGTTCAAGGTTTGTTGTTGGAAATTTTCATTTCTTGAGAAAACTAATTAGGGAAACTTCAATGTAAGAGATGGAAGCTAAGAGAGACGTGTAACATTATTACTTTTATAAAAAATGAAATACTCTTCTCTAATTTTTTATTTTTATTTTTTTTTTATAAAAAATTAACTTGATGACGACAACAATATAACCAAGTAGAAAGAAACAGTGAGTAATTTCTAAAAGAATTTCAATATCATTTGCTTGAAAGATGAACTAAGCCATGATGACCACTACTTGCGTGTTTGAAGTTTGAAGGGCAAATTGTGAAGGTATTTACAGTAACATATATGGGAAATGAGTAGTTGTTTGGGTATGAATTAAAATATGACGGTTAAGAGAGATAAATTGATCCTTGATGAATTTAAATAACGACTAACTTATCACTTTAACATGATAGTTAAGCGTTTTTCATTATGAATTGATGGTGATAATAATGAAAGAACTGCGTTCTCTATTGAAAATACACAAAGACAATATTAGGTCTTTATTATTTTTTTTCTAATCTATCCTATAAGGTTTTAAAAATTAAAAAAAGGGGAAAATGGCTATGAAAAATTAATTTCTCATAAAAATATAGCTGCCTCCACTAAAATTTTTAGTCAGACTATTTAGTTTTTTTTTGGTGACTAAACAAGGAAAGAAACAAAGCAAAAACTATTCTAAATCCGAGCGGATGATTCGTTGGAGATCAACACTAGGCTCAGACCAAATAACATGATTAGAGTTACTCTTGGCACCATATTTAGCCATCCAATCCGCAGCTCTATTTGCTTCTCGGGACACCCATTCAACGTGAACAAGCCAAGGACGAGATAAAAGCTCCTGAATCTTGTGAACCAAATCTGTTACTTCAGATGGATACCCACTTGTAAGCTCATGCATGATGGACAGAATGTCAAGGCAATCTGTTTCACATATAATATCCCTCAAACCGCAATCCCAAGCTAAAACCAGCCCCCTCCAAGCAGCAAATAATTCACATCTGATTATAGACCAAGGGGGAATGCTTCCAGAGCAGCCCGAGATCCAATCTCCCTTAGAATCTCTAATAATACACCCAAATCCCGCTAAATTTGAATCCATATACAAGCTTGCATCACAATTAACTTTAAAACTATTGCCTACCGGTGGTTCCCAACACAGGCAATTTCGGAGAGACCTAAAGGCATTGCTTCGATTCCTGTAAACCTGTAAGTCCTTGGCGGTAATTCTGGCCAAGGCAACAACCTTATGGTCTGTCCAAGGGTTGTCAGTGTTGAATATGTCATTGCACCTATGTCTCCATACCCACCAAAGTCCTGCACCAAAGGACGCCTCATTGTTAGCCAAGGCCTTCCGAAACCACTCTTCAAGAGCAGTACCAGCCGTCGAGTCCAGGATACTAGGATCCAACATATACCAGATTGCCTTTGATCGTTCACAGTCTCTAAGGCAATGCTCCATAGTCTCCTGCGCCTTGTTGCATCTCTTACACATATCTGAAGAAGCTAAATGCCGCTTGAATCGAAAGGTCTCAGTTGGTAGAGCATCATGTAAGCTAAGCCACATAGTAAATTTGAACTTCTCTAGAATGTTTGTGTTCCACAACCAGTTCCAATTACTGTTGGCATTCCAATTTAATGTTTTCTTTAATAACCATCTGTAACCCTCCCTTGCACTATACTTTTTTGTTGCTGCAGGCCACCACTCCCACTGTGGCTCCAACTCAGTCAAACTAGGATATCTCAGACCACAAATAAACTGCTTAATCTCATGCGGAATAGGCGTGGTAAGACTATCAACCTCCCAAGACACCCCTTTCCACAAGTCAGCCACCATGAAATCTGATTCAGAAATATGTACATAAGGAACAAGGTTGCAAAGCTTACCAAAAGGAGTCCACTCATCATACCAAACTGATTTGTGGACATCTCCAATATTCCAATGAAGCCCTTCCTTGAGATGCTCATAGGCACTAACAATGTTCTTCCAGGTAGCCGATGAAGAATTTCTACTGTTTCCGTTCATACCAGATTGATTCCTGAGATATTTATGCTTCAGAACCTGCACCCATAACTTCTCACTATTATTTAGACAATCCCATACCAACTTTCCCAGAAGCGCCATGTTAGCACAGGAAGTATCCCTAATACCCAATCCTCCTGCCTTTTTAGGAGTTATGGCGACCTCCCACCTGACCAGAGGCAGTCCTTTTCCAGTCGCTTGGCCTTTCCACAAGAATTGTCTCATCAAGGAATCAATTTTATTACATGCATACTTCGGGAGAAGAGAAATTTGCATTTCATAAACTGGGATAGAGGCCATAACTGATTTAACAAGACAAAGCCTCCCTGCCTTATTCAGTAGGCGTCCTTTCCAACTGGAGAGCTTTCTCGAAATTTTTTCAATAATCTCCTGAGCCGTCTTCCTGGAAGCTCTGGCATGACCGATGTTAATTCCCAGGTATTTACCCAAATCATTGCAGAACCGGATGTTAGAGACCCCTGAGAGAACCTCTTTTCTCCTCTCCGACACCCTCTTGGAACACTGGGCCTTTGACTTATGAAGATTTACCTTTAAACCTGACGCTCTAGAAAACAAGTCCAAACAATGCATGACCTCTATTACTTGAGCTTTTGATGCCTTACAGAAAAGCAAAAGATCATCTGCAAACATCAAATGAGAGAGTCGTGGTCCATTCCTAGAAACCGCAACTGGGTTCCACAAACCTTGGGAAACTCTATGAGAGATAAAGCAGGCAAGCATTTCCATACAGAGTACAAATAGATAAGGAGACATAGGATCTCCTTGCCTCAACCCTCTCTTCGGATTGAAATTTTGGAGCCTGTTCCCATTCCACAAAACTGCCAACGAAGAGGAAGTCACACAATTCAATATAAGATTAATGGTAGCCTTTGGAAACCCAAACCGGACCAAAGTAGCTTCCAGAAAACGCCAGTCTACCCTGTCATAAGCTTTTTCCAAATCAATCTTGAATGCCATGGTCCCTTTTCGAGACTTGGTGTTCCTCATGAAGTGCATAATCTCTTGAGCAATGATAATATTCTCCGTGGTTCCTCTTCCTGGAATGAACCCTCCTTGCAAAGGACCAATGATCTCCGATAGGAAAGGTCTGAACCTGTTAACTAGAACCTTTGTGACAATTTTATAAATTACATTACATAAGCTAATAGGCCGAAACTCCCGTAAGGAAGAGGGAACTTCCACTTTAGGAATTAAAACAATGAGAGTATCGAAAATAGCCGCATTCAATGGCTCACCCTCAAAGGCTCGCTTGACCAGTCTACACACATCGTTGCTAAGAGAGTCCCAGAACTCTTTGTAGAAAATTGCTTGAAATCCATCTGGCCCTGGGGCTTTAAATGAACTCATGGTCATCACAGCTCTTTTAACCTCTTCAGACGTCACCGGTTCCACTAACTTTTGACAAGCCTCAGTACTAAGAGACGGGCAAGGAAAAGGCCCCATGGCGTCCAGGTCAATATCCTCCCTTGTAGAAAAGAGCTTTTGAAAGAAAGAATTTGCCGCCAGTTCTAGAGTCGTAGTCTCCGTGGTCCAAGACCCATCCTCCAAAAATAACCCATGAATTTTTGGCTAGCGCGTAGGTCTCATAGCTTAAGAGTCAGACTATTTAGTTTGTTCATATTTATCACGGCAAAAAATAATTTATGAACCACTAAATATTTGTATATATTCTTAAAATTTTTAATATTCAACTATAGTCTATATATATGGCACTGGCAGGTGCTTTGCGCCTTGTTTTTGATGATTAAAACACACACTAAATACTTAAACATGGATTGTCGCTCGTTGATGGAGTGCCTAATAATAATAATAATGAAGAACTGACACAAATCTTCCGAGTAAGAACAAATTTGCCAACTTTGTTCTATGATCTACAAAGGATGGCCTAATAAGCCTAAAAGAAGACAGTTGTGAATGCTATTCCAGAAGGAGAAAGTTTGATTTAACTACGCATTATCGATGCTTTGAGTTTGATTATAATTATTTTTGTGGCAGATAAAGTAAAAACCGCTGCATATGGGACTACCAGAAATTATGACACTTTTTTCTTTGTGTTGGTGCCTAACTTGTGTGAAATGAAATTTGAGTTGCTGCTGCTGTGGTCACGTTTTTTGGGCTCTCAAAAAGTAACAAAGACTTATAGGACATTGCATATGTAATTGAAGGTAATGTAACAAATAATAAAGCAAAGGGTGATTAAATCATGCTTGCCCTACTTTAACAGCAATTAGGTGGGAGAAAGCAACCGAAAAACTAGCTAGCAGCTACCACACTCTGCATATATCACGTTCACGTTCAAGGTCTCTTGTTTTTTTCTTCAATTTGTTCCGTTGATATTTTTCTTTCAATTCAACTTCATGTTTCCATTCTTAAAAGACTAAATTGTGATCAAGAACTTGTGGTTTTGTCCTTTTTTGTTTACTTCTCTTTATCTCTTTGAACATGGCACTTTACCCACCAAAGGACTACTAATTATTTTAATTTCTTAAAAAAAAGGAACCATTGCTAATTGGTATTTCTTGGACTTTAGTCTAAATAAAGAGACTTTAGAATTAATATATTTTTTTTTTGTTTGCACCAGGGTATCCATCAGACCAGAAACCCAATGACTAATTCCTCGAATACTATAGAGGCACAAAGTAGGCGACCTTTCCAAGCAAGCGAGCTCCACTTTACAGATCAATACCCTAAAATTTTGTTTAGATTATTATAGGAGCAATTGAAATTTTTGGTTTTTATTTCATTAATCAGTGACATAAAGACAGTAATTAGCAAAATGGATACAATAATAATAATAATAATAATGCAACTACTTTTGTGTTTGATGGGACTTATTTTTCTGGCCACAAACATTACCAAAACCCAATTCACCCTCAAAGAAAATACGGAACTTTGGTACACATGATTGTGACGGGGAGTTATGATATTATGGATGATGGATGATGTATAATTGAAGGTTGAAGGGAATGATGGGTAATTTTGCAAGTGAGTTTACTGCTAGGCCCGTCTATATATGGGATATGATTTTTACAGAATCTGTCACCAAAGGGTTTCCATTAGAGAATGACTTGGGCAGCCATGCAAAGAAATTACTATTTTTGTGGAGGGCTTCACATGAGCAACCACATGGTCTATGGACAGTGATTGATGAAAAATTGAGAGAATGGAAATTGGGGAAGGGTATTTATGAGGCTCACCTAGAACTATACAAGAGTACACTTCTAGTTGTATCTCACACATGGCCCCCCTTTTTTTCTATAGGTTTAGATTTTAGTATGGTATGGGAAATTAATAATGGAGTGTAGGCATTGAGAAGTTTTGACCACAAGGGAAAGTTTTGATTCTTGTACTATTCATGTTCAACCCTTTGTTCTACTAACTTGTAAGTTAGAAACTTAGATACAACACATCATGATGCACTACATACTTTAATTATTGCCATTTTTCCAAACAGTGAAATACAAATATAAAAGAAAGAAAGGAGGTGGTAACTGGTAAAGGGTAGCTAGCTAGCCTGCAATTCAAGGACAAATGAATATGAAGATGCTTCCTTTTCTTTTGTCTGTATATTCAGGCCTTTTGTTTGTGTTTGTGAGGAGGGTGTTGGACTTGGACTCCAACTCGGTTAACTTTCTTCGGAAAAGGTAGCAAAAGATACCAAACTATGTTGAGTCGGTGTCTTCAGATTATGAAGAACCTTAGTTGGGATTGTACCTTACCCTGTTTATTGGTTTTCACTTTTTTTCACTTTGGTTCAACCAAAAGAAAAAGGGTCAAGAGATTCAACTCATTCAAGAACTCGTGTATATATTCAAAAGTGTTGGTACTTGGTACCTCCATTGCCTTTAAGATGGGACCTAACGGCTTGTACTAGCAGCAAAGCCTCTTATGGATTAGCATTGAGGCAAATCTCTCAAAAAAATTGTTCTATAAAAGAATATGGAAAAAATAAAGAACTAAATAAAAGGAGTACATGCATGGGAATGTTGATGTGCAGAGATTTAACCATTACTATTATTCTTACTATTGTTAATATCTTTGGTCAACTTTGTTCTCATAGTATTCCTGACCTACTCGTTTGCTGATGTAACAGTTTGAATGACCAAATTGATGAAGGTGAGAATGCAGAATAAAGATGAAAATAAGTCCATTTCATATGGCTCTTTTTTGGGTTGATCCTGTATGTCTCATTCAAAGCCCTATTACTCATGATTTGCCATTTGAAAAAAAAAAATATATAAATCTAAAGTTATGACTGGTGAAACAAGAAACATAGAGTTTGAAAACAGAAAATCTCCATCGCTTAGATATTAAGTATGATTAAGGGTCAAAGACACTGTTCATGTTTGAACAATTTAGGAGAGTAAATGATTGGAACTCCAAGTCTCCCCCTGCAATAGCAAAATGGAATAGTTCACAGGAAAACAGTTCCAAAGAAATAAAACAAGAGGGCAAAAAAGAAAGAAGTTTGGTGGGTTTTACTTTACATTACTACATGTTCATTTGTTCAAAAGTTGATGTCTGAAAACCACCTCTTCATGCTTTGAAGGTTCTGATTTGACACTTACGTAAAGGGTGCCTTGTATATCAATCTTACCGAAGCCTCTTTCTTGGTGAAAAGAAGATAAAGAACCTCCAAAACATAGAATATCTTCTTTTTCTTTACACTCACGAGATAATAAACCAACTGCTTCAGCAAACATCTTTGAGATCACAAGTTCTATATTTTTATGCCTACCAAATATGATATGTATGAAGGAAGAAAGAAAATTCAACACCATATATAAGCTTACAACAAGCCTTTCAAACATAGGTTAGGAATAAGAAGCTTCACCTTCATTCAGATTCTAGGCATTTCAGTGACCAAACCAGGATTTCTATACAAACGATCCTCTCTCAAATATCACTCACAAATCAAAGAACTAAGAAAACACGATGGCATGAACAATATTCTCATGGCATGAACAATATTCTCAATGACGGGAAAATCACATATTATCTAACTTCCTTTTCATGGAATTACATATGAACTATGAACAGATTATTGACCGCAATTTACAAATAAGAAAAAAGAAAAAAAAGAACTATATATTACCTGACTGCAATTCATAATACTATATATATTATGATAAAAATACCATGCAATTCAACTTCAGATTGAAGAGAAAGATGTCATTTGTCATCATTGTTTATCTTGATTTCCATGAGCTCCTCAATAGGTTGGCGGCATATTGGGCACTTATTGGATTGAAGCCGTAATGCTTTTGCACACTCGCTGCACATACACTGGTAAAATACAACATATGTCACATGATGTGGAATAATGAATAATATAGCAAAATGAATATTTAAAACAAAATAATAAACATGGTGATGTGGAATAACCATTGTATCAGTATGTATGGATTTCTACCAAACAATTACTACATACCCTGCTGCTGGGAAGAAAGAGAAGCATTAGAGATAAACTTCTGCAATACCATATATATCCGCTAGCATATAACAGTGTTATACAATTTTAAACAACACAGATGATCAGATGGCAATAAGATATATATGAAATTGAGGTTACGAGCCTATAAGATCACAAGCAACCAATTTAGTCTTCTAGAAATATTGAAACATCAAGAATGATCTTGATTTTCCATAAGAGATTTTTTCTTTTCAACATGCAAACAATGGTAAGGTTTGTGTTCATGAACCATCATCCCTCATACATCATATCCATACAAATGCTTAAGATGTACTTTTTCCAAGAAATTGAGTATCAGCACTATATGTATAAGTAGGTTTGACATGAAATCATACCATATGTCGGCAAGGTAAGACAGCAGTGTCCTTTGGTTCGGTCATGCATATTACACACTCCTTCCCAGGATCATTATCATCAAAATCTGCAGCTGTTGAGCCACTTCCTATTCCATATAACTCTCTCAACTCATAACGAACTCCATCAATCCAGAGAATCTGCCTAATGACTTTTACCTCGAAAGGACCAATACTGTTGCTTTTCACTAAGACAGCTTGAGTTATTTGCATGTGAGGAGATGCATCAATTGTGGAATCATCAGAAGTTTCATCTTCTGAAGTTCTCATACTTGTTTCAGCACATATTACAAGGGGAAACAGATCTTCTTCAGGTGAGGGCTTTGCAAGATCCTCTAACTCAAAGAAACCAAGGTCAATGCCCGTTCCAGGAGGCTGACAAAATTTCTGGCCAACTCCTTTTTGAAAGGGGAATGAGATCGGCGCAAATGCATCGGGATATAGTGGAATAAACCTACACTTTTCTTCTTCTTTGGCTAAGTAGTAGATAGTAAATCTGGCAATTATAAATGAAAGAAAGTTTGAGGTTAGACAAATGAAAGTATCATACAAAATTGATATGCATTCGAATTTAACATTCTATTCTAAGTACAATCATATCAACGTAATTAATCAATTTGATAGCAGTTCTAATAGCCCATATATTTTACTGTCAAATAATGCGTTCATCGGCATGTAAATTTGTTTGAAAAACCAATGAATGCAATATTGTCAAATAAATTGCTCTTAATCAAAGCATATGCAATACAGAGTCATAATGTGAATGTTGTCATTTAGTCCTTCACATATATGATGGTCCATACATAAGCAAATTGTTCATGTACTAACTTTCGACCACAGCAGCAAAAATGCAAAGATTTCTTGGATCAATGTTAACAAAACAAAGCAAAAGCATTTTAACTCAAGAAGCAAGCTTACAAACAGTAAAAAATTATAACTCAAATTATGTAATGTATGCAGCACCAATAAGATAAACACCAACCAGTTGCCTCAATTCTCCAGCATGAGCTATAAGTTAAATCAACCATGATTCAATGTGCTCTTTAGAGTTCAACCACAGGCGAAAATCTCAGAGAAAGGGATGAAAAGTAGGCAGATTATTTTAATAGACTTCAAATTTGTTGCAATAGGAATTGTTGCCCAAAGGGCCATTAAGGGTGTGTTTGTGAGTTAAATTCATGATTACAGTTCAAAGTTCAAACCCTCCCCTCCCCTTCCCTCTCTTCCAGTCCAATACCTCAGGTTACAAACATAAAAAGCTCTTAGTACTAGTTTCATAGCCAACAGATCTTAACAAGTATATACGAAAGCCTAAGAAGATTGCAAGGCATAATAATGAAGTAGTGAATCGAATAGGGAAAAAGATAGGGTTGTACCTGCCATCAAAGAGGGCATCAAAAACGAAAGAAACCAAGTGGTGATCAGGGTTGAGCTCGTCAATCTCAAGGCGCAAAGTATCTTTATGCAAGTTCACGTCGTTCCTAATCTTCTTAGTGGTTTGATGGTCGACATAGGGCGGTGGAGCTGCGGCGGCGGCAGCAGCAACGGGGGGGCGAACAGGGGCCCAGGCGGGAGCACCCTGATTTGCATAGTAAGGGTGGTAGTGAAGGCGATTGGCATAGTTAGGAGCGTTGGTGGTGGCGGCGGCGGTAGGGGTGGCGTAGCCATTTGAGTAATAGAAGGAATGGGTCTGAGGAGGAGGAGCAGGAGGCAGAGGATGGGTACCGACGTAGGGAGTGGTGGAAGGGTTGGTTGGGGGAAAGTAATAGCCTTGCGGCGGTGGGGGCTGAGAAGGCGGCGGCGGCGGTGGAAGCTGCGGAGGATGAGCATCAGAAGAGTAGTAGTACGGAGGAGGAAAAGGTGGTGGGTAATTGTTTCTTCTTCTTCTGTTACTGTTACTGTTGGTGTTGCTCCAAGAGATTCCCATTCTTGAAGAAGAAGAAGAAGAAGATGATGATGATGAATCTCAGCTCCGGATCCGATGATTCTTACAAATTTCAATTTCAATGCTTTGACATTTTTCTTTCTTCAGTAAACCATATTCCATTACCTTTCCCATTTTAGTTTAGCCATTTATATATTTTATATTTTTCATACAAAAATAATTCTTGACTCTTACATTTATAGGTCAAAATAGAAAACTAGCCAGCAAGTCTTGAAGAATGAAGAGTCGTCAATTTGTAATAGTTGATTTCAGAAAAATTAGAGTGCGATTGTTCTAGAATAATTGTGTGTAGCATTATAATATTTTAGAAACAACGTTAGACATTTAAATTTTTTATGAATTAAATTTAATTAAATTAAATAATAAAATTTAAAATAATAATAATTATAACTAATTTTTATTATGTTAGACTAATTTAAATAAATTTGATTAACAAAATTTTTTTTGTAGTATTATCCATATTTTAAGACATATAAACATTGCAATTTATAAGATGAAACATTATTTAGTACTTTTTAGATATTTATGTCTAGTTATAATTCTTTAGATATTTGTAATATTGTTTGAGTCTTTTAAAAATTTATATAGTTTTTTTTTTAATTATAAGTCTATTACAAAATTATTTAAAAATCTATTTAATACTTTATTTTTTGAAATATGTAAAAATTTATTACAAAATTCACAATAATCCAATTATTGTGTTATTCCATTTTATTTTATTTTAATTTTACTTGTTTTCCGGCCATTAACTACTTCTACTTCTATTGTTGGAAGTTGGAACCATACAATAGGTATGGTTTTAAACAATATTCGTGAGTTTAAATTCTAAAAATAATAATTTTTTATATGAATATATATGAAAATATTTTAGATAAAGTAAATTAATAAATTAATTGATCAATATTTTTATTAGTACTCCTAGTTAAGTCCATTCATCATGGGTTATGGGCACATTGACTCAATTTTATTGCACCATTTTCTCGATGTGCCTAAGTACATTATTATACGAGATTTAATTTTTTATTAGATTCGCAATGTGAGAGCAAAATAATTTTATGCTCTTAAATAGTAGTAATATATAATTATAGGGATAGCATACGAAAAAAATAGCATAAGACAAATAAAAAAAGAAAAAGAATATTTATATAAAAAATTAAGCAAACTAAAAAAAATAATTATTATTTAAGAAGGAATGTTAAAGATATAACCATTCATATTGTTTTTTCTTATTAGTTTAAGTTTTTAGGATAAATAGTATTACGACATAATATTAAAGTTTTATATCCGAAAGATCTATAATTCGATCTTTAGTAAACTTTAAAAATGAAAAAATAGCATAAGACAAATAAAAAGAGAAAAGAAGTCCTCTACAAAAATCATGCTTAAAGAGAAGATTATGAGCTTAAGTTTTTTGAAAGAGTGGTTCTACAACAATACAAAGCATAATTGATAGTTATTGTAATAGACATTCCCATATTATAATTTGACACTTAGATACATTTTTATTGATTAATAATTTACTATTATGTAGCATTTCAAGAATGAAGAGCTTTTGTTGATTATCAATTTATCATAATCTCTTAGGAGCATATATTTCAGAGAAGAAGAAAAACAAAAGAAATGAACAATTTACTGCTATCTGCTACATCATCATCTCACTCAGCCTATCTAATTGTGTTATGAACAATTTTCATTATGCAACAAAACACCACTTATCAAAGGAAGAAAGAAGAAGAGAGACATAGGATTAATATCAAAAGCCAAAGAAACAGAAAATGTCACTTCCAAATAATTGCAAACTCAAACTTTCAGAACACAACCCGGATTCAAATTCAGAATCAGCACAAATCTGGCCTTGTTCTTTTGCGAACCGATACGCAGCCTCTCTGATGATCCCTGAAGATTCTGATATCAGAAGAATCCCTGAGATCCTCAAGACTAATATACTGTTGTTTCCCCATCCTCAAGGAATCACAGCCTGTGTCATGGATCCAAATATAAGGGTGACAAGTTTCATCATAGTGATACAACAAGTTCTTCAAGCTGCCATCATTCCCACCACTAGGCATATATGCCTTATATATGCTTCTACACTTCATTCTCTTGGATGATCCTGGCTTCAATGTGTGAATCTTCTTTAGTATTGATCCCACCCTTATTTGCAGCTCCACTGGCTTATCACTAAAGTTCCATATCCTTGTCCCGGTTCGAGAGCCTCGAGTATGGTCACGACAGCTGTCAAAGCAGCCGCCGAAAGATGCAAGGCGAAATCCTTGCACTTTGTCCATGATGGACCTGACCTGCTTCTTGTTCTTTGTCATCAGTTTCCAAGAACTATGGTATTTGACTATTTGTAATAAAGCTGAGTTCTTTGGTGAATCTAGCAGTTATAGGCTTTCTTGTGGCTCACTCAAAAGGGCCTGGTGAGTGTTGTGAGGATGTATGATCATAAAATGACATAAAATAGAATGTAGAGAGTATCACTTTAGAAGTCTCAAAATGACAAGAATATTGTTTAGCCCTTCCATCAAGGAATTGGTAGGGTCCCTTAAACCCCAAGATTCAGCAATTGGAAAGCAGAAAAGTAATGTTGTAGCGGTTAGTTTTATAAAATTGCTTATGGGTGGCCCTTTTTCCCCTTTGTTTCTGTGGAATAAAAGAGAGCTAGCTATGGCCCTGTTGTCACCAATAAAATTGAAAAAAGGCATTCAAAGATTCATGATTAGGTCTCATCTTTATCAATATATCATAATGGGTTGCTTTTGGTTCAATTTAAGATGAATATATAAATAACCTTGCCCTGAATAAGAAATGTTTTCCTTTTTTGTGTGTGATTTTATTCATTTATTTTTTTTACACTTCATTCCATTGTGTTGGATGGAACGTAACCATAATGTGGTTACTGGTTCAATTTTTGTAAGTTCAAATTCTGTCATTTTAACATTACAAAGATGAACATTATTTATCTACAGTTTTTCATTATTATTGTTTATTGTCTTGAGAAATATACAGTTGAAAGAATTTGCTTGACAACTCATGGGAAAAAGTACAAACAGAAAGAATCAGATTGTATGAAATATCCTCATCTTGATTATATTATTAAGCATTTATGTAACATCCTGCATTACTATTGTTGAAATTTACAAGTAGAACAATTAGCCAACACCAAAAAATTGTGAAAAGAAAAAGGAGAAAGTAAATAACAAACTTTGAAAGAATTTATGCACAGATTTTACTTCTGTTGATTGCCATTGGCCTGATCTGATATTATGAGAGGCTGATTAAGATCTGCAGATGAATCAGCGGCTAACTGTTGCAAAGTACTGGTGCCTTCTATGTCTATATCTTGATTCTCTTCACATTCAGCTAAGGCTTTATCTAAAGCTGACTTGGCTACTCTGGTAACACATATCATCAGAATCACTGCACACAACCCAAATAGGAGTATTAATAAGACTATTCTTCCTCTTATCAACTACTGCTTTTCCAAGCTCAAGAAATGTATTCATTGTGATCTATATAGTTAACTACAGATCCTCTAATCAAATGTTTCATTGCTATTTGTACCATGTAATAACCATCAGGCAACAACATGCAAATGAAACAAGAAATGCTTATGGAAAAACTTGATTCCTGACAGAACTTATCAGAGTCCCAAAAAACACTGTTGGAAACTCAAAACAACTCAAACATAAACCTTCATAGTCTTTATTTAAGTTGGGTAACGATGTAACTTACCAGATATTACAAGGCTTAATATGATGAGAGCCTGCAAACGAAAGAGAAAGAAAGAGGCGTATGTTATAAGTATTGAAATTGATAGTATGACTATGAGGTATATAGCCATCTATTTGATCCAGTATAGAATGTTGAAAGATTTCAGCTTCTAAGGAAACTTAGACATTCATCAGTAAGAAAAATATGAAGCAAGAAAAAACAATCCTTTGAAGGCTAAAGCACAGCATGTCTTACCCAATGAGTCTTTGATAACGCACCCCAACCATGCGTGACATCAGATATATCCTTCAGGGTTGTTCCAACATATACAAGTGCCAGAGTTAATGGCTGCAATGATAACAATTAAAATTATTAAATGTTTTAATATACTGCTTAACCAGAATACCATCTACTATATGAAGCTAAGAATGCCTAAACCTCAGTTTATTTGAGAACAAAGTCAGAACTAATGCAGATGAACTTATTCATATATGAAATTTACCAATGCAGGTATGCAAACAACATAATGCTATGTTTTGACTATATAGTATCCAAAACTTCATTGCAAGAGTATGTGTATGGATCAGGGGTGAAGAAGTTACCATCATTCCTAACCAGGAAGCTAGTGTGTATTCCCCTAATGAAACAGGAGTCACAGAGAGCAGGTAATTTAGCATGCCAAATGGTAGCCATGGTACAAGCCTAAGAAGTAACACAATCTGTATACAGAATACACTAAGCATGATTAAAAACCTTAAGAACACTGTTAATTCATAATATTAAAAACTTTCAGTCCTCAAACCTTAAAGCCAGATCTTTGAATTGCTATTGCCACATCTCTAAACTTGGGATAATCATTCAACCTAGAGATAACTAGTGAATTCCCAACCTGCACAAGTGGATAGGATAAATATACGAATAAAAGAAACAAATTAAAGAGCAACTGAATCTTGAACTAATCAAGATACTACTAAATGCAAAAAATTGAAAACTTACTGTTCTACCAAGAAGAAACGCAATTGCAGCACCAATTGTTGCACCAATAGAGTCAGCAAGAAAGCCTATTGTAAACCCAAAGAGATACCCACCACCAACCTGAATATCAAGCATGGTGACTGAAGCATCTTTTTTGACATTCCTTGTTCCAATTTCTTAAAATGTTTATAATGTGAAGGTAGAAAAGATTCTTACAGTTAGCACAGAAGGTGGAACAGACAAGATAGTTAAGGGAACGTAAGCAGCTACCCTGAGATGAGAATCAGCAAAGAAAACATCATGAGCTGCATAAATTCAAATTCATTCACGAAACGAAGATAATCATAAACTTGACTTACAGAGCAAGTGGACCCCATGGCCCAAGATCACGATCAACCCATATCAAGAAATCTTTCAAAAGCTGCAGAACAAAGAATGAAAAGGTTTAAACTTTCGCTGTACCCAGAATTGTTGGATAGTTATTCATGATAGCTAAATCCAAAGAACAGAAGAAGAAGCGGGAAGATGAACCTTTTCAACTGGAGAAGTGAAACAAGAAGCAACAGCAGATGCAACAATGAGAACCACAACTGTGATGCTAAGAGCGTAGGCCCACGTGAATCTCATCTCCCAAAACTCTTTAATCAAAATAAAATACTTGGTTACTTTCTTTTCTCTTCAGACAAAAATTCTTTATTCAATGCTATGTTTCTTTTTGGAAGGAACAAAATACAAATATCTCAAATCGAAATTAAAACGTTCATAAGTGTCACAGTTTTGCAACTTACTGCTTTGCAAAATACTACTTTTTTTTTAATACTTAATTATTAAGATTGCTTATTATATTTATAGAACTAAACTACAAATTATTATGAGAAAAATGTGTCTCTCGAGTTAGGCCCATTTTTGCATTTTGATACCTTTATACAAGTAAATAAAGTAAATTTTAGTGTCACAAATATAGTACAATTTACGCCATAAATTAATATGACTTAATTATTTATAGACACATTTATTTTTTCAATTTACATTTATATTCATATGCAAAATTGTTTTTAATCAACGGTTTTGTTTTTGTCAAGGTCCATGACATTTTTGGGTAGTCTTGGTCGTTATAAGTTTTCAGCATAACGTCCGGATTTTCGTCCAAAAATGACAGAAACCTATAATTTAGGCCCACAGTTGTTTCACCCACCCCAATATCCAATATTGAAAACGAGAACTTTAATTAAGATAGCGTTTGACCCTGACCAAAAAAAAAAAAAAAGATAGCGTTTGCTTTATGGAGTTTTTGTAAATGGAGAAAAAATATGAGTTTTTGGTGAATTAAGATTTTTTATAAATTATAGGCATTAAAAATTTAAATTGATGACTAAGATTTAAATTATTTATTAATTGTACAATAATTATATTTTATATTTAAATATTTTAAAATAATTTTATTTAAAATTATATTTTTATTTCTTTTTTTTTTTCTTTCTTTCTCTCTTAGTCACTCTATACTGAAACAACCATTACTACTATCATAAAAAAAAAAAATTTCCATTACCATCCCTCATCATATCGCTGCCACCAACCACCAACAACCAGTTATATACAAGAAAAGCGTGAAGAACCACGTCGTTGTTCTGGACGGCCATACTCTTGACTACTGCGGGAAAGCATGCTAGCACTCATCGCTATCACCGGCGACTTGAACCCATCACGTGCGCCGCCTTCGATTGCTGCTACAACTTCCACGACCATGAGCCAGAGGGCATGTTCATCTCCGCCGTCGAGTTTCATTGACAAAATGGAAGGGTGTTATAGTAGAAATTTTTTTTATAAAGGAAAAATTTATTCTATTATGTATGAAGAAGTAACAGCAAGTTCAGTGGAATAGTAAATTGACAAATACTAAATGATGTGATAATAACAATTGAAGTCATACAGGAATTAAGGAATATAAGTTCAGCTGCATCTCAACTACAGTGAGCATCCATCAAGGGACCTGGAAAGGGAGAAAGAGGTTTAACAAGTAGGAAAGGGAATAGTAGGGAAAAGAATAAAAGAATAGAAGAATAAAAGGTTTGAGAATTTGTCATCAGGTACGGGAGAAGAGAATTTACCACAACATGCCTAAAAGAGCATATCCTTGCAACCTCCTGCTAATAACCTTTTCTCTGGCACTACACCTTGGTCCCCTCTCATTCTGATCAATTGCCACGTGTCCCGTATTTGTAACTAACTCAGTGTTGTAATTTGTGACGCTCCTTTCTTGCACCTCCCCTTTTTTTTTATTAATAACCATAACATTACCCTCCTCTTCAACAACAACCTTGTCCTCAAGGTTGAAAGTGGGGTAATCACGTCGAAATTTGTTAGCTTCTTCCCAAGTAACCTCAGCACCTGCACCTTGCCCCCACTGAACCTGAATTTTTTGCACTTCTTTTCCATCCTTTAAGACTGTTCTAGTATCCAGCAATTGGTGAGGCTCAATAATGGGACCAAATTCAGTGGAGTGAAGTGGCATTGGCAAGTAATGATCATGTTGCTCACCACGAAATCGCTTTGAGGAAGAGATGTGAAAAACATCATGAATTCTAGCTTCTGCAGGTAGTGCCAAATGATATGCCACTGGGCTGAGCTTGTGACTGATTCGAAAGAGGCCAAAGTAACGCATACCAAGTTTTTGGTTCTTCCGTAAAGCAACTAAATGTTGTCTATAAGGTTGGAGTTTGACCAGGACTAAGCCCCCCACTTCCAACTCCAAATGCCTTCAATGCTTATCAGCAAAGTGCTTCATAAACTACTGTGAGCGAGTGAGATTAAGCTTGAGCTGATCAAGGAGTTGATCTCTAGCTTGTAGCATATCCTGCAAAGATTGCTCATCATCTAGGCAGAATTCATACCGCACTAAGCTGGGAGGGTCCTGGCCATACAAGGTCTTAAAAGGCGACATTTTAGTACTGCTATGCACGCTGGTGTTGTACCAGAACTGGGCCCATGGAAGCATCTCAAACCATCTTCGTGGGTTGTCAAAATAAAAACAACGCAAGTACTTCTCCAAGGTCTTATTCACAACTTTACTTTGCCCATCTGTTTGAGGAGGATAGGAAGAACTTATCGCCAGACTTGTGACTTGCATCTTGAAAATTTGCTGTCAAAATCGACTGACAAAGACCTTATCTTTATCTGAAACAATAGAACGGGAAAACCCATGCAGTTTAACCATATTTTTTATGAAAGCCTCAACAACTGTTTTGCTACTAAAATCCTGCTTGAGTGGAATAAAATGAGCAAATTTGGTTAAACGGTCTACAACCACCATAATCACCGAAAAACCAACAGAAGGAGGTAAAGCAACAATAAAATCCATACAAATGTCCTCCCAAACTCTCATAGGTATGGGAAGAGGCTGCAACAACCCCACAAGAAGCTTCGTCTCAGCCTTCGCCTGCTGACAAGTAGTACACGATAACACATAGCTACGTATTTGACGTTGCATGCGAGGCCAATAATAGTGGCACAGATTCGGTCCACTGTTTTTGCCATGCCAGAGTGCCCTCCCACTGCACTGTCATGATATTTCTTCAGAATTGAATTGATTAAGCTGCTGGTTTGAATTACCACTCGGTCTCGCCTCAAGAGAATCTCATTTCTCAAAGCATAGTTTGTATCATTCGAGGAACCCTCTTTACATTGCTGCACAATGGCATTGAGACTAGCATCCTGAGCAATTTTAGTTTTTAGCTGGTACAGCCAATCAGACTTTGGTGATGACTAAGCAACAAAACATGATCTAGAAAGGGCATCGGCAAGAACATTATCCACTCCAAGCTTGTAGTGGATATCGAAATCATATCCTAGCAGCTTGTGCAGCCACTTATGTTGCTCAAGAGTGTGTAGATTCTGTTCGAGTAGCGCCTTAAGACTCTGCTGATCTGTGTGAATGATGAATTTCTTCCATAATAGATAATGGCAGAATTTCACAATGGCCTAGGTGATGTCATAGAATTCCTGCGTGTAAGCTGACTGGTTACGCATTGTGGCTGATAATTTCTTAGAAAAGAAAGCAATAGGGTTATTTTGTGTCAACACCGCACCCATGCTGGACCTGGAAGCATCAGTCTCAACTTCAAAAAATAGCTCAAAATTTGGCAAAGCCAAGACTGGTTTGGAAGAGATAGCTCTCTTGAGATTTTCAAAAGCCAAATCAGCTTGAGCACTCTAATTAAAAGCATTCTTTTTGAGAAGATCAGTCAATGGAGCTGCAAGAGTAGCATACCTTTTAATGAAGTGGCGGTAATACCCGATAAGCCCTAAGAACCCTCGCATTTGCTTAAGGTTTTGTAGCTGCTTCCAGCTGAGGACTGCCAGGACTTTATCAGTCTCCATGTGAACCTCACCCCCCGAAATTGTATGACCTAAATAATCAACTTCATGAGTACCAAACAAACATTTAAAGAACTTTGGCACAATTGCTCTTGCTGTAACACTTGAATAATTGTTTTCAAGTGCCAAAAGTGTAGCTCCCAAGATGCGCTATAGACTAAAATGTCATAAAAAAAAATACCAACACAAATTTTCTGAGATACGGGCGAAACACGTCATTCATGAGGCTTTAAAACGTGACCCGTGCATTTGTTAAACCGAATCACATCACAAGCCACTCATAAAGGCCTTGATGAGTTCGAAAAGTAGTTTAAAAACGGTCCTCAGGCTTAACCAGATTTGGTGATAGCCAAAACGAAGATCCAACTTAGAAAAGACATGAGCACCAAACAACTCATCTAACAATTCATCAACAGTTGGAATAAAAAACCTGTCTTTGATTGTAATATTGTTCAAAGCACGGTTAGTGCAAAATTTTCGCGTCCCATCTTTCTTTCGCACCAGCAAGATTGGAGATACAAAAGGGCTCTTGCCAGGTTGAATAATCCCCTCATCAAGCATTTCCTGTACCATCAATTCAATTTGAGTTTTCTGAATATGAGGATATCGATATGGTCTCGCCTTCACTGGTTCTGTGTCCTTAACCAAGGGAATGCAGTGGTCATGAGCCCGCTGTGGTGGTAGGCCCGAAGGTTTATCAAAGACAGCAGCATACTTAGTCAATAACTGCATCAACTTAGGGTCCATAGAAACTGGCAGTCGTAAGGGTGATTGGTTTTCCTCTACGAATTTCTTCAACTCCAAAGTAAATATTTCAGCTATAGCATCAGTGTTGATCAACCGTTTAATGTGATGGAACTGAGCATAACCCGCAGTCTGGTGTTTAATTCCCTGCACAGTGGTGAGTTGACCATTGTGCATAAATCGCAAAAAAGCTGCATCATAATCTACTATATAGGCTCTCAAGGACTTAAGCCATGTAGTGCCAATGACCAAGTCGCCTCCTGCCACATGCAAAATAAAAACATCAGGGATCGTAACAATGCAACCTACTATATCAACCTCTAAAGCCCCAATGCAACCTTCTACTGGCAGAACATCAAAATCACCAACCATCACTTTGAACTCTGGTGCAGGCTCCATCGGTAAGTTTAAAAACTTGGCAATGCGGGGCTGAATAAAACTATCAGAACTACCCCCAACAAGTAAGGCCTGAACCTCTAAGCCATTGATAACGGCTTTAATCCGAATCATGGCTGGGCCTTCAGTACCACGCATCGCGTTATAGGATAAATGATGCTCAATGATATGTTGATCCAACACCTGCAAGTTCGCGGTCTCACCCATAGATGCATCCGTTGCCCCCCCGGCACCGTCTCATCCCCCAATTCAAGCTGTAATGACATGAAGTGCCGATTGGTACGACGATGACTCACTGAGAACTTCTCATCACACCAGTAGCATAACTCTTTCTCCCCTTTTACTTTGGACTTCAGTCGGAGTAAGTTTTCGAGTGAAATTTCTAGTAGTGTTTGGTAGGGACTGTTGTGGTGGTGTAGGAAGGAGTGGAGGAAAGGATTGGTGTGTATTAGGTCTCGGAGTAGCAGCGACAGCTTGGTTAGCAAACTGAGGGCGATGGGCAGCCGGCCCTATAGTGCGACGTGGTTCGGTGGTAAATTTATCTTCATACAGTCTCGCCAAAGTCACAGCACGCATCAAACTTGGAGGACACTGAGCTTTCACTTCTCGTCGAATATCCTGCCTTAATCCACTTATAAAACAGTCCCTAAAGGCATCAGGGGGTTCAATCTGAGTACGATTAGCTAAAGCAATAAATTCAGAATAATACTCACTCACTGTTCTATGTTGTTGAAGCTTGAAGAGCAATTCCCTGGGAGACTCGAACAATGAGGGTCCGAACTTGAGCTCAATCGCCCTCTTGAGTTGAGTCCATGAGCGGAACTGTGCCGCTCGCTGTGATAATTAAAATCATGGAATGGCCGATCCTGACATTTGAAGTGCTGCTAAACCCACCTGTTCTTCGTCGGGAACCCAGAAGAAATCAAATACTGATCCATGGAAAAAATTTAACCCAAGGCATCACCCCATCAAATTTCGGCAGATTGACGTTCACCCTTCAGGGTTGCAATCCCATGCGAAACGGCGGGTCCCCAGTTGAGCTCGCACCATGTGAGAACTCACGAGAAGGAGAGCTGGAGCAGTGTGAATTGTGGAGCAGTTGCGTAATGGAGGATTGAAGCGCATCAAATTTGAGATTCATAGCCTCAGAGGCTCTGGCCCTCTCTGCTCTATGTTCCTCCACTACCAATTCAATCATCTAGTAAAGTTTCTTAATATCCACCTCCATGCCTTTCATTCTGTTGCTGTCTGCGACAGACATGGTCAATAAAAGTACCAACGGAAGGGTGTTGCAGTAGAAATTTATTTATAAAGGAAATTTTTATTCTATTATGTATGAAGAAGTACCAGAAAGTTCAATGGAATAGTAAATTGACAAGTACTAAATGATGTGATAATAACAATTGAAGTCATAAAGGAATTAAAGAATATAAGTTCAGCTGCATCTCAGCTACAATGAGCGTCCATCAAGGAACCTGAAAAGAGAGGAAGAGGTTTAACAAGCAGAAAAGGGAATAGCAGGGAGAAGAATGGAAGAATAAAAGGTTCAAAGAATTTGTCATCAAGTATGGGGGAAGAGAATTTACCACAACATGCCAAAAGAGTATATCCTTGCAACCTCCTGCTAGTAACCTTCTCTCTGGCACTACGCCTTGATCCCCTCTCATTCTGATCAACTGCCACGTGTCCCGTATTTGTAACTAACTCAGTGTTGCAATTTGTGATGCTCCCTTCATGCACTTCCCCCTTTTGATTAATAACCATAACACAAAATCGTCACTAACCTCCTCTACGCTGAACCAGAGTTCCAACTTTGCCGATCTTCTGTACTTATCACCACCTTGCCCTCTCCGATGCTGACATGGCGGTGGTGCCGTAAAATGCTGCGACACCAATTTTCGCGCTACAGCTTTAGTGAGGACGATGCAGAAGGAAGATGGTGATTTGGTTCGAGAGTTTTGTAGTTAGATTGGTATTGATCATAGTGTTCTCAAGGTTTGGATGCATAATAATAAGAATAATTTGGTAAAAAAAGAGAATAATAATAGTGTTGTTGCTGCCATTAAGTGTGGTGATATCATGAAAAATGTTTCATGAAAGAGAAGATAGAGAAAGGAATAAAAAAGATATTTTACTAAATTATTTTATATTTTTTATATAGATCTTTAAGATTCAATATTTTTTCAGGTCCATTTAAGACACTCCCTTGTTTTAGTAGGACTAAAATTAAATTTTAGTATTGGAACTCAAAAAAAAAAGTGGGACATAAGAAATTGAAATTTTGTCTTTTTACAAAAAGTGGGATATAAGAAATTAAAATTTTTAGAGATCGGAATTAAAATTTTAATAACATTTTTTTAAAAACACCCTTATTTAACTTTTCAAATTTCAAATCTACCTATTAATCTTTATATTTATCTTAAATTAAACATAATACTAAGACATAACTTAGTTCAATATATTTTATACCAAACACAATACAGAGACTTAATTTAGTATCTGTCTCTCAGTCTCTTAGTTTTCATCTCCCTTTCAAATGCAGTCTAATAGAAACTAAATCTTAAATGCTAAACATTATAATTTACAGTCTTACTATACATCTAAGTCCTTTTAGTAATCAAATCCAACTAAGTTGGTCAAAATCGTCCAAAAACTAATTTCATTAGTGAGAGTGTGTCTATATATGCTCCAATTCTCCATTCATCTCCTGCGTTCCTTATTCTTTTTCGCGTGTTTTCTCTTCATTGTCGTTCTTTTATTTGTGTTGTTGTTGCTACGTTTTTTTCTTTTTCTCCTCCTCTTCCGGTTGATTTTGCAGCATTATGTGTTGTTTTCTTTGTTTGATTTTTTCTTGTTTTTATTCTTGTTAAGAGTATAAAATAAGAAGAATTATGAGAAGGTAAAATAAGAAGATAAAAAAGAGAAAACGAAAAAGATGATGATGATGGAGAAGAAGAAAGGGACGAGGAGTAGTTTTGAGTTACATAGTATCAAAATTTTTTAATCATGACACAAAAGTTTTTCAATTTTGATACCGAAATTTCTTAATCGTGACACAGGTTCTTGTTAAGAGGGTGAAACAAGAATGATAAGAATGTGAAACAAAAAGATGATGATGATGATAATGATGAAAGAAGAAGAGTTTTGAATTGTGCAAAAAAATAACACCGAAATTTTTTAATAATAACACCAAAATTTCTTAATTTTGACACCGAAATTTTCTACAAAATATGAAAATATCTTCTTTAATGCTATATCTTTTTTGCTTCTTATTCTTCTTTCTTTCGTTCTTTCTTTCTTTCTTTCTTTTTTTCTTTTGTTCTTACTTCTTCTTTTAAGAGCATTAATTATCATATTGGACTTAAATGAACATATCTATACGGTATTGCAATCTTATTTAGTTAAATGAATGCAAGTTCACACTTATTGGATTGATTTTTTGCCATAAACAAAAATAACATCGAAATTTGTTTAAAGTGAGACCGAAATTTAAAAACAATGATATAGAATGTAGAAAGTGAATTGCATACTAAAAAATCACATTAACTCTATAAAATAAAATAAGACAGAACATTATACAAAAAATATTGAACCTTTCTAAAACATTACACATTTAATGAATTGAATGCTTATCTCAAATATAAAATAACAGATAAAAAATTAAAAAATAACATCGAAATATCTTCACTCTAACACCGAAAGTTTCAACTAAATGATGTGATAGAACTAAAAACTTATTTCATGAAGACTTGAGTTGAAGGTTCACAAATTTTAAATAGAAAAGAGAATAAGTAAAAAAATCTGTAGATAATGCAATGAAATTAAGTAGAACAAGTGCAAAAATTCGAAAGAGAATTAATAATGATATTTAGATATAAGAAAAAGACGACGTATCTGATATATAAAAAATAACAGTAAAATGTCTTCACTCTAATATTGAAATTTCTAACTATGATGTTGATACGATGATGACGACAATAACAATAACGATGGTAATGATAACGAAGGAACAAGAGTAAAAAGAAGAAAAAGGATAAATCAAATGAGAAAAAAAAGGAAGAAGAGGAGGTGGTGGTGGTGGTGACATCAACGACGATAACAAAAAAGAAAGATGAGAAAAAAGAAGGATGAGAAGAAAAAGAACTAGCAGCAGCAGGAGTGTGTAAGTAAGAAGAAGTAGTAGCGGGTTTAAAGAAGATGAAGAAAACTGCGCACATACTAAGTGGCGCATGATGTGAAAAAAGGTTGTATAACTTTTCTATAAATTTTAAATGCAATTGTTAATTTATTTTTTAGAAATTAAAAATAAATAATAATAATAAAATAAAAATAAAAATTGAGATTAATCAAAATAATTATACTTTACTAAAATCAAAATATAATAAGTTCTACTCTTGAAGATATATTGTTTTGTAGATTATACATTATGAATGACATTTTGAAAAAGAAAATTTATGTACTAAATTTTCTCTTATATTTCTATTATCAAAAATGTTTGATAACAAACAAAACTCAACCAAAGTTAATCAGAATTTGTCTTATTTAATATTTATTAATTCTAACAATAATTAATAAATATTAAATAAAATAAGTTCTGGCTATTTTTTTTTTCTAGCATTATTGTTCCATTATATATTTACAGATGTATTGATGTTTGGTCAGCTACTCACAAGGATTTGCATACTACCAGCTACCACTGCTAAATATTTGTCATATTTTAACGAAGTAAACTACTTCATGTCAGGAAAATGATTTTACTTGATGGTGGAGCACTCTTCTCCCTTACCATATCATATTTAAATCATAATGTAAGATTAAAAGGAAATAAATAAATAGACTTGCTTTCTCTCAAGTTTGCACAATCTTTTTGTACCTTGTTCACGCTGACAGGTGAGTGAGTCACTACAAGTTATCCATTTTTTAGTCACCGATAGCAGAAGCTAATGTGAAAATATATACCAACATGAAAAAAGACTTAATGGAGCAACCAGCTGTGTATGCAACACAATCAAGAAACTAACCACAGATCTTATTCTTAGGCCCTCAGGAACAAAAGAGAGAGGTGCACAATATAGTAAATAGGCTTTGATCTATAATGTTGATCATCAATAAATAAAATATATTTTCAGACTCCTCTTCTGCTAATCTACAAGTGGAACAATCTCATGTATACATAATCATCTCACTTTTAACACTAACAATTCTATGAGCAATAAAGAATGCCAAACTACTCATTTTACAGAAACAGAAAGAATCCAAACTTGATGGATCCAAGCACCACCATTTTAGCTTGAAAATCCTAAGGGTATGCAATATTATATTTATATAGGATATGCTAACACTTCCCTCTAAATCCATTGTAGGGCTATGTTGAACATAATGCATTGAGAAGAACATGAGCTAACATGAGGTCCACAAAATATTGATGCCCAATTTGGCCGTCTCGCCACTTCATCTTCGCCGGAGCCCTTCCGTAGTGAACACCATCATTACAACGGTTATCAAAGTGCCATGGAAATGTCATATCAAAGTTATCGATCACACCAGACACAACGCCAGCTTGCTTTAATTTCTCTAAGAACACACCATTGAAAACCTCCATTTTGTTGGGATTAAATGCTAGTGATCTTGCATATCCACCAGTTGCAACAGTGTTCCTGTAAAAGACTCTAGGCCATGCCAGTCCCCTTTGTTTCACCATCCTCATAACATTGGCCCAAAAAGATGCTGCATAGTCTGCTCCAACAGAAAATGCTCTTATATTACGCCAGTGTACCCCATCGTGCAAGCCGGAGTTCATGATCACAGTGTCTGGGATTGTGTCTTCTGAGAAGTATTTCAACAACAAATTTTGAAACCCTTCATCCCTCAGAGAATCCAATCCTAGATAGTTTTGTGTCTCATTCCAATGCCCATTGAAGATGCTTGTAATCCTAATTGTTTGAGAAGGATCTTTTGGGTTCGAGAAGTTCATGTCAAATCGTCTTGGGACAGCATGTATCTCTGGCAAATCCAGAATGAAATTGAGCATATTTCGGATAGTGTCAACATGATTCGAATCGCCCCAAAAGAAAATCCAGCGACCCTTCAAGCAGTTCCAAGCAGACTCAGCTGAATACATCTTGAATGAGCAGTGAGTTGAGTACACCCAACCATTACTCTCCAGAGTTCCCAAGGAGCCATCACACCATGGAGCTTTGCAAGGAAAATCCGGCGCTAAGCATCGATACCTACCATCATTACCTATGAGACATTCATCATTCTTGGCATGCCTTGTCCACCTTCCACACCACACATCCCTGCTAAAATCAGAAGCTTTGCAAGCCTTGAGTTCTGGTAATTGAGCACTGGTTCTGTAGAACCTTATCGCAATGTTGCGAAGAACTCGATCATGAACAAATCTCCACGGGGTGAATTTGAGTCCTTCAAAGTGTCTATAAAGCAGGATTATGGTGAGGTTGTAAACCCCCTCAAAGTCTGGATGAACTTGCAGTGAAACAGAGTAAGAACCATTGCTGAAATCCTTCACTAAAGGCCTAGATTTCCATGACTCTCCTGAAAGATCAGTTTCAAAGTAATCACCACCAACACAGTGAGGCTTCCCTAACTCATCCAATGCTTGAAATCCATACTCATGAACATCACCAGCTGATAGCTCTATCATTCTTTCACCACCATCCAAACCAGGAATCACAATCTCTACAGTCTTGGAATCCTTACAAGGTTCTCCTCCATGAGCAGACCAATGAGCTAGAAGGTTTGAAGTCAAATTGGCTTCAAGTTCACTTGAAATCCAACTTACAGTAACAGGATCTTGATCTTGGGACCCTAAATGAGCTTTTCTATCCAAACTAGTGGCAACATAATGAGAAGGTAAAAGATTTTGATTGGAATGAGTAAAGTTAGGAGAATGAACCCTTACAACAGAAAGATGATAATCTTGGCGAAGCCTCCAAGTATGAATGAGATTCTTGACGGTGCATCCATCAATGCTCCAAACAAGAACCATTCCAAACAAAACCAAAGCTGTGAGCAACCCAACACGCCAATGGTGTATTGGAATGGACCACACTCCCCATTGATTCACCACCACCTTCTCAGGCATCACAAGCTTCCAAAGAATCAAGTCACACTAGCAAAAAGCGTCTAACTTCAAAGATGCCCAGAACCAAATCCAGCACCAGACACAAGAAAAGTTGTTATTTTTGACAACAACACTCCAAGAAAGTATCTTAAAAGCACAAATGTCCACTTTCTCGAGGGGAAAGAGAAATCACAATACTTTAATGGAAGAAAGAGAAAAACAAGTGGTTCAGAAGGTGAGGTTCAAAGTACCATCAATGATGTCTGAAGGTTGAAGAAGCAACGGCATCACGAAGCTACCATGTTGGGTATTAATGAAAACGGGTGCTGTAATAACCTCACCAGATTTAAGAAATTTCCATTCATTTCAAGTCCATAAATCAAGTTATAAACTTCCATAGTATTTTTAGTAAACTTGATTTATTTATATTTGTTTTTTGTGAGCATTTATATTTTCTCTTCACCTGTGCATTTTTTTTTATGCCTTTCACTAGTTTCCAAATTCCAACAAGTAAAACAAATAAACTTTTTTTTTTTTTTGGATCTTGAATTACTGTCGTCAATGAAAGTCAAGTTGGAGTCAACATATTATGCAACATCTTAATTGCATTATCTTAAGGAATTGCTGCTGTCTTAATTTTTTTCATACTCAATTTCTCCCACTTGCCCCTTGTTTATTAACATTCACTTCTGTATATGTCACACGTTACCGGATAATGAGATGCATGTTAATAATTTGGTAAATTTTATGGTGTTTATAATTTGTTGTCTAATTTTTGTTTAGCTTATTTTTTATGGTAAAATTTGAATATTTAATAATTATTTGTTTTTATATTTTTAAAATTAAATATTAATTTTTAACTTTTTATGATAAGTTAGACAAATACTTTTAAGTACTATAACAATTACATGATAATTTTACTCTAGTGTTTTGTGTGCTTCTTCATCTTTAATGTAATTATTTAACACTTTTCATATTCCTTGATGAAATGTAGTATTTTCACTTTAATTTTGAAACACTCAATCCTTAATTAGTTCCCCCTATTCATATGCTAATGATTGATTAGGCATTCATTTATTCCTGTGGAGTGTGGAGTAAATTCTTTTATACTTCATAGAGAGATTTTACCTATTTATTTTAATTAAAAAAAATAGGAAAACCAGGGAATCCTATGACGGTAGGCCAAAAAGGCAAAAACTAAAATCGAAGTTAATGTCCATGTTAGAAAATGCTTATAAAAATGATTAGTCAATAAATAAATGTTATAGGAGTAACTAACAATATAAAATTCGTATTTCAAAAAATTTTTACATTTTAATTTAATTAATATATTGAATTGTATTTATTTTTTGTGTTAATTAAATCCAAAAATAAAAATTAATTACAACTACTAGTAGAATTATTGGCCTAGCTAATCAAATTAAATTACATAAATCTGAATACGGTGCAGCCTACAGTGTGGCGCACCGACACGGGACCCCTAAGAATGGAATTCCAATAAGAAGCAACTCCGCGCTCATAATGTAAATAGTTTTTTTTTTATATACGTGTTGCTAAGATTTTTATTTAAAGAAAAACTAAAATACTTTTTAGTATTATTGGCGGTGGCATTTATGCATTGTCCATGGCAAAGCAACATGGATGGTAATGTGACGACCTGAATTTAGCCACGTGATGTGTCCCACTCTAACCACAACACGTCAACATTTTTGTTTCTATGCACCAACACCAACTAATCATCTACCACCACTTCACGGCCACAACCGCCGCAACATAGGAGGTGATGGTGGTGGTAAACTGGTCATGCCACCTCAAGGAAACCCTCTTCCATAATATGATCATCTTGCCTCTTTAACTTTGATAAGTGATTTAATAATCTGCAGAATGAGAAATTATTACGTGTGACTCAATCATTCTAATTCAATAATTAATTTTTTTTTTTTTTAAAAAAGGGATAGTTTATAACAAGTTTGATGAAAAGTCGTATTGCTTCAGAAGATGCACATGTTATTCATGATCCTTGATAATAAGTAATAGAAAAATAATGGCAAACATGTATTTTTGCGGGGTTTTAATTTTCCAATTTTAATGCATGGATGAACTGTGAGAAGCTACATTGAGATGTGAATTCAATAGACGGACACAGCTAGTTCACAGACAGTGCAACGGCAAAGGCTGGCACTAATTTAATTCTGCTTAGCCTAGCACAGCTGGTGGTTAGTGCTTAATTATTGCGAGTAAATGGATTTAGTAATGTTGTTAAAGATAGGTCCCAGCAGCATCAGCATGGTAGGCGCGCTCATTCCAAAATCCAAACATTCTCCCTAGCCAATGTCACTAACCAACGTCCATAGCCCAGTCAATTGAGTTAAAGTACCTGCATGCCAACAGTTTCTAGCATATAAAAATTATTCAGATCCCTACAGATTTATTTAATGATATTATATATATGATTATTATTTACAAAAAAAAATATTTTTAAATAATTTAATCAAATATATTTAACTATCGAACGCAAGTATTTTTACTTAAAAAGTATACTTACTATATATAATTTTTTGGTTCATACTTCTAAGAAAATTCAACGGTCCAATGTCTATCTTTGATCCCACCGGCTACTGTTCAGTTGGTACCCACCCCACCGAACAATTACTTGCCAATTTGCCATCACTTGACAAGAAAAGCAAGAGAATGACATAACACATGGATAAAGCAAAGCTGGAACCAAATATCACCTACTGCTACTATACAATTTGTTTGGTTGAAAAAATAGCACTCCTTGTTGCGATGGTCGCCATGATTGCATATTTGCATTAAGTAGTTTGTTAATTACTTAATTCCCATGCCAATCTTGGTCTTGTGGTACAGAATTTTTTATGCAGGAAAAGTACATACTGCATGTTCTTCCTGCATGCCAATCTTGGTCTACTACACGTTTCCATCACATAATATCACTAAATCCGGAATCATGAGAACCAATCTGCAGGGGGCAGAGAGCATTCACATGCAAGAAGCAATTGAGTTGGCTAAAATGTAGCAAAATAATGTTTTAAAATCTACTATATTAACAAAAAATATTATGACTAAAAGTCTTAAAACTGATTCAAACCCCTCCGCCAAAAAAGAATAATAAGAAAAAGAAAACCAGGAAAATTATGCACGCGAGAAAAATGGAAGATTAACAAAATCGAGAGACAAAGGAACTGAATCTAACAATAATAAGGGAATGCTGCAGTGGAGAGCTAAAAGACACTAATTCCATGGATCATCCCAGCCCTTGGGTCCTTCTCTTTTTAAGAAATCAATGATAGCTAGGACAGCTTCTTCAGATCTGTTAGAGAGTGAGTGGTTTCCATATTCAATTTCTACTTTCTCTGCACCCCCCATTGCTCTGCATAATCTGCACATTTACAGAATGTACCCCGTGACAATATGAACAACATTCATATATCTGACTCCTCTCAACTTGTTATTGATTGCATATAGACAAAGTTGGACCAGATAAGAGTAGAGATTTTACCGTTCAACAAGTTCCTTCTTATTGACATAATCTGGCACATATTCATCTGCCATTGAAAATATAACCTGCGAAAGACAACCCATGCCAGTATGAGTAATTGAGTATCGTCCTACTTGTTTTTATTTTTCCTTTTGAAATAATGTGGTAGTTCTCTTGTTTCCTATCTCTCAAACAACAACAACAAAACCTTGTCCTTTTAAGTGGTATCTCCAGTCTCTCAAAACTGGATTACAATTTAAAGATCTTAAGTACAATTATTTCAAAACGAGAGAAACATCACTTACACTTTCTTTGTAATATTCATGCCAAAGTGATTAATCAATGTGAAAAACTTCAAGGTTTTTTTTTCTTTTTCTTTTTTCTTTCTTTCCTTTTTTTTTATGGTGAGAGGGAAGGAACCTTAGGAGTCACTAGCATGATCTAAGACACCTACAACAACATAGGTCACCCACCCCGACTATATGAGCCAGGTCTTGGTAAATGGTAATATGTTCTCTTCCTGTTTAGGTCTCCTTCAATTGTAAAATAACATTCCCAAAGACAATTCGTATATACCTTCTACATAGAGGAAAAAGAAAGAAATAACTTATTTGAACAATGGCTATTGTAGCAAAATAACTTAAGCCAAGGTTTTACTTAATCCAACAGCTGAATAAATTCTGCCCTTCAAAATATTATCAAGAGACCATACAGAAAGAGAAGAACTAGTTAGCTTAACTGGTATATGCTCACCTGGCAATGTGTGCTAGACATGTGTCCAAGCCTCATCCTCAACTGATCTTCACTCAGATCGGAACTGAACAAGTCGTCATCACCATTATATGCACAAAGGGAGTGATATCTGAAAAGTAACTACTTTTTAGGAAGGAAGCAGTAGCATGGCAACAACAAAGACCCTTTCTAAAGTATGTAATCAATGTCCATTTTAGCGGAGAGGAAAATATGCATTAACATGTTGTGCATGTGGTATTTCTCCATCAAGAGGAGAGAAAATGAGGGAACAACAGGAACACAAAAGGGGACCAAATTTTTTTAATTAAAAAAAAAGGTCAAGGAAAAAAGGAAATTAATTTTGTCAAACATCTGATCAGGTTAAGTTCAAATACAATAGCTAACAACCAATAACCTTGTTCAAATATATGATTGTATAGCACTAGTTTATTTGGAAGTCTGTCAGCAACCACGTTTAGCAGCAGAAGAATATCAGTCAATTGCTAAACCTGTGATTTTTACAATTTGACAAGCAAAGCTGGAAGAAAAGATGTGTGTATATCAATAGCATTCATGAACGGGTAAATCACAGCTGTAAATTTGTTTCAAGCAAAATTGTTTCAAGTTTCCTGAATGTAGAAAAGGAACTACTGGAATATGATGCATAAAGAAATTGATATTGTTAACACAACCGTTGGACTCACCGTTGGAGAGCAAAAGAAAATTTGTCCAATTGAATAACATTCATTAGTTTCTAGACAAAACATGAAATGTGCAGCTATAGCATCAATGCAGAAACTGTATAGCTGATCCTACATATTTATATAATGAAATCTAGGCTTATTTCAGTATTTCATGCTCCTACAATAGTTTTGTAAAATCACCTGTATGCAGTTATTGGAGAACAAGGATCTGCTTCTCTTGGCATTAATTCTGAACCTCGGCCTTCACTTATCATTTTAGCCGCCAAGTCAATCATAGAAGCTGTCTCAGGGAGTGTCGCTCGATATTCCCTGTCACTGACTGGAGCCTGGATGATTTAACGTGAATAGAGAACCAAGCTTTCAGTGAAAGGAACGACCATATTGCCATTTGACCAGACACAAAATCTACTTTTTTTTTTTTAAATTATTTTTTCTCCCCTTCTGCTGGGCAAGACTGAAATCTCATATTTCAATCCAAAGACTTCGAGATTTAAATCATACAGGCCTTACACCGGTAGGAGGAAGAGAACCACATGTTAATGCATATGAATGAGAAAGCTGTATGAACAAAGAGAGTAGCATCGTACATATAGTAGAAAAAAACACAACCCCTGTCTATATGCATATTATCAGGGAAAATGTAGTTATGAATTCATCTAGGCATGAAGAACAAAGTTAACACGAATGGTGTGAATTTTGCAATGCAACAGCAAGCACCATCAGCTGAATGTAACAAAATCCTTTAAAAAATATAAATGTTTCTGTTTTTTCACAATAATGATTTCACTATCACTAGCCAGTTGGTGACATCCATATGACTTACTATGAACATTTTGAAATGAATATAGTTTCCTATTTTGTTTTTGGTTGCAGTTATGTTCTTATAATAGTCCAATAATCAAATTATAATTTAAAAGGACGTGATATAAATAAGCTAGGAAGGACGTGATATAAATAAGCTAAGGATCTTTGTTCCAAAGGTTAAGATGCTTTTATGCTGAGCCAGATAGCGAACGTAAAATACTAATCTAGTAAGTACAATTGAGTACCTGCAAGATGGCAGCACGAACAGCTTTGGAGCAAGCAAAATTTGTTCGCATGTAATGCACAATATCCTATAAAACATGTCCAACAAGAAGTTTACTTCACTTGCTTAACAAATGTTAAGCAAGAAGAGATGTGGTAAAAAATTTATGGTGTAGGATTTTAGGGAAATAAAAAGTAACCTGACAACCAGTACTATGCCCAAGTAATACCACACCTTCGGAATCTTGTTTGTTAATTAGATAATTAATCAGCTGATCCACCTCTTTAGCATCCTTCAACATGGATTAAACAAGAAATTAAAAATGTATGCATCATTAACCTCATCAACTAGAAGAAAATATTAACATTGCAATGTTCAGCTAAATCGGGTGACTAACTCCCTGGTTTTACCATAATTAACAAAGCAACTGGAATCTGCATATATGTTGGTTATGGTTATGCAAATGATCATAATTCAACAGCAGAAAATTACTAAAAGAATCTTATAATAAGGTCGAGGATGTTGACTCTAGTAATTCCTTGAGCTAAACGTTAGTAGTACTACACTGAATTGCAAATTGTAATGTAATATTCTAGAGCAACAGTCACAAGAATGGTAAAACCAGGAATAGTTTAGTTGTTTACTTGGTGCAAGCTGGAGGTGCCGTATCCACTGTAAGAAGATGACATGAGGAATTGAACCAGTGACCAATTTTCACGGTCCAAGGCATTTGCGAGAAGTTCCAAGTAGCTGGAGGAAGGAAGATGAAGAAAATGGATGTCAGATAGAAAATCCTGTTAGGTCCAGATACTCTAAAAACTCCCGTTAGAATCCGAAGAATGTAAAAACATACGCAGTAGCAAGAAAACCATCGGTCAATCCACCAATAAAAATGACTTGCCGTTTGTAATCGCCAGTCTTAAATGCAACCTGCAAATAGAGAATGCAACACACTCGCTCAAAATTATTATGAACAGAAAACGATTCGGAAGTGGAAAAAGAGAGATCAGAAGGTAAAATTTCAAAGAGACCTGAATAGGATTTGGACCGTACTTGAAGAGTACCCCACGGAACTGATTTTTGCGGACGATAGGACCGGAAAAGTCAGCGGTGGCGGCAACCGTGGAGTTAGCGGACATTTTAAAGCTGGAAGACCTATCGGGACGGCCGCCCCTGACGATCCCAGAGAACCAGGAAGCGGGAGTATAAGAAGAGGAGGAGACAGAGGGAGAAGGAGGGGAAGGCGACGGAGGATTCATTTTATTGGCTTTCTAGTTTGTAGTCATGGCTGTGGGGCCAGATCTTCTCTCTGCACGCAGCACGAGGTGCTGTATTGGGCTGCTGTCAGAACTCAGAAGTCAGAACTCAACAACTGTGACCGGCCCACGACGGTTACGTGTGGCGCGTGTGGATCACTGTCTCATCCTTCCGCGCGTCCAACTAATCCTGCTGATTCTTGTTTCGCGGTGGGTGATGGTGAACAACTCAATCGGAATCAACTGTCTTCGTGTAGAATTGAAATTAATTAAATATTAAATACTAAAATAAAATAATAAATCAGATGATATTTGGAAACATATTGTATTAATTGTAATATTGTTAAGTATAATTTTTTATTTTTGTTTAAAAAATTTTAGTACGAAATCATAGTTTATAGTTTTAATTAAAAGGAAAAAATGAGAAAAATCTTTCCGCTTTTTAATTTGAATATGGAACTAAAGGAGGTGTTAGACTCGCATATGGGGAGGGGAGGCGCTTCACTGCATTGTAGGATCAGACGAACCAGAACTCAGACCCTGTGAGTAGTGGCCTTCAAAATGGACGGTCCGAGTTGCCTTACGCAAAACGCACTGTACGTAATGTGACAGACGTGTTGCACAGAGGCTTCTCCCTGAACGGTGGTGTTGCACCCAACATAGCCCCACATTCACCATCCGAATTATCACTTTCACCATTCACTCTGAACTTCACTTTCACCTTTCTTCTTCTTCATTTTTCCATTCTTCCCAGTTTTGCATGGTGGAAGCAGAGTAAAAATGCCAAAGAAATACAAAATTAAAGATGTAGATCGACCTGAGTTTTATATTATACATTATCTCAGTTATTCTGATTATGTAAGTTTTTTTTTTTATTTTTTAAATATTTTATATTTATAATTATTAAAGAAATGCTAGGGGACCAACAACTTTTGTGATTTGTAGCCATCAAATAGCCATCAATGATGGTTTTAATGGTGTGAGATTGGTGTGAGATTTTATCCAATGGCTCACATTTTTTTACTGGTTACATGCTGGCCAGAATTTAACAAAGTTGCTGACCCCCTAGACTTTTCCTAATTATTATTGTTAGAAATTTAATTATTATGATTGTTGTTAGAAATGCAATTTAGGAATATAAATAGAATGATTATTAGTATTTTGCAATGTTTGTAAGTTTTTTCTGAAATTTTTTTACTAATTTTTAATTATAATTATTATTGTTAGGAAATTAATTATTATTATTCTTGTTAGTTGTTGAATTTTAAAATATAAACAGAATGATAGGAATTTTTTATAAAGAACGTAATTTTTTTTAAATTTTTTAATATTTGTTATTATAATTATTATTGAAAACAACGTTAATTTTTTTAAATTCTTTTAAAATTATTAACTATAATTGTTATGAATGAAGTTAAATATTATTGTTGTTGAGGAAAATTGTTAGTACTGAATAATTAGTAGTATTATTTTTAAAGCACGTTAGTTTATTTTGAGAATATTTTAATTTTTTTTAATTATAATTATCATTGTTAGCAAGTTAATTGTTATTATTGTTGTAAGAAAATGAATTTAGGCATATAATGAGACTTATTATTATTTTTTATAATTGAAAAAAATATGTTTAAATAATAGTAAATAATTAATTAATATTAGATATTATTCTAGATGTTGTAATATTGTTGAGAATTTTGATTAGGAATTTATGTATTAGTTATTATTATTATTATTATTAGGAGTTAGTTATGAATAATTTTAAGGATTAATAATTAATTTTAGAAGTTACAATTATTTGTTTTATAAGGATTTAGTAAAATAATTATGATAGTTGTGTGGTTTCAAGTAATTTGTTTCTTGTTGAGTTAGTTGTGCAAATTTTGTAACAATGACAGTTATTTAATTTTGGTAGGAGTTTATTGTTTTAGTTGCTGTGGTTAAAAAATTATTATCTTTTAGTAGTAAGTTAGTAATTGTTAATGAGTTGACTAATAATTTGTTATGTTTTTTTTGTAGAAATTAAGAATGTTGACATGTGACCACCCAGTTCCTCCGAATCGGTACAACGATAGGGTGGAGGAGCATTTACGATTTACTGGTTTTTATCATCTCAGATTGGGGTAGTCCAATGTCAGAAAGCACTGGTGAATGCTCTAATCGAACGGTGGCACTCAGACACACATACGTTTCACCTTCCCATTGGTGAATGTGCCGTGACTCTTGAAGATGTGGCTCTAATCCTTGGTCTTTCGATGGACGGTCTTCCAGTCACAGGAATGATAATGAGTAGTTTCGAAGCTTTGGAGGCCGAGTGTTTGCATCAATTTGGAGTTGCACCGCGTAAGTCGGACTGTAGAGGAAGCTGCATAAAACTGACGTGGCTGCGGGATCTAAAAGAAAATTTACAGTTGACTGAGGAAAACAGTATACAAAGGTATGTGAAGTGCCACATTATGTTGCTGATCGGGACGATCTTGTTTGGGGATAAATCTGGGGCAGGTGTGCACTGGAAGTTTCTACCCTTGCTTCGTGATTTTGGCAGTATTGGATAGTACAGTTGGGGATCGGCATGCCTAGCACACCTCTACAGGGTGTTATGCAGGGCATCTCGTTTTGACTGTAAGAAAATCGATAGTCCACTAACAATTCTGCTCGGTTAGGCTTGGATCCGACTGCCATATCTATCGCCGCTTCCTAAGGAACCTGCAGTTTTTCGCTAGCAAACAGGTAATATTATGTTACAATGTACCCGTATCTTGATATTTAGAATTCAGTTGAGCTAATTAAATATATCATATTAGGTGGCGTAACTGGGAGCGTGGTGACCGACGATATAGATATCTGACGCTAGCTCACTTTAGGAAGGCCTTTGATGAACTTCAGGAAAGTCAGGTTTGTTTTCATTAAAGAAGTATTAGTTTCGGGTTTAGGGTCTGGGTAAATCTTATGAAGCATTGTTATTGTTACTGTTATGTGGGTTGTAATCATGAGTTTCCTTTATTTTTCCCAGTTTGTTTGGGTTGCTTATGCTGTGGATCGCGTGGATCCGAACATAATTCCTGCCGAAATCTACGTGCAGTCGGTTGCCTGGAGCGCTACAGTGCCGTTGGTGTCATTCGAATGCATCGAGTGGCATGCTACCGATAGGTATAGGCGACAGTTCGGTTTTGTTCAGGGAGTACCTCATCAGGAACGGAATCTGGACAAGGCGCATGGAGAAGTCCTGACTGGTCCTAAGAATCTTAACTGGGCCACGGCACCGAGTCATTCATTTTGGGTGATGCATTAGACAAACAGGTATAACCACATTCTTACTGAGCTTCTCATGCCTTCATAGCATCCATTGGATACTTACATGTATTGGTACCGAACAAAATTTGGGGACCGCTTGAACTTGTCGAATCTTGTGGTTCAAGAGAATGATAAGGGTAATCAGGATATGGATGATGACAATGAAGAGCAGGAGCCACAGTCGCCGCCACCATCACCTCCAAATCCGCTTCCATAAGAACAACCTCAGTCCTCAAGCCAGTATGTACCTCAGACACAGTTCACCCGTCGATTCCAATACATCAACAATATTGGGGTATGTCACAGTTTGAACCAGGAGAAGGAGATTCTTTTAGCCAGTTGCTTGGGTTCATGGCTGCAGATGCAGGACAATCACAATATGGCCATTAACCTGAGTTCATGGCAGGTAGGTATTCGTTGGATGCGAGGCATCCGTGCCGTACCTCATCGGTTGCTTCTGGAGGGTTCTTATCTGTTGACTCCAGTAGGAGTAACGGTGGACGCGAAATTCTTAATAGTCAAAACCCTAACCGTGGTTCCATGGGACTCATTGAAGAAAATGCTAGTAAACATATGTATTTTGAATTTTAATTTTAAACTTCTGACTATGTTTTATTTTTTATTTACATAGAAACGGGTCAACCAGTTCAACCACTAACCCAGCGGTTGAACTAGTGACCCAGTGACCTGAACCGTTCCATCACCGGTTCGACTCTGACAACTATGACATCAACGCATGATTAAATAATAGTTAATAAATACTAACTTATTCTTAACTAAATCAATAACTAACTAAAAAAATTACTATCTTAACCTTAAATAAATAAACATATACAAAAAAACAAATACCAATTGAGTATATTTTCGCACTTCACTTAACTATTTGGTTCATCTATCAAGATAAATAAACACAAAATTCTAACCCTTTTTATAAATACGACGAACTACGTACTTGCACTCATATATTCCAGAAACTCCGCTACATGCATGGCTTCCAAATCCAAAACTCGCATGAATAAAGGCTCCTCAAACGGCCCTTCGTTTGCGAGTGCATTTGCCACCTCTGTTACATCTGGAGCCATAGTTCCGTCACCTTAATCTTCATCTCCGTCTGGTCCAACAACTTCGTAGTTGCTTTCGAACTCTTCTTCACTGTCACTATTGTAATCTTCCCATAAAATATTCCGATCGGCCTCAGATTGTTCAAACTCAACATACAACTCGATGAACGAGATCTGACCCCGGTTTTCAATATACATCGAAAACATCTCTTGCATGCTCGCTTCTTCCGTCACATATTTGGTTTGAAATTGGAAGAATCCACCAAACACCGTTATGGGATTTCTGTACAAAATACAAGATATTTTTCTTGCCCTCTCAGAGTCAATCTTTTCACAGATCACGCCTTTGAGCTCTTCAAATGAGATTGTGAAAAGAATAACAACATCTAATGGATTTTCACAAACAAATTTCACTCCTTCAGATGTTTGTAACAAAATCTGACCAAAATAATATATTTTTAATAAAACTCTGTCACTCATTTCTCTCAGTCACTTAAAAAAAACATGAACTTGACTAATAAATTTCTTGGTTTCATGAAACACAGCAAAAAAAAACCAAGAAAAGAAGCCGTTGAAGAAGGAGAAGAAGACGTTGAAGAAGGAGAAGAATACGCGACTAGATCTCTTCCCTCGGTTACACACTTTTATATATGTCCATAAAACATAATTGGACCATTCGATTAGGTTAACCGGATTCAAAAAAAATATAAAAAACCAAATCGTACCGTCTGATTTAATCCTCCATAACGTTAAAAAAAATTACACAGAACAAGCAAAACAGAGGGTCCGAATTCCACGTTTCAGATTTTAAATTCCTCCACCTACAAATCGGACCATACGATTTGTGAAGCAAAATTTTATGACCAAAGAACTCGAATGGTCCGAGTTGTTCTACCTTGGACTAAGAAAAAGTTGTCCCACAATTTTGTCTTCTACGCCACAAACCCATATCTGGGATCACACCCAAGCTTTCTATATCCATAAAATTGAGCCAAATCTTTCACGTAATAACTATTTTTTTTAATGGGTTAACCACAAAAAATGCTTCTGAATTATTTAAATGCTGATAAAAATGTACTCGAATTTTACTATTAACAAAAATGTCTTTAAATAATTTTAAAACGCGACAAAAATATCCAACAGTAAATATATATTTTTAAAAAATATCTTAAAGATTGAATTTTGATGTAATTTTTTGCAAGCATAATTAAAAAAATGAGATATTATTATTCTTAAAATTTGGTGATTTTTTCTAAGTATATATTTTTTTTGTCATTTTTTAAAAGTATTATTAGTTGTTAACAAAAAAATTACAATAAAAATATATACTTAACGAAAAATTACCAAATTTTAAGAATAATAATATCTCATTTTTTAATCATGCTTGCAAAAAAATTGTATCAAAATTCAATCTCTAATGTATTTTTTGAGAAATACATATTTAATATTAGATAATCTTGCAAAAAAATTAACATTAAATATGTATTTCTCAAAAAATACATTAGAGATTGAATTTTGATACAATTTTTTGCAAGTATGATTAAAAAAAATGAGATATTATTATCCTTAAAATTTGATGATTTTTCGTTAAGTATATATTGTTTTGTGATTTTTTAAAAGTATTATTGGTTGTTAACAAAAAAATTATAAAAAAATATATACTTAACGAAAAGTCACCAAATTTTAAGTATAATAATATCTTATTTTTATAATCATGCTTGCAAAAAATTGCATCAAAATTTAATCTCTAAGGTATTTTTTGAAAATATATATTTGCTATTGGGTATTTTTGTTGTGTTTTTAAATTATTTGAAGGCATTTTTGTCAATAGTAAAATTTGAGTATATTTTTGTCAGCGTTTAAATAATTTGAATACATTTTTTTAGTTAACCCTTTTTTTAATTATTACACTACTTATGCACACACTATATGAAATTTTTAACAATCTCGCTATGTAATCATCAGGAATCTAACCAACAATAAATCAATAAGTATTTTTTAATTACACTCCATATTAATTAATTATTATTAAATAGTAATTATTTAAAATTTATTTTTTTAAATATACAATTAATGATTATTAATTATAGTTGTCTAAAATTGACTAGTTAACAATTATTTACCTATATTTTTCCAATTTTTAAACTACATCTAGTCTTAGTTAAAAACTAAACTGGAGTGAAGCATTTAAGAGATATTTGAACGTGTCATCTCAATTAGATTTGCAGTGACTAAATTTTTCTAGTGGTCTTTGAGATTTACGACCTTCATTGTTTTAGGCCTTCAGATTCAAAATTCACTATACTGGTCTTGAGATCCATTTCCAAGTATCCTACTGGTCCTTAGGCCCTTTTTTGGCATTGAATTAACGAATGAAATATTAAGCTAATTCTGACTTACCATGGCTAAATGAAGTGGTTTCATTCTGATGTTTAAACAAGGCAAAAAACGAAGTTGTTTTAGAGAATAAATGGGGATAAAACGGTTCGCATTTTATATAAACTTTTTATCATTTTTTCATTTTTTTCTTATTTAAGCGCCAAACGAAACGATGTTTGGTTCTATATCCAGTGTGGCAAGTTAGAGGTAACTTAGCACTTAAAAAGAGTCTAAAGATCAATATGATGTTTAGAGTTGGATCTCAAAAATCAAAATAGTGAATTTTAGATTTAAGGAATAAAAGATGGAATTTGAAAAATTATTTTTGGGAATTTAGTCGATTTCAAGCTATCTATCATGGTAAATTTTAGAAGGTTAGATTTATATAATTTTCTAGAGTGTTTGAGAATACTCTAGATGGTTCCGGAACGTTCTAGAATGTCCTAGAAGGTCTCGGAATACTCTAGAAGGTTCTAGAAGGCTCTGGAAGGTCATAGAGTATTATAGAAGAGTGTGGATGTATATAGGAATATGAAGAGTAGTATGGAAGAATCTCTAAGTATTTAGAAAGTTGTAGTATGATAGATATTTGTAATGAAGGTTCTAGATAATTAATCTGGACCATTGATTAGATTTAATCCTAACCATCCATTAAGGAGGTGGATGGCTATAAATAGGAGGTGAGAGTTAGTGTGAGTTATGTGTGAGTCACTTGTAATAAACACTTGAGTAATAGAGTGTTCTTTCCACCAAAATTTTCTTTCTCTTGTGTTCTCTTGTATTCTTAGCTTTCTTGCTAAATACTGAGGGTTAGGCTGACTTGGTCTTAGCTCAAGAGGTTGAGTAAGTCTGAGTGCTGGTACGGAAGCGTTGGAGTGTGTCCAAGATCATGACAATTTGACATCAGAGCAAGGTTTGAGAGGGAGTACAAGTGGTTTGTGGATATGGTTTCTAGTGTAACCATGGAGCATGTTGAGTCTCAAAGGGGAAGGGATGCTATTCCTTCTCAATGGGGAGGCAGGAAGGCCCATTCTTCAAATGAACTTAGAGGTAAGGACTCTAACTTCTTAGAAGAGAGAGTTTCTATGTTGGAGAATGTTCTATCCTCTATGGATGAGCGCTTCCAAAGGATAGAACATGACAAGGAGACCCTCGAGGCTCACGTTTTAGGAGAACTAGATGCTTTTCAAAGAAAGCATGCTCCAAATCGAAAAGAAGCTTGAGAATTCGTTGAAGTTATTTGAGGAAGTTCGAGTTTGGTTCGAAGAGGCAAAATCTCGACCAACCATTATAAGGCAGACGACAAAGATTGATCTTCCAAAGCCAAAGAAGTTCAAAGGCGTGAGGGACGTTCGAGAGGTGGAGAACTTCCTATGGCAAATGGAGATGTACTTTGAAGGGCAAGGGGTGGTCGAAGAAACAATAAAGGTACGTACTGCAACTCTCTACCTTTCTGATAATGCTACTTTGTGGTGGAGGAGAAAATGTGTAGATATGGAGAAGGGTACTTGCAACATAGCCACATGGAAAGATTTCAAAAGGGAGTTAAAAAGGCAATTCTTCCCTGAGAATGTGGTGTATGAAGCAAGGAAGAAGTTGAGGGAGTTGAAGCATAAAAGTACGATTAGCGACTACGTAAAGGAGTTCACTACTCTTACGCTTCAAATTCCCAATTTAGCATCAGAGGATGCATTGTTCTTCTTCATTGATGGACTCCAATCTTGGGCAAAGCAAGAACTACAAAGAAGGAATGTTAAGGATGTCGATGAGGCCATCGTAGTGGCTGAATCACTCACTGAATATCATAGGGGAGACTCTAAACCCAAGTCTTCCTCCAAGCCTAGTTCTACTAAAGGTGGGGGAGACAAGGGAAAGAGTTTCTCAACCAAGAAGGAAGGAAAATGCTCTTCAAAGAAAGAGTACGAGGAAAAGAAGAAGGCTTTCGTGCCCAAAGGAGGATGCTTTGTGTGCAAGGGACCACACCAAATGAAGGACTGTCCCAAGCTAGGGACTCTGGCATCTATCGCCAAGGAACGAGAGGCTCAATTATAAGTAACTTAGTGTGTTGGATTTATCCAACACATGAATGCTGTGAAGGGCAAAGCGACAAGCACTGCAAAAAAGAAATGCTTGATGTATGTCAAAGCCTTTATCAATGAAAAACCTGTCATGGCTATGATCGACACTGGTGCTACACACAACTTCATCACGCCTGATGAAGCAAAGAGGCTTGGGTTGAAGATCACCGAAAAGAATGGCTAGTTCAAACCCATGAATACCAAGGGTGAACCCCTTAAGGGAGTAGCGAAAGGGGTTGAGATGACTCTTGGTTCTTGGAAAGGCCTTATGGATTTCTCAGTAGCACCCATGGATGATTTCAAAATAGTCAATGGGCTCGATTTACAAAGGAAGGCAAATATAATACCTTTACCATACTACGACATAATATGCGTCATGGAGAAAGAGTCTCCATGCATGGTCCCTACAATCTCTAAAGTTGGAGGACCACCGATGCTCTCTACTATGCAACTCAAGAAAGGGTTCAAGAAGGGAGAGATTACATATTTGGCTCTATTACAAGAGGAGTAAACACTTGAAAGAGAAGACATTCCTCCCGAAATCAAGGAAGTCCTTGAAGAAAATAAGGATGTGATGCCTCCCGAGTTGCCAAAACAACTACCACCTAGGAGGAAGGTGGACCACAAGATTGAATTGGAGTCAGGAGTAAAGCCACCTGCTTCAACACCTTATAGGATGGCACTGCCAGAACTTGAGGAGTTGAAGAAGCAACTCAAGAATTTGCTAGATGCTGGGTTCATCCGTCCATCGAAGGCACCTTATGGCGCACCAGTCTTGTTCCAAAAGAAGCATGATGGTTCGTTGAGACTATGCATCGACTATCGAGCACTTAACAAGGTAACCATCAAGAACAAATACCTTATTCCTTTGATAGCCGATTTGTTTGATCAATTTGGTATAGCCAAGTGGTTCTCAAAGCTGGATTTGAGGTTAGGATATCACCAAGTGAGGATTGCCGATGGTGATGAGCCTAAGACCACGTGTGTCACGAGGTATAGATCGTATGAGTGGTTGGTGATGCCTTTTGGCTTGACCAATGCTCTTGCGACCTTCTATACCTTGATGAACGAGATCTTTTGACCTTACCTTGATTGGTTTTTAGTGGTCTACTTGGATGATATTGTTGTCTATATCAATACTTTGGAGGAACATGTGGAACACTTATGAACCGTGTTTAAGATCTTGCGAGAGAATAACCTATATGTGAAGAAGGAAAAGTGTTCCTTTGCAAGGGACAAAGTCCACTTCTTGGGACATATCATTAAAGATGAAACTCTCTACATGGATCAAGAAAATGTGAAGGCTATCAAAGAATGGAAGCCGCCAAATAAGGTATCTGAATTGAGGTCATTTCTTGGGTTGGATAATTACTATCGGAGGATTATCAAGGGATACTCCACCAAGGCTGCACCATTAACTGATCTTCTCAAGAAGAATCACTCTTGGGAATGGTCAAAGGAGTGTCAAAAGGCCTTTGATGAGTTGAAGGCTGCTATCACAGAAGGACCAGTACTAGCACTGCCCGACTACTCGAAGGTGTTTGAAGTCCACACTGATGCTTTTGACTATGCTATTGGAGGGGTTCTGATGCAAGAAGGACATCCTATTGCCTTTGAGAGTCGCAAATTGAATGATATAGAGAGGCGATAGACCATCCAAGAGAAGGAGATGACTGCAGTGGTGCATTGTCTGAGAATGGCATCATTACTTGCTTGGTTCACACTTCATCGTCAAGACAGACAATGTGGCTACAAGCTACTTCCAAACTCAAAAGAAATTAAGCGCCAAACAAGCTAGGTGGCAAGATTTCTTATCTGAGTTTGATTTCGAATTTGAATACAAGCCTGGCAAGATTAATGTGGTAGCAGATGCGCCAAGCCGCAAGGTTGAGTTGGTATCCATTTCCATGGTTGAAGGAGATATCGTGCATACCATCAAGGAAGGGTTGCATTATGATCTATTAGCCAAGAAGTTGGTGGAGTTGGCTAGAGAAGGTAAGACCAAAAGATTTTGGCTAGAAGACGACCTTCTCTACACTAAAGGGAGAAGATTATACGTCCCTAAATGGGAAAATCTAAGAAAAAATTAGTGAGAGAATGCCACGACACCAAGTGGGCTGGTCACTAAGGTTAGCGAAGGACCTTGGCACTCATTGAATCTTCTTATTATTGGCCTCAAATGAGAGATGAAGTAGAGAGCTATGTATAGACTTGTCTTGTGTGCCAACAAGATAAGATTGAAAATAAGACACCAAGTGGGTTGTTGGAACCTCTGCCTCCATCAGGGCGACCATGAAAAAGTGTCTCTCTAGATTTCATCTCTGCCTTACCGAAGTCCGAGGGGTTTGGATCTATTCTCGTGATAGTGGATCGATTTTCGAAGTATGCTACCTTTATACCCGCCCCTACTGACTGCACTGCAGAGGAGGCAGCACGACTATTCTTCAACAATGTGGTGAAATATTGGGGATTGCCTAAGAGCATCATTAGTGATCGAGATCCATGCTTCACATGACGACTATGGACAGAGTTGTTCAAACTCCTTGGGTCGGAGCTTCATTTTTCAACAAGCCTCTATCCTCAAACCGATGGGCGGACTGAGAGAGTGAATGCCTTACTCGAGTGTTACTTGAGGTATTTCGTAAGTGCTAATCAGAAGGATTGGACAAAACTCCTAGACATTGCTCAATTCTCATACAATCTGCAAAGGAGTGAGTCTACAGGGAAGAGTCCGTTCGAGATTGTGACTGGACAACAGCCGCTTACACCTCACTCTCTTTCTTCCTCTTACTCAGGGAAGAGCCCTGGAGCTTATCATATGATTAAGTCTTGGGAAGAACAAGCAGATGTCACTCGTTCTTACCTTGACAAAGCTACAAAGAGGATGAAGAAATTGGCAGATAAGAAGAGGAGGCATGCAAGCTATCAAGTGGGAGACACGGTAATGATTAAACTTCTTCTACAACAATTTAAAGCCTTTCGCAAGGTTCATAAGGGCTTAATCTGCAAATACGAAGGGCCACTTGAGATCATTGGACGTGTTGGGGAGGTTGCTTACAAAGTACAACTCCCTCCCTCTATGAAGATCCACTTGGTCTTCCATGTGAGTATGCTTAAACCATATCATGAAGACCAAGATGAACCAAGTAGAGGTGACTTGAGTTGTGCTCCGCCTGTGGTGATTAGATCCTTTGATAAAGAAATCGAAGAGATCTTAGCTAATCGTGTCGTGCGACAAAGAGGGGTACCACCAAGTATCCAATACTTGATCAAGTAGAAAGGGCTCCCGATAACTGAAACTAGTTGGGAAGCTCGTGAAGATCTGTGGCAATTCCAAGAACACCTAGAGCACTATCATGAACAGAACGCAACGAGGACGTTTGCGCATTAGGTGGGGGAGAATGTCACGGTAAATATTAGAAGGTTAGATTTAACAGTGTTCGTATAATTTTCTGGAGTGTTTGAGAATGCTCTAGATGGTTCCGGAATGTTTTAGAATGTCGTAGAAGGTCTCGAAATACTCTAGAAGATTCTAGAAGACTCTGGAAGGTCATAGAGGATTCTAGAAGAGTGTGAATGTATATAGGAGTATGAAGAGTAGTATGGAAGAATCTAGAAGTATTTAGAAAGTTGTAGTAGGATAGATATTTGTAATGAAGGTTCTAGATAATTAATCTGGACCGTTGATTAGATTTAATCCTAACCATCAATTAAGGAGGTGGATGGCTATAAATAGGAGGTGAGAGTTAGTGTGAGTTATGTGTGAGTCACTTGTAATAAACACTTAAGTAATAGAGTGTTCTTTCCACCAAAGCTTTCTTTCCCTTGTGTTCTTAGCTTTTTTGCTAAATACTGAGGGTTAGGCTGACTTGGTCTTAACTCAAGAGGTTGAGTAAGTTCGAGTGCCGGTACAGTAGCGTTGGAGTGTGTCCAAGACCGTGACATATCTTTCACTAATAACTTGTTTTTTTTTCTTTGGACATGAGTAATACTTGATAAGTACCCCAATTTCATTTAGATGGTCCATAGATTTTCTTGGGCCTGCACGAGCATACGGAACCAAACAAAAATACATAAGTTCCTGGGTTTGTTCCCAAAAAATATCTGCATTGTTAGCTTTGGGCTAAGAAGTAAGAACCTTTTCCTCTTTGGTCCTAAGGCATTCCGGATCCGAAAACAGAAATCCCAGCAGGATTTTAATATTTTTTTTTCCCACAAAAACAGGTAAAGAGAAAATGATTAACGATACTCTAGCAAAAAGTAGAAAAAACTTAAGACCAAACGGGAAGAAAAAATAATATAACTTCCTGAAATGTGGTAGTACATTGAGATAGAGATTCTTACGAAAAAAAAAAGAGAGACTGAGATAGCGATGTTGAGTGTTGACCCCATATGCAGTACCCATAATCCATAGATTAATTGTATTTCATGGCGAGCCTGAAACATGCAAGTGATCCTTTCATTTTTTACGTCAGATGCTTTTCACTTTTCAGTACTCCAGGAGACAAAATTTTATGCTAGTTTCCTAGCTAGCTACGACAAAACAATTTTTTTTTTCTATATTGAATTATTGATCCCATGAATGTGTAATGCATGTAAATAAGCCGAAAAGAAAAAAAATTAGCTGGGCGAAAATTATTGGGAGTGGTTTGATAAACTTTGTCGGAAATTTGTGGGTTGTTAACATTGTGTGTTAATTAATTGGTTATTTATATTCACTCACATTTAAATTTTTTAGTTTTTTTCACAAATCGTCCCATTATATATCAAATCCCTCAGTAATTTTTTTTACTGTTCTATACATCAAACGGTCCGAATATTTTTTTTAATGTTAGATATAAAAATTTATTATTATTTAATTAATTTAAATACCCACTTTTACGTATCAATTATTTAAAAAATTAGAAAAGTTACTTATTTTTTATTTTTTTTAAAGACAGAATAAAGAACAATATTTAAAAGATACAAGTTACACTGTTAAAAAAAAATATTCATGTTCTCAAAAGGTTTAAGACTTTTTTAATTTTAAATAATTTGGGTTTGGACATATCCCTTCACATTTAAGGCTGAAAAAGATTTAGAACGTGGACTTAAACTTGTGTATAAAGTGAATGTTGTTCAACAATAAAGATTAATGAACTTTTAATTTTAGACCATGTAAAAACTTTATACATACGGAAAATATGATTAAGACATGACGTTTTCTGCTTAATCTCTGCTAGTAAGCTTACTAAAACAAAATAAAGGTAGTTTATTAGTTTATTTGTTGTGTACCCATCCCACCACCACCGGCACCACCCACCTTCATAATTATATTAAGAAGCTTACCGACTTAATTACTGTCCCACACCCACATATGGAAAATTCATATCCCTACTTATCCTTTAACGAATTACAAAACCAATCGATCATAAGTCATCATAGCAGCATTCTCAATCACTCCAATTTATTCCCTAACACTTCATTCCCTTTTACCTGCCTCCTTAATCCTCATTATTATTATGAACTAGATAGAGCTGAATTATTCAACATCAAGTTAGGGCAACATACAATGCACTCCAATTTAATATTTATAATTTTATGTATATAACTTCCAAAATTATATACTTATATATTATATCTAATCTTATGTATTTATTTTAAAAATAATTAATAGATATAAAATAAGACAACTTTTGATTTATTTTGGTTAGTTTTTATTGTCTTCAAACATTTTCTATATATATATATAGTGAATACTTAGTTAAGTGATTCCATCATCGTCATCATCATTGTTATTAATATTGCTTTTCAAGTTATAACGCAAATACACGTATAGGACCAGTCGCATTTGCAAGCTGTGACCAGTTAGAACTCCCTTTTTTATTTTTCACGATGAAATTTGATTTGAGTTGACTAAGGTGCTCGTGTCGGAAAGTTTGTTGATAGCAAGTCTTTCTCAAACTGGTCAAATAAATTATGAAGCTAATCCTCGTTTATGTTGAAATTGGATTAGATTCATTCTATATATATGAATAAAGCAAGCAATCAATGAATGAATTGCAGAACCAAATGCAAAATGATGAAAGTTCGGACACACACTTAATGGATGGTGGAGGCAGGTATATTATATATATATATATATATATATATATATATATATATATATATATATATATTATTATGGCTCTCATATAGACCTACCTAGCTAGCTCCTCTCCTCTTTCACCGGTACCCTATATCAATGTAATTTGAAACTAATTTCTGTCCACAAGATTTTACAATAGAAATTCAGTTTGAACAAAATGTGAGATGGCAAAATGTATCACACCTTTATACATTTATATCATTATAAACGACTAATATCAATACAAAAACTATTATTGGACAATGGACTAATGGAGTACAATAATGAATTTATTATACAATAAGCCCACCACTACTCATATAGCAAGCTAGGATTAGGTTTAGAAGAGCACTTTATTATAGGGTCATCGTATTTATTAGGATTAAGTACGATTTTGGTCTTAAGGTATAGGCAAAAAATTATTTGTCTTTAACTTTTTTTTTACATACAAAATCGTCCCCAAAGTTTAATTTGATTTTAAAATCGTTCTTACCTTAAGGATCAAAATCGTATGGAGATGGCGGCAGAAGCGAAAACAGAGGTTGGATCGTGGATAGCTTCTTTTTCTTCCCTTCTCTCTTCTTTTTCTTCCCTCCTTGTAGGAGTAGAAACACTCTCTTTCTCTTATTTTTTTATTTTATAATTTTTTTATTATGGATAATTTGGTCCAAAATTTTAATATTTAAGTAAAAAAGACGATTTTAAAACTTGGTTTTAAACCTCAGGGACGATATTTTGTATAAAAAGAATGGTTGGAGACAAAAACAATTTTCGACCTATACCTTAGATACCAAAATCGTATTTAACCTTATTTATTATATCCCAATCAACTGCTTCTAATTCTTATTGGGTTGCACTTCAAAGTACACTGCAACATAACAATATCTCTGTGGGTTTACCTATCTTGACCTAATTCACATCTCACATTTTATTTTTTCACTTTCCTCCTCTTTTCACCATGATCGCGTCGTTCATCTTCTCTACAGATCTATAGTCACGTTGCTCACCCTCCCTCACACGTCGTCTTAGTCGCCGTTGACAACACATCACAGCCCTATGCTTCCTACTGCCGCCGGTGCCCGCAAGCACGCCGTCGCTCACCGCACGAATTCCTCGTCATCAGAACGTCGCGCTATCACCTCCATCCTTCCATCGGGCCGCGTCAACTCCGCCTCTGTCTCCTCCTTTTTTGTCACACGCCGCTGCTCTTCAATCACCTCAATGGTCTCCAAAAGGTTAATAGATGTTTAGAGTTTACGGTTCAGTAGATTTTTTTTTATTGTCTCAATGTTCAGATATTAAGTATAATAGATGAATCTTTTTTTATATTGTAAATGGATGCTTATCATTATTGGAGTGTGGATGTTTCTTTTACTTGATAAATATTTTTTTATTATTAACTAGATGTATAAAATTTGGGATGTTTCTTCTTTTTTACGGGATGTTTCTTTTTGCACAATGATATATTTTTGCGCACCGCGGAGGCGGTCTGCCTGACGACATGATGATAGCGACGACAACTCAACGGGGTGGGCCGCATCGCTTCACTCGTGTGACTTCTCCCTGCAACGAAGACGTGACCGGCCTCGAGAATTCCCTCCAGTAGCGATGCACGCGGTGCAGTGCGGAGGGAGCGAACTGTGCGACGGGTGTCAGGGCACTTCGACATTGGCAATGCAGAGGTCTGCGTGAACAAGAACGTTGACGCAATAAAAGAGGGTGCGGATGCGATTATGAACTGTAATTATATATGGGGCGATTACTTTATTTAATCTTTATTATCAAAATTTATTTAATGTTAATTATTTAAATTCTGAATTTTTTAAACATATAATTTATAATTATTAAATGGAGTTGTTTAAGTTGGGTGGTTTAGGTGTTGGTCCCTTGTACTTTTTCTTATTGAGAAGTGCTACACATATAAGTTATTTTGGTTTATAAAGTCATACAAGTTGGGCCAAACCCAACAAAAAGGACGCTCACCCATACGAGCGTGTTAACATGCGCGCTACTCAATGGTTTCCATAGTACGCTTCGCGTTCCTCCTCATCCTCCTCCTCCTCCTCGTTCTTCTTGTCCTTCTTCTTTGCGTTTCTCCTCCTTTTTCTTTACGTGATTCATCTTCATTGTTGTTTTTTTACTACTATTGTTGTTGCTGTATTTTTTTCTCCTTTCCCTTCTATTGATTTTGTAACATTATGTGTTTTTTCTTTTTTGTTTGATTTTTTATCCCAAGAAGAATTATGAGAATATGAAATAAGAAGATAAAGAAGAAGAAGTAACAGAAGATGAGAGGGAGGAAGAGGAAGAATTTTGAATTATGCAGAACTTATCAGAATAAAAATACACCCATAATATCTTCGTGTTACACCCGAATATCTCCGTATTGCACCCAAATTTGCTGCAAATACAGAAAAATATTTCCTCTAATGCTGCATTTTTTCTTCTTTTTTTCCTTATTTTAGTTAAATGAATGTAACTTTATCCTCTTCCAAGTAATTTTACAGCATTATGTGTTTCTTCTTCTTCTTTGTTTGATTTTTTTGTTTTTATTCTTGTTAAGAAAGTAAAACAAAAAGAAAATGATGAATAAGAAAAATAGCAGCAGAAGATGAGAAAGAAGAAGAGGAAGAGTTTTGAATTATGCAGAACTTATCAGAATAAAAATACACTCAAATATCTTCGTGTTACACCCAAATATCTTCGTGTTATACCCAAATTTTGCTGCAAATACAGAAAAATATTTCTTCTAATGCTACATTTTTTTCTTCTGAATTGAACCACACCTCAGCCACTTGATTGGATTCAAAACAATAATCAATTTCGTTTTGGTTCAATTGACAATCTGAATCTGAATTATTCATTATCTTCAATAACGAGATAACTGATGATGGAGGAGAAAGAGAAAAAGAAGAGAGGAGAAGAAATTCCAATGATAAAAGAAGGAGGAGGAGGAGGAGGAGGAAGAGGTGGTGTTGATGACGATGATAACGAAGAAGAAAAATAACAAAGAAGAATGTGTAGTAACGATATGAAGCGTGTGAATATAAATGATTTGTAAAGACTTGTATAGGAAAAATGTTTATTGTGTGTATATATAGAGTATTGTTAAGAAAATGAAATCGTCCTATTGTATGTATATATATAGTTATATAGTGTTATACTACTTGCTTTTGGAATTCTTTTAAAATACTCGAACTAGATAGCTAGCTTCTTGTATAGCTAACCTGCGATTAATTGATGAACTACAATTAATAAAGTATTAAGAACTCAACATATATATAGATATGAACAATTAACGAACATTAACGAAAACTTTAACCGTGACTTTAATGATGATCACTTGCATAGAAAAGCAAAGATTATTGTGTCTGATATATATAAAATTTCGTTCACCACTTTGACAAGCAATTTTGTCTACTAGCTACTACAAGATGCATGAGCCATTCAACTTAATTAGTCGTTAATAAGTATATTAGGAAGACATTAAGATCTATACCCCTTATTAGTTCTTCCTTCTGCACATGACCAAGGGCGTTGACAATGACATATATGATTTAATTATACAAGCAATGTCCAACATTGGAAGATTCGTTTAGAAGACCATAGACTAGCATTTCTTTGAATGAACGATGATGCGCACAAAGGCAGACAGCAAGCAATAGAAAATGCAAGAATCTGCTCATCTGATCTTGGCATCTGAAAAGAGGCCCTAATTATAATTAGCACAAATATCCTGTTTCCATTGAGTTCTGTCCTATACTTTTTTATTATTCCTCAAGGTTAATTAAACCAGCTTCTGCAACTATAGACTAGTACATATATATGACTATTTAATTTAAGGGGGAGTGTTATGTAAACAATGACTATCTTGAACAACATAAAAAACCACCAATCAAATAAAAATACACTATACTCTAATTTAATGCTACTAATTAAATTTACTCTTTTAACCCTATTAATTCACATTATTTACACATTGTTCAAAAATGTTGTTGGTTACCTATACTTTTCCTTAATACATCAAGCATCTCTTGCACATTTCAATAATTTTGATTTTTTTTTTCAAAACACACTATCAACATCAAGTAATTATATATTTATATTCTAGATATTACAGAACTTAAAGTAATATCCCAAATCAAATCCATTCTTAACGAGATTTTAGTTCGACAATTTTTTAATAAATTTTAGTCGTTAAAACGGTTTTTAATTTTTTATTTTGTTAGATATATTAATTCTCACGTTAAATTTTAGTAAAAAGTTAAACAAATTAATTATATCGTTATTTATTAATAAAAACATAAAAATTTTCAAAAAAGTTTAAATTGTCATACCAGTTATTTTATATAGACAAATAATCTAGTATGAGAATTAATTTATCTAACGAAATACAAATTTAAGAATTGATTTATTTATTAAAGTTTATTAAAAACTAAAGTATTTATCTAAATTTTTTTAGACTAATTTAAAGTGAATGTTACTCTACTAATTAAAATCATTTAAAATAATCGTGATATACAGTATAATAGATGTATGTATAATTATTAATTAAAATGTAATTTACATACATTAATTGATCATAATTATAACTAAAACTCCACGTGATGATGATCATTACAAATTACAACCAACAAGAAAATAACTTTTTATGATGATATATATGATCCATTATTAATTTAAACTCTTGTTTTAAATGATATGTGTTTTTTTAATCAGTGGTGAAGATAATACAAGTGGTTTAATTTTAACAAAACCGCTAAAAGAATTTTGTCAAAAGAAAGTTCTTGCTCAAATATCAAGAAAGAAAACCATCCCTTCAATAATATATATATATTAATGTAAACATGCCTCTTAAAAGTCGTTTCATTATTATATCATGAATCATGATCATCATATAATGGGTTTTTGCACGGGTTCATTGTTCATGCATTTTGGTTATCATATCTAAATTAAAATTTAACCAAATTAATGAAATCCCATATTGATGACTTTATGATTGCCCATGATTGCCTTTCATCTACAAGGATTTGTTTTGGTTTAATTATTTCATTACTTTATATAATTTTATTAAATTTATAATTAAATTTTTATATATTTTTTAATTAAATTTTTATATTATTTTTAATTTTGTAATTAGATCTTTTTAATATAAAAAAATATTAAAATTAATTAATTATTTTTTTATAAATTGAAGATATCCATAATTAAAAATTAATTAAATCTGTGACAACATTTTTTTATAAAAATATTTTAACAATTTTAATATTTTTTATATAAAAATTATTTAATTATTAAATTAAATGTAATATAAAGATATAATTTAAAAATAAAATATAAATTTAATAAAATTATAAAGACAAACAAAATAATTAAATTATTTATTTTTGTGTTGAAGATATGGCGGCCGGTGATATTTTTTTCATAGACCCTATGTTGAGTTGAAAGGAATTAAGTTAAATTCTAATTTGGCTCAATACAAATTTATTATTTAACTTATTAATAATTAAATTTATTTATAAAATTTGAATTTATTTTAAAAAAAATTTACGAATTAATTCAAATTAGATATATAAAATTATCAATTATATATATTATTTATTTATCAATTATAATTTATGTTCTTTATTATAATTATACTAAAAAATATGTGTCCGTGTGTAAGTTAGATATTATTATTGTTATATATATATATATATAATTGAGTCAATTTAATACAGACGGTGAATTAAATTTAGTCAAATAAAAGTTTGACTTATTTAATATATAAATTTAAATTTAAATTTAAATTAAACTTATTTACCGTTACTTGTGATTAGACTCTTATTAATATTCGAATATTTTGGATCCATGACCTCATATTTTGAAATTAATTTTTAAATATAAAAAATTTTACCTAACCAAAATACCGTTATTAGCATCTCTATAGTATCCGCGTATATCTCAACCACTACAAACATAGTTATTTATTATTAAGTTGCCCACGTATAATTCGGAGATTGCATGCGTAGTTCGGTAATTACTATGCAATAATAAATAGAGGGAGGTCACAGCTATAGATCAGAAGGGCATCCAATACAAATCACCTTCAAGTAGTAGCTTTAGAATATTCTCTGATATTGAGAACTGACTTGAGCGTCGGAGTCCTTTTTGCAGGTCTGGCACCCGGGTCAAAACTCTGAGAAGCTTGAAAAGTGACACTAAAGCTTCAGAGTTGAAGACTTCACTGGTGTCACTGACCTATACCTCGGAGAACGGTTCCGGACAAGAACATTTGGCGTCCACCGTGGAACCAGATAAGCATAATCCCACAGCAAATTACCTCTTTTTCATGCTCTTTTTTTTCTGTGCAGGGTTTTGAATCATGACAGACAATTCCATAGCTCCACCACCACCCCAACCAATGCCGAGCTTTTAGCTATGAACTTCCTTATAGGCAGAGGTTCAGAGAATGACTGAGCTCTTGGCAGCCAAATAAAATAATGACATGGAGAATGATGAGCGTAAGAATGTTAATGATGGTAACCCTAATGAGGAACACCACTCCAAATCAAACATGAAGTCGGGGGGAACGCCTCACAGTACGGAAAGGGGGAAGAACGAGTCCCTTTTCCGAAGAAATAATGAATTTTCAAACGCCAAAAAATTTTACACTTCCAACAAAATTAGCACCTCATACGATCAGAGATCCTAAAGTGCACGTCACTAAATTTGAATCCATAATGTTTCTCAACGGTGCCTCTAACCCTATCTTATGTCGATCTTTTTTCAATTTTTTAGATGGAGCTGCTTTACTTTGGTTTTCAAATTTACCTGCAGGTTTAATCTCCAGCTTCAACGAGTTCGATGATCTTTTCATAAACAACTTCGTAGGATAAAAAATCTACGTGCGAGACTCAGACTACCTCAGCACGATCAAGCAAGGACAACACAAAAGCTTGAAGGACTATATGACAAGATTTGAAATAGCGGCAATGCAAATCCCGGACATTAATCCTAAAGTCCATTTACACGTTTTGAAAAGCAGGCTCCGTCTTGAAAAATTCCAAGAGGCGATAGCAATAGTAAAGCCGAAAACTTTAGCTGAATTCAGGGATAAGGCAAACGGTCAAATTGAAATTGAAGAATTAAGATAAGCTAGGAGGACGGAGAAATCACTACCTCGTAGAGATGATGACAAGCAAACCAAAATAAACAGCATCCAAGACAGCAAGAAACCATTCAAACTGACACCAATGTTTGATTCCTACACACATTTCAGCGCAAAAAGGGAAGATATCATAAAAGAAATTTTACATGCCAAAATCATTAAACCTCCTAGCAGGGATAGAACGTACCAAGACCAAAAGTATATTGATAAGAACAAACATTGTGCATTTCATCAGAAGTTTAGACATACGACCGACGAGTGTGTAGTGGCAAAAGACCTGTTAGAACGACTGGCACGATAGGGATTATTAGATAAAAATGTCAGCAGACAAATACATAGGGACACAGTGAGCCTCCCGACAAGAGTAGCACAATCGAACTTAACTACAGCTGCGAGAAACAATGCAGGGTGGTCAACCCCAAATCCTCCTCCCCCAAGAAAAGTCATCAACTACATCTCAGAAGGATTTTCATGCAGGGGTTACAAGCTCAGCAAGGATAATAATTTACATAACCATGCTAACCCTCACGAGGGAGGAAGCCAAGAAACATGACCCAGCTCGATTCATACCGAGTATCACTTTCACCGAAGCTGATTTTTAATCTAAAAGCTAGAATCTGGATGATCCCGTGGTAATCTCTATAAATATAGGGGAAGCCACAGTTCGGAAAGTGCTCATGGATTCAGGAAGTAGTGCCGTCATATTATTTTTTCATAACCTTTCAGAAGATACAACTAAAAAAGAACGCTATGCAGCCTTCATAAGGCGAATTAGTCGGTTTCTCCAGGGAAAAAGTCCCAATAATAGGTTATGTATGGTTAAGGATGACTTTAAGGGAATATCCCCATTCAAAAATCTTAAATATCCAATATCTAGTGGTTGATTGCATTAGTTCTCATAACATTATATTAGGACGTCCATCCTTAAGCTCTTTCAGTGCTATTGTTTCTACAGTTCATCTATGTGTTAAGTTCCATATGAAGGATAATATCATTGCGACAGTGCACTCCGACCACAAGGAGGCAAGATAGTGTTACAATGCAGGATTAAAGGCCTAGCCTTCAAACTTGGATCCAATCCAGCGAATCAACTCGATCTATAACTCCGACGATGTACCAACATTAGCAGAGCTCGATCATAGGTCCGACAGAGACGTCTGACCAAAACTAGCCGACGACCTTCGCCAGATAAAATTAATTGACAATGAATCACAATATACTAACATTGCTTATGCTCTGTCTACAGGTGAAACACAAAGGTCATGCCAATCTATTTGCCTAGACTCCTGCGAATATGCCTGGGATAGACGCTAATGTCATTTGTCATAAGCTTGCCCTAGACCCGAACGCACGACCAATCCGTCAGAAGAAACACAACCTTGGAAAGGAAAGAAATGAAGTGGCAATCCAAGAAACTCACAAACTATTATGTGCCGGCTTTATCCGAGAAATTTGGTTCACATCATGGTTAGCAAATATAGTTATGGTTAAAAAAACCTCGAGTAAGTGGCACATGTGTGTAGATTTTACCAACCTAAATAAAGCTTGCCCGAAAGACTCCTACCCATTAACAAGCATTGATAAGTTAGTAGATAACACATCCGGCTTCAAAGTGCTCAACTTTATGGATGCCTATTTAGTCTACAACCAGATACTAACGCACCTCGAAGACCAGGAGAAAACAACATTTATCACAGAGCATGGAAATTTTTGTTACAAGGTGGTGCCTTTTGGCCTTAAAAATGCAGATGCAACGTATCAGAGACTAATGGACAAGGTTTTCCAAAATCAAGTAGGTAGAAATATGGAGGTATACGTCGATGACATGGTGGTCAAATAAGAAAATGAACAGAACCATCACTCCGACCTTGAGGAAGCTTTCAAACAACTAAGATGGTACAACATGCGTTTAAACCCGAAAAAATGCGCCTTCGGAGTGTAAGGGGACAAATTCCTCGGATTCATGCTGACGTACAGGGGGATTGAAGTTAATCCAAAGAAATGCCGAGCAGTACTAAAAATGAAGTCGCCAGGCAACATCAAGGAAGTACAACAATTAACTGGACGCCTAGCAGCTTTATCACGTTTCTTACCTACGGCTGCAGCGAGATCATATCAGTTTTTCAATAGTCTAAGAGGGAGTAAAAGCTTCACATGGATGGATTCTTGTGAAAAATCATTCACTTATTTCAAAGGCATTCTTGCCTCCCCGCCCATACTACGCAAGCCGACACATGGTAACCCACTTTATTTATATCTTTCAGTTCTACTCCTGCTATTAGTTCTACCCTTGTAACAGAAACAGGTATAGAGCAACATCCGGTCTATTTTGTTAGCAAATTATTACAGAACATAGAAACTTGGTATCCAACTATCGAGAAACTAGCATTTGCCCTGATCATCACATTGTGATAGCTCCATCATTACTTCCAGAGTCATGAAATCATACTTCGGACTAACCAACCGCTACGCTAAATACTAACATGACCAGATCTCGCAGGCCGCCTAATCAAATGGTCGATAGAATTATCGGAGTACAATATATCATATCAATCCAGAGGGACACTTAAGTCTCAGATTTTGGCCGACTTCATAGCTGAATTCGCCACAAATGACGATGTCTTCCCGGTGTGGAAACTATATATTGACGGAGCCTCCAATGAAGACGGATATGGAGAAGGAATCATTCTTAAGGACAAGACTGGAGTATATGCCGAGCAATCCATCACATTCTTGTTCAAAACAAGCAATAAGCAATTCGACTATGAAGCCCTCCTAGCCGGTTTACGCTTGGCCAGGGAAGCAAACATTCAACATCTTCAGGCCTAATGTGACTCCTTGTTAGTTGTCCAAAAAGTAAATGGTAACTTCCAGGTAAGAGATCCCCTCTTAGAACAATATTTAAACGTTGCAAAGAGTCTAATTCAAACTTTCCAATACTTCGAGATCGCTCATATACCTAGAGAAGATAATCATAGGGCATATATTTTATCTAGGTTAGCCACCTTTAGGGTTATGGACAATACACCAGCTTTATCACAGTTAACACTTGGGGAACCGAGCATATGCAGTGTCAATGTTTATGCACTATCACAGGCAACAGATTGGAGAACACCTTAAGTTGACTATTTGAAATCGGGGAACATCCCTGCATCCGGAATAAACCCAAGGTTGTTCAAGAGAAGAGCGAGTCATTTCACCTTAATTGGCACGACCTATACAAGAGAGGATTCTCTAGACCGCCCCTGAAGTGTCTCAGAAACGAAGAGTCCAACCTTGCCATGTCGGAAGTGCACGAAGGGATCTGCAGAACACACATCGAAAGACGCATTTTAGCCGTAAAATTTCTACGAGCAGGCTACTTTTGGCCTTCACTCAAAAATGACTGCATGAAAAAGTTCAGCACTATGACAATTGCAAAAAATGTGCACAAAAAATTCTCACTCCCGCCGAGCTGTTGCATATCTCCGAGGTAGGATGTCCTTTTCTTAAGTAGGAGCTCGACATCCTCAAACCTTTTCCAGTTTCTAGATGTTAGGTAAAATTCTTACTCGTTGCAATCGATTTCTTTACCAAATTAATAGAGGCGCAGCCCTTGGCTAAAATTACCTCGGATAACGTACGATCTTTCATATGGAAATTTATCATATGTGGATATGGTTTGAAAAATGACATTGCCACAGACAATGGTAAGCAGTTCACTAATAAGAAGATAGCATCTTTCCTACAAAATCTCAAAATTAAACATCATTTTTCCTCTGTAGAGCACTCACAAACTAATGGGCTCGTAGAGACTGCTAACAAAATTATTTTGTAGGTCCTACGAAAAAGATTTAGCAAATGCCAAAGGGTAGTGGGCCGACCTTATTCCTGAAATCTTATGGAGTTATAACATCAGGCCACATTCAACAACAAAAGAAACACCATTTCGACTAGTTTATGGAGCCGATTCAATGATCCCGGTGGAAATTTCTCAAGGTTCGCTAAGAACTAAGCTCCTAAGTAGCGAGACTAATGAACAAGCACGGCGAGCCGAGCGGGACACCTTAGACGAAGAATGCAACTCGGCCAGATTAAGGCAACATGCAATGCAAATTGTCATAAGACACCAATACAACAAAAAAGTGCGACCAAGAACATTGCAACAAGGAGACCTAGTCCTAAGGAAGATAGAAGATGTTTAAAAGCCTCCGGGGCAAGGAAAGCTTGTTGCCACATGGGAAGGGCTGTTCAGAATATCTAAAGTGCACGGACGAGGAGCATATTCTCTATAAACAATAACTGGGACCGGGCTTCCCAATACATGGAACATATCTTCATTACGTTTTTATTACATGTAAAAGCCGAAGTTGAAAGGTACTTTTTTTCCTACCACCGAGATTTTTTTTCCCAAAAAAGAACAAGAGTTTTTTTCGGGGAGGTTTTAATGAGGCCAATCACTTCGCAATTTTCACATCGGGAGGTTTTACCAAAACTTTCAGATCAATAAATCACTATTCTTTTATACAAGTTCTATCTACACAAATGCTTGCAAAAGCTATAATACACAATATGCATTCATCTAACAAGCATGCAAGTTTTTCAAAATATAGGTGTTCAGAACACCATGTCAATGATCCAAACATACAAAACAATAAAGTTTGTCAAACCATTACGAAACAGTCAATATTACAAAAACTAAAAAATTTAAGTCAATTATCTTTCTGAACGGACTCTTCATTGTCACCATCCGCCTCCTCACCAGCTTCATCATCAATCAGCTTACCATTAACCACTATTTTTGTAATGTCAAGGCTCTTGACATCAAAGTCAGGGGAAAAAGCTGCCACTTGACTAACAGCTCGGTCAAAGCTCTAATCTGATAATGCAGTTTAGCCATTTCTCCCTCCATACTTTTCATCTTCGAAGTCACATCAATTATGACTTCGCCCTTTTCCTTCAAAGATTTCTCCAATTTCATCACCTTACTTGAATCTTTTTTCTCCTCTGCTCTGAGCAATTCCTTTGTTCGGCCTAAGCACAGCATCCTGGCACCAATGACCTAAGATGTAGCTAGAAGATTTTGTTCATAACAGATTACTAATTAAATCAAAATGATTTAAAGTTCTTTATTACCTGTATGTATTGTCTAACAACCTCTTTTTCAACCTCTTTCAGCATCATCACATTGGCAGGATGTTGAGCAACTTTATCGACCAATTCAGGGAACGAAAACTGCTCACTTCAAATGGAATAAGCACTCACACCCCTAGAAAAACCATGAAGCTGCAATTGCTTTCCCAGCTCGTTACCTTCTCCAAAATCCAAGTCAGCAGTAGAGAGAACCTCGAGAGACTTTTCTGAATCCAGCTTCTTCCTTTTCAATGGACGAGCACTTGACTGTGTAGCATCCACCCCCCATATCCTTCCCAACAGCCGCTACAGAAGTTTCTTTATCATTTTTCTTCTTTTGGTCCAAAAAAGATCTTATCCATGCCAACGATAAGCTCGGAACCTTTCCACCTGAAATAAGCAAATAGCATAACTCTGCGAAACCGCTTTTCAGTAAACCATAACTCCCACCTCATGACAAAAGATTACCTATATACGTTCTCAAGGCTTCTTTATCACCCTCAACATTCAACATATCAGAAATCGACAATAACTTTCTTGAAGAAAAGCATTCTATCAGGAAACTCCAGAACCAAGTTTTCCTCCTCATTCCTCCCCAGAGCATCTAATATTTGCTTCGGTTCGAGACACCAATACAATGGGAACTTTTTCACTAACTTATCATCTAAGTAAAATGGGTATATAGTTTCCAACGGTCATACCTTTACAAACATCTCTTTGAAACTTTTAAAAGAGGATTTGTATAAAACAAAGAGGGCTCGGCCCAGGTAACTACTGAGATTTACCCAAAGACCTCTATGCACCCCCCCCTTTTAATTGAAATAATGAGAAAAACACATTCAAAGAAGGAGGAGTCTCGAGGAAATCCATTAGACATTCATAGGCTCAAAGGAAATCCCATGAGTTTGGGTGTAGCTGTGAAGGAGCACAGTTTAATTGCATTAACACCTTACATTCAAAATCAGTAAACGAAAATTTAACATTCAACTTAGACAAAACGCACACATAAAAGTAGAAGTAAGACCAATTCCCCCTCTTCTCGCATACTCTCTTCTCACCACCATACAGAATGAACTCTACACCCACTAGAATATCAGCCCTAACATAGTTCGAAGCAGAAAGTTCAAAATTTTTTTCAAAGTTACGATATATGGTGGCACTACATTTAACATCCAGATGCCATGCATAAAGATCATCTTTTATTTCTACCACTTTATCTTTTCTGTCTCTATCCATGGTGAGAAAGGAAGAAGGAAAAGACAAACACGAAGGTAAAAACACTAAACCTTTCGAAGTCATCCTTTCTTCCCTTGGTAAAGTTTTGAATAAGTTATCCAGGACTTGTTTGTAACGTGTGAATAAGGGAAGTGTAATACAAACCATAATAAACCCACTAGCACATAATCTGCGCCATTTACTACCATTTGCCGTTGGATAAGAAAAACTTTTCACCTACTACCAAAAACGAATGGCTGTGATTCACTTGGGATAATCGCATGAAGGTAATTATTACATTAAGTGCATTAAATATAGTCCGAACCTTTGACATTGCGTAAATGATGAGAGGATCTTTTGCGTGGTCTAGAAAATTGCGGATAAATCCTCGTTGCAAGTATAGTTTCTAAACCTTCAAAAGTCCTTTCATACAAACGTTTTGGTTGTCACAAGTAACAAACCCCTTTTAAAATTGATAACCGAGTATTCAAACCTCGGGTCGTCTTCTCAAGGAATTGCAGGGAAGTATGTTCTTATTATTGGTTATGAAGATTGTAAATTGGGGGTTTTGGAAGTTTGGGCAATGCGCACAGGTATATTTTCGAGCAATAAAAATAAATAAATAATTGTAAAATAAACTCTTGGCAAGGTATGAGAACCGGAGGTCCTATCCCAGTTATCCTTATCAATTGTAATGAGAATTGGATTTTTCTCCCACTTTATTAACCTCTAACTATGAAGGTAAGTTAAGTGGATGAATTAATTCTTGAAGAATTCCAATTCTCAATCAACAATGAGTTTGATAACTCAAGAGTCACCAATTATTTAACCAAAGCCAAAAGGGAAATATCTAAATTAAATTAAAAGCAAAACAATCTTAAATCTGAAATACCTCAAATAATATTAATTAAGAAAATCATAACATGAATGTAGCATAAGCCAAATAGGAAACATAACTAATATAAGCATTAAAGTATCTGAAAGTAAGAGATAAATATAAAGTAAAAGAACATTGAACCTGGGATTGAGAGTCACTCCTAAAACTAAGAGAAATCCTAAATCCTAATTCTAAGAGAGAGGAGAGAACCTCTCTCTCTAAAAACTACATCTACTCCTAAAATTGTGAATTATTAGAGCCTCTCTATGAATGGATTCAGTCCCCCACTTTATAGTCTCTAATCTGTGTTTTCTGAGCCGCAAACTGGGTCAGAAACAGTCCAGAATTCGCTGGTTTCGAATTTTGCCACGCTGGATTTCCGTCACTGCGACGCGGCCGCATAAATCACGCGGTCGCGTCACCTAGCATCAGGTGAACTATAACATATTATATATCAAATCGAAGCCCCGGACGTTAGCTTTCCAACGCAACTGAAACCGTATCGTTTGAACCTCTGTGGCTAAAGTTATAGCCGTTTGAGTGCGAAGAGGTCAGGCTGGACAGCTTAGCAATTTCTCCAACTTCTTGTATTCCTTCCACTTTTGCATGCTTTCTTCTCATCCTCCAAGCCATTCCTGCCTTATAATATCTGAAAACACTTAACACACATATAAAGACATCTAATGGTAATAAGAGAGGATTAATAATAAGCGAATATAAGATCAAAGAAGCATGTTTTCAATCAAAACACATAATTAGGAAGGAAATATAAAACCATGCAAATAGTATGAATAAGTGGGTAAAGAGTAGATAAAAACCACTCAATTGAGTACAAGATAAACCATAAAATAGTGGTTTATCAGTAAACAAATTCAAAAAGCCCAAGCTTGTCATGCATGAAAATGGCCGCTCGTTAAGCTTGAGGGCTATTACAAACAAACTTACGTGACCAACTGAGATATAAGCGCCGTGACAAAGCTCAACTTGCTCATACAAAAGCAAGTTAAGTTTGGAAGCTGTGATCCATACCCGAATACTTCGAATGCATGACGTCATACCTTGGAACTAACTTTCAAATATAAAAACTTTACCTAATCAAAATACCGTTATTAGCACCTCTATAGTACCTGTGCATATCTTGGCCACTACAAACGTAGTTACCTTATCACCAAGTTGCCCACGTATAACTCGGAGATCGCATGTGTAGTTCGGTTATCACTATGCAATAATAAATAGAGGGTGGTCACAGCTATAGAATACAAATCACCTTCAAGTAGTAGCTTTAGAATATTCTCTAATATTAAGAATTGACTTGAGCATCGGAGTCTTTTGCAGGTCTGGCGCCCAGGTCAAAACTCTGAGAAGCTTGAAGAGCGACACTAAAGCTTCGGAGCTGAAGACTTCACTGGTGTCACCAAACTATATCTCGAAAAACAGTTCCGGACAGGAACAAACTCAAATTTAGCTTGGTTTACAAACTAATTTAATTCACTTTAAACCCTAAATCGAAACATATAATAGTAACGATCATATAACTAGACATAAAAAGTTCACAAGTCCAAATACCTATAATGTTTTTTTGATTTGGTATGGTGGATGTGATGAATTAAGTGAAAAGACTACTTAAAATTATAGCTTAATTTTATTATTAACACGCACGATTACCTACTGCATATAATTACGTGTAATTATGCATTAGACATCAGCCATCATATAACTCATTATTTTAGTCCAACTTAATTCAAATGAGGTTGCCATGATGAGATAAACAACTTTTTTTAGTTTTTCAGAGTATCTCTCAATTCAGTAAGGCAAGGATTAACCCATCACTGATTTAAGTTCTATTTAGAAATTTATTATTGGTTAATCGCCAATGAGTTACTGTATGTATTAGATAGAATTTGAACTTCTGACATCTGCTTAAGTGGACTAGTGAACTAACTACTAGACTAATCCAAAATTTCAAATTAGTTTTGACAAGATATAGAAGTGGCAAAGCAGGCGGCCCGCCCTACTAAATCCCACTTAAATACGAGGCGAGCTGGCCTGCCAAACTCATACGGGTTTGGGGTGGCAAATGGGTCGAAACCCGTTAGGCCAGCCCATGTAACTCGCTAAAAAAGGCGGGCCGGATGGAAATTTGAAATCGCTATAATTAAAAAGCCCGCCTAACCCACACTGTCTAATCTACGGGCTTTGATGGGCTTTCCCAACGAGGCCGTCTTTTTTTTTTGGAATTGAAGATGTTCTAAGTTATAATTTGGATTATGTTCTATGTTTGATTGATTAAAGACTTAAATATGTTTAATTATATATTTTGGACGATGTTTGTTTTATTTTTTACAATGTTGGTTTTGTTATTTTGTTTCAAAAAACTTGGTTGATGATTATATTTATTACATATTAGAATTATAAAGACTTTAATGTTTGTGAATTTAGAAATTATAATTTTTTATATCTTTAGAAATTATAAATTTATTAAAATAGTTGTGAAATTATATATATTGTTTAATATTTAATGGTTTATTAATAAAAAAACAAAGAGAATTGGTGGGCTTAGCCTGCTAACCCGCTGTTAGGCGGGGTGAAAAAAAATTTGGGACCGCTTCACTAGGCGGGGTAGGCCAGCCTGCCAAATGGCGGGCTTTTGACAGGGCGCGGGGCGGTTAGCCCATTTGCCATCCCTATACGGGTTCAACTTGCTATCCTTGCCCCGCCAAAGGGTGAACTGGCTTTTTTTTTTAATAGGCCCCAAAATAATATAATTATAAGCCTCAAATACGTTCAAATCACAATATTAACCATAATAACTTAATAAGTCTCAAACACAACAATAATAAAATATAAACACATAATCCAATAATCCATACATAAATCCAACTCAAATAATCAAACTATACTTAAAACAAACACATAACATAATCTATAAATCAACACAAATCAATTGTCAACTTCCAAATCAATAAAATTTGAATCTGCTTCGGAAGTTGAAACACCGCTCACCTAGCACCTTGAGAAATCACATGTTCACCTTCACATTCACCTACAATTAGATTATTACCCAAATTTAGAACAAGAAATAGATACTTAAATATTATACAAATATTAAATTAGTAACTAACAATCTAATTACCATCAACAAAGCCTTTATTCTAATTGCGAGTACAAATCACAGCCTCAATATTTTCTGGCAACTTATGACTTCTATATTTGTTAATGACATGAGCTCCAATACTAAAGACAGATTCTGAAGCCACATAGTAATTGGAATACTCAATAAGTCACGTGCTATGATTGATAATTTTGGATAATGTTGCTCATATATATAATTTCCACCATTCTAAAATATCTAAATCTTCAAAACAATCATTTGACAAAAGTGGCTTATTCAAGTATGTATCAAGTTGATTCTCTGCACGCATATAATCACTTTCCCACCACGTCTTAAGAAAATGAAGGAAGAATATACAATTAATCAAATACTAAAAAATAAATAAAAAACTGTCAAATAAAAAAGGGACTAAGTCAACCTAGAGGCTTTATATACCCTTCTTTCTTTTGCGTTGTAACTTTGAAAAAGAACATTGAATGTAATTCATGAACCACATAATAAAAGATGACAGCAGAAAATATTTCTAACTAAAATTTAATTGTAGGTCTAGGATCATGAATCAGCAAACTATTAACGACAATTAATAACACAAACTTAGAAAACACATTGAAGAAGAAGGAAAAAAACATACAAAAATGAAAAACTTAACTCAAACAACATACATAATCGAGTTAAACCCCATTTTGGTCCCTGAGATTGGTGAGTTGCACTGATTTAGTTCTCCAGATCCCGATTGCACTAAATTAGTCTCCCAGATTTAAAAAAATGTACCATGTTAGTCCTTAGCCTATTTTCCGTCACCGGAGCACTGACGTCGTTAGTGACGTGGCTAAATATTGCCACGCTGGACACTATAAAACGGCATCGTTTTTAATTTGGTGCTAAAAAACCCCTTTGAGCGACGTCGTTTATATGTGATGGAAAACAAAACGTTTGCATATCCCTCTTTTGTCTCCATTCTTCGTCTTCAACTCTTCCATGAGTGACGCAGTGAAAAAAAAATTTCTCTTCCATGAGTGACTCAAAATAGGAACAGGTAACTGCAATAGGATTCCTGGAGACTGTTGGATCACGAGTGAACACTGTACGGTTGTCTGAGGAACTACTTTGCCGCTAGAAGGAGCTTCTCTTCCGTCACCGAGGTTAGTGAAGAGATTAAAATTTTATTTTTTCAAATTTTAGGAAATGCGTTTATAGTTGTTGATCATAGTTTATTGCTTTGTATATTGTTATTCCCTAAGGTTTGTAGTGGATTTTGTGCTAGGGTTTTATTTCGATGTTGTGTGGCACTGTTTTTTGGGGTTTGTCTTCATACTCTATTCTGATGGTAGATAAGTGTGTTTTATTTTGATATATCTCTCTGCCATGTATGAATGTAGTTGATGAAAACTATATTAAAAGGATCACTAGAGACCTTAGCTTGATGGTTACGTTTCATCAATTTCTAGCAAAATAGAAATATATCTTGTTAGGATAGAACAATGATAATTAATAATACAAGATAATGTAAATATGTTAAACAATACTTACACCAACAATCGCAAATCGCTTCTTGCCTACACTTTCAGGAGTATGTAACATGGATGAAGATTGAATACTAGGTCCTTGTGCGTCAATAATTGAAAGAGAATTCTTGTCATATTTTTCAAAAATCTTATATAACTTCTTTTTCACATGTTTCACCTTCCCTTTTGTAGTCTCAGCATCAATCTCTTCATATATAAGCTCTAAAGAACAAATCTTAAACCTAAGATCAAGAATAGCACCGAATGTAAGAAGGACACTATACTTTTTCCAATACTTATTAAATTTGTTCATCATCTCTTCTTCCATGCTCCTTAGAAGTTCATCTTCACTTCTCAAACTTTTCATCAAAATACATTGAATATGATAAATTTGTAGAGAATATAAATTTGAGGTAGGATAAGATGTGCCAGAAATCAAATTTGTGATTTCATAAAAAGTGTATAAAAATTCACACATCCTTTCGGCTCTCCCCCATTCATCAATTGAAGGACAATGCTTATAAGCATAATCGATTGCCTTTAAATACTCAAATGCCTTTCGATACTTGATAGCACTTTCGAGCATAATAAGTAGAATTCCATCGAATAGTAACATCTAGATGCAACCCATTTATTGTAAATTTCAAATCTTGAATCGCTGAAACACATTCTTTAAACCTTATCATTCTACTTTTCGATTCCCTTACGTATTTCACACTTTTCCTAATCTTTTCAATGCATAATGAGTAATCTTTAATCCAACTTGCACAATGAGATTCAAAATATGAGCACAACAACGAATATAAAAGAACTCCTTATCACACAACAACCAATCATGCATATTTAAAGTACTTTTCAAATAATCTTGGCATGTATCATTAGCAAATGCGTTATCTAGAGTAAGAGTCATAATCTTCTTTTCAATTTTTCATTCATTTAAAAGCTAAAAAATTTTGGAAGACAATTCAAATCCCGTGTGAGGAGGAGGCATATGACAAAACCTCAATTTTAGTTTGTAATTTCCAATTTAAATCAACAAAGTGAGCAATTAAACATAAATAACCTTCAATAATGATAGATGTCCACAAATCAGAAGTCAAACAAACTCTATTAGAAATGGTTACTAAAGTACTTTTAAGCTTTTCTTTTTTCTTTGAGTAATTTTTTTAGCACATCCTCCTTAAGAGTATTCCTAGTAGTGAGGCCTAGAGTTGGACTGATGTATTTTATCCAATTTCTAAATTTCTTATTATCAATAAGAGAAAATGGAACATCAGAATCAATCACAAAGGCAGCAAACATCTCACGCTATACATGGTTATCTATCTTGAGAGTCCCCATTTTATTTTTCATTTCTATTAAAGTTTGACCAATATCCTCAAAGTATATTTTCATTCACCTGTCCAAATGACACTTAAGTGACGATATCCCATATTGTTTACCACTAGCCTTAAACTTCTGGTTACATCCATCACATTGAGCATGTTCTTCACCATCATCACCAAGTCTAAGTTTTGTGAAATATCTCCATACATCAGATGTTGTTGCCTTTGTCTTTTTCTTTTTAATGTCTTCTACAACTTCAGATCTTTCTTCGTTTTCAGGATTTGTGTTAGATTCCCACCATCAACTCCATGGAGACAGAGTTATCAGTTACAGAATCCACAACTCAACCTAATAACATAACAATATCTAAATCAGTAACTACTAACTACATCATCAATAACTAAATCACTTACAACATAAGTTAAATAATAGTAAAAATCTTTTAACAAAATTAGTAACAATAATCAAACATTCAAACAGAATCAGTAACTTTTGTAAGAAAAACTTTAAACAAAATCAGTGATGGTAATCAAACATTCAAACAAAACTAGTAATCAATAATAAACATAATCAATAATAAAATAGAATCATCAAATATCCCTCCCACAAACAGAAAAATAAAAAAAAAATAGCTCAAGGAGGAGCTTGTTGCCGCTGAGATAGCCAGAGACGAGTTGTGAGAGAGGAGACACGAGCGTGCCGCCGGGAGTCCGAGGGAGACCGAGATAACAAGAGGCAGAGCAGAGAAGATGTGAGACACAAGCGCGCCGCCGAGAGTCCGACAGAGACAAGGACAATGACAGGCGGAGCAGATGGGAAGAGCGTGCTGCCGAGAGTCTCCGACGAACGAGGAGCACGCCACTGTGATTGTGTGAGGGAATCGACATTGCTGTTGTCCCGCTGGTGCTCTGAAATTCTGAGAGAGCTTCAGAGACGAGAGTGAAAACGGAAGTAGGGAGCTCAGGGTCAAGTGACTCAGGTCAGGGGAGGCTCAGAGGTTGTATGAGTGTGTTTAGGGTTTGGGTGAAACCTAATTTACTATTTATATCATTGGTAAAAATTACTAAAATAACCTTAAAAAAATTGTCAACCCATCGGGTTAGCTTGCGTTTGGCCCACTTTGGTCTACGGTTTTGGCAAGTTTTTAAAATTTGACAAATTCAAAATCTCACCTCAACCTGCTTTTTTTTTTTTTTTTTTTTTTTGCAATTTTGACAGGATCTAAATCATAGGATCCAAGCAGATTGGTTAAATGGTGGAGTGCATTTGGTTTTATATGCGACAAAAAAGTGCCTTTAAAACTTAAAGGTAAATTCTAATGCACCACTATAAGACCAGCTATGCTTTATGGTACGGAGTGTTGAGCGGCCAAAGAGGAGCACGAACATAAACTGAGTGTGGCAGAGATGAAGATGTTAAGATGGATGAGTGGTCATACGCGATTGGATAAAATAAGGAACGAAGATAGAAGGGAGAGAGTTGGAGTAGCATCAATTGTAGAAAAGATGGTTGAATCGCGTCTCAGGTGGTTTGGACATGTGAGAATAACACCGATAGAACACCCAGTCAAGTGGGTGGATGAGATGGAAGATGGAAAAGGGGCAAAAGGCATATGAAGACCTAAGAAGACCATCCATGAGGTGGTCAAACGAGATCTACATGTAAACAGTCTCTCTGTAGACATGATACATGACAGAGCACAATAGCGTCGTTTGATTCATATAGCCGATCCCATCTAATGAGACAAAACTTTGTTGTTGTTACAATTTTGACGATTTGACTTGCCAGTTTCAGCCCGTTTTGCCACCGCTTTCGAGATATACACTACTTTTATTAAATTGCAAAAAACAACCATTTAGTAAATGATGTATCTATTGCTGCCTTATGTGGGAACTGTAAGCTTCTCAGTCCCTCCGATCCACACGCACGTGAATCATGGATTATGCAAATAAAGACAGGAGAGGGTAGTAGACTACCTATCAGGACATTGCGCATCAACAACATTTAAGAGATCGAGTGAATTGTAATAATGTTTAATTATATTTCACGCCCCAATACAGTTCAGCGATTAATGATTAGTTTGTGCCATTCATTAGTGTTTGAATATTTAGAGCAATAATCTGGCTTTGTTGAAGGCCTGGGGGTGCTGATTAATTTATGGTGTGCTATTTATCTCTTCTCACTATATAATTAGTGGGACTACCATTTAGAATTTGAAATACAAGAAAGCAACTTTTTGGTTCACTCGATCGTACACCCACTATCAATCATTCTTAAAAAATATTAAATATATGGTCGTATTAATAAGTGGAAAACGTAAATAAGCTAGTATTATTACTATATAAAAATTCAAAATAAATGTGATAATGTATGAATTGTAGATTTGCAATTACTCACATATAATTAGTTTTATGTAAAAATAATAATTAAAAATTATTAGATAATTTAATATATTTAATTAAATTATCATTTTTTAATTATCTTTTTCAGATGAAAATAACTTTTATTCTTTTACATTCTTTTCTTTTATGTAAAAACAAAAAGGGGGAAACGAGAGCACTCGCGACTTTGGACTCAATTATATTCTCATAGTCTTGGGCAGAATCTCTAGAATAAAGTTTATAACAAGTTGGTACCCGTAGATAATGTTAAATATTCTCATCCTAATGATTATTAGCATGGTATTATGACCGATTCACTCACTTGAGTGCCTTTTGACTATTACACGATGTTGATTTTCTTGGATATTATTTTAAGTTAAGTAATGGAGATTACTATCTGACAAGTGTATGTAAAAAACATGGAGAGCGCCTTTGGTGTTTGTCGCTTTGATTTTATGGTTTAATTAGAGCATAGTTAAATGCAAGCAATATAATTCCGTCCTTATTCATACTTAAGTGCTCCATTAATAAGCTGAAACAGATATTCAATCAATTAGACAAAATCAATAGGCATATTTACACGTACAAGTAAAATCTAACCAATAGTAAGAACTTTTAATGTCTTCCACTCTACAGTATATGAGTTGACAACTAAGTATAATTTTTTTTCTTAAGGTTCAACGAAGTAGTTAATAATAGTTATTTTTTAGTTTAATTATTCTATTAGTCTCTATAATTTTATTAAATTTATAATTAAATTTTTATATTTTTTTAAATAAATTTTTAAAAATTATTTTAAATTTCTTAATTAAGTCTCTATTAACAAGAAATATTTAAAAAAATTTATAAAGTGTGAATTTACTATTATATCCAAGTGAGAGATAAATAAAATTTGGAATCCTTAGAAACTTCATTCGCTCTGTCTCAATCTCATTATCAACTGGCCTAACCTCTCGCACAACAACTGCCATTGCCACCACGACGTTGTTTTGTGGCCTTCTTTTCGCATTTCTGGAGCAACATCCTTGTTTCTGTAAAACGCACAAATAGATTCTTTCTCTTTCGAATCATTTCCACAGTTTGACTGACACGTACTTCTTCAAACACCATCCCTATGATAAATCTCGCCAAAAAAAAAACATTTTTAAAATTCCAATGGTCTTATATTTGAGTTGAGTATAATTCTAACAAAATCATTCTTGCGAATAAACCAAACGAAAAAAGTATCAAGAGGAGGAATGAGTAGAAATCAAGAAACGCATGAGGTAATGTCATGCTTTTATATTGACAGAAAGAAAGAAAATGATAACTCAGATCAAAGAAGCTAAGAGGAGAAAAAATATGAAAAGAATAGAGCATAAAATGGCTGCAGTTGCAAGAAAAAGAGAGTAGGTAGAAAGGCTGGTCAAGCTACAATGACTTGAGGGCTGAGGCACAGAAGAAAAAATCCATGACCTAACTTTTGTTTTTAGATTTCATTTGAAATGGTAATACTAGCTTAGTTTTTGAAGTTATAATGATTTGAATTCTCTATAAAAAAAATCTTTATTGTACCTTCAACAGTATTTTTTCTTTAATTTTGTGGTCAGGTGCCTTTTTCAACCATTGTTTTCTTCCCTGAACCATAGTATTGTCAAACTTTTTCCGTATCCATGCTCCTGTCTAGAGAGTAAAGTTCTACAAGTACTTTTTTAAAAGTTGGGATTGAGAAGGTTAGGAAGTTGGGCTTGACACAATCGAGGTGGAACGAGTATCAGAAGGGATTGTTGAGAGGGTTGTCAGAGAAAAGAGTGTGGCACTGAAAGAGAAGGTTATTATGAGATAGAGAGAGAAAAGAGAGGACTATTTTGTCATTCTGAAAAAAGAAAGGGAAGCATGTCTAGAAATTTAGTAATTACTAATGGTATCTTTAATTTGGAAATAGAATATTCTCTTAATTCAAACGTTTTTGTCACGATATGAACCTAATTAGAAAGTTTAAAATAGTTTAGAGATCCAATTAAAAGAAAAAATATAGACTTAATTATAAATTTGGTAAAACTATACACTACAAGAAAAATGCTAAGTACCAGCGCCTTCTAGAAATAAGAAAGAACTTCAATCTTTCTTAGGTAAAGTAAATTTTCTTCAACGTTTCATTTCAAATTTTTCACGTAAAACAAGGATATTTACTCCTTTGTTGAAATTAAAATAGGAAAAAAATTCAGATAGAAAGATGAGCACCAAGATGCATTCGACCAGATAAAACAATATTTGACTTATCCACTAATCCTAGCAACTATTAAGCAAGGCTGACAATTGAAATTATACATAGTTGCATCAGATATAACTTTAGGGAGCATGCTGGTCCAAGAAGATGAAGATGGTAACAAAAAAGCAGTTTACTATCTAAGTCGAATGTAGACTGATGTAGAAACTAGATATAGTGTAGTTGAAAAGTTTTGCTTAGCCCTCTACTTCTCTTGTACTAAACTTAAGAGTTATTTAATTGGAAATAATATTTATGTCATTTCAAAATTTAATGTTATTAAATACATGCTTTTTTATCCAATCTTAAAAGGTCGAATAGAAAAATGGATGCTAGGTTTAATCAAGTATTCTTTATTTTATGTCCTTGCTAAGGCTGTCAAAGGAAAAATGATTGCTAACTTTCTAGAGGATCACTCCTGTGTTGACATTGATGAAAGAGCCATCGAAAATATAGTTGGATATTTAGAGATTAGACCTTGGAAATTATTCTTCGATGGGTCGAAACACCAGTATGGGGTAGGAGCTAGAATAGTAATAATCACTTCTGATAACATGCCAACTAAATTTATGTTTTGACTAGAACTAGGATTGTCGAATAATAAAGCAGAATATGAGGCATTAATCATTGTCCTAGAATTATTGATTGAAAAGGGAGCTTGAACAGTCAAAATCATGAGAGATTCACAACTAGTAATTCAACAGTTAGCTAGGAACTATAGAGTCATAAGCAAAAATTTGGTTAAGTATTTTATGATAGCATCCCGACTATTAGCCGAGTTCGACTTTGTTTTAGTCAAGTACATATTTAAAGAGTTGAATCAGGAATCCAATGGCTTAGTTCAAATGGCTTCTGGCTATAAAATATCTCTCAATCTGATGAAAGAGTTCAGTAAAATCGAAACTAACTTAACTCCTTTAGAATTAAGAGGAGTTTGTTGTGCAAATGCAATAGATCCAAGTGATTGGAGATTCAAGATCATCGACTATCTAAAAAATCCCAATCAAAGAATTGATCGAAAGGTAAAATACTTAGCGTTGAACTTTGTATTAATTGGAGGGGATTTGTTGAACAAAAGTGTCAATGACTCTTTACTCTAATGTGTTGATACTCAAGAAGCTCATCTGGCTATAGCTGAGGTACATGAAGGTATTTGTGGAGCTCATCAGTCGAGTCAAAAAATGCATTGGATCTTACATCGACAAGGGTTGTATTGGTCTTCAATGATGAAGGATTGTATTGAATTTGCTCAACATTGTGATCAATGTCAAAGACATGCACCTATTCAAAGAGTCCCTGCCTCTGATCTACATACTATAGTCAAGCCTTTGGCCATTTAGAGGGTGGGCTCGCGACTTAATAGGAATTATTCATCCACCTTCGACTAAGGGGCATAAGTTTATCTTGGTGGCAGTCGACTACTTCACCAAATGGGTGGAAGTTGTGCCTATTAAAGAAGCTACCCAAGTCAAGATAATCGACTTTATAGGAGTCGATTATTCACAGATTTGGCATTTTCTAGACCTTAACTACAAATCAAGGGACCATGTTTATAGGTCGACGAATAAAGAAGTTTGTTGAATCACGAGGTATTAAGATAATACACTCGACTTCCTACAATACACAAGCTAATGGCCAAGTCGAGGCCGTCAATAAGACTCTGATAAGTTTGATTAAAAAACATATACGGAAACAATCTCAAAACTAACATAATACTCTGAGCCAGGTGTTATGGGCATATAGGTGCTCCTCTAAAGAGGCTACAGGATCGACACTTTATGAGCTTGTATATGGTCATAAGGTTGTCTTGCCACTTGAGATAAATTTGCGAACCATCAGAGTGGCCAAGTAAAGTGATTTGCCTGTCGAACAATATAAGTCGAGCATGATAGATGAGTTAAATGAATTAGATCAAACTCGACTAATGGTTTTAGATAGAATAATTCAACAGAAGGAATCTATAGCTACGTCTGATGCGTGAGCATCTTTTCTCTATTTTTTATTTATTATAAATATAAATTTATTAAGTTTTAATTAAAATTTAGTGTTTGAAGCCTATTTGGATGCAACTATGAGTCGCTTTAGTATTTTAATTATTTCAGGCGAAGTTTGGATCGGTTTGGGAGAGTTCGTGTGCAAGAAAAGAGAAGAATTTGGAATCTGCTAAACTGGCACTAAATGTGGACCTAGGCGTTTAGCGCCAGCAAGCCAAAAACGAATGGGAGCTCTTTGCCATTGAGGGTACTAAACGCCAAGCCTGACATTTAGTGCCAGGAAGTCAGAATCGAAATGGGAGTTTGTGCTCTCTAGGGCGCTAAACGCTGAGTCTGGCATTTAGCGCCAATGATGTAGATCATTTTTCACCAAAGGAACATCTTTAGTTAGATTTGGCTTTAAATTATTATATTTTTATTTGTTTTAAGTATTTTTAGTCCAAAACACAATCTTTTACGCTTTAGTAATTATTAGTTTATTTTATTTTCAAATCAAATTAGGTTAGATATAAAAGGAAAAAAATTTCGCCCTTTAGGAGATCATCTCTCCGAACCTCATTCCGCACTTTCACACCTTTGAACCCTAGTTTTCTCTTTGAGTCATGAGCAACTAAACCTCCTTGGTTAAGATTAGGAGCTCTGTTTATTTCCATGGATTGATACTATTATCACTATGTTTTAATTAAAGTATTGATTTAATTTTAAGGATTACTTTCATTCTTCATGTTATGAATTTGAGTATATTGAAAAATAACTCATGTTCTACATGAATTCTTGTTGATTCTTGGAAAAGTTATCTCACTTGAATACTAGCTTGAAAGTAAATTCCTCCTAAATTGCTAATTACTTGGACTTAACGGGATACATGACATATAATCCTCCTATATTTGGGTAATTAGGGTTTTTGTGACTAATAAACTAGAATTGAACCTAACCCTCTAATCTACATTAAGTGACCAAGGAATTGGCGATTGATTAGGTTAGAGGAGACTAAATCACTAAGGAATTAGGATTTAGTCAATTACAGTTTGCCATGAAATGAATCTTGCATGATTAAAATAGTTGGTAAGAAAAATTAATCCGGAAGAATAAATAACTCCGAAACCTTAACTATCTTCTCACATACCATTCACACCAATTTTACTGCTTGCGTTCTTATTCTTGAATCATTGTTTAATTCTTTTGAACTTCGAAACACCATTTTCTATTTGCCTGACTAAGTGAGTCATTCGACGATTATTTCTCAGCCCATCAATCCTCATGGGATCGATCCTCACTCACCTAAAGTATTACTAGGTACAACCCGGTGCACTTTCCAGTTAGTTTGTGGTTTTAGAAATCCACACCAACGTCATACAACAAGAAAGTAAAGAATAAGTGATTTGCAGTTGGTAACTTGGTTTTAAAGTTAATCCTTCCCACTGAGCAAGTTAAAGGAAAATGATCACCATTACGAGAAGGACCTTTTAAGGTCGAAAAAGATATTTGATGGTAATGTATATGAGTTAAGAGATATAAGAAATAATCGACATATTGGGCACATAAATGGATAATATCTTAAATCATATCATTCTCATTAAAACAAAAGGATAAAAGTTCATACAAAACATTGACCAAGATACAAAATTAAAATTCAAACAAAGTCCTAAAGTTAAGCTTCAAGTCTTCTTGTTTTTTACCCAGAGCAATAGAAGCTTCAAAAATTTCATCTTGGACTGTAGTGGCTTGAGTTACTGCTTCAACTAGGGAAGGACGACTTGAAGTTTTAAAATCATATACTTTCTGGATCTTCTAAAGTCGAAGAGTTAGAGTCAAATTTGTGACTACAACTTTCCCTTTGCTAGCCTTAACTCAGCCAATTCTTTCTCAAGAACTTCAATTCTCGATGCCAGAGGTTGCTCTTTAGCTTGACCCTCGGATAAAACTTCTTCGATTTGAGACTTGGTCGTATCACATTTCTTCAGTTAGGTATCATGATTTGCCAATACCTCAATTGACTTGTTCAAGTTTTCCTCAACAACTTTAGACCTAGAGATATGATTATATATATCTTCGATGAAGACCCCAAGAGCTGTGTGAACCTCAGTGGAAATTTTTTTATCCGAAAAACTAAGAGCATCAAGTTGTCGAACCTTTAAGTCAGTGTTATTATTGATCTCTTCTAAAGGTTGATTAAGGCAATCGAGAATTGTAATCACTTTATCGACAACCAAAGGATCAGGAACTGGCGGTCTTTGAGGTTGAGGAGAAATGACTTCTTCTTCATGAGTCGATACTCTTGGAATTGATTCTTGACCTAGGAGCACAAGGTTCGGCTCTATATCTAAAGAGGATAGTATCCTAGTTCCTTCTGAAGAATATACCAGTCGAGCTTTAGATAAAATGTTGGCAAGGTCGAGATCGACATCTTCAAAGTCTAAATCTCTAGCCTCTTGAGTGAAAACATTGAAAGGAGGCTCCAAGTCTTGTTCAACAGCAGTATGAGTCGTGCCAGGTGTGATCGTAGAAGTGGCTACAACAGTTGTCGAAACAGGACCCGACTCATGATGTGTTTCTGCATCACTTGGCAAAGGCATATAGCTCGCCTATAAGGAGAAGGTAATAAGTGTGAATATGAACAAATAAAATAAAGTATGAAAATGGTAGAGAACTTTACCAATGGAGAATCAGTCGAGGCCTGAAAGGTAGCAGTCAATGAAATGATCTGTACTGGACTTAGAATGGGAATGGAATCAATGGATGCTATGGTCATTTTTCAAGAAATTGTGGGAGGAACAGGTTGAATAACTTCAACGTCGATACCGAATGGGTCGACCTTTAGTTCAAAACGACTTTCTATTTCGACCCGGGACTTAGAGCTTTGCTTCGACTGCTTAGACTGAAAATAAATGGGATAGCAGAAGTTACTAAGTATTTATTCAAACAAATCGACCATGCGCTCAAAAGTACTATAGAAATACCTTAGAAAAAATAGTGGGATGTGTTCTTTGTACTTTCTTGGGATTAGCACTGAGGAGAATGTCGACAGTCCCATGCTTCTTCGAAGAAAATATGGCTTCACTCGACTTCTCTCTACCTCGACCTCTTCGGGATTTTATTTTCTTTGGAATAGCATCTTCATCTGACTCCCAATTCTCTTCGATTGATCAGGGGTCAGGGGCAACACCATATATCTCTGTAGGTCAAACAGCTGAAAATATGTAGGAAATATAAGACAAGTAAAGGAATAATTTTTCTAAGACCTAAAGAAACACAAGATACCTGGAGGGTATCCAGCAATCTTTGTTCGACCATAGATCTTATCACTAGTTCCTCGATAGTAGATGGCACCAGTAGTATTGATACCCAGTGTCCTTGGATCATTCTTTTAAAGTCTATAATTGACTCCTAAGGTTCCTTTGGAAGGGTCAGGTAGTCGATTAACAAGACCAAAAGGGGCATTGAGAAAAGAAAAAAATTTAAAGGGTCGCATAAATTTTTTTCCTAGGTAAAGGATCTCAAGTAAGAGCTTTAAAGTAATGCTCGAGACAGTTATAAAAATGTTTTTCCTTCTTCTTTTCCCATATCTCTAGGGCCTCGTTAAAGACATATCCAACCTTCCTAAAATATCATTTAACTTTGTAATACTTCTCAAATTTTTCGATCTCTTTAGCATGCTCACCTTTGTTTTTTTTCCGATCCTGTAGAAGTCTGCGCAACAGGAAGATTCAAGTTAGAAAGAGCATGAGTAGTCGAAGAGTAATGTGAGGAATAATAAGTCAACCATCACTTGTGAAATATGGATGTGGAATGGAAACAACGAGTAATGTCGAGCTTCTAGTAATGTGTAGATATTCTTTGATGATTCAAATCCAGAATTTGATCAAACTCCTATAAATTTGACACCTCATAATGTACCATCTAAGTTTCAGGATCGAGAAAAAATGGGGAAGGCAAGGCTTGTGCTAGGCCAAATCGCCTCGACACATATTGAGGAGAATAAGTGATTAATTTTGTTTTCACTTTTTAGAGCCATTGTTGCACAGGTAAGATTTGGGGAGCTAATATTTTCGACCATAATTCATCGACAATGTACTGATTCTCAGGTTTAGGACTAATGAAAGAATGGATGTATCCAACAGTACTTCGACGCGAAGTAAATGGGTTTGGGTGACAAGAAGAGTTGTCATCAGTTTTGACGTCGAGAAGAAGAGTAATAAAATGACAAAAAGCATTGATGGCAGACATGTTTTTTAGCTTTGACTAAAAAAGAAGAGATAATCGAAAGCCGTTAAACTGAGCTTTTGGGATATCAGAAGAAGAAGATTTGGGTCGAGGATCGAGTATATCTTTCAACCATACGTTTACAACCCACAATGGGCCAAAAGGGTTGATTGAGTTTTTACCTCGACAAACCTCACTGACCACTAGAGAAAGTGTTTCATACAACTAAGCTAGAACTAAAGAAAGAAGGTCGACATATTTCTTATAGTGTAGCATGATGGCCTAGGGCAAGTAATTACTTTTCTGAATCTGAATGGATTCAGGGCAAAAAATAAAGGCATTGAGCCATAAAAGCAAAAAGGATATATGCTCACTAACATTAATAGGATCATCACCAGACCCGATGTTGTTCTGAATGAAGCCCGATACAGACGTCGAATGAAAATTGATGTAAACAACATCATTAGGATATTCAGTAGCTCAACAGGCACTTTCTCCATCGGGAGCTATGTTAGTCAAGGTAGCGACTTCCATCAAAGTGGGTCCCATCATTCCGTAAGGAAAATGAAAATTATTAGTAGCCGGACACCAAAAGTATAAACTAGTCCCTAAGAGAGGCGCGGTGTAAAATAAGTCGAAAGTAGCTAGTTTGAGAGCAAAAACAATTCCTAATGACTTCTATATAGGTTTATAGGTCGGGGACAGTCTCGACATCCAAGTCAAAAAAAAAAGGACACTAGACTCTTAGGGAGGGGCAGTCCTAAAGACTTGACTAGAAAAGTAAGTAATCCTAACATTTTTGCAAAAAATTAAAGGAAGGTGTTCATGGAGAGATGGAAAGAAAGACGAGATAGATTCAACTTGTTCCTGAGTTGAAAGTAGCCCCAAAAATGAATATAAAATATTTGTGACCTTGAACGGAAGGAATACTTGGCTTCTCCAGAGTTCGGTGGTCTCAACATCCAAATTAGGGTCCTTTGGGGTACCGTCATCATTATAAAATTGCGATACCTCAGCTACTAGAGGTGGGGGAGGTATAATCTACATGTCATCATCCTCTTCCTCATGTTGTTGAGGTAAGTTTTGAATGGTTACCATCCCAGAAGCGAAAGCAGTCGCCGCAAAGGTGATGGCTGGAAGAGCATAGGATGCTGACGCCATTGCTGATGGAAGAATGGTGAAAGTAATATTTGTACCTGTACCCGTTGTAGCTAAAATAAAAGAAGCAATTGTAATGAACAGAGAAATAGTTTGGTGCTGAGCTGACTGGGAATCCATGAAAACGGTGAAAAGCGGGTTTAGAGAAGAAAAGAAAATTCTTTGGGATGAAACACAAAGTAACAAATTCCTAAGAAGAATTTGAAGAGGTTTAAAAATGATAGCGGCCATTAAAGCCCATGAGAAACGTTACGTATTTTCAACAAAATACGCGAACCGTTTCAGAAATTATGTAACTGTCTCTTCAAAATTCTGAAATTTTAAATTTGGCACGTGATCAAATAAAACTTGTCATTTCACTTTCTGAAAAGACAAATTTTTAAGGGACAATTTGTTAATACAAAATTTGATTGGTGACGCAATTCAATTATGATAGAGCAGAACAACGATTCTTAATCAAGTCGAGAATGATCGGAATCAAAGCTAGAGCAATTCCAAGTTAATAGCATGATACAGAACGTGAAAATTTGTTGGTGCCAAAAATGAATTTTCCGGCTAGGATGAGTTTCGACTACAAATTGTGTCAATTTGAAGAATTAGTTGAAACTAATAATAGATGGTGCAAGAGCATGAAGTCGAAGATTTACAACACATGAAAAACAGGTCGAAAAATAGTTACTATTTTTTCTTGAACATTAAGACTTCTGTTGACCCTCAAAGATGAGTTGAGAACATGTGTGAAAATTTTGAGGAGCAAGCTGAAGAGAGAAGACATGGGATGACAAACTTAGATGTCAAGATTCTTCATGGTCAAGGCAAGGTCGTGGCCTGAGAAAAAGAAGATAGCTAGATTATGGGAAGAAAAAACATTCTGCAAGTTTAACCGCATGGTCTATAAATAGGAGAAGTTCAGAAGGAGTAAGGGACTTCAATCTAAACACTTCACCATCATACCAAACTCAGCAAAAATCCAAGTCACACTAACACTAAGAAGAATCATAGAGTGCAAGTGCATGTGAGTGTCTGGAGTCTATTTTAAATTTATTTCTTTTCTTTTTTTTATTTCCTTTGTTCTTTCTTTTCTTGTTAATTTATTTTATCTTAATTTTTTTTAGCATTTTTTTCCTTTCTTCAAGCATTTTGTTTTCTTTTAATTTTGATTTTACTTTCTTGATTATTTAAATATTTCATTTATTTTTATTGCAATTCTTTACCTTCTTTCTCACAGTTTAATATCATTGAATATTTTATACACATTTTGGTACAAACACTAAGTAATTTTTGGGTCGAACCCACTTTTTTCAAAAGAGTTGTATCTGCTCTTCGAATTGAGATCTTGATACAAGTTTGATTCGACACTCTGTTGAAACTATCAAAAATCAAGTGAAACATTCATGTATTATATTTTTGACACACACTTAGCATAGATTAAAAGTGTTATCTTTATTAAAAAGTGTTGTTATATTTTTGAAATTGTTACTTGGACTCTAATACCAATTTTTTAATTTGTTAAAAACTTAAATTTTTAAGAAAAAATTTATTAAAAGATTATTTTATTTTTTATTATTTTTGTAAATTTTATAATATTATTTTTCTACTTTTATTTTATTATTATTTTGATACTTTTTCTCATTTTGCAAATTAATAATTTTTTACTAGTTGAGTTTTTTTTATAATTTTTACAATTCTTTTAATTTTTTCTGATTTTTGAAAATCTATATTTTTATCTATGAATTCTTATTGCTAATTGTTCTAATTTTAGTCTAATAATTTTTTTTATTTTTGAATTTTTTGAATAAAATTTATTATGAAATTAAAATTTTGGAAAAAACATTTTGTATAAATTTAAAAGATTCAGTGTTGTTTGAATTAATATTAATTAAAATTATTAATATAATTATTTTTTCTTTTATATCTTTAATTTTATTTATAAAATTTGTATTTTTATTATTAATTTATCATTGTAAAATATGCTTTTAACTATGACTAGATAAATAATTAAAAAAAAAAGTTATTTTTGCCATCTTTATATATATGAGTGGTGTCCATGTACTAAATACATGCATATGCATTATGCAATTATGCATCAACCACCCATAGAAAGACTTTCCCAAAGCAAAAAAACAAAATAAACTTATAATTCTATGACATGCTCAGTTAGTTCCTTTTAAAATTAGAAAAGGCAAATACAAGCTAAATACGAGGTAATAAACTAAGCGATGTTAATAGAGCTAAAGACACAAACTAAGAGCTGAGGTCTAACACTAATCACATGGGCCTAATCTCGAAACAAAAGTTAATTGCCGTATTAATCGAAGAGGCAAACAGAAGTTGAATATATTGGCTTGAAGTTGCATGCGTTGAGTCGTTGACCTCATAACCCTGCCCTTACCAAAGGACAGAAGAATAATTGCACGCTTCCATGGTGCGACCAAAACTGCGAACCAACACGTGGAAACTTCTGGATAATTCTATATTTATTAAATTGTATTAATTATGCTACTTCCTTTATTATTACGGCTATGCCCCCGCTGCACAGGCACCTCCTTCCTTCTCCCATTCGACATGCCACCATTTTTATTTTCACACTATCTACGATATCCTTGTTTCTCTAATTAAGCGACATAAATTTATCCCCCTTATCTAATAACATTTTTCAATTTTCATACCGGTAATCACTGCATCAAAATCGCTACACGCACGCACTCAACCAAATTTGGATGCTACATCATTTAAGTTATGATCGATTGAGGTTGAATTAGTAGAAATTCGATCGGCTACCACTTAACGGTGCTTTAATTTATCTCTAATAAAAAATACTAGTTGTGATTAAGTGATTAACGTGATGTATATGTTGATGGCCCAATAATAATTCAATCATGATGAGTAGTAGTGACTAGTGAGTGTGTCACATCTTATAAGATTTATTCCACAACACAGGATATAAGTGTACGAATATGATTCACTTTTTGGTCCTTTTAGAAGTTAAGCTCAAGCAGCTCGGAACTTCAGTTGTACCGTACGATGCGAGTTTGCAGCTTCAAGTAGGATCAACATACACACCACCTGGCTGGCCTGCCATTTCTTTAAGATATTTGATTTGATGTCATTAATTATATATTAGTATATTTCACCTAAATAAATATCATTAATGCAAAGTTTGTACTAATATTTTTAATTTCTTAAAAACAAGCTAAGATTTGTAAGAAAGGAATAACTTTTTTTGATAGACTTTTTGACATAATATTCTGTCATCCCTACATAATATGATTATTAGTATATCTTTCTCTTTAATTACCACTTCTCTCTTATATGAAATTTATATAAGCTTTCTTTTTTGTTTTTATTTTTGTCTAATGTTAATTTCTTTTTTAATTTAGAATCAACACGCAATGAATTCTAGCTTTTTTTTAATAAGTTTTAAATATTCTTAGTCTATGTATGTTTTCTCTGGAATAATTATTATGAAATGGATGGAATAGAACCGACATAAAATAGATTTATAAGTAAGAAAAAAATCCCAAAAAAGTCATAGACTTGTAAATCTCTAAAAAAAAGATGAATCATGTTTAGTATTATACTTTTTAAGGGCTAAAAACTCGAATTTCAATTTGTTGAGAATTTATTTAATACTTTTTTTTCCCATAAACTTATAAATTTATCACTAAATTTTGATAGAAGTTACTTAATACTTTATTTTATTTAAAAGATTATAATTCCATCTTAAAATTTCTCAACTTATTATCCTATCCTCATATATACCCTTTTCTTTTTCAAAATATCTGATACTTAAGAGCTAACTAATGTGCCGAAAAACTTGTCCATGCATGTACCGATTGGAAAAAAAGCCAGCTGTATACTACACTAAAAAAAATAAGACCAATACATTCATCACAAAAAATAAAAATAGGAAAAAAAGAAAAGAAAAAGCGATCTAACTAATTTAACACTTTAAAGAAAAAAAAAAGGCTCTCATCATGGCTCCTTACATTTTTCTTCATCCATTTACCGGTACAACTTTCAGTTTACTTACGGAGGAGAATAATAAAAAGAAGGGAGGATGGAAAAAAAAAAACATTTTTGTCATTTTTTTTTTGCTTATTATTACTATTATAATTATATATATATGGTGGGCCATAGAAGGTGAGTGTATAAATAGAGGAAGGTGAGGGTGCATATGCTGCCATAGCCGGTTAGCCCCATTTCAGAAACTAAACTCCAGTTAGCTACTCACAACTCTCATCAATCACCTTCTACTCAAACCAATTTTTTTTTAAATCCCTTCTGATCAAGCTATCTCGATTATCCATATAATAACACCATACTCTTAATTTTCCTCGAACAACATACATACATATAGCTACTCCTACTATAGCAGCAGCTATCCATAATTAATTAGAGGTGCGTACTCATAGCTTTATGGTTCTGTAAAAAATTGTTGTTTAAGAGAGTTTCTATATTTATAATAGTAATTTAATTACATGGATAAATAAAAACATAGATTCCCCTGCTTTGGAAACGAAAAGGGGGGCATGCATAAAACTAAAAGTGTTTATTAATAATAATGCATATGGCATTGCTTGGGTAGCTAGCTAGATTCTCCCCCAGCTTTGTATTTTGATTAGATTAATAGAGATATGAGCTGTGTTGGTAGCGCAATTGGTAGCAGAGTTTTAATAAATAAATGTTTGGTCAACTTGGCAGGTTCGGTTAGTTTTAAAGAAGAAACAAGAAAGGATATGATGATGATGATGATGAGTGTTAATAACTCGGTGTCATGTGGATGCAAGCCCCTACTCATGACCATGGAGTCCCTCTTCCACCACCGCATCACCACGAAGGAGAAGGTTGTGGTGGTCATTGGCGCCACCGGCACCGGCAAGTCCAAGCTAGCCATTGACATAGCCACTCACTTCAAACCGGCGGAGATTGTCAACTCCGACAAAATTCAAGTGTTCAAAGGCCTCGACATCACCACTAACAAGGTGACAGAGGAAGAGTCTCGTGGGGTCCCACACCACCTTCTTGGTTTCGTGGACGATGACGACTTCACAGCCACACAATTCTCTCACGAAGCAACCAGAGCCGTTGATTCAATCGTTCAGAGAAACGCTCTTCCCATCATTGCCGGTGGTTCTAACTCCTTCATTGACCACTTGGTCAACCACCATGACCACTTTCGTTTAAGGTACGACTGCTGCTTCCTCTGGGTCGACGTTTCTCTTCCCGTCCTCCATTCCTCTTTGGAACGCCGCGTTGACAAAATGATTCAGGCCGGTCAAGTCAACGAAGTTCGCGATTTCTTTGACCCTTCCGGAGACTACTCCAGAGGGATTCGGAGGGCCATTGGAGTCCCTGAGTTTCACCAATTTCTTAAAGCCGAGTCCATGGAAGCAGACCAGGAAACCAAGAACAGGCTTCTAGAAGACGCCATTGCCACCATCAAGCTCAACAACTGCAAGCTCGCCAACCGCCAGCTACACAAGATTCAGCGCCTCCACGCCGTGTGGAAGAGAAGCATGCACCGCCTCGACGCCACTCAGGCTTTTCTTAACACACAAGAAGCCGCTTGGGAGGATCACGTCGTGGCTAAAGCTAGAAGGATCGTGCAGAGGTTCTTGTACGACGAAACTCATCAACATGTTGTTCCGCCGCTTGTGTCCTCTCCAGCTTCGCCGCCAGCAGCCGCCATGGCCGCGGTAACACATTAGAACTAGCTAGGGACACACAATTAATATCAATCTACTAGTATAGAAAAAATGTCACCACTACTGACATACCATTTTTTTTCTTTTCTTTTTCCGGTGTCCCTTTTTTAGGTCATGTCATTGGTAGTAAAAGCCATATACTTACTATATATTTTAAGGAAAAAATACAATATTTTGTTAAATTAACTACTTCACAGCAGCTTATAATATATTCAAGTGGAATACTTAATTAATTAAGTAGTGGAGCTGAGCATATATCGCCTAGTTTTTTGGCCAAGTTATAACATTGTCGTGTAATAATGTATAACACTATAACTGTTGCAAACTCGAACCGGTAAAGTGTTGGATGAATTTCGTACATAGGAGACATGTTTTCTTCTTCTTTTTTTTTTTTAATAGTGATAAGTACCCACTTAAGGCATCAATTGACAAACACTTTGATTTAATTTAATTTAATGACAATATATTATTATTTTAATAATGAGAAAGATTCTAGTTGAATAATAATTACTGCTAATTGGGTATTGATGAATTAATTGAAGCAGGAGGAGGCAGGGATAAATATAAGCTAAGGGCGTTAATTAACTACATTTGGCGGCCGGAGAGGCTGAGAATAAGCTACGATACTAAGTATATGTCCACCACCGTTGATAGTATTCTCTCGCTATCCTTAATTTACTTCTTGTTTAACTGATTATATATATATAGAATGTTCTTCATTCTTTGTAATTGCGCCCACCACTTAATTAAAAGACATACATACTGAGATAGATAATAGGCCACATCTTCATAGCTTATTATCACTTTGTATATATATTATTATTCTTTGAGTACGATCAAGCTGGCTCTTCGTGGGATCGAACCCATGTTTAATTTAATCCTAGATGAACTGTGATGAGTCAATTAGTAATAGCAAGAACCAAAGAGCGACATTGTGGTCTTGTTACTTGTTTATATGTTATTTTTTTTTTTGTGACTAAATAGAAAATAAAGAAGGAAAAAAATAGAGACAAAACCAAATTAATTGGCTAGGTTCATATCTAAATCTATTAGATGTTGAAGTTCAATTCATGGTTGGCTCCAATTCGAGTGAATGTCCGTGCTAGAAGCAGCTGCTTTAGCCATACAATCTGCAACACTTTGCATTTCTCTGAATGAAAAGAATAGAGACTCTCCAATTTCAATTCATAACCTCCTGTATATGCTTTGCCAAATTCCATTCCGAAATATCCTTACCAAGTATTCTTTGGTTTACCAAAAAAAGAGCTTCTAAACAGTCTGTTTCACAAATAACTTTACGAAATCCACTCTCCCAAGCAAGAAGTAAACCTCTCCAAATTGCATATAATTCAACAAAAAGAACACTGCACACTTCGACTTTTCCAGTACAACCTTTCAACCAACATCCATCAGGATTGCGAATGATACAACCAAAACCAGCATAGCCAAAAGGAGCAAAATAACTAGCATCACAATTCAATTTAACAGAATGAACTGGAGGTGGAACCCAATGCAAACAAAGCGAAGGAGGAGACAAAGATTGATGCATAGCAAAAATAGTGTGAAACTCCCTTACTGAACTACGAATTAAACTCACCACTTTACTAGCACTCTAAGAATAATCTATATTAAATAAGTCATAATTTCTGCTTCTCCAAATCCACTAGATGATCGAAAAGAAAAGAAAAACTTATCCACTCCTTGCACCTCTGTAGAGCCAATCACGTAAATCCGAGTTATCTGAATACAGGCCTAAAAGGTTCCAGACCTCCTTGGCACTAGGGCACTCCCGAAGACAATGAAGAATGGATTTAGAACCATTCTGACACCGATGACAGGTGCTAGATAAAGCTAAGCCACGACCCAAACGAAACTTTGCCGTAGGAATAGCATTATGAAGATTGAGCCAAATCAAGAACTTGTACTTCTCAGGAATATGCAGTCGCCATACCCACAACCAATTATCATGCCCATTCCAGTCAAACTTTCTTTTGGCTAGCCAACTGTACCCACGCCTAGCTAAGTAGAGTCTAGAAGATACTACACCCCACGACCAACCCGAACTCTCTCCAGCATTTAAATCCGGATTATAAGCATTCAAACGCTGTTTGACATCTTCTGGAATTATAGAGAAAATATCATGGAGATTCCATTGACCATCTTTCCAAACGTCTCTAATAGTTAAATCAGAGTCAGATATATGTACAAAAGGGACATCTTGAGCAATTGGGACCTCAATACTCCAATTGTCAAACCAAAAAGATTGATCAAGTGACCCAACGCACCAAGAGAAGGCATCCTTAAGAGCACCAAAAGCCTTTGAGATACTCTTCTAAACATGAGAAGCGTTGCAAGGGACAAGGCCATCTAAAACTCCCTCATTCCTCAGATACTTCGCCTTCAATAGAGCAACCCAAGGCTTGTCCTGACAATGAAAAAGTTGCCAAACCAATTTACCAAGTAAAGATATATTAACACATGTAGGATCTCTAACATCCAGGCCACCAAATTTCTTTGGAGTGATCACGGTCCTCCAATTAACAAGAGAAAGATCTCTACCATCAACTTGACCCTTCCAAAGGAACTGTCTCATCATCGAAGACAATTTATCGCAAACCCAATTTGGAAAAAAAGATATCTGCATATGATAGACAGGAATGGATGATGCAACAGAATTGATCAGGCAAAGTCTCCCTGCTTTATTTAGAAGCCTTCCTTTCCAGTTAGCTAATCTTCCCCTCACCTTTTCAATCACCAAATGAAAAGAAGCCTTACTGGTACGGAAATGATTAAGGTTAACTCCAAGATATCTTCCTAAGTCCAAAGCAAAATGTATTAAAGAAACACTAGTAAAAATATCTCTTCTACGAGCAGTCACAGTTTTAGAACAAAAAGCTTTAGACTTTTCAATATTCACTTTCATGCCAGATGCCTTGTAAAAAATGTTAAGAGAATGCATGACCATTTGGACCTGACTCTTTGTAGCCTGACAGAAAAGTAAGAGATCATCTGCAAACATCAAATGAGAAAATTTTCGGCCACCCCTAGTGACAGAAACTGGTTTCCACACACCTTCGACCACCTTATGAGATATATAGCAAGCAAGTCTTTCCATACAAAGCACAAATAAGTAAAGAGACATTGGATCGCCCTGTCTATGCCTCCTTCTAGGAGCAAAACTATCCAATCTATTCCCATTCCACATAATAGAAAGAGATGATGCACGGACACAATTTATAATCAAATTAACAGTGATGATAGGAAAACCAAAAGCAATGAGAGTACTCTCCAAAAACCTCCAATCCACCCTATCATAAGCTTTTTCAAGATCAATTTTAAAAGCAAGAGTACCTTTCTTGGATTTTGTGTGCTTCATGAAATTCAGAATTTCTTGAGCCACAATAATATTATCAGGAGCACCACGACCTAGAATAAAACCTCCTTGTAAAGGACTAACAATATCTGGAAGAAAAGGCTGAAGTCGATTAGTCAATACTTTGGTGATAATTTTATAAACAACATTATACAGGCTAATAGGCATGAAATCCTTCATAAAGGTATGGTTATCAATTTTAAGAATTAGCACAATCAGAGTTTCCATGATGCTAGGATTTAAGTACTCTCCCAAAAAAGTGCTCCGGACAATATTCCAAATCTCAGTGCCTACTATCTCCCAATATTCTTTAAAAAAAATAAGCTTGAAAGCCATCTAGACCAGGAGCCTTAAAAGGGCTCATACTGAATACTGCTGACTTGATTTCCGCAAAAGAGACAGGGTCAATTAACCTAGCACAAGCCTCGGTGCTTAGAGTGGGCATCGGAACATCCCCTAAACAATCAACCTCAACCTCTTCCGTTGTACCAAAGAGATTCTTGTAAAAAGAGAGGGCTTCTTCCTAGAGAATATCTGGATCAGTAGACCAAGACCTATCTCTAACATATAATCCATGTACTCTATTATGGTTTCTATGCACCAAAGTCTGAAGATGAAAGAATTTAGTGTTTCTATCCCCATACTTGACCCACTGCTCTCTACATTTCTGGTACCAAAAAAGTTTCTCTTGCAATAAAAGCCTATTGTAATCTTTCCTCAGTTCAGCTTCTTTAATTCTCAGAGATAACACATCGGTAACCTCCAAATGCCGTTGAATCTAATCAATCTGATATTCCAGCTTACTTTTTCGCACAAAAATATTTTCAAAAATTTTTGAGTTAAAGTTCAAAAAAGCTTGTTGAACCATCTTAAGCCTGTTTATATGTTATTTATATACACTATTCTTTTGTACATCAAACCAATTTATCTTTAAATGAGAATAATATTTATATTGTTTTTTATACACTTTTTTATGGTACATATTTTTGTGTTGTTTGACATTTCGAAGAATAACTCGTCTATTAGATATATAATAATCATTTATGTTATCTCTTCTTATATATCAGCTTAATAAGTTTTTGGAAATAGTTGTATTACGATATGGTATTATATTTTATGTCCGAAATATTTAGAATTCGATTCTTGGTAAATTAAAAAAATAGCTTAAGACAAATAAAAAGAAGAAAAAAAGCCAAAGAAGGTGATGAAAAGATGATGATAAAGAAAATGGAACGTTAACATAGAAGAATTGAGAAAGTTGAGAATCAATGTTGCATAATTGTATTGCATAAAGAAACAAAATTCTATTATTGATTGTATCGGTCACAGAGTAGTAGACTTTTGTTAACACCTAACTAACTACCACACTAAATATAGAAAGTAAAACTACTTTATAACAGAATTTGTTATCCTAACAGATTCTCAATCTTCTTTCATTCTATTATTCCCCCACAAGTTGAAGGATACTCTTGAGGTGATTTTGAGCTTGCTTTAAACTTTTCAAATGTTGCTAATGACAATAAATTGGTATATATATCAACAATTTGATCTACTCCTTGTAACATAGTATAGCTACATACTTTGTATTGTCCAATAAAACTGAAATGCAGCAAAATAGCAATCTGTTAGAGTTTATTTTGTATAGCTGTAGAGTTTGTTTTGTATAGTTGGCAGGTTGGTTGGTTTGTTAGATTTAAATTCTACACCACTAGTTAGTTATTTAATTTCTCATTTTGTAATAATAACTAATTATTGTTACGAAAAAACCATAATTTGTAACAAGAGTAAAGTATCATTTTTATCCCCAACGTTTGGGGTAAGTCCTATTTGTGTCCCTAACATTTAAATCGTCCTATTTGTATCCTTAACATTTATAAGAATGATTCAATATTATCCTACTATCAATTATACTAACAAATCAGATTATATTTTTCAATTATTCTCACTTGGATATATTCATTCTCAATTAGGTCTCACTTGGATGTCTTCGATTTTAATATTATGCCCACTATTTGTGTTTAGATTCAATTATGTCCCTAGAAAAGTAAATTCTGTAAATATTGTAGGAATTAGTTTCAATATTTGATGAGCTATTTTTCGGAGTAGATCATCGATTCTATCCCAGACATTTGTATTCTAACTTCAAGAAAAGATTTTTAAAACTCAAAATAAAGCGCTCATGATGTGTAATTGATGGCAGGATAACATTGAATCACTTTTACAAACGTTAGGGATACAAATAGGATGATTTAAACGTTAGGGACACAAATAGGATTTACCCCAAACGTTGGGGGACAAAAACGATACTTTACTCTTTGTAACAATTTTAAATTTGATACAAATTTTTTGTTACAAATGCTCTATTTTCTTGTAGTGTTACCAGTGGTCGCACGACATGTGGAGAGAACTGAGATCAAAGAATAAGGTGAAGTTCTTTGATGGATCGATTCCGAAATCGACCGAAGGCGATCCTACTTTCGAAGCATGGGATATGTGCAATAATTTTCTTCTCTCTTGGATTAACCTCTCTCTCAGTCCTGAGATCGCTAAAAGCGTGATGTAGATTAGTTCAGCTCCAGATTTATGGAACGATTTGAAGCATTGTTATTTGCATGGAGATGTTTTTCGAGTAGGTGGGTTGAAAGAGGAATTCTATGCGCTCAAACAAGGTACTCTCTCTATCACCTCTTATTTTACAATGCTGAAGGCTATTTGGGAAGAATTAGAAAATTTACATGCCATCCCTAATTATGTTGCTTGTGTGAGTGGTTGCTCTTGTGGATTAAAAATCGTTCGAGATCATGCATCTGAAGAATATGTTGTTAAATTTTTGAGTGGTTTGAATGAACAATATTCCACTGTTAAATCACAAATTATGCTTATGACGCCATTGCCTAAAAGCAACACTGTGCTAGTTATGCTAACTCAATAGGAACGACAGTTGAATTGTGAGTTGTCTGATAGCAAAATTGTGACTAATTCTTTGGAAGTGCAAGCCTCAGCTGGAAGTGGTTCATTCCCAACGAGAGGCAGAGGCCGTGGGAGAAGTATAGGTAGCGGAGGCACTCAGAAATCCTATAGTCAAGGATACACTTCTAAGCTTTGTAGCTAGTGTAATCGAATTGGTCATTTAGCAGAAAATTGCTACAAGAAAAATGGCTTTCCTGCTCACTTAAAACAGCGAGTAGCTAATCAAATCAGCACTGAAGGGACAGTTGAGAATTCTAGTGCTGAGATCACTAATTCTGGCTCAGATGAAAAGAGTAATGATACAGTACTTGTGTTAACTCCAGATCAGAAAAAAACTTTACTGGCCCTCCTCCAACAACCATTCATGCCAACTTCCCATAGTGTTAACCACATCACTTCTTCAGCCACCCTCACTCAGCCAAAAGGTAGGCATTTCTTGAGTATGTCATCAAATTTTAATAAAACCTCTTGGATACTTGACAGTGGAGCCACTAATCATGCATCTTACATTCAAGAGTCTTTTAAAACTTTCTTTTACATGAAGCCGGTCTTAGTAAATCTACCTGATGGCTCCACCACCACTACAAATATTTGTGGCACTGTACAACTTTCGAACCATTTGATCCTTACTAATGTCCTATTATACCTCACTTTAAATACAATTTGATTTCAGTTTCTAAACTCACAAAGTCATTGTATTGTGAATTAAAATTCATTGATTCTTCTTGTGAGATACAGGTACTCCCATCATTGAAGATGATTGGGCAAGCTAAAGTCATTGGTGATCTCAATGTGATGAATTCTCAACCCTGGAAGCTAACTACACCAGCAGTTCATACACCCTTAATAAATTTGACAGTGCAGCAGAATTTAGGAGCCTTATGGCATGCTAGACTAGGTCATCTACCATATAGCAGAATGTCCATAATGAAAAAATACATTTCCATTCATCGAGTGCATCTCATCATCTCATGTTTGTGATTCTTGTCACTTTGCTAGACAAAAGAAATTGTCATTTTCTAATAGTAATACACACTCTGAAAGTCTTTTTGACTTAATACGCATAGATATTTGGGGGCCACTCTCAATTCTATCAACTTCTGGCCATAAATATTTTCTTACTATTGTAGAAAATAAAACAAGGTTCACTTGGATTTATTGCATGAAATTGAAATCAGAAGCTGCGAAGTTGGTGCAAAATTTTGTTCAACTGGTGCAAACCTAATTTCATAAAACTATGAAACAAATTAGAACAGATAATGGAATGGAGTTTAAAATGAATTCTTTCGACAACTCAAAAGGAATATTGCATCAAACATCTTGTGTTGAGACTCCTCGACAAAATGAAATTGTTGAGAGGAAGCATCAACACATATTGAATGTTGTAAGAGCACTTTTGTTTCATTCTCATGTTCTAAAATGTTTTTGGTACTATGCAGTACAACATTCGGTACATTTAATTAATAGACTGTCAAGCACTTACTTACAACATAAAACTCCTTATGAAGCTCTTTTCAATACTAAACCAGATTTAACTTCTCTCAAGGTGTTCGGTTGTCTAGTTTTTGCCACTACTTTAAGTGATGGTAGAAGAAAATTAGATCCAAGAGCTCGAAAATGTATTTTTCTCGGGTATCAATCAAGGACAAAAGGATCCATTCTATTTGACTTGAAAACAAAAGAACTTTTCATATCAAGGAACACTGAATTTTATGAGCACCATTTTCCTTTTAAACAAGTGACAAGCGATCTCCCTTCCATGCATCAACATCCATTGGAGTTGTCAAATTCTGACCCTTTTGCATTTTACTATGATAATTTCAGATATAATACAGTTGCATCTCATCATGACACACCAACGCCTCCCACTATGAGCATTGCATCAGATTCATCTATAAGTTCTGCATCGCTAGTGGCATCTCCTCATGACATAATTACTTTTGCATCATCCTTAGCATTGGAACCAGCATCAGCACAAGCATCATTAGACCATACATCCACTAACATTGAACCTCCACCTGCTGTACCAATTTTTAGAAGGTCTGAACAAGAAAGAAAACAACCGTCTTATCTTAAAGATTTCCATTGTTTCCACATTTCATCACATAGAGATCCAATGAATGCGCTCCAATTACCTTCAACTTGTAAGTATCCTCTTTCTCATCATTTGTCATATGCATTATTCTCTCCCAAGCACTTAGCCTTTACTTTCTATCTCATAAATAACCCAGATCCCAAACACTATTATGAGGCTGTCTTGCATGATTGCTGGCGGAAGGCCATTGAGGCAGAACTCATTGCTCTTGAGCAAAACAAGACCTGGATTATCACTCCTCTTCCTCCTGGAAAGAATGCAGTTGGTTGTAAATGGATCTTTCGTACCAAATTCAATCCGGATGGCACCATTGAGAGTCACAAAGCGCGGCTTGTTGCCCAAGGCTTCACTCAAATTCCCAGAGTTGACTACATTGACACCTTTTGTTCCGTTGTGAAGATGAGCACTGTGAGGGTTCTCCTTGCCATTGCCACAGCGAAGAACTGGCACCTTTATCAGCTTGATGTGAATACGGCTTTCCTTCATGGCAACCTTCATGAAGACGTTTACATGAAGCTTCCAAAGGGACTGCAGTATTCGAATCCCAAGTTAGTTTGCAAATTGACGAGGTCTTTGTACGGCTTGAAGTAGGCTAGTCGCCAGTGGAACATCAAACTCTCTGCTGCTCTTGCTGACTTGGGGTTCACTCAATCTGAAAATGATCGTTCATTGTTTACTAAATCCACCGGTACAAGATTTACTGTCATCCTTGTTTATGTGGATGATCTGGTGCTGGCAGGGAACGATCTAGATGAAATTCAGGCTGTTAAGATTTTCTTAGATGATAAATTCAAGATTAAGGATCTTGGCATCCTCAAGTTCTTTATTGGTATGGAGGTAGTGCGCAACAAAACCGGTATTGCACTGTATCAAAGGAAGCATGCATTAGACTTAATCACGGATTGTGGCTTACTTGGTGCCAAGCCAGCTTCTACGGCTATGGAGTACACTACCTCCCTGCTAAGGATTCAGGTTCTCCTCTTCCTGATACAACCATGTATCGCAGATTGGTGGGCAGACTTCTATATCTTACAAATACAAGACCTGACCTTAGCTATTCAGTTAGGTGCTTATCTCAGTTCATGGATTCACCCACTGATGCTCACTTGACAGCAGCCTATCGAATCCTTTGATATCTTAAGCAATCCCCTGCAACAGGCCTATTTTTCTCAAGCAACAATTCCTTTACACTGTCTAGTTAAACAAATTCTAATTGGGGTGCTTGCAAAGACACTAGAAAATTCATTAGTGGCTATTGATTCTTTCTTGGCAACACTCTCATTTCTTGGAAGAGTAAAAAGCAAGCCACAGTTTCAAGGTCCTCCTCAGAAGCTGAATATTGTGCCCTTGCTAATGGCACTTGTGAGCTTATTTGGTTACTCAAGCTGTTAAAGGAATTTGACATTCACCCTCCTCTCCCGGTTGATATTTTTTGTGACAATAATTCGGCTATCTACATTGCATCAAATCCTGTGTTCTATGAAAGAACCAAGCATGTTGAGGTAGATTGTCATGTGGTTCGAAACAAGTTTAAAGAAGGAATTTCTAATCTCAGGCACATTGTCTCTAGCGATCAACCTGCAGATCTTTTCACTAAATCCCTTGCTCCCAAACCATTTTCTCACTTGCTTTCCAAGCTGGGCTTACTTGATTTGCACAACCCAAGTAATACCAGCTTGCAGGGGGCTGTAACATAATACAACTGCATACTTTGTATTATCCAATAAAACTGAAATGCAGCAAAATTGTAATCTGTTAGAGTTTGTTTTGTATAGCTGTAGAGTTTATTTTATATAGTTGGCAGGTTGGTTAGTTTGTTAGATTTAAATTCTACACCACTAGTTAGTTATTTAATTTTTCCTATTTGTAAAGCTATATATACACTACAACAAAAGTGGCACTTAGCAGCGGTTTCTGGAGCTGTTTAGCGGTGGTTTTGAACCGCAACAAAATGTTTCATGGCGGTTTAATGAAACGCCGGAAGATGAGGCGCGGGTAAACGGATAGCGGCAGTTTTAGCTAAATGTCTATCAATTTTGCGGCAGTTTGCAACCGCCGCTAAATAGCAAATAAACGAAAATAACATTTATTTTGCGGCGGTTCTAAACCACCGCCAAATTTTAGTATTTCCTTTCATAGTTATTAGAATCAGACCGGACCGTCTGGTGGTCCAACCGACTCAATCATTAAACCCGCGCTTCCACCAATAGACCCACAACGTGTGGATCACTGTAGAATATCAACTATGTAAAGCTTTCCACAAATGAAGAACTCGAACCTGGAACCTGGAAGAAGGAAAAGCTTTAACAATGTCATGTTACCACCAAGCCAAATGTCTCTTCAATGTATATAGCGCTAATAATTATATATATCATATGAACACAATTGATTGCCACACAATTTTTTGTTGTATACTTTATATCTGATCATAGTTATTATAGGCACCTTATATATTGGGTAAAATACACAATTAAATCAAATGGAGGACCAAATTACACAATTCTATCAAATTGAAAAACATTACCAGGATCTCCCAAAAGCACATTCTTATGTAATTCGAATCAGTCTCATTCGAATTAGACAAACTAACACTAATTCGATTTAGTCCTATTCGAATTAGTAGTACTGCTTGTAATTCAAATTTTTCCAATTTGAATTATGCTTGCATGTAGTCTTAGGGTAGTTCAAATCAGGGTGATTCGAATTATGCACGCTAGGACGTCCCTAGTAATTCGAATGGGTCTGCTTCGAATTAATTTTAGACCATAGTAGATCGAATTAATTTACATCTATTTATATATGATCCAAGCGTATATAAAGAGTACATTTAATAATATCCATAATGAATTCAATAAAGAGTACATTTAATCATAAATAAAAAAAATAATAATTATAAATATTTTTTATAAATTATTAAAAATCAAATATTTTCTAAAAATATTTATTAAGATTTAGAATTTAGTCTTTAATATTTAAAATTAGTGAAATATTTGCCAAAAACATTATATTTTGTTGGTCAGTTAGCATTATTAAATCTATTAACCACGATAATATGCAGATGATTCATTGATTTTCATATAAAAATATTTTTATTCTATTTAGTATTTAATTTTTATAAAAAATTAATTAATTTTAAATTTAGTTATTATGAATTCTTATATTTAAGAATACAAGATTGTTATTAAAAAAATTTTAAATTTTTTATTTTAATAAATGCTCAACAAATTATTAAAATAAAAAATTATAATTTAAAATTATAATTTTGGTAAAATTATAAAGTTTTGAATTTTTAATGACTTGTAGAAAATATTTTTAATTATTATTTTTAATATTTTATAAAAAATATTTATAATTATTATTTTTAGAAAATATTTTATTTTTAATTAGTTCAGAGTATGATTTTATTTTCGTCTTTTACATCTATGTTTGAATACAAATTTAAATGCCAATAAAATAAACAAGAAAATTTTATTGGTATATTTGTTCACATGAGTTAACATATATAGCTTATTTAACTTGTGAATTTTTTTACGTAAAACAAATGTAGAAAAAGTGTTACGAGTTTAAGTAACAACGATTTAAACATATGTAGCTTAAGATAGTAGTGTTTACTTAACTAGATTATACCCAGATGGTTATTACTAAAGAAAACATTACAATATGTGGTAATACGCATTTTGTGATGGTTTAAACTAAACCGCCGCAAAATGTAAAACAATAACTCACCCGACGGTACATATAGTGGCGGTTTTTGAAAAGACGCCGCTAAATGCAAGCCTGATTGAAATATAGCGGTGGTTCGAGAAAAACCGCCGCTAAATATTGTCCTGATTGCAGCCCAACCAATAACCATCGCTATATGAGTCGCATGTTGCTGTTTTACGGTGGTTTTATAAAACCACCGCAAAATTTCTGCTGCTATCTGCCGGAATTGTTGTAGTGATACTACATATAGCTTTGACTCTTTGAATCAATTGAATTATTCCAAAATCCCTTTTTTTCTCAATCACAATCTCGTTCTTCTCTCCTCTGTTTTCTCTACTCAAGGCTGCATCACAAGCCTTCTTCTCTTCAAGCTTGCTCTTGCAAATTATTTAAATTACAAGCTTGATACCATTTTACACTCCTAGAATGTGAATTGTATTAAGCTTGTTTTGAAAAACCAAGTCCCTCATAAAATGAATGTTGAGCTCAAAATACTTTGTTCAACTATGCTAAATTAGATTAACCGACATTTGCACAACACCTATACATTTTCACAATAAAAAGTTCGAGTTTCAGAATGCTTGAGGCCAAGTTCAAAAAGTAAATTTTGTAGCCAAATAAGATCAGTAGTTGTTGTTGCCAGACTTTAAAATTTTTATTATGCACTGAGCCTAACGTTTTTTATTTGACCATATAACTAGATTGCTCCCAAGAAAGACACAATATCCATATATGGACCTTTTATTATTAATATCAGATTTCCAATCTGCATAAGCAAAATCAAAAATGTGAAAATTAGTAGATGGGTGAAACAATAAGCCATGCTTAATGGAACCAACATGATATCTCAATATTTCTTTTACTAATTTTCAATGAGATATCAATGAATTTTGCATGAATTAACTAACTTTATTAACAGAAAAAGACAATTCAAACCTTGTTGAAGTACAATATTACAAGGCACCAACAATAGACCTATGGTATGAGGGACTTGGATAACATTCAGAACCATGTTTTGATAGTTTTTCAGAAAATAACATAGGAGCTAAGATAGATTTAACATTACTCATGCTGGCTTTAAGTAACAAATCTTTAATGTACCTTGTTTGAGAGAGATGATATGCACTGAAGGTAGTTTGTAGCTTCGATTCCTAAGAAATAATTAAAGGTGCCAAGACTTTTTTAAAGAAAACATGTTATGTAGTTGTGACATTAAGGCAGTAATAGCATCTAAATTGTTACTTGTAACTAATATATCATCTACATAAACCAAAATAAAACTGACATAAGTAAAAGTTCTCTTTTGAAACAAGGAAGGATCTAACCTGGTGCTTGAGAATCCAAACTTAGCTAATGCTATAGAAATTAAAATGTAATATTCTAAACCATATATAGCTTTTTGTAACTTGCAAACTTGAGAAGTATTTCCATTTGCAAACTCATGTGGCTGTTTTATATAAACAATTTCATCAAATTTATGATTTAAAAATGCATTATTGAAATCATATTGATAAATTTCCCATTTGTAAGAACAACTCTAATTGCTGCTGGCTTTATAACAAGATTAAACACTTCAGTGTAGTCTAAGCCTTCAATTTGATGATTCTTCATTGCAATTAATCTAACTTTATATCTCATATCAGATCTATTTGGGAATCTCTTTATTGCAAAAATCCATTTTGATCCTATGACAATGGAATTTGGTGGAGGAGTCACCAAAATCCATTTTGTGTTTTTGCTAAGGCATTAATTCACTGATCATAGCATTTTACCAATGAGAAAGTGTCACTGTTTGTTTAGCACTTCTAGAAGGATGTTGTAAAAATAATTGAGGATCCAAGAGAGTAATTGAAAGAGATATAGACAAGGCTTTTGGTTTAGATATGCTAAATTTTGATCTGGTGATCATAGAATGTTTATTGTTACACTATAAAGAAAAATATTAAGTACCATCGGATTTAGCATCGCAGAGTAGTGACAAATTTACTGGCAGTAAAAGCGTTGAATTCGTAAGGTTAAATAATAACCGACGGACTTACGTTTTCGACGGTAAATTCGCTGATAATAATTGGAGGGAAACAAAAAGAAATTCGGACGTCCTTTTGGGTCGGATTTACCGTCAGAAAAATCAGACAATAAATCCCTGCGTAAAATTGAAGCACGAACCCTCTTCCCCCTCATTCAAATTTGTTTCTCTCTCTAACCCTCTCGCCTCCTACTCTCTCTCTACTCCTCTCATCTCCCTGGCATCCCCCTCCTCTCTGGGAGCCACTCCTTGTTCGTCGTCACCATTGTAGTTGTTGGACATTGAAAGAGATACTACCGCTGCTGTCACGGCTGCCGCCATCGCCGCTGATTTTGCCGCATGCCAACGCCGCTGCTTCTACTGCCGTCTACGATGCGGCTGCTACCATCGTCGACGACACTGCTACTGTCACCGCCTACGCCACTTTTTCTTCTCACCTCTAGTGCTCTTCTTTAGGTAATGTTTCTGATGTTAGGGTTTTTTAGAATTCTGATTTGTTGATATAATTTATTAGGTTTATTTGTTGTTTTGAGAGTTTTGATTATTGTTGATTATTTAGTTCTGAACTTAGGATAGTGAACTTGTTTAGAATTTAGGGTTTTCTAAAATTTTGAACTTAGGGTATTGAACTTAAGGCTGTTTTAATTTTAATTAGAACATGTTCTGATTTCTGTTCCTTATTTAGTTCTAAATGTAGGGTATTGAACTTATTTTGAAGTTAGGATTTTCTAAAATTTTGAACTTAGGGTAATGAACTTGTTTAGTTTCAATTTTAATTAGAACATTGGCAGATTTATGTTCCTTATTTAGTTCTGAACTTAGGGTACTGAACTTATTTAGTTTCAATTTTAGTTAGAATATTGATAGATTTGTGTTCCTTATTTAGTTCTAAACTTAGAATACTAAACTTGTTTTGAACTTAGGATTTTCTAAAATTATGAACTTAGGGTACTGAACTTGTTTAGTTTCAATTTTAATTGGAATATGTTCTGAATTCTGTTTCTTATTTAGTTATGATTTATTCTGAATCTAATTAAAACATGTTTTGATTATTGTTGATTTGTTCTGAACTAGTTATTAAAATTTATAAGATTGACTTACTGTTATGAATTTCTAATTATTGTTGATTTATCCTCGAAACATTGACATCATTGCCGGGGACCTAAAACTCAACCCTTGATAATGGCGGATGATCAACAAGATGGTTAGACAATTGCTCGCCCGTAACATATTACTGTCGGATTTACTGTTAGAATATGGATATCAAGAAAACGAAATATGTTGCAACTTACCGTCGAAAAATTTTCGGTGGTAACATTGGCGCCAAATTATACGACTTCATGCCAATTTACCGGCGGATTAATTCGACGGTAAAGACGACGAAAATATTTTTTCTAATTTTTTTGGAAAATTAACTGGGATGTTACCGTCGGTATATTCCAACGATAAATTCGATGGTTAATATTTTTTTAATAATTTTTTCCGTCCATATATATTGTATCCCAATAATTAATAATTGAAACAGTACTTTAAACCTGATATGAAATGTCATATATACAAATTAAAAATACGAAATTATGGTAATCGAAATATCTAAAATAATGCTAATTATATTACATTCTTCTCAAAGTTTGGTAAAGAAATACATAAGATAGAACTATATTTACATTAACCCTATTGAGATTCATCATCTTCTTTTGGTTCACCATCCTCCTCTTTCGAGATAGTTTCCTGATCATCAAACTTGTCTTCCGTTTTTTCGTCGCCATCGACTTCGTCTTCTTCTTGAAGATCATCGTCCTCTGGTGGTAGTGTGTCGTCATCTATTCCAAGACCGATGATGTCATCATCCATAACAGCTGACCTAAGGGTGATCAGATCACCAGTATCAACCACCATTTTCGAATGGGTTGGGTCATCAATCTGGTAAGGTTCCTGACTCTCTGTCCCATCAGACTCGATACGGCCTCTTGACTTAGTCTTAACCACAACTATCTAACTAGACTTGCATAAACCTGGATAATGCAAATAGTATACCTGTTATGCATTTTGTAATACAGCATACAACCATTCAAACAACAATCAATTTTCACCGAATTTAGACCCAATTGCAAAACTAACTTCTTTACTTGGTAGTGGCTCCGGGGGATGCCAGTGGTCCTGATAGGTACCAGTTCATTGCAAAGTGTGGCTTACTTATCAAAAGACTCTTGGGTATGATTTGACTTCGACTTAATACTCATCATTCTAACACATGCAGACAACTTCGAGCAAACGCACCCCTCGAACAAAAGTTTTGCAGCAGATTCTAACAGATGATAAAATCTCATTGTCTCTGGGTTAGGCTCTTGTTCAGTCTCTTCCAACTCTGTAACACCTATTGCATCAAACACCATCTCATTGTGTCTCTCTTGGTTACCCTCCGGATTCATTTCTTCCATGTTGAGTTTTCTCACCACCCAAACCCTCGTTGATCAACCATCGGACCTATTCAAATTTGAGGCTGACCGGTGAATTCCCTGCTCGTCCACTTCTCCATGTTTTGTCCACATCCAATACCTATCATTTGAACCCATTATGGTAGAGGTGAAACATTATATTCGAAGGTCCTAACCACTTAGTCAGCCAACACTTATGATACGATCACCTAGATACCCCTTCAGACCTAAACAGTTCCATGCTGAAGACATGCGCAACAAACACGTTAACCCCCTAAAAGAATTCAGGTTTTAAAATTTTCCGTCCACCGTTATTCCTATCATACATCCATAGACGATGATTTGGAATCATATTGCAACACGCGTCCTAGAATTCAACCAACAACACAAATCATTAAAATTTTTAGAAAATTTTAATGAGTGTACCCTATAATTAGAATCTCCTGTCAAATACAATTATTATTTTCTGATAAACCAAACATGTTTTAAACAATTTAAACAATAATTTAGCAGAACTTCTCCTTAATTCAAAGACCTCCATCAAATAAATATAACAATTTTCACAGAGGACACAGCTATAGGCATAAATTATAACATACATGCATTCAATAAAACATCAAATCCTAACTGTTCTAGTGCGCAACCCTTTATAACTCCACAATTTTTCAACAAACAAGGGTTTTGAGAAGGTGCTACTACGCGACCTTCTCCTTCTTACGTCCTAAAACTCTATCTTAGAAAAAGTAAGTCCAATATAAAATTTAAACAATTCATTATATTCAGAGATAGAAAACCAACATAGAATATTACTACACAGACAACAAAAAAAGCAAACTCCAACTGATCTCAGAGAAAATAACACTGTCCTAATAAAAAGAACAACTTATTAAATTCACAAGCTGAAACTAATTCAAAAACTAATTTGAAAGAATAAGTAAAACTCATTATTTCAATTAATTAAAACTTAATTCTAATTTCACCAAACTAACAATAAGCATCACAAAAATAAGCGACATAAGTTTAGTGCAATTGAAAGAAACTCATTCACTAAACTCTACTAAAATCTTCTAACAACTCAAGCACTCTTAATTCCACCGTACTCAACCTATGCTAACATTATTTAATTTTTACTTACATTAAATTAACACAACAACTCCTAATCACACACTTTATTAAACAAATTTAACCACTAATTTAACAAAAACCTAACAAAATACTAAACTCACAAAATAATCTGAAAAAATAAAACAATCATACCAATAATAAATCTGATGATAGTGGTTGCATGATTTTTTTAACGTGGTGGTGACAGAGGTGGTAGTGACGGCGACGTGAACAGCAACCGTGGCGTTCTTCACGGCGAGGACAATAGCAGCAGCAGAATTGACGACGACTTATAGCAGCGACGACAACGGGTGCTCCATGCGATGGCAACGACGATGACGTGCTCCGATCGACGGTCGCAACGGTGACACGTCGGATTTACCCCAATTTTATCGTCGGATTAATCTGCCGATAAATTACCAAAACGACGCGTTTCACTAAACCATGATACCGGCGAAAAATTTGACGGTAAAATTGACACGGATGAGTTACGTTTTCACGCCAATAATTACTATCGGCTTTAGTGATGAAAAAGTTGTTCCGACGGTAATCTTTTTTTACGATGAATTTCTCCTTCTTTCCGTTGAAAAAATCGACGCTAAATCTATCGATACAAGTTTACGCTAAATTTAACAGTAAATTCGATGGCACTCAACATTTTTCTTATAGTAAATTATCTCAATCATGGATCTTACATAATTCTAGATACCTTTGAAAAAGGTTATGAAAAGAGGATGATAGATAAAGAGAATGGAACAGAGAAGAATTGAGAGAGTTGAGAATGAATGTTGCAAAATTGTATTGCATGCAGAAACAGAACTCTATTATTGATTGTATCAATTGCTGTTTATCACAGAATAGTAGTCGTTATATATAGGCTTTTGTTAACACCTAACTTTAATTACCACATGAAATATAAAAAGTAAAACTATTTTATAACAAAATCTATTATCCTAACAGATTCTTAATCTCCGTTTACTCTATCAAAAGTCTATGCGAAAAAAAAAATCAAATAAATTTAAAAGAAACTCTTATTTAAATAAAAGTGTTAGAGATATAAATATTTATGTTATTTCTTTTTATTAGATTAAATTTTTAAGAATAATAATATCATAACATCATATTTGATAAAGCCAAATTTATTTCTCTCTTTCACCAGATGAGATATATTTCTATAGAAAAGAATAGAAAAAATCAGAAATGTGAATACCTAAAAAAATATTTCAACCCTCAAGTTAATAAATAAGGTATATCTTTTTTTAAGTACAATATTATATATATATATATATAAAAGAAATAAATAACCATAACGAGGATATATAATGATTTGTTTATTGGTTACCAATTTATAATGTAAAAATGTGCGTTATTTCGAGAAATTCTTGGATTACTATCAAGTTATAATGACTGAATTAGTATAAAAACAAGGGGATGCTCTCATAAAGACGCTTAAAATGTTTTTTTAAAGACGTTTACGTTTTGCATTATTATTGGACATTATTATTGGACGTATTAATAAATCGGTTATTTTAAATTTTTCAACAAATTAGAATAAAACTGATTTTTTTTATAATAATAACAATAAACTCATTTTTTTAGAGATTTAATTGTATTTTTAAATTTTTAGAGATTTAAATGTCTATAAAATAAAAAAATTAGGGATATATTTATCTTTTTATGAAAAAATTTAAAGATATTCAGTTTAAATTGTGTAATTCAATCGGATAAAATCAGGTCTAATAATTATAATACAAACAATTAGGTTTATTATTATTGCTATAATAAACCGATTTTATTTTGATTTATTAAAAAATAAATTATTAACTATTTTAATAAAAATGTCCAATAATAACATAACACATGTAAACGTTTTAAAAAAAGATATTTTTAGTGTCTTTATTAAAGTGGTCTCTTAAAAACAAACCTTTTGCATTTTCTATTTCTTTTCAGTCACTCACTTCTGTTATAAAAAATAAAAGGTATCAACAAAAATATACATTCAATATTCTATGTATATATATATTCTGACGATAACTGGAAAATATTTGTATGGGTCCGTTTGCAATCTTAATCACCTTTTATTCAAAGATCCCGCTGGCCGGTGATGCTATGAGAGAAGCAATACGTAAACTAACCCCCAATGCTAGCTAGAATCAAGAATCACGTACCTATGATTTTTCTTGTGAAATGATTGAAATAATGTACATGGCGATTTGATGGATCGATCAAAGTTTAATTCGTGATCAATTTCGAACAAATCTGTTTTGTACTATACTAATATATTATGTAAAATCTATCTAAAAGGAATAACAACGCAAGTAGTAGGGTTTCTATAAAAGTTGACAAACAACGATTCTACATGTTAAACCAATTCATTTAAATTAAATATTTTTACTGGTGCATTTGATTATGTGTGAGTAAAACTAAAGACCCAAAAAAATATTCCAATGCGGAGGGGTTTATGGGGAATCTTGAAAAAAAGAGACAAAAGAGAAGGGGGAGGAATTAAGGTTATAAAAATGGTGGGGCAATTCTACATTGCTCTCCTTGTCTTTGTCTTACTCCTCTTCATTCGATTCCACATGATTCCAACCAATATAATGTATAACACACACTCTCCACCCCATATTATTTAAAAGGTGTCAATGTGGGCCCATTTTATGAAAAATACATCTTTTTTATGATCTTAAGCGCTTATCTTAGCTATTAATTAATAATATCTCAACTAACCTCCACTTAAATTAACTTTTACCCTTAAAATGTTCTTAAGCATTCTGAAAATATACTATATATGATTGCATAGGAAATCTTTAATTTGTTTTAAGGGGAAATTAAACAATTGCTGTGGAAATTATCAGAGGATGGAAATTAAATGCCACATATATGGTCATAATCACCTTTAGTAATAAAGGGGCAAATTAAATGCATGCACTCTTTGCTTTGCATCCCATAATAAAAGGAAAGATATAAAAAGACTAATGGTTTTCCAAATGCGTCATGATGATGAGCATCTTAGTCCACATCAAACATACAAATTAAAGAATAAATGTGCCCAAGTGTATTATTAGTATTATAGTATTTGTTCTTATCATAAGTCACCGAACTGTATGAAAGTGATTTATATGCTTTAATTTGGCTAGTGATGAGGATCAATATTCTAAATACATGATAATATATATAGAGAGAAAGTTATGTTCTGTGTACACTAAACTCAACCACTAAAATCAGTCATTAATATAAAATATATGTTAAAATATAAATACATATTAAAAATAAATTAAATCACATATATATTTATATAATGACTGATTTTAGTGATTAATTTTAATTTATAAATAATATTTTTGATATATATATATATATATTAACAGATATATCGTTGTCATAGTGTATGTACAAGATTGAATATATTGCACTGCTGCCTACGGGACGCCACAAGTCTCTAATAAAGATACAAGCTTTTGGAGGACTAAATCAATAATAGCGAAATGCAATATATGTATGCTATGGATGAGCACTACTCAATTTTTATTACGAAATTCGAAAGTCAAATATTATAATAATGTCACTTAGGCTGTGTTTATTTACTAGCACAAAATACTAAAATAAAAATACTGATATATAAAATCGTGTTTAGTAAATAAGATATAAATAGATAAAAATATTATGTATTAAAATATTAAATTAGTGTATATTAATGTATTTTATATTTATTTTGACATAAATTTTTTTGTTAATTTTATTATTTTTATTAAATTTTTTCTTTTATTATTTTAATATTTTTTTAAAATTTTTTAAATAAAATAAATAAATTTTTATAATTTATTTTAATTTATTATAAAATAAAATATAAAAATATTAATTTTTATATTTTTATTTTTTACATTTTATTATTATTAATATTTTATTTTATTCTGTTCTCACAACTAAACTAAATGCAGTTTTATATATCTTAAGTAACTTTGCTGATGAATTGAACTATGCTCTTTATTTATAGTGGTACTAGCTATACATACATCATAAATATATAATTATATATTATTTTTTAAAAATATTAGTTGTCTTTTAATTTTTAATTTTTAGTCAATTTTTTTAAAAGTTCATTATTATTTAATTAATTTAAATACGTATTTTTATGTATTAGTTAGTCAAAAAATTAGAAAACTACTTTTTTATTTTTTTTTCTAAAAATTAAATAAAAAATAATATTTAAAAAATATTTAATTATATTAATTATTTTTTGTGTTTTTTTTTTTTTTTTGTATGGGTGTATTAGTAACCAAAAATGAAAAGCTCCTCTAAGAAGAACAAAAACCGCATATATGAATCCGACAACAGTCAGTAATAATTAATATGTTCATATCATCAATACTTACTAATGAATTGAGTTCTTTAAAACTTGAATGATGGTGAATAAATGCTAATTTCCTTAGCCACTTAAATTGTTGGCTATAATGATCAGTTATATAATAACAAACAGAAAGATACATATAACATAGTACTATATATAATAATTAATATATAGTAGATACATGTATATAGAATAATGTTACATGTATACTAAAGTCAATTATCAGTAGAAAATATATGTTAAAATATAAATATATATTGAAAATAAATTAAATTATACACATATATTTATATATAAATACATTGATAATTAATTTTAATGTAATTTTGGTGTACAAATAACATTTTTAATATATATAATTTATAATATAGTATGCTATATGAGTTCGTACTCTAGCTAGCGTTCACAAATGTCATGCAAGAGGAACTCTAATAGTCTCTATACACAGTGACAACCATATATCCATTATTAATTATTATTATCATAATAGTTAGCCAATAAGGCAATAATACAGCGACATATATAGTGCAGTTCTGCAATAATACAATGATACACCCACAACTATTATTACTTAAAGGTTTAGGCGTTTAATTAAACAAATAAATAAAAAATAAAACCTGGTTTGAATTAAAAAAAATGTAATTAAGATTATATTAAAAGCACCATTTTAAGCGAGAATTGGGAATTTAGATTATAAGATAGATGCCATGCATGGTGAGTTGTCACGTTGAATAACCAGCCAATAATGAAAACATCTACAGAGATCCACACCAAATATACACATAGCACGAACCTGCATGGATCGATTAACTTTAATTTGTCGGTCATCATTATATGATGATTCATGAATATGAATGGTACAAAAAAAAAGTTAGCAACAGGAAATTGTAAACAAAAACAAAATAGCATTCACTTGTCCTTTGACCTTAGCTGTTGACCACTCCGATGATCTTTCATCTCCTTAGTCCTTACTCTTCATAGTGATAGTGAGATAGATAAAGCTTTGATTGAGATAGATAGCATACATAGGGTCAAAAATCGGTGGTCAATTGGATAGCTATGTTCAACATGCATATGCAATAATCCTGAGATTAGAAAAGACATACTAAATCGTCTCTATCCGCTATCTCTCTCTCTCATTAATTAACATCGTCATTATAATGCCAACCTAACGTTCTTCTCTTATTATTTCCACTTCAATATATCTTTGACCTTTGAAACGTATAGATAATTTAATTTTCTTCTTGTATACTGAGGTTAATTTTCTAGAATAATATTATATATTTATGTTTTTTTATTAATTAAATTTAATTAAATTGGTCCAATATAATAAAAATAAGTTACAACTAGTATTATTTTAAATTTTATTATTTAAATTGATTGGATTTATTTTATAAAAAAAGACTTGGATATATAATGTTATTTTTTATTATTTAAAAAAATAAAATAAAACTACATAAAAACTGTGTAATATCATTTTTGTTAAATTGAAACAAATAGAAAGAGTTATATTGCTAACACGTCCACATATATAAAATATTTTTTGGGTTTTATATGTAAATTTTTTACTTAATTATTTTTTATATGTTGAATTTTTTTTAATTAAAAAAAATTGAGTTTTAGACTTTTTTTTTTATCATACAAATTTTAATACTATATCATAATATCAATTTATTTAAAAATTTAAATCGATAAAAAAATATATATATCTAAAAAAATCGAAAGAACATTAAGTAAAGCAAAAAGATATTAATTAAATATGGTTTATGTTAGGTAACCAATAACTTTTTTGAATAACATGAACAACTACCAATCAAATTAAAATACACTATACTTTCAAATTACCTACCTAAATCTTAATATTAGAATAACCATCCGCTGAAATGAAGATCCGATATATCCATTATTCACATTGTTTAGTATTTTTATTGTCTACCTATACTTTTCCAAAACATAAAACAAGATTGCAACGTTAGTTGTTTATGTGTGACATACAGTTGCATTGGGTATGTATGTAGATTCGATCTTATCAGAAGGGGACACACCGGCCTTGTATTTTTTCCGAGTAGGTTCTTAGTAGTAGGAGGAATTAAGGGCTATACATGCATGATGATGATGATGATGATGAAGAAAAACACGCACTAATTTGGAACAAATGAAGGTGACCAGTGACCATCAAGTCCAAGAATATATAACTGATCATCAATAATTGTTAGCATGCACACGTGCGGCATAATGGTAGATAAAGCGTCATATCATGACACCATGCACCGTCACCCTCCAAGCTTCCTTTCTTTCTTATATCTTTGTCTACTTCTTTGATATCTAAAACTCTACCCTATTCGAACCTTCCCTTGCATATACAATTTGGTCCTTCATTTTTATTTGTTTGTTCCTAGCTCCGATTCTGTTTTATTTTTTTGATAGTATGCATAGCATTTATTTATGGGTGATTATATAATATATGTTGTCCTATACATACACTCCACGTTAGCTGATTCACAACCTAACAAACGCGTGGCTTGCATTGCTATCTAGCTGGAGATAGATTCAAACAAGACACGCTTTTGGAGGTTGGATATTATTGCATTTTAATTTATTTACTTTAGATCCATTTAGTACTATGTTTAAATTTTTCATTTCACTATTAAAAATGTCCGGCATGTATGTTTTTTCAATCATGCTATTTCTATATCAAAATTAGTTATTAGTATAAAATATATGTTGAATATAAAATAAGTTAAATATTTTTTTTATGTTTGCTTGTTATAGTTTGGTAGATCTAGTTATCTAGCTAGCAAGTTTATTAGTCTTGTATATTCCCATGATTGTCTTTCACTTAGATTCTAGCTAAGACTACTTTGGATATTTATTGAATTTGCTTACAAATCTTGCGGGTCTATCTATCAGATAATGGTAATGGATATACATATATAGTCGTCGTATCTACAAATTATAGTGGTCTTAATAGATTTGCATTTGTGTATATATATAATTAAAACGTGAAAACATGAAGGTGCGATCTATTATGTATGTTGAAATCTTTTTCTCTTTATTGCTTGCTTTGCATTTTATTATTCCCTTTCTTTATCTTCTCAACCTTGATAAGAATCTTTGAAAACTTCAAAAGGAGATTCGTAGGCATTATTATTACAGGACTTTTATTATCGGACTCACTCGTGTGAGATTTTGTGTATCAATGTCTATTCTTGATTCTAATCCAGTTGGTTACACCCATTGACTCACTAACACATTACTGATAATCTGATATACATGTGGAATAAAAAATGTGGAGAGTAATTAACTCCATAATAATAGTAAATCCCTCCAATATTTTATTTCATGGTAAATTGGTATTATCTTTCCCATTCGAGGAATGAAAATCAAGGGAATGTTTGATAATATGAAAATATAGACGCAGATGGCAGAACAGTAGTTAAAAACTTAAAATGATAAATCATAAAGCCAATGATGGGGTAAAGTAAAGTAATAAAATTTATTTTAACTGTATCTACGTCAATTTGTTTTTTAAAATGACTTTCCTACATATTTTCACTGATATAATCATCTGATATTTTGTTGTTAATTACAAAAATAAAATAAAGGAATCCATCACACATCTAGAGTTTTTTTTCCTTTTTTTTCCTTGTTCTTGTTTTTTGGACCTAAACCAAGAAATTTAGAAGTATTTCGGCCCAAGATATAACCATGACAATTGGCCAAAAATAGATATGGATCTTAAAGACATAACCCAATTGTGCGGATCATACAAAGGTGGACCTACGACACTTGTGAATTCCATCCCAACCCAAATCAAAGACAAAAATAATTGTCACAAAAATAAAAAACACAAAAATAACAAGAGATATGGTCTAGTAGTTAGTTTATTAGTTCACTTAAACAAGTGTCGGGTCCACCTTATATATACAACAACTCATTGTCAGTGACAAACCTTTAAATGAAGTTCAGTACCACGGCGGATTAGTCCTTAACATATCAAGTTAAGAGATACTGTGCGAAACAAAAAAAAAAAACTATTATAGTCCCTAAGATTTTTAAACTCCTATGATATTGGCATCAAATAAATTTAAAAAAATATTTTAAGTAATTTTTTTTGTATAATTACTAACTATAGTAGCACACACAATTTTAACTGAAGCCTATTTTATACAATATTATAACAATTGAATTTTAAAACTTTCTAAAAAAAGAATAAAATATTTGAATTTGTCAAGATATTTTTTTTTCAAGTGTTGTAAAGTATTAAAAATTTTACATTGGCATTTTGTAAATTATTCGCATTGATTATGTGGTTGACTAAAATATACAAATTTAACTTTATAAATAACTTGGTTCATTATATGCAAGTTTTAAAATGTTACCTTCATAAGTATTTGTATAAATATTCTCAATTGTTAATGAGAGAACAAACTTTATGTTAAATGAGTTTTTCTATCTCTTCAAATGATATTAGCACTTTCACGTCTTTCTTATTAATGAATGATCATAGAATAGAATATAATACCTATAAAGTAAATTAAATTAAATTAAATTAATATATTATATGGTCAAAAATAAATATAAATTTATTTATTCTATTTTTTTGAAAAATAATACTTTTTAAAAATTAATTTATAATTTATTTTAAAAATATATAAAATTTTGTGTATAAATAATCAAATTTAAGATAAATAGATTGAAAATTTTAAAAATTAAAATTTATTAATTGAAAAATAATTATATATAAGTAATTAAAAAAGACTATTTTAAAAATTATTGAGGTAATTATCAGGTATCCGAAAGATTCTAGCGTTGACAAAATGGTACCTGAATTTTGTTATTAACAAAATGATCCCTAAAAATTAAAAAACTTTAAAATTTGACAAGCGTGTCTCCGAGCTCACCGGAGCAAATCTCCGGCAAGTACAATGCTAACATGGCCACCGTACTTTGGTGACCTGGAAAATCACCCCCCAAATCTTAATCCCTCCCTCCCTCCCCAACACATACTCTCCTTCCATCTCTCTCCCCATCGCAGCCCTCCCCTTACCCAACGCAACCCCCTCCTTCTCCCTCCCCATCGTAGCCCCCCAACGCACACTCCCCCTTCCCTTTCTCTCCCCATCGCAGCTCTCCTTCCCTCTCCCTCCCATCACAGTCTCCTAATCCCAACGCACACTCCCTCCTTCCCTCTCCCTCCCCATCTCAGCCCTCTCCCCAATGCATACTCTCCCTCCCTCCCTCAACACCATAACTCGCAGCAACAACAACCTCAACATCAACAGCAACCTCTACCACTCGTAGCAACAACAATAACAACCTCAACGGCAAGAGCATCATCAAAGACCACCATTACCACCATCAGAGCCACAACAAGGCTTGGAACAGCCACATCCCCTCAACACCTCAATTGTGCCGCTCCTCTGCACATATAACTGCCTCTGAAATAAGAAAATCAGAAACGAAGCAACGTTTTCAATTAGACAGCGAGGTCTGTAGATCCTGGCAATGAAGAATGGAAAACCATCAGTGGAAGCGGCAGCGTTGGCCTGAGGCTGAGCGGCAACGGTGTCCTGCGACGTATGCAACGGGGAGGAAGGAAGAGAAGTGCGACAGAGAGGACTAAGGCACTAGGTTTTAGGTACTTGTGGAAGTTGTGGTGGTGTTGAGAGCAAGAGGAGGGAGTGTGCGTTAGAGAGAGGAGAGGGAGAGGGAAGGGGGAGGGCTGCAATGGGAGGGAGATGGAGGGGGAGTCTGCGTTGGGGAGGGAGGGATTAGAGTTTGGGGATGGTTTGCCAAGTCACTAAAATACGATGGCCATGTCAGCATTGTGCTGGCCGAAGATTTGCTCCGGCAAGTTTGGCGACACGCTTGCCAAATTTTAAAATCTTTTAGGGACCATTTTGTCAATAGCAAAAGTTAGATACCATTTTATCAGCGCAAGAATCTTTCGGGTACCAATTCGGTATTTACCTCAATTATTTAGGGACTATTTAAATTTTATTTTTAAAATTTATTGGGGACTATTTTACACTCTATCCTAGGAATTGATTTTTCCAAATTGCATACGTGAACACTTAGCGACGATGTGTACGAGTTAACGTTTCATGTCAGTAGTCATCACTAATAAAAGAGGATTATATTATCTAATAGAAATAAACGTTAAAAATTATTTTGTATATTTTAAAACTTGAGAATTGAAAGTGTTAGATTTAAAAAATATCGACTTATTTTAGTAACAAAAATGCTATTTGTACACCAATATCAGTTACTAATGTATTTGTGTATAAAATATGTGTAGTTTAATTTATTTTTAATATGTATTTATATTCTAACATTATTTTATATTGATGGCTAATTTTGACAACTAATTTTAATATACATTTAACATAATTTTTTGAGTAATTACTCAAATAATAATAAAAAAGAGAAAACTAAAGACCCAACAAGAAAACGAAAGAAAAGAGAAAACTGTATTTGGTGTGAGAAGCAGGTCAAATTAGGATTTAGAATGTATATTACGAATTTCTGACATGTAAGCTTAGAGCATCTTTAACGGTGAACAAATGAAGGACCCATTTACTGTTTGTCATGAAGACCAACTGTTGGAGCAAAATAAAGATGAGTCCCAACATATTTTTCAAAGCAAGCAAGACCCTGCTCAGAGAGACTTGATTTGTTTTTATTTTGATCAATAATATTCTAACATGTAGCAATTAAGTTAAAAAAAAAATAATATGGCATTAATATAATAACTAACGTTGCATAATATGTTAACCATACATATATTTAACTTTACGTATATAATTAAAAATACATAATATGTTAACCATACATATGTTTAATTATTCTGTTGGTCCATATAGTTTCGCAAAATTTTTAATTAGGTCTCTATACTTTTTTTTTCTTTTAATTGAGTCCTTGCACTAAATTTTTTTTTAATTGGGTCCCTATACTTTTTTTTTCTTTTATTTAGGTCTCTATACCAATTCTTTTTTTTAGTTGGGTCCCTATAAAATTAAGCCAATTACTACTAAGAAGGACTTAATTGAAAAAAAAATTAGTGAAGGGATCCAATTAAAAAGAAAAAAAATATATGGACCTAATTGAAAATTTTACAAAACTATAGGGACTAACAGAGTAATTAAACCTTATTTATAAATTAAATATGATTTAAGTATTTAATATAGTTATTTAAAAAGTTATATTAAATAATTAAATTATATTTAATTTATTAATAATTATAATAATTAATTATAATTCTATTTAATTAATAATTTATATTAATTATTTAAATCATAATTAATATAAGTAATTAAATTAATATTGAATATTAATTATATTATTATATTAAATTAGCCATTACAAAATTAGTCATTGGAAACTAGCCGTTACTATATTACCATTATCATTAACAAATTAATTATGTTTTTCTTTGTATTAAGTAATTTTACAAATTAGTGTAATCCTGAATGATATATTGTGTATTATTGTTATATATGAATTTATTTAATATTAATATCTTTTAATAGTGAATTATTTTTAAATTTATAAATTTAAATTATATTATTAAAAAAATTAATTATATTAATTTTAAATATTTTAATTAATTAATTAAGTAAGATCATAATAAAAATTAAAATTAATTTTTTTTAATAAAAAAAATGTTTTAAATTTTTATTTATTATTTATAACACAAAAATTGATATAAAATTATTTTTTATAACAGGGTTATAAACAGAAACTAAGATAAATTTCCTTCTGGAGAGGTCTTAGGAAGTCGGAACCGAGGCAGAGGGCAAGGTTGATTACCCCTGCCTTCTTAAAACTTTGGATGTACCTTGTTCTTATAACAACAGGGACAAAAAACTTGATCCACAAGATTCCACTACCTAACCCTTTTTTTGTTTCACTCTCAAGTCAGTCAATTCATTTTTACGACTCCACCACCTGTCCACCACTTGATTGCTGACACAAAAAAAAAACTATATTGGCTAGTTTAATTTATGTGTATTATTTGTCTTTTACATTATAAACTTTGAGTTCGTTTGGAAACTATTTATTATGAAAAAGAATTTTATTTTTTTTTAAAAATATTTTTATTTAAAATTTAATTTTATGATTTTAAATAATTATAATATATTAATAATTTAAAAATGTGAAAATAGATTAAGAAATTAAATTTTTTTAGTCTTATAATTTTAAGAAATTTAAATTTTTTTTAGTTCTAATTTTTAGCATTTCAAATAAGTTCGAAATAATCACTTAGATTATGTCTAATTTTAAAAGCAAACGTGGGCCGCTAAGGATGACCTTAATATGCCGTTTTGTGTTTGGTGGCGGTCAAGAATGTTGATCCATTCATTCAGAGGCAAAAGGCAAACGATCCAACGGTGACGATTGCAAAAGGTATATATATGAACATACCGTGAGCGAGAGCGACGTGCACTCTGTAGCACGTGGATGCATGCAGAGATCACGTGCACCAATAATTTCCAATTTTCGGGTCCGGGGTCGAAGCCAACCAACCTTGAAGTCCTGCCTGGCTGCTGCCATTACCATTCACCTTACCAAAGCATATCCCTCGACGACGAAGAAGAAGAAGTAGCCGTTGAATCGAGGATCAGGATGGTGAATTTGCTTAACGCGTTAATGGTGACTCGGATGTTGACTCGGGAGCACCCTCAGGCTGAGGCGGTGTCAGCTCTTGGCAGCGAGATTCCGTTTGGCGATGTGTGGTGGTTCGTGTACGCCGGCATCTCCTGCTTCCTTGTGCTCTTTGCAGGGATCATGTCCGGCCTCACCCTCGGTCTTATGTCTCTTGGTCTCGTCGACCTCGAGATCCTTCAGCGCAGTGGTTCTCCTTCCGAGAAGAAGCAAGCCGGTACTCTACTACTCCTCTTCTTCCTCTTCTCTCTCTCTTTCTCTTTTTTCTCTTTCTTTTTCTGTTAACTATAATTATTACTGTGTAGCGGTTATACTTCCCGTGGTTCAGAAACAGCACCAGCTTCTTGTCACTTTGCTTCTCTGCAATGCTGCTGCCATGGAGGTAATTGAATTCCCAATCTCCTATTCTACAACTCCTTCATTCAATTTCTGTTCTTCTGGCTAATTGTGTATATATGTATCTGATATTCGCAATTATATAAGTAGATTTTCGTACTGATTGCTAAACCCTGCCTAACTCTTAAACAGCTGTTGGCTTTGAAACTTGCAATCTGCAGGCTCTTCCCATATACCTTGATAAGATATTCAACCAGTTTGTTGCCATCATTCTCTCTGTCACTTTTGTTCTCTTCTTCGGGGAGGTTTGTCATTCCCTTCTCAATGTTATTTCAGAGTTTTTGTCCCTAATCAATGTTTTCAAGTTTTGAAATACTGCCTCTTTTGTTTGATGGTTTCAGGTTATTCCACAAGCAATTTGTAGTAGATATGGTCTTGCTGTAGGTGCCAACCTTGCATGGCTTGTGCGAATTTTGATGATAATCTGTTATCCAGTTGCCTATCCTGTTGGAAAGGTATGTTATTCTACAGAGCTTATTCCTTTCCGATATAATATAATTGACGAGAGAGCAGAGGATTGGAACACAATAGAATGAGACATCTGTGCAAAGATGTTATCTAGATTATGAACTAGATTATGATGTGTGTACAAATTCAGATCTTCTTGGAGTTGTTTTGTGGACAGTTAAATGCATCTTGGTTAGTTAAGAAGAATTCTCTAGTGTGTTAGCAACCATGCCTGCAAGGGTTTAATTTTCTGTACATCATTTGTTACAGGTTCTGGACTACCTGTTGGGGCACAATGAGGCTTTATTTAGGCGTGCTCAATTAAAAGCTCTTGTATCCATTCACAGCCAGGAGGTATATATTGTTATTGTTCATCAATCGACCCACCTGTCTTGTCTTTCTGTTTGATTAACAAATATTGGACTTGCTTGTTGTAAGGCTGGGAAAGGTGGTGAGCTTACACATGATGAGACTACAATTATCAGTGGAGCGCTTGATTTGACTGAAAAGGCAAGTGCTCTAATTCACCAACCATATTGACTTCAACCTCTATATTAGTGTTTTGTTACATGGCAATCCAATGCAGTTTTCAATTTGTCATATCAATGCAGCAGAATTTGAAGTTTCTTAACTATTTTTAGTTTTAGCACACGGTGATGGTGGAAAGTGGAAACATGCGAAGGCTACTACATGTACTGGTAAATTCTAACTAGGGTCTTGTGTTTTCTTCTTAATTTTGTCTTCGAACAGACTGCTGAGGAGGCTATGACTCCTATTGAATCAACATTTTCTTTGGATGTTAATTCCAAATTGGACTGGTTAGTTTTCTTATATTCATGGTCATTATTCTTTTATTAGTAGGGTGTAAATAGGTAACATAATTGTTTTTAAAATATGTCTAATGTTTTAAGATGAATTCTTGCTATTCTTTCTACTGAAGATATATTTTCCACCTTTGCTTGTATGTTGTGGCTAGAAATTCTTATGTTGCATTCAGGGTATAATTCTTAGTGTGTATACTTTTTTTTACCTTAAAAAAAGAAGTTTAACCTTGGCAACCTAAAATCAGGGAGGCAATGGGAAAAATTCTCGCTCGTGGGCACAGCCGAGTTCCTGTCTATTCTGGAAATCCAAAGAATATTATCGGTCTTCTGCTTGTAGGTTTTAACCTTGTCAGAATTTGACTTTTTTCCCAATTATGTTGCCTTTTTGGGTTCTTATTTACATTAGTTCTTTTTCTATAAGGTCAAAAGTCTCCTCACTGTACGGCCAGAAACAGAGACCCCTGTCAGTGCTGTGTCCATTCGGAGAATTCCACGGTGCGATTGTCTTTATTAATCTCTTATCTTGCTTTACAAATAATAGCATAATATCCTTTGTGTAACGGTTTATTTATATGGACAGGGTTCCATCAGATATGCCTCTCTATGATATTCTTAATGAGTTCCAAAAAGGAAGTAGTCATATGGCCGCTGTTGTTAGAGGCAAGTCGAAAGGGAAAGAAACTCCGCAGATAATTGAAGAGAAACAAGAAGAAAGCACTAGTATTGATGGGGATTCACAGTTGACTACTCCATTACTTCAGAACCATGACGATAAATCAGAAAGTGTAGTCGTTGATATTGACAAGTCTCCAAGGTCACCCAGTGTTAATAAACTAACTGGTTTGCAACGTAGTGATAGCAAAACAAATTCGTTTGAAAATATTGAAGAGGGTGAAGTGATTGGTATTATCACATTGGAAGACGTATTTGAAGAACTTCTGCAAGTAAATTTCTTTTCTGAAATATGCCCCTCCTCCCTTTCTCCAATGTTTTAATCTCCCCCGCTCTCTGAAGTCTAACCTCTCTGCTTATTATAATCGTTCTACCATGCAGGAAGAAATTGTTGATGAGACAGATGAATATGTTGATGTTCATAAGAGGTAAATAGAGAACAAACCTAAGTGGCAGAGATGGATGAAGCTACTGCAAATCTGAGCTCTGATGTTTGTTTAAATTATATTTTGCAGAATACGTGTGGCTGCAGCTGCAGCTGCTTCCTCAGTGGCACGAGCTCCATCAACCCGAAGGTTGACTAGCCAAAAGGGAGCAGTAAGTGATTAATTATTACCTATTATTACCGATTTTTTTTTAATTTTTTTGGTCATACTAGATAAATGAAGTCAAGTTTTAACTTTCTATAGGGTTTGGGTTTTGAATCCTCACTTAGGTAGCTTGAAGTATCTTATGTAATCTCCAGCATGAATGCTCGCTCATTATGTTTGTGTTTTGTGGTCTTGTTTCTTCAACATCCAGGGAGGCCAAAGTAAGCCCGGCCAAACTCCTAAGAAATCTTCAGAGGATCATGGATCCAATTCTACAAGGTAACAAGAAGGAACTTTATGTTAAACTATCCGGATAAGGAGCCGTTAGTATGGAGTGGTTGCTTTTTGTGTCGGCAATGACAAGGGTGGCAAACAGGCCGAAACCCGTTAGGCCGGCCCGTGTAACTCGTCAAAAAAGACGGGCCGGGCTAGAAATTTGAAACTGCCATAATTGGAAAGCCCGCCTAACCCGCACCGCCTAATTGGTGGGCTTTGGTGGGGCGGCTTTCTCGGCGGGCCCGTCTTTTGTTGGATTATATTCTATGTTTGATTTATTAGAGACTTGAAGATGTTTAATTATATGTTTTGGACAATGTTTTATTTTTTACAATGTTGGTTTTATTATTTTGTTTTAAAAAACTCGGTTGATGATTATGTTTATTACATATTTAGAATTATAAAGACTTTAATATTTGTGAATTTAGAAATTATAATTTTTTTATGTCTTTAAAAATTATAAATTTATTAAAATGGTCGTAAAATTGTATATATTGTTTAATATTTAATAGTTTATTAAAAATAAAATAAAATAAAATAAAGAATTGGCAGGTTTAGCTCGCCAACCCGCCGTTAACGCGAGATAGAGGAGGAATTCGGTATTGTTTCACTAGGCAGGATGGGACAGGCTAGCTTGTTTGCCATCCTCTGCAAGGTGATGTTTACGAGGAAAAGCTCTGGATAGTTTTTATTTATTTATTTGATTTTGTTATCTATATATTTTACAAGTTCCCTTCTAAAGAATGAATATTTATATATATGTATGCATGTATCAATATTTCTGTTTATTGATATTCTAATGAAAGCTAAGATTATTGGAATAATTCTTCCTACTTGTCTGCTACTAGAGCCAAAACGTCTGCTATCAGCTCTATCAAGGCAATTCTTAAAGCAGCCCTCATTTTAAATGTTAACGGAAAGTTATTGTAATATATCTCGAGTTAAGCCTCAAAGTTATTTCTGAAGTTAATAGTTATTTAATTTTGTTCTCAAAGTTACACTCTAGGACTCATAGTTGAGTCCTTCCGGCAGTTTTCATTCATCATTAGTCATCGGAAAGTTGAGGTAGATTGATTCCTGTCACACTGGACTGACGTGACAAACGAAACTTTTTGGTTTGCAATGTTGTCTCTTTCTGTTTTAAAATCTTAATCTCCAATTTTTGTTCACTGAACTCTCTGAGTATGTGTGGTTCAAGTATTACTTTGTTACAAGTATTACTTTGTTACAAAGATTTTATTCCCATTAAAATTAAATATACTCAAGGGGAAGGTGGGAATTGAAATGATAGTATTTTAATTCTCAAAAATCAAATTTACTTGGGAATAGCTTTTCAAACTTTGAACCAAATATGAGTATATGATAATCTTAAAATTCCTAGAAATTATTTATAATTACCTCAACCACATACATCCTCTTTTCTCATTCTCTTCTTATTCAACCTCATTCTCCAATCTCACTCTTCCAAATCCAATCATCAATCCAAAAATTCGTTTGAGGTTTAACTCGTTTGATCAGTGTTGTCGTAGTAAAACAAGTGGATGAAAAAAGTGAAAGCAAAAATTCCAAAAATGGCAATCGCGAACATAACGAGACGGAAGGTGAATCACATCCTCTGTAAGACCCTTGCTTCGTCGGAGCCACTCTTCCGCTACTCCTTCTTTAGGTGCGCCTTCGCTTCCTCCTCTGGATCCGAAGAAAACGACATCGTCGTCATCGGCGGCGGTCCTGGCGGTTACGTGGCCGCCATCAAGGCTGCACAACTGGGATTGAAGACCACGTTTATCGAGAAGCGTTGCACCTTTGGCGGCACGTGCATCAACGTAACAACGTTGGGTAGTTGTTGGCAAGAGAAGGGAGATTTATTATGAATGTCGGTTTTCCGTTTCCTTTGTCTTTTTGTGTTCACCTATTGAATCAACAATTCACAGCCTAGTTTTCTAACGTATGTATGTCTCTATGGTATGAATCCAATCAAGACTAGCATCTAGTGTTAATTGTGTTGATTGGCCATGATAAAAAAAAAGAGGGTATTGAGCACAATTGCTGCTTTGTTGTCTAAGTTGAGTTGTCGTTTTTCTGTAAGATTGTTAATTGAATAATAAAGATTAATTCTTACATTCGGCCCTTGTGTGATGATTCCATTTAGAAGAGTGAAAGTAGAGAATATGGTTGAAGAAAAAAAAAAAGAGAATGAGAAAGAGAATCTAATGAAAAAAAAAATTGGAGATTAGAATTTTAAAAGGGAAAATGAACCATATTTTTTTTTGTTTACTACGCTAGTTAGCTGTTGACGTGCCAATGTGGCAGGAATTAGTCTACCTACCTTAGCTTTTCTACGACTAGTGATGGAGGAAAACTGTCTGGACTACTATAGGTCCCGAAGTATAATTTTGACGACAAAATTGAGTAACTATTAACTCTAGAATCCACTTTAAATCTCGATACATCTTTAGTAACCACTTTAAAACTTAACTCATAGACAAATACGAATTTTAATTTGATCTAGAAGGTAATTAAATAATCCAAGAGACTGTTGTTGACTTTCGTATAGGGTGATAGCATCCGTATCTTAGAACATGCAAAAGGGTTTTTGATACGGAATTATCTTCGTACTTGTTCACAGGGAAAATTTGGCGTCGCTATATAGGGTGTAAAATATCATGTTGATTAACACTATCATTATTTCTATAAATTGTACGCTGTTGAAGAATTCCGTACTTGATCGTAAAGTATAAGAAATGTAGTTAGAAACTTAGAACAGAATCAAAGTAGGCAGAGAGATATGTATGATCCGGTCCTTGGTGGCTTGGTGCACTAGCACAGAGTGGGCTATTTAATGTGCAGTACAAATTTGTCTCTCATGGAGTGGAAAGACAGCATAACACGTTATGTGTTCCTTCAAGAGTTTTGCCAATGAGAAATAATTTTTGTACTATTATCTTTTTTTTTGGTTATATTTATTTTTATATCTAAAAATAAAAATGCATATCAAAATACATTAAAAAGAAATTAGTACAAATAACATAATTTCTGTGGCGCACTTGAACCTTGGCCCCATATGATAGAGTGAAGTTCATTCTGACTTCTAAGTTGGTATAAAAAACTGCTTAAAGAGGGAGCAGTACGATTTTTGTAAACATAACTGAAGAGAAGGGGATTGTTTTCTACAAATGGGTCTAACAAGAAAGGATCGGATTCAAGAGAAAACAAAAACGATGGTTCTAAAGCAATATAAACATATACGAAAAATTAAAGAAGAGAGAAAGAAAGCTGCAAGTGCTGTACATGCATGTTTGTTCATAATAAATTAACAGCTTATTAGACACTTGATGAGCAAACACAAGTTGGTAATTGATGAAGCCTATCAACTGCTATAAGTAGCATCATCACACAAAAAAAAAAAAAGTAGAAACTCAAGTGCAATTAGTTTCATGTGAAGTTGATAGATGAGAGTCGTTAAATGATTTTAAATGTTTGACTAAATTGTCATGTAACGGCTCTTATATATCAACTTCACATAAAGTTAACTATACCCGAGTTCCACCCAAAATAAACATACTATAATGCTATAATGTTTATGGTGCCCTTCAGTCATCCCAGCGTAGAAGGAAGACAGTGCACCTCCATATGATATAAAACCTAGTTTTCTGCTCTCTCAACCGTCTCATTAACTCATGATGAGTAGGCTTCCCAATTCTCATTGACAAACATTGTCGCCTTGCCATCACGTAAAAGCAAACAATAAGAAAGTTGATAGAATGAAGCAGCAGAGAACTTGGTTGCTCTCTATATATACAAGTTATAAGATTGTAACGAATGGCTTAAAAACTATTGGTGGCCCCTTATAATGGAACCAAGTAGTGTGTGTCACAATAATAATGTCCCCCTTGTGCCAAATCATCAAGAAAACGACCTGCCATTAATTAAGAGTGCTTAACCTTGTCGTTATTAGTCCTCTCTATATTATCTATGCATAGCATATTCGCAAAACAAGCGCATTTGTTCCCTCATTTTCAGGTTTGCCTCCATCTATTCGCTCTTATCATTACATTATTTTATCATAAAAACATCACAATAATCCCATGTAATGTATACAAGCTAAGCAATGTTACATTATTTTAATTTGTTGAATATCCAGCACAATGTTGTGATTATCACCTTTATACTAGATCATCTTACATATTATGTTAGTTAAACAGGCTGCGAGAAAAGGACAAACAAGGCATTTCAATTTATTCAAAGACACGTACGTTGAGACAATACAACAAACAACAGACATGCATGCACAAAAATAAAAGTTGTATGTCCACATACAGGGAGGAAGAGATCGAGGATAGATTTTAGATTAGATCATTGTATTATAATATTCAGCACCAACTTTGATACACAATTTCATCATTGATGATAACATATATAGATGATGATACCTTGAATAAAAATGGTAAAAAATAAAATACTACAAAATGAGTAGTGCTTGCTTAAATTAGTATTATATTATGGGTAGGGTAATTAAGAGTACTTATGGCCATTAATAAGCATAGAGATACAGACCCTCATGATATAAAACTTGCCCCTTTGTTGCCTTACCATTCTCTTCCACTTGGAAAATCTGCTACCTATGCTTCCCATTATGAGTGTCTCTAACTCAAATTGCACCTAAACATGTTGCTCCTCCAATTCAGGCAAATTTATTCAAGTGAGGACCTGGCATGAGGCCCCAATAATGTGCAACCTTATTGGACCACGTGTAGAGTTGCATGACCTCCAATCTCTAAGGCTCCACTTGTACTTGAATTTCAAATCAATGTCACGTGACAAATTCAACTCACAAGTTCTAAGTCCAATCATGCCGGCCATTAGTGATTGTCGTTTCTCTCTTGAAAGCGATTAGCAAGTACAAAAACACCACCCTTATCTCTAATAGTGTGGCTAAAGCTCACATCATTATCCTATCAAAAATGAGGGTCAAGCATGAGACACAAGCGATGAGGGTTTATTATTGGTTTTCCACTTAACCCTTTGGGATGAACCCAACAAAATAAACCAGAACTTTAGCATCACCCCCTTCTCTTTCGGCCTACTTTGGATCAGATTGATTTGCTCTACTTCTTCAAAGTTTCAAATCAAATGGGTGTAGCATGTGACTTGCAAGTTACAATCTTGTCAAATAATAATATCGCAACACTATACTAATACTGTTTGGAAAACAAGACTATGGCAAATTGGCAATAATAATGAACGCTCCCACATCTTATCTTTAAGCAGATAAAGTATCATCAAAGATAAGATCTTTAGAATGCATATATAGAGATCAGAGAACAACACTAAACTTTTTATTACAGTCACTTATTATAGAGGCCTAGCTTGGTAGGTATTATTAGAGTGACATTAATGCAAAGCAATGCAAGCTGTAAGATCCAAATGGAGACATATTATCTCAGATATGTTGGAGTTTAGTTCTAAGTGCATTGAAATGAGAGTAAATTAGTTCGTTCCAGGCTGGTAGGAATTTCTGTACGGTGGACACTCCAGTAACGTAAAGATAGTATTATAAATCCGCGATAAATTATTCGGTTAAATATATTAAATTATTTAACAATGTGTAATATTATTTTCATGTAAAAATGTGGTTTAAGAGAGTATTTACCTTTCCATATATCTTCAATAACATGCAATGATGGAAAAAGAGTTAGTTGATATGTTATGATGTGACTAACTCAGACCACTCAGGCCCCTCTAGCAACATTCCTTTTTATCAGTGTCTAAGAATATTTGTCTAATTTAATTATTTAAAAATATTAAAAATTAATATTTAATTTAAAAGTATAAAAATAAATAATTATTAAATATTTAAAATTTATCATAAAAAATAAGTTAGATAAAAATTAAATACTAAATTATAGGTATCATAGAATTTATTTTTACAAAAATATCATATAATTCTATTTATCTCTTTATTAAGAAATACCGTGTGAAAGTACAAAAATAAAAGAAAATTTCATTTTTTAGAAGAAAATAGTGCCAAGTAAATGTTTTTAAATAAAAATATAAATATATTACAAGATATAAATTTATTGGGGAAAAAATCAAAGTAGTTTGTATTAAACAAAATTTGTTACAATTTTTATCTATCCAAAGTTTAGAGATAGGAAAATTAAAGAAACATTATTTACCAGAAAGAGTGTTACATGATTTAAGTTACACACAGGCCACTCATTCATTAATGTATAGTAATAGTAATAGATTCATACTCTATATCTCAATTTGCTAATTCAATATTATTCATGTATTATGTCGATATACTAGATGGATGGATGGAACATAATTATTATTATTATTATGAGTTGAAGCAAAGGTAGAAGAAAACAAGTGAGAAGGTAAGTGAATATGGAACATGTAGAAGATGACAAGTCACAAGTCAATAATTTAGACAAATAAAATAGGAGGATAGAGCCATGTTGTGTAGGTTAACTTTAGGGACAGAACAACAACATAACTCTAAAGATAAAGCACCAGTTTCAGGGCTGCTCATCAAGGAATGAACATTATTGCTAAAAGAAAAAGTAGAAAAACCGTGTCTTGAACTCTTGATTATGATATTGATTGTTTGCAATTGGCATTGTAGCTCCTCAAGATCATGTGGTTAAGCAACTCCATTTTAAGATTTTCTTGTCTTTCCTTTTCCTCTCAATCTAACTGATCATTATTTATGGATTATATTGGAAACAAATACGTGTGGACTTGCTTGTCACCACTCACCACAATTGATCATAATAGTATGGAATTGATCATAATACATTATTCCACTAATTCTCGTATTATATTTAGTATTTTCATTGGCTAATTGAATATCCAGTATAATTAAGTAATGTTTTTATTTTGGGATTGATCACTGGCTCTAACTTATTAATACTATCCGTTAGATATTAACTAGGACTTAGCTAATAAAATTATAAAAACATTACTTTATATATATATGTTTTATCACAAAAACATTTTTAGTTAGTAACGAAACTTAGCTAATATGTTTTTTGTTACTAACTAAAAATGTTTTTGTGATAAAACATACAAAATTTGAGTTTTTATATATTATTTATTAAAGTAAGAAATTTAAAAGTTTATATTAATAATAATCTTAACAGTTAAATGTTGGAATAAATTGTTTTATAATCACCAAAAATTATATATTATAGTGCGGAAACGTATCTTTACTCATAGAAATTAGAAATTAGAAATTAATGGAAGAGTTGTCTCAGTCTTCTTCAACCAAAACCTTCTGTATCTCTAATAGGGCGGTTGAATTACAATTCATCTGATGAAAAAAAGAGTTGCTGAGGTAGTTTTGGTATATTGGGATTAAAACCCTGAAGTTACTATTAATTTGAGTATGACACCTATTAAACTCTAAAGCTCAAATAAAAATAGTATCTAAAGATCATAAAGATAATATCTGGTTTTATTCTCGTTTAATTCTAAATAAAAAGTAATTGTGACTTATTCAATTTAGCATTTATAATATATAATAAATGAGATCACCGTTATATAAGTCATTTAATTTGAAATAGCATCATTTGTGATTATAATTAATATATGTATTGCCCACAAACAAATTAAGGAATTAAATAATTTCCTAACAATCTTCCACTTGGGCTATACATATATTCTTTCTTGAGATAATCACATCTTATAAACTTTATGCGCGCATCTGAATGCTATTTCCTTTATTACTTTAACAATCTTGTCCATCTCATATATTAGATATGGAATTACCGCAATTTTCATATTAATGTCGTGACTGAACCACGATAATCACCATCCTAATATATTTAACAACATAGATCAAATTTGGATGAGTAATATGGAAATTATATGCCACATGATCTCATGCATGTCTGTTTTCAGTTGGTCAAACTTTAAAACTTTATTGAGATCAAACACAAAACAAATATTACAAAATGAACATTTCACATAACATGAAATAAACCATCAGCTTAATTAATTCTGCAGAAAGATAATTCAATATCTGTCATAGGACATATAATATAAAACAAACTCCCACTAAACCAAGGCGTCACATGTATTGACACCCATCCAAGTAGTGTACTCATGAAAGACTTTAGGGATCAATCCCTTGGTTATTTAATGGGTCTGCTAACATATACTTTGTTCCTATATGTTCTATGAAAATCTAATTTTCTTGAATTTTCTCCTTGACAACTAAGAACTTGATGTCTATATGCTTCGATTTCGTCGAGCTCTTATTGTTGTTGGAGTATAGTATTGCTGACTTATTGTCACAAAATATTTTCAATGGCCTTTTAATGGCATCTATTATATGAAACTTAGTGACAAAGTTTCGCAACCATATGCCATGTTTAGATGCCTCAAAGCAAGCAACATACTCAGCTTCCATTGTTGAAGAAACTACAAGAGTCTGTTTGTTAGACTTCCATGTAATAGCTCCTCTAGCCAACATGAAGACACAACCTACTATCTTGGCATCCCGCAAAATTGGAATCAGAATACCCAATGATTTTCAAATTTTCTGATCTACGATAAGTAAGCATGTAATCCTTTGTTCTCTTCGGATAATTCATTACGCGTTTAACAGCTATCAAATGATCCATACCCGGATTGCTCAAATATCTACCCAACACTCCCACTATGAATGATATATCGGGACGTGTGTAGACTTGAGCATACATTAAGTTTCCTAGTGCTAATGTATAAGGTTTATCATGCATTACTATCCTTTCAAAATCATTTTTTTGGGACATTACTTGAGACTGAACTTGTCTCCTTTAACTACGAGTGTGTCCATTGGTCTACAACTTTTCATGCCATATCTACTTAAAATCTTTTCTGTATAGTTCTTTTGTAATAATCCAAGAATACTTTGAGAGCAATCTGTTAGTATCTCGATTCTTAATACGAAAGAGGCATCACCAAGATCTTTCATTTTGAATTTGTTCGATAGAAATTTCTTAGTTTCATGCCAAGCCTATATCGTTACTGACAAGTAGAATGTCATCAACATATAAGACCAAAAATATGTAATTACTCCTATTGAACTTGCGGTACACACATTCATCTATGATATTTACCTCAAAACCATATGAGGTAATGACTTGATTAAACTTGTGATACCATTGACAGAAAGCTTGTTTGAGATCATAGATGGATTTCTTTAACTTACAAACCATAGATTTTGAATTGCCTGAGACAAAATTTTCTGGTTGTACCATATACATCATTTTATGAATGTCACTATTGAGAAACGCTATCTTTACATCCATTTGATGTAACTCCAAATCAAAATGAGCTACTAATGCCATTATGATTCTAAAAGAGTCTTTCGATGATACTAGAGAGAATTTTTTTATAGTCTATGCCTTTCTTTTAAGTAAAGCCTTTAGCGACTAGACGAGCTTTATATCTCTCGACATTACCCTTAGAATCCCTTTTAGTTTTAAATATCCATTTACAACTAATTAGTTTCACACCTTCAGGTAATTCTACAAAGTCCCAAACGACATTGTCTTTTATAGACTTCATCTCTTTTTTCAAGGCATCAATCCACTTTTCAGAGTTAGAACTTTGCATGGCTTGAAGAAAATTGATTGGGTCATTTTCTGTCAAACCAATGCCATCCTCATTTTCTTAGAGATAGACTACATATTCATCTAAAATTGCACTTTTCCTTTCTTTGTTGGATCTCTTTAATGACACTTTTTGAGGTTGTTCAGCTTGCTGTATGGGTTGAAATTGAGGAAAATTCTCATTATTCGCCTGTACTGTAGCAGTATCTTGAGCAACAACAATATTCTTATTGTTCTCTTGTATTGTAACTGGATCTATAATAGGATTCTCATTGTACTTTTGTACTATAACTACATCTTGAACAATAATGGGTATAAAGACCTAATCATTATCAGTTATAGAATCTTCATCAAAAACAACATTCCTAATATTTTCTTCCTCCCAAACTCAACATCCTCAAGAAATCTCATATTCTGTTTCAAAAATAGACCTTGATGCAAGATTGTAAAACTTATACCCCTGTGAACACTCAACGTAATAAAAAAAGTAGCAACTAATTGTTCTTGAGTCCAATTTTTTTTCATGCGGCCTATAAGATCGCGCCTTAGCTGAACATCCCCAAATGTGCAAATGCTTTATACTGGGCCTTTTCCCAGTCCAAATTTCATAAGGAGTTTTTTTAACTGCTTTGCTTGGCACCCTATTAAGGATGTACACTACGATCTTTAAGGCTTCTTCCCATAGTGATTCAGGCAAGGAAGAATGACTAATCATACTTCTCACCATGTCCATAAGAGTTCGGTTCCTTCGCTCTGCAACACCATTCTTGCTAGGTTTGCCTGGCATGGTGTATTGCGGAACAATACCGCACTCCTCAGGAAAAGAGCAAAAGGCCCGGGACGTTGCTCACCTGAACCATCATATCTTCCGTAGTATATATTCACTACCACGATCAGATTTGACAGCTTTAATTTTTTTCCCAAGTTGAAGTTCAACTTCACCTTTGAAAGACTTGAAAATATCCAAGACTTGGGACTTTTCATGAATTAAATATAGATATCCAGGATGAGAGTAATCATCTATGAACATAATAAAATATCATTGTCCATTACAAGAGACAGTAGGAAATGGGCCACATATATCGGTATGTATCAGTTCTAAGACATCTTTAGCTCTCTCGGCACCTAATTTCCTTTTTTTTTGTCTTTTTTCCTTTATGCACTCAATGCAGACTTCAAAGTCTGCCAAATTTAGAGGTCCAAGAATTCCATCCAACACGAGCCTCTGAATTTTCTGTTTAGAGATATGACCTAGGCGTTTGTGCCATAATGATGCCCAATTCTCATTTAGTTTTCGTTTTATACCTGTTTGCAGTATTTCATTATTGTAGGAATTCAAATAAAGCCTACATAGATTATCCATCAAACGACCAGAGCAACTATTATTCAAATTATAAAAGAGTCTGATTTTATTATTTTCGAACGAACAAAAATAACTCGATTTGTCCAAATGAGAAATTGAAACTAAATTCTGCCTAAACGACAATACATAAAATGTCTCAAACAAATCCAAGTAAAATTCACTTGTGGATCATAATCTAAAGGTTCCTATAACTTCAACTGCAACTATATTGCCGTCTGCCACATAAATGGATTTTTCAGCATCACTTGGCGGTCGGCTCCATAGGCAACCCTACATAGTAACACTTACATGAGTAGTAGCAGCAGAATCTACCCACCAAATATCAACAGGTGCATAACTTAAACTAGCCTCAGAACAAACGAAAGTAATAATCATATCCTTCTTTACACGCCAAGTGGCATATTTGGTACAATCATTCTTCATGTGTCCTACCTTCTTACAGAAGAAATAGGTTAAAGCTTAATACTGTTTCTTAGCCTTTTTCTGCTGAGAAGGCGCATTCATAGTAGTATTACGCTTTTTTTATACTGAGAAGATGAAACTATATGAGCACTTTCAGTCTTATCTTGCTGTAGCCTCTCTTCTTCTTGTACACAGTGAGATATAAGCTCATTTAGGGAGATAAAAATGAAATACACGAGTAAATCTTCAGACAACTCTAACTTTAGTGCTTTCAATTTAGAAACAAGATAAGATATTTCCATAATGTACCCCCTTATGTTCTCTTTACCTTTATACCTCATGGAGACAAGTTTGTTCAAAAGGTTACTTGCCTCCCCCTTTTCATTCTTGGCAAAGAATTTTTAACATCTTTCAGAAACTGTTTGGCATCTTTATCCTTAGTAATTGAGCCCCGAAACGCCTCAGGAATTGAGCGTTCATGATCATAATTCTCATTCAATTGGATCTCTCCCACTTCTCTATTTTAATCTCATTGAGATTTTTTGGAGGAAGTGGGTTTTTCCTCTCGAAGAGTTATATCCAGATCCATACAATCGAAGACAATCTCTACGGTATCCTTCCAAACCTTAAATTTTGAACCATTCTTCATAGAAATACTGCTAATTTGTGCAGAAATATTGGTAGTTAAAGCCATAGTTTTTGGATTAGAACAAAAATATACAGTAAATATTAGTTAAATAATGAAAAAATTCATATTGAGATATCTAGAACAACATTAATTTTCAATCTTTACATAGAAAAATTAACTGTAAGTGATATTCTCATTGCAGTAATCAAATATTGTCAAAAATTCCTGTCACATATTAAGCCTTTCTTTGGACGGACAGAATGCGCACATGGAAACTTAAACTTTGCAACCTATTTATTACCGCAAATATTTTCTATTAATTGGTCAAACAATAACCTTCCTTTGGAATGATTATTGACCGCATAATTAATAGAAAATAAACAAATTGTGTAATGCTTATTATTTGGACAAACAATAAATATTTTTTGGACTAATTATTGTTCGCATAAATAATGAACATTATGTTCTATTACTCAAATATTATTAATGTATACAGATAATTCGACGAAATATAAATATTTTTTTGGGTAGATTAATATTTACTTAAGTGACATACACAATAATCTTTATAACCCAAAAGGATAATCAATTAATTTTATACCAAATTAATGACACATAATTAAATCTGAGACAGTCATGATTTAATGATATTCTATTAATATTTTACAATAAAACATCAATTTTATGAGTATGATTTCATATATATATAAAAAAAATAGAACATACTTATATTTATATTATACGGCCGACAATATATATATATATATCCAAAAGGCATACATGAGAGGTTACGTTTCATATATATAATATAGGAAGCATTTCAGGTGCTCCACCGTCCTTTAATGAAAGTTTGATACTCTAAATATAAACAAATGGCAAGTTTGGTATTTATCCTGCAGTATGAGTGTAAATGACTATTGTATCTCCAAACTCAAAAAGGAGAAATAGTAAGCGGCAGCTGCTATAGGACAAAGATCCAGAATACTGTTTGTGTTTGAATGTTTAGTTTTGCAGGAGAAAGAAATTTCAAATCAGCGTATCGCATCATGACATTTTTTTTTAAAAAGGAAAAAATTCTATTTCAACATCAAATGTAAATGCTACGATTAGAAAAAGAAAAATAATTTCTTTTTTTTAGTTTTTCTTTAAAAAATTAATATTTGTGAATTTTAATTAAATTAAAATAAAAAAAGTTAGAAATTTTATTTTTTATCTGACTTATTGAATATTAAATTTAAGTATTCATATATATATAATTATATTTTTTTATAAAAATTGAATATGATCATTTTTTTAATAATGTCATTTAAAAAAATACAAATATACAATATAAAAAAATTATGCATGAAATGACATTATCATAAATAGAAGAACCATTAGTTATTTTTTTATGCATTATTTAGATAAAAATATTATTATATATACTAAAAATTAGCTATTAAATTATTCATTATATATTTTTTCACTAAATAATTAGTTACGAGAGAAAATAACCAAAGAAGAAAAAAAGACTCTATTATTAAGTATGATGACTAAGTAAATAGAAAAGAAGTTTTAAAAGAACTCTACCAACAAAAATTTATTGCTTACTTGTAAAAAAAATACAAACAACAACAACAAAGCCTTGTCCCACTAAGTGGGGTCGGTTACATGAATCAAACGACGTCATTGTGCTCTGTCATGTATCATGTCTACAGAGAGACCGTTTACATGTAGATCTCGTTTGACCACCTCATGGATGGTCTTCTTAGGTCTTCCTCTACCTTTCGCCCTTTGTCCATCTTCCATCTCATCCACCCTCCTGACTGGATGTTCTATCGGTCTTCTTCTCACATGTCCAAACCACCTGAGACGTGATTCAACCATCTTTTTCACAATGGGTGCTACTCCAACTCTCTCCCTTATATCTTCATTCCTTATTTTATCCAATCGCGTATGACCACTCATCCATCTCAACATCTTCATCTTTGCCACACTCAGCTTATGTTCGTGCTTCTCTTTAGCCGCCCAACATTCTGTACCATACAGCATAGCCGGTCTTATAGCGGTGCGATAGAATTTACCTTTAAGTTTTAAAGGCACTTTTTTGTCGCATATAAAACCAGATGCACTCCGCCATTTTGACCAACCTGCTTGGATCCTATGATTTACATCCTGTTCAATCTTTCCATTATCCTGTATGATGCACCCAAGATACTTAAAACTTTTAACTTTTCGTAGGATGTTTTCTCCAATCTTCACCTCTATATTAGGATTTTTCCTTCTCAAACTGAACTTACATTCCATATATTTCGTCTTGCTACGGCTTATGCGCAGACCATACACTTCTAGAGCTTCTCTCCATAACTCCAATTTCTTATTTATATCTTCCCTTGACTCTCCCATAAGGACGATATCATCGGCAAAAAGCATGCACCATGGCACAGGCTCTTGGATGTGCTCTGTGAGTACTTCCAAAACTAATGTTAAAAGGTATGGACTTAAGGATGATCCCTGGTGTAATCCTATACCAATAGGGAATTCCTCTGTCACACCACCTTGAGTCTTCACACTAGTTGTGGCCCCATCATACATGTCTTTAATTACCCGAATATATGCGATCCTTACTCTCCTCTTTTCTAAAACCTTCCATAAGACCTCCCTTGGTACCCTATCATACGCTTTTTCCAAATCAATAAACACCATATGTAGATCCCTTTTATTACTACGATACCTCTCCATCATCCTTCTTAATAGGTATATCGCTTCAGTGGTAGATCTGCCTGGCATAAATCCAAATTGGTTCTCTGTTACTTGTGTCTCTTTTCTCAACCTCCGTTCTATCACCCTTTCCAATAACTTCATAGTATGACTCATAAGCTTAATCCCTCTATAGTTTCCACAACTTTGTATATCCCCCTTATTCTTGTAGATAGGTACCAAGGTGCTCTTTCTTCACTCATCAGGCATCTTCTTTGACCTTAAAATCTCATTAAAAAGCATGGTTAACCAGTTGATACCTTTTTCTCCAAGACCCTTCCAAACCTCAATCGGAATATTATCAGGTCCTACTGCCCTGCCATTTTTCATCTGCTTTAGAGTCTCTTTTACCTCGAAGTCTCGAATCCTTCGATAGTAGTCAAAGTTTTGATCTTCTTTCCTTGTGCATAATCGACCAAGGCTCGGAAGAGTCTTCTGTCCCTCATTAAATAACTCGTAGAAGTAGCTCTTCCACCTTTCATTAATCTTCTCCTCTTGAGCCAATACCTCTCCATCCTTATCCTTTATGCACTTAACCTGATCCAAATCTCTCGTTCTTCTTTCCTGGCTCTTTGCAATTCTATATATACCTTTTTCTCCTTTTTTCGTGTCCAAAGACTAGTAGAGACTCTCATATGCTCTTGTTCTTGCTTCACTTACAACCACTTTTGTCTCTTTCTTAGCCGCCTTATATTTTTTCCAATTATAGCCGAACCCCCATGACTTGTAAAAAAAAATAAATTAAAAAAATCCAACTTCTATGTTAATATTAATATTTTTATAAAAATAGCAAGATTAACATAGAAGTGCCGAAATAATTTTATATATGAAATATCAACTAGTGTAATTTAAATATTATATTTTTTTCCTTTAAATGTTAAGATCGATGAATATGGTTAAAATAGTTATAAAATTCTATAAGTTTTTGTGTGCTAAAATATTAAAATTAAGAATAATACTTCAATGAAATTATCATAAAAAATTTTCTATTAGAAAAATAGAACACTGTCTCTAATAAAATATTTTTTGTTTTTAAAATTTTAAATTTAATTCCTCAATAATATTATTGTTTAAAAAAATGAGGACTAATTTATTCTTTATTTTACAACAAATTATTTTTTAAAATAAAAATCTTAATTTTTAAATTTGTATTATAAACAGGTGATTTATATTTATCCATATTACTTATTAATTTCATTATACAAACTAGAGAATTAAGAAAAAAATGAATATTTAAAAAACACAAACTACAAAAATTATGAAACAAAGGAAATTACTCTTATTTTTGTATGTTATGTAAGTAAAATCATAGTGAAAGATATTCTAATCATAAATTTTAATAAAAAAATATTTCTATCTGTATTAAATAAAATAAAAAGTAAAAACTAATACAAATTGAAATCAATTTTTTTATTTTAAATTAAATTTATTTTTAAAATTGTGTTTTTTTATAAATCTATAACTTTAAACTACACATTTTAATTTTAAAATAATTTATCTAATATATAATTTTTAAGGTGGTGCAGGAGTTTAAATTTAAGAGTTTGGAATAACAAATAATTATAATAAAACAAAGTAACAATACTAATCAAATTTATGTAATTACGATTTTGAAAATACCTAAAGTATAACATTAGTTAAATTACTATTTAATTTGTAAAATAAATATAGTATAATAAATATTTAGATATTATTATATGTTAGTTCAAACTCTAAAAATTCTAACTTTAAATTCATATGTCATATGTAGGACTATATGTTAGGTGCATTTATTCAAAATAAAAAATTTCGGTAATGATTCTATGGATGATGATAAATTAAATGATGATTTATAATAAAACTTAAGAAATCATTATGGATATTTGTTTTAAATTAATAAATTTATAAAAATATAATTTTTATTGAATTTGAAGTAAAACACAAAATTTAAATTTTATTCTATTATATTTTTATATTTTATTTGAATTTAAATATAGGTATATATTTTTTTATTGATATTTATATTTTAAAGATTATAAAAAATAAAATAAATGGTTAATTTAAAATAATATTTTAATATAATTAAAATCTCTTTTATGCGATTTTGCATGCATAGCCTGTGAAATAGGGATGGTTTTTTTTTTATTTTTCAATTTTGCAGAAAATACTTATAAAATATTATTTTCTTTTTAAATTTATCAATATATCTAAGCAAAATAAGATTATTTGTGAAATAAAGCTATCTACAAAATTAACAAATAATATACATAATAGTAAGTTTGTTCTTTTTAACATAAATAAAAAAATATTTTTTTCTTTAAATAAAAACTCCTAATATCTCTGATATTCTAAAAAAAATTAAAAACCAATTTTTTGTTTTTGTTAAAAACTACTTTGTCCAAAAAAAATTATTAAAAAATAAAAACCAATTAAAGTATTACTAAAAAATAAATGAACAAATTAAAGTCTTGAAATTAATGTTTTCTAATATAAGCCAATGTTGATCTTATTGTATTATGCAAATTTTAAATATTTTATACATATTCTTTCAAAACACTCATTAATTATTATTATTATTATTATTATTATTATTATTATTATTATTATTATTTTCTCTTTTCATATATATATGTTTAGCCCAAAAATAAAAAAATATTTTAACCTACAAATATCAAGTTTTTTACCATTAAGTTTTAATTTAGTCATTTCATATATACCTATGCACCTACGGGTCAGACTACAATAGTAGAATTGGGCTCTCTAAATCTACAAAATGGTAATTTTGAATGTTGCAAAAAAGATACTCTCTCAACAAGTCTGTCTCTTCCTCCAGCCTTCTCTTTTAAAGTCCATCTCAAATTATATTCCCTATCTCCACCTTCTATATTTTTGTGAGGGAGGGAGAAAGAAAAGGAAGGCTAAGAGTTATTATAGGAAAGTTTTATTTCTATCCGTTGAAATTATAGCATATAACCACTATATAAACGTTTGTAGAATTTCAATTCAATAATCTTCTATATAAACGTTTGGAGCATCCTAATGCTACTCGAGATGACGCAGAGGATGAACTTGATCATGAGAAAATTCCGCGAGAAAATGCACATGCATTACAACAGTAGCAGTAGGATTCTTTGGCATCTACTAGGCCAAAGAGGAATTATAAATTTGTTCAGAAGTTCGGGTCAGACAAGCTTTTGAGACATTATGGGTAGCTAAACTTGGTAGATTATGCACTCTCAGTGGAGGATGATGAGCTGGTCACCTTCAAACATGCTATCAAAGACAAAGATAGAGAGAGTTGGTTGGTCGCTATGGAGGAAGAGATGCAATCTCTTCATAAGAACAAGACATGGGATGTGGTCCCATTGCCCGTGAAAAAGACTGCAATTGGTTGTAAGTGAGTGTATAAAAGAAAAGAAGATCCTACTAAGTCAGATAGTACAAGATTCAAAGCTAGGTTAGTGGCAAAGGGATTTGCACAGAAAGAAGGTGTTGATTACAATGAGATATTTTCTCCAGTGGTGAAACATACTTCCATACGGGTGCTTTTAAGTCTTGTCGCTCATGGTGATCTTGAGTTGGAACAACTAGACGTGAAGACTGCATTCTTGCACGGTGACTTAGAGGAAGAAATCTACATGTATTAACCTGAGGGTTTCAAGGTTGAGGGTAAAGAAAGTCAGGTATGTCGCTTGAGGAAATCGATATATGGATTGAAACAATCTCCTCGGCAATGGTATAAGCGATTTGACTCCTTTATGTTAAAACAAGGTTTTTCCAGAAGTAATTATGATTGTTGTGTATACATTCGTAAGCTTCCTGGAGGTGATTATATCTATCTTCTATTGTATGTGGATGACATGCTTATTGCCTCTAAGAGCAACGTAGAGATAGATATGTTAAAGGTTCAACTTGGTAAAGAATTTGAAACAAAAGACTTGGGTGCTGCACGAAAAATATTAGGCATGGAAATTAAAAAGGAGAGATCAAGGCAAAAATTGTTCTTGAGCCAAAGAGGATACATTGAGCGCGTCATTGAAAGGTTTGAAATGAAAAATGCTAAATCGGTGGTAACGTCGTTGGCTCCACATTTTAGGCTCTCTAGTAAACAATCTCCCACAACAGCAGAGGATAAGGCTTACATGGAAAATGTACCTTATGCTAGTGCAGTCGGTAGCCTAATGTATGCTATGGTGTGTACACACCCAGATATTTCACAGGCAGTCAGTGTTGTTAGCAGGTTCATGGCAAACCCGGGTAAGACACACTGGGAAGCAGTCAAGTAGATATTAAGATACTTGAAGGGCACCATTGATACAGGTTTATGCTTTAGTGGAAAATCATGTCAAATCAGCGGCTTTGTTGATTCTGATTATGCTGGTGATCTAGATAGAAGACGTTCTACGACTGGTTATGTATATAAAATACATGGTGCTCCGGTTAGTTGGTGATCGATGTTACAAGCTACAGTGGCACTATCTACTACAGAGGCTGAGTACATGGCAGTAGCAGAAGGGGTGAAAGAAGCATTGTGGCTAAGGGGTCTTCTAGATGATTTGGGGTTGAAGCAAGATTGCGTGAATCTGAGTTGTGATAGTCAAAGTGCAATTCATTTGGCTAAAAATCAGGTTCATCATGCTCGTACCAAGCATATTGATGTAAGATATCACTTCGTGCGCGATGTTATAGAGGAAGGTAACATTTCTCTTGTAAAAGTACACACGGATGAAAATCCCGCTGACATGTTGACTAAAGTGGTGTCAGGAAGCAAGTTCCAACACTGTTTGAAATTGCTCAATATTGTTCCATGTTAGGCAGTCATTGTCAAATGATGCAACCGAATACGAATACCATTCTTTGATCGTCCAAAATTTGCGTAGATTTCAAATTGTGAACGAGGTGGAGAATTGTGAGGGAGAGAGAAAGAAAAGAAAGGCTAAGAAAAGGAAGGCTAAAAGTTTTATTTCTATCCATTGAAATTATAGCATATAACCACTATATAAACGTTTGTAGAATTTCAATTCAATAATCATCAACAATAACAACTACATTCACATCTTCTTTTCATATTATTATTAGTATTATTTTATTTTATTTCCTTTTCTCTTTAGTAATTATATAGCGAGTGCATTATTGTGAGTAGTGTTCAATTTTATATTACTTTGTAGCTATTAGAAGTCAAAATTTTGCTGCAGACTCAACAATTTTTAACAATAAATCTTAATGATTTTGCACACTGGCGTACTGATCTTTCACTAAAGGAGGCTGCCTCACCAGAAACGCTTACTATATATAATGTAAGCAACGCGCGCACACACACACACACACACATATATATATATATATATATATATATATATATATATATATATATATATATATATATATATATATATATATATATAAAACTGAATATTTTCGATGACTAAATTATGGTATTATTTATTGGAATAAATTGTTTTATAATTTAGATCATTCATATTAAATCACCAAAAATTATATATCATAGTAAGGAAGCGTACCTTTACTCATAGAAATTAGAAATTAATGGAAGAGTTATCTCAGTCTTCCTCAACCAAAACCTTCTGTATTCCTAATAGGGTGGCCGAATTGCAACTTCTCTTATGGAAAAAAAGTTGCTGAGACGGCTTTAGTATATTGGGAACCAAAACCCTGCAGTCATTATTTATATACCAGATTTGAACTGGTGACACGAGGATTTTCAGTCTTCTGCTCTACCGGCTGAGCTATTCTGACCTCTCTTGAGGCATCATATTAATCTTATTAGATTACTTAAATATATGTCAATGACTCCACATGACACCCATCAAACCCTAAAATCCAAATAAAAATAGTATCTAAAGCCTATAAAAATAATATCAGATTTTATTCTCATTTAATTTCAAATAAAAAATAATTATGACCTATTTAATTTAGCATTTATAACAATAAATGAGATCATCATTATATAAGTCATCTAATTTAAAATAGCATAATTTGTGATTATAATTAATATATGTATTGTCTACAAATAAATTAAAAAATTAAATAATTTCCTAACATTAAAAACTTTATTATTATATGTTTTATTTCGTCTTTGTATTCATGGTTGTCTAAACTTAGCGTAATAGTATATATCAATGTACAAAATATTATAGAAATATTTAGTAACCAAAAGAAATTAGCCAAAAACAGTAAAAATTTACTTTATCTAGTATTCATTAATTGTTGCAACAACTAGTAAATGCTAATAAGTCTAGCTGTTTTCTTCTCCCTAACATTACCAAAAATATTAGAGTGGAATACCAACTCGATCCCTGTCCATTTTCACGAAGGACAAAGCAACCCTCCAGAATAAAAATGATCCACTTTGACCCTTGTCCACTATTTTCTTGACACAACGCGGTCCTTGTGGGTGTTTCTCTGTTAACTCCAAACAGAAAATGCTGACGTATCACAGTAAACTTGTGTGCTGGCATACGTCGTTGCTAATGTGGAGGTTTTTTGCATACGTGGATAATGTAAAATGGTCAGGGGCTTATTTGTCCTAATCCACGTTGTCAAAAAACGCCGTCATTTTCATGGAACGCGACCTTTCATAAGGATTTCACACTTGGGGTTTCCATAATACCCCTTTACCCCTTCATTCACCCTAAAGAATTACCAGAAAACCCTAGGAGAGGACCTTCTGCACTACGGAGACCATCGTTGACCTCAGGGAGCTGGAGGCTCGCGCTAACGTTGCTGCTGACGAGTGCGCTAACGACATTGTTTCTTGTGCTTTGTATGGTCCTGTTAACTTATTCTAACACACCATCATTGATGTCTGGAACCCACTTGTAGTCCTGAAAAAAGAAAATATAAAATTTGAATAATGCTGATTTAATTTTTTTAAAATCAAAGTAGAAAGCATGAGTGTATAACACATTTGAAAACTAGAAACAGATTCCAATAATTTGGATAGCATGAAAATAAGGAAAATTAATTTTTTTTAACTGTGATATTATTTATGTATGTTGTTAAGAGTTCAGTGTATATATATATTTATTGCAGATATCTAAATATTTAGTTACTCCTGTATTTTAACATGGGAAAAATTTTGGGAGATATTGAGAGAGATGTCTCTACTACTTGCATGGTAAAGTGAAGAGATTTTTCCTAATAGACCTAGATTATATAAACTTCTTTGATTCGGTGGCATTGTGTAAGGAATTAGGATACTTGGGGTATAAGGAGATGTTTTGACTTGATATGACAACACTTACTATAGATTCTGGTCTTCATGCAATTAAAGGAGATGAGGAGATTAATCAAATGAGAAAAAATAAGCTGATGAACAAGGACACAGATAAATTCTATATTTATTTTTATCACGAAGTTGATATGCCTGAAGTAGTTGAAGAAGGTTTAGCTGAGGAGACTATAGTAGTTATTTCTTCTTCATCATCTGATATTGATGGATATGAGAATATAGAAGATGAGCCATACAAGTCCCCTCCTCCTGGATATGAAACAAATGATAGTAGTAGTGATGGAGAAGAATTATATAAGAAGAAGAGAGTGTCAAAGAAGTCAGTGGCAGGTAAGAAGAAAATGACTGATGAGGCTGCTGATTATGAAACAGATAACAATAGTAGTGATAAGGAGAATTTGGGAGTATCACCTAAGAAGAAGAGTGGTTGTAACAATGATCCTTCATCTAGTAGTGGGCCAAAGCTGACACCAAAGACTGCTAAGAAGAGTGCAAGCAAAAAATAATCAAGCATTAAAAGGAGGCATATCTTAAGAGATGGAATGCCCAATAAGCGGATGTCAGATAAAAATACTAGGCCTAGTCCAAGTGATGAGGGCCCAACAAGACATGGGCCTACTGGAGGGAAGAGGATGGTGAAGGCAACTGTGTGTATAGTCCTGTGCCAACCAATGTAGAGATGGATACTGACTATGATAAGCCATATGAATATGAGAGTGAGGCCTTCAATAGCCCATTTTCATCAGAGGATAAGGATAAGACATCATATGTGACGCGGGAGTAAATAGAGTTAGTAGGTTAATTATATTAGTTAATTGTAATAAGGGAATACAAGTCCTATATTGTTTAAGATAGTGAATTTTGTTTTATGTATTAGTCCCACATCGTCCAAGTTATGAAGGCTTTTCCTTCTCCTACTAGTATAAATAATTCATGTACCTTTTATTTATGAAATAGAGTTGAAGTTGATTTGAATATGAAATAAGTTGTGTGCTTATTTTCTTCTAGACTCTTTGAGAGTAAGAGGTGCATCCTTGGCTTGGCCAACCAAGGTGGGTTTATGGCTATTTTCACTATAGTGGAGTTGTCAACCTCGCCAAGATTGGTGAGCCCAAGCGACGTCCCGGTGTCAGTTTGGTATCAGAGCAAGGTCGGTCCTCGCAGCCTTCACCTTGCTTTAGTAGAATTTTATTTGAATTGTGCGTCCAGATTTTTGGCGTGGATTCGCTAATGGGATCTTTTGGTGTGTATTCGTTAATGAGATCGTCTGCTTCTACGGATCTTGTAAAATTTTATCTGATTTATGAGTGCGGGTCTTTGGTGTGGAGTCACCAATAGGATCTTTTAGTGTGGATTCATCAATGAGATCGATCATCTGCTGTCACAAGTCTTTTCACGCAAGAGTTCTTTCAACCCAGGGAGAATGACGCAGGAGCAAATAGATTTAGTACGTTAATTATATTAGTTAATTGTAATAAGGGAATACAAGTCCCATATTGTTTAAGATAGTGAATTTTGTGTTATGTATTAGTCCCACATCGTCCAAGTTATGAAGGCTTTTCCTTCTTCCATTAGTATAAATAATTCATATATCTTTTATTTATGAAATAGAGTTGAAGTTGATTTGAATATGAAATAAGTTGTGTGCTTATTTTCCTCTAGGCTCTTTGAGAGTAAAAGATGCATCCTTGGCTTAGCCAACTAAGGTGGGTTTATGGCTACCTTCACCATAGTGGGTTGTTAACCCTGCCAAGATTGGTGACCTAAGTGACGTCCCGGCGTCAATATGATTCATTTAGTGAAGACGCTGCATATGGTGAGGTTGAATTCAAGGTTGGGCAGATATTCACAACAATGAATATGTTCAAAAAGGCACTGAAAGGCTATTTTGTTTATGAGAGAAAAGATGTGTTGTACATTAAGAATGAAAAGCATAGGCTGAGGACAGCATGTGCATCTGAAGGGTGTCCTTAGTAAATATTCACATCTTGGAATTCTGCAAACAGGTGTTTCCAAGTGAAGAATTTGTTTGATGAGCATACATGTGCTAGAGATTCTGGTGTATTGAGGCTTGTATTGAGGCTATTGAGGCTTGTATGCCCACAACAATTCACAAGTGGTGTATTTGGCATATTATAAGAAAAATTTCATAGAAATGGGTACAAGTGACACGAAGAAATTAAACACAAGATGAGTCATGTTGTTTAGAACTCTTTTACAAAAGAAAAATTTGATAGGAGTTAGAATAATTTTCTGATGAAGTATGATGTTGGTGACAATAAGTAGCCTTCAGGTAATGGTGTCTTTATTAGGATTAATTGATGTGGTTACTTTTAGTGTCTGGATATTTATGTGTTTTTCTTGTGTAGTAGAAGTGTCAACCTATATGACTTTCGGTGTATTTAGTTTTGATTTAGGTATTTTCTCATTTTTTCAGAATTTTTCGAAGATCGTCATTTATAGATCCCAATTTATCTCGTTCACCACTTCTGGGTTGGGATGAGAAGTACACAAAGGAGGGAGAGCATGCATGCTTTTTTTAACAAGTTTATTACACGCAATAGCTCACTTATCCAATTTGTCAAACAGTATGATAATTACCTAGAGAGAGAGAGAGAGAGAGAGAGAGAGAGAGAGAGAGAATCGGATGCTGCAGATTTTCATACTGTCATATTGTGGCCAGCAAAATCATAATTAGAAGCTCAATTTCAGCATGTGTATACTCACGAGAAGTTTAGGGAAGTCCAAGCACCATTTAGAGGAAAGGTGAATTGCATCACAAGGTCAACGCAGTTCGTTCTAGGTTTTACAATATATGAAGTTGTAGAACAAATTTCTAACTCAACATTCAACAAGTTTATAACACCCTAATTCTTTGCAGAGTTATTCTCGAAAATTCTGTAATGAGAAATTCGATAAATATCTGAGAATCACCTCATCATAAAATAATAAGGCGGATTTAGACTGGATAAGTGAAAAGAATAGATAAACAGTGAGAGATAAGAGCGTGTCCTAAGCTAAAAACCGTACCGATAACAACGATAAGATTGTGTACGTGGGAGAAGCAAAGTATAGACGAACAACTGAGACAAAGGTCCGAAAGATAGCTCAGGAAGGAGTTGATAGTTGGAACAAGACAAATTCTCAGCCTCAGGGAGAAGATAACCAAAGGCGGGTAGAGAAACTAGCAAGGCACCAAAAAGAATCAGACCCGCATGGAAATGGGTGGACAAAGAAAGTGGAAGTATCTGTGGTGAAAGAGAATCTGAAATGTCTACAGAGAAGTCTGGTTGGCAGTATGACGAAGGCAATTGATTTTACTTCCTTGAAGAAGATGATTGAAAAAAAATTGCCTCAAGTTGTCCAAGTACGGGAACTAGGAGCGTATAAAGTTCTTTTGACTTTTGATTCTGTATTGAATGCAGAAGAAGCATATACGTTTAAAATGCATAGTATCTTGCAATTCTTCCATAGTATATGGAGATGGGATGAGACGGAGCGATGTGAAACTCTAAGAGTGTAGTTAGAATGCTACGGAGTTCCGTTATATGCGTGGTCAGCAGATACCTTTAGTATGTTAGGAGGCCAATGGGGAGAAGTAGTCGGTTGTGACAAAGTGACAGAATCGTGCATGTCTTTTAGTGTTGGACGAGTGCGAATTGATACTTGTATCATGAATATGATTAATGAATGGGTCCATATCACAATAGGTATCAGTGGATTCGATGTGCTAGTGAAAGAAGTGGGATAGGAGGCTTTTGGTTTGAATTGTTATGAAGAAATTAATGAAAAATGTGAATATAGCTATGAACAACGAAGAACAGTTGCAGAAAGGGAGTATACGTGTACGAGCTTAAAGAGTGCACGGACTAGAAAACTAGTGGTTTTCAATGACCAAGTAGCTGATGTGGTGATGGGGAGCTGAGGGAAGACGGAGAAGATAAGGGCAAGTTGATAATTTCTAAAATAATTTTGAATGAGTGGATTAATGATCATTCAAAACAAAATCAGGTAAAAATGGTAACATATCAACAAATTTATGAAGGAATTGAAGGGAGAGCAAATTGTGTGGGATGTGATTATATTAATTATGAATATGATTCTGAAAATACAGTTACATGAGTTTATGAAGGTAACTTTAATGGGCTGGTAAGGAGGGACAAAAGGAATAAGAAAAAGAAGGTTCTTTGTAGGCTTGGTGCTAGGCCTAACAATTCAAGAATGTCCCAAAAAGGTAAGAAAGGATCCTTGAGCTCAGTCTCCTCAATCAACCGGTTCAGTGATGTTGGGTTGGGTCTAGAATCCGGATCAGGCTTGATGGAAATGGAGCACGATTTCCATGATAGGGATGGGCACGCTAGGGAAGGGTCTACGGCAAGTGTGTAGGAAGCTACATCTGCAAAACTTGCGCTGGAGACCGGCGCGGAGATGACCGAGGGAGACCGAATTAGTGTTGAAGGAGGAAAGCCATTGGCCACGGCAGAGGAGGCTCAACGTGGCAAGGGAGGTGGGCAACCCTGACGCTACCTATGTTGGCTCGTGAGATCGAGGAAGAGTTGGTGGGTTGGGTGATATTGAATGGAGGTGATATTGAATGGAGAGACTGGTGGGTTGAGTGTGTATGTTAATGATGATGGTGCGGAAGACGTTCATGAAGGAACGAGTGATAGAAATGACATTGTGAATGATAGTGGCATGGGTTCTGGCACAAAGGGAATAACATTAACAAAGGGACTAGAGGAGCTATCGTAACACGATGAAGAAGTAGCTGGGAAGAGGGTTGTTGATGATGGTGGTTCGGACAAGAATAAAGGAAGTAAGGGAAACAGAGATAGTATTTTAGAGAAGCAGATGCTTGAAAATAGAAAAATTTGGGACCTCGCATTAAAATCAGGTGCAATTTTATACAATAAAGAAGATGATATTATGTCTATTCTCCAAGCACAGAATGAAAAAATTGCTCAAAAAAGAAGATTGGCAAAACAGAAAGAGAAAGTAAGGCGCTGTAGGCCCAAAAATAAAAATAAAAAAGGAGTGTAATAAATTTTAAAATAATTTTGTTCTCGGATGTTAAGAGATTGATGGGTGATGGAAATTTGAGTATGGTCAAAATCTCAAGAAACAAATTTAAATTGAATATGTTAGGCTTTTTTTAGACTAAGTGGCAGGTAATGACGAAGTTTGATGTAATAAGAATTTGGGGAGTGATGCTGCAAGATGAGAATATGTTGAGTCGGAGGGTGCCTCAAGTGGTTTACTGTTAATTTGGGATGAACTAATTTTTAAAATGAGTCACTGTCATAAAGTGGAGCTTTGGTTGTGTGTTAAAGGGGTCTTATTAAAAATAATTTCAATTATGCTTTCTTTGGTGTATGGGGCTCATACAAGAGAAGAGAAATTTATTGTGTGAGAAGAACTAAGTTATATTGCAGGGTTATGTCAGTCTCTATGGGAGACTTCAACGAGATTGTGCAGGTGAAGGGAAAAAAGAATGCTGTCAGATTAACAGAATTTTAGTAAGAATTGGACACAAGAAGATATGCAACTGGTGAACTTTCGCTTAGCGATCTTTCAATCAAATTGACAGAATTTTAGTAAGATTGGAGTGGTTGAAGATGTTTCTACGAGCACACAATTAGGAGTACACTATAGGAAGGAGGAGCGCCAAAAATAGTTAATGAGTTTCTTTGTGATTTTTTCTTTTCTTTTTTAATTTCTTTATTTGCTTGTACTTGTTCTTGCTCTACTTATTGTGTTGAGCTTTCTTCTTAAAAAAAAAATCATAAATACCATATCTTTAATTATTCATTTGAATTCATTAAAGATGAGTATAGATATATCATTAGACTAGTTAGCACATGATCAAACACTCATTAAACCGTTCTTTGTCTTGGTTCAACCGAATCGTGATCATGAAACTAAAACCAAGAGAGAGCCTAACCCTGATCAGTTCTAACTTCACTCTTCCTCCTCTCATCACCGAACGAAACTGGAAAAGAACCATGGTCACCTCTTGATGCGTTGCTTGTATGTTGCTGAGGAAGGGAGCCACGAAGCTTTCTGCACCAGCTCACCTTTTCTCCACCTCTCCTATATATATGGGCTAAGCTTCTCATTTTTCTTCATACAACAAAACAGGCACAAACAGAAGAAAGAAAAGAGAAAAAGAATGAAACGGAGTTGAGGGAGAAGGAAAGAGCTATCCGCAGCAAGAAGACATACACACCATTCCTCATCATTATGATCCTTCGAAGCCTCCTTGTTGGGTGAGAGCCAACAACTCTCATTCTCTTCTTCTTCAATTTTTTTTAAAAAAAATTTTATGTTGTGACATTGTGATTACATTAAACCTATTGTACGAATTTTGACATATTGAATTAAGAATTCTTGGGATGTGATAGGAGTTGAGACCAGTATATATGACTATAAGAAAGTAGGATCAATGATTAATAGAGCTTAGAAAATTGGGAAATCAAAGTTTGGGTTTTAGAACTTCAGGAAAACATATTGTAGAAATTCTACAGAACTTTGGACAGCAACTTAAAATGAATTCTGCGAGCACTCTGGCCAGTCTTTATGAGCAATATTATTTTTATAATAAACTTCAAGAAGTCAAGATTATCCCATAAAATTTCAAAGAATTTGGTCAAGTGGTTTGGAAGATATGATTTTTCAAAATTTGGTAGTCGTTGTTGAATTTTCTGGTTTTTCCAGTGTCATCTTCCAGCCACTAGAACTTTTGATTTACTCAACATCTTAAGTTTCTACCAAAGGGATTTTGAGGTCTGTAAGTATAGTTTAATTGAGTATAAGTTTCATGTTCATAGCTATTTTGTAGATTTAATTAGATTACTTGGAAGATGAGTTACTCGCTGAAAATTTTGAACTGGTTTACGAAAATAGAGCATTACTTCCAATTAACAATTAATTAATCAAATGAAGTGATATGAACCTGAAACTTATTTTGTTTGAAACTTAGGTGTTTTGAGTGTAACCTCACCAAAGATTGGAAGCTTTAGGCTAGAATTATATTTTTAATGGTTTTTACAAAAAGGTCGCTGCGATGCTGTTTTCTGCAGAATTATTAACAGCTGTAGATTTTTAGTGAAATTGTTCCAACGATTGCTCCTATTCTAGACCATCAATTTGAATGAAACCAAATTTTCATAAAATTTTGATATGTCTACTGGTTTGCTTAAAAAGTGCAGAGTTGTTTGATTTGTGAATTGGAAGTTATGAATTTTAGAATTTTAATAGTTTTCTGCACAAAAATAAGTTTTTCTGAATTCAAAGTATCACCTTCTAATTTACATATCTTGGAATCCTGGAAAGCTTTTGACTTAAAACTTTTGGCAAACAAAAGGTTGATATGTATAGAATATGTGATTCAATTTTCAGATCTATACATATTTCAAGAGATTAATTATGTAACTTATAAGGTGACATGTTCAACAAAACTTTATAAAATGGATTTCATAAAACTGAACATGTTCCTAAGCTTCGTTAATTAATCAAATGACGTGAAATGAAGCTGAAACTCGATTTATATAAAACCTATATGAGTTCAGTGTGTTTCCATCAAATTTTAGAAGAATTAGGTTGAAATTGAATTTTTACCAAATTTCTAAAGAAGTTGCTCCTTGCCGATTTTTCTGAAATTTTAATAAACGGGTAAAATTTCTAAATTTTCGATAAAATTCAATTTTGTTCATAATGCTGTAAAATTTGATGAAAACACACTGAACTCATCTAGGTTCTATTTAAATTGAGTTTCGGCTTCATGTCATATCATTTGATTAATTATAGAAGCTTAGGAACATGTTCAGTTTTGTGAAACCCGTTTTATAAAGTTTTGTTGAACATGTCACCTTATAAGCTACATCATTAATCTCTTTGAATTCATAAAAACTGATTTTTATGGAAAAATTTGTTTCATTCAAATTGATAGTATAGAATAGAAGCAATGGTTGGAACAATTTCACTAAAAATCTGCAACTGCACTAACAATTCTGCAAAAAACAGCATAACAGATATCTTTTGTAAAAATCACTAAAAATCTAATTCTAGCCTAAAGCTTCTAATCTTTGGTGAGGTTACACTCAACATATCTAAGTTTCAAACAAAATAAGTTTCAGGTTCATATCACTTCATTTGATTAATTAATTGTTAATTGAAAGTGATACCCTATTTTCATAAACCAGTTCAAAATTTTCAGCGAGCAACCCATCTTCCAAGTAACCTAATTAAATCTACAAAATAGCTATGAACATAAAACTTATACTCAATTAAACTATACTTATAGATCTTCAGAATCCCTTTAGTAGCACCTTAAGATATTGAGTAAATCAAAAGTTCTAGTGGCTGGAAGATAACATTGGAGAACTGGAAAAACCAGAAAATTCAACAACGACTACCAAATTTTGAAAAATCATATCTCCCAAACCACTTGACGAAATTCTTTGAAATTTTATGGGATAATATTGACTTCTTAAAGTTTATTACAAAAATAATTTCGCTCATAAAGACTGGCCAGATTGCTCTAGAATTCATTTTAAATTGTTGTCCAAAGTTCTGCAGAATTTCTACATGTTTTCCTAAAGTTCTAACACCCAAACTTGATTTCCTAATTTTCTAAGCTCTAATCATCATTGATCCTACTTTATTATAGTCATATATACTAGTCTCAACTCCTATCACATCCCAAGAATTCTTAATTTAATATGTCAAAATTCGAACAATAGGTTCAATGTAACCACAATGTCACAACATAAATTTTCAGCATCTCATCAACAAAAACATATCTCAAGTCATGGTTCATCAGCAAGAAACTATTACAACATTCAATACACAAAATCATCATCAACAAATACTAACAGCAAGTATAATTTCAAAATACACAAAATCATCATCAACAATTACTATAACAACTAATTGCACATAGCACAGATTTTTCTAACCCTTACTTTCTTTGAAGTTCAAAATTCTGTTTCTGCTTCTTCCTTGAAATAGAAACCCTAGCCACACGAAATTCAAGCTTCGGTCACTCCTCCCAAGGATAAACGGCCGATTCAAGCTTGAGCAAGAGAAGAGTTCACACTTCTCCTTTACTTATGGTTACAACTGTACTAGCAAAAATTGAAATTAAAATGGCCGAAATAGAACAAGAAAAAAGAACAGAATTTTCCCCATTTTTTTTTTGAATTTGAAGAAGAAGAGAAGGAGAGTTGCTGGCTCTTACCCAGCAAGGAGGCTTCGAAGGATCAGAATGATGAGGAATGGTGCGTCTGTCTTTTTGCTGCGGATAGCTCCTTCCTTTTCCCTCAGCTCTATTTCGTTCTTTTTCTCTTTTTTTCTTCTGTTTGTGCATGTTTTGTTGTATGAAGAAGAATGAGAAGCTTAGTTCATTTATACAGGAGAGGTGGAGACGAGGTGAGCTGGTGCAGAAAGCTTCGTGGCTCCCTTCCTTGGCAACATGCAAGCAACGCATCAAGAGGTGACCATGGTTCTTTTTCCCAGCTTCGTTCGGTGATTGGAGGAGGAAGAGTGAAGTTAGAACTGATCAGCGTTAGGCTCTCTTTTGATTTTAGTTTCATGATCACGGTGCGGTTGAACCAAGAAAAAGAGTGGTTTAATGTGTGTTTGATCATGTGCTAATTAGTCTAATGATATATTTATACTCCTCTTTAATGAATTCAAATGAATAATTAAAGATATGGTGTTTATGATGTTTGATAGATAAGTGTGGAGAAAGGAAAGAAAAACAGTGGCTTTATAATGGAGAAAAAATCGGTTTAATTATGAAAAAGTGGAGTTGGTTTGGTATGGTTTAGGCTCGGTTTAAGGGAGCTGCTACTATGCTGAAAGAAAGATTCTTCAGCAGGTGTGGATCTTGCATGTTTCAATGTGGTGGGAACATGTGTCCCGTTGAAACATTCACTACTTCTACAGCTGTTGCAGTCAAAGGTAGCTGGTGTAGTAGAGGGTTCCATCAATTCAGTAGGAGTGCAGGAATTGAGGTTTCTAATCAAATAGATTAGAAGTAACAGTAAGTTAATTAATTGGAGATTAAGGTTCAGTTTGGGTAACCAACTTAATTAAGCTCCTTTTGATAAAATAACTTAAACAATAAATGATTCTGTTAAAAGTAACTTATAAATAAGTTATTTTATGTTTGGATTTTTAACTCTATGAAGTACTTATTTTATAGAAATGTGATGAAGTATTATGAGAGAAGTCATTTTATTAACTTCTCTATAAGTTCTTAAATAGCTTCTTAGAAAGTTGCAATTTGGTTTTGAAAATTGCACCAAATATTAATACTACTACTTTTCATAAGTCAAAAGTTAAAAAAAGTTACTTCTAAAATTTTCCAAACGGGCCCTAAATATACTATAATGTAATTGGTTTTTTGTATTTTATGCTCGAGCCTCAGTGAGGTGAAAAAATTAAATGGGCCTAGGGAAAATATTATGCCCAAAAAAAAAAGAAGAGGACCCAACCCGTCAGCTTCTCCCACACCCTCCGTCACTTGTGAAATCACCCCGATCCCCTTGTATGAAGCAAATTAAATTAGTACCAAATTGAAACCCTAGCCGTAGCTTTCGTCGAGTTCGAAGTTTGCTGGTGTTCTATGTATGTAGCTTCCATGGTCATCAAAGTCTTCAACCCGTCTTCGCCGTCACCGATCACAGCTGCTACTTGGAGCTCGGCCTCCGTCGTCGTTGTCTTCTCAGGCGCGCCGTAGCCGCCGTCTGTTTGCCGTTGACGTTGGCGTCTTCATTCAGAGGTTGGCGTCGTGCCCGTCTCTGCCGGTGACGTTCGGTCGCTGTTTGTCATTCGAGTTAATTCCCAGTCGTCCGGTAGCCACGCCTCTCTGTCGCCTGGCAACGCTGGGACCTAACCGAGAGCTACACCTGGCTGTCAAACTGCTGTTTTTTGTCGCCTGGGTGAGTTTCCCAACGCCCGCCACCAGCTTCAAACTCTGCAACTTCTGAGTTCTATTACAATAAGTAAGTTTTTGAACCAGTAGTAGGTTGGATATTTTCAATAGACTGAACTAAAGTATACTGAAGATATGTTCTCTTTTGTATGACGTTGATGTTAAGTTGTGAAGTCTCTTATTTTGTTTTAATTTTACTGCGCTCGACATGCATGATGAGGTGGTTTAACCATGTCACTGGATGGCTTTATAATTGCTAGCTTTTGGAAACTTAGTAAGTTGATTGCATGTGAAATTAGAATAATTAGATCCTAGTAATTAGGAAATTTTAGCTGCACAAATAGTATGTCTGCGGAAAAGTTAATACGTTAGCATCATGATTTCACTGGCATTAGTTTCTTCTGGTTAATTTTGACTATTTTCGAGAACTTGTGGATTTGCTAGTTGTTCTTTTGTCGTTGTTAGTCGGTTCATTTTAACTTTTTTTGCTTTTGTTGTGATTTTCTGTGCGTGAAGTTGTTAAGTTGAAACTTTGCTAAATTGTTGGGACGATGATGATCTAATTTGCTAAGTTGTTAGGGCGGTGCGAAGTAATTTGTTGGATTATCTATTTTGGTCCTGTTCTTGATAACTTGCTACATTGCTTTTTTGTATTTACTATTGTCTGGGATATTATTGCTGGATATTGGTGATCATAGGTTTCTTGTATGCCGAATGGTTTCTTCCTCTAACAAGAAAAAAATCTCAACAAGAGTGTTTTGTTGAATGTTTGTTTTGTTTTGGAAGTCAATTTTTTTGTGATCGGCGTTCAAAGTGTGAATGTTGTTCTGCTGTTTTTGTTGGGGTTATTTTCTTCCGAAAATCAGTTATTCTGTGATCAGTGGTGAAACTCTGGATGTTGGTATGCTGTTTTCTGTTTGGGAAGTTCTATCGTGCTGGTTCACCTTTTTAGCATACTATGCTGACTTTGAGTTTCAATAGGAGAGAACGACACGTGAGCGTGATTGTGACATTGAAATGGAGCAGGGGAAGAGTCCCGTTTCACGTGTGAAAATTATTAATTTATTTTGTGGTAATTAATTGTGTAATTAGGTGTTAGGTTAATGGGCCATTGAATTGTAGGGTAGTAAGAACTCTTTTTGAATGTCAAGATTTGTCCAAAAATAGAACTCGTTGGGATTTTTTTCACTGAACATTGGGTTTTTAATAATGAATGTTGTATGAAGGGAATCATTGGTGTTGTATTGACCCATAATTAAAATGTAGTTATACTAGACCAAAAAAACAAAAAAGATGGAATTATAAAAATTAGTAAAAAAAATTAATGGAATTTGAGGGAGTAAAAACTATTATTTCAAAAAAAAATTTACTTAAATAAAAATAATAGTTTATGTGTAAAAATATTTGAATCATAAAAACATAAAATTAATTTATTATTTGTGTAAAGTTATACAAAATATACAATAAATTTATTCAATAAATTATTTTAATAATTTTATCAAATTAATTTAATTTTACTAAATATCAAATTAATGTATAGTTTTTACAAATTAAAATATAAATTTATAATTTCTTAAAATTTTTTATTGAAATAATAGTTTTTACTCCCATAATTTCCATTAATTTTTTTCACTAATTTCTATAATTCCATCTTTTTGTTTTTTTGGTCTAATATAACTCCATCTTAATCATGGGTCAATACAACACCAATGATTCCCTTCAGCATACAACATTCATTATTGAAAATTCAACGTTCAGTGGTAAAAAATTTCAAGTTCTTTTTTTGGACAAATCTTGAATTTCAAAAAGAGCTCCTACCAACCTACAATTCAATAGTCTATTAAACCCAACACCTAATTACACAATTAATTACCACATAATAAATAACTACCAAAAAAAATTATGACATCATAAATTAATAATTTTCACACACGGAACGAGACTCTTCCCATGCTCCGTTTCAATGCCACAATCACGCTCACGTGTCGTTCTCTCCTATTGACACTCAAAATCAGCTTGGTATGTTGAAAACGTGAATCAGCACGATAGAATTTTCCTTTTTGTTTTGTTTCAGGAGTCAAAGTTGTTGTCACGAGTGCCCAAATTTTGAACCTTGTCGAAACCTTTTTTGATGTTCTGGAAATAAATTTTGTCATCAATGCTTATTGTGAAAGTTATGTTGTTTTGTTCTGAGGCTGTGTTTGGAAGAGGTGATTGATTGGTTAGTGATGTTTTCTTTTTGTCGTAAGGCTGTCTGTTGGATTCAATTTTCATTGTGTGGGAAATTTTCGGAGGTACATAATAATTAATTAGGTAAAGTATTTCAATGGAGGTGACTCTGAGCGAGGAGGATGCTAATTGTGGAGGGAGTGAAGGTGATGGGTACGAGGATGAACTTTCTGAGTTGGAAGACCTTGCCGGACTAAGTGTGGATGACATCTTGAAGAAGGTATGGGACAGCATTGATAATGCATATGAGTTCTATCGAGGGTTCGGCAAACTGTATGGATTCGGGGTGCGAAAGGGTGACTCCGGAAAAGACTGTGAGGGGAATCTGGTAAGGTATAGGTTTTTTTGTAACAAGGAAGGCTCGAGGGAACGTAAATACTACGACAGGGTTGACAGAACGAGGGTACACAAACCGGAGATAAGAACTAACTACAAGACAATGTTATCGGTTTATTTAGACAAAAATGATAAGTATTGGAAGGTTAGGAAGTTAGTCACCAAACACAATCACGAGCTGACACCGGTAGGAATGGTGCACTTGATTGCCAATCATCGTGGGTTAACGGAAGTTGCAAAGAGTCAGATAGTTGGGATGCAAGCACATGGTATTGCAACGTCTAAGATTGTAAGGTACATGGCTGGTATGGCCGGTGGCTATTCGTTGTTGGGGTTCCTGAAGAAGGATGTCTATAACTATGCTGACAAACAGCGGCGTATTAAAATAGCTTATGGCGATGCAAATTCTGCATTAGTGTATCTAGAGGGAAAAACCGAATCAGACCCCATGGCAATCGCAAAATATAATGTGACTAGTGGCAACAGGCTCGCAAATCTGATCTGGGTGGACGGAACTAGCAGAGTCGATTACCAATCCTTTGGCGATGTATTGGCGTTCGATTCAACCTACAAGAAAAATAAATACAAGAGACCAGTTGTGATTTTTTCTGGAACAAACAATCATAAGCAGACCACTATATTCGGGTTCGGGTTGTTGCTTGATGAAAGTCTGGCATCCTATCAGTGGATGCTAGAGAATTTGATGGAGATCATGTGTGGTAAGAAGCCGTTTGTAGTGGTGACTGACGGGGACAAAGCTATGATAAAAGCAGTTTTTGAAGTCCTCCCCGAGTCGACGCATCGACTGTGTGCATGGCATGTGGAGAAGAACGTCACATCAAATGTAAAGGATGCTGATTTACGTGGGCTGTTTAGGAGATGGTTGTACGCGGATATGGCGACAGAGGACTTTGAATCGGAATGGGAGCAGGCCGCCGATGAGTATGGCCTCCACGAGAAGTAGTGGTCATGCCAGATGTATGATAAAAAAGAGATGTGGGCAAGTGCTTATCTGCGTGACAAGGTCTGCGTGGGCTACCGGACTACATCTCGCTGTGAAGGAATTAACGCATATGTGAACAAGTTTTCGAAGGCCACCCACACAATTTTGGAGCTGGTGCAGTGCTTAGAGATGGTTGCCCGTGAGTATCGGAATAAGGAGATGCTTCTCCAGTTTCAATCCATAAACTCGGTTCCGGTTATGACAACATGCCTCAGAAGTATTGAACGACATGTCGCTTCAGTGTACACCAGAGAAGTGTTTGGTGATGTTAAAAAGGAGATCGATGGGGTTGGTGCATTGATCTTGATTAGCAAAAGGAGGATCATGAATACAATGGTATACACCCTGGAGGAGTACGAAGAACCTGATTTGCACATAATGTCGTCCTTCGGTTGGTCAACTGGGAAGTTAAGTTGCCAATATAATTTATGGAAGAAGCATGGTTATCCATGCAAGCACATGTTCTTCGTCATGAAGGCAGAGCATCTAAAGGAGATGCCCAATAAGATTGTTCTGCGAAGGTGGAGAACTGATGCAAAGTCCCCTGAGCATTACAGAGAAAGTTGGGGAGACATTAGCGAGCGTGGTGTCATCCTCCGACATGGGGCACTCCATTCCGTCTCGCAGTGGATGTTTTTCCTGGGGGCACAAAGGTTGTCCATGTTCCAGAAGACAATGTGTGGAATTAAATTGTTAGGTAAAGACCTCGAGTTGGAATATAGGGCATTTCATACTGGGGTGCGATGGAGCGACAAAAACGTTGGTGAAGGTAATCCCGTGGTAAGGGATCCAGTTGTTGCTAAGGCAAAGGGGGCCCCAAAAATTGCAAAGAAGAAGACACTTGGTAAAAGGAGGCGTTGCACCAGCTGTAAGGGGACGGAACACACAAAGAGAAACTGCCCAGAGAAGGGTGAAAAGCGTCAACAGCAGGAATTACGTGGCCATGCATTTGAGGGGGACGGTGTATACAGGCCGGATCGGGTTAGTTATTTTATTTGTAAGTTTCATTAAACTACGTATCTACATGCAGCATCCTTATGTTTGCTATTAATTTTTGTTCACAGGTCGACGAATGTGAAGGTTTTAATGCCACCGGCTTAATGGCCAACGATGACTGGGAGTTGATCGTGGGTGATAACCTATGTGTCGATCCCGGGGGGTAAAGAGAATGCGGACTAGTTTGATAGAGTATGACTTGATTCGATTGTTTAGGTATGATTGTAGAACTAATACACACTTATAATTGGAGTATAGCATGACTTACTGGATTATGGCCAAATATACTGTGATGATGGCTAGTTGCATTAATGTTGGAATAAAAACATCAGTATAGGATAAATTCAGTTATGTTTGTGTGGTTAATTTGGTGCACTCATCACTGTTTGAATAAATTTCATTCAACTGTACCTACCAGGGTAGGATATCAGTTAAGTTAGCCTTATGTATTACATGGATTATGAGAGTCAAGCTTTATAAATCATAAACTCTTTATGTCATGCATCCGTTGAGTTACGTATTATCCTTCTATTTCATGTGAATGAATATTTATTCCGTTTCAGATGCAATGCGGGATTTAGCAGGCGACCCGAGGAATCATTTAACCCCAATGCCAAGCTTTGAAATAGGATGGGGGAGGATGCGAAGACGTGTGGTTTGCAAGGGAGCCCAGATTAATTTTCTTTGTAAATGGGCAACGGAAAAACAAAATAGCCTGAAGTTACTGCCTTGCATTAATTTTTAACGATTTGGTTGTTTACTGCCCGGTAGATTGGTATAATTTATTTTCCTACTCTATATGTGATGATGTTTACCAATTAGATGTATCCTTATTGAAAGGCCAGACATGTACACCAGGCCATATGTGAGTGTGGTTGAATTTTTTTTGTCGGGTCACATCCCTACATTTAATGGCTCAGTAGTCCATGAACATGAAACAATTAGGTCAACGGGTTCTGGGCAAGAACTGCGAAATTTGAGTCGCAAAGTTAGATAGAAAACGCTAAAGTAACAAGATAAAGCTTTTGCCTTAGTTAACAATTGAATTCTTTAGAGGAGGAAATTTTTTACTGGAAGCAGATTGGAATGGTGCCTTGTTTCAACCAGTCAGTTGTTAGAGTTATACCAAAATATAGTCGTCAAAGGGTTTACACAAAATAAGCATATTATGGTGCCTAATATCACAAACGAGTTGCTTATTAGTATCCCTAATACGCTGTCAAAATAACACCAGTTTCATGGCAATAGGAGATGATTGTAAACAAAACTAATGCCACTAGGCGATAACATGCACATGTCATATTGTGATGCTCTGGCTGGGAGAAGCTGGCTGAGCTACTTTCTTCCGCCCTTTTTTTGCCGTATTGGTGGACCGTTGCATCTGACTATCCCAATTACGAACAGCTCTGCGCCCAACGTCACGAGCAATGGGATTATAAGCTCCCATGACCAAGTCCAATGCAAGCCTCATGCGTGTGTGATCATTGACATCCTACAAAACAACAACTCGATAGGGCTGTGACTGTGGCTGGACAAGGGTTATGAGAGTGAGTACATACATAACTTACCTCCAAATCAACGTTCCCCCAAACCCAATTCAGCATCATCCATTGGCAAACCCAAACCCCGCAGTCATTTCTGCGCGTTAATTAACGATAAGTAAGAAAGAAATTGGATAACTCCCCAAATTGGAATCGACTAGCCTAATGTCTGTTTGAGACAAATGAATACTCAGGGGATAGGAATATAAGGAAGCTTAAGATTGGGCCACTTGCTGGCCTATTGGGGGATCTGTAACATCAAAAGTTGATGGGTGGGGTTGTAATGATCTTCCTTCTTCCAAAATCTCTTGTCCTCCAACATGTTTTCAACAAAAAAGGCCTGACACCAGTTATAGCTCTTGTAAGATATTTCCACACAGTAGCATCTCAAAAAATGATAAAATGTAAAATTCAACATCAACATACAAAAAGGGCCAGCATTTGACAAACCGATTATTCTTACCACAAACTTCATTTGTGAGACCCTTGACTCCCGGTGGTTGCTGTCCTTGGCGGAATCGAGATACAGCAGGTTGCAGTTGACAAGGTCGACCACCATTAGGTACCAATGGTTGTCTCTATGCATGGGGACATATATCTGTGGCGCAACATGAATAAATGATACAGAATACCATCGACATAAACACATATCACAGAAGACCTTTATTGGGATCAATATACTCACCATCCATAAATCATCTGCATATCCCATGAACCTACTGCGGATATACTCGAAGGTGTCGATGCTGTGGTTTACCGGGCTAAGAGCCACTTGCTGCAATAGGATTAGTAACAAAATAAAAACCAGTGAAACTAGTGAAAGGTGGAGAAATGTATCAAAACATAGATGAGTGGGTTATAGGTACCGAAAAGGTCGTCGGCAGAAACCATGACTCCTTCCTATCCTCATGCGTTAACATGGTACAGACAAGGTTAATAACCTGCATCAAGAGGAAAAATCTTTTTTCCTTTATCATGGTACATGTATGCCTAACCGATGCATTAGGTTTGAGACAGCTACATTGTACTTACATCCTCAACAACCATCTGGCCTAGCCGCAGTGTCAGTAGTGCACCTCGGTCTCCACAGGAGTTTTCGTCCTCCACAAGGACCTCCCTGTACGAAAGAGTGTGAATTGTTAACTAATGGCTTGTGGCCACAGGACAACTGAGACACATTCTTTGGTAAACCTCATCCTCAGACGTACCTGTTGTCCAGATCCGACGAGAATATGTATGCCGCAACGGCGAGTTCCTTCCCGACGAAGCGCATTCCCTCTGGTGGACGGAACGACAGGTTCAAGCACTAGTGGAACAAAATACAGCACGATCAGTACAACACAACACTATTCGACAAAGGAACAACGAGTAAAACACTAACATATCTTAGTCGGTATTCTTACCCGAGGCATGTCTTAAGCACCATGATGACCGTGGTGAGTGTGGTAGGTAAAGGGAGTCCCCAGCTGAGTTTGCCTCAGGTCAGACCCGGGTGACGATGTTGAATCCAGGTCCTCAAAAGTAAGCTTCCTCTACGGACAAAAGCAACAAAGATAATATCGTACATGTAGAGAATCAGGTTACAAGAGGCAAAAATTCTTTAACGTAATAGGAAATAAATAAAGCGTTACCTTCATCGACATGACCTTGGTCTCCGCTGCTGCTGCTTGACGAGGTGGCCCCTCATGCTTAACCGTGCAGCAGGGAGACTTCCTTTCAGACGAGGAACCTAAGGTCTCCTTGGCACGCCGTCTTCAAGGAGGCACCTTTTGGCTCGTGGAGGATTTGTTTTCCTGTGGAGTTTTCATTTTTCGATCAACTTTACCTGGCTTTCTCCTTCCAGTCCTCAAAGACGCAGCAAGCCTTGATTTGGAGTCTTCGTCCCCTCCGTGGTCGTCCTTGGTGGTATTAACAAGGGTATCAATGCTTGAATGGCCTTATCGTGATCTTCCAGTAGCTCCGTCATGGTCCGCAGCTGGTCATTGTGAGTCTTCAGAATCGTCTTGGTCACATCCCTGTCCACCAAAACATGCTGTGTTCAAATAGTTACAATGGTTGACCTGTCAAACACCCGCCCTTCAAGTTTAAACGATGACAAAGAAAACCACATGAATAGTTTCTCCTTACCTCCTGAATCGTGTTCAACACGTTCAACGTCTTCTCCTCCAGTGACCTAACCTCATCGTCGGCCCCTTTTGCCACCACGCTGCCACGACAAAAAAATGAATGCCAACCCTGTTAGTTGGAAAGGAGGTCCTAACTTCATTTTGTTACCGTAAATATAAAAGGCTCTATTCGTACCTAGCAAGAGAGACGACGACGTCGGTGGCTTCCGCCGCTTTGTCGAGCAGAGTACTCTTATCCTTCATGGAGCTCTTTTCCTCAACCTCCGAAGTCGGATACTTCATTTCCTATATCTCAGTTAAAATGACGTTAGCTAGGATAACAAGGAAGGAAAGTTCCACTTATATTGTGCTAAGTTACACCATGCTGGGTCGATGTGAAACCCATTGGGTATATATAGGCCAATATGAAAAGAACCATTTCCAATACCCATGACTTCCCAAAGTGTGTTGTGTATAGTCGGAACCCAAAAATAAATTAAATCCCTCATAAAATTAACATCCCTTTAATAATCAAAGAAAAATGGGCTTTGGAAATGATGGAAACTTTTTATTAAAACAAAAGTTGCAGGAAATTAGCTTCTCACGCCAACAAAAAATTATAATACAAATTGAGAGAGAAAGAAACCTGCTACACCAAAGTCCATGTCTAATCGATGGTTACGTTGGATGTGATGTGCATACTCTAGGGATTTAGGGTAATCATGCTAATCAGATATGCTAGGATGACGAAAAACTTGTGGAAATATCTTTTTCTTTTCCATGAACCACATTAAAAATGTCCAAGAAGTTCAAATCTGCCAAGATAAAATACTTGTACTAAGGTTCTGTAGCTCTTTATTTCGCATGGTTTCATAACACGCTAATTAGAGGATTTAACCGTGATTTTTGTAGCATGTTATTCCTAACAAACAGTATCTGCAAAAAAGGGAATTAAATTAAAAAATCATCGTTCTTGTACCGTAAACCCTATACACGCGGACCGCAACAATAAGGCTATCCTCTTGGAAATTCACCCACTCTTTTCTAATGTTGTTCTCTGTTGCCATGGAAAAGGCTAGTCGACATCAAACCGAAAGGATTAACTTAGTCACAAACGTGCATCGGAAGATTTGTTTTATTTTCTCAGTTATAGATATAACTAAAATCTGCTTTAACTCTTCAAGGAAGCAATGCATGAACAAATGCAGTCTTTGGATGTGACCGTTACTAGTGTACGGGCTTAAGGACTGACCATCATCTGTGTTGTGATGAGATGGGTAACTGACCTCTATCCCCTTCAACACGCCTCCTCCCAAACAAAAACTATTTTTACAACAACGCGGGTTCGATTACGTTTTCGTGGGTTATCCGTCGTATCCTGATGATAATCTTTCGTTCTAATCCCTCCCATGCAGCCGCCTGTAGCCACCAGCGAGAACAACTTGTTCTTCTTGGAACCTATTTTCGTCGTAGGACTATAAGCATTAAATTTTTTTTTTCTTCCACAGCTTGAAATACTACAACACTTTTGACTTCATAACTAGTTAACCTACGTGCCACTGGAAGTTAAATACAACCTAAATCAAACTTTGCTTCATCGACAAAAAAAATTAAGCTAACATGGAAACGGTAAAAAAACGCATACATGACAATGAAGACCAGTAATTAATTTCTGAACAAAAAGATACTACTGGAACAAAGAACTTTGCCAACCTCATAAAAGCTAATTTTCAGGGCATAAATAAAGGCTTTACGTGAAAAAAAAAACCGTTGTCGGGCATAAAATCCAGTTTGAGTCTGACATACATATAATAATTGGCAACATTAGAGTCCTTGATGTTCATAAATCCTGAAACACTAAACTAGTGAAAAGCTCATAACACGTACATAACAAACCGGACACGACAAACCATATTTAACGGCGACAGCCATCCTACCTGCCTACATGAACATCTGGTTGTAGAGTCCCAACCTTTGCTTCAGCTCATCGTTCTCTTCCTCCAGCATCATTACATGCTCCGTGACTGACAACCTTGCCACCCGCTGTGCCTCAGCAAGCGCTTCCTTGTATCGAAGAACGACTTGGATATTAAAGTCGAATATTTTCACCTCCGCCTCCTCCAGGAGCCTCTCCAAAGTGATGAAGGCGGCATCCTGCCTTGCCAATCGCTCATCAGTCGACAACCTTCCAGACTCGAAGAAGTTAATCCCCTTCGCAGTACTTTGCAAAGAAACCCCAAACCCATGATACTTCTTTCCTTCGCTACGGAAGCTGTCACGCAGGAAAAAGACTGGCGGACCAACCTGAAGCTGAACACAAACCCTTAACAGCAATTTCTCCATGTCTTCCATAATCACAAACGAGGTGGGGTCAAACTTCGGTACCATATTTACGAGCACATGTGCAAAACAGATAACCTCCACATCAAAGACCGATGGTAACATGACAAAAAAAATAAATAAATAAATAAATAAACCACAAGCACGACCTACAAGCACCTGGCTCATGAAGCAGCAACTCGGTCGCCGCGGTGCCAGATCCGCTGCTCCCGTCTCCCGTAACGTTGACACACTCTCCAACCTTCAGATCTCCGAAGCTTACCGCCAACTCTTGAGCCTCATGTACAGTGTTATCACCGTTGGGGTCTTGTCTTGGCAAACTCCACCACGACTCCGCCTCGCGCCTTACCATGAAGCCCTTGTACTGACTCCCCTTGAAGCCATACACTTGTTGATTGCATTCTTCCCACGAGGTGTAAATGCCTGGCTTTCTTCCTCTCCTCACAACGTAGTAACGGAACCGTCCAGTATCCATGTATGCAATACCTTTAGTGGGTTTCGTTTTAAACACACCCAATGTGAAAGGAACTCCCTTATAAAGGAAGCCTCCTCAGCTTCCCACTCTACTGAACCGTCACAGCCCCTCCTTTCGAACCATTCATTATGATAATAACTACATTCAATTTGATTCAATGCATGTAATTTCTTGGAACTTAAAGTTTTTCGCATATAATGAGTTACACCATGTAAGTACTTATGCGTGCACCCATTCATGTCCACGTGTATTAATCTATGTCCCCAGTCAAATATTAACAATATTAATAATGCATTTTAGTAAATCGAAATAGTTTTCTCATGCCAAACCCTCACTTACATCACCTTCTAAAATTTTCAATCTCCTTTTATTATAAATTCTTCCAATTTTATTTCGTTAACTACTAAAAATACAACAAACGAAAATTCAAATACGAATTACCTTTATTTTCCTTAAAACACATTTTTTTAAATATACTAAAGTATTTTTATTTAATAGTAAAGGTTAAAATTAATAGAAAATTAATAAAAGACAAACAACTAAAATGCCAATTAAACAAAGAATACTATCACTACAAATAATATTAACGTATTTTTAATATGATTATACATGTTTAACTTTATTTTTATAAAATAAATGTAAAAAGAACCCCAAATCAAATAAGAAAATACAAATAATATTTACATATGTAGAGAATTTTAAACTTTAATACATAATGAATAATAACTCTTTTTGTTATTATTACGCTATTAAATTTTTATTCTATATAATGCATCTATAATCTATTACAACCTCATCATACGAGTTTAAAATTTGTCGGAGAGCCCAAGGCTACTGCTTGCCCCCCTTGAGTCCATTCCGAACCGTACAGACCATTATGTTTAATCATTTCTCAAACCAGTTGCACAAATAAAATTAATTAATTTTTCTTCATTAAGATTTAAAAATAATATGTTTTCTTCCTCTGTTTTTTAAATTATAATTAGATGATGGCGTATAAAAAAACATACAATTATCAATTACAAATTTAACTTCAGAATGGAGTTTCTACATTTTACAACAAAAAACTTTATTTTACTCATAACAAACAATATCGGGCGACACATTTTGATTTGTAAAATTACTAATACAAAGAATAAATTATAAATCATCTACATCCCGTGGAAAGGGTATAGAGAAATAAAAAAGTCCCGACATCGACGAGAATATTCAGGAACGGAGTTTATTAGTTTACACGATAAATATTTTCTCCGTAGTTTTAATCGAGAATGTGATGTGAACAACTTGAATATCAAATTAGATAATAACGCATAAGCACTAATTAAATTACATATACCGACATCACAATTAATTACATATACCGACATAGGACAGCGAGACATAGAGAGAGTGACATGTATCACATCTTGACTCAAAAAATACCGGAGAGTAGCGTCGAACTCTCTAATCTTGGAGGGAGAGATTCAATTTCGATCACAATAAAAAAGTGCACGTGACATATTTTGCTTTTCCTATTAGTAACATGTAATACATAGAATACGTTTACCTTCCCAAGTAAACAAACCTAAACCCTAAACCCTAACCAATATTCCTAAGCAAATAACTTTCATCACACATATTATACCCTCAATCCTCAACTAGCTATTCTCATTTCCAACTAGTCAACCCTAAACCCTAGACCCTACACACACCCAACAGACCTTCATCACACATATTAAGCCCTAAATCCTTAGCTAACCATTCACCTTTCCAACTGCTAAACCGCCGAACATAAACCCTAAACCCTAAAACATATGAACCCTCCATCTCTCACATTAGGTATAAAACATTCCAAATAATTAAACAATTAAACACTACTCTAACGTGATAACCTTGTCATTTCACCCCCTCCCCCCAACTAGCGGTTTCGGCGGTTCGATTTGAACCGATTTTGAGTCAAAAACTCATTCGATCCGAATACTTATTTTATTTGTGGTGCGGTTCGGATTGGATATTTTTTCTAAAAAAATTTCGATCCAAGCCAATCCATTTTCGAGCGGTTTGGATTGGATTAGATTTGCGGTTTTGTAAAATAAAAATGTCGAAACATATAACCAGTCCCAACATCAAATTTTACATAACCTGCAATGACATAACAAATCTCAACAATATCTTAAAAAATCAGCCAAAACATAAACATAGAAATAAAATAATGGATTACTTAAAATAAATATACTAGATTACATTTTCAGCATAAAACATTTTACTAAAGGAATAATAATACAAGAAAACTATATAAATTATCTAACAAATTCAAGTTGTTATACGTATAACTCTAAATAGTGTTTTAAATTAATAATATCATGACACATCAAATTAATAATATTCAGGACACCCATAGATTACTTTTTTTTTTCCACAGTGTGACGGGCATTCTTCATTCTTTTCTTCATGCAACGTTCTTTATCTCTACACTCTACCATGCAACTTCCATCAGAACTTCTCTTCTATTTTTTTTCCAAGGTATCTCATAACTACTTCCTTAAGATAGCCCTACCCTATTCGACCAACCACCACTAGTCCAGCCTACTTTCTTCAAATCCAACTCAAACCTCAACATTAAAATCTAACTACCACAATCCATTCAGAATACTAAAGATTACCATCCAAAGCCCATCAAGAAAAAAATTATGGTCCACACCAACCCATTTAAAACCCTACTTGCGGCCCACTCCGCAAACACTTAATTAAAATTTTAATCACTTTAATTAGAACAACTAATTAATATCAAGTGTCACCTTCATCACCTGTCATTCGGGGAACCCGTACCTACTCCTTCCTGCTCCTACTAAGCCATGTAGAATACACCAATTCATGACACGTGCACACCACAGGTGTTGAAGAATCTTTCCCTCAGCACCTTAGAATTTTTCCGGTTTAATTAAGCTTGGCAGGTTGGTTTATTATATGGTTTATGACTCTTGGGTGAAGATAGTTCCTCATTGGTTCAGCCGGATTACTAAAGAAAAGAAGGATACGGTTTAATAATTAAATCGTAAAATTACTGTTTCAAACCGTATCGGTTTGAACAATCGGCAACTGAGATATTGGCCGCAGAGAGTATCTCAGCTTTAGATCAAGCTTAGAATGTTCTATTAAGCTAATTCAGTCAAGAAAAGCTAGTAGTAAAGATTCCATAGATGAATTTAACTCGACGGTTAAATTCGTCGTTATCAGTACGGTTTTCAGCTTAGGACGCACTCTTATCTCTCACGGTATATCTATTCTTTTCACTTATCCAGTCTAAATCCGCATTATTATTTTATGATGAGGTGATTCTCAGATATTTATCGAATTTCTCATCACAGAATTTCCAAGAATAACTTTGCAGAGAATCAGGGTGTTACAAACTTATTGAATGTTGAGTTAGAAACTTGTTCTACAATTTCATAATACTGTAAAACCTAGAACGGACTGCGTTGATCTTGTGATGCAATTCACCTTTCCTCTAAATGGTGCTTGGACTTCCCTGAACTTCTCGTGAGTATACACATGCTGAAATTGAGCTTCTAATTATGATTTTGTTACACATAGTATGACAGTATGAAAATCTGCAGCATCCGATTCTCTCTCTCTGCTCTCTACTTCCTAGGTAATTATCATACTGTTTGACAAATTGGATATGTGAGCTATTGAGTGTAATAAACTTGTTAAAAAAAGCTTGCATGCTTTCGCTCCTTTGTATGCTTCTCATCCCGGTCCAAAAGTGGTAAACGAGATAAACTGGGATCTATAAATGACAATTTTCGAAAAACTCTGTAAAAATGAAAAAAATACCTAAATCAGAACCAAATACACCGAAAGTCATACAGGTTGACACCTCTATTACACAAGCAAAACACATAAATATCCAGACACTAAGAGTAACAACATCAGTTAATCCTAATAAAGACACCATTACCTAAAAGCCACTTATTATTGCCAACACCATACTTCATCGGAAAATCATTCCAATTCATATCAAATGCTTCTTTTGTAAAAGAGTTCCAAACAACATGACTCATCTCGTGTTCAATTTTTCGTGTCACTTATTCCATTTCTGTGAAATCTTCTTTATAATATGCCAAATATACCACCTGTGAATTGTTGTGGGCATACAAGCCTTTATAGCCATTTGCATCGATGCACATTGATCGGTAAGAATACCTTTTAGAGTATTTTCTCCCATGCAACAGAACCAACATTTAAATAACTATTTTAATGATTGAGTATCCTCATTTTTCATCAAAACACATCCCAGAAGTGTTGACTGATTGTGGTAATTCACACCAACAAAAGAACCAAAAACCAAATTATACCTGAAGACAACAACACAGAAACAAATCATGTATACACCAAAAAAAGATATCATATACACCGAGAGCAGTTTCAAAAAACACATAAACCAAAATAGTAAATTATCTGTTTGTATTGTAAGTGGTATCGAATAAAATAACATCTCCAAAATACTCACAAGCAGCCCTGCTTCTTATATCGACCCAAAAAGGAATATTAATTGACTGATCAACCTCAAGTTCAAACTCGAAAAAGAAATTATGATTCTTCTCTTTCATTGTTAATAAGTATTTCCCAAATTTTTTTTTGCATCCTCTAGTTCCGAAACATTATGCACTTCTCTCGTAATGTAATTTTTCATATCTTTTTCAATAAAACTTAATTCACGATGACTCTGTGCTGCTGCAATAAATGATTGATATGTTTTGTTTGGTCTGATTCCAACTTTGCCGTTATTCTCAATTGTACAGCGTACAGACATGCTTAATTGTCTGTGTTGTTTAAACATCTCTGCTTGATTTGGACACATGGATGCGAATGATGCAATACAACCTTCGAAATGATCCAAACACCAATGTCCTTCAATATATGTATATAAATTCTTGCAGGACAATTTAATCCAGTTGAGGGATTTGTCTTCTGAGTTGGAGATATGTTCCATTTTCATTTTCCCTCTCTGCTACATGTAATCAATTGGTTCTTAATTTCATTTCCCTTCTTATTTGTGTTCTGAATTTTCGTAGAAAAACCTACAAGTTTAGAATAATCTTTGTAGAATTTTTCAACTTCATCAAACGTGTTAAAAGTCATCCCAACCTTTGGCACCAGCTGCTCATCAACATCCCACAGAAACTGAAAATACACCGAAAGCATTTCCAAAATAAACTAATTTATAATTCCAAATACACCGAAATTGGGAACGAAACAGATTCATCAAAATAATAATTCAGATTCAGAACTCCTACATTACATTCAAATTCAAATCATCAACCATAAACAACAATTTTCACAAATAAAAACAAAATTATTCAATTACAGAATCATAAACTACTAACGAACTACATTACTAGATTTGAACCACACCTCAGCTACTTGATTCGATTCAAAACAATAATACAATTTGTCCTGGTTCAATTGACAGTCTGAACTTGAAAATATACCGAAAGCATTTCCAAAATAAACCAATTTATAATTCCAAATACACTGAAACTAAGAATGAAACAGATTCATCAAAATAATAATTCAGATTCGGAATTCTTACATTACATTCAAATTCAAACCATCAACCATAAACAACAATCTTTACAAACAAAAACAAAATTATTCAACTACAAAATCATAAACTACTAACGAATTACATTAACTAGATTCGAACCACACCCCAGCCACTTGATTCGATTCAAAACAATAATCCAATTTCTCCTAGTTCAATTGACAGTCTGAACTTGAATCATTCATTGTCTTCGAAAACAAAATACCTGTTTAAAGCTGATTTCACTGCTTGATTTCAAAAAATTTGATCCAAATATTTAAATAAGATAAAAAGCATTGATCTTGAACGAAGAAAACGCAGAAAACAAAGAAAACATAAAGAAAAAAGAGAACGCAAAGATTAAAGAGAATGCAAAGAACGCAGAAAACGCTGAGAAAATTCGAAAAAAAAAAATGAAATTCACTTGAAAAAGACAGTTATATATATTCGCAAGTTAAGTCAAAAGTTTATTAGAGATAGTGGGGCATGGAGGTGAATTAGATTAAAATTACTTGGTTAGACTGACTTAGTTGGTTAAATGACTTAGATGTAGAGATTAATTGTATTTTTATTAGGTCATCACTTGTAGATTTTATCAATTTGGTTACTCTTAAATAATAAGAGGTTTTTGTTACGTCGTGAGCATAGCCAAGCAAGTGCAACATCCTTGCATATATAATTGCCATTATAGCTGATTTCAGCTCAATTTCCAGGTTTTTTCAAACACAAAAAACTAAGAGTCATATGACTAATGCTATATAATCAATAATCACATAATTAAACATTTGCTTTCAGAGAGCACCATGTTTTTTACAATGCTGAAAAATTACTTATTAATCATTATTTTAACGTTGTAAAAACAGTACCACCCCGTCAAAAACTCAACTAAATTGCATTAGCTTGAAAAAAAAAAGAGAATGTCAAAATATAACCAAAGACATGATCATGCACAGCAGTGCCAATCACAACTACATTTAGGGTAAGCTTTTCACATGAGATCTGACAACGTAGCGTGAGGTAGGTTGGGGTCTCTCGGTTCACACGCAGGCCTTGTATCCTTCGCAAGAGAGAGTATCCTTGGCAGTTGAATCTTTTACCTTACGGTTCTAACTCTACACGAGGAAACCAAAGAGTGGCATTTACAATAAAGCAATCAGCTATCTACAATGAAAATCACAAGCATGCACAGTAAACTAAATTCACTTACTAAACCACAAATAATCTGTTTAACTATAAAAACTAATTTTTCTTTAATCAATAATCAGCTCACAAAAAGTCATTCAATACTACTAAAATTATATCTACTTAAATAGGGACATTACATCCTATCATAAACTATGTCTGAATTTCAGGGCAAATTGCTTAACATTTCTTTCAACTTTGAACATACTTTAATCACCAACAACCAGATTAGAAAGGAAGAGACTCATCTCAAAAACTATGAAACACAAATCAAACTTCAACCAAAAACATTGTGAGTTGTGACAGATTTTTAGCAAGCGAAAAAAAGATTCATCACGTTCAAATATTCAATGCATTTTCTGATCTCATTATCCACAATTAAAAGAAAATGAGCAAAGCAGAATCAATTTACAAATACAACTACACTAGAAAATATGACTTTGCTGATTTTACAAATATGAGTAAGTTAGAGATATGACGCACATATAATCACAAAAAAACAAGCAATAGTCACAATACAAAAGTTAAAGTTCTTACTTGTAGCCAGTGAGGACCTTGGGGAGAAGTGAGAAGAGAGAGAAGGTCTTCTCAACACCCTTGGCAGGCTTGGAGAGCAACAAGTATGAAACTGGGCCAATGAGGACATGGACAATTTCAACACCAAGCTGAGCAAAAGAAAATAGATACTCAATCATAATGTTAATAATTTGATGTGCATAAACACGTGAAAAAGCTAAGAATTGTGTTTTGAACATAATGATCCACCCAAGTGGCAAGACAAGGTCCGATACAAGAATCAAGAACAATTTCCAATTCAACTTAATGAATGAATATTAAATAGAATTAAAAAATTAAAAAAAAAAAAAAGAAAAACTTACTAGTTGTTACCTCTGATGCAAACCATGTTGGAGCGAGGTATAGGACTATAGGCCACTCCAATTGCAAGCACAACAGTGGACAAGGCAAGACCACCCAGCAGCGAGGCGAGATACGGCGAGGAGCAGAGTATTAGTGACGGCTCATGGTGAGAGCAGAGAACATGCAACAGCGCAGGGCAAGGAGCAGAGAACCAGCAACGGTGCAGAGTGATCTGAAAGTGTGGTGCAGCGTCGGTAGAAGGAGGCAAGAACCCTCAGAGCCAAATGTCTCTTCTCTTTGAAAAAATGTTTATAAGCGATGGGGAACATTTTGGAAACTAAAAATATAAAGGGGCAATGTCTAATTATCAATTCTTCCGAGAATAAAACAACGGGGTTCCATTCATAAATATTTTTAGGATGGTTAACGTAACGAATCTGTGGCCAGATAATTATGGTCAATTGTTCATCTTAAACCAAACAAATCATTGTCTGACATTTATTAAATTCAAAGCACAGGTATCATGTTTTAGATCAGATACATAACTTAAAAATAAAAAGAATGACAGACTAAAACGGGGCAGAGAGTTTCAACCCTGTGTTTTCTCAAGGAGGCAAATGAACTAAGAATTCATTCATAAAAGTCAGTTTGCACTTGGAAGACTTCAATCATAAAGAAAAAAAATTCTTAGGATGGAAAAAAAGAAACGAACTTAACCATATATACTTCTGCAACACACACAAACACAAGTAACCTAGAGATAACATTTTAAACAAAATCTTTTTCAATAAAGGGCAATAATCTCCACTTTTCTACATCAAATTATAACTATACGATAGCGTGAATATGCAATGCTAACCCCACAAAAAAAGAACCGTTCTCTAAATCTGAAAAAACAACCAAACAAATCCACATCCACCCCTAGAACACAACAAGCAACGAAAATAGAGTGTAGATCAAGAAACACGCATACGCTATCAAGCCACGGTGCTCCTCGCCGCCATCCGCAAGCAGAACGATGAGACCCGTCGAAGCCCTGGTCGCCCACAGCACGAAAACCGAAGCGGCAACAATCGCCACGATCCCTCCCTGAGGCAAGAATAGCGACATGGCCGAGTAGATCACCACCGGCAACATGCAGTAACCAACCACGCTGGTGCACGTGTGAAGGTCCAAGTTACCGGCTCGACCGGCAAGCATGTTAAAAACCACGTACAAGAAGATCGAAGAGACCACGATCCAGCCAAGAATCACGCCGAATTGGATTTTCCCGGCGAGTAACTGGAAGAGGCAAAACGACATGTAGAGAAGGATCGGTCCGGATAGATCGGAATCCTTGTGGACGGTGTGGTTCACGCGGAATGGGTTCAGAACGGATCGGATCTTGCTCCAGATTTGTTCAGGGTGGATCCCGAGCTCATCGAGGAGTGGTTCCTCGTCGTCGAAGTTGGCGGAGCCGCCCACGGTGCCGGGTCCGGAGTAGATTGGGCCAGATGAGGTGGACGCTGCGGCGGAGCCTATGTCAAAGGACATGAAGGGGATGCCGGAGTTTGGCTGGAAGGGCGGCGCAGCCATGCGTCGCTGCTGGATGTTTGGACCTCCTGCGATGGGATTTCCGGCTTGTGGGAAGGCCACCGGCGGAACCTTGAACTCTTTAGCCATTGAAATTAGGGTTTTGAGAATTGCTGGCCGAAAGAAACACAAACCTTTTAGCTTTTACACAGTAATCTACACCTATGTCTTTATTCTCAGAGACTTCAGTAAAAAACTCTGGTCAATTACAACGTTAACCCCATCCTATGCTGGAGCACAATATATTTTCTTTTCTCTGTTTCTTTTTTCCTGGTAATTTAATTTTTTTTATATTTTAAATGTACTAAAAATAATTTAAAAATATTGCTAACCAATGATAGGCACTTGTTAAAATTACTAATTAGAAAAAAAAATTAAGTTTTTATTTTATTTACTATATATTTATTAAAAAATACTAATATTTTTACTAATAATAATCTTGAGATAATATTCAATTTGGTCCCTTAACTTGCATGCAAATTTCAATTTAGTCTCTAAAATTTCAATTGATTCTATTTAGTCTCCAAACTTTGCGGATGTGATTTGTGTTAGTCTTAGGATAATTTTTTACCTACAAACATTAACCCACGCTGACGTGGACAGCTGGATGTTATGTTGGACTATGTAACACGACCTCATTTTTGTTCTCACTCAAATAGTCCAAAAAAATCCTAAGTGATATCATTGAAATTTTTCTTCTTATAAGTAGTGACCAAGCGTTATTTTTTGGCTATTCGGCTATTTGAACGCCAAAACCTAAACATCATTTTACAAGTTCCAACATAGCATTTGGTTTTCCATATCAGCACTTCATTAACATTTTTGTGTCGGAAATTATCAGACTAATGTAAGTCGTGTTTGCAAAATTTAAAAACTAAAAAAGACAACTAAAACTTTAAAAATTAAATTAAGGCTCACATAATTACATACAAATTTAGAGATCAAATTGAGTATTAGTTCTGATAATCTTAAATAAATGACTTAAAATTTAATGCCTTATCTATTTTCCAAAGCAATATTTAATCTTGTGTGAACTCATGCTACTATATTCCAATTTTTGTACAAGACAGACTGAAATTCAATTCATCTTTACCAAATATAAACATATCTTGTGGACATCTATATCGTCATAATTGTTTTCCCACTTTTAGATTTTAATGCAAATTTTAAAAACATCTATTTACTAGGAATTATGTACGTTTAAGACGCAAATCAAACCATTTCGCAAGTGCAAACATGCAATGCAAGCATCACTTATATTTACACGAGCAAAGACTCAAGATTCCTCTACAATCTACATGTTTCCTTTCTTTCACTACAATGAAAGCGCCCCCATCCCACTCATAAAAAGGGGGCAAATCACTTATATAAATCAAGGGGAGAAAAAATTTACACCAATCAACCAAATAAAAAAATGGTTCATGAATCAATCAAGAGACATTTCTATATAGTTCGAATCACCCAAATTCGAACTTCAATCTCTATGTAATTCGAATCATACAGATTCGATTTACACACGCACACACCCACTAATTCGAATCAACCTGATTCGAATTACACACACAGTCAGGGTGATTCGAATTACACCCAGCACGCGTTCCAAAGTAATTCGAATTGGAATTATTCGAATTACTCAGTTTTTGGCTCTAGTAGTAATTCGAATTGGGGTGTTTCGAATTACACATGCTTCGACTATAAAAGGAGTTTGAACCAACCTCATTCGAACCACTTTTCCATTATCATACCCCACCAAATCCCACAGAAAACGACCCAGAACGACTCTAACAAAGGCTCGAGCAGGATATTCAGCCCATGGGGGATAATCCAGATAGATTATATTGTTTGGATGGAGTAGCTCATATAGTCGGGGTCATCAACGAAGATGTTAGTACGTAATCTTTTTTTTTAAAGTAGGATTAAGTAACTTATTCGTTTGTTTATATACGTTATGTTAGTGGTTTTGATGGTAAATGATGTTGGTAACATTGTATGTGACTGATTTTTTATGTTTTGTTAGTGATAGTGTATGTGGTTTTGTTAGTGGTTTTGCAAGTGGTTTTGTTAGAGATTTTGCAAGTAGTTTATGCTAGTGGTTTCGTTAGTGGTTTCGTTAGTGGTTTTACAAGTGGTTTATGTTAGTGGTTTATGTTAGTGGTTTTTGTAAGTGGTTTAATTATCTGGTGCATATATGTGCAGCCCCAGCGATGCATCTCGAGCATGCGACGGCAGCAGGGTATGCGACTGGACGAGAGGTACGTTCCGTACTTGCAGATGGTGGGATTATACCATCTTGCGAGACTGAACGAGAGATGGTTCAGATTGGATGAGCCCCTTGTGAGTGCTTTCGTCGATCGGTTTTATATATGTTATGTTAGTGGTTTTGATGGTAAATGACGTTGGTAACATTGTATGTGACTGATTTTTTATGTTTTGTTAGTGATAGTGTATGTGGTTTTGTTAGTGGTTTTGCAAGTGGTTTTGTTAGAGATTTTGCAAGTAGTTTATGCTAGTGGTTTCGTTAGTGGTTTCGTTAGTGGTTTTACAAGTGGTTTATGTTAGTGGTTTTGCAAGTGGTTTATGTTAGTGGTTTTTGTAAGTGGTTTAATTATCTGGTGCATATATGTGCAGCCCCAGCGATGCATCTCGAGCAGGCGACTGGACGAGAGGTACGTTTCGTACTTGCAGATGGCGGGATTATAACATCTTGCGAGACTGAACGAGAGATGGTTCAGATTGGATGAGCCCCTTGTGAGTGCTTTCGTCGATCGGTGGCGTCCGGAGACGCACACATTTCACATGCCGTTCGGAGAGTGCACGATCACACTGCAGGACGTGGCGTACCAGTTGAGGTTGCCGGTCGACGGACGTTATGTTAGTGGTTGCTTGACGGATTTTCAAACATACATCCAGGGTGACCGTCCAGCTTGGGTGTGGTTCCAGGAGTTGCTTGGTGTGTTACCTCCTGCGAACCAAATCCAGAAGTTTGCAATGAACTGCAGCTGGTTCCAGGAAACATTTGGAGAGTGCCCTAGGGAGCCGACGAGGAGACAGTCAGGCGCTATCCTCAAGCCTAGCCACGTAGGGTAGCCACCTAATGTGAATACGGTTGCCGGACTTGTCGGCAAACAGCTGAGTGCCTAACAGCATCATGATATAGGCCCGAGCATAGCGCCTGACTGTCTCCTCGTCGGCTCCCTCAGGGCACTCTCCAAACGTCTCCTGGAACCAGCTGCAGTTCACTGCAAACTTCTGGATTTGGTTCGCAGGAGGTAATACACCAAGCAACTCCTGGAACCACACCCAAGTTGGACGGCCATCCTGGATATATGTCTGGAAATCCGTCAAGCAACCACTGACATAACGTCCGTCGACCGGCAACCCCAACTGGTACGCCACGTCCTGCAGTGTGATCGTGCACTCCCCGAACGGCATGTGAAATGTGTGCGTCTCCGAACACCACCGCTCAACGAAAGCACTCACAAGGGGCTCATCCAATCTGAACCATCTCTCGTTCAGTCTCGCAAAATGGTATAATCCCGCCATCTACAAGTACGGAATGTACCTCTCGTCCGGTCGCATGCCCTGCTGTCGTCGCATGCTCGAGATGCATCGTTGGGGCTGCACATATAATAGACCAGATAATTAAAACCACTTACAAAATCAATTACAAAACCACTAACATAAACCACTTGCAAAACCACTAACAAAACCACTAACATAAACCACTTGCAAAACCACTAACATAAACCACTTGCAAAACCACTAACGAAACCACTAACATAAACCACTTGTAAAACCGCTAACAAAACCACTTGCAAAACCACTAACAAAATCACATACATTATCACTAACAAAACATAAAAAATCAGTCACATACAATGTTACCAACGTCATTTACCATCAAAACCACTAACATAACGTATATAAACAAACGAATAAGTTACTTAATCCTACTTTAAAAAAAAAAGATTACGTACTAACCTCTTCGTTGATGACCCTGGCTATATGAGCTACTCCATCCAAACGATATAGTCTGTCCGGATTATCCCCCATGGGCTGAATATCCTGCTCGAGCCCTTGTTGGAGTCATTCTGGGTCGTTTTCTCTGGGATTTGGTGGGGTATGATAATGGAAAAGTGGTTCGAATGAGGTTGGTTCAAACTCCTTTTATAGCCAAAGCATGAGTAATTTGAAACACCCTGATTCGAATTACTGTGTAATTCGAATCAGGATAATTCAAATTAGTGGGTGTGTGCGTGTGTGTAAATCGAATCAGTATGATTCGAATTACATGGAGATTGAAGTTCGAATTTGGGTGATTCGAACTATATAGAAATATCTTTTGGTTAATTTATGAACCAGTTTTTGATTTGGCTGATTGGTGTAAATTTTTCCTCCCCTTGGCTTATATCAGTGATTTGCCCTAAAAAAGGACACACCTTTATAATGAAATTGTACAACTATGCTCTTGCCCAAGTGGGTGTTTCACCGTCCTATCTTGTAATCTATAATCAACTTCGGTTGGGGGCTTGCAGCCTGCACTCGCCAAAAAAAAATATGCAGTTTTTGCACTTTGCAGCCACTATTCCACTCTATTGGTACATGTCATTATCACCAATTTCATCCTTTCTTTATCTATACACGTTTCAACTGTCACCTGCCCAACATGATTCATATGCAGATCAGAGGGATTAACATCAATAATCCCTTCAACTATCATCTGCATGTATACAAAGTAGACCACCAAAAAGCATTACCTCTTGTATTTTGTTTCCAGATCCAGCCAGCAACTTGTACTGATTGTCGAAAATCAATACCATGTAAACCTGCAATCAAATAAACCAAGATCCAATCATATTTTTCAGTTTTCACCAGCAACATTATATTTTTCAACTACAAAATTATAAGACAATAACTTCTTCACATGAGAGTTGATCAATCTTCCTCAACCATGTGCAGAACCCGAATTGCATGATGCATAATGCTAACTTGATGGCAAGTTCTGGCGGGTTAAAAGCAAACAATTAAATGCATATCCACATGCAGAGGTTCAAATGTGTTTTATACCTGGAAAGTTAGTGCCAAACCAAGGCTTCTGAAGAACCGGCTTTTTGAAACAGACTCGATCCCCTAAATCTTTTGTAATTCTTTGATGAGAGATTCAACTTCAGGCCACTGTCAAAAGCGAGCATGATATTATAATTAGCCATGTCAAACCATAAAACCAACCAGAAAATAGAGAGAAGTGTAGTTGATTACACTACTTTTCATAGTATTTAAAGTAACTTCTACATTCCCAGATAAAGATTGAAGGTCATTACCTCTTCATCTGTTTGAGCTCCTTCCAGTCTCCTGTCTAAGTGTCCATGCTCCCCAACTACAGACTCCAGGGAATCCATTAATGGATCGGGCTGCTGAAGGAAGGTCGCGATTTGTAAAATCTCCAAGTTTTTAAATAAAGAAAATGTTCAAAGATTAAATATTCATGTAGATATATTACCATGACTCCCTTTAACGATAAAGATATGTGCCCAAGAGCAAAGTCTAATTGCAGAACTTTTATCTCTATAACCTGGAGCAAGAAGTAGGCCTCAAAGTAAAACAGCGTAGAAAGACTATGCACATCTGGGCTACCCAACTAATGCCTCATATATTTAGAGAATGGAAAATATTTGGCTAATTCCATAGAAATAGATCATTTATAGCTTGTATTCAAAAATAATTATCCACTTTCCTAATTGTCACTGTCTTGGAGCAAAATACCTGACGAATCTTGAAGTATGATGCTGGGTTCAAAGTGGCATCCCATGATAATTCTGATTAATGAATTAGTGCAGACTCCCCTTCAAGCTACACACATGCACACACACCAAAAAAGAAAAGGTTAAACAAGGCACTTCCAATTCTCGTAGCTTTAATGAGACGACGAAATAAGATTGTCAAAATGAACGACCCATATATTAAATATAAAATTCTTTACATAGCTCTACAAAAATTCGAAAGTAAGGTATCGAAAGATCACTTGATGTTGCATCCACTCAACAACACATGCCTCATGCTAATTCAAGAACAGTTATCATAACTTAAGTAGTTACCATGAGATTTCTCTTCTCAAGTAGGTCTTCCTTCTCTATTGGTTTTAGTGAAAATATGAGCTTTCTAGATTTTTTTTCCACCGACAATAGATTCGCTCTAACTTTCTGCATATCATTGAGTATTATAAAAAGAAGGATGACATTCGAACTTCACATTTGAAAATAAATTTTGGAAAAACATCTGTAAAGTGTTCTTGTATTTTAAGCACCAAACTTGCCAAATAAACGAGGACAAGAACTTAATTTTCTCTTAGTCATAAATCCTTAACAGATCTTCCATTTTCATATCTGGAGAAAGTTTCTCTTCAACATTAGTATCATTCTCCTGATACAGAGGAGAATTGGGAGAAACATTTTTATTTTCAGCATCATAGCTTGTAATAGTGTCTAAGCTCTGCTTGTACATGGATGGATCCAATCCCTTCTTTCTTAACCATGACTCAAAAGCTAAGAACTTCCACTTGGAAACAAGATTATGGTACGGCAGGAATCCTACCAAAGAACCAAAAGATGCCTGAAATGGTGTAGTCAAATTCAGAGGCTATATACAAAGAGAAATGCATCCAATTCTAAGAAATATTACAAATGAAGATATTAAGTACTTACAATGAAGCCTTTGCTACTACAGCTTAATATTTCCACATCTACCCTATCTCCATTCCTAATCAAATCTTCTGCCGTGGTCCAATTAGCATCTTCACCCTCCTACATTAACAAATAGCATAAAGGTTCTATTCAAAAGCATCAGCATCAGATAAATAACTTATATATTCCATATAATCTAACCTGAAAATTTGAAACATCAAAAGGATTCCCTAGTTCATCATTGTTTTTTAACCTCCGGTATTCATAAAAGCATTCTCTTCAACAATATGTGAGGTTTACTTCACATGTTAGTCTAATCTATTTTGAAAATGCCTTAAAGTTAGCTGTAACTAGCATTGCAATCATAAACTGAAATATACAATTATAATGGTAATTTCACATACCTTTGCGGCTTTCCCTGTTGTGTAGCTTGCACAGACAATTCCACTTTATCAACTGAACTTAAATTTGATAGTTGACTTGAATCAGACAGCTCCTGTTGGAACTCATAATGCTGCTCCAATTCCTAATCAATCAAGCATGAAATTAATAAAGGACAAGTCGCATACTTTACTTGACTCTATATTCAAATGAATATTAGCACCTACATCATTTTTAAGCATAACATTTGAATCAGTAGACTGTTCGTCATTGTTACTCTCCGATTTATGCAGCTATTCTAATAATGTCCAGTTACCAGCTTCACCACTTGAATCTTCTGCACTCATCTTCAAATCATTTTCGTTGTCCGCACGAGTAAAAGATTCTTGGTTTGTATCTTCATCCTTGGCAAGTGGTGGTTCAGGTTTCCCCAAAAGTGACATATCTTCTCCTTCACTTGTCCATCCTGCATGTGCTGATACAAATTTGGTCTTACTCTCAACCTCGATAACACGTCCTCATCATCCTCTTTATACACGGTTGGCTTTCTCAGAATAATATTAGGACTTTAGGAGCACTACTTTTATTGAAACTCCCTGCATTACTCTGCGGTGGCTTTCTCAGAATAGTATTAGGTACACTACTTTTATTGACATTCCCTGCATTACTCTGCTGTTGGCTCGGTTTCTTAATCTCCAATGGAACTTTGTTATCACTGGATTCGAAGGTTGACCCCTTTAGCTGGAACAGGCCGCACCAAATCCAAACCATCTAATTTACTCCATGACTTCCTTTTCTTAGAACCTTCAAATGGAACTTCCTCTACCTCAACGTGTTTCCCCTTCTTCCTATTATCTGAAACAACTAGTACAACAATGAATATAATTCATCAACAAGCACATACACAGAGCAAAATTCAAGTTATTCCTTTAAAGGACCCTAACAAACAAATAGAAATAAATAGGCAAAAAGGTGAAGAATAAGGAAATTTGAGAAGAAAAAGAAAGAAACCTTGGCGAGAGTAAGCTTAGGTAGCGTTTGTTTTGAGGTACTGAGACAGAGACTGAGAGACTGAGACTCAGTATCATGTTTTTTGGTTTAGAGACTGGTACTAAATTTTTTGTCTCTGTCCCTAAAATTTCAGTATTTCAGTACCTCCAAAAAGTAGGGACACATGTGACTAAAATTTTTAGAGATAGAGACTGAAACTTTAATAATATTTTATACCTAAAATATCTTCATTTCAATTAATTAATTCCAATTTTACTTTTTGTATAAATTAAATTAGAGTTTCATTCTTGTTTCAATTTCTGTTTCACACTTTGCACCAAACAGAATATTAAAATTTATTTCAATCTTTGTCTCTTAGTCTCAGTCTCTCAGTCTCAGTCTTTCCGTCTCTATCTCTCCACCAAACGCTACCTTAGGGTCCTCTCCAAGTAAGCATCCAAACTTGAGTTCCATCAAGTCCTGGCTATTGAGCTTCGGGGGCTCTTCCTGCGAGGCAAAGACCCTTAATGAATTGGGTCTTTGATTCAAATGAAGTGTTCTTGTCACTAGTGTTGGTGTTGGTCGTCTTCTATTAGATGAAAATGAAGGCAAGGAAGGTGGGTCGTCTTCTATTGCTGGTGTTGGTATTCATTGGTGTTCCGAGATATTAAATATTTAAATGTAGATAGATAGATTGTGTTAGTGTCTTTGAGACATATAAATATATACACAAATATACAAAAATATATAGATATAAAAATACAAAAATTTTATAATATATTTGATAATAATATAAGACACATATATATAAATTAAATATCAATTTTATTTTTTGAGTCTTATGCATTGTGTCTTATGTATTAATAATTTTAAAAATAATTAGGGATAAAAAAATTAAGTTTATGTTTTATATATTGTATTTTTGTGTCTCAGTTAAAAAAAATACTAAATAAATGTATTTTGTGTATCTATATACTATATTTATTTAAATTTGTGTTTTAACAAACAAACGGTAGACATATACTATTGTGTTTAATAAGTAGTGTCCATATCTCAACAAATAAACACAACCATAAGATAAAAAGATATTAACAAAAAACATAATTTATTTTTTATTTGATTATCCTTATTAATTTTTATAATTATATTTTTTATTATTATATTTTTCTTTTTAAAATTTTTAATAAAAAAAATAAATTAAATTTTTATAATTTATTTTAATTTATCCCAAAACAAAATATAAAAATACTAATTTTTGTATCTTTATCTTTGTTGTTTTATTCTCAGTATCTTATTGTCTCATTCTCAAAATCAAACGTAGCCTTTAAAATGTTATCATAAGCATTGTAACGTGGTGTTAGAATTTTTTTCTTTCATTTACTCTTAATAATATTAGAGATGTTGAAATTCAAATGTATTAAAATTAAGTTCAGTGAAGTCACTTAGATTCATATTCTAAGTTCATGCACCATAAAATTTGAAGTTTGGTGAAATCACCTGGATTCATATTCATTGATAGCGATCCCAATCTTCTTCAAAAACAACTTGCTGATGATTTAAAGGGGAGTTATGTGTCCCATTAGTTAGTGTGCTTTTGTTTTGTTTCTTCTTTTTTGGATTTAGGTCTTGTAACTTACCAAAAAAATAATATTTTAAAATATTAGATTAAATTGATAAAAGATCTAATAATTTATATTTAATTTATAAATAATTTATTAAAATTATATTAAAAAATTATAAGTCTTTCAATATTTTAAAATTGTCCCATGATAAAATTTTACGAAATCAGCAACAAAGCCTTTGTTTCAACAAAAGTTGTTGTCGGAAGACCTTTCCCAACGAAGAAACCCTATGGACAACATCATGAAAACTTTGGTGACTTTGTCGCTTCTTCCTCTTTTCTTTTCTGCATCAGGTATCTACTTGTTTCTATTCAATTTCTCGATTTCATCCAAATTCTCAATATTCTCGTTTTTTCTCATTACACCGAATTCTCATGAATTCATTTCAGACGCGGTGCTTCTTCCGAAATCCTCCTCGGTACCATGACTCTTCTTACTCTTCTACTCTTCAAGTTGACGCAATTATTAAGTGGATTTTCATTAGTACAAGTTAATCTTCAAAGCTCTATACTTTTGCAATTTCAATTCTGTGTATTTTACAATTAACATATGATGATAATTAATGATGATGATGATTGTTTTGTTTCGATTTGTAATTTGATGAATTTTTATTTAATTTTGCATGTATGTAGAGATTCACTATACGACATTGAAATACTGGGCAACATCTGCCACCAGCTTCATGTGCTCGTGTTCCTCAATTTTATTCTATTGCACCGCACTCCTCTTCACATAAGGATTGGGGTTTAGGGTTTGGCTTGTGCTTCTTGTTCTTGCAAGCTTCGCTGTGCTTTCTGACATTTGCTTCCACCTCCTCCCAAAAAGGTGAATTGTGTATGCCCTTTCTATTTTTCATATTTTTATGAGCAATTGTTCGGACTTGAGTTTCTTTATTGTTGTTGAATTGAGTCAAACGTTATTGTTATATAAAGAAGAGAAACATTATGATTTTTTCTATTTCAATTCAGTTAAGGAAAATCGTCTTCTATGTAGACTTGCAACTTGCATTCAAGTTGTCATGGGTCCATGGTCATGGATTGGCAACAGTGATGCTAATTCAGCATTTTCTTGAAACTAACTAATCTTATAGCAAGAAGTTGATAAATTTAAACAGCTTGATAAATTCTAAAGGGGTTAACAAAAATAAGACCCCAATAATTAAGAATGGTAGATCCTCTTCACATATGTAGACTAACATGTTTTTCACTTAGTCAAATATCGTTGCAGTCCTCGTGTGAACTGTCTTTATCGCCGTCACGATTACATTAATCTCTTGGCCGAGATTCAAGATTGATTTAGCTCTTCTCCATGCAACTTTCCTCAGTTAGCATGATGGACACTACAGGAGGGGGATGAAACTCAAAGAGTACTTTACTCCTAAGGTTGCGAGAATCGAACTGGTCAATAAATCGGTAGAATGACTGGTTCAATAGTTCAGAGATTTAACCGAAATTCAATCGAAATTCAACCGATTTAACTAAATATAAAATAAAATTACTAAAAATTTAATATATACCTTTTAAATATTTAAATTCAATACTTTTTAAACTGATAAAATTTAAAATTTTATAATTTTATGTAATAAATTATCTATTAAAAATTCACAATAAAAAATCCAATTTTGCTACCACTAACTAATATTCAAAAATTTCATCATAGGGCATCAAAACCAAAACCAATTATATTATTATTATTATTGGTACGGTGCTACAACTTCCACGATTGATCAAATAATGGGTCTGGAAATCATAGAAGAGTTTCGACCAATTACTCCAATAAGAATCGTTGCTGCTTCTTCAACTTCCTTCAAACATGTGAAGGACCTACCCCATTTACACACAACAACAATAACTGTAATACCCTATCACACAGGGCTTTACGCTTAAATCGTAAAACAGAGGTGGTATAATATTACGACCTCTAAAATAAAATTTATATATAATAATATTAAAAAGGATACAGTATACAAGGAGTCTTGAAAAACGGATAAAGCAAAATCGCAAAATAAAAAGCACAACGCTCAGAAAACAAGATTACTTACGTACGAAAAAAACTAAGGATTATAAGCATAATTAAACAGAAAGTAAGAATAGAGGGTCAAGAATACAAAATAACAAGCTCCTAACTCAACCGGCGAAGCTAAGGCTTGCCAGAGAATATTTACATATTTATATACATAACCCAAAGTCCAAAATACATATACATAAAACCTTAGTTCTCCATAAACCTCTAAGAGATACAAAATAACACAAGTATATATAAGGAGAGTCTATACACATATATCAAAAGACCAAAAGTAAAATCCCAAAATGAAAATCCACTTCGCTGCAGAACTCCAGACGCCTAGCGAGGTGCCTCTCGACCTGCATCTGAAAAACAACAACATAGTATGGAATGAGAACCAGAGGTTCTGAGCATGATAAAGGTGCCACGCACATAAGATATAAGGTCCCGGAAATGCCAGAAGTAATCCTAAAACGCCGACAATCAGATTATAAAGCTTAAAGGAGTAAAATAGAAACCATGAAAGGGGTGGTCCTCTGGGGATTCCTAAACCTAACTAAAACCTAACTAGAACCCTCAATCTCCCCGCCTTTCCTCCGTTCCTCCAACTCCAATGAAATTGTACAGACATATAAGCAGACAATGGCAAACACAGGTAGAATACAAGTAATACAAATAGTAAATATAACAATTAGCATATTAAAAATCACTTTGGCATTCCCAATTAATGCACCAGCAAACAATTCATACAAATGCATATGATGAATGTCTATTCTAGTAGCCGTGAGCTCATGCGTCGGTTACTTTGCCAGAACCCGACACATCTGGTAACTAACCCAGACATTTGTCTCTAGGTTGCGCACCTCCAGAAGGGTCATAAACGAAGGAGAGTGTCTTTCCACCTTCTCTTAGAGGTTTCACGAAGGAGAGTGTCTTTCCACATCGAAGGAGTGTGCCTTTCCACCTTGCAACTAGAGAAGAATGTGGGGGGAAACAATACGAAAGAGGGTGCATTTCCACCTTTCCTACATCCCCATCACGACAAGAGGGAGAACTTCCGTCTTCAACTTGCCATCCGAACACATTTTTAAGTTAACACGCAAACGGGTTCGCACCCCAAACCTTGCCATCTCGACCATTCCGGCCATACCAGTCATTGCCAGTCTCAATATTCACCCCTAAATTCTAATTCAGTCACATTTTCACACTTTTCATTCTTAATTCGTCAATTTCCAAGCTTACTTCACCCCCAAGTTACCACTATCTCCTAACCCCATCATGTTCCTAGACTTACTAATAAGATTCAGGATTAACAGAATGGAAATAGAGGTCTGGAAGTTTGTAGTTTAGCTTAAAAACACAAAATCCAGATTTGCTGAAATAGGGACCACGCGTACGCGTGGGAGTCCATTACTAAAAGGTCATGCGTATGCGTGGGCGTACGTGAGATATCCAAACCGAATATGTTGGTCACGTTGCGTGCAGTGGTCACGTCGCGTGCAGTGATTGCGTACGCAAGTTATACAGAACAACAAAAATGTTAAATGCTGCAGAAGTTTCATCTTTGCACTCCAAACTTTCGACGCGCAAAACTATTTCGTTTTAAAATATTTATCATCCATTCTTCGAACACGTAAACTTCACAGACCCAATTCTTATATGAAACAAGTTTGAAACAATTTGGGGGTCCGGAAGCCAAGTTATGGCTCGCCGAAATTCGGTCAAAAATCAATTTTTCACAAACACCTCAAAACCTCAATTTTCTTTACAAACCAAACTCAAATCCTACTTCCTTTACACATATTCAACACAACAACATACCATTTAAAATGCCAAAACCTCCATGCCCTACCTCAATTACTTATACTCCTATATACATATTTTCATACCTAATTTCATCACTTAAATCAACAAGTTTCATCAACAATCCGTCACAAATACATATTCACCCTCATACCTTATCAAACATCATCAATTCATCATTTAGCATTTTATCACCAATATCAAAAACCAACCAAAACTCAACCTTGTTCAACATATCTCATTAAAGCACTAAACAACTTACATACTCATGCATTCATTCCTATCCTATGGTTTTCTAGCATAAGTTTTCACAGAACATTATATATTAAATACGAGAAACCTAAACCATACCTTGGCTTATTTCCATGTATAATCTGAAACACCACAATTAACCACAAGGTCACACCAAACGGGTTTCCGACTCCCCAAAATCCAATATCAAGTCTCCAACTTTACCAATTTGTTTCCAAAATACACAATCCGAATTAATTTCACAAAATAACACTAAAATTACCATAGGGTTCACTAATTAAATAACTTGAAAAGGATTAAACGTTTCTCACCCTACCAACAGAGAATTGGGTCAAAACCTGACAAGTTTGCTAAGCTAGTTTGATCCTAAAAATTAAAATCAACAAAGTTTCAACATCCAAATTCATCTAATTTCGAAATTAGGGAAGGAAGAACTGCGGTTGAAAATGAGACTTCCTTACCAAATTGACCACTGGACCTTGTAGAGATCAACGCTGCGGTCGCGTGGCTACAAACGGTGCAGCGATCGGAGCTCCAGATCAAAACTTAGGCGAGATTGAAATTTTTGGAACAAGGATTTGTATAATCTTTGCTCCCTTCCTCTCTTCCCAGCATGTTTCATCTTTGAAACAAGGGAAATGACTGAAACTTATTAATGAAAGGCAGAAATGGGTTGGGCCTTGATCCAAATATGGGTCTGGTTCGTTCGGTTCGGCCCGTTTGGCCCAATCTTGGGCCAAATTCTTTTAAATTAGTGTCAAAATTCTTATTTTAGTTTTCTCTATCATGTTAAACTACAAAATTTCATTTTATAATTTTCTTGAGTAATAATTAATTTATTCACTAATTATTTAATAATCTCTCGGGTTTAACATCCTACCCCCTAACAGAAATTTTCGCCCTCGAAAATTTCATCCGGCACAACGAATACGTGAGTGTAGTCCGCCTTTATATTTAACGCATAGCAATTCTAAGGTCTTCCTATTCTATGTGCTTTCGCTGCCGCCCTCTTATTTGCTTATCTCTAAAAGTCTTGATCATTCGTCCAACGCCAACAAGAAGCCTCATTAAACTCTGCAAGCTTTGACGACAATACCATACTCGGAACGATTTGGTTTGGTTCTAAGTCCAATACTAGACTTGACATTTCACTGTTAGGTTTTTCTTCCCTATCTTAGGCTATGAGTAATCATGGTATCCCATAATGATACATTGCTCCTTAAATTCGATTATTGCAATTACCTTAACCTTGTGGTTGTGATCGATCTGCATCATGAGTCCTCCCACCTGGACTAGGACAATCCCTAACCAGATGCCCTAGTGATCTGCATCGGTAACACAGATCTTGCTTGCTTTTATGCTACCTATCTGGACGGTAGTTCCCAGTCCTCTTAAATTCTTGACTCCTTGGGGCCAAGTTCTGACGGTGGTCTCTTCGGAGGGACTCCCGGTTATCATTCTCTGCCACGGCTGCCTTTCTCACAGATTCTTCAGCTATTGTTCACAAGTTCAGAAAATACCCTGATCTCCATCGGTGCAACAAAGCTCAGAATATCACTCTGAAAGCCCCCCTCGTACTTAATGCACTTTCATTCCGCAAAATCCTCAAGCGCACCTTGGCAAATGCGAGAAAATCGGCAAAGTTCTTCGAATCTGTTAGTATACTCAGCAACAGTCATTTGGACTTATTTTAATTGAAGCAATTCAAGTTCTTTAGCTTTTCTGACCGAGCTTGGAAAATACTTTCTGTAAAATTCTGTTCGGAACACTTCCCAAGAGATTACAACACCGTCTGGCTGCAGGATACGTCAAGTACCCTGCCACCAATACTGGGCCTCACCTTGCAGCTGATAAGTCCCGGATTTGACCTAATGCTCCTGGGGAACCTGCTGAGCCGGTAGTGCTCGCTCCATCGCCTGAATCCATTTATCCACCTCAGTAGGGTTTGAAGTTCCCCTGAAGATCAGAGGGTGAACCTTCAGGAAAGAGGCAAGCGTCATTGGACCCTCATCGCCATTATTCCCATTGTTCCCGTGGTTCATTTGGTTACCCAACGCTTCAATTGTTGCCTGCATAGCCGCAGCCATGTTTTTCAGGGTAGCCATGAAGTCTACAGGGTTGTTCCCTGTCGGTTCAGGATTAGCATTCCCTATCTACCTCTGTCTCGCCCGCGACCGTGCCCGCGAGTCGACAACTGGTTCTTATACACACCAAACAAGTGATATCAAGTTGATCAGTCTCAATATCGCAAGTCTAGTGCTTCAAGTTCTAAATGCATGCTCATGAATGTTTATGCCACATATATAAGTTAGATATCCTAGTAGCACATAAATACACGCACAGAGAATGCACAAAAGCATAGTCAGACCATCCCTCAGGCTCTATAGGAACGAACCACTTTGATACCATAATGTAACACCCTACCACACAGGGCTTTACGCTTAAGCTGTAAAACAGACGTGGTGTGGTATTACAACCTCTAAAATAAAATTTATATATAATAATATTGAAAAGGATATAGTATAGGAGGACTAAAATAGATATAAGCTTTAAGTCCTTTCCTCCGAACGCCGACACTCTGATTATAAAGCTTAAAGGACTAAAATAGAAACCATGAAAGGGGTGGTCCTCTGGGGATCCCTAAACCTAACTTGAACCCTCAATTTCCCCACCTTTCCTCCGTTCCTCCAACTCCAATGAATTGCACAGACATACAATTAGACAATGGCAAACACAGGTAGAATACAAGTAATACAAATAGCAAGTACAACAATTAGCATATTAAAAATCACTTAGGCATTCCCAATTAATGCACCAGCAAACAATTCATACAAATGCATACGATGAATGTCTATCCTACTGGACGTGAGCTCACGCATCAGTTACTTTGCCAGAACCCAACACATCTGGTAGCTAACTCAGACATTTGTCTCTAGGTTGCGCATCTCATAAATGAAGGAGAGTTCTTTTCCACCTTCTCCTGGAGGTTTCACGAAGGAGAGTGCCTTTGAACATCGAAGGAGCGTGCCTTTCCACCTTGCAACTAGAGAAGAACGTAGGGAAAACAATACAGATGAGAGTGCCTTTCCACCTTCCCCCACATCCCCATCACGACAAGAGGGATAACTTCCGTCCTCAACTTGCCATCCGAACACATTTTCAAGTTAACACGCAAACGGGTTCGCACCCCAAACCTTGTCATCTTGACCATTCCGGCCATACCAGTCATTGCCAGTCTCAACATTCACCCCTAAATTCTAATTCAGTCACATCTTCGCAATTTCATTCTTAATTCGTCAATTTCTAAGCTTACTTCACCCCCAAGTAACCACCATCTCCTAACCCCATCATGTTCCTAGACTTACTAATAAGATTCAAGATTAACAGAATGAAAATAGAGGTTTAGAAGTTTATAGTTTGGCTTAAAAACACAAAATCCAGATTTGCTGAAACAGCGGCCACGCGTACGCGTGAGAGTGCATTACTGAAAGGTCATGCGTAACGCGTACGCGTTGGTGCGGAATTTATAGCCCACAAACTAACGGGCAAGTGCACCAGGTCGTACCAAGTAGTACCTCAAGTGAATGAGGGTCGATTGCTGACATTTCATCATGTCATATTTTTCTATGCTTTTTCATACAAGAAATTAATGATTAGTGCTTAAATATTGAATGCTTTTGTGCTTAAACGGTATATTTCTTTGATCTTTTGATTTTATAAATTTTGTAGGAAATAAGTGGAAAAAGAAGCAAAATAGCACAAAATCAGCTCAAAAAAAAGAAGAATTTTGGGGCACGCTTTGAAGATTGAGCACGCTTTGGAACCTTAGGGCCACGCTTTTAAAAGCGTGGCCCATGACCATAAAGTCATGGCATTATAATGCCTTATGCATGCATTTAAAGCCAATGAACCAGGGCGTTCATTAAGTGGCATTATTAATAAAGCATGCATGCATTTAATTCCATTATTTAATGAGAAAGTATAGGGAGCCAATGACCTAAGCGTACAATGTGTACAATGAAGGTTTAGAAAGTATTAGAGATATGATTATTAGTATTACATTGTCCTTTCAGGTTACGCTTTTGGGATGAGTGGTTTCAGGACATGGTATTAGAGTTTCAGATCTGGAAGGTCAAGAGTTCGAACCTTGGTAAACTCCAAATTAGCTTTTTATAACATGAGATGTTTATTATCCTTGGTATCCAGATGGTTATCCCGGATGGTTATTCTGCATAGTATAGGTGATGTTCAATTTATTCATAAATCAAAGATTTAGCCTATTGTACACATTGTACACTTAGGCCATTGGCTCCCTAGCACTACTCTTATTTAATTACTAATGGAATGAATGAATGCTAAGGCCAAAGCAAGCATGCACGTAATGCATTATAAATTAAAGCATACATTTCACTATTAAAGCCATTAAAGCCAATTGGCCAAAGAACATGTCATGCTTTAACGTAATGCATTAGCATTTAATTAATAAAACAAATGAAAGCATGCATACAAGCTAAGGCATTAATAAAAGCCAATGAAAGCAAAGAAAGGAATAGCGTTCATTGAATTAACGGAGCGCTCATCCAAGGAAGAAAGGGAGCGCTATGTTGAATTCTTTTCACTTTCTCGGGCATTCACAAGGCAAGGAAGTAATGCGCAACAAAGGCAAAACAAGGCCAGCATTCACCAAAGCAACGGAGCGCTCTTGCCAAGCAAAGCAATGCGCACCAAGGGAAGCACCATTAAGTCAAGGAGGTAGCGTTTAAAAATTGAGCGCTACATTAACTTTTTCAAAGTTTTCAGGCCCCCCTCATGAATAAAAGTGAAGCGTGACCTTCACAAATGGGACAGCCAAGGTTCGAATGGGGGACAAGCGCATCAAAGGAGCGCTACGTTAGTTCACTTCACGGAGCGCTACAAGGAAGCCCCATGATGCACCAAGAAGCTTGGCACGAGGCTTGACACAAGGAGCCAGTGAGCACTACGTTCACTCTTCTCACTGAGCACTCCACTGGAGCTGGTCCCTAGCCCATTTTCAATCAATTGCCAACATCCAGATCCACTCTTTTTCAAATCCAAAGCAAGCAAAGTCCATTATCATCACTCAAAGGCACAAGAGATAGTTAGAATAGGAATTTCATTTAATTGTAATTTATTTTCAATTTCAATTTCATTTTAATTTTGTAAAAGCCTATAAAAAGGCATCTGCTCCATTTTAGAAAGGGAGGCTGGCTCTGCTAGAGAGCAATTGGAGTAGAGTAGAATAGAGAATTCTCTTTGAAATACTTTTATTTTTCTGTATTTTTTTATTTCAAGTATTGAATTCAAATTGGCTTATGCAAGTTCAAATTCCTTCTTCTACAATTTCCTTTCTGTTTTGATCGAGAGAGCAATTGAGCTCTTGGTTTTCTTTCTGTTTTTGCTATTTCAAGAGAAATTGTTAATTTCTCTTTGATATTTGAGAATTGATCTAAGTCTTCTTGCTAGTTTACTTTTCTGCTATAATTTTCTTCTCTAAAGTTTTTACTTTCTGTTCCTATTGCTCCCAATTTACTTTCCTGCACTTTTGTTCCTCTGCACTTTACATTTGAGCTACTGTGATCTGAATTTAATTTTCCTGCACTTTAAATTTCCTGTCACTTGTTCTCAAGATCTCTTTGATTGCTTGCTTCATTGCTTTCTTTAATTTCCAACACCCAGCCCTCTTTACATTTCATGCAATTTACCTTTCTTGTCATTTAAGATTCTGCCAATTTATTTTTCTTGTTCTTTAAGATTCAGTCACTTTACTTCCTGTAATTTATAATTCCTGCAATTTATATTCTATTGCTTCAATTTCACTTCAATGTTAGCTTGACTAGACTAATCACTCACTAAAGTTGCTTGATACATCAATCCCTGTGGGATTGACCTCACTCTAAGTGAGTTTTACTACTTGATGCGACCTGGTATACTTGCCGGTGAGTTTTGGTGTGGAATCCAATTTCCACCCATCAAGTTTTTTGCGCCATTGCCGCGAATTGATATAGATCAACAATGATTAAGTGGGTGAGAAGTCTAGATTAAGCATTTTTCTTTGTTTTTGTTCTCTGTTTTAAGTTGATAGCAAGGTGTTTGAGTTATTGCCTTACTAAAAAATTCTTTCTCTGAGACATGAATTTCAATTTTCAATGGTGTTGTGTTTTACAAAATGTAAATGGAGTTCAACTCATCTTGTGATCAAACAAATTTTATGGGATATTACCCACCATCACCAATCTCTGATGGTGGCTGGGAATATCACCAAGAGATCACAATTTCTGAGCACTCCAATCAATGGAGATATGCTTCAGAACCACAAGGTAAATTGCGGAAAACTAGGATTCAGAAAAACTGTAAATTGCGGAATGAGGTAAAAGAAAGAGATCAGATGAGCCCGAAGGGCTGATTCTTTTTTCTTTTTATATCTAATCCTAATTAATGTAAAAATCTTTTCCTATTTATAAATAAAATAAAAGTTTAAATCAAAATAAAATAAATCATCTCGAGCTGCTCCTCTGGGACGAATGGGGACCACAAAGTTCATTAAGGTTGGCACCAAACTTGGAAAATTCCAAGTTTGGTACCACTTCAACCTCATGCAATGCCACTTTTTCTTCATCTTGGCGTCAAACTTGGGTTTGGCACCACCAAGGCAGTGTGTTTGGCGAGTTTGCAATGATCATGGCGCCAAACTTGGAGAATCCCAAGTTTGGCTCCACCAACTCTATGTGGTTCGGAAAAAAAGTGTATACTATTATATATCGTTGGAAAGCTTTGGAAGTTAGCTTTTCAATGCCATTAAAACTGTATCAATTTGACCTTTGTAGCTCAAGTTATATCCGTTGGAGTGCAAAGAGGTCAAGGTTGACAGTATCATCCAATTTCTTCCTTTTCTTCTACACAAATCCTGTCAAATCCATCCGAATGCTACCTGAAATAAACCAAATTGCACACGACTCAAAATAGCATTCATAGTGGCTCAAAAATACTTAAATCTTGATTAAACTTAACAAATTCAAATGCAAATTCACGAGGAAAAGATAGGAAAGATGCTCACGCATCACGCGTAGACGTACAATTTTCTATGCTGGCGTACGCGAGATACCCAACCCAAATAGGTTGATCGCGTCACGTGTAGTGGTCGCATATGCAAGTTATGCAGAACAACAAAAATGCTGAATGTTGTAGAATTTTCAACTTTACACTCTAAACTTCCGACGTGCATAACTATTTCGTTTTAAAACATTTTTCATCCATTCTTCAAATGGCATAAACTTCATAGACCCAATTTTTATATAAAACAAGTTTGAAACAATTTGGGGGTCTGAAAGTCGAGTTATGACTCGCCGAATTCAGTTAAAAATCAATTTTTCACAAACAGCTCAAACCTCAATTTCTTTACAAACCAAACTCAAATCCTACTTCCTTTACACATATTCAACACAACAACATACCATTTAAAATGACAAAACCTCCACGTCCTACCTCAATCATTAAATCACTAAACAACTTACATACTCATGCATTCATTCATATCCTATGGTTGTCTAGCCTAGGTTTTCACAGAACATTACATATTAAATACGAGAAACCTAAACCATACCTTGGCCGATTTCCACGTATAATCCGAAACACCACAATTAACCACCGTTTCCAAGACCCAAGCTTCCAAGGTCACACCAAACGGGTTTTTGGCTCCCCAAAATCCAATATCAAGTCTCCAACTTTACCAATTTGTTCCCAAAATACACAATCCGAACTAATTTCACAAAATAACACTAAAATTATTATATGGTTCACTAATTAAATAACTAGAAAAGGGTTAAACGTTCCTCACCTTACCAACAGAGAATTGGGTCAAAACCCGGCAAGTTTGCTAAGCTAGTTTGATCCTAAACATTAAAATCAACAAAGTTTCAACATCAAAATTCATATAATTTCAAAAATTAGGGAAGGAAGAACTGAGATTGAAAATGAGACTTCCTAACCAAATTGACCACTGGGCCTTGTAGAGCTCAACGCTGCGGTCGCGTGGCCATAAACGGTGCGACGATCAGAGCTCCAGATCAAAACTTATGTGAGATTGAAATTTTTGGAACAAGGATTTGTATAATCTTTGTTCCCTTCCTCTCTTCCCAGCGTGTTTCATCTTTGAAACAAGGGAAATGACTGAAACTTACTTATTAATGAAAGGGAGAAATGGGTTGGGCCTTGGGGAAAATACGGAACCGATTCGCCCGGTTCGGCCCGTTTAGCCCAATTCTTTGAAATTAGTGTCAAAATTCTTATTTTAGTTTTCTCTATCATGTTAAACTACAAAATTTCATTTTCTAATGTTCTTGGGTAATAATTAATTTATTCGCTAATTATTTACTAATCTCTCGGGTTTTACATCATACCCCCCTAACAGAAATTTTTGCCCTCGAAAATTTCATCTGACATAATGAATACGTGAGCGTAGTCCGCCTTTATATTCAACGCATAGCAGTCCTAAGGTCTTCCTATTCTATGTGCTTTCGCTGCCGCCCTCTGATTTGCTTATCTCTAAGAGTCTTGATCATTCGTCCAACGCCAACCAGAAGCCTCAATAAACTCTGCAAGCTTTGATGGCAATACCCTACTCGGAACGATTTGTTTTGGTTCTAAGTCCAATACTAGGCTTGACATTTCACTGTTAGGTTTTTCTTCTCTATCTTAGTCTATGAGTAATCATGGTATCCCATAATGATACATTGCTCCTTAAATTTGATCATTGTAATTACCTTAGCCTTGTGGTTGTGATCGATATGCATCATGAGTCCTCCCACCTGGACTAGGACAATCCCTAACCAGATGCCCTGGTGATCTGCACCGGTAACACAGATCTTGCTTGTTTTTATTCTGCCTATCTGGATGGTAGTTTCCAGTCCTCTTGAATTCTTGACTCCTTGGTGCCGGTGCAACAAAGCTCAGAATATCACTTCGAAGGCCCCCTCGTACTTAATGCACTTTTATTCCGCAAAATCCTTAGGCACACCTTGGCAACTGCGAGAAAATTGGCACAGTTCTTCGAATCTATTAGTATACTCAGCAACAGTCATTTGGCCTTGTTTTAATTGAAGCAATTCAAGTTCTTTAGCGTTTCTGACCGAGCTTGGAAAATACTTTCTATAAAATTCTGTGCTGAACACTTCCTAAGAGATTACAACACCGTCTGGCTGTAGGATACGTTGAGTACCCTGCCACCAATACTGGGCCTCACCTTGCAGCTGATAAGTCCCGGATTTGACCTAATGCTCCTCGGGAACCTGCTGAGCTTGCAGTGCCCGCTCCATCACCTGAATCCAGTTATCCGCCTCAGTGGGGTTTGAAGTTCCCCTAAAGGTCGGAGGGTGAACCTTTAGGAAAGAGACAAGCGTCATTGGACCCTCAACGCCATTATTCCCATTGTTCCCGGGGTTCATTTGGTTACCCAGCACTTCGGCTGTTGCTTGCATAGCCGCAGCCATGTTTTCCAACGCAGCCATGAAGTCTACAAGGTTGTTCCTTGTCGGTTCAGGATTAGCATTCCCTATCCTACCTCTGCCTTGCCCGCGAGTCAACATCTGGTTCCTATACACACCAAACAAGTGATATCAAGTTGATTAGTCTCAATATCGCAAGTCTAGTGCTTCAAGTTCCAAATGCATGCTCATGAACGTTTATGCCACATATATCAGTTAGATATCCTACTAACACATAAATACATGCACAGAGAATGCACAGAAGCATAGTCAGGCCGTCCCCAGGCTCTATAGGAACGAACCACTATGATACCATAATGTAACACCCTACCACACAGGGCTTTACGCTTAAGCCGTAAAATAGAGGTGGTGTGGTATTATGACCTCTAAAATAAAATTTATATATAATAATATTGAAAAGGATACAGTATACAAAGAGCCTTGAAAAACGGATAAAGCAAAATCGCAAAATAAAAAGTGCAACGCTCAGGAAACAAGATTACTTGTGTGCGAAGAAAACTAAGGATCATAAGCATAATTAAATAGAAAGTAGGAATATAGGGTCAAGAATACAAAATAACAAGCTTTTAACTCAGCCTACGAAGCTAAGGCTGGCTGGAGAATATTTACATATTTATATACATAACCCAAAGTCCAAAATACATATACATAAAACCCTAGTTCTCCATAAATCTCTAAGAGGTACAAAATAACACAAGTATATATGAGGAGAGTCTATACACATATAACAAAAAGACCAAAAGTAAAACCCTAAAATAAAAAACCACTTCGCTGCAGAACTCCAGACGCCTAGCGAGGTGCCTCTCGACCTGCATCTGAAAAACAACAATATAGTATGGAATAAGAACTAGAGGTTCTCAGCATGGGAAAAGTGCCACGCACATAAGATATAAGGTCCTAGGAATGCCAGAGGCAATCCTAGAATGCCGACACTCAGATTATAAAGCTTAAAAGAGTAAAACAGAAACCATGAAAGGGTGGTCCTTTGGGGATTCCTAAACCTAACTAAAACCTAACTAGAACCCTCAATCTCCCCGCCTTTCCTCCATTCCTCCAACTCCAATGAAATTGCACAGACATACAAGCAGACAATGGCAAACACTGGTAGAATACAAGTAATACAAATAGCAAGTATAACAATTAGCATATTAAAAAACACTTAGACATTCCCAATTAATGCAATAGCAAACAATTCATACAAATGTATATGATGAATGTCTATCCTACTAACCGTGAGCTCACGCACCAGTTACTTTGCCAGAACCCGACACATCTTGTAGCTAACCCAGACATTTGTCTCTAGATTGCGCATCTCCAGGAGGATCATAAATGAAGCAGAGTGCTTTTCCACCTTCTCCTGGAGGTTTCATGAAGGAGAGTGCCTTTCCACATCGAAGGAGTGTGCCTTTCCACCTTGCAACTAGAGAAGAATATGGGACAAACAATACGAAGGAAAGTGCCTTTCCATCTTTCCCACATCCCCATCACGACAAGAGAGAGAACTTCCGTCCTCAACTTGCCATCCGAACACATTTTCAAGTTAACACGCAAACGGGTTTGCACCCCAAACCTTGCCATCTCGACCATTCCGGCCATACCAGTCATTTCCAGACTCAACATTCACCCCTAAATTCTAATTCAGTCACATCTTCGCACTTTTCATTCTTAATTCATCAATTTCCAAGCTTACTTCACCTCCAAGTTATCACCATCTCCTAACCCCAACATGTTCCAAGACTTACTAGTAAGATTCAGAATTAACAGAATGGAAATAGAGGTTTGGAAGTTTGTAGTTTAGCTTAAAAACACAAAATCCAGATTTGATGAAACAGGGGCCACGCATACACATGGGAGTGCATTACTGAAAGGTCACGCGTACGCGTGGGCCACACGTATGCGTGGCCGTATAGATTTCTATGCTTGTGTACGCAAGCACCCTGCTCGCGTACGCGAGATACCCAACCCGAATAGGTTAGTCGCGTTGCGTGCAGTGGTCGCGTACGCAAGTTATGCAGTACAGCAAAAATGCTGAATGCTGCAGAATTTTCAACTTTGCACTCCAAACTTTCGACGCGCATAACTATTTCGTTTTAAAACATTTTTCATCCATTCTTCAAACGGCGTAAACTTCACGGACCCAATTTTTATATGAAACAAGTTTGAAACAGTTTAGGGATCCGAAAGTCGAGTTATGGCTCGCTGAAGTTCGGTAAAAAATCAATTTTTCACAAACACCTCAAACCTCAATTTTCTTTACAAACCAAACTCAAATCCTACTTCCTTTATACATATTCAACACAGCAACATGCCATTTAAAATGCCAAAACCTCCACGTCCTACCTCAATCACTTATACTCCTATATACATATTTTCATATGTAATTTCATCACTTAAATCAACAAGTTTCATCAACAATTCGTCACAAATACATATTCACCCCCATACCTTATCAAACATCATCAATTCATCATTTAGCATTTTATCACCAATATCAAAAACCAACCAAAACTCAACCTTGTTCAACATATCTCATTAAAGCACTAAACAACTTGCATACTAATGCATTCATTCCTATCCTATAGTTGTCTAGCCTAAGCTTTCACAGAACATTATATATTAAATACGAGACCACAATTAACCACAATTAACCACCATTCCGCAAGACCCAAACTTCCAAGGTCACACCAAACGGGTTTTCGGCTCACCAAAATCCAATATCAAGTCTCCAACTTTACCAATTTTTTTCCAAAATACACAATCCGAACTAATTTCACAAAATAACATTAAAATTACCATAGGGTTCACTAATTAAATAACTTGAAAAGGGTTAAACGTTTCTCACCTTACCAACAGAGAATTGGGTCAAAACCCGACAAGTTCGCTAAGCTAGTTTGATCCTAAACATTAAAATCAACAAAGTTTTTAACATCCAAATTCATCTAATTTCAAAATTTGGGGAAGGAAGAACTGAGATTAAAAATGAGACTTCCTTACCAAATTGACCACTGGGCTTTGTAAAGCTCAACACTGCGGTCGCGTGGCCACAAACGGTGCGGCGATCATAACTCTGGATCAAAACTTAGGTGATATTGAAATTTTGGAACAAGGGTTTGTATGATCTTTGTTCCCCTCCTCTATTTCCAGCGTGTTTCATCTTTGAAACAAGGGGAAATGACTAAAACTTATAAATGAAAGGGAGAAATGGGTTAGGCCTTGGGCTCAATACGGGTCTGGTTCGCTCGGTTCGGTCCGTTTGGCCCAATCTTGGGCCAAAATTCTTTGAAATTAGTGTCAAAATTCTTATTTTAGTTTTCTCTATCATGTTAAACTACAAAATTTTATTTTTAATTTTCTTGAGTAATAATTAATTTATTCACTAATTATTTACTAATCTCTCGGATTTTACAATAACCGAAAAAGAAGAACAAGAAGATGAAGAAGAGTGCCGCACACTCACTTTTTCTTCTCTAACGTTCACTACTCCATTGGAATGCCCACCAGCTCCAAAGGAACAAAGGTGAACACTCCCACCAAACAGAATCAACAAGAACAATAATGTTGTAGCTCCACCTTCTAATATATCCAATATCCATACAATTAACTCAGAATCTATACAAATAACTTAAAAGTCAGAATATATATAACAAAAATCATAAAAATTCACAAAAAGGCAATGCAACTAAAGAAGGAGTAGATGAGTGCTTATCAAAGAAGAGAAGACGGGTGAGCAGCATAGTCCTTCGCATGGAGGTAATGGTTGAGCAGTGGAACGAAGGTGACTTGCAAAGAGAAGACAATCAAGTAGATACGTTCGCAACGGCAAGGAGAACGGGGCTACCAAAAGAGACGTTCAATGGCAATGCCGGGACCCTCGGACTCGACGACGAGTTCAGGACAGCTGACGATGACAAAGATAGGTCCGTGCTTGACAATGAGGATAGATCGACGGCGACGCCAACAACAGCTCCTAACCGACTTTCTAGCGACGCGAGGAGAAGAGCAGACCTTCGACAGGCGAAGGCGAGGATGGCAACAATCGCGCCGGCGCCGATGGTGGGGATTGATGGTGGGGGCATAGCTGGGTGCTCCTTGTAACGACCCAACTTCCAACACGTCATGATTGTACCAAAAGTAAGGCATTACTAACTTAATTCCTTTATTATTTATTTAATATTAAGCTTTTACGCATTAATCTACCGAAAGTTTTTTTTAAAAAGTTAAAACTTTTCCATCTTACAAGAACAAATAACGCATATTCACATACTTAATATTAATAATACATTATAGTATTACATACAAAACCAATTACAAAACCTACCCCTTTGAATAAAACTTCAACTAACAAGGCGACGGAAAAATAAATTCTAACAACAACTCAACTCGCAAACAAATTCTTCTATGCTTCTGCAACTTCACAATAAGCTTTCGTACTTGTAGCTGAAATGGGTGGAAAGAGGGGATAAGAATTAGGAAGTCTTTAGTAGGATTGGGGTGGATAATTAAGTTCATTTTATTCTTTGTTACACACCAATCCTACAACAGAATACATATAATTTTCAATAGATAGCCAACAATAACTAACAACATGACACATACAAATATAATAAATAAAAAAACACAAAAGTCAATTAATCATATAGCACATTCACAATCACAGAATTACACAGCACAGAGATATGCGCAAATAAGCATGATGTATGTCTAGCCCTATGCAAGCCATGAGTTCATGTGTTAGTTGCTTACCTGCTTCCGATATTACTCGGGTATAAGTCCCAGATATGGCTTTCCAGATGCATATAGTGTGTATATAAGTCTTACGGCCAGGCTGCATACAATACGATTTTTAAATGTGTTGTAATATGCTTACATCTGGAAAATAGTTCACAATGTGTGAGCGTCCCTACTATATATTTGACCCTAAAGCCCAAACAAGGTTGCATCTGCTCTCATGTGGTAGACAGTCTTTTAAAGTCTTTTTATCTTTGCCATCTGCTCTTCTTAGGCAGAGATCTCTTTAATTAATACATTCTTTTTTTTTGTTCTCTGCTCTCCTGTGGCAGAGATTTGTTGGATTCTTTTAGTCTCGTTCTCTACTTTCCTGTAACAGAGATCCCTTTAATCATTTTCTTTTCTTTTCTTTTCTTTCTTCTTTTCTATCTTATCATTCTCTTTTACTTTCTTACATTTCAACAATATAAATTATCTTCGCACTCTTCTCTCGCCTTTTCCTCGATGTTTTATGAAGGAAGATCGGAAAATTCTTAGCTTAGATTTGTCTTTCTAAAACTTTTAGAAAAGATTACTGTTTATCCTTCTATTATATCATAAATAAAATAATATCTTTTAAATAAAATACTAATATTTATATAAGTCTTTGGGATGAGCAAAAAAAAGAGACTCAAGCTAGGAGTGAGGAAGGCAATAAGTCAGCCACCTAAACATATAGACCTCACACTTGATTGAGGCTTCAAACTCTTTAGGATTTTCTTTTGATATGTAATGTTGTTATGTAGGGGTTTTAGTCATATTATGCCATGTGACTCTTCTTTGTTTATGGTATGGACCACTTTTATTATGTGGGTAGACCATTGTTATGAGTTGGTAGATTATTTATTTTGTGACTATCTAAGTGTCTTAAAATATATAATACAAAAATACTTGGTGTCTATTATAAACTATAGATACATTGTCTATAATTCAATACATCTTTTGTTGTCACTACTTTTTACTCTATATCATATTTATGTGCATCTTAAATAGTAAAGGAACAATATTCATTGAAAGAAATTAAACATATAATATATCTTCACTGCATTCAAAATAAACAAGACACTTTTGAATTATATAGACTATTATATTTTCATGACAGCTATAATTTTTACACCTTTATATATAAGACTGCAACAATCAAAACACTAAATATCAATATCAACATAATTTGAATCTTGTTTTGCTTCTTTATAGTGTCTTCCATTTTACCAAGTTGCTCTTGGACTGAACTGAGCTCACCACACAACATTTTCACACAAGCATCTATTTGTCCACTTTCCGTATTTAATTTCTCTAGATCGACACTTAATCTCTCTATCTTCCTTTCTTGTTTTTCTAATTCTCTGACCCTTTCAAACTCTTGCTGGGAATCCACTAATCCATCATCACCAGAATTTTTTTTTCGTTTTCATCAACCCATTCAAAAAACTTGTATCTCTTGTTAGGATAAGAAATGAATCTTCTGTTTAAATTTTTTGATGTATTTGAATTCCGGAGAATGAGAGTGCCTTCACAAAAGCAACGAACCCTCCTTTCTTTTTGCTTCAACCATCAACTCTTCTATCTTTTTCATCATCAATCTATTCGAATAACTTATATTTTGGCATTCTCCCACAACGAACATATCTTCTTCTATGGCTTGCTACTGCTGAAGAAGACATGACAGCAACTGTCTCACCACAAAAATAAAGATGACTCTTTCTTATGAGGGTTTTGGAGCTACAAATTTCTGAAGATAAGTGACTTTCATCCATGAATATTCACAGACTATGAGAAGCAAACAGAGGAGAAGAAGGGTTAGGAAGAGGCGAAGAGAATCAGAACTTAGAACTCTACTGAGTGTGAGTGATTTGTAAAGGGTAAATGATGGGTATAATGTTCGATTTACTCATCCTTAATGTTTTTTGTAATGTTTACTGTCAATAGAGACTTAATTGAAAAAAAAAATTGATACAGGACCCAATTAAAAGGAAAAAAGTATAGAAATTTAATTGAAAATTTGGTGAAACGATAAGGACCAATAGAATAATTAAACATTAAATTATATTATATCTAAATTGATTTAATTTGATCTAGTATAAATTGTATACTTTTTTATTTTGTAAATCGATCAAAATCACAGTATGAATATTATTTTAATCGTAAATTTTTTAAAATAATATATTTTTTTAAATTTCATATATCTCATTTTAAGCAATTTTAATTCGTATAAACGAAATATGTAAAAGAAATAGAAATGAGTAAATATGCTACAAATTACCTATATCTATAAATAAATATTTAAATTATTTATTTATAAAAAATCCCAGCAATGACAATATTTAATTAAAAACAAACAAAACAAATAAATAAAATAAAAATAATAATATTAAATTAATTTAAAAAAAAAAACCCACGTCAATAATTAATCTGTAAGATGCGCCAGCAGCAGCTATTGGCCACCATAACCACCGCCATCGCCACCATGAGTCCCCCTTGTCCTCCACCTCCACCGCCACCAAAACCCAAATCTACGCCGATTTCCGGCGCGTGCAGCTGCAAGCACTCACCGTCGGCGACTCTGGACCTTCTCATTCTCATATTAGTGCTCTTCTCTGGCGCGTTCCTCCTCTCATCGTATTTCTCCTACATCTTCAACTCCCTCTCCCTCCTCCTCGCGCAATCGGCGCCTAACCTCCACCAGCTCCCGATCTCGTGGCTGCTAGGGTTCTTCACCTTCTTCGGCGTCTCGATCGTGATCGTCGATTTCTGGTGCGGCGCGCGATCCAGGAAGTGCCGGGCGCCGGGCTGCAAGGGACTCAAGAAGGCGATGGAGTTCGATTTGCAGCTGCAGACGGAGGAGAACCTCCGTTGCGGCGCCTCCGATGAGATTGACAGGCTGCCATGGAAGGGCGGCAGGGAAGGCAATCCTGACTACGAGTGCCTTCGGTCTGAGCTCAGGAAGATGGCTCCCGCCAACGGACGCGCCGTCTTACTCTTCCGAGCGCGTTGCGGCTGCCCCATTGCCAAGCTCGAAGGTTGGGGCCCCAAGAAAGGAAAGCGCCATAAGAAGTCAGTTCTTCTCCCCTCTTTTGATTTGCTCAATTTATGAATTTGCTGTGTTTTCTGTCCTATTGCAATGTGACTAGTGTTGTTTGTTTTTATAAGTGGTTCACTTTTTTATTGGTTGGGACTTTATTAATTTGCATGAATTATCTTGAGTCATTGAAGATGTAATCTGATTATGTCTCTTTGAATGGAGAATTGTTGCTCTGGCTGCTGCATTGTGCTGTGTTTCTGAGTTCTGGTTGATATCTTAGCCGTTAGGCGTAGAAGCTATCACCCTTTATCTGGTTTTTCCATTCGGTTGTAGATCAAGTTTAAGATTTATCCCCTTTGGTATAATAGCAAGTTAGCAACTCCATGTATGCATCTGTAGACTCTGCTGAACTTGGCTTAGTTCACAAGTCACAACCACCTTTGAGTCTATACCTCTTTCCACAGAGTTTCATTTCCTAAATCGCCATTAAGTGACGGCCTTCTCGCCGTCATATTTCTATGAGCCCTGGGAAAGAGAGTTGTCAGTAAGAATACAGTGTTCACTCTTCATGTGCAAGATTACCTGTGATTTTCTCCCTATCGCTATAGTATGAGCTTCCTTTGAGTTTAGGATTTCATTGACAGTAATCTTAATGCCTATATCTGAGGGTCTAAAAGTTTGAGGAGTGTCTAAGCAGTCCATACCTGTTGTATACCTGACAAAATAAAACTTGTAGGAGCCTTTATTAGACATTCCGAATATTATTGGGGTTGTTTGAGTGTTTCTGCTACTTCTATGTTCCAGTGCCAGCAACTTTTTGGGTTGGAAACGTTTTTATTGGGTGTTTTAAGTGTTTTTGATTTATGACTTACTCTGTTTCTTACTTCATCAATTTCTTATAACCTTAATACTGAAAAACATGTGAAATCTTTGGAGTTTCCTGGGAGATAACTCATTTGACTTCAAAGTGAGCATGCAGTTGCTAGTTGCGGTATACTAAAGTTTATGACATCAGTTATTAGACTGTGTTAAGTTTTGAAATAAGGGGCAGGTTTAGACTAGAATGGCATGTAGTTACGGTTCTAAGTCGAAGGAATGTAGTTTTGAACCTAGTGATTGCATTCCAGGCTTTGGTACATATTTGTAAAAGAAACATGTAATTACCTATATACGAATGTTTTTAGGTCGTTGGTACATATATGTATAAATGATAGAATTAATTACCAACGCATGAATTTTTGTAGGTCTGAATTCTACTTCCATTAATCTAGAATATATTTTAGCAAACAGATGCCCTCGACCTGCTCAGGATTCAGGACAACATTCAACGACATGTATGGATCATATGTAAGATGTTGAATGCAAATACTGCAGTAAACAATTGAGACTTTATAGGCTTAAGCATAAGATATATACAGTGGAAAACATTACCAGGAAAAATAATTTGTTAATTTCTCTTTTCCTCGGGAAAAATAGGGGAAAAAAAAAACGACGACAGAAACCAGGAAACACAATAGAAATGAGAGAGTAAAAAACCATGAAGTTGATTGTCAGGTGAAGAACTGTTCTAGTTGAATAATGCATTAATAATTCAATCTATGATCAATAATTATGCTAGTATTCTTCTGGTTCAGAGAACTTTAGACTTGGCTTACCTGGTTACTGTGTCTGTGAGGCTTAGGTGGATGATCAGAGAATAAATACCATATTTCACAGATTGGGAAGAAGGAAAACTGATCAAATTCTGGGTTAGATATTCTCAGTTCTCAATGTGTTATTTCATTCTTGTCTGAATGAAAACTTACTGGTGACATGGTCGCTTGATATTATGGTTGAGAGTAAGTAGTAAGCATAAGTTTGTTAACCAAAAGTTTGAACCTCCAACTGTGTTTCCCTTGTTCAACAATTTTCAACGCTGAAATAGGGTGTAAGCTTTATGCTTTATGGATCAATTGAAACACAGATAGTTTCCACACTTATGATCTCCCTGGTCCCTACTTGCATCATCTGAATTCTTTTGCAGTATTTTGCTGTGAGCTTTATTGTAAATATCTCTCTCGCTGTCGTATGCATTCAATTCTCTCATAAACTGTCCTGCCTAAATTTCTGTTAACCCACAAAATCTGAAGTGCATCATGCATTCACGTAGAAAATAGAAGTGGAAACTGACCTTGCCAATGATTCATGAATTATTTCACAATTGCATTAGCTACCCATCTAGTAGTTAAAATTTGTTGCAATCTATGACTTGAATGAGTTCTTTGAAATTCTATTTTGGTGCTTCCCTGACACAATAATTTTAATGATACGAGCAGATCCCTACAGAATGCGACTGTTAATGGAAAAGGAGATCATCGCTGATACACTGTGGTGTGGTGTGGTGTTTCCATCACCGGCATCTCAATATATATCATTACCATCTCAATGTTCAATGTTTCACTATTTACTTGGAGACTTGTTCACAATCAGAATCAATTTTTTGTTAAGGAAAAAAGAAAAGTTTATAATCTGATATTTTAGTATTACCCGTCCTTCCTTATGTCTGAACTATATCTATATATCTATCTAGGCTAGGGGTCTATCATCTTTGGAAGGATCATACAAAATTAACTGCAATATAATAAATATTGGATTTATCATCGTTGACCCCTTTCCTTGGCTTTACTTATCCACAAGTTGCTGATCCTAAACTTGTTCATCCCTTGGTTTGCTCCTTTGACGAAAATATCGTTTCGGGGTATGATTTGAAACATTGTTTGGACTGTAAAACAAACATGTTTTAAATTTAAATAAGATGCTTGATTACGCTGGTCTATACAATTGGTTGTGTACATACATGGAACTTTCCTAGGAATGTTCACTCCAATTTTGCTTGTGGAATAAATAATAATAATTCATCGACTTTGACTGCATATAAGAAAAATGAAAATATTGACATTCTGGAATAAAGGAGTTTTCTTTAGCAGCCTTTGTTTCTATGTTATTCTTAATGTTTACTATCGATATTTCGATATATGCTTAATTTTATTGGAATTAAAAAGTTGTTAGGCTAATAACCTTCAAAAAGAAAAAAAAAAAAAAAAGAGAAAAAAAGGAATCCAGAAGAATATAGGTTAACTTTGAAACTAAAATATTATCGATTAGTAATCATCATGCGAAGAACTATGTCAATATTAGTCATATCGTTGTCACTCTTCCACAAGAATCCGTCAATATCAAAAGAAAGTCATTTTCATGCATGCAGAATCTGAATGCCTGGATGGCTTATTGAAAATGGAATAAAAAGTCGTCCGAATGTATGAAGAATCTGCACCTTAATCAGCATAGAGCTTAATTAAACCTGGAGTGCATATAAGAATAAATAAATAAAAAGAAGAAAGGCTACTAGAAATATTATAGTTGGACCATTTGGTAATGTCCTTGGAATTTGGATATCTTCATATTTTTAATTAGTTAGCATGCATATACCATTGTTTTGCGTTGGAACTCCATTCATACCATAAAGTATTAATAGTATTATTTTAGTTAGAATTATAAAGGGTTGGCAAACTAGCATTTATAAATAGAAAATTAAAGCTAATTGTATTAATTTTCACCAAAAGCAAACAAAATAAAATAATTTACGACTGGTAATATAAGCCAAATACACACAATTCTACAATCGAATGAAAATATGAAATCAACCTTGTAAATTAAAAAAATGACTTGTACCTAGACATGCACATTTTTCTCTAGAGATAGAACCACATAATTGGTAGCTCAACACAATTAATTTAACACCTAAACAACAATAACAAGGTGGAACCCACCACCCTAATATATCGCTGTAAGTATTTACATTCCAAAATCCCAACAAATATAATCAACTCACTTTTGTTTAATTAATTTAATTAAATTTGATGACTTTATCTTCCCATGTCATGAGCACCTGAAGAAAACGCTTTTGCCGCATGAACAAAGCTTTTCTCCTGAGACTCAACGTCGTCGTTTGACTCTTGATCCTCCACATCAAACCCCAGAGAAAAATACTGCACCTTTTCACCATAAAGCTTCACCAAACCCAAGTACATAGAGACCGCAAACACAGTGACCAAGATGATGAACCAACTGAACTCAATGTTGACGAGCGAAATGGCACGATGAAGTGCCTCATTGCTCGAGCACCTCACAACTTGGTGACCTTCCTCGTCATTGATGAAGCAACCTTTTGGTATAAGCGATGGTGTCCACAGCATGTAACCCATCACTATCAACCACAAACCCTGGAAGAATATGCTTATTGAACGCACGAAGCTCACCAAGAAGCTCTTTGGGAACCCAATCCCCATTAACGTGGTGGAAAGAGAAACAAATATAACGAGCTGAAGGAGAAGGTGGTATTGTCCTTCTGGACCCATGTGATCCGCTGAGTGAAGGTGGAAGAGAAGGAGTTGCTGAGAGAAGGCGATGGCCGCAAGCAACTGCGATAAACCATGTTGCGAAGGGGTGTTGAGTTTGTCGAGAATGATTGAAAAGACGGCGAAGACGAAGAAGGTGAGGGAGATGGAGGAGTGCTCGAAGTTGTGGAGGTGGTTGGAGGGTATGGTTCCGTCTGGGTCGAGAGGTTGATGGCGTTCAGGGCCTATGAAAAGTTCCATGGATACAGAAGCCATGGAAGCAGCCATGATGAGAATAAGCTCAAGGTATTTGAACTTGGAAGATGGGAACCATGGCTTTGAGGTGTAGGATTTAGGGTTGAGTGCATGGAGCTTGATGTTGTTGAAGAGGTGCCATAAACCAATTAGCAAGAACCCAAAACCTGGTGCCACGTGTCCCACCAGAGTCCCCATATTTGTGTTTGTTTGAGAGGGAAAATGTGTTAATATTTGTGATGATGAGGCAAATTAAAGAGAGACAGAGTTGTATTTAAGAGGGAAAATGAAAATGTCTAGAGTGTTCTCTTGTAAAGCGAAGGGTTTTGAAGTCCAACTTTGTTTGCTTATCTTTGGTTTTTGCTTGAGGAATAAGCTTATACTATATATTATATGTTGAATGTTGTTTACTTTTAATTCTTGGAGTTTGACCATATGAACCTTGACGAATGCGATGAGGGTAGCGCTGGCTTTCTAGAATATAAAAATAAACATACCACGAACTTCTTGTGCTCTTTGCTGATTTTGACAATTATTAATGATATGTTATTCCTTGCCTAAGTTTTAATTATCTTCTTTTTATAATAAGACGAAAACATGTTTTCCCCGTTCAAATTTGGCACTTGTTTTGTTTCTTTATTTTTGTATTCGCCTTAATGTTCTTGCGTGCAATTATATTTCTATTTGTATTTACTATAATTTGAACAGATAATTTTAAATTAATGGTTTGTACCATGAATCCGGATAGTGTTTGATTTTCATAGTTGTGCGATATGTTATCATTTTGATTTCATAACATGGCTTAGTTGGCCATGAAACAACAAAGAGGATAACTTAAGCGTAAGCGTCATGCAAATATTACGAAACCGGCGGCGAAAAATCGAGGGGTTGGTACCATTTGTTTCCTGTATATGTTTATCTTCTTTGTTGGATATACAAATATTCGGTCTTCAAGTTAATTCAATAAGGTTATGTTGGGTCTGACTTTCTGTTTGGTCATTGTATTATTTGCTGAGTTTTCTTATCAAAAATGCAAATTTGAATTCCAACCGCAAAATATATTGAATTCTTTCCCTAACAAAGCTGACCAACTTATATGCTTTTCTTCTTTGTGCCTTTGTTACGATAACTGTCCCTTTCAAGGCAATTTGTTGAAAAAAAAAAGAAGAAAATTCTTTTTGGACAATTTTAATTTTTACTGCTTCTTTTAATCATACTTTTCCAAATGGATTTTTAAGACAGAGATTAATCTATTTTTGTTAATAAAACTTTCTTTTAAATTAAAATAATATTATATGTCTTCCATCTTTAAAGAATATAATTTTTAGAATATTTATAAATATAAAATATCTCTCGTCTGAGATAGTTATCAAACCTTAAAGAGGATGTATTACAACTATTCTCTTTACTATTGATTTGTGAGATTATTGCAATTTTCATATATCAAGACACCAGGGACGGATGTATGTATAAGAGTGTGGGGTAATACGATTTAAAATTTTGTTGAGTAATATATGATAATATTTATTTATTTTCACTAAATTATTAAATTTGACTCTATAATAATTTTTTACTTAATTTTTGTACTTTATAGTCAATTTAAAAATTTTATATTAGATGTCATTAAAATTATCAATTCTCAATTTAAATGAAATTTGTATTTTTTCTTAGAAATCAACTCAAAAAAGTGTTATTTTTTTTTTATATATTAGTTTTAATTTTTTTCTGTAAATACATTAATTGAAAGAACTTTTTTAACTATGAATCTCAATAAGAATTGACTTCTAATTGTATAAGAAGTAAATTTTTAAATAAGTATTTACTTATATATATGTAAAAGAAATACTATACATCCAACTCTTTTTATGAATTAAGTCTAATCAAGTTAAACAATAAAACTTAAAATAATATTAGTCATAACAGATTTTTGTTGTTTTAAACAAATTTGATTGGACTTGGTTAACAAAAAAATATGAATATGTAGTATTATCCTATATAAAAAACAGATATTTATAAGGGTAAAGTATATTTTTTTTCCCCGAAGTTTGGCAAAAGTTTTTAAAATACACTTAAGTTTTATTTTGTTTCAATTTTGTTCCAAAAATTTTCGATTTGCATCAAATATACCCTCGGAGGCTAAATTTTCAAAAAATTTAAGACCAATATAACAATAATGCATGAAAATTATGCTTGATTTGCTTGTGTTGAGGGGTTGTTCTTATGAAATTGTTGTTGAATCGATCTTAATTTTTTTGAAAAATTAGCCATCAGAAGTATATTTGATGCAAATCGAAAACTTTTGGGACAAAATTAAAACAAAATAAAACTTAGGGATATTTTTAAAACTTTTATCAAACTTTAAGGACAAAAAAGTATACTTTACCCTAGCTATTTATAAATGATTATTTTAGTATTTTAATTTGTAAAATTAGATATTATAAAAATTAATCATGTTATATTTACATCGAAAATAACTACCTGTGTATATATATTAAAATAAAAAATACACATTAAAAATAAATTAAACAATATATATATTTATATACGAAGACATAATAATTAATAAATAATTTGATAACTAATTTTTATGTACACATAATATTTTTATTTTATATATATATATTTTTACCTTATTATCAAAATTTTCTGGATCAGTTACAAAGACACCAATCACATTGCAGAATGTCACCTTAGCACATGTACCGGTTGATTTGTGTTACGATTCTTTAGTAGCTATATACATTGACATTGATATGTTCTGTGTCCCACATTTTTAATTTTGGTAAAAACTTACGTTACAATTGCCTATGAGTGACGTTGATAATTAGAATCCTCGTATAAGGATTTTTTTGGGGAAAATTATTCTAAAAGATAAGATTTAATTATTAAAAAAGATTTTTAATACTAAAATTATTAAAAAGAATCAAACTTTTTTATAATATTTAAGGTGTGCGAACCAAATTTTTTTATAAAAAAATAAATATATCTTTAATTTTTTTATTTTATTTTTATAATTTTTATGTTGATAAATTTTATTTCTCTTAAAATTTTAGTGATTTTTATTAATTATTTATTTATTTTTATTTATTTTTTTATTTTTATGATCTTTATCTAACGAAAAAAAAGACAAAAGATCATAAAAGTAAAAAATAAATAAATAATAAAAATTACTAAAATTTTAGAAAAAATAAAAATTGTTAATATAAAAATTATAAAAAATAAATAAATAATAGTTAAGAATTAATATTTTAATAATTAAATCTCCATAACGATCTTTTAGAATAATTTTTTATAAATTAATTAACTAATTAATTCCAAGTGAATATTCATACATATCTATATAGCGTTGAGAATCAAACAGCATATATTAAAGATTATAAAAATAAATAAATAAATAGTTAAGAATATATTTATCTCCTTATAAAAAGATTTGGTTTTTTTTCTTAAATATTATAAAAAAATTTGGTCTTTCTTAATAATTTTGATATTAATGGTCCTTTTTAATAATTAAATCTTCCTAACGGTTCTTTAGAATAATTTTTTCTTAAATTAGAGTAATGTGAGGTAATTAATTTTTTTAGTTAATATTAATTAATTTTTTTAAAAGAATGAATATTTATTTTTACTTTTGACATTTTTTTAAAGGATTACGAGATTCTAGATAATAAAACTCTCTTTTTAGTTTTTATTTTTAATTTTGTAAAACTGATTAATTCTTTTGTTAATAAATTTTTTATGGAGTTAGAGTTAACTAAACATGCATATGTGATACGTTAATCAATTAATTTTTTGTTGGAATCTTATTTTTTTGAGGTAATTATCAGGAACTGTTTAGAATTTTTTTTTGTGACCTCTTTCATATATATTAACTAAATTTGTTGTATAAAAAATAAAAAATATTAGTGATTTTTTTTTAATTTTTACTTATAAAAATTAAATAAATGATATACATTACTGAAAATAACATTGCTTATCTGTTATATTTATTTGTCATTAATTATTCTAAAATGTTAAACTTTGAATCTTTGATATTATCTCTATCTAATTAGTTAACATAAATATTCTTATCCATTGTATTTATTTTAGATAAAATATTGAATTAATTTTTTTCATTATTCGAATAGAGCATACATTTCTAATAATAATGATTTTATGTAAAGAGAAAAATTCAAGGGCTAACAGAATTTATTATTTTTAGCCTACACTTTTAGCTATTAGCCTAATTTCTTTAATCTAAAAATCCAACATCATACTTTTAATTCATACTTTAAAATATTAATAGTTAACAACAGGCTATTACGCTAGTACTCTATCATTCCTCTTATATGAATTATGATGTTTAATACTTTAATAATTCCGCTAGATAGACAACGAAAATTGTGAACAACGTGAACAAGTTGCACTCCCGGCCTACAAAAAGTGAAAAAAAAAAAAAGAAAAACAGTCCATCACAAATTACCCTCCCAAAAATCTAATTTTCACTTTTAGCACTTTAACCATCCACCTTCTGACCCTTTTACATTAGCACTACCATTCCCCAAATCCTGATCGCATTGTCGTTTCCTACCTCACCAGCCAATCTCAGCACTGCCGAGTTTTCTCCCCATCAAGCCGTCGGTGTTATGCCAACTTCCCTACTAGACGCATCTTTTCAACTGATTTACTGGGTGTATGGGTGATAATTCGGCAAATTTGATAGTTGTTACTTAAGAATTGAGGAGGATGTTCGTCTTGTCATGTATGCGGTTGGTTCTTTTATAAGAGAAGTGCATGTTTATTTGATTTAGTACCATTGCTCTATTACTTGAATTGATGGCTTCGGCATGCACATGCTCCGCATGTTTATTTTGTTATGTGCTTCGGATTTAATTTGGTTTAATTATGCTTGAATAGAAATTGGATTTGATTTGAGTCATTTAAGTTGGGTGCACAGGTAATATTTTGGTCAATGAGTTAGTTGTTACTGAAGTATTAAAGAGAATATTCATTTTACCTAATATGTGGATGGTTATTGCCCATCAAAAAGAGGATGTTTATTTGGATTATACCAATGGTCTTTGACTTGATTTCCTATGTAGTTTTGGAGTTAATTAAACAGTTAGTTTAAACTTAGTTTAATTGTTCCTTATTTTACATAATAAAATTAGTTTCAATAGTATGCATTTATTATATTTTTTTAATTAAAATGTATGGTTATTCTATTATTCGTTAAATATGTGAAACTTAACCCTTTGTTGGTTCTTAACAGATTATAAACCCACTTGATTTGTGTTGTTGATAGGGTAATATGCAGTTCACTGTTATTGACTTTTACTTTAACATAATTGTATTTGCTCCTTACGGCTATTTCCTTTGTTGACAGAAACTAGTAAAGACGCATTGTTCACTTTGTTACAAGAACAGTATGATAAGCCACTTGGAAAAAAATAATGCCGAAACAAAACTGGTGGAAATAGAAGCTATAGGATTCGGATTCCTGAATCCCGCACTAGCCTGTGAAGCAGGATATCATAGTTCAGCTAGCAAGGGACAACGACATCCGAACAAGCACAATGAAAATAGATGACGACAAAATTTGCATTAACGCCGAGTTAATTGGACGGGTTTTAGGCATTCCTTCTGGTGGTGAGTTTATCTTCCATATTAAGTAGCCTTTGCTGTGCCTAGTCGTTTGATTTTGATGTTTTTATCCTACCGGTAATATGTATTTGGATGTTTCAATAATGTAAGGCAACGACTTTCCCAAATTCAACAAAAAGAATATTGCCCATGTGGCTATCAAACGATAATTCCAAAGAGGAATGACCACCAAACTGCATGATTTCGTCTACAACTGCTTTATGGAAACCGAAGCAAACATGATGGATTTCAGACGATATTTTATCTTAATGGTCTTAAAAATGTTCCTGTGCCCAACAACTCAACAAACAATCTCGCCGTGGCACATACCCCTGATTTTGGATGTCTTAGACCCAAGTAGATTCAATTGGTCATTGAAGACTTTCAAGTGGTTGGAAAAGGCAATCGAAAAATATAAAGTTAAAAAGCATCAAACATGAGAGGGCTACCTGTTCGCCCTATTGGTATGTTGCATTATTAAACTACTAGTAGATGCAGCATACGATTCATATTACAAATCATGAATTGCGACCACCTTCTCTCTAGGTATTGTACTTCCAGCAACTAAAACATGATCCGCTCGATGACCGTCAAGAACTAGAGCCCTGGATCACTGCATGGACTGCCGCTGAACTCGAGAAGAAGGCAATTAATGTTCTTTCCGAGGTAGTAACTTAAACAAGTTATTCTTTATACTGTACTATGATACCTTGCTTCCACATGAATAGTATGATTTTTATAACTCGGACTTTTTTTTTCATATCTAATTTGGATGATTATTATCTGATACATTGGATCTTTAAAAATCAGGGATGCATCGCAGACAAAGCAGAAGAAGGTGAAGAACTTAAAGGCCGAGCACGTAAGACAAAAATAAAACCACATTCCAAAGAAGTACACTCAAAGAAGGCATAAAGAAAGATGAAAGATGAAAGGTTGTTTATGGAATTACGAACAAAAATTTAATAATTGGTTATTTTTGTCGAACAAAACTTATCTTATATGGGTATAACTTTAATTTTAATTTTTCATAGTCAGTTTTGTCAGCGTTCGAATCTTTCATGGTTAGAAATGGCTATTTACTCTTAGATAAAAGAAACACTTTATGCTTTTAAAGGAATTAGAATTGTAACATATGCAAAATGGACACAGGTAACAGATTGTTACAAATAACTTGCCTTTCAAAATCATATCCTCTAAGTTGCACTGGTGCTATTGATAATTTTGTGTTCCTTCTGCATGATCTGCCTTTAACAACGCACACCTTTCTCCTCGTAGCTTCCATTCTTTCCTGTGTTGTAAATATCTATCTGGGCACAAAACAGAAACAACCAATATATTAAAAAATGTAGATAAAATAAAGCAGAAGAAGATGAATCTAAATAAAAAAACATCGATTATAATGCAGAAATAAACCTCCAATTGATCCGTCTAAATAACATCCACCTATATCATAAAGACGAGCTAAAGAATGGAACCTATACACAATAAAATGTACTCATCACCTTAGGAGCTGCTGTCTATTTTTCTGATTGTTATCTGCATCTTTGTCTTGAGGGTGGTTTTGTTTTTCCATTTGTTGTGTGCGTCCTCGTCTTGAAGGTGGTTTTGTTGTGGTCTTACGGAGCTGCCTTCTCATAGATTCCTCCTTACTCTCTCTAGCATTAGTGCTTTCCTGTTCGAATACATCCAAAAATAAAAAAATAACCATGCAATTGTTTACGTAAGAATACTAAAATTGTAACCATACAAAATATCCAATGCATACTGAAACACAGAACCACTTTTACAATTAAGGAAACCTACACCAAACTATTAAATAATCTACTCACTTCAACCTAGCATCTTTCTCTTACTTAAAAGATAATGAATGGAACTTACATACATTTCAATAGGTACTTACTATGAGAGGCACTGAAGTTTTTCGTATCCTTTTTGAGTGTGCTTTTTTGAAATGTGGTTTTGTTGTCTTACGTGCTCGGTCGGCCCATAAGTTCTTCACCTTTTTTCGCTTTGTCTGTGATGCATCCTTGATTTTTAAAGATCCAATGTATCAGTTAATAATCATCCAAATTAGATATGAAAAAAGATGTCCGAGTTATAAAAATCTTACTATTCATGTGGAAGCAAGGTATCATAGTACAGTATAAAGAAGAACTCGTTTAAGTTAGTATCTCGAAAAGAACATTAGTTGCCTTCTCGAATTTAACGGAAATCCATGCAGTAATCCATGGCTATGATTCTTGACAGTCATCGAGAAAGCTATGTTTCAGTCCCTAGAAGTACAATACCAAAGAGAAGCTCACAAATTATGGTTTACAACATAATGGTATGCTGCATCTACTAGTAGTTTAATAATGTAACATACCAATAGCGCCAATATGCAGGCCTCACATGTTTGGTTCTTTTTAACTTTATATTTTTCGATTGCCTTTTTCCAACCACTTGAAAATCTTCAACGGTCAATTGAATCTACTTAGGTCCAAGACATCCTGGATCAGGGGTATGTGCCACGGCGAGATTTTTGTTGAGTTTTTTAGTACAGGAACATCTTTAAGACCACTAAGATGAAATGTTGTATAAACTTCATCCTGTCTGCTTCGATTTTCATAGAGCAACTGTAGACTAAATTGCGCAATTCGGTGGTTATTCTTTTCTGGAATTGTCCTTTGATGGCCACATGGACAGCATTCTATTTGTTGAATTCGGGGAAGTCGTCGCCTACATTATTGAAACATCCAAATACATACAATTACCAGTAGGATAGAAACATCGAAATCGAACGATTAGGCACAACAAAGGCTACTTAATATGGAAGATAAACTCACCACTAGAAGGAATGTCTAAAACCCACCCAATCAAGTTGGCGTTAATGCGAATGTTGCCGACATCTACTTTTAATGTACTTGTTCGGACATCGTAGGCCCTTTCTAGCTGAACCATAATATCCTATTTCACAGACCAGTGCGAGATTCGCTTCAAGAATCCGAATCCTGTAGCTTCTACTTCCACCAGCTTTGCTTCGGCATTTTTTACCAATTGGCTCATTATACTGTTCATGTAACAAGGTGAACAACGCGTCTCTACTAGTTTCTGTCAACAAAGAAAGTAGCCGTAAGAAGCAAGTATAATCATGTTGGAGTAGAAGCCAATAACAGTGAACTGCGTCTTACATTTTTTTTTTCATCTGACTAGACTTTTCAACAACAGAAATCAGGTGGGTTTATAATCTGTTAAGAACCAACAAAGGGTTAAGTTTCACACAATCTGAAACTTACAATCTAATTTACAATCTAATCTGAAAACAAGCATTTAACAAATAATAGAATAACCATACATTTTAATTAGAAAAATATAAGGAATGCATACTATTGAAACTAATTTAATTATGTAAAATCAGGAACAATTAAACTAAGTTTAAACTAACTATTTAATTAACTCCAAAACCACATAAGAAATCAAGCCAAAGACCATTGGTATAATCCGAATAAACATCCTCTTTTTGATGGGCAATAACCATCCACATATTAGGTAAAATGAACATTCTCCTTAGTTCTTCAGTAACAACCAACTCATTGACCAAAATATCACCTGTGCACCTGGTTTAAATGATTCAAATCAAACCAATTTCAATTCAAACATAATTAAACTAAATCAAATCCAAAGCACATAACAAAATAAACATGCGGAGCATGTACATGCTGAAGCCAGCAATTCAAGTAACAGAGCAATGGTACTAAATTAAATAAATATGCAATTCTCATATAAAAGAACCAACCACATACATGACAAAATGAACATCCTCCTCAATTCTTAAGTAACAACTATTAAATTTGCCGAACTATCACCCGTACATCCGATAAATCAGTTGAAACCATATATTCACGCATATAAAATAGTTTAAAAGAGGAATAAGCATCTGTTAGTTCAACAAATTTAAATAACATCTCATTCGAACATTCGTACATACTACCTAATCCTAGATTAATACCTAACATCAATTTAACCAAACTAAGATGAGAAACATATAGTATAGGGAAAAAAAATAAAAACTAAGCAAATTAGTAACAGTCACTTTTTTTTTCCAATTGAGACCAATTATTCAAATATCTAAAATGGTTTACAAGAAAAAGAAAATTCCACTAATTCAACTAAATCAAAGAACATCTAATCACTGTAACTATTACTTGAAGCCTAATACATAGCAAAAACATCCTCTAAAAAAATAAAACCCTAACTATCAATTAATCTTTTGCAGACCAATGGGTGAAGAAGCAAAGCAGCATGGTGGGATAAACCAATCTATAGTTCCTTCTGACAAAAAACATTAAAAAAAAAAACAGAAACACTATGAACTGAAGAACCTACACGTTACCTTGTCAATGATGTTGTTGCAGTTAATGGCGACGGCGGAATATAGACAGCGATGGGACCGACTCAGGGCTGGTGTACCGGCACCTTTGACATGCAACTTCTTCCCACTGCTCGATCTATGGCACCGATTGAAGGCAGCGGCGCAACTTCGAGCAGGGGTGCGGTGTCATGCATGGGATTGTGGAGGAGAGGGAGAGTGGGGATGGTGGCAGAGCATCAACGACGCGTCTGGTAGGGAAGTTGGCACAATACCGACAGCTTGATGGGGAGGAAACTCGACGGCACTGAGGCTGACTGGTGAATTAGGGAACGACAGCATCATTAGGGTTTAGAGAGTGGTAGTGCTGCGGTAAAAAAATTAGAAAGTGGATAATTAAAGTATAAAAAATGAAAATAGGAAGTCCAGCCTATTAGGCTGCGTTTGTTTTGTGTATATATTAAGACATAGACATTAAGAGTTAAGACATAGACACTTGAGACATAGACATAAAATATTTGTGTTTATGTATGCCGTTTGGATATGATAGACATGGTATTAGTATAATGTCTAATATTATGTTTGGTTTACATAGAATAAGACACTACATAATTAAAAGAAAAAAAGCTATTCAGATTCCATTTTTCTCAAATTGGTTCAAGGGTTCCCACCCCCCCCCCACCCTACCCCAAAAAATCTCTCTTCTCCCTAATTGACCTCCTCCTTCTTCGCCGTTTGCTGGATCTTTTCTGTGCGGTTCTTCTTCGTCGAGGATTCTTCTTCTTCGAGATGAATCTCTTTGCCGTTGTTGTTGTTGTTGTTGTTCTTCTTCTTCTTCTTCTTCTTCTTCTTCTTCTTCTTAATTGTTTTGTGGGTATTTGCAGGTATAGTGTATTTGATGATTTGTTGCTGGGTTTAGGACATTGGGTTCAAGGGTTTCAATGCTTCCCATGGTTGGCAGTGAATTTCTTCCTCAAGGATGGACTCAATGTGGACTCTTCAAAACTCCAAATTCTCCTGGATTCAGCTAATCGTCCAATGGTTGGGAAGCCCCTATATGGACTTGTGTCGGATTGAATCCACATTTCTGACCAGCATCGTGTTCCCCATACAACCCTTAGAGGTAAGAACCCAATGTCAAACAAATTCACATACTGTTTTGTTTTTCTATCTGATTTTAGTCACACTAACTCGAAGTTGTGCAATTTGTTAGTTAGGAACTTTAATAATTTGTTTTCAATTTCATGGTATTAGTGAAAATAGAGAGAGAATGAAAGAGATTACTTTCCTGTGATTGTTATTGTCATAAGAATTGATTGAAACCACCTCATTGGATGTGATTTTTTGTCATCTGATTTCGAAAAACACTACTGCATAAAGGAAAAAAGAATGAAAAAAAACTTAGGACTAAGAAACATATTTGACATTATTTCTTAAATTAAATCTGAATTTCTTTGCTATTTTTGTTAAGGTCTTTTAATACACTCAGATATTGCAATTCAATTATTCCTAATAATACTAAAAAAGGTGTTATGGTTAACACCTCGTAAAGCTTGTTTTTGTCTCTCTATGATTCATTCCATTTTTCTAATAAAATTAATGTATCTAAACTTACTCTTCTTTTTGCAGCTATTTATTATGTATGTTGAGGTAAGTAGTTAATTAATTTTATGACTAGATTAATCAATTGGCATATCAGGAATTTATCCCATTTTCAGTTTTTGGTGAAAATATCTTACTAATTTCTAGATTGTTAAAATCAGAACTGGAGGAGTTGTTCATGATACTTTTTCTATCCATTTATCATCTAAAAGTCTAAACCAATTACTTTGATTTCTATTAGGATTTTTGGGTTTTTGTAACAAACAATTTCTATGTTGGATAAGATGTAAGTAGTTTTCATTTGAATTAATCAAAAGGCATTCATACTTCTTGTTGCTTTAAGGATAATCATATCTATCAAATCTTTGAATTATTCCCATCATTATAGTTTGTTGTTTTTTAAAGTTTTACCGATGATATAACTAATTCATAAATCCCCATTCATTTGTATATGCAGGAGACTTGTAGGCATTGTCATGGTTAGTCATAGCAATCTAGTTGGCAAATATGTTGATTTTCACAATATCTATATACGTCCTCCATCAATCAAGAACTCTCAGTCATCTTCCTCATGACTACTACTCAGTCTCCAATTCTTGATAACATTCTGTTTTTGAAAGCTCTCTTGGTCTTCCAAATAGTACATCTGCAGGGATAAGGAAACTATTCTCACAGCTATTGGATGCTTTAAGAATAGTATAAGAGTTATATTTGTATAGTTTTAGGAAATACACAATTTTTTGTTGGTTCCTTCACTTGTAATGAACTTATGTAAATTGAAAATTCAATGGAAAGTGGTTTCTTTTATATGTATTTTGGTTTGCTGTTTCTTTTTTTAGCTAATAGTATCTTTTTTTAACTTATAAGAGTATACTTTGGTTTCTTTTTATGAATATGTAGGTGCAAAAATTAAGAACTCAGGTTGTAAATATTATGCAGAAAATTAATAAATATTATGCAGGAAATTAACATAAGAGATACATTAGACCCATTGATTAACTTAAGTACAAAATAGCAGAAAATCAACACATAGTAACCAAAATTTGATGAAGTAAAATTACAGATACTTATTAAAGTATATTTTGGGGCAAAATTACCCAATACAAGTAAAATTCACCTGAGAGTTAACATAGATAATGCAGAATTGAATAAAATTTTGTGGGATTGCATAGTTTTAAGTGCAAAATTGCATAATGCAATTAAGATTCACCTAGTGGATAATTTAGTTGTATAATAGCAGAAAATCGACATAGACAAATTACCCAATACAAATAAAATTCAACAGAACGCATAAAAGAGTTGCAATGTAGGTAGTGTACTTCAATTGTCCAATATAAGAAAAAAACAATATAACGCTGAGAAGTCTATTAAGTTTACCAAAATACTCTAGTAAGTTTACCAAAATATCTCGGTAAGTTTAGCAATACACCCAACAATAGCTAAAAGTTTTCCATTATATCTCGAGCGAATGTCGCCTTTTCCTCGTTCAAACTCCAAAAAGTTGCCTTCAATTCTGGATTCTGCACAAATTTTTTTGCAATTTGCACGATCTCCATTGTGTTAAAACCAAGACTCTTTCGCGTTCGGCCAAGATTCACTTGTTCATTAACACCGGACAGGGACGGACCCAAGCATAACAATGAGGGGGCACTTGCCCCCATGATGTTTTTAATTTTTGTTTTAAAAAATTATAGTTATATATAATATACCCCCACTTCAAATTTTAAATGACCCCACTACAAATAAAATAAATTCAATTAATTAAAGTTTTAAATTTATTATTTTATTTTTTTATCATTTTGACTATTATTTAACCTACAAATTTAATTATTGTACCGTCAATTCTCCAATTTTTTTATATAGCTCTCCATCAAAAAGCAAATTTTAAATTCTCCAATTTTTTTATATAGCTCTCCATGACTCTATGTATCTTTCAATTTTATTATTTTTCTTTTTGATATTTTCAATTACAATTTTTAATTCAAACAATTATAGTTTAGGTATCAATTTAATATTTTATTTTTTTTCGTGACTTTATATATTTTATTTTATTCTCGATTTATCCATCCTTATTACTTATTTTTTATCTTTTGTTCTATTATATGTACCTATGTTGCATATAAAATTTTAAAATGAACTGATTAATTTACTAATTTAGAATATATATTTTATTTTTAAAAATAATGATAAAATTATTTTAATTATAATATATAATTAAACGTATACATAAAATATTTTATCTAACATTATATCAAAATTAAATTAAAAAATATATAACAAAATTAATTATTTTAAAAAAATAAAAAAATTGTAAAAATTATATTTTTATTATTTTATATAAACATACTTTTCATATAAAGATTTAATTTTTCTAGTATTTATATATAATTCTAATTTTAAATTATAAATACTAATGTATCATTAGGCGTTAATATGCCAGTTAATTCAGTCTTTTATTATTAAATGTATATAAAAAGATTAGTTAGGATAATAAGTTATCTATAATTTAATTAAAATATTTTAATTTTAAATTTTAGAAATAAAAAAATATTTTTTTATAAATTATATATAATAAATAGTATTTTAAGAATAAAAGTGTTCACTAACTCTTTTTAATTTTTATATCTCCATATAATTAATAATATTTAACAAAATTTATTTAATATATATATATTTTTGCCCCCACTCCTAAAATTTTCTGGGTCCGTCACTGACACCGGACATTACATTGGCTAGTACCTGCACATGCTTTCCTTGATCCTCAACCGTAGCTCTAAAAGTTTCAGCTAAGTTTGATAGCACTGTAGCATCATTACTTTTTTTAGTTGCACTGTGACGTCCTTAATTTTTCTCACTTGATGAAGCAAACGAGGTTGAAAAGGTATTGGGTAGTTCGCTCTCGGCAGCTGCTAAATCCTCCATGTCAACATCGTCTCTGCCTAAACCCAAGATAACAATTAAAAAGCTCACCTATTAATAATTTGATAAGCAATTTGATTAACATATTAATCAGTAATTAGAACAACATTTTTATCACTAGTTTAACCAACAATCAGCACTAATAACAAGAGCGGATCAATAACAAAATTTTATTTATCGCAGCAGCAAAAACTCCTTCTACAACTCTTTTCTTTTTAAAGATTTTGCTGTATAGTTGGCCAGAAAATGTTTGATGGTGAGAACAATTTATCAAGTATAATTTATAATAACTTGTTTCTTTCAATTAGACACATGGCTTTTTCCATTCTTTTTCCTTTTGGATTAGGGAAAATAACTTATCAAGCTTCAAAATGCATTAAAACAACCACCACCGAGATTATCCATTGCCTATTGAAAATTTCAGATGAAAATAAAATGAATAATGAACAATACCTAAATACCCAGGTTTACATACAACTCGATTGTCCACATACCCAAATACTAGAATAGCAATTAAACAACAGTATAACCCATCTGATCAATAATCAAAATTAAAACAAGAAACTTCACAAAAGAGAAAATACCAGAGACAACGAAGCAAAGCATACCGATAGAGCAGATGTTGCAGCGGTGGAGGATAAAAGACTCAACGCACAGCAGAAGCACAGCTAGGGTTTGAGGCTAATGCGACTGCAGGATGGAGAGGCAAAGGTGGCAGAGTAGCAACACAAGCTCACCGCGACCGGAGCATAACACGTAGTAATCAGAGAGGAGAGTCGGTGGGAAACATAGACGATGTGCGGTAATGGTACAGCTTCGATGATGTAGAACAATTACACAAGAAATTATCACTGGTTAGGGTTTGAAACAATCAGGGGAGACATTTAGAATTTCAAAAAATGAACGAAGATAAAATCGTCTGAAAATAATGATACAGATCCGTGTTCATCACCCAAAATCCGTGTCTCAGCATTTTACTGAGACATAAAATACATGTATCTTATGTGTGTTTGTGTGTAAGCGTGTTCTTTTTATTTTTGTGTCTTAGAATCCAAACAATAGACACCCTTATTAACGTAGTTCATAATTTTTATTGTCTATCTAATAAAATTAATATAAAAAAAGACAACTTTTCTGACCATACAAATCTATCAATCTATCAATCTTAACTAACACTTAACAGATAAATAAGCAGTTTAAGCGTAAGCACATCATTGATACACGAAATTATAAATTAAAGGCCAGAAAGGACTTTTTTCCCTGGAATTTGGTTATCTCTCAGATAATTACCAGGACTGTTTAGAGTTATTTTTTAAATTATTTAATTTAATTTAAATTTAAATTATAAATTTTTTATCACTAAATTTTAAATTATAAATCTAAATCTTAAAATTCATTAAGGTTTTAACTCATACTCTACTTTTTCCGGGTCAAACGTCTCGAATTTAACTATCAAATCTACCACAATGGGTGAGATATCCTAAAGACCTCAACTTTTAGTTTCGTTTCATATTAAATTTAATAATCATTCATCACAGAGCGGGTAAAATACTAAAATGGCGTAACAGTAATTTCAATCCAACTGAACTGTACAGCTTTAACACTTCATAGCAGAAGCATGATAACATTCACGGGCGCGGGGAGGAATGATAAAATTTGGAAAAGCATTGATACAAATTAAAATCGGTTTCGATCTGTTGCAACTCACCGTTGACAACTTCCATGCTTGCCTTCACGCCATCCGAAATATCATTAACCGTAGCATTGCCGTCAGAAACAGAAGCGAGCAACAACGAGATTGAGTCCATAACTTTGGCGGCTCTGGAAGCGCAACCGGCAATGTGGGCGTAGGTACGCTGGATGATCGCCTTCATAAATTGCGGCGACGAAATTAGGGTTTTCCATGACTTACACACGCAGCGAAGTTCCACCACGTCTTTCGCCGGAATCCTCCACAGGATCTCCTGGATCAGTTCGCCTGGAAGAACGGCAAGTGAGCCCCTCTCACGCGCTGGCTTCAAGCGCCGTTCCCTCTGCTTCCGAGTACCACCCATGTGCGCTCGCGTAATCGGAGTTAAGCGTCTTTGGTTTGGTTCATTGCTTGTTTCTGAGTTCTGACTTCTGAGTTCTCAGATGTCACGTTTTTGTAGGTTTTGGGTCGGTTGCCAAATTTCAATTTGGGCCTCCGCACCTCTTTGTTGTTTTGGTCTCAACTCGGGCCCATTAAACAAATATCTTTAATCAGACCAAAAAATAAAACAAACATCAATTCCCCTACCTTACGGCTATACACCTTTTATAATAAATACTATTTTGATATTGGTATTTTCTTAATAACCATTTATTAATTAAAAATAAATTAAATATATAATTAATTAATAACAATCGTATTTTAATATTTTATACGAATGTCAAGAATATTTAGGGTATTTCAACAATAAATGCCCCTTAAGAGAATTAGTCACTAAGTTGCTGCTTCTTCAATCTTTTATTTATTTTTTAATTGATATTGTATGATAAAAAATTATATTTTACATCATTAATAAAAAAATTAAAAAGATTTATTTTCACTTCTGTTTATGCAAGCTCCTGCAATAATGAAAAAAAAAAAAAGCTACGTATAAATTTCAAAAATTGAGTTTAACAAACATGTAATATGAAGGGATAAGTATTGTTTTGGTCCCTCACGTTGAGGGTCGGAATCGAACCCGTCTCTGATGTATCTTTTGATTTAAAATCATCCTTAACGTATTTTTTTGTATTAAAATCGTCCTTTTTTTTAAAAAAAATAATTTTATTCCTAAAATATTCCTAGTTTAATAAAAAAATTTATTAAAAAAAAAAAGAACACGTTTTGGATCACCAGCACCTTTTCTTCAACCTTTCTCTTCTCCTTTCACTACCACGAGCATCATGATCTTCAATCATCTTCGAAATAATTGGACCAAACACACTTGAAAGACCTTCCTCGTCCTTCTTAAACTCATCCACCGTTGCAAAATCACTCTCATCAATCCATTTCAATGTATAATCAATAGCTTTGTTAATCTTTGTTAATCAACACAAAAATCCCTAATTCCACAAACACCTAACAGTTACACTTGCAGTACACTGAAAGCAAACCCAGTTAACACACCAAAAACCCATTCAAATCAAAACCCACACAAAAACAAAGGTCTCATAGTGCAGAAGGTAACCAATTCCCCTGCAAGAACCACAGTGTATTTCACAAATTCAACAAATCCAAAAATCAATTTAACAAATCCAGAAATAAAAAATTCAACAAATCAACCCAAATTCCACAACCAAATCAAAAAATAACACATCCAAACCAGAAGCAGAGGCAGTCACAAATGCAAAAGCAGAGGCAGTCATAGAATCAGAAACAGAAACTCAAGCAGAAGCATATGAAGAAGAAGAAGATGCTGATGCAGAAGCTGAAGCTGCAGAAACAGATGCAGCAGAACAAGAAACAGAAGAAGCAGATGCAACAGAAGAAGAAGCAGAAAAAGCAGATGCAAAACCACCGGCGCTTAGCCACCCATCCCCAGCGACGGCGACGGAGCGTTCGAGGACCGGCGACGCACTCCACCCTCGGATCCCTCTCTCTCCTCGGCCACCCATCACCCGCGGACCGGCGACGGAGCATGCGCGGACCAGCTCAGCCTCGGATCCTACTCTCTCTCCTTCGCGTGCCGCCCTCCTCGTGTCGTGCTCCTCTTCCCAGCGACGCACTCCACGGCGGCAGAAGCATGCATGAACGGTCCTCCCTTCCACCAGCGCTCCCTCTCTCTTTCCCCTCTTCTCTTCTCCCCCCGTCGCAGCCCCTCTCCTTTCTTCTTTCTTCCGGTGACGGCGACGGCAGCTTCAAGCTTCGCTGTCGCGGTCCCCTCTTCCCCCCCCCCCTTCCCCTTCCCCCTCTCCCTCCCCTCCCCCCTTCGCATTTCCTTTCGGCCCTCCCACTCCCCAAAAACGCGTTTCCTCTCCCACCCCCCCCCCCCCCAAAACGTGTTCTTTTCTTTTTTTTAATTTTATAATTTTTTCATTATTAAGGTAGGGGTATTTTAGGAATAAAATTATTTTTTTTAAAAAAAGAACGATTTTAATACAAAAAAATACGTTAAGGATGATTTTTAAATCAAAATATACATCAGGGACGGGTTCGATTCTGACCCTCAACGTGAGGGACCAAAACAATACTTATCCCTAATATTAAAATGAGAAATTCTCCACATACAAGTATTTTTTTATACAAGTCTTTACAAGTCATCTATATTAACACGCTTCGAACTGTTTTCACTACACCTCCTTCTTTTTTTTGCTGCACGTTCTTCTTCCTCTTCCTCTTCTTCTTTTCTTTCGTTTCTTGCCTTCTCTTTCTCCTTCTTCAACCGTTACTGCACATTTTCGCTGCATCTTCTTCTTCTTCTTGCTGCACGTTCTTCTTCCTCTTCTTATTCTTCTTTTCTTTCGTTGCTTGCCTTCTCTTTCTCCTTCTTCGTTTACGTGCTTTTCTCTCTGTTTTCTTTCTTCATTATTCTCGATTTCCATTATTTTTTGACATCAAGCTCTGAAATCATTTTTGAAGAAGAAGAAGCAGTAGAAGATGAGGAGGAGAAAGAGAAAGAGTTCTGAATTATGCATAAGGTGTACTTCAACGAATTTTGGGTGTATTTCTTAAATCCTTTGGGTGTAGTTTTTGTAATCCTTTGGGTGTATTTCTGTAATCCTTTGAGTGTATTTCTATAATCGTCTGGGTGAATTCCTGTAACCATTTGGGTGTATTTCTGTAATCCTTTGGGTGTATTGATGTAATTCTTTGGGTGTATTTATGTAATCGTTTGGGTGTATTTTTGAAGTTCCATTATCTTCAAAACGATTTCAAAGCTTGATTTCTGAAACCATGAAAATCGAAAATAAATAAAAAAGAAGAAGAAGAAGAGGAAGAGGAAGAGGAAGAGGAAGAGGAAGAAGAAGAAGAATCGTTCATAATACATGGTGAGTGTAGCACTTTGAAAACAGGAAACGGTTGAATAACGCATTAAAAGGCCGGTATGTGTAGCAACTTGTAAGACTTGTAAGTCAAAAAGACTTGTATGTGTAGCACGCCTCAATTAAAATACATGTTAAGATTATTGGTAATAATTTTTTTAATTTTTTAATAAATACATAAAAAATTCGTTAAAATTATAATAAACTACTAAAATGGTATAAAAAACTCATATCACTAATAAAAATAACCTTTAAAAATATGAACGACAAATAAGTCTCTGAATAATTTAAAAAAACGAAAAAATAATTAACAAATATTATATTTTTTTATAAGTGGCTAAAAAATTTTTGTATTTAACAAGCAACTTGTAGATTTGATGTGAACTTTTTGTGACAATATTTGTATAACTATTTAAAAGATACACGCAAAAAATAGAATAAAAATTAATTTTTAGATTTTTTTTATTTTTAAAAAAAAAATAGTCATTCAGAATAAATTTTTTTTAAAAATAAAAAAATGTATTATCATATCTATGTACCTTTTAAAAATTGAAGACGAAATCAATCCATTTTCTAATTTTATATTTTAAATTTATTCTTTTATTTTTTATTATTTTGATATTATATTTATTTATATTATTATATAGAATTAGATTTTATCTTATTCTCCTCCATTTACTCTTTTCTACTTATTTTATTAACTGATTGATGATGAATTTCCTAAATACATGGCATGGAGTTTTGAAAAGGGGGTAGGGTACTCCCCAAATATACTTATTTTTTTTTCTACTCATTCTAGTGATCCAAAATATCTCTTTCACGGAGGCAACGAGGTAGAGTACTACAAAAGAAAGTTAATCATGGATCATAAAAAAGAATCAATTTGATTCTTCTTATATCTACGTCCGAATAATTAATTGAGTCAGACTGTATATATATCCAACGAATTTACAGTCTGACCCAATTAATTATTATATATCAAATTTAGTTTGATTCAATTAACTATAAAAAGATATAATTATTTATTATTTTTTGAGAATAACTGATATGTTCAAATATAAGTGAAAATAAAATATGATAAATTTTTAAAAAAATTTATATACCATATATACATATAAAATTTAAATTTTGTTAATAATCTAGATTTTTATTAGAATTTCTAAGTATAATATAAAAGAGGATTAAATTCAAAAAATAAAGATAAAAAGAGACTATTTTATTTATTATTCTTTTGTATTGATGGATTTATTTTTCAATTGATTTGGTGATAATAAATGAAAAGATTATAATTAATTTATGTTAAGAGTAAAACACTTAATTAAATCAAGTACCAACTTATATTACACAAAAATTTTAAAATGAATAATGTTACATGTATGTCTCCATTCATATTTTTATATAAATCGAATCTATATGATTCGAATTAGTAAGATTTTATATAAATCAATGTTAATAGATTCAATCTACCTAGGAAAGAAATTTGGAATATAATAAATCAATAGTAAATCTAATCAATTCGATTCGATTTACTAGATATACTAGATATGTTATATCAATAGTTGATTTGATTTATTACTTCTGCATGATATATAGTAAATCGAATCTAGTTAATTCAATTTTCTATTTGTACAAATTATTGACATTTATTACTTTTAAGTTAATATTAACTTTAAAACATAAATGTCAATAAAAAATACCTCCATTTATATTCAAATAAAATATAAAAAAAATCAAAACGAATAAGAATATAAATTTAAATTTTGTGTTTTAGTTCAAATTTCAGAAAATCTACATTTTTACAAACTTACAAATTCAAAACCGAACAATAAACAATTTCTAAAAATTCGTTAAAAATCATCCTTTGACTCATCAACATCTAAAGACATTACCGGAAACTTTTTATATTGAAAAATTTAATATAAAATATAGCTCTCCAAAGTGAAATAAGAATTAAAACTTAGATTTTTCAAAGTCAGAAATAACATATAGTTATACAATATAAAAAGATTAATTATATTTATACAATATGTAATTTAAAAAAATTAAAATATTATATCAATTAAATTATCATTTTAAGTATAAAACTGATGCTTTTTTGATGTTATGCTGAGTTAGAAATAATGTCATCAATATAGTTATATTAAAATATTTTATTAATATAGTTATACAATATAAAATATTATATTTAATATAATATAGTTGATTTTTTTATATTGTATAACTATTTTTTATTTTCGAGTATTCTGACTTTGAAAAATCTAAGTTTTAACTTCTATATCACCTTGAAGGACTATACTTTATATTAAATTTTTCAACATCAAAAATTCCGGTAATGATTCCTTAGATATTAATGAGTCAAAGAATGATATTTAACGAATTTTTAAAAATTATTTATTGTTCCGTTTTGAATTGTAAATTTGTAAAAATGTAGATTTTCTAAAATTTAAAATAAAACACAAATTTTGAATTTCTATTCTTATTCGTTTTGATTTTTTTTATATTTTATTTGAATCCAAATAGAATTATTTTCTTATTAACATTTATGTTTTAAAATTAATAGTATTAACTTAAAAGTAGTAAATGTCAATAATTTGTATAGATAGTAAATTGCATGGTTCTGAAAACCGGACCGAACTGACCGGTTCAACCGGAAAAACTGGGAACCGGTTACCTGGCCGGTCCGGGTAACCTCAAAAACCGAATGGCAAAGAACCGGTCAAACCGGCGGTTAACCAACGAACCGGAAGAACCGTCCGATTTTTTGACGGTTCAGTGGTTTGGAAATTCAGAAGCCAAATGACGTCGTTTTGGCTATTTAAAAAAAAAAAAAAAACTGGCGTACGCGTTAACCTTAACCAACCTAACCCTAATCAATCAGCCACCCACCAAACCCCCGAAGCTCCCAGCCTCCTCCCCTTTCTTCCCCCCTCATCCACCAAGGCCACCATTGCCACCGCCCACCAAGCTCCAGATTCCAGCAGCGCTCCTCATTCGCGATCCAGCATCGCTCCTCATTCGCCACCCAGCAGCGCTCCTCAGCAGCCGCGACCACCACCGTGTTGAGCCCGCCTCCTCGTCGCCGAACCTCGATGAGCTCGCCGAGGCCGCCTCTCATTCGCCGGTAAGACTGATTTTCTTGTCTTCTTGATTTTGATCATTCTTCCTTCTAGCTCGCCTGTTCTGTTTGAAAAAAAAATAACAGGGCATCTGATTCTGTTTGCTGGTTCATGGATAACATGCTAATCTTAATTTTTGTTTTTGATTCTCTATGCTGCCTGTTCTGTTTGCTTATTCTATTTGCTGGTTCATGAATATACTCTATGCTTCTGTTTGCTCTATGCTCGACCATTCTGTTTGCTTCTGCTTTTTGTTGCTTCTAAATGGAAATAGTTTTAAATTTTTATTTTACCTGAATCAGTTGATTTTTGTGACTATCAAGCTGCATGAAGTTGATCTATGCTGCCTGTTCTGTTTGTTGGAATCTGGAAATAGTTTTTGATTCTCTATGTTGCCTGTTCTGTTTGCTGGAAATAGTTTTTGATTCTCTATGCTGCCTGTTCTGTTTACTGCTTCATTATTTTCATGGTTTTTTGAAGTTGATTTCTTGTCTTTGATTTTCTGATTGTTATAGATGGAACAATCACAAAGTAACTCACAGCCACAAGATAATGCTGCTCAAAATTCTCAAACTGGTTCATCTAGAGGTAAATCTGATCCAGCTTGGCAGTATTTTACAGTGAAGTATGACAAAAATAACAAGGCTCAATATACATGTATTTTCTGCTTGAATACTTATAATGGATGGGGGATATATAGAATGAAATATCATCTTGCAAAAATTTCTGGACAAATTAAAGTTTGTAACAAGGCTCATTGCATCAATCTTATCTTAAAAGACATAGCAAGTCTTCCTCACATAGCTGACCTTGCCTCTCGTGCTTCAAAAGTGACTGCCTTTGTTTACAATCATATGATTTTCTTGTCATGGCTTAGAAAAAGAAAAGAGTGGAAAGAAATTGTTCAACCAGGTGTAACACGTTTTGCTACTGTTTTCATTACTTTGAAAAGTATATATGATCATAAACAAGACTTGCAAGCATTGGTGATTGACAAATATTTCACTTCTCATAAATTATCCAAGAGTGTCAATGGGAAGATGGTTAGTTCAATTATCTTGGATAGTAAGTTTTGGGAGGATTGTTTTACTACTGTTATGCTTGTTGGTCCTCTGATTAAGTTATTGAGGCTTGTTGATGCTGATGAGAAACCTTCTCTGGGTATCGTGTATGCGGGCATGCAAAGAGCCAAAATTAATATCAAGACAATGTTTAGAAATAGGAAATCTGCATACACACCTTATACAAGTATCTTGAAAATGCGGTGGGATAAGCATTTGAAGCGTGACCTCCATGCAGCAGCATACTTTTTGAATCCAGATTACTTCTATAGTGAGGGGTTTGTTGAGAAGGCAAATATCTTGAGGTCTTTGCTTGATTTATTTGATATTAAAACTCTTTGCGATGACTCGGTTGTCGCAATGCAAGAGATACAGTTGTATCGAGATCGAAAAGGAAGTTTTGGAAGGGAAAGTGCATTGAAAGCAATTAAGAGACTTGAACCTGGTAAGTATTTATATTTCTATGTTCAATTTACTTTGAATGTTTTTTAAATATTGAATGAGAATTGATAGTTGAATTTCATATTCTGGTAGGTGAATGGTGGAGGCTACACGGTGGGAGTGCTCCTAACTTGCAAAAAATGGCAATTCGTCTTCTTCATCAAACATCTTCATCATCCGGCTGCGAGAGGAACTGGAGCCTCTTTGAACAAATCCATTCAAAGAGGAGGAACCGATCAGAGCATCAAAGGCTAAGTGACATTGTTTATGTCACTTATAATCTACGCCTTCAATCTAGAATGCATCGCAAGAAGAAGAATTATGATCCAATTGACATTCAAAGCATTGACACAGTAGATTTTTGGGTAATGCCGGATGAAGAAGATCCTGAATTTACTAATGGAGACATTGAAGGCATTGAAAATTTAATTTATACGGATAATGCTATGCCTTCATATCCTACAGGTTATTGAAATAGCAAAACTTGTTTCATTTTCTCTCTATATCTGATGTAAAGTTCTAACTTTAATTTTTTCTTGGTTTTCTATTTTATTTTATTAGATGGAGGAGATGTGGAACTTGATGTGAATTTCCCTAATGTTGCTGATTCTTCAAATACAGCTTCTTTTGGTGGTACTTCTGATGATGGTGGCTTTGGATTACCTGTTTATGATGGAGATGTTGGAACACTTAATGATAATTATGATTTTTGATGAGTTGCATCTTTGATTAGTTGAAAACTTGCTAGTAATTGTATCTTTTGAATGTAGAATATGGGTTTGTCATTATGTACGTTTTATTTTTTGTTTAGTTATAAACTTTGATGTTTGAAGTTGTTTGTGAACCTTTAATATTAAGTAATGGATAATTTATTATATGAAATATTAAATGTTATTAAGTTAGAAATTATTGAATTTATATACTTAAGATTATTTTAAGTTTTTTAATAATTTTATTTAATATTTAATTAAACCGATTGAACTTCAGTCGAACCAGTAAACCATTAAACCAGTGACCTCACCGGTTTATTGACCGGTCCGGTTCTCGCAACCTTGATACAATGCCACTAGCCCACTATGTACGGTACGGTACGGTACGCTGCTACTTCAAGCTTTGCTCTTTCCATCCACTATGTCTCATGGTCGTTGCTACACGTATTGATAATGGGGTACACGCACAGACAAAAGCTGTTCCGCTGCAAAAGCTGTTCCGCTGCAGTGGTTGCAGAGTCTGGATAATCACGTAGGTTAGCTTATATTAATGATAGTTATGTTTTTGTGGGTCATGGCCTCATGGGTTTTTTTGGTTGTAAGGGTGGACTTAGGATTTTTAAGGGTTATTTTTGTATTTGAAAATATACAGTTCATGTTGATATAATGATATTAGACCATGTAATATGGAAAAAGGCATTTGTTTCTTCTTTTTATATATAGTAGAGACCTGGAAGGGTTTTGTTCGGTAGGTCGGGTACCGGACGATTCGGGTTAGGACCCTGAGGTCAACGTTTCGGATGATGGAGAAGCTCGTCTGGTCGTGGTTTCCAGTCCCCGGGTGAGCGAGATCCCGAGCACTTCTGATGGAGAAAGGGGGGGTGCCACCTGCAAAGACACTCCGACGCCCTTGTCAGAATATGTGCAGGCGGAGAGGAAATGGTGTGTGAATGTGACGTACCTTGGGGGGAGAGCCAGTCTCCCCCTTATATACATGTCAGTAGTGGGCCCCTTCAATGGCCAGGCCCATGCCCTCAAGGGCGTTGTCATTCGGCTGTGTGCAAGCCGTACGGGACGCGTGTCCGGGTCGGGCGGAGGGCGTATTATATGGCCGGCGAGAACTCGGGTCGGGTCGACCCGCGCGAGTTTGGGCCAGGCCGTAACAGTGCCCCCGACGCGTCAGCGATGGTCGTGGGGGCCATTGGTGGCGCGTGACGTTCACACTCGTGCGTTGTCGTCGGGTCGGCTGATCGTGGGAGGGACGCGTCTCTTGCGCGCGTCTCTTGATCTGCTGTGGCATCTGTTGCCGTTTCGTTCTCCGCGCTGGGCATTTAATGCTCATAATGATTTGAAAAACCCGTGCGCAAAGACAATCTTGCCCCTGCTTCCTTTCGCGCTTTTGGGGGTGGTTTTTAAACAGTTTTTTCCCTATCCACCTCCCACTCTCACTATTTCCATCCCCTTTTTCTCCCTAGCATCCAAAGCTTTCTGTGCGAACTCCCTCTTGCTCCAACTTTCATTCCAGATTTTCTTCATCGTTTCAGGTAATCTTCTGGTTTCTTTCTTCTGGTATCTGTGTTATGTTCTGTTGTTGTGTGATTTGTTGTTTGCATTTGTTGCATGGCTGGTTTATTTTTGTTAAGGGGTTTTTCCAGTGTTGGGATAGGTGAGTTAGGGAAGGGGTACCATTCCAGGATAGGCCTTTTTGGGTGGTTTGTGAGGTAGGTGTAGTTTTTAGTCGTATCTGGTTATGATTGAGTTGAAAAGGTGAAGTTTCTGAGAATTTTTCGGGCTCCCGACCTCATAGACTAACGGAGTGGTACCCCGCTGTAGGTATGCCTCGCGTTGTCTCCCGGTCTTCCGGATCTGCTGCGGCTTACGACCCGTATACTTGGGTGACCGACGATATAAGGAGTTCACCCAACCAGATGGACTTGGGGGAGCTGACGGAGTTCCGGCAGGCCGGCTACTTGTGTGGGGGTACTGACGAGGAGGCCAACTACGAGGCCATTGTCCCGCTTCCTCATGAGCGTATTTATGAGCTCAATTTTCATTCTCCCCGCGTCCCCGATTGGATCTGGTTTTATAAGTCCATGTTCACACAAGTTGGTGTTTGGATACCGTTCTCCGATTTTCAAATGGCGTTGCTGAACCGGATATCCGTTCCCCCGTCTCAACTTCATCCGAACAGCTGGGCTTCGATCCGCTGCTTCGAGATGGTCTGCGAGTACTTAGAGCTGCCGGCGTCGGTGGACGTTTTTCTCTTTTATTTCAACCTTACCAACCCCTCCAAACAGGGGAAAGCAAGAAAAGGGTTTCTTTCTTTCCGTGCTGCCCAGGGTAGGAAGATTTTTAGCCTTTTTGAGGATTCCTACCATGGTTTTAAGGATAAGTATTTCAAGGTTCGTCCCGTCAAGGGTCGCCACCCCTTCTGGTTGTCGTTAGAGGGGGAGCGCCTTATCCAGACTTACTGGAGCTTCGGCGCGGGGTCGAATCCTTTTGTGAAAGTGTCGTACAAGAGGTTGTCGGCTGTAGATAAGCAGATAGCGAACGTTCTTCTTGCTATCTTTGAAAAGAATCCTGTGAATCCCCACCTTCTTATGGGAGAACGGGAGGCCGGTCGAAGCTATATTCGTGAGTTGCTTTTCTTGTTTGTCTATGTTTCTTTGTCGTTGTTCTTCTTATTTCCGGTTTGACGACTAACGTTCTTGTTGTTTATTCGCAGTGGAAATGTCTGCCACCGTGACCGGTCTCGAGAATCTGATGAAGACCTTTTTTGAGGCTAGTGATGATGAGAATGCCGAAGAGAAGGACGCCGGCAAGTCGAAGGGTCCGTCAGGGGAAAAGGAGGGCCAGGCTTCCCCTGCCCAGGATACCGAGACGTCGAGAAAGCAGGGCTTAGGGGATCGGGCTTCCCCTACCCATGAGGAGGGACCTGCCGACGGGAAGGCGACCCTCTCCCCTCATCCGGATAGCGACGTGGAGCTTATCCACACTCCTAAGAAACGAAAGATGTCTTCCAGCCCGGAGGGGGTCCTAACCGTAATGGAGAGGAATTTTGATGCTTCCAAGTTCATTGACTCCCAGCTGATACCCGGGACAGAAGAGCATTTTCATGCAACCGAGCTGTCCGGGCAGGCGAGGTGGATGTATCGCACCTTGCTTCGTGGGGCCGTGATAGCTCGGAAGGCCGAGTTTGAGCTATCTGGTATGGAGGCGCTTTGGAGGAAGCTTGAGTCTTCTGTTAAGGCGAATAATGACTTTAAGGCTCAAGTTGAGCTCCTCCAGGGTCAGCTGTCCGAGATGGGGGGAAAGCTTAATGCTGCTGAGGAGAAGTCGTCGTTTGTTGCGGAGAGGCTGAAGGCGTCCGATGAGACCGTGGCTCGGCTTCTTGAGCGTGAGATGACATTGGAAGGTCAACTGAACGCCGCTCAGGGTCGAGTTGTCGCTTTGGAAAAGGAGCGGGAGCAGGCCATCTCGGAGGCGAAAGCCGCTAAGGCAGAGGCCGTTGATCTTAAGAAGAAGCTTAAGGTGGCCAAGGAGCAAGGGAAGAATGCCATCTTGATGACCGAAGATGCCCCGAAGGCCCAGCTGAAGATTGCTGCTCCTGATTTCGAGACGTCGTCAATTGGTGTTTTCAAGACTATCCAGGACGGGAAAATTGTCGATATGCCGAGGAAGTGAAGTCTCATAACTTAGGATATTTTGTAATGTATTTGTTGAACAACCTGTTGATACTTTGTCGTTTTGTTTGCCTTGAACAATTTTACTTGTCCGTTCCGTATTTTGACGCTTTATAAGTTATCGTCGTTTGATTGCTATGATTTTTGCTTGTTTCATTATTTTGTCGTGTTGTCGTTTTCGTGTTACCGTTTATTCTGGGCGGGCTTATATCTTGTGCCCGTCTTGCCGTTTTCGCATTTGGTAGCAGTTCGGACCGATTCGGTCGCGTAGTCGTCGAATTGGTTGAGGCCTATGAGCCGTCTGGCTCCCGGGGTGATCAGTCCCGGGGTGCCGTTTTAGATTTTGGTCACGAGGAACAGATATGAAGTAAGAAAGTTTTAACAAGTAAAAAATTTGAACAAGTGAAAATTACTCGTCAGTTGGGTAAGTATTTGACAAAGTAAGTAAATAAGTTGAATTAACATGTGGATGGGGCGAATACTAACTATCTTGCTAGGCTCCCTGGTCGGTGAGCCGGTGGGTCAGGAGTAGAACCTCTTTAGGTTACTTGCGTTCCACGTTCTGGGTATTTCCTTGCCGTCAAGTTTTTCGAGTTTGTAAGCGCCCTTGCCGAGTACCTCCCTTACCCTGTAGGGACCTTCCCAATTTACCGCCAGCTTGCCTTCTCCTGGGGTCGGGACGCCGATGTCGTTGCGTCGCAGGACGAGGTCCCTTTCTTCGAAGTCTCGTTTGAGGACTTTTGCGTTGTAATGCAGGGCTATTCTTTGTTTCAGCGCCGTTTCTGTTAGGTGAGCCATCTCCCTTGTTTCTTCGATCAGGTCTTTCTCAACCGCTTCGCTCATGCCCGCGAGGAGTAGTCGGGGGCTTGGTTCGCCGATTTCGACTGGTATCACCGCGTCTACCCCGTAGGTTAGGCGAAAGGGGGTTTCCCCCGTGGCGCTTTGCTCGGTTGTCCGGTAGGACCATAAGACGGAGGGGAGTTCGTCGGCCCAGTTTCCCTTCTTACTGTCTAGGCGCTTCTTTAGACCAAGAAGGATGACTTTGTTTGCGGCCTCTACCTGCCCGTTTGTTTGGGGGTGTTCTACTGAGGAGAACTTTTGCTTTATCCCCAGGCCAGAGAGGAATTCCATGAACTTCTTGTCGGTGAACTGGGTCCCATTGTCCGAGATAACGACCTCTGGGATGCCGAAACGGGTTATCACCTGCCTCCACATGAACTTCCGGCAGTTGGAGGACGATATCGTGGCTAGTGGTTCAGCCTCTACCCATTTGGTATAGTAGTCAATGGCTACAATGAGGTATTTGACTTGTCCTGGGCCGACTGGGAAGGGTCCCAGGAGGTCAACTCCCCATTGTGAAAAAGGACGTGTAGTCGTTAGCGAGCTTAGCTCGGAGGCTGGTGCCTTGTGGAAGTTGGCGTTTTGTTGACACTTTGTGCATTTTGTGACAAATTCCTTCGAGTCCTTCATCATTGTTGGCCAGTAGTATCCTGCTCGGATGAGCTTCCTTGCCAGGGCTTTGCCCCCGATGTGATGTCCGCAACACCCTTCGTGGACTTCTCTAAGCACGTAGTCCGTTTGGTCGGGGTGCAAACACTTCAATAGGGGCTGGCTGAGTCCCTTTTTGAATAGTTGTCCCTGTATGAATGCGTATCTGGCCGCCTCCCTTCTTAAAACTTTGGCCGCCTTCTCATCTTCAGGCAACTTGCCGAGTTCCAGGAAGTTGGTAATGGGGTCCAGCCATGAGGGGCTCGACTCCGTCAGGTGGAGGGCGACCGTTGGTTCCTTCACCATGCCCTGGATGAGCGACCGGTTACCCGATCCTGGCTTTGTGCTCGCAAGCTTCGACAAAAGGTCTGCTCGTGTGTTCTTTTCTCTTGGAACGTGCTGGATAATGACCTCCTGGAACTGGCTTGTCATTTGCTTAACCTTTTCCAAGTACTTTTGGAGGAGGGGGTCCCGGGCTTGGTAGCTTCCGTTTATCTGCGAGGTGACGACTTGGGAGTCGCTGCATACTTCGACCCTTGTCGCCCCGACTTCCCGAGCCAGCATTAGTCCGCCTAGGAGAGCCTCATATTCTGCTTGGTTGTTCGACACGGGGAACTCGAACTTGGTCGATTGCTCATAGATGACCCCTGCTGGGCTTTCCAAGATGACCCCTGCTCCTCCGGACGTTTGGTTGGAGGCTCCGTCCACATGAAGCCTCCACCGTGTGCCCGTTTCCTCGGGAGGGTCGCTCGTTACTTCCACCAAGAAGTCTGCCATCGCTTGGGCCTTGATTGCGTGTCGCGGCTCATACTGTAGGTCATATTGTGAGAGCTCGATGGCCCAGGTCATCATCCTACCAGCCAAATCAGGTTTTTGTAGTATTTGCCGAATCGCCTGATCTGTCCTCACGACTATACGATGACTCTGGAAGTATTGTCTTAACCTTCGGGAGGATACTAGGAGCGCCAGCGCCAGTCTTTCCAGTTTACTGTACCTCAGCTCTGGTCCCTGGAGTGCCCTGCTCACGAAGTAGACGGGCTGTTGTGTCCTTGCCTCTTCTGTAACGAGGACCGCGGCAAGCGCTTCCTCGGTTACTGATAGATAGAGGTAGAGCGGTTCTCCGGCTCTGGGTTTCCCAAGGACTGGTGGTGCCGCCAAGATTTGCTTGAAGTGGTTGAATGCCTCTTCGCACGCTGGTGTCCATTCGAACGTCATTCCCTTTCTCATTAAGTTGAAGAAAGGTATGGCCCTTGCCGCCGATGCGCCGAGGAAACGGGACAAAGCTGTCAATCTCCCAGCAAGTCTCTGGACGTCTTTGATGCAACCCGGACTCTTCATTTGAAGGACCGCTTGGCATTTTTCGGGATTGGCTTCCACTCCTCTTTGAGTGATCATGAAGCCTAGGAACTTTTCGGCCTCCATGGCGAACGCGCATTTGAGTGGATTAAGCCTCATGCCGTGTTGCCGTAGGGACGAGAAAACGTCGTTAAGGTCACTCAGGAGATCGTCAGGTCGGGCGGTCTTTGCGAGTATGTCATCTACATAGACTTCCACTGTTTTGCCCAGGAGTTCGCTGAATATCTTATTCATCAACCTTTGGTATGTGGCTCCTGCGTTTTTTAGGCCAAATGGCATTACCTTGTAACAATAGATGCCCCCCGGCGTTATGAACGCCGTTTTTTCCTCGTCGGGTCGGTGCATCGGTATCTGATTGTACCCTGAATAGGCATCCATGAAACTCAGATATCTGTACCCTGCCGCTGCGTCGACGAGTGTATCAATATTAGGTAGGGGGTAGCAGTCCTTGGGACAAGCCTTGTTGAGGTCAGAGTAGTCTACGCACATTCTCCACCTCCCGTTGTGTTTTTTAACCAGAACCACATTCGACAACCAAGTCGAGTAATCCAATCCCCGGATGAATCCCGCTTCTAAGAGGCTGGCCGTTTGCTTGGCTACCTCGTCTGCCCTTTCCTGCAACATTTTCCTCCTTCTCTGGGCCACCGGTTTGGCTCCTGCCTTTACGGCCAGGTGATGCGACATGAGCTGGGGGTCTATCGCTGGCATGTCCGCAGGCGTCCAGGTGAAGAGGTCGGCGTTAGCCCTGATCATCTCCATCAAAGGCTCCTTTATTTCGTGCGGGAGGTTTCTGTTTATGAATGTGAACTTATCGTGCTCCTCGCCGACTCTGAACTTTTCCAAGTCTCCTTCTGGCTCTGGTCTGGGTTTGTCGTCTACCCTGGCGTCCAGGTCGGCCAGGAAAACCCCTGACGCCTCCTTGGATTTTTTCCTGAGAGAAAGGCTGGCATGGTCGCAAGCGACCGCCGTTTCCAAGTCGCCCCGGAGGGATCCCACGGATCCGTCATCGGTGATGAACTTCATCACCAGTAGTTTCGTACTGATAGCTGCCCCCAGGTCGTTAATGGTCTTTCTCCCCAGGATGATGTTATAGGCCGTCGAATCTCGTAATATTACAAAGTCTGCCATGATTGTCCTTCGTCTTTGCCCTTGTCCCACAGAGGTCGGGAGTGTGATGATTCCGTCTGGCTTGATGAAGTGGTCTCCTAACCCTACCACACCGTGCTGGTGGGTCGTTAGGTCGGAATCTCTCAATCCCAGGGCATCGAAAATGTTTCGGAACATGATGTTTGAGTCTGCCCCCGTGTCTACCAGGATTCGTTTAACGAGGCCAGTTCCGACCCTAGCCGTGATGACCATGGGCGGACTTTCCGGCACTTCGTCAAACCATTAGTCCTCCGGGCCGAAAGAGATAGGTGGGAGACCCTTAAGACCTCTAACAGGTGGGGTGGAGACCGCTAAGACCTTGGCATCTTTCTTCTGCGCCGATTTCGACCTCGGGGGGGTATTCCTGGCCGTCACCACGTTTACCACCGTGAGACCGTGGTCGTCACCCTCTGGCTCCTGTCGTCGTCTTGTTGGTCGGGGTCTGTCCTCGTTGTCGTTGTCCCGGTTGCGTCTCCTTGGTTCCCTTATAAGGTGGGAGAAGTCCTGATAGCTTGCTCGAGGGCATCCTTTAGGTCAAAGCAGTCTTGGGTCTTGTGCCCGTAACCCTTGTGGTACTCGCAGTATAGGTTCTTGTTTCCTCCCGTCCTGTCCTTCAGTGGTCGGGGCTTCAACAGTATCCCCTTTTCTGCTATCTGTTGGTAAACTTCAGTGATCGATGCCGTGAGGGGGGTGTAGTTGGTGAACTTCCCAACTCGGGGGAACAGTTTGGATGGTTTACTCGGACCGCCGTCCTTGGCGTGTTCCTTTGGTCTTTCTCTGGCTTCGAAGTGCCGGGATTGGTTGTAGGCGGGCTGCCGTTTATTGGCAGCCACGACCCGGCTGACTTCCTCGTCATTAATGTATTCTTTGGCCACGCACTGGATCTCTTGCATCTTCCAGACGGGCTTCGTGGTGAGGTGTTTCCTGAAATCCTCATTCGAGAGCCCGTTCGTTAAGCACAAACTTGCCACTGAGTCCGTCAGACCATCAATTTCCAAGCACTCGTCATTAAAACGGTCCAGGTACTTCCTGGTCGGTTCTCCGGGTCTCTGTGTCACCCCCAGCAAATTGATTGGGTATTTAGCTTTGACAATCCTAGTTGTGAACTGAGCCAAGAAGGCGCGGCTGATGTCGGAGAATTGGGTCACCGAGCCTTGCGGGAGGTTGTTAAACCACCGTATTGCCGGGCCCGCTAAGGTGACCGGGAAAGCGCGACATCTGACCTCGTCTCCCACCCCTTCTAGGTTCATCCTGGCCTCGAAGGCCGTCAAGTGTTCCAGGGGGTCTTGCGTTCCGTCATACTTCATGTCTGTTGGCTTGTCGAAATGTTTTGGTAGTCGGACCTCGAGTACAGAGCGGTGGAAAGGGGTCGCTCCTATTATGACGGGTCCTCGGGCGGTTCTTCTCGACTCATTGTTCTCGCGGTGGGCTTCCTCGTTGCCTCTGTTCGACGCGCGCCGCCTTTCGTGTCGGGCGTAGATAATGGGGTCGCGACTTCTTCTTCTGGGGCGTACCCGTTCCCCAGTACTCTCCGACTCGTATTGGGGGCTCGGCGTGCACCTCGAGCGGCTCCGTGAACGGGAACGGGTGGGGCTCCGCTCTGGGGAGCGTTGGTCGCGCTCTCTTTCTGCTAGCCTGCGCTCTAAGTCCTGCATTCTGTGGCGTAGTTCTTGCATTATCCTGGCGTGGTTATCACCTGTCCCCCCGAAGGGGCGTCTCTCGTGAGTCTGCGTCGCATCCCTCGGGGGCGACCGTTGCTGTTGCCGGGATTCCGCCGCGACGGCGCCTCCCCCGAGCACGGGAGGCGCTACCTCGGAACCTGTCCCAGTCTGGACCAGCACGAAATCCATGACCGTTTTATCCCCACAGACGGCGCCAATGTTCGGTAGGTCGGGTACCGGACGATTCGGGTTAGGACTCTGAGGTCAACGTTTCGGATGATGGAGAAGCTCGTCTGGTCGTGGTTTCCAGTCCCCGGGTGAGCGAGATCCCGAGCACTTCTGATGGAGAAAGGGGGGTGCCACTTGCAAAGACACTCCGACGCCCTTGTCAGAATATGTGCAGGCGGAGAGGAAATGGTGTGTGAATGTGACGTACCTTGGGGGGAGAGCCAGTCTCCCCCTTATATACATGTCAGTAGTGGGCCCCTTCAATGGCCAGGCCCATGCCCTCAAGGGCGTTGTCATTCGGCTGTGTGCAAGCCGTACGGGACGCGTGTCCGGGTCGGGCGGAGGGCGTATTATATGGCCGGCGAGAACTCGGGTCGGGTCGACCCGCGCGAGTTTGGGCCAGGCCGTAACAGGTTTAGAATTTCAGGTAGGACAATTGATAAATCGATAATGTATGGAGAACATGAACATTAGGTACACATGCATGTTTAGTCTAATTTTAAACGGAAATGTGTTAAATAGGAGTTGATTAGTGGAAGTGCATGTGATTAGTAGTTGCTGGGTATTTAAAGTTCTGAGGGTTTAGGTGTTAACAAATGCTGGTAATGATTAAGGTTGTAATCAGTGTATGAAGTTCAGAAGTTGATCATGGTTAAGTGTTAAAATAAATCCACCGGTTTAAGTCCCTCACTACTAGGTACAATACCATATTACCATGTGTTATTCCAATTTTCACCATGCATTCAATACATTATTTTTCTATTTCAAAGTAAACATGCATATTGGACTCATGGAAATTAGGTATTTTTTAAAGGAAAAGTCTAGGGGCCAGCAACTTTATTAAATTCTGACCAGCATGTAATCAGCAAAACAAAGTGAGTTATTGGATAAAATCTCACACCAATCTCGCACCATTAAAACCATCTTGATGGCTATTTGATGGCTACAAATCACAAAAGTTACTGCCCCTAGCATTCTTCTTTTTTAAATCTATGTAATTTATTATTATTTTATGTTTTATTAGTTTCTAATTTAATATTTTATATTAGAAAAAATATTAAACAAAGATTAGTGTAATTGTATTCTTGTAGATTGATAAAGAATTATAAGTTGTAATTTTTTGAAATTTTACTATTTTAAACTAATTTTTAAGTAATTATATTTTTTCTTTATCATCTTTAAGAAATTGGTTAATTTTTTATCTATTTAACTTAGGATTATTTTATATTTTATTGACTCCTTAATCAATTAACATAAGGTTAAAAAATAAGATAAAAAATAATTTTCTATTACATTAAAAAAGAAATGGCTGCAATGTTTAGTTTTGATTTAAATATTAAAAATTTTAAATCATTCAAAATTTAAAGAGTACCATTTAAAAGTATTTTATAATTTTTATTTATATAATAATTTTTTTTATGTTGAAAATAGATTAAATATTAGTTTTTTCACATTTAATATTATGTTTTTGGGTGTAGCTAATAATAAAACAAGAGAAAATTTCACTCCCTTCCCTTGCGAGATGCTAAAATGACACTCCCCTCCAAGGTTCTGAAAACCGGTTCGAACTGGACGATTGAACCGGTCAAACCGCGAACCGCTATCAATTATGATTCGGACAGAAGGCAAAACCGGCAAATTTGAAAACCGCCGTTGGATCGTTGAACCGGTCGGTAACCGGTTGATCGAACCAAACCGTGACCCGACCGGTTTTTGAATAACAAAAACGCGAACCGAACCCTAAGTTCCATAACCCCTCTTCCTTCTAGTCTCCAGCCTCCACAACGTGAAGCAGCAGTCCAGAGTCCAGACTCTAGCCCCAATTCGTCTCAACCTCATCGAAGCCGCCGGCGCATGTCCGTCCAGCCACCGCCGCCGTCCCAACTTCGAGCTTCGAAGGCAACGGCGCAACGTCTGTCCAGCCACCACCGTTTGATCTTCGAAAATCGAATCCACTGTCGCCGGTCTCGCCTCTTGCATCTGTCGCGCAGTCACTTTCTGCCGGTGCCAGCTCTGTTCCACACCACCACGTCGGCCACTATCTTCCCAGCCACTTCCACACCCTCGCCAGCTCTGCCCTGTTCCAGCCTTCCAGGATCCAGCTTCTAGCCTAGGTATTGATTTTTTTTGTAATAATAATGTTGAATAATTGATTTATGTTACTCTGTTGCTGCTTTTTTTAATTTCTGAATGTGAAATTGTGAAGGAAAATCAAATAATTGATTTTGTATTATTGAAATTATTGCTAAAAATAGATTTGATACTCTTTTGCTGTTTTTTTTTTATTTCTGAATGTGAAATTGTGAATGGAAATTAAATAATTGATTTTGTATTGTTGAAATTATTGCTAAAAATAGATTTGTTACTCTATAGCTATCATTGGAGCCATTCACACACCACTTTGGCCAAGCTCTCTGCTAAACGGCAAGAAGTTCTTTCTCCAGCAGGCAACATTGTTGAACGGGTCAATAATACACTAAAGTATTAATCTTGGGAGCTTCTTTTAACTTTTTTTTTCATCTGGGGTGGTGTTGTGATTGTTGTTGATGATGTTGAGGCTTTTTTTTTTTTTTTGCAGACTATTGTTCAAATCAGAGTGGTGTTGGGCTGTTGGCATTTGTTGGGGAGAATAGAGCACTGCAAGGTTACTCATCTTCATTGGGGATTGCTCAGCAGCGGCTCCGAAAAGAGCATGGTTGTGTCCCTCATAGAGAGATTCTATCAAGTAAACTTAAAAGTTACAATTTCTCAATTTGAGTGATGGCTAAGTAAAGTTGCATTCTTGTTTAGTATGTAGTTTATTTGCTTGTCAAAAAATTTGGAACTGAAGTTATGCATATTAATCAAAAGCCATATGATATGGTATAGTATGTTATGTGACACTAATTAATTGAAGAAATTGTATGTAAGACAAGTTTTGTTAGATGGGAATGATGTTAAGAGTTTAAAGCTAAAATGGTTGAGGCAGCAAATAGGACTAGTGAGTCAAGAACTGGCTTTGTTTGCGATAACAATTAGAGAAAATATGCTCTTAGAAAGATCTGATGCTGACCAAGTTGAGATTGAAGAAGCTACAAGAGTAGCCAATGCTCATTCTTTCATTATCAAACTTCCAGAGGGTTATGAAACACAAGTCAGCCAATATAGAGTTTCAATTCCTATTCTGATTTATTGGAATCAAAATTGTTTAATTTTTTGTATCATTGAAAATCTAGATGATGACTTGTAATTCTATGTTTAATTTTAGTTTTATAGTATATTTTGATAAGATCATATGGCTTTGGTCGATGACTGACAAACCCCAATTTGACGGTTTGTTTTGTATTGATTTTTGGGGATTTTATCACCTTTTACCCATATTTATTCAAGAAATAGCATGGTTTTGTATATTCTCCTTTAATTGTGCTTGAATGTGAAAACATGCTTTTTAGGACTCAAAATAGCTAAATTTAATTCACCTTGATTCTATTAGATGCCTTGATATGTTTGTTAAGTGATTTAAGGTTTAGGAGGCAAAGATTGGATCAAGGGAATGAAGAAAGAAAGCATGAAAAGTTGGAGAACTCATGAAGAAATGAAAGAACCGGAAAGCTGTCAAGCCGACCTCTTCGCACTTAATCGGCCATAACTTGAGCTACAGAGGTCCAAATGATGCGGTTTCAGTTGGGTTGGAAAGCTAACATCCGGGGCTTCGAAACGATATAAGATTTGCCATAGTTGCTACACGTATGGTGGCGCGCACGCGCAAAGTACGCGCACGTGCCGTTGCTGCCACCTAGTTCACTTAAAGCAAAACGTCGCCAACGAATTCTAATGCCTTGTGGGCCCAATCCAACTCATTTCTGATGCTATTTAACCCAAGGAGTGAAGAGGGAAACATGTGTTAGTTACCAATTAGTTTAGTTTAGCTTTGTAGTTAGTTTCTAGAGAGAGAAGCTCTCACTTCTCTCTAGAATTAGGATTAGGTTTAGTTCAATAATCTTAGATCTAGATTTTAATTCATGCTTTCATCTCCTTCTATCTCTCAATTCTTTGTTGCTACATTCATCTTCTTCCATTCTTTAGTTGTAATTTCCTTTATGTTGTTCTTATATTTTGTTGTAGATCTACTTTTGCTCCTTCTATTTTCTCTCAATTCAATTAGAGGTAATTCATAATAATTGTGTTCCTTTTGATTGTTGTTGTTAATTCATTGCCATAATTGTTGTTAGATTCTATTTTTGTTATCAAATCACTTTGCTTTTCCTTTATGCCTTCTAAGTGTTTGATGAAATGCTTGGTTGGATTTTAGTATAGATTTTGTTCCTCTTGGCTATGGTAGAGTAACTAGTGACGCTTGAGTTATCTAATTCCTTTGTTGATTGATAATTGGAGAGATTGCTAATTAGTTTGGAGTGCACTAAAGCTAGTCTTTCCTTGGGAGTTGGCTAGGACTTGTGGCTCAAGTCAATTCATCCACTTGACTTTCCTTTAATTAGTAAGAGTTAACTAAGTGGTAGCAATGAACAATTCTCATCACAATTGAAAAGGATAACTAGGATAGGACTTCTAGTTCTCACACCTTTCCAAGAGCCTTTTATAATTTTTAGTTTATTTTCATTGCCATTTACTTTTCATGCTCCCTATCCAAAACCCCAAAATAACTCATAACCAATAACAAGACACTTTATTGTAATTCCTAGGGAGAACGACCCGAGGTCCAATACTTCGGTTTATAAATTTTAGGGGTTTGTACTAGTGACAAACAACTTTTTGTATGAAAGGATTAGTGATTGGTTTAGAAACTATACTTGCAACGAGAATTCATTTGTGAAATTCTAAACCATCAAAAATCCAATCGTCAAAAATGGCGCCGTTGCCGGGGAATTGCAATGGTGTTATGTTATTGGTTATTGTACATATGTGAATAGTGTGAATATCTTGCTTTTTGCTTTATTTGCTAGTTGTAGAATTTTATTTCTCTTATTTTCCATTATCTTTTGATTTTTGTTTTCTCTTTCCATTATGAATTCTCATTTTGGCTATGAGTGTGATTACAACTATGTTGTAGGTGATGAGGACTACAATGAAGATGTGTATCAAGAATGGGATAACCAAAGGTGGGAAGAGCCACATGCACATGATCAATCTTCATGGCAACAACCTCCACCAATACACTATGAAGAAGAGCCATTCTTTGATACATATCAATCTAATGGCTATGGTGAACTCCCTTGTGACTTTCAAGAACCACCACCATATGCCTATGAGCCATACCCTCAACATGACCCTCAACCACACTCACAAGCCTATTTTCAACAAACACCTCCATATGACCATGATCCTTACCCACCATACCAACCTCCTTTTGAACCATATGAGCCATACATGGAACCACAATTCCAAGATTACTACTCCCAAGAACCACTTCAATACACACCACCACCTCACCAAGAAGAACCACCTTCCTATAATGAACCCTTTCTCCAAGACAATGAACCTTCTTATCCACTCCAACCTCTAATGGATGGAACCCTTGGTGTTCTTCTTCAAGGACATGAGGAGATGACAAGGGATGTGCAACAATTCATGACCGCCTTGGATGCAGTGGTAAACCGGTTAGCATCCCAACTTTTGGACACTCAAGGAACTCCCATGGCTCAAGAAGAGCATAGCATGAAGGAGAGATTGGAAACTCCGGTGGAAAAAGAGGAAGGCTACTTTGTGTTAGAACAATTGGAGGAACCTATGACCATTGAAGAAGAGGAAGAAGTGGTTGAAGACTTAGGAGATGCGGAACTTCCATGGGAAGCTAAAATCAAAGAAAATCCCTCCAAGAAGAGTAAATTTGATGTTGAGGAGGAATATGCACAACCTCCAAGGCATATTCTATATGAAGACTTGGAGAGAATGAAGCAAGAATTGAGTTCCCTTGGTGATGAAGATCATGCATCCAACCATCTTGGTGGTGAATCCTTTGAATTTGAAGAACCTTCTCCCAATGAGATAGAAAGCAATGTGGAGGTAGATTTCTCTCAACCTCCCATTTATGATTTGAGTGATGAGGAAGAGTTAGATGAAATTGATGAACAAAGGATTGGAAGTGAAGAAGCTTATGAAGAGGTGGAGATTAATAAGGAAGAACACAAGGGAGTAAAGCTTGCTAGCACGTTGGAGATACCTCTCCCCAAGCCACCACCATCCATTCTTTCATTCAAGTGGGTAAATTCCTTATACTCAAGCTTTATTATTCCCCTTGAATATGGTTTGCTTGAGACGGATGGTCAACTTAGACATATTTGTGGCTTTAAAAGCAAAAAGGAAATGGCTAGTGGTTGGAAACATTATTCTAGGCTCATTATGGTTGCATGTTCAAAGCTTAATTGCACGGTTTGGTATAGAGCTAGATTGTTTGGGTCTAGGGGAATGTTTGGTCACTTTATTGAGAATTCTAAGGTCATGCCACCCAAATGGAATAATGATAATCAACTTGAAGATGGGTGTGGAAATAAGATATGGGATCCGGGAATATATGAGGATCAATTTTGGGAGCCCATGGTTTGTGAAGAACTCCATCAAGGCTTGAAGATATTAAAATTGAAGAATGGAGCTTATTGGAGATTCAAGCATTGGTGGATGTTCAAGGATAGCTTCAAGCACAAGCCACCTTGAGAGGAGCTCCCCATAAGTCCAACTTAAGGACAATAAACAAAAGTGCTAGGTGGGAGACAACCCACCATGGTAAAATCCTTTCATTTTCTCTTTTGTATATATTGGTAGAATTAGTTTAATTTCATATTTTGTTTAGTTAGTTGAGTATGTTTGGTAGTTTAAGTATGTTAAATAAGGTTTTATGGTGTTTTGGTAGCTGTTTGGAGGTTTGGAATGCTTGGATTGGTGCAAAAACATAGAAAAAAAATTTTTGAAAAACAGAGCACCATCCACGCGTACGCGTACATGGCGCGTACGCGCACTTACAGCATTTCTGACCATCCACGCGCGTGCGCCATGCGTGCGTACGCGTGGATTGAGAAGTTCCAACCTCCATACATTTTCCAGAGAGTTGTGCCTGCGCCGCGCCAACGTTGTGCCTCTGGCACAAACCCCACTTGCGAACACGCGCACATGACGCGTACGCGCCACTCTCGAAATAAGCCAACGACGTGCGCGCGCCATGCGTGCGTACGCGCGGATTTCTTTCTCCCATCCACTTTTCTTTTCTTCTCCTCTTTCCAATTCTTTCCTTCTCCTTTCTTCTTCCCTTCTCCTACCCCTCATCCAACACTTCCAAACACCATGGATAACCATTTATTTTAGTTAGTTAATTAGTTAGTTGGTTAGTTAATTAGTTAGTTTTAGTTTAGTTTTCATTTTATTTTCTCTCTTTTCATCATAAGTGTTGGAGTATTGACTTTGTTTACTATACATTGCTATATCCCTTATTGCCTAAATGCTATTTTAGCATGAATGTTTTTAGATAATCTTTGTTGGATTCTATGATTGAGGTTATATTTTGTTACTTGGTTTTGAGTTCTTCATGCTTACCTTTTGAAAAAAAATACCAAGTGATGAGAATTGTCTTCGAGCTTATAACTCTTTTGAATTGCATGTTGTAGCTAGCCACCATGTGATTTGGATCCTTTTCCCTCGATTAGGCAACCTCTTGATGGATGATGTTGTGCATTTACCTTAATGCATTGTATTTCATGATTATATCCATCCATATGTTTGACTTGAATGCTTTCATACTTCTCTAATGCTTGTCTTACCTTACAAGCTTACTTAAAGCATCTCAAGCACACTAGGATAAGTGAAGTGCATGCTTCTTTTGTGACATAGCTTTTATGCTAATGTGTATTCTAAACCGTGCAATTTAGAATTCACACACCTAATATTTCTTAATGTCACACTAATTCACTCACTCAATTCTAGTGATTTACCTCATTCCAACAATGTATGCTTCCTTGCTTTTATATCTTCTCATCTTATGGTGTTATATTTTTGTTTTTCATAACAAATGCACCACAAGCAACCATGGAAGCGGAAGAAAGAACACATAGCAATCCGGAGAGTCGCCGTACCCCCTTGCTCATCTTTGAGTGCACCGAGGACGGTGCAAACTTTTAAGTGTGGGGAGGTCGTCCGACCGATCGGCAATCTTGGGTGACAAATTTCTAATCCAACACTTTTACATTTCATTTTAGGTTCTTAGGATTTTTACTTTCATTTTCTTATTTTTTTGCATATGCATACACAATAAGCTTAGTCAAAATAATGAGAATTTTTCAAGATTTCTATCTATAGGGAATGTCAATTGATTTAAGTGAAAACTTTTCATAGAACTTGCTTGAATTATATATATTATGGATCATGTTTTGAGCTAAGAACACAATCTTGTGAGACTTGAGCCTAATGATGTGGTTACATCTTATAACCACTTATTTTTCCTTCTTGTGTGCATTATTCTCTTTCTATGATTGTAATCTTTGATTTGTTTGATTCTTTATGTCCATTATTTTGTGTATTTATGCATTTATGTGATTGAGGCCATCATTTCATTAGCTCACTCACCCAAATAGCCTACCTTTTATCTTCCATTGTTAGCCAAATTTGAGCCTACGATTAACCCACTTGTTCTTAATTTAGCACATTACAAGCCTTAAAGCGAAAAACAATAAATGTCCTTATTTGGATCTTTGATTAGCTTAGGCTAGAGTGTGTGTATCATTCAAGTGTGGGAACCTTGGGACATTGGGTGAATAAAAGGGTAGTTTTGTATTATTATTGTAAATATTGGGAATTGGGTACATGCTCATGTATTGATTAAATGTATAGACCTTATGCATTGGTACTCTTGTATATAGTTTGAAAGAAAGAAAAAATGAGAAAAACAAAAAAAATATGAAAAGTATAGAAAAAAATGGAAAAAGAAAGAAAACGAAAAAGAAAGAAATAAAAAGGGGACAAAATGCCCCAAGGTGAAGCTCAATAAGATCAATGCATATGAGTTGTGAAATGAAAAGAAAATGCATGAGTATGTGAAAAGGTGAAAAATGGGTAGCTAGATTAGAACTTAATTGTATAGGATGTCATAGGTTAGGTGGGAAGTTTAAGCTTATCAAAGATTCAAATTTCAAGCTCACTTGACCAAATATGCATCCTACCTTGACCCTAGCCCCATTACAACCAATGAAAAGACCTCATGATACTTGTATGCATGCATGAAATAAATGTTGATTGTTAGAAGAAAAACAAATCTTGGAAAGCATGAAATAGAGGAGAATTGAGTGAATCAACCCTAAACACTTGAGCGAATAGAGTGCAAACACATCCGGTGAGGGTTTGATGCTCAATTACATGTTTTCACCTATGATCATAATTTTCATGCAAGTTTATAAAAATATTTAATAACTCAATTCAATTGTGGATTAGACTTGCTAGTCCTTAGCCCTTGTGCATATATGTTTCTTGGGAATTGATTTATTTTGACCAAGCACTTGCATTCATTTAGATAGTTGCATATAGGTAGATTGCATTTAATTAGTTTCCATTGAATAAATGCCATACCCTTACTTCATTCTTGGTTTAAGCATGAGGACATGCTTGGTTTAAGTGTGGGGAGGTTGACAAACCCCAATTTGACGGTTTGTTTTGTATTGATTTTTGGGGATTTTATCACCTTTTACCCATATTTATTCAAGAAATAGCATGGTTTTGTATATTCTCCTTTAATTGTGCTTGAATGTGAAAACATGCTTTTTAGGACTCAAAATAGCTAAATTTAATTCACCTTGATTCTATTAGATGCCTTGATATGTTTGTTAAGTGATTTAAGGTTTAGGAGGCAAAGATTGGATCAAGGGAATGAAGAAAGAAAGCATGAAAAGTTGGAGAACTCATGAAGAAATGAAAGAACCGGAAAGCTGTCAAGCCGACCTCTTCGCACTTAATCGGCCATAACTTGAGCTACAGAGGTCCAAATGATGCGGTTCCAGTTGGGTTGGAAAGCTAACATCCGTGGCTTCGAAACGATATAAGATTTGCCATAGTTTCTATACGTATGGTGGCGCGCACGCGCAAAGTACGCGCACGCGCCGTTGCTGCCACCTAGTTCACTTAAAGCAAAACGTCGCCAACGAATTCTAAAGCCTTGTGGGCCCAATCCAACTCATTTCTGATGCTATTTAACCCAAGGAGTGAAGAGGGAAACATGTGTTAGTTACCAATTAGTTTAGTTTAGCTTTGTAGTTAGTTTCTAGAGAGAGAAGCTCTCACTTCTCTCTAGAATTAGGATTAGGTTTAGTTCAATAATCTTAGATCTAGATTTTAATTCATGCTTTCATCTCCTTCTATCTCTCAATTCTTTGTTGCTACATTCATCTTCTTCCATTCTTTAGTTGTAATTTCCTTTATGTTGTTCTTATATTTTGTTGTAGATCTACTTTTGCTCCTTCTATTTTCTCTCAATTCAATTAGAGGTAATTCATAATAATTGTGTTCCTTTTGATTGTTGTTGTTAATTCATTGCCATAATTGTTGTTAGATTCTATTTTTGTTATCAAATCACTTTGCTTTTCCTTTATGCCTTCTAAGTGTTTGATGAAATGCTTGGTTGGATTTTAGTATAGATTTTGTTCCTCTTGGCTATGGTAGAGTAACTAGTGACGCTTGAGTTATCTAATTCCTTTGTTGATTGATAATTGGAGAGATTGCTAATTGGTTTGGAGTGCACTAAAGCTAGTCTTTCCTTGGGAGTTGGCTAGGACTTGTGGCTCAAGTCAATTCATCCACTTGACTTTCCTTTAATTAGTAAGAGTTAACTAAGTGGTAGCAATGAACAATTCTCATCACAATTGAAAAGGATAACTAGGATAGGACTTCTAGTTCTCACACCTTTCCAAGAGCCTTTTATAGTTTTTAGTTTATTTTCATTGCCATTTACTTTTCATGCTCCCTATCCAAAACCCCAAAATAACTCATAACCAATAACAAGACACTTTATTGTAATTCCTAGGGAGAACGACCCGAGGTCCAATACTTCAGTTTATAAATTTTAGGGGTTTGTACTAGTGACAAACAACTTTTTGTATGAAAGGATTAGTGATTGGTTTAGAAACTATACTTGCAACGAGAATTCATTTGTGAAATTCTAAACCATCAAAAATCCAATCGTCAATGACATTTCATGTAGTGTTTTAAATTTGGAAGATAGTTTAAGATATATATTAAACTATAATTATATTTTAAAATGTTTATTTTTTTGGTGACTGAAATAAATTAAACAAAGAAAAACAAAACAAACAAAACAAGGAACTGCCTAAATAGAGGGACAGTCCCGTTTAAGACTACTCTTAAACTCCTCCCAAGGTGAAAAAAGCTCCACATGCGAAAGTTGTAACTTCATCGCCATCTTTGCCATAGTATCTGCCACCGTGTTTGCATCTCTCATAATCAAACGAAAGTCAACCCGCCAATTTCAATGCATGATATCTCTTATTTTGAGCACCAGTGGATCAATAAACCCAAAACCATCTTGAGTAACAAGATTAAATGCTTCCACACAATCCGTCTCACAAATAACATCTCGTTGACCCACATCCCAAGCTAAGAGATATCCTCTCCAAATAGCAAACAATTCTCCTTGAAGAATACTATTACTCTCAATCATTCCCAAACACCCCCTTTGCCAGCTCCCATTACAATCTCTAATAACACAAGCAAAACCAACACTATCACCCGAACCAAAATAACTAGCATCACAATTAATCTTAAAAGTACCAATGGATGGGGGATTCCAAAAACCATTTAGAGTAGAGGGAAGGGACATACGTTGTAATTCAAAGATATTCCTAAGCTCCTTTTCTGAAGTTAATGCCAGATAAATCACTTTTTCCGGAGGCCAAGTTTCATCGGGATTAAAGATGTCATTATTCCTTGCTCGCTATATCCACCAAAGTCCCGAAAAGAACTTGAACGGATGCTCTCTGCTATGATACAAGAACCAGTTCTTCAAATCCAAAGGATGACAAGAAATATCCAACCTATGCCAGACAAGCTGAGCTTTGGGACAATCCCGAATACAATGTAAAACTGATTCCTGACTAGAAAGACATCTTGGACACTTATCCGATGACGACATCCCTCTTCTAAAGCGAAAACTTGCAGTAGGAAGAGCCTCCTTAAGACACAACCAAGCCAAAAATTTATGCTTTTCCGGAACAAGCTGGCGCCAAAGCCAAAGCCAATTCTCCCACTCCTCCCAACCAAACAGCTGCTTACACAACCACAAGTAACCATTGCGAGAGTTATAGACTTTGGCAGCAGACCCACTCCAATACCAACCCACTTCCGGACCTGCTTGTTCATCTGGATTGTAAGAAAGAATATTATCTTTCAGATTTTGAGATAAAGGAGAATAAAGAGTATCCAAATGCCACCTACCAACCGACCAAATATCCTGTATCCGGAGATTCGAATCAGAAATGTGAACATAATCGATCTCATTAGATAACCGTCCTTCTTTCCTCCAGCTAGAAAACCAAAAATTCTGGTTCAAATCTCCAATACACCAAGCAAACCCATCCTTCAACACTTCCCAAGCCTTGCAAAGACACCTCCAAATGGGAGAGTCCTTGTTCTTAGGATAACTAAAACAGTCATATAGAGATGATCGGTATTTGGCATCCAACAATTGGACCCATAGCTTGTTTGGCTGCTGGAAGAAAGTCCAAACTAGCTTCCCAAGAAGAGCAATATTTACACAATAAGGATCTCTAATCCCTAAACCTCCATATTTTTTTGGAGTAACCAGTACCTTCCAACTAACAAGATTCAATCCTCTTCCATCAACTTGTCCTTTCCAAAGAAAATTCCTCATCATAGACTCCAATTTACTAATGATTCTTTTGGGAAAAATAGAGACCTGCATCTGGTACGTGGGAATAGCAGCGACAACAGAATTAACCAAGCAAAGTCTACCAGCCCGATTGAGTAAACTTCCTTTCCAGCTTGCTAGCCTACTCCGAATCTTATCCAGGACACCATTGAAAGCTGAATGAGTCACCCTAGAATGGCTAAGGGTAACTCCAAGATACTTGCCCAAGTCCTAGACAAATCTGATAGAGGATACCCCAGTGAAAACCTCTTTCCTTGTTGCAGAGACATTCTTGGAGCAAAGCGCTTTAGACTTCTCCACATTAATCTTCATCCCAGATGCTTTGCAAAAAGTCTCTAAAACCAACATCACATTTTGCACTTGTCTCTTTGTAGCTTTACAGAATAGAAGCAAGTCATCCGCAAACATTAAGTGGGATATTCTTGGTCCTCCTCTAGAAATAGCAACCGGTTCCCACAAGCCCAAATCAACCTGATGACTAATAAAGCATGCCAATCGCTCCATACACAACACAAAAAGATAGGGTGACATAGGGTCTCCTTGTCTAAGACCTCGGCTAGGAGTAAAGCCATTCAGACGACTCCCATTCCAAAGAATAGATAAGGAAGAAGCAATGACACAATTCATAATCAAATTAAGTGTAGGAATAGGAAAACCAAAGCTTTTAAGGGTATGAGCTAAAAATCTCCAGTCAACTCTGTCATAAGCTTTCTCCAGATCAATCTTAAATGCCAGTGTGCCTTTCTTTGATTTAGTCTTCTTCATAAAGTGGAGGACTTCTTGGGTAATAATGATGTTGTCAAGAGTTCCTCGTCCCGGAATAAATCCTCCTTGAAGCGGGCCAACAATCTCCGCAAGATGAGGACGAAGCCTATTAACAAGGACCTTCGTGATGATCTTGTAAACTACATTGCAGAGACTAATCGGCCTGAAATCTTTCATAGATACCGGTGATTCAACTATTGGAATGAGAACTAGTAAAGTCTCCAACATTCTTGGATCAAGAGGAACACCGGAGAATGCCTGCTTAACCATCTTCCAAACATCAAGACCAATGATCTCCCAATATTCTTTGAAGAAGAAAGCTTGAAACCCATCAGGACCCGGAGCTTTAAAAGAGTTCATGTGAAAAACCGCTGCTTTGACTTCCTCCATAGTAACTGGTGCCGTAAGGTTATTGCAAGCTTCCTCATTTAGAGAAGGAAGAGGCACATCACCAAGGCAACCCAAATCAACATCATCCAAATGACAGAATAAGCTTTTATAGAAAGACTCTACTTCTTGACTCAGAACCTCTGGATCAGTTTCCCACACTCCATCCTTGAGAAAAAGACCATGAATCTTATTATGCTTCCTTCGCGCAAGAGTTTGAATATGAAAGAATCTTGTATTCCTATCCCCGAACCTTACCCACTGCTCTCTGGACTTTTGGAACCATAGGAGCTCTTCTTGCACTAGAGTATTATTATAATCATCAAGCAACTGTCGCTCTTTCTGATGCAAATAAATACTATCCACCACTTCCAAACGCTTTTGTAAATAATTAATCTGCTGCTCTAATTCACATTTCTTAACAAAAATGTTACCAAATACCTTCGAGTTAAACTCTAGTGAATTCTTCTGTACTTCCGAAAGCTTGCCATGAATTCCTCTATTACCAGACCACCATGACTGGTTCACAATATCCCTATACCCAGGATGAGTAGCCCAAGCAGCAACAAATCGGAAAGGTCGATTCTCTTTAGGCTGAGGACGACCTTTACAACGCACCAGAATAGGGCAATGATCAGACTGAAGCCTATTTAAAACTTCTGCATAAGCCTCTGGAAAGATAGATAACCAACTATTATTTATACAGACTCGATCAAGCTTTTTTGCCACGTCAACATAATTTTTCACCCTTCTGTACCAAGAAAACTGCCTCCCAATAGTCTTCAGATCAAACAAACCACTATCCCCTAATGAAGTAGCAAACATGTCTGCTCTTTGATGAGAAAACTGACAGCCCTTAGATTCATGAGAAAATTTGACTTCATTAAAATCACCAAGAACAATCCAAGGTCCTTGAAAAACCATGGATTGTGCAACAAGATAATCCCAAAGGAGAACCCTTTTATTAAATTGAGGACTGCCATAAATACCACTACACCTTCAAATTAAATTATCAAAGTGAACCTCAACAGTAACACCCTGATCAAAAGCATCAATGAACTTACAACAAACACCCTTCATAGAGGATAGAAACCAAATACCTCCCTTATGCCCCTCTGCTTCTACTATACCAACAGAGTGATACCCCAATCTTTCCCAGAATAATTTTAAATGCTGAAAAGGGGAGTGAGTTTCAACCACAATAAAGAAAACAGGTCTAAATTTCCTAACAAGTTCCTTGCAATGCACACGGGTTAACTTATTAGAAGCACCCCTAATATTCCAAACAATCATATTTAAACTATCCATAAATAATAGGGACAGAATAAATAAGAACATAAAACTCTAAACAGAATCACCAACCTCAATAGGTGGTTTGTCCTGCGGTACTGGCACACTCTGATCCTCAATAATTGCCACCTTCGGACCTCCTGACACTGCACCTGCCATGCTTCCATCTACTAAGGTTTCCTCCATTGTGCCACCATTTTTATCAACTGGCGAGTTCTGCAAGGAGGAAGGCCGAGGACGCTTCCGTAGAGAAATTCCACGACGTGCAGGAGTTCTGCGTGATGGAGATGGCGCAATTTCATGTTTTTCTCGCTTTCCCATCCTAATGCCAATTGATTTACCTCCATCACCATGCAAATTGGGTCTTGGAACCCTTCTCAAACCAAACTTGTGCTGCTTTCCATCTTGGTCCTTCAAACCTGATGACTGGCCCATTGTGAATTTTCCCTTACGGAGCACTTGTTGCCAGCCCTCTCCATCATCCATGCATGCCTCATTAACATGACCATCAGGCACGTGAGGAGCCAATGATTTCGTAACCACATCCTTCCCTTTAACAACTCCTAATTTCTCACCCAAATTACGAGGATTCTCACCCAAAACACGAGCTTCTGATTCAGCCTCTTGTTGAATCTCATGATTGTTGTGTGGCACTAGTGTCGGGGCTTCATTATTTTTTTCATCACCAAAGGAATTCCCGTTTCCTTCCAATGACTCCTTCTCCATGCATAACGATTTATCATGCCCATATCGTGCACAAGTAGCACAAATCAACGGTAAACTCTCGTACTCCACTTCATAAGTCACACCTTCCACTATAATATGTTTGATTACAGGCAACTCAAGATTAATTTGAACACAAGCTCGAGCATATTTTCCTCTTTCTGCAAGCTTAGTAGCCAAATCTACTTTCACCGGAATCCCTATTGCAGAAGCAATTCGCAGCATTGCTTGTTCCTGGTAGCACCAAATTGGAAGTCCCGAGACTCGAATCCATACCAGCGTTGATCCAAAGGATTTTTCGCATGGCCTAAAATCCACATCCCATGGCTTTACTGCAACATAGTGACCGTCTATCAACCACGGGCCACCAAGAATGACTTTCTCACGATCCGCAGCAATATCAAATTTAACCAAAAAATACCCAAACCCCACATCCAACAAATCAAACCCTCCTTTGATGCGCCATACTATCCGAAGCTTATGCATGAGAGCCGTGTAGCCATAATGCTTATCCAGCACCTTGATCACGATGGCTTCCTTATAAGGTTCAGCTAGACAACTCTTTGCCTCCTTGGTAAAATTGACACTTGGTGGACGAGAATCACCCTGCTTACCTGTCACCGTCGCGATACCATCCCCAGATAAAGACCCTACTAATGCAAAGGCCTTAGACTTTTCTGCACCAATGACTTTATCTCTAAAAGAGACCTTGGATGGCTTTTCTAACCCCTCTCGAGAAGAACCCTCCTTAACACCGGATACACACCCACCCACGCTCTCCCCTTATCTCTTCCGATGGCATGGCCATCTTCCTCACTGTGTTTCACCCTCAACCGTTCGCCCCCGCTCTCTCCTTCTCTCATTCTCCTTGAGTACGGAGTACGTACTCTTTCTCTGCTAGGTTTTTTTTTATGATCTATCTAATTTAGATCACGATTTGAAAATTATTTATAATTTATTTATTATTTTATATTTTTTATTTCAAAACAGTTTTTTCGGTTAAATCATGGTTGAATCGGTTGAACCAGTAAACCAGTGAACCAGTAACTAAAACGGTTCGATGACCGATTCGGTTCTCAGAACCTTGGTAAATTGTGTACTAGTAGTAAATCGAATTAACTAGCATTAAAATGGTTAATTCAAATTTCGAATTCAATGAATTCGATTTATTTAAATATATGAAACACTACTAATTCGAATCTGTTTAATTCGATTTAATACTAGAAGACCTAATTTAAATTCATTGAATTCAATTTATATAAATATATGAATGAATACATACATATAACGTTAGAACTTTTGTGTAATATTAGTATGTGTTTGGTTTATACATGTATTTTATTCATAAATATATCTATTTAAAATCCGATCTCTAACGTTATTTTTTTAGAATATATATTTAACATTTGTTTATTTTTGTCACATTTCGAAAATTTATTTATGTTAATATCATTTTTGAAATTTTTGTCAAGATGCAAACTTTTATGGTTGTTTACTCTTACAAATTATTCAATAAAACTGATAGAGGTTACATCGAAGGTCACAATCCAGTTACTTACATATACGAGGTTGTCATAGCGTTTAAGGTGGTATGTAGTTACGCCCCTGCTAACTAGTAGAAAGTTCATCATCAATGCCATATGAAAACAACTGATCCTCCTTTTCTTCTTTACCTTAAAATCCTCGTCCATTTTAATTTCCATTCTAATGGCGATGTTTTCCAACAATACCACTGCTCTGAAAACAAAATTTTAGATATGCACAACTTGTTTAATAATACGCTAACATAATACAAGGAGGCACTAAAGTGGCAACATAAGTAGTTCAGATTTCACTGTCAATGATAAGCTCTGCTGCAATGCTCATTGTCCCAATCCCACCACAACCCAATAAGGCTAGAGCAAGTTCTTCCTCATACAGTTGCCTCAGCCCATTGCTTAGTCTCTTTAACACATCTACATCCACTTCTAGCACCCAAATTGGCGTGCAACCGATCATCAGGCTCACAAACCCAGACACATAGGCTCGCCAAGTAGCCGAATCACACCCGAGCGATATCTTACCATCAAGTGCACTTGCCAGAAACTCCATGTGGATGCCTAATATGTGTGGACGTCGCTTTGAAGCAGATGAAGATGAATCAACCCCCCAGGCAAAAGCCCCGCAAAGTACTGCAAAGTAAGCAAGTGCATACCCACCAAGCATTGCAACCATTCCATCTGATTTCTCTTCCATCTGAGATCGGTGAACAGATATAAACCATGAAGGAAGAGTTTCTTTCATTAGTAGTTGAACCAGCATTAACCCTCCTGATAACCACACTAGAGAAGCTGCTAGGGAAGCTGCAAGCTTCACCTGGGTCATCGATGCAGCAAGTGAAACCTGTCCATATTTTGTGCCACCTTTGGTTGCTTTCAACTTTTCCAATTTTTCCCTTGGAAGGCCACTGGATACAATTTCCCTCACCGAGTGCATCAAGATTGAGAGAATCTCTTCAGTCAGGAACACGACATCTCTAACTGATCGATAGACACGTAGATAGAGAATCCCGGGAGCTACAGGGCAAATCCCTCCACATAAATGGGATTTAAATCCATGGCCAAGGAGAGCTCCAACACCACCATTGGATGATAAAGGATAGCTGTTCATACCAAGGGTAGCTGTGAAGCAGCTTTTAAGGAGTTGGACAACTGCGTCAGTGTTGTGGAGGAAAACAGTTCTTGATGCCGAGAAGATAAGGAAGTCAGTCCAACGTTTTGCCTTTTGTGTCCACAAGGAACCCACAATTGGCATGCAAGGCCATGGACAACTTGCAGCAAGGGACTCGAGTGCTGGGCCAGCTAAATTAAGAAAACGCTCCGCAGCTCTGTCTAGTTTGTAGGTAATAGTAAGGCTCACAAAGGCAGCCAAGGGCAGTGGAAGCGTGGCAGGAGAGCTTCCTCCTGCAAGCATGAATAAAGAATACATTTCATAAACACCAATTGGATATATTTAATCAGCACAAGAAGGATGAAATATGAATTGTATTGATACAGATTGTAATTAAAAATATGTTGGTACTTCGCATCTTGAGAAAGCATTTAGAATATACTAGGATCAGACGAGTGAACCTGGAGCTAGACTTGGCACATGAACACCAGTTGCAGCTACAATTTTCTTGATCTCTTCCTCAACAATCAGTAGATTTGCAGCAGGACTTGGCCAATCTGTTCCATTCATAAATACTGGTTTCCAAACGCCACGAGTTACTTCTGCAGAGAAGTAACTTACTATGGAGGCCAGAGATGCAGGAAGAAAATCAGCTAAATCTTTAAGCCCTGACATTAAGGAGAGCATTATGCTACTATGACACTGTTGCATGCATCAAGGAACATCTACTTGAATATTGCTTAATCTGATTTTAGAGGCCAAATATAGGGAAGTTTTGACGAGTTTTGGCAAATTTTTAAGGTTTGGAAACAGATTATCTTCCGTAACATAGAAGAGATATTTTAAAACGTATTTGGTGTGTTCCCTTGGATTTATTTGATTAAAACACATACCTATTGCTAACTCACGTGGAGATAGTCTTCCATGTGCACACGCAGTGAGAGCGGCATCAACTACAAAGGGAATTGCTTCCAGAATATCCCAAGCAGGCAATTTTGGCCTTAAAGAGGCATCATCATTCCCAGGTCCAGAAGAGCTACTGCTTCCGGATATTGTAATTGAATTCTGGTTTCCTCTATTAATCTTTTTGGTCATCATGTTAAGTAGCCCTTCAACAATCTGATGAAAAGGGGTTCCATGGACAAGACCCGAGAGTGTTGAAGCTATACACGCTTGATGCTGCCGATACCAGGCTTTCAATTTAGGAAAAGAGTCAACAAATACAGAATCTGGTGATGATAAACTTGCAATTGTTGACAGTCTCATTCGATTTCTATCGTTGTGGACACTACTGGTCGACATTAAGTGGGAGTTTCGTACCAATAATAGGTATTCAGGAGTTAATTGAGAACCAACAGTTGGTACATCTCCAATTCCATGTTCAAGAGGAGGACGATCAAACCTCCACAGTCTCAAAAGAAGAATGAATGCATTGGAAAACACAGCATGAGCAGATATTTCTTCCCCTGATGTTAGTTTCCATGAGACATTAGGGACACAAGACCCAAAAACTTCACAGATTGGCATCAAGGAACATGCAAGCGTTGGAACCTGATTGGTGATTTGCACATTGCATTAGTTCAAATCAATATAATTTCATAAAATCTTTCATTGCGGAATATAAATTCAACTTACCAAGCCATGTAGTGAAAATATTTGAACACAATCAACAGGTGCAATTCCAACTATTACTACGTTTATCAGCCGAGCATAATTAATCAAATGATTATATCCTTCAGTGTTCTCAGCTGGCTTTGATGGAGATAATAACCTGATGATAAACTGAACAGTGTGTTCCTGCATGAAATAGAGAGCTAATTGCGTTGAAGAGGATTACATAAAAATAAAATAAAATATTAAATGCTAGTAGAATAGTTAAGTAGTCTTCAACTTTAATACCTGTATATTCCATCCCCGAATTAGTGATGCCCCGCAAAGAATGGAAGCAGCAAATATCTTTTCATCTTCTGATCCTCCGGTTGCAACTTTGAATATTTTCTCCAATTCTGCTAAGCTTCCATCAAATCCAGTAGCGTAATTTCAGTTGCTTTACCTTTTTGGTAAATTTACAAATAAGAGCATCTGACATACCTGGCTTCAGGAAAGAGAAAGAGGCAAAGAGCAACTGAAGACCAGGCCATGATTTTTGTGTGGAAAAAAAAAAAAAAAAAAAAAACTAAAAGCTAACCACTAACGAACACCTAAATATGAAGCAGAATGCGTATATTACCTTGAAGCAGGACTTGAAACCAGAGCATTTGCCATCACTGAGGTAAGAGGTGCTCCCTTCATAAATGATGCCCACCCAGGTACTTGAGCTTGCATGCACTGAGGCAATTGATTGATTCGTCCATTCACATAACCTGGCCATAAATATGCAGATGTGTCGAGTAGGCCGCGAGCAATGCATGCCTCAACTATCAGATGATGCATGTTTCCAGCTGAAAAAGAGAACATTGTTAAAAACTTTATCTAAGATCCGGACATAATATTCCTTTTCCTGATTGATACTGAAAGCAAATATCTCTTACAACAGTCAATAGGCATCTCCTTCATCCCAAGGCAATCAAAATATGCACTTCCTGGTGTGATTCCAGAAACAAATAGCATTGCTTTTGCAGCAGCTTGGTTAGCATAAGCAACAACAGATTGAGGTGGAGTGAGCAAGCTATGATAATTGCTTAAAACCTGTAGACTTGATACTAAATCATTGCGACACTTTCCAGGTACCCTTTCCTCTTTCCATTGATCGGTAGGTCCAGTCTCTGTTTCATCAACTGGTGTCCTTTCCTCCTCCTCAATAAGATCAGCAATAACAATAGGTATAATACCCAAGAGCATGCATAAGCGAGTATCAAGACGAGGCATAGGACCCTCAATAGGCTCCCTTTCCTGGAATCATGTAAAAAAACAAAAACCTCATAAAGGGAGTAGCCCAAAACTTCAGTTATAAACAAACTGGTTACCAGAGGAGGAGTTCTACCCTCTGCACAAGACGAAGAGCTGCTAACCAAAGACCTAAAAATGTGTCATGCCAAGACGTGCCATTTATTGCTCGTAGTGTCCTTACCAAACCTACGAAGAATACATTCATCTAGTAAGTACCTGTTTAAAAGTAAAAGAGATGGCATCTGACAATTCAATCATATTTCCATGGTCAAACCCAGTCATACCACTAATTATTTCGATACCACTTGTTGTGCTAACTTGATAGCCATCCATGGCATCTTCCAGTACCAGATCAAGAGGAATCCAAATAGCAGAATGACTAGCACCATGGCAGAGTGAAGCAGAGGAAGAAAGATATTCAAAACCCATGACTGCATGGAACTTTTGCTGTGAACTTGTTTTGCATTCTCTAGTCAACACCATATACTTATCTGAAGTCAATTGCAAAAATGCTTCAGGACTCAAAGTTCCTGAATTCCTCAATGCTGATGAATTTGCTGCCAGGAGCTGCAGACGCTGAACAAAGCTAAACCAGTGTGCAGGCCTGAAAAAATTAGCAGAAAGATGTTGTTGAGCTGATACGACTTCAGAAGAGCCAGAAATTCTAGTCTTCACTGAAATAGTTTCATAAAGGATAATAAACAAGAGCAGTGGAAATTCATGAACTACATACGTTGAGGAAAGCCAATATAACAGGGACAAACACTCACAAGTTACGACGAGCCAAGCAAAGAATCCTTGAAGATACTTTGTCCTGCATAAATTTCCCAATAATCTCAACAGCCGCAAGAGTATTTGCATTTTGCAACTGTTCATGAAACTCAGTCTTCTTAGTGCTATAATTTTCATGCCATTCCATTTCTTGGTACAGTGCTCCCCATCTGGACTTCTTTTCAGGAGTGAGTTCCAGCAATCCCTCGTCATCCAACGATGCATCAAGCAGCTGCCAAACAATCGAGAAAACTAATTCAACCACGAGAACTCCAGGCTCACTTTGTGAAGTTCCAAATATTTGCGAAAGATGAAGAACATCATCAATAGATTTCATGATCCTGCCCAAATCAGAAAGAGAGAGGTACATAAACTAATACATCACCAAACGCCATAACAGATCCTATCATTAATTATACATAACTAACTAAACAAAGACATGAAGAAGACATATGAAAAAAAAAAAAAAAGGAAGGTTGGTTACTTTGGATAATTCGGTGTGTTAATGTGAGATTTAAGTTGAAAAGCATGTCTTCTGAGAAGTTCCAAGTAGAGTCTATAGGCGGCAGGTTGAGAGCGTCTACATGGAATAACCCTGCAAAAACACCGATAAATCAATCAATAATTTACATGAGATGGTCATATTATATCAGAATATCAGATACACACAATAAGAGAGAAACCTGAGAGATAGAAGAGAGAGAAGGAAAATCGGTGGAACGAAGTTGAGAAGAAGGGCTTTTTCTAGAAACTTCCAGAGAATTGGAACATTGTTGTCCCAGCATATGTAGGAGACTAGCACCTCCGCCAGCTCCAAGGAGGGGAGGGACTCTCCAGCCGCCTTCAGATTTGAATACACCTCAACCGCCCACAGCACCGCATCGGTCTCCTTTTTCTGCGCCGCCTTCGTCACCTCCACCACCACCTCTCCCCACGGCCTCATTCCTCCGCAAACCTCCATCCTTTGCCCATTCAGTAGTATAATTGCTACTATTATTACTATGTAAGGTTCCAAGATTCACTTTTAGTGTGTGGATCGGTTGTTTCATATGAGTGTTCATGTACTAGAAACAAAAGAAAAGTCAGCTTCCCCGTGGAATTAAATTACTACTTTGGCCTTCCAATGAGGAGAGAAAGAATCGTGGTTTGGGGATAAGGACAGAGAGTAAGATTCAAAGCGATTGGATCTCCACACTGTAGATGGAGGCCGAGGAGTATTTGCGTGGGGCCCACTTAACACTGTCAACCCAAGTGTACTATCATAAGGAATTTGCAGAGGTATATATAGCAGGGTGGTTGAACTTTTGAGGCGATGACATTTTGCAACGAACCATGTTTGTTGGGTTAGGTAGAGATGATGACTGCAGCACTATATAGCACTACTCACTCAGGTCACGTGGGTCCCACATTTTTGCCTGCCTTTTGTTCCACTATCGGAACTTGAAGCATCTCCCCAATCTTCATCCCCCTTCTCTGTGTATGCGGCTTATGATTGAATTGGTGGTAGGTAAAGTACAAGTGCCTTTTAATTGATTCCTATGCCATGTGCTTCACTACTGTTTGATCAAGCAAACAGTTACATGATATGGTTCTACCCCTAGTGCAATCAAACATAGATGTTGTGCTATATCCAGTAATAAGTGAGCTGTGAACCACATAATTACATTACAAAATTAAAATATTTCTGTAGGATTGTTTTCATGAACACTAACGTCGTTATCTGAAGTGGGATAATAATAACTTTGTACACTCGGTAATGCTAATCATAAGAAATAAGAATTGAGAAATAAATCGACTTGGTCTGTGCTTGTTTGTGGAGAAAAGCCCCCACCATTGGCAAGTGGTTTCTTTGATGGTCGTCATTTACAATTTTGCACATTCGCTTGGAATCAGTGAATCACGCCACCAACTCTACTTTCATCAATAGTTAGGCCTTCCTAATACTTCTTTAAATACCAATTAGATTAGTCAAACTAGTGTTAATTTGTTAAACAACTTAGCTTAATGTTTGTAGTTTATCGCTTTTCTTTTGTGTGATCGCAATTCTGCTCCTACAAGTAAGCATTAAGATGCACTTTCGTTATGAATAAATTAATTGTATAAGTTGTTTTAACAGGAAATAGTTTATATATATATATATATATATATATATATATATATATATATATATATATATATATTATTTTTATATTAAAATAATCAAATCTGTGATAACAAAATTTGTTTATAATAGTATAATAATTTTTTTTTATAAAATATCAAATATGTATAATGAGAATGACTAATTAATAACTACTTTTTAATATACAAGTTAATTTTTATATAGGTAAACTAGAAGACAATACTATCAAAAGAAAAGTATTATTTATAGACAAAAGAACTATATACATCAAATTCTAACTGCTATTCTGGTGTACATGCAATAAACTCCGATCATTTCCAGAAAATTATAGAGAAAAAAACAAATCTAATAAAATCCTAAAAAGTAATTTGTATATTTGTCGTTCCCAGTTAAGAGAGTCATGTTAACAATGGAAGCCAGGAATATCTGTATTCATGGCCGTGTTTGCAACCACTAGAAATATTACATTCCATTGAACAATAGAACTAAACATATTATACAAGTGACCTGATTTAAGGTAGACCTACCAACTAGCTCGCTAGGAACAATTTGCATGTGTGGACTAAAATGTTGCTCAAAAAACGACAAAAAATTCTGATGCCCAATTCAACATCTTCCTACTAATTGAAGCAGTAACAGAACAAGCATGATTAGAAGTCCTCGTCAAGCTTGAAAACAAAGTTCTTCCCACTATCTTGGAGGCTTGACATTACAGATGCCTTCTGATAATCACCCACTCTTCTCTCAAAGAAGTTAGTCTTTCCTCTGCACGATCAAGTGAAAAAATTAAGATAAACATCTCAATCAACCAAGAAAAGCTGGAAAGCTTAAAGCAATAGTAGTGCAAGAATTAAGAAACCATATCTACTAAATACTCACTGCAGGGAAATAAACTCCATCCAATCAAAGGGATTGTCCACATTGTACTTTTTCTCGTACCCCAAGGCAACCTGAAACGGCAAAAAGAAAAGCGATTAACCACCTTAGGACAGGGAAGTGGGGGAGAGAATCAACTTCCCTTCCCATCTTACCCAGTCAAAGTGAAACTGAAACTTTAGTATATCATACCAATAGCCTGTCTGCAACAAATTTTATGTACTGACTCATGAGCTCTGAGTTCATTCCAATCAATGCACAAGGCAGGGCATCGCACACAAACTCGGTTTCGATTTCAACAGCATCATCTACAAGCTTATGAACCTTTTCAGAATCTAGCTGCTTCCGTAACAAACTGCAGAAAATTGAAGTCAACAGACTAATCAATGTCCCACCAATGCCTTATCAATCCTCCAAATCAAATGTATTCTAGTAATAGATAACATACATTGTTCTATATAGAAATATCAATGAAGAAAGTCAGCATTACCTGTACAGAAGGCAAGCAAAGTCACAATGAAGCCCCTCATCTCTAGATATTAGCTCATTTGAAAATGTCAAACCTGGCATTAATCCTCTCTTTTTAAGCCAGAATATAGCACAGAAGCTGAAAGCAAAACCAGAGAGCGGAAAAAAAAAATTAGGCGAAATGTAGGACAAGACCATTATAAATCACATTAAAGAAGCTTGATTAGTTTTTCTTTTTCTTGAGGTGACTACCTTCCAGAGAAAAATATCCCTTCAACACATGCAAAAGCAACAAGTCTCTCTGCAAATGAATGAGAACTGTGGCACATGCATTGCAACAAGTTAGGAGAAAGCAATTTCTATGTTCCCTTAGAAGAGACAGAAAAAACTAACAAAGATCACATAACTACAATACATAACAGAAGTACCGAAGTTACTAAGACTATTAAGACATTAACAACAAACAATTCTGCACAAGAAGTACTATATTCTTTCCTTTCCTATTTCTTTTTTATCTTTCAATTTAAAACTAAAAGCAGGAAAGTTGACTAAAATCCAGGAAATTATTCTGGCTCAAACATTCATGACCCATCCTTTTGTTGTGCGGGCCAGCCTCTGCTGGCTCAATGAATGGCAATGGTATAGTAGACCAGCAAAAAAGAAATGGCCCAAATGCACCAACCATGTCTGACAAACCTGGCTTTAATCACTATTTGGGCCTGACAGGCTCACCAATTGACCAATCAAATTTTCTAGACATGGCCCGGTTTTAACAGGTTCATTCTCTTAACAGCCGTATCAGTCATGTTATTCAGAGTGCAATTAGATTAACTTTCACCTATGATGAATAATACCAAAGAAAATAAAAAATCACCTATGAATCCAATTTACTGCCCATGCTGCTTTCCTTGCAACACAAGGAAGATTTTCAATTGCATTGAATAGTCTATGCTTCTCTTTTGAATCTTTAATATATGTCTCCAACAGCAAGCTGTACATCTCTGTGAAAACAAACCTCATATCAGGCAGAAAGTAGATATTATGTTAAGGAAGAAAAGAAGACATCAAGTACATATCTATACCAGAATGAATATTTTCCATTGCTATTTGAAACCCATAGAATGCCCGAGCCTGCCAATAATTATATTCTTATGGTTAAATGCTAATGAAGTGGCAGCAGCAAAAGAAAAAAGAGAATCATAATTCAAGGAACAAATAGTTAAAAGACATTACTTACCTCTTGTTTCTCAGAAGAAAAAACATAAACGAAAAAGCCTTCGTAACAAAGAACATTAAATGAAAAATTGAAAGAAAAAGTTATGTTACATAAAAAGTAGTATCAGAACTAAAGCATAAAGTAGTATTTGAACAGATAATCACAATTCACAAACAAGAACTTCTTCATAACTTCAAGGGCAGAGTCCATCCAACAAACTTAAAATATTACCTCTGGAATCTGAACATCATTCAGAAACCTTGCGGCCAAATTCTCCAATACAATTCCATCAGATGCAGCGAAAAAAGCTAGGACATGAGTTATGAAGTGCTTCTCAGAATCCGACAAAGTTTCCCAATGTTGCACGTCATAGGACAGATCAACCTCTTCGGCTGTCAAATTATTTACAAGCTATGTAAGAAGACACCATATTCCGGAGATAGTATGAAACATATTGCATAATAAATCAATCATATTTATTCTTTTGGATGACCATTTGGTTGTGAAATGTGAAAATTGATAACTTCTTGCCGATGTAAAATACCTAATTACTCATGTATTGTTGGTCCCAAAGGTAAACGCAAAATTAATCAAGGCAAGAAATGAGATTACTCTAATTTGTAAGAATATAAGCCCCATTCACCATGTGTAAAAGTTTCCAGACTACAATCACCGGTGTACGGGAAATAAAAAAGTTCAAAGAGAGAAATCATTACTACAAGAATTGCAGGGAAAACAAAGAAAATGAAGTTAAGAAGTGGAATAGAAGGTGAAGAAAGTGTACGGACCGGTCCAGAAACTGGCTTCGGCCTTCTTATACATCTCCCAGAGTTGCTTGTACCGAATGGGGAACATACAAAACCGCTGCGTTTGTTCCTTCAGTATGGGTTCCTGTTCCTGTTCTTGTTCTTGTTCCTGTTTTGTTGGTTTGTCGGCTACGTTATCCAAAGACCCCATTGTTGAAGAGAAGAGAAGAAAAGAAAGGATAATATGAGGGTAAACCCTACAAAAACCCTTATATCTGTATGACCGTAACTAACGCGAAGGAAGGGTACTAGCTACTAGGCATGGAATGGAATAGGAACAGAACACTACCTATAATCTGTGAACTATGATTGCTACTTTCAGTTTTGTTCCTTTTCATCCATCTTTATACTTTTTTGTTCTCCTCTGCTCATCACCTAATACGACGACGTTTACCTTTCTGAGCCTCTCATTTCTTCCAATTTGTTACCCTACCCTACCCAGCTACCCTTTCATTTTCATTTCTTTTGTTTTTTCCCATAATATGTTTTTTAAAAAAATTACCATGAATAATAAAATTTTTACTGAATTATCTGTGATAAGTTTATATACTAGTAATTCACTCTTTTGTTTGTTGTGTATAAAATTAATAAAAATAAAACTAATTGAAATAGTAAGTAACTCAATTTAATTGAGAGGGTTTGGATTCAAGTACTGAAAATAAAAAAAATATATTTTATATAAATAAAGAAAGATGTTTTGGAAAAAAATTTGACATCAATCCATTTTATATTCCTATTATATTTACTAGCGGCTCAACAGGCACTATCGTGACTGTTCAGCCGCTTTTCTATTGTTTTTAAGAAATTAATTTTACTTTTTTTGTTAATATATCATTTACTCTTTAAATTTATTAGATAAGTATTTTTTATTTTAATATTGATGTGATCTTATTTATATCATATTTTATTAAAATTAAAATTACTATAAAAAATCTTTAAAATGTTAAATTATAAAAACTCACAATAAAGAGGTATATATATATTATCAGAAAAAATATAATTTAAAAAATAATGATAATAACATTATCCTGATTCAAAAAGAGTATATATAAACTAAAATACATATTAATTATTTATAAAAGATAATGTCTACATAAATATCATGGATATTCATATTTGTCTTTATCTTTTTCTAGTGGTAGGTCAAAATATGGATCTAAATATGAGAAAGCCTTCATTTTTTTATAAATAGTAAAAAATAGAAGTAATGAGAATGCTTTTTTTTTTTTAAATATCAAACTCTAAGAATAATTAATAAGCAAAATAGGAGAGTATAAAAATCATTCATAATTCATCATATATCTCCTTATCGATAACTTCTCAATTCTTGAAAAATTGTCAGATTTATTGATCATATAAATAACTATATAAACATTTCAAGATTATTAGTTAAAAATTATGCGTAACAAAATCAAAATAAAAATTTAAAAATATTAGTTACAAATTAACTATTTATAAACGTTATTAAGTTTAATTATTTATTTTTAATTGTAGTTAATTTGAGGTCGAGATAAAAATTTATATTCAAAAGACTCTTTATCTTCATACATAATTTCAATTGTTAAAAAATATTTTATTTTTCTTTTTAATTTTATATTTAATTTTTTAAATTTTCTTTAATTTCATTAATTTTTTAAAATTATTAATTTATATTTTTATTATATCCTCTTACTATATTAAACACTATTCTTTCTCTTACTATTATTCTCTAAACACATACTTGTCATTGTCTCATCGCCATTATTATATTTTTTTGTTCTCTTTTCTCATTTTTTCCTTCTCCTTCCACCTTCTTGTCACCCGATCGTAATTAATTATCACCAAGTATTATTATCGCAACTTTTAATCTTGTCTATTACTTTGATTTATAATCATCTATTCTGTTAACATTTATGAGTTGTTGAAATTTCGTTAAAAGAAGTAAGACATAAAGCATTTAAAATTTTTACCCAAATTATCAAATTAACTTTTAGAATGTATAAATTTATAAATTTAAATTAAATAAGATATTAAACAAATTTATTATGTTGTTATTATGTGTAACATAATCAAAATTAAAATTTAGAAATATTTTTTACAAATTTACTATTTATTAAGTTTAGTTATTTATTTTTAATAGTATTTAATTTGAAGCTAAGATAAAAATTTATATTTAAAACACTATTTATCTTCGTGTATAATTCTAATTGATAAAAAATATTTTAATTTTTTTATTTTATATTTAATCTTATAAATTATCTTTAACTTTGTTATTTTTTAAAATTATTAATTTATATTTTTATTATATCCCCTTACTATATCAAACAATATTCTTTCTCCTACTATTATTCTCTATACACATACTTGTAATTGTCTCATCGTCATTATTATATTACCTTGTTCTTCTTTTTCTTTTTTTTCTTCTCCTTCCACCTTCTCTTAACCCGACCGTAATTAATTATCACCAAGTATTATTATCGCAACTTTTAATCTTGTCTATCACTTTGATTTATAATCATCTATTCTATTAATTTTTATGAGTTGTTGAAGTTTTGTTAAAAGAAGTAAGACATAAAGCATTTAAATTTTCTTTTCAAATTATCAAAATTTGATGTCAGTAATCCCAAAAAAATAATCTCAAAATATGTTATTTTTAACTAAAATAATAAAAAATAATACATAATTGTATGTTTTTTAATTAATAATTAAAAATTAAGTTGCAATTTAATATAGTACCTTAGGACAAAAGGTAATCATTGCTATTCATGTTTGACTGCTACTATTTAAGTTTCACATTTATTTTATTGTGCATATTAATTAAAGTGTATTTTATTATTTTATTTTACATGTTTTGAAATAATGCCACTGTATTATAAGGATGAGATTAATTTTTATAATCTAAAGCAAATCTTTTTATTATTTTGCTTGTCATTTGAATACTATCCATTTAAAATAGTTACTTAAAGTGAAACACTATATAAAGAGAGATAGAAAATTTTTAGATTTATGGTTTTAGTATGCTTCTTATTAATTCTCACATAATATACTCAAATTTAATAGTTTTGATGGTGGTGAATTTTTATAATTAATTAAAAAATTTTAACTTTTCCTTTCTCTCTGTCTCTCTCTACGATTTTGAACAAACTCAATTTTATTATTAAATAGTTTTTTAAGTTCAGAATATTTTTAACTTTTTACATAATAATTAAACTTAATAAATTACTAAAATTTAAACCTATATTCTCTTGAACTACTTATTGATCATATAATTCGAATCGTTTAAACGAAAGATCATTAGGCCTTAAAATTTTCAAAGTAAAAGAATAATATAATAAAATAAATTAAAAAACCTAATAAAATAAAATAGTTAAAAAATAGAATATATATATATATATATATATATAGAAAAATAATAAATTAAAACTTACATGGCTCATGAGATAGAAAAATAAAGAGAAGAAAATAATCATAACATAGTTCTTATCTTATTACATTTAAATGTTATATGTCAATCTAATAATTAATAAAAAATAATATCATCAAATGTAAAATAGATTAAAAATAAAAAAGAGATTAATAAAATCAATTAACAAAATTTTTATCTTAGGTCGCCAGATTATTTGAAAAATCAATTAACAAAGTTCTTATATTACTACATTTATTGTGTTATCTGTCGAACTAATAATCAATAAAAAATAATATTATCCAATGTAAAATAGATTACAAATAAAAAAAAAAGAAATTAACAAAATATGTGTGAGAATTTTTCATTCTACCATTGGTAGGTGTAGGTTTTTTTTATCTTTTATATGTTAATTATGTGACAAATGAATAATATTAAATTAATTAATTTTCTTGAAATACAATTTAGGAAATTAATAAATGTCAAACATACTACTCTATATAACTAAATATCAAATCCAGTACTTAGATAGTTTAGGAAATTAACATATTAATGTTTTGAACAAATCTTTGATAAGTGTGAACTTTCTTGCGTCCTATATATATGCCAATCAAATAACTTAGCCAATATACAAAATAAATAATATTGTAGTAGACAAAATTAATAATTTAATTTAGTTTCAAAGTAAATATTTATGTATTCAAATTTTGAATATAATACTCTACATAATCAATATTTTAGAAAATTAAAAAAAGATTATTGCAAAGCAATTAAAAAAAATAACAAAATATTTATGAAATTTTCATTCATTGATAGTCAAAGGCATATAAAAAAATATAAAAACAGATATCAAATAAAAAGAAATGATTTTCTTTCTGCATCAAATTGATAAGACTAAACAAATTATTTCTTTTTACATTAAATTGATAAAAACAAAAGGAGATATAGTACTATTTTCATATGTCAAAAGTTGGGAATAAATTAAAAAGGCAGAGAAATGACTGAAAATACAGATTAGATAAGTAAATTAAAGAGAAGAAGAGATATAAGTGAATGTTACAAGTAAAAGTAATAACTGCCAAATCGAAGGAAATTTGCAACTACAGAAAGACAATGGAAGAGGATGGAGGCGAGAGTGTTGAAAAAAGGAGAATAACAGAACAGAAAGAAAAATATAGAAAAGTAAAAACCAAACTGCAGTGGATGGAGGCAATGGAAGATGTGCTATTATAGTTATAGAAGTAACAAAACTGTTTTCATTTTAGTAGGAAGTTATTGGATTTTTCAAAAAAAATTTATGTCTATTTTGTCCTTATAATTTGCTTTATGAAATAGTTTATTGTAAGGTTAATATAGTCCAAAAAAATTGGACACCAAAGTTATGGTCAACTCTCTGTATTGGATTTATATATTGTTATAGTCAAAAGTTGGGAATAAATTAAAAAGGCATGTGTTATTATAGTTATAGAAGTAACAAAACTGTTTTCATTTTAGTGGAAAGTTATTGGATTTTTCAAAAAAAATTTTATGTCTATTTTGTCCTTATAATTTGATTTATGAAATAGTTTATTGTAGGGTTAATATAGTCCAAAGAAATTGGACACCAAAATTATGGTCAACTCTCAGTATTGACTTTATATATTGTTATAAAAAATATAATGGTATATATATTTTTTATGTACAATCATATAAAATAATTTATACAATAACTAATCATGTATTATTTTTATATTATGATAAACTGTATATATTTATATATGTTATTTTGTATAAAAAATACTAGATAATCCCTCTCTCTTATAATCTAGTGGATTTATTTTACCCACCAATTGTATCATTGTTACATTGGTTCAATTCAGCTAAAAATGGTGTAAATGTGCAATCACATAACATTACTTTATTCTTTTTCAAAATATTTTTTCTACTATTTTAAGTTCATTAAAAAAATTAACCTATTTAGACAATACCCTTGTCTAGATTCACACCGCATGAATTTTAAAAAACAACATACATTTATTTTGAAAAAGAAGTAGATATTTTGAGCAATAACTAGTCAACTATTTGATTGAGTGCGACTACTCAACAATTGGAAAGTAAAATAGAATTGAAAATTAGTCATTTTTTATATTCTTTACAAAGAATTTAGCTAATACATATGTTAGAAACATACGTTAAGATTATAACTAGTGAAATAAAATATTTTAAATTTTTTGTTTTGATAAATATAAAATAATTATGTTGTTGTTCTGTAAGGTTGTATTGACAAAGACACTAAACAGAAATATAAAATTTAGTATTTTTATATTGTATTTGATAATAAAATAAAATAAATTATAAAAATTTAATTTTTTTATTTAAAATTTTTAATTTTTTAAGAAGAAAAATATAATAATAAAAAATTAATAAAAATAATAAAAAAATAAAAAATAAAATATATTTCTGTGATTCTGTTCTAGAATAAAAAATAATTTTTTTAATACTGCAGAGACACATAAAATAAATGACCTTTCAAAACAAACAAGTTCCATTCCTATCCTTCGATATCGGCAATATTAAGAATTCAAAATACTGGCAGAACTGACTTTTCAAAAAACCAATAACATTTATGGAAATTAAATGGTAAGGAGTCCGTACACGTACAATAATGCACATGCAAATTTAAAAATTTAAAAAAAATAATAATAAATAAATTTCTAAAAATTTATATTTTAGATAAATTAATTTAAAAAAATATTAATAATTTTTTTAAAATAATAAATCTAAATAAATTAGTTTAAATTAAGACTTTTTATTTTAATTATAAAAATTAATTTAAAAATAATATATCTATATTTATTATATTAAAAAATTTTATTAATATTTTTTTAAAAATTAATTTATCTAAAATATAAATTTTCAAAAAGACTTATTTGTCATTTTATTCTTCCTATTAAATATCCATTAAATGTTTTTCACTTTTACTCATCAAACATAAGGTTGAAAGTTGAGAGAAGCAACCAATTTATAACTTTTAAGTGCTATGGATAAAAACCATGTGTGTTTTGTCTACTACTACTGCTGCTGATAATCTACTACTAGTAGTGTTAGGTACCGATTAATGGTGATTTTGGTTGGTGGTGGTGACAATATATATAGATAGTGAACTACTTAGTTTACTACTCAACACAAAATCAAACTAAAATAAAGAGAGAAAAAAAAAATGGCAGGTGCAGAGTGCTGCTCAAACCCTCCTACCCTGAACCCAAATGCAGGAATAGGCCATGTTGAAAAGTTTGCTGGTCTTGATTCCTATCTCACCGGCTCTTCTCACTCCAACCTCGCAGTTCTTCTCATCTCCGATGTTTTTGGTTCGTGCTTCCTACCATCACATCCTTTCACTTTCCATCTATGCATTTTTGAGTGCGTTGACTTTTTGGGTGTGGTTGGATTTCATCATATGCTTGTCTTTAAATCATTATGAATATGTGTAACTTTATAACCCCCCATAGACTTTGTGGAATTTAGTTTAAAAATCAGTTTCTTTAAGGGTTTGACTATGCAGGGTTGCCCAAGTCACTAATTAGTTCTTTATAAACTCTTCGATTTGAAAGTTCTGAAGAAATATTTCGGTCTGAGGTTTCTCATTGTGACATTGAGTTCACAGCATAATACGTTAATAAACCAATTTGTCTTTCAGGCTATGTAGCATAAATTTATTGCTGGTGTTAAACATTTTATATGTATAAATTCTACACTCACTTCAAATGTTTCATTTGTCTTTCAGGGTATGAAGCACCAAATCTAAGGTATGGCCACTTCTCATGTTTGTTTTATGAAGCTAATTTACTAACTTTTAATAGAATGATTCAAGAAATTAAATTATTGTTTATGGATTTGCTTTGACAAATTCAAAGTAATAAACCATGTTGATCATAAGGAAGGATACTATGTTGATAACTTGATATTCACACTACTTGTCCTTTTAAAACAAAAATCGACAGATTGGCATAATAGTATAGATCCATGGTTTGTGAAAGATATGCTGTACATGTTATGTTAGATTGTAATATTCTTCACACATTATATAATCAATTGGTTTTTGGTACAGTGGTAGTGGTTGTTTATCCTTTCACTTAAAATTTCTGAAGGTTTTGATAAATTATACCACCAATAGAAGCAGGAGGCTAATCTGATTCGATCTGCTCTTATTGTCAATTATCTCTGTTTCCATCTCAATGTGTTCCTGTCCTAAATAAATAACATTGTTCATCTTTTGTTGTTTAGGAAGCTTGCAGACAAGATTGCGGCTTCTGGTTACTATGTGGTTGTTCCGGACTTCTTTTATGGTGAACCCTATGATCCTCGGAATACTAACACACCTATAGAAGAGTGGCTAAAAGATCATGGAACGGTTAGTTCTTTTCAATGATTTAACATTATTTCTTTGTTCATAACTTTCTTTATTGAAGAAAAGTTTGTATTATTAGTATCATCATTTAATTCAAATTTGAACTTAGATAACTCTGATTTTGGAGGATATGTGACTGAGTATTACACTATTACTTAGTTACTTAATCTTATTATAACTTGAAATTGGCTTGCCATAGTACCACTGTTATGGCTGGTTCATAGTCTTAATGCTAAGTATCTCAGATCGGCTATATATACCCAAGTTGTGACACCTTTGATGCTTACCTATTCTATTATGTATTAGGATAAAGGTTTTGAAGATGCAAAACCCGTTGTTGAAGCCTTAAAAAGTAAAGGTATCTCTGCTATTGGTGCAGTTGGTTTTTGTTGGGGTGGTGAGTGCCTCTTATTATGATCCTTATTGGTGGTTGGATTTAAAGCTATCGACACAGCTAAGTTAACACTGAACTCACACTATATGTTCTCTTCTTTCTCTCAGCTAAGGTTGTGGTTGAACTTGCAAAACCTAAACTTATCCAAGTTGCTGTGCTGTTACATCCATCATTTGTCACTGTTGAAGATATCAGTGGTATGTATTTCCAATATTGTAATGGCAGACAGATTCTTCTCAATTCTAACTCTTTCACTTAATCATGGCCTTGTTACCTTTTCAGCTGTTGATATTCCAATTGGCATTCTTGGAGCTGAAATAGATCAAATTTCCCCTCCAGAACTTATAAAGAAGTTTGAAGAAGTCCTGAAGGCTAAACCTTGGGTCAGATATGATTTCCTTTCCTTCAATTTGTTGTCAACCAGTGAGACATGTGATGATTGATGAACCTGATTTTATTGGTTTGGTGCAGGTTGACAGTTATGTTAAGGTAGTTCCAAATGTGGCACATGGTTGGACTGTGAGGTATGATCCTCAAGATTCAAAAGCAGTGAAGGATGCTGAGGAGGCTCATCAGTTCGTTTTGGACTGGTTTGCTAAACATCTCAAGTGAGAAATTGTGTCAAGAATATATCACTTATGTTTCTTTGCTTGTTGGACATGAATATTACATTCATCTATCGTTATTAAACACTACTATGATTGTGGAATGAGACTCGAATCCGCGACTTCGGGATGAGTATGGAGAGATTATGTCATTTGAATTATAACTCGTTGGCTGGTGTTTTAAGGATTTTCTAATAATTAATATGGACATAATCATATAATATACATATTTTATACGAAAAATTAATAAAAATAATTAATGTCATATTGATCTTCTCGATAATAAGTAGAATACATAATATTTGTTGCTGACCGCATCCTATGCAAGATTCGATCCTTATTCATTCGATAAGGAAAAATTTAGGAGGCCAGCAACTTTATTAAATTCTGGCCAGTATGTAACCAACAAAAGAAAAATGAGTAATCCCACACTATTGGATGAAATTTCACACCATTAAAAACATCATTGATGATTACTTGATAGCTACAAATCACAAAAGTTGTTGGTCCCTAACACTCCTCCATTCGATAATTATCTGTCGTTATAAATCTCCACTTATTTATAATATGTTCAAGGAGCAGATATTATTAAGAGTTTAATTTTTTTTTTGTGACTTTATTAAGATTTTAATTAATGTGTTACAAGAGCATATGATAAATTATTACTTTATTTTTTTTATAATTTGTTAACTTAATTATACTTATCATACATACTTTGAACTTCTTGTAATGTATATGTATATTATGCAATAGCAATTTTTATTAAAAAACCTATGAACCTTAGCTTTCACCACTTGTGATTATTTTTGGAAATAAAAAAAAAATGAATGAATTAATGAATGGAAGGAATGGAGCGTGGAACCTGCAACTCCACAAGCTGACTGATTAATGGTCTATTTGAAAAGTTTTAAAAGCAATTTTTTGAGCTTTTAACTTATAAAAAGTAGTAGTATTAATGTCTAGTGTAATTTTTAAAATTAAATTGTAATTTTCTAAGAAGTTATTTAGGAGTTTATAGAGAAATTAAAACAAATGACTTTTCTTATAATACTATTACTTTTTATCACATTTTTATAAAATAAGCATTTTTACGTACTATTTGGATCAATAGAAATCAAAAGAAAAGAAAATGCAAGGAAGGAAAACAGATGGAGAACTTCATTTTCCATTGATTGGATGAGAATGGAAATTGGAAGGAAAGGAAAAAGAGTGGCGTGGGACCCATCCCCAAATTTTCCTTCCAAACTTGCAATGAAAATGGATGACAATTCTAAAATGATAGACAAATTACCAATTTATCTATGGTGTTAACATTAAAAGCAAAAGAAAAATGAAGGATATTAACGTAATTTTATTTGGTTATGATTTTTTTTTTCTATTTTTTTCACTCATTTTCTCTTCATCCAAATAACATAAAAAAAAATTAATTTTTTCTCTCATTTTCTTTCTTTTTATTTTCTTTCCTTCTATTTTCTTTTTTCTCATTTTTCATCTTCCATCCAAACAAAGTGTTAAAACTAAAAATCTAAATACAAAATAACTTATTTATAAATTACTTTTAATATAGTCATTTATTATTTAAACTATTTTTTTAAAAAGAATTTAATTAACCTGTCTACCAGAGGAACAAAAACAATTTGATTATGATCCTTTATTAAGCAACCAATACAGCAAGTATAAAAAAAAAGCCGCCTGAATAGTGTCCACAGTAGAAAATCCAAATCCAAATCAAGTATAATAAAAGTAGCACAATGTGCGTAATGAATTCCCTCTTTTTTTTTAATTTTTTTGTAAAGTGTATTTAAAAAAAAAACTCAATACAAAAAAGTAAAGCAGGTAAAAACTAAAAATAAAACACAAAAAACTACAATAAAATAGGATATAATTCATTGTCATCTCTAGCATTGTTATCAATAATTAGACGAATCAATACCACACCATTTTTTAACTCAAAAACAGCGTACTCTTAATTCCATCAACACCTACTTTTGAGTTTTGGAATACTCTACTATTATGTTCTAATTAAATGTTCTAAATAACCTATTTTTTTTACTTAGAGTTACGACTAGGCACTCCAATCCAACTCTCAAAAAATCCTTTGACAGTTTTCGGAATAACTCAAACTCTATCAGCAAACAAGTGCATCACACCTGCCACGTAAACTTACAGCCAAGAAATAAATGATGCACAAATTCTATATCTTTTTTACATAAGAACTCCGCTAGGAAGACAATGAGAAATCTTGACAATCTGTACAAGGGGTTGGTTATTTAGCCCAATAAGAGTGAAACCACTCCACAAATTACCCTAAATTCAAAAAGTCCCATTCAATTTTTTCACATCCAAATCCTAATTACAAACAGTTTTCACCCCCCAAATCCTTCTTCCTCTCGAAATGGCAGCCACCCCGTCCTTCTTCACTGACCATCCAACCCTCAGCGGCGTTTAGCTTCGACTCCAGTCCATCTGCCTCTCTTGCGCGCGTGTGTCTCCAAGCAGCCAACAGCTTGGACGGACGCCTCCTTCCCGTCGCGAGTCTCCGTGTCATCCGCCGGCCGCCCGCGTGGAGGCAAGCCATCGTCATTTTGGTCGCGTGTCCTCGGTGCCTGGCTCGCCGCTCTCTCTCGCGTCGGTACCCAGCCTGGTGGTCAAGTCCTGCCTCCGCCGCTCTAGCATCGCAGATCGCCGCGCTCGTGGATGCTGAACAGCTCGGCCCCTTGCTACAACGACACCCACCCCCAGACGTTGTCGACCTGCTACCAAAGGTTAGTTGCTGAATATGTTTAATTGATGAATTTGGTTTTACTTGTAACTAGATGTTCATGCCAAGAATTTGTTTTCTCTCTTCTTTAACACCTCTGATTTGATTCTGCTCTCTTTTACAATCTAGTCGCCGTCGACTCTCTCCACCCCGCAAATGTGCTGGATGTTCAATTCATTAGGTATGTAGATGGTTTATTTTAATTCTTAATTCGATGGTTATTTTGTTCGATTCAATTTAAGTATATACAATTAACAAATGTTGAATGGTCATTTCACTAGGTAGCCGGATGATTATTTTAATAACTACGTGGATGGTTGTTTGATGACGATTTCACGACGATAACGAGGGAGGGGGCTATAGGGGTAGCTTCCGGTTGGGGAGGAAGAGTGATTTGGGAGTGAAATACTTGAAGAAGTTAAATCACATGCGAAGAGGGAGAGTTTGCCATACACGTAACTGCCATTGTTGCAAAAAAATTTTTTAATTCAAAATAGAAAATTATTAAAAATTAATTAAATTAATTATCATGTGATCTTAATTCTTTTTATTTCTATTGTATACTAAATTTATTATCTCTTTATATTTTTTTGTTTACACAAAATACAAATATTATTATTACGAAGAATAAAAATGTGATTTTTTATCATATTTTTTTAATAAGTGAGACAAAAAAATATGTAAAAAAAAGTATTAAATAATGAAAAATCAAACTTTGCACACAAAAATGGTGAGGATCAATTTTTTGCAATAGTGTTGTCAGAATATATTAGGATCAATTATGATTCATTAGAATTATTTAGTATATTTAAATATTTATTATAGAATATTACGTCTTTATTATTATGATTCTCTTAATACCTATAAATATCCTATTATGTTGTATCATTTCAGACAACTTGAACACACTCAATTATACACAAATTCTTTTTTCAGTTTAGTCTCTTGTTTCTAACATGATATTTAAACCATGGTATTCTCCTTGAGGATGATATTTCTTTTGGTGAAATCACCGTATTTTTCATATTTTTTCTATGTCATTTTTTTTCCTTCTCTTTTGTCAATACTTTGATATTTTTTCACTTAACCGATTATCTCATTCAGTACTTACTTATTCTCATGGAGAAATCATATATTTTTCGTCACCTTCAGATAGTTTGCCATCTCTTTACACTTTGTCACTTTTTTAGCAGTTTTTTGGCAGTTGGCCACTCTTTCGGCAGTTCCGTCTGTGTTTTCTTGTGTCAGTTCTGTTTGCGTTTCTTTGTGGCAGTTCCGTTTGCGCTTTCTTCAGACAGCGACAGTTTCGTCTGCGCTTCCTTCAGACAACAGCAGTTCCGTGTTTGCTTCCTTCAGACAGTTCCGTCTGCACCCGTTCTATCCGTTTATGCATTTTTTTTATTTCGTTATTTTAAATAAGTTTCAAACTCAAAGTTGTCATCGTCACAAAAAAAACTCAAGTTGTCATGAGTTTGAGGGGATGTCAGAATATATTATGAACAATTAGCATGTATTAGAATTATTTAGTATATCTGAATATTTATTATAGAATATTATGTTTTTATTATTACGACTCTCTTAGCGCCTATAAATACTCTATTATATTATATTGTATCATTTCAAACAACTTGAATACACTCAATAATAAACAAATCGAGTTTAATCTCTTTTTTTTAACAAGTGCCACGTGTATTCTTTTTGTCTTTTTCATTCACAAACTCACCGAGTTACACCTTCGACCTTTTCGGTTCAAACTAGACAGATCCTACCTCCTCCCTTTTATTTTTATTTTTATAAAGGTCTCTCTTAAGCTGCTAAACATTTACTCAGAGAATTTAAAAAATAAACAAGTATATTCCATTTTATTCTATCTCTGTTTTTAGGTAATCAGTCAAAAATTTTGTAAGCACCAAAAATTTCACCTTCTATAAATAAGTAGATATTAGAATTCAGAACCAGAAAACCCCCTCCAAAATTGAGTGAGCGATAGAACAATGTCAGGCCCAGAGTGCTGCTCAAACCCTCCTACCCTGAACCCAAATGCAGGAATAGGCCATGTTGAAAAGTTTGCTGGTCTTGATTCCTATCTCACCGGCTCTTCTCACTCCAACCTCGCCGTTCTTCTCATCTCCGATGTTTTTGGTTCGTGCTTCCTACCATCACATCCTTTCACTTTCCATCTTTTCCTCTTCTTTTATTGATCTGAACCTTTTGATGACTTTGGTTGCCATCTATGCCTTTTTGAGTGCGTTGACTTCTTGGGTGTGGTTGGATTTCATCATATGCTTGTCTTTAAATTATTATGAATGTGTGTAACTTTATAACCCCCTAGACTTTGTGGAATTTAGTTTAAAAATCAGTTTCTTTAAGGGTTTGACTATGCAGGATTGCCCAAGTCACTAATTAGTTCTTTATAAACTCTTCGATTTGAAAGTTCTGAAGAAATATTTCGGTCTGAGGTTTCTCATTCTGACATTGAGTTCACAGCATAATACGTTAATAAACCATTTTGTCTTTCAGGCAGCATAAATTTATTGCAGGTGTTAAACATTTTATATGTATAAATTCTACACTCACTTCACATGTTTCATTTGTCCTTCAGGGTATGAAGCACCAAATCTAAGGTATGGCCACTTCTCATGTTTGTTTTTTGAAGCTAATTTACTAACTTTTCATAAAATGGTTCAAGAAATTAAATTATTGTTTATGGCTTTGCCTTCACAAATTCAAAGTAATATACCATGTAGATCATAAGGAAGGATACTATGTTGATATTCACACTATGTGTCCTTTTAAAACAAAAATGGACATATTAGCATAATAGTATAGATTCATGGTTTGTGAAAGATATGCTGTGCATGTTATGTTAGATTGTAATATTCTTCATACATTATATAGTCAATTGGTTTTTGGTACAGTGGTAGTGGTTGTTCATCCTTTCACTTAAAATTTCCGAAGGTTTTGATAAATTATACCACCAATAGAAGCAGGAGGCTAATCTGATTCAATCTGCTCTTATTGTCAATTATCTCTGTTTCTATCTCAATGTGTTCCTGTCCTAAATAAATAACATTGTTCATCTTTTGTTGTTTAGGAAGCTTGCAGACAAGATTGCGACTTCTGGTTACTATGTGGTTGTTCCAGACTTCTTTTATGGTGAACCCTTTGATCGTCAGAATACTAACAGACCTATAGGAGAGTGGCTAAAAGATCATGGACAGGTTAGTTCTTTTTAATGATTTAACATTATTTCTTTGTTCATAACTTTCTTTATTGAAGAAAAGTGTGTATTATTAGTATCATCATTTAATTCAAATTTGAACTTAGATAACTCTGATTTTGGAGGATATGTGACTGAGTATTACACTATTACTTAGTTACTTAATCTTATTATAACTTGAAATTGGCTTGCCATACTACCACTGTTATGGCTGGTTTATAATCTTAATGCTAAGTATCTCAGATCGGCTATATATACCCAAGTTGTGACACCTTTGATGCTTAGCTATTCTATTATTTATTAGGATAAAGGTTTTGAAGATGCAAAACCCGTTGTTGAAGCCTTAAAAAGTAAAGGTATCTCTGCTATTGGTGCAGTTGGTTTTTGTTGGGGTGGTGAGTGCCTCTTATTATGATCCTTATTGGTGGTTGGATTTAAAGCTATCGACACAGCTAAGTTAACACTGAACTCACACTATATGTTCTCTTCTTTCTCTCAGCTAAGGTTGTGGTTGAACTTGCAAAACCTAAACTTATCCAAGTTGCTGTGCTGTTACATCCAACATTTGTCACTGTTGAAGATATCAGTGGTATGTATTTCCAATATTGTAATGGCAGACAGATTCTTCTCAATTCTAACTCTTTCACTTAATCGTTGGCCTTGTTACCTTTTCAGCTGTTGATATTCCAATTGGCATTCTTGGAGCTGAAATAGATCAAGTTTCCCCTCCAGAACTTATAAAGAAGTTTGAAGAAGTCCTGAAGGCTAAATCTTGGGTCAGATATGATTTCCTTTCCTTCAATTTGTTGTCAACCAGTGAGACATGTGATGATTGATGAACCTGATTTTATTGGTTTGGTGCAGGTTGACAGTTATGTTAAGGTAGTTCCAAATGTGGCACATGGTTGGACTGTGAGGTATGACCCTCAAGATTCAAAAGCAGTGAAGGATGCTGAGGAGGCTCATCAGTTCGTTTTGGACTGGTTTGCTAAACATCTCAAGTGAGAAATTGTGTCAAGAATATATCACTTATGTTTCTTTGCTTGTTGGACATGAACATTACATTCATCTATCGTTATTAAACACTTCTATGATTGTGGAACGAGACTCGAATCCGCGACTTCGGGATGAGTAGTTATAGCTGGTTGGCTGGTGTTGTAAGGATTTTCTAATAATTAATATGGACATAATCATATAATATACATATTTTATACGAAAATTAATAAAAATAATTAATGTCATATTGATCTTCTCGATAATAAGTAGAATACACAATATTTGTTGCTGACCGCATCCTATGCGAGATTCGATCCTTATTCATTCGTTAATTATCTGTCGTTATAAATCTCTATTTGTTTATGATATGTTCAAGGAGCAGATATTATTAAGAGTTTAATTAATGTGTTACAGGAGCATATGATAAATTATTGCTTAATTTTTTTTATAATTTGTTAACTTAATTATACTTATCATACATACTTTGAACTTCTTGTAATCTATATGTATATTATGCAATAGCAATTTTTATTTAAAAAACTATCAACCTTAGCTTTCACCACTTATGATTATTTTTGGAAATTAAAAAAATGAATGAATGGAAGGAATGGACGTGGAACCTGCAATCCCACAAGCTGACCTAACCAACTAAGTAACGAAAACAATTTGATTTTGATCATTTATTAAGCAACCAATACAGCAAGTATAAAAGAAAAAAAAGCCGCCTGAACAGTGTCAGCAATAGAAAATCCAAATCCGAATCTAGTAAAATAAAAGTAGCACAATCGTGGCGAATGAATTCTCTCGCTTTTTTTTTTTTTTTTTTGTAAAGTGTGATTTTTCTTAACAAAAAGAAGCTCAATATAATAAACTAAAGTCGATAAAAACTAAAAATATAATACAAAAATCACAATAAAATAAGATATAATTTATTGTCATCTCTATCATTGTTATCAACAATTAAACGAATCAATACCATACCATTTTTTATAACTCAAAAACGATATATTCTTAATTCTATCAATATCTTAGTTCTGGAATATTCTACTATTCGGTTTAACTAAATGTTTTAAAAAACCGCAAAGAACTCTATCAAAGTTACAACCAAACACTCCAATCTTGTTAGAAACAAGAGACTGAGAGAGTAATCTGAAAGGTGTATTATTGAGTTGTAATCAAAAGTATAATATACAAGAGGTATTTATAGGTGCTAAATGAATCAGAGTAATAAAGGCATAGAATCCTATAATTAATATACAGATATACTATATAAATATAGACGATACTAATTGATCATAATTGATGCTAATGATTCTCTAACATCCCCCCTCAAACTCAAGTGGGAGCTAAGGATACCAACTTGAGTTTGGATAACAAAGTCCGGAAACGAGTCGGGTGATGAGCTTTCGTGAAGATATTAGCAGTCTGATCTAGTGTTCCAACAGCAATGAGACGAATAGCATCAATAAGGATACGTTGCCGTACAAAGTGACAATCAAGCTCAATGTGTTTGGTGCGTTCATGAAGACATCATTATGGGCGATCTGAATAGCACTGCGATTATCACAAAAAACATCAGTAGGGGACGACTGAGGAGCACCCAAATCTTCGAGAAGCCAACGAACCGAGACAACTTCAGCAGTGGTGTCAGCGAGGGCACGGTACTCAGCTTCTGTGCTTGAGCGAGCAGTGAACGTTTGCTTCTTAGCACGCCAAGAAATGAGAGCGTCGCCAAGAAACAAACAGTAACCAGTAGTAGAACGACGATCAGTGGGATCACCAGCCCAATCAGCATCGGAGTAAGCCTGAAGAGATAAAGAGGAATGGGCAGAAAAATAAAGACCATGAAAGAGAGTGCCTTTGATGTAGCGAAGAATGCGTAGAACTGCCGCATAGTGAGTAGTACGAGGAGCTGACAAGAACTGGCTAAGTACATGAACCGGATAGGCGATGTCTGGACGGGTGATAGTCAAGTAGACCAGACCACCAACTAACTGTCGATAGAGAGTCGGATTATCCAAAATAGTGCCATCCATAGGGGTAAATCGAACATTAGGCTCAAGAGGAGTAGACTCAGTGCGACTATCTGTAATCCCAGCACGAGCAAGAAGATCTGAAGCATACTTAGCCTGAGAGAGATACTATATAAATATAGACGATACTAATTGATCATAATTGATGCTAATGATTCTCTAACAAATCTAATTCTCAAAAAATCTTTTAACAGTTCTGAATAACCCAAGCTCTATCAACACATGTTAAATAAGTGTATCACATCTATCACTTAAATTCACAGCCAAAAAATAAATGATGCACTAATTCTATATTTTTTTATACAAAATACAAATATTATCGTTATGATGAATAAAAATATGATTTTTTATTATATTTTTTTTAAGTGAGACAAAAAAATATGTAAAAAATCAAACTTTACAAAAAAAAAATGGTGAGGATCAATTTTCCACAATAGTGTGTTACCTTGGATGTCAGTGCTAACACAACCACGTGTATTCTTTTTGTCTTTTTCATTCACAAACTCACAGTTACACCTGCCACCTTTTCAGTTCAAACTAGACAGATCTTACCTCCTCCCTTTTATTTTTATTTTTAAAAAAAAGATAAATAGGTTTCTGACTTTTTAAATTTTTGAAAAATACATTTTTGACAAAATTTAAATACAAAAAGTCCCTGACTTTAACAAATGGAGAACAATTTAATTTTTCCGTCTATTTGCTTCTCATATACGAAACGGAACTGGCTGACGTGGTTGAAACAGTATTCAGGTGTCTGTTACGGTGCCACGCTGGAAGAGGAATAAAGTTCGAAGGACAAATAGGTCTTTGCTGATGAAAACGACGTCGTTTTGCAAAGGTAACCCTAATGAGATTTAAACTGAATTTTTTGACGTAACATACGCAGTAGTTGTTCATATTTGTTCATGGTGGTGTTGTTTATATTGATGGCCAGTGATGGAAGCTCATCAATCATGAGACAACGCGGAGGTGGTGGCAGACGACAGGAAGGCTCGGTTGTAAATGAAGCTCCATGTTCAGTTCAAGCTGGGGATGAGAAAGATGACGTCGCTCCAAAATGCTTCTGCGGGATGTATGCAATATTTTACATGTCGAAGACAAATACCAACCCAAACAGACTATTTTTTGGATGTCCATTCTTCAAGGTAAGCTCACAATTTTTCATGTATATGGATGAAGTTGAGAGTTTTTTTTACCAACATATTTTTATACTATCCGAATTGATTTAGGTGAAACAACCATGTTGCAAATTCTTTGTGTGGGTTGATGACCATATTGGAAGAATTGGGTGCATGGAGCCAACAAGAAAATTGGGTGACAATCAGAGCTTAAATGTTGAAGAACATTTTGGGAAGAAAGAATTGGAGAACAGAATGGCTGATCTAGAGCAAAGAATAATTTACCTAGAGAACAAGTTTAGCAGTAACTTCTGGGTCATAGTTCTAGGCTTGATTGTTGGTCTTTGTTTATTTAGGGTATGAAAAATATGAAAAAAAATGTGGATTGTAATGAATTATGTCTGTTGACTATTTTGGTTAATATGAATGAAAGAAAGAAAATTTGAATTATCTATATCTTGTTGGCTTGAAACAGATATAGAATGCGTGTAAATTAATGTTTATTTTCAAGAGATGAACCTAAGCCAGAAACAAGCCATATATAATTCATTCAATCAACAATAATTCATTCATTCAACCTATTATTTAATTATTTGTAGCTAAAAATCAGTCGCAAGTCTCACTAACTCAAGTTTATAAATTTTTGAAAAATTAAATCAAATGCATAAATAAACTAATGCTATTGGTATGATGAAAACTGAACTAATGCAGTTTGATAAATTCTAATATAATACACAAATGCACTAATGCTAACTAATGTTAACTAATGTGATAAAACTTAACGAATGCTAACTAGTAAAAAAAAGTAAAAACAGAACAAGCCTCAATTCTGCAGTTTTAATACAAATAACCTAAATTACAGAATATAACAAATTAACTAGATTTTAAAATACAAGCATAATTTTATAAACTAAATTCTCATAATAGAAGCATAATGAACTAGATTTCAGAACATAAGCATAAACAAATATATTACTAACTTTTTGTTGATCTGACATAAAGTTCCATCCGTGCACACTTGCATTCCCAAGATCTTCTTGTAAAAGATTTAAAAATCATTTCCATGACTCCTTTGTTTTGATCCGATAACAGCATAAGCAATGGTATAGAAATGATTATTGGCATCTTGTGCCATCGCTGAAAGTAACTGTCCACCAAAGTACTCTTTTAAAAAGCATCCATCCAAACTTATTAGAGGTCTACAGCCACTCTTGAAGCCTTTTTTGCATGCATCCAGGCATATATATATATATATATATATATATATATATCTTATCAAACACTGGTGAGGATTGTGGAATTGGTATCACTTCTAAGAGTGCAGTAGATCCAGGGTTGCTGCGTAAAAGTTCGAATAGATAATCCCTCAGCTTTCCATATTGCTCACTCTCGCTTCCGACCTATCTCTTGCCTCCTTTAGTGCCCTGTAAACCATCTTATCATGAGGATGTATCCCAAACTCATCTTTCAGAAAATCACTAGCCTCCTTCCTAGTCATCTGAGGATGGATAACTAGCTTTTTTTTCAATTTTCTTACTCAGCCAGTGTTGGTCAGCAGCATTACTGCCCATGTCCCTTACACATGTATGCTCAAATTTTAAAGTTTTAACCTGGAAGCACCTAAGAGAATTATTGTAGGATACATGTACAACCCATAGACATTCTTCTCCTTTGCAGCCCACCCGAACCCTTTCTTTATCATTTTTAATCCACTGAAACTTCCTACCCTCAGATATGAACAAGTCCTTCACCACTTCTTTAAAATCATCAAGAGTTGCAAATTTGGTGCCTACTTCAAAGTGGCCTTCTCCAAATCCATACTCATTATTGAACTCGGGCCAGTGTTGCTTTTCAGCTTTTTCATCAGAAGAAATAAGGGTATGCAAATCCTCTGAATGGTATTCATAGTCATACTCTGAATCAGTGCAGCTTGAGTGTTGGTCAGGCCCATTACAAGGCCCAATAGTTTTCAAAGAAGGCCCAGCTCATTGGTCTACACTGGGTCCAACACCTGGTTATACATTGAGTCTTTTTCCACCAATATTCGATCTATTCTTCCTTGGTGTATCCTTCCTCTTTAGTGGATCCTTCTTGTTCTCTTTCTTTTTTCTTTTTGGTATAGCCACTTTTTTTTCCTTGTAAGTCATACTTCTCTTCTTTTTGGTACGTTTCTCTTCTCCACTGCTATCCTCATCATCACTGTCATCATTATACCCCAGAGGTGGAGGCTTGTAAGGTTCATCTTCCGTGCTCTCGTAGCCGATATTAGAGGATGATGTCATCAGAATATCACAAATGTCATCTAGTTCTATGCACTCAACATTCCTAGTTCCTGCATTCCCGCCTCCTGCTTCTTCTACATACTTAAGTTCATTGACAACATGATCAAAGTAAACATAGAACTCATCTTTTTCTTCATTCCTAATCAAATTGTCACAATTCACGAATCCCACTATACCCTGTTAAACGATGAAGCCCAGATTCTATATCACTAGCCGTACTATTAAACCAGTATATTGCCTTGTAACCAGGATATCTTAAACCCTCATACAACTTCACCAAATCACCAAAGTTGATAAAATCTATGTCCATCTCTGGAAATTTTTTTACTTTTTCATTCACATAAACAAGTCCCTCATTACCATTCCTCACAAACTTTTTTCTATGGTGAAAAACAGGAATTACATATCTATCAGTCATCTGTAATTTTCAAACAAAAACAAAATCAACCCACAATGCATAAAACCCTAAGAAATTTTAAAATGAGGACACAATAACTTTTTTCAAATAGACTGAAACAGAAAGCAACCATGGCAGAATGCATTTGCATGCATCACACCATACACTAAATGGAACCCTAATGCGAATGTGATCATGAATGTTGTGGACTTGCTTATCTTGATTGATGACTGAACTTCTTCAGCATACGAACTAAGTCTCTCCTACTCCACCTTCTTCGATGATGCTTCAGTTTTGTTTCAGAGGGAAGGAAGCTCTGGCTTGATGAAGGGGTTAGGGCAATATATGGTAATTTCTGTCTTGCCAAAGGGTTTTTAATAAGAATGGGCTACCTTTGCAAAACGACGTCGTTTTCATCAGCAAGGACCTATTTGTCCTTCGAGCTTTATTCCTCTTTCAGCATGGCACCGTAACGGACACTTGGACACCGTTTTAATCACGTCAGCCAGTTCCGTTTTGTGTATGAGAGGCAAATAGACGGAAGGATTAAATTGTCCTCCGTTTGTTAAAGTCACGAACTTTTTTGTATTTAAATTTTGTCAGAAATATATTTGTCAAAAATTTAAAAAATCAAATACCTATTTATCTTTTTCCTTTTATTTTTATAAAGGTCTCTCTTAAGCTGCTAAACATTTACTCAGAATTTAAAAAATAAACAAGTATATTCCATTTTGTTCTATCTCTGTTTTTACTTTTTAGTTAATCAGTCGAAAATTTTGTAAGCACCAAAAAATTCACCTTCTATAAATAAGTAGATATTAGAATTCAGAACCAGAAAAGCCCCTCCAAAATTGAGTGAGCGATAGAACAATGTCAGGCCCAGAATGCTGCTCAAACCCACCAACCCTTAATCCCACCGGAGGCGCCGGCCACGTTGACAACCTCGCCGGTCTCCGCACCTATTTCAATGGCTCCCCTCACTCCAACCGCGCCCTTCTCCTTGTCTCCGATATTTATGGCAAGCACCTCCTCATGCTTTACTAATTCTTCTCTTCAGTTCATTGAACTTCATCTTTTTAACTTAACAATATGCTCCTTTTGCTTTGCATTGCAGGATTTGAAGCCCCAAATTTAAGGTATTCCTTTATTCTCTAGTCTTGCCCGTTTTTGTTTTTTTTTTCTCTCTCTCTCTTGGCATAGCGTCATCCATATATATATATATATATATATGAGATTTTTTTTTTAATCATCAATTAGCCATCAATTTTAAAAGTGTAGGCTAAAATACGTTGTTAAATTAGTACACTAAAAAAATTGGGTTGATGAGTTTAGTCGAAAACAATAAATTTTTATGAACCTCTAGCATTTTTCTTATATATTATGATTATGATAATAATATGTGTAGTTTTTGTCTGGTTGTTAAGGAAACTTGCTGACAAGGTTGCAGCTGCTGGCTATTATGTGGTCGTTCCTGATTTCTTCCATGGTGATGCCTATAATCCTGACAATTCTGCCAGGCCTTTACCTGTTTGGTTGAAAGATCATGGAGCGGTTGGCTCTTACTCTATGAATTATCACACTTGGTTCTGTAAAATTCTTTTTCTATAACTGTATTATTTTAAGTAAATTTATGCCATTCTTTTTATTAATAGGACAAAGGATTTGAAGCTTCGAAACCCTTGATTGAAGCATTAAAAGCTAAAGGTGTGTCTGCTATTGGGGCTGTTGGATTTTGTTGGGGTGGTAAGTGCCTCTCATTCCACTTATTTTGGTATATGCTTTTTTTCATTTATTATTATTATTCCTTTTGTTAATAACATTGTAGTAGTCTAAATCTCTCCTAAGTGTAATTCCAGTTTAATTTCCAGTTTTAAACAGAAGTATGATACTAAATTGGTAATCAAACTCGAAGGATGTACTTATTTTCTTCTTTTTTTCAGCTAAGGTTGTGGTTGAACTCGCAAAAAACAGACTTATCCAGGGTGCTGTGCTGTTACATCCTTCATTTGTCACTCTAGATGACATCAAGGGTAAGAATTTTCAATGCTCTGATTCTTGATTTGCACTTACTTGTCCGGGGAAAATTTGTCCTCCTCTTCTAATGAAGAAAGAGTGTTAAATTTAAACCTTTTTTGTCATACTATCAATTGAAGCATGTTTACAATAATTTGTGCTGCCTTACATGATTTAGTACCCTTGTTTGTCCACCCCTACTTTATGAATACTTGAAATTTGAAAAGGCTTCTGGGGAGTGGACGAAACTTTTGTCGGAATGACCTGAAATGACTCATCATGATGGAGTGTGCTTCAAATGCCAGCATTACATTCATACTTGATAAACTTGTCATTGGTCTTTCTGTTTACATTAAGATACAAGGAGCAATTGCAAGCTGTTTTTTGGAAGCAGCGAATGGGATCTTTGAATTCTAAGTCAATGGCGGATCTTTCAGGTGTTGATATACCAATTGCTGTACTTGGAGCTGAGATTGACAAAATGTCTCCTCCAGAGCTTCTAAAACAATTTGAAGAAGTGCTTGCTGCTAAACCTGGGGTGAGATGATACTTTCATTTCTTTTGTGGTGTATTTTCCATCATTTTCAGATTACCTTTATGACTTATTGCTAGTGGCACTTTTTTGTGTATTTTTCAGTTTCAAAATTTTATGTTCTTTCTTCTCCTTTATTTATCTTTTTGGGGCTTCGGACTGGTGAGAACAAGTGGGAAATGATGCATCTATCCCTAATTAGTTTTTGTTCAAATTTCAGTTTTATACCCCTCTTCTGTTTTCTCCCTGTTGTCTGAAACAATCATTGTCACTATCTTGTCCTTTTGAATGTTGAAAACATATGATCTACACAACAGAACGCGCTAAGGAAAGTTTCTGTGATAAGAATGCTCTGTGATAAGAATTGGCATTCGATTCTCAATATTTATAACTTAGGATCTCTCCATGCAATATAATTGAGAAAGTAATTGTTTTTCTTGGTCTTTGAATTTGCTGGTACACAAGAATGAATCTCCTCTCTATATGCAGCAAATCTTTGTTTTATTTGTGTACATGTGTTTTTTAACTTATTTTCAATGTTTTTTAACTTATTTTTAATGTGTATTTTTTATTTCAACATTTATTATATATAGGTGACTAATTTGGTAGCTGATATTTTGTGTATATGTGTATGTTTTGGTTCTGTCTCCTCTTGCAGGTTGCGAGTTATGTGAAAGTGTTTCCCAAAGTATCACATGGTTGGAGTGTGAGGTACAACACCGAAGATGCAGTGACCGTGAAGGCTGCAGAGGAAGCCCATCAGGATTTGCTTGTCTGGTTTGATAAACATCTCAAGTGAGAAAATAATTAAATCTCACATCATTCTGTGAAGAAACTTATAAATGGATTTACAATGCTGCTCCTCATTTCTCATAGCACTAGTTTAATATAAAAAATAAATGCTTAGTATTATAGTGTATTGTGGAACATGCATCATCATGTTGCTACATTTATGTACCTATATTTTAGCTTTCATGAATTATCTTAACTGTGTTAGGGATAAGACAGAGTCGGAGCGGAAGCAAGCCAAATAATTTACATGGAGAGTGACGGAATCAATATGCCAATAAAATAGGTTAAGGAAGAGAGATAGAGTAACACCAATATTTTAACGTAAAAAAATCTTTAAAATGAACGAAGTAAAAAACCACAGGCCAACACTCTGAAAAATATCCATTATATTAAAGATAATTATAATATAGCGTACCACAATAAGACATTCTTATACTACAATTAGTAGTATCTAGTGAGTACTACAGAGTATAATTAAACTCTAATGTGTATCACTCACAACTTTTAGAATTTTATCACGCTCTCTAATATTACACTCACTATTTTATAAGAGAACTCATTCAAAACTAAAAAACCACATACATACAAAGCTAAGAGAAATGCTTCGTTGCTTTTGTGTTTTATGTGTTGATGAAAAATAAGAATTCATTGTGCTCTATTATTAGTTGAAGACAATGAACCACATCCACTCCTTCCTTCCATTATTTTATTTCTAATATCTTCAATAATAAAAACTACTCCATTTCACCTGCTTCAACCACTTTGCTTTCGGTGAATTGATAATGCAAGTTATTATAAATAATTCTCCACATTGACTTGAATTGTCATTTATCTTTGATTTCTGCAAACATTAACCAAGATCAAACATTAACCAAGTTCAAGCGATGCTTAAACTTGTCAATCGACAACAATTTGGTCATCATGTTGCTCGATTGTCAATTGTAGCTATTTTTTGAATTGCATCAGTACTATTGTTAATTATTTCTCTGACAAAATGAAGTCGGATGTCAATGTGTTTAGTCTGTTCATGATAAACTAGGTTTTTAGCCAAGTGAATAGCACTTTGGCTATCACAATGTATAATTGGTACATCTGAATTTAATCCAAGGCTATCCAAAAGACTTTGTACCCAATTACTTTCTTTAATAGCCTCAGTCAAGGTCATATACTCAGCTTTAGTTGTCGATAATACCACCATATATTGCAATATTGCCTTCCAGCTAATAGTACATGCAAAGACTATAAAGTAATAGCCTGTCAATGATCTCTTTTTATCCAGGTCACCAGCATAATCAAAATCAACAAAGTTAACAACTCCTTGTCTTCTCTCACCATCAAGCACCAGACACACATCAGTAGAACCTCCTAAGTACCGCATAATTCATTTCACACCCTTCTAATGCACCTTTCGGATTGCTCATAAACCTGCTTACTACACTTACAGCTTGTGAAATATTTGGTCTAGTGCACACTATGGCATACATGTGACTGCCAACAACACTAGAGTATGGTATATGAGACATGTGCTCTATGTCCTTCTCAGTTTTCGGACAATCCTTTGAGGATAGCTTAAAGTGAGCAACTAATGGAGTACCAACTGGTTTAAGCCGATCCATATTGAAGCATGGTAGCACTTTTGTAATATAATTTTTTGCGTCAACCATAGCCTGCTACAATGCCTCTCCCTGTAAATTTCCATTCCCAGAATTCTCCTTTCTGCGCCTAAGTTCTTCATCTCAAATTTCTTTCCTAGTAGGGTTTTCGACATGCTAATTTCAGCTTTATTGTTAGTTGTTATTAGCATATCATCAACATATATCAACAGATAAATCCTTGAACCATCTGGAAGCTCCTTAGAATATATGCAATTGTCATATTGGTTTTTGTTGTAACCAATATTAATCATAAATGCATCAAACTTCTTATTCCATTGCCTTGGGGATTGCTTTAAACCATACAATGACTTCTTCAGCAAACAAACATGGTCTTTCTTCTCAGGATCAGTAAATTCTTCTGGTTGACTCATCGTTTCCTCTAGCTCACCACTGTTTTCACATCAAGTTGCTCTAGCTCCAGGTCAAACGTACTTACAGTAACTAATAGGACTCGAATAGAGCTATGTTTCACAACATGAGAAAATACTTCATTGAAGTCAATACCCTCTTTCTGAGTAAAGTCCTTTGCTACCAGTCTTGCCTTGAACCTTAGCGGTTCAACTCTAGGAATCCCTTCCTTTCTTTTGAAGACGTATTTGCATCCAATTACTCTTTTTCCCTCTGAAAATTCTACTAGCTCCCATGTCTGATTTTTATGAAGAGACTCAATTTCCTCTTTCATTGCGGTTAGTCACTGCTTTGATTCCATGCTGTGAATTGCTTCATGACAGGAGTTTGGCTCATTTCCTACCACGTCATCTGCCATAGCCAATGCGAAAGCTATAGAATATGCCTCTGCTGAGTCAAATACAGAAGAAGATGAATCTTGATATCTTTTTGGTATGAATTTGTCGCTTCTCTCTGTCAGTAGCAATACTATATGGTTCTACTTCTCTGGTTTCTTCACCAATAACTCTATCATCATATTCATCTACTTGTTCTTCTTCAGGTTGAGTAGTCCTTGAAGTGTTGGGCCGAATTTCTTCTTTTTGCTTTATCTTTCCATTGTCAACGCCTAGCTCCACCTGCTTTTGGACACCATGATATGTTTCTGCCTAATCTATTTTAAATTTCTGCTTCTAATTTATCATTGCCACCTCATCAAAAGTGACATTTCTACTGACAATGATTTTTGGGGAACCTGCCTTTTCTATAGACTACAGTTTTTAGTCTTTCCCCCTCGTGCATACTGTAACACCCTATCACCATAAGTCTTACCTCTAGCCATAAAGCAAAGGATAACAAAGTGCCATGACAGTTCTAAAGCTCATATCATATTATATATATAGAAAGGAGTAGTAATACTAGAAGCCCGATGAAGGAATAAAAGCTCAAAGTCGCATAAAGCGGAATTACAAAGCGCGAAACATTCACACACGGTAACTAAACGCGTAGGTACGAACAGAACAAAACATAATACATATAAAATTTTGTAGATAGCTCCAGGATACACAAAGTAATAATTAAAGTAAACAAGATATATATATAAGTATGATATTCAAAAAGAGGACTAGTCACAGGCTGCGGAGTTTAGGCCGGCTAGTCAAACTGAATACAACAGAATTTTGAAATTTAAAACAGCAACAATCTATCTCTCAAAGTAAGCCTCTAAGGCAACAGAGTATGATAAAAAAAAAAGTGAGAGAACTACAACATAATAACCAAAATACAAAGAGATAGCAAAAGATCCTCTACTCTGTCACCATCCTGCAACTCACCGAAGTGGGTTACAACCTGCATCTGAAAAGCAACAACAACATATGGTATGAGAACTGGAGGTACAATATGGTGTTCCTGGTACAATATGGTCTCTCACTATATCATTATCTCTGCAGAACTCTATGAATTCTTGACTACAAAATTCTCTGCGATTGTTAGTTCTTCGTCACTTGGTTGACTGCCCGGTTAGCTTCTCAGCCATGGCTTTCCATTGCTTGAATCTTTCAAACACTTCATCTTTTTTCTTCAGGAAATAAACCCAAACTTTTCTAGAATAATCATCAATTAGTGTAAGAATATATCCAGCTCCACCTAGAGAGTTGACAAGGGCAGGACTCCACACATCTGAGTGGATGTACTCTAATATCCCTTTGTTATTATGGTTTTCAGTGCTAAACTTTTCTCGTTTTTGTTTTTCAAAGACAATTTTCACAGAAACCAAATTGCAATCCTTCAAGCCTTTTAACAAGCCTCTATTAGCAAGTATGGACATTCCTTTCTCACTCAGGTGACCAAGTCTCATGTGCCACAATTGTGTAGCATCATTATGATTCTCTTCAGAGGATAGAACAACAGCATTTCCGTTTACTATGCTTTTCTGCAATATGTAGATCCCTCCGTGTAACCTTCCTTTCATCACCATCATCAAACCTTTGAATATCTTCAAGAAATCTCCCTTGCCTATGAATTTGTAACCATTTTTAATTATTGCGCTCAGCGAGATTAGATTTCTGTCCAGTTTCAGTACATGTCATGCATGAAGCAATATATTGGTCCCATAATCTGATTTGATTTTGACTTGCTCTTCACCTACCACTGGAATTAAGGGCGTGTTTGGTAAACATGTTGAAAGCACAAGAAGTGCGTTTAGTCTTTTTGAACGCTGTAATTTTTGTTTGGCTAATTTTTTTCTCTAAACGCGAACATGATTTTGGGTTTGAACTCCCGTTCAGCAGAAACAACAAATTGTAGCTTTTGCGTTTAGCTTTTGTGTTCACTTCATAAATTAAAAAATTAATTGACATTCTACCAATTTTGCCATTCAATCTCATCTACAGTAAGAAATACCAAAAACAATCATCAGAGTTTTTGAATTTTTTTCATAACTATGCTTTACAAACAAATATTTTTTTAATATTATTATTAGTACTCTTTGTTAAGTTTTATTTTTATCAATTTTTATTTATCTTTTTTATTAATAGTATGGATATTTTGTTTAGAATTTTTGTATGTTCACCTATGTATATCATTGTATTTTTTTAATAGAATTTTTAGTATTCATTGTTTATGTCTTTTTTTAATTATTTTTATTAATATGTATTTTTTATAGAACTTTATTTTTTTATTTAACTTTGTATATTTTTTACTATGTATTCTTAAATTAGTATATATTTTATTTATTATTATTAATTTTTATAATATAAATTTTATTAAAAAGATATAATTAAATACAAAAAGAGTACTAAAGAAGAGTATTAACAAATTATAACAAAAGAGTACTAATTTTCAATACATAAATTTAAATTCTTTTCAAAAGTAATTATAGTAAAAAAATATTAAAATAATATAGATTTGAATGATATAAATTTATGTCCTTTTTATTAATTTTTGTCTAAACGTAATTTTGAATAATGTAATCCAAACAACATTCATTTTATTATAATCCATTTTGATACAAAATTATCAAACATAAATCACGTTAACAACAACTCACTCTTTATCACAATCAAGTTTATAAAATCAATTTTATACAAAAGTTCGTTTGCAAACTTTAATCTAAACACACACTAATTGGTTATGTTCTAGTCAGACACTTTCATCCCTATTTTTGTACGAAATAAAAATATCTTTGTTAGGTGATATGTGAAATGATGCACCAGAATCCAGGATCCACTCGTTTTCGTAGTTACCAGTGAATATGGTTAGAGCAGAACCAACATCACTATCTTCAGAATCATCAATTATTATGTTGGCAGAATTTTTTGATTTCTCCTTTTTCTGTGGGCAATATCTTCTAATGTGTCTTAATTGGTTACAATAGAAGCACTTTATAGATTTGTGCTTTTGAAACTTTGACTTCGATCTACTCTTGCTTGAGCTTGTGGACACTTTTTCTTCACTGCGACCTCTTGTCATAAACAACCCATTGGCAGGATTGCCTATAGTGGATCTAGATACTAATTTTTGATGTTCTTTTGTCAATAGTGCATCTTTAATATTTTGCACTATGATTTTAGATCTACCATATAACATGGTATCACAAAAATTATCATATGACGAGAAAATGACGTGAACAAGATCACAGCTTAATCAACATCTTCGACATTTATTCCAGCTGCAGCAACATCGGATATCATTCGATTAAAGTCATCTATGTGGACTCTCATAAATTTATCTCCTGAATATTTAAATGTATACAACCTCTTCCTTTGGTATAACTTGTTGGACAAGGTCTTGACAGAATATTTTTTATCCAAGGCCTTCCATAATGAATCAGCAGTTTTTTTTCATCCATTACCTCTTGCAACCCGTTGTCTGTTAGGCATAAATGGATTGTACTTCTTACTTTTGCCATTGTACCTGCCTTTTTATCACCAGACAATGTCTTCGGCAATTCTATTAATCCGTCCAACACCTTTGCTATGCCTTGCTGATCTAGCAAAGCTTGCACCTGTCATTTCCATAGCTGGAAGTCATTGGAACCGTCAAATTTTTCTACTTCAAATTTTTGGATCGATATCTTATATCAAGATGAAAAAATTTTTCTAATGTGGAAGATCAGACAAAGCTTCAATCACAGAGCATACGAAGAATTGAACCTTTTCCCTAAACTTAAGTGGATCTGATACCACTTGTTAGAGATAAGACAATCGGAGCGGAGACGAGCCAAATATTTACATGGAGAATGACGGAATCAATATGCCAATAAAATAGGTTAAGGAAGAGAGAGTAACATCAATATTTTAAAGTGAAAAAATTTCCAAAATGAACAGGGCAAAAAACCACGGGCCAGCACTCCAAAAAATATCCACTGTATTAAGGATAATTACAATATAGTAGATAATAAATAGGTTAAAGTAGCCTTCTAAAAATTTACTATGTTGACAAAATTGATAAATTGTTAAATAGTTTTGTTTTTGTTACATATAAAAGACTGACATGATACTATGTAAGATTATCATCAATTGTATTTGCAAATTTTTTAAATCTTTAAAGGATTTTTTTTTCATTTTAGTTGTTAATTCTGAATCTTTAAAGGATTGTGTTAATTTATATATCAATGCATGTTAAAAAAATATATTTACATATCCTTAAACTATATATTTGATACATGTTTCAAAAATATTTATAACATTTGTAGACACTAACATATTTATAATCTATTTTTTTATAATTAAATATTAATAAATACTTAATATTCTAAATAAGACATTTGTCTTGAATTAATCTATTTTTTTTTATAAATGTTTACTAACTATTTTCGGAGAAAATGATCACTATGAATATTTTAAAAAAATTTAAAAATAAAAAATTTACTTTAACTTAATATATAGTGAAAAGTTGAAGATCTAATTCTAGTTGTCAATTGGCCAAATCAACAACAGCTACTATTGGAGAAGCTAAGGTGCAACAACAAAGAAGAGAGATATTGCAGTTCAAGTCAAATGAAATGTTGGTGGCATGATTTGAAAGATGTCAAAGTCAAAAGCTCTTTCAAGTCAAATGAAATGTTTAGTGATTGTGAATCACTCTTGGATTCATTGCCAATAAATCCTTATTCCCCGGATCTTCAGCTTAACTTTCAGTTAGAGTGGGACTTATTACAGTAATTTGTTATTTCGTTTTGTTTTTTTTTCTCTTTCTTTGTTGCCTTCTTTGTGTTGAATGATGAGCGGATAATTTAAACGCTTTTTGGCATTGTTTTTAGTATGTTTTTAGTAGGATCTAGTTAACTTTAGGGATATTTTTATTAGTTTTTATGTTAAATTCACATTTCTGGACTTTACTATGAGTTTGTGTGTTTTTCTGTGATTTCAGGTATTTTCTGACTGAAATTGAGGGACTTGGGCAAAAATCAGATTCAGAGGTTGAAGAAGGACTGCTGATGCTGTTAGATTCTGACCTCCCTGCACTCAAAGTGAATTTTCTGGAGCTACAGAACTCCAAATGGCGCGCTCTCAACGTTGTTGGAAAGTAGACATCCAGGATTTTTCAGCAATATATAATAGTCCATACTTTGCCCGAGTTTAGATGACACAAAAGGGCGTTGAACGCCAGTTCTACGCTGCAGTCTAGAGTTAAACGCCAGAAACACGTCACAAACCAGAGTTGAACGCCAAAAACACGTTACGACTTGGCATTCAACTCCAAAAGAAGCCTCTGCACGTGTAAACTTCAAGCTCAGCCCAAGCACACACCAAGTGGGCCCCGGAAGTGGATTTATGCATCAATTACTTACTTTTGTAAACCCTAGTAGCTAGTCTAGTATATATAGAACTTTTCACTATTGTATTCACATCTTTGGAATAATCTTCGGATCATTTTAGTCTTGGTTACTTCGGTTCCCCTCTGGGGCCGAGACCAATGAACTCCATTATCACTTATGTATTTTCAACGGTAGAGTTTCTGCACTCCATAGATTAAGGTGTGGAGCTCTGCTGTTCCTCATGATTTAATGCAAAGTACTACTGTTTTCTATTCAATTCAACTTATTCCGCTTCTAAGATATCCATTCGCACCCAAGAACATGATGAATGTGATGATTATGTGACGCTCATCATCATTCTCACTTATGAACGCGTGCCTGACAAACACTTCCGTTCTACATGCAAACAAGCTAGAATGAGTATCTCTTAGATATCTAATACAGAGGACCGAGTCCGAGATATTAAAATCTTCGTGGTATAAGTTAGAACCCATGGATGGCCATTCCTGAGATCCGAAAAGTCTAAACATTGTTTGTGGTATTCCGAGTAGGATCTGGGAAGGGATGGCTATGACGAACTTCAAACTTGCGAGTGCTGGGCGTAGTGACAGACGCAAAAGGAGGGTGAATCCTAATCCAGTATGATCGAGAACCTCCAGATGATTAGCCGTGCCGTGACAGAGCATTTAGACCTTTTTCACAGAGAAGATGGGATGTAGCCATTGACAACGGTGATGCCTTACAGAAAGCTTGCCATGGAAAGGAGTAGGAATGATTGGATGAAGACAGCAGGAAAGCAGAGGTTCAGAGGAACGAAAGCATCTCTATACGCTTATCTGAAATTCTCACTAATGAACTACATAAGTATTTCTATCTTTATTTTCTGTTTATTTACTATTATAATTTGAAAACTCATTAACCATTTGATATCTGCCTGACTGAGATTTACAAGATGACCATAGCTTGCTTCATACCAACAATCTTCGTGGGATTGACCCTTACTCACGTAAGATTTTATTACTTGGACGACCCAGTGCACTTGTTGGTTAGTTGTATCGAAGTTGTGACAAATTATGAATGAAGATTAGAGCACCAAGTTTTTGGAGCCATTACCAGGGATCACAATTTCGTACACCAAGTTTTTGGCGCCGTTGCCGGAGATTGTTCGAGTTTGGACAACTGACGGTTCATCTTGTTGCTCAGATTAGGTAATTTTCTTTTTGTTTTATTTTCAAAAAAAAAAATTTTCTCATCTGTTTTCGAAAATTATTCTAAATTTTTAAGAATGAATTCTAGTGTTTCATGAAGCATGTTGAAGCCTGGCTGGCTGTAAAGCCATGTCTAATTCTTTTGGACTGTAGCTTCCAATCATCAGCATAGAGGCAAGTTAATTGGAATATCAGCTGTTGCATGCCTGATTTATATCCTGAAGCTGGCTGGCTATTAAGCCATGCCCAACCCTTGGATTGGAGCTTTAGGCCAACATTGAAAGATTCCTGGGATTCTTATTAAAAATTTTGAATTTCTTATTTTCTTTTTCCTATATGTTTTTCGAAAAAAATTTTTTTAAAGAAAATACAAAAAAATCATAAAAACATAAAAACCAAAAATATTTTGTGTTTCTTGTTTGAGTCTAGAGTCAATTTTTAAGTTTGGTGTCAATCGCATTTTTTCTTCTAAAAATTTATGCATTTTTCGAAAATTCATGCATTCATAGTGTTCTTCATGATCTTCAAGTTGTTCTTGGCCAGTCTTCTTGTTTGATCTTCATATTTTCTTGTTTTGTGTCTTTTCTTGTTTTTCATATGCATTTTTAACTTGTTAGTGTCTAATTATTGAAAATCTCTAAGTTTGGTGTCTTGCATGTTTTTCTTTCATTAAAAAATTTCAAAAATAAGTCTTGATGTTCATCTTGGTCTTCAAAGTGTTCTTGGTGTTCATCTTGACATTCATAGTGTTCTTGCATGCATTCATTGTTTTGATCTAAAAATTCTCATGCATTGAGTCTTTTTCATGTTTTTCTCTTTCTTCATTAAAAATTCAAAAAAAAAAAATATCTTTTCCTTTTTCACTCATAAATTTTCGAAAATTTGAGTTGACTTTTTCAAAACTTTTTAAAATTTAGTTGTTTCTTATGAGTCAAATCAAATTTTCAATTTAAAAATCTTATCTTTTTCAAAATCTTTTTCAAAAATTATATCTTTTCCATTTTTTTATTTATTTTCGAAAATTTCAAAAATCTTTTTCAAAATATTTTCAAAATCTTTTTCTTATTCTATCATATTTTCGAAAATCACATCATCAATTAATGTTTTGATTCAAAAATTTCAAGTTTGTTACTTACTTGTTAAGAAAGATTCAAACTTTAAGTTCTAGAATCATATCTTGTGATTACTTGTGAGTCAAGTCATTAATTGTGATTTTAAAATTCAAATCTTTTTCAAAACTATTTTTAATCATATCTTTCTATCATATCTTTTTAAATCATATCTTTCTCAAAAAAATTTGATTTTAAAATATCTTTTCTAACTTCTTATCTTCTTATCTTTTAAAAATTGATTTTCAAAATTTGTTTCAACTAACTAATTAACTTTTTGTTTGTTTCTTATCTCTTTCAAAACTACCTAACTAACTATCCCTCTCTAATTTTCGAAAATACCTCCCTCTTTTTCAAAAATTCTTTTTAATTAATTAATTGTTTCAATTTTTAATTTTAATTTTAATTTTATCTTAATTTTCGAAAATCATTAACTCTTTTTCAAAATTTATTTTTCGAAATTCCCTCTCTCCCACCTCCTTCTATTTATTTATTCATTTACTAACACTTTTCTTCATCTCAAATCACTGCTCCTATCCTCACCCTTGTGTTTGGATTATCCATTCTTCTTCACTCTTATTCCCTTTCTTCTTCTACTAACAACAAGGGAACCTCTATACTGTGGTAAAGAGGATCCCCGGTATCTTTAGTCCTCTTCTTTTTCACATGAGTAGGAGCAAGGACAAGAACATTCTTGTTGAAGCATATCTTGAACCTGAAAGGACTCTGAAAAGGAAACTAAGAAAAGCTAAAATACAACAATCCAGAGACAACCTTACAGGAATTTTCGAACAGAAAGAGGATATGGTAGCCGGAAATAATAACAATGCAAGGAAGATGCTTGGTGACTTTACTGCACTAAATTCCAATTTACATGGAAGAAGTATCTCCATCCCTACCATTGGAGCAAACAATTTTGAGCTGAAACCTCAATTAGTTTCTCTGATGCAACAGAACTGCAAGTTTCATGGACTTCCATCTGAAGATCCTTTTCAGTTCTTAACTGAATTCTTGCAGATATGTGATACTGTTAAGGCTAATAGAGTAGATCCTGAAGTCTACAGGCTCATGCTTTTCCCTTTTGCTGTAAGAGACAGAGCTAGAATATGGTTGGACTCTCAACCCAAAGATAGCCTGAACTCTTGGGATAAGCTGGTCACGACTTTCATAGCCAAGTTCTTTCCTCCTCAAAAGCTGAGTAAGCTTAGAGTGGATGTTCAAACCTTCAGACAGAAAGAAGGTGAATCCCTCTATGAAGCTTGGGAGAGATATAAGCAACTGACCAAAAAGTGTCCTTCTGACATGCTTTCAGAATGGACCATCCTGGATATATTCTATGATGATCTGTCTGAATTAGCTTAAGATGTCATTGGATACTTCTGCAAGTGGATCCATTCACCTAAAGAAAATGCCTGCAGAAGCTCAAGAACTTATTGACATGGTTGCTAATAACCAGTTCATGTACACTTCTGAGAGGAATCTTGTGAGTAATGGGACGCCTCAGAAGAAGGGAGTTCTTGAAATTGATACTCTGAATGTCATATTGGCTCAGAACAAAATATTGACTCAGCAAGTCAATATGATTTCTCAGAGTCTGAATGGAATGCAGCTGCATCCAACAGTACTCAAGAGGCATCTTCTGAAGAAGAAGCTTATGATCCTGAAAACCCTGCAATAGCAGAGGTGAATTATATGGGTGAACCTTATGGAAACACCTATAACCCCTCATGGAGAAATCACCCAAATTTCTCATGGAAGGATCAACAAAAGCCTCAACAAGGCTTTAATAATGGTGGAAGAAACAGGTTTAACAGTAGTAAACCTTTTCCATCATCCACTAAGCAACAGACAGAGAATTCTTAGCAGAATCCATCTAACTTAGCAAATTTAGTCTCTGATATATCTAAGGCCACTCTGAGTTTCATGAATAAAACAAGGTCCTCTATTAGAAATTTAGAGGCACAAGTGGGCCAGCTGAGTAAGAAGATCACTGAAACTCCTCCTACTACTCTCCCAAGCAATACAGAAGAGAATCCAAAGAGAGATTGCAAGGCCATTGATATAACCATCATGGCCGAATCCAAGGAGGAAGGGGAGGACGTGAATCCCAAGGATGAAGACTTCCTGGGACATCCAGTGATCAATAAGGAGTTTCCCTCTGAGGAACCAAAGGACTCTGAGGCTTATCTAGAGACCATAGAGATTCCATTAAACCTCCTTACGCCCTTCATGAGCTCTGATGAGTATTCTTCTTCTGAAGAGAATGAGGATGTTACTGAAGAGCAAGTTGCCAAGTTCCTTGGTGCAATCATGAAGCTGAATGCCAATTTATTTGGTAATGAGACTTGGGGAGATGAACCTCCCCTGTTCACCAATGAACTAAATGCATTGGATCAACTGAGATTGCCTCAGAAGAAACAGGATCCTGGAAAGTTCCTAATACCTTGTACCATAGGCACCATGACCTTTGAGAAAGCTCTATGTGACCTTGGGTCAGGAATAAACCTCATGCCACTCTCTGTAATGGAGAAACTGGGAATCTTTGAGGTGCAAGCTGCTAGAATCTCATTAGAGATGGCAGACAATTCCAGAAAACAGGCTTATGGACAAGTAGAGGACATGTTAGTAAAGGTTGAAGGCCTTTACATCCCTGCTGATTTCATAATCCTAGATACTGGAAAGGATGAGGATGAATCCATCATCCTTGGAAGACCTTTCCTAGCCACAGCAAGAGCTGTGATTGATGTGGACAGAGGAGAATTGATCCTTCAATTAAATGAGGACAACCTTGTGTTTAAAACTCAAGGATCTCCTTCTGTAATCATGGAGAGGAAGCATGAAAAGCTTCTCTCACTGCAAAGTCAACCAGAGCCCCCACAGTCAAACTCTAAGTTTGGTGTTGGGAAGTCTCAACAATGCTCTGGACATCTGTGAGGCTCCATGAGAGCTCACTGTCAAGCTATTGACATTAAAGAAGCACTTGTTGGGAGGCAATCCAATTTTTATTTATCTAATTTTATTTTTATTTTTATTGTTCTTTCATGTTTTATTAGGTTCATGATCATGTAGAGTCACAAAATAAATAGAAAAATTAAAAACAGAATAAAAAATAACAGAAGAAAAATCACACCCTGGAGGAAGGGCTTACTGGCGTTTAAACGCCAGTAAGGAGCATCTGGCTGTCGTTCAACGCCAGAACAGAGCATGGATCTGGCGTTGAACGCCAGAAACAAGCAACATCCTAGCGTTCAGACGCCAGGAATGCACACTGAGGAAAGCTGGCGCTGAACGCCAGAAACAAGCATAGAGCTGGCGTTCAACGCCAGAAACATGCTACATCTGGGCGTTGAACGCTCAGAACAAGCATCAATTCGGCGTTTAAATGCCAGAATTGCATGCAAAGGCATTTTACATGCCTCAATGGTGCAGGGATGTAAATCCTTGACACCTCAGGATCTGTGGACACCACAGGATCCCCACATACCTCCACTCACCTTCCCTCCTCATAATCCTATATCACCCTTTCCCAAGAACCCTTCACCAATCACCTCCAATTCCCCTCCAAAACCATCATACACCCACCTACACCCACCCACTCAAATTCAAACCATCACTCCTTCCTTTTCACACATCACAACCCTCCCTCTCCTCCATATTTTCTCTTCTTCTTTTTCTTTTCTTTCTTCTCTTGCTCGAGGGCGAGCAATATTCTAAGTTTGGTGTGGTAAAAGCATAGCTTTTTATTTTTTCATAACCATTTATCGCACCTAAGACCAGAGAAACCTCTAGAAAGAGGAAAGGGAATATAAAAGCTTCCACCTCCGAGTCATAGGAGATGCAGAGATTCATCTCAAGGGTCTATAGCTCAGTGGTAGAACATTTGACTGCAAATCAAGAGATCCCTGAGATACCTCATGAGATACATTTTCCTCCACACAATTATTGGGGACAACTAAGGATGGAGCACCAAGAGCACTCCATCATCCTTCATGAAATTAGAGAAGATCAAAGAGCAATGAGGGAGGAGCAACAAAGACAAGGAAGAGACATAGAAGAGCTCAAGAACATTATTGGTTCCTCAAGAAGGAAACGTCACCATCACTAAGGTGGACTCATTCCTTGTTCTTAAATTTTCTGTTTTTTCGTTTTCTTATGCTAAATGTTTATCTATGTTTGTGTCTTTATTACATGATCATTAGTGTCTAAGTGTCTATGCCTTAAAGTAGTGAATATGAATCCATCACCTCTCTTAAATGAAAAAATATTTTAAAAACAAAAGAACAAGAAGTACATGAGTTTCGAATTTATCCTTGAACTTAGTTTAATTATATTGATGTGGTGACAATACTTTTTGTTTTCTGAATGAATGCTTGGACAGTGCATATGTCTTTTGAAGTTGTTGTTTATGAATGTTAAATATGTTGGCTCTTGAAAGAATGATGAAAAGGAGAAATGTTATTTGATAATCTGAAAAATCATAAAAATGATTCTTGAAGCAAGAAAAAGCAGTAAATACAAAAGCTTGCAGAAAAAAAAAAGAGAAAAAAATGGCAAAAAAAATAGAAATAGAAAAAGCAAGCAGAAAAAGCCAAAAGCTCTTAAAACCAAAAGGCAAGAGCAAAAAGCCAATAACCCTTAAAACCAAAAGGCAAGGGTAAATAAAAAGGATCCCAAGGCTTTGAGCATCAGTGGATAGGAGGGCCTAAAGGAATAAAACCCTGGCCTAAGCGGCTAAACCAAGCTGTCCCTAACCATGTGCTTGTGGCGTGAAGGTGTCAAGTGAAAACTTGAGACTGAGCGGTTAAAGTCAAGGTCCAAAGCAAAAGAAGAGTGTGCTTAAGAACCCTGGACACCTCTAATTGGGGACTTTGGCAAAGCTGAGTCACAATCTGAAAAGGTTCACCCAATTATATATCTGTGGCATTTATGTATCCGGTGGTAATACTGGAAAACAAAGTGCTTAGGGCCACGGCCAAGACTCATAAAGTAGCTGTGTTCAAGAATCAACATACTGAACTAGGAGGATCAATAACACTATCTGAACTCTGAGTTCCTATAGATGCCAATCATTCTGAACCTCAATGGATAAAGTGAGATGCCAAAACTATTCAAGAGGCAAAAAGCTACAAATCCCGCTCATCTGATTGGAGCTATGTTTCATTGATAGTTTGGAATTTATAGTATATTCTCTTCTTTTTATCCTATTTGATTTTTAGTTGCTTGGGGACAAGCAACAATTTAAGTTTGGTATTGTGATGAGCAGATAATTTATACGCTTTTTGGCATTGTTTTTAGTATGTTTTTAGTAGGATCTAGTTATTTTTAGAGATGTTTTTATTAGTTTTTATGTTAAATTCACATTTCTGGACTTTACTATGAGTTTTTGTGTTTTTCTATGATTTCAGGTATTTTCTGGCTGAAATTGAGGGAGTTGAGCAAAAATCAGATTCAGAGGTTGAAGAAGGACTGCCGATGCTATTGGATTCTGACCTCCCTGCACTCAAAGTGGATTTTCTGGAGCTACAGAACTCCAAATGGCGCGCTCTCAATGGCGTTGGAAAGTAGACATCCAGGGCTTTTCAGCAATATATAATAGTCCATACTTTGCCCGAGTTTAGATGACGCAAAAGGGCGTTGAACGCCAGTTCTACGCTGCAGTTTGGAGTTAAACCCCAGAAACACGTCACAAACCAGAGTTGAACACCAAAAACACGTTATAACTTGGCATTCAACTTCAAAAGAAGCCTCTGCACATGTAAACTTCAAGCTCAGCCCAAGCACACACCAAGTAGGCCCCGGAAGTGGATTTATGCATCAATTACTTACTTTTGTAAACCCTAGTAGCTAGTCTAGTATATATAGAACTTTTCACTATTGTATTCACATTTTTGGAATAATCTTCGGATCATTTTAGTCTTGGTTACTCCGGTTCCCCTCTGGGGCCGAGACCAATGAACTCTATTATCACTTATGTATTTTCAACGGTAGAGTTTCTGCACTCCATAGATTAAGGTGTGGAGCTCTGCTGTTCCTCATGATTTAATGCAAAGTACTACTGTTTTCTATTCAATTCAACTTATTCCGCTTCTAAGATATCCATTCGCACCCAAGAACATGATGAATGTGATGATTATGTGACGCTCATCATCATTCTCACTTATGAACGCGTGCCTGACAAACACTTCCGTTCTACATGCAAACAAGCTAGAATGAGTATCTCTTAGATATCTAATACAGAGGACCGAGTCCGAGATATTAGAATCTTCGTGGTATAAGTTAGAACCCATGGATGGCCATTCCTGAGATCCGGAAAGTCTAAACCTTGTCTGTGGTATTCCGAGTAGGATCTGGGAAGGGATGGCTGTGACGAACTTCAAACTTGCGAGTGCTGGGCGTAGTGACAGACGCAAAAGGAGGGTGAATCCTAATCCAGTATGATCGAGAACCTCCATATGATTAGCCGTGCCGTGACAGAGCATTTGGACCTTTTTCACAGAGAGGATGGGATGTAGCCATTGACAACGGTGATGCCTTACAGAAAGCTTGCCATGGAAAGGAGTAGGAATGATTGGATGAAGACAGCAGGAAAGCAGAGGTTCAGAGGAACGAAAGCATCTCTATACGCTTATCTGAAATTCTCACTAATGAACTACATAAGTATTTCTATCTTTATTTTCTGTTTATTTACTATTATAATTCGAAAACTCATTAACCATTTGATATCCGCCTGACTGAGATTTACAAGATGACCATAGCTTGCTTCATACCAACAATCTCCGTGGGATCGACCCTTACTCACGTAAGGTTTTATTACTTGGACGACCCAGTGCACTTGCTGGTTAGTTGTATCGAAGTTGTGACAAATTATGAATGAAGATTAGAGCACCAAGTTTTTGAAGCCATTACCAGGGATCACAATTTCGTACACCATTGAACTTTAACTTTTGATGAACCAGTTGAAAGTAATTGATATGTTCTACTTTGACATTTCACATCTAAATTTCATAACACATAATGTTTTAACTTTCAACTATAATATAATAGAAAATTTTCTACGGCATAAAAAATAAGTTATTGTGTATAATACATGTTATTTTGCACAATTTTAACATTTTATATCAGAATAATCAAGTTTATCAAAGATTTTATATTAGAATAATTAAACATATCGTTAAAGAATATATAATCATATGTTTTTAATAATAAATTCAAACTATTTTTTGTAAATACCAAACAAAATATTCTTGTTTGTTAACTAGTTAATGACTTATTTCTAAAATCTATGGAGTATTTTTTAACAATTATATGTTATATGTATATAAAAAATTAGATACTAATTAACTATTAAATATAGAAATATATATTTAACAACTCATAATTTTTTTATGATACTACTATAAAAAAATTCATTATTTATTGCATATTTACTTATTTGAGTTTATAATATATTTGATGGTTATTTTTAATATATGTAGAATATTTTTAATTTGTAATTTATTTCATAAGAGAAATAAGTCAAATAACACATCCTATAGATAATGATTTGAAGTTAATCAATTCTAGTCTGAATTTACTTTGATAAATATCAAATTAATTTACCTATTTTATAGTTATAATTGTTCATAGTTATACATAACATACATAAATTAATTTTTTTCCACTAAGTTCAAAAATTGATGTATAAAAGTTAAATAAAGAGCAAAATGCCATATTCAGCCAAATAGAAGAGGAAATTACGTCATTCTACCAAAGCAAAAAATATAACATGCATCAACCAAAAATATATTTTAATATAATTCAAATGAATCTTAGTTCGAATTATGCATGAGTGGATCCAAGGAGTAATTCGAATCATATTGATTCGAACTACATGCAAACGTGACCCATACTAGTTTGAATCAGGCTGATTCGAACTAGCCCACTATTTTGACACCCATAGTAATTCGAAACAGGTTAATTCGAATACACATAATAATCCATACAATTATTTCGATACATTAACAATTATATCTATATGGAACTAATGCTAAATCAATTAGTTCAATAATACGAATCTATGAAAAAAAATTGCATTTTATAAAGTTTAAAAATTTTTATTATGTGATAAGTTTAGTAAAAGAGTACATTACAAATTTTTATAGTACTCATCCTAATAATGTTTAATTTAAAAATTGTTATTTAAATTTTAGTTGTACTTATTACAAAATGAATAATTACAATAAAAAATTTTAAAAATTATAACAATATATAAATATACAATAAATTGACTGATTTAAAAATAGGACAATCTAATAATATTGAAAGCCATTTAATTTAAATATGTAATTTAAAAAATAAATCCTTCGCATACTTACATAATTATAAATTTATGATATGATAAATACTTCTTAAGAAGCTATTCTAATACTTGACTTCTAAACACCAAATTATTTATTTAAATAGTTTAATTTTTATCTAACCTAATATAATAAAGTATGTTTGAACCTTATTATTATTATTATTATTATTATTATTATTATTATTATTATTATTATTATTATTATTGTAAATAATTTTATAAAATGTGAAAATATTTTAGAAGATTTTATGAGTACTATTAAAATTTGTAAGTCAATTTGTAAATCGATTCAAGATACTTTTTATAATATTCATGTCATCTTTTTACCGAAGTTTTATAAAAAAAATTGATTGTAATTATTATTTTATAATGAGTACAACTAAAATTTAAATAACAATTTTAAATTAAACATTGTTATGATGAGTACTATAAAAATTTGTAATATCCTCCTTTACTAACCTATTACATAATAAAAATTTTTAAACTTTATAAAATATAATTTTTTTCATAGACTCGTGTTATTGAACTAATTGAATTCGATTTAACATTAGTTCCATATCGATATAATTGTTGGGGTATCAAAATAATTGTATGGATTACTATGTGTGCAATTCGAATCAACCTGTTTCGAATTACTATGAATGTCAACATGATGGGCTAGTTCAAATCAGTGTCATTCGAACCAGTGTGGGTTACGTTTACATGTAATTAGAATCAATATACTTCGAATTACTCCTTGAATATACTCGTACATAATTCGAACTAACCTCATTTCAATTATATTAAAATATGTTTTTGGCGGATGCATGTTATATTTTTTGTTTTGGTAGAATCACATAATTTTCTCTTCCATTTGATTTAATATGGCATTTTGCCCTTAAATAAAATTATGGATAACATACAAATTATAATATTTAATATGTATAAAAATAGACAATCAAAAGAGAGATTTTTTATTTCTATTGAATTCAATGAGACAATCTACTTTGAATATAAAGATCTCCAAGTTAAAGCCGTACTATGTGCTTTTGATTTTTTGTTTTAAGTATGCTTTAAAAAAGGTGAACAATAAATACTTTTAGAAAACAAATACAAAACTTAAAAGGAAAATTATAAGTATAATATCTTTCAAATGGATCCTTAACTTTTAAAATTTGTAAAAACAAGTATATATATTTATTTTAGTTAAAAAATATAAAACAAGATACTTATGCTAAAAAAAACTTATATTAAAAAAAAAGACTACAAACATAAATACATAATTATTTTTAATTTATCAAGTATAAATGATGTATTTGCAAGCACAATTATCTCTCTAAAAATCTTTTATCAAATTATGTTCTATTTTAATTAACCAAATACTATAATTTATAAAAAACTACAAGTCATAAATTAATTTTAATAAACTAAAAATAAAAGTTTTATCACACTAAATCACCAATAATTACGATTAATATAATAAATAAAATAAACAAATATACTAATAGTAATTAACTCAAATACTTGTGAAGAGAAACTATATTAATCCTAGTATATGTTAATAAAATCTAATAATATTTTAATATATTTATATTAACCATACATTAGAAAATGAGCATACATTTTTTTGTTAATCTATTTATATTAATAAAATCTCTCCTTGAGGTTTGTTATTCCCTAAATCTGTTAAAAAAATTTAACAAAAATGAAAACTAATAATAAACAAGAGATAATAATAATTGAAAAAAATAAATTAAAAATAAAAAATAAAAGACAAAAAAAAAATTGAATATAAAAAAATCATTCTACTTTTTATCTAATTTTTTACGAAGCAACTTGACTCCTCAACCTTTTATCTAATTGCTCGATACAACAAGAAAAGATACTCACTCAACCTAATATTATTGTCCACGTCATAGTTTTATCAATGAAACTAAAATGTACTTTAGTACTCTTTTAATTTCTCTATACAATAACTATAATAATTCAGGAGGTATTTATAATTTCTTATAAGGTTGAAATAATAAAAATCCTAAATTTACTGACATAAAATCTAATCTAGTAATTAAAATACATCAAATTAAATTAATAATAAAGTATATATTATTTTCTCTAACGTTTGTAATTTTTTTTTTCAAAAAATACTCGTGACTTTTAATGTTACTTAGTTTTGTCCCTGACATTTTCTGTATGTATCAAAATTATCGTGGATGTAAAATTGAAAAAGTCAACAACACAATTGAATAAATCGAAAACGTTAGGGATAAAATTGAATAAAATTAAACGTCAAGGATATTTTTGAAAAAAATTATGAACTTTTAAAGAAAAAAATATACTTTATCCTTAAATTAAATATCCTAAAGAGAAAGTTTAGATATCAGCATTTTTATTAAAATTTGGCCAGTATTTAGCCAGCAAAAAAAGTGAATAATTCCACACCAATAATAACTAATTAATGGCTACAAATCACAAAACCTACTAACTCTCAGTACTCTTCTATTTTAAAAATATCAACTAATAATACTTAAAATAATACTTAAACTCTCATACGCTCCGGCACGTCCCCGCGTGCTTCAACGATTAGAGCACGGATGTGCTCGATGGATGCTGCCTCCTCAAAAGAGGCTTGCACCGGATTGCTGTCGGACATTCCTTACAGTCTGGGCGCCCACTGAAAGCAGTCGGAATTGTCTATCTACTCATGCAGCAGTATGATAGGTTTAGTGTCTTCATAAAACAATAGCATCAAGTTGTAGTGGGTTCCCCATATATAGTGGACGTTAGAAGGTTCTAGGGTTTACTTTGTCCGTCGTGGTAGAATTGGTAACTTTTTTTCGAAATCACAATTTTAAACTCTTAAATAAAAGTTTTCTAAAATTAAACAGCATATTATCAACTGATCTATGGTGTTAACTGATAGATTTGTTATCGTAGTTGTAAGGATTAAACCGATTAGACTATTGGTTCATTAATCTTTTGATTCAATTCAGGAATCACTAATTGAATCGTTAAAATCGGTTCTACATAAATAAAAAAAATTAGTACTTATTAATAAATAATATTGATAAATATCATATAAGTGTAAAAACATAATTATATTGTCGTTAATAAAGGTTTGATACTTTTATTTATACATATCTAAATAATATTTGTATGAATAATTATGAATAATCAAACAGATAATTAATTTAAATATACGTGCATGTAAAATTAAAATAATACGTAAAGAAATTATTTAGCGACAACAGGAGCATATAGCATAAGTAGGATTTAGGTTCAAACTACTTCTTCATCAATTTTTGACGGAAAATAAAGTTTTTTTATGATATAGTTCTTCTTCCAGATTAACAAGGTTACTTTTGTAACATTCTTTAATACGCGCTTCATTATTTTCTTTACTATTATGAATCCTTTCATTATTATCTTCTCTAATTATAAATCTCCTTATAAAATATATTTGGTATATTTAAACTCTTTATACTATCGTCGCTGAAAATTTCAAGTACCATTATAAAATTCTAGATTTTTTTTATCATATTGTTCTTAAATTATACATTACACTGTTTATTCGAAGAGTTTTATCTTTTCTGAAACACGTGTGACGTTAAATACTTTGTTAACGGATACAAAGGGATAATGAAGTTGAAGTGCGTAACAAAATTGATTATATAATAAGAGACAAATTTATAGAATTCCTAGCACAAGTGACAAATTTTTTGTTCGACAATATATTTTTACTGTTATTTTCAAAGTTTGTTTTACTTTTTCTCACGATTTTTCCTAGATTTTTCTATTACTTATGCTTGGGGTTAATTCATCACAAATTTACGTCTTGCATAGCAAAATTTATCAATCATAAAATACAAATGACGTAACCAAAATCATTTTACGAATGTTGATTAATCACAAAATAAAAAGAAATAAATTGTATTTTAATAATGTTATAAAAGATAAATTGGGGTTTTTTCCAATTAGTTATTTCCCATTAGTGTTAACTTAAACGATAATAAGGTAAAAACTAGTACCAATTGTAAATAATAACTTATTCTACATAATTATACCGCCAAAATTCCTCCTTATTATATCTCATTCGTTTTTATTCATTGGTGATCTTCAGTTGTCTATGTTAAATACAAATTGAATTAATTGAGATGGTTTTTTGTTTTCTATTTAGTCATATAATTGTCGTGAGGAAATGCGTTGCTCAGTAATACGTTTTAGATTATCATCATTGAGGATACTAATTAATTCTGGAGGAGATAAATGTCAAAACACAAAATTAATATCTAAACTTCAACTTGTTTTTTTTACTAGACAATGAGCACATCTATTATTTTCTTTATAAATTTGTACAAAAAAAGCACTCCAATCCTTCTTTTTTCACTCATTTACTTTTCTAATTATATTTGCATCTATTATTCTATTTTGCAAACAAGAGCATTAATACAGTTCTTTTAATTAGGTCCAATGTTTGTTATTGTTTTGGTCAATAGCCCAATCTTTCTTAAATCGGGCTTCGCCATCTCACTCAAGCCCAATTGTTGTTTCTACATATTTTCAACTAGTCTACGTCTAGGGTTTCGCCACTTCCTCCATAAACAAGAACAAAGAAAGCGCAGCAGAAGCAGAGAAGAAAGATGGTGAAGTTCTTGAAACCAAACAAAGCGGTTATCGTGCTGCAAAGCCGATACGCGGGTCGGAAGCTGTCATCATACGCACCTTCGACGATGGCACCCGCGACCGCCCCTACGGCCACTGCCTCGTCGCCGGGATCAAGAAGTACCCTTCGAAGGTTGTGAAGAGGGACTCCGCCAAGAAGACGGCGAAGAAGTCGCACGTCAAGGCGTTCGTTAAGATGGTTAACTACCAACACGTGATGCCCACGCGCTACATGCTTGACGTGGATTTGAAGGACGCCGTCACAGTCGAGTCTCTTCAGGCGAAGGACAAGAAGGTTGCGGCGCTTAAAGAGACCAAGAAGAGGCTCGAGGAGAGATTCAAGACTGGCAAAAATTGTTGGTTCTTTACCAAGCTCAGATTCTAAGCATTTCAAAAAAAAAAAATGGTGTTGTTTTCTATTTTACTCGTCTCTAAAAGTTTCTTAGTATTAGTTTTGGGGATTTTTGTGTTGTGAGCTTATTCGGGATCTGTTTAGATTTTAATAGTTTCATTTCTTATATTATGTTTTCCAAAGGATGCGTTTCATCAAATTCTACATTTTGGGTCATATGCCAGTAGATAACTGTTGAGTTAAGAAATTAACCAAATTAATTAGTGATGACAAACATTATTTTTGGGTAAAATAAATAATTAGTGTTGATTAATTATAATTACTTATTACTAATTATTTATTATTGCAGGCCAGAATTCAACAGCCCAAATGGAATGAAAAGCAACTAGCAAGGATGGTGGGCTGAAAGCAAAATTGAGAACCCAAGGAAAGGCAAAAAGCCAAAGAAATCAAAACGGGCTGAACTTGAGAAGAACCCGATCCAAGCCCGAATTGAATTTCAATTCCCTCTCACTTGCTTTCACCAAATCAACGTTCCTTTCTTCTCTGTCTCAGTCAAATCAGAAAATCAGAAAAGTGAGAAAGAGAGAAAGAGCTTCTTCCCTAAGCTAGTCACCAAAGAAGCAAGAGAGAGAAGGACTAAGCTTGAAACATAGAAATCTAATCAGAAAATCCAAACCAAATCAAGCTTAGGTTAAAGGTAACCCATTTCCTCTTGCATGCATCAGATCTTCTCTTCTTCCCAACTCTCTGCTCTATCCGTAATGGGATACAAAGGAAAGATGGTTTCTGTTCTTCTCTGCTGTGTATCCACGGTCTTAAACATGACTTGGGGACTAAGTTGGTTTTCAAGGGCTAAGATCAAGTTGACCATGGGAAGATTTCTATGGTTGCTGCTATATGACTTTCGGTCAAGATGAGGAAGTCAGAAGGAGAGTTTCTGCTCTGGGGATTAAGGAGAAAAAGTGTATCTGTGGGTTGGTGAAGCTCAAGGCTCAAGGTGTTGACCTTGGAAGAAGAACCCAGCAACATGCAAGGAGATAAAAGAAGACTTTCTGCTCATTCAGAAGCAAGGAGAGAAAACCAGTGAATAGAGGTTTTGTTCTGAGAGAGCTCTTTGAAGAAGTTCAACTAACTGGACAGTGTAACCTAATCAAAGGTGCATTCCGCCAGTATGAAGAACTGAATCAGAGGCTTGCCAATCTGGTTTTTCGCATAGCACAGTGTAATTTACTTTTCTAAGTTTATCTTTCTGTAATTTCTTGTGAGAAAAGGCACTGTGAGAAAGCTTAAGAAAAAGCCATGAGTGGAAAAAGGTTGAGAGAAACACTTGAGAGAAAAGCCTAGAGTTATTTTCTGATTTCTTTAGGTTGGTTAAGTGTCTTGTATCTTGTACCTGTAAGGTATCCCTTTCTTAGTTGGGTTAGCACTAAGAGTGAATAGTTAAGTATTAGCATAGCCAATGTCAAGTTAGGTTAGAACTTGAGTGTGAAAGGATTGGGTCAATCCTGTGAAATTGGTATATGTGATATTGTTAACTATAGTGAAAATTCTTTCGCTGTTGTGGAGGAGACTGGACGTAGGTTGCATAGCACAAGGCAACCGAACCAGGATACATGCTGGTGTTAGCTTTTCTCTTCTCTGCTGTATTCTGTTTTCTGATATTCATGAGACAAAAATAAATTATCTCATAAATTTCCGCTGCTTAGTTTAAACAAAATTAGAATTGTAATTTTGTTTAAAAGGGTCATAACAGCAACAAAAAGGAAGGCATAGATTCAACCCCCCTTCTCTAAGCCTACCACAACCTTCAATTGGTATCAGGAGCTAAGGTCTCAAGAATCAAGCTTAACCGCTTGGAGCAAAGATCCAATGGCGAACAACTTGGGGATCACCACAGTTGCCTACACCCTCACTGATGGCCAGTCAAACAACCGGCCACCTTTCTTCAACGGGAAGAACTACTCCTAATGGAAAGAAAGGATAAGGATTTTCATCCAATCCATTGACTACAACTTATGGAAGATTGTTGTGAGCGGTCCCAAGATCCCAACAAAAACAAGCGCTGATGGAGTGGTGACTCCAAAAGAAGAAGCTGAATGGAATGAAGATGATAAGAAGAAGATAGAGCTGAATGCTAAAGCAATCAACCTTCTTCATTGTGCTATCAGCTTTGAAGAGTACCAGAAGGTGTCTAGATGCAAGACAGCCAAAGAAATCTGGGAAAAACTCCAAGTTACACATGAAGGCACTAAACATGTCAAAGAAATGAGGATAGATATGCTGCGAAAAGAGTACAAGATGTTTATCATAAAGGATGGAGAAAGCATTGATGAAGCGTTTGAGAGATTCTCAATCATAATCAACAACCTTGATGCTATGGGTACAAACTATGCAGAACAAACCTTGGTGAGAAAACTCCTTAGAAGCCTCACAAAAGATGGGAAAACACTGCCACTGTCCTAACCGAGAGTAACAACATAAGTCCCATAACCTATGATGAGCTGAGAGGAAAACTCCTTGCCTATGAAGCCACACACACAAACACAGACTCAAAGAAAAAGGGAATAGCCCTCAAGTCACAAATAGAACCGAAAGAGAGTGAGTCTAGTAATGGTATTTCAGATGATGAGCTTTTGTTTTTTGCTAGGAGATTCAGAAGGATGATGAAGAACAAGGGCAAATACAAGGGTTCAGCACAAGATCAACTTGAGCAAAGTGATGTGCCATCATTGCAAGGAGGCTGGACACTTCAAGCTAAACTGTCCAAAGCTAAAAAAGGAGGACAAAGGAAAGAAGGAAAGGAAAAGAGTACTCATGGCAGCTTGGGAGGATCTTGAGAATGACTCAAATGAAGAAGAAGAATCTGAAGGAGATGACAAAGATTGCTTCATGGCTGGAAACAACAATCTTGATGAGGTAAATTATTATGATTTGACCATTGAGGACTTACATGCTATTATTGATGATCTCACTTTAAATTTCTCAAAATTGCTTGACAAGTACAATGAATGCAGATCTGAAAGAGATGTGTTAAGAGCTGAAAATGATTTTTTAAAAGAAAAAGTGAAGGAAACTGAATGTGCTTTGGACATCATTGAAGAAAACAGATTTCTAAAATCTGAACTTGAAAAATTAAAATGAAAGCACATTGTGGATCCTTCTCATGAGTTAATTGCTGAAAATGAAAGATTAAATGATATGATTAAAAGGCTGTATGGTGACTTAGCAAAATTTGCTCAAGGTTCTAGTAACTTGGACAAATTACTTGCAAGTTAAAGACCATTGTTTGAAAAATCTGGTTTAGGCTACATAGCCAAGGAAGATGCAGTTTCCAACACTTCCTCTATAAAATTTGTGACTTCTTCATCAAATACCAAATCCATACCAAACAGATCGGGTATTGGATATATTTCAACTTTTGAAGAAAAATTTGATGAAGTATACACAAGTGAAACTGAGCCTTCACCAAGAACTGATCCGAGTTCAAACTGGCCAGGTTTGGGTTACATTTCAAAAAATGAGGCTGTTTTCAAGAAACCACCATGTTACAACAAAACCTCATATTCGAAAGGTAAAAATGTTCAAAGAAATTATGGTGAAAATGCTTTTTCAAAGAGGAATAACTTTAATAAAAATCAGTTTGTCAAAAGAAAAGCATCTCCTCCAAAAACCAGAAAATTTCAACACTTTAATTATTTCAAGCAATATAACTCACCTCAATTTCAGCAACATACATCAGAAAATCATTGTGTCAATTGCAAGAAATTTGATCACTCATATGCATAATATTTCATTGAAAAGAGAGTTATAGGAAACAAAGTTTACAATGTTGTTGGTGATTTCAATGCACTTAGGCAACCAAGATGGATTAACTTCAAAGGATCCAAATTAATTTGGATACCTAAGGCTAATTGAAACTCTTCATGCAGATTTGCCTAGCATCCAAGAACAAAAAGGACATGTGGTACATGGATAGTGGATGTTCAAGGCACATGACTGGAAGGTCAACTTACTTCATCAAACTAAATAAGTATGATGGAGGTTTTGTGACCTTTGGAGATGATGGTAAAGGTAAAATCATTGCTGTTGGAAAAGTAGGTAATGAACAATCTACTTTCATTGATGATGTACTTTTGGTATATGGTTTGAAGCACAATCTTTTGAGTATAAGTCAGCTGTGTGACTTAGGATATTTAGTAATTTTCAAAAGAGTTGAATGCTGTGTTGTTAATGAAAGAACAAATGAAGTGAGTTTGTTGCCAAGCGTTTTAATAATATATATGGACTTACTCTTGATGAACTAAAGGATCAAAATGTAGCTTGTCTTCACTTTAAAGAATCTGAAAAGTGGTTATGGCACAAGAGATTGGGCCATGCAAGTATGTTTCAAATAAACAAACTTGTAAAGAAAGAATTAGTAAGAGGTCTTCCTTTGATAAAGTTTGACAAAGACATCACTTGTGATGCTTGCCAAATGGAAAAATAAACCAAAAGTTCTTTTAAACCAAAGGAAGACATCTCTACTAAAAGACCACTTGAGTTGCTACACATTTATTTATTTGGTCCAACAAGAACTTAAAGCCTAGGTGGTAAACATTATGGGTTAGTAATTGTGGATGACTATACTAGGTTTGGTTGGGTTTTATTTCTTGCACACAAAAATGAAGCCTTTTCGGCCTTTGAACCTTTTTGCAAGAAAATTCAAAATAAAAAGGATTTAAAAATCTCTTCTATAAGAAGTGATCATGGAACTGAATTTGAAAATAATTTATTTGAATCCTTTTGGGAGGAATTTGGAATATCTCACAACTTCTCTTGTCCAAGAACACCACAACAAAATGGTGTTGTGGAAAGAAGAAATAGAAGCATACAAGAAATGACAAGAGCTATGCTTTGTGAGAGTAATGTTCCAAAATTCCTTTGGGCTGAAGCGGTTAACACGGCTTGCCACATTTTGAATAGAATAATCATAAGGAAATTTTTGAAGAAAACCCCTTATGAACTTCGGAAAGGCTACCCACCAAACTTAGATTACTTACACATCTTTGGATGCAAATGTTTTGTTTTGAATAACAAAGAGAATTTGAGTAAGTTTGATCCAAAGGCGTATGAGTGTTTGTTTGTAGGATATTCCATAACTAGTAAAGCCTATAGGGTTTATCATCAAGATGCTAGGATTATTGAAGAGTCCATACATGTTAAATTTTGTGATACTAACTTGGTGCAAAGCATTTTGGAAGATTGTGATGCAGGAAATCAAGCTCAAAAGGAAGTTGAAACTGTACAAAATCAAGAAAATGAAAATTCTGTTCAAGCTGAATCAGAAACTGCTGTTGCTGAAAATTTAAGAGACAATTCCATTTTGTCTCACGAATCTGAAGGAAACCCTGAAGCTAACAGCACCCAGATTCTCTTGGTATATGAATCTGCCTCCAAATCCACCAGACCTCATGAATGGAGATTCTTGAAGAATTATCCTGAGGAATTTGTCATTGGGGATGTTTCTCATGGAGTGCAAACACGGTCTTCCACTAGAAAGACAAATGAAGGATCAAACATTGCCCTTCTTTCACAAATAGAGCCTCAAAATGTCAAGGAAGCCCTTAGTGACCCTTCTTGGGTTAAAGCTATGGAGGATGAGCTTCTTGAGTTTGAAAAGAACCAAGTGTGGACTTTGGTTCCAAGGCCAAGTGGAAAGAAAGTGACCGGCACCAAGTGGATATTTCGAAACAAATTGGGAGAATATGGTAGCATTGCAAGAAACAAGGCAAGGCTAGTGGCACAAGGATATGACCAAGAAGAAGGAATAGACTTTGATGAATCCTTTGCCCCTGTTGCCCGAATGGAAGCCATAAGACTTCTCTTAGCTTATGCTGCATTTTGTGGTTTTAAATTATATCAAATGGATGTGAAATGTGAATTTTTGAATGGTGTGATAGATAGAGAAGTGTATGTAGAGCAGCCTCCTGGTTTTAAAAATAAAGAGCATCCTAATCAGGTTTTCAAATTATCTAAAGATCTCTATGGTTTAAGACAAGCTCCTAGAGCTTGGTATGAGAGACTTAGCTATTTTCTTTTGAAAAATGGTTTTCAAAGAGGCACCATTGACACAACTCTATTTATCAAGAATTCTAATGATTCCTTTATTCTAATCCAAATATATGTTGATGACATTATTTTTGGATCAGCTAATGAATCCCTTTGTTCTGAATTTGGAAAGCTCATGACAAGTGAATTTGACATGAGTATGATGGGTGAACTTAATTTTTTTCTTGGGCTACAAATTAAACAAAATGAAAATGGTATTTTCATTCATCAAGAGAAGTATGCCAAGGAATTAGTTAAGAAATTTGGTATGAAAAATGCCAAACCCATGGGTACTCCCATGCATCCTAATTCAAAATTAGATAAGGGAGAAATTGAGAAAGATGTTGATGAGACTAGATATAGAGGAATGATTGGTTCTCTTATGTACTTAAATTCCTCTAAACCCGATATTGTGCAAAGTGTTGGATTGTGTTCTAGGTTCCAATCCAAACCAAAAGAGTCACATCTTTCTGCAGTTAAGAGGATCATTAGATATGTTCATGGCACATCCAATTTTGGTCTTTGGTATCCTAAGATTGATGATTTTTCTGCAGTTGGTTATTGCGATGCAGATTTTGCTGGTGATAGAGTTGATAGAAGGAGTACTTCAGGTCTATGTTGCTTCCTTGGAAAGTCATTGAATGCTTGGTTAAGTAAAAAGTAACCAACAGTGGCCTTATCCACTGCTGAGGCTGAGTATATTGCTGCTTCTTCTTGTTGTTCTCAGCTTTTATGGTTAAAAACACAGCTTGCCGATTACAAATTAAATGCTAAAAATATTCCCTTGATGTGTGATAATACGAGTGCCATTAATATTTCTAAAAATCCAGTTTTGCACTCTAGGACTAAGCATATTGAAGTGAAATTTCACTCAATAAGAGAACATGTCCAAAAGGGGGATATTAGTATTCAATTTGTTAAATCAGAGGAGCAATTAGCAGATATTTTCACAAAACCATTAGCTGAGGATAGATTCTGCATGCTTAGGACTTGTCTAGGAATTTTGAGTTATGATTTTTTATTTGAAAAATGCTGATGTATTTGCTGGAGATTTTTGTCTCATAAACAGGTATGAGACAATTCTGGGCAGGTGATGAACGTTTCCTTCAAATCAGCGTGTTCTGGGCTTGTTTCAAGTGAAAGTTAATCTGGGCCAACCTTAAGTCAGATCTGGGTAGCCCTATGTGTTTCCTTTGTTTAACCCACCTATGGGCCCAACATGAATGTTACAATTTTGTTTGTTATTTTTGATGGCTTGTGTGTTTAAGTTTTCATAAAAGGTTTTCATTTAATGTTTTGTGGCCCAAAAGGGTTTTCAAGTGGATTTAATTTTTTAGTCCAAAAAGGGTTTCAGTTTAATTTTGTTGTCTTTCAAAATTTAAAATTAATTTTCTATTTTATTTTTAAATCAAATAAAATCTTTCTTGTGTGAGGTCATGTCTTTTCAAGTCTTTTCAATAGATGATGCAGTTGCATGGTTTGAGAAACTCTCTTTTGGGTACGGTTACCAACACTCTCTCTCTTCCCTCCATAACTCTTCGGTTTCTTCCCACTCACTTTACTGCTTATCTTCCCTCAAAAGACAGAAACCAACTAAATGAGGAAGAAAACCATTGCTAAAAGGCCTCCTCGTAAAAAAGTGTACAAGCTTCCCACAAAGCCTTCCACTCGATCCCAAGACCGGACCTTTACTCCATCTCCTTGTCCTCCTACCTCTCCTCCTCGCACTACTCCCATGGCACGAACCAAGACCATGCCAAGGTACCCTGCCCCTGCCAAGCCGACACCACCACCAAAGGTCACACCTTCCAAGCCAGGCTCTTCAAAACCTGGTTCTGCGAAGCCTAGCTCCTCCAAGGGCAAACGTCTGGCGGCTGAGGAACCCGTTCCCGAACCAAGATAACCCAAATCCAGGTCAGTTCCTGTGCGCTCTCAACAAGGTAACTCTCGAGTCCCTCTCAAAAATGTTAAAGAACCAGACATTAGACCTTTTGATCGCAAAGCCTATTTTTTGACCTCTCATTCGAACTATAATCCCTATAGATTCAAATCTGTCATGAATAATGACTTTTATGATGGGGTTACAAGTATCGTACCATGTGTCCCTCTTTTCTCGCTAATCTGCTATCTTTGAAAAGAAAAGGTTTTCCATTTGTTGATAACTTGATTTTTCTGGACTGGAATCATCTTTTTGACATCAAAAAGCCTGTTTATCCCTTATTGGTCAAAGAATTTTATACAAACATGACTTATCATGAAGGCACTGCTCATTCATATGTAAAGGGCCGAGACATAGTTTTAAACAATGAAACTATCAGTGATACTTTGAAGTATACTGATGTTGGGCCTTGTGCTTACACTTCGGTTAAGTGGGACGAAGGTGTTGGAATTTCTTATCATGATGCATTGGCACACATCTGTGAATATGTTTCTTTAATTGATGGCATTACACCCACTCACAAAGCCCTAGGGTATGAGCATGCTCAGTTGCACCAAATGGTCAACCACATTATTCTTCCTCAAAGTGGCTCATATCAAAGGGTTTCCTACACAAATACTCTTGTTTTATATGCCCTTCTCACCAAAACTGAAATTTCATTTTCATACTTGATGGTTAGATATATGTTTGATACTGTTAGGAGTGAAAAGGACAAAGCACTTCCTTATGGCATATTTCTAACTTGCATATTTGAGTATTTTGGTGTTGACTTGACCAATGAGGAATATCAAAATAGACATTCATACCTAAAAGGGGGTGGTTCAGTGAAACAGCAAAAAGGACCCACTAGATCTGAAAGAGTTGTCCTAGATGATGAAGATGATGACTTTGTCCCTGAGGATTCTCCTGCTCCTTCCACTGAGGGTATATCCATCTCTACTGGAAAGAAATTTGCCTTGCTGAATGTGGTCAAAGATGTTGTTCAGGAGTTTGTTTCTCAATCAAATCACTTGATTGCTATGAGCAAAGAGCAAAGGAAGCTGGCTAGCAAGCATGAAAACTTCCTAAAGAAATAAAGGGATAGAGTGGCTGTGTTCATGTCCTTCATCGATAACCTTCAAGAGGATGAAGACCCTGCCACTGATGTTGAAGAGGAAGCTAATTCGGAAGGGAATGGTTCTGATGCCTAGAAATTGTCTCATGAAAACTGCTGCTGCTCTCTTTTTGTCTCATGAACTCTGTTTTTCTTTCGCTACTTTTGAACTATTTTATTTTGGATGACTGTAATAACTCTAAATACTGTTGCACCTTTGGTAGTTTAGTTAGTACTTTGCACTATGAACTAACTCTTTTCTGCAGGATTCAAGACATTGTATTTGTTGATCATGCTTATTATCCGCCCTTGATGACAAAAGGGGGAGTAATAGCACTAGGATAATAGGATGGTAAATATGTCCTAGGAATTTTTTTGGCAATGCTACAGCTACTAGTACTTCTTTTAGGATTTTTGTCCAATTACTGCATTAAAACTTGATTTCACATGCTGAATCCTTTTGTTGCAGATATTAGCTTGATGTTGTGCTGATTATGTGATGTTGCTTATTTGATATCCCTTAGCCAAGATAAATGTATGTAGCTCTTTATTGCGCTCTCTTTAAGAACAATGAAAAACAGGAACAAAGAGGAAAGCATAAATCCAGGGGGAGCTAATCTTGAAAAGGGAAGGGGGAGCAACATAAAAGCAAATGACAAAAATCAAAGGGAGTTTCTATACCTTACTCAAATTGATTTCCTTTTTTATTATTGCTTAAATCATGTTTGTCATCAAGGGAGAGATTGTTGAGTTAAGAAATTAACCAAATTAATTAGTGATGACAAACATTATTTTTGGGCAAAATAAATAATTAGTGTTGATTAATTATAATTACTTATTACTAATTGTTTATTATTGCAGGCCAGAATTCAACAGCCCAAATGGAATGAAAAGCAACTAGCAAGGATGGTGGGCTAAAAGCAAAATTGAGAGCCCAAGGAAAAGCAAAAAGCCAAAGAAATCAAAACGGGTTGAACTTGAGAAGAACCCGATCCAAGCCCGAATTGAATTTCAATTCCCTCTCACTTGCTTTCACCAAATCAACGTTCCTTTCTTCTCTGTCTCAGTCAAATCAGAAAATCAGAAAAGTGAGAAAGAGAAAAAGAGCTTCTTCCCTAAGCTAGTCACCAAAGAAGCAAGAGAGAGAAGGACTAAGCTTGAAACACAGAAGTCTAATCAGAAAATCCAAACCAAATCAAGCTTAGGTTAAAGGTAACCCATTTTCTCTTGCATGCATAAGATCTTCTTCTCTTCTTTCCAAACCTCTGCTCTATCCGAAATGGGATACAAAGGAAAGATGGTTTCTGTTCTTCTCTGCTGTGTATCCACGGTCTTAAACATGACTTGGGGACCAAGTTGGTTTTCAAGGGCTAAGATCAAGTTGACCATGGGAAGATTTCTATGGTTGCTGCTATATGACTTTCGGTCAAGATGAGGAAGTCAGAAGGAGAGTTTCTGCTCTGGGGATTAAGGAGAAAAAGTGTATCTGTGGGTTGGTGAAGCTCAAGGCTCAAGGTGTTGACCTTGGAAGAAGAACCCAGCAACATGCAAGGAGATAAAAGAAGACTTTCTGCTCATTCAGAAGCAAGGAGAGAAAACCAGTGAATAGAGGTTTTGTTCTGAGAGAGCTCTTTGAAGAAGTTCAACTAACTGGACAGTGTAACCTAATCAAAGGTGCATTCCGCCAGTATAAAGAACTGAATCAGAGGCTTGCCAATCTGGTTTTTCGCATAGCACAGAGGCTGTTGATGAAATCAATCTCCTTCATGTTTTACTGATTGTAATTTATTTTTCTAAGTTTATTTTTCTGTAATTTCTTGTGAGAAAAGGCATTGTGAGAAAGCTTAAGAAAAAACCATGAGTGGAAAAAGGCTGAGAGAAACACTTGAGAGAAAAGCCTAGAGTTATTTTCTGATTTCTTTAGGTTGGTTAAGTGTCTTGTATCTTGTACCTGTAAGGTATCCCTTTCTTAGTTGGGTTAGCACTAAGAGTGAATAGTTAAGTATTAGCATAGCTAATGTCAAGTTAGGTTAGAACTTGAGTGTGAAAGGATTGGGTCAATCCTGTGAAATTGGTGTATGTAATACTGTTAACTATAGTGAAAATTCTTCCACTGTTGTGGAGGAGACTGGACGTAGGTTGTATAGCACAAGGCAACTGAACCAGGATACATGCTGGTGTTAGGATTTTTCTTCTCTGCTGTGTTCTGTTTTCTGATATTCATGAGACAAAAATAAATTGTCTCATAAATTTTCGCTGCTTAGTTTAAAAAGAATCAGAATTGTAATTTTGTTTAAAAGGGTCATAACAACAACAAAAAGGAAGGCATATATTCAACCCCCTCTTCTCTAAGCCTACCACAACTTTCAATAACTGTGGCTATTGTCTGTTGAATCTAATTTGTATTAAGTATTTAATTTAGTTTAATCTAATAAAAATAGCTTACTAATAAATTGAGTAAACGTGTTGCGAGTTTTACAAATTTTGTACACAAGATTGTTAAGCCTAGTTGGTCTGAATACCATTAAAAAAATGGAGAAATGATACTTGAATCTGTAGGAGTAAACAAACACCCTAAATATAGATAGAAAGAATTGTAAAGAAAGAAAGGAATTAAATCGTGGCTCCATGTTTTGAACACATTGAAGATCTATTCATTTGGGGTCACAGGAGGATGATCTAGTTAAGGCCAGGATTTGAACCAAATTCTCTGTATTTCATGTAGGCACCAATGAACACATGCTATAGTGCTATACCATGTTATTCAATCATGTTTCTCTTTCAGTTCTCATTTTAACTATCCAGTTCTTCATATGGTAAACCATGACATCCAAATATGGAACTCCTCAAATTCACATGGCCTCAGGCCTTGTAGCTTGGACTTTTTTTTTGTTGACTGGATCTTTTATATCTTAGCTTGTTATGTTAACAATTATTATAATTTACATCCTTTAGCTTTACGAGTCTATTATCACTTGATTGCAATAGGAAAAAGATAGGATGCGCATGAATTTAATTTTGTTTATTATGATGATGATTTGATGTTTGATATTTGGAATAAAACACAATTACAGAATTGAATTTAATTTATATAAAAAGAATTTAATTATATGGATCGGAATGCCTATAACTAGAATTGGCTTTTCCTTTTTCTCTTCCCCACCCGGCAACCCCACCCAGTTACAGGAATTGAATTCTCGTATAATTTCAAAACAGATAATTTTAATTGGCTATTGTAATTTTATCATGTCCAATTCTCAGAAATATTCAAATTTATGTCATTATTTAGCGTAAAATCTAAAGAATTCAATTCTATAATATTCAGAACGCTCAATTCGGAATACAGCCTTGTGGTTAAAATTATTCATTTCCCAATTCTAGAATCATCCAAAGAGGGCAAAGTATTTTTAGCTTCAAACATTCAATATTTCAATGTATTTACTATTTACAACGTTTGTTTTTTTTTTATATTTTTAATCTTTTTTAATAAGAATATAAAATAACATTAAGCAATTGGCAATCTGATTGGTTTGGGTTGCCAGAATAACATAGCATTTTTGAGGTGATAAAGCGATTAGCCTCCCAATACTTGAACACTCAAGGAACTCCCATGGCCACATGCGGAGAATCAATTGAAGAGCATAGCATGAAGGAGAGATTGGGAACTCTGGTGAAAAATGAGGAATGTTGCTTTGTGTTAGAACAATTAGAGGAACCTATGGTTGTTAAAGAAGAGGAAGAAGTGGTTGAAGACTTAGGAGATGCGGAACCGCCATGGGAATATAAAGTCAAAGAAAACTCCTCCAAGAAGATTGAATTTGATGTTGAGGAGGAAAGTGCACAACCTCCAAGGCATATTCCATATGAAGAATTGGATGGGATAGAGCAAGAATTGAGTTCCCCTGGTGATGAAGATCATGCATCAAACCTTCTTGGTGGTGAATCCTTTGAATTTGAAGAACCTTCTTCCGTTGAGATAGAAAGTGCTGTGGAGGTAGATTTCTCTCATCCTCCCATTTATGATTTGAGTGATAGAGAAGAGTTAGATGAAATTGATGAACAAAGGATTGAATTTGAAAAATCTTGTGAAGAGGTGGAGGTCCTTAGAAAAAGAAGGATGTGAGTTGAATACGCTTTGTCAAGATCCTTGGAAGGTTACGTTCTTTACCTAGGTTGTCATCTACTCCTACATTTGAGTGGGTGAAGTTCATCTCTATTAGCTTTATTATCCCACTCAAATATGGCTTGCTTGAAACGGATGGTCAACTTAGGAAACTTTGTGGGATGAAGCGCAAAAGAAGGATGTTTCGTGGTTGGCGTTGCAAATCAAGGCTCATTTCGGTTGACACATCAAGGATGAAATACAAAGATTGGACTAGTGCTCAATTAGGTGGGTCTAGAAGGAGAATTCGGCACTTCATTGAGAATTCATCTTGCTTTCCACCCGGATAGACTAATGATGATCAATTTAAAGATGGTGTCAAAACAAAGTGTGGGATCCCGGATCGCACAAGGATAATCAATTTTGGGAGCTCATGGTTTGTGAAGAACTCCATCAAGGCTTGAACCTATTAAATTTGAAGAATGGAGCTTATTGGGCATTGGTGGATGTTCAAGGATGAATTCAAGCACAAGCCACCTTGATGAGGAGCTCCCCATAAGTCCAACTTAAGGACAATAAATAAAAGTGTTAGGTGGGAGACACCCCACCATGGTAACATCTTTTCATTTTTATCTTTTTGTAAATATTGGTAAAATTAGTTTAATTTCATGTTTTGATTGGTTTGTTGAGTTTAGTTGGTAGTCTAATATGTTACATAAGGTTTTATGGTGTTTTGGTAGCTGTTTGGAGGTTTGCAATGCTTGGTTTGGTGCAAGAACTTAGAAAAATTTTGAAAAATAGAGCACCATCCACGCGTACGCATGCCCCCAAGCTTTTCAACCATCCACGCGCACGCGTCATCCACGCATAAGTGTGGATCCAAAATTTTCACCCCCATACAAATTCTAGAGTGTTATGCCTACTTGGTGCGCGTTTTGTGCCTTAGGCACAAGCCTACCCACGCGTACGCGTCACCTCACGCGTATGCGTCGCCTCTCTGAATAACGCATCGCACGTACACGTAACCCACGTGTACGCGTCGCTCCCATTTCACCACCCCACGTGCACGCGTCACCCTATGTGTACGCGTGGATAGCCCTGTTTCATCACCTTCTTTTCTTCTCTTATTTCCATTTCTTTCCTTCTCTTCCTTTCTTCTCTTTTCATTTCTTTCTTCAACCATCATCCAACACTACCAAACACCATTTATAACTATTCCCTTTAGATAGTTAGTTGTTTAGTTAGTTTAATTTTCATCAATTTTCTATTTTTCATTATAAGTGTTGGATTGTTAATCTTGTTTACTATCTCTTGCTGCTGATTATTGATGCGGTGTTAGTTTAACATCATTGTTGTTAATTATCCTTGTTGGATTCTTTATCGAGGTTATATTTTGTTACTTGGTTTTGAGATTCTAATGCTTCATGTTTGTGAACACCAAGTGAATGACATTGCCTTCAAGCTTTTTAAGTCTTTTGAATTGCATGATTTGGCCACCATGTGATTTGAACCCTTTTCTTTGACTAGGTAATTTCTTGATGGATGTTGTGCATTTATCTTAATGCATTGTGTTTCTTGATCATATGCATCCATATGTTTTTGGCTTGAATGCTTTCATGCTTCTTTATTACTTGTTTGGTTGTCTTGACCCACAAGTTTAGAGCATCTCAAGCACATTAGGATGAGTGAAGTGCATGTTCCTTTCGTGTAACTGTGACATAGCTTTTTATGTTAGTATGTGTGTTCTAAATCGCGTGCAACTTAGAATACACACTTACTTTTATCCATGTCATACTAATTCACTTACTTTATTCTAGTGATTTACCTCATTCCAACAATTTATGCTTCCTTGCTTTTACATTTACTTTTCTTACTATCCTGTCCTCTATTTTCAGGATGAGCACCATAAGCAACAATGGAAGCGGGACGAAGAACATGCAGCAGCCGGTTGATCCACCAGCTGAAGGTGGCAATTCGGCAAGTCACCGTACCCCCTAGCTCATCTTTGAATGCACCGAAGACGGTGCAAACTTTTAAGTCTGGGGAGGTCGTCCAACCAGTCGGCATTTTTGGGTGACAAATTTCTAATTCCAACACTTTTGCATTTCATTTTTAGTCTTTTAGGATTTTAGTTGCATTTTCTTATTTTTGTATATATATACTTAATAAGCTTAGTCAAAATAATAAAAATTTTCAAGAAATTTATCTATAGGCCATTGACATCCCAATTGATTTGAGTAAAAAAATTTTTTTTCATTGGAACTTGCTTGAATTATATATTGTGGATCGTGTTTTTGAGCTAAGAACACAAGCATGTGAGATTTGAGCCTAATTCTGTGGTTACATCTTATAACCACTATTTTTCTTCTTGTGTGATTATTCTCTTTCTATGATTGTAATCTTTGATTTGTTTGATTCTTTATGTCAATTATTTTGTGTAGACATGCATTTATATGATTGAGGCCATTATTTCATTTAGCTCACTTACCCAAATAGCCTTACCTCTTATCTTCCATTGTTAGCCAACTTTGAGCCTACGATTAACCCACTTGTTCTTAATTTTAGCACATTACAAGCCTTAAAGCGAAAAAATAATAAATGTCCTTTATTTAGATCTTTGATTAGCTTAGGCTAGTGAGTGTGTATCGTTCAAGTGTGAAAAAATTTGGGACATTGGTTGAGAAAAAGGTGTGTTTTGCATTTTTGTTGAAAATCATGGGAATTGGGTACATACTCATATGTTAATTAAATGTAAAACCATATGCATTGATACTTTTGTATATACTTTATATATATATATATATATATATATAAAAATAGAAAAAGAAAGAAAAGAAGAAAAGCAATAAAAAAGGGGACAAAATGCCCCAAAGTGAAGTCTAATAAAAATCAATGCATATGAGTTGTGATCAAAGAAGAATGCATGAGTATGTGAAAAAGTGAAGAATAGGTAGTTAGGTTTGTTTAGAATTGTATAGGTTGTTATATAGGTTAGGTGGGAAGTTTAAGTTAATCAAAGATTCAAATTCTAGTCCACTTAACCATATACAATCCTACCTTGACCCTAGCCCCATTACAACCTATGGAAAAGACCTCAAAATATTTGTATGCATGCATAAAATAATTGTTGATTGTTAGATGAAAAATAAACCTTGAAAAGCTTGATTAGGAGAGAATTGAGTAAATCAACCCCATACACTTAAGTGATTAGAGCGGATATACATCTAGTGAGGGTTCGATTGCTCAATTACATGTTTTCACCTAGAATCATCACTTTTCTTGCAAGTTTGTAAAATTTCAATAACTTAATTCAATTGTGGTTTGGCTTGATTGTTAATACCTTTAGCCTTTATGTGCATATATACTTTCTTGGAAATTGATTTATTTTGACCAAGTAATTGCATCCATTTAGATAGATTACATGTAGGTAGATTGCATTTAGTTAGTTTATATTTTAATAAATGATGATACCCTTTGTCTCTTTCTTGGTTTAGCATGAGGACATGCTATTGTTTAAGTGTGGGGAGATTTGATGCACCACTATTTTGTGGTGTATTTTATGCTGAATTGAGGGGATTTTATCACCTTTTCTCACACTTATTCAATGAAATGGCATGGTTTTGTAATTCTCCCTTAATTTGTACTTAAGTGTGAAAACATGCTTTTTAGGCCCTTAATTGGTTAATTTTAATTCACCTTTGATTCCACTTGATGCCTTGATGTGTTTGTTAGTGAATTCAGGTTGAAAAGGCTAGGAATGGATCAAAAGAGTGAAGAGAAAAGTATGCAAAGTGGAGAGATCATGGAAAATCAAGGATTGGGAGTGCATTCATCGACGCGCACACGTGAAACGATGCGTACGCGTGAATATGGAGTCGCATGGCGACGCGTACGCGTGACATGATGTGTACGCGTGGGAAGTAAAATGCCAATTGACGCATACGCGTGACCCATGCGTACGCGTCGCAGCTCGCATGTGACCTCATTAAAGTGAAAACGCTGGAGGCGATTTCTGAGCTTCCCAAGCCTAAATCCAACTCATTCCAGAGCCTATTACATGAAAAATTCAAGAGGAGTCAAAGGGGGGGGGAGCACATAGGGAGTTTTCATCATGCTTTAGTTAGTTTCTAGAGAGAGAAGCTCTCTCTTCTCTCTAGAATTAGGTTAGATGTAGATTAGGATTTCTTAGATCTAGGTTTAATTCATGCTTTGATTTACTTTTCCTTTACAAATTCTTGTTCCTTTACCTTTGCTTCTTTAGTTTAGTATTTTACTCTTTGTATTTGTTTACTTTGTTGTTGATGCACTCTTGTTTCTTCTATTTTCCTTTAATACAATTTATGTTTCATGTTCCTTTATTGTTGATTTGAGTTGTTGTTGTTAATTTACTTGCAATTGGTAGTTGTAGATTTATATTTCTTGCAATCTTGTTTTACTTTCCTTTTGTGCCTTCCAAGTGTTTGATAAAATGCTTGGAAGGATGTTAGAGTAGATTTTTGTGTTCTTGACTTGGGATGGTAACTTAGGTGAAATTGAGTTGCTAATGTCCAAGTCTTGATAATTGGTGTCCATTGACTCTAGCTTCCACGAAGTTAATTAGTGAGTGGCTAGGACTTATGGATTAGGATTGGTGTAGCTCATTTGACTTTTCTTCACTTGTTAGAGGATGACTTAATGAGATTGATCCTTGCAATTATCATGTTATGGTTAGTAACAAGGATAAAGATCCTTATAAAGATCCTTAACCATCAACTCTTGCCAAGCCCTTTTTACTATTAGAGTTTCATTTACTGCTTTTGCTATTTACATTTCTTGTCCCTTATTCAAAACCCCAAAATATACTTGTTCCATAACCAATAACAAGAACACTTTCCTGCAATTCCTTGAGAGACGACCCGAGGTTTAAATACTTCGGTTTATATTTTTATTGGGGTTTGTACTTGTGACAAACAAATTTTTTATTGAGGAATTGTTTGTTGGTTTAGAACTATACTTGCAACTAGATTTTATTTGCGAAATTCTTTATCGACACACAAATTTCCCTTCATCAGTCTTTCTTATAAACCAATTCTAACAAAATTAAACAATAAGATTTGGAGCAATGCTATCCAATATCGATAATTAATTTTTATTGATGTTAGACTAACTTAGTTGGACTTAGTTAACAAAAATACTTGGATATGTAGCATTCTTTTTTTCGAAAAAAAAGGTAAACATTAACATTAAGGACTAAATGATAAATTCCACAAACGAACGAAAGAAAGAAAGCGATGTTTGAAGACGTGCTAGCAGAAGCTATATTAAGTTATTAAGATTATAGGTTTGAGGAAGAAGCATTTACCGAAGAAACGTTTTCCCTTCTTTGAATCTGTCACTGCTAATGCTCTGAGTTAGGGTTTCTTTTAATTGGAGATCATCTCACCCCAAATCCTCTGTTGACTTATTGAGTCGCCCTAAGCCCAAATCCCTCGCCGATTTTGAAGACAAAACCCTCAGTCCTCAGCAAACGCTAGCAGCAACTTCATCATCTATGGAAGAACTAGCTCATCTTTTTTTTACGTCAACTTTGTTAGAAAATTAAATTTTGATGTAAATTTTTATAGTCATTATTAAAAAATAAGATTTTTGTTAAGTAAATTTTTTTTACGGGGAATGACAATATTTTTTAAAATAAAAAAATTAAAAATTAAATTTTGTTTTGAATTTTTTATATTTTTTAAGTATTTATTCAAATATTACAATAAAAATGAGATCAAATAAATAAATCGTTTATTAGATATAATTTTTTTATTATTTATAAAATATATAATATTTATTAATTCTTTTATCGTATTTTTAAATTATTTAAAAATAATTTTGTCATTAACATTTTTTAAAAACCTTCTATCAGTACTGATAGTAAACTCCTTATCTTTTATTAGGTTATAACTTTTCAACAACTGGAAGTTCCTATTTTACCCGAATTAAATCGTAAAATTGTACTTAAAGTGATTTTTTAAATTAATAGTCATCAAAATTTGCCATCCAAGTTACATTCCTCAAACATTCAATGTATTTAGTATTTACGACGTTTGTTTCTTTAATATTTTTTAATCATTTCTAATAAGAATATAAAATAATATTAAGCAATTGGCAATATGATTGGTTTGAGTTTCTGAATGGCATAGCAATTTTGACTTACCAAACTAGAACACATTATATTATACACAAATGGCATACAATCAAGTGAATTTAGATTTATTTTAAATTTGTCAAAAAAATATAAAATTGAGTGGCATTGTTTTAAAATAATCCGTTATAATGAATTCAATAGGAGTTACATATTTTCCTAAGTTTTCATCCACGTATTGTATTCATTGTTTAAGAATTTTTCTTCCTGTTATTTATTCATTTAGTTAATTTCTTCAAGTGCCATCAATGGAGTACTGAGAGCAGTATGCAATGATGCATATTAGGGGTGTTCGCGGTGCGATTTGGTTCGGTTTTTGAGGGAAAAATCATCCGATTCGATCGTCTAATTAAATTGCGGTTCAGTTTGGTTCGGTTTTTTATTAAGGCCATCCGAATCAAACCAAATAAATGGTTCGGTTTGTTCAGTTTTTTCAATCAATTCAAAAAAAATACTACCATACTATTATGCAAAGTCATAACATTGAAATCGACAAACAGAAATACACAATAACTAACAAAGTCTTGATCTAATGAAATTTAACGACAACAGAATTCAAATACGACAATTAAAGAAGTTTAATAGTTCAACAGTCAACACAACTGAAAATAAAAATAAATTGTCATTAAACTGATAGCAAAGTTATGGTGTCTTCTCTAACAAAATAGCTAAACTTCTTAATGCAAACCAACCTGAAATAAAAAAAAAAACAGTTACTAGTGGCATTTTTATGTGTATCACAAGCATAACTAGTCCCACACCAATTACATTTAGCTCTAGGATACTGTGGATTACTAGTTTCATCTTTAGTAAAGTGATCCCATGTCCAAGACCTAGGTCTACAAGGTTTTCTCTTACCTTCGTCGGTCTCAGTTTCAGCAGAGTCATATTCTCACTTGAACTGACGTCAAAATACATAAACAAATACAATAAATTAGGGACAGAAACCAACAATAAACTGAACAATAAATCAATAACCAACAATACCAAATTATCAACAATAGATTGAGCAATAAACTGACCAGTAATAAACTGAACAAAAAATCAATAACCAGCAATACCAAATTATCAAGAATAAACTGAACAAAACCTGATAATCTGAACAATTAATTAAGGACAGAAACCAGTAATAAACTAACCAGCAATAAACTGAATAATAAATCAATAACCAACATTGCATATTGCCTTTTATCTTGTGACCATATATTTTGAGCTGGCCTTTTACAATCCTTGCTTTAGGATTCATGATTTTATTATCACGTGTTAATGTTATTGATCATGAAGATGAAATCAATTATGATAACAAAAAGTATCTAATTTCTAAAGTAATCCATTCTTAACACTTTCTGATAACAAGGAAAGCTTTTTTGTAAAAAAATTGGACATGTATAAAGTTTTTGTCAGAATACATGGTGGGCTTGTATCCTGAATACACTGAGCCCAGCCCTTCGACACAGGCCCAATCATATTAGATTTTATATTCATCTAGATCTAGGGTTTAACACGCCTCACTCCTCTTCATAACCGAGAACACGCAGCGGAAGCAGAAGAAGGAAGATGGTGAAGTTCTTGAAACCAAACAAAGCGGTTATCGTGCTGCAAGGCCGATACGCGGGTCGCAAGGCCGTCATCATACGAGCCTTCGACGATGGCACTCGCGACCGCCCCTACGGCCACTGCCTCGTCGCCGGGATCAAGAAGTACCCTTCGAAGGTTGTGAAGAGGGACTCCACCAAGAAGACGGCGAAGAAGTCGCGCGTGAAGGCGTTCGTTAAGATGGTTAACTACCAGCACGTGATGCCAACGCGCTACACGCTTGACGTGGATTTGAAGGACGCCGTTACGGTCGAGTCGCTTCAGTCGAAGGACAAGAAGGTTGCGGCGCTTAAAGAGTCCAAGAAGAGGCTCGAGGAGAGGTTCAAGACTGGCAAGAATCGTTGGTTCTTCACCAAGCTCAGATTCTAAGCATTTCACAAAAATGGTGCCTTTTTTTTTTTCATTTTACATTTCTAAAGATGTTTAAGTATTTAGTTTTGGTGCTTATATGTGTTCTGAGTTTATTCAGGATCTGTTTGGATTGTAATAGTTTCATTTTCGAGATTATGGTTTTCAAACGCTGCGTTTTACCAAATGCTACCTTTTGGATTATATGCTGGTAGATAAATGATGTTGTTGAATCTAATTTAGTTTAATCCGATAAAAATAACTTATAGCTAGAGTAAATGTGGCAGCAATTTTGTTAAGATTAATGTTGATTTTCTGAGTTTTTGCCTTTGGTTTCATATGGTACTGGGTTTCACCTTTTTATAATACAGAGTACAGAGTGTTGTAGCATGCCTTTAAGAATGTTCAGATAACATGTTCAGCAAAGAGCTATGATTTTGTGAACGATGACTTTTAAGAGTTAAGACCGTGGTAGATGAATTGCCAAATTTTGGTGGTGTTACTGAGAATGCTATTCAGTGTAGTAGTATATATTTCATCTTTGTTTCTATTGTGGTAAGAATAGCAGGGCTGTTGAAATACCTTGTTCTGGTGCACTTTCAATGAGTGAATGTTTTTCTATGTTGCAAGTTTTGTTCAATAATTATACCCTCCTTTCAATGTTGCAAATTGTAAGACAGAATATACTTCAATTCTAAATATGACATCACAATGAAACTTAGAGCTGCAAGACCTCAAATTCTTTAAACCTTTCTGATGAAGTCATATCAACGCTGGGTTTCTCGCCTGAGCCGTAAGATGAAATAAGTGTGTTTGGTATAGCATGAATACTGTTTGGGTGAGAACAATAATTTCAATCTTTGTCAATATTCAATAGAGAAGCTTTAGTTAGCTTGCTTCCTTGAATGAGAATTGAGAAAACCGTTATTATCTGGTAACAAAAGTAATAGATGAATTTTAAATCAATTTTAAAGTAATAGATGAATTTTAAATCAATTTTAAAATAAAAATTGATTTAAAAAAACAATTTTTTTTTTCATTTAAAGATCGAATTTTTTACTTGAAAACCAATTTTTCATTTAGAATTGATATTTTCATTTAAAAAGTCACTTTTATGTAAAATCAATTTTAATTTATAAATAAGTTTTTGATGCTTCAACAAACCAATGTAGCCTTTTTTTTTTGTCCTTATAAAACTAGGTTAAATTTGTAAACCAATTTTTTACCTTTTTGCCTACCTTATAAGTTAGAACACATTTATGTTGGAAAAATTTAATCTAAAACTCCAAACTATCAATATATGTTTGCCTAGGTCAGATGGTAATTTTGTTTGCCTCACTTGGAGCTGCACTAGGTTAAAATCCTCATGGAAGAATATAGAACTATACTAATAGAGTAATAATAGAAGTGGGTGATTCTATGCTAATAGAGTAATAATAGAGATGGGTGTGTGAGTTGGTGAATGTTGTGTAAGACAAAAAAAAAAAAAAAGAACAATCAATATATGTGTTTTGTATTTTGTATTTTATACGAAAAACTGATTTGGCGATTATTTTTTGTATACACATATTGATTTTTTTGTGTATACATATTATAATCTATTGGAAATGGAATGCTCAAATTTAAACTAATTTAAACAAAATCGCTCATTCAATCTAATACAAACCGAAATCCAATCAAAATTCGATACTAAGTTACTAGCCGAAATTCAAACTAATTTGGATTAGATCGGCTTCTATTTTTATCAAATCGCATGGATTTGATCGGATTTTGTATCCACTTTTAAAAACTGAACCAATTTAATCTAAATTACAAAATGTAATATAATATTATTATTTATTGTTAAATTTAAATTTTAAATATAAAATGTTTAATTTGTTACGTATTTTTATCTTATTCATATACTATTATTAGTAAGTATTTTGTAAATATAAAATGAGATTCATTTATTTATTTGTTTTATCAAATTAAAATTATTTCTATTTTTAATAATAAAATTTTAAAATTTTGTTTTTTTAAAAACTAATTAAACCAAACCAATCAAAAGCGCAATAGCTTGGATATGTCTTGATTGAATTTAAAAATAAAATCAAACCGATCCAACCTAAGGTGCAACAAATTATATACTTCAAATCGTATTGAATTTTTTTTTTCAAAACTAATTTAAACCGAACCGTAACATGTGGAAATTTGATTAAAAAAGGCGTTTATTCTACTAATTCGTTTGTATAGGTTTTGTAGGAAGAGACTTTGGATGAGGAGCTTCTGAAATTCAGGTTCACCAAGAAGATATGGAAAGGCTTAGTTCCGCCTCGTGTGGAGCTGTTTGCGTGGTTTGCTTTGGTAGGCTGGGTCAACACAAAGGACCGACTAAGTAGACTGAGAATCCTACAACAGAATGATGTGATGTGCGTGCTGTGCAAGAAAGATGTTGAAAATATACAACATTTATTTATTACATGTGAGTACTCTTGGCAGGTGTGGTGTGCTTGGATCTCGGCGTTTGGACAGACATGGATTGTCCCTGGTACGTTGAAAGAGCACTTTGAAAGTTGGAGATCCGTGTCAATGAAAAAAGAGAGGCGCAAGCATTGGCTAGTTGGGTTCTTCTCATTTATATGGATTATCTGGTTACGCAGGAACGATGCCATATTTCAGTGTAAGATAACAGGGATTGGTGACTGTGTCGAGCAATCTTTCTCATGTGCTAAAGAATGGTGTTGTAAATAACTCATGTTGTTGATAGCAATATTGGAGATGACATAAGAGTTATTATACTTTTATCGGTCTTGTAACTGATTACATTGCTCCACTTCAGTGTTGAGCCTTTACTTTCAAAAAAAAAAAAAAAAAAACCGAACCGTAACATCCTAGTTGGAGAATCAATCTAGGATTGAATTTCAAATTAATCTCATATGCAATTTAATATAGTAATTAAATTTAAAAAAAAAGATTTGATATGTAATAACTAATAACTAATAACACAGCATGATAACCTAGTTAACTAAATCACAACCCTACTATAATTGGAAAGAATATATATAATCCAATTAAAATTAAGGAGAACTAAAAGGGCAACAATATCAGATAATACTCGTAACCACGGTAGAGATTGTGGAAAGCTTCTTGCCCCATCACCAAGGTCATGTAAAGCTACTAAAAAAATATCTGCAAAATAAGAGACTGTTACAGTGTAAGTTTTGCAACAAAAAATTCTCCAATAGCCAAACTTTGGGAGGGCATCAGAATGCACACAAAGAGAAGAGAACGGCGGTTAAGAGAGACAACAGTTGCCGCCGGGAAATCAAATCATGAATCCTCAATACAGCAGGCATTAGTTGCCGCCGGGACCTAAGTCGCCCCCGACAGAGAAGTACTGTCGCAAAAAGAAATATCGCCAGTGAATTTGTTACCACAACAGTCACGGTTGAGTTTAGGTGAAAACATGAATCCAAACCAAACAAATAAACAACAACAACCAGGTAATGTTGTAGCATTGCATCCATGAATTACACTTATATAGCTTTTAATTCTAATTCTATCATCATCATGTTCAAGTATATGTTTTTTGATACGTGATCCAAATATTCTTGACACAGAGAGTTTAAGTATTATTTAAAGATTATTGGTTGATATTTTTAGAATATTTCATTTAAGGGTAACATATTATTTTGGGTAAACTATCATTTCTACTCACGAAACTTAAAAACGTTGACACATCTATTCATAAAAAAAAAAAAAAAAAAATTACCATTTGTACCCATAAAACATGAGTTTCATATAACAAAATTATCCAAACACTAAAAATCACATAAAACTCCCAAATTATCCTTATCATCATGTGCATCATCTTTTTTCTTCCACCACCACCACCACTAACACCATCCTCTCTCTCTCTCCTTCCATTTTCTGAACTCCTCGCCGCCGCCAGAGTCCGTCAACTCTGCCAACTCATTCCTCTCTCTCTTTCTCTCTCTCTCTCTCTCTCTTCCCTTTCTGTGTTTTGCTTCTCTCTCTTCTGCTTTTTCGAATCCTCAACCCAAAAAAGGGGCTTCTTTTAGAATCAACATGCAAGTTAAAACGAGAAGATAAGCACACACATATAAAGAGGCATTATTGAATGAAGAAAAGAATGAAAATAGAAAATTGCAATTATGGGATTGCAGATTTTGCATTGATTGAGTTATGAAAATGGGAAGAAAATAAAAATAGGAAACTCACAGCAGTGAAGGGCGTGGATGAATTGGACAACAAATTTAAAATTGCGGTGTCTCCTCTGCTGTTTGAAACCACACCGCAGCTACAAATTTCTCCCTTCTCAATTTCATAGCATTTTCTTCTTATGTAGATCTGTCACTGTCTTCTTCGTTTTTCCTCTTTACTTTTTCTATTGCTGTTGTTGTTGTTGTTGTTGTTGTTGTTGTTGTTGTTGTTGTTGTTGTTGTTGTTGTTGTTGTTGTTGTTGTTTTATGTGAAGAAGATGATAATGGAGGTATGTGGTGGTGGTGGTGATGATAGTGATGAAGAAAATGAGGTGGTGGTGCCTTTGAACTCAGAGTTTGGCTCAGGCGAGGGTGAGACAGGGAAGGAGAGAAGGAGGGATGGATGATGCGGATGATGATAAGGGTAATTTGGGGTTCTTATGTAATTTTTTAGTGTTGGAATAATTTTGTTATATGGAACTTATGTTTTATGGGTGCAAATGATAATTTCTTTTTTTTATGGGTAGATATGTCAGCGTTTTCAACTTTCGTTGGTAGAAATGGTAGTTTACTCTATTATTTTTCTTAAAAGTTTATAATTTTTTTCAAAAATATCTCCGATATTTAATTTTATTCAATTTTGCCTTTAACATTTTCGATTTATTCAATTGTATATTTGTATCTTAATGTTTTCGATTTGTTTCAAAATTATTCTTAAAAATTTTTGATTTTATCCGCAATATTTTAGATGGAGATAATATCTAGAGTAATTTTGATACAAACAAAAATGTTAGGGACAAAATTAAGTAACATTAGAAGTTACGGGAGTATTTTTAAAAAAAATCATAAACGTTAAAGACAAAAAATATATTGTATTCTTAATTTAATTTGATGTATTTTGATTTTTTTTATTTAATTACTAGATTAGATTTTATGTCAATAAGTTTAGAATTTTTTTTATTTTAACTTAATAAAAAATTATAAATACCTCTTGAATTATTATAATCTTCGTATAAAGAGATATGAGAGGAGTACCAAAGTATTTTTTGGTTTCCTTGACAAAACCATATCATAGACAAGTGAGATTAAGTTGAGTGAGTTTCTTAAATTGAAAATCAAGCAGTTCTACTGTTACGGCCTAGCCCAGCTAGGTGTGAAGACCGACCCAGCCCGAAGACCTACTGACCCGGTTGAGCGAGTCATCGTACCCGCCTGTCTGGCGACCCGGCCACGCACCCTCCTTGCCAGCTGCATAACAGCTGGGGAGAAGGAAACTTCCTGGAAGGAGACCTTTTCCTATGGGGCCCACTTTTCTGACAAGGTATATAAGGGGAGGGTCCTACCCCTCCCCCAAGGTACGTCACACATATCACCTTGCCCACTTTTCGCCTGCACATCTGACTGACTAGAGCGTCGGAGTTTCTTTGCAGGTGGCACCCCCCCTCTCTCCACACCAAGACCTCGGAATGTCGGCTGCTCCAGCTCCAACCCCGTAACCCGGAACCAGGCGGTACCCCACCTTACCAATTAAAGGATCTCCCCGAACCGTCCGGTACCCGAGCTACCGTACATTGGCACCGTCTGTGGGGACTACGCCTGAATGGACGTCGTATTGGGTCCTGGAGAACCAGGCCGCGGGGCCGAGCCCAGAGGGGAAGCCTCCATGGCTTCCTCCCGGGAGCGCACGAGGTCCCCTCCACGACGACCCGAGCCCTCTTCACGATCTCAAGAGAGGTGCCCCTTTGGGGGAACAGGCAGCAATAGTGCCAGAATAATGCAGGAATTGCGTCACAGGATGCAAAACCTAGAACGTCAGCTGGCAGATCAGGAATATCGTCAACGAACTCCCGAACTAAGCTATTCCTGTTCTCCTCCGAGAAGTCACTCCCCGCGAATGCCTAGCCCATGATCTGAATCTGAAAGCGTCTGGGAGGAAGAAGGACGCCCAAGAAGACGCCGTGACCCCGTGATATACACCCGGCCTGAAAGGAGACGCCACAGAGCGGGACAGGGAAGACGGCAGAGAAAGTCCGAGGAGAACGCGGCGACCCGTGATAATGGACGCAACCATGTTTCATCATTCCATAGGTCCATCTACCAAGGCACTTTGATTTACCGACGGACATGAGGTACGACGCAACCCAAGACCCACATGAGCATCTCACGGCCTTTGAGGCCAGAATGAACCTGGAGGGAGTGGGAGACGAAGTGAGGTGCCGTGCTTTCCCGGTCACTCTGGCGGGACCTGCAAGACGTTTGTTTAACAGCCTCCTACAGGGCTCGGTGGCTAGGTTTTTGGACATTAGCCGCGCTTTCCTGGCCCAATTCACTACCAGAATTGCAAAGGCAAAGCACCCGATCAACTTGCTCGGGGTGACACAGAGGCCCGGCGAGCCGACCAGAAAATATTTGGACCGGTTCAACGACGAGTGCTTGGAGATCGACAGGCTAACTGATTCGGTAGCCAGCCTGTGTTTGATGAATGGACTTCTGAACGAGGATTTTAGGAAGCATCTCACCACGAAGCCGATGTGGACGATGTAAGAGATCCAAAGCGTGGCTAGGGAATATATCAACGATGAAGAAGTCAGTCAAGTCGTGACTGCCAACAAGCGGCAGCCCGCCTACAACCAGCCTCGGCAGCATGGTGGCGGGGAAAGGGTGAAGAAGCACGCCAGAGACAGCGGGCCGGCCAAGACATCCAGGCCATTTCCCCGAGTAGGGAAGTTCACCAACTACACCCCCTCACCGTCCCTATCATAGAAGTTTATCAGCAGATAGCCGAGAAGAGAATTTTATCAAAGCCCCGACCTCTAAAGGACAGAATCGGGGGGAACAAAAGCCTCTATTGTGATTATCATAAGGGCTACGGACATAAGACACAGGATTGTTTCGACCTGAAGGATGCGCTAGAACAAGTGATCCGATATGGAAAGCTGGCCGAATTTTCCCACCTCATCAGGGAGCCGAGGAGACGGGATCGCCACCGCGAGGGAGAGGACAAGACCTGCACAGTGAAGCGACGTCAGGAGACAGAGGACAACGAGCACGACCTTACCATAGTAAACGTGGTAACAGCAAGAGACGCGGCTCCGAGGTCGAGGTCGGCACACAAGAAGGACGCCAAAGTCCTGGCAGTCTCCTCCTCTTCCGTGCGAAGCTCCAAGAGGGTTCCGCCCATCTCGTTCGGATCGGAGGACCAATGGTTCGACGAGGTCGCGGAAAACCCTCCTATGGTCATTACGGCCAGAGTGGGAACCGGCCTCATCAAGCGGATCTTCGTAGACACCGGGGCTGACTCGAATATCATGTTCCGTAATGTGTTTGATGCCTTGGGTCTTCGGGATGCCGACTTAAGGACTCATCAGCACGGTGTAATAGGCTTGGGCGACCACTTTATCAAGCCCGACGGGATAATTTCCCTGCCAGTATCCGTTGGACTAGGACAGGGAAGAAGATCGGTAATGGCTGAGTTCGTGGTTCTGCGAGACTCCACGGCCTACAACGTCATCCTAGGAAGAAAGACTATTAACGATCTCGGGACAGTGATCAGTAGAAATATGTTGGTAATGAAGTTCATCACTGACGACGGATCCGTTGGATCCACAAAGGGAGACTTGGAAACGGCAGTCACTTGCGACAATGCCAGCCTCTTCTTAAGGAAGAAATCCAAGGAAGCATCGGGAGTATTCCTCGCCAACCTGGATGCTAGAGTCGTTGAAAAACCCAGACCCGAACCGGAAGGGAACTTAGAAAGGTTTAGGGTTGGCAACACAGAGGAAAAATTCACTTTCGTGAACAGGAATCTCCCACACGACATGAAGGAACCCTTAATAGAAACGATAAGGGCTAACGGCGACTTATTTGCTTGGACGCCAGCTGACATGCCGGGGATAGACCCCCAGCTCATGTCGCATCGCTTGGCCATCAAAGCGGGGGCCAGGGCGATCGCTCAGAGGAGAAGGAAAATGTCACAAGAAAGGGCAGAGGAGGTGGCCAGGCAGACGGCCAGCCTTCTCGAAGCGGGATTTATCTAGGAACTCGACTACTCGACTTGGCTGTCGAATGTAGTTCTGGTTAGAAAGCACAATGGAAAATGGAAGATGTGCGTGGATTACTCCGATCTTAATAAAGCATGTCCCAAAGACTCCTACCCCCTCCCCAACATAGATGCGCTCATCGATCAGCGGTGGGATATCGGTATCTGAGTTTCATGGATGCTTATTCTAGCTACAATCAGATACCGATGCACCAGCTAGACGAGGAGAAGACAGTGTTCATAACGTCGGGGGGAACATATTGCTACAAGATAATGCCGTTTGGGCTGAAGAATGCAGGGGCCACTACCAAAGGTTGATGTATAAGATATTTAGCGACCTCATAGGCAAAACGGTGGAAGTATACGTAGACGATATTTTAGTAAAGACCACCCGACCTGATGATCTCATAGGTGATCTGGAAAAAGTATTCGCCTCCCTCCGACAACACAGCGTGAGGCTCAACCCACTTAAATGTGCCTTCGCCATGGAGGCGGGAAAGTTCTTGGGGTTTATGATAACCCAAAGAGGGGTAGAGGCCAATTCGGAAAAGTGTGAAGCAATACTCCAGATGAAGAGCCCGGGTGGCATTAAAGATGTCCAGAGGTTGACAGGGAGGCTCACCACGCTATCACGGTTCCTCGGAGCGTCGGCTGCTAGGGCGCTACCATTCTTTAACTTGATGAAAAAGGGGATAGCATTTGAATGGACCCCGGCGTGCGAAGAAGCATTCAAGCATTTCAAAGAGATCTTTGCAACACCACCTGTTCTCGGAAAGCCCAAGGTCGGAGATCCGCTATACCTGTATTTGGGGCTAATTTGGTGTGATTTTGCTGGGTTTAAAATCGGATAAGAGTCTCAAAAATAGACCCGATCATTATTTAGAGTCACGTCTGTATCAAGGCGAACCCAGTTTCACCCACTCCATGTGCACCTTAGGGAGACTAAGAAGGTATATATGTTTTAAATTCATTTTAATAGGACAATTATATGGTACAGATTTAGGCATAAAGATTGAAGGAGATGTTGACAAGTGTCGAGGATGGTGGATGCAGGGAACAAGCTTGGCAGAGCTTTGCAAGCTTGCCTGCCATGGTTGTTGAAGGGGGAGCCGGCTAATTGAATAAGGCTATGAGGAGCCAATGTCTGGGAGGTGGGCTGGGCCTTTGATTTTTTTTTTTGGTTTTGGTCTTCAGTGCTGGACTTGTTTAATATAGTTGGGCTAATGCTTGCTGTAGGCTTTTTCATTTTGTAATGGGGTCATGTTCTTTCTTTCTGCAGGTCCAAAGCATAGCAAACAAGAGGAGGATCTGGAAGAAAACAACCACAAGCACAACATCTATTTCATATTGAGATAAGAAGAGATCCACATCCAATACCACTATATCCAACACCAACAGAGGGTTCTAGATATGGCCTGATCATCATCAACCCTGCTACTGCTCCTTCGGTTTATGTCCGTCTATTGAAAGAAACACAACCACAAACCTAAACGACGATGTGTCCTTCTCTTTCCCCGATGCGTCGGAACAGAGTAAATTCACCGTGTTCTGGTCATTGCCATGTCGACCGGGTCTTCAAGGTGGCACAACTTGGAGACGCTGCCTCAACAACTCCGGAGGATCTTGGTGCCCGAATGACGCTGGTGGAGACACCTGTTAGGGTTTAGGGTTAAGGAATCAAATCTTGACGCCAGATCCCATCATCAGTCGGAGGTAAGAGCTGCGATGGTTGAGAGGAGGCAGACATGGAAGGACGATGCTCTGTGGCTCTGTGTGGTGGCTTCATGGTAACAGGACGATGAGATGGGGATTGGGTCCGGCTGGCAGGGTGTCGAATCGGGTAGGGTTATTTCAGCGGACCTGAAAACTAAGAAGCACAACAGAGGTTGAGCCGAGAAGATTGTGGTCACGGGTTAGAAATGATAGAAACCCTAATTCCACAACTCAACACAATTAGTCCCAGTTTCGTTGATCCCTTGTTTCCTGTCACAAGGTCGATTATTTCTTGCTAAATCAAAGATATTAGATTGTGCATACGATGGTAAGTTGTTGTTGGATTATCAATTAAACTGTAAAGTCATTATATTAGGTTGTGCATATGATATTATCTTGTTGCAGCATGGTTGTTAATATATATAATTACCTTGATGAATGCCGTATTCAGTGTTTTATAGCTGTTGTGTCTATTTGGGATTTCAGAATATGTTGATGAAGCAATGTTGATTCCGAAAAATAAGTCAGTGGTAATTCGTTGGGTTCTTGGAGGGCCACGTTTACCAATTGTTACCGAACTAGAGTATTATCTGTAACCTTTAATCTTAGTGCTTTTGTTGTTGGCTGGACTATTGTCATGCATCATGCATGTTGGTTGTTGAAATTGGCAGCCGTGGGGTTGCCGTTGTCATGTTGATGCTTGATGTTGTTGTCACAGTTGTCGCCGAAAATAACCCGTGTGATTTGTGGAAATACAACTTATTGAGTTGACACTTTCCGTGGCATTAGCAAGCCAAAAAAAGGTAGAAACAAATGGGCTATGGAAGCCAAACCTGAAAACAGCAGCTTTCCAACTTAAGATGGAGCTGGTGTAAGATATGTAAGTCCTTTTTTGTTGTTGACGTGTTTTATTTAATAGAAAATTCTACTTCAGTCCTATTTTATTTACCTTCCCGTAACATGACAAGTGGAAAATTCAGATTGTGATGAATTTGGAAATGATGTGCATGAGACTCCTGATGTACCACCTATTCAATCAAGCAACTCAAATCCCAAACCTCCTGCAACCAACAAAGCTGATGAGGAAAGTAAGACAAAGGCGTGAGTTGATACTCCTGCCTTGTATTGGCAACGGTGGAGAAACTATCCACTCTCCTTCAGTCGTCTTCCTTTATTCTTGAAATCAGCATAAAAATGGGTCATGACTGTAAACATGAATAAGAATTACGAATAAGTAACCTCTTATTCTTTTTCACCTGGAATAATACGGTCAATAATCTGTGTTGGAAGTGAATGCGCAATCTGGAATCAACACCTGCACTAAAGGAGCAGTGTTTTGTTATTGACCATCTTTCCTGCATAAGGATTTATGCGGACCTATTATTTCACATGCTGAATGTGGTTTGGTTTAGTGAAATCTCGTTCAAACCTTGTACCACCTTTTCTTGAAACACCCCAGGAATATCCATCCATACTTTGCTACATGTCTTATGCTCTTGTATCGGTTTGGCTGTTATTCACCTATATTTAAATAGTAATTAATCACAGAATACAAGAAGATACAATAAAGACCAGAGGTAAAATCTCTAGTATGCATATAGAAATGTCATGAATTAGGTAATGCTAATAGAAGACTCTAGTAGTCAAGTAATTAATGCAGGGTAGACTTGGGTTTAGGTAATGGAACACAAAAATGAAGCTTTTGTGTAGGGGAAATTGAACCAGTGAAGAGGTTCTTGTGAATCATGATTGTTATTCGGCTTGGGTTTTGTCTTTATGTCATCAGGTATTTTGTAATTGATTGTCTGTTATAGTTGGAGTAGCGTATGTTGAAAACTGTTGTATCAAAACATCATGACAATTAATATCGTTATTTGTGCTAATTATAGACTGGGTGCGATTAGTCTAATTTGGAATTTGTTCTCAGTCGTGTCCTTATATTTCCTGGTTTTGTCAGGGTCAACCTGAACCACTGTTAAAAGAACCTGATTTTTTTCTTTTTCCAAGTGAAAATCGTAACAGAGTTACTAGCGGAACAGATAACTAGATAAGTGTTCCTGTTGTGTGTATTCGGTGAAGGTTGATTAGTCTGATTTTCGGATAAATGTGACTCTTATATCTAACAGATGGATTCTTTTTGGTTCTAGCTTTTCAGGCCCTACTACTGCCGCCGCACCCCGCAATCTGGTCCCTCTGTACTGTTAGGGTTGGTGACCACCCCAGGAGAAACGACGCTAAGAGCAGGTTAACGTTGAGTTGCAGATCGCTGTTTTCTGGCGCGGCGCCTTCTTCCCTCCTCCCACTCCTCCTGAATCGGTTCGTATTATTATAATTATAGTTGCGTATGACGTTTTTACCAATGTGAATATTTTTTTCCATATGGCATTTTATTTAATAGTTTGTTGATAGAGAAGGACATAATTACTCAGAACCGCTTGCGACTTTGAATCATTCCCGTTGAAAATAGAATGTCAAACATTGTGTCGAGGGAATACAGCATAATAGTTTTTTTTTATCGTCCTTGGTGGCCGGTGACAATTAATTTAGTGGGTGTTGCCGACAACAACAAGTAGAGTGAATTAAATTTTCAAAGAAAATTGGAAAGGACTTTTAAATCCGATATCATTGGAGGTACCAGCCGGCGATGGAAAAATGGTAAAACAGAGCAACAATATAGATGTTAGTGTTTTTGAATGAAGGTTGGTATAGAGTTGTCGAGTTCTTAGGGTTAAGGCATGAGTATTTTGTAGTTTTTTAGTGTAGTGGTAAATTTATATTAAATTCGTTGTGATCCATTCGAGTGATTCGAAGATTGATTATTTGAGTTTGAGAAGTTTCCATGACGATCACCTGTTTATACCCTGGGTTGAGCTGTCCGACCCGGGATGTTTAGCGACAAAGCAACCGACCTCTTCAGGTTGTACTATCCGACCTCTTCTCAAAGAGCTCGGCCAAATTGCCAGGAAAGCCCAATAAAGGGCCCAAATAGAGGAATATGACCCCAAATCCGAAGGCAGCCCAAGCCTATAGAGATAAGGGCGGTTCCCTTGAAGATAAGATAAGATAAGATAACTAACTTATCTTATCTCCAGAAAGGTCACTCCTCATCATTATAAATACACTAGAGCACCCAGGTATAACTCATACTCTGATTCTACATAAAAAACCTATTTAACACCCTTGCTAACTTAAGCATCGGAATCCCTTGCAGGTACCACCACCCTCCGGTGACAAAGGATCAGCAGCATAGTTAGCCCAACACGTCGGACATGGCCGCTCTGGCCACCATCCACCAGCCGGACACATCAGCTCCAACCAGCATAGAAAATCTCGTCCGAGATCGACCTACAATTTCAGCTCCAAGAACGCGGACACTACACCAAAAGATACTCCTCAACCTAACAAAAACAACGATTCACCAAATGTGGGAGCCGTGGAGGCACTCCAAGATCGTTTAAAGCAACTCGAAAAAGAGGTGGAGCACCAACGAGAAGCTGAGAGAGATCTACAAAGGGAAGTTAAGCGATGTCGCGAGTTAGAGGACAAGCTCCTAAAACTCGAAGCAGATCTCAAGACCAAGACTACTCGATCCAGTCACGAAGACAACTCCCGTAAGGACCAAGACCCATTCACTAAAGAGATCATGAGGACCAAAATCCCAAAGGACTTCAAACTTCCCGACATGACTTTATACGATGGCACAGCAGATCCCGGCCATCATCTCAGTAACTTCAGAAGTAGAATGTACCTCACCGACGCTTCAGATGCAGTTCGCTGCAAAGCCTTCCCGACTACTTTAACAAAGACAGCAATTAGATGGTTCGACAATCTACCTCCTAGGTCCATCTCAAGCTTCGATGACTTAGCCAAGAAGTTTCTGGCCAGATTCTCCATCCAAAAAGACAAAGCTAAGCATGCCCTAAGTCTATTAGGAATCAAACAAGGAGATCGGGAAAGTCTCCGCAGCTACATGGAAAGATTCAACAAAGCATGTCTGGACATACAAAGCCTACCAACAGAGGCCGCCATTATGAGTTTCATCAATGGCTTACGAGAAGGACCTTTTAGCCAATATATATCGAAAAATACCCCACATCTCTAAACGAAGTGCAAGAACGAGCAGAAAAGTACATCAACATGGAGGAAACCTTTCGACTAGGAGAGACCTCAAAATCCAGATTCAACTACTCCTCCCGAGATAAGGATAAAGAATCCAAAAAGAAAGAAGATCAACATGGGGAAAAAATAAAAAAATATCACAATTACACCCCCTCTTCGGGTGTCCCTTGTGGATGTCTACAGAGAAGTTTGCCATACTAAAAAATTACCCCAGCTCGACCACTCAAAGGCAGAAAAGGAGGAGGAAATCGGACTGAATATTGTAAATATCATTGAATCCGTGGATATTCCACCAACGAATGCTTTGACTTAAAGAACGTCATAGAAAAACTAGTAAGAGAAGGGAAATTAGGTCGATACATAGCCACCCGAGACGATGAGCAAAGAAAAAGGAGAAGGGACGAAGATGTCGGACGAACTGAGCAATCACCTTGTACACCAGAGAGACACATCCACATGATACACGGAGGATTTGTGGGAGGAGGAATCTCCAAATCATCTTGCAAAATATATCTTAAAGAAGTATATCATGTTGAGGGAAAAGAGGAAGCACCAGACATCCCCACAATTACTTTTACCAAAGAAGACGCATCCGGCATCATCTCAGGACACGACGATCCCATGGTCATCACTATTATACTGGCAAACGCAAATCTCCACCGCACACTTGTGGACCAAGGAAGCTCCACCGACATCTTGTTCAAAACTGCCTTCGACAAACTCGGCCTGGAAGAAAAAGAACTCAGAGCATATCCGAACAGTCTGTTCAGACTGGGAGACACTCCAGTTCAGCCACTTGGATACATCCCATTACACACGACCTTCAGAAAAGGAAACCAGTCAAGAACACTCAAGATAGACTACATCGTGGTCGACGTGAGTTCAGCCTACAATGCCTTAATAGGTTGAACAACCTTAAATCGGCTCGGCGCAGTAGTCTCGACTCCACATCTATGCATGAAATTCCCAACTACAGAAGGGATAGCTACAATAAAAGCAGACCAAAAGACAGCGCGCCGCTGTTACAACGAAAGTCTAAACCTCAGAGGAAGAGGAGAAGAATTCCACACCATCGAGCTCGGTAGAGTTCAGAGGCGGGAAGAACTCCGCTCACAACCCGAAGGCGAAGTAGAAAAAGTCCAGATCGGATATATCCCAGACAAAACAACCAATATCGGTACAATCCTAAAAGGAGACACAAAACAATCGCTCGTATAGTTCTTATGAGATAACGTCGACCTCTTTGGACATGCCAGGCATAGACCCCAAGTTAATGTGCTACAAGCTAGCAGTCCACCCAGGATCTCGGCCAGTACAACAGAGACGTAGAAAGCTCGGACCAGAATGATCCCAAGCTGTGGAAGAGTAGGTACAAGCTCTACTGGAGGCAGGATTCATAAGAGAAGTCAAGTACCCACTATGGCTAGCTAACGTCGTCTTGGTGAAAAATTAAATGGGAAGTGGCGGATGTGCACCAACTACACTGATCTCAACAAAGCCTGCCTAAAAGATCCTTATCCACTCCCAAGTATCGACGCTCTGGTGGATGCCTCCTCCGGATATAAATACCTCTCGTTTATGGACGCATATTCGGGATACAATCAAATTCCGATGTACCCACCCGACCAAGAAAAAACTTCATTCTTAACCCCAAAAGCAAACTACTGCTACATTGTCATGCCTTTTGGACTTAAAAACGCAGGAGCTACTTACCAGAGATTGATGAATAAAGTCTTTACGGATCACATCGGAAAAATCATGGAAGTCTAAGTGGACGACATGTTAATAAAGACACAAAGTGAAGAGACGTTATTGTCCGACCTCACCCAAGTATTCGACACTATAAGAAGGCATGGCATGCGACTTAATCCGGCAAAATGCACCTTTGCAGTAGAAGCTGGCAAATTCTTGGGTTTTATGCTCACACAGAGAGGAATCGAGGCAAATCTGGATAAATTCCAGGCCATACTCGATATGAAGAGTCTGACTTGCGTCAAAGAGGTACAACAACTCAATGAAAGATTGGCAGCCTTGTCCAGATTTCTAGCAGGATCAGCAATAAGATCTCTCCCCTTTTATGCTACTCTAAGGAAGGGAAAGAGGTTTGAATGGACAACAGAGTGCGAGCAGGAATTCCAATATTTCAAAAGATTTCTGGGATAACCACCTATCCTATCTCGGCCACGGGAAGGAGAACCACTTATATTATACCTCGTAGTAGGAAGTCGGGCAGTAGCCTCAGCATTAGTCCAAGAAGACGACAATAGGCAACAACCTGTATATTTCATCAGTAAAGCATTACAAGGATCCGAGCTGAACTACCAAAAAATAGAAAAATTCGCCTACGCTCTCGTACTAACATCCCGACGACTGCGTCCGTATTTCCAAGCTCACATCATTAGGGTTTGAACCAACTAACCCATAAAAGGGATTTTGCAGAAAACAGACTTAGCAGGCAGAATCTTACAATGGGCAGTCGAGTTGTCTGAATTCGACCTTCAATATGAAGCTCGGACAGCCATCAAATCGAAATATCTGGCTGACTTCATTGCAAAATTTACAAGCACCCCAGAAATCCCTACAGAATAAAATCTCTATGTAGATGGTTCCTCAAATAAAACTGGAAGCGGCGCGGGTATGATAATAGAAAGTGACCAGGGAACCCAAATCGAACTTTCCCTCAAATTCGGATTCCCTGCCTCAAACAACCAAGCTGAATATGAGGCGTTATTAGCTGGTTTGAAACTGGCTAGGGAGGTTGGAGCTCAAAAGCTTATCATCTTCAGCGACTCACAAGTAGTCACTTCACAAATAGCAGGGAGCTACCAAGCCAAAGATCCCACCATGAAAAGGTACCTGGGCAAAACCAGGGAACAGCTCGGACAACTTGGGGAATATGAGGTTCGCCACATACCCCGAGAACAGAATGTCCGAGCTAACGCACTCTCAAAACTAGCCAGTACCAAACCAGGGGCAACAATAGAAGCCTCATCCAAGAAATGCTGCAGAACCCGTCAATCTCAGAAGAAGAAAAAGTCCTAGCCATAACAAGTCCGGATCAAGGATAGATGATCCCCATAATTAACTACCTCAAAACAGAAACACTCCCCACAGATAAGAATGAGGCAAAGAGGTTAAAAAGGGAGGCACAATACTACACTATCATAAACAATACTCTATACAAAAGAGGGATTTCAATACCATTGTTAAAATGTGTACCGACTTCCAACACAAAGAAAGTTTTAGAAGAAATACACAGTGGCATCTGTGGCAATCATCTCAGAGCACAGGCACTTGCCAAAAAAGTACTCCAGGCCAGATTCTATTGGCCAACTCTACAAAAAGAAGCCACAGAGTTCGTTAAGACGTGTCCACCATGTCAAAAACATGCCAACTTTCACATCGCCCCGCCAGAGAAGCTCATCAACGTAACCTCACCCTGGCCATTCGCAAAATAGGGACTCGACCTTCTCGGACCTTTTCCTTAGGGATCAGTACAAGTCAAATTCCTTATAGTAGGGGTAGACTACTTCACGAAATGGATCGAGGCAGAACCTCTAGCTAATGCCACTGCTCAAAGAAGTCAAAAATTCCTATATAGAAACATTGTCACAAGGTTTGGGGTTCCATATTCCATCACCACGGACAATGGCACCCAATTCACAGATGCAGACTTCAGAAAGTTAGTGGCCGACTTGAACATAAAACACCAACTCACCTCCGTAGAACATCCCCAGGCCAATGGACAAGCCGAAGCTGCCAACAAAGTCATATTGGCTGGGCTAAAATGGAGATTATAGGACGCAAAAGGAGCCTGGGCTGAAGAGCTCCCACAAGTCTTATGGGCATACCGAACAATGCCACATTTCACCACAAAGGAATCACCCTTCCGATTAGCTTATGGAATGGAGGCAATGATCCCAGTAGAGATTAAAGAAGGGTCGCCCAAAGTGATCCACTATAATGAAGAAGCCAACTCCTAACTTCAAAGGGAAGAACTCGACCTACTTCTAGAAATTTGAGAAAGAGCTTGGATCAGGGAAGAAGCATTGAAACATCGAATGGCTTCGAGATACAATCAAAATGTAGTGCCATGAAGCTTTGCAGAGAAAGACCTCATCCTAATCCGAAATGATATCGGAACAACTCGACCTGGAGAAGGAAAGCTGGCAGCAAATTGGAAATGACCCTACCGAGTCATAGAAATACTTGGAAAGGGCTACTACAGACTGTCCAAACTCGAAGGGCGAGAGCTTCCTAGGTCATGGCACGCCTGCAACCTAAGAAGGTACTATAGTTAGGGGTAATAAAGGATCTTAGGATAAGGCGCACTATTTTTCCTAAAAAGGTTTTTTAATGAGGTGCCAAGCCAAGACCTACAAATTGCCCGACTTAGAGGGATAAAACTCCCACATGTATATATCTGCATTTTTTTTAATAAAATTGTTTAGATCTTCTACAAATTCTCAAGACGCATTAATCTGAAACACTAAAAATTCATCACCCGATTATAAAGCTACAGATCGGCAGAAAGTGAAAATCAAATTCACTGTATGATCGCGATAAAGACCAATAAAGATGAAAATCAAATTCATCAAAAGTTCAACCAAACGGGGATTAAACCCAATTTCTACAAAATCGGCAAAGATAAAAACAGAATAATGCAAGAAGTTATCGAAAGTGATCCATAGAAAGGACTTGACGAGGTCTTAAATAAATGGATTGCTAAAAAATAACTTAAAGACCGGCCGACGAAAAGAAGTCGGACCGGTCGAACACAATAACCAAAGTTATAAAAAGTAAATCCCTGGAAAGAGGTCTGGCCAACCCTATAAAAGAGGATTACTAAAATAACTTAGAAGGGCCCGACATGATGAAGTCGGCCCTGAACATAAAGTTATAAAAGTAATCCCTAAAAGAGACCTGAACAAGGTCCAAAAAAGAGGATTACTAAAATAACTTAGAAGGGCCCGACATGATGAAGTCGGCCCAGAATATAAAGTTATAAAAGTAATTCCTGAAAGAGACCTGAACAAGGTCCAAAAAAGAGGATTACTAAAATAACTTAGAAGGGCCCGACATGATGAAGTCGGCCCAGAACATAAAGTTATAAAAGTAATCCCTGAAAGAGGCCTGAACAAGGTCCAAAAAAGAGGATTACTAAAATAACTTAGAAGAGCCCGACATGATGAAGTTGGTCCAGAACATAAAGTTATAAAAGTAATCCCTGAAAGAGACCTGAATAAGGTCCAAAAAAGAGGATTACTAGAAATAACTTAGAAGGGACCAACGCGAAGAAGTCGGCCCAAAAAATCAAAACGTTATAAAAAAAATTATCCCTGAACAGAAGACCTAACAAAGGTCCAAACAAAAAGGATCACTAGAAATAACTTCAGGCTAAAGTAAGGAAGTCGACATACAAGTTGGACCCAAATCAAGCCACAAGTATGAAAATACAAAGACAATCCAAAGAAGTCGGACAATAAGGCTCCAACACTCCCAAAAAACCTAAAAGGTACCAGATAGATGCAGACAAATATGTCATAAAAAGCACAAGGTATAATAATAACAAACTCAAGAGGCCACCAAAATCAGCCCCAAGAGCTTGAGAACTACTTTGTTTTTCAAAATAAAGTTGCTAAACAAGCAACTAAGAAAGTAGCAAAAGTCAGAACCATCATTTACAAAATATAAAAAGTTCAAAAGCCCACAAGCCGGGCAATCTATGCAAAAATCCAGAATAATCATTGAGGATCCGAAGACTTCTCAGTAGCATCAACATGGGGTGAAGGAGGACGAGTCTAAAGAGGCACCGCATCCACTGTCCCATCATCCCGGTTCAAGATTTGACAATCAGGTTCTGACTCGGGATGACCAACCACAGCTGAAGGAGCTGAAGAAGTCGGCATAACAGAGGCTTTGGCAGCAGGCACAGAAGGAGGTTCAACATCATCGTCATCAGGGTCCTCAGGGACAATCTTGCCGTCCTTTACAACGTTGTCCAGGCTGAAGAGAGTAAGGTCAACCTCGGGTGCAAGAACTCGAACCTGCTCCTTCAGGTTCTCATAAGCAGCATTTACGTTGCCCACAAGGTGACCCTGGAGCTCGGCATAATCAGCTCGGGCAGACTCTAAATCATCCCTGAGATGCATCACTTCCCTGTAAATCGTAACATAGCTCTCCTTGTGCTTTAATTCCGTGTCTTCAGCCAACCTCACAGAAGCCGCCAAGGCAATAGAACTAGCCTTTTCGCCCTCTAACTCCTTCTCCAGCTTGGTCACTTTCACTTCGAGCTCCTCCTTCAAACCCTTCATCCGGTCGAACTCCAGCTTAGCCTCCTCCATAAAGGCTTTTGTAGCATGAAGGGGAAGATCTTGGGTAGTCCGATATAAAGCCGCCCCCATATGTGCCATCTTGATGCTGCTTCGAGTAATAAAATCCAAATGGCGAAGAAGAGAAATATCATCAGTAGGGATGGTACCATAAGGACCGATATGCTGATCGACAAACTCAACAGCATCAAAGTCAGGGGCATCAAGGTTAAAAGGCTCAGCTGTCTTTTGTTTTCTCGGAGGAGGAGCGCCAGAGGTGGCAATAGAAGCCTGTAGAGGATCAACCAAACGAACCCGAGGAGTAGGAATCATCCTCCTCGGTCCAGGAGAGCTCGGTACGGATGGCTTCGACTGAACCTGAGAAGACCCCTCCCCGGCCATCTTGGCCGAGATGTTCTGAGCTGCAGTAGCTTTCCTCGCCTTCTTAAAGAACTTCATAGATTCATTATTTTTAATCATCTCTGCAAACAAACATCACAGCGAGAAACCAAGTTATGAATCAAGAAAAGAAAGGAAATAAACTCGATAAAATAAGCAAAAAATAAAAATATTACAAAAGAGAAATCGACCACTACCCAGCTCAGCTCGAAGGAGAGAGGGATTTCCTAGGAATTTCTTTGTATCAAGATGGGGAGGCTGCCCCCAGTTTTCTTCCAACACAGTCACAAAGGCTTACTCAGCCTCATCTAACATCTCCCACATATATTTAGACACCACTACATTCTTTTGCCATTCCAAAGGAAAGGCAGGCTCGTCATTCTCATCCAGAAAAAAGGGCCGAGCTCCTTCAACAGCTCGGACCCTAAAAAGTAATTCTTGAAGTCGCAAAAAGATTCATCAAACATGAAAAAAATCTTCTTCCCCTGGGAAGCTCAGAAAGAAACCCAGGCGGCCTTCTTCTTAACCACCCTAGGCTTTGTCAAAACAAAGAGATAAAAGAAGAGGGATTGCAAAGCAGGGATACCTAGTTCGTCACACAGCAACTGAAAGATTTTTATAAAACCCCAGGAGTTGGGATGAAGTTGGGATGGAGCTAAATTACAAGACCACAATAGGTTGGTCTCAAAAGGGGTAAACGGAAGAGTAATATTCATTTGACTAAAAAAGAAATCGTATGCATAGAAAAAGGGGCGTTCTCAAACAATTCGGGTAGAAAAACAAACCCTTTCTTCAGAGTTGGGAGATACAAGCTCATAATTCTTTTCATCGCTACCATTACTATAAATCCTATGAAATTGCCTAAGCTACTGACAAAACTTGGAGTCAACCAACGAAACACACAGAAGAACCATAGAATCCACCCAATCAGACATGCCCTTAGGGACTTGGGAAGAGGTCTCAACAATATTTTTGCGAGAAGACATGAGGTCAACTAGTCCTACAGCAAGAAAGAAGAAAATAGATTACTAACCAAAACATCTCGGGTAAAGTCAAAATCAACTCATAGCAGAGCATGACTTAAGCATACAAACAAGTAAAAAGTAAAACCCCAAGACAAGGTCCAGGGGAATCCTTTGGAGGCATTGACAGAGTAAGGGCTCAAAAAAAAACTATCAGCAAAAGAAAAGTCCTTTTCCAAAAGGCAACATCCCGAGAAGATAGAGATAAAATCAAGTCATCAAAGGAGCAACAAAAAATAGCAGTTCAATCAGAAAGTAGATAACAAAAATGCCAAACGGAGGACATCAAAGATGTAACCTTTTCAAGAAAACCAAACAAAGCCATTATCCCAGAAAGCTACAAAATCAAATAAAAAGGCGGCAAAACACGCAAAGCCCTGAAAAACCTTAATCATCAGGAGAAGCGACAGAAACATGCATGACAACAACAATCGAGCACAATGACGTGAAAAGGTTCAAGCTTTCCAGCATACGTTCAAAACGAAAAAAAAAAACGAAGGCAAAGCGGCGAAAGAAGTAAAGAAGCAGAAAGTAGAAACCAACCTGGAAAAAGGGGAAAGCCTCAAAGAAGTCGAAGACGGAAGACAGAATCTGGAATCGCCTTTCAAATCAAGGAAAGCACTAACAATCACCAAGCAACGTCGCAGGGAGAAATGCAAAAATACAAATTTCAGGCGAAAACAGAAAGTGAGAAAGAAAAGGGAAGTTACAGTAAAGAAACAAAGAAGAGAAACCATTTTCCTGAGTGTAAAATTCAAAATAAAGAGGCTAGAGAAATGGAGCATTAAAAATCAATTAATGAGGGTATTAAACCCTCGCACATTCCCAAGACCAGAGAGCTAATACAAAGCGCGCGCTTTTAGAAACGAAAAGAAAACATTTCGCATTCAAAGAAGACACTACAAAGAGGAAGTCGACAAAATGCTCGAGTTCGGCTTCACCAGAGAAGGATCGAAGTCTCAAAACTAAGACTCGACCTCAAAAGAAAGACCGAGCTCGAGCAGGGGCACTGTTCATACCCTGAGTCGAGCTGTCAGACCCGGGATGTTTAGCGACAAAGCAACCGACCTCTTCAGGTCGTACTATCCGACCTCTTCTCAAAGAGCTCGGCCAAATTGCTAGAAAAGCCCAATAAAGGGCCCAAATAGAGGAATACGACCCCAAATCCCTAGGCAGCCCAAGCCTATAAAGATAAAGGCAGTTTCCTTGAAGATAAGATGACCTCACTCAAAGATAAGATAAGATAAGATAACTAACTTATCTTATCTCCAGAAAGGTCACTCCTCATCATTATAAATACACTGGAGCACCCAGGTATAACTCATACTCTGATTCTACAGAAAAAACTTGTTTAATACCCTTGCTAACTTAAGCATCGGAGTCCCTTACAGGTACCACCACCCTCCGGTGACAAAGGATCAGCAGCATAGTTAGCCCAACACGTCAAACACGGCCGCTCCGGCCACCATCCACCAGCCGAACACGTCAGCTCCGACCAGCACAGAAGATCTCGTCCGAGATCGACCTACAGTTTCAGGTAACCCTTGGAACAATCACTGGCATGTGGGAAATGATTTTCCGATTCATATGGGGGTGGTCGTTATGAAAACTTCTCAAACTTGAGTAATCAATCTCTGAAGCACTCGACTGGATTACGATGAATTTGAATTTGGATTCAGCATTATACTTAAAAACCACAAAATATCCATGCTTTAATCCTAAGAACTCAGGAACTCTGTACCAACCTTTATTCAACCAAACACTACCTTCTTTCTTGCTCCGTTTTACTTTTATTCCATCACCGGTTGGTAGCTCCAACGATATTGGATTTGATAGTCCTTTCCAATTTTCTATAAAAAAAATACTAGAGTCGGCTACACTTCCTAAATTAAAGTTTAACAGCTGACATCGAAAAGTGAGCTCGACAATATTCTTTGGTATTTTCTCCGGAGAAATTTATCATTTTCACGAGGAATGGGAATGCATCAGATTTACATGGATGCTCCTGACATACGTATTTGTCAACTACTTGTTAAATAAAAATTTCCACGGAAGGAAAAAATAATGATTATATTAACACATTTTCAACTCAATCCACGAGGAGGAGGCGGACAGGGAAGAAGATGAGGTTGCGTCCACACGTTTGGTTAAAGAAGAATGTGAACAAGAATAGTACGATTTGCTGTACAATTAGAGGCCTGTGCAGCATTACGGATTCAATATGGCGGTGCGATCCATAGTTCTGAATGACACTCAAGTAGACCGGGTGTCTGGGAAGGCAACAAGGTCATTTTCCCGTAGGCCTTCTCAATGGCGAGGTAAGAAATGTGCGTTGGCATGTCTATTTGTGTTCAAGTTTCCCTCACTGTGGTCCAGTCTATGGTTGATGCGTTTTACATTGTTTAGGGTTGATCTGAGGTTTAAATATGCTTATATGGATCCTTCTGTGCATGTTTGTGTCAGACGTGAGCTAATCCAGTGTCTGACACCATTGCAATAGGTAAATGCATATGGACTTTTGTTAATGTTCTGCTGGCTGCACAGCCTCTTCCATAGGTATGCAGCTGAATTGTTAAGACCATCACACTTCATGCGTGTCTCATATTTACAATTACGTAAATCGTCTGCATAAAAAATTATTAGGTGGTTATTCGGTTCATAATTCCAAATCTAACTGGGGTCACATATGTTTGCGTCATGTCAGGTGGAAGGGTTTAGGTTAATTGTTTTTCCGGTACTCATTCAGGCTATACGTGATTGGTCCATTGTGAAATGAAATCCCCTACAGCATACGGGTAATGCTGGGACTCGGCTGGTTCAGCATAGAAGCTTACGCTCTATATGCTACCAAGTCATTTGAGTACGGGTTGACATGCATTACATTTTGCGATTTCCAGGGTCTGTAGTTTACGATATGTGTTGTTTAGGAGTAAGGATCACGCTGTTATCTGCACGCAATTCAAAGGCAAAATGAGTGCTGGAAGAAAGTTTCTACTGTTGCGTTCAGAAAATAATCTATTTATCTTGTCATTTCTAGGTTGCCAGTCACCTGGTTCTTTTCACTTTTCTTTTGCTGTTACATACCTGTTGTGATTTTAACCTTGTAACACTGTCTCCGAACTCTATAGGTTGTCGTTTGATCAATGTCATATCACTTGCTGAAATGCCAAGAAGTTGCAAATACTGGCCCTCTAAAAGGTTTGGAGTCCATCAGGTGATGCATGATGTGTTAGGAAAGAGGGAGTGCGTGGAAGGGAATTCTCCGCCGCCCACACAACAACAATTGGTAGGAGGATTCCATAGGACATACCTGGGTGCTGAATTGAAGGCTATCAGCATATGAAATGATGAACATGTAATGGATCTACGAAATTTGCTTTGTTTCGTAATAAGCTTTCGTTCGAAATGACACTCTTACTTGTAATCCACTTTATACTGCTTTTTGATTTAGTTTAAAGACAGTTTTTTCTTAGCCTCATTCAATTGTATCAAGCACGATTAAATATGTCCTATGGTGATAAATTCATTAGTTCGGGATGCCTTCTACCACCTTGAATGCTTCTGCGAAGCCTTTTGCAGACGTTATTCTTATCAATCTTTTCACTGAGAATCCCCACTTTTGGTCTGCAACCGTTATCACAGTCTGAATGTCGTCATTACTCCTTCCGGTTACATATATTCACTCAGCATTCGCTGTGAGTGGTGTCCTCTATGGGATACACTATTGTATGTGTTCTTTTCTGTAGAGGCTGGCTTCACTTCATCCTTTTGCATGAATTAATGTCCTCCTAAATTACTCTTTGTACAGTCTTGCAAATCATAATGAGACACCAGTAACACTTATTTTGCGTTCATATGGGATGATAACGTAGCCGGTCGACTTAGGTGTAACTGATTACATGGTATGCCTTCCGATTACCGTGTGATAGCATCATGTTTATTACTTTCTTAATTTCTTGTTGTATTGTTAAATATTAGCTCCAGTGCAAAGCACTTTGTTGGCATAACGAAATTATAAATTCTGGGTAAACAACCAAATCGAATAATAGAAATTTAAGGTATATGTGTGGTTGTTTATGGAGAACGTGAAACATACATAATGTATTGTTTATTCTCATTGAACACATTGAGATTGAAAATGCTCAATGAACCGATGGTTCCCCTCATGTTGCTTAGCATGAAGAATGCTGCATTCGTGAGTTTAATGTTATAGCAAAGAGCTAGGTTTCCTGAGCAATATTAACTTCACCGGAATGTGGATTTTGTTAACTATGTTGTCACGGGTAGGTTACGGTACTTAGTTTGTAAGTGAGACCTTTATCCGAATAATTTGTCAACCACCTGATATCATATCATGAAAATAAAGTTTCTGGGAATGAGAGTAAAGTTGCTAAGGAAATTTAATCAAATTGTCATAGACACCGCACTTAATACCATGATCGTCGTACTTCTGGGAATACAAATTTTCATGAAAAAAAAGGGTAACAGACACTAACAGTAGGTGCATAAAATACACTACCTGAGTACCATAGTTCAGTAACAAAATTTGGGAAGCGATGCAGTGGAATGGTTCTGGTAGTGTACGGATCCATGGTAGGCGAGAGCTGTAGTTTCCTAGCTATTCAGGAAGAGTCAGAATCCAAGTCGACCAAGTCTGGGTTGTTACAACGGCGAAGGTACCTGTATGAGGAACGGAGCTCCCGGTGGCAGGACTTCACTGCACCAAGCTCCCATTGTAGTTCATAGTTGACTGACAGGGATTCGTCTAGGAGATCGTAGTTGTAGTCATCGAGGTGTTTTCCAGAAACCTCCAGTAAGATTCGGATCATCTCCGACGCGGCATCTTCCCACGCAAGGTAGGTACATCACCTGCTCCCCTTCCCCGTGTGCTTCTTATCAGTGCGGTGACCTCGTCTGGGTGTTCGGTTGGCCACCGTTTCTGCGTCTGTCGATCTTTAAGTGAGATACGCTCCGGCACATCCCCGCGTGCTTCAGCGATTAGAGCACGGATGTGCTCGATGGATGCTGCCTCCTCAAAAGAGGCTTGCACTGGATTGCTGTCGGACATTCCTTACGGTCTAGGCGCTCACTGAAAGTAGTCGGAATTGTCTATCTACTCCTGCAGCAGTATGATAGGTTTAGTGTCTTCATAAAACAATAGCATCAAGTTGTAGTGGGTTCCCCATATATAGTGGACGTTAGAAGGTTCTAGGGTTTACTTTGTCCGTCGTGGTAGAATTGGTAAATTTTTTTTCGAAATCACAATTTTAAACTCTTTTATAAAACTTTTCTAAAATTAAACAGCATATTATCAACTGATCTATGGTGTTAACTGATAGGTTTGTTATCGTAGTTGTAAGGATCGAACCGATTAGACTATTGGTTCACTGATTTTTTTATTCAATTCAGGAATCACTAATTGAATCGTTAAAATCGGTTCTACATAAATAAAAAAATTAATTAGTCAAAATTCTAAAATTATATATGGTAGTACTTATCAATAAATAATATTGATAAATATCATATAAGTGTAAAAACATAATTATATTGTCATTAATAAAGGTCTGATACTTTTATTTATACATATTTAAATAATATTTGTATGAATAATTATGAATAATCAAACGGATAATTAATTTAAATATACGTGCATGTAAAATTAAAATAATATGTAAAGAAATTATTTAGCGACAACAGGAACATATAGCATAAGTAGGATTTAGGTTCAAACCACTTCATCTATTTTTGACGGAAAATAAAGTTTTTTGATGATATAGTTCTTCTTCCAGATTAACAAGGTTACTTTTGTAACATTCTTTAATACGCGCTTCATTATTTTCTTTACTATAATGAATCCTTTCATTATTGTCTTCTCTAATTATAAATCTCCTTATAAAATACATTTGGTATATTTAAACTCTTTGTACTATCGTCGCTGAAAATTTCAAGTACCATTATAAAATTCTAGATTTTTTTTATCATGTTGTTCTTAAATTATACATTACACTGTTTATTCGAAGAGTTTTATCTTTCCTGAAACACGTGTGACGTTAAATACTTTGTTAACGGATACAAAGGGATAACGAAGTTGAAGTGCGTAACAAAATTGATTATATAATAAGAGACAAATTTATAGAATTCCTAGCACAAGTGACAAATTTTTTGTTCGACAACATATTTTTACTATTATTTTCAAAGTTTGTTTTACTTTTTCTCACAATTTTTCCTAGATTTTCCTATTACTTATGCTTGGGGTTAATTAATCACAAATTTGCGTCTTGCATAGCAAAATTTATCAATCATAAAATACAGATGACATAACCAAAATCATTTTACGAATGTTGATTAATCACAAAATAAAAAGGGATAAATTGTATTTTAATAATGTTGTAAAAGATAAATTAGGGTTTTTTCCAATTAGTTATTTCCCATTAATGTTAACTTAAACAATAATAAGGTAAAAACTAGTAACAATTGTAAATAATAATTTATTCTACATATTTATACCGCCAAAATTCCTCCTTATTATATCCCATTCGTTTTTATTCATTGGTAATCTTCAGTTGTCTATGTTGAATATAAATTGAATTGATTGAGATGGTTTTTTGTTTTCCATTTAGTCATATAATTGTCATGAGGAATGCGTTGCTTAGTAATATGTTTTAGATTATCATCATTGAGGATACTAATTAATTCTGGAGGAGATAAATCTCAAAACACAAAATTAATATCTAAACTTCAACTTTTTTTTTTACTAGACAATGAGCACATCTATTATTTTCTTTATAAATTTGTACAAAAAAAAAAAAACACTCCAGTCCTTCCTTTTTCACTCATTCACTTTTCTAATTATATTTGCATCTATTATTCTATTTTGCTAACAAGAGCATTAATACAGTTCTTTTAATTAGGTCCAATGTTTGTTATTGTTTTGGTTAATAGCCCAATCTTTCTTAAATTGGGCTTCGCCATCTCACTCATCCCAATTGTTGTTTCTACATATTTTCAACTAGTCTACGTCTAAGGTTTCGCCACTTCCTCTATAAACAATAACAAAGAAAGCGCAGCAGAAGCGGAGAAGCGGAGAAGAAAGATGGTGAAGTTCTTGAAACCAAACAAAGCAGTTATCGTGCTACAAGGCTGATACGCGGGTCAGAAAGCCGTCATCATACGCGCCTTCGACGATGGCACCCGGGACCACCCCTACGACCACTGCCTCGTCACCGGGATCAAGAAGTACCCTTCGAAGGTTGTGAAGAGGGACTCCGCCAAGAAGACAGTGAAGAAGTTGCACGTCAAGGCGTTCGTTAAGATGGTTAACTACTAACATGTGATGCCCACGCGCTACACACTTGACGTAGATTTGAAGGATGCCATCATAGTCGAGTCTCTTCAGGCGAAGGATAAGAAGGTTGCGGCACTTAAAGAGACCAAGAAGAGCCTCGAGGAGAGGTTCAAGACTGGCAAAAATCGTTGGTTCTTCACCAAGCTCAAATTCTAAGCATTTCAAAAAACGGTGTCGTTTTCCATTTTACTTATCTTTGAAAATTTCTTAGTATTAGTTTTGGGGATTTTTGTGTTGTGAGCTTATTCAGGATCTGTTTGGATTTAATAGTTTCATTTCTTATATTATGTTTTCCAAAGGATGCATTTCATCAAATTCTACATTTTGGGTCATATGCCAGTAGATAACTGTGGCTATTGTCTGTTGAATCTAATTTGTCTTAAGTATTTAATTTAGTTTAATCTAATAAAAATAGCTTACTAATAAATTGAGTAAACGTGTTACAAGTTTTACAAATTTTGTACATAAGATTGTTAAGCCTAGTTGGTCTGAATACCATTAAGAAAATGGAGAAATGATACTTGAATATGTAGGAGTAAACAAACACCCTAAATATAGATAGAAAGAATTGCTAGATCGTGGCTCCATGTTTTTGAACACATTGAAGATTCATTCATTTAGGGTCACAGGAGGATGATCTAGTTAAGGCTAAGATTTGAACCAAATTCTCTGTATTTCTATTTCATGTAGGCACCAATGAACACATGCTATAGTGCTATACCATGCTATTCAATCATGTTTCTCTTTCAGTTCTCATTTTAACTATCCAGTTCTTCATATGGGAAACCATGACATCCAAATATGGAACTTCTCAAATTCACATGGCCCCAGGCCTTGTAGCTTGGACTTTTTTTTTGTTGACTTAATCTTTTATATCTTAGCTTGTTATATTAACAATTATTACAATTTACATCCTTTAGCTTTACGGGTCTATTATCACTTGATTGCAATAGGAAAAAGATAGGATGCACATGAATTTAATTTCGTTTATTATGATGATGATTTGATGTTTGATATTTGGAATAAAACACAATTACAAAATTGAATTTAATTTATATAAAAAGAATTTAATTATATGGATCAGAATGCCTATAACTGGAATTGGCTTCTCATTTTTCTCTTCCCCACCCGACAACCCCACCCAGTTGCAGGAATTGAATTCTCGTATAATTTCAAAACAGATAATTTTAATTGGCTATTGTAATTTTATCATGTCCAATTCTCAGAAATATTCAAATTTATGTCATTATTTAGCGTAAAATCTAAAGAATTCAATTCTATAATGTTCGGAACGCTCAATTCGGAATACATCCTCGTGGTTAAAATTATTCATTTCCCAATTCTAGAATCATCCAAAGAGGGCAAAGTATTTTTAGCTTCAAATATTCAATATTTCAATGTATTTACTATTTACAACGTTTATTTTTTTAATATTTTTAATCTTTTTTAATAAGAATATAAAATAACATTAAGCAATTGGCAATCTAATTAGTTTGGGTTACCAGAATGGCATAGCATTTTTGACTTGTAAATCATACCTTGGAGATTTACTAAACTAGAACACATTATATTGTACACAAATGACATACAACTAAGTGAATTCAGATTTATTTTAAATTTGCCAAAAGATAGAAAATTGAGTGGTATTGTTTTGAATAATAATAATGATAATATGTTTAATAATACTATTATCTTGGAAATGGAGAATGAGCGAGATGAAAAGTTATTTTTTGCAAGTTCATATTGGCTAGAGACGGTTAAAAAGGACCGCAGATAAACAATAATTACAGAATTTAGAAAATTTTAAGAAAAAAGATTCAAACTTAACCACTAATAGATCACATCAATTAACTTGAGCAAAGAGATTCAGCTTCGTATATACATAGGCACTAAAATAAAAGCATAGGCACATCTTAGAAAGTAGCAACACCTAAGTTTTAATTCAAATGAGGAATGTCTATCAGCTAATAATAGCAAGATTACAACTTTAAGGTAAAAGTAATAAATTCTTCATCGTAATTACGAGATAAGGGCAATGTATTTAACATGGCCTTGAGATCTTTAACAATTTCATAAGTCCTTTCTAGATGTGTGATCTTGACAACTTTCAAGCCATGCCACCAACACTCAGGACCCCTTGAAAAGTAATAGCACTCACCCTTCTTACTTCCCATTAGCATCTCATAGAAATACTATTGTTTTTATGAAATAACTGAAAAAGTTAGAGGCTCCATAACCTTTTATTTATGTTGATAACTACTTGAACGCTCAACAAATAAAACACGCTACTCGAATTAAAGTAAAGTTGTAAATGAGAAAACAAAACAGAAAATTGGGAGACAATAACATACCACCATGAATGCCCTCATATTAAAATTATAATGCAAGCTGAATGAAATAGTTTCCGGGAAGCAACTTGAAAGCAACCAATTCATAACAGGAAAATAGCAAGTTTGCCTATCCGAGACAACACATAATTGCATGTGTTTAATACTTGGTAGAGATGATGAACCTTGCAATATATCTACGCTTTCTATAATCTACATAATTTGGGGTACAAAAAGACAAATAAATAAATATATATGGCAAAAATGCAAGCAGAAGGAACCAATTAAGTAGAAAGACTATACTTACTGGATATGGTTGGATGATAAAAACAAACAGAGACGTCAAAACCTCTTGGGGTACAATATTTTGGATAAATTGCCTCAATCTATCAGCATCCTGATGATTCAAGTGGATATGAGCATTGACTTCTAGTTGATTAGAAATTCCACGAAAAGATATAACAGGTTCATCTTTTCCACTATACTCACATGATAATAAATTTGGAGCATCAATATTGATCTCTTTCAAGTTAGAGCAATTTGTTAACTCCGAGAACTTGAGTTGAGAACCTGAAATATTAATCCTCTCACACAAAGAACAATGTTTCAATATCAAACTCTCAAGGAATGGAATCTTGGGCAATTGTTCAAGTAACCACATCTTTACTCTCACACAAAATAAGCTCAACCATCTCAAACTTTTGTAACTACCTAAATTCAGCTTGAAAGATGCATCCACAATACCGGCAAGATAACATAAGTTCTCAACTAGCTTTAGCTTTTGTAGACCATGCAAGCTTAACGATTTCACATAATTGGCCCTAGAATGGTAATTCAGGCAAATTAATAAAATCCTTGTCGCAAGCAGACAATATGGGAAAAGAAAACCATGTTTCTCTCCACGACTTTGACAAAACACTAGTCCTAGCTGCGTCTTTGTCTCGCAACCTTCCGAGGATGTCATGAAGTATAAATTTTGGCATAACAGATATTCGGTCCATTTCTTTCTCTTCAAACTATCGTGTTCCTAAGAGCAAGTATAACACCATAAAAATGAATAATCTGAGAAGGGACGCATTTAAAGTCAGATATCGCATCGAGTAATCAAGTCTTTTTTATAAACCAATTCTAACAAAGTTAAACAATGAGATTTGGAGCAATGCTATCCAATATCCATAATTATTTTTTATGATGTTAGACTAACTTAGTTGGACTTAGTTAACAAAAATACTTGGATATGTAGCATTCTTTTTTTTGAAAAAAAAAGGTAAACATTAACATTAAGGACTAAATGATAAAATCCACAAACAAACAAAAGAAAGAAATTGATGTTTGAAGACGTGCTAGCAGAAGCTATATTAAGTTATTAAGATTATAGGTTTGAGGAAGAAGCATTTACCGAAGAAACGTTTCCCTTCTTTGAATCTGTCACTGCTAATGCTCTGAGTTAGGGTTTCTTTTAATTGGAGATTATCCCACCCCAAATCCTCTGTTGACTTATTGAGTAGCCTTAGGCCCCAATCCCTTACAAATTTTGAAGACAAAACCCTCACTCCTCAGTAAACGCTAGCAGCAGCTTCATCATCTATGGAGGAACTAGCTCATCCTTCTTCTACGTCAACTTTATTAGAAAATTAAATTTTGATGTAAATTTTTATAGTCATTATTAAAAAATAAAATTTTTGTTAAGTAAATTTTTTTACGGTGAATGACAACATTTTTTAAAATAAAAAAATTAAAAATTAAATTTTGTTTTGAATTTTTTATATTTTTAAGTATTTATTCAAATATTACAATAAAAATGAGATCAAATAAATAAATCGTTCATTAGATATAATTTTTTTTATTATTTATAAAATATATAATATTTATTAATTCTTTTATCGTATTTTTAAATTATTTAAAAATAATTTTGTCATTAACATCTTTTAAAAACCTTTTATTAGCACTGATAGTAAACTCCTTATCTCTTATTAGGTTGTAATTTTTCAACAAATAGAAGTTCCTATTTCACCCGAGTTAAACCGTGAAATTGCACTTAAAGTGATTTTTTAAATTAATAGTCATCAAAATTTGTCATCCAAGTTGCATTCCTCAAACATTCAATGTATTTAGTATTTACGACATTTGTCTCTTTAATATTTTTTAATAATTTCTTATAAGAATATAAAATAATATTAAGCAATTGACAATCTAATTGGTTTGGTTCCCTGAATGGCATAGAAATTTTGACTTACAAATTATACCTTGGAGGGTTACTAAACTAGAACACATTATATTATACAAAAATGGCATACAATCAAGTGAATTCAGATTTATTTTAAATTTTCCAAAAGATATAAAATTGAGTGGCATTGTTTTAAAATAATCCGTTATAATGAATTCAATAGGAGTTACATATTTCCCTAAGTTTTCATCCACTTATTGTATTCATTGTTTAAGAATTTTTCTTCCTGTTATTTATTCATTTAGTTAATTTCTTCAAGTGCCATTAATGGAGTATTGAGAGCAATATGCAATGATGCATATTGCCTTTTATCTTGTGACTATATATTTTGAGCTGGCCTTTTACAATCCTTGCTTTAGAATTCATGATTTTATTATCATGTGTTAATGTTATTGATCATGAAGATGAAATTAATTATGATAACAAAAAGTATCTAATTTCTAAAGTAATCCATTCTTAACACTTTCTGATATGTTTGTTACCCTTTTTTCGTGAAAATTTGTATTCCCAGAAGTACGACGATCATAGTATTAAGTGCGGTGTCTATGGCAATTTGGTTAAATTTCCTTGGCAACTTTACTCTCATTCCTAGAAATTTTATTTTCATGATATGATATCAGGTGGTTGACAAATTATTCGGATAAATGTCTCACTTACAAACTAAGTACCGTAACCTACCCGTGACAACATAGTTAACAAAATTCACATTCCGGTGAAGTTAATATTGCTCAGCAAACCCAGCTCTTTGCTATAACATTAAACTCACGAACGCAGCATTCTTCATGCTAAGCAACATGAGGGGAACCACCGGCTCATCGAGCATTTTCAACCTCAATGTGTTCAATGAGAATAAACAATACATTATGTATGTTTCACGTTCTCCATAAACAACCACACTTATACCTTAAATGTCTATGATTCAATTTGGTTGTTTACCCAGAATTTATAATTTCGTTACAAGAACAAAGTGCTTTGCGCTGGAGCTAATATTTAATAGTACAACAAGGAATTAAGAAAGTAATAAACATGATGCTATCACACGGTAATCGGAAGGCATACCATGTAATCAGTTACACCTAAGTCGACCGGCTACGTTTATCATCCCATCTGAACGCAAAATAAGTGTTACCTGTGTCTCATTATGATTTGCAAGACTGTACAAATAGTAATTTAGGAGGACGTTAATTCATACAAAAGGATGAAGCAAAGCCAGCCTCTACGGAAAAGAACACATACAATAGTATATCCCATAGAGGACACCACTCGCAGCGACTGCTGAGTGAATATATGTAACCGGAAGGAGTAATGACGACATTCAGACTGTGGTAACGGTTGCAGACCAAAAGTGGGAATTCTCAGTGAAAAGATTGATAAGAATAACGTCTGCAAAAGGCTTCGCAGAAGCGTTCAAGGTGGTAGAAGGCATCCCGAACTAATGAATTTATCACCATAGGACATATTTAATCATGCTTGATACAATTGAATGAGGCTAAGAAAAAACTGTCTTTATACTAATTCAAAAAGCAGTATAAAGTGGATTATAAGTTAGAGTGTCATTCTGAACGAAAGCTTATTACGAAACAAAGCAAATTTCGTAGATCCATTACATGTTCATCATTGAATATGCAGATAGCCTTCAATTTAGCACCCAGGTATGTCCTATGGAATCCTCCTACCAATTGTTGTTGTGTGGCCAGCGGAGAATTCCCTTCTACGCACTCCCTCTTTCCTAACACATCATGCATCACCTGATGGACTCCAAACCTTTTACAGGGCCAGTATTCTGCAACTTCTTGGCATTTCGGCAAGTGATAGGACATCGATCAAACGACAACTTGTAGAGTTCGGATATATTGTTACAAGGTTAAACTCACAACAGGAAAGTAACAGCAAAAGAGAAGTGAAAAGAACCAGGTGACTGGCAATCCAAAAATGACAAGATAAATATATTATTTTCTGAACGCAACAGTAGAAACTTTCTTCCAGCACTCATTTTGCCTTTGAATTACGTGCAGATAACAGCGTGATCCTAACTCCTAAACAACACATATCGTAAACTACGGACCCTAGAAATCACAAAATTTAATGCATGTCAACCCGTACTCAAATGACTTGGTAGCATATAGAGCGTAAGCTTCTATGCTGAACCAGCCGGGTCCCATCATTACCTGTATGCTGTAGGGAATTTCATTTCACAATGGACCAATCACGTATAGCCTGAATGGGTACCGAAAAAATAATTAACCTAAACCCTTCCACCTGACATGATGCAAACATATGTGACCCCGATTAGATTTGGAACTATAAATCGAATAACCACCTAACACTTTTTTTATACAGACGATTTACGTAATTGTAAAGATGAGACACGCATAAAGAATGATGGTCTTAACAATTCAGCTGCATACCTATGGAAAAGGTTGTGCAGCCAGCAGAACATTAACAAAAGTCCATATGCATCTACCCATTGCAATGGTGTCAGAGCACTGGATTAGCTCACGTCTGACACAAACATGCACAGAAGGATCCATATAAGCATATTTAAACCTCAGATCAACCCTAAACAATGTAAAACACATCAACCATAGACTGGACCACGGTGAGGGAAACTTGAACACAAATAGACATGCCAATGCACATTTCTTACCTCGCCACTGAGAAGGCCTGCGGGAAAATGACCTTGTTGCCTTCCCAGACACCCGGTTTTCTTGAGTGTCGTTCAGAACTATGGATCGCACCGCCATATTGAATCCGTAATGCTGCACAGGCTTCTAATTGTACAGCAAATCGTACTATTCTTATTCACATTCTTCTTTAACCAAACGTGTGGACGCAACCTTATATTCTTCCCTGTCCGCCTCCTCCTCGTGGATTGAGTTGAAAATGTGTTAATATAATCATTATTTTTTCCTTCCGTGGAAATTTTTATTTAACAAGTAGTTGACAAATACGTATGTCAGGAGCATCTGTGTAAATCTGATGCATTCCCATTCCTCGTGAAAATGATAAATTTCTCCGGAGAAAATACCAAAGAATATTGTCGAGCTCACTTTTCGATGTCAACTGTTAAACTTTAATTTAGGAAGTGTAGCCGACTCTAGTATTTTTTTTTTTACAGAAAATTGGAAAGGACTATCAAATCCAATATCGTCGAAGCTACCAACCGGTGATGGAATAAAAGTGAAACGGAGCAAGAAAGAAGATAGTGTTTGGTTGAATGAAGGTTGGTACAGAGTTCCTGAGTTCTTAGGATTAAAGCATGGATATTTTGTAGTTTTTAAGTATAATGCTGAATCCAAATTCAAATTCATCGTGATCCGGTCGAGTGCTTCAGAGATTGATTACTCGAGTTTGAGAAGTTTTCATAGCGACCACCCCCATATGAATCGGAAAATCATTTTCCACACGCCGGTGATCGTCATGGAAACTTCTCAAACTCTAATAATCAATCTTTGAATCACTCGAATGGATCATAACGAATGTAATATAGATTTACCACTACACTAAAAAACTACAAAATACTCATGCCTTAACCCTAAGAACTCGACAACTCTATACCAACCTTCATTCAAAAACACTAACATCTATATTGTTGCTCCGTTTTACCTTTTTCCCATCGCCGGCTGGTACCTCCAATGATATCGGGTTTAAAAGTCCTTTCCAATTTTCTTTGAAAATTTAATTCACGCTACTTGTTGTTGTCGGCAACACCCACTAAATTAATTGTCACCGGCCGCCAAGGACGATAAAAAAAACTATTATGTTGTATTCCCTCGACACAATGTTTGACATTCTATTTTCAACGGGAATGATTCAAAGTCACAAGCAGTTCTGAGTAATTATGTCCTTCTTTATCAACAAACTATTAAATACAATGCCATATGGAAAAAAATATTCACATTGGTAATAATGTCATACGCAACTATAATTATAATAATACGAACCGATTCAGGAGGAGTGGGAGGAGGGAAGAAGGCGCCGCGCCAGAAAACAGCGATCTGCAACTTGACGTTAACCTGCTCTTAGCGTCGTTTCTCCTGGGGTGGTTGATAAACCCATATTTTATGATATATTTTGTGCTTAATTTGAGTGATTTATTCAATCCTTCACCCACTTATTCATATTAATTGCATGGTTTTACTTTCCCTTCCTTATTATGTGATGTATGTGAAAAACATGTTTCCTATGCTTTAAAATTAATTATTTTAATTACCTTTATTTCCATTCGATGTCGTGATTAGTGTGTTAAGTAGTTTCAGATCTTCTAAGGCAGGAATGACTTAAATGATGAAAAAGGAAACATACAAGGATGGAAGGAAAGCACAAAACGGAGTTTCTAAGGAAACTGGCATCCACGCGATCGCATGGGCGACTCGAACGCATGCCAAGCGCGAATCAATAGCGACGTGGCCGCATGACTGATGCGACCGTGCACCTTAAGCAAAACACATATGACGCGGCCGCATGACTAACGCGACCGCGTGACAAGAAAAGCTCCGAATGACGCGACCGCGTGACAGAGGCCACGCACCAGAAATTACAGAAAACGCTCCCAGCGATTTTTGAAGCCCTTTTTGGCCCAAATCCAAGTCCAGAAGGCATAGATTAGAGATTATAAAGTGTGGGAATGCATCCATTCAGAGAGAGCTCACCAATTTAGTTACTTTCCATGATTTAGATTTAGTTTTGAGAGAGGTTCTCTCGTCTCTCTTAGGATTTAGGACTTCTCTTAGTTTTAGGAGTGACTCTCAATCCCAGGTTTAATGTTCCTTTACTTTAAGCTTCCCTTTCACTTTTATTCGTTCCATTACTTTAGTAGATTATTTACTTTTGCCATTTAATTTATGAATTCTTCCATGTTACAGATTACTCTTTTGAATTAATGTTATTTGAGGTATTTCAGTTTAATATTGCTTTCTTTTATTTATGTCACCATTGCTTTCAATCTGAAGACATTTTTATTCTAGCAAATTTACTTTTTCCCTTTTTGGTCTTAGTTAAGAAAGCAGTAACTCAAGAGTTACCTCAGCTCAACATAATTGATAACTGTTATCTGTGCTAATTGAACTGAATTTCAATAATCCCAACCTTTTTCTTAGGAAATAAATAGGATTCAAAGATCAAACTAATTAGTCCCTTGACTTTTCTTTGCTTTAGTAAAGGTTAACTAAGTGGAATTAAGATTCAACTTTCATTATTATTGATAAGGGTAACTAAGTCTGGACTTCCAATTTCTCATACCTTGCCAAAAGTTTATTTTACAGTTATTTATTTATTTTTAATTGCCATTTAAATTATTTGTCATATTTGTTCCTCATTCTTGAAACCCCAAATTTACAATCTCCATAACCAATAATAAGAACATACTTCCCTGCAGTTCCTTGAGAAGACGACCCGAGGTTTGAATACTTCGGTTATCAATTTTTAAGGGGTTTGTTACTTGTGACAACCAAAACGTTTGTACGAAGGGATTTTTGTTGGTTTAGAAACTATATCTACAACGCGACTATTTTATTAAAATTCTTTACTAGCAAAAATCCTAACGTCAAAATGACGCCGTTGCCGGGGAATTGCTAAACGTGTGCCTTATTATTGGTTATTGTAAATATTTTTCTTTTACTTGTTTATTTATTTATGTTTTTCCTTTTTAATTTTATTGCTACTATGAACTCTCACCCTTCTCGCTTTGAGTTTGGTTCTAACTTTGTTGAAGGAAATAGAAGCCACAGCAGGAATATGCATCAAGGTCAGACCAATCAAGGATGGATGGAGCCAAGAGAATCTAATCAACCCTTTAGGAAACAACACCCTCCAAGATATCATGGACAAAAACCATTCTACAATGCATACCCAGCTGATAGATATGGTGGACAACCTTGTAACTACCAACAAGCCCCACTCCGTGCCTATAGACCATCCTCTCAACATAACCTCGAACCACCACACTTACAAGCTTCTCTTCACCATTCACCACCGTATGATCCTTTCCTACCCCAGTTCCAATCCACTCACTCCCAAGCACCACCACTTTCCTATGTATCATGTCCAAATTCATCACCTCGAGAATCAGAGGTTCGCCTCAAGGAAACAGTAAATAAACTTCAAACAACCATTCGACAACTGGAGCAAGCAGTAATTCAATTAGCTTCTAGACGTTCGAACATTCAAGGACCAACCACAGCCCAATGTGGACAATCTAACGAAGAGCATAGCATGAAGGAAATACTAGAAACTCCAATGGACAAGACAGAGAATGAATTCGTACTAGAACAAGTAGAAGAAGCTATCATTATGCAAGAAGAAGAGTTGGTTGAAGATCTAGGAGACGCTGAACCTCAATGGGAATCCAGAGTTGAGGAGAACTCCGTCAAGGACGTTACAGTTGATGCTAAGGAGGACATTGCACAATCCCCAAGGCAAGTCGTTTATGAAGAACTAGACGGAATAACCCAGGACACAAATTCCCTTGATGATGATAGTCACAAGTCAAGTTCTCTTAGTAATGAACTTGCATCCGCAAGTGAATTCTCTGAGATCGAAGAATCTTCCCCAAATGAATACGAAGATGATGAAGAGGTAGATTTCTCTCAACCTCCAGTCTATGACACAAGTGATGAGGAGGACATAGATGACTTTGATCAGGACATGGAAACATTTGAAGAATCTTGCAAAGAAGTGGAAATTTTCACAGAAGAGCACAAGGGAGTAGAACTCACAGAACCACTAGAACCACCTACCCCAAGGCCATTACCACCCAATACAAGCTTCAAGTGGGTACAATCCTTAACTTTTAACTGTATTTTTCCACTTGAATATGGTTTGCTTGAAACAGATGGCCATCTTAGAGCTCTCTGTGGCTTTAAGAGTAAAAGGAAAATGGCTCGTACTCAGAGCTGGTGCACAAGGTTCAATAAGGTTCCATGCTTCAACTTGAAGTGCACGGATTGGCATCATGATCAACCGGATGGATCTCGGAAAATGTTTGGTTATCCTGGTGAGAATCTAATCTCTAAACCGCCCAGATTGAAAAGTATAGATCAAGACGAAGGCGAATTTAAAAGCAAAGTTTGGGATCCTAGAATCTATGCTGACATTCGTCACCCCGGGAGTCTGAGAATCTGTTTGAAGCTGCTCAGAAGCTTCACGTGCCTAGTTTGGGACCCCGGAGGCTATTGGCATTCCAAGCATAGGTGGAGATTTTTAGATGAATTTAAACATAAGCCACCATAACAGGGAGCTCTTCCAATGTCCAACTTAAGAACTTTAACTAAAAGTGCTGGGTGGGAGACAACCCACCATGGTATGATCGTTCCTTTTGCTCCTTTAATTTTATTTATTTTTGTTTGTTTTTGAGTTTTATCTTATTTTGCTAAACCTGGAATCATGCATAACATTCATATTAATCATTGCATTCTGCATACTGCATAAAAAAAAAAGGGGTGCGCAACGCGACCGCATCACTCATGCGATCGCGTCATATTGCGAAAAACACTACCCACGCGACCGCGTCATTCATGCGGCCGCGTGATATGGAAATCGGCGTAAAGATCCAACGTCCAGAAAGTTAGGCTGGAATCGTGCGGCCATTGTGCGTTTCACACAATTGACCCACGCGATCGTGTCACTTGCACAATACCAATCCCATGCAATCGCATGAGCGACGCGATCGCGTCGCATGGATTGCACCACACCCCAAAAGGAGACAGAGAGTTGCGCTGAAACGACGCTGGATTTGTGTGTAGCACAAATTCCATCGACGCGATCACATGCCCCAGGCGATCGCGTCATTTACTCTTTTTGCCCTCCAGCCATGCGACCACGTCCTCCACGCGGCCGAGTGGATTCAAATTGATAACCTCCCAGCCACGCGAACCCTACCAGTCGCCCCCCCCCCCCCCAAAGCCTTTCTTCTCCCTCTCTTCTCCTCCAATCCAACCACCACCACCCAGCCACCACCACGCCACCGCCGACCACCCAGAACCCCCCGCCACCCACCCCCCTTCCTCCTTCCCCCTTCTTTCTTCTTCTTCCTTCTCCTCCCTCCAACCACCACCAACGCCACTGCCCCCTTCCACGACCACCACCCACCGCCGTCACCCCCTCTCAGCCACGCCCCCATCTGCCACCCACCCCTTCCCCTCTTCCCCCTACCCCCATTACCCCTACTTTCTCTCCCTGCCCCTCCGAACAGCATCACCGCCGCCGCGCCACCCTTCTATCCATTCGTAGTTAGTTCATATTTTTTCTGTTATTGTTCATCTTTAGGCTAGTTAGATATGCATGTTGTAGTGGATTTTAGGATGTTAGGTAGCCTAGGATGTGGTTAGTGGATTTAGGTCTGTTTAATTGCACTGTTCTTGTTTCTTGTTTCATTATTTTCGCAATTCTGTTGCTGCTGTGCTGTTAGTTTTGTTCATATGCTATAATTTCTTGTTTCATGCTGCTCTTTACTCTGAATTTTCATGTTTATATTCCTTATATGTAAGTACAGCTTTAATTTTAATTCATATGAACTATTTGATTGCTGTTTATTTTCCGGGACAATCCAATTTTAGCCGGAATGCTGTCCAAATTTCTGTAAAATGTTTTCATTCATGTTTTGGTTTTGGCATTTTGAAATCTGCTTTCCTCTGCTTTACCCAAACCCATTCATGAATGCCAGGCACGCATTCTTATTCTCTTTGATTTCCTGGTTCATATATTGCATTTTTGATGTTTGATTCTAATTTTTGCTATTTCTATATCTATTTGAATCATCATCAACCTGTTTTCCTTGTTTGGTTATGAGTTACCTATCGCTTCTAATTATGAATGCTTGTTACTTAGAAACTTATCCTTATGCCACTTACCTTAACCCATTTTTCATTAACTCACTAATTCTAATTTCCTGAACTCTTTTTTTTTTTAATTCTCACCAAACTAACCTTTTAAAATCTTTTTTCTGGTTTTTCACTTTCTTTTAACCCTCTAACCATGGCATACTGATAATTTTTCCTACTTAACATGCCTTCTATTATATTTTGGATTGTGAATTTTCCCTTTCGAACTTTTAACTCCTATACAATCCTTAATGCACATTTACTTAACTCATTTACCTCATTTTAATTCTCCTTTGCCACTTTGTGTTTCTTTTGACTATTTGCCTATTTGTTTTCCTACTTTTATTATATCCTGGTTTTCTGTTTTTCAGGATGTCAGATTCCCAGAGAAAGGGAAAAGGAAAGGCTACCACTGGCAAACGTAAAAGAGGAGAATCATCTATGTCTATCATAGATCTCATGCATGATGCCTCCTAGCGGGAGAAAAACTTCACCCCGCTGGAGAAGGCCGACCAGCTGCTCCTTGCTAATGACCCAGTGAAGTTTGCAAACCGATACTGTGAGCTGAAGTATCCGGTGTTTCAAACTCCAAGAACCTATACCTGGAGAGGACTCTGAAGATCCCAGGAGAACTCCATCAATACACCTCTGATCAGATCAAACAAAGAGGCTGGTTCTTTCTGGAGAGAAACCTGTCTGAGGTCAATGCATCTTGGGTAAGGGAATTCTACTGCAATTACTTCAAGACTTCCCTAGATGCAGTGAACCTTAGGGGGAAGCAGATTCTGGTCACTGAAGAGGCAATTGAAGATGTTCTAAAGCTTCTGCCTAAATCTGATCAGCCAGATGGTTATCAGAAAGCTGAGGAAGACATGCGCTTTCTGAAGTTTGTTTGGGATGCAGTCAAGGCCCGGATAGCCCTTGACCCGACCGTTCCTTGGATTATAGGTCAGAACACCACCATGCCCAAGGGAATCAAGCGGGCATACTTGAATGATGAGGCTCGGCTGTGGCATCAGATACTTAGCAACTTCATTATGCCGAGTACTCACGAGACCCATATACCTGCCGATATGATCACCCTCCTATGGTGTGTGATGGAGGGTAAGGACCTGTACCTGTCACGCTTTATCCGGTTCTACATGGCCAGGGTCCACGTCTGCGGCACTCTTCCCTTTCCATATTTGATCACACAGCTAGGCCGTCGAGCTGACGTGCCTTGGGAGGATGCCGATGAGAGGCCACCTGCTGCAAAATGCAAGAAGATTATCCTGCACAGCAGGAACTTTTTGGCCTTGGGCTACAGACCTCCAGTCCTCACTGCTCCTGGTGACACTGCCACACCATCTACCGGCCCCTCTTCCTCTACAGCTACACCTGCCACCACCACTGCACCTCCACCTGCCCCAGAGCCCATCTATCATCTAGTGCACTGCCTGTTTCGACGGCTTGACCAGATGGAGCGTCGCAACAAGCGACGCTATGAGCACCTGAAGCTGATGATACGATCTAGCGACATCCCCTCCGAGCCTGACACACCATCCGAGGCATCTGAGGAGGAGGCGGATGATCCCGAGGCAGAGACCCATCCACAGAGCGAGGCCGAGCAGGCAGGCACCCAGCAGGCAGCACACCTTCAGGAGGCTCTGCCTCAGATTCAGGCTGTAGACCCTGAGATCCCTATTCAGACAGCCCCTCCTCTACAGCAGCCAGATGCTTAGACCACCACCACAGAGACCCCTGCCACACATCCTTCCAGCGATGACACTCCTTCACACCCTGCATGACTGAGCATCAGGGACGATGCTACATTTTAAGTGTGGGGAGGTCGCCATCTCTAGCATTCTTTTTTTGGTGAACCACTACATACTCTTTTATTTATTTTGATATTTTTCTGTATTTTTCTTTTTATTTCTATTTTGCAGTACTTATACATTGCTATTTTCATGTATTTATACTCTATTTCTGCATTTTGCATTTTTAGTTCATATTTTAGCCACTTAGTTTAGTTGCAATTCTAACTAATTAGTAATAGAAATTATGGATTGATTAGTATAGTTTACCCTTTTAGCATAAGATAACTCGGAATAGATTGAAAAGAAAAAGGAAGTAAACTAGAGACTTTAACAGAATCAAAACAACCCACACCTTATATATATAGCATTACATGTTAGTTAGTTAAACAATATTTTATCAAGGAGAAACACTAGAACTTTAAGGCCACATTAAGTTTTACATTGAGAATAATGGGAATTTTTAACTAAACCTGCATGACATACATAATTGATAAATAATTTTTGAGCTAGAGAACACACAGCCTGTGAGTTTTTAGCTTAATTGTATGGTTACATTCAAACCATAATTTTTATTCCTGTGTGTTCCGCCCTTCTTTTATATTCTGGTGTTCTTTACTTTATTTTAATCTATATGTCCGATTATAGATTAGCCAAGAGAGTGATTGAGGCCATTATTTGATTTTAGCTCACTTATCCCAAAGTAGCCTACCCTTCACATCACCCTTGTTAGCCCCCTTGAGCCTTTAAATCCCCTTTTATTCTATTAGCCACATTACTAGCCTTAAGCAGAAAAACAAAATAAAATCCCAAGTTGAATCCTTGATCAGCTTAAGATAGAAAATTATGTATAGTTTAAATGTGGGAAAACCTATTGGGAACATGGATGATAGAAACAAAGGGTAGAAGGTTGAAAAAAAAAAGAATAAAGATGTTTCAAAATAAGAATTTTTGGGAAACATGCTCATGTGAAGTTAAAGAAATTAAATTACCATGTGCATTAAAATATATATATATATATATATATATATATATATAATTTTATTATTTTATTATTTTTCAATATTTGAATAAAGGGGACACAAAAGAATCCCCCAAATGCAAAATAAGGCAATGCACATGGGATGAAAATAAATATTAAGGCATGAGCATGTAACATCAAAAGTGAGAAAAACATGGGAAATTAGGTAAAGAAGCTTGGCTTTACAACATATGTATGTTAGGTGAGATCTTAGACTAATCAAGGATTCACTTAATTAGCTCACTTAGCCTTATACATATACCCTTACCTTTACCTTGGCCCCATTACAACCTTAATTAAAGACCTCATGATTTTTGGTATGTCTATATTCTATGATTGTTGATTGGTTAGATGAAGAACAAAGTTATAGAAAGAAAGAATAAAAAGAAGAATAGAGTGATTAACCCAATAAACACTGAGTGATTAGAGAGTAAACACAAAATCCAGTGAGGGTTCAATAGCTCATTAACATATATCTCTGCTTAAATTATTAATTATCTTGCAAGTTTTTAAAATGTTTTTCTCTCCCATCTCAATTGTAAAGGCACTTTATCACTATCTAAGGCTTGGCTATATATATATACATGACTCCTTGAGAATGTGAATTAATTTAACTACATGCAAGCTTTATATTCAAGTGAATAAAAATTAGAATTGCATGATGCATCATTCATATAGGTAGTTGCATTTAGATTAGATTGCATTGCATGACATTCCACCACTTTAACCTTACTTTTTATCTTGGATTTAGCATGAGGACATGCTATTGTTTAAGTGTGGGGAGGTTGATAAACCCATATTTTATGATATATTTTGTGCTTAATTTGAGTGATTTATTCAATCCTTCACCCACTTATTCATATTAATTGCATGGTTTTACTTTTCCTTCCTTATTATGTGATGTATGTGAAAAACATGTTTCCTATGCTTTAAAATTAATTATTTTAATTACCTTTATTTCCATTCGATGCCGTGATTAGTGTGTTGAGTAGTTTCAGATCTTCTAAGGCAGGAATGACTTAAAGGATGAAAAAGGAAACATACAAGGATGGAAGAAAAGCACAAAATGGAGTTTCTAAAGAAACTGGCATCCACGCGATCGCATGGGCGACGCGGACGCATGCCAAGCGCGAATCAATAGCGACGCGGCCGCATGACTGACGGGACCGCGTGACAAGAAAAGCTCCGAATGACGCGACCGCGTGACAGAGGCCACGCACCAGAAATTGCAGAAAACGCTCCCAGTGATTTCTGAAGCCCTTTTTGGCCCAAATCCAAGTCCAGAAGGCATAGATTAGAGATTATAAAGTGTGGGAATGCATCCATTCAGAGAGAGCTCGCCAATTTAGTTACTTTCCATGATTTAGATTTAGTTTTGAGAGAGGTTCTCTCCTCTCTCTCTCTTAGGATTTAGGACTTCTCTTAGTTTTAGGAGTGACTCTCAATCCCAGGTTTAATGTTCCTTTACTTTAAGCTTCCCTTTCACTTTTATTCGTTCCATTACTTTAGTAGATTATTTACTTTTGCCATTTAATTTATGAATTCTTCCATGTTACAGATTACTCTTTTGAATTAATGTTATTTGAGGTATTTCAGTTTAATATTGCTTTCTTTTATTTATGTCACCATTGCTTTCAATCTGAAGACATTTTTATTCCAGCAAATTTACTTTTTCCCTTTTTGGTCTTGGTTAAGAAATCAGTAACTCAGGAGTTACCTCAGCTCAACATAATTGATAACTATTATCTGTGCTAATTGAACTAAACTTCAATAATCACAACCTTTTCTTAGGAAATAAATAGGATTCGAAGATCAAACTAATTAGTCCCTTGACTTTCCTTTGCTTTAGTAAAGGTTAACTAAGTGGAATTAAGATTCAACTTTCATTATTATTGATAAGGGTAACTAAGTCTGGACTTCCAATTTCTCATACCTTGCCAAAAGTTTATTTTACAGTTATTTATTTATTTTTAATTACCATTTAAATTATTTGTCATATTTGTTCCTCATTCTTGAAACCCCAAATTTACAATCTCCATAACCAATAATAAGAACATACTTCCCTGCAGTTCCTTGAGAAGACGACCCGAGGTTTGAATGCTTCGGTTATCAATTTTTAAGGGGTTTGTTACTTGTGATAACCAAAACATTTGTACGAAGGGATTTTTGTTGGTTTAGAAACTATATCTACAACGCGACTGTTTTATTAAAATTCTTTACTAGCAAAAATTCTAACGTCAGTGGTCACCAACCCTAACAGTACAGAGGGACCAGACTGCAGGGTGTGGCGGCAGTAGTAGGGCCTGAAAAGCTAGAACCAAAAAGAATCCATCGGTTAGATATAAGAGTCACATTTATCTGAAAATCAGACTAATCAACCTTCACCGAATACACACAACAGGAACACTTATCCAGTTATCTGTTCCACTAGTAACTCTGTTACAATTTTCACTTGGAAAAAGAAAAAATCAGGTTCTTTTAACAGTGGTTCAGGTTGACCCTGACAAAACCAGGAAATAAAAGGACACGACTGAGAACAAATTCCAAATTAGAATAATCGCACCCAGTCTATAATTAGCACAAATAATGATATTAACTGTCATGATGTTTTGATACAACAGTTGTCAACATATGCTACTTGAACTATAACAGACAATCAATTACAAAATACCTGATGAACATAAAGACAAAACCCAAGCCGAATAACAATCATGATTCACTAGAACCTCTTCATTAGTTCAATTTCCCCCACACAAAAGCTTCATTTTTGTGTTCCATTATCTAAACCCAAGTCTACCCTTCATTAATTACTTGACTACTAGAGTCTTCTATCAGCATGACCTAATTTATGACATTTCTATATACATACTAGAGATTTTACCTCTGGTCTTTATTGTATCTTCTTGTATTCTGTGATTAATTACTATTTAAATATAGGTGAATAACAGCCAAACCGATACAAGAGCGTAAGACATGTAGCAAAGTATGGATGGATATTCCTGGGGTGTTTCAAGAAAAGGTGGTACAAGGTCTGAACGAGATTTCGCCAAACTAAACCACATTCAGCATGTGAAATAATAGGTCCGTAGAAATCCTTATGCATGAAAGATGGTCAATAACAAAACACTGCTCCTCTAGTGCAGGTGTTGATTCCAGATTGCGCATTCACTTCCAACACAGATTATTGACCGTATTATTGCAGGTGAAAAAGAATAAGAGGTTACTTATTCGTAATTCTTATTCATGTTTACAGTCATGACCCATTTTTATGCTGATTCCAAGAATAAATGAAGACGACTGAAGGAGAGTGGATAGTTTCCCCACCGTTGCCAATACAAGGTAGGAGTATCAACTCACGCCTTTATCTTACTTTCCTCATCAGCTTTGTTGGTTGCAGGAGGTTCGGGATTTGAGTTGCTTGATTGAATAGGTGGTACATCGGGAGTCTCATACACATCATTTCCAAATTCATCCCAATCTGAATCTTCCACCTGTCATGTTACGGGAAGGTAAATAAAATAGGACTGAAGTAGAATTTTCTATTAAATAAAACACGTCAACAGCAAAAAAGGACATACATATCTTACACCAGCTCCATCTTAAGTTGGAAAGCTGCTGCTTTCAGGTTTGGCTTCCATAGCCCATTAGTTTCCACCTTTTTTCGGCCTACCAATGCCACGGAAAGTAGCAACTTAACAAGTTGTATTCCCACAAATCACACGGGTTGTTTTTGGCGACAACTGTGACTACAACGTCAAGCATCAACATGACAACGGCAACCCCATGGCTGCCAATTTCAACAACCAACATGCATGATGCATGACAATAGTCCAACCAACAACAAAAGCACTAAGATTAAAGGTTACAGATAATACTCTAGTTCGGTAACAATTGGTAAACGTGGCCTTCCAAGAACCCGGCGAATTACCACTGACTTATTTTTTGGAATCAACATTGCTTCATCAACATATTCTGAAATCCCAAACAGACACAGCAGCAATAAAACACTGAATACGGCATTCATCAAGGCAATTATATATATTAACAACCATGCTGCAACAAGATAATATCATATGCACAACCTAATATAATGACTTTACAATTTAATTGATAATCCAACAACAACTTACCATCGTATGCACAATCTAATATCTTTGATTTAGCAAGAAACAACTGACCCTGTGACAGGAAACAAGGGATCAATGAAACTGGGACTAATTGTGTTGAGTTGTGGAATTAGGGTTTCTATCATTTCTAACCCGTGACCACAACCTTCTCGGCTCAACCTCTATTGTGCTTCTTAGTTTTCGGGTCCGCCGAAATAACCCTACCGATTCGACACCCAGCCAGCCGGACCCAATCCCCATCTCATCGTCCTGTTACCATAAGCCGCCGCACAGAGCATCCTCCTTCCATGTCTGCCTCCACTCAACCATCACAGCTCTTACCTCCGACTGATGATGGGGTCTGGCGTCAAGATTTGATTCCTTAACCCTAAACTCTAACAGGTGTCTCCACCGGCGACATCCGGGCACCAAGATCCTCCGGAGATGTTGAGACGGCGTTTCCAAGTTGTGCCGCATTGAAGACCCGGTCGACATGGCAACGATCAGAACACGGTGAACCTGCTCTGTTCCGACGCATCAGGGAAAGAGAAGGACACGTCGTCATTTAGGTTTGTGGTTGTGTTTCTCTCAATTGACGGACATAAACTGAAGGAGCAGTAGCAGGGTTGATGATGATCAGGCCATATCTAGAACCCTCTGTTGGTGTTGGATATAGTGGTGTTGGATGTGGATCTCTTCTTATCTCAATATGAAATGGATGTTGTGCTTGTGGTTGTTTTCTTCCAGATCCTACTCTTGTTTGCTATGCTTTGGACATGTAGAAAGAAAGAAGATGGCTCCCATTACAAAATGAAAAAGCCTACAACAAGCATTAGCCCAACTATATTAAACAAGTCCAGCATTGAAGACCAAAACCAAAAAAAGAAATCAAAGGCTCAGCCCACCTCCCAGACATTGGCTCCTCATAGCCTTATTCAATTAGCCGACTCCCCCTTCAACAACCATGGCAGGCAAGCTTGCAGAGCTCTGCCAAGCCTGTTCCCTGCATCCACCATCCTCGACACTTGTCAACATCTCCTTTAATATGTATGCCTAAATCTGTACCATATAATTGTCCTATTAAAATGAATTTAAAACATATATACCTTTTTAGTCTCTCTAAGGTGCACATGGAGTGGGTGAAACTGGGTTCGCCTTGATACGGACGCGACTCTAAATAATGATCGGGTCTATTTTTTGAGACTCTTACCCGATTTTAAACCCATCAAAATCACACCAAATTATAATTTCACTTTCCATTTATCTCTTCCTTTCATATTTATTTCTTTTAATTTATTAAACTAAATCAATTATACTAATTATTTGTATTAACTAATTAAGTACTTTTTAATGGGTTATTATAACTGTGCCTTTAGACCATAGGTTAAAAATATTATAAAAAATATTTTATAAAAGTTGTTAAAAAATAAATATTTTTAAAATGTGTCCTTAAGACACAAATTATTAAGTAAATTATTTTTCAATTTAATGTGTTTGATTCATTCAATTGTGTTAATTACAACTAATCAATTATGTAATTTGATTTGATTAGGATAAATATTTCATCATTTAATATTTTATTTGATTCATTAAATTACATTAATCATAATTCATAACTTCAAATATTTAATTTAATTAGAGTAAATATCAAATTATTTTAAATTTTATTTGACCAAATTAATTATAACATTTGATTGATGAGATAAATATTAAATTATTTAATAAATAATATATAAAGTAATGAAATAAATAAACTCAATTAATTTAATTTATTATCTTATTATTTTATAATTTAATTATTTAAATATCATAGAATTTATTATAATTTCTATCAATCAATTAATTGTAATTCAAATTGAATGATTATTTTGTTACGAAATTATTATTTTCTAATCCATTTATGAGCAATACATATATTAATTATAATCGTAAATTAAGTTAATTTACATTAAATGACTTATATAATGGTCATCTCATTTATTATCATAAATGTTGAATTAAATAAATCATTATTACTTTTGATTTAGAATCAAATGAGAATAAAATCAGAGATACTATTTTATTTGGCCTTTAGGGTTTAATGGATGTCACACTCAAATATAAATAGTGACTTCCGAATTTTGGTCTCAAACATATCAAAGCCACCTCCGTAACTCTTTTTCCATAAAAGGAATTGCGATTCAACTCTATCAGATCAGGGATACAAAAGGTTTTCAAATAATAAGGGAATGGTCTGAATTTGCATGAATTCTAAATGTTCGAACTTACGATATTGTTTCAGTTGGTTGTCGTTACGAGAATGACTCTAATCTATATGCGTCTAAGGATTAGAATAGATTAAATATTATTTAAGTAATTTATTTCTAATATTGGTATTTGATTAAATTAGTTTTAGAGAAATTTAAATTGTTGACTCAATTATATATTACGACTATTCTTTTTGAATATATTATTTTTACATTTTTTTAATATAAAATTTCTTTTTTTTCTGATTTTTAAGTTTATTTTCTTTCTTGGATATATGTATCACCTTTTTTTTTTTCATTTTATATTTCAGATTAGTAATTACATTATTTAAAAAAATATTTTTAAAAAAAATAAAAAAATATTAAAATGTCACTATTTAAACAAAAAAGAAAGATGTGAAAAAAAGAAAAACGAAAAATTAAAACATCACTATTAAGAAAAAAACTGTTAATATGCGTATGAATGGGGTCGAGATTGAGGAATATATATGGCTATAAAAAATAAAAAATTATTGTACAATCATAGAATAAAAAATAATCCTATATATAAAACAAAATAATTATAACAAAAAAATAATTAATATATATTATTTGAATATTTTTAATAATTGGTAACATAGAGTTTAACAAAATATAATTCATATATTTTTTTATTTATGTATATGTATATATATTAAGAAAAATTACTGTAATATATATATATAACAAAATTAATATATAAGGTCATCGAAAATCCCATCCAAATTTGACAAGAATAAGACGACTTACATAAAAATGGTTCTCATTAATAATAAGGTAAGTTTATTATTTTTCATGATTTTTTCAAGTGATACTAAGTCCATTTTATAAATATTTTTTGTTCATATTTTAAGTTTATTTGATAAGTAAACCCTTGCACGAATGAAAAACAGTGCGATTTTATAGATTTATAAGTGCTAATAGCTTTCATATTTAATTTGTTTTATAAGTTGATAATAGCCAATATATTTGTTGGTGAATTTAACTATTACTATACTATTTATGATCACATTCAGTATATATGTCTGGTTTATTGAAAAAAATAGATTATTAAAACTGATTAATAACTATTTTAGAGTTAATTCAATTAACACTAAGTTAAAAAAAATAAATAATGCATAACATGTTACTTTTTTATTAATCAAATTATTATAATTTAAATTAATTTTAAAAAAATAATTTAAAATTATAATTTCAATCTTATCACGTACATGACACGAATAATTACACTTGTTAATTTACATATTTTATAGTTATAATTGTTCATAGTTATATAACATTCATAAATTAATTTTATCTCACTGTAGGTTCAAAAGTTGATGTATAACAATTAAATAAAATTATGGATAACAGAGAAAAATTTTATAACATTTAATGTATATAAAATTAGACAATCAGAACAGGATTTTCCCTCCCTTCTATTGAATCCAATGGAACAACCTGCCTTGAATATAAAAGATCTCCAAGATAAAATATTCGCCATTTAATTTTAGTGGCTAATTTTAGTATATAAATAATATTTTTATATTTTTTTATTTATTAAATATAAAACAAGATATTTATATTAAAAACAATGCTTACTAATAAACTGATCTTAAAAATAACTTTTTAATAAACACAAACAACAATAGTTATACTTAATAAAATAATTTTTAATATATAATGACCATAATAATCATAAAATGAGAGAAAATTTTGATTCTCAACGGAGCTTTACATTTAAATATTTATTATATATTTTAGACTTTTTAATATTTTGAATAATTATAAACTACTTTTTAAAAAATTTTCTTACGTACTTTCAAAAACTTTTAATTTTTTAAAGAAAAAGTCTAGGACCAGCAACTTTATTAAATTCTGACCAGCATATAACCAGTCTTTTTGACTTACAAGTCTTACAAGTTACTAGGCCTTTTAATGCGTTATTCAACGTTTCCTATTTTCAAAGCGCTACACTCATAACGGTTTTCCTTCTTCTTCTTCTTCTTCTTCTTCTTCCTCTTCGTTTTTTTTCGATTTTCATAGTTTCTGAAATCAAGCTTTGAAATCGTTTTGAAGAAGAAGCAGCAGCAGAAGATGAGGAGAAAGAGAAAGAGTTCTGAATTATGCAACGAATTTTGGGTGTATTTCTTAAATACTTTAGGTGTATTTTTCGTAATCCTTTGGGTGTATTTCTGTAATCCTTTTGAAGATAATGGAACTTCAGAAATACACCCAAACGATTACAGAAGTACACCCAAAATGATTACAGAAATACACCCAAAGAATTACAGAAATACACCCAAACGGTTACAGGAATTTACCCAAACGATTATAGAAATACACCCAAAGGATTACAGAAAATACACCCAAAGGATTTAAAGAAATACACCCAAAATTTGTTAAAATACATCTTATGCATAATTCAGAACTCTTTCTCTTTCTCCTCCTCATCTTCTACTGCTTCTTCTTCTTCAAAAACGATTTCACCATGAAAAATCGAAAAAAAAAAAGATAAAACAGAGAGAAAGAACGTAAATGAAGAAGAAGAGGAAGACGATGAAGAAGGTGCAGAAACGAAAGAAAAGGAGAAGAAGAAGAGTAAGAGGAAGAAGAACGTGCAGCAAGAAGAAGAAGAAGGAGAAAGAGAAGGCAAGAAACGAAAGAAAAGAAGAAGGAGAAGACGAAGAGGAAGAAGAATGGTTCGAAGCGTGTTTTGAGCGTTAGTTTTAATTGAACTTGTAAGGCTTACAAGCCTTAATCGCTTGTATGCCAAGAATTACTCGCAAAAAAAATGGGTAATCCCACACTATTGAATAAAATTTCACACCATTAAAAATATCATTAATGGCTACTTGATAGTTACAAATCACAAAAATTGCTGCCCCTAACATTCTTCTTTTTTAAAACTACAGATACATATACACAATCGTTTTTAATTTATCAAGTATAAAAATGATGTATTTACAAGTACAAATATCTTCTCAAAAATCTTTATTAAATCATGTCTTGTTTTAATTTACCATATGCTATAATTTTTAAAAAATTATATTTAAAAATTAATTTTAGAGTAATTACCCAAATCAGTCCCCAAGAATTTTAAAATCGGACATCTTAGTCCCTAAGAAAAATTAATACACAAATCAATCCCCAAAGTTTTACTCCGACAGACAAATCAGTCCCTAGTTCATTTTCTGGCAAAGTAATTACTCAGATCAGTCCCCAAAGATTTTAAAAATAGACATTTTAGTCTCCAAAAAAAATTAATGTACAAATCAATCCCAACATTTTTCTCTGTTAGACATAACAGTCCTCCGTCTAATAATAATAATAATAATAATAATAATAATAATAATAATAATAAATAATAATAATAATAATAATAATAATAATAATAATAATAATAAAATTATTAGAGATTATTCTACAAAAAATTCAAGATTAAAATCATTTGATATTTTTATATTTAATATAATTAAAAGATGTGCTATGTAAAAAAAAATATGTTTATATTAAAAAATATGTATTAAAAGAAAATATTTTAATTTGGATTTATATTAAATATATATTTTTTAATACAAACATATTTTTTTAAAATAGTACATATTTTGATTATATTAAATACAAAATATCAAATAATTTTAATCTTAAATTCTTATAAAATAATCTCTAATAATTTTATTATTATTATTATTATTATTATTATTATTATTATTGAGTGACTATATATATATATATATATAAAAGAATCTAATAAATAAATTTATTATTATTTTTATCTAAAAAATACAAAAAATTATGGTACAATATTATTATGTAATTAATAATAATAATAATAATAATAAATAAAATTATTAGAGATTATTTTACAAAAAATTCAAGGTTAAAATTATTTGATATTTTTGTATTTAATATAATGAAAAGATGTACTATTTTAAAAAATATGTTTGTATTAAAAAAATATATATTTAATATAAATCCAAATTAAAATATTTTTTGGACACATATTTTTTAATACAAATATATATATATTTTTTTACATAGGACATCTTTTGATTATATTAAATACAAAAATATTAAATGGTTTTAACTTTAAATTTTTTGTAAAATAATCTTTATTATTATTATTATTATTATTATTATTATTATTGAGTGACTATATATATATATATATAAGAATTTAATGAATAAATTTATTATTATTTTTGTCCAAAAAATACAAAAAATATAGTACAATATTATTGTGTAATTAATAATAATAATTATTTTATTTTATTTTATTTTTGGATGGAGGACTATTATGTCTAACTAGGGGTGTGCATGGCCCGGCCTGACCTGAAGACCCATCCCGGCTCGGAACACTTTAGGGGCTATTTTTGTGTGATTTTACCGGGTCTAGAGTCGGGTAAGGGTCTCAAAAATAGACCCGGTCATTATTTCGGGTTAGGTCTGGGCTATGACTCGGGTCACCCGAAGTCGGCCCGGTGGCCCGGTCATCATACACAATTAATATTTTGTGTTATTAGTGATGGATGATGGCTATTCTTATGTGGAATTTAAGTATTGTAAACCTTAATATTTTGTGTTATTAGTTATTATAAGACTATAAGTTAATGTTTTATGTTTAAAATGCATAAGATTTTAGACTAATGCATAATATTGTGTTATTTATATTGATTTAAATATTTGGTGTTATTAGACAATATTAGTATTGATTATGGTTATGCTTTAATTTTAGAGAAGAGTTGGTTCTTGTTATATTTTTCTAAGTGAATTTTACCATGTCAAATAATAGTTGGAGTCTTGGAAATTTGGATATTTTCACATGCTAGCTTATAAGAAGGTATCAAGGTAATGTAATGTTAACGGCCCGATTTTCACCCGGTATAATCATGGCCTGAAAGTGTATAGGTTTCATCGGGTCTATGGTCGGGTTCGGGTCTAATAAATAGGCCCGGTATATATTTCGGGTTGGGTCTGGGTCACATCAAACCTGATTTCACCCGGTCCATGCACATCCCTATGTCTAACAGAGAGAAATTTTGGGGATTGATTTGTACATTAGTTTTTCTTAGGGACTAAAATGTCCGTTTTTAAAATCTTTGGGGACTGATTTGGGTAATTACTCTACCGAAAAATGAACTAGGGACTGATTTGTCTGTCGGAGTAAAACCTTGGGGATTGATCTGTGTATTAATTTTTTTTGGGGACTAAAATGTCTGATTCTAAAATCCTTGGGGACTGATTTGGGCAATTACTCTTAATTTTAATAAACTAAAAGTAAGAGTCTTACTGCGGTCTGCACCTAACCAATAATCCTTACCATTAGAGGTGGCAAGCGGGGAAGTCCGCCCCACCCCGCCCCGCCAGAAGTCCACCTTTTGGTGGGCTGGCCCGTCCTGCCTCGCCTACCGGCAAACTGGCGGGCCGGCGGACTAAGCCCACCAAATATCCTCTTTTTTTTTTTACTTTTAACTATTAAATAATATATATAAAGGTATAAAAAATCTCTATTGTTTTTAACTTTTAACTATTATAATTTCTAAAAGTATAAACAAATTATAATTTTATATTCACAAACATTAAAATCTTTGTAATTATAAATATTGTTCCCAAAGCAAAATAAACATAATCCAAAACATAATTATAAATATTGTCTCTAAAACAAAATAAACATAATCCAAAACACTCAATTTTTATCTTCATTCTCTTGTAAGTTGGGTCGCAGGAAGTTGGATTTTGGCAAAAAAAAATTGTAAAAATACCCATTGTCAAAAAAATACTAAGCCCAGCGGAAAAGCCCGCCCTGCCCCACCAAAACCCACGGTTTAAGTGGTGCGGATTAGGCGGACTTTTGCTATTTAGCTGTCTCAATTTTTCAACCCAACCCGCCTTTTTTAACTGGTTGCCCGGTAAGTTTAGGCCCGTTTACCATTCTTACTTACCATTAATATAATAAATAAGTAAACAAATATATTAATTAACTCAAATACTTGTCAATAGAAATTATAATAATCCAAGTATATGACTATATGTTAATAAAATCCAATAATACTTTCATCTATTTACATCAACCATACATTAGAAAATTACCACATGCATAGTCAAATCGATCTCTCCTTGAGGTTTGTTATTCCCTAAACCTGTTAAAGCTATATAATTGTAACTCATGCAATGTTACAACATTACCTGGTTGTTGTTGTTTATTTGTTTGGTTTGGATTCATGTTTTCACCTAAATTCAACCGTGACTTTTGTTGTAACAAATTCACTGGCAATATTTCTTTTTGTGGCAGTACTCCAAACTGTATTTTTGTTTTAAAAAATTATAGTTTAGAGATTATATAGTAATTACGAGAACATCCAGAGAAAGAAAATGTGACGGGTGTGAATTATTATTATTATTATTATTATTATTATTATTAGAGTTCATCTTCTCTGTTGGCAACAGAGATCCCCTTTGATTTTTCATCTCACCCTTAGCTTACTCCATATTGGTCTTTGAATTCTTTTTCTTTTTCTTTTTCTTTAAATGGTTATTTTCCTTCTGATTTTGGGTTACAAATTGGGCAAGGATGTAATTTACCAAAAATAGCCCACTATACTAATAACAATTAGCCACATCAGTTTAGCCATAACTAACCACTACAATAGTACAATTAGTCAAATACAGCATCAACAGTGATGCTTATATACCAACGAGTTATAACTCAAATGACATAATCTATTTATTTTCATCTAAAAGTCTCAGATTCGATGACTAATTGGTTGTGGATTTAAGCTCCATTTAAGGGTTCATCACTGGTCAATGGGTTATAACATGCACAAAGCGCAATTCGAACTCCTGACACTTGTTTAAACGGACGAAAGAGCTAACCACTCAACCAATTTAATTTGGTTGGAGAGCTCAATTTTTCCACCCTTTATTTTTTTTTTCTTTATGGAAAATGCTAAAGGGTGAAATTAAAGAAAAAAGCCCATGTTAGGAGAACGTGTTTGGGCCCAGTGGGTGAGAAATAAAGGTCCATTCCCAGGTGCCGTTGTTCTAAACCCTAAGCCTCTTTATTTGCGTATTCTTCTCCTCACAAAGGGAGAAGCTTTCTGCAGCTGCGCAAACCCTCGAAGCTTCTCTTTCTGTTGGTAAGAGTGAGATCTTTTATTCCCTTTGTATTCACGATCCTCCCTGTTGCTCGCTTAGTACTACCATTCTAATTGTTGCTTATAATATATAGGGAACATATAATTGGTTTCTAACCTATCAATTTATGCTCAATTCTTAATTGATTGATTGATTGATTTAATTGTGTGTGTGGTTCAGCGAATATGGTTAGGGTTAGTGTTTTGAACGATGCTCTGAAGAGCATGTACAATGCTGAGAAAAGAGGGAAGCGCCAAGTTATGATTAGGCCATCCTCCAAAGTCATTATCAAGTTCCTTCTTGTCATGCAGAAGCACGGTAACTTTGATACACTCTTTAATCTGTCACTTTCTTAATTGTGTTGTACTGTGTGACATTTTGGTAAATCTTATTGTGCAGTGCTTTGTAATTAATTAATTAATTAATTGATGTAGGTTACATTGGAGAATTTGAGTATGTTGATGACCATAGGGCTGGCAAAATCGTAGTTGAATTGAACGGCAGGCTTAACAAGTGTGGTGTAATCAGTCCCCGATTCGATGTCGGCGTTAAAGAGATCGAAAGTTGGACTGCTAGACTCCTCCCCTCAAGACAGGTCAGCAATGTTTCCATAGTTTTGTGTTTGCATATTGTGATATTGTTCAAGACTTATGAATGTGTGAACTAGATTAGTCAAAAGTCAAAACTTGGGTTGCTTAGGTAGTAGGTTTAAACTTTGTATCATTGAACCTTATGAGATCCATTACTCCATTCTATTGAATGCATGTTGTTTGCATAACTTCTGAAATTGATCCCTCAATTTGTACAGTTTGGATATATTGTGTTGACTACCTCTGCCGGCATCATGGATCACGAAGAGGCCAGGAGAAAGAATGCTGGTGGTAAAGTTCTTGGGTTTTTCTACTAGGCGAGTATTTTTGTTTTTGATAAACTGTTGCCCTGAATTTCAATTTTGAGATGAGGCTCACCGGCTGGAGTGGATGATATTCTTTTACTTTCATGGTAGTATGATAGCTGAGAGGTGTTTTTCGTGTGCACTTTGTTTGCTTAGTATGGCTTCTTTATCATTATTTTCCTTATACCAAAATGTACTCCAGGATTGTTTTATGTTTTAAACTTTGAAGACTTGGATTACAAAATGGGAGCATTAGCGATGTTTGATATTTTGCATAAATTCTCAAGTGAGTGGTTTTGTGGTTTTCAGAAAAGAAATTGATGTTTAAATGCCATAATCGATTAATCTATGTCTACTTTGCCCAAGGCTGTTCTTTTAGGCCGCGATTGGTTTGTATTTTTTTGAGACAGAGACGACACAGAGACATTGACATTAAAAAAATCCATATTTTGTAAAAATTAATAAAGGATAAAAATATAAAAAGTTGATAAGGGATAAAAGTTTAAAAAATTAATAAGGAATAAAAGTGTAAAAATTAAATGTGTAAAAACTAATAAAGGATATAAAAGTGTAAAAAATTGTGTCAAATTGATTGTGTCTTGTTTAAATATTTTGGAGGAACACTAAATACATCTATTTTGTATGCATTTATGTGCTAAGGAGTCCATCTAAGATGTGTCTCAAGTCTCAACAAACAAACAATGGATATGTATTAGCATGTGCATTGTCTTTAAAACCAAACGTTGCCTTATGGACTTTGAGCTATTTTGAATACTACTAATCTAATTTGACCGAATTGGTTTAGTACGGGTGGGAGATTTTCTTAGCATCAAATTTGTAAGACTGGAAATTAAAGTTGTAACCAAATTTGTCGAACAAGAATTATTTGAAACAAAGAAAATAGATTAAACTCATGCTCTCATGTATGAACAAGAACAAGATTAAACTCTACGGTCTTGAGTATATTCAATTTTGTTCTTCTATCCCTTGGTCGTAATTAAACTTTGCAACCTTGTTTATATTTCCTTTTAATCTTGAACAAATCCATTCCATTCGTCACCTGTATATGAATGTGGATGAATGTTGAATGGATGTAACGCTGGATTCTTAATTAAAAAGGTAGTTTAGCTCTTGCATTGCAGCCACCCATATGTATATAGCTTTCAATTGAAAAAGAAGATAAGAATACAAAACTGCTTTCTTAATATCTTAAAAGGAGGAGAAAAATAAGGATGGTTGGAAAGCGTCACGTGAGAATTTGTCCACCACTATTTGTCTATGTGGGAAAAAAAATGTTGGTATTGCATCCACAGCTCAAATATGCTGTCTTGACAATGTAGTTTGGCTTTGTACAAAGACAACAAACGGATGAAACAAAATTTGCGGTTTGAAGTTTCAACTTTGGGCTCATTACCCTTTATTTTCTTCTAGCCTAGCCTTGAGTAAAAGCTGCAGTTATATTTCCTCCAAGGTGGGAACTTAAAGAAGTATAGTTTTCATAGTGCACGGGACAGCGATCATCTTAATGTTCGGTTGAAAATGAATACACATGCAAGTGTGTGGTTGTCATCGTCAATAAAGGAAACAAATACAAGAATTTTAGCATGTGTGGGGACTCTATCATAATTCATAATGGTATGCTGCATAAATAATTCTAACCTTGTGATGATAATTAATATCATACATTTCTACAAGAAAATATAAAATTGTAATCAACACGAATTCATGAGGTTCCTAGTAAGGTAAACAAGATTGAAATGGAACATACATAATTTAACGAGAGACCTCAATGTAAACATTTTTTAAGCTATTTCAACTAAAAACTAGATCAATCATTTAGAGCAATATAACAGCCTCTTTATAGCTGATGATTGAAGTACTCTGTAACCGTCTTTCAGTTATCCATTACCAAGTATTGTCTTGGCCCACTATATTATATAATTAGCAAGAGAAATCGATTTTCAGTCAAAAATAAAATAATATAAATTTGGTTATAAACTTACTGAGAGAGATACAAGCATGCAGTACTAGTTGAAAATAGTGACTGTGACATATTTGTCTTCATAAAAGAAAAACAATATGATACCATGAATTATTGCTTGATTAACCAACACAACACAGTAACAGTGAAGTATTATTTGATCATTATATAATGAGATTTAAATACATTTCACCTTCATTTATGGAAGATGAACAAAGACTAGACAAAATAATTGAAGTCCATCAGTTGAACACATGTTACAATCCTTTTAATTTTGGTTTGAGAATGATTAATAACATAAAGATCCAAATCAGAGGGGGACCCATCAGAAGTCAATTATTTAGACTAATATGATAATATGATTTGAATAAACCAATAGACTAAACCTGAGATCTATCAAAACCAATTAAGGTGGAAGAAAAAGAAAATGAAACCTACCATTACATGCTTCGACGGCCAAGTAAAAGAGACCCACCATAATACGACCCCAAAAGCTAAAAGATAGAAAGCAAGTAACCTACCATTAACAACATAGCATGCATTATAATAATTAGATGATTGTATCTATAAAGCTTTTAGAATTTTGCTTATGTGATAATAGATTATTAGATGATTGCGTACAAATTTCTTACACTAACAATACATATATTAGATCAAACAATAATATTTTCATATTGTTGAAGTGTGTGGTCAATTATTAAATATGATACACGGATACTGACACTGATACAAACACGACATAATATGAGTATGGGATATATAAACACACGAATTTAAAATTTTTATAAAATATAGAAACACGATATATATATAAAATATAAAGAATTTTTTAGATAAATTATAATGATATCTTGATATTTTATTTGATATTAAAATATAAATTAATTTTGTAATTATTTTTAATATTTTTAATTATATAAAGTATTTAAAATAGTTTTTATTTTAATAATTAATAATATATATTATTTCTAAACTCATTTCAAAAATACATGTTAAGAATAAAATTGGACATGCTGATACGTGATAGTATTTAGTTATGTCCAAGTGTATATGGAAAAGATTTTTTTTTTATTTTTGAGTATACCCCAAATAGGTTTCAAAGAATTCATGATCTGACAGATTTGTTCCCAAAAAAATTTAACGAGATTTTTGGGCCTGACTTTTTTCATTATACACCAGATACGTTCCCAACCCAGTTTAAATCGGTTAAGACTAATGGCGACGTCCTATGTGTCAGTTAACTTGCTGACGTGTCTGGTTAAGTGAGACGTGTCACTCGTAGGACAATTTGGTCCCTGGCCTTTTCGAAGTGGACAAATTAGTCCCTAGAGTGGCCAACACTCCATCGCTGCATCATCTTCCTCCTCTTCTCCTCCTTAATAATCTCCCTCTTCTAGCTCAACATCTTCGCCATCATCCGCTCCCTCCACCAGCACCTTGACATCGCCACCATGGCACACATCTACCTCATCTTCTCTCTCTCGGATCTCGTAACAAACTCATTCCTCTATCCAATCCGCATTTATCTTTGCGTGCAGAGCATCACCCACCCTCTCACGCAAGCCTCCTTCATTGACACGCTCCTCCACCTCCCCTTTAACTACATCCTCGTCATGTGCCTCCGTGTTGCTGGTGTTGTCGCTGCCTCCATCACCTGTAACCTCTCCATCCTCCTCGCCCTCGTCGGATGTGTCTGATTCTCTGGCCTCCACCATCCCACATGCTCATCCAACCCACTTCCTTCGTCTATGTGTTCCCTTCCTCTTTAGGGTTCGCAGTCGCCACTCGGATGGAAAATGAACTTGGTGCCAACCACCCCTTCAGGACTAAGATCTCTACCGTAGTTACTGTCTTTCTCGCTGTCATGATGGGCTTTTCGTTGAAGGAGTTGGTCCTTCCTTCAAAACGATGCCGTTTTGCTGTTTTGGCTTCCAAACTAGGGATTAATTTGTTCGTTTCAAAACAACGTCGTTCTGTTCTCATATGATACGATGTCGTTTTGTCCACGTGGCCAGGGATCAAACTGTCCTGCACGTGATACGTCAGCGAGTTAACTGCCGTTAGTTTTAATCGGTTCAAATTGGACTGAGAACGTATCTGACGTATAATAAAAAAATTAGGCCTAAAATTCTATTTAAATATTTTTGGGGATAAATTATAAATTTTTGGGGGACCTATTTGAATTATTACTCTTTATTTTTTATTAAGACACTATAAAATACAAAAAATACATGTGTTGGATGAATGTTAATAATTATCATCTGTTAACACAACAAATAAAAAAAGTATTCGTACTTCATATATTATCAAGAGTAAACTACCATTTCTATCCATAAAAGTTGAAAACGCTGACATATCAACTCATAAAAGACGAAAATTACCATTTGTACCCATAAAAAATAGCTTTTGCAAGCAAAACTATCCAAACCCTTAAAAATTAAATAAAATTTTTAAACTATCCTTCTCTCCACTACTACTATCATCGTCTCCCCCTCTCTCTCTCTCTCTCAATGTTCTCAGTGACCTAATCCCAACATCGACCACATCACCACTCAGTACCACTGTCTCGCCCTCCTACTCAACCGTCACCTTAACCCCTTCGCCACACACTCCCCCATCGGTGTCGGTCGCGACTCAACAGCACCAGCACCACCATCACCAGCATAATCATCTAACGCAAGCTCAGCCTCTAGATCTAAGGACGCTGTGAGCAGTGTGAGCGATCCGTTGGGATGAGTAAACCGTCCTTACCGTTAACATCATCATCCTCGCCACCTTCCATCACCGTCAAGCTTAACTGTCTGGCCTTAGAATTCAACACCTTAACGGAATTTATAGAGCACGTGAAGAGGCTTCTGCATTACGCATCTTTGCTTCCACCATTCGACGATTCGGATCGGATTCTAAAGAATCGGATTCGGATCTGCACACACGCTCAAAGGTTACGACTTTTTCAAGGGTTGATCGAAAAATGGTATCTGGGAACGACCCAGTTAAGTCCTTCTTCAATTCCATTCAGGTTGTGAAGGAATCGCTATCCCCTTTGGAAGTGGGTATTCAAAAAGTTGCAAAGGATCTTGAGCGCTGCTTCCTGTTAGGGCACAAGAATAAGGGCACGAAAGGTGTTTATTTGATTGCTCAGGTGAAGCAAGGTGGTGAATTTCATATCTGCGATATGAAGAAGAAGAGAGAGTTAATGAAAATTTTCTTGAAGACTTTCTTGTGTATTTTCTCACAAAACTCAGTTTGTGGTAATGGAAATGTGAATGTGAATGATGACGAGGTGGATAAGAAGGGTGATGGGTCTTCTTCTTATACAAATTGCTTGAAGTTTGCAGTGGCTGGATCTTTGCTGGTTAATGGTTTCCTTCAAGCTCTCCCAACTCCTTTCAAAGCTGGTAGGAGAGGAGGCGACGGAGTTGAAGTTTCGGAAGAGGTGGAAGATGAAGAGGAAGCGGAACCTGCGGTTGAGATTGGAATCGAAGAGGTGAAGGGAGGAGGAAGGGTGGTGATGGTAATGACAATCGTAATGGTGGTAGTTAGGGAAGTAAGTGGTGGCAGAATTTGGGATTAGAGTAGTTAAGATATTAAGAAAGAGGAGGAGGAGTGAGACTATGATAGTAGTGATGGAGAGTAGGATAATTTAAAATTTTTATTTAATTTTTTAAAATTTAAATAATTTTACTTGCAAAAATCATTTTGTATGAATACAAATAGTAATTTCTATCTTTTATGAATAAATATATCAGTATTTTCAATTTTCATAGATAAAAATGGTGGTTTACTTTATTATCAACGAAGTAGGATTGGATAGGACGCGTTGATGGAAGCATGTTTAAGACACGCACTACAGTTGCAAGACGCGTGTGGCTTTGTGGTTAGAGACTTAGAGATTGGTGGGCCCTTTAAGGCTTTAACTACTCTGTTCTCTAGCTGTAAGCTATTAAGCTGTTTTCTTTCTGTTTAGTGTTTAACACACACAAATGACAAATCATTAAGAAAGCGCGTGGAATATCATGACAGTTTTGGAAACTCATAAAAAGAAGTATAATTAGTTTAAGATAAATAAATGAAAAATATAAAAAACTTTTAAATGATTTTATTATAATTATGATGTATTTATTAATTATTTTGAAGTATAAAATATTATCCAATATTGTAATATAAATGATTTTTTTTTACTAAAAATATGAAGACTCAAATCTGCAATCTCTTAAATGAATATGGAGAGTTTATGCCATTTGAGCTATTACTCATAGTCATTGTAATATAAATGATTGTTTCATTATAAAAATAAAATTTCATACACCAGTTTTCACAATCCATGTGACGCACATGCCATTTAAATAAAAAATTACATTAGTTTCACTTCATCAACTTTCTCAGTTGGATTTTCTAGTTTAAACAACGGCTTAATTGTATACGCATAGTTACTCGCAGAAAATCTGGTCTGAATTACGTAAAAACTAACTTATAATTATCTTCATGTATTAATTAAAAATAATTAAATACATATTTAATATATTTAACTATTAATTTTACGTAAAAACGTAAAAATTAACTTATAATTATCATGTATTAATTAAAAATAATTAAATATATATTTAATATATTTGACTATCAATTTTATATAAAATATAAGTATTTATCTTCTAACAGATAAAAGAAAAATAATTTTTATCAATAAATTATAAGTTAAATGACATAATTTTTTCATACTCATTTAAAAGATTGCGAGTTTAAATCTTTCTATCTTTGATAAAAAAATAATAATAATAATAATAATTTTTATCAATAAATTATAGCTCAAATAACATAATTTCTTCGTACTTATCTAAAAAATTACAAATTCTAATTTTTCTATTTTTGATAAAAAAAAAAAAAATTTCTCGTAACTTGTTCCTTTTATTTTTGTGCCGTATATTCTTGTCCCTATCCTTTGTTATTCATTTCTCTCTGTTTTTGCTTTCGTGGTTGCAGATCAGTACACCGACCCCCAATTATGTTAGAATTATCCATAGCCAAAACCGAACTTAACGTTGATCCATCTGAATCAAATAAAAAATAAACTAAACTATTATAGAGAAGAAGAAGAAAACCTATATAAACGATCTCAACATAAAGTTCTAAGCAACCTTTCAAAAAAAAAAAAAAAAGAAAACATAAAGTTCCAAACAAGATTGCACATTTGCACATGACAAAGAAACCTTTTCATTTTAATTTAAAGATTTCTTTTTATACACTATTTAATATAAAATGTTTTACATAAATATTTAATTATATATTATTATATTAATAAAAAATTAATTTTTAAAATTTATTATTTCTAAATATATAAATATAATTAAATAGTAATATAAATTTTTTATACTTTTAAGCAATCAAATTAATCACTTAATTTAATCAATATGATACCTTTATTTCCGATTATCTATCTTTATTTATGTATAGTGAATAGCACGATAGAAAAGCACTTGAAAAAACAAAAAGTAGCAATGCAGTTTCAATTTCCCAATTGCTTTTTGACATTTTTGGATTATCTTCTTCTCCTCTGCTTCCTTTATTAGTAGAAATTAAATCACAAAACAGAAATGAGTAATGTACTAAGATCCAATTGTTATAGTAACTTTGCATTGACTCTATTCTGTACCACATAACACCACACATTCACACACACAACCTTATCCAAGACCAGTTTTAATTACCCCCAAAAAAGGGAAACAAAAAAGAATTTATGAAATTTGACTATCAGGTGGGTAAAAATGTCATTTTACAATACCTGCCATTTTAAAATCGAACTAAATTTTCGTAATTTATTATTTATTTATTAATATATATTTTTCATTTTCATTCGCTTTATGTGTCTCTCTCTCTGTTTCAGAACTCAAACACCATAGAGCCTTCTTCAGCTTCAAGTACACGGTCTCTTTCTCTTTCTCTCTCTCTCTCTCATTCGAAAGTTCGATTTTTTAGTTTTTCTTCAGTCCCAATTTTTCGTTTCAATCTCTATAGTGTTCTTCTTCAACTTTTCCACTTTCTGCAGCACAAGAAAATCGAATCTTACTCTGCTCCGAAATTCCAAGCATTTCGCTTTTTTCTGTGCCTCTTTTTTTCTTTGTATTATTATATTTTGTTTTATTCATTCCTATAAGCGGCGTTAGTGATCATCGCCACAGTTGATAGATCCTTCAATTTTTTTCTTCCTCTCTGCTGATTCTCGGCTGAATTGCTTATAACAAAAAAATGGTTCTTCCACGTGATCTGTAACATTGGCATTTTCAGCTACATTTTTGGTACTACCGCCAAATTGTCTTGGTTTATCTTGTTCTTGTTTCCACACTTTTATGTTCATTTGTTTCAATTGCACTTGTCTTTTTAGCCGCCAAAGTGCCAAACTTTGTTGGGTCTGTTCTCATATTCGGCTGTCTTCAACTTTGAATTGAAAAGTTCTCTCTTTTGTCTATTTCTCTTTCTTGTTGGTGGCACTTTGATCAGCCCCTTTTGATCCCTGGATTTTCGGAGTAGAAGTGGAGTACAGTGATCTGAATTTATCTTTTAGCTTAAATCATTGACTGGTTTTATGCTTGGCTTCAAAGATGATGCATGATCATAGAAAAAAGGTAAGGTTTCTCATTGTCTTCATTTGTTTCTATCTGTTTCTATTTTGATTTCGTTGTGGACTTCTCGCCATGTCTGATGCAGAGGAAATTATGTTTATGTCTATGTCTGTGCTTCCCTGACCATAATCCAACATGTATGAAACCTTGTTCTGTGTTCCTGAGTTAATATATGCCTTGGATATTTGAAACATAAGGAATTTTTTTTTTTTTTTTTGGTTTAGGATGTTCAGTTGTTCACCAAGTTTATTGTTTTGTATTTATGCAGTCCTCTGTAGATGTAGATTTCTTTACAGAGTATGGTGAAGGGAGTAGATACAAAATAGAGGAAGTAATTGGCAAAGGAAGTTATGGTGTTGTTTGCTCTGCATATGATACACATACTGGAGAAAAGGTTGCAATAAAGAAGATAAATGATATATTTGAACATGTCTCTGATGCTACTCGCATTCTTCGGGAGATCAAGCTTCTTAGACTCTTACGCCATCCTGATATTGTGGAGATTAAGCATATTTTGTTACCTCCTTCTAGAAGGGAATTCAAGGATATATATGTTGTTTTTGAACTAATGGAATCTGATTTACATCAGGTCATCAAAGCAAATGATGATTTGACTCGAGAACATTACCAGTTTTTTCTTTATCAGCTTCTTCGAGGCTTGAAGTATATACACACAGGTTATACTTGCACATACACAGATTTCCTAGTGCAGCATTTCAGAATTAAGGTTTATTTTCTAAAACAGTTGCTAAATTATACGAACATTTTTGGCTGATTTTAAACTTCTTCATGGATTTTCAGCAAATGTTTTTCACCGAGATCTAAAGCCGAAAAACATTTTAGCAAATGCCGACTGCAAATTGAAGATTTGTGACTTTGGTCTTGCTAGAGTGGCTTTCAACGATACACCAACTGCTATATTCTGGACTGTAAGAAATTCTCTTTCTCCCGAAATAATCACCTTAAAACATGTCTCCTTCTCTTGTCATAATGCTAATGCAAATTTGTTTGCCTTTCAGGATTATGTTGCTACAAGGTGGTATAGAGCTCCTGAGTTGTGCGGATCCTTTTTCTCCAAGGTGTAATATCTATTATCACCTTTTATCTACAATCGATCATTAAAAATTGATCGCTTTTTCTGACATTTCCCCTTGAATGTTTTTTTCTCAAACAATTTTGACAGAAATATGTTGGTCTTCAGTGTTCTCTACAATTATGAATAATTTTTTTAAAAATATTCTACTAGCATTTTTCCCCCTTCCAGAAATGCATATTGTTTTTGTACTATTTAGTTTCTACTGCTCAATTAAAATAGTAGGTTGCACATCTCTGTGAAATGATGATGGTTATATTTCATGTTTGTTACCAATATTATTATCCTTCATTTGATTGATGTATGTGAATATGAATTTTGTCTTTCAGTATACACCAGCAATAGACATATGGAGCATTGGCTGCATTTTTGCAGAACTATTAACTGGAAAACCTCTTTTCCCTGGGAAGAATGTTGTCCATCAATTGGACCTCATGACTGATTTTCTCGGGACACCATCTCATGAAGCCATAGCTAGGGTGTGTTGTTTGATTTATCATGCTTTTAGTACTTTTCTGTTCTTTATGTTATTATGTAATATAACCAGGGTAGTATATCAACAGGTAAGGAACGAGAAAGCTCGGAGATACTTGAGCAGCATGCGTAGGAAGAAACCAGTTCCTTTCTCCCAGAAGTTTCCTAATGCAGACCCCCTTGCCCTTCGTTTGTTAGAAAGAATGCTGGCATTTGAGCCTAAGGATCGACCTACTGCTGATGAGGTTGAATTTCCACCCATCTACAGTTCACTTTTCACCATCATACTTGGTTGGTTTTAATAGGCAATACTTTGTATAATATTTTTAGGCTCTAGCTGATCCATATTTCAAAGGCTTGGCCAAGGTTGAGAGAGAGCCTTCTGCTCAGCCAGTTACCAAGATGGAATTTGAATTTGAGAGACGCAGGATAACAAAGGAAGATGTACGAGAACTCATATACCGAGAGGCTTTGGAGTACCATCCAAAAATGTTAAAGGAACATCTAGAGGGAGCAGAGCCAACAGGTTTCATGTATCCGAGGTATTTTCCAAACCTGACTAATGTGTTACACTTTCGTTTTCTTAGCATGGTTTGAATATGTCTTCCAGAAACTTAAGCATTCCTTTGAATACTTGGTGTTTTATGTTGTTAATAAATCCTTTTGAAAACTTGGACTATGTTTTTTATTTGTTACAATGCAACTTATACTGCAATTTCATGATTTGCTTTGCTTGTAAATTTGTATGTCTAAATTTTTAATTTGTGTAGTATGTCAGAATTCCGATCAGCCCTTGATTATTTTTCCCCTTCTTTTTCCTATTATTAGTGCTGTTGACCACTTCAAGAAGCAATTTGCATATCTCGAGGAGCATTACGGAAAAGGTGGAACTGTTACTCCACCTGAAAGGCAACATGCATCATTACCCAGGTATTGTAATCAGTGTTATATTTCTGGAAATCGACTTCCTTCTTTGATTACTATTCTTTTTTGTTGTCAAGATATCCATTTATCTGCATCTGTATTATCAGCCATAGTGATTAAAGCCTGTAAGTGCAGGCCATGTGTACTATATTCAGATAAGTCGAAACCGAATGTATGTGAGGTTGCAGAAGATCTCTCCAAGTGTAGCATCAAAGAAAGTGAGAAGCCAGCCATAGATAGGAATGGTGTTATCCCGTTGACCAAGCCTCCTTTACATGCTCCTCAAAATATTCAAGGTGGGATGCTAGCTTTAGCATTCATTTTTCTTTTTCTACATCTTCCTACACTTTCTTCCTTATTGCTTCTCTTACATGCATAGCAGCAGGCATTATTTGTTCGTCAACATTTCTTGTGTTTGGATATGAAATTTATTAATGGATTCTTCTATTGAGTATTTGAAATTCGCTTCCATGATCCACTCCAGGCATAGCTGCCCGGTCTGGGAGAGTTGCTGGTTCGGCGTTGAATTACAACAACTGTGGGGTAGCAGTGACAGCAGAGGCTGCTCAGCGGAGGATGGTTAGAAATCCACCTGTATCGACACAATATGCTGCTTCTAGCTGTTCATATCCTAGAAGAAACCCGAGCTGTAAAACCGAAAGACCAGAAGACAATGGTATTGAAGGTTCTAACGGACTTCAACCGAAGCCTCAATACATGGCACGAAAAGTTGCAGCCGCTCAAGGTGGAGCTGGTGGTCATTGGTAGAGGTTTTACGTGTAATTTGTGGCCAACCACTGCCTTATGCCATGCGAGCTGATATCCGGGTTCTTGTCCCATTCCTGAACCAAGATCAATCATCTTGATTGAACAAAAGGTTTGATTGGCAAAACCTTGAACTGAATCTGGGTGGTACTGAAATCACTGGCAGAAGTATTCTCAGATCTTAAAGCACGATGCTTCACCAATATGAGGTTTGGAAGGGGGGTTTCTATTATGATGAGTTTGTTGCTCTACACTTGATTAATAAAAGAGAATACGAAGCATGAAATGGAAGCAGTGCAGTTGCTGCCCACAAATTTGTGGTGTTCTCTACTGAATAGATATATAAATTATAAAGTGTATTAGCCTTGAAATTTTGGGCATCGTAACAATGATATATTGTAGCCGTTTAACTTTCCTGCTTTTGGTCAGAATAATCGTTCTCCCTTGAAATGTCTTCTATTCTCTATAAGCTGAATGAATGGTCATAAAACTAAGCGAACTTGGAAATGCTTAATCACCATAATTGTCCACTACCACTTGTTGCGCGGTTTATTACAATTAGTACTACCCAATTTGGTTAAAACTAAGTTAGCTTTAGCTTAAGACTTTTAGGAAGTATTCAAACTCTCTTAAAGTGAGAAAGTGAAAGTTTAATCATACTTAAGATTGCTGCACACTAAATTCTTCTTAAGTAAGAAAGTAGAAGCTTAATCATACTTAAATCAAGTTTGTGGGATTCACAGATAAAGAAGTTATAAATTCTCATGCTGTTTATACTTTGTAAGGGCATGCATTGTTGCACGCACTCGTTCAAAGTAGACAAAAATTGATTTTTTTTTTTATTAATTGCAATTAATATTGTAAAGTCCTCCTTATCCATTTCTATTTCTTCTGCCCACGCATCAGAGGAACACTTGAGGAAATATTAAACACCTTGTATCCTCAAGTATTAGTGTATTACTCAAAATCAATCACCAAAAAGTGTAGATATATGTGGCGTGCACAGGAACTTCTAAGATACAGTGGTCCCATCCCAATCCCAGAGGACAACCTCATTCTTTGTGTCTAATGCATAAACTATGTCAATAAATTGCTAGGCGTGCACATTAGATCGGTTTTCTTGAAAAGAATAGACACAAGTAAGTTCTACAAATGCAAGAAAGAGTAAAATGCTTATTTAGTAGTTACTTTAAGATTGTGGTGCAAAGAAACAGGTATTAGAGTAATGTTTTGCCGGTCAATAATATGATCATAGTAATGGCAATAAGTTATCACTCCTTGTTCAATACAAGGATGTTAGGTGTTATTTTTTTTGTTTCCCATCCAACCCGGGAGGTCAAGGACTAATCCGTCGCAGATCGAAATTCCGTTTAAAGATTTGCCGCTAGCCAATGGATTGCTGTATGCACAAGGTGGGATTCGAACCCCCGACACTTGCTTAAGTAGACTAGTGAGCTAATCATTAGACCAACACAATTTGTTTATGTTAGGTGTCATTTATGGTGAGTTATATGATAAAGATATAAGGTTACAGATTTTTCTTTTAATAGAATGAAAGAGAAATTAATAAAGGTAGGACTCACATTTTAAATAATAATAAAATAATAAAAAATAACTATAAAAAGAATTATATTCTTTCTCTATATCACTTCAATCTGTACAGTAGTTTGCTCCGTCATTTATTTATGTAAGCTCATGTACCAATTTCTTTTATAGTTAAACAAAGTCAATGGTGTATGGATTAGAAGAAACGTAAATAAACAGTCATGTACATATTTCATCTCTTGCCAAATTTCCATTCTTGTTCCATAAAGCTAAACAATTCACATGTCTTGGCAGCAGCATTATCCAAGTTTTGAATGGTTCACAAACAGTTATATATTTGTTTATATGGGATGGGGATAATGATAAGAACTTAAAAAATAGAGGGTTACTTAGTAGGAACTACACGCAGCTTCATTCAAACAAGAAACTAGTTTCTGCATAGCCTAAAGAGATGGAACAAGTTAATTAACAAATTAGTAGTATTAGTAGGTATGTACTGCAAAAGCATAAACCAACTTCTTAGGAAAATTGACGTTACTCTTCTCCCAACATGTCAGCCACATAAAACGCGTGCCTCTTCCCCTAAACTTTCATTTCTCATTCATTCTTCTATATATAGGAATAACCCACTTTTCAGTTTTAACCTCATCATTACATATTGTCTTCAAAGCTCAAACTTAGTTCATTACATATATACTATTGCCATGGATCATAAGCATTCTATGGAAGGAGATGCAAATGGAAGCATTAATCTAAAAGGTGATGAACTCCAAAATTTAAGCCACACATGCAGCCTAGACATCACAATATTCGAGCCTCTTGGCCACGGCCTTAGCAGCACTACTTCCAACTCTGTCTCCCCAACAAGCAACGCCACCGTTCGGGCACCGGAGAAGAGCCTCACCCTCTTTGCTCTGCAGCTAGCAGTGCTGGAGAAAGCAGCAACAGGTCTGGGAACTCTTGGTTTTATTTGGGCAACTGTTGTCCTCCTGGGCGGTTTTGCAATAACCTTGGACAAAACAGATTTCTGGTTCATCACCATAATACTCTTGGTGGAAGGGACTAGAATCTTCAGCAGGAGTCATGAGCTTGAGTGGCAGCACCATGCTACATGGTCCATCACTGATTCTACAAGCAACAGTTTCAAGAAAGATACAAAAGAGGCCAGTGCGAGTAGTGGTACACCAAGAACACAAACTAGGATGTGGATCACTTCAGATGTTCCTCTTCTTCCATATACCAAGTGGTTCTTCATCTCAAGGCATGTCAGTAGGATCCTCTACTGGCTTCAGATTCTCTCTGCAACAGCTTGTGTGGTTCTGTCACTGATAAAGCTCATCAAGCATGATTATGTAGCAATATCGAAGGTACATTCACAAGAGAGAAACCGGCAATCCGCTCTCACTATCTTCTATGCATTGGCTTTGGCAGAAGCTTTGGTGTTTTTAATGGAGAAAGCTTATTGGGAGTGGCAAGTTAGTTACTGCAAATTGTTGGAAAAGGTTAACATGGAGTGTGAGTTGGGGAAATTTGAATTGCCTTCCGTTACAAGATTCTTCTATGATGCATACTCGAGGTGTGTCAATGGATGCATTTTTGATGGACTGAATATGGACATGGTTAGTTTTTCTATGGATTTATTGGCTTCCCATTCACCTGATGAGCAGTTAATTGGAGCAAGAATTCTGCGGCAATTTTCGATCAGCCAGCGCTTTTCGGATGATACACTGCAAAAGATTGGGACTGACATATCTATGGTGGGGAGGCTAGTTGAGATGCTGAATTGGACAGATCACAATGAAGAAGAAACTAGGCTCTCGGCCGCAGAGATTTTGTCCAAACTCGCAGGAAAGAAACAGAATTCGGTCCGAATAGCCGGAATACCAGGAGCTATGGAATCAATTTCATCTCTGCTTCAAACCAATAGGAATCATATTCCTGCGGCAGATGAGATTGGCGAAAAGAAACTCATGTTTGATCATCAGAATTACAGGTTTTGGACATTCAACCATTTAGGACTACTCATACTGAAGAAGCTAGCACGTGATCATGACAACTGTGGAAAGATTGGAAACACAAGAGGCCTTCTCCCAAAGATCATAGATTTCACACACGCCCAAGAATGGTTGCTGAAGAATGAAAATGTTGCTCCATCACAAATCCTAACAGTGAAGAGATCACTGCAGCTGGTGAAGATGCTAGCCAGCACAATAGGCACCACCGGGAAGCATCTCCGCCTTGAGATTTCAGAGATAGTTTTCACAATCAGCAATATTAGAGATATCTTAAGGCATGGAGAGAAGCATCCCCCGCTTCAGAAACTGAGCATAGAAATTCTAACTAGTTTGGCATTGGAAGAGGAAGCAACTGAGAGGATTGGAGGCACAGGTGGAGTGCTTAAGGAATTGTTTAACATATTTTTCAATGGCAGCATTTCAGAAAGACATAAGCATGTAAGGATCATTGCTGGTGAGGCCCTAGCAATGCTGGCACTAGAAAGCAGGAGTAACTGTCATCGAATTTTGAAATTGAAAGTGTTTCAAAGGCTTATTGAAGCATTGGAAGATCCATTACTTCGCGTCAACGCGGCAAGAATCCTAGGAAATTTATGCACATACAGTGATTCAGAGTGCTACAACCAGCTGAAGGGAATAAAAGCTGCAGCTCCCGTAGTAAGTATTATTCCGCTATTACAGTTCACTTTTGTGTTTCTATCTTTATCAAATTTTGTAACGAAATCTTTCGTCACTGAGCAGATACTCAAGGCGATCATGTGGGAAGAAAACAAGATTCAAGAAGTAATGATTGGACTAGCAACAAATGTTTTAAGATACCTGAGTTGTGACGAATTGAGGATCGTTTCGGAGGAAGCCGGAATAACGGAGAGTGAACTCGCAAAGAAGTTGATCAAGATTCTCAAGAGATACGAATGTCCAGAAACAAAGGTGCCAAGAATGAGGAGGTTCGTGATAGAGCTAGCCATTTGGATGATGAATGACAAATCAGAAAACATAAAGACGTACAAGGATCTGGGAATGGAGGAGGTGTTGGAGAGGGTACTGGAAACTACATCAGAGCTTGAAAGCTTCAAAGTATTCTCTGGCACTGTTGGACACAATAGGCACAATCTATCAGTTCAATCACTCGTAGAAACAGCACTGAAACTGCTACAACTGGAACTTAGTTAAAAGATCAAAACACACTACTCTCCAACCATTTTATACATGTAACTAATTGACTTGAATCAAAAGAAGAAATAACAAAATGGTAGCTTGGTTTACACGTTACGTAGTCTCTTTCACATTAACTGCAGTTGATGAATATGATTATATGAACTAGTTACAACACCCTACATATACATCTTTTTTGTATACACTTCATAAATAAACATATAAGAATACTAAAAATTGAAGACAAGAATTTCCAGAACGAAAAACAAGAAAAGAAAAGCAAGAGAAACAGAACTAAATATGAAAATTCCCACCGACAAAGAATATTAGGTGATTTGATAAATGAGAATTCTAAACATGCTAACTTTACACACGGGAAACCTATTTCTTTTTGGTCAAACATGTTACAAACTATGATTTCTTAGTTACAAAACAATGTATAACCAACCATATGTAGGGAAGGTAACATCTTATCGATTGTTACTATTTCGGAAAAGATCCCATCGACGCATTAGGCCGTCCATCACATGGCCGGCCGCTGGATTCTTAACAACAGTTACTGTGGCTTTGGTGTTATGTGATACATCAGTGTCTGATGAACTTTGTACACTTGTAGAACTATCACTTTGAGAGGAACCACTGGCATTTGCATTGCTGGACTCACTGACTGATGGAATGTCCGGTGCTGGTTGTGACGGCGTTGGTGCTACTTCTAGTGAAATACCTGATCCTACAGACGCCAAACTTTGAGAATGGTTCGCTGAACTGGGATTCGACTCGGCTTTCATTGGTATACAATCTTCAGAAGAGGTGAAGACCATTTTAGATTTCGAATCTGTGCTGGGTTTGTCTAGAGAGGGTTCTGTCTCCTTTGATCTAGAAACCTCCTGCGAAGAAAGATGCGAGTCGTCTTTATCTGATGGCTCTGAAGATGCGGTGCCAACATTACCAGCTGCTGGTGCTTGTTCTGTCTCTGGCTTTTTCACTTCCATGTCCTTCAATGACTGGATCACAGCTTCCATGAACATCTGAATAGTATGGACAAGTCAATAATGAATAAAAACCAATAATTAATCTCTGCATTTATGTCAATCGGTGTTTAGACAAAGCCGTTGAGTTAACTCACTCTTTCTTCCTCCTCTGCACTAGATGGAAAGCCTGCAAGGTCTTCAAGTGGATATTCCACAAACTGATCATCGTCCAATGCGGCCGGAACTTGGGGACCATAGGAATTACCATTAGATAGTTCAAAGCTTATCATCGATGATGATGATGGGGAGAGATCACCACCCTTCTCTTCCTGATTTGCAAGAATATCATACAATATGTAAGGCTCTCGATTAATATCTATCTTGATGCCCTCTTCACTCTACATATTATCAAGGATAAAGAAGGGCATTCCACATACACATACACATAGATGATTGAGTTACTACAATATTCAACTCAATCTATCATTATTAAGAATCGAATCCTGCATTTCAAATGTACCACAGCAATACTTGGCCTATTGTTCGTGTTACAATGCATACAACAGAAGAAAGGATAAGGAAGAAAATAGAGATACCTCATGATCACAATGTTCATCTTTTGAAGAAATATCAGAGGGAACCTGGAAAAAAATCGTACAAAACATATCACTTAAAAAAACACTATAAAAGTCACATTGCTCAAACAGCCAAATTTTCACATGTATAATAATACAAAGGATTTTAGCAAATTACACAAAAAACACTTAATGTTTTCGCTATGCGCCTATCAAAGCTTAACATTCATCACATAGTACTCTGGGGCAAAAGAATTATTTGCTCAGCCATTGTGTTGGAATGCTGTTCAGATAATAAACTAAGTCAGCTAATAAATACAAACCTCCATCCTACTCATCGGTCGTCTTGAACGGACTTGCCTAATGGCATCTATCGTACTGCTTGAGGATGGTTCTGCAACTCACACAAAAACAAAGTAAGAGATTTGCTCAAAAAGAAGTTAATTAGTACAGGAGCAATATTTAAGAGAAAATATGTACAGAGTAGTACCTTTGTTCATAGAAGATGATTCATTGCTGTAGGCTACTTCATGAACAGATCTCCAAACATCCTGAATGTAAACACAATCAATTTTCGAAGACTTGGCAACAGAACACTGCAATTTGATAAAAATAGTACGGATGAGATGCATTGCTGATTTTACCTTACCGAAGTAATCATTTACGTTGTCATAAAATGATTCCCCAACCTCATCCTCTGGAGGTTGCAAAACATTGTGAAAAAAGATGTTTATGGAGTCAAAGTAAAACTGAGGACGTGGTGAATTGTGATCTCCCTCAAATTTAATTATGTTTTTATCTCCCTGCAGTGCATAGGCAGCCATGTTATCGAGATCAAAATGGCAGGGCAAGAAAACAATCCAGTAAGATAAAACTAAGGCAGATGAATTCTATATAAAGATTATTACATGATAGGGAATCCATATCTAGAAGGCATATTTTACAACTCCAAAAGCATCAAGCATGCTCTAAACACTAATATTGCGTTTGGAAGGGAGACGGAGACTGGGAGACTAAGACTGGAAGACGGAGACTGAGAGACTGAGACTAAATTAAGTCTTTGTATTGTGTTTGGTATAAAATATACTGGACAGAGTTATGTCTCAGTATTATGTTTAATTTAAGATAAATATGGAGATTGAGGAGTGGATTTGAAATTTGAAAAGTTAAATGAAGGTATTTTTGAGAAGAAATATTATTAAAGTTTCAGTTTCAGTCACAAAAAATTTCAGTTCCCTTTGTCTCCACTTTCTGGAGGTACTGAAGGGATTGAAATTTTGAATCCTGAGACTGAAATTTTAGTTCCAATCTTTAACCACCAAACATAATATTGAGTCTCAGTCCCTAGTCTCTGAAAACAAATGCTACCTAAAAGCCTAACCCATCTAGTGGCACACTCACCATGTAAGCCTCAAATATTCTATCTGAGTGATGGGGGTGTATAAAGTCATCGTCAATGGCATGCCCCAATAAAGCAGGAACAAAACAAGATTTTGCCACCTGTAATGCAAAACAAATAATGAATGAATATGATGGAGAACATAAATAATGTGTAAAACCAAAAGAAATATAGTTTTATTAGTTTTCCCCAAATGTCTCCAATAAATTTCCCATCTCAATTCAGAGTAAAACCCAATAAATGTACAAAAAACCACATCACTTTAAAAGAATTTCAGCACAAATTTATCAGTAATAAAAGGATAGATCGTTAAAACAGTAGTACTAACAAAGGAGAAATAACCTTAATGGTATTTAGGTCCGTTATGTCAAATTTTGCCTTCTTTTGAATTGCTCTTCGCATGTATTGGATTGCAAACTTTACCTATAACATTAGAAATCAAACAAAATCAGCTTAACAACAGTATAACTGTTACAAAATCATGATTCAGCATTAGTTATAAGTATAAAAACAACTATATATACTCACAGTGAACTTTGGAAGACGAACTTTATATGTATCTACAAGTTCCATCATCAAATCAACCAAATCAGAGAATGGACTATCTAAAACCATCCCTGCAATTGACGGATCCTCAGCTCCATACATAAGGCTGAAGAGAGTCACATAATTAATGGCATGATATACCAGTCAAAATGATAAGTTGAACCATTACATGCACTTAACAAGGAGAAAAAATTGATTCACATTGGAACAAAAACATACATGAGTTTCCAATTCAACAAATAAAATTACCTAAAATAATTTCTGCTCATGAATATAATATGAAATCCTTAGTGCTACAGAGATATAAAAATCTACTTCTCAAGAATCACAATGATGGAAACACCCTCTTTCACAAGCCATTTCAGCCACCATATAATGGACTGTAATCCCTTTACGTTTCATATGATCCTTAGTTCCTTACAAATAACCACAAAATCTTAATGGAGGAAGTATTTAACAAATTAATGAGATCTCTTCGGTGGCAACTAATTATGACAATGCATTAACTGTGAACCAAACCCAAGTTTTTTTCCCCTACAAACCCATTGTTGCTTAGCAAGCCATTTCTAACCCTCCTTCCAAAGAAAAAGGTCGAAGGTAGAAAGTGAATGATAAAAGCCTACCTAGTTACAGCTCCCATTGAGCGACCCCACAAGCCAATCAAAGACACATTTCCATCCTCTCGCAGATAGTTGACCACAGCCTTCAGATCATCCTTCTGAGAAAAGTCAATAATGATACAGTAACAACACTATGTCAATAATGATACAGGCAGATATAATATCCTTTAGAAGCAAGTTGGGCAAGCACTTACTTCATTCCACCCGAGAGTGACATGCTCCCCTCCAGAAAGTCCAGACCCTGAGAAATCCAGAGCAAAAACTGTAATATTTGAAGGAAGTAAAATTATAGCAGCTTCACTTGCATCAGCCCTACATCCACTGTCATGAAGATGTCAACCAGTCAGTATGATTATATATAATTAAAAACTAAGCAACATCAATTGGAAAACAATGTTCCATGGGTCATTCTCTAATGTCAAATTGCCCGTGAATTAAAAGAATCCCCAGAGTCACCTGTTTCCATGGCAATATATTACACATGGCAGAGGCTTTCCTTCTGGACTGATTATAGGCACATAATGACTGCATTTAAGAACATCACCTCGACTATTTTTTATCTGCAGAATATCAAATATTACATGACAAGATGACAGGTTGCCAATATGAACAAAACAGACTACGGTTTAATTGTTGGGGGGAGTGGAGTAAAATCAACAAGAGAAGTTCTCAGTTGAACCGGAATAGAAAAGTAGAAAGGGTAAGAAAATTAACTAGAAGTATTGTACACAAAATGGATCACCAGTCATTTTAAAGATACAAATCCAACAAAAAAAAAATCTTCTATTGGAATTTAAATGTGAGCATTTGTGTCATCCTACTATAGCTTTATTTTTTAAAACTTAATAACTAAGTAATTGTTTCATGCTGACATTCTAGGTAAGGAACACATTGTGTGGCATCCAAATATAATTTCAAGAGATGAAAAAGCAAGTTACAAAACTGTATATCTTTTAGCATAAAGCCATAACTCCACAATAACTATCATGTTCAAGCATATATCTACAGGTCCTAATGTCTTACGAGTTATAATATCCAATCTACACTGAAATTTATTAGCTCTAGACTAAGTTTATAGGTTCATGATCCACATTTAAGCCAACAATTGGCTGCCTAATATTTCACTCTTTTGCCACGACTTTTTATGTTCATGGGAAATTACACAAAAGAAGAAACAGATTTACATTCTCACATAGCTAACATTAAAAAGCTTTACTGAAATTATGAAATCTACTTTTTCATGTTTACCTCTACATCCTTCCGTTGATACCATTTCCCTCTCAGCATGAACTCTTGATCCAATAAGTCGCTCTTAGGATCATATTCAGCTCTGCACCCCGTCAATGAAAATGAAAATAGAGCAAATTAGCAAGGGAAGCACCCTAGTAATACAAGTCAATACAGCTTTCTGAAAATTATACAGAAGACAAGTGCATAATATGCATAATTTGGTCACAAGGCCAACATCTCAAGAGGATATGTCTTAGCATTATGGCCTGGAAAAGCCTTTTCTTTAACCCAATGTCTCCATTTATACCAATATAATACTCAACCACTCAGAGATAAAACGACAAATACCTAAAGACTAGAGTTATCAAAATTTAGGATCTGCTTGTTACAGATTATTCCATTATCCATTATATAAAACTATAGATCTCACTTTCATAAAATTGAAAGCAATAAGAAATTGAATACTGGGTAAAAACAAATCAGATGGTGACTAAATTTCAGATATTCATTCACAAAAGGAAGAAACGGCATGCCTCATAAGATTGTCTAAATGAGAGCAGGACTTATAAAATTGCATGATCTAGTTATCCACAACACAGAAGAATAGATCACTAGCACAAAATAATAGTGTGTAAGAGATTCTTTTTTATTATTGTTATTTATATATTTTAAAAGGAAAGTGAAAAACTAATACCTGAAAAATCAGGAAACTAAGAAGGAAGAAGTTCCCCAAGGCAGCTTAAAAATAGATCTCAAATTCCCAAAAGAAAAGAGACAGTAAACAAAAGTAAATATGATGTGATAGCATAGCACCCACAAACAATATGATTTCTATGAAGATGCCGAGGAAATCAGGTTTTGAATCTACTAAAATCTGCTCTGGTTCCTCCCTATTGAAAAAAGAAGAGCCTAAAGGATTCACAATTCAACTAAAGATTAAATTAGACCTAGCAGAACTGGGGATTTGGAAAGACTAAACAAAAAAAAAATCAAAACTTCAAATTGAATTCCGTCTTATTCCAGCAGAACAATACGAAGCATAAGCATAAAGCATACATACGTTGGTGTCCGAATCTGGGGAATTTAGAAGAAAGAGAATATTTTGATTGAAAGGGGTGTCCGAAAAGAGAGATAGTGAGAGAAGCAAATAGAAAATTTGATACCTTGGTGGCCGGATGATGAAGTTGACAAGCTGCTCCATGGATTAGAATTGGATCAAGATGATATCTTTGAGTCCTATAAGCAAATATGTCTTCAACACATATCGATAGGAAAATTAGAAAAATAAATGGAAGTTAAAATCGAAGTGGGTAACGGGAGAGAGCGTGAGAGAAGTGGAACAAGGAGACGGTGAAGGTGGTATGAAGCTTTTTTCAGACAAATAAGTAAAAGAAAGAGAGAAAAAAAACAGAGAGAGAAAGAGCGTCTTTTTGTTTTAGTGGGTCTCTCTTGTGTGTTGTGTTTTGTGTTGAACTTTCTTCAAAATCTTGCTTGCACGTCGTTAATATTTTCTAATCTTTTTCTAACACATGTATCTTTTCAAGTTTCCCAATAATTAAATGAAATTATTAACGCAAGGACAAATTATGTTATTTTAATATTTTATACATTTTTTAAATTCAAATAGTTATATATTTTAAGGAAAAAATGATTGTTAAACTAATGATTGTATTAAGGAAAAGTATAAGGAACCAAAAGTTTATCAGCCAAAAATTAAACAAAACTATATTAATTTATATTAATAATTAATTAATTTTAATTTTTTCAAATTTAAAATTTAAAAAATTTTAAATTGATTAAGTAAATCTAATTAAAACTTATAAAAACCTTTTTCTTTTTTCTCACATTAATCTATCCACTTCCAACATCACAAATTTAAAAAATATATAAAAGAACATCTATTTAATATGAAAAAGAAACATTCTGATATTTAGTAGAAGAAACATCCATATATATTAGTTCATAGAAATTTTAAATTCATCCAAAGATATTTAGCTGGATTTTAGCTGATATGCTTTTGGTTCCTAGCTTTACTCTTGTATTAATTGTTTCTAAACACGGGGAATAAAAGGAACAGAAAAGGGCAAATGATAATTGATAACGCCAATGGGTTGGTGCCAACGAGGGGTGGTTCGTCGTGACCCGGTTGGTGGTCAGTGTCTGAGTCTGAGGTGGCTCTTGCAACTTGCAAATGGACAATGGTGGTGGTGGCGCTTGTGTTCGCGACGGAGTGGACCGCCCTCACACGTCCCCATCTTCACTTTGCAATCCAATAACGACTAATGAACCTTCAACTATTAAAATTAAATTCTACTACGTTTTTTTTTTACCTATAAGTAGGAAAACTTAAACACCTAATTTTTTAGGTAAGTATGGAGAGACTATGTTATTTAATTTATAATTTATTGATTAAATTTTATTATGTTTTAAAAAATTTAAGATAAAAAATAAATAATTATTTATATAAAGTATAGTAAAATAAAATTTAAAATTTATTTAGTTAAATTTGTAATTATTTATATATAAAATAAGTAATTAGAATTTAGAGTTAAATATTTTGACTAGAGACCTTTCTTATGACTAAAGTTGATGTGACCATGGTGTGTTATTCAGTGATACCTACCATTCAAGAATCCTATTCCTGAGAAACGAACCACACAAGCTACTTGCATTTTTGGGTTTAAGATCAACGAGACAAAATTGATTATACTAGGTAATAGCAGCATCCTCGCACTGTTGCATAACATTGCTCTCTAGAAAGTAAAATCATTGTGATGGTAATTAATTACGAGTGTCCCACATGCATGACCAATTTATAGTAAATAGGAATAGAACATAATAAACATTCGAGGGCATAATAATAAAAGCACCATACGGACCACAGGTTTGTCAGTCCGACCAGTAATTGTCATGTCTTGGGTGCAGCTCCTCCCAGCTTTTTCAGCTCATATTTGAAAACTAATAATTACAAAAAGTATCCCTTGACCCTTGTTGAGTTTTGCAATATTAGAAAAGCACCCCTATTTTGTATTCCTTTTCGTTTATGACCCCACATTGTTATTGTATCTTCCCACCTCTACCCCTTATTTTCCTTTCCTACACGCTCAGTACACAGGGTTGGCAAAATTGTTGATTGAATTTTGGTCGGATACTAATAATACCCCATAATAATTGTTTGGATATGAGACATGTATGAATATTGAATAGTAATGGTTTCATGGTTTCATCATGTACTTCCAATGTATTTAGGTTTAATTATTAGTTGGTTTTTATAATTTTACTAAATTTTTAATTAAATTTTTATTTTTATTTTTTAATTAGATTTTTATCATGACAAAAATGTTAAAATTAATAGAATATTCTGTTAAATTATACAGAATATTCAATAAAATATTTTGTTTTGATAGAGCATGAGTCATTCTGGAGATCGGTAAAGAGTTCTTTGAGAGTTGGACCGGAGTACTAGGTGACAAGTCTGAGTAAAAGAAATGGCTGATATGATTCTGTGCGGTTGTTTAGAACATTCGGTTGGAGCATAATAGCAGAGTATTCCAGAGCGTAGGGACAAGTGTTGAAGGAGTAAAGATTAGGTCCTTCTTGAGTTACAGGGAATGGTGTGGAATTGATCCGTTTGGTTGTTGATGGCAATGCTAGAGATGACAACGGATGCGACCATTTTATCTATATTTATGTCTTGTATTTTGTTGTACTGTGTTCCTTTATGCTCCACTTTATTGTGTTGAGTTCCCTTTATTCAAAAAAAAATTCTAGCATTTTGTCACGAGAGGGATTTGATTACAAAATCTGATATGGTATAGGAATTCAATTTAAAAGAAAAAAAATATAGAGACCTAATTGAAAATTTAGTAAAACTATAGGACCGACAAAATGATTAAACTAATGTATTCATCTTGAATATATACAATTAAATATTTAAGATTAATTTAGAAATTATAATATAATAATTTTAATTATAATTAAAACTTACATGTTTTTTAATATTTTATATTTTATTTTTATAAATCATAAATTATATTCCAAAAAAAATATCATAAAAGAATAATAAAATGAGATATATATTAAAATCAGTTATTAATAAAAAATACATATTAAAATATAAACATATATTAAAATAAATTAAACAACATATATATTTATACATAAATACATTAATAACTAATTTTAATATATAAATAATATTTTAAATAAATAAAATATCTACAAAATAAAAAATAATTAATATTCGAGACATATGTAGGTGTTAAAAATATCAGCCCTATTGTCATCCCTATGTCACGGCCTTGGACACACTCCAATGTTACCGTGCCGGTACTCAGACTTATTCAACCTCTTGAATTAAGACCAAGTCAGTCTAACCCTCAATACTTAGCAAGAAAGCTAAGAACACATGAGAACACAAGAAAAAAGAAGCTTTGGTAGAAAGAACACTTTATTATTCAAGTGTTTGTTACAAATGATTCACATATGACTCACACACCCAAACTCTAACTCTCATTCCCTATTTATAGCCATCCACCTTCTCAGTGGATGGTTAGAATTAAATCTAATGAACGGTCTAAATTGATCATCTAGAACCTACACTACAAATATCTATCTTACCATATTTTTCTAAATACTTCTAGATTGTTCCATACTATTCTTCATACTCCTATATACACCCACACTCTTCTAGAATACTCTACAACCTTTTAGAGTCTTCTAAAACCTCCTAAAGTATTCCGGGACCTTCTAGGACATTCTAGAACGTTCTGGAACCATCTAAAGCATTATCAAACACCCCAGAAAATTATACAAACACTATTAAATATAACTTTCTAAAATTTACCGTGACATTCTCTCCACCTAATGCGCAGACGTCCTCGTCGTGTTCTGTTCATGATAGCGCTCTAGGTGTTCTTGGAATTGCCACAGATCTTCACGAGCTTCCCAGCTAGCTTCGGTTATCGAGAGTCCTTTCTACTCGATCAAGTATTGGATACTTGGTAGTACTCCTCTTCGTCGTACGACGCGATTAGCTAAGATCTCTTCGATTTCTTTATCAAAGGATCTAATCACCATAGGCGGAGCACGACTCGAGTCACCTCTACTCGGTTCATCTTGGTCTTCATGATATAGTTTAAGCATACTCACATGGAAGACCGGGCAACCTCCCTAACACGTCCAATGATCTTAAATGACCCTTCGTATTTGCGGATTAAGCCCTTATGAACCTTGCAAAATGCATTGAATTGTTGTGAAAGAAGTTTAATCATTACCTTGTCTCCCACTTGATAGCTTGCATGCCTCCTCTTCTTATCTGCCCATTTCTTCATCCTCTTTGCAGCTTTGTTGAGGTAAGAACGAGTGATATCTGCTTGTTCTTTCCATGACTTAATCATATGACAAGCTCCTGGGCTTTTTCCTGAGTAAGAGGAAGAAAGAGAGTGTGGTGTAAGCGGCTGTTATCCGATCACAATCTCGAATGAATTTTTCTCTGTGGACTCACTCCTTTGCAAATTGTATGAGAACTGAGCAATGTCGAGGAGTTTTGTCCAATCCTTCTTATTAGCGCTTACAAAATGCCTCAAGTAACACTCGAGTAAGGTATTCACTCTCTCAATCTTCCCATCGGTTTGAGAATGAAAGCTTATTGAAAAATGAAGCTCCGACCCAAGGAGTTTGAACAGCTCTATCCATAGTCGTCATGTGAAGCGTGGATTTCGATCACTAATGATGCTCTTAGGCAATCCCCAGTACTTCACCACATTCTTGAAGAATAGTCGTACTTCTTCCTTTGCAGTGCAGTCAGTAGGGGGAGCTATAAAAGTAGCATACTTTGAAAATCGATCTACTACCACGAGAATAGATCCAAACCCCTCGGACTTCGGTAAGGCATAGATGAAATCTAGACAGACACTTTTCCACGATCGCTCTAATGGAGGCAGAGGTTCCAACAACCCACTTGGTGTCTCGTTTTCAATCTTATCTTGTTGGCACACAAGATAAGTCTTCACATAGCTCTCCACTTCATTTCTCATTTGAGGCCAATAATAAGAAGATTCAATGAGTGCCAAGGTCCTTCGCGACCTTGATGACCAGCCTACTTGGTGTCGTGGCATTCTCTCACTAACTTTCTTCTTAGATTTTTCTATTTAGGGACGTATAGTCTTCTCCCTTAAATGTAGAGAAGGTCGTTTTCTAACCAAAATCTTTTGGTCTTACCTTCTGTAGCCAACTTCACCAACTTCTTGGCTAATGGATCATGATGTAACCATTCCTTGATGGTATGCACAATATCTCCTTCGACCATGAAAATGGCTACCAACTCAGCTTTGCGGCTCAGCGCATCTACTACTATATTAGTCTTGCCTGACTTGTATTCAAATTCGAAATCAAACTCAGCTAAAAAATCTTGCCGCCTAGCTTGTTTGGGGCTTAATTTCTTCTGAGTTTGGAAGTAGCTTGTAGCCACATTGTCTATCTTGACGATGAAGTGTGAACCAAGCAAGTAGTGACGCCAAGTTCTCAGACAATGCACTACCGCGGTCATCTCCTTCTATTGGACGGTGTATCGCCTCTCTGTATCATTCAACTTGCGACTCTCAAAGGCAATCGGATGTCCTTTTTGCATCAGAACCCCTCCAATAGCGTAGTCAGAAGCATTAGTGTGTACTTCAAATATCTTTGAGTAGTCGAGTAGTGCTAGTACTGGTCCTTCTGTGATAGCAGCCTTCAACTCATCAAAGGCTTTTTGACATTCCTTTGACCATTTCCAAAAGTGATTCTTCTTGAGAAGATCAGTTAATGGTGCAGCCTTGGCGGAGTATTCCTTAATAAAACTCCGATAGTAATTAGCCAACCCAAGAAATAATCTCAATTCAAATACCTTATTTGGCGGCTCCCATTCTTTGATAGCTTTCACCTTTCCTTGATCCATACAGAGAGTTCCATCTCTAATTATGTGTCCCAAGAAGTGGACTTCGTCCCTTGCAAAGGAACACTTTTCCTTCTTCACATATAAGTTATTCTCTCGCAAGATCTTAAACACGGTTCATAAATGTTCTACATGTTTTTCCAAAGTATTGCTATAGACAACAATATCAACCAAGTAGACCACTACAAACCGATCAAGGTAAGGTCAAAAGATCTCGTTCATCAAGGTACAGAAGGTCGCAGGAGCATTGGTCAAACCAAAAGGCATCACTAACCACTGATACGATCCATACCTCGTGACACATGTGGTTTTAGGCTCATCACCATCAGCAATCCTCACTTGGTGATATCCTGACCTCAAATCCAGTTTTGAGAACCACTTACCTCTACCAAGTTGATCAAACAAATCAGCTATCAAAGGAATATGGTATTTGTTCTTGATGGTTACCTTGTTAAATGCTCGATAATTGATGCATAGTCTCAACGAACTATCATGCTTCTTTTGGAATAAGACTGGTGCGCCATAAGGTGCCTTCGATGGACGGATGAACCCAACATCTAGCAAATCCTTGAGTTGCTTCTTCAACTCCTCAAGTTCTGGCGGTGCCATCCTGTAAGGTGTTGAGGCAGGCGGCTTTGCTCTTGACTCCAATTCAATCTTGTGGTCCATCTTCTTCCTAAGTGGTAGTTGTTTTGACAACTCGGGAGGCATCACATTCTTATTTTCTTCAAGGACTTCCTTGATTTCAGGAGGAACGTCTTCTCTTTCAAGTGTTGACTCCTCTTGTAATAGAGACAAATATGTAATCTCTCCCTTCTTGAACCCTTTTTTGAGTTGCATAGCAGAGAGCATCGATGGTCCTCCAACTTTAGAGATTGTAGGGACCATGCATGGAGACCCTTTCTCCATGACACATACTATGTCGTAGTATGGCATAGGTATTATATTTGCTTTCCTTTCCAAATTGAGCCCGATGACTATTTTAAAATCGTCCATGGGTGCTACTGAGAAATCTACAAGACCCTTCTAAGAATCAAGAGTCATCTCAACCCCTTTTGCTACTTCCTTAAGGGGTTCACACTTGGTATTCACGGGTTTGAACCAACCATTCTTTTCAATGATCTTCAACTCAAGCCTCTTTGTTTCATCAGGTGTGATGAAGTTGTGTGTAGCACCAGTGTCGATCATAGCCATGACGGATTTTTCATTGATAAAGGCTTTTACATACTTCAAGCCTTTCTTTTCTGCAATGCTTGTCTCTTTGTCTTTCACAGCATTCATGAGTTGGATAGATCCAACACACTCGGTTACTTGAGATTGAGCCTCTCGTTCCTCGGCGATAGATGCCAGAGTCCCTAACTTGGGACAATCTTTCATTTGGTGTGGTCCCTTGCACACGAAGCATCCTCCTTTGGGCACAAAAGCCTTCTTCTTTTAATTTCTTTGTACTCTTTCTTTGAAGAGTATTTTCCTTCCTTCTTAGTTGAGAAACTCTTTCTCTTGTCTCCTCCACCTTTAATAGAACTAGGCTTGGTGGAAGACTTGGGTTTAGAATCTCTCCTATGATACTTAGTAAGTGATTCGGCCACCACGATAGCCTCATCGACATCCTTAACATTCCTTCTTTGTAGTTCTTATTTTGCCCAAGGTTGGAGTCCATCAATGAAGAAGAATAATGCATCCTCTGATGCTAAGTTTGGGATTTGAAGCATAAGAGTAGTGAACTCTCTTACGTAATCGCTAATCGTACTCTTGTGCTTCAACTCCCTCAACTTCTTCCTTACTTCATAAACCACATTCTTAGGGAAGAATTGTCTTTTCAGCTCCCTTTTGAAATCTTCCCATGTGGCTATATTGTAAGTACCATTTTTCATATCTACGCACTTTCTCCTCCACCACAAAATAGCATTATCAGAAAGGTAGATGGCTGTAGTGCGTACCTTTATTGCTTCTTCGACTACTCCTTAGCCTTCAAAGTACCTCTCCATTCGCCATAGGAAGTTCTCCACCTCTCGAGCGTCCCTCACGTCCTTGAACACCTTTGACTTGGGGAGATCAATCTTTGTCATCTCCCTTATAATGGTTGGTCGAGATTTCTCCTCTTCGAACCAAACTCGAACTTCCTCAAATAGTTTCAAGGAATTCTCATGCTTCTCTTTGATTTGGAGCATATTTTTTTTGAAAGTATCTAGTTCTCCTAACACGTGAGCCTCGAAGGTCTCCTTATCATGTTCTATCCTTTGAAAACGCTCATCCATAGAGGATAGAACATTCTCCAACATAGAAACTCTCTCTTCTAAGAAGTTAGAGTCCTTACCTCTAGGCTCGCTTGAAGAACGGGTCTTCTTGCCTCCCCATTGAGAAGGAATAGCATCCTTTCCCTTTTCAGACTCAGCATGTTCCATGGTGATACTAGAAGTCATACCCACAAACCACTTGTGCTCCTTCTCGAACCTTGCTCTGATACCAAATTGTCACAGCCCTGGACACTCTCCAACGCTACCGTGGCGACACTCGGACTTACTCAACCTCTTGAGCTAAGACCAAGTCAGCCTAACCCTCAATACTTAGCAAGAAAGCTAAGAACACAAGAGAACACAAGAGAAAGGAAACTTTGGTAGAAAGAATACTTTATTACTCAAGTGTTTGTTATAAATGATTCACACATGACTCACACACCCAAATTCTAACTCTCATTCCCTATTTATAGTCATCTACCTCCTCAATGGTTGGTTAGGATTAAATCTAATGAACGGTCTAGATTGATCATCTAGAACTTTCACTACAAATATCTATCTTACAATATTTTTCTAAATACTTCTAGATTGTTCCATACTATTCTTCATACTCTTATATACATCCACACTCTTCTAGAATATTCTACAATCTTTTAGAGTCTTCTAGAACCTCTTAAAGTATTTCGGGACCTTTTAGAACCTTTTAGAATATTTTAAAACGTTCCGAAACCATCTAGAGCATTTTCAATCACTCTAATAAATTATACAAACACTGTTAAATTTAATTTTCTAAAATTTACCGTGACACCTATCCCAAAATACAAGATACAAAAATTCAAAAAACAATACATGCATGTTGAGAATCCAAAATAAATTTGAAGTTGAGGCTTGTTTTACACGAGGCTTCCATGCAGTCACACTATTAAAGTTCCTCCTGGCTCATGTCTGTGACACTGACACACACCACCCAAAACAGGGTGCCATTCTAAACCAAAACCAGTTCAAGTTCTTCGGTTTCGGATATATATCCATTTTCACACACATTTCTTGATGAGTTTCTTATTGGATGCTGGCATTAGAAATCTAATAAGTACATGTAGTACAATTTCCTCTTCTTGCTTGACACACTGGTAAGGATTAAGGAACATGCATGCATGGCATGGCCCCTATAACTTGTCCATGCATGCCCATCCATGGCTTTTATGTTTTTTAATTATTATTTACATGAATGCTAACTCTCTTGTAACCTGATTTTATCTTTCTACTTATTGCAAAACAGAACATGGCACAGATTTTGGCACCCTCTACACAATGGAAGATGAAAATAGCAGAAATCTACTCTACCTATAATACCCCCACTACCTCAAAAATGAGTTCTTTATTGTTGAGACAAAACAAGAAAGGTGCACCCACCAGCTCTAATAAGTTTCAGGTGCTGGCGATCAAATCGGAAAACAGTACCATCAACCGGCTTGAGAATCTACTTAACTTGGACATCACTCCATACACCAATAAAATAATTGCTGAGTACATTTGGTATGAAGTATGAACTATTTCACTTCTCCAGGTTTTGTTTCTATACTGAGTAATCTAACCCTCTATGTTATATAAAACAGGATTGGAGGGACAGGAATTGATATGAGGAGTAAATCAAGGGTATGTGATTCACAACCATTATTTGGCATTTGATTTATGCAGTCCATTGCTGTTCATGAGCAATCCAATTTTTCTTGATCTTCTCAGACAATTCCTAGTCCTGTTGAACATCCCTCTGAGATCCCTAAGTGGAACTATGATGGATCTAGCACTGGACAAACAACAGGTGTAGATAGTGAAGTATACCTGTAGTAAGAATTCAAACTAATATTTCCATTACTTTTGCTATATACTATTGGAGTTACAGACCTACAGGTTAATTTTAGTTTCTTAATTTGTTTAGTCCTCAAGCAATTTTCAAAGATCCTTTCCGGGGTGGTGATAATATCTTGGTAAGATCTCTTATGGACTTATATATCTAAGAAATCTGATGGAAATGGCATGTTGATTGAATTTGATATGGTTTGTGAAGGTTATCTGTGATTCATACACACAAGAAGGTGAACCTATCCCTACAAACAAGCGACGCAGAGCTGCAGAGATCTTTAGTCATCCCAAGGTTGTAGCTGAAGTTCCATGGTATCTATTATAAGCCCTTCTCCATGTCTTTTTAAAATGCAGACTCACAAATATAACTATAACAATCTGATGCTATATTCTACACTGATTGTTCTAAGGTTTGGAATAGAGCAAGAGTACACCTTACTTCAAAAGAATGTAAAATGGCCTTTAGGTTGGCCACTAGGAGGCTATCCTGGTCCACAGGTAATATCAATGCTGGTATTTTCTGTTCAGATATCATTCACAATTCACATGAATTTGTGAGGTTCATGATGAGTAACTAGCTAAATACTTAAATATGCCTTCATGTGTTAGGGCCCTTATTATTGTGGTACTGGGGCAGATAAGTCGTTTGGGCGCGACATAGCAGATGCTCATTACAAGGCTTGCTTGTATGCTGGAATTAATATCAGTGGCACCAATGGAGAGGTTATGCCTGGGCAGGTTCTGATCTCAACATTAGGATTCTGTTTAGAGGTTATAAATACAAGAACTCGGTTTTTCACAGTATCACTTCCATGAACATTGCAGTGGGAGTATCAAGTTGGCCCTTGTGTAGGTATTGAAGCCGCTGATCATATTTGGTGCTCAAGGTACATCCTTGAGGTAATTGTAATTTATTATATCTGGCTTCTAAAATAATCAGTTATAGATATGCTAAGACAACTTAATTCGTTACACTACAGATTTCTGGTTCTGTTTCATGTCTTATGGACTTTGGATTCTGTGTATGACTTATTGTACTTGTTATGTAACTTCTTCTGTATTATGACAGAGAATCACTGAACAAGCTGGGGTTGTTCTCTCATTTGATCCAAAACCAATAGAGGTATCATTTCAACTACAATAACTATGCCATCTTTATAGATATGCTATGGAATTTTATTTTTCCCCTGTAGGGTGACTGGAATGGTGCAGGATGCCACACCAATTTCAGGTTTTTGGACTTGCTTTTATCATTAATCATCATAGCTATCCTGAATAAGTAAGTTGATGAACTATCTTTTGCATTATAGTACCAAGAGCATGAGAGAAGATGATGGTTATGAGGTAATAAAGAAGGCGATCATCAACCTATCGCTTCGTCACAAGGAACACATTAGTGCATATGGAGAAGGAAATGAGAGAAGGTTGACAGGAAAGCATGAAACAACCAACATTGATACTTTTTCTTGGGTATTAAACTATGCATCAAAATCATGAATGCCTATTCTGATTGAAGATTGAAACTGTGATGAACTGTACTAAAAAGATTGAACTTGCAGGGGGTGGCTAACCGTGGTTGTTCAATCCGTGTTGGAAGAGACACAGAGAAGAATGGGAAAGGTAGGATTAGTGCATTACAAACAATACTTTTTGTTTGCAGGTGTTTGATAAGTCTAACTGAATGATGAATAGTGGAAACGTTTTGAATCCTTAATCTTATTCCAAAGATTTTTCAAAACAAGCAATGTAATAGCAAGGTCATATATTTACCATTTACATTTTCTTGGTCATCATAGGTTACATGGAGGACCGGCGCCCGGCTTCAAACATGGATCCATATGTTGTGACAGCATTACTGGCAGAAACTTCCATATTATGGGAACCTACTCTTGAGGCTGAAGCTCTTGCGGCTCAGAACACAAGCCTTAAAGGTCTAAAATAAATCTTTGTTTCGTGATGCCATCGCCTTTTCGCATCGACCCAAAATTGTCTAGGAATAAATCAAGCATGAAGCTGGAGTATCAAAACCTTATTAGTCCTGTTTGTATCAAAACCTTCTACTAATTGTAAACTAGCCTCATGTTTGTACTATCTTAAAAATCTTATGAATGATAATGTAAAAGAAGTTTTACACTTTTAAAGGATGGCTTAACAAATAAGCTTATGAATCTATAACTATTGTACACGTGCTAACATCTATAGCGCATGTTATATGTAACTTTAGAAAATTCTGGCAAGAAAAGGTTCAATTTTGCGGCATTTTCTTTGTGCTGTCACTAAGCACAAACCAATATGATGAAATGATGATTTGTATAGACATGGTTTCTTTTCCCTTCTATGCTGCAAAATTAATTATGCTCATTGGGATACTAAGTTAAAATATATGAAAAAGTTCCTTTCCTCTTAGGGAGGAAAACCATATATTGATCAAAGAATACGAGCCATTTCTTTGCATTGAAGAAAGTTCTTTTTAATTGGTGACAGCAAAGAAGAACCATGCAACTGGACTACCTCCTTGTATATATGTTGACCTCCCAAGCTAGACAAGAACATAGCAATTACAGAGTTTGATTTTCAGTTTTTGAGCTTCGAGGCGCGCCATGGCTTCCAAATCAGCAGCTCTCCTCCTCTCGGTACTGAATCTTGTTCTGTACTTCATTGTGCTTGTGATTGCTTCATGGGCAGTGAATCATGCGATTCAAAGAACACGTGAAACAGGTAAATTTGGTTTACTTTATGAGATGATGAAAGCAAAAAACAAACTAGAGACAAACTCATGTGGTTTAGATCTTGCTTTAATTTGCAGCATCTGTTCTGTCCACTCCGGCACACCTGTTTCCGATATACTTCCCAATGGGAAACATGGCGACTGGTTTCTTCATAATCTTCGCTCTCATTGCCGGCGTTGTGGGGTTCACAACCTCACTCACTGGATTGCACAACATTTCCAAATGGAATGCTTCAAACTTGTATGCAGCAGCCATGTCCTCAATGGCAACATGGGCACTCACTTTACTAGCCATGGGGTTGGTCACCCTTCTCTGCTTTCATATTTCTAATTGAATTGTTCATAAACATTGCTGACTAAATGCTTCTTTTCTTTTCTTGCAGATTTGCATGCAAAGAGATTCAACTTGGCTGGACAGACTCAAACCTGGTAACCTTTATTTCTGGATTCTGATATAATAATTTCAATCATTGGAAAAAAGTGTCAAACATTTAGGTGCCCATAAAGTTAATAATCACTTTTTTTCTTCTTCTTTTTTTTTTTCCCAGCGTACCTTGGAAATAATCACCATAATTGTAAGTGGAACCCAACTGCTAAACACGGGTATTATCCATATTGGAGTCTCAGAAATCATTTCATATAGAGATGGAAGAGTATGAGTTTCAGATTCACTGGTGGCCTGGTGCCATATATGAATTCTTTATGTCATATATGAATGCGTGATTCTCTTTGTACTTTTATCTGAAGTTGTTTTGTTTTGTTTATTTCATATCTTAATGTTAATATTCATATTGTTTTCTTTATTTATTTCACCAAGCATATGTAAATGCATCATTTGTATTGAAAGTACGAGGTTTTTGTGAATTCGCTTGTTTTACTTGTCATGTAAAATTGTAATTATGTAAAATTCGAAAAAGCAAAAGCATTCGTAGTGGAAAAGCATAAGGATGTTCTTTCAAGTAATTAAAAGTGTGACGGAAAAATATAAATTGGGGCATTCCGAGAATCGAACTCGGGACCTCTCGCACCCAAAGCGAGAATCATACCACTAGACCAAATGCCCGTTTGAAAATGGTCTTTTCATTTTAATATATGGACAAAGATTAAGAAATATTGAATAAATTGCTGGATATATTCCACAAACTAATTGTTGTTGATTCTGTATACACCGCTGCATAAGTGAACCCTTCTTCACTTTTGCTTGCATGATATGAACGATGCTCTGTCTTGTGTTCTTTCACATTGCATTTCACCAATATATCACCACTTTTGGTGGATCAAATTGGAGAAATGTATCTTGTAGGACTATTATTATGCTCAACAGAAATGGACTTGGTCCAAGAACATTGCATTCCATATTATTCTTCCATCACCCATATCTCAACCTCATATGTGCCTCTCTGATATGTAGACTCAGATTCTCCATGAACCCATAATTCAGAGAAGTTGAAGTCAGTTTCAAATCAATTGGCAAAGGTACCTCCGAGATGGCCCTTTCCGCTAGATCAAAGGCAACAATCACATTCATGTTCACGTCATGGCGAAAGGCCAACCAATGAATAGCCCCGTTGAAGAACGTTCCCATTCTCGCGTCATCAGAACAATTCATATAAAGAAAGTGAGTATATATGAGTACCCTCAAGATTGTTCCATGAATTCGCTCTAAGAGATAAAAGCTCAACATGTGTTGCCACATCATCTGTATTTACATCACAAGATTCTAGAACCACCAAGTAATCATCAATTGATGAGTCATAACCAAAACCATAGAGATATGGCCAAACATCCCCATTTATGTTTGAAGCAATAAGTGAGAGAGGTAGCTTCTTGTGAACACCTGTGGATGGATTCCACAGGTAGATATCTGAACCAAGATCCCAAAGTAGAAGAAACCCTCTACAAGAATTTATAATTGGAATTTGAGGATATGGTAAGGGAAGTGGAAAAGTAAGCGTTATTGTTGTTGTTGACGCAGAGTGATCATGAAGCAATGCATCTAAGTCTATGGATAGAGCTTCATTAGAAGAAGATTCTAGAAAAATAATTCTGTTGGTGCATTCGGCTGCTAACTCAAAATGTGATATAGCAAACTTGGGTGTGGAGATTAGAGAGAGCCATGATTTGGAGACGCACTTAAAACGGATCAAAGAAAAAACAGCTTGTTATTCTTCTTCATTATGCTCTAGTCTTTATTTACTATCAGTAGTAGTGTATAGTAATTTTGGTGCACTTGAATGCAGAATAGGTAACTGCTCTATATATACATTAGTGGTGTTCAAAACCGATTTGAACCGACTTAAACCGATTAACAGAATCGAATAAATTGAAAATCGAACAAATTAATAACCGAAAAAATCGAAAAAAGGTGTTTTGTTGTTTTTATTACGGTTCGATTCGGTTTTTGATTTTGACCAAAAAAAACCTCAACCAAACTGAATCGAACCTGTATATTCAAAACTTTAAAAGACCAAATCCCCCCGCGCCCAACGTGATGCCTCGTGACCTAATCTCCCCAGCCCCAAATCCCCAATTGCTCCAAACGTAAACCTAGGTCTATTCTCTCAGTCTTGCATTCTCGCACTCTCAGTCTCGAGCTCGAAGTCCTTCCTCCCACCACTTGGCAACGCCGTCGAAACCTTCTTCCCAGGTTGGTTTGCCTAAAGAAGTTTAGCTATTATGTTGGAGAAGACACTATAACTTGGCTATCTTTTTATGGAAATTTATATTTATTTTCAGTTGTGTTGACTATTGAACTTTTAAACTTCTTTAATTGTCGTATTTAAATTCCTTTTGTCGTTAAATTTCATTTGATCAAGATTTTGTTAGCTATTGTGTATTTGTGTTTGTTGATTTCAATGTTATGACTTTGTGAAATAGTATGGTAGTATTTTTTCGAATTGATTAAAAAAGCCAAATAAACCGAACCAAACCAAACCGATTTTAATAAATTTGATTTGATTTGGATGACTTCGATAAAAAATCGAACTAAATCAAACCGCAATTTAATTAAACGATTGGATCGAATGATTTTTCTCTCAAAAATTGAATCAAACCGTACCGTGAACATCTCTATATACACGGAAACATGAGAACAAAATGTGTTCCTTCTTTAGCACTCTTCTTCTTTCTATGTAGTGAGCCTATCTTGCAATCTTCACATGCAGTCGTTTTTCATGTGAAATTCGATTTATATGTTTTAAACGGCAGCTGAATTTTCATCTTGAATTTTATGTTTTTAACTGAGAGTGGATGATTACCAAATCCTTATCTTCTTATGTCAGTGTTCAAAGAAATATGTATGGAGCCCCATACAGCGACCTTTCAGATTTCATTTACCTCTTCTAATGAAGACAATGGCAAGTTGGAATCACGGGACTGGATTACCTTCCAAAATTTCTATAAGCAAAAGACGAATCAATATAGATGGGGAAGATCCAATCTAGAATTTGCTTTCAGAAATTCCCATAAAGCATTGTTGTTAATTGAAGTGACAGAAACTATCAATCATACCTCCACCTAAAGAATACTTTCAATGGCATATATAAAGGTGCAAATAGATATATTCCAGGTCTAATAGCAATTTTTTTTTTAAAAAAAAAGTTAATATAGAATCAAAATTAATTTTTAATCAATTAATATTAATTAATTGTTATTATAAAATTATATTTTTTATTTTTTATTTTGGGGAAATTTAAAGTTTATTATAGTAATTAAGATTTAAAATTAAAATTTAAAAATTATAATTTAAGCTAAAAATAATAAACAAAGTGCTGTATCCAAGTAAAATACTTCTCTAAATTTATCCAAGTTGTTACAACGACTCTTCAAATCACGCATTCTTTCTCCTTCTCTTTCTCCTCTTTTTCGTCTTTCTTCTTCTTCTTCCAAATTTGCATAGGTTCTTCTCCTCCTCTTCCAAATCCACTGTTACTTAGGTTTTATAATAAAGTTAGAACGAAGATATAGTTGCTAACTAATTCTGGGGAAGAAAAAACACGAAGGGTATGTGAGCAAATTAAATGATGATAAGCAAGTAAAAGAGGTTGCAAACTTGCAATAAGCCAATAAATTATTCAGATTTTGATTGAATAAGCCAATACTGGCAAGTGGCAAGGAGAATCCAATATAATAAAACGACATCTCAATTCTCACACTTTCCAATCCCCAATAACGTAACAATGCGGTTACAACAAAATAAATATATGTATCCAGCAGGGTAATTGAGGTCTTCAATTGGCGTGTGCTTGTTCATCTACTTGGGGCAGCCAGGCCATGTAAGATCGTTGGGAGAGAGGGTCTTAAGAACCGGATTCCTCTCAAAGAAATTGGTTGGCCTCAACTCAAATCCAGTGCTCAACAATGGCATTATTGGGAAGTCTTCTTGAGCCGGAACGTGATGAATTCCCACTACGTGCCACAACACAATGTCCGTGTTCTTAATATTTCTATTCCTGCAATTAAAGAACAGAGTAGGAGTAAGATTATCGATTCATACTGAGAAATTAAGAATAAAATGATAATGAAAAGGCTTATATACTTTTGGGTCCAAACAGCCAAGGTGTCCTCTCCACGGCTCTGGTCAACGTAGAGTCCACCGGCCCACTTCTGGGATATGTTGTAGGGAGTGACCCAAACATTGTGGTTTGTGAAAGCGCCTCTGATTTGTGGGTAGTCATCCTCCGTCAGAAGGGGATGAGCTGTCGCTCCCGGAATCAGACGGTACCCCACGTCATTTCCGACTGCCGTCTTCTTGTTAGGGTTCACAATTGCCAGCTCAGCAGGGGCCATACCGATGGTGATCTTGCCGTCCGATTCGGTGTTGGCAGTTTTGGTCTCAACGGTCCAATAACTCTTTCTCTTGGAGCTTCCGTCTGTTACTCTAACCGTCTTCAAGTTGGTCTGCTCAAAAGAGTTCTCCACGCCGTCGATGTCAAGGTCAAGATGGTAAATGTAGAAGTGATCGTGGTATATTCCCACGCTGTTTGCTGACACCAATGTTCCGTGTTCGTCTATCTTAATCTCGCTCTTGTGCTTAGCCTCCACTGGCTTGATTTCCAATATACCCGATAGTGCTATCTGCATACATTAACAATGTAACTAATTAATTAACGATCCCGCTAATAGAAGTATTTTTGTAGATGTGTCTATTAAAAATATCTTTTTTATGATTGAATTTAATAGAAATGTTTTTATAGATGTATTTTTTTGATGTGTCTTTTTATACAAAAAACTTACAAAAAGTTCATATTATGTTAAGCAAGCTGTGTATATTTTAACTTGAATATACCAAAAAAAGCCAAAAGGCTGTATTTTTTTTTCTTTTTTTTGTCTTCATCTAATATTAAATCATGTGATCTAACAACCAATAATATATTTAAAAAAAAAAAACCAATTTAAAATCTCTACTTTTGAATTTTGTACGGCTTAATCCTTTTATTTAAGGTGTTCTAATATGAGAAGCTAGTATGCGGACTGAACTTTTCTTGGGGTCTGCAAGAAAACCACGTGAAGCAAATGCCCATGCAAATTCTTTTCATTTATGTTATTAAAAAATATTTTAATATGATTCATGTGGTACATGTTAAAAATTATTAATAATAAATAAAGAAAGTGATAAACTGATAATAATTAATCTGAGCATGAAATGAGACACATACCGCAGGTTTGATGGAGCCACTGGCTTTGAACTGCCAATCAATGATGTTGTCGTAGTTACCCACAGTGACCACGCTTCTTACAATCAAGTTCACCTCACTCCTGGATTCTAGGATCTGATGTTCAACACAAATGTTTTTAAAGTTAATTAATTTCCTATAGATATTAACAGCCCAAACTTGCACGGTTATCATAAAAAATTTAATTAAATTACATACTGTTTCATTAGGGATGCCAGTTTCAGTGTGACGCCACATGATGTCGCCGTATTGTTCAAAAACACAGATAGCGTTATTCAACAAGCTTGGGCTGCCGTCATTTGTGTGGACGAACACATCCAAGAACTGAGCATGAGAAGGGCAGTCACGGTTGGGCTGCATGGACACTGTTGACAGTCCGAACCCAAACTCGCCAGCGTCGAAGAATGTCTTGAAGTACCAATCCTCCGATGGGTCTTGGTAGGGCACAAACAGCTCTGAGATGAACCCTCTGTACATCACTCTCCTTGACTTGTGCTTCTCCAAATCGTAGATCGATGCCAGCGACAACACTACTCCTGCGCGTGAATCAAAACCTATGTGGAACTTCCAGTTCGCCCAGCTGAGAATTCATATTAGAGAATCCATTAATTAATATGACTATTAGTTAGGTTTAGAGTGCAATATGTAATGAGAAAATGAATACCTAATAGAGTGACCCTTGATCTGGAAGCCAGGACCTTGAGGTTGATGGGAGGCAAGGCTATGTTGCTTGGGACCGAAGGGTGGTTGCTGGTTAGAGAAGCGATAATCGGTGTTGTCGGCGGTGGGAACAGGGCGAGTGGCTCTGTCATGGTACTCAACGATCTTCATGAGGTCAAGGTCAACGAGTATATAGAGCTCGCTGATAGGGCGGACATATATGTTGACGGTGGTTTCCTTCATGAAGCAATCGACCCTGAGGGATCTCTTGCTGTTGGCCTCGCCGTACCATCCGACGGTGAAGGTAGAGCAGACCACCTCAGAGAGGTTGAGTCCTCTCTTCTTGATCGACTCTTTGAAGGGCTCGTGACTCAGCGGAAGCAGTATGGCGGCACTCTGATCCTCAACGCTCAGCGTTGGGAAGCCATGGCCAGTGTGAATCTTGTCGGAGAGGATGATCTTCAGCCTCAGATCAATAAGGATCTCGTGGGTCTCACCGTTGATAATGACAATCGCGAAGGATTTGCGAGCGATGGTTATGGCTCCAAGCATCGAGTGTTCCCATGTGAGAACAGAAGTTTTGTCAGGGTCATCAAGGCCAATGTAGTGGAAGGTAAGGCTGTTCTTGGAGGTTGGGTACTTGGTTCGGACTATGGTTTGGACTGTAGTTATTTCTTCTTTGGTTAGAGGGTCAAGTGGGTGTTGGAATTGCAGTGGCGTCACTGCTGATACCACTGCTTCGAAGTAGAGGAAGGCCAACACTAAGAGGAGAATGAGCTTCATGCTGGAACCCATGTTTGATTGAATAATAGCTCAAACCCTAGCTGTGTTTGTGGAATGAAAGCTCCCCCTAAACCCCTTAATATATCCACCTTCTGCCTATGATTTTTATTATTTTATTGCCAATAATTTGAACCAATTATATTAGAGATAATATTTTTATATATATATTCTCTACAATCAATAAAGATACACAGATCTTCTTATTATCATTATTTATTTTCGCATTGAGAAACTCATGGAGAGCCCCTAAGATTATATACACGTTCTCCTTGTTGTCATATCCTTCTATTATTATGCTATGGTATTATGTCTTATAGCCTGTTAGTTTATGTTTGTCCTGGCCTTAAATAATATTATAATTCTTCATTGAGTATTGATATGTTATTTTACTTTTTTGGAGCTTGCTAGCTATTTGTATATATACCTTTTCAAAATGTGTATTTTTCTAAAAATAGTATCTAGAAGCATCTTGAAAAAATGTGATAATGATTAATAAAAGGAGATTGAAGAATACAATGCTAATAATAATATAATTAGGAAGATGTATTATTATTATTATTATTATTATTATTATTATTATTATTATTATTATGTAGTCTAATTCTCGCCTTAAAATTTGATCCATTATTTATTATATAGTAATGAAAAATGTTAGGATAATACCTTTTATCAATATTAGTAAATTCTTTATTTTATATTATTAAAATTTTAAATTTATTATTTAAAATTTAGAATTCAGACAATATTATATTCTTAGGATATTATATATAAAAACATTTTTATTGTTTATATATTAATTAAAATTAATAAATTTTATTAGCTAGATAGCATTGTCCTGTAATAACAAAAATATATAAAACAGTAACCGGTTGGAATAAATATATAATTTGTACAAAAGATATTACTAGTATCTTAAACATCTTTTTTTTTTTTTTTTTCTAATTTTCATGCAATAATAATCGCATGAGCAAGAGAAGTTCTCAAGTGTCAGCCCAGTGGCCAATGGGAATTTAAGGTCACGCTTCAAGCAAACAGTTGCTTATAATTGACTTGATTAAATGGTCATTTAAGCAACAAGCAATTTGATTCGCGCATCTTAGTTCTCAAATAATTCCAGATTAATATTTTTGAATGCCAATATTAAAATTTTGTTTCTATATTCGAGATCACGTGGTACGTTAATGTTAAAGGAAACCAGTAATCTCTTTCCCTTAACATTTAGTTCATTTTTTTTTTCATAGATTGACAAATAAAAAAATGTTTATAATATTTTTTTTTTAAACTAATTATTGTGCTCCTACGGTAACAACTTGTGAGTCTGTGATGTAAGAATTTATGCCGGTGAATGGTGATTCGCAGATTCCTTCGCGTTTCGACTTTTTTTTTCACAGGTCTCGTGGTTTAAATTTAGAGAAAAATGTGAATCGAATCGATTAAATTTTAATTGGTTTGAATTTGTAATATTTAGTAAATAGATCGGAGCCAATTCAAATAGATTAAATTCTATTAAATCGAGTCACCAAAAAAAAAATCATATTAAATCGGTTTGAATAATGGGCACTCGATTGAAAATAAAATTTAAAAAAATTTAAAAAAAATAAAAAATTATTTAAATACTATAAATATATAATAATAATACTAAAAAAATAATCCGTTATCGATTCAAACTTAAATAAGTAAATAATTATTATAATTTAAAAGATTTTAAGATTAAGAGATAAATTTGTATATATATTATTAGATTTTATTTATTTTTTAATTAATATTAAACTAATCAACGTTAATCAGATTAGTTCAAATTCTGTGATCCCATAACCAATACCTGAATCAATTAAGATCGGGTTTAATTGGGTTTGATCCGATTGTACTCTATTACCCATCAAGTCCACAGCCAATATAATCGAATCAGATCAATTTTAAACAAGAAGTCGAATTATTTGTACCTGTGAACATCCCTAATTCATTTAATGAATGGGGTAATGCTAGGTAGACAAAAAAAACAGGACTTGCTTTATTTAGTATTAATTAATTGTCGCAACAATTAATGAATGCTAAATAAGACAAGTTATGGCTGTTTTTGGCTGATTTTCTTTGGTTACAAACATTTAATAAATGCTATATTAATTGTTGCCTTATTATTATATCTCTTATTTACTCTCTCTAACAAGAGATTTTTAGGTGTGTTTGAATTTGTCTTATGCTTATTTTTTTTTTAATTCAATAAGAATCAAATTCTAAATTTTTTGGTCATATAAACTTTGATAATATATCATAAAATTATTTCTCTTATACACATAAACAATATATATCTCACATCTTAAATCATACACTGTTAATTCTAAATTCTAAATTCTAAATTATAAATGTTAAATTCTCAAAAAATTTTTTTTTTTTAAATTAGAAAAACAAATAGACTAATATTAATAAATAAAAGTTTATTTCTTATATATATATTTTTTATCTTAAATTCTAAATTATTAATTTTATTTTTGAATTCTAAATCTTCTAAAAAATAATTTTTAATTAAAAATTAATTAATGTTAATTAACTAAAATTTCATTTCTTATAATTTTTTAACAACATATATAATTTAACAATTAAATGTGTATCACCATCATATGTTGACCCAACTGCCAAAAGAAAGAAAATATCAAAACAGACTTTGCTAATACTCAGGCACGGACCAATGGGACCACATGTATTGGGGAAGGGGGCACTTGCGCAGTTGCGCCCACAAGATTTTGAAAGAAAAATAACAATAACAAAAGTGTTGTAAAATAAATAAAAGAATAAGGAAGATATAAATATAAGATAGAAAAATATAAATATAGAACTCTAGTAATAATATTCACCATAATTATTATCTTAATATAATCGAGATGATTATTATATTACTAATATATTATAAACTTAAGACCTTCAGATAGATAGAGAAAGAGAAAATTATTATTATAATAGATAGAAGAAAGAAAGAGTATTTTATTATTATTGTGTGTGTAAAATGTATCTGATGATGCATTCTATTTATACATATAAAGTGACTCCATTTTTAACCTTCATTTATTGGATTTTGTCTTGTAAAGTGATTCATTCAATCTTGAGAATGATATCCACCTAAGCCATACGTGGTCATCCATCTTTATCACAACACTCTTCCTTGGATATGATGATCATTTAGGATTATTGTCTCGTTAAAACCTTACTAAAGAAATACCCAGTGAAAAAAAAACTTTAGTGAAGAAAAAGAGTACAATATCCTTTAGTGATGGGGACTGCCTCATTAAAAACCTTGTCAAGAAAAACCCATTGGAAAAAAACCTGATCAAGGGAAAAAGAGTACAGTCTCCCCCTCTTGCCGACATCATTTAATGTCTTGAAATCGGCGCATCCCAATCTCATGTACCAGTCTTTCAAAGGAGGATTTTGGGAGTGACTTTGTAAATAAATCTGTCAGATTATCACTTGAGTGGATCTGTTGGATATCAATTGTCCCTTGATTTTGAAGATCATGAGTGAAGAAGAATTTGGGAGAAATATGATTCGTTCTATCACCTTTGATGTATCCACCTTTAAGTTGAGCAATGCATGTTGTATTATCTTCAAACAGGACAGTTGGAGATATCTTATGATCAATCAGTCCACATGATGACAGAATATATTGGATCAGAATTCTGAGCCAAAAACACTCGCGACTAGCTTCATGAATCGCTAGTATTTCGGCATGATTAGAGGATGTTGCAGCAATCGTCTGTTTCGTGGACCTCCATGATATAGCTGTACCCTCATATGTGAACAGATATCCTGTTTGAGATCTCCCTTTATGTGGATCAGACAAGTATCCAGCATCTGTATAGCCAACTAATTATGACTTGGATCCATAGGGATAAAACAATCCCATATCAACTGTCCCATGAATATATCGAAAGATTTGCTTGATTCCATTCCAATGTCTTCTGGTTGGAGAGGAACTATACCTTGCTAGTAAATTCACAGCAAATGATATATCGGGTTGTGTATTATTAGCAAGATACATTAGCGCTCCAATGGCACTAAGATATGGTATTTCAGGACCAAGGATATCTTCATTCTTTTCTTTAGGACGGAATTGATCCTTCTCCACATCCAAAGATCTTACGATCATTGGGGTACTCAAGGGATGTGACTTATCCATATAAAATCTTTTCAAGATCTTCTCTGTGTATGTTGTTTGATGAATAAAGATCTCATTTTTTATATGCTCGATCTGCAGGTCAAGACAAAATTTAGTCCTTCTAAGATCTTTCATCTCAAACTCTTCTTTTAGAGTTTTTATAATTGTTGGAATCTCTTCAGGAGTCCCAATGATATTTAAATCATCAACGTACACAGCAATTATAATGAATCCAGATGTGGATTTTTTTATGAAAACACATAGACAGATATCATCATTCTTGAATCTATTTTTGGCCAGATACTCAGTAAGACGATTATACCACATTCGTCCAGATTGCTTCAGACCATATAAAGATCTTTGCAATTTGACTGAGTATAACCCTTGCGAATATTCATCGGATGATTTAGATATCTTTAGTCCTTCAAGGACTTTCATATAGACATCCCGATCTAATAAGCCGTATAAATAGACTGTTACCACATCCATTAAATGCATATGCAGTTTATGATATGCAGATAAACTGACCAAATAACGCAATGTTATCGCATCCACTACAGGAGAATACGTTTCTTCATAATCTATACCTGACCTCTGAGAAAAACCTTGTGCTACAAGTCGAGCTTTGTAGCGTATAATTTCATTTTTCTCATTTCGTTTTCTCACAAATACCCATCGGTATTCAACAGGTTTTACATCTTCAGGTGTACGGACTACAGGTCCAAAGACTTCACGTTTTGCAAGTGAGTCTAACTCAACCTTCATGACTTCTTTCCATTTTAGCCAATCATTTTTTTGTCGACATTCTTCGACTGATCTTGGCTCAAGATCCTTACTTTCATGCATGATATTTAATGTCACATTATATGCAAATATTTTATTGATAATTGTCTTATTTCAGTCCCATTTCTCTCCTATAAAGACATAATTTATCGAAATCTCGTCATTTTCACAATTTTCAGGTACCTGAACGTCTTCTGGCATTAAAATTATATCAGAATTTTGGACAACTGCAGGTGTCTCTCCTATGTCTTTTTCAACAGGAATAGTATTTACCTCTTTTCGCTTTCGAAGATTTTTGTCTTTGGAACCGATAAGTCTGCCACGCTTCTGGCGTGAATTTGCTTCAGTGGCTACTTGTCCTACTGGGACATCAATTCGAATTGGGACATTTTTCGTTGGTATATAAGATTTGGTTATCCTCTTTGTATCAGAAAATGTATCAGGCAATTCATTTGCTATTCTTTGCAAATGTATAATCTTTTGAACTTCTAGTTCACATTGCCCTGATCGAGGATCTAAATGCATCAAGGATGATGCATTTCAATTAAGTTCCTTTTCAGGAAGCTTATTCTCTCCCCCTAATGTTGGAAATTTTGATTCATCAAAATGAAAATTCGCAAACCGGTCTTTAAATATATCTCCAGTTTGTATCTCAAGATACCTCACGATAGAGGGAGAATCATATCCAACATATATCCCCAATTTTCTTTGGGATCCCATTTTGGTGCGATTAGGTGGCGCAATGAGAACATATATCGCACACCCGAATATTCTTAAATGGGAAACATTTGGCTGCTGGCCAAAAGCTAATTGCATAGGAGAGAACTGATGGTAACTCATTGGCCTCAAACGAATAAGTGTTGCGGCATGTAAAATAGCATATCCCCAGATTGAGGTTGGGAGATTTGTTCTCATAAGTAAGGGTCTAGCAATTAATTGGAGGCGTTTAATAAGTGATTCTGCTAACCCATTTTGTGTGTGAACATAAGCTACTGGATGTTCAACACTTATTCCATTAGCTATACAATAAGCATCAAAAGCTTGGGAAGTAAATTCACCAGCATTATCAAGACGAATTGCTCTGATTGGATTTTCTGAAAATTGTGCTTTTAATCGAATAATTTGAGCCAATAATCTCGCAAACGCAAGGTTGCGAGAAGACAGTAAGCACATGTGCGACCATCTCGAAGATGCGTCTATTAGGACCATAAAATATCTAAAAGATCCACATGGTGGATGAATAGGTCCACATATATCGCCTTGAATCCTTTCTAGGAATTCAGGGGACTCAAATCCAATCTTTACTGGTGATGGCCTTAAAATTAACTTCCCTTGAGAACATGCAGCACAACAAAATTCACTAGATTTAAGAATCTTCTGGTTCTTTAGTGAATGTCAATGGGAGTTTTCAATAATTCTCCTCATCATGGTTGTTCCCAAATGACCCAATCGGTCGTGCTAAGTTATTAATTCATTTGGCCTAGTAAACTTCTGATTTACAATGGCATGTGATTCAATTGCACTAATCTTGGTGTAATATAACCCAGATGAGCGTGAGGGTAATTTTTCTAATATAAATTTCTTATTTGAATCATGAGTTGTGATATATAAATACTCATGATTTTCCTCATTCATTATCTCAATATGATATCCATTTCGGCGAATATCTTTGAAACTCAACAAGTTCCTCAGAGACTTGGTAGATAATAGTGCATTATTTATTATAAATTTTGTTCCTCCAGGAAACAAAATTATAGCTCTTCCGGAGCCTTCTATCACATTGCTTGAGCCAATAATAGTATTAACACATTCTTCTTTTGACACCAGATGGGTAAAATATATATCACTTTTGAGAATAGTGTGCGAACTTGCACTATCCGTAAGGCATATATCTTCATTATATATCCTTGCCATTTTCTTCAAAGACAAATAATAATAAAATGAGTAGTATGCACAGTTAAATTGAATGCTTGATCGGAATTATTTTTCTAAGAAACACTATACATAAAAATAATGTCATATACTAAAATTTTATTTTAAAACTTGACACATTTAATAATTTCAAAATTCATAAACATTAATATTTCATTATTTATATACATCATATTTAAAACTTAAATACATAGAAAATAAAACTTAACAATAAGTTCTTTACATTATTTATTTACATGGATACTTAACAATCCCACATATTAAACTATTCCATCATTGATCAAATGACCAATATTTCCTTTAGGGTCCTCAAAGAAATTAGATACATTATAATGAGTAAGGAAATTTTCAACATCATTTGAAACAAAATTTGTTTCCTTTTCTTTGTCGTCTTTTTTCAAAGATATTTGATAAAGATCGTCTAGGTGCCTTGGTGTACGACAGGTACGCGACCAATGACCCTTTCCACCACAACGAAAACATTTATCCTCAATTGATTTATTTTGCCCATTGTTTCTTTCTTTATCTCACTTCTGGTGAGATCCTTTCTTATAAATATAATTCTTCTTCCTTCTATAATTTTTCTTGTTATCAAAATCTTGCCATTTACCTCTTCTGGGGTTATAATTTGCCGCATTTTCTTCAAGAAATGGGGCGGCACCAGCTGGGCGCACTTCATGATTCCTTAAAAGCAATTCATTGTTACGTTCAGCAACAAGAAGGCAAGAAATTAACTCAAAATATTTTTTTTAAATCATTTTTCTCCATACTGCTGCTGCAGGAGCACATTCAAGACATAGAAGGCTGAGAAAGTTTTCTCTAACATATCGGACTTGAGGAAGTATCACCGTCTTTTGATTATTATACATTTCTTTAAGGTCTTTCTATAGATCTGCAGGATCTTTTAATGTGAGATATTCATTTTCAATCCTTCATCAAGATGACGACGAAAGAAAATCATGGCTTTGGCTTTATCCTTCTGGGATGCATTATTTTCAGCCTTAATGGTATCTCCAAGATCCATTGAATCAAGATGGATTTCAGCATCTAATATCCATGATAAATAATTGTTTCCAGATATATTAAGAGCATTGAATTCAAGATGAGAGAGTTTCGACATAATAAAAATTTGTTACCCGAGTCTTCCTAAAAATTTGATTAGAGTCTCGTGCTGATAATGTGTTGTAAAATAAATAAAAGAATAAGGAAGATATAAATATAAGATAGAGAAATATAAATATAGAACTCTAGTAATAGTATTCACCACAATTACTATCTTAATATAATCGAGATGATTATTATATCACTAATATATTATAAACTTAAGACCTTCGAATAGATAGAGAAAGAGAAAATTATTATTATAATGTATGGAAGAAGAAAAGAGTGTTTTATTATTATTGTGTGTGTAAAATGCATCTGATGATGCATTCTATTTATACATATAAAGTGACTCCATTTTCAACCTTCATTTATTAGATTTTGTCTTGTAAAGTGATTTATTCAATCTTGAGAATGATATCCACCTAAGCCATACCTGGTCATCCATCTTTATCACAACATAAAGTAGATACATCTATCTTTATTGTCATAATATTTTTGTTGCTAGTAATAAATCAACTCAATTAAGTATTTTTTTTAAAATTATTTTTTTAATCGGTATTTTAATATATTAATTTTAAAAAAATAAAATAAACATATTCAAATAAATTTAATATTTTTTAATTTAAAATATAAATTTAAAATATGGTTTAACTAAAATTAAAATATTAAAATTCAATTTTAAGATTATCAAATCAATTTTAACCCTTCTAAATATTAAAACATTCTTAAAATGTCAAAACAAACTTCTAAATATCCATAAAATCGATCCCATAAAACCTAGCAGCTACATTATCGTCTGAAATGAGTCTTTGTCATCGCGCTCCTCCGCCAATCATCACGCTTCTCGCCCGCTTCGTGCTCCTGCTCTGCGCTGCACTCCTCTGTTAGCGTGCTTCTCATCTTCACTGCATCCTCCGTCAACTTCTCATTAACATGGTCTTTCTCTTTCCGCTTTCTCTGCACCGAAAATGCCTCACAATAATACACTATTCCTCTTGTTCGCCTTCTTTGCGTATCTCTTTCCATCTCGTAAAATGTCACATTCTTAACGTTTTTTAGATTAGTAGAGTTTTTTATCTCCCATTCTTTTGTTTTTTCTGATTTTATAAAAGATGTTATCTTTCTAATATATATGTTTAATTTTGGATGGGTTTCAAGTTTTTTTTTTAAATGTGTATGTATTGATAATTTTCGTTTGAACTACTCTGTTTGATTTGGAATTTGTTACCTCCTTCAAATTTTGTGTTATTAGAGTTCTTAGTCTCTCATCTATTTTTTTTTTGTTTAGTAAAAAGTTTAATCTTTCTAATCTATACATAATATAATTGGATGTTTTTGTGGTATTTTTTTAAGATGTATTTGTGTTGATATTATTTTTGCACTATTTTATTTGATTTGGAATTTGTAATAATAATATAATTTAAATGTGTCAATACTTAATATTGAATGTGTTTATTTATTTCATTTAATTATGAATGTTATTTCTGGACATTTTCATGCAAGATTGTGTGAACAAAAGATGAATTTTAAATGTGTTTTGAAACCGTTATATTTATTTTTTGTTATTTTGAATAGGTCCTAAAAGCATATTTAAAATACTACATCAAATATCTACAATACATACAAAATAATATACTTGAACACAAATAAATTATGAACACATTAAAAACGAAACCATATTTTAAAACACGTTTTATCTCAAAGAATAATATTAGAAAAGAGTTTATTTTTCCAAGTCAACATTAGTTAATTTTTTTAAATTATTTTATTTATTTTAAATTTTATATCTTATGTCATAATATTGTTTTTTTTAAATTTAAACTAATAGAAGAATATACATACAATGTTATTATATCTCTCTCAAGTAAGAGACCATTTTGAGGTTGCTGTGTTTGAATTCTTTTACATAATCTTTTTTATTTATCTTATACTTAAATTCTTTATTTTAAATTCAATAAGAATCAAATTCTAAATTTTTGGTTATATAAACTTTGATAATATATGATAAAACTATTTCTTTTAAAAATTTATTCAGCTGATAGAATAGAAGAGATACATACATAAATAATATATATCTCTCACATCCTAAATCATACCATTTTAATTCTAAATTCTAAATTATAAATTTTAAATCTTAAATTCTCAAAAAATAAAATAAAATTTTTAAAATAAAAAAAAGTTGACTAATATTAAAATGAAAGTTTATTTTTTATATTTTTCTATCTTAAATTTTAAATTATTAATTTTATTTTTGAATTATAAATTATAAATTTTAAAATTTTTAAAAAATAATTTTTTAATTAAAAATTAATTAATATTAATTAACTAAAATTTCATTTCTTATCATTTTTTAACCGCATATATAATTTAACAATTAAATGTGTATCCCTATCATGTTCAGCCAACTGCCAAAAGAAAGGAAAAATAGACTTTGCTAATAGTCAGGCACGGACCAATGGGACCATGTATTGGGGAAGGGGGCATTTGCCCCCACAAGATTTTGAGAAAAAAAAAAAAAAAAAAAAAAATATATATATATATATATATATATATTAAAAGTAGATATACATTTGTTTTTATTGTCATAATATTTTTGTTGCTGGTAATAAATCCATTCAATTAGGTATTTTTTAAACTATTATTTAATGTTACACAAACATTCAAATAGAGTCACCAAAAAAAAACATTCAAATAGATTTTTTTAATTTAAAATACAAATTAAATTTAAAAAACAGTTTAAGTAAAACTAAAATCCTAAAATTTAATTTTAAAACCTTTAAATCAGTTTTAATCCTTCTAAATACTAAAACATCCCAAAACAAATCTTTAAATATCCATAAAATTTTATAAAATCTAGCAGTGGCATCACCTGAAATGAGTCTCTATCATCGCGCTCCTTGCCCGCATTACACTCCTCCGATCCTCCGCGCTGCTCTTCTCTATCAGCGCGCTTCTCATCTTTATTGCATCATTCATCAACTTCTTATTAGTACGGTCTTTCTCTTCACCGCTTTCTTTGCGTCGAAAATGCGTCTCAGCAATGCACTTTTCTTCTTTTTCTCCTTCTCTACGTCTCTTCACTACGACTTCTGTCTCGTAAAACGTCACCTTCTTTACATTTTTTAGATTAGTAGAGTTTTTTGTCTCCTATTCCTTCGTTTTTTCTGATTTTATAAAAGATTATATCTTACTAATATATGCATAATTTTAAATGTGTTTCGAGTTTTTTTTTATTTGTTTGTATTGGTAATTTTCTTTTTCGTTACTCTATTTGATTTGGGATTTGTTACCTCCTTCAAATTTTGTGTTATTAGAGTTCTTAGTCTCTGATCCCATCTCTTTTTTTTCTATTTAATAAAAGCTTCGATCTTTTTAATCTATGCATAATGTTAGATGTCTTTGTGGTATTTTTTTAAAATGTGTTTGTGTTGATATTTTTTTTGTACTACTCTTTTTTTTTTGAAATTTATAATATTAATATAATTTGAATGTGTCAATACCTAATTTTGAATGTGTTTATATTATTTATTTGAATTGTGAATGTGTTTGTATTTTTGGATATTTTCATTTAATATTTGTATAAACAAATGATAGATTTTGAATGTGTTTTAAAAACGTTATACTTATTTTTTATTATTTTGGATGGGTCTTGAGAACATATTTAAAATACTATATTAAATATCTACAACAGATGCAAAATAATATAATTGCATACAAAATAAATTATAAATACATCTAAAACGAAACCATGTTTTAAAACACGTTTTAAATTATTTTAGTGTCTCATTATCTTATTTTTTATGATAAAGATGGCAAAAAATACAAGTTAAAAAAAATGAACAAATGAAAGGAATAAAAGTAATTATTTTTTGAATGAAGAGTGAAAAAAATATAACAATATCAATTGGTGAAAAAAATATTACATAATATATTCTATTTTCTTATAAATTTAAAATATAAATCTATTAAAAATTATTATAATTAATAAATTAAAATCAAAGGTCGATGAATGGATAATTGTTAAAAGATAAATAGTATTTTTGTTATAAATAACAAAATATCTTTTTGAGGTTTATGTTAAAAAATATTATTAAACTTACTAGGTAATAATATTTATCTTTTAAATTTAATTTTAATAATAAAACTAAAAATAAATACGTAAATCGACTCAATAAAAAAGTAATAAGTAGTGATATTTTTTTGAAGCTAACTGATTAATTAATTACCAAAGTAAGGCTTAGTTTTTTAATCATAAATAAAATTATTAGTATTTTTTGTCTTAAAAAAATAATCGAGATAAAAAATATTATTCATCTATTAATATTCTTTAATTTATTTTAGAATTATATAATATTTTCTTATATTAACTCTTAAATAATTTTATTTGTAACAACTGTTTTGGTTAAAAAAAAATTATGCCATAAATATTATAACAAATAAATTTTATAATTTAATTGGAAGTAGTCAATAGTAGAATAAGGGCAATGTACTTATATAAAATAAAACTGAGAAACCTTTATTTAAATGCAATATTTGCTACTTCGTTACGTGAATGGCCTTTTTTATTATTATATAAACCGTGGGAGCTAACTATGATTTCTAATTTACATGTAACCCGTTGCAGCCTTGCACGGTTTATGGAGGAGAAGCATTGAGCGTAAACCGTGGTAGATAGTCACGGTTTAGCAAGGCAGAAATATCACCATTAAAACCCTGTAACCAGCCACGGTTTATGAAAAAAATTTTAAAGGCATAAACCTTGTTGGTTGCCACGGTTTATGAGGAGAGAAATTGAAGACATCATTATCACACAATGACTAGTGAGGAAGAGAGTTTTCTTGTCTTAGTGCATTACTCTGGGAAAATTAAAAGAAGCAAAAGATATAGTGTGAAGTTCACTGACAAAGAACCATTGAGTGTATTGCCAATAAAAATATACTAATACAATTTAAATCGTATTAAAACGTAAACAAGTTTGTTGAGTCCATAAACAAACTTTACAATAGATATATTTTTTATTTAAATAATTAATTTTATTTAAATAATTAATATAAGTACTCTTATTATTTTAAATAAATGTACTTTTATTATTTTAATTTTTTAATTTAAATAAACATATTTGTATTATTTTAAATAAATTTAAAATTAATATAAGTAAGTTTATTTAAAATTTAAAATTTTAATATTTTAAATAAACATACTCTTAATATTTTAAAATTTTTTAAATTTAAATAAACGTACTCATATTATTTTAAATAAGTATAGTCTTTTAATTTGAAAATAATATGAATGTATTTAAATAAAAAAATTAACCATTGTTATTTTTTAAAAATTGAATAAATATAATTAATCATATGAGTACAATAATACGAATACATACAATTTTATAAATCATTAATTTAAGTTATATCTATTTAAATTTTAAATTACAAATTAATACAAATTTTATAATTTAAAAATCTAATTATTTAAATAAAATTAAATTGATTAAAAATAAAAATATATTAATACAATTTAAATCGTATTAAAAAGTAAACAAGTTTGTTGAGTCCATAAACAAACTTTACGTAAATAAATAAGTTTAGTAAATAAATAAATAAGTTTATTTACGTAAAGTTTGTTTATAGACTCAACAAACTTGTTTACGTTTTAATACGATTTAAATTGTATTAGTATATTTTTATTGGCAATACACTCAATGGTTCTCTGTCAGTGAACTTCACACCATAACTTTTGCTTCTTTTAATTTCTCGAGAGCAATACACTAAGACAAGAAAACTCTCTTCTTCATTAGCCATTGTGTGATAATGATCTCTTCAGATTCCTTTCCTCATAAACGGTAGATTTATGCCTTTAAAAAATCCTTCATAAACCGTGGCTGGTTACAGAATTTTATGGTGATATTTCTGCCTTACTAAACCGTGGCTACCTATCACGCTCAATGCTTCTCCTCCATAAACCGTGCAAGGCTAGAACGGTTTACATGTAAATTAGAAACCGTGGTTAGCTCCCACGGTTTATATAATAATAAAAAAGGACACTTACATAACGAATTAGCAAATGTTGTATTTAGGTAAAGGTTTCTCAGTTTTATTTTATATAAGTACATTGCTCGTAGAATAATTATTTAAAAACATATATAGTATTGAATTTCGATATATTAATAATATAAATTTAAATTTTTTATATAATTATTGAATGATATTCGTTCTTTTTTATGATCATTGGTATGATGATTGAAGGTTATAGAAGGCCTAGAGAAAGGGGTTGAATCTATATCATTCTTTTGCTTTAATGAATTAAGGCTTTAATATCAAAGTTACAGATAAAAACTATTTGAACTGTACAATGAAAATTTTATGAGACAATTTTATTTTGTCTCATAAATATCAGAAAACAGAACTTAGAGAAAGAGAAGAAAAATGACACATGCATGTATCCTGGTTCAGTTGCCTTGTGCAATGCAACCTACATCCAGTCTCCACCACAACAGTGGTGGAATTTTTACTATAATTAAAGTATTACCTACACCAATTTCTTAGGATTCACTCAATCCTTTCTCTCTCAAGTTCTTTTCTAACTTGACTTGGTTATGCTAATACCTAACTCTTCACTCTAAGTGCTAACCTAACTTAGAAAGGGGCACCTCACAGGTACAAGACACAAGACATATGAAACAACCTAAAGAAATCTGAAATCACTCTAGGCTTTTCTCTCAAGTGTTTCACTCATTTTTTTGTCACTCATTAGCTTTTTCTGAATTCTCTCTTTCAGCCTTTTACCTCTCAAAAAATTACAGAAAGATATACATTGAAAATAAAATACAAACTGTAAAACATGAAGGAGATTGAAGCATTAACAGCATCTGTTGCTATAAGTTCAACCGGATTCAGCTGACTCTGATTAAGTTCTTCATCTAGGCGGAATGCTTCTTTAACTTAGAAAACACTGTCCAAAATTGATGAAATTTTCACAGAAAAGCTCTTCAAACACACTCATGTTCTGGTTATCTCTCATAGCCTTCAGAAAAATGAAGATTTTTTTCTTTTGTACCTCTTTTCAAGTTGCTGTATTAATCTCTTCTGAGTCAACTATTCTAGCTGTGTGCTTTCCAGGCTTGTCATTTCACTTTCTTCAATTTACCCCCAAATTAGAAATTTCAAACCTGGTCATTTTGCTTGACCGAAGATCTCAGATCAGCAAAGAAAAATGTTTCAATGGTAATCCCAAATCTGAACCCTTGAGCAAGTACTTTGTCCCCAAGAAACAATTTTAGCCTTTAATTCACAGCAGTGATTATCAGAGAACACTTTCTCCATTTATCTCAAATTGGAGTTGCAGAGATTTGGAGGAGTAAAGAAAGTAAATTGCATGCAAATGGAAATAAATCACCTTTATCCTCTGACTTAGCTTAGCTTGCTTTGATTTGGGTGATTGGACACTACCTTTTGAGTTTTACCTTTCTCTTTCTCTTTCTTTCTTCTCTGGTGAAATGAACAAGGAGAACGACTCTCTCTCTCTCTCTCTCTCTCTCTCTCTCTCTCTCTCTTATTTTAACTGAAGCAAATTATGTGAACATTGGCTTTGGAAAGCTTCAACTTGGTGGAAGCTTCTTGGACTTGGGTTGGATATATGTTTCATCTAGCCTAGCTGAATTCTTTGCTTTATTATTTTTGGGCTTTGTTAGCTAGAGAACTCACTAACAATATTTGTTTCAATTACTCTATCTCATTGGGCTACTGTTGTTGTAAGTTTGGCCTGCAACATTATTCAAAATAATTAAAAGCTAATTGGGTGTTTAATCTATTAGATCAATGTTTGTCATCATCAATTGAGTTAGTTAATTTCTTAACTCAACAATCTCTCCCTTGATAACAAACATAGTTATGAAATTGATCAAAGAGATTTAATTCAATAAGATTAAAGTACTTCATTTTAGGTGATGTCACTTGCTTTTGAATTCTCCCCCTTTCTTTTCCAAGAGTTGCTCCCCCTGAATTTGTGCTCTTCTTTTCTTTCATGTTTACATATTCACATAGGAAACACAATAATATACTATATACAATTTGTTGTCCATGGATGAAGCATTCAGTAAGATTTCAAACAATTTCAACCGCTCATGAAACAGAGCCAAAAAAATGTACCAAAAATAGCAAGAACAAAAATGAGCAACAACAAACATCAAACATGATAATACTCCCCCTTTTGTCATCAAAGGAGGAAATGCAACTAACTTTCAAACATGCAGCAAATAGTTAAGAAATAGTCCAGATAATTAGAAAAGTAAAAGCAAAACTAACAGTTGTTAATCAGTTTACAGTCATCCGAGACTAATAAGAAGTCTAAACACAAAATACAATAGTTCTATGAGACAATTATCAAAATAAAATAACACAGATAGTAGCAATGGAGGAGGCATCCTTAGGCATCCGACTGATCCTCCTCATTAGAATCAGCAGGATCTTCAGGGTTGGTAGCCATGGTTTCATCCTCTTGGAGATTGTCAATGAACTTCATGAACACTGCCACTCTATCTCTGGACTTTCTGAGGAAGTTTTCATGCTTGGCAGCAAGTTTCCTCTGTTATTTGCTCATTGCAATTAGATGGTTGGATTGAGAGACAAATTCCTGAACTACATCTTTCATTACTCCATATAAGAGTGATTTGTTTCCAGTGAAAGCAGAAGTCCCAGAGGCAGATGAAGGAGAGGATTCTTCTAGTTCATAGTCATCATCATCATCATCAAGAACCACCCTTTCAGTTCGAGTTGGTCCTTTTTTCTGCTGTTTCACTGAACCACCTCCTTTTAGATATGAGTGTCTATTTTCATATGTCTCATTTGACAAATCAACACCAAAATGTTCAAAAATACAGGTTAAGAACATGCCATAAGGAAGAGCTTTATCTTTCTCACTTCTAATACAATCAAACATATACCTTACCATTAAGTAAGCAAAAGAAATTTCAGTTTTTGTGAGAATAGCATACAAAACCAGAGTATCACAGAAAGACATCCTTTGATATGATCCACTTTAAGAAAGAATGATATGGTTCACTATGCGATGCAACTGAGCACGAGTGTAATCAAGGGCTTTGTGAGTTGGAGTGATTCCATCAATCAAAGAGATGTGTTCACACACATAGGCCATAGCATCATTATAAGAAAGACCTACTCCTTCATCCCACTTACCCGAGGTGTATGCACAAACACCAACATCAGTGTATTTCAAAGAATCACTGATGGTTTCATTGTTCAGAACAAGGCTCGGCCTTTGACATAGGAGTGAAAGCTGCCCTCATGATAGGTCATATTTGCATAAAATTCTTTGACTAAGATTGGATAAACTAATTTTTTTATTTTAAAAATGTGGTTCCGGTCCAAAAATTTAAAATTTTCAGCATAAACAAAGCCTTTCTTTTTCAGATTTAGTAAATCTACCAAGAAGGTGAGACATATGGTACGATGAGCAGTAACACCATCATAGAAATCATTGTTCATGGCTGAGCGAAAACGGAGAGGGTTGTAGTTTGAGTGGGAGGTCATAAAGTGTGATTTGTGTGCAAAAGGATCAATGGAGGGCTCTTTAACTGATTTGAGAGGGATGCAAGGGTTACCTCTTTGAGGACGAGAAGGAGCAGACCTAGATTTAGGTCGTGTAGGTTCAGGCGCAGGTTCCTTAGCAGCAAGGCGCTTTCCTTTCGAAGTGCTTGGCTTGGAAGGAGCGCTAGGAGGTGCCATCGGCTTGGAGGAGGAAGGAACCCTTGAAGGGTTTTTTGGTTCGCGCCATTGGGTCTGTACAAGGAGGAGAGGTAGGAGGAGATGGAAAAGGTGTGAAGGTCTAATCTTTGGAGCGAGTAGAGGGTCTAGGTTTCTCTGGGAGTTTGAGAATTTTTGTCCTTGGACTCTTTTGAATCATAATTTTCTTCCTCATTGGTGTGAACTCTGGTTTCGAATGAAACAAAGCAATAATGGTAGTGGAGAAGAAACAAAGAGGTAGTGGATGGAGTTAAGAAGAGAGAAGTTTGGTAACTGCACCAAGAAAGGAGGTTTCTTGAAACATGCAACTGCATCACCTATGACTAGACCTTGAAAAGACTTGACATCATAAAAAGGTGATTTGAAAAAATAAATAAATAAAACAAAGTAGATTTAAAAGAAACTTTTTCACTAAAAGACAAAACACAAAATATCACATGGATAATGTAACACTCATTGGGCCCATAGATGGTAGTGTTTAAGGAAACATGTTAGACCAACGTAACTCTGAATTGAAGTGTTGACCCAGAAGTTTCAGATCGTGCAAATGAGCCCAGAGAGTGATGTTCAGAGAGATGGTTCTTCATTTGCCCAGAATTGTCTCATCCACACCTTAGAGACAAAAACTTCAACAAATACATCAGCAATGTGCAAATAATGAATCATGACTTAAAATCCCTAGATTAGTCCTAAGCTTGTAAAATATGTCTTCAGCTAGAGGTTTGGTAAAAATATCTGCTAATTGATCTTCTGATTTAACAAATTTAATGCTAATATTCCCTTTTTGAACATGTTCTCTTATTGAGTGAAATCTCACCTCAAATTTAGTTCTAGAGTGCAAGACTGAATTTTTGGAAATATTTATGGCACTCATATTGTCACATAGTAAGAAAATATTTTCAACATTTAATTTATAATCAGCAAGTTGGATTTTCAACCAAATAAGCTGACAGCAACATGAAGACGCAGCGATATACTTAGCTTCTGCAGTGGACAATGCTACTGTGGACTGCTTCTTACTTGACTCGACGTTTAGAGACTTTCCAAGAAAGCAGCATATGCCTGATGTACTTCTTCGATCCACTCTATCTCCAGCAAAGTCTGCATCACAATAACCAACTGCAAAAACTCATCAATCTTAGGATATCATAAACCAAAATTGGATGTGCCATGAACATATCTAATAATTCTTTTAACTACTAAAAGATGTGATTCTTTTGGTTTTGATTGGAATCTTGAACACATTCTAACACTTTGTACAATGTCAGGTCTAGAGAAAGTTAGGTACATAAGAGATCCAATCATTCCTCTATACCTAGTGTCATCAACATCTTTCTCAGTTTCACCCTTTTCTAACTTTAAGTTAGGGTGCATGGGAGTTCCCATGGGTTTGGCATTTTCCATACCAAATTTCTTAACTAGTTCCTTGGTATACTTCTCTTTATGAATAAAAATATCATTTTTAGTTTGCTTAATTTGAAACCCAAGGAAAAAATTAAGTTCACCTATCATACTCATGTCAAATTTACTTGTCATGAGTTTTTCAAATTCAGTATAAAAGGGTCTCATTTGCTGATCCAAAAATAATGTCATCAACATAAATTTGGACTAAAATGAAAGAATTATTAGAATTTTTAATAAATAGAGTAATGTTAGTGGTGTCTCTTTGAAATTCATTTTTCAAAAGAAAACAGCTAAGTCTTTCATACCAAGCCCTAAGAGCTTGTCTCAACCCATAAAGGGCTTGTGAGAGTTTGAAAATATGATTAGAAAATTTCTTATTTTCAAAACCAGGTGACTGTGCCATATACACTTCTCTATCAATTACACCATTTAGAATGCACATTTCACATGCATTTGATACAATTTGACACCACAATGAGCATCATAAGCTAAAAAAAGTCTTATGACTTCCATTTGGGCAACAGGGATAAAGGATTCATCAAGGTCTATCCCTTCCTCTTGATCATATCCTTGTGCCACTAGTCTTGCTTTGTTTCTAGCTATGCTACCATTTTCTCCTAATTTGTTCCTAAATATCCACTTGGTGCCAATCACTTTCTTTCCAATTGACTTTGGAACAAGTGTCCAAACTTGGTTCTTTTCAAATTCACCAAGCTCTTCCTCCATAGCCTTTATCCACGAAGGGTCATTGAGAGTTTCATGTATGTTTTGAGACTCAATTTGAGAGAGAAAAGCCAAATTTGTTTCTTCATTTACTTTTCTTGTAGAGGAACGTGTCTTAACACCTTAAGAAACATCTCCAATGACAAATTTCTGTGGATAATTCTTTAAGAATCTCCACTCATGGGATCTTGTAGACTTAGGAGCAGTTTCAGTCATTGTAGGATCCAAAGAAGTTGTACTGTCAAAAATTTTGCCAAATTCATGAGACAAAACAGAATTATCTCCTGCAGAATCTCCTGCAGCAGCTTTATCAGATTTAGATGGCCCAGAAATTTCTTTCTCTTGATTTTTGGATTCTCCTTCTTTGCCCTAAACTTGATTTCCTGCATCACAATCTTTCAAGATACTTTGAACCAAGTTAGTGTCACAAAACAAAAGGTAACATGTATGGACTCCTCTATAATTCTAGCATCTTGATGATAAACTCTATAGGCTTTGCTAGTTGTGGAATATCCTATAAATAAACATTCATATGCCTTTGGATCAATTTTTTCTAGATTTTCTTTGTTATTTAGGACAAAACATTTGCATCCAAAGATATGTAAGTAATTCAAGTTTGGTGGGTGACCTTTCCAAAGTTCATAGGGAGTTTTCTTCAAGAATTTTCTTATGATTGTTCTATTCAAAATGTGGCAAGCCGTGTTAATAGCTTTAGCCCAAAGGAATTTTGGAACATTATTTTCACAAAGCATAGCTCTTGTCATTTATTGAATGCTTCTGTTTCTTCTTTCAACAACACCGTTTTGTTGCAGTGTTCTTGGACAAGAGAAATTGTGTGATATTTTAAATTCTTCACAAAAGGATTCAAATAACTTATTTTCAAATTCAGTTCCATGATCACTTTTTATTGAGGCAATCTTTAAATCCTTTGCATTTTGAATTTTCTTGCGAAAAATCTCAAAAGCCGAAAAGGCTTCATTTTTGTGTGCAATAAATAAAACCCAACCAAACCTAGTGTAGTCATCCACAATTACCAAATCATAATGTTTACCACCTAAGTTTTGAGTTCTTGTTAGACCAAATAAATTAATATGTAGCAATTCAAGTGGTCTTTTAGTAGAAATGTCTTTCTTTGATTTAAATGAACTCTTTGTTTGTTTTCCGATTTGACAAGCATCACAAGTAATGTCTTTGTCAAATTTTATCAAAGGAAGACCTCTTACTAATCCTTTCTTGACAAGCTTGTTAATTTGAAACATGCTAGCATGGCCCAATCTCTTGTGCCATAGCCACTTTTCAGATTCTTTAGAATGAAATTAAGCTACATTTTGATCCTTTAGTTCATCAAGAGTAAGTACATACACATTATCACAACGCTTAGCAATAAACAATACATCATGGATCTTTTCACTCACAACACAGCATTCCAATCTTTTGAATATCACCAAATAACCCAAATCACACAATTGACTTATGTTCAAAAGATTATGCCTCAAACCATTAACCAAAAAGATATCATCGATGAAAGTAGAATGATTGTTACCTACTTTTTCAACAGCAACGATTTTACCTTTTCTATCATCTCCAAAGATCATAAAACCTCCATCATACTTGTTGAGTTTGATGAAGAAAGTTGACCTTCCAGTCATGTGCCTAGAGCATCCACTATCCAAGTACCACGTATCTTTCTTTTTCTTGGATGCTAGGCAAATCTGCATAAAATCTCAAGTAACCTTAGGTATCCAAATTAATTTGGATCCTTTGAAGTTAATCCACCTTAGTTGCCCAAGTGCATTAAAGTCACATACAACATTGTAAGTTTGGTTTCCTACTTTTCTTCTTTCAATGAAGCATTGTAAGTAAGAGTGACTAGTTTTCTTACAATTAAAGCAATGATTTCCTGAAGCATCTTGCTGAAGTCGATTTAAATTTTGAAGCTGGAAATGATTAAAAGGTTGAGGTTTTCTAATTTTTGAGGAATGACCATTTCTCATGACAAACTCATTTTTGTTATTTTTGTTTTTTACAAAACCATTCAAATCAGAATTTTTGAAACCATATGGGCTTCTTGAATAAGAGGTTCTTTTGTGAAACTGTGAATTTCGAAAGCAACCTCATTATTTGAGACATAGCCCAGACCCGACTTATTTGATATAGGTTCGGTTCTTAAATATGCAATTTCATCAGGATAGGGTTTTTCAAATTCCTCTTCATAGGTGGGAATATGTCCCAAACCAGATTTGCTAATGATAGACTTTGTTTTCGAGGAAGAGTCCATGAACTTTGTAGAACTATAAAAAACTACATTATCTTTTGTCACATATCCTAAACCAAATTTTTCAAACAATGGTATTTAGTTTGCAAGTAATTTGTCCAAATTGCTAGAACTTTGAGCAAATTTTGCTAAATCATTATTTAATATTTTAATCATTTCATTTAATCTTTCATTTTCAGCAATAAGCTCTTGAGAAAGATCCATAATGTGCTTTTCTTTTAGTTTCTTAACTTCAGATTTTAGAAATCTATTTTCTTCAATAATATCTAAAGCACATTTGATTTTCTTCACCTTTTCTTTCAAAAAATCATTTTCAACTTTCAACATTTCTTTTTCAGATTTGCATTTATTGTATTTGTTTAGCAATTTTTCAGAATTGAGGGTGAGATCATCTATGATAACATGTAAGTTATCTATGGATAGGTCATAGTAATTTACCTCATCAAGTTGATCCTCACCAGCCATGAAGCAGATTTGAGCTTCACATTCGGAGTCTTCTTCCTCATCTGAATCATTTTCAAGATCCTCCCAAGATGCCATGAGCACTCTTTTCTTTTCTTTCTTTCCTTTGTCTTCCTTCTTGAGTTTCGGACAGTTGTATTTGAAATGTCTAGCCTCCTTGCAGTTGTGGCAAATCACTTTGCTCATGTCCTTATTGTACTCCTTTGAGCTTGAGCCCTTATACTTGCCTTTGTTCTTCATTAGCCTTCTAAGTCTCCTAGCAAAAAATACAAGTTTATTATCTGAAAAACTGTCACTAGACTCACTCTCTTTTGATTCGACTTATGACTTAAGGGCTATTCCCTTTTTTTTAGTCTTGGTTTGTGTGTGTGGTTTCATAGATAAGAAGTTTCTCTCTCAGCTCATCATATATTATGGGACTTAGGTTGTTACTTTCGGCTAGGACAGTGGCCTTTGTTTCCCATTCTTTTGTAAGGCTTCTAAGGACTTTTCTCACTAGTGTTTATTCTGTGTGTTAAACCCATAGTATCAAGGCTATTTATTATGATTGAGAATCTCTCAAATATTTCATCAATACTTTCTCCATCCTTCATGTTGAACATCTCATACTCTTTTCACAGCATATCAATCCTTGTTTCTTTGACTTGTTTGGTGCCTTCGTGTGTAACCTAGAGTTTCTCCCAAATTTCTTTGGCAGTCTTGCATCTAGACACTTTTTGGTACTCCTCAAAACTGATAGCACAGTGTAGAAGGTTGATGGCTTTAGCGTTCAGCTCCACTTTCTTTTTGTCATCATCATTCCATTTAGTTTCCTCTTTTGGAGTCACCACTCGATCAACATTGTCTTTGTTGGAATCTTGGGGCCGCTCACAACAATCTTTCATATGTTGTAGTAAATGGATTGGATGAAGATTCGCATCCGTTCTTTCTAGTAGGCATAGTTCTTCCCATTGAAGAAGGGAGGCCTATTGTTTGACTGACCTTCTGTTAAAGTGTAGGTAACTGTGGTTGTGCCCAAGTTGTTCGCCATTGGAGCTTTGCTCCAAGCGATGAAGCTTGATTCTTGAGACCTTGGCTCCTGATACCAATTGAAGGTTATATAAGGCTTAGAGAATGAGAGTTGAATCTATGGCCTTCTTTTGCTTTAATGAATTAAGCCTTTAATATCAAAGTTACAGATAAAAACTATTTGAACTGTGGAGCAGAAATTTTATGAGACAATTTCATTTTGTCTCATAAATATCAGCAAAGAGAACTTAGAGAAAGAGAAGAAAAATGACACAGGCATGTATCCTGATTCAGTTGCCTTGTGCAATGCAACCTACATCCAGTCTCCACTACAACAGTGGTGGAATTTCTATTATAGTTAAAGTATTACATACACCAATTTACTAGGATTCACTCAATCCTTTCTCTCTCAAGTTCTTATCTAACTTGACTTGGTTATGCTAATACCTAACTCTTTACTCTAAGTGCTAACCCAACTTAGAAAGGGGCACCTCACAAGTACAAGACACAAGACATATGAAACAACCTAAAGAAATCTAAAATCACTCTAGGCTTTTCTTTCAAGTATTTCACTCAACTTTTTATCACTCATTGGCTTTTTCTGAATTCTCTCTTTCAGCCTTTTACCTCTCAAGAAATTACAGAAAGATATACATTGAAAATGAAATAAAAACCGTAAAACATGAAGGAGATTAATGCATTAACAACCTCTGTTGCTATAAGTTGAACCGGATTCAGCTGACTCTGATTAAGTTCTTCATCTTGGCGGATGCTTCTTTAACTTAGAAAACACTGTCCAAAATTGATGAACTCTTCACAGAGAAGCTCTTCAAACACACTCAAGTTCTGGTTCTTTCTCCTTGCCTTCAGAAAAATGAAGATTTTTTTCTTTTGTACTACCTCTTTCCAAGTTGCTGTATTGATCTCTTCTGAGTCAACTCTTCGAGCTGTGTGCTTCCCAAGCTTGTCATTTCTCTTTCTTCAAGTAACTCCCAAATTAGAAATTTCAAAGTTGGTCATTTTGCTTGACCGAAGACCTCAGATCAACAAAGAAAAAGGTTTCAATCGTAATCCCAAATCTGAATCCTTGAGCAAGTGCTTTGTCCCCAAGAAATAATTTTAGCCTTTGATTCACAACAGTGAATATCAGAAAACACTTTCTCCATTTATCTCAAATTGGAGTTGCAGAGATTTGGAGAAGGAGTAAAGAAAGTAAATTGCATGCAAATGGAAATAAATCACCTTTATCCTCTGATTTAGCTTAGCTTGCTTTGATTTGGGTGATTAGACACTACCTTTTGAGTTTTACGTCTCTAAGCAAATTATGTGAACATTGGCTTTGAAAAGTTTCAGCTTGGTGGAAGCTTCTTGGACTTAGGTTGGATATATATTCCATCTGGCCCAGCTGAATTCTTTGCTTTATTATTTTTGGGTTTTGTTAGCTAGAGAACTCACTAACAATCTTTCTTTCAATTACTCTATCTTATTGGGCTGTTGTTGTTGTAAGTTTGGCCTGCAACATTATTCAAAACAATTAAAAACTAATTAGGTGTTTAACCCATTAAATCTGTCATCATCAATTGAGTTAGTTAATTTTTTAATTTAACAATAATAAATGTAACAAATAATTTTTATTAACATTACAGTATATAATAAAATAGATGCATATAAATATTTAAACTTAAAATATATCAAGGATTAAGATCCGTTCTAAAATTAAAAAAAAATTGTAAAATAATAAAATAAGAAATTAATTATTTTTAATTTAAAATAATAGAGACACATATTTTATTAAAATTACAAAATTAATAGTGATTAAATTCTCATTTTATTAATTTTTTTTGTTTTAGAGAATCTAAATTCATATATTAAAATTAAATTTAAAATGATATAAAACATATTTAATTGTTTTAAAAAGAAAAAAAATTTCATTTGCAAGTTAACTACTATTCATTCATTCATCATTATATATATGTAGGTTTAATTTTTTCTAATAATATATAATTCTAATTATATCAAATCTTGGAAATAACAAAATTTGTTTTATAAATTATATATAATAAAAAATATTTATGTACCAACTCTTTATAATTTTTATATTCTTATTATATATAAAAATAAAATATAAATGTCAATTTTTTAACAATTTATTTTAATATATTTTTACCTCCACTACTTCAACTTTCGGGTCCCTCATTGCTAATACTAATGGACAGCCGCAAACAAATTAAAGCTTATTAATTTCCTTTATAGTGTAAAAGTGGAATTTAATATCGACCGACAAACTAAAATATTTTTAAGAAAATGTTTTGTAAGTTAATTTATTAAATTGTATTGATTTAATATTAGAACAATTGTCCACTATATTAAAAAAAAATACTATTCACGTAAAGATTATTAAAATAATTTTTATATAAAAATAAAAAAATATATAAACATATATTATTTTAATAATTTTATTAAACATATTAAATTATCTAACTAGATTTTAACTTAATATAAGAAATATTTTATTTTCTTTTATCGTTACCCTACTCATCATTTTCTACATTTAATGAAAGTATGGACCAGTGGACCACGAATGTAGTTTTCGATTGGCAATCATAAAAATGAAAATTAATTGACTCTACTAAATACTAACTAGGGCTGGCAATGGGTAGGGTACGTAGGGTAGGGTTTGGACCCTATCCTAACCCTACTCGCGGGTTGAAAATTCTATTAAAACTCTATTCTATCCTACCCGCGAATTGAGAATCTCTCAACCCTAACCCTACCCGCACCCTGAAGTTCTAAACCCTACCCTACCCTATCTTACCCGCAGAAATATCAAATTTTTTCAAAGTAAATATAAAATTCAATCATTTCAAATTTTATACATATTAATAACATAAAAAAATAACAAACTAATGCTCTAAATTACTAAATTAACTAACTAGTTTAGTGGTTGTTCACTTATTGTAAATCATTATATAAGAGAGGTTGTGGGTTTAACTCTCACTTCCTTCACTATATACCTAATTTTTATAATATGTATCATATTTGAGGTGCGGATAGGGTAAGGTAGGGTACACCCTAAACCCATACCCTACCCTACCCGCAGCGGGTAGAGTATCCTACCCTACCCGAACGGGTTGGATCGGGTTAAGTACCCGCGGGTAGAGTATAAATTGCCAGCTCTAGTACTAACAAAGCAGCTCCTGCTATCAATTGGCATTGTGCACCAAACGATATATTGTCAACATTATTGTATTCAGCCAATGTCAATGACCACACTGCTTGTTGTTGAAGGAAAGGAGAAAATGAAAGTATTTCATCACGATAAGTTTGATGAAATTGATAAAGTCAGTAATAGAATGAATAGAATTTGAGGATTTTAACAGAATTTTAAGTGGAAATAACTTTAAAGAAGGTGTCAATTTAATTTTTTTTCTCTCAATATCAGATTTTTTTTTTAAAACATTAATTTCTAAATTCAAATTTTAATCCTAAGTCCTCAAAAAACAATGGGGCAAACAAGATAATTTTTTAACAAAAAGTTGATTAATATTAGCTATTTTGAAAATTTATTTATTATACTTTTTTCATAATTTTATTGTCCTTAATTAATAATAGCGTATAGAAATATAGGGATTAGGGAGTCAATTTTTAAGTAACCAATAATATTAATCATCAATTTTTTAAATTATTTTTTTTAGAATTTAAGATTTAAAATTAGAATTTATATTTAAAAAATTTAAAATTTAAAATAAAAAAATTGATAAAGTTAGTTGAAAAAAATTATTCCCTAAAACAAAATATGATACTGTGTGTACTCTATATGAAAGATATTAAAATTGTACCATTGTTATTTATTACTTGTGTGTTTATTTGACAAGTGTAATGTAATTCAATAGCTAATAATGTTAAATAACTTTGGACCTTACAAAATATTTAAGACTTTAGTTCTGATAATAAAATAAGATAAAATATTGAGAATAAAAATACAAAAAATAATATTTTTGTATTTTGTTTAATAATAAATTAAAATAAATTATAAAAATTTAATTTATTTTTATTTTTTATTTAAAAAATTTAAAAAAATATAATAATAAAAAATATAATTATAAAAAATTAATAAAAATAATAAAAAATAAATTATATTTTTTATAATATTTTTATATATTTTCTATTAAGATAGATACAAAATATATTAATTTAATATTTTTAAATATATAATATTTATGTTTATATTTCATCTGTCAAATATAATTTTAAATTTTTGTGTTTCTGTCTCAGCAGTCTATGTACCTAAACAAACACCGCCTAAAAAAATAATTATTTGAGATTTAGAGAGTTATGTAAAAAAAAAACTTAAGAAGTGGTTAGTTGGATTATTATTCTTTGTTATTTGAATTATTTGGCTGAGAAAGAATAATAACATCGCTCAGAATAAAATAACGAAAGTGATAAGCAATATTGAGAAATCGTTCAATAGTTTTACGGAGTGGAGTGGTGCTTAAGTTCTGTTGCAGTCGATAGCAATAATGCTGAAGATAACAAAGAAACAGTAGAATGATGCCGCTTTATGATTGTTGACCTATTGCTTATTTGTTTAGCTTGTTGCTCTACTTTGATTTAGCATTTTCCTTTTTTTGAAAAAAAAAAAGAGAGAGAGAGAGTTTATTTCCAAATATTATATGTGTAGCTTCTCTCGAGATAGTCTAGTTAATTGAACTATCTAATCTCATAATTAGTTAACAGTAATAATAACCTAATTAATTAAAGGATATCATATTTTAGTGATGACTGCAGAAATAGTGTGTCGCTCAGTTTATTATGACATTTGAGTCTAATAGAGAGTTTATTTGTTCATAAAAACCCTCACTCAAGAGTCAAGATGTCAATAATAATCCTAAATCACTCAACTGGTAAAAGAAAAAAGAGAAGAGAAAGAATCCTGGTGACACTCAAAATTATCAAGTATAGACTACTAAAACACTAATTTATTACGGTTAAAAGATCTAAGAAAAAGAAGACAACCACTATACTACAATAATTGGTCAAAAGTTAAACCATAGGTCGAGGCAAAATAATGAACACAGAGAGCATGTTAATATTATTTTTGACAAGAAGATCGTGGCTTGTCCAAGGTTGAAAAATAAGTAGAAGCAATTTTGGATAAGAACAAAGGTTTGAGTTTAAAACAAGAGCAGAGGTAGCGGGTACGGTAGAAATTTAGAAAGACGCGCAACAAAAAATTGAGAGAAGAGTGATAAGGGCAGTAATTTTTGTAATTTGTAGTAATTAAGTAGTTATTAATGATATTTTTAATAGTGTGAAATTTCATTCAATGGTGTAGGATTATTCATTTTTCTTTTATTAGTTATATGTTGGCCAAAATTTAATAAAGTTGCTGATTCTCTAAACTTTTCCAATTTGAAATTCTAATCGATTATTTCAAATTCTATCTATAATCTATAAATAAAATAAGCTAAGGGATATATATATCATAAACTAGCAGTGAATAATACTGTCTAATATAATAAATTATTTTAAAGTATAAACAATTTATAGAAAAATAACAAGAACATATAATTTAAAATTAACTTTTGAATTGATATTTATCTTATTTATTATGGATCATTTTAAAGGTATAATTTAATTTACTTTAAATAATAAAATATTTAGATTAATTATCTCTAATAAAAATTAAAAATAAAAGTATTTTTATAAAATTTTATAAAAATCTAAAATTTATATTAAAAATATTTAATATTTAAATTCAAATAAATATATATCACAAATATTATGTACATACCAAAAATTTATAATTTAATTTATTTTTAATATATATTTTATATTTTAATATATATTTTATATTAATAATTAATTTTAATAATCAATTTTAATATACACTTATCGGATACGCATACAAGTAGTGTATTAGTTTTTATTAAATAGCGAGGCAAAATTTTAGTTTCAACGAATAAATTCTCATAATGGTTCTTGAAATTGATAGGATTATTCAATTTGGTCTTCGAAATTTCAATTTTACTATAATGGTCTCCTAGATCGAATTCCGAACACTATAATAGTCCCTAAACTCATTTTCGATGATGACTAAACTATGCTCAATGTTGATGTGATTATCGTTAACCCCACACTTTACACCTTTGTCACCCTCCTTTCTCCTTTCTATCCCTCTCTACTGCACTCTTCTTGTTCAAACTCTTTTAGTCATCCCTCTCCACTATCCTCTCATCTTCAACTCTCACCATCTCTCTCTCCCTCTCCTTCAACCTACCTTCCTCCACCATCTGCCACCTCTCCTACACCCTCTAATCCCTCCCCTCTTCCACACCTTAACGCCGAGCCATGAAGCAATTTTCTTTCCCAGGACTTAGACATGCTTGAACAGGCCTTAATCACCGAAGGGTAAGTGTACCTATCGAAAAGAGACCCATGTGCCTTCATGCGAATAAAATCCGAGAGGGTGTCGAAAAAATAACTTCCTTTAGTATGGGCTTCGATGAGGGAGTTTCAGAAGAAAAGAGAAGGACTAAGGACGCGGTTGAAAACGGCGGTGTAATATAAAGCAGTGGCGGTGAAAGAGATAGAAAGAAAAATGAAGCGGGAGATGATTAGATGATCTTGTTCGAGGCCTTGTTGAATGATGGAGGCATGGACTTGGTAGAGGTATGGATGATCTTTTAGGTCTTGAGAAGGGTGGTAATAGTAGTAGTTGAACATGACGAAGAAGAGTGTTAAAATATTGAATTCATGGAAAAGAACTGTTTTTGCTCTCCGTAATTTCTCTCCTTAAATCATACACTTCGGTACATTCCTCATCAATCTACTCACACAAAAATTAATATTGTCTAATTACCCAAAAAAAATTGAAAAAAAATAATATAGTGACAATATGGCACTTCACTACATTTTGTAAGGGAGAACAAGTAGCATGAGACTCTTTGCCTCTTTACAACAAAAATAAATCCAAATTGGCTCGGTTGTTGCTTCAACCAAAACCAATTGAGAGGAAATGGAGAATCAAAACTAGAATCGGAATCCTAAACATAGTTGTGGATAAGCTGGTGCAAGGTGGAGGCTATATGTGAGACTTTGGGGATGAAGTGTGGTGGCGGCGAAGGAGAGAGGGGAGGGATGAGAGGGTGTAGGAGAGTGGAGAGGGATGACAAGAAGATCCCAAAAAAGAAGAGTGCGGTGGAGAGAAAGGAGAATGAGAGGAGGGTGATAAAGGTGTAAAGTGCAGGGTCAAGGATAGCCACATCAGCACTGAACAGCTGAGTTATCACTATTGGAAATGAGCTTAGGGACAATTATGGTGTCCGAAGCTTAATTTGGGAGACCACTATAGTAAAATTGGAATTTCTAAAATCAAATTGAGTAATTCTATCAATCTCAAAGACCATTATAAAAATTTATTCGCATTACACAAATATTATTGCTAGGAATAACATTTGAGGGTTGTTATGTGAATATACTGGGTTGGCATTCTGTCGTTGGAGAATATAAAAACTTCAGGGAATCATTATTCATTTAAGGCACGATGTTACGGTCTTGCACACACTCCAATGCTATTATGTCGACACATGGACTTACTCAACCTCTTGAGTTAAGACCAAGTCAGTCTAACCTTCAATATTTAGCAAGAAAGCTAAGAACACAAGAAAAAAAAATTTTGGTGGAAAAAACATTTTATTACTTAAATGTTTGTTACAAATGACTCCTACACCCAAACTCTAACTCCCACCCTTATTTATAGCCATCCACCTTCTCAATAGATGGTTAGAATTAAATCTAATTAACGGTCCAGATTTATCATCCAGAACATTCACTACAAATATCTATCCTACCATAATTTTTTAAATACTTCTAAATTATTCTATATTACTCTTTATACTTCTATATACATATGCACTTTTTTAGAATTTTCTATGACTTTTTAATTTTTTTTTTAATTTTTTAGGGTATTTCGAAGTCTTCTAAGACATTTTAAAATATTCCGAAATTATTTAGAATATTTTTAAATATTCTAAAAAATCATATAAATACCGTTAACTCCAACCTTCTAAAATTTACCATGATAGCGAGATATCTAAATATTGTTTCGTACTCAAATATATCGCAAGTAGTTGATAATGGAAAAAAAATTAAATTCAAACTAAGCAAACACATTCAATAAAATAAAATAATTAAAAATTATGAGTATTTTCTGTTTACGAAAGTTATTCATATGATTTTAAAATAGTATTCAAATAAAAAACTTTTATGCTATTATTAACGTAAAAGAAAAAAATTCACTTAGCTATCATATTTTATTTTTAGTATGACTAAATATTTTTACTAAACAAAATTATATATCATCAAGCAATTGGAAAATGATAAACAATTTGATTTAATCAGTTTCCTAATTTAGAATTAAAATAGATCAATGATATATATATGAAATGTCTTGCACAGCATTTTCATTAAAAAGGGAAAAAATACAAAACTAAAACAGTTATTTCATAATAGTGCTAACTTATTGACATATAAGTAATAGTGATATATATTATTCTTCTATTTTAAATTATTTGTTCATATGCTAAATGCATTCATTGTATAAAAAAAAAAAACTAAAATCAAGGATAATTTAAAATAAAAATTATTAACCTGCCCTTATTTGAAGATAATATATACATCTTATATTAAAAATATAAAATATACTCTTTCCGTTTTTAAAATATCTTAATTTTCCTTTTTTCATAATATTGTAACTCTCATTTTTCTATACAAAATTTGTTATTAAATTAATTATACATCAACTTATATCCCTTAGTCTATTAAAGTGTTGAAATTAAAATTATTCTACTATTCTCTCTATTTACTGTTCAACTTTTTAAAATAATTATGCGTTTTGTCAAGTTAGCATTACTTTGAAAAAATGGAGGAGGTATCTAATTTTCACTAGCATGATAATTAGTTAATTACTAACCATTATTATTTGAAAATTCTATAAATTGTGGTTATAACTGGTATTTAATAAAAAGCTTAATATAAATAAATATAAATAGAATTTTATGAAAAAAAAAAAATATTGGCCAATTGACAGAATAAGACATCAAACTACAGTAGTCTACAGCATATTATTAAAACGCATATAATGATACACATTGCCTTGGAGACTTCGGTTTTCCGCAAAATATTATTTACGTAACCATACTAAAATCAGACTATATAGGCATGACATTATTAATATTATATTAATTTTTAAATTTTTTTCGGCATTAAATCAATAAATAGAATATTAAATAATTAATTTTAATTTGTCACGCTAGACACGGGATTAAATGATGATGTTTGTTGGTTTATAACGTAAAAAGAAAGTTATTTTAAAAAATAAAAAAATAAAATAAATTATACATCATATAAACTTTTTTTTATCTTATTTAAACGATAAAACAAAATGATCTTATTTAATCTTGTATTTAGAATAATAAATTAGAGTTAGTTTAATATTTTATTTGCTGATTTAATGTTTAAAAAATCTAAAAAATAATATAATATTTAAAATTAAATCTTAAAAATTAATATAATAAATTTTAAATTTAATAAACTAAAATAATAAAATTTATAAATTTAAAGGACTATTCTAGAGACTTAGTGAATGTACACAAAATAATTGTAATCCACCGAATAGTTTAGTAGATTTGGAGGAGATGGCGAATCATGCGTTCAAAGACAATCCTTGGGATGATTATATTAGAAAAGAAAAGAAAATGCAATCTTTGATTTATATTTTTTAATAACAAAAAATCATCTCCTCGTGGATCACACAATTCATTGAATAGGGAAATAACTATAAGAAACACAGCTGTATTTCTATTATTAGTTAGCAGGCCATTTGCTAAGAATACTAGTTGCATTGATAATTTTATTAGAAATATAAATTAAATATAGTATTTGATTTAATAACAACAAATTTTTTAAAGTTATTCATACATAATAATTGAACTCTCTTCAAATATATATCCCCGGAAAATGGGGATCCTATTAACATGTCAAATTTGTTATGTTTCAAATAAATTTGAGTACGTGTATGGTTTGCTGATTCATGTGCTACAATTCTCCTATATTCTCCTATAATCCTATGTGTCATCTCTTAACAAATATAATTATTACTTAATGTGCAAGAAGATATAATTTTAAAACATTGTTATTATAGGATGTGTTTCCCTTTTTTGCACGTTCGAATGTTCAATTGTTGTTTAAATTCAAGCCGTCGTTTGCTAGTTATATATACTAGCGGCTCAACAGGCACTTGCCTGTTCAGCCGCTTTTCTATTGTTCTGAAGAATTTAATTTTATTTTTAAAATATATTATTCGTGCTTTAAATTTATTAGATTATATTTGTTAAATTTTAATATTAACGTGATCTTATTTATATCATATTTTAGTGTTGATATTAATATATCATTTATTCTTTAAATTTGTCAAATAAATATTTTTTTCATCATTTTAAAATTAACGTAATCTTATTTGTTTCATATTCTGTTGAGGGTAAAACTACTATAGAAAACCTTTAAAATGCTAAATTATAAAAGCACACAATAAAGATATATATATATATTATCAGAAAAAGATATAATTCCAGAAATAACGACAAAAATATTATCCTAATTTAAAAAGAGTATATATCTATAAACCCAAATGCATGTTAGTTATTTACAAAAGATTAATTTTTTCTAAATATCATGGATATTCATGTTTGTCTTCTTCTTTTTTAAGTGGTAGGCCAAAATATGATTCTGAATCTGAAGAGACTTGCATTTTCCTACAAATAATGGAAGGATAGAAGAAATGAATATGCTTATTTTTTTCGTTTTAAAAGATCAAACTATAAGAGTATTACTGAATGTGTACCTGGAAAAAATCCTTTGTAATTCATCATACATCTCCTTGTCAATAACTTCTTGTATCTTGAAAAACTGTAAGATTTTATTTATCATAAAAATAACCGTATAAACGCTTAAGGTTTATTCAATTAAATTGATTGCTTATTATAGAAAAGAATTTAATTAAAACCTGTAGAATTGTGACATCTTGTTTTGCATTGAACTTTCTAAAAGGACAAAAGAAATGACATTAATCCTTGTTTATCATTGACAAAATGTAAATTAAATGAAATTACATCTTTTTTTGTTAGGAATTTTTTTAATAATAATTACCTGCAATGATATTGTTTTGGTTCGAAATGAGTTAGTTGTGTTCTTCTAAGTTCATGGCTGAAAGAAAAGAGTTAAAGTTTTAACATATATGGTATATAGGACGAAATAGACGGAAATATTTATTATGTAACAAAAGTTTATTGCATTTCCTTTTATTTTTTTGTTCCAATATTTCTCTTTTTACCATCTTCCATAGTTGAGTTTTGTCTGCTTTAACTGTACCTCCCCAACCAATAGAATAAATTTTGATTGGATGAACCTGTGTCAATTTCACGTTTGATCAGTAACACTAAAACAAAAATATGTATCATCAGTGTAGTTGTCACTGTCATTAATTCTGTAATCCTTACTTTATTGTCGATTGGTCTCATTGATGCAATTGATTGCTCATCCTTCCATGTATTCCATAACGATTGAAATCCTGTTTCCTGTAATTTATTGCATATATGTATCACAATATATTGCAGTAGTGTAGAATTAAGTAATGATATATCCCAAATAAGACATACCTCTACTTTTTATTAGTTTTAAAATTTTAATTTTTATAATTTTATTGATAAAATTATAAAATTGATAGCAACATTTAAAGAAATCAAATTTTGAATTCTTTTCAAAGTATATACAAACATTGCAAACTATAATTTATTAAAAAACCAATAATGATATATTTTAAGGATGTATGATATAATTTTTATAATTTATATGTGAATCGTAGTTGGTGCATACCTGTTGGGTAAAGTAGAGGTTCCAGTTCCTTTCGCTTATCTCTTTTAATATGCTGATGAGCTCTCTTGATATCAATTTATCTGTTAAAAATCTTAGTCATTAGTTGTTAAAATTAGTGAACAAAACTATCTATTCCAATGTTGATATTGTAATGATAAAATTACACAATACACGGATTATACTTGTAAAAAGGCTCACATATTTGCCAAGGACATAAATTACCTGAGGTGCAGGTAACAAAATTTCTTTGAACACCACATTCTTTGTGAATTGTCCCCTTTTTCCATCTACTGTTCCTTCTTTGACTAAGATTTTTGTGGTTGACTGAGAAACACTTCGAGGTAGAGCAACGTATAATTGACCATGGCTGAACACATGTTTAGGGAGATAGATCCCTACCTTAGGGATAGTTTGCCCTTGTGATTTATTTATCGTTAAGGCAAAACTCAACCTTACAGGAAATTGTTTTCTAATAAGCACAAAGGATAGTCCTGAGTTCTCAATTGTTTTGTGTTTTATCCGAGGCAGAAAAGCTCTTTTTCCAGAGTGATGGCCTGTTAAGATTTCCACGTCTAACATATTTTGAAAAGTTCCTCGACACAGTAGCCTTGTGCCATTGCATAAGCCTGCCTTAGGATCTATGTTTCTCAGTAACATCAGAGGAGCACCTTTTTTTACCTTCAACATATGAGGTGGAAATCCACCTGTAGAGATCGAGTTAAGATATTCTTGTTGATACAGATTATTTGTATCTCCTTCTACTTCATCAAAGGATGCTAAAATTCGTTCGTCTCCCGGAAATTGGTTGATGAAAATATCATTAAGCTGTTGCACATCATGATTCTTGGGTGTCAATATCGCTCTCTCCACCATATAAGATGCATCCCACCCATGAGATTGTAAAATTGGAAAGGTTTCTTCTATTAATTTGTGTAATGATGCCTCACCTTCCCATGGTATTGCCATGCCTACTTCTATTTGTACCAAGTCTTCACATATGGTAGGCTCAATCCCATCCCCTATGCGCATAAGATACTCCGCAAAATCACGATCATTAAGAGATCGCATATTTTGTCGCAGGTGGAAAATTTTGGTGAATGCCCACAAATGTGATTTAACAATAGAAGCTGAAATCATTTGCGACTTACTTCCTTTCGGCACAACAGGTAGTACTTGGCAAAAATTCCCTCCCATAACCATCACCTTCCCTCCAAATGGATTATTGTTTTCTAAGATGTCTCGTAATGTGCGGTCCAGTGATTCCATTGTCTCTTTATTAGTCAATGGCACTTCATCCCAAATTATCGCGGTCGTCTGCCTAATCAGTTTTGCAAGATCAGATTGTTTACTTATATTGCACGTGGAGGATGGCTCTGCATTGATTGGGATCTTAAATCTAGAATGAGCTGTTCGACCACCAGGCAGTAAAGTTGCAGCTATTTCTGAGGACGCAGTTACCAAGACAATATGCCCTTTACTTCTTAAGTCTGCAATTATAGCTCTGTAAAGAAATGTCTTACCTGCTCCTCCTGGTCCATCCACGAAGAACACTCCACTTTCTCTTCGATCAATTGTATTCATAATGCACCTGAAAGCTGCAGACTGGTCATGATTCAATCTTTCTATAGAACACAGGTCTTCTTGAGGAACTTCGATGGACATTTCTTCTTGAATAATTCTAGACATGAAGTTGTCGTTGTCGTTATCTGAGGTTAGAGCTGGTAAATCGTATTGTGCAATATGTTTTCCATGTTGTAGGAGGATGTCATTTAAATCCCTAAGCAAACGATTTGTCAACCCATTACAGGTTGTAGTGCTTGTTGATGCGTAATCATCCACCATACATGAAAGAAACTCGTCCCACAGACTTCTTACATCTGTTGGCTCACAAAAAATTAGAATGGTGGCAAACAACCTTCTTAGAGCACATGGCATTCTTAAAATGGATGCCTCAACCAAACATGATCTTATACTACTATTACTCTCCAACAGTCCTCGATGCTGAGCGGATTGCTTAAAGGACGAATATTGGACACCATCGACTGTTAGCAAATCATCCCAACCAGTTGGGCCTCTTACATTTGACAACAGAATACGCAAATAGAATTTTTCACCTTCTGTTGGCGAAACGGTATAGATCCGACCAATAGCTCTCTTTTGTGACCTGCGTCGATGCCATTCTTTTTCCTTGCTGTGCCAACTGTAATATTCTGGGATTTCCCTGTACAAAAGATGCCTAGATTGTTGGTCATCGGCCCGATTAAGTGCAAAAAATTCAGTGAGCATTGTTCTTGAGAAATAGTCATTATTAACTATTTCAGAAATAGTTTGGTGCTCATAAAAGCTCACTTGATGTTGATTTGGCAAATGAACTTGCAACCTTTCAACTGATGGATACATTCGGTAAAGGTTGAATCTAAATATCCTCCAACATGCCTCTGGAGCGGCAATCCATCTTGCATCAATGAACTGTTGCACCTCATCATAATGAGAACTTCTGTGAACCTCCATTGCCACACGGTCTGGTCCCTTATAGCAATACTTGTATAGATATTTTATGCTCTTGATACTGCTACATATCTCTACATTGATATGACAATCATACTTTAGTAGTAGCCAAGGGTTGTACGGAACCACCCATCTATTGTCAATTGTGACATTTTGGTTTATAGGGATTGGAGTATCAAATCGCTTCCTATATTGAGGATATGAGTCATCACCTCGTCGTGTCTCTGGTACGAACTCTTTTGGGTAGTTGCGTTTACATTGACCGTTCTTCATGCACGGTGAAGATTGATTTAGTGTTCCGCAAGGACCATGGACCATATTCCTTAGCACTGCCTCATGTAAGTGGGGTTCTGTTTCTTTACATGGTATTTCCGCTCGGACCAAACTATCATATTGGTCAGGATCACTCAACTTGTCATTGTTTTCTAAGATTAGCAACATATGTACGTGTGGCAATCCTCTTTTCTGAAATTCGGTGACATAAATATAACTTTTCACTTTTCCCAATACACCTTTGGTAATAACATCCTGCTTTAATTGTTCGAACTTGGCTCTGAAAATCCTAGTTGTTAGATCTGGACGATCCTGTGGAGTTTGAGTAGGATTGAGTTTCGAAACTATTTCTGACCATGATGGATTGCATGTCATAGTTAGAAAAATATCCGGTTTGCCTTCTTTAAGAACAATAGCCATTCTATCCTCTTACCGTTGAGTCATGTCTCGACGACTGCCCACGAACGACGATGGTAATATCGTTCTTCTGCCAACATTTTCTAAAACAGATTTTAGAGAAAAGTATTATTAGTTTTAAAGTTTAAATTTAGGAACACGTAATGATCAATCATGTGGCCGTTAAGTTGAATAATTACCAGCATTATTCTCTCCTGTGTGCAAAGCATCTTGCAAGCCTTGATACAGTTCAGCTCGAAGTTCCTTTTGTCTTTGTCGAACCCATCTTAACTTGCCTGTTTCCATTTTCACATAGTTGTCAACAACATATTGTTGAAGAAGTCGCCCCGCTTGCAAAACTGTTGAGTGATCATTGGGGCGGATCTACGAATATTGAGGATTATAGAAAATTGTTAGAAATTGTGAAATGATTTATTGGTACAAACTATCATCTACGGAAGTCTATAAATGATGTAACAAATATAGGAGTTTGTACCTGGAGCATATAGCTATAATATGTCCGGCATGATACTTTGTTTCCACGTTGAGTTCGAGTATTTATATCCCATCCATGGGTTCCAAATGGAAAAAGAAGAGGATATTGTAGTGGATTGTAATACCCAATAAACTCTTGAATCCTTCTGAGGTTACCAGCATGAGTTTGAACCTTGATATCCCGTCCTCGCACCATTGTTTCAATATCATCACCGACTATTATGGCTGCTACTTGTGAAGCAGTTGGGAGACTGTATTGTGGTTGATTAGCAGGTCGCTCTCTGATCACCAAACTACACTCTTGCACATCTAGTCGTTGTGCAAGCTGGTGGAATACATGGATAAAAGGTTTATATCGGTGCAACAATTGTTGTAGCTTCAAAACCAAACTTTTATGCAGTTGTGTGTTCTCCAGCATCCTATTTTGTAACTCGTGATCAGTATCGTATATATATAGTTGCAAGAAGTGTGGCCGCGCCCCCTGATCCGGATGAAATCCTCCTATACTGTGGTACATTGATCCTTGAGCACGGAATGTATATACACCATGACTTGCTGAAGCTAATTGTTCGTCTATGTGTACACCACACGAAGTGAATGAAAAAACATGATTGTAACCACGAATGTGTTTCCTAAAATGGTTTCCTTCTGCAGAAGGGTCTAAGAAGATGTCTAGTAATTCCTGAGGAGCATTTACTTGGGGCAAAGAGACTTTTCCTCCATTGCAACACATGTCAAATGTTTCACGGTGAAACAGACGTGCATTACAGTGTGTATATGTCCTTGTAGGAGGCAGTGTAGTTTGAAGCACTGTTGTATTCTCTTGAAAATTTCGAGCACAATTCTGAGATGTTCGGACATGGTGTCTAATTTCTGCACTCGCATAGGAATATTAAAATATTATGTTATAGATTTCTTTTCCTACATGTGCCAATAATTGTATGGTTAGGTACTCGGGTAGAATTTATTAATTATTTCATATTATTTTAGATAGTGAAATCAAGGGTGAACAAAGAATATATATACAACTTTTCAATTGAGGTTTGTGTTTTCAAAATTAAACGTAATTTTTAAAAATGTCGTGTCTTTTTCTATATTTTTCTATTGCCTAAACTCATATAAGATTGTCAAAGTTTGAAGTTCTAGGTAATATATGAAGTTAAATATATATTTAATAGAGCAAATTTTTATTCTGAGTTATACTGAAATATACAAAGAATATTTTTAAAATGATATAATTCTATTGTGTTTTTATTTGCTATTTAATTTTATGAAAATTTTGAATGTTGCCCACTAATTTGTAATAATTTTAATTATATTTTTTAAAATTATTATGATAAATTAACGATATAATAAAAAATTTGTCCATTAAAATTGCATAAATATTTTTTTATGGTTAACATACTTGGTGTTTTTTTATTTTGTTATTTTTGTTGGTGTTTATGTTTATAATATTTTATATATTATTAAATTTTAATTTGATAATCTTGTTATCATCAAGGGTTTATTCCCTAATAACTGTAACGATGTTAAAATTTATTTTGCATCACTAAATAATATTATGTGTCTCATAGTTTTTGCTATTGGATAAACGATGTAGTAGCATTTTTTTGAGTTAGTACTTAAATTAGTGATTCATTAAAAAAAAATTTTATAACTCATAAGAATGTATATACCGTTATCTATGTTTTTAATTTGAAATCTACATTATTTAGTTACGTGTTGACTTGTAACTTTTAATATAATGTTTAGTTTTTTTTATTTTAAAAAATTAGAACACTTTGTGCTATTTGTAAATTTCACCATTTATTAAATGCTTAATTTGTTAATGACTTTATAATAAAAAGGACCCATATAATTTGTACAGTTTATTTTTAAATACATGAGATAGGACATCAATATTTTTGTAGTATCTATTAATTGTTGTTTTTGTGTTTAAATTTTTTTTGTTCAGTTTTTCTCCTTAATTTTAAAAGATATATGTTGTTACAAAAATTTTATTATATAGTTATTGTTAGTATTATTAGTTTCATGAATGTATCAATTATTTTAAATGTTTTATTTGTTAAGTATTTATTTTAAATTTTTTATTAAATTCAGAATTTTGGTTACAATATATAATAAGCAGTACAGATAATAAACATAATAAAAATTCATTTGTTATTACGATAACTAATAAGCATAATAATACAATAAGTTTAACTAATCACATTTTATATAGTAATGATTATTATATGATGATGATGATAAAATATTAAAAATATAAATAGAGTACTCACCATTTATATTTGCATGGCTTCTAGTATTGTTTATAGTTGGTTTATAAGAAGCAATTGGTTGAGGAATTGAATTAGTAGTTGTAACAGTGTCTTGATGTACACCTATATTTAAAAACAATGCAAAATTCATATGTTATCTACCTTTTTAAAAAAATAGAATATTAGCGCTTAGCAATAAAATAAAGCGTGTTAATTAAGTTGGTTAATTTTGTTAATATTCTACATTAAGAAGATTTGATGTGCAGACAAATTAACTTATATCGATGTATTTACATGTTTAAAGCATATAAAGATACTAACCAGATGATCTATTACTTGGACCAGTTCTGTTATTATGTATTTCCGTACCTATATTTTTAAAGAGCAATATAGAAAATAAGAATAAATTAAACTAATAAGAGAAGAATTAGTTAACGTTGATTGTGTGAAACAAAATATCGGTAACTTTAATTATTTTAGAATTAATAACAAATTAGTGCTTAGCAATAAAATAAAGTGTGTTAATTAAGTTGGTTAATCTTGATAATATTCTACGTTAAGAAGATTTAATGTGCAACATATTTAAAGCATATAAAGATACTAACCAGGAGATCTGTTACTTGGACCAGCTCCGTTACCATATATTTTGGTACCTATATTTTTAAAGAGCAATTTATAAAATAAGCATAATTAAACTCATAAGAAAAGAATTAGTTATCATAATATTAGTTAACTTTGATTGCAAGAAATAAAATATCGATAACTTTAATTATTTTAGAATTGATCTAGATTTTTTTATTATAATATAAATAGTTTTTTCTATGCTTCTATTATATTTTTTTATAGTACTTTTTCTCAAAGGTTTGAATTTCGTCCATTAATGCGTGAGATATTTTAACTTATTTTTTTAATTTATTACCTTAAATTGATGATATGATGAGTATTTCATCAATTAAGACAATTAAGAATACAAAAATATGATTAAAGAATAATTTATTTGTTATACTGTAATGTATTCTTGTTTTTTTGTGTTTATGTTGATAATAAAAGGAATTAATCTTTATAAAATAAAAAGAACTAATCTTTATTTATGTAGGGCTATTTTAATCACAGAAAATAAAAAATAATAATTCTTGTAATTTTTTAACCATTATGTATAGTTTATTATATATCGGTATATATTTGATTAATGAGTACACTTTTATATGTAATTTAAAAAAAAAAAAAATAAATATTGGACATAAAAAATATGTAAACTATGTGTTGTAGATTTAATTATTCCAATGACCTTAGTTAATAATGATTTATGTTTCTTTATAATTTAAATACTATTGTCCATTTGGAATAACTATTAATAAAAGAATTATATTTTATATACTATCAGTTATCGTCCTATAATAATATATTGATCACTTATATACTATTGTATTATAGGCTATTATGTATGAAACATACTAATAAAAAATAATAAATAATTAATATTTTGTTCACGTAATTTTATTTATATATCATTATTATGATTATAGTATAACGTTATTTATATTAATTATTTATATTTAATAATTTTTAAAAAATATCATAAAAAATTAAAGATAAAAATATAATTAATAAATTTAATTTTAAAATATTATGTATCTAGAGTACGTAATGTCAGTTTTCTTTATTATAAGTGGTTCAATTTTTAAATTCTGTTAAACCCATTTTTTAATAAAAAAGAAACAGAGACAAAGGAATTGGATACTAAAAAAAATTGGATACTAAACCTGTGCATCTCGATTATATGTTGGTATTTGTTGATGACATAATTTTATTTATATCATTATTATTATTATTATTATTATTATTATTATTATTATTATTATTATTATTATTATTATTATTATTATTATGACGTTATCTATATTAATTATTGAAATTTTAATAATTTTTAAAAAAATATCATGAAAAGTTAAAGATAAAAATATAATTAATAAATTTAATTTTAGAATGTCATTTATCCTAAGTACGTAGTATGTGTTTTCTTTATTAGAAGTGGTTCAATTTTTAAATTTTGTTCGTAGGTAAGTTCATTTTTTAATAAAAAAAAGGGATAAAAAAAATAGAGGAGAACATGTGTTTTTCATTATATATTGATATAGATAGATAACTTTTGTTATTTTTTTAGCTGTTATATTTGTACGTAGATGAGATATATCCTAATTTTATTTTTGATTTCTTAGAATTATATATCATTACCAATTGAGAATACAAAAAATTAAAAAAAAATTAAATTAAAGTGTTGTTAAGAATTTTAATGTTACATTGATTTATTAATTTAATATATAAATTTTATTTTGATTATAAAATCATTATCAAAAACTTTAATATAAGAGTACTTTTTGTCGTTAGTCTTACATGACATCATTTTTTTTATTTTTTTAATACAAATATATAAAAATTATATATTACGTTATATATTATATTGGACGACGGGAATGAAATATATTAAAGAAATATTATTATTAGTTATTGACCATTAATTTTTAGAAAAAAATTTTTATAGATGAATGATGTCTAAAAAATTTGGAATGTTAACTTTTAACTTCATATATGATTAATATGTTGTTTGATTAAGAAAGTTACTACTTGGATGGTAAACCATGTATAGTAATATTAATTTAATTAATTTTGTTACAAAATATTAATGATAAAATAGCAACCAATTATGTTATTTTTATTTCTGTACCTGTGGCAGTTCTATTGCCATGCGCTTCCATTCCTGCATTTTTAAAAAGTAAAATATAATTATTAAGAACTAATTCAATTTATAACAAAGAAATTTAAATTATGTTATCATGTTACCTGTAACAGATTGATGATAAGTGGTAGCTCTGGCCATTTGTCTAATCGTAGTCAATCTGGCTACCCCTATGTTTGTAGTTAATCGGGCACCTCCACCAGTGTTTGGCATTGAAGTTGTATCAGTTGATATGGCAACTTGTTTTCCTTGTCGAATCATCTCCCGATAACTTGCACGTCTTCTAGCCAGGTATTGTTGTCTCTGTTCTTCGGTCATGTTCTGTCTTCTTCACCTAGCATAATCTGTCCAACTGGGTCGACGTTGACGTGGCTGTGGATTTGGTGAAGTTTCCATTTTTATTTGTCAGAAAGATAGGAATAATATGCAGAGAAAAAACGTTTGTGAGAGCACGATTGAAAGGGAAAGAGTCTCTTAAGAGTTGAAAGTGAGTTAGTTTTTAAAGCGAGTACGTAGTAGTAGCAGTTTTTTACCGTTTTAAAATATATCGTGGATTGATGGGAATCAGTTTGACATTCTATCGTGGAGTAAATTCTTTCCTTGATAAAAAATAAGAAATATGGAGGACGTAGTAACAGTTTTTTATATATTGAATCCAGTGTCTAAATAAAAAAATAAGCAGGGGTAAAATAGTAAGAAAAAATTGGGTACCAAATTTTTTTATTCCCATTATACGTTGGTATAGTCCATTATATATTGTATATTGTATATATTGGTATAAATTTAATTAATGAGTACACTTTTATCTGTAAATTTTGTTTAAAAAATAAATATTGGACATAAAAAATATGTAAACCATGTGTTGTAAATTTAATTATTTCGATACTTTAAATACTATTGTCCCATTGAAATAACTATTAATAAAATAAATATATTTTATATATTATCAGTTATTGTACTATAATGATATATTGATCACTTATATACTATTGTATTATGGACTATTATGTATAAAAAATACTTATAAAAAAATTATAAATAAAAAATCATAAATAATTAATATTTTGTTGAAGTAATTTATTTATTTATATTATTATTATGATTGTAGTATAATGTTATTTATATTAATTATTTATTTTTTAATAATTTTTAAAAATTATCATGAATAATTATAGATAAAAATACATTTAATAAATTTAATTTCAAAATATTATGTCTTTTGAGTACGTGGTGTCAGTTTCATCTATTAGAAACAGTTCAGTTTTTAAGTTTTGTCATGAGTCAAAAAAGAAACAGGGGTAAAATAGGAAGAAAGATTTGGATACCAAACTTCCATATCCCCATTATATATTAGTATAAATATAAATTAATAATTTAAAAAATAATAAAATTAAAGATAATTAAAAAAATTAAATATAAAATTATAAAATAAAATATTTTTAACAATTGAAATTATGCATGAAGATAGAGAGTGCTTTGAATATAAATTTTTATCTCGGCTTTAAATTAAATACGAATTAAAAATAAATAATTAAACTTAATAACGTTTATAAATAGTTAATTTGTAAATAATATTTCTAAATTTTTATTTTGATTTTATTACACATCATTTTTAATTGAATAATCTTGAAGGGTTTATATATTTATTTTTATGGTCAATAAATCTGACAGTTTTTTAAGACTAAAAAAGTTATTAATAAGAAGATGTACGATGAATTAAGAAGGATTTTGTTCAGATACACAATTTTTTTAATCTTCTATTTTATTTATTAATTATTCTTATATTTTGATATTTAAAACGAAAAAAATAAGCATTCTTATTTATTATATTTTTTCACTATTTATAAAAAAAAATAAAGAACTCTTCGTATTTATATTTATATTTTGGCCTACTACTTAAAAAAGATGAAGATAAATATGAACATCCATGATATTTAAGTAAAAATTATTTTTTGTAAATAACCAACATGTATTTTGATTTATATATACTTTTTTGAATCAAAATAATGTTATTATCATTATTTTTTGAATGATATTTTAGTTTATAATAATTTTAATTTCAATAAGATATAATATAAATAAAGTCACATCAACATTAAAATAAAAAAATACTTATCTAATAAATTTGAAAAATGAATAATATATTAACAAAAAAATAATATTAATTTCTTAAAAACAATAGAAAAGCGGCTGAACAGGCACGTTAGTGCCTGTTGAGCCGCTAGTTGTTATAGATACACATACCTGTCATTGTCTCATCGTCATTATTATATTATATTGTTCTCCTTTCTCATTTTTTCATATAACCATCTATTCTGTTAACTTTTATGAGTAGTTGAAGTTTTGTTAAAAGAAGTAAGACATAAAGCGTTTAATTTTTTTCCAATTATCAAAATTCAATGTCAGTAATCCTAAAAAAAATATCAAAATATATTATTTTAAACCAAAATAATACATAATTATAAGTTTTTTAACTAATAATTATAAATATAAGTTGTAATTTAATATAGTAACTTGGGATTTGACTGCTACTATGTAAGTTTCACATTTATTTTACTGTGCACATTAATTAAAATGTACTTTATTATTTTATTTTACATGTTTTAAAATAATGCCATTGTATTATAAGGATGAGATTAATTTTTATAATCTAATGGGAATCTTTTTATTTTTTTGTTTATCATTTGAATACTATCCATAAAAAATAGTTACTCAAAAGTGAAATACTATATAAAGAGAGATAAAAAATTTTTTAGATTTATCGTTTTAGTTTGTTTCTTATTAATTCTCACTTAATATACTCAAGTTTAATAGCTTTGATGGTGGTAAATTTTTGTAATTAGTTAAAAAACTTCAACTTTCTCTCTCTCTGTTTCTCTCTACGATTTTGGACAAAAGGCAATTTTATTAGTAAAAAATTTTTTAAGTTTAAAATATTTTTAACTTTTTATATAATAATTAGACTTAATAAATTACCAAAATTCAAACCTACCCTCTTGAACTACTTCTTGATGATTATATAATTGGAATTGTTTATACAGGAGATCTTTAGATATTAAAATTTTTAAAATAAAAAAATATAATAAAATAAATTAGAAAAATTAATAAAATAAAATGGTTTAAAAAATAGAATATATATATATATAGAAAAAATAATAAATTAAAACTTATTACATAGTCCATGAGATAGAAAAATAAAGAGAAGAAAATAATCATTAAGGTTGAAACAATACAAAATGTATAACACGGTTCTTATTTTACCTCATTTAAATATTTTATGTTTATCTAATAATCAATAAAAAATAATATTATTTAATATAAAATAGATTAAAAATAAAAAAGAGATTAACAAAATCAATTAACAAATTTCTTATCTTAGGTCACTATATTATTTGAAAAATCAATTAACAAAGTTTTTATATTACTACATTTATTGTGTTATATGTCAAACTAATAATCAATAAAAAATAATATTATCTAATATAAAATAGATTACAAATAATAAAAAATAAATTAAAAAAATATGCGTGAAAATTTTTTATTCTACCATTGGTAGGTGTAGATTTTTTTTATCTTTTATATGTTAATCATGTGACAAACGAATAATATTAAATTAATAATTTTTTTGCAATATAATTTAAAAATTAATAAATTTCAAATCAAGTACTCTATATAATTAAATATCAAATTCAATACTCTACATAATTAATAGTTTAGATAGTTTAGGAAATTAACATATTAATGTTTTTAAGCGAACTTTCTTGCGTCTTATATACATGCCAATCAAATAAATTTGTCAATATTCAAAACAAATATTACAGTAGTAGACAAAATTAATAATTTAATTTAGTTTTGAAATAAATATTTATGTACTCAAATATCAAATATAATACTCTACATAATCAATATTTTAGAAAAAAATTATTACAAAGTAATTTAAAAAGAAAAAATAAGTTAACAAAATATTTATGGGACTTTTTTCATTCAACTGTTAATAAGTAAAGACATATCAAAAAATAAAAACACATATCAAATAAAAAAAATTATTTTCTTTCTACATCAAATTGATAAGATAAAAAATTATTTTTTTTACATTAATTTGATAAAAAAAAAACAGCCATAGTGCTAATTTTTATACGTAAAAAGTTTAGAATAAATTAAAAAGACAGAAGAATTTTACTGAGAAAATAGATTAGATAAGTAAATTAAAGAAAAAAAATATAAGTGGATGTTATGCGTGTAAAAGTAGTAACTACTGCAAAATCGTCCAAAATTTGCAATTGAAGGCAATGGAAGATGATTGAGGCGAGGGTATTGAAGAAAAGAGAAGAATAATAGCAAGAAAAATACAAAAAAGTAGAAATCAAACTAATATAAAATTAAACAATAAATCATGAAGATGGTGAGAAATGTGAAAATATTGATATTTATTTTTGTCCATTTTTTGATTTATTTGCAATTTGCAGACTGTCTGTATTTTTTTGGAGATATGTTATTATAATTATAGGAGTAACAAAACGATTTTTATTTTAATGGGATGTTATTGGATTTTTCAAAACAAATTTTATGATTATTTTGTCTTTATAATTTGCTTTATGAAATGGTTTGTTATAAGGTTAATATAGTCCAAAAAAATTGGACACTAAAATCATAGTCAACCTTTTGTATTGACTTTATATATTGTTATAGAAGATGTGTTATTATAATTATAGGAGTAACAAAACGATTTTTATTTTAATGGAAAGTTATTGGATTTTTCAAAACAAATTTTATGATTATTTTGTCTTTATAATTTGCTATATGAAATGGTTTGTTATAAGGTTAATATAGTCCAAAAAAATTGGACACTAAAGTCATAGTCAACCTTTTGTATTGACTTTATATATTGTTATAGATAACAATCAAGATAAAAATTTATAAATTTATTTATTTTTTCAATTTTATTTAATTTAAAGTAAATATAAAAATTTAAATTTAAAGAACTCTTTCTCTCGTATAATTTTAATTGCTAAAAATTTTTTCTTTTAATTTATATTCAATATCTTAAATCATCTTTTGTTCTATTATTTTTTAAAAATTTTTAATTTTTATTTTCATTATTTTTTACCATTTTCTATACGCATATTTACCATTTTTTTTTAATTAAGTGAAATAAAGATAGGAAGAGTACTACATGTACTCCATAAAATAAGGAAGAAAAATATGGGTAGAAGTTATGTATAGAATAAAAAAAAATAACTGCACAAAGAATAAAAAAATTAACTAATAATTATATTTTCGACCAAATTTTAAGAGGATAATTTGAAGAAGAGGTTACACATTTCTACTGTTATTAGTGAAAACACATAATGAAAATGAGATAGAAGAATATGTGTTGTTGTTCACGCTGAAAGTTTTTTTTATTTAAAGTAATTGATCCATGCATGTACGAAGAACTTCTATCATTAAGGGCAATATTGAAATATAAACTTGGACACCAAAAACTCAGTATTGGCATTATATATTGTTATAGATAGATATATGTAATATATTATATTAGAAATAATTGAAAGTTTACTAATTATGAATTAAAGCTTTTGAAAAAAAAGGATAATTTATATCCATTGACTGTTCCATCTATTACTTGAATTTGGTCCAATTCTACTGTTATTTTGAGTATGTGAATATTTAAAGAGTAAAAATAATATTGATATAAGATTAATGTATTTTTAAATTCTACCAAAAATGAAGTAATTTCTTCTATAAATCATACCTACGAAGAGTAAAAAAAAAAAAAATATAATAGTAATAATCAAAACATAGGTCTAAACGAAAAAATTATTATTTATAATTTATAATAATTAATTTAGATAGAGTACCTCAAGTAAAATATTGAAGGTCAATAATTCTGGACATGTGTCTATTTTTGATATTTTAAAAAAAAAGATAAATTGGATTAAAAATAAATAAAATAAATTTTTTTTTATCTATATTCAATAATACTAATAATAGATGAGATGAGAAGAGAGAAACGGATAAGATGTGAAAGATAATGGGTGAAAGTTATGTCAAGGTGGCCAAGTAGTGGAGAAGTTAATAGGAAGGGTAATATTAGAAAGAGATCTTGGACACCAAACTCATGTATTCCCATTATATATATAATAATATATATATATATATATATATATATATATATATATATGAGTAATTCTCCACGTACAAGGGATTTTTTATACAAGTCATTTAAGTCATTTATATTCACGCTATTTCACGTTTTTTTGTGCCTCTTTTTTTTTTCTTCTTCTTTCTCTGTGCTTCCTCTTTCTCTGTGTCTCTTTTTCTTCTTTTTCGTAATTTTTCTCTCTCGTTATCATCGTCATCAACACCATCTCTTTGTCTCTCTTTTTTTTATTGAAATTTCTTCTCCTCTTTTCGTTTTCTCTTTCTCCTTTATCAAAATCACCAGAAAAAACGAAGAAACATTATTCAAGGTATTGTTTTACAGTTCTTCTAGATTTTTTTTAGATTGTCTCTGTCATGTGCCTCATCCTTAACCAGCAAAACATTAAAAGATTTCAAGAAGAAATATACTGTCTCCTCCTATATTGGGTGTATTTCTTAAATTCTTTGGGTGTATTTCTGTAATCCTTTGGGTGTATTTCTGTAATTGTTTGGTTTATTTCTGTAACTGTTTGGGTGTATTTCTGTAATCCTTTGGATGTATTTCTGTAATCGTTTGGCGTATTTTTTAATCGTTCGGGTGTATTTCTGAAGTTCCATCATCTTCAAAACAATTTCAAAGTTTGATTTCAGAAACCATGAAAATCGAAAAAAACAGAAGGAGATCGAAGGCAAAGAGAGAACGCTTTTCCATACAAATCATACAAGTCATTTATATTCACGCCGTTTTCACGTTTTTTTTGTGCCTCTTTTTCTTCTTCTTCTTTCTCCGTGCTTCCTCTTCCTCTTCTTTTTCGTAAAAAAGGAAACGAAGATGAAACATGCGAGAATGGTTCAGTAACGCGTGTGTTAGGCCCAACTTATAAGACTTGTAAACAAAAATGACTTATATGTGTAAACTTGTAAGACTTGTAAACAAAAATGACTTGTATGTGTAACACTCCTCTATATATATAAGGCTGACAATATATGGGTATGTCTAAAACGAGTACAACCATTATGTGCTTATTGGATAGGCCACATTTATATAGACCATTCGATTTAATTAGATGAAAATCAAAGGCTAATATAAAAGAAGAACATTGATGGACTCTAATAAATACAAATACAGAATATCCTAATACATAAATAAATGTTTTAAATAACAATACTTTAATACAATATACTTTAAATGGTAACAGAATCTTTTATTCTTAAATAATTAAATATAAAATATATAAATACAAAAATATGAGTATTCTTTCTTCAATAAGATTAATTATTACGTAAGAAATTTTTATAATATTAAAAAATTATATTAAAAAAATTTTAAATTGTAAAAATAAAAATATAAAATAATTAGATTATTATATTCAAAATTTATTAATTAACTAATTTTGTTAAAGATATTATTATATAAAATTATTTTTCATCAAAATATTTTAAAAATATAATTTATTTAAAATATTATATATAATACATGAAAATATTAACCTTTTTTATTTTTTTGATTTTTTTTAAAAAAAGAATAAATAATATAATTCTAAAAATATGCCTATCATATTACATATTTACTTATATTAGTAAGACCTAAACTAATCAAGTTTACGTAATTAAAAATATAAAACATATCAACACAAAAAAAAGTATTTTGGAAATATTATGACATTTGTAAGACCTAAACTAATCAAGTTTATGTAATTAAAAATATAAAACATATAAATACAAAAAAAAATAAAAGTATTTTGGAAATATTATGTCATGTCATTTTTTAATTGGTTATTATGTTAACTATGATTAAGCTATTTTATAATTAAAAAATTATTTAAAAGAATAAATGTATAATTTGATAAAATACTAAAAACTGAATCTTTACTCTCTATAACCTCGTTTCTCTCTCTGATTGCTCTTCTGTGTTGATTTCAATTTGTAGTGGATCTGCGATTAGTTAAAGAGAATATATTTGGTTGTACTGCTATTTTGTAGTTGTCTTTTGCTCTTTAATTCACATAATTTCATGTCATATATAAATTTTTGATTATCAGGATGCATTAATCTATGATTTAGGGTTGTGATAACTATTGCATATATTAAACTGATGCTTGAATTAGATATGCATTTGATCCATCCGTCTATTAGAATTTAAATTGGACTATATCAATTAGTTCAAAGCCGTTCTTTGGAATGGTTATGGATCATTGGATCGTACACAAGATCCGTTGCATTAGATATTCAAATGATACTTGCATCTTTACTCTTCGTCCTGCTTCGAGTTACAGTGTGCTTTCAACGCGCTTTGAGTGATGAAGAAACAATGAAAAGGAGGAAATATACTTCACTCAACACAGAAGGTATTTTTCAATGGAAGGGTGGAACGAATTTAAGTAATAATGATTTGGTAAAAGAATATAAATTTATTTTTTAATATTTACAAAAATTATATAGTTATCTATCTTAAAAAAATATTTAATTATAAAATGGTCCTACTTTAGTTAAGATGTTAATTCTTATTAAGTTAAATTAACTTTAAATTAAAATTAAACACCTAATTAAATATGTCACATCATATATAGAGGCTAATTTACATGTTATTTTAGAGGAAATTGGATAAAATTTACCTATATATATATATTTGGTCGAATTAGAGAATAAAAAATTTAACTAAAACAATAAAAAAATACTTGAAAATAATAAAAATAAAAAATGATGTTATTATAAATATATCACTTTAAATATTATATATATGAAAATTTAAAGAGTAAAGTATCATTTTTGTCCCTAACGTTTTAATCGTCCTATTTAAGTCCCTAACGTTTCAAAATTGGCTCAATATTGTCCTGCCGTTAGGGATCCGTTAATAGAATTGACAACGGGACAAAATTGAAACGATTTTGAAACGTTAGGGACTTAAATAGGTAAATTAACGTTGGGGACGAAAACAATACATAGAAATAAATTTCAGTTTTATCCTTCAATAATATCAATTTTTTTACTGTACATAGTATTCAATTATTTTTTAATCACATCTAAGTAAATTATACTTAATCATATTACTTTGATTCTAAATAAATTTATTTTTTTTAAAATTTTATACTTAAAGTTATAAATTAATATAAAAATATAAAAAAATTTATTTAGAATGAAAATAATGTGATTAAGTATAATTTACTTAGATGTGATTAAAAAATAATTGAATATTATGTACAATAAAAAATTGATATTATTAAAGGATAAAATTAAAATTTATTTTTATGTATCGTTTTTATCCCCAACGTTTTCGTTCTATTTAGGTCCCTAACGTTTTAAAATCGTCTCAATTTTGTCCTACCGTCAATTCTGTTAACGGATCCCTAATGGCAAGATAACATTGAGCCAATTTTAAAATGTTAGGGACTTAAATAGGACGATTGAAACGTTAGGGACAATTTTAGGATTTACTCCAAACGTTGGGGACAAAAACAATACTTTACTCAATTTTAAATGCTAATTTTAATAAATAAAAAATATTTATTTTTTATATTTATATGTTTATATTTTTAATTACGTAAGTTTGATTAGTTTAGGTCTTACTAATATAAGTAAATATATAATGTGATAAGCATGTATTTAGAATTATATTATTTTTATTCCGTTTTTCTATAAAAAAAATGAAAAAAAGGTTAATATTTTCATGTATTATATAAAATATTTTAAATAAATTATATTTTAAAAATATTTTGATGAAAAATTATTTTATATAATAATATCTTTAATAAAATTAATTAATTAATAAATTTTAAATATAATAAACTAATTATTTGTTAAGTAATATAAAATAAAATTTTAATTATTTTATATTTTTATGTTACAGTTTAAAATTTTATTTTAATATAAATTTTTAATATCATAAAAATTTCTTCCATAATAATTAATCTTATTAAATAAATAATACTCATATTTTTGTATTTATATATTTTATATTTAATTATTTAAGAATAAAAGATACTGTTACCATTTAAAATATTGTGTATTAAAATATTGTCATTTAAAGTATTTATTTATGTACTAGGATATTCTGTATTTATTAGAGTCCATCAATGCTCTTCTTTCATATTAGCCTTTGATTTTCATCTAATCAAATCTAATGGTCTATATAAGTGTGGCGCATCCAATAAGCACATATGGTTGTGCTCGTTTTAGACATACCCGACAATATATATTCTATTTGTAAGTATTTAATTTGGACCAATTTGTTTAGATAGGGTAAGATATGGTACAAATTTTCTTGTAGGTAGGGTAGGATACGGGTTAAGATATATCTTATCCTATTTTACTCGCATTCTAAATATATTATATAATATATATGCAAAAGTTATGTATGTAGTGAAGAAAGTGAGTCTTGAACTCACAATTTTTCTCTTATAAAAATTTAAAATAACCACTAAACTAGTTGATGATCATATTATTTGTAATTTTATGTTAGATTTCTTTAAAATTTTATTGTTTTTAATTTTAATTTGAACTTAGTTTTTTATTTTCTATTTTATTAATATGTATAAATTTGGAATGGCTGAATTTTATATTTATTTAATTTTTTTTTATGTTTCTGCGGGTAGAATTGGGTAGGGTAGGATTTAGAATTTTAGAGTGCAGGTAGAGTTAGGGTTGAGAGATTCTAAACCCGCAAATAGGATAAAGTAGAATTTCAAAAAAATTTTCAATCCACAGTTAAAATTAAAGTAAAATCTAAACTTTACCTTACTCTATCCATTATCAGCCCTAATACATCCACATTAAAATTAAATCCAAAAAGAAGTAAAAAGCAAATTAAAAATAGCTTATGCTAAAAAGTCCAATTTAAAAAAATGCATTCTGATCTTGATATAACTTTAGGTCAGTAGGACCATTATTCCACACATCAAAACTCTACATTATTTGAGCTCCGATCCAATATTTTTCTTTCATCCCAAATTCACTTTTGAAATTAGCTTATCAAATTTTATTTTTTAAAGGATAACTTTCAAAACGCATATAGTGCCTATGCACGTTTAGTAAATTAAGTTAAAAATAACTACTAATAAGCTCAAGCAACTCAATCACGGACGGATCTAGAAATATTATTTTGGAGGGGCCAAAATATATATAATAGTAAAAAATTATACAAAAAATTATATAATGTAAAATGTATTACAAAAATATATCGATAGAGAATATATTTTAAAGTACAAAAAATATATATGTACTTTTTATTAATGAAGTGGTCGATTTTTCGTATCATAAATTTATCAATAATAGAATATGTGTCAAATTTTTAGCAATTTTTTTCAATATAATTAAAAGACAATTAGTAAGAAATTAACCTTTCATTTTGTTTATGAGTTATTCTTCACAATATTCATCGCTGAAAAAGATCTCTCAGTTGTAATAGTTGAAACAGAGAGAATTAATACCAAATGAATAAAAAAGGACGCTCATAAAAAGAAAAAAAATCCACTTTATGAGATTTGAAAAGTTTTATTTAATTAAAAAATATTAGTAATAATATCTTTTCAGATTTTTTTAATATTGTTACTTACTTTTTTAGATATTAGAAATTATTAATATTTAGGTTAGGCTGAATTTTTATTTATATTAGACTAAATACTAAATAAATTTTTAAAAAAATTAAATCATACTTAATAACTTATTACTATTAATCTTTTTTTAAAAAAGTTGGGGTCGAGGCCTCCACTCGCCTCCATATATACGTCCCTGAACTGACAACAATTGAATTTAGCAAAGCAATCTTTTAAATTTTAAAGTAATTATAATAAATATAAATATAAAAAAATTTAAATATTTATTAATATATAAAGATATATATAAATTTTTTTATTTTTTAAGCATAAATTAATTTTAAACTACTTCTTTAGATTTTTTTAAAAATATCTCTAATTTTTAAAACTATTAATTAAATATATAATATTTTTTATTTATTAAATATAAAATATATATTTAATTTGACAACTCTCCAAAAAAATTGTACCAACTGACTAAATCTTATCGTTGCACAGCAACTGCTCATTATTTCACGCACAAAATAAAGCTAAGGCCTCACTTCCTCATATAATAATTCTACAATGCTATGATCTTGACGTGAGAACCTGAGTCGTTCACGTGAATTTGTTCAGGAGAAGCACACTCTACTTGCATAATTATTATTGGAACATATATTTGTTTTAGAATATTTGTATAAGCTCGATATTAAAAATTGGGTTCAATATATAATATAAGAAATTTTAAAAAATATTAAAAAAAATATTGAGTATTATTAAATTTAGTTAAAATGTATTTGACGGTATAAATAGAATCAAAAAATATTTACCAGTAAATTTTATGTCAGATTTACAATTAATACGATAAAAATAAGTGGTTGGTTATCATTAATTTTTTTTATAGTAATTTTAGCGTCATATTATGTTTTGCGGCGTTCATTTACCGTCGAATATTTTACCGAAAAATTCGACGGAACTCATTTTTTTGACACAGCTAGCACACAATTAGTAGTCAAATTAATTTTTTTTTTACAAAATTAGTGCAGAATTTTTTTAAATAAATAAAATAAATATTGTAATTACGCATATACATGTTTTGGTGAGTATTTATGTATTTAAGTATAGCAAAAATCAACTAATGATTTTATTAAATATATATCAATAGTTTGAATATAATAAAAAGTAAAAGAAGTAAAATACATTGACATAGACATAAAATAATCAAATCTCTAAATCCTACGAATTTTGGTAATTGTCGTCGTCTTTCTCCTGCTAAGGTAGTGGACTTGGTGTTGATGTTGGTGCCCTACCAGCAGTGCCTCAAGCACGTATCTGCTCGTTGTACACCGCCATCTGATATCACAAACGCTCTAATGAAACCGTCAGCTCCGCCCAGATGGCAACAGTGTCTCCCACGTATGTAAGAAGTTCGTTGTACCTTTTCTCAGACTGCTGAGCTTGTTGGTGAAGCTCCTGCATGAGCTTCAGCACCTCTTCCCACAAATTGACAACTTCCTCAGGATCGGCAGGGCTAGTGGCAGAGGCAGAAGCAGATGAAACTGCCAATGTGGAGGTGTAGAGACTGCTGGCGAAGAACGACCAGAACCATAGACGCAATTCTTGTAGGCTCAGAGGTGGTCTTGCGCCAAACCCTATCAGGATCTACGACTAAGGCATCGGAGTCGGAATCGTCCCCACTAGGCTGAGATTGTTGGGTCGCGGCCTCCAATCTCTGCGTGTAGTCCTCCTGTATAACACGCGTTGTGATTAGGATGACAGTTAATTGACTTTAAACCGAATACATTTTAAATTTAGAATTAATTGAAACTCACATAATGAGTCACAGACCGCTCATCAGTAAATCTCTCCTTGTTAGCCTTCAACGTATGAGTATACTTGAAGGTTTCCACTAATGTCACCTCACACTCCAACGACTTAGACTACACATATTGAAACCAACTAATAAAATAAATTAAATAACAATTAATTCAAGTAATAATTATCAAAGATTAGCAAACTATATACCAGCCTACTCTTCGTCTTCATGAAAGTCACCGACCCACCGGTATACTTCGACGACCTCAGCGATGCTCTGTTAGTTTTGTTCGTCAGACGGCAACGCTTAAACCCTTCATCAGTACTAAAATAAACGTCTAGTTCCTTCTTAATATCTGAACAGAGCCAAATCGTGAGGTAGTCGCGCCCCTCATGAACGTCCTGCATCATCTGCTGAAGTCGTCTAGCTATCCGATGGTCATAGATCTTCCTGATCAAGAGATCATGTTTCCTATCCCATATAAATTTCTCCTGCACAAAGTAATTCAAAAATATTGGTTAGTCGAAATAAAATATAGTTAAAATACAGTTCATTCAACAATATTAGGTTGTTGAATATCAATGAATACTAATAACATATATACAACACAAATCCTTCAACATTTATATTATTTCAAAAAAAATTTAACAAAACCTCCCCTAAAATTGGATATATATCCACCTTTACAGTTCCTACAAATTCAACTAATCTCAATCCACAACATCAATCAAAACTAGATTAAATTCACAACATTTCTAACAGTTTTTACTATTATATATATATTTATAAAAGCATTATATATATTGATATTTAAATCTCAAAGAATGTTATTATATATAACGTTAATTATTATACATTTATTTGAAAAATACAGAAAATTAAGTTAAATTTCACCAAAATTTAAAAAATGAGTGTTAATTATTGCCTTAAAATAAATAATTTTTTCAATAACTATACATATGAATTAGAATAATCCTAAAAATAATGCATTTACATTGACATAGTAAATATGTACAATCTAAAATTTTAAATCTAACCTATCTTAAAAACTTAAATCCTTTGGCTAAAACTAAAAATTAAATCTAACTCGAACATAATACCAATTATCAACTAAAATACAAATTAGACATAGAGGCATATAATTGAGCACTTGGCATGCAAAAGCATCAAACAACAAGAAATATCACAACCAAGTATTCCTTCAACATCAATTCACACAAATCAGCATTAACGACACAACAATCAACACCATATTGTAGAAATTCAACAGAAAATTAATCAATCCAGTCCAAACAAATTAAAATTTCAATTCAAAAAACATAGCAACATGTTGAGCTATATATAAACTAATAGCAATTTGAATTAGAAAAATCCTAATCCTAATCTAAATCTTTTAACCACCAGAAAATAATGATAATCAATTCTACTTACTAACTAGAAATTAACATATAAGTAAATTCTAAATTAACTAAAACAGAGAAAAAGAGTGATCATGGAACTTGAGTTTCGAACAGAGCAAGAAGAACTCAGGAGAGGGAGATGTAGTGTCAGCAACAACTGCTGCTGGTGAAGTGCTTCGGCGGTACTGGAGGAAGCTCTAACACCGTTGGAGGAAGCTCTGATGAATACAAAGGGAGAGAAGGTTTCGTGGCTGACACTGGGTTGCGAAGGGAAAAGAATAAAAGAAGGGGTTGGTTTCAGTGAGGGGGAGAGGAGGCAGCGAAAAGCGGCTAAAGAGGCGCTACCGACGATAATGGGTCTGACGAAGCGGTAGGGAGAAAGTTAGAGAGAGAGTGGGAGAAGAGAGGGTATAGAGAGAAGGGGGGTTCGAAATTAAGGGGGAGAGGATTCATGTTTTGAATTTGATGGCTAGTTACCGTCGGATTTACTGGCAGATAAATTTGACGATAACGTTTTGCAGGTGACCAAAACACTGCGTCATACTAAATTGAATTACCATTGGATTTATCCGTCAATAAATTCAACTGTTACTAATTCGCGCCGAGTTTCCCATTTTCCCTTCAATTATTACCAGCGCTTTACCATCGGAATAGCTAATCCGACGGTAAAAGTTTGACATGCAAAATAGTTTTCATTTTCGCCTGTAAATCCAACAGTAACACGCGACGCTAAATCTGTCGGTAAATCTAACGGTACTCAGTATTTTTCTTGTAATGAAACCGGTTTGATGATTCTCTCGAATTCCAAAGAATATGTTACAAAATCAGGATACTAACTCTTCATAACTCATTCTAATGCTCAATAACTCAGTTTTACGAGATTAACTATTACATTGTAACCATCATGCCACTATTAAAGGAGAATGTTATAACAATGAATATATATAAGCCTAAGAGTATCATATGAAGGGAGACCACAATAAAGCATCAAGCATCTTATGATGATAATAGTTCATGAAAACAGCAACCCACATAAGTGAAGCTTGTAACATCATAACCTCATAATATATGATTATACCAAATATGTGCACTCAGGTATGATCTCTAAGTTAGTTTTTCTTGCGATTCATGCTAACTTGAGCGCTGGAATCTTTGCAAGAACACCCCCTACTATTGGGAATGACGAACTCGGAATAGGAGGATAACGACAACATCGTGTCTCCAACCTACTCCCTATAATTTTGTTCAGGTAACTTCTAAACTCGGAAGAGCAAAAATACTTTTGAACAATATTGTTAAAAAAGATAACAAAGACTTGTAGAAAAAAATATTTGTATATATTCGAGTTGTATAAGATAATACAATATATACGGATATTATAGATATCAAGAAAATTAAAATAATAAAAACGTAATATCCTATAATAAATATTCAGATACGCTAAATAATTTTAATGAATGCTAATTGATCTTAATATATTCTAACATTTCACTGGCAACTTGAGTTTGAAACTTATTTAAAATAATGGAATAAGAAAAAATTGCAAAAGCTGACAGAATGGGTACAAATAGAACTGTAAGAACGAAGCACAGACAGAACTGTCAGAAAGAACATAGACGGAACTGTCAAAAAGAAGTACAAACAGAACTGCTAGAAAGAAGTGTAGACAGAACTATTAGAAGAGTGACAAATTGCCGAAAAAATGACAAATTGTTGAGAAGATGGTGAACTGCTGAAAAAATATCGAATAGGTAGCGAACTACGAAAAGATGGCATATTTGCTCGTTTGGCTCTGATCGACACAACAAAGAGGATGGAATGGTTGGTGATGGATGAAAGCGTCAGAAACATACTCAAAATGCAACTGGAAGAAGCACGACTATTATTGAAGATAGGCACAATTTTTGGCGGCGTGCGAAGGCACATGTAGCGACGGATAACAATAGTGTTTGCCTCGTTAGACTTGAAAAGATAAGACAGATTAGACAAAATGGGCTAACCTGTAAGGTGAAAAAACATCAAAACATTGATAAAAGTGAAGAAAAAATAACACGAAAAGAAATGTAAAAAATATAGTAATTCTATCGGAAGAAAAATAACCTATCTTTTTCATAATTAATAGTAAAATACCATGACTCTGATATTACGTTAGAAATAATAAGAGAGTATATATTTAAGTGGTATAAAATGATATATATATATATATATATATATATATATATATATATATATATATATATTGTTTTCAACATTTTTTTAGAGAATGATGGAAATTCAGCATATATATATATGTGTGTATTGTTTTCAACTGCTTTTTAACGAACAATGGAAATTTAGCAAAAACTTGATCGGCTATTAGTTAGCTGCTTTCCATTTAAATTAGATATTTATAGAGTTAATATTTAAAGTGGTTTTTGAATTTGTAGTTAAATTTTAATGCCGTTTTTGAACTTAAAATATTTTAAATTTGTCTCTGAATTTAACAACAGTAGTCTCTGAGATACTTTTGATAACATAATGATGATGTGGATGGATGTTGGTTACGCTGGACTGGTAAAACGTCACCATTTTATTTTTAGTGCCCAAATAAAATATAAACGACGTCATTTGGGATATTTTGAGGGGTTCTAACATATTAGAGTTACTGTTCTCTATCTCTCACGAAGTCTCTTCTTATTCTCCTTATTTTCTTCAATAATGCCACTTTGAAGTGGGTTTTCTCTGACGTTCTGTTTGAAGGAAAGCAACCACACTAAAATCTGTCCCATTTGAGTCATCATGATATTCATTATAAGCATCATAAATCATGATAGTAGGATTAGGGTTTGCTATAGACTCAAAGAAAAGCCACTTTAAAGTAGCGTTGTTGAAAAAAATAAGGAAAAAAATGAAACTTTGTGAGAGGTAGAGAATAGTAACTCCAACATGTTAAATCCCTCAAAATATCTTAAACGACGTCGTTTATGTTCTATTTGGGTGCCAAAAATAAAACAACGATGTTTTACCAGTCCAGCGTAGTTTTTAGCGTGACTTTTTTCTAATTATGTCATTATTCTGTTACCGAAAAGTATATCAAGAACGACAATTGTTAATTCAAAAATAAATTTAAGACAATTATTTTAAATTTATAGACACCATTAAAATTTGCCCGTAAGTTCAAAAACTACTTTAAGTATTAACTCATGTTTATATATAGTCGTATCATCATTATTTTTATTTTAATAACAACTGATTTAACATTATCTTGGTAGAAAACTGTTCGGTAACTCGGGGTTCCGGACGGGTCAAGGTTGATTCCTGGGTGTTGATAGGGGTAGGCCCGGATCTGGGTCTGGCGTGAGTGGTGTGCGAGCGAATGATCTCCCGAGCTCTTCGTGAAATATGAGGGGAGGGGGGAGCCACCTGCAATGACACTCCGACGCCCAAGTCAGGAAGTATGTGATACGTGAGCATCTTCTTTATCTTTTCCTAGTGAATTTGCATTCAAATTGTTGAGTTTAATCAAAATTTAAATAGCTTTTAGCCACTATGGATGCTACTTTGATTTGTGTACAATTTTATTTATTTCAAGTAGCATTCGGATAGATTTTACGGAGTTTTGTAGCAGAAAAGGAAGAAAGCGAATGATGCTGTCAATCCTGACCTCCTTTCACTCAAACAAGAATAACTTGAGCTACAGAGATCCAATTGATGTGATTTTAGTGGCATTAGAAAGTTAACTTCTAGGAATTTCTAAAGATATATAATAGTGCACATTTCTCCTCTAGTAACCTCTGCTTCCTCCATGTTGAACTTGGCTTCTGCCAAGTTCAGCGTGGATTTGAAAACTCCCAGGGAAGCACACGCTGCCTTTTCCACGTTGAACTTAGGAAAAGCCAAGTTCAGTGTGGACTCAAAGGGACACGCACCAGACTCCACTTCCTTCTCCACGCTGAACTTGGAAAAAGCCAAGTTTAGCGTGGACTCCAATAACGCCAATGGTCCCCACATACGTCCAAGAGCTTGCATGAATGATTAGTTAATTTTGATTAAATTTGTATATTATTTTAAAATAGGAAAAGATATTATTTTAGTTCTAGGAAATATATTTTACATTAATTAGGATTAGATATAAAAAGGAAAAGAATCATCCCTTCGAGCTCTTCTCTTCTCTCTTACCTCATTCTGCAATTTACAGTTTTTCAGAATCCTTATTTTCTCTTTGAACCATGAGCAACTAAACCTCCACTGTTAAGGTTAGGAGCTCTGTCTATTGTATGGATTGATACTATTATTTTTCTATTTTAATTCATGTACTGATTTATATTTCAAGAATTATTTTCGTTCTTTATTTTATGAATTTGGGTGGAACGGAAGTATGATCCTTTTTCTAATTGAGTTCTTGTAACTTGGAAAAGCTCTTTACTTAAACAACAGCTTGAAAACATATTCTCCTAAACTTCTAATTATCTGGACTTAATGGGATACGTGACATATAATCCTCTTATATTTGGGTAATTAGGATTTTTGTGGCACATAAACTAGAATTGAACTTCACCCTCTAATTGGAATTAATTGACCAAGGAATTGGCGGTTGATGAATTTTAGAGGAGACTAAAAAGGTCTAAGGAATTAGGGTTTAGTCACATATAGTTGTCATGAATTAAATCTTGCATGATTAAAATAGTTAGTAAGAAAAGTCAATCTGGAAAATAGATAACTCTGAAGCCTTAATTGTTTCTCTATATATTATTCACCACTTGTTTATTGCTTGCTTTCTAATATTCTGAATTTACTGTTAATGTTTTTGAACCTTTAAACACTCTTTTCTGTTTGTCTAACTAAGTAAATCACTCAATCATTGTTGCTTAGTCCATCAATCCTCGTGGGATCGACCCTTACTCACCTGAGATATTACTTGGTACGACCCACTGCACTTGCCAGTTAGTTTGTGGGTTATAAATTCCGCACCAGTATGCAGGTAGCAGTGAGTAAAGATGTAGTGACATACCTCAGGGGGAGTGGTAGGACCCTCCCCATATATATCTTGTCAGAGGTGGGCCCTTCAAAGAGAGACCCACCTTCCTCGAAGTTTCTCCTCTCCAGCTGTCATCAGGTGAGATAGCTACAAAGAGGAAAGATACCCTGGCCAGGGTCCGGGTGTGCGGCCGCCCGGGTCCGATGAACTCGTATGCCAGGCCGGATCGGTCACGAGGCCAGCTGGGTTGGGTCGTAACAGTGCCCCCAACGCGCCAGCTATGGCTGTGAGCACCATGGCGGGCGCGTTTAGCTCTTCTTCGTATGCGTTATCGCTTAACCGGCCGCTCATGGTCGGGACGCGTCTCTTGGGCGCGTGAGCTTCTTCGTTGCAGGGGTGCGCCGCTTCTTGCCTCGTTTTTTGTGCTGAGCATTTAATGGGTTATTCAAAAGCCTGCATGAAATGACTATTCTACTCCTGTCTTTCGCGTTTCTTCATGCATCAATTTCCTTTTCAGTTTTCCAATCAGTTTTCAACTTCCCCTATCATCACATTTCTCTCGTATTCTCCTTCTTCATTCCAAATTTCCTGCTACAACTTTGTTGCTTTGCTCACGCCTCCCTCATCCTTTTGGCTTCTTCAGATCAGTACTACTGTCTTGGTATGCTCTATTTCTCATTCTCCAATTTGCATAGCTTCATTTTGCTTTTTATGCCATTTCTGTATGCGTGTTGCTCTTCTGGGTTGGATTGCATGTTAAATGATGTTAGTATTAGGTCGATGTATTAGGGGGTTACCATTCCAAAATGTTGGTTTTTTAGGCTTCGTTTTGACTAGATTTAAGCTTAGCTTGACTACAAGTCTCTGGTAGGCAAATTGTAGTTTTTTGGTATTAGTGCCGATCTCCCAGCCTCTTAGACAAACTGAGTGGTGCCCCCACTGTAGGTATGGCCCAGCGTCCTATGGCCTCCCATCCCGATCGGTATGCCTGGGTAACTTCGGACGTAAAGGATTCCCCTAACCAGATGGAACTAGTGGAGCTCACCGAGCTCTGACAAGCTGAATACTTGTGTGGTGGGAGTGACGAGGAGGCCAATTACGAGGTCTTCATCCCCGCCCCTCACGAGCGGATATACCAGCTAAACCTGCACGCCCCCCAGGTTGCTGATTGGATCTGGTTTTATAAGGCGATGTTCACCCAACTAAGAGTGCGTATTCCCTTTCCCCTTTTCAAATGGCACTGCTCAACCGGTGTGACGTAGCACCGTCTCAATTGCATCCGAACAGCTGGGCTTCGATCCGTTGTTTTGAGATGGTCAGTGAATACTTGGAGCTACCGGCCTCTGTCGAGGTGTTTTTATTTCTTTTTACTCTTACAAACCCTTCCAAGGAAGGGAAAGCCAAAAAAGTTTTATGTCCTTCCGGTCGGCTCAAGGTCGGAGGATCTTTTCCCTTTTCGAAGATTTCTATCATGGTTTCAAGGACAAATACTTCAAGGTTCGTCTGGCTGAAGGTCGGCATCCCTTCTGGTTGACGTTAGAAGGTGAACGTCGTATCCCGACCTATTGGAGCTTTGGTGCGGGGTCCAATGCCTTCACCAAAATGACATATAAAGGGTTTTCTGCCGAGAACAAGAAGGTTGCCGACGTCCTGTTGACCGTTTTTGGTAGGAATCATGTAAACCCCCATCTTCTCATGGGGGATCAGGACATGGCTAGAGGTTATATTGGTGGGTGGTCGCTTGATCGCTTGTTTGTCTGTTGTTTTTGTCGTTTTATTATCCGTCTTACCGACTAACGGGTTCTATCTACTCTTGCAGTGTCGATGGCTGCCGACTAGGTCGGTCTTGATGCTTTGATCAATACCTTTCTCGCCGGTGATAGCGACAACGAACCGGCTACCGAGAACCAGGAGGTGCCTCCCCATAACGCCCTCGAGGCTGGAGCTCAATCCCTGCCCACCCAAGGTGAGGTGATCGGGACTAGCGGTGGCTCGGATCCCCAGCCAGAGATCGAGGTTGAGAACCCAGATGTGATGATCGTTGACAACCCGAGGAAGAGGAAACCGTCTTCTATCCCCGAGGGAGTTCTTACCGTGATGGAGAAGAACTTCGATGCCGGGAACTTTATTGATTCCCAACTGCTGCCGGGCACCGAGGACTTCTTCCATGGTGGGGATCTCCCTTTGCAGGCCAGGTGGATGTACCGTACCCTGCTCCGGGGAGCCGCAATAGCGAGGAAGGCAGAATTTGCCCTGGCGGGGACACATTCATTGGAGAACAAGCTCGAGTCCTCCATTCAAGCTACTAACAAGTACAAGGCCGAAGTCCAGTCACTTCGGGAGCAGTTAGCTAGTGCCGAGGAGAAGGTTAAGACTTTCGATGCTGCCGTGGCACGGCTTACCGAGCGGGAGTTGACTCTGGAGGGTCAGCTCAACGCCGCTCAAGGCCGGGTGAAAGAAGCGGAGAAAGAGCACGATGAGGCCCTTGCATTGGCAACTGCGGCCAAAGACGAGGCAGCTGAATTAAAAAGAAAGTATAAAGAGACCGTGAAGCAAGGGAAGAATGCTATCTTGATGGCTGAGGAGGCCCTCAAGGCTCAAGTGAAGCTGCTAGCTCCCGACTTCGATACCTCGACTGTTGGCATCTTCAAGACTATTAAGGATGACAAAACTATTGACATGCCTAAGAAGTGACGTGGTCTTGCTTTGTACTTTGCTTTTTGTAATATGTATATCTCTGAATACTTTATTTTGGTAAACTTGATTGCCGTTTTGGCGTACATGTAACAAATTGTCCATTTACCATTTTGTCAGTACATGCTTTGGTCGCTATTTCTTACCGTTTTAGTGGTAGTTAGCCGTTTTGCTTGTACTCGTTAACCTTTTTCGTTGGTAATTTTCGGAGCCGAATTGTGGCTTTTAACAATTTGACAGCCGTTTATTGCGTCCTTCGTTGTTTAATGGTTCCTGGGGTGATCAGTCCCGGGATACCGTCTTGTTTCATCCCTGATTACTTTGGTAAAGTAATTTAGTCGGGTAATTAACAAAACGACAAAAGAAGGGATGACGAGTTTCAAATAAAACTAATTGGGCATATAATAGTAATGTCAAGTAATACGAACGTAAGGTAATAGAAAATAAATAACAAAGGGCAAACAATCTCACATATAGCAATACAGGTCTTACTCAACCGGTTGAACTGGTAGGACGCTTGCTCGCCTAGAACCTCCTTAGGTTGCTCGTGTTCCAAGTCCTCGGTACTTCTTTGCCATCAAGTCATTCCAGTTTGTAGGCGCCGTTGCCGAGCACCTCCTTCACCCTGTATGGGCCTTCCCAGTTCGCCTCCAGCTTTCCTTTCCCAGGTGTTGGTAGTCCAACATCGTTACGTCGCAAGACCAGGTCGCTCTGCTCTAACTCTCTTTTGAGTACTTTGGCGTTGTAATAGAGGGTCATCCTCTGCTTCAATGCCGTCTCTGATAAGTGGGTCATCTCCCTGGCTTCGTCTATCAAATCCTTTTCTATGGCTTATTCGACTCCTCCTAGGAGTAGCCGTGGGCTCGGCTCACCAATCTCCACGGGTATTATTGCATCTACTCCATATGTAAGTCGGAAGGGGGTCTCCCCGGTAGATGACTGCTGAGTTGTACGATAGGACCAGAGGACCGAAGCTAACTCGTCTGCCCATGCTTCCTTTTTCTGGTCAAGTCGCTTTTTGAGGCCCTGCAAGATGACCTTGTTCGCAGCTTTGACTTGACCGTTGGTTTGGGGATGTTCTACTGATGAGAATTTTTTCCTTATGCCCAAGCCGACAAGGAACTCTCCGAACTTCTTATCAGTGAATTGCGTCCCGTTATCCAAGATAACGACTTCCAGGACTCCAAACCTGGCTATTACTTGCCTCTACATTAACTTCCGACAATTTGCCGAGGATATGCTAGCCAACGGCTCAGCCTCTATCCACTAGGTATAATAATCAATGACCACTATTAGGTACTTGACCTGCCCTGGCTCGACCGGGAAGGGTCCTAACAGGTCGATTCCCCATTGCGAGAAAGGTCGGGAAGCCGTTAGTAGGCTCAGTTCGGCCATTGGCGCTTTGTGGAAGTTGGCGTTCTCCTGGCACCTTCTGCACCTTTTCAGGAATTCTTTAGAATCTGCCATCATATAGGGTCAGTAATAACCGGCTTTGATGAGCTTTCTGGCTAGCACTTTTCCACCGATGTGGTGACCACAACACCCTTCGTGGACTTCTCTAAGCATGTAGTCTGTTTGGTCGGGACGCGGGCACTTCAACAGGGGTTGGCTAAGGCCTTTCTTAAACAACTGGCCTTGTATGATTGCATACTTGGCCACTTCTCGCCTTATCACCTTCGCCAACTTCTCGTCGCTAGGAAGTTTGCCGTCTTCCAAGAAATCGTTGATTGGGTCCATCCAGGAGGGATTTGCCTGGGTTAAATGCAAGGTCACTGCTGGTTCTTTTACTAGCCTCTGAATGAGAGATCGGTTCCCCATCCCTGGCTTTGTGCTCGCCAGTTTTGACAGGAGGTCTGCCCGTGTGTTCCGCTCTCTCGGGACGTGCTGCACCGTGATTTCCTCGAATTGTTTGCTCAACTCTTTGACTTTCTCCAGATATTTCTGCAATAGCGAATCTCTGGCTTGGTACGTCCCATTGATCTGTGAGGTCACGACTTGCGAGTCGCTACATATTTCTAGTCTGGTGGCTCCGACCTCTCTCGCTAGAACTAGGCCGCCCAGTAGGGCCTCGTATTCCGCTTGATTGTTTGATACCGGGAATTCAAACTTGACTGGCTGCTCATATACGACTCCGGTTGGATTTTCCAAGATGATTCCTTCTCCTCCGAATGTTTGGTTGGATGCTCCGTCCACATGGAGCTTCCACCGTGTGCTCGGTGTCTTGATAGGGCCTCCTGTGACTTCTACTAAGAAATCAGCCATGGCTTGAGCCTTGATCGCATGTCTAGGTTCATATTGCAAGTCGTACTGAGATAGTTCGACAGCCCAAGTTATTATCCTACCCGTCAGGTCAGGTTTCTGGAGTACCTGGCGGATTGCCTGATCCGTCCTGACAATTACCTGGTGTCCCTAGAAGTATTGTCGCAGCCTGCGAGACGAGGTCAGGAGTGCATATGCTAACTTCTCCAGCTTACTGTACCTCAGCTCCGCTCCTTGTAGTACTTTACTCATGAAATATATTGGTTGCTGGATCTTTTCTTCTTCTCGCACCAAGACCGCTGCCAGCGCCTCATCGGTTATTGCCAAGTATAGGTATAGCACTTGTCCGCTCTTAGGCTTCCCGAGGACAGGCGGTGCCGAGATTATCTCCTTGAAGTGCTTGAAGGCCTCTTCACACGCCGGGGTCCACTCGAACACTATCCCTTTTTTCATCAAGTTGAAGAATGGCAGAGCTTTAGCCGCCGACGCACCGAGGAAGCGGGATAGCGCGGTAAGTCTTCCCGCCAACCTTTGGACATCTTTCACACATCCCGGGCTCTTCATTTGTAGGATTGCTTCGCACTTTTCTGGGTTGGCCTCCACTTCTCTTTGGGTTATCATAAATCTCAAGAATTTCCCAGCTTCCATGGCGAAGGCGCACTTGAACGGATTAAGCCTCATGCCGTGTCGCCGGAGGGAGGCGAACACATTCTCCAGGTCGCCTATGAGGTCCTCATCTTTGGTGGTCTTGACCAGAATATCGTCTACATACACTTCCACCGTCTTGCCGATAAGGTCTTTAAATATCTTGTTCATCAGCCTTTGGTACGTAGCCCCTGTGTTCTTCAGCCCAAATGGCATCACCTTGTAGCAGTATGTTCCTCCTGGCGTTATAAACGCCGTATTCTCTTCGTCTGGTCGGTGCATTGATATCTGATTGTACCCAGAATAGGCGTCCATGAAACTCAGATATCGGTACCCCGCCACCGCGTTAACAAGAGCATCAATGTTGGGGAGGGGGAAGAAATCCGTGAGACATGCTTTGTTAAGATCGGAATAATCCACGTACATTCTCCATTTCATGCTGGGCTTTTTGACTAGAACTACATTCGACAGCCAGGTCGAGTAGTCGAGTTCCTGGATGAAACATGCTTCTAGTAGACTGGCCGTTTGCCTGGCCACCTCCTCCGCCCTTTCTTGGGACATTTTCCTTCTTCGTTGATCCACCGGCTTGGCTTCTACCCTCACGGCTAGGTGGTGTGACATGAACTGGGGGTCTATCCCCGGCATGTCGGCCGGCATCCAAGCGAACAGGTCACCGTTAGCTTTGATCATTTCCACCAAAGGTTCTTTCAAGTCATGTGGCAGGTTTCTGTTCACGAAGGTGAACTTTTCCTCCGAGTCGCCGACCCTGAACTTTTCGAGGTCCCCTTCGAGTTCGGGCCTGGGTTTGTCGTCAACCCTGGTGTCCAGGTCAGCGAGGAAGACACCAGATGCTTCTTTGGATTTCTTCCTCAGGGAGAGGCTGGCGTTGTCGCACGCGACTGCCGCTTCCAGATCTCCCCTGATGGAGCCTACCGATCCATCATCAGTAACAAATTTCATTAACAGTAGCTTGGTGCAAATCACTGCTCCAAACTCGTTGATGGTTTTCCTCCCTAAGATGAGGTTGTAGGCCATGGAGTCTTTTAGGACAACGAATTCCGCCATTAGTGATCTCTTCCCCCGACCTCCGCCAATGGAGATCGGGAGGGAAACTACTCCATCAGGCTTGATGAAGTTATCCCCTAGGGCGATCACGCCGTGTTTGTGGCCCCTCAAGTTGGTATCCTGTAGGCCCAAAGCATCAAAAACATTGCGGAACATGATGTTCGAATCAGCTCCCGTGTTTACCAAGATCCGTTTTACTAGGCCGGTCCCAACCCTAGCTGTAATCACCATTGGAGGGTTCTTCGTCACATCGTCAAACCATTGGTCTTCGGGGCCGAATGATATTGACGGTACCCTCTGGGGGGTGGCATGGAGCCAGAGGGCATAGCTAAGACTTTGGCGTCCTTCTTGCTAGCTGACTTCGATCTGGGGGGAACATCTCTCCCGATTACCACGTTTACAACAGTGAGGCCGCGCTCATTATCCTCCTCGGGCTCTCATCTCTACCTTACAGTGCGGCTTTGTCTTCGCTGGATCGATCATGATCCCGCCTCCTTGGTTCCCTTATAAGGCGGGAGAATTCGGCCAACTTCCCTTCCTGAATGGCCTGCTCCAGAGCGTCCTTCAGGTCGAAGCAGTCTTGGGTCTTGTGTCCATAGCCCTTGTGATATTTGCAATAGAGGTTTTGTTTCCTCCCGTCCTGTCCTTAAGTTGTCAGGGCTTCGACAAGATGCCCTTGTCGGTGATCTGCTGATAGACTTCAACAATTGGAGCTGGTAGGGGGGTATAGTTGGTGAATTTCCCTACCCGGGAAAACGACTTGAAGGTTTTAGCTGGTCCTTCATCTTTGGAGTGCTCTTTTGACCTTTCCTCGCTACCGGGCGGGCTAGCATTGGAGTAGGTGGGTTGCTGCTTATTGGCCGCCATGACCTGGCTGACTTCCTCATCATTGATATACTCCCTGGCGACGTTTTGAATCTCTTGCATTGTCCACACGGGCATGGTGGTAAGGTGTTTTCTGAAATCCTCATTCAGTAATCTGTTTGTTAAGCACAAGCTGGCCACTGAATCGGTTAGGCCGTCGATCTCTAAGCACTCGTCGTTGAACCTATCCAGGTACTTCTGGGTCGGCTCGCCGGTCCTTTGTGTTACCCCCAGCAAATTAATTGGGTGCTTCGCTTTAGCGATACGTGTGGTGAACTGACCCAAGAAGGCGCGACTGATGTCGGCAAAGGTGGTTACAGAGTCCTGGGGAAGGGCGTTGAACCAACAAATTGCCTGTCCTGCTAAGGTTACTGGGAAAGCGCGACACCTTACTTCATCGCCCACCCCTTCCAGGTTCATCCTGGCCTCAAAGGCCGTTAGGTGTTCCTGGGGTCTTGGGTCCCATCATACCTCATGTTCGTTGGCTTATCGAAGTGCTTCGGTAGCCGGACTTCGAGGATCGAATGGTGGAAAGGGGTTGCCCCCATGACCACCAGTTGTCGCCTTCTCCTTGGTCTTTCTCTACTGTCTTCTCTGTGTGGTCGGCTTCTCCTTGCTCTCTCTCTGTTATCTTCTTGTTGTGGTCAGCTTCTCCTTGGTCTTTCTCTGCTGTCTTCTCGGTCTTCCTCTACGGTATCTCTTGTCGATGATCGGGAGTAGATCACGGGATCTCGTCGTCTCCTTGGCACTTTTCTGCTTTCTTCTTGGCTCTCTGACTCTGATCGGGGGCTCGGAGTGCGCCTAGAACGACTTCTTCGGAGACTTCTCCCTCTCCTTTAGGGAGACCGGGAATGCTCTTGACTCGGAGTTGGCTGATGGTGCTCCCTGCCGGCCACTTCCCGTTCTAGGTTTTGCACTCAGTGGCGCAGTTCTTGTATTATTCTGGTGATATTACTACCTGTTTCCCCAAAGGGTCGTCTCTCGGGTTGCCGCGGGGGGGGGGGGGGGGGGATCTGTGCGCTCGCGAGAGGGAGCCCCTGTGGCTACCCTACCGCTTCTGGGGACCATTTCCTCCCCACGTGGCTCGCCTCCGTCGTCCAACACCACCGGACCCAAAACAAAGTCCATGTCGGCCGTCCCCACAAACGGCGCCAATGTTCGGTAACTCGGGATTTCGGACGGGTCAAGGTTGATTCTTGGGTGTTGATGGGGGTAGCCCGGACCTGGGTCTGGCGTGAGTGGTGTGCGAGCGAACGACTTCCCGTGCTCTTCGTGAAATATGGGGGGGAGCCACCTGCAATGACACTCCGACGCCCAAGTCAGGAAGTATGTAGGTAGCAGTGAATAAAGGTGTAGTGACGTACCTCAGGGGGAGGGGTAGAACCCTCCCCATATATACCCTATCAGAGGTAGGCCCCTCAAGGACAGACCCACCTTCTTCGAAGTTTTCCCTCTCCAGCTGTCGCTAGGTGAGCTGGCTACAAAGAGGAGAGATACCCTGGCCAGGGTCCGAGTGTGCGGCCGCCCGAGTCCGATGAACTCGTATGCTGGGCCGGATCGACCACGAGGCCAGCTGGACTGGACCGTAACAAAAACAATAGATGTCTCTTATTCATTATTAGGTGGAGCTTGATATTTTACATAAAACCGATGGCCACCAATTTTAACTTTTAGTAGAATATGTACTGAGAATATCTGTCCTCTGTATATCAGTACTATAACAATTAATTTCAATTAATATTATATTATATAATATGATGCATGAATGTATAAATACACAATAATGCTAAAATATCAGTACTATAACAATTAATTTCAATTAATATTATAATAAACTGTTAAATAAGTTTAATTTAAAATGTATTAAAAATGAGTTTTTGTTAGATTTAATTTTAATTTTTTTAATTATATTTTGGATGTTCTTATTTTAAAAAATTTCAGATTTTTTTACATTAAATATTAGTTATAATGTTAGTTCTTAAAATTTTTTTATAAATATTCAAAACAATTTTCAGTCACGTGTATTCGACTCGTTTATTTGTGTGATCGATAGAAATACCTTCTTAGAAGTAGAAATAGAAACAGAAACAAAAATTAATTTGTATTTTTATATATTTATAGAAGTACTTTTTATTAAAATCACAAATAGTTAAACTAATTAGATACAACAAATATATAAACATTGTTTTGTATAGAATTATAATTACTTCATGAGTAAAAAAAATTATTCTACATAACATGGTCTTTTTAAAAGGTATAATTATTTTATTATATATTTACTTGTTGGTAGAAAATAAAATAATTACATAAATTTGTAATAAACATATAGATATGTTATTTTTTAGAGAAGTGTTACATATACAAGTCATTTTGGTTTATAAATCATACAAGTTGGGTCAAATCCAACAAAAAGGACGCTCATCCATACAAGCGTGTCAACACACGCGCTACTCAATGGTTTCTATAGTGCGCTTCGCGTTCCTCCTCCTCCTCTTCTTCATTCTTCTCCTTCTTCTTTGCGTTTCTCCTCCTTTTTCTTCACGTGTTTCATCTTCATCGTCGTTTTTTTACTACTGTTGTTGTTGCTGCAATTTTCCCCCCCTTTTCTTTCAATTGATTTTGCAATATTATGTATTTTTTCTTTTTTAATTTGTTTATTTTTTCCTTCCAAAAAAAATTATGAGAATATGTAATAAGAAGATGAAGAAGAAGAAGCAGCAGAAGATGCGAAGGAGGAAGAGGAAGGGTTTTGAATTATGCAGAATTTATCAGAATAAAAATACACCCAAATATCTTCGCGTTACACCCAAATTTGCTGCAAATAGGGGTGACAAGCGGGGAAGCCCGCCCTGCCCCACCTGCCCCGCCTAGTGAGGTGGTCCCAGAATCCCAACCCGCCCCGCCTAACGGCGGGTTGGCGGGCTAAACCCGCCAAATATCCCTTTTTTTAACTTTTAACTATTAAATAAAATATATAAAGGCATAAAAAAATCTCTTCTATTTTTTACTTTTAACTATTATAATTTCTAAAAGTATAAAAAAATTATAATTTTTATATTCACAAACATTAAAGTCTTTGTAATTATAAATATCTAATAAACATAATTATAAACCAAGTTTTCATCCAAACCATAATTATAAATATTGTTCCCAAAGCAAAATAAACATAATCTAAAACATAATTATAAATATTGTCTCTAAAACAAAATAAACATAATTCAAAACACTTAATTTTCATCTTCATTCTCTTGTAAGTTGGGTTGGGGAAAATTGGATTTTGGCAAAAAAAATTGTAAAAATACCCATTGCCAAAAAAATACTAAGCCCGGCGGGGAAGCCCGCCCCGCGCCGCTAAAGCCCGCGGTTTAAGCGGTGCGGGTTAGGCGGGCTTTTGTTATTTGGCGGTCCCAATTTTCCAGCCCAGCCCGCCTTTTTTGGTGGGTTGTGCGGGCCAGGCCGGCGGGTTTAGGCCCGTTTGCCACCCCTAACTGCAAATATAGAAAAATATTTCCTCTAATGCTGTATTTTTTTCTTCTTTTTTTCCTTATTTATTTCTTTCTTTTAGTTAAATGAATGTAAGTTCATCATCTTCCAAGTAATTTTGCAGCATTATGTGTTTTTTCTTCTTCTTTGTTTGATTTTTTTTTGTTTTTATTCTTATTAAGAGAGTAAAATAAGAAGAAACTTGAGAAGGTAAAACAAAAAGAAAAAGATGAATAAGAAAAAAAAAAGAAGAAGATGGTGATGATGATGAAAAAAAAAAGAAGAAGCATCAAAAGATGAGGAGGAGGAAGAGGAAGAGTTTTGAATTATGCAAAACTTATCAGAATAAAAATATACCTAAATATCTTCGTTTTACATCCAAATATTTTCGTGTTACACCCAAATTTGCTGCAAATACAGAAAATATTTCCTCTAATGCTGCATTTTTTCTTCTTCTTTTTTTCCTGATTTCTTTCTTTCTTTTCGTTAAATGAATGTAAGTTCATCCTCTTCCAAGTAATTTACAGCATTATGTGTTTCTTCTTCTTCTTTGTTTGATTTTTTTGTTTTTATTCTTGTTAAGAGAGTAAAACAAGAAGAAACTTGAGAAGGTAAAACAAAAAGAAAAAGATGAATAAGAAAAAAAAAGCAGCAGAAGATGAGTAGGAGGAAGAGGAAGAGTTTTGAATTATGCAGAACTTATTAGAATAAAAATACACCCAAATATCTTCGTGTTACATCCAAATATTTTCGTGTTACACCCAAATTTGCTATAAATACAGAAAAATGTTTCTTCTAATGCTACATTTTTTTTCTTCTGAATTGAACCACACCTCAGCCACTTGATTGGATTTATAACAATAATCAATTTCGTTCTGGTTCAATTGACAATCTGAACTTGAATTATTTATTATCTTCAACAACGAGATAATTGATGATGGAGGAGAAAGAGAAAAAGAAAGGAGGAGAAAAAATTCCAATGAAAAAAGAAGGAGGAGGAGGAAGAGGTGGTTTTGATGACGACGATAACAAAAAGGAAGAAGAACGTGCAGTAACGGTATGAAGCGCGTGAATATAAATAACTTGTAAAAATTTGTATGGAAAAATGTTTGTACGTGAAGAATAATTCTATTTTCTAATGTTATATATTTTAAATAAGAATGTTTTATTTTAATAATAGTAATTAGGGCTTTATATTTTTAAATAGATATATTTATCTTTTTAAAAAATATATGAGGATATATAAATTTATAAATTTAATTTTTTGCAGATTTTCTTCCTCTACTTAACTGCTTATGTTCTACGTTTTTCCCCTAAAGTTACAATAAACATATAATTCAAAAAACAAAATAGATTCTTGAAAATATTGGTGAGTCAAACAATTTTTTTCAATTAATTAACTTATATAAACTAGTCATCATAAATTCATATTGTTCGTTTTTTTTTTTATCAACATAACTTTACATATTAAGAAAATAATTCGCATGTTTCATATGGCTAGAAAATTTATGTCCAACTTTGTCATACTAGCCCATAATTCGCATGTTTCATATGGCCATCACGTGGTTTCATTATAGACAAAAACTGAATTATTGAACTATATATAGACAAAAATCAAATTTAGACACTAGCTAGCTAGTTTCATTTTTTATTAGTGATTATTGGAACACATGCACGCTGCATGTTTTTATTATAAGATCAAGTGAAAAAATTATTAGAGAACCCCGCTCACTTAATATGTAATTTTTATAACGAAAATATTTGGCAGAAAAAATTAGTAAAAAATAGTATTAATTTTTTTATTAATTTTTTAAATTATAACACACATATTTATTGTTTTTCTTCTTACTCTCTCTATTTTTTTAACTTCAATAATAATAATAATTAAGATATGCATTAATTATATTAATAATGATAATAAAAAATACATTAATATAATATTCAAATTGCTTTATCAACTATTATGGCAAAAATATTATCTACTATTAATAATTTTATTAAAATTGGTGGATTTTTATCATGTCTCTGCCAATTTTTATCCTTAGATCCTATGATGCACATAATATTTTTAATCTATTTTTTATTGTTTTTTTTGTTCTAGATAGTAAAAATAGTTAAAATATCTTTAATTTAATATTTATAAAATACAGATGTTATGAATATAAAATTATATGAAATTATAATTTCATATTCATAACATTCACAGACAAAAGGCTTGAAATGGAATCCACTAAGAAAGATTTTTGGAATGACTTTGTTTGACGAATTATTCTAAAATTCAGGCTCCATTTGAATAATATTTGAATATTTGTTTGTGAATATGTAATTAGTTTGAGCATTTTGTGTTTTGGTAGTGATTGAGAATATAAAATTATAATAATTTCATATTCATAACATCCATATTTTTTTGAATAAAATTCTACATCTAAGTTATAATCCTAATCAAGTCCAACTAAATATTTTAAATTCACATGCGTACGTTTCATTGCTATCACTGCTTCTTCTTCTTCTATTTCTTCGTTGTATTTCTCCTTCTTTATCGTCATCACCAACAACACCAACATTTTGCTAACATCTTGATTGATTCTGATTTTCTCTAGTGCCATCATTAAATAATTTTGGTTTATTTCTTAGTTTATTTGATGTTCAATTGGATCCAGAAATAAATTCAATGAGTTTCTGTTGATGATTGAGTCCTTTTGACTACTTGCTCAAATCTAAACTAATTTCGGTTCATTTATGAATTAATTGAGGTTCACTTGATACTGCTGATAAGTATTGACCAAAATTTTTTATTTTTTTATATAATTTCGATTCATTTCTTTGCTTAATTGAGGTTCATTTGGATCCAGAAATGAATTCGATGTGTTTTTGTTGATAATTGAGTCTTTTTAACTGCTTGTTCAAATCTAAACTAATTTCAATTTATTTGTGTGTTAATTGAGGTTCACTTGATGCGGCTGATAAGTATTGACCAATTTTTTTATTCCTTAAGTAATTTCGGTTCATTTCTTAGTTTAATTGAGGTTCATTTGGATCCAGAAATGAATTCGATGTGTTTTTGTTGATGATTGAGTCTTTTTGACTGTTTGTTCAAATTTAAACTAATTTGGGTTCATTTGTGTGTTAATTGATGAGGTTCACTTGATGCTGCTAATAAGTATTGACTAATTTTTTTTATTTCTTAAGTAATTTTAGTTCATTTCTTAGTTTAATTGAGGTTCATTTGGATCCAAAAATGAATTTGATATGTTTTTATTGATGATTGAGTCTTTTTTACTGCTTATTCAAATTTGAACTAATTTCGGTTAATTTGTGTGTTAATTGAGGTTCACTATATGCTGCTGATAAGTATTGACTAAATTTTTTAGCAAAGAAGAATGAAATTATTCATTATCACTTTATTCAACTGCATTAGATTCCATTCCATTCAATTTGTCTTAAAAGTCATCCCAATCTTTGGGACAAATTATTCGTCGACAACACATCTGGACTACAAATGAACCGAAATATTATTATAACAACACCATTGTGTAATAACAAATGAACCAAAAATTGTGCATTTTATAAACTCAAAAACTCCTGTAATTTCAGTGCATTTATGGTCTCGATGTCCTGCACAATTCAAAACTCTACTTTCTTCTCCTCCTCTTCTGCTTTGTCTTCTTCTTTTTCATCTTTTTTCTTTATCTTCTCCTTCTTATTTTATTTTCTCAAAATTTTTTTATTACTCTCTTGAGAGAAATAAAACCAACAAAAAGAGAAAAAAATATCATACAAAAAAGAATAAATGACTGCAATAACATGAAAGAGGAGAAGAAGAAGAAACAAAAATAAAATGCAGCAACAACATCACCAATAGAAGAAGGAAGAGGAGACACACGAAGAACAAATGCAAAGTGAAGCGGGGTTTTGTTTGCGTTAGTGAAGCGCGTGTGTACATACTACGTATGATGAAAGTAATTTTTGTTAGGTTTAGGCCAACTTAGTTGGACTTGGTTGCCAAAAATGCTTGGATGTGTAGTAGTTCTCTATTTTTATACATATAATGTCCATAATAAACGAATTTTTACTATTAATATTACCCAATTTTGAGATATATATTTTTCGAATGGACTTTGTTAGGTAGAAAATGGCTTTTGTGAACAATATGTACAATGGGCTCTAAAATTGACCCAATAAAGTAAAAATACACTAACCCCCAAATTACCCACCTAAATCTTAGAGATAAGTATTGTTTTGGTCCCTAAAGTTGAGAGTCAGAATCGAAACCGTTCCTGATGTAATTTTTTATTTAGAATCGTCCTAAATATTTTATTTCGTATTAAAATCGTTCTTTTAATAAAATTTTAATTTTATTACTAAATTATCCCTACTTTAATAAAAAAATTATAAAATTTAAAAAAAATAAAAGAAAAGAACGCGTTGGGGGAGGGGGAGAAAGGAAAAAGGGTATGCAAAGAGGGGGGAGGGGAAGGGGAAAGGGGAAAGGAAGAGCGGAAAAGGGGGAAGGGGAAGGGGAAGGGGAAGAGGGGAGGGGAGACGAAAGCGACGGCAACACGGTGACCACTCACCACCACCGTCGCGTCTTCTCTATCTTCGCGGACTCCCTCTCTCTCTCTCTCTCTCTCTCTCTCTCTCTCTCACATCGGCGGCGACTCGACGACTTCCACCTCGCGGCAAGACGAGGCTGAGTGGCGGCTGGGCGCGACGCATTCTTCACCTTGACGGCGACGCGTGTAACGGCGGCGACTCCTCCCCCTTGGTCACTGGCTCACGTCCTCTCTCTCTCCCCTGGATGCGACACGATGGCGACGGCGACGCGTGTGATAACGGTGACTCCTCCCCCCTTGGTCACTGGCTCGCCGTCACCCCTTCTTCCCCCTCGCTTTTTTCTACTTGAGCTTCTGCTTCTACTTCTTCGGCTTCTGTGTCTTCTTCTGCTTCTTCTGCTTCTGCTTCTGTCTTTGTTTCTAATTCTAATTTTGATTTGTTATTTTCTGATTTTATTGTTGTTGTGTGTTGATTTTGTTATTGAATTTGATGTTGTTTAATTTGATTTGGTGTTCTTGAATTTGATTTGGTGTATTTTGTAAGACCCAGAAATTTCGAAAAAAATCTTATTAAGAGTTAATTTCGATTTATTTATTCATTAAGTACTTTAATCTTAGAAATTATTTTATTAAAGATAATTAAAGCAAATTTTGATTAATTAAGTTTAAAATAATTTAAGGTTTTATCTGATTTTATAATTATCGAATTATTTTCTATATTTAAATTATAAAGTTTAGCAAATGTAAAATAATAAGAATTTTATACGATTTGATTTAAATAATTAAGTTTTGAAATTTAATACTTTAATTTTTTATAAACAAAGAAAATTAATTATATTATCTTATATTTTAAATTAAAATACTTAATTAAAAAATATTTATCAAATTGATGAATAAATAATATTTTAAAAAAAAATAATTTTAAGGGATTAAATAAAATTTTAAATTTATACAATATACTCTAATTTTATTAAAATTTATCAAATTTCAATTTACCCAAAATTTTTAATTTTACTTTTAACCCAAATTAAATCCTAATTCCCAAATTAAACCCCACAAACCCTAATTTCCACCGCCTCACCGCCACTCACCCACCACCACACCCCTCACCCAATACACACAAACACAGCCACACATACGCAGAAATGAATGAAGAGGGGGAAAAAAATAGGAAACAGAATCGGGGAAGGAGAGAAGAGAGGGAGTGCCGAGGGAGGAGTCGCATCTTGTGTCACGCTGCCGCCGCCGCCCAGACCGCGTCCAACTCACCACCACCACCGCTGCCAAATCCCTGTCACGACGCTATTGGGGTAGAGAGAGAGAGAGAGAGAGAGAGAGAGAGAGAGAGAGAACAAACGCGAAGGGAGAAGAGAGAGAGCCAGGCGCGACAGAGAAGATGAAATTGCGCGCTGTCGCTGCTGTCCAAGACATCGCAGAGATGCTGCCGTCGTCGCACGAACCAGAGGATTAGAAGCGCCATCGTGTTGCGTGAAAAAGGGAGGTCAAAGCTGTCGCATGTGGAGGAGAGAAATGGCTTCGCGGTTGGGGCTGGGACCTTCTGCTGCCGCTGGGTCACCCACTGCCATCGCCGTTCTGAAGTTGGCAGGCCACCACGAGGATCCGACGCAAGGAGAGGGAAACAGAAATGCAGATGGAAGAGAAGAAAGGGAGTCACCGCGGCTGCTGAACCGACAGAGCCACTCGTGAGCTGCCGCAGCCATTGTCGAAGTTCCTAGTTGCCGCCACTACCATTGGTAAAGAGTATTCTTACTTTCAGTTCCCATTCTTTCAATTTCTAGGGATATTGTTATCACTGCGATGTTATTGCAGCTGCCGCTGAGGTTTTTCCGCCATCACCGGAGCCGCTGTGGGGATAGTTCGAAGTTGTTACTGCTCCATTCTGCTGTTACCGTAAGTATATTTTATTTCAAATCATCGCCGTTAGTTTTCCGTTATATGTTATTAAGGTTTTCGCGATATTTATGTTTTAGGATTGAGTTATCGGGATTGCCTGTTGCGATTAAAGTCGTTTCTTCTATTGCGGAAGTGAGCATACCTATGGTTGAAGCTGCAGTTGATTTCGAGCTGAGAGAAATGGTTCTTGTGACGCATTTAGGTTATGGGTTCAACTTTTCGAGGTAGGGTTTTCTTAAAATTTATTTTATATTACAGAGTTGTTATAAATAGATATTGATGCAAAAAATATACTTTTGTGATTATGTTTGTCTTGTGGATGTGGTTGTTTGCTAGACTAAATTATTGGTTGCTTGATTGCTTGAGTGGTGTACGGTTGTTGATAAGAAATTGGTTTGAAAAGTTATTTACTTGATTATTATGAAAAGTGATTTTTCTTGGTTTTGGAGTTAATTTGGTAATATAAATGAATCAACTTTGGAAATGATTTGAGATATGAAAATAAATTGATTCTGGAAGCAGTTTGATTTTGAGTTAGTCTGATTTTATAAATGATTTAATATGGTTTAATTTTAAAAAATATTTATTATTGGAATTGGTTCAATTTGAAAATAATTTGATATTGGAACTGGTTGAATTTTGGAAAATAATTGAGATTTGGAAATGGTTGAGAAGGGTTTGAGAAATGTTTGGATGGGACCCGAAAAGGGTGGCAAAGTCCAAGTTTTAGAGAAGATGTTGCCGAAATTTTATAAAAAATTGGAAGGTTCGTTTGAGGTAATTATTTAAAAAGATTTGGTTTTAAAAATTATATGTTTTAAGTTTTATTTATTTAGAAAAGAATGAATTATGTTTTGAATTGAAATTGTTGATGAACAAAATGGGAGGATGGATGACGATGATTGAATTTGAATGAAGGATGATGAGGATTGGTTAAAGTATGATTGCTGAATGAATTTGGAAATGAGATATAAATTGATGAATAATGATGATATTGAGGATGATATGGATGTTGATGAATTATGATTGAAATATTCATATGGCTTATTTATTTGAATTATCTGAGACACGAGTTTCCCTGGGTAGACGCAGTGGCTTGCCACCACTTGCTCTAGGTTGAGACTTGATACTCTGTTGACCCTACGACGTAAGGGTGACCGGGCACTTATAAATTTCCGGAAATGGTACCCCCATTGAGCGATTTGATATATATATATGAGAAAAAGCTATGCATAGACTTATGGGGATGCGCATCGGGGGACAGTCCAAAGGTTTAGCAAACCGGACCTGTTGAATTGGCTTGATAACCGACAGATATGACTCATCAGCCATAGGACAAGCATGCATCATATGGATCTATGTGACATTGCTTGGGTGTGCATATTGTACTTGGTTTGCCTATGTGAATAATTCTGTCTAATTGCTAATTACTCTACTTGATGTAACTGCTTGATTGTGCTTGAACATCCCTACTTGTGTTTGTGACTGAAATTGGTTGGGTTATAGTGAATTGGATGTTGATTGAGTTGTTTGGGTCTAAAGCGATGTTTGGTTTGTGTTGTGGTTTAGTAAAGTATGAAGTATCAAGCTGGTTCAGCATAGACTTAATGAACCCATGCTTGGAACAGGTTGGTCATTCATACTATTAGAAAACTTTTAAAATTCTTTTGAATTTTTGGTGGTTAAACCATCGGATTTCAAAGGATTCATAAGACAACGATAATCATTGAGTTTGGAAATGATTTTTTTTTATTAAATATCTTCTTATGACAATTCTGAAAACTCTGTGGTGAGACCGTGTGGTTAGGTTCTCACCCCCCTATAGCTTTATCTTTTCAGGAGATGGATGACGAGGTTCATGAAAAGTTTTATTGTGTTTTGTTTATTCGATGTTATTGTTTTAGTTATTATTTATTTATCCTTTGCCATCATTATTATATTTTTGTAAGAGGGACGGGAATTGTATGTTTTGTATGTATATTATATTTATAAGCTATTTATTTAAGAACTTTTGTATATATGTATATGCTTGTTTGTTTTCAAGATAAAGTATTTTTCCGACTTTTCAAAGAGAACAGCGCTATGGTTTCGAGTCAAAGGCTCCTATTTTATTATTAAGTATATGAAGTTATCGTAATACTTCTTGCTATCAGAGTGGCGCAGCTGGAAGCATGACATTCTGGTAGTGAGGGTGTTACATTATGGTATCAGAGCAGTTCATCCTAATTAGAGCCTTGGGGATGGACTGACTATACTTCATTGCATTCTCTGAGTGTTTGTCATGTTGTAGGTCTTATCCAAGTAATAAGAATTAGAATTTTATGCACATGACTGCCTATTAATTAACACTGTTAGTTTACCGTTGCATATCTGTTGATGTTAAGTCTGGCCAACTTTATGTTGATGGCTTATGTGAATGGGGAAGTTAATAGGTTATTATAGCGAATTGGAATTGATAAGTAATAGGTAACGCTTATCGCGCAGCTTGGGGATGTTAGGAGTTAATTCTCGAGGATATTTTTTTATGAGTCTTGAAAATTCTACTGATGACTTGTAACTTGTTCTTTCATAGTGTGCCTTGAAAATCCTTATTTGAGATTTCTTTTTAAAAAGTAGTTTGATTATTTTTCAACCATATCTCCTGTTAAAATGCATTCTCGTTTAATCCTAACTACCTATGTTTACTTAAATTCCTTGGAGGATTTGTTTTTGTCTGTTCAAACTCTTCTTGATTCATGTGCTCTTTGATGTAATCTTGAAATTATTTAATGCATCAAAAAGGTCTTTGAAATATTTAAGAAATTGCTATTGATTGGGTTGTTTTTCTTTAAGAATTTTGTATTTCTTCGGATTAGCTGAGAACTTATTCGATTTGTCATATCTTGTGAATTTTGTTCGAGTTTCTTGATTTAAGTTTCTTTCTCAAAATGCGAGTGGGTTTCCTTCCTTACATCTTTCAATCTTCTGGAATATCTTTATGAGATTGTGATTTCAAAAAAAGAAAAAATACACTTGGAATTTTAGTTTTAAACCTTTTAAAAGAGATTTTCGATTCTCTTAGAAGGAATTTCAACTCAATTCTCTCTTACTTGATTATATCTATAATCATTCTTTAAAATTTGATAAAAAATTTTTGATTTTAGCATGTCTTTATTCATATGTATTTTGAATCCATACCTCAAATTTTCTTTTTTTTTTTTAAAACAAAATTTGAAATTCTTTTCAACTTTACCGTGATTTCACTATATACTCCTAATTGACTAAATGCTTGAGTACCTTTTGGGATTTTTGAGGAATTACCTTTGGTCCTTAGTCCAATTAAATTTCATCTTTTAAACTTCACATATTTTGTCTTTACCTTTGAAATAGTTTTGGCGAAAAACAACTTGATTTCCTACCAACCTCGCTTTGTTTTTATGCAAATTCTTAATTGATTATGTAAGGTATCGTTCAAGGTCTTTGAGAAAACATTTCATCCTTAGCCTAGCTAATTTTCATTTCACAAATCTCGCATAATCTAGTTCGACTTGAATTTTTTTTTAACATGACGCAATATTTACGTTTTTTATAATTCTCGTGAATTTTGTAAAACAATTGCCCTGTTCTCTTCTATGGTCTCTCTTGGAGTCCTTTGAAATCAAAATTGTTTCCTATTTGCATTTTGATTCTTCCTTCCGGCATACTTCATGACTTTTGACCATTCTTATTTGTTGGTGATTTGAACCATTTCTTTATATTCTTGTAAACCTTGTGCTCCTCTGATTTGGTTTTAGTTTATTTTGATCTAATTTATCACTACGCTTTTCTTGTTTCCTTTGGAGTTCCTAAATTCAATATTTCTTGTTAGGATGCGAAATGACTCTTTTTGAAACGTTTTCTCGTACCTGTACTTTATTGCTTAGTTGTAATCCTACGCCTCCTTCCGAATTTATGTGAATCTTATCTTTGTCGTTTATTCTTTTCTTACTGAGATTTGTATCTCTTTGAACATACTTGCACTTATCTCTTTGAAAATTATTTTGGTACGACATGGATCCTTGAATCTATGAAAATGTTAAGTGCTCCTTCTAATTAGGTGGTATAGGCTTAAGCGTTTTAATCGTGCCGTGTAATTTGATGTGTCATTTGTTTTTTTTTTCTTTTCTTGAGATGTAACTTATATTTCCTTGCTTCACAATCTGTACCTTATGCATATCTTGATCTGTTTATATTTTCGACTATGTTAAAATTCTTGCAACACGATTGTTGATCTTATGTTCCTCCACGAACTATGAACCCTTGTGATAATTTGAAGTTGGTCCTCTGCGATGCGTTACTATTGGTTTTGATAATTTCTCTTCTGTAAAATCTCATGCTTCTTCGACTCAGCCTGATCTGTTTCAAACTAATGCACTGTTTTTCTTCTTATTGATCCTATTGAATTTCTTTGATTCCTTGAAGTTTCTAAATGATTCCTTTCCGACAAACTTCATTCCTTGTGCATTCTTGTTTACTTGAAATTTAACTCATTCTTCCAAATTCTTATGAGTACTGTCTTTGTTGCTTGTCTTTCCTTTCAAAATTCTCGTGACCTTCTGAGTGAACTCGAGATATGTGTTAGTATCATGTGCGATCTTAGATATGGCAAGTAATACATTAGTTCTTAGGACACGATTAGCGAATGCGAAAGGTAAAGCTTGTAAGTGTGTGATGCCACAAGATATTATGGAGCTTTGTTTTACGCGAAAAAGTTTTGTTGATATTGGATTTATGACCGATAGTGAGTTTGCAAAATCTTGATGAGGTTGAGGATTTTAAGTAGGGAGTTTTGACGATAAATTATGTTAAAGTGTGGGAAATCGAAACATTAAGGCTTGATATGAAAACTAGTTATTACCATGAATGTGTCAGAGGTGTGCAGCAGAATGGGATCATGAGATTATGAAGTAAGAATGTTCTTGGGGAGTTATAAGTGAGTTGGGAAGCGCCTAATGATTGATTAGTTAAGGGAACAAGAGTGTTGGCTTGTCGATTGCATTTCTTTTGCAAATACCTATCTTGAAAATTTGCATCTTAATGTGTTTCAAATTTTGGTAAAGTGTTGACACCATGTAACCCCTTTTCTTTTGAGCCTATCTTGTAACTTCTGCTTTACAGTATGCTTTTCCTTTATTTCTAAGTCTTATGGTTTATCTGCTATTTAAAAATTTATATATATGCCAAGACTACTTACTTTTTTAAAGTATTCAAAAATAAAGTATTAAAACTATGTAAGATCTTATGTAATACTTTAATTTTCGAGGACTAAAATTTTTATAAGGTGGATAGGATATAAGACCCTGAAATTTTGAAAAAATCTTATTAAAAGCTAATTTCGATTTATTTATTCAATAAATACTTTAATCTTAGAAATTATTTTATTAAATATAATTAAAGCAAATTTTGATTAATTGAGTTTAAAATAATTTAAGATTTTATCTGATTTATAATTATCGAATTATTTTCTATATCTAAATTATAAAGTTTAGCAAATGTAAAATAATAAAAATTTTATACGATTTAGTTTAAATAATTGAGTTTTAAAATTTAATATTTTAATTTTTTTATAAACAAAGAAAATTAATTATATTATCATATATTTTAAATTAAAATACTTAATTAAAAAATATTTATCAAACTGATGAATAAATAATATTTTTTTTAAAAAAAAATTTTAAGGGATTAAATAAAATTTTAAATTTATACAATATACACTAATTTTATTAAAATTTACCAAATTCCAATTTACCAAAAATTTCTAATTTTACTTTTGCCCCAAATTAAACCCTATTTCCCAAATTAAACCACACAAAACCTAATTTCCACCGCCTCACCGCCACACCCCTCACCCAATACACACAAACACAGCCACACCTATGCAGAAATGGGAGAAGAGGGGGAAAGAAAAGGGAAACAGAATCGGGGAAGGAGAGAAGAGAGGGAGTGCCAAGGGAGGAGTCGCATCTTGTGTCACGCTGCCGCCGCCGCCCAGACCGCGTCCAACTCGCCACCACCACCGCTGCCAAATCGCCGTCGCATCGCTATTGGGGTAGAGAGAGAACGAACGCGAGGGGAGAAGAGAGAGAGCCAGGCGCGACAGAGAAGATGAAATCGCGCGCTGTCGCTGCTGTCCAAGACATCGCCAAGATTCTGCCACCATCACACGAACTAGAGGAGGAGGAGAGCCATCATGTTGCGTGCAAAAGGGAGGTCGAAACTGTCGCATGCGGAGGAGAGGAACGACATCGCGGTTGGGGCTGGGACCTTCTGCTGCCGCTAGGTCACCCACTGCCATCACTGTTCTGAAGTTGTTAGGCCACCACGAGGATCTGACGCAAGGAGAGGGAAACAGAAGCACAGACAGAAGAGAGGAAAGGGAGTCACCGCTGTTGCTGGACTGACAGAGCCACTCGTGAGCTACCGCAGCCATTGCCGGAGTTCCTAGTCGCCGCCACTGCCGTTGGTAAAGAGTATTCTTGCTTTCGGTTCCCATTCTTTCAATTTCTAGGGATATTGTTATCACTGCGATGTTATTGCAGCTTCCGCTGAGGTTTTCCGCCATCACCGGAGCCGCTATGAGGACAGTTGGAAGTTGCTGTTGCTCCATTCTGCTGTTACCGTAAGTATATTTTACTTCAAACCATCGCTGTTACTTTTTCGTTATATGTTATTAAGTTTTTCGTGATATTTATGTTTTAGGATTAAGTTATCGGGATTGCCTATTGCGATTAAAGCCGTTTCTGCTATTGCTAAAGTGAGCAGACCTGTTGTTGAAGCTGCAGTTAATTTCGGGTGGAGAGAAATGGTTCTTGTGACGCATTTAGTTTATGGGTTCAACTTTTTGAGGTAGAAATTTATTTTATATTATAGAGTTGTTATAAATAGATATTGATGCAAACAATATACTTTTGTGATTATGTTTGTCTTGTGGATGTGGTTGTTTGCTAGATTGAATTATTGGTTGCTTGATTGCTTGAGTGGTGTAGGGTTGTTGATAAGAAATTAGTTTGAAAAGTTATTTACTTGATTATTATGAAAAGTTGTTTTTCTTGGTTTTGGAGTTAATTTGGTAATGTAAATGAATCAACTTTGGAAATGATTTGAGATATGAAAATAAATTGATTCTGGAAGCGGTTTGATTTTAAGTTAGTTTGATTTTATAAATGATTTAATATTTGATATGGTTTGATTTAAAAAAAATATTATTGGAATTAGTTTGATTTGAAAATAATTTGATATTGGAACTGATTGAATTTTGGAAAATGATTGAGATTTGGAAATGGTTGAGAAGGGTTTGAGAAATGTTTGGATGAGACCCGAAAAGGGTGGCAGAGTCCAAGTTTTAGAGGAGATGTTGTCAAAATTTTATAAAAAATTGGAAGGTTTGTTTGAGGTAATTATTTAAAAAGATTTGGTTTTAAAAATTGTATGTTTTAAGTTTGATTTATTTAGAAAAGAATGAATTATGTTTTGAATTGAGATTGTTGATGAGCGGAATGGGAGGATGGATGATGATAATGGAATTTGAATGAAGGATGATGAGGATTGCTTAAAGTATGATTGCTGAATGAATTTGGAAATGAGATATAAATTGATGAATAATGATGATATTGAGGATGATATGGATATTGATGAATTATGATTAAAATATTCATATGGCTTATTTATTTGAATTATCTGAGACACGAGTTTTCCTGGGTAGACGCAGTGGCTTGCCACCACTTGCTCCAGGTTGAGACTTGATACTCTGTTGACTCTACGACGTACACTACAAGAATATGGTCGATTAGCTACCACAAAAAGAGTCGTAAAATCATCACTAATTTGAAGCAAAATATAATTTGTGACGGATTAGCTACCGCCTAGCAACTAATGCTTTTCTCGTTAATTACAAGTCGTAGATTAGTGATGCAAACACAACAGTCGCTAATTCATCGAAAAATTTTTTAGCTACCGAATAGATAGTCGCAAATCCATCACTAAAGTAAAAGCTAATTCCATAGAAGAAATAGATTAAATGGTAGTCGCTAATTAGCGACAAACTCTACTGTAGCAGACTCATCGCTAAATGCAGGCTAACTTCGTAGACGAAATATAATGCTTAGTTGACGCTAATTAGGAAGGAATTTTTTCGAACCTAACTCGTCGCAAGTTGTCCGCTAATATGATCGAAAATCTGTCACATTTTGTAGCAAATCGATAGCTAATCTTTGAAAATCCTCAGTCAAATTTGTAGGAATGTTGTCGCTAAACCAAAGCTATTCGAAATGAGAAAGTAGAGTTATGAAATAGTCGCTAATTTGCTAAGAAATAATATGTAGCCAATTAGTTGCAATACTATCGCAAAATATCATCTCAAATTTCTTTTAAACTAGTAACAAATCTATAGGTATCTCACAAATATTTCAGTCGCAATAGAGTCTTTAATTTGTCACCATCATCAACAGCAAGTATGTCACTAATTTTTCTAGAATATCGGTAGGATTTCAATTTTGTCGCTATACTAAAATAAATGTCATATTATATTTTTATTTTAGTGATTGAACTAAGATTATAATGCATACAAATAAAATTAATTCATCAAAATTATACATGTTTAAAAAAAAAATCAAACCCAACATATTTATTAAAATAAAAGTCTAATGTAACATCTCCAACATAGGCACTTCACAAATAAAATACTAAAACAAGCTAAATCTAACAATATCAATAATTATAAAAATCAATCCAAATAATTATTTATCAACTAAGTAAACTACCAATAAAATTAACAATAACTTCTATAAAACCTGAAAATGAAACAAATTACCCAATCAATTATCTATCAAACAAATAAACTACCTAAATAAGCTAAGCCTAACAAAATGCATTAACATAAGCCACCTAATCAATATTATTGCCAGCAAAATCACTCTAATGGTCATTTTCTTGGGAGAATCATGGAATCTAAGAAAGGAGAGACAGTAGATTACTCTGTATAGCTTCATTTACAACACTAGACAATACTGCATTTATAGCACTAGGCAATGTTTCTTTAATAGCTTCAGTGATGTCCGCTTGTGAAACCGGTTTGACGTAGAAACACCTGTATCTTCTGGTAATGGCACATTTCTATGATCACAAATACCAATATCTAGACTGCGGTCTAACCCATGAACCTGTCCTTTCTTCTTGGTTCCTGCAACTTCTGTCCACACGTCAGGATCAACTTCAGGTTGATCTAATAAATCTTCTCCATATTTTTGTGATATTGTCTCTCCATATAAGTCCTACAACAGAAAAATAAGGACATATTATTAAGAAAACTGAAAGTAAATTATACTACAAAATTAAAGACACTTACAATAATTTTCTTGGATACTTCAGAAACATATTCTCCACTTTTTTTCTTATGAACATCATCATATACTTCAAGGAAAGACACACGGCGCTTCAACTTAGCTTCTTGTAACAATATTTATTAGAATATACTATCATAAATCATTTGAGATAGGTAATATCTTTCTTTATACCTTTCTTCTCTTGTGTTCACCAAAACTGATAGACCCTGCAGTGTGTAGTTTATGAGTAGGCATAGCAACCCCATTTTTTTGACAAGCCAGAGACTTGTCGTAGCCAACTAGAGGTGTAGCCAGCTGAAGCTAACTAATTGAAAAAACAAATCTATTACAAAAGAAATAGTTTGTTTAAGTTAATCCTTAATATAGATCCTACAATTTGATGTCACTACAACATTTTTGCCCTAAAGTAACCCTTATTCGAAGCAACATTTAACAAAAGTTGCCTTTGATATCTAAAACAATGTTTACAAAATGTTGCAATATAAAAATTTTAAGACAACACTTTTAAATAAAAATACAACATTTTATAAGGGTTGTTCAAAAAAATTTAACAAATAACATTTATAAAAAGTTGCCTAAAATTATTCATAGTTAAAAATTGGGATAAGTATGGTTTTGGTTCCTAAGGTTTTGGTCTAGAATCGAAATCGTCCCTCTTGTAATTTTCGAATTAAAATCGTCATTAAAGTTTTTTTTGTATTAAAATCGTCCTTTTTAATAAAATTTTTAATTTAATTCCCAAACTACCCCTATTTTAATAAAAAATAAAATTTAAAAAAATAAAAGAAACACGTTTTGGGGGAGGGGGGCAAAGGAAACGCGTTGGGGTGGGGGGAGAAAGGAAACGCGTTGGGGTGGGAGGGGGGAGAAAGGAAACGCCGCCGCCACCATCGCCGGTCCGCCCACGAGCCGCCGCCGGAACCACGACCAAAGGAAGACGTCGCCGTTCATGCATGCTCCTGCCATCGCGTTGGGGGTGGGGGAAAGGAACCACCCAGCCGCCGCCGCTATTCACCTTCTGCATCTGCTTCTTTGTGCTTGAATTTGTTGATTTGGCTTTGTGTTGGATTTGTTGATTTGTTGCTTTCTGTTTCTGCTTATGTTAAATTTGTGTTGGATTTGTTGATTTTCTGCTTTCTGTTTCTGCTTCTCTGATGGTGGTAGAGGTGGAGGTGGAGGTGGAGGTGAGGGGTGGGGGGAAGGGGAGACGGGGAGGGGTAGGGATGCGGGGTGGGAGTGGGGGTGCGTGAAAGGGAAAACGGGGAGGGGGAGGTGACACGGGGTGGGGGTGGGGGTGCTGGGAAGGGAAGACGGGGAGGGGGGTGACGCGGGGTGGGGTGGGGGTAGGGGTGCGGGGAAGGGAAAACAGGGAGGGGGAGGGGGAGGGACGCGGGGTGGGGTGGGGGAGAGGGGAGGCAGGGAGGGGAGGGGGAGGGGGACGGCGGCGACATTGGTGGTGGTGCTGGTGGTGGTGTTGGTGGAGGTTGTGGCGGTGGTGTTGGTGTTGGTGGTGGTGGTGGTAGAGGAAGTAATTATGTTGGTAGTGGTGAGGGTATTTTTGTCCAAAAAAATAAAAGGACGATTTTAATACGAAAAAAAAACGTTAAAGACGATTTTAAATCCAAAATTACAAGAGGGACGATTTCAATTTTGACACAAAACTTTAGGGACCAAAATCGTACTTACCCCTTAAAAATTTTAGAGAAAAGCTTTTAATCATTTTTCTACCAATTATTTTTCCTATCAAATAATCAAATAATAACTTAAAAAACAAATTTGTTTATCAGTGAAAAGAGAATACCCTAAGCCCTAAATAACCAAGCCACTGAAGCTAGTAACACCCACGCATAATTCCTTTCTCTCCTTTCTCCACTGTCAGCTCTAATAATCGACGACGCTAACGGCGACAGTAGCTCTTCCATGGTGACGGCGCGGTGCTCTCCTCCACGGCGACGGCGCGGTGCTCTTTGATAAACCTTAATTTCGTGGTTTATCTTGAGCTTAATTTGGGGGAATTTATCAATTTTTCTCATATTTATTTAATGAAATAGCATGATTTTGTAATTCTCCCTTAATTTGTGCTTAAGTGTAAAAACATGCTTTTTAGGCCTTAAAATAGCTAAATTTAATTTACTTTAATTCCATTCGATGCATTGATATGTTTGTTAAGTGATTTCAGGTTTAGAAGGCAAATATTGGATTGAAGGAATGAAGGAAAATCATACAAAGTGGGAGAACTCATGAAGAAATGAAGGAATCGCAAAGTTATCAAGTCTGACCTCTCCCTACTCAATCGATCATAACTTGAGCTACATATGTTCAAATGAGTCGGTTCCAGTTGCGTTGGAAAGCTAACATCTTGGGCTTCAAAATGATATAAAATTTGCCATAGTTGCCTTGCATTTAAGGGACACGCACACGTGCATCACGCGCACGCATCGTAGGATCAGCGTGGACCATTTTTTTAGCAAAACGTGGCCAACGATTTCTAGCTCATTTGGGGCCCAATCCAACTCATTTATGATGCTATTGAACCCAAGGATTGAAGGGGGGAATGAACCAAGTAGTCATAGTAGAGTTTTCATCATGTTTTAGGATAGAATTCTAGAGAGAGAAGCTCTCCCTTCTCTCTAGAATTTAGAGTAGTTTAGGTTTAATTTTCTTAGATTCAACTTTTAATTATTGTTTTGATCTAGTTTTCCCTTTTAATTTCTTGTTGTTACATCTTTATTCCTCTAGTTCTTGTTGTTAATTTTCTTATTTTGTTGTTTTATGTTCATGCACTCTTGTTGGATCTACCTTTCTTTTAATGTAATTTTATGTTTCCATGTTTCTTTTATGTTGATCTTGATTGTTATTGTTGATTTCTTGCTTATGTTAGTTATGGGTTTCATTAATTCTTACAGTTTGTGATGTTTACTTTTCTTGCACACTTGGTGTTTGATAAAATATTTTCACTAGTTTTTGAGTAGTTTTCTTTACTCTTGGCCTAGGCTAAGGGAATTGGGTGACCTTGAGTCATTGGGTCTCAATGAATTGGTGATCTCAATTACCTAAATCTAGCCAAGAGTTCTTCCTCTCATTTTATTAATTCTTGTTATTTTACTTTCTTGTCATTTATATTTTCTTGTCAATTTCCAAATCAAACCCCCTTGCATCTTTATAGCCAATAATTGATCACTTCAATTCATTGCAATTTCTTGTGAGACGACCCGAGTTTTAAATACTTCAGTTAATTCTTATTGGGGTTTGTACTTGTGACAACAACCAAAATTTTTTATGTGAGAATTGTTTGTTGGTTGGGAGCTATGCTTGCAACGAAGTTCTTATTTCTATGAGAGAAAGTCTAGATCGACACAACAATTCCTCACTATCACTCTTCTCCACGCAGGCTTCTCCATGGCGACGGCGCGGTGCGCTCCTTGTTCTGCGCCGAACCACCTCCGGCGATAAACCCCTCTCCTTTCTCTTCTCCTTCTTCCTCTTCTTCTCTTTTCTCGCATCCTTGACGTTGGGATTTTTACGTCGATCTCCAGGCCATGCGGCCGCGTGGATGACGCGGTCGCGTGGGAAGTGTTTTTCTCAATTTGACGCGATCGCATGAATGATGTGGTCGCGTCGCACACCCTTTTTTTTATGCAGGTATGCAATTATGCAGTATGCAGAATGCAATGATTAATATGAATGCGATGCAAAACTCCAGGTTCAATATAATAAAATGAAATAAAACTTGAAAACAAATAAAACTAAATAAAAAATGAAAAGGGAACGATCATACCATGGTGGGTTGTCTCCCACCTAGCACTTTTAGTTAAAGTCCTTAAGTTGGACATTGGATGAGCTTCCTGTTATGGTGGCTTATGCTTAAATTCATCCAGAAATCTCCACCAATGCTTGAAATGCCAATAGCCTTCGGGGTCCCAAACTAGGCACGTGAAGCTTCTGAGCAGCTTCAAATAGATTGTCAGGCTCCCGGGGTGACGAATGTCAGAATAGATTCCAAGATCTCAAACTTTGCTTTTAAATCCGCCTTTGTCTTTGTCTATACTTTTCCATCTGGGCGGTTTAGAAATTAGATTCTCACCAGGATAACCAAACGTTTTCCGAGATCCATCTGATTGATTATGATGCCAATCCGTGCACTTCGAGTTGAAGCGTAGAACCTTATTAAACCTTGTGCACTAGCTCTGAGTACGAGCCGTTTCCCGCTTACTCTTAAAGCCGCAGAGAGCTCTAAGCTGGCCATCTGTTTCAAGCAAAGCATATTCAAGTGGAAAAATACAGTTAAAGGTTAAGGATTGTACCCACTTAAAACTTGTATTGGGTGGTAATGGCCTTGGGATAGGTGGTTCCAGTGGTTCTGTGAGTTCTACTCCCTTGTGCTCTTCTGTGAATTTCTCCACTTCTTTGCAGGATTCTTCAAATGTATCTATGTCCTGATCAAAGCCATCTATGTCTTCCTTATCACTTAAGTCATAAACTGGAGGTTGAGAGAAATCTACCTCCGTATCATCTTCGTATTCACTTGGGGAAGATTCTTCGATCTCAGAGAATTCACTCGCAGATGCAAGCTCATTACATAGGGGTTGGGCACTGTCCTCCTTAGCATCAATTGTAACGTCCTTGATAGAATTTTCCACAACTCTGGATTCCCATGGAAGTTCAGCGTCTCCTAAGTCTTCAACCAACTCTTTTTCTTGTACAATGACAACTTCCTCTACTTGTTCTAGTACGAAGCCATGCTCTGTCTTGTCCACTGGAGTTTCTAGTATCTCCTTCATGCTACGCTCTTCGTTAGAATTTCCACATGGGGCTATGGGAGGTTTTTGAATGTTCGAACACCTAGAAGATAATTGACTTACTGCTTGCTCCAGTTGATGAAGGGTTGTTTGAAGTCGAGCCACTGTTTCCTTGAGGCGAACCTCTGATTCTCGGGGTGATAGATTTGGATATGGTGCATGGGAAAGTGGTGACATTTGGGAGTAATTTGATTGGAATCGGGGTAAATGAGGATCATACGGCGGTGAATGGTGAAAAGGAGCTTGTGAGTGTGGTGGTTCGGAGTTATGTTGAGAGGATGGTCTATAAGCACAGGGTGGGGCTTGTTGGTAATTACAAGGTTGTCCACCATGTCTATTGGCCTGGTATGCATTGTAGAATGGTCTTTGTCCATGATATCTTGGAGGGTGTTGTTGCCTAAAGGGTTGATCAGATCCTCTTGGCTCCATCCATCTTTGAATGGTCTGACCTTGATGCATGTTCCTATTATAACTTCCATTCCTTTCAATAACATTAGAACCAAACTCAAAGCGAAAAGGGTGAGAATTCATAGTAGCTGATAGAAATAAAAAGGGGAAAATAAAGACAAATAAACAAGTAAAAGGAAAATATTTACAATAACCAATAATAAGGTACACGATTGCAGTTCCCCGGCAACGGCGCCATTTTGACGTTGGGATTTTTGCTAGTAAAGAATTTCATAAAAATAGTCGCGTTGTAGATATAGATTCTAAACCAACAGAAATCCCTTCGTACAAACGTTTTGGTTGTCACAAGTAACAAACCCCTAAATAAATTGATAACCGAAGTATTCAAACCTCGGGTCGTCTTCTCAAGGAACTGCAGGGAAGTATGTTCTTATTATTGGTTATGGAGATTGTAAATTGGGGTTTTGAGAATGAGGAACAAGTAATGTAATTGGCAAATAAAGTAAATGAAGAACAAGCAATTTAAATGGCAAGTAAAATAAATAAATGACTGTAAACAAACTTTTGGCAAGGTATGAGAAATTAGAGGTCCTATCCTAGTTATCCTTATCAATGATGATAAGAATCGAATCTTAATTCCACTTTGTTAACCTTTACTAAGATAAAGGAAGGTCAAGGGATTAATTGGTTTGATCTTCGAATCCTATTTATTTCCTAAGAAAAGACTGGGATTATTGAAGTTCAATTCAATTAACAAAGATAACAATTATCAATCATGTTTGAGTTTGATAATTCCTGAGTTACTGATTTCTTAACCAAGACCAAAAGGAGAAAAGTAAATCTTCTGGAATAAAAATGTCTTCAAATTGGGAATAATAGCAACATAAATAAAAGAGAGCAATATTAAACTGAAATACCTCAAATAACATTAATTCAAAAGAGTAATCTGTAACATGGAAGGATTCATAAATTAAATTACAAAAGTAAATAAAAGGAAATATTGAACCTGATAAAGAGATAATCCTGAAAGTGAATAAAATCCTAATTCTAAATCCTAATCCTAAAGAGAGTAGAGAGAGGAGAGAACCTCTCTCTAAACTAAATCTAAATCATGAAAACTAACTAAAGTGGAGACTCTCCATGAATGGATGCATTCTCCCACTTCATAACCTCTGGTCTATGCCTTCTGGACTTGGATTTGGGCCAAAAAGGGCTTCAGAAATCGCTAGGAGTGTTTTCTACAATTTCTGGTGCGTGGCCTCTGTCACGCGTCCGCGTGGGTCACGCGGTCGCGTCATTGGGAGTTTTCCTTGTCACGCGGTCGCGTCAGTCATGCGGCCCCGTCATAGGTGTTCTTCTTAAGGCGCGCGGTCGTGTCAGTCATGCGGCCGCGTCGCTGCTTCTTCGCACTTGGCATGCGGCCGCGTCGTCCATGCGATCGCGTGGATGCCAGTTTCTCCAAAAACTCCGTTTTGTGCTTTCCTTCCATTTTTGTATGTTTTCTTTCCATCCTTTGAGTCATTCCTGCCTTAGAAGATCTGAAACTACTCAACACACTAATCACAGCATCGAATGAAAATAAAGGTAATTAAAATAATTAATTTTAAAGCATAGGAAACATGTTTTTCACATACATCACATAATAAGGAAGGGAAAGTAAAACCATGCAATTAATATGAATGAGTGGGTGAAGGATTGAATAAATCACTCAAACTAAGCACAAAATATATCATAAAATATGGGTTTATCAATCCTCCTCTTTGCGAACCGGAGATGCATGCAGAACCATAGCAACCTCTGTTCCGCTGGCGAGCTTTGACGCAACACAGCGACCACCCCTCCGCTGGTCTATTGCTCTGGCAACACAGCGACCGCCTCTCAAGTGTAACCTCGTCACCCCTGCCTTGTTATTGTGTTCTTCAATTTCCAGATTTTTGCAAAAACCCATTTTGCTGTTATCTAATTTAATTTATTACATTTTTATTGGATTTTAATTTTTACTTAGTAATTTTATTTATTCAAACTTATTTTTGCTAATTAGGTTAATTTATATTAAAATTAGAATTTTCTTATCAGCATTTGTCTTAGTTCATAGGTAATTACGCATGCTATTATGATTCTTGAGTCTGGAATTTCAATTTGTTTGGAATGGCTTGATTGATATTTTGTTGAATTTTAAGTTTTTCACTGCTTTTCAGTAGGATTCAAGTTAAAGGGAAAAGAATAAGAAAGAAGGAACAAAAAGAGCAGTTTGTGACACTATTAAAATTTTAATTTTCAAGGTGTCTATTTTTTTCTTTAATTTTATTTTGAATGCTATTTGATGTCATATATATCATCATTGTTGTCTTGTAGGGAGATGCTGAGGTAATATGTGGTGTTGCTTGGGAATTTTGGCCGCTGGAGCATATGGCTTGCCTCAATTTCGACTGCGAGTGTTTTTATGGGGTATTAAACCTTCTGAGGTATTCTAATGTTTTTGAGGTATGTGCAAATTTTACATAGAAATTGTGTAATTGTGTTTTGAATTGTAAAATAACTTTTTAGAGGTGTTTACTAGTCATGGTATGGTGATTAATTGGCATGTTCATTGGTTTCAACTAGCCATAGGTTTGTTGCTAGTTATTTACTATTAAATTGTTTGGATTTAAAAAATCCATTTTGTAATTTGAATACTAAATGGATGATTAAGCCTCATTTTTTCTATTTTTTTAATTTAAAAAAGCACTACAAAGTTTCATGCTATTTATTCTCACAAATACCTTTGTATATTAGCTTAACATTGTCTTAGAATTAAGATGTGATGGAACATTTCTTCTTCAAAAATGGAACAAATCGATGAAGGTGTCGTTTCAAAATGCTGCGATCAAGTTCGGTACCTTTTCTCACATCTAAATCTCGATTCTGTTGGGTTGGATCATTGCAAAGTTGTAAAGGAAGGTCAATTGGTGGAACCTCACTCAGCATAACCATGAATGAATGTTAGAACTTTTCTTTGCCTTGTTTATTATGCTAATGCTAATTTTCTGCACTTGTTACTACTATGTATCTATGTTAGTGCTGTATTTTGAAAACTAAGAAAGACAATGTTAGTGCTTCTCATAACATAAATAACTTTCGCAATTCCCATCTTCATGTGCATACATAATATATTGAACTATCCTTGCTCTTAACATTATTGGAATTCTGTGGATCTTGTTCTTGTTGCTCATAAGACGTTCTTTATGTTGCTATCCATTTATTTATGTTTCAATTTGTTGACGTTCTTTATGCTCTTAACATTTGTTTAATGCTTTCCTGTAATTTTTAGTTTATAATTTTATTGAACTAGATATATGTTATCTATCTTCAGAAGTAATGACTTTCTTTTTTCTTTTTTTAAATAATATTTTTTATTTGTTGTCCATTCTGTTATTAATGGATAACACAATCCACTTTTGGCAGGTTGGTGCACGAAATTGTGATCTCTAGTAATGGCTCCAAAGACTTGGTGCTCTAATCTTAATTCATAATTTGTCACAACTTCGATACAACTAACCAGCAAGTGCACTGGGTCGTCCAAGTAATAAACCTTACGTGAGTAAGGGTCGATCCCACGGAGATTGTTGGTATGAAGCAAGCTATGGTCACCTTGTAAATCTCAGTCAGGTAGATAATAATTGATTATGGAGTTTTCGAAAATAGAGAAGAAAACAAGGATATAAATACTTATGTAATTCATTGGTGAGAATTTCAGATAAGCGTGTAGAGATGCTTTCGTTCCTCTGAACCTCTGCTTTCCTGCTGTCTTCATCCAATCAGTCTTACTCCTTTCTATGGCTGGCTTTATGTAAGGACATCACCGTCGTCAATGGCTACTTTTGATCCTTTCTGGAAAATGGTCCGATACGCTGTCACTGCATGGCTAATCGTCTGGAGGCATCACCCTTGCCAATGGCTGCATCCCATCCTCTTGTGAAAATGGTCCAAATGCTCTGTCACATCACGGCTAATCATCTGAGGTTCTCGATCATACTGGAATAGGATTCACCCTCCTTTTGCGTCTGTCACTACGCCTAGCAATCGCGAGTTTGAAGTTCGTCATAGTCATTCAATCCCAGAGTCCTACTCGGAATACCACAGACAAGGTTTAGACTCTCCGGACTCTCATGAATGCCGCCATCAATCTAGCTTATACCACGAAGATTCTGATTAAGAGATCCAAGAGATACTCATTCAATCTAAGGTAGAACGGAAGTGGTTGTCAGGCACGCGTTCATAGGGAATGATGATGATTGTCACGTTCATCATATTCAGGTTGAAGTGCGAATGAATATCTTAGAAGCGGAATAAGTTGAATTGAATAGAAAAACAGTAGTACTTTGCATTAATCTTTGAAGAACAGCAGAGCTCCACACCTTAATCTATGGAGTGTAGAAACTCTACCGTTGAAAATACATAAGTGATAATGGAGTTCATTGGTCTCGGCCCCAGAGGGGAACCGGAGTAACCAAGACTTGATCCGAAGATGAAAATACAATGATAAAAAGTTCTATTTATAATAAACTAGTCACTAGGGTTTACAAAAGTAAGTAATTGATGCATAAATCCACTTCCGGGGCCCACTTGGTGTGTGCTTGGGCTGAGCTTGAATGTTGCACGTGTAGGGGTCCTTCTTGGAGTTGAACGCCAGTTTTGGATCCTTTTCTGGCGTTCAACTCTGGCTTGTGACGTGTTTCTGGCGTTTAACTCCAGACAGCAGCGTAGAACCGATGTTCAACGCCCATTTGCGTTGTCTAGACTCGGCCAAAGTATGGACTATTATATATTGATGGAAAGCCCTGGATGTCTAATTTTCAACGCAATTGGAAGCGCGCCATTTTGAGTTCTATAGCTCCAGAAAATCCACTTTGAGTGCAGGGAGGTCAGAATCCAACAGCATCAGCAGTCCTTCTTCTACCTCTGAATTTGATTTTTGCTCAAGTCCCTCAATTTCAGCCAGAAAATACCTGAAATCACAGAAAAACACACAAACTCATAGTAAAGTCCAGAAATGTGAATTTAACATAAAAACTAATAAAAACATCCCTAAAAGTAACTAGATTCTACTAAAAACATACTAAAAATAATGCCAAAAAGCGTATAAATTATCCGCTCATCACAGGTAAAGCAATGTGCGGAAATGTCACGGAAGCTACGATTCTTCAAGGATCAAATCAATAAAGCTGGCATAATGTCTTCTCATACTGCATTGCAACCAGAGATTGACTTGGAGGATTTAGAGGTGTCTTTCTATGTCCCTTTTTTTTGTCGTGTCTGTGTGTGTGTGTATAATATTCAATTATTTGGAAAGATTTTGTATTTGATGTTCTCAAGCTGCCAGCAATGACATGCTACTACTATTTAAGTTGGTGAGTGTGCTCTGATTTAAATTCTATTTGATTTCACTTTAACCAGATACAACTTGCTGAACATGAACATGAGCTAATTGAAATGAATTCCAATAGTGACAAACTTCGACAATCATATAATGAACTCCTCGAATTCAAGATTGTATTGCAAAAGGTATTTATTTATTTATTTTTCTTCTTGATGTTTTGTAGCAAGCATATTCTCAGTTTAATTTCGAAGTTTAGGGGTGTAGATATGCACCTTATTTATCGTTATTGACATATTAGTACTCTTTCCTTGTTTTTAACCCCCTTATTTAATTTCATCTGGTTTAAGATTTATCAGTGGGATGTTGTTTTTTAAGTTTTAACTGTTGAGTTTTGCATATTCTTGCAATGATGTTTTAGGGGTCAAGAATTTCCTTTTTTGGATATAGGTTTCGTTGCGCCTTACTGACTTGGAGGCAACTTTGGATATGGGGTTGAGGCACCGCAAAAAGGCTCTAGCTTCTGTAGGGGAACATCTATCAGACTGGATGAACATGGTATGATTTTCTTTTTGTCTGTCTTGTTTCAACTACAAAGCAGTCCTTTTACTTTTGATACTGCTGCTCGTGATCAAACAAGAGAGAGCATCAATGAGTTCTTGGAAAGTGTTAAAAGCCATGATCTAGCAAAAGCTGAGATTCTCAACATAATCAACATCAGGCCCACCAAACCTTGTCTTTCGTTTTAGTAAACTGGTTAGCAGTAACACACTAACATATAAGCAATAGAATATTTTTTAGAATTAATAGGTACCTTGACATTATTACATAACTTCTAAATACTATGGAAAATTCTTAGCTCTGAATTCATCTTAGTATGATTCGAAAACTCATAAGAAAAAGTGATTAGTCATCCTTGAACCCATATCTGAGACCTTGTAGCTAACCTTGTCTTCTAAGTTCTTTGTTCAATGTAAATTTGGGGTATGTCAATTCTTGATTGGTTGCATTTGTTTTGAAATGAGAAAAGTAATTATGATGGTGCATGAATTATTAAGCCATAGAATCACTCTGCTATGTTATGTCATTTTTATGTTTGACATTGACAATTGATGAACTCGGTGATATGCTTTTGAGTTTGTTGTCTATCTTCACTTGTGTTTAGCATTTATTTGAGTAGTTCTAATTAGAGTTTTGGTGTGCTTTGTTATTACATAGATCATAGAGTGTTGTGATACTCATTTTTCGGATGAAGAACTCACAGAAATAGTTGAGATTGTGAAGAGAACATTGCCACCACCCCTTAAAGATGTCAATGGTGCTGAAGCAACAAAATCAAATGGTGAGCAAGGTGGGGAACAAATGGAAACAAGTTGATATCCTACTTGTGACCATAGAATTTTGTGAATAGCACCATAGGATCTCAAGAAAGTAGTTCAGTTATAGTTTTCTATTAGTTGGTATGCTAAGATTTAGAATTAGGTTCGTTTTTCAAGGAGTGTAAGTGTGATGATTACTGCCTTATTGGTGATGAAATACACATGCAAGGTTCATTGCCAAATTTGTAATATCGCACATCAGGAAAAATATGTATTTTGTTACTTATGTTTATTTATTTGACTTGGTAACTTAGCAAGTATGTTAGTTGGCACTTGGAAGACCTTTCTATATATATGCAATATATATTATTAGCTTATTCTCCCTATATTGATTAAATTGAATTTAAATATTTAAATATTATTTGTGTGTGCTATATATTCTTCAAATGTCATATACATATAACAAAGGTAAAAAATATATTGCTTTAAATATAAAAAAAGAAAATCTAAAAAAAACTCAATGAGGTATTACTTTAGGTATTAGAAAAAGACAACTGCAAATAAACTTAGATAAGTGTTGCTTTAGGTCTATGAAAAAAGTAACTTAAAAAAAACCTGGACAAGTGTTATTGTAGGTATATGAAAAAACTACTAGAAAAAACTTATATAAGTGTTGCTTTAGGTATATGAAAAGGCAACTTAAAAAAATCTGGAAAGTGTTGCTTTATATATTAGAAAAATACAACTCGTAAAAGGTGTTGTCATAAAGTCTTATCTAAAGTGTTGTGTTTGGGTCCTCTAAGGCAACCCTTTTGTGGAGTTACTTTTTTTTGCAGAAAAGACAACGTTTTTTGAATGTTACCATAAAAAGGGTTCCCTTTGATACATAAAAGCGTTGTCTTAGACCAAAGGTAACGGCCGTATAGCCAACCCCCAAAAAGAGTTGCATTTTGTTGGAAAGTATTGCCTTTGATCAAAGGTAACACTTTTCCGTATTATAGGCAACGTTTTTAAAGGGTTGCCTCAGCCTGAATTTGTTGTAGTGTGTTGCATTTAAATTAATTCATCAAATTTTAATTTACTCAAACTTAACATCCAAATTTATAATTATAATTCACATTTAGTCTCCAAATTCACCCTTGTTAACAACATACTGATTTGACACACTAATTTATCACATTTGATCAAATTTTAATTGTTTTAATGGTATTAAAAGACATCTTGGTTTGTAGTGAGTCGTGAATAAAAGATTTTCTTAATTTTAATTATTGATCTTCTATTTGGCAAGAATAAATCAAGATCAAATAAAAATTATGCTAATAAATTGTATATTAATATTAAGATCAGATAACAAATTGTGATATATATTTCTTTAACGTAATCTAATAACAAATTGTGACATACATTTCATATCAAAGTAATTAAGGAGCACGGGTAGACCACATGTTCTGAAGTGAGAATGGAAAAGAAAAATTAATTTCAAAGTAACTAATAGTTTTCTTAGCTAAGAAAAAGAGTCCAGTAAAATAAAATAAAATAAAATATAATCCTTTTGAACTACTCAGTAATGATGTTGAACTCGATCAATGGGCCACCAAAAGAGCCATGTTTGGGGTCTAAGGTTGCGTAGATCATATCTCAGTATTAGTGGATTTCTTTTTTTTTTTTTTTTCTTAGATCATATACATATCACGTATAGTGGAATTAGCTTGCGGCCTGTTTGTACTTATTCACATCAATTCCTAATTGAATCAACTCACATTTTATTTTTAATTTTGTTGTATCCTATCAATTGATAAAGTCAACTTCTATGATTTAATATCAGCCAAGAAACTATAAACTAAGGTAGGGATCGACTTTGCAGCTTTTGTATATTTGCATCTTTTGTGTATGTTTGTAAAATGGGATTTATAATTTAATCATCTGAGTATTTTAGTGGATAATATAATTGTAAATTTTAAGGGTTTCAGAAAAAAAAATGATTTCGATGAACTTAGGGCTTTGGGTTTGGGAAGAGATGATTTGAAAGGTATAGAAAAATTCACAGCAACTACAAAATCTAATTCAAAGAAGATGCGATAATTCAAGAAAACCTGAAATACATTTACTATCATAATCATCTTTAAGTTAACGACAAGAACAAGCTTCGGAAGAGATGAACAGAACCTGCGATTTGTGAGAGGGAGTAACGGACCTCCTTCAGCGGTGTTGTTGATCGGATCTCCTTCGGCGAACCTCCTCCTTTAAACAAAGGACACCCACAGTATAGCAATCCTTCTTTCTCAACTACCAGCAATCCTTGTTTTTTTTCTTTTTTTACGGTGGCTAAATGGCAGAAGGGGAGATAGTGGGATAGTGGAGTTTTTAATTTTTAATTTAAAATATTTGCAAACTGCAAAGGGCGTTGTGCGGGTTTTTTTTTTGTGGCATTTAGCGCTTTTTAGCACTTTTAAAGCTTTTTTTGTAAATTTATTTTTTCTTAAAGAAGAATTTAATTTTTAATAAAAATTAAAACAGAAAACCACAAAGAACTTTACAACCTAACAATATAGCAAATTAAAACAAATCCAATCCAATAATTTAACAAATTATCAACTTAACTAGTTCAAGAACAGAAAATCACAGGAGATGAAACAACAAAAACTAAAACAGTAACTCACTAATTCAAACAAAAAACCAACTAAAGCAATAACTGAATAATTAATAAAGTAAAGAAAAGGAAAAGAAATCACCTTGGTTTTCACATGTTCTGAAGATCAATAGAGAAGGGAGAGGGAGCTGAAGCTTTCATACTCGATGGCGATGGCTGAACGGAGTGATGCACATCGGCGGATGAGAGGTTAAACAATGGCGAAACGGCGGCTGAGTGAAGTCTCGAACACGCGACGGAACAAGGGATGAACATAGATGGAATAGAGGCGTTTGGATGACGTTGGAGCAGCGCGCACCGCAGCGGAGCAGACGCGACGGCGGTGGTGGCTGGGCAGGTTAAAGAATGGCACCGAGATGGAGGTTGCATCTTCTTCTCTGCTGTGTTCAGAGCAAGTCAAGCAACGTTCTGGTCTTAGAGTATTTTGGGAGTGAGGTCACACTATCACAGAGCTGAGGGTAAGGGAGTAAGGGCCTTTTGATTTTTCTTTCTATCTTTTTTTTCTGAAAGCTAAAACGGCACCGTTCTAAATCTACTGTGCTTTGAGCCTTTGACTTCCGCTAATTTCTGATATTTTCGCTAATAATAATCATCACTTCATTGTTGTAATTAAATTGTAACTGACTTTGAAGAAAAATAATCTTATTTTGTTAAGTTATTCCCCGGATCTTAGTCATATATTGGGATGAGGTATTCGCCACATGGCATTAGTATTGGGATGAGACGTTAGAGCGTGCTTTCGTTTCAGTTGGTTCCAAACCCCGTCCATCTGCTGAATATCTCGAGTGGTGGTTCTGTGTAGCACGTAGGTTCCTTTCACATGATCGTCTACTCATAGATCCTCGGGCAGGTGGAGTTCCCGTAGATGCTCCAGTACGGGGTCATGTTGCTGCACCTGCTAGGCAGCAGGGACCAAATGTGCCTGACAATAGGCAGAGAGCGACCTGTGCTCGTGTTGGGACTCGATACAGCCATCCTGTTGGAGCAAGATTTGAAGATGCTTTTAGGTTGGATGAGGATCTAGTGCATCACGATGATGATGGCGGTGACGGGGGTGATGATGGTGGTGACAGGGGTGATGATGGTGGTGCTGGCCACCAAGGTCATTGAGGGGGTTGGGGGCATGGTGGGGGTGGGCTTGGTTGGGGTTGGGGTGGTGGAGATGGTTGGGGAGGAGGTGGCGGTGGTGGTGCTAGTTGGGGAGGGGGTGCGAGTGGATCTGGGTGGGATGGTGGTGGTGGTGGTTCTGGTTGGGGTGGGGGTGCGAGTGGATCTGGGTGGGGTTGGGATGGTGGTGCTGGCGGAGGAGGTGGTGGAGGTGGCGGTGGATTAGGACGGGGAGGTGGTAGTAGTTCCAGGGGGCATTATGCTGGGGATCAGAGTGATGCAGATGATGGAGGGGTTGAGGAGACTTTATTCCATTATTGTAGTACTGAGGGTGGGAGTGGAGGTGTCCAAGCTGATGCGGCGACGTTATTCTCGAACTTCGGTAGCCCGAACTAGATGGAGAAGGTCTCTGGCACTGGTTCAGAGTTTTTTGCAGACTTTGCCCAGTTTGGAAGCACAGCTGGTGATTATAGGCCACAGTTTGAGGATGCTGCGGTGGATCTCAACGTCGACTTCAATGAAGTGTCGACTGGTTATCAAGGAGGTATGTTTGCTTTGGGAGGCACTCCGGCATCCGCCATCGGGGGATAAAGACAACACCCACCGCCTGTACTGTCGGAGCATGCAGCTGCCCCTGTTAGCAGGCCCCCAGATGCATTTGTCCCGGTCACGTAGCGGAGGAAGCGTGTGATGAAGCCGGCAAAGTGTGGGACTGGTTCACACATGTGTTAGTTGTCGGAGGCGCATAGCGAACCCACAGGGAGGTTGTGTGTACCCTTAAGCACGGCATTGATACACTCAGAGATGTTAGTCATCATATGACCATATCGACGACCACCATCCCGATATTGGGTCCACAACTCCAACCCAATTCTTCCGCACCAATCAACCATGGCAGGACCTTCCTTCCGCAAGATATCCATGTAATACCGATGATCCTCCTCAGTGTTTGCATATGCGGCATTCACGAGAATCCTCTGGGCTTCCTTAGACTTGTATGATAGGGCGAAGTTAGCCATGATGTGTCGCACACAAAATGCCCGATATGCCGTAGGGGGGGAGCCATCCACCGTCATCCGCAAGCAGGGCATCCTTGATGGCATTGTGCCGGTCAAATATGACTAAAATGCCAGGCTAAGGGGTGACATGCTGTCGAAGGTGACTGAGGAAAAACTTCCACGAATCTGTGTTTTCACCTTCGACCAACCCGAATGCCACTGGGAGAATGTTCGAGTTTCCATCTTGGGCAATAGCCGTTAGGAGAGTACCTCCATACTTTCCATATAAATGAGTACCATCGATGGATATCAGTGTCTTGCAAACTTAAATGCCTCAATGCATGGAGGAAACGTCTAAAATAGTCGATGAAAGAAAACCGTTGTCGCATCTACCGTATTACCTATCCTCACTGGTGAAGTGCGCAAAACCGCTATAGTGCCCGGCATATACAGTTGAACCCCGGTGATCCACCATGGTATGTGGTTGTAAGACTCCTCCCAATATCCATATATCCGAGCAATGGCCTTTTGCTTGCCCATCCAAACCTTCCTGTAGCTGGGCTTGAACCCAAATTTTGAAGACACCGCGTTCTATAATACCTTAACGGAGACCGATGCATCAGCCATCACCAACGATATAATCGAAGCACAGACGACATGATAATCGAGCTACCTGTGATCCTTCGATATCTCAGTTGCTAGACATGTGTGTGGTCCCTTGTACTTTCTGACTTCCCAATAGCCTTTCCTCTGCCTCATAGTGACACGTATTAGCCAGTTACAACCATTCCTGAACTGGACACACTTCCCATGATACTTAAATTGGTCAGACTCAAACACTTTATATTCTACACCACGACAAATATTATAACTCTTGATTGTCAGTACAGCCTCGTCTTTTGTTTCAAACTGTTGTCCGACCTCAAACTCGTCCGTGCCAATCATGCTAGGCCTGTCTTTATGAATAATAGGGTGTTGCTGATCTACATTTGCGGCCTGGTTCATTGCTTCAAGATCCAATGTGGAAAAGTGTCGAGGGTACTGCTGTGTTTGACTGCTAGCATGGGTTTGAGCTCCCTCGGCAACAACAGTTTCCTCCTCGCCGTCGCTCTCATCACCAATAATTGGTGGCTCCGAATCTGACCCATCATCACCTATAGCCTCCGCAAACGGATCTCTCTCTCTTATCTCCATGAATACGGGTGCACCATCCACTACATGTACAGATCCCATCACAGCTGCAAGCTGTCCAAAGCTACGCCCATCACCCAAGTCATCACCTGGGACAGGCAAATCAGCAGCAAAAGATGGGGACGAGACAAAGGGAGTTACCAGTTGCCCTGTTGGAATGGCGGTGGAACTCCCTTCCATGACACTAGTGGGCGGAGTCGGAGCAGATCCCCCACTGCTACCCTCCACATCAACCATTCTGGCAAACAACTCCAGCGCGCCTAGGTCGGGAAATCTTGCTTGACTGTGAAATATAACTCGCATGTCGTCATCACCCAACATCGCGTACTTCCCAAACTTAACATAACAATTAACGATACTTCTTTATCTTTTGAGTTGTTCTGCCGGATCGGTCTATTATTCCGATGGGGAGAAGAACCTATGATTAGCTTTTCCGGAAATTTCCAAACGAACAATTTCAACGAAATCTTTCAATTAGGTTCGGGATACTCCCTTGTTCCACAGTCCGGGGCTATTTAAACTAACCAATTCAGAATTCTCCGATGTACTAGTATTAGCAATAGCAAGACTATATCTCTAGAGTCAATAATTTTATATGAGGAACTACTGAACTCAATCACTTGCTGCCGTTACTCTTCAGTTTTCTGTTGAGGTCTATCCTGTGGAGTGGAAAAGTTGACAGATAAGTCACCCTTACTGCCACTCTACAGAACCGTACATGAGATTTTCACCTCATACGGCTCCTCGTTCAATTCTTTCCAAGTCATTGGATCCTTTTCTTCGTTCGAGAATCTGGTGTATCATAAGGGATTTGCCTTTTCTATTGATTCCTCCGGATTGGATAAAAAACAATTCTTGAGGGGGGTATTCAACTCCAGGGATGAGTCAAAAAATAAATCTTTATTGTTTCTACCTTGCCTCGATGATATCTGAATACGAAAAAATAATTGCTTCACGCATTTTTTTACCACACTTTCCAGCCTTCTGTAATATACTACTATGCAATTCCATCAACGTCGTTGACGGAGTTATAAACACACCTATCTGCTTTTTGCTAGAAAAAGTTACATCCTCACTTGTGTTTTAATCAATTTTTTCCCGGTGATGCACTAACAAGAAAATACTCTCCGTCATCTCTCCCAACACTCAACAAATCTCCAGTGTGGTTCATCAGATTCAAACTCGTTTATTTATAGAGTTTATGCCTGTGTAAATCCTCCTTACCACCTTGGGGTTACTAACTTGAGCATAAATCGTTTTAGACCAGTGAGTGTTGCTGAAACAAGCATGAATCGCGCCAGGTTGAGGAGGGTCTCATTTAGGTGTAAATCGTGGCAACCCAATGAGGTTTAGCCCAACAACACGTGAAACCTAGCAGCCTAAAATGATTTACTCTATCCTTTTAACCCTAGAGATTCTGGCACGATTTACGCTTTCTTTTCCTTACCAATTCATGCATTAATCATTCTAGGCTGAGATGATTCACGTTTTATATAACCATGCACAGCCTATAATGATTTATATAATAATAGTAAGAGAGTAATCACGTTGCAGAATTCATTTTAGGGGAATCCAGTAATTTTGCTTTTTATAAAATTTATTTAAGTAAAAAACCCTATTATAAATTTACGGCTTAACTAATATTATATAACTTTTATTCTAATAATAAACTTTCTTAGTGTGAGGCTGAGTTTGATTTAGGCAACACTATATCTTGATCATTGTGCCAACAATTTCTTTGATTTGGGATACACATTTCTCAGGACTAAGAAAATAAAAATCACCAAAAATTCCCACCTCAAGATTTTTCTTTCGTTAAAAGATATTATATTATTCATTGATAGAAAAAGTATATCAAAAACTAATAGAAGAAAAAAAAGAAAAAATGTTGTTGTGTCCTTACTAATAGAAGCTAAATTGAAGTTAAAGTCACATCAATATTCAATAAATTAACTAAATAATTTGCCTTATGTTTGTTGTACTTTGTGATTGTTTTTGTTTCATCATCAACATACAGCAAAAATAAACTAACATTCAACAAAATTAACTCATCAAAAAATATTTCACCAAATCATTCAATTCAATTATTATTCTTTTATTCTTTCTCAGAGAAACAGCGTTGTTTAAACATATATCCAAACCAAATCTAAAAAAAAAACCAATTATAACGGTTCACTAGTTAATTATTGGTTCAATCAATTTTCAGACAAATTTTTTCAGGATGATTTTTATGTCTTAACCGAACTGACTAGGTGATCGGTTTTCAATTAATCCGATTGAATCGACTAATTTGATTCGGTTTTTAGAACATTGTATATAACATTTAGGGTAAAGTATACTAAATTAGTCTTACTACATTTAGGTCTAATTCTGTTTTGATCCCTAATTAAGGTTTAAAGTGTTCTATTTAAATCCAAAAAAAAATTATTTTGCTTTAACGTAGTTCTACCGTGAAGTCAATATTAAAAACATGGACAAAGACATTATGTCCAAAAATACGAAAGTTGTGTATTTTGTATCCTTTCTAATAAGAAAGACACAAAAATACTAACAAGAGATACAAATTAATTTTTAATTTTTTGTTTAATTATTTGTATCAAATTTTTATAATTATACTTTTTATTATTATAATTTTTTTAACTTTTTTGAATGAAAAAAATAAAAATAAATATTTTTTTTTCAATTTATTCTAATTAGTTCAGGATAAACTCTCTTTTGTGTCGTCTTTTTAATTTAGTTCAACAAAAATGCTTTATGAATATAGTAAATAAGTTCTTTCTTAAAGTGTAATAAATAAGCTCTTTTACGGTAAATTATGTGTAAATTAAAATAACCAACGAGTTAAACAGGTTGATTTGTATAATATTTTTTTTAATCGAACAAAAAACCAATTTGAGGAAGAATTTTCAAAATATTTATAGAATGAATAAAGTCACCTTTAAATTAATTGTATGTTACTTCTTTTAAGTGGGTTAGTCGGATCGTCGAATTAAATAAAAAAAAATAAAAAAATATAATTTAATACAATATAATATATAATAGTATATTATTAAATTATAATATAATATCATCATTGATGAATAATAGTAAATTATATAAAATTATGGTTTAATGAATACTTGTATAATATATTTTTTGTAGACATCACGAATATAATATATACATCAGGAAAACAAACATGACTTACTGGAGAAGTGGACTAAGGTAATGGGTAAGTATATTGGTTTGAACTTCATTTTCTCCTTTGGTATAATTACTTATATTTTACTACCTTATTATAAAAAAGATAAATAACCTTTATTTACTTATATTTTATTATCTTATTATATAAATTTATTTATTTCATATATTTTATATATTAAATAACTTAAGATATTTTATTTTTTTATAATATATTTTTAATTATTAATATTAAATTTATAATTTTAAAAAATAAAAATATAAAATTAATTTCTTAAACTCAATAAAAAAACGACTGAACAGTCACGTGAGCCGCTAGTTAAAATAGTAACGGAATAAGGACTAACGTGTTTTCTCACAAATTAGTAGCAACATGAAATAAGTGAAGAAAGTCCATCAATTGTTAAGTGGTCGCTAATTCCTCACTAAATAAGCTTTTGATTAGTGACTAAATTGCGACCAGTTACTTCTAACATTTTCTTAGTTAGCTTTGGATTTGTTATAACTCTACGATGGATTTCCAACGAGATTAGCGAGTAATTTGCTACAAAATAGGTAGGATATAGCTTTTGCTTTGCGACGATATTGCCGTTGCCAAGTCGCTCGCTAAATTAAACTTGCGACAACTTAACGACAAATATATTTTGCCCGCTAATCAGCGAACGAAGTGTGTCAGTTGTTAAACGGTCGCAAATTTCTCGCTACTTAGGTCCTAGGCACTCAATATCCATATTTCCACTATAGCAAGGAACACTTTATCCGTTGTGACAAGTTAGCGACGACTATTTTCTGTCGCTACCCTAATTTTGACTTTTTATAATATTATGTGACAAATTAGCGAAAAACTAGTTGCTCGCTAAAAATAAAAACTTTGGTGACAAATTACCTAGGAACTTGTCCATCGCAGAATGCATTTAAGTCTTTGTGACGGATTAGCTAGGAACATTGTTCTTCACTAATTAGCCTTTTCGCACAAAGTTTATTTAGCGACGGACTAGTGTGTGAACTGTTTCTCGCTAATTGTATATCAAACACTTGCGACGGAATAGTGACAATAATATCCCTTGCTATTTTTTTTTATCGAACCCCTAAGTGACTGATTTGCTAGAACATTGTCATCGCTAATTAATTTGTGACAAATTAGCGAGAAAATTTTTTCCGCTCTTTTTTAGCTACAAAAGCCAATCTGCGAGAAACAAACTTACTCGTAAATCTCTCGCTAATCAGTCGCTTTTCTCAAGTTCGGGTATTTTGTGACCGCTCATTAATTTTGTCGTTAGTGCGTCATTAATTCCACGCAAGTTAGTGACGAATTAGTGATAAAAAATATTTCTCGCAAAAATTCGTCGCTAATTTGTCAAATTCTTGTAGTGGTAAGGGTGACTGGACATTTAAAAATTCTCGAAAATAGTACCCCCATTAAGCGATTTGATATATATATATAGGGGCGGAAGTACATAAAATTAAAGGGGGACAATGGCCCCCAAAATTTTAATTTTTATTTAAAAAAAAAATAGTCTAGTCCCTCCTTGTTTTATTTCCCAGCTCCCCCCTCTCTTTTTGTTCCATAACTTTCCCAGCCCCCTTTTAATTCATATAAAAAACCCAGCCTAATAACCCATTTTCCATCCCCTTTTTTTATTTTCCAACCTCTCCTCAATCCTCCCATTTTGTTGGTACAACCAGTCTCCCCCTTCCCGCCTTGGCGCCTTCACTTTCTAAAATTTCAGGTAACAACTTTTCCTATTTTTCTTCATCTTTATCTCTTTAATCTTCTTATCTTTTACCTCTTTGACTCTTATTTTATTTTATTTTTTTTTTGCAGATTAAAAAAAAAGATAGTAGTTCAACAAGTGATTCTTCACTCCTCTTTCTCAAAAAAGGTTCTATTTTTATTTTTTTTATTTCAAGAAAATTATTGAACTAAATCAACTAATAATAAAGAGACATAGTCATACAAAAATAGAACAAATGAATTGTATTTAATCTAGCATTGACTCTACCAGTGTCTACAGCAACAACAGAAAGAGCTTTTTTAGCAATGAAAATTGTTAAGACAAGACTCCGAAGTAAGATGGCTGATGAATTTCTTGCAGACAATTTGGTCATCTATATAGAAAAAGAATTAGCAGCTATTTTCGACACAAATTTAATTATAGATGATTTTGAAAATAGAAAAAATCGTCGAATAGCCTTTTCATGATACAAAACTGTAAGTGGTAATTTTTATATATTATTGTCTTACTTTGATTGAGATTATATATATATATTTCTTTTTAATTTTATCAATAGAAATAGTAATATAAAATATTTTTAGTAAATTATATATATAGAAAAAGCTATACATAGACTCGTGGGGATGCGCGTCAAGGGACAGTCCAAAGGTTTAGCAAACCGGACTTGTGGGTTGGCTTGATAACCGACAGATGAGACTCATCAGTCATAGAGCAGGCATTCATCATATGCATCTATGTGACATTGTTTGGGTGTGCATATTGTACTTGGTTTGCCTATGTGAATAATTCTGTCTAATTGCTAATTGCTCTACTTGATGTAACTGCTTGATTGTGCTTGAACATCCTTACTTGTGTTTGTGACTGAAATTGGTTGAGTTATAGTGAATTGAATGTTGATTGAGTTGTTTGGGTCTGAAGCCATGTTTGGTTTGTGTTGTGGTTTAGTAAAGTATGAAGTACCAAGCTGGTTCAGCATAGACTTAATGAACTCATGCTTGGAATAGGTTGGTCATTCATACTGTTAGAAAACTTTTTAAATTTTTGGTGGTTAAACCATCGATTTTCAAAGGATTCATAAGACAACGATAATCACTGAGTTTGAAAACGATTTTCTTATTAAATATCTTCTTATGACAATTTTGAAAACTCTGTGGTGAGACCATGTGGTTAGGTTCTCATCCCCCTACAACTTTATCTTTTCAAGAGAAGACGGATGACGAGGCTCACGAAGAGTTTTATTGCATTTTGTTTATTCGATGTTATTGTTTTAGTTATTATTTATTTATCCCTCTCCATCATTATTATATTTTTGTAAGAGGGACAGGAATTGTATGTTTTGTATGTATGTTATATTCATAAGCTATTTATGTAAGAACTTTTGTATATATGTATATGCTTGTTTGTTTTCAAGATAAAGTATTTTTCCGACTTTTCAAAGAGAACAGCGCTACGGTTTCGAATCAAAGGCTCCTATTTTATTATTGAGTATATGAAGTCACCGTAATACTTCTTTCTTATCAGATTGGCGCAGCCGAAAGCGTGACATTTTGGTAGTGAGAGTGTTACATATTTGGTGGTGGTAAAGATGCTGATGGTGGTGGTAAAAGTGATAGTGGTGGAGGGTATTTTTGTCCATAAAAGTTAAAAGGACGATTCAATACGAAATAAAACGTTTAGGATGATTCTAAATCAAAAGTTACATCAGGGACGGTTTCGATTCTGACCCTCAACGTTAGGGATCAAAACAATACTTATCCCTAAATCTTAATATTAGGATAATCATCCGTACACCTAGTGAATTGAACATCCGATATATCCATTATTTATATTGTTTAGTATTTTCATTGTCTACCTATATACTTTTCCTTTTTGAATTATCTTAATTAGATGTGCTTTAATAGATTATAATTTTAAATTATTTTAATATTTTTTAATTGATAATTATATTTAATAATTTATATCATAATTTTTTTATATTTTATTTTTATTTTTTATTTTATAATATATAATCTATATATAAAATATGAGTTATATAATAAAAATTATTAAAATATTTTTAATTCAATATCAATAATTTTATATGCATAATATTTATAGTTTCAGACATATAACATCGATCCATAATTCACAAATTGAAATTGATTTATTATTGTTTATTATTTATTTTGCAAGTTATAAATCAACCGTTTTTTTTATGTTTTTTACTTTTAATAAATTGAGAGTAACAAATTTGAGATTTAGAATTTTTTTATAAAATAAGTTGTAGTAATTTAAAAAATACTTTTTTAAGATTAATGATATAAGGATTTAAGATTTTTATTTAAAATAAAAATTGTATAATTGTGAATGTAATAAGTTAATAATAACGGTTAGATTTTTGGAATTTAATTTTCATAAAATTTAAATTGATTTTAGTATAATTAAATAAAAAAAATGTTTATAAAAAAATTAATTGTATCAATTAATTAAAGAAGAGTGATCCATATTTTTTTATAATTGAGAATGTTAATTAAGTAGGGAGTCACTCTGATAAATACGTCTAGAATGTCTTTTTTTAAAGATATTTTTTAATAATTAAAATTTAACATATATAATCGATTAAATTGTGTTATTTTTGTCAAAATTAGGTCAGACAAATTAATTTGACCGAAAAATAGTGAATCAAAATTTGAATCGGTCTAAATTAATATTATTTTTTATAAAAAATAACTACAATACTTATCATAGGGTTAGGATTTAGAGTTTTCAAAATATATATATATATATATATATATAATAGGGCCATTTTAGTTATATTTTATAATAAAGATATTGTACTAATTTTTTATAAAAAATATTAATTTATACCAATTGAAAATTTAATTTATTAATTTTTTGGCTAAACTGATTTATTTGGTCTAATTTTAATAAAAATAACATAATTTAATTGATTGTATGTGTTAAATTTAAAAGACATCTTAAAAAAAATGTTTTTAACATTTTTATCTAAAGTGACTTCGAATTAAGTATATACATTTTTATATATTATTTATGATTTTTTTGTCTTAGTAGCATTACTTACTCTTTTTGTAAGCTCTTGTAAGCTCTCTAACTAGTTACATTGTTAATGTATGCAGATAGCACTGTCGGGTATATTGGAAATCAAGCGAGTGAAGCTAAGCACAAGAGTGCGATTAAGAAAGACGAACACGGAACATTGGTGTCAGCAAACAGCGTGGGAATATACCACGACCACTTCTACATTTACCATCTTGACCTTGACATTGACGGCGTGGAGAACTCTTTTGGGCAGACTAACTTGAAGACGGTTAGAGTAACAGACGGAAGCTCCAAGAGGAAGAGTTATTGGACCGTTGACACCAAAACTGCCAACACCGAATCGGACGGCAACATGAAAACTTCCCAATAATGCCATTGTTGAGCACCGGATTTGAGCTGAGGCCAACCAATTTCTTTGAGAGGAATCCAGTTCTTGTGACCCTCACTCCCAATGATGTTACATGGCCTGGCTGCCCCAAGTAGGATTGAAGAAGCACATGCTAATTGAAGATCTCAATTACCGTGCTAGCTATAGAGCCTAGGAACACATTGTTATGGAGAAAAGGGTGAAATCTTGTTTGTTTCTTTGTTTTGCATGGGCAATTAGGTATTTTTTAAATATTATTCTTTATTCAATCTTAAGAGGAGATAGAGAATAAAAAATAAGTAATTTTTTTGATTTTTTGAATAACTAATATATAAAAGTAGATATTTAAATTTGGAATTTTTGTAAGTAGACAATGATTTTTGTAAATAATAATATGAACAATGAGTAATTGAATACTCCACTCCAAATTACCTCTTAAACCTTAATATTAGATAATTATCTGCACACCTAATGAATTGAACATCCAGTTAATACATGAGTAAATCGAATAAAAAAAAACAACCATCCAATTAAAAATAATAAATATTATCATCTGTATACCTATTAAATTGGAGATATATCTATTATTTACATTATTTATTATTTTCATTGTCTACTTATACTTTTCTTTAAATTTATTAAATAATAATAAATTCTTAAAAAACCAGACTAAAAACTGAAAATTAAAGAATAACTAGCATTTTAAAGAATAACGCTTACTTAATAAAATACTCTAAACTGAACCTTATCCTTTTCGAATTGAGGTATTTTATAAAATATTGTTTCTCTTAAAAGGTCATGTGTTTATGTGATTTTAGAGATTAAATTGTCAATATCATCACTAAATTGGTGGTTTATACTTCAATGGTCATGCATATCCTCCAAAATAAGCTTTTAAATTCTAATACGAAAAAAGTTTGGTAACAAAAATTTTTGAGCTAAAATTTTTTATAATTTACTTTATTTATATAACTTAATAATAGTTTTATTTTTAACTTCATTCTCCTATCAATTCACTTATTATATTCTTATCAGCTCTATTTATTAATAACATTAATTATAATATCATATCCCTTACTATTAGGCATTCTTATAATCAATACTTAATATTTTTTTTATGATTTGATTTTTATATTTAAGAATATAATAAAGACTAATAATAATTATAAAGAATGGTAATGATAATTTGTATTAAATAAGTTAATTGTAATTGATTTTTTATTTTTGTTAAATCATTTATCATCATTCAATGGAGATACAAAATCTAAAAGCTATTCTAATATGGTTTTGTTTCTGTTAATTCAATTATTTTCATTTAAAATTCACAACTCTAATACTATTGCAAGCACAATTAGAAATTTAGAATAGGCCAAGGAATTTTACAAGAAGTCATCTTTATCATTACAAATAGTATGGCGATTGAATTCGACCTTAATACGGTACCTTTGGTAGAAGGTGCTAATGAAGAATTTGAACAACAAACGGACTCACCCGATGAGGTTGTTGTCAGTCAACCAATTTTTGAGAATATGAAAAATCACACTAGTTTTGATGAGGTATGATAATAAACTGATTTTTTTTGTGTGTTTTTATGTGTATTTATAATTATATTGTACTACTATATTCATACACATAACATTCATATGTTCATATACATAACATCCATAATTACATACAACTAACATTTAAAAATTAAATTCATGTTTATTAGATATTATTACATCCATACACGTATTATTTTTTAGTTATTGCATAAGTAACTATAAAGTTAAAACAAATGTTTTTAAATTTTATCATAATTGAATTTAAAAAAAATGTCAAATTCTTAAATTAATTTATTCAATTGATAAATTTAATCATAATATCCATAAATTCATACATATAATATCCATAATTTCATATTAATAACATCCATAATTTATACTCATAATATTCATAATTTCATACCTATACCTATGATGTCTATAATTAATAAATTTTTATAGTTAATATTATCAAATTTTAAACTATACGTCTTATTGTATTCTTCAAATTATCTCATATGTACATTAGTATAGGTCATGGTTTTAATTATTTTAATATTTTTATTTAATATTCATATGTATGTTTATTTATTGATTTTAATATGACGAGTTAATAATTATTTTTAAAAAATTATTTTTAAATTTTTGTTTATATTTTATATTTTATTTTTTAATAGTCTATATGTAAAATATAAGTTGTATAATAAAAGTTGTTAAAAATTTTTAATTTAACTTTCATAATTTTTACAGAAAATTATTGCATTTAATGGATAATAATGTGATTGAGAAATATTAAGAATTTGATTTGAGAGAAACTAAAATTGATTTTGGAAAGAATATTAATGACTCCAAACATATAGCAAAATGATAAATAATAAAAAAGTGTATGTCACTAACTTATCAAAAAAATAAAATTTTTAGATGACTTGTAATTATTCTTTGCTACCTAGCATCACTCTGCTAATAAATGTATGTTGCGTAAGCATAACCGATAAGGCAATTACCATCAACAAATACATACATCATCAGCTAGTTCACGGAAACTTCTTAAACCAATTGGCTTCCAGAGTTTACTTGTTACATTATTTAACTATTCATAAAATTACGACTTTGAAACCTTCAAATTTCAAAGTCACCGAGAACAAGTTTCAATTGAAGTATGTGAAGCCTTGATAATGATCATAACTTCTTTGCTAAGTTTACTCCTCCAACTCAAATCCTTCTTGCTCCTTCTTTGCTTTGATAATGTTGGTTCTTCTTCTTAAACTACTTGCATTCTTGGTAGTAAATATATGGAGTTTGTTAACGCGTTTGATCTTCAACACGATCGCTCACACCATCGTGCTTTTGATCCAAAGTCTCAAAGAATCTGGTGAGGGCTCACAAGGAATATTTCAACAAGTTGCAGAAGTCACTAAGGCATGTTTGGATTTCATCCTCAAGCAGATGGTGAATTCAATAAGTTATCTAATTTCTAAAGCATTCGGTATTCTCAAAGATAGCGTTGCAGGGTCAGTGGCGGTTACCGGATCCGTGGCTGGAGGACTTGGAGAGAAACTTAAAGAGTCACTGGTGAAACAGGTTCAAGAGCTAATTAAGCAAATTGCAAACATGGTTTCTAATATGGTTACTGATTTGTGGAATAATTACAAGGATGCTGTCGGATATGTTGCAGAGAATGTTTGAATCTTCATTGTGCTTCTAGGATTTGTCCTTTTGTTACAGTAGAATTAGATATCCTTTAAATATTATTTTTTATTTAGTTTTTTAAAAAAATAAATAATAAATAATTGTTTTGATTTTTTAAACATTAAAACTAAATATTTAAATTTATTAAATAATAATAAATCCTTAAAAAAATTGACAAAAATTAAAAGTTAAATAACAACTAAGAAAGAATAATTACTGCCTTGTACGCACGTGCTTAATGCTTGTGTGTTTTTTTTATTGAACATGCTTAATGTCTGTGTTCGAATATACTTCACATGATTCATAATTAACAAAAAGATCATATTTCAGAAAGTGAAAATCAAAAGGGCTATGTTTTTAGGTAGCGATTGTTTTCGGGGCAAAATACGGAGATATGGATAACATTTGTTTAAAAAGTGTTTGGAAGTAGAGACATGGCTCAGGATTCGGTGGTCCAGGAAACTTTGGACTATTTAGTAGTCCAAGTAGAAAACATGTTTTTTAAGATTTTTTAACAATTGCTACATAATCTTTTAACTAATTTTAATTATAAATTGACCCTATATATTTTATATAATTATAAAAACAATTTTTTATTTTATAAATAATTAATTTATCATAAATCTATCATGTTCATTAACAATCAAATACAAAAACAACAACAATTATATCCTCCATGGATCCAAATCGATTAAAATATTACATTCGATCCGAGACGTTCCTGAGGAGTCATGAAATCGTGTTTCGCTGAAAACCAATCGATTGGACTATCAAACCAATCGATTGAAATTTAACTTAATCGATTGAATTTCAGTTTATCAATAAACAATCGATTGTATATTGCTGGTAAGCATGGTTTTGCATAAATCAATCGATTGGTCATAGTAACCAATCGATTGAACAATGAATTAAATGTAAAATTTATGTAATTCAATCGATTGCTTATGATTTTCAATCGATTGAATTCTTCCAAGGAAGCAATTCCACCAAAACAGAGAAATTGTATGCAGGGACCAGCTTGTGCTTACAGTGGCAGCAGCACTGTTGTAAAGCCAATGAGAGGGAACAGTTTGTAGTAGTTGTAAAAAAGAAGCTCTTCAAATATAATATACTGAGTGGCAATTCCACTCAATTGCACTTGTTAATTCGATTCTTGCTGAGCATTATTGATCGGATTTGAGACATTCACTTGAGCATAAGGTTATTTCTGGAGCTATATGTTATCTCTTATTTTATTTTAGTATGAGCGCTTCTTGTATCTGATTCTGCATGTTTTGTGGTTGTGGATATGTGTCTGAGAGAACTCTCACTCAATCCCCCGTCTCCTCTATTTGTGTCAGATTTGCAGAGTACTCATGGACTCTGAAATCCTGTTATATTCATGAGTGGACAGTGGATATATTGTCTTCGAGACAGTTTTTTATACTTTTATGTCCACTCTTTCACGAAGGACAATGATAGACACGGGATTTGGAAGAGTGGATACGGACAATTTTATAAATTTTGTTTTCTTTTTTTTCCACTATTACCCCTTCTTATTTTTTCTATTGCGTTGTTCAGAGATACTTTTTTCTTTCCTGTTCTTCCTCTATCTCTTTTTTTTTTTTTCAGGTACTCTCTCCTTTTTGTAGAATTTTTTTATTAGGGGTAGATAATTTTTTTCTTTTTATCGTTTTACTTCAATACCATTTTAACCTTATATTATATTATTTGATTTGTAATAAAAATAATAACAAAAATTATTAATCTTAAAACTTTTAAAAGATAAATATTAGCAAAAGTAAAATTGATCTTTTAAAATGCTAAAAAATAATTTATAAATTGTAATTGATTTTATATAATTTAAAAAAAAATCAGTTTTTTATAAAGAAAAATCAGTTTTTAGATAAAAAAATAGTTTTTTTAAATAAAAATATATTTTTATATGCAAAAACTAATTGTTTTTTCATGTAAAAATAGATTTTTTTTAAAATTAATTTTTATTTAAAATTAATTTGGCTTATTAACTTAAACAAAATTTTTTATTAATCAAACTCAAATTTATTTTTTTTGTTAATCTTAACCATATGTATTCCTACATATTAATAATAAATTTTAAAATAAAATAATTATATTTATAAATTTTATTTTAATATAAATACTAATATATTTTTTTATTAAAATTTTTTACCTCTTCAAATATTTTTTTCAAGTTTCGTCTGTACTCCTACATACTCTCATTTTTTATTAAATTAATTTGTATTGATGTAGAAAATTTGGAATCACAGGACTATTTTAGTCATTTCATATAATATTTTAGTCTTGTCCATGTGTATCCAAACATAATACTAGACATTACATTAGTGTCTTGTCCATCGTATCCAAACACAATACACAAAGAATAATTTTTAATGTCTCTGTCCTATTGTCTCCATTTCAATGTCATGTTCTGTTTCTAAAGCCAAACACAGCCTTATTGATGTTTGGTTTTGGTGTTTCAATTCGTACACTTTAGAATCCAATTACACTATTGATGTTAGGCCTAAGCCCACACACATTTCTAGTTGCCGAAAATAAAAAAGACTACTTTGCGTCTTTGCCCCTGCTACTTAATAGTTGGCTACGCGGTTTAGTTGGTTAGGAAAAACAACCATTTGTACCCATGAACTTTACGAACGCTGACAAAAGTACCCATTAAAGAAGGAAACTAACGTTGTATCCATCAAAGATGGAGTCCGTACGACAAAAGTAGCCAAATCCTAAATTTATGTTGACTTTTTAATAAAATTCCAGAATTACCCCACCATTATCTTCAACCCCTCCTCTCTTCTTTCCCAAATCTCAAACACCTCTATTACCTAAAAATCCTAATCTCAATACCTAAAAACCCCAAATTATCATTTTCCTAACCCTAATCTCAATACCCCTTTTAACAAATTTCAACCCTCTCTTTATTCTTTTCATCAATTTTACCACCTCCTTCACCAACACGTGTTGATGGTGTATTGAGTTTGTGCTTCCCCACTGCCGCCGGCAGAGCCTTCTCCTCCTCCTGCTGTAACTTCCGGCTGAGAGCAGTTTTGGAAGAGGTAGTCTCCCGATGAGTTGGCACCGTAATCATAATGATGATCGGCGAAGGAGTGTCCACCGAGGAAGTTCTCGAGCTTGGGTTGTTGGTAATGGTGATGGTGGTTGTTGTCGACATTGTTATTGTTGTTGCATGAAGTTTCCAATAGCAGGTTTTGGTTGATGTAGTTATTCTCCTTCCAATCTATGATGATAAAGAAAAATTAAAAAAAAAAAAGAGTAATTTGTAATAATAATAGAGAAATTAAAAGAGAAAAGAAATTATTAAACCTTGATGAGTAGAAAGGTGATGATGATTGTTGAAGGGTTCTTGATAGATGGAAAAAGGAGGGAGGTTGAGAGTAGTAGCGGCATGAGTGGAAGGAGTGAGATCGAAGCAGTTTCCATCATCAGCAGCAGTTACATCATCTTGTGCAGTGGGATTGAATAGCCCAAAACGAGTTTGATGATGATGAGTAGTAGTAGTGTGTTGTTCTTGAGGGGAGAGAGAGAAACCCAACAAGTTCATTGAAGCCATAGAAGAAGAAGAAGAAGAAAGGTTAAATTGCTGAATAAAGAGAGGGTTGAAATTTGTTGAAAGGGGTATTGAGATTAGGGTTAGGAAAATGATAATTTGGGGTTTTTAGGTATTGAGATTAGGGTTTTTAGGTAATGGAGGTGTTTGAGATTTGGGAAAGAAGAGAGGAGAGGTTGAAGATAATGGTGGGGGTAATTCTGGAATTTTATTAAAAAGTCAACATAAATTTAGGATTTGGCTACTTTTGTCGTACGGACTCCATCTTTGATGGATACAACGTTAGTTTCCTTCTTTAATGGGTATTTTTGTCAGCGTTCGTAAAGTTCATGGGTACAAATGGTTGTTTTTCCAGTTGGTTATAACAACCATCCACATCGAGAAAAAAAAAAAAACGCATCTACGTACTTAGAAAAATAAATATTTAAGTAAATTTTATTATATTTATTTAAATTCAATTCAAACTAAATAAATATCTATTTTAAAATAAAAATAATTATTTACATATTTTGTAAAATAAATATCTAATAAATTTTATTATATATATTTAAATTTAATCTAAATTAAATAAACATCCACTTTAAAATAAAAATATTCATATAGGCATATACTTAGTAAAATAAACAATTCAAAGCGACAGTCCTGGAGTCGTGAACAGTCCCTTATACCTTTTTTATACACTCTGTCTTGTGTTGCAATATTTGAGAGAAACCCATCAATCGATCTCATTAGAAAGAAAAAATCAAAATAAAAAAGTGAAAGCTTGTTGCCGTCATTGATCAATAGCGTTGAATCAGCAGTAGGAAAGTGCAGAAAAATCGACAAAAAGAAAGGCAGTTCACCAAAGTGGATGGGCGGATGGGTAGGAGGTGCGTTGGGCTGAGTGCCGGAGGAGAGACGCAAGTGGAAACTTGTTGCTGTCGTTAATTAATGGTGTCGAATCAGTAGTAAAAAAGTGCGGAGAAACCGGCGAAGATAAAACCAGTCTTCACCTAAATGGATGGGCAGGTGAAAGGAAGGCGCTTTTGGCTGAGCACCACCGGAGGAGGAGGCACGTCGGGCTGACCAGCAATAGGGGTGTTCATGGATCGGATCGTATCTGCAGATCCGCAGTAAATATCCACATCCGATCCGAAAATTGCAGATACGATCCGATCCGTAAATTGATGCGGATGGGATCGCCGATATCTGCTCTACATCCGCGTATCTGATCCGCAGATCCGCACCATAATAATTAAAAAATAAATTAAATATATATATATTTGGTATTATATTTACTTGTTTTTATGTTTTAGTTAGTAATTATTATTCATATATTGTATTATTTTATTTTTGTTATTTAGAAATAGTTTGATTAAAAATATTTTAGAAATAAATAAGTTTAAAAGTATGAAAGAAATATTTTTATCGAATTTTTTTACATAGAAATATAATTAAAAAAAGAGAAGGTTTAATTATGCGGATATATCCAATATCCGATCCGATCCGATCCGCAAATGTGCGGATCGGATCGGATCGGATCCGGCACTAAAAAGCGCGCATATCATATCCGATCCGATCCGATGGAAATTGTGCGAATTGGATCGAATTTTCGGTCATATCTGATCCGATCCGATCCGCGGACACCCCTAACTAGTAAAGGCGTGTCAGGTTAAATAGCGGATGAGAAGACCATTGGGATGAATGATAGCTTGAATAAAAGAGGGTTGAGATGGAATAAAAGAGATTATTTTGTGTAACTCTAATAATTTAAATTTAAAAATTAATTATTTTAAATAAAATGTTAATTTTAATAATTAATTTAATTTTTTTTAAAATAGTTATTTACAGTTGTTTAATATTTACATTGTTCTCGTGTACCATATCTCATGTCATGTCCTCAAATAAAGGTTAAAAAAGTTTAAGGGATGTGATATTTATAGTTCCTGGATGAAAATCATACATTAGACAACCAGTTGTTTTAAGACAAATAAACAAGGTGCGGGGAAAAAAAAAACTGAATGCGGCCGAAAATTCTGAAAGCAAATTCTAGATTGGATTTTTTTCCTCCTCATTCTTGCTTTTGTCGTTTGCTCATGGAACTTTTGAGGTTCTCACAGGATCCTCGCTTGATACATGTATGTATCTCAGCTTATCCAGAGAAGAAAAATGAATAAAGAAAAGAACACTGGTGACATACCCTGTGGCATAACTGTGTTGGTGCTCAATGATGCATGCTTATCTGATCTGGTATACTATATTAGTAGCAAATTACCAATGCTTGTCATCCTCTAGTGGATGAAGAGTCAAATAGTCAGTGATTTGAACAAATGGCATACTCGGTCACCGCCACTCAAAACATCGAATTCAGTTAGTGGATAAGTTTAACTTATCTCATCCATTATCACAGAAAAATAATCCTCCAAAAAAATCAAAATTGTTGCTGTTTTTTAGTTTGATATTATCATTATGTAGTGTGTATCCAATTACAGTTCATTAGGTCATGATGGGAATATCCCTTCCTCTGTATATTTAACCTAATCTTTATAATTCATTATTCATCTATAAATATGAATCTCTCAGTGATAGAAAAGTGTAGAAAAATGAACTCATGGCATTGATCAATGATCACTAGCTCATCCCAACAGTAGAATCTTAATTATCAGCATTATCACATTAAGAATCAAACTATGTCTCATTCGCCTAATCAAGTTTCACTGCCACCACTACCTTTCATCCCTGATGAACTCATTGAAGAGATTCTCTCGAGGCTCCCTGTGAGGTCTCTTCTACAATTCAGGTGCGTATGCAAGTCATGGATGTCACTCATTTCTGACCCTTACTTCGTTAAAAAGCACCTTCAATTGTCAACACAGAGCACCAACCTCACGCGCCAGAGGATCATACTCACTGACACAACCGCAGAGTTCCACCTCAAGTCTTGCCCTTTGACTTCTCTGTTCCATAACCCATCAACCATATGCGAGGACCTTAACTACCCAGTTAAGAACAAGTTCCGCCATGACGGAATTGTTGGTTCCTGCAATGGCTTGCTATGTTTTGCAGTTAAAGGAGACTCTGTTCTTCTCTGGAACCCTTCAACTAGAGTCTCCAAGAAGTCACCACCTTTGTGTAATAACTGGAGGCCAGGGTGTTTTACCAATTTTGGCCTTGGTTATGATCAAAAGAACGATGACTACAAGGTGGTGGCTGTGTTTTGTGACCCTAATGTGTTCTTCGCTGAAACTAATGTGAAGGTATATAGCATGGCCTCAAAATCTTGGAGAAAGATTCAAGACTTCCCTCATGGTGTTACCCCCTATCAAACCTCGGGAAAATTCGTGAGTGGCACTCTCAACTGGGACGCCAATTATGCTGTTGGTAATTCAAATTCTTCTTTGTGGATCATTGTTTCATTGGATCTACACAAGGAAACATACAACGAGATTCTGCCACCTCATTATGAGAAGGAAGAATGTTCCAAACCTAGTTTGGGTACGTTAAAGGGATGTCTGTGCATGAATTATGACTACAAAAAAAGCTATTTTGTGTTGTGGCTGATGAAGGACTATGGAGTAAGAGAGTCTTGGGTAAAAATGGTGACTATTCCTTATTTGCCTAATCCTGAAGATTTTTCATATTCAGGGCCATATTGCATTTCTGATAATGGTGAAGTCTTGTTAATGTTTGAGTTTGATTTAATTTTGTATGACCCAAGAGACCAATCATTTAAGTATCCAAAAGTTCACAGTGGGAAGGGTTGGTTTGATGCAGAGGTCTATGCTGAAACGCTGCTATCACCAATCAAACATTGAGTGTGTCAAGTGTTTTAAATCGCTGCTCATATCTTATCAATCAATATTCATGTATGGTCATATTTGATGAAACCTCGATTTTATGTTGGTTGTGGGGTATGTATATCATGATCGGAGAAAACTATAGATTCAATAATAGCTTTCATTTCTACTAAGAGTTGAAGCATATGCTTTCTTGTGCATATTAAGAGTTAATAAACAATAAATATAAACAAATTTAACATTAAGGATAGAAATATTCTTAATATATAATATATAATGTGCATGTCTGAAAAAAATAAAAAAATTATATATACTTATGATAAATAAGTGAAGATTTGAATCAAAATCCTCTCTTGTTCACAAGAAGCTAATAATTTAATTTATTAATAATATATAAATAATATTTAATATTATAAAATATATAAAAAAAACTAAATATTGTATTTAAGTAAAAATAAATTTATTTTGTAGAATTATATAAGATTTGATACGGCCGTTACAAATCCGATGTCATAACTCGGCATTATATACAATAATTCGGTACTTTACGTTATAACTCGACGTTATACGTTACAATCAGACTCAACAGACTACATCCTAAAGTAAAAACGTCCGACCAGATATTATCACTTATTAAAACCTATTAACTGCTCTTCAATTCAGATGATCAATAGAAACGTAATCGACCTATTTTATCTCACCTATAAAGGTATGATATTTTATCTTCAAAGGAGAGGCTGAATTCTCAGTACTAACTTAAGCATCGGAGTGCCTTTTGCAGGTACACTCCCCCTTTGTTCATACTCTCCGTGATGTGATATCTCTCTGGACGAAGAGCTCGGATCTTTCAAGTCTATAACTCGGCGTTGAAGGAAACAACTCCGCATTGACTCTTAGACACCGAGTTACGTCCAGGTTAGTCACACAAGAACAATTGGCGTCCACCGTGGGGCCTAGAAATAAACACCCTTCTTTCTATAGGCTCCATTTCCTTCTAGTGGCTTCAAACTTACCTGCACCTTTGTTATAATAAATCATTAAGGTCCGAAAAAGGGCCGTCTATATCTATTCTCTCTTTGAATCTATATCTGATATCTCTATTCTCTGATTTATATCTAATATCTCTATTTTCTGATCTATATCTGTCGTCTCTATTTTTCAATGTATATCAATCATCTCTATTTGCTGATCTATATCTATTATCCCTGTTTGCCGATTTATATAAGTCATCTCTATTTGCCGATCTATATCTATTTTTCTGATCTATGTCTGTCATCTCTATTTGATAATTTATATCTGTCATCTCTATTTTTCGATTTATCATCTCTATTTGCCGATCTATATCTGCTTTTCTGATCTATATCTGTCATCTCTATGTTTTAATTCATATCTTATATATCTATTTGCCGAACTATATCTGTTTTTCTGATCTATATCTGTCATCTCTATTTTCTAATTTATATCAGTTATCTCTATTTGCCGATCTATATCAGTCATCTCTATTTGCCGATCTATATCTGTTTTTCTGATCAATATCTGTCATCTCTATTTGATAATTTATATCAGTCATTTCTATTTGCCGATCTATATCTGTTTTTCTGATCTATATCTGTCATCTCTATTTGCTAATTTATATCAGTCATCTCTATTTTTTGATTTTTATCTTTTATCCCTATTTGCCAATCTATATCTGTTATATCTATTTGCCGATCTATATCTGTTTTTCTGATCTATATCTGTCATCTCTATTATCCGATCTATATATGTTATCTCTATTTGTCGATCTACATCTGTTATCTCTATTTGCCGATCTATATCTGTTATATCTATTGGCCGATTTATATCTGTTTTTCTATTTTCAAATCTATATCTATTATCTCTGTTTTCATATTTATATCAATCATTATCCGAGCTATATCAATCATTATTAGTCATTGTCAAATCTATCATCAGATCTATATCAACTATCCATTCGCGATAATTCTTCAATTCAAAGTCGCATTGTTTACACATGCGCAATCAAACACAATATTCAATCAAATCACCAAACAAAGGTGAAATAACGATAATTCTTCAATTCAAAGTCGCATCATTTACACATGCGCAATCAAACACAATCTTCAATCAATTATCCATTCGCGATAATTCTTCAATTCAAAGTCGCATCATTTACACATGCACAATCAAACTCAATCTTCAATCAAATCACCAAACAAAGGTGAACTAACGCAATATTCTCACCCAACCAATTTATTTTTATCAAAATCGTCTCAACAACTATTCAAATTAACTATTCAGTTCTATGAAAAACCCTAATCGTTGTATTTATTAAATCAACGGTTCAAAATTACATTGAAAAAACCAAAGACACAATCAAGGACAAATACTACTACACTATCCAATACACGTTAACTTCAAATAACGTCTGAAATTCAAAAGATTTTATTCCTTGTTTTAATAAAGCATCTTGAACTAGGGGCTCCAAGGCTAATCCTATGGCCGAGTTATGAACTCACTCAATGGCCGACTTATGATTCATTAAAAGCTCAACCTGCTTCATTAAAACGTATTCCCAAGCTAAGCTTGGGGCTATGATACGGCCGTTACAAATCCGATGTCATAACTCGGCATTATATACAATAACTTGGCACTTTACGTTATAACTCGGCGTTATACGTTACAATCAGACTCAACGGACTACATCCTAGAATAAAAACGTCCGACCAGACATTATCACTTATTAAAACCTATTAACTGCTCTTCAATTCAGATGATCAATAGAAACGTAACCGACCTATTTTATCTCACCTATAAAGGTATGATATTTTATCTTCAAAGGAGAGGCTGAATTCTCAGTACTAACTTAAGTATCGGAGTGCCTTTTGCAGATACACTCCCTCTTTGTTCATACTCTCCGTGACGTGATATCTCTCTGGACGAAGAGTTCGGATCGTTCAAGTCTATAGCTCAGCGTTGAAGGAAACAACTCGGCATTGACTCTGAGACACCGAATTACGTCCAGGTTAGTCACACAAGAACAAGATTGAATTGAAAAATTTAGAGTACAAATAGAGTTCAAATTGAAAAGTTTAAATCTACAAAAAAAAAATGTTTGTAAATTTAAATATATGTTTTCTAGGTTATAAATATGAGTTTAATTTTGATGCACTGAGAGTGTAAAACGTTTTATACCGTTATGTAATCATTGAATTACATTCATTATATTAGATGATCATTCACGTGATTAATATGAAAGATAATTATTTTTACTGATGTAACACTACGTAATTAGATGTACGTATAAAGTTATTTTACAATAATAATACATCAAAATTAAATTCCATGAAATATACGATGAACCGTATAAGATTGCATTGGCGGACTAGCATCAGTAGTAGCACTAGCTTCCAGTAAGTTAGCTTTTTTTTTTTTTTTTTTTTTTTTTTACTTTTTGTTGCATATTGGGCTTAATGAAAAAACAATAAAAACAAACAAAAACGATAGCGACGTGAGCAAGCATAGTTAAGTTACGAGTTATGACCGTCGATTATGTTGATAATATAATCGAACGTGTTGGAGGCGTCGAGAAGTATAGAAGTAAACGTCGGTCATCGCTAGCAACAAACTTTCCGTTGTGTTGATCCTTTCATTCGGTGGAAAAGTAGAAGAAGAAGAAGAAGAAGAAGAAGGAATCCGAAATGCGTGGTGAGCAAGAGATGCACGGTTACACGGCGGTGAGCACCGGCAAGCGGGAGGATTACGACGTCGAGTCAGGGGAGACTCTCTACCCAGGTCTCAGTGTCGGCGAGAACCAGCTCCGCTGGGGATTCATCCGCAAGGTCTACGGGATCCTCTCCGCGCAGATCGTGCTCACCACCATCGTATCCTCCATCACCGTCTTCTACACTCCCATCAACGCTCTCCTTAGGGGCAGTCCTGGCCTCCTCTTCTTCGTCCTCTTCCTCCCCTTCATATGTACGCTTCTCTCTCTATTTTCCACTTTAATTCTGATTTTAGGGTTTAGAATCTTCTATTCTGTTCATTATTAGAAGCTGCGGGAAAACAAATTAGAAAATAGATATGCTGATCTAAGCTGTTGTGATAAACATGAAAGGGATCTGTTATTGCAATTTGTAGGACCATGTTCTTTACCTATGTTTCTGTTCTCTTGCTTGGATTATTTTGCTGATCTGTTGTTGCAAATCAATTGGGAATTTTGTTGCAGTCTTGTTCCCTCTACTCAAGTACCAGCAGAAGCATCCCCACAACTACGTCTTGCTTGGGCTTTTCACCGCTTCAATAAGTCTAACTGTTGGAGTTACTTGTGCCAACACAGATGGTTCGTATCATTCTCCTCCATTCATGTAGAATAACATGTTTCTATGCCTTTTTTTTCCCCTTTGGTTTCATATTTGTGTTGAGTAGTGAGGGTTTGTTTGTTGACAGGTGCTGCATGTTACTTTTTTATTCTCTGTTTATACTGATAAAATTATATCTTTGACTGAATGCTTGCAGGAAAAATTGTCCTTGAAGCTTTGATTTTGACCTCAGCAGTGGTTTCCTCTCTAACTGGCTATGCCTTCTGGGCATCCAAGAAGGGCAAGGATTTCAGTTACCTTGGTCCATTTTTGTTCACCTGCCTCTTCACTCTGATCCTGGTCGGCATGATGCAGGTTCGAATTCTTAATTCATCATATGATAAAGCACTACTTTCTTGTCTAGTTTTCCAAATTTCAAGATAAGTGCACATTAATATATCTAGCATGTTTGCAAGATCTATCTTGTTTAAGACTTGCTGTTTTTTCATGCAGATGTTCTTCCCCCTCGGCTCAACAGCAAATGCTATCTATGGTGGAGTTGGTGCCATTATTTTCTCTGGTTTTGTTGTCTATGACACTGAAAACCTGATCAAGCGATTTACCTATGATGAGTACATTGGAGCCTCGGTCACTCTCTATCTTGATATACTCAACCTGTTCCTGGCCATCTTGAGGGTGCTGAGACAAGGAAATAACTAATTTTTCATACTCTTGTAAATTTGATATTTGAGTAAAATCAATGAAAATAACTTCTTTTGCTTTTCAGTAATACAGTAAGAAGCTGGTATATGAAAATACCCTTGTCCTTTGACAGTAATGTGTTGACAAGGAAGATGGTTTGTTTACTATTGGATAATCAATGTGATATTATTATGTGTCTTCTATAGAATTGTGTTGCTGCTGCTACTTGCTTTCTGGTTGCTACATCTTTTGACTTTTGAGTGTATTATTTCCAATTAAGAGCTTTCTAATTCGGAGTTGTATGCTGCATGATCTCGGATATCATTTGTTGTTCACTCTGGGAGGGTGGAAGGCTTTATGGTTCTCCTGCTTATGCTGGTTTTGATGGGATTGGTATCAGAAGAGTATTGGTTGTTCTTGCTCGATTTCCAGTCATCGTTGTGATAAATCAATCCTCTTTTGGCTATTGTATTTGTCTTTGTTTAAAATCAGTATTATTGGATTGGAATCTCCCAATAACAGGCACGTTGAGTCCATTTGAAATTGACGAATATCTTGGTTGATGGATTTATAAGAGGGAGGTTGTGATGGCTAGATATATCAGTTACCTATGGTGCTAGGAGTGGAGAAGAAACTGGAGTGGTCTTGATCTGATTAAGATGATGTTTGTTTGAATGTATTAGAAGAGAAGGTTATTACAAATTTTTACCGTGATTAAAATGTAGTGTTGAATGAATTTAACATTTTATTTTGTTAAAAAAAAAATAATTCAAAATTAAAGTATATTTAATTAGTTAGTAAAAATAATTTACGGTTCGGAAATCATCTCCAAGTATAGGGTTCTTGTTGGTTCGAAGGGGATGAATTCAATATTCTTTTGTGATTTTCTTTCGATATCTTCTCTTTAAGAATTCATAAATAATTTCATTTTAACTTCAGTTACCTTGGTCCATTTTTGTTCAGCTGCCTCTTCACTCTGATCGTGGTCGGCATGATGCAGGTTCGAGTTCTTAATTCATCATATGATAATGCAGTACTTTCGTATCTAGTTTTCCAAATTTCAAGATTAGTGCACATTAATATATCTAGGATGTTTGCAAGATCTATCTTTATCTTGACACATTGAACCTGTTCCTGTCTATCTTGAGGGTGCTGAGACAAGGAAATAACTAAAATGTTGATACTCTTGTAAATTTGATATTTGAGTAACTCCAAATGAAAATAACTACTATGCTTCTCACTAATACAGTGTGAAGCTGGTATGTGCAAATACCCTTGTCCTTTGACAATGCTGTACTGACAAGGAAGATGGTTTGTTTACTATTGGATAATCAATGAGATATTGTATGTCTTTTATAGAGTTGTGTTGCTGCTGCTGCTTGCTTTATGGTTGCTACATCTTTTGAGTGTATAATTTCTAATCAAGAGGTTTCTAATATGGAGTTGCATGGTGCATGATCTCGGATATCATTTGTTCACTCTGGGAGGGAGGGGGGCTTTATGGTTCTCCTGCTTCTGCTGGTTTTGATGGGATTGGTATGAGAAGAGCATTGGTTGTTCTTGCTCGTTTTCCGATAATATTTGTGACAAACCAATCCTCTTTTCGCTATTGTAATTGTCTTTTGTTTAAAATCAATATTTACTGGATTGGAATCTCCCAATAACAGGCACGTTCAGTACATTTGAAATTGATTAATATCTTGGTACTTGGTTGATCGACTGATAATGGGGGAGGTTTGTGATGGCTAGCTAAATCAGTTACCTATGGGGGCTATGGGTGGAGAAGAAACTGGAGTGGTCTTGACCTGATAAAGATGATGTTTGAATGTATTAGAATTTAGAAGAGAAGGTTGTTATTAATTTTTACCGCGATTAAAATGTGTTGAATGAGTTTAACATTTTATTTTGTTAAATAACTTCTCAGAAATCAGCTTCTGGGACCAAGTCACCAAGTATATGGGGTTCTTGTTGATTTTGAAAGGGGGGGGGGGGGATGAATTCAATATTTTTTTTCTTGGTTTTCTTTCTGGATCTTCTCTTTACCTCTTAAAAATTCATAAAGCATTTTATTTTTTCATTTTTAATCATTTAAAATTTTTCCAACATAAAAAACATGCAATTAATTCAAATTACATCCAAAGACCCTTACCGTATAAAAACTAAAAGACAGAAAGCGACCATACAACACAAAAATCAAGACACAGAGCGACCTCTACTCCCTCCTCGACACCCTCAACTGCCACCTCCACGACTCCACCATCCTCTCCCGCACCCATATCGACAACGCCGCCTCCCTCTCCATCAACCTCCCGCGACTCTCTACCAGTCCTGGAAATGAAATTAGCTCCGCAAAATGGTTGTAGAGGAAGAGTTGCGGAAGTTAACAGGGACAACAACATTCAATTTTTTTTTTCACATTAGAAAACAAAAAAGAACAGAGTTGCTGTACTCAGATCCGCCATTGATGAACAACAAGCATATTATTCATTTTTTATTGAAAATAAAAAACAAAAGAACAAAATTGGTACAATCATCAGATTTGCCCATTGAAGAAGAACAAGTAGAGCGTGTTTTCGGGTAAGAGTGAAGAACTGTCGCAGTGAAAGCAGAAGAAGCAGAGCCGAACAGAGACAGAGTGGATGCTGAAGCCGGAACAAAAGCGAGCAGAGGTTGTGGATGTGGAAGGTGTGGACCCAAAGCCGAAAGAGAGTACGGTAGTGAGATGGCGCATTAAAGGGCGTACTACTTCTCCTTGCGGAGATCCTTGACAGAGGAATAAGAAAAGGTGGGGAATTCGTCGAGGAGGGAAGCGGTGGTGATGTGGTTGCGGATTAGGGATGATGGTTGTGGTGATGGCTCAGGGGATTAGGGATGAGAAGGGATGTATGAGGATGATGATGATGTGGGAGTTAGTGATGATATGGGGGTTAGTGATGATGACACATGGTATTAGTTGTGTCACATCAGCAGTTTGACTGTTGACTCACCCCAGAAATAAGTCGAAGGATTAGTATGTCGTTCGGAAGTCAATTTGGGGGATCAAATTAATTAGGCTGTACATGGATCGGATAATATCCGCATATCCACGGTAATTATCCGCATCCGATCTGAATTTTGCGAATATTATTCGATCCGCAGAGTCATCAGATCGGATCAAATCCGATTCGCACTATATGATAGGATTAGATTGCGAATTTATATTATATATATTTTAAAACTCAGTTTTATTTGTTAGATTTTAATCATTATAGGAGTGGGTAGGGACATGACGGGTTAGGATTTAACTTTTTATTACTCGTAGGTAGGAGCAGGACGAATTTTACGCAGGTTATTGTAGGGTGGGACGAGGTCGAGTAAGGCAAAAATCCGCCCCTACCCTCCTCATTGCCACCCCTACTCGGCAACGTGCTATTATTATTCAGGATAAATAGTCAAACAAGATAACACTGACTCACTAAGCAGCCTATCAACCCTCTCACCCACATTTTCTAACAACGCAGCAATAGAAATTATTTGAACTGGTCAAGCTAAGATACGAGGACCCATTCTATATTACGACACTAAACTAAAAGGTAGAAGGTAGATCAAAAAATTAATTTAGATTGGTTGAGTGGTCATTCATCCTTTTAACTAAGGATCGCAATTCGAATTCAAGCAATCTAATCTAACTACTAGCTCGGTCAAATTCCTAAGAAAATATTTTATAAACTTCATTCTCCAATTCTTTTATCCTAGCCACCATCTTCGCTTTATCAACCTCGGCTGAATTCATTTTCTCCTCCAAACTTTGACGTTGCCCCCTTAACCTCGGATATCTCTTGATCTTTCGCTTTAACAACCTCAATTATCTTTGTCAACTTAGTTTCCTTTTCCTTCAAAGTTTTTGACAATTTCTCGATTGTTTTACCATTGCTTTTCTCCTAAGTAGCAGCCAAGGGAGATGTCGTCCTGCCTTCTCCATGATGAGTTATCGCCAGACTCCAAAGAGCACCAGACGGAGTTGGTACTTGTAAAAGGTACTCCGACGTTCAAGTCAATAATAATACAAAGAAGAGAGTCTAGAGTGACTTGAGTGAGTATTAGGTTTTCGGATGTCTTTTACCCTGACCTAATGTTACCTTATATAGACTAAGCATTTCGAATATATTCGATTAGCAAATCATAAGCTACGATTGTGATGTGGTTACCGTGATATTCTCAGCATCTATTTTGACTATTTCATTGAATTGTTGGCGATGACATATGATGGAGTCATCATGCTGTTGTGTTGAGTGTTATTATGTTTTTGAGTTATGGGCCGAGTTACAACTTCTTCGGGCCAAGGTAAAGGTTTCATTAGCCGAGTTATAGGTAATGGATCAACGTCTATTGTTTGAATAATAGATATAGTTATTGAGTAATATGGGACGAATTAGGTTGTAACGAGCAAATTATGTTAACAACATGAGTGATGGTTATTGTTCATACCCTGGGTCGAGCTGTACGACCCGGGCTGATTAAAGACAAGTCGACCGACCTCTTCAGGTCTGGAATTCCCGACCTCTTCTTAAAGATCTCGGCCAAATCGCTACAAGGAGCCCAAGCAGGCCCAAATAAAGGGACATAGCCCAATCTAAAGGCAACTAAAGCCTAGAAAGATAAGGGCGGTTCCCCTTAAAGATAAGATGACTTCACTCAGAAGATAAGATAAGATAACTAACTTATTTTATCCGGAAAGGTTAGCCTACACTACTATAAATACACTGGAGCACCCATGTATAACTCATACTCTGATTCTACTAAAAAACCTGCTTAAAGCCCATGCTAATTTAAGCATCGGAGTCTCTCGCAGGTACCATCACCCTCCGGTGACGAAGGATCAGCAGCATCTCCAGCTCCACCAGTTCCAACAGGTCAGACACGACAGCTCCGGCCACCAGATCCAACAATTCGGACACGACAGCTCCGGCCACCACAGCAGATCTCATCCGAGATCAACCTTCAGTTTCAGGTAACCCTCGGAACATTGGCGCCGTTGCCGGGGACCTGGAAGTCATCCCATCACCATGTCGGACGACATTGACAATGATCACAACTCTGATTTAGAAAACAGGACACCACACAAAAACGCGGATACCACACCCAAAGATACATCTCAGCAAAACCGAGAAAAGCATTCTCCAAATACAGAAATTTTAGAAGCTCTCCAAGAACAACAAAATTGGCTTAAACAGCTCGAACAGGAAGCCGAACACCAATGCGAAGCCGAAACGGACCTCCGGAGAGAAATTAGGCGTCGCCGAGAACTAGAAGATAAGCTCGCAAAACTGGAAGCCGACCTCAAGACCAGAACTACTCGCCCCAACGACGAAGATAACTTCCACCAAGATCAGGATCCCTTCACCAAAGAGATCATGAAAGCCAAAGTGCCGAAGGATTTTAAAGCCCCCGACATGACTTCATACGACGGCACCTCGGATCCAAGCCATCATCTCAGCACTTTCAGAACCAAAATGTATCTCACTGATGCCTCGGACGCTATTCGTTGCAAAGCTTTCCCGACAACCTTAACGAAAATAGCTATTAAGTGGTTCGATAGTCTACCTCCCAGATCCATCACAAGTTTTGATGACTTAGCCAAAATTTTCTTGCCAGATTTTCCATTCAGAAGGACAAAGCCAAGCACGCCCCAAGCCTATTAAGAATCAAACAAGAAGATCGGGAGAGTCTTCGGTCTTACATGAAAAGATTCAACAAAGTATGCCTGGACATACAAAGCCTACCAACAGAAGCAGCCATCATGGGTCTCATCAATGGCCTGTGGGAAGGACCCTTTAGTCACTCTATATCAAAGAAACACCCAACATCTTTAAATAAAGTGCAAGAACGAACAGAGAAGTATATCAACATGGAAGAAAATTCTCGGTTAGAAGAGACCTCGAAATCCGGATTCTCCTACTCCTCCCGGGATAAGGATAAAGAGTCCAAGAAAAAAGATGATCAACACGAAGAGAAGCCTAAAAAATACCACAATTACACCCCTCTTCGGGTATCTCTTGTGAACGTTTTCCGAGAAGTATGCCATACCGAGAAGATTCCACCACCTCGTCCAATCAAAAGCAAAAAAGGAGGGGGAAATCGGACAGAATACTGTGAGTACCACCGAATCTATGGACACCCTACAAACAAGTGCTTCGACTTAAAGAATGTCATAGAAAAACTGGTAACAGAGGGGCGACTAGATCGATACGTAGCCAACAAAACGGATGAACCCAGAAAAAGAAGAAGGGACGAAGAGGTCGGACGAGCTGACCGACCACCTCACACCCCGGAGAGGCACGTTCACATGATAAATGGAGGATTCGCAGGAGGAGGAATCTCCAAGTCATCCCGCAAAAGGCACCTTAAGGAAGTATATCATGTTGGGGGAGCAGAAGGATCACCCGACCTCCCTACTATTACTTTTACCCAAGAAGACGCGACTGGCATCATCCCGGGACATGATGATCCCATGGTCATTACTATCATATTGGCCAATGCTAATCTCCACCGTACGTTGGTGGACCAAGGAAGCTCAGCGGACATCTTGTTTAAATCTGCCTTCGACAAACTCGGCCTACAAGAGAAAGAGCTCAGAGCATACCCGAACAGCTTGTTTGGACTAGGAGATACTCCAATCCAACCCCTTGGATATATATCACTACACACAACCGTTGGAAAGGGAACCCGATCAAGGACACTCAACATAGACTACATTGTAGTCGACGTGAGCTCAGCCTACAATGCCCTGATAGGTCGGACAACGCTAAATCAGCTTGCCGCAGTAGTTTCGACTCTACATCTATGCATGAAGTTTCCAACCCCGGAAGGGATAGCCACGATAAAAGGAGACTAGAAAATGGCGCGACGCTGTTACAATGAAAGTCTGAACCTTAGAGGCAAAGGAGAAGAAATCAATAGTATCAAACTCGGAGGAGTTCGAGGCCAGGAAAAACTTCGTCCACAACCGAAGGACGAGATTGAGGAAGTCCAGATCGGAGATATCCCGGATAAAGAGACATGCCGGGCATAGATCCCAAACTAATGTGCCACAAATATTGGGGCAACTTTGAAAAGAGACATAAAGGAGTCCCTGATACAGTTCCTAAGAGATAATGCCGACCTCTTTGCATGGAAGGCCGCAGACATGCCGGGCATAGATCCCAAACTAATGTGCCACAAACTGGCAGTATACCCAGGATCTCGGCCAGTACAACAGAAGCATCAGAAGCTCAGACCAGAGAGATCCCAAGCTGTGGAAGAACATGTACGAGCTCTACTGGAGGCAGAATTCATAAGAGAAGTCAAGTACCCACTATGGCTAGCCAACGTTGTATTGGTGAAAAAGTCAAATGGGAAATGGCGGATGTGCACTGATTACACCGATCTGAATAAAGCCTGCCCAAAAGATCCCTATCCACTCCCAAGCATAGACACTCTAGTAGATGCCTCCTCTGGATACAAGTACCTTTCCTTCATGGATGCTTATTCGGGATATAATCAAATCCCAATGTACCTACCTGATCAAGAAAAGACCACATTCCTAATCCCAAAAGCAAATTACTGTTATGTCGTCATGCCATTCGGACTCAAAAATGCAGGAGCTACCTACCAAAGATTAATGAATAAGGTCTTCGCAGACCATATCGGGAAACTCATGGAGGTATATGTAGACGATATGTTGGTAAAAACACAAAGTGAGGAGTCATTACTGTCCGACCTCGCCAAAGTGTTCGACACCATCAGAAAGCATGGCATGCGACTTAATCCCGCAAAGTGTACCTTTGCAGTAGAAGCCGGCAAATTCCTGGGTTTCATGCTAACACAACAAGGAATTGAGGCGAACCCGGATAAATGCCGAGCTATACTCAACATGAAAAGTCCGACCTGCGTCAAAGAAATACAACAACTCAACGGAAGACTGGCAGCCTTGTCCAGATTTCTAGCCGGATCGGCCATAAGATCTCTCCCCTTCTATGCCACACTAAGGAAGGGAAAGAGGTTTGAATGGACCAGAGAGTGCGAACAAGCCTTCCAGGATTTCAAAAAATTCCTGGGACAACCACCCATCCTTACTCGACCACGAAAAGAAGAAGCACTCATATCATACCTCGTAGTGGGAAGTCGGGCAATAGCCTCAGCACTAGTCAGAGAGGACAAAAGTGGGCAACAACCCATCTACTTCATCAGCAAAGCCCTACAAGGGGCCGAACTGAACTATCAAAAGCTAGAAAAATTCGCCTACGCTCTCATACTAACTTCTCGACGACTTTGCCCATATTTTCAAGCTCATACCATCAAGGTTTGGACTAACCAACCTATGAAAGGTATTCTACAGAAGACAGACTTAGCTGGAAGAATTATACAGTGTGCAGTTGAGCTATCTGAGTTTGATCTTCAATATGAAGCTCGGACGACCATCAAGCCTCAGTATTTTGCTGATTTCATTGCTGAGTACGCTGACACCCCGGGAACTCCTACAAAATGGAACCTCTATGTAGACGGCTGGTGCACAAAATTGTGATCATCAACAATGGCGCCAAAGACTTGGAGCTCTCAAACGTGAATCACACTTTGTCATAATTTCGCACAACTAACCAGCAACTGCACTGGGTCGTCCAAGTAATACCTTACGTGAGTAAGGGTCGATCCCACGGAGACTGTCGGCTTGAAGCAAGCTATGGTCATCTTATAAATCTCAGTCAGGCGGATTCAAATGGTTATGGAGAAGTGATAATTAAAAGATAAACATAAAATAAAGATAGAGATAGAGATAGAGATAGAGATACTTATGTAATTCATTGGTAGAAATTTCAGATAAGCGTATGAAGATGCTTTATTCCTCTTGAACCTCTGCTTTCCTATTGCCTTCTTCCAATCATTCATACTCCCTTCCATGGCAAGCTTTATGTTAGGCATCACCGTTGTCAATGGCTACTTCCCGTCCTCTCAGTGAAAATGTTCCAAATGTGCTGTCACCGCACGGCTAATCATCTGTCGGTTCTCGATCATGTTGGAATAGGATCTATTGATCCTTTTGCGTCTGTCACACGCCCAACACTCGCGAGTTTGAAGCTCGTCACAGTCATCCCTTCCCAGATCCTACTCGGAATACCACAGACAAGGTTTAGACTTTCCGGATCTCAGGAATGGCCGCCAATTGATTCTAGCCTATACCACGAAGGTTCCAATCTTAGATTAGAAACCCAAGAGATACGCATTCAAGCCATTGCTAGTAGAACAGAGGTGGTTGTCAGGCACATGTTCATAGGTGAGAATGATGATGAGTGTCACGGATCATCATATTCATCAAGTTGAAGAATGAATGTATATCTTAGAGAAGAAGTAGGCTTGAATTGAATAGAAAAACAGTAGTACTTTGCATCAATTCATGAAGAACAGCAGAGCTCCACACCTTAACCTATGGTGTGTAGAAACTCCACCGTTGAAAATACATAAGAACAAGGTCTAGGCATGGCCGAATGGCCAGCCTCCCAAAGAGGGTTCAATCATAAAAACATGATTCAAAAGATGAAAATACAATAGCAAAAGGTCCTATTTATAGAAAACTAGTAACCTAGGGTTTACAGAAATGAGTAAATGATGCAGAAATCTACTTCCGGGCCCACTTGGTATGTGCTTGGGCTGAGTATTGAAGCTTTCACGTGTAGAGACTTTTCTTGGAGTTAAACGCCAACTTTTGTGCCAGTTTGGACGTTTAACTCCAGCTTTTATGTCAGTTCTGGCGTTTTGACACCAGAATTTCTATGCTGACTTGGAATGCCGGTTTGGGCTATCAAATATTGAGAAAAGTATAAACTATTATATATTGCTGGAAAGCCCAGAATGTCTACTTTCCAACGCAATTGAGAGCGCACCAATTGGGCTTCTGTAGCTCCAGAAAATCCACTTCAAGTGCAGGGAGGTTAGAATCCAACAGCATCTGCAGTCCTTTTTCAGCCTCTGAATCAGATTTTTGCTCAGGTCCCTCAATTTCAGCCAGAAAATACCTGAAATCATAGAAAAATACACAAACTCATAGTAAAGTCCAGAAAAGTGAATTTTAAATAAAAACTAATAAAAATATAATAAAAACTAACTAAAATATACTAAAAACATACTATAAACAATGCCAAAAAGCGTATAAATTATCCGTTCATCACAACACCAAACTTAAATTGTTGCTTGTCCCCAAGCAACTAAAAGTCAAATAGGATAAAAAAAAGAGAATATACAATGAATTCCAAAAACATCTATGAAGATTAGTATTAATTAGATGAGCGGGGCTTTTAGCTTTTTGCTTCTGAACAGTTTTGGCATCTCACTTTATCCTTTGAAGTTCAGAATGATTGGCATCTATAGGAACTCAGAATTCAGATAGTGTTATTGATTCTCCTAGTCAAGTATGTTGATTCTTGAACACAGCTACTTTATGAGTCTTGGCCGTGACCCTAAGCATTTTGTTTTCCAGTATTACCACCGGATACATAAATGCCACAGACACATAACTGGGTGAACCTTGTTAGATTGTGACTCAGCTTTGCTAGAGTCCCCAATTAGAGGTGTCTAGAGCTCTTAAGCACACTCTTTTTTTGCTTTGGACCATGACTTTAACCGCTCAGTCTCAAGTTTCTCACTTGACACCTTCACGCCACAAGCACATGGTTAGGGACAGCTTGGTTTAGCCGCTTAGGCCAGGATTTTATTCCTGTGGGCCCTCCTACCCACTGATGCTCAAAGCCTTGGATCCTTTTTATTTTACCCTTGCCTTTTGGTTTAAAGGGCTATTGGCTTTTTCTTTCTCTTTTTTTTTTTCGCAAGCTTTTCACTGCTTTTTCTTGCTTCAAGAATCAATTTTATGATTTTTCAGATCATCAAATAATATTTCTCCTTTTTCCATCATTCTTTCAAGAGCCAACAATTTTAACATTCATAAACAACAAATTCAAAAATATGCACTGTTCAAGCATTCATTCAGAAGACAAGAATTATTGCCACCACATCAGAATAATTAAACTGTTTTAAAATTTGAAATTCATGCACTTCTTTTCCTTTTCAATTAAAACACTCTTTATTTAAGAAAGGTGATGGATTAATAGGACATTCATAACTTTAAGGCATAGACACTAAGACACTAATGATCATGTAATAAAGACACAAACATAGATAAACATAAAGCATAAAAATTTGAAAAACAAAAAATAAAGAACAAGGAGATTAAAGAACGGGTCCACCTTAGTGATGGCGGCTTGTTCTTCCTCTTGAAGATCTTATGGAGTGCTTGAGCTCCTCAATGTCTCTTCCTTGCCTTTGTTGCCCCTCTCTCATGGTTCTTTGGTCTTCTCTAACTTCATGAAGGAGGATGGAATGCTCTTGGTGCTCCACCCTTAGTTGTCCCATGTTGGAACTTAATTCTCCTAGGGAGGTGTTGATTTGCTCCCAATAGTTTTGTGAAGGAAAATACATCCCTTGAAGTATCTCAGGAATTTCATGATGAGGAATTTCCTCATGCTCTTGTCCATGAGTGGGATCTCTTGTTTGCTCCATCCTTTTCTTAGTGATGGGCTTGTCCTCATTAATGAGGGTGTCTTCCTCTATGTCAATTCCAGCCGAATTACAAAGGTGACAAATGAGATGAGGGAAGGCTAACCTTGCCAAAGTGGAGGACTTGTCCGCCACCTTGTAAAGTTCTTGGGATATAACCTCATGAACTTCTACTTCCTCTCTAATCATGATTCTATGGATCATGATAGCCCGGTCTATAGTAACTTCAGACCGGTTGCTAGTGGAAACGATTGAGCGTTGGATGAACTCCAACCATCCCCTAGCCACAGGCTTGAGGTCATGCCTTCTTAGTTGAACCGGCTTTCCTCTTGAATCTCTCTTCCATTGAGCGCCCTCTTCACAAATGTCTATGAGGACTTGGTCCAACCTTTGATCAAAGTTGACCCTTCTAGTGTAGGGGTGTGCATCTCCTTGCATCATTGGCAAGTTGAATGCCAACCTTACATTTTCCGGACTGAAATCTAAGTATTTTCCCCGAACTATTATAAGCCATTTCTTTGGATCTGGGTTCACACTTTGATCATGGTTCTTGGTGATCCATGCATTGGCATAGAACTCTTGAACCATTAAGATTCCGACTTATTGAATGGGGTTGGTGAGAACTTTCCAACCTCTTCTTCGAATCTCATGTCGGATCTCCGGATATTCACCCTTTTTGAGCTTGAAAGGGACCTCGAGGATCACTTTCTTCTTAGCCACAACTTCATAGAAGTGGTCTTGATGCACCTTTGAGATAAATCTCTCCATCTCCCATGACTCGGAGGTGGAAGCTTTTGCCTTCCCTTTCTTCTTTCTAGAGGTTTCTCCGGCCTTAGGTGCCATAAATGGTTATGGAAAAATAAAAAGCAACGCTTTTACCACACCAAACTTAGAAGGTTTGCTCGTCCTCGAGCAAAAGAAGAAAGAAAGGAGTAGAAGAAGAAGAAATGGAGGAGATGGAGGTGGGTTGGTGTTTCGGCCAAGGGGGAGAAGTAGTGTTTATGTTGTGTGAAAATGAGGGAGTGAAGATGGGTTTATATAGGAGTGGAGAGAGGGTTAGAGTTCGGCCATATAGGGTGGGTTTGGGAGGGAAAATGGTTTGAATTTGAATGGTGAGGTAGGTGAGGTTTTATGATGGATGGATGTGGATTGGTGAAGGGTTTATGGAGAAGAGGGTAGGATTTGATAGGTGAGGTGTTTTTGGGGAAGAGGTATTGAGGTGATTGGTGAATGGGTGAAGAAGAGAGAGAGGTGGGGTAGGTGGGGATCCTGTGGGGTCCACAGATCCTGTGGTGTCAAGAATTTTTCATCCCTACACCAAGTGGCGTACAAAACGCCCTTTTCTGCCAATCCTGGTGTTAAACGCCAGGTTGCTGCCCATTTCTGGTATTTAACGCCAGCTTCTTGCCCTTTTTTGGCGTTAAACGCCAGGTCTGTGCCCCTTTCTGGTGTTAAACGCCCAGAATGGTGCCAGACTGGGCGTTTAACGCCCATTCTACTACCCTTACTGGCGTTTAAACGGCAGTAAGTTTCTCCTCCAGGGTGTTCTATTTTTAATACTATTTTTCATTCTATTTTTTTGCTTTTTCAGTTGTTTTTGTGACTTCACATGATCATCAACCTACAGAAAACATAAAATAACAAATAAAAATTTAACATAGATAAGTAAAATTGGGTTGCTTCCCAACAAGCGCTTCTTTAATGTCAATAGCTTGACAGTGGGCTCTCATGGAGCCTCACAGATACTTAGAGCATGATGATGGCCTCCCAACACCAAATTTAGAGTTTGAATGTGGGGATTTTGTTTGACTCTGAATTGAGAGAAGCTTTTCATGCTTCTTCTCCATGATTACAGAGGGAGATCCTTGAGATTTAAACACAAGGGAGTCCTCATTCACTTGAAGGACCAATTCTCCTCTGTCAACATCAATCACAGCTTTTGCTGTGGCTAGGAAGGGTCTGCCAAGGATGATGGATTCATCCATACACTTCCCAGTCTCTAGGATTATGAAATCAGCAGGAATGTAATGGTCTTCAACTTTTACCAAGACATCCTCTACAAGTCTATAAGCTTGTTTCCTTGAATTGTCTGCCATCTCTAATGAGATTCTTGTAGCTTGCACATCAAAAATTCCTAGTTTCTCCATAACAGAGAGAGGCATGAGGTTTATGCTTGACCCTAGGTCACACAGAGCCTTTTCAAAGGTCATTGTGCCTATGGTGCAAGGTATTGAGAACTTTCCAGGATCTTGTCTCTTCAGAGGTAATCTCTGCCTAGTCAAGTCATCCAGTTCTTTGATGAGCAATGGGGGTTCATCCTCCCAAGTCTCATTACCAAATAACTTGGCTTTTAGCTTCATGATTGCTCCAAGGTACTTAGCAACTTGTTCTTCAGTAACATCTTCATCCTCTTCAGAGGAAGAATACTCATCAGAGCTCATGAATGGTAGAAGTAGATTCAATGGAATCTCTATGGCCTCAGTGTGAGCCTCAGATTCCCATGGTTCCTCATTAGGAAACTCCATGGAGGCCAGTGGACGTCCATTGAGGTCTTCCTCAGTGGCGATCACTGCCTCTTCCTCCACTCCACCAGGTTCGGCCATGTGGGTTATGGTGATGGCCTTGCACTCTCCTTTTGGATTCTCTTCTGTATTGCTTGGAAGAGCACTAGGAGGGAGTTTAGTAACTTTCTTGCTCAGCTGACCTACTTGTGCCTCTAAATTTCTAATGGAGGACCTTGTTTCAGTCATGAAACTTTGAGTGGTTTTAATTAGATCAGAGACTACAGTTGCTAATTCAGAGTGGCTCTGCTTAGAATTCTCTGTCTGTTGCTGAGAAGATGATGGAAAAGGTTTGTCATTGCTAAACTTATTTCTTCCACCATTATTGTTGTTGAAGCCTTATTAAGGCCTCTGTTGATCCTTCCATAAGAGGTTTGGATGATTCCTCCATGAAGGATTATAGGTGTTTCCATAGGGTTCTCCCATGTAATTCACCTCTTCCATTGCTGGGTTCTCAGGATCATAAGCTTCTTCTTCAGATGAAGCTTCTTTGGTACTGCCTATTGCTGCTTGCATTCCAGACAGACTCTGAGAAATCATATTGACTTGTTGAGTCAATATTTTATTCTGAGCCAGTATGGCATTCAGAGTATCAATCTCAAGAACTCCTTTCTTTTGATTTGTCCCATTATTCACAGGATTCCTTTCAGAGGTGTACATGAATTGGTTATTTGCAACCATTTCAATGAGTTCCTGAGCTTCTGCAGGCATCTTCTTCAGATGAAGAGATCCTCCAGCAGAGCTGTCCAATGACATTTTGGACAGTTCAGACAGACCATCATAGAAGATACCTATGATGCTCCATTCTGAAAGCATGTCAGAAGGACACCTTCTGATCAATTGCTTGTATCTTTCCCAAGCTTCATAGAGGGATTCACCTTCCTTCTGTCTGAAGGTTTGGACTTCCACTCTAAGCTTGCTCAATTTTTGAGGTGGAAAGAACTTTGCCAAGAAGGCATTAACTAGCTTTTCCCAAGAGTTCAGGCTTTCTTTAGGTTGTGAATCCAACCATGTTCTAGCTCTGTCTCTTACAGCAAAGGGAAAAAGCATAAGTCTATAGACCTCAGGATCAACCCCATTGGTCTTGACAGTGTCACAGATTTGCAAGAATTCAGCTAAGAACTAATGAGGATCTTCCAATAGAAGTCCATGAAACTTGCAATTCTGTTGCATCAGAGAAACTAATTGAGGCTTAAGCTCAAAGTTGTTTACTCCAATGGCAGGGATTGAGATGCTTCTCCCATAGAAGTCAGGAGTAGGTGCAGTAAAGTCACCAAGCACCTTCCTTGCATTGTTGGCATTGTTGTTGTTTTCGGCTGCCATGTCTTCTTCTTGTTTGAAAAGCTCTGTTAGGTCCTCTATAGAGAGTTTTACTTTAGCTTCTCTTAGCTTTCTCTTCAAGGTCCTTTCAGGTTCAGGATCAGTTTCAACAAGAATGCCCTTGTCCTTGCTCCTGCTCATATGAAAAGAGAGAAGAAGAAAATATATAATCCTCTATGTCACAGTATAGAGATTCCTTGAGGTGTCAGAGGAAAAGAAGAATAGGAGGAGGTAGAGAAGAGATAATTCGAACTTATCAAGGGAGATAGAGTTCGAATTGCTCATTGAGGAGGGGTGTTAGTCCTTAAATAGAAGAGTGTGAAAAGAGGGGAAGAATTTTCGAAAATAAATTAAAAAGATTTTGAAAAAAAATTAAAAGAAATTTGAAAATTTGATTGATGATTTTCGAAAACTAAGATTGGGAAAGAAATTAAGTGATTTTTGAAAAAGATTTTGAAATTAGAAATAAAAAAGATATGATTGAGACTTAATTTTGAAAAAGATGTGATTGAAAAGATATGATTGAGAAGATATGATTGAAAATCAAATAAAAAAGGAAAGTTTTAAAATTAAAGTTGATTACTTGACTAACAAGAAATTAGAAGATATGATTCTAGAATTAAAACTTTTGATCCTTTCTTAATAGGCAAGTAATAACTTGAAAATTTTGAATTAAATTACTAATTGTAGCAAGGATTTTCGAAAAAAATAATAATAAATAAAAAATGGAAAGAAATTGATTTTGAAAGGATATGATTGAAAAGATATGATTTAAAAAAGATTTGATTTTGAAAAATTATGAATATTTGAAAAAGATTTGAATTAAAAACAAAATCTTCCCTCTAGTGTCATCCTGGCGTTAAACGCCCAGAATGGCATCCATTCTGGCATTTAACACCCAAAATCCTACCTTTTTGGGTGTTTAACACCCAGGCAGGTACCCTGGCTGGCGTTTAAATGCCAGTTTTCCTTCTTCATTGGGCATTTTGAACGTCCAGCTTTTTCTGTGTAATTCCTCTGCTGAATATTCTGAATCTTTAATTCTCTGTGTTATTGACTTGAAAAGACACAATTTTAAAATTTTTTTTGAATTTTTAATGATGAGAAATAATAAAAATGCAACTAAGATCAAATAAACAATGCATGCAAGACACCAAACTTAGAAGTTTGTATACTAAGGACTATAACAATTTGAAAATGCATATAAGAAACAACAAAAGACACAAAATAAGAGAAATTAAAGATCAGAGCACAGAAATAATCAAGAACAACTTGAAGATCAATGAAGAACATAATGCATATATTCGAAAAATGCAAGAAGAATAAAGACATGCAATTGACACCAAACTTAAAAATTGATACTAGACTCAAACAAGAAACCTAAAATATTTTTGATTTTTATGGTTTTATAAATTTTTTTTGTGATTTTTTAAAAATTGAATGGAAAAGAAAATAAAGGGATTCAAAATTTTTAATAAGAGTTCCAGGAATCATTGCAATGCTAGTTTAAGACTTCGGTCCAGGAATTAGACATGGCTTACTAGCCAGCCAAGCTTTCAATGAAAGCTCCGGTCCAAAACACTAGACATGGGCAATGGCCAGCCAAGCTTTAGCAGATCATTGCTCACAACAGCAAAATTGATAGAAATCAACAAGCTCTTGTGATGATAAGTTGAAACCTCGGTCCAATAAGATTAGTCATGGCTTCACAGCCAGCCAGACTTCAACAGATCCTCATGACACTCTAGAATTCATTCTTAAAAACTCTGAAGAACAAAATAGAAAAAAAATTTTTGTATTTAAAATTTTTTTTTTGAAAATAAAAAGTAAAATTACCTAATCTAAGCAACAAGATGAACCGTCAGTTGTCCAAACTCGAACAGTCTCCGGCAACGGCACCAAAAACTTGGTGCACGAAATTGTGATCATCAACAATGGCGCCAAAGACTTGGAGCTCTCAAACGTGAATCACACTTTGTCACAATTCCGCACAACTAACCAGCAAGTGCACTGGGTCGTCCAAGTAATACCTTACGTGAGTAAGGGTCGATCCCACAGAGACTGTCGGCTTGAAGCAAGCTATGGTCATCTTGTAAATCTCAGTCAGGCGGATTCAAATGGTTATGGAGAAGTGATAATTAAAAGATAAACATAAAATAAAGATAGAGATAGAGATAGAGATACTTATGTAATTCATTGGTAGGAATTTCAGATAAGCGTATGAAGATGCTTTGTTCCTCTTGAACCTCTGCTTTCCTATTGCCTTCTTCCAATCATTCATACTTCCTTCCATGGCAAGCTTTATGTCGGGCATCACCGTTGTCAATGGCTACTTCCCGTCCTCTCAGTGAAAATGTTCCAAATGCGCTGTCACCGCACGGCTAATCATCTGTCGGTTCTCGATCATGTTGGAATAGGATCCATTGATCCTTTTGCGTCTGTCACACGCCCAACACTCGCGAGTTTGAAGCTCGTCACAGTCATCCCTTCCCAGATCCTACTCGGAATACCACAGACAAGGTTTAGACTTTTCGGATCTCAGGAATGGCCGCAAATTGATTCTAGCCTATACTACGAAGGTTCCAATCTTAGATTAGAAACCCAAGAGATACGCATTCAAGCCATTGCTAGTAGAACAGAGGTGGTTGTCAGGCACATGTTCATAGGTGAGAATGATGATGAGTGTCACGGATCATCACATTCATCAAGTTGAAGAATGAATGTATATCTTAGAGAAGAAGTAGGCGTGAATTGAATAGAAAAACAATAGTACTTTGCATCAATTCATGAAGAACAGTAGAGCTCCACACCTTAATCTATGGTGTGTAAAAACTCCACCGTTGAAAATACATAAGAACAAGGTCTAGGCATGGCCAAATGGCCAGCCTCCTAAAGAGGGTTCAATCATAAAAACATGATTCAAAAGATGAAAATACAATAGCAAAAGGTCCTATTTATAGAAAACTAGTAACCTAGGGTTTACAGAAATGAGTAAATGATGCAGAAATTCACTTCCGGGCCCACTTGGTGTGTGCTTGGGCTGAGTATTGAAGCTTTCACATGTAGAGACTTTTCTTGGAGTTAAACGCCAGTTTTTGTGCCAGTTTGGGCGTTTAACTCCAGCTTTTATGCCAGTTCTGGCGTTTTGACGCCAGAATTTCTATGCTGACTTGGAACGCCGGTTTGGGCCATCAAATCTTGGGCAAAGTATAAACTATTATATATTGCTGGAAAGCCCAGGATGTCTACTTTCCAACGCAATTGAGAGCGCGCCAATTGGGCTTCTGTAGCTCCAGAAAATCCACTTTGAGTGCAAGGAGATCAGAATCTAACAACATCTGTAGTCCTTTTTCAGCCTCTGAATCAGATTTTTGCTCAGGTCCCTCAATTTCAGCCAGAAAATACCTGAAATCACAGAAAAATATACAAACTCATAGTAAAGTCCAGAAAAGTGAATTTTAAATAAAAACTAATAAAAATATAATAAAAACTAACTAAAATATACTAAAAACATACTAAAAATAATGCCAAAATGCGTATAAATTATCCGCTCATCAACGGCTCTTCAAACAAAACCGGGAGTGGTGCGGGCGTGATCGTTGAAAGTGATCAGGGAACCCAAATCAAACTCTCCCTAAAGTTCGAGTTCCCTGCCTCAAACAACCAGGCCGAATACGAGGCATTACTAGCTGGTTTGAGGCTGGCTAAGGAAGTTGGAGTTCAAAAGCTTATCATCTTCAGCGATTCGCAAGTAGTCACTTCACAAATAGCAGTGAGTTACCAAGCTAAAGACCACACCATGAAAAAGTACCTGGACAAAACCAGGGAATAGCTCGAACAACTCTGGGAATATGAGGTCTGCCATATACCCGGGAACAGAACGCTCGAGATGATGCACTCTCAAAATTAGCCAACACCAAACCAGGGAGCAATAATAGAAGCCTCATCCTGGAAATACTGCAAAGCCCATCAATCTCGGAGGAAGAAAATGTCCTAGCCATATCAGGTCAGGATCAAGGATGGATGACCCCCATAATCAACTACCTCAAGTCAGAGACGCTCCCTACAGATAAGAAGGAGGCGAAGAGGTTGAGACAAAAAGCACAATACTACACCATCATAAACAACATCTTATACAAGAGAGGGATCTCGACACCCCTATTAAAGTGTGTGCCGACCTCCAACACAAAGGAGGTCTTGGAAGAAATACATAGTGGCATATGTGGCAACCATCTGGGAGCACGAGCTCTCTCCAAAAAAGTACTCCGAGCCGGATTCTTTTGGCCGACTTTGCAAAAGAAAGCAACAGAGTTTGTAAAGACATGTCCACCATGTCAGAAACATGCTAACTTCCACATCGCCTCACCAGAGGAGCTCATCAGCGTGACATCACATTGGCCATTCGCACAATGGGGACTCGACCTCCTTGGACCCTTTCCCTAAGGATCAGGACAAGTCAAGTTCCTTATTGTAGGGGTGGATTACTTCACAAAATGGATTGAGACAGAGCCCCTAGCTAATGCCACTTCTCAAAGAAGTCGAAAATTCTTGTACAGAAACATTGTTAGAAGGTTCGGAGTTCCTTACTCCATCACCACGGACAATGGCACTGTTCTGAGGGTTACCTGAAACTGTAGGTCGATCTCGGACGAGATCTTCTGTACTGGTCAGAGCTGATGTGTCCGACTTGATGATGGTGGCCGGAGCTGATCCTTCGTCACCGGAGGGTGGTGGTACCTGCATGGGACTCCGATGCTTAAGTTAGCAAGGGTATTAAGCAGATTTTTAGTGGAATTAGAGTATGAGTTATACCTGGGTGCTCCAGTGTATTTATAATGGTGTGGAGTGACCTTTCTGGAGATAAGATAGTTATCTTATCTTATCTTATCTTTGAGTGAAGTCATCTTATCATTAAGGGAACCGCCCTTATCTTTCTAGGCTTTGGCTACCTTTAGATTGGGCTGCGTCTCTTCGTTTGGGCCTGCTTGGGCCTCCTCTGGCGATTTGGCCGACCTCTTTGAGAAGAGGTCGGATATGGGCCAACCTTCTAAGAGGTCGGACATAGGCCAGCCTTCTAAGAGGTCGGACATGGGCCAACCTTCTAAGAGGTCGGCCAACCCAGTCCTTTATAGCTCGAACCGATGTATGAACAGTGCCCCTGCTTGAGTTCGGACCTTTCTGTGAGATCGTGCTTTCAGAGCTTTAATCTCTTTGGGGAAGTCGTGCTGTGCGAGTCTGGTATTACCCTTTTTAGTTTGTTGAGAGGTCTTTTCAGCCTTCTTCCGAATTGTTTGTCTTCACTGCTCGAGCTTTTTAGTCATAATCCAACAACTTTTTTAGGTAGTGTTCCGGTGGGAAACCTTTTTTATAGTTTGTTTGGATGACTTTTTAGCGCCGTTCTGATTTGTGCTTTTGCCTTTTAAGTAGTGTCTTTTTTCAAGACTTCCTACTTTTCAGCGAAGCACTTCTGGCTTTGGCCTTTTGACCTTTCCTTAGCCTTTCAGCGAAGCACTTCTGTCCGACCTCTTTTTGATTAGATCTTGTTTTGTCTGTCTCCTGTTGGGCGAGATGACCTCTGGGCTAACTTGTCCGATAACTTTTTAGTGTTCTCGTGGAACCCTTTTTAGTTAGTCTGAACAATTTCGATAGCCTTGTCGTGACTTTTTAGGCAAAGCTATATCCCTTTTAGCGCACGCTTTTCGTTGGTCTGACTTCTCTTGTTGATCCTTCTTTAGCTTTCGTTGGTCCGACTTCTCTTGTCGGTCCAAGCTGTAGCTTTCGCTGATCCGACTTCTTCTTGTCGGTCCGAGCTGTTGCTTTCGTTGGTCCGACTTCTTCTTGTCGGTCTAAGTTGTAGCTTTAATTGGCTCGGGCCGAATTCTTCATGTCGGCCTCTTCTAAGTTATTTTTAATAATCAATTCTTAGTTGGACCTTTCCAGGTCTCTTTTTATGGATTACTTTTTATAACCTTTTGTAGCTTGTCGGGCCGACTTCGTCATGTCGGTCCCTTCTAAGTTATTTCTAGTAACCCATTTCATTTGGACCTTTGTCAGGTCTCTTTTATGGATTACTTTTATAACTTTGTGATTTTGTTGGGCCGACTTCATCATGTCGCTCTCTTCTAAGTTATTTCTAGTAATCCTCTTTATTTGGACCCTTGTCAGGTCTCTTTTCGGGATTACTTTTATAACTTTGTGATTTTGTTGGGCCGACTTCATCATGTCGGTCCCTTCTAAGTTATTTCTAGTAATCCTCTTTATTTGGACTCTTGTCAGGTCTCTTTTAGGGATTACTTTTATAACTTTGTGATTTTATTGGGCCGACTTCATCATGTCGGTCCCTTCTAAGTTATTTCTAGTAATCCTCTTTTTTAGGGCTGGCCAGGCCTCTTTCTAGGGATTTACTTTTTATAACTTTGGTTATTGTGGTCGACTAGTCCGACTTCTTTACATCGGCCTGTCTTTAAGTTATTTTTAGCAACCCATTTTTATTAAGACTTCGTCAGGTCCTTTCCTATGGATCACTTTCGATAACTTCTTGCATTTATTCTGTTTTTGCCGCTTTTCATCTTTGCCGATTTTGTAGAAATTGAGTTTGATCCTCGTTTGGTCGACCTTTTGATGAATTTGGTTTTCATCTTCGTTGGTCTTTATCGTGATCGAGTAGTGAATTTGATTTTCACTTTCTGCCGATCTGTAGCTTTATAATTGGGCGATGAATTTTTTGCGTTTCAGATTAATGCATAAGATAAGAGGATTTGTAGAAAATCTTCTTAAGTTGCAGGCGTGCCATGACCTTGGAAGCTCTCGCCCTTCGAGTTCGGTCAGCCTGTAGTAGCCCTTTCTGAGTACTTCTACGACTCGGTAGGGTCCTTTCCAGTTTGCTGCCAGCTTTCCTTTTCCAGGTCGACTTGTTCCGATATCATTTCGGACTAGGACGAGGTCATTCTCGGCAAAACCTCGCTGTACTACCTTTCGGTTGTATCTTGAGACCATTCGACGTTTTAATGCCTCTTCCTTGATCCGAGCTTTTTCTCAGATTTTTGGAAGTAGGTCGAGTTCTTCCTTTTGAAGTTGGGAGTTGGCCTCTTCACTGTAGTGGATCACTCTGGGCGATCCTTCTTCGACCTCCACTGGGATCATTGCCTCCATTCCGTAAGCTAATCGAGAAGGTGATTCCTTTGTGGTGGAGTGTGGAGTTGTCCGATATGCCCATAGGACTTGTGGGAGCTCTTCAGCCCAAGTTCCCTTTGCATCCTGTAGTTTCTGTTTTAACCCAGCTAGTATGACTTTGTTGGCAGCTTCTGCTTTTTCATTGGCTTGTGGGTGTTCTACGGATATGAATTGGTGCTTTATTTTCAACTCAGCCACCAACTTCTTGAAACCTGTGTTCGTGCATTGAGTGCCATTGTCTGTGGTGATGGAGTAAGGAACCCTAAACCCTGTAACAATGTTTATGTACAAGAATTTCCGACTTCTTTGAGCAGTGGCATTAGTTAGGGGCTCTTCCTCAATCCATTTTGTGAAGTAATCCACCCCTTCAATGATGAACTTTGACTTGTCCTGATCCTTGGGGAAATAGTCCGAGGAAGTCGGGTCCCCACTTTGTGAACAGCCAAGGTGATGTTACACTGATGAGCTCCTCTGGTGGGACAATGTGGAAGTTAGCATGCTTTTGATGTAAAGCTTTGACTTTGTATTTGGGTTTTTGCTTTATTGTTGCCTCCAAAGAGTTCCCCTGGACTTTCGTGTGAGTCCTGGGGTTTCCCTTTTACTGCTGTATCTGACACCTGATGTTTTGCTGTTATTGTTCGAGTTGTTTCCTTATTTGCCCGAGTTGTTTGGTAGTAACCCCATAGTTGACCTATGTCTTCTCAAAAAAACATTGCTGAGATGTCTACTAAGATCCCGAATGGCATGTATAGTTTTAATGCATGTTACTGTGGCTGACTCTGAGTAATGTGTAAGATTTAGGAGGTTCCGTAGAATTTGTAGGGATAGGGATGAGGAGAAGAATTATGAGTTGGTGTCGCTGGACCCTGAGGAGAGGGTTTGTTTTCCTTCCTTGACTCCGGGAGAATGACCATTTTTCTATGCTTATGACTACTTTTTCAGTCAGTTGAATATTACCATCCCTTATACCGCCTTCGAGATCGACTTGTTGTGGTCTTGTAATCTAGCCTGGATGAGGCTTCTGTTATTGGCCCCTGGTTTGGTGTTGGATAGTTTTGAAAATGCATCGGCTCGGGCATTTTACTCCCGAGGTATGTGTCGAACTTCATATCCCCCGAAATGTCTGAGCTGTTTTCTGTTTTGTCCAGGGTCCCCCGAATTGTCCGAGCTGTTCTCTGCTTTTGTCCAGGGTCCCTCGAATTACCCGAGGTATTTTTTCATGGTGGGATCCTTAGCTTGGTTTCTCCCTTCTATTTGTGAGGTGACTACTTGTGAATCACTGTACATGGTAAGCTCCTACCTTCTTAGCCAGCCTTAAACCAGCTAGTAGTGCCTTGTATTCAGCTTGGTTATTTAGCTTGATTTGGCTTCCCTGATCACTTTCTATAATTACACCTGCACCACTCCCGGTTTTGTTTGAAGAGTCGTCCACGTAGAGATTCTATTTTGTAGGAGTTCCCGGGGTGTCAGTGTACTCTGTATTGAAGTTGGCCAGATACTGTGATTTAATAGCTGTTCGAGCTTTCATATCGAAGATCGAATTAGGATAACTCGACTGTCCACTATAGGATTCTTCCAGCTAAGTTTGTTTTCTGTAGGATGCCTTTTATGGGCTGGTTGGTCCGAACTCTGATAGTGTGAGCTTGAAAGTATGGGTGGAGTCATCGAGAAGTGAGTATGAGGGCATAGGCAAACTTTTTCTATCTTTTGATAGTTTAGTTCGGCCCCTTGTAGAGCTTTGCTGATAAAGTAGACGGGTTGTTGCCCACTTTCGTCTTCTCTGACTAGTGCTGAGGCTGTTGCCCGACTTCCCACTGTGAGGTATAATATGAGTTTTTCACTTTCTCGTGGTTTGGTAAGAATGGGTGGTTTCTCCAAGAATTTTTGAAATCTCGGAAGGCTTGTTCGCACTCCGTTGTCCTTTTTAAACCTATCTCCCTTCCTTAATATACCTATTTGAGGTGTCTTTTGCAAGATGATTTAGAGATCCCTCCTCCTGTGAATCCTCCATTTATCATAAGAACATGTCTCTTAGGGGTGTGAGGTGGACGTTCAACTCGCCCGACCTCTTCAGTGTGAGGTGGATGTTCAACTCGTCCGACCTCTTTGGTGTGAGGTGGATGTTCCACTCGTCCGACCTCTTCGGTGTGAGGTGGACGTTCAACTCGCCCGACCACTTCGGTGTGAGGTGGATGTTCAACTCGTCTGACCTCTTCGGTGTGAGGTGGATGCTCCACTCGTCCGACCTCTTTCGGTGTGACATGGACGCTCAACTCGTCCGACCTCTTTGGTGTGAGGTGGACGTTCAACTCGCCCGACCTCTTCAGTGTGAGGTGGATGTTCCACTCGTCCGACCTCTTCGGTGTGAGGTGGACGTTCAACTCGTCTAACCTCTTCGGTGTGAGGTGGACGTTCAACTCGCCCAACCTCTTCGGTGTGAGGCGGATGTTCAACTCGTCCGACGTCTTCAGTGGGAGGTGGACGTTCAATTCGCCCGACCTCTTCTTCTTTTTCTTGGTTCATCCGCTTTATTGGCTAAGTACCGATCTAATCGCCCTTCTCTTGCCAATTTCTCTATGACATTCTTTAGGTTGAAGCACTTGTCGGTAGGATGTCCGTAGATTCGGTGGTACTTACAGTATTCTGTCTGATTTCCTCCTCCTTTTTGCTTTTGATTGGGCGAGGTGGTGGTATCTTCTCTGTGTGGAATATTTCTCGGTAAACATCCACAAGAGACACCCGAAGAGGGGGTGTAATTGTGGTATTTTCTAGGCTTCTCACCGGGTTGATCTTCTTTTTTCTTGGACTCTTTATCCTTGTCACGTGGTGGGATAGGAGAATTCGGTTTTTGAGCTCTCTCCTAGTCGAGAGTTCTCCTTCATGTTGATGTATTTCTCTTCCCGTTCCTGTACCTCGTTCAGAGATGTTCGGTGCTTCTTGGATATTGAGTGGCTAAAAGGTCCTTTTCGTAGGCCATTGATGAGACCCATGATAGCTACTTCTGTTGGCAAACTTTGTATGTCGAGGCACGCTTTGTTGAATCTTTCCATGTAGTTGCGAAGACTTTCCTGATCTCTTTGCTTGATCCCTAGTAAGCTCGGGGAGTGTTTGATTTTGTCCTTTTGGATGGAGAATCTGGAGAGGAATTTTTTGGCTAAGTCGTCAAAACTTGTGATGGATCTAGGAGGCAAACTATTGAACCACTTTATTGCTATTTTTGTTAGGGTAGTCAGGAAGGCTTTGCATCGAATAGCGTCCGATGCGTCAGTGAGATACATTCTGCTTCTGAAATTGCTAAGATGATGGCTTGGATCCAATGTGCCGTCGTACGAGGTCATGTCGAGAGCTTTGAAGTTCTTTGGGACTTTAGCTTTCATGATCTCTTTGGTGAATGGGTCTTGATCTTTATGGGGGCTATCTTCATAACTGGATCGAGCAGTCTTGGTTTTGAGATCGGCTTCGAGCTTTAAGAGCTTGTCCTCTAGCTTTCGACATCGTCTTGTTTCTCTTCGAAGGTCTCTTTTGGCTTCCCGTCGATGTTCAGCTTCTTGTTCTAGTTCTTTAAGGCGATTCGGTTGCTTACGGATAGCTTCCAAATTTTCTGTGTGTGGGGGTTGCTTATCTCCCCCGTTTTGAGGTGTGTCTTTGGAGGTGGCGTCTGTGTCTTTGTTTGGCGTTCTGTCCACCAAACCAGAATTGTGGTCGTTGTCAAGGTTGTCTGCCATGATGATGGGATGACTTCCAGGTTCCCCGGCAACGGTGCCAATGTTTCGAGGGTTACCTGAAACTATAGGTCGATCTCGAATGAGATCTTCTGTACTGGTCGGAGCTGATGTGTCCGATTTGATGATGGTGGCCGGAGCTGATCCTTCGTCACTGGAGGGTGGTGGTACCTGCAAGGGACTCCGATGCTTAAGTTAGCAAGGGTATTAAGCAGGTTTTTAGTGGAATCAGAGTATGAGTTATACCTGGGTGCTCTAGTGTATTTATAATGATGTGGAGTGACCTTTCTGGAGATAAGATAGTTATCTTATCTTATCTTATCTTTGAGTGAAGTCATCTTATCTTTAAGGGAACCACCCTTATCTTTCTAGGCTTTGGCTACCTTTAGATTGGGATGCATCCCTTCGTTTGGGCCTGCTTGGGCCTCCTCTGGCGATTTGGCCGACCTCTTTGAGAAGAGGTCGGACATGGGCCAACCTTCTAAGAGATCGGCTAACCCGATCCTTTATAGCTTGAACCGATTTATGAACAGTTCTCATATGCATCCGTCACACTGTCCAAAAGATGGCCCTGAAGCTCAGCATAGTCAGCACGGGCCGAGTCAAGCCTCTTCCTGACCTCCAGCAACTCACCATAAGTACAGGTATAACTCTCTTTCGACTTCTTGGCCATCTCCTCAGCCAGATTCGCAGTAGCTTCTGCAGCAACAGCCCTGGACTTCTCTTTCTCTACATCCAGTTCCAACTTGGCCACTTTGGCGTCCAGTTCATCCTTCAACCCCTTGATCCTGTCATACTCTGACTTGGCTTCCAGCATAAAATCCTTCGTCGCATGGACGGGAGAGTCTTGGATTGAGCAAAACAAAGCTGCACCCATGTGCGCCATCCGAACACTACTAATGGTGATGAAATCCAGGTGGTGCAAGATGAACACGTCGTCCATAGGAAGTCGGCCATAAGGGGCAATCTGGCTATCAATAAACCCCACAGCATCAAAATCGGGGGCATCCAGATTATAGGGTTCGACAGTCTTCTGCTTCTTGGAGGAGGACCAGTAGCAGAGGGAGAGACAGCACTAGAGGTCGGCTGGGGAGGATCAGAAGAAGCCAAACGAACCTGGGGAGTCGAGATGACCTTCCTCGGTCCAGAAGTGTCCGAGGTCGACCTCCTCAGTGTAACCTTGGAAGATCCCTCCTCAGGACCTTTGGCCGAGATGTTCTGAGCCGCGGTCGCCTTCCTCGCCCTCTTAAAAGCCTTCATGGAATCAGTGGTCTTCACCATATCTGAAAAAATAAAGCAGCAAAACCAAAGTTGCAAGTTAGAAAGAGATGGATTGACAAAACAAATAAAATAATAAAAGCAAAGCCAAAAAAAATCGGCAGCTACACAATTTATCCTGAAGAAGGGAGGGGTTCCCCAAGAACCTCTTCGTATCAAGATGGGGAGGCTCCCCCCAATTTTTTTCTAGTACATGTACAAAAGCCTTCTCAACCTTATCCAACATTTCCTAAGAATACCTAGACACTACCACATTCTTTTGCCAGCATAAGGGGAAGGCGGGCTCATTATTCTGTTCCAAGAAGAAAGGCCGAGTTCCTTCAACACTGATAAGTATCCTAGGGACACCGAACCTACTGAAGATATGCTTCTGGAGGAACTTCATCACTGTCTTAGTATCATTAGTGGGTGTTGCAATCGCCTCTATCCATTTAGATACATAATCTACTGCCACCAAAATATAAGTGTTTGAGTATGATGGTGGGAAAGGCCCCATGAAGTCAATACCCCATACATCAAACAACTCAATCTCTAAGATTCCTTGCTGAGGCATGGCATAACCGTGAGGAAGATTACCAGCTCTCTGGCAACTGTCACAGTTACGTACAAACTCTCGGGAGTCTCTATAGAGAGTAGGCCAGTAGAAATCGCATTGGAGAACCTTTGTGGCGGTTCGCTCACCTCCGAAATGTCCCCCATATTATGATCCATGACAATGCCGTAGGATCTTCTGTGCCTCTTCTCTAAGCACACATCTGCGGATTACTCCGTCTGCACACCTCATAAAGAGATATGGTTCATCCCACAAGTAGTACTTTGCATCAGAAATCAACTTTTTCATTTGTTGTTTACTGTACTCTTTGGGTATGAATCTCACAGCTTTATAGTTTGCAATGTCTGCAAACCATGGTAATTTCTGAATGGCAAAGAGTTGCTCATCCGGAAAGGTTTCAGAGATCTCAGTAGGAGGGAGGGACGCCCCTGCTACTGGTTCTATCCGGGATAGGTGATCTGCTACCTGGTTCTCTGTCTCTTTTCTGTCTCTTATTTCTATATCAAACTCTTGCAGAAGCAACACCCATCTTATGAGTCTGGGTTTTGAATCCTGCTTTGTGAGGAGATATTTCAGAGCAGCATGGTCAGTGTACACAATCACTTTTGATCCCACTAAATAAGATCTGAACTTGTCAATGGCATAAACCACTCCAAGCAACTCCTTTTCTGTGGTTGTGTAATTCTTCTGTGCGTCATTCAAAAGATGGCTAGCATAGTAAATGACGTGCAGAAGCTTGTTATGCCTCAGTCCCAATACTGCACCAATGGCGTGGTCACTGGCATCACACATTAGTTCGAATGGTAATGTCTAGTCTGGTGCAGAAATGACTGGTGCTGTGACCAGCTTGGCTTTCAGAGTCTCAAATGCCTGTAGACACTCTGTGTCAAAGATAAATGGCGTGTCAGCAGCTAGCAGATTGGTAAGAGGTTTTGCAATTTTTGAAAAATCCTTTATAAACCTCCTATAGAATCCTGCATGTCCCAGAAAGCTTCTGATTGCCTTAACATTGAAAGGTGGTGGTAATTTTTCAATTACCTCTACCTTAGCTTAGCTTGATCCACCTCTATTCACTTGTTTGAAATTTTGTGCCCAAGGACAATTCCTTCAGTCACCATAAAGTGACATTTTTCCTAGTTTAAAACCAGGTTAGTCTCTTGGCACCTTTTCAGAACAAGTGCTAGATGGTCAAGATAGGAGTTGAATGAGTCTCCAAATACTGAGAAGTCATCCATAAAGACTTCCAAAAATTTCTCTACCATATCTGAGAAGATAGAGAGCATGCACCTCTGAAAGGTTGCAGGTGCATTGCATAGACCAAATGGCATGTGAATGCTGTTTTCTCTTGGTCATGAGGATCTACTGCAATTTGGTTGCAACCTGAATAGCCATCCAAAAAGCAATAGTATTCATGACCTTCTAGTCTCTCTAGCATCTGGTCTATGAATGGTAAAGGAAAATGATCCTTTCTGGTGGCCGTATTGAGCCTTCTGTAGTCAATACACATACGCCACCCTGTAACTGTTCTTGTAGGAACCAGTTCATTCTTTTCATTATGAACCACTGTCATGTCTCCCTTCTTGGGGACAACGTGGACAGGGTGAGCCCTGATGAGTGGATAATTTATACGCTTTTTGACATTGTTTTTAGTATGTTTTTAGTGGGATCTAGCTACTTTTAGGGATGTTTTCATTAGTTTTTATGTTAAATTCACATTTTTGGACTTTACTATGAGTTTGTGTGTTTTTATGTGATTTCAGGTATTTTCTGGCTGAAATTGAGGGACTTGAGCAAAAATCAGATTCAGAGGTTGAAGAAGGACTACTGATACTGTTGGATTCTGACCTCCCTGCACTCAAAGTAGATTTTCTGGAGCTACAGAACTCGAAATGGCGCGCTTCCAATTGCGTTGGAAAGTAGACATCCAAGGATTTCCAGCAATATATAATAGTCCATACTTTGCCCAAGTTTAGATGACGCAAACTGGCGTTCAACGCCAGTTCTCTGCCCAATTCTGGCGTCCAGCGCCATAAACAAGTTGCAAAGTGGAGTTCAACGCCCAAAATGGCACCAAAACTGGCGTTCAACTCCAGGAATGACCTCTACACGTGTAACACTCAAGCTCAGCCCAAGCACACACCAAGTGGGCCCCGGAAGTGGATTTATGCATCAATTACTTACTCCTGTAAACCCTAGTGACTAGTTTATTATAAATAGAACTTTTTATCATTGTATTCACAGTCTTGGTTACTCCGGTTCCCCTCTGGGGCCGAGACCAACGAACTTCATCATTACTTATGTATTTTCATACGGTAGAGTTTCTGCACTCCATAGATTAAGGTGTGGAGCTCTACTGTTCCTCAAAGATTAATGCAAAGTACTACTGTTTTCTATTCAATTCAACTTATTCTGCTTCTAAGATATTCATTCGCACTTCAACCTGAATGTGATGAACGTGACAATCATCATCATTCCCTATGAACGCGTGCCTGACAACCACTTCCGTTCTACATTAGATTGAATGAGTATCTCTTAGATCTCTTAATCGGAATCTTCGTGGTGTAAGCTAGAATGATGGCGGCATTCAAGAGAATCCGGAAAGTCTAAACCTTGTCTGTGGTATTCCGAGTAGGATTCAATGACTGAATGACTGTGACGAGCTTCAAACTCACGATTGTTGGGCGTAGTGACAGACGCAAAAGGATAGTAAATCCTATTCCAGCATGATCGAGAACCGACAGATGAATAGCCGTGCCGTGACTGGGTGCGTTGACCATTTTCACTGAGAGGATATGATGTAACCATTGACAAGGGTGATGCCTCCAGACGATTAGCCGTGCCGTGACAGGGCATTTGGATCATTTTCGCGAGAGAAGATCGAAAGTAGCCCTTGACAATGGTGATGCATTACATAAAGCCAGCCATGGAAAGGAGTAAGACTGATTGGATGAAGATAGCAGGAAAGCAGAGGTTCAGAGGAATGAAAGCATCTCTATTCGCTTATCTGAAATTCTCACCAATGATTTACATAAGTATTTCTATCCCTATTTTCTTAATTATTTTTGAAAACCCCATTACTATTTTATATCCGCCTGACTGAGATTTACAAGGTGACCATAGCTTGCTTCATACCAACAATCTCCGTGGGATTCGACCCTTACTCACGTAAGGTATTACTTGAATGACCGAGTGCACTTGCTGGTTAGTTGTGCGAAGTTGTGAACCATGGTATTGGCATCATGTTTTTGGCGCCATTACCCTGATGAATTTTACATAATTAAAGTGTAATCACAATTTCTGCGCACCAAGTTTTTGGCGCCGTTGCCGGGGATTGTTTGAGTTTGGACAACTAACGGTTCATCCTTTGCTCAGATTAGGTAATTTTATTTTTGTTTTGTTTTCAAAAATTTTTCAAAAATCTTTCAAAAATTTTTCTTTTGTTTTCGAAAAAAAAATAATAAAAATAATGTTTTCAAAAATAAATTATTCTATGGCTTCAAAACTTTTAAGAATGAATTCTAGTGTTTCATGAAGCATGTAAAGCCATGTCCAAATTCATTTGGACTGAGGCTTCTAATTTGTTATCAAGAGCAAGCTAGTTGTTGCTAATCCACCTGCTGCTGTTCCTGATTTACATACTAAAGCTTGGCTGGCTATTAAGCCATGCCTGACCCTTTGATTGGAGCTTTAGACTAAAGAGCATAAGATTCCTGGAATTCATATTAAAAATTTTGGAATCCTTATTTTTGTTTTTCAAATAATTTTCGAAAAAAATTCCAAAAAAATTTAGAAAATAATAAAAAATCAAAAAAATATTTTTGTGTTTCTTGTTTGAGTCATGTGTCATGTTATAAGTTTGGTGTCAATTGCATATTCATCTTCCATTTTTCGAAAATTCATGCATTCATAGTGTTCTTCATGATCTTCAAGTTGTTCTTGGTAAGTCTTCTTGTTTGATTTTGATGTTTTCTTGTTTTGTGTTGTATGATATTTTTCATGTGCATTCTTGCATCCATAGAGTCTAAGCATCAAAGATTTCTAAGTTTGGTGTCTTGCATGTTTTCTTTGCATTAAAAATTTTTCAAAAATGTGTTCTTGATGTTCATCATGATCTTCATAGTGTTCTTGGTGTTCATCTTGACATTCATAGCATTCTTGCAGGCATTCATTGTTTTGATCCATAACTTTCATGCATTGCATCATTTTTCTTATTTTTCTCTCTCATCATAAAAATTCAAAAATCAAAAAAATATCTTCCCCTTTTATCTCTCATCAAATTCGAAAATTTGAGTTGACTTTTTCAAAAATTTTTAAACTCTAGTTGTTTTCATGAGTCAAATCAAATTTTCAATTTGAAAATCTTATCTTTTTCAAAATCTTTTTCAAAAATCAAATCTTTTTCATTTTTTTAGTTATTTTCAAAAATTTCAAAAATATTTTTCAAAAATCTTTTTCTTAATTTTACATCAAATTTTCGAAAATAACATCATCAATTAATGTTTTGATTTAAAAATTTCAAGTTTGTTACTTGCTTGTTAAGAAAGATTCAAACTTTAAGTTCTAGAATCATATCTTGTGATTTCTTGTGAATCAAGTCATTAATTGAGATTTTAAAAATCAAATCTTTTTCAAAAACTAATTTCAATCATATCTTTTCAAAAATATCTTCTTATTTTATCTTTTTCAAAAATATGATTTCAAAATATCTTTTCTAACTTCCTAACTTCTTATCTTTTCAAAAGTTGTTTCAACTAACTAACTAACTTTTTGTTTGTTTCTTATCTTTTTCAAAACCACCTAACTAACGCTCTCTCTCTAATTTTCGAAAATATCTCCCTCTTTTTCAAAAATTCTTTTTAATTAATTAATTATTTTAACTTTTGATTTTAAACTTTTCAAAAAATTACTAACCTTTTTCAAAAACTATTTTCGAAAATCACTAACTCTTTTTCAAAAATAATTTTCGAAAATCCTTCTCCCTCATCTCCTTCTAATTATTTATTCATCTACTAACACTTCATCTCACCCAAATTCGAACCCCCTCTTCCATCTGTGTTCGAATTTCTTCTTCTTCTTTTCTTCTACTCACACTAGGACCTCTATACTGTGGTAAAAAGGACCCCTATTATTATTATTTTTCTGTTCTCTCTTTTTCATATGAGCAGGAGCAAGGACAAGAACATTCTTGTTGAAGCAGATCCAGAACCTGAAAGGACTCTGAAGAGGAAACTAAGAGAAGCTAAACTACAACAATCCAGAGAGAACCTTTCAGAAATTTTCGAACAGGAAGAGGAGATGGCAGCCGAAAATAATAATAATGCAAGGAGAATGCTTGGTGACTTTACTGCACCTAATTCCAATTTACATGGAAGAAGCATCTCCATTCCTGCCATTGGAGCAAACAACTTTGAGCTGAAACCTCAGCTAGTTTCTCTGATGCAGCAGAACTGCAAGTTTCATGGACTTCCATCTGAAGATCCTTTTCAGTTCTTAACTGAATTCTTGCAGATCTGTGATACTGTTAAGACTAATGGAGTAGATCCTGAAGTCTACAGGCTCATGCTTTTCCCATTTTCTGTAAGAGACAGAGCTAGAATATGGTTGGACTCTCAACCTAAAGACAGCCTGAACTCTTGGGATAAGCTGGTCACGGCTTTCTTAGCCAAGTTCTTTCCTCCTCAAAAGCTGAGCAAGCTTAGAGTGGATGTTCAAACCTTCAAACAAAAAGATGGTGAATCCCTCTATGAAGCTTGGGAAAGATACAAACAGTTGACCAAAAAGTGTCCTTCTGACATGCTTTCAGAATGGACCATCCTGGATATATTCTATGATGGTTTATCTGAGCTATCAAAGATGTCGTTGGATACTTCTGCAGGTGGATCCATTCACCTAAAGAAAACACCTGCAGAAGCTCAAGAACTCATTAACATGGTTGCTAATAACCAGTTTATGTACACTTCTGAGAGGAATCCTGTGAGTAATGGGACGCTTATGAAGAAGGGAGTTCTTGAAGTTGATACTTTGAATGCCATATTGGCTCAGAACAAAATATTGACTCAGCAAGTCAATATGATTTCTCAGAGTCTGAATGGAATGCAAGCTGCATCCAACAGTACTCAAGAGGCTTCTTATGCAGAAGAAGCTTATGATCCTGAAAATCCTGCAATAGCAGAGGTGAATTACTTAGGTGAACCTTATGGAAACACCTATAACCCATCATGGAGAAATCATCTAAATCTCTCATGGAAGGATCAAAGGCCTCAACAAGGCTTTAATAATGGTGGAAGAAACAGGTTTAACAATAATAAACCTTTTCCATCATTCACTCAGCAACAGACAGAGAACTCTGAACAAAATACCTCTAATTTAGCAAACTTAGTCTCTGATCTATCCAAGGCCACTGTAAGTTTCATGAATGAAAAAAGGTCTTCCATTAGAAATTTGGAAGCACAAGTGGGCCAGCTGAGTAAAAGGATCACTGAAATCCCTCCTAGTACTCTCCCAAGCAATACAGAAGAGAATCCAAAAGGAGAGTGCAAGGCCATTGACATAAGCACCATGGCCGAACCTGTAAGGGAAGGAGAGGACGTGAATCCCAAGGGGGAAGACCTCCTGGGACGTCCAGTGATCAATAAGGAGCTTCCCTCTGAGGAACCAAAGAACTCTGAGGCTCATCTAGAGACCATAGAGATTCCATTAAACCTCCTTATGCCATTCATGAGCTCTGATGAGTATTCCTCTTCTGAAGAGAATGAGGAAGTTACTGAAGAGCAAGCTGCCAAGTTCCTTGGTGCAATCATGAAGCTAAATGCCAAATTATTTGGCATTGATACTTGGGAAGATGAACCTCCTTTGTTCACCAATGAACTAAGTGATCTGGATCAACTAACATTGCCTCAGAAGAGACAGGATCCTGGAAAGTTCATAATACCTTGTACCATAGGCACCATGATCTTTAAGGCTCTGTGTGACCTTGGTTCAAGAATAAACCTCATGCCCCTCTCTGTAATAGAGAAACTGGAAATCTATGGGGTGCAAGCTGCTAAAATCTCATTAGAGATGGCAGATAATTCAAGAAAATAGGCTTATGGACAAGTAGAGGACGTATTAGTAAAGGTTGAAGGCCTTTACATCCCTGCTGATTTCATAGTCCTAGATACTGGAAAGGAAGAGGATGAATCCATCATCCTAGGAAGACCTTTCCTAGCCACAGCAAGAGTTGTGATTGATGTGGACAAAGGAGAATTAATCCTTCAATTGAATGAGGACAACCTTGTGTTTACAACTCAAGGATCTCTCTCTGCATCCATGGAGAGAAAGCAAAAAAAGCTTCTCTCAAAGCAGAGTCAACCAAAGCTCCCACAGTCAAACTCTAAGTTTGGTGTTGGGAGGCCACAACCAAACTCTAAGTTTGGTGTTGAACTCCCATATCCAAACTCTAAGTTTGGTGTTGGAGAGTCTCAACAATGCTCTGAACATCTGTGAGGCTCCATGAGAGCCCACTGTCAAGCTATTGACATTAAAGAAGCGCTTGTTGGGAGGCAACCCAATTTTTATTTATCTAACTATATTTTTCTTAGTTATATGTCTTTATAGGTTCATGATCATGTGGAGTCACAAAATAAATATAAAAATTGAAAACGGAATCAAAAACAGCAGAAGAAAAATCACACCCTGGAGGAAGCATCTGCCTGGCATTCAACGCCAGAACAGAGCATGGTTCTGGCGCTGAACGCCCAAAATGGGCAGTATTTGGGCGCTGAACGCCCAAAATGGGCAGCATCTGGGCGCTGAACGCCAGAATTGCACCCTGGAGAGGAGCTGGCGCTGAACGCCTAGAACAAGCATGGTTCTGGCGTTCAACGCCAGAAATGGGCAACAAATGGGCGTTGAACGCCCAAAATGGGCACCAACATGGCGCTGAACGCCCAGAGTTGTGTGCAAGGGCATTTTACATGCCTAATTTGGTGCAAGGTTGTAAATCCTTGAACACCTCAGGATTTGTGGACCCCACAAGATCACCTCAGGATCTGTGGATCCCACAGGATCCCCACCTACCTCCACTCACTTCTTCTCACCCTCTCTCTCCATTCATGATCATCCCTTCTGTTTTCCATTTACCACTCACATCCATACACCCACCTACCTTCAAAATTCAACATCTCTTTCCCACCCAATCCCACCCATATGGCCAAATACACACATCCCTCCATCTCCTCCATATCTTCTTCTTCTTCTTCTATTCTTTCTTCTCTTGCTCGAGGGCGAGAAAAATTCTAAGTTTGGTGTGGTAAAAGCATAAGCTTTTTGTTTTTCCATAACCATTAATGGCACCTAAGGCCAAAGAAACCTCAAGAAAGAGGAAAGGGAAGGCAATTGCTTCCACCTCTGAGCCATGGGAGATGGAAAGATTCATCTCACAAGCCCATCACTAAGAAAAGGGTGGAACAAACAAAAGAGCACATTCATGGATCTCAACAGGCACATGAAGAAGCTCATCATCAAGAAATCCCTGAGATACCTCAGGGGATGCACTTCCCTCCACATAAATATTGGGAGCAAATCAACACCTCCCTTGGAGAATTAAGTTCCAACATGGGACAACTAAGGGTGGATTATCAAGAGCACTCCATCATCCTTCATGAAATAAGAGAAGATCAAAAAGCAATGAGGGAGGAGCAACAAAGACAAGGAAGAGACATAGAAGAGCTCAAGGACATCATGGGTTCCTCAAGGAGGAAATGCCACCATCACTAAGGTGGACTCATTCCTTGTTCTTACTTTCTCTGTTTTTCGTTTTCTCTATGTTAAGTGCTTATCTATGTTTGTGTCTTCATTACATGATCATTAGTAATTAGTAAATATGTCTTAAAGTTATGAATGTCCTATGAATCCATTACCTCTCTTAAATGAAAAATGTTTTAATTCAAAAGAACAAGAAGTACATGAGTTTCGAATTTATCCTTGAACTTAGTTTAATTATATTGATGTGGTGACAATGCTTCTTATTTTCTGAATGAATGCTTGAACAGTGCATATGTCTTTTGAAGTTGTTGTTTAAGAATGTTAAATATGTTGGCTCTTGAAAGAATGATGACTAGGAGACATGTTATTTGATAATCTGAAAAATCATAAAAATGATTCTTGAAGCAAGAAAAAGCAGCAAAGAACAAAGCTTGCAGAAAAAAAAATAATAGGCAAAAAAAAAATATAGAAAGAAAAAAGAAAAAGCAAGCAGAAAAAGCCAAAAGCTCTTAAAACCAAGAGGCAAGAGCAAAAAGCCAATAACCCTTAAAACTAAAAGGCAAGGGCAAATAAAAAGGATCCCAAGGCTTTGAGCATCAGTGGATAGGAGGGCCTAAAGGAATAAAATCCTGGCCTAAGCGGCTAAACCAAGCTGTCCCTAACCATGTGCTTGTGGCGTGAAGGTGTCAAGTGAAAACTTGAGACTAAGCGGTTAAAGTCAAGGTCCAAAGCAAAAAAAGAGTGTGCTTAAGAACCCTGGACACCTCTAATTGGGGACTTTAGCAAAGCTGAGTCACAATCTGAAAAGGTTCACCCAATTATGTGTCTGTGGCATTTATGTATCCGGTGGTAATACTGGAAAACAAAGTGCTTAGGGCCACGGCCAAGACTCATAAAATAGCTGTGTTCAAGAATCATCATATTGAACTAGGAGAATCAATAACACTATCTGAACTCTGAGTTCCTATAGATGCCAATCATTCTGAACCTCAATGGATAAAGTGAGATGCCAAAACTATTCAAGAGGCAAAAAGCTATAAGTCCCGCTCATATGATTAAAGCTATGTTTCATTGATAGTTTGGAATTTATAGTATATTCTCTTCTTTTTATCCTATTTGATTTTCAGTTGCTTGGGGACAAGCAATAATTTAAGTTTGGTGTTGTGATGAGCGGATAATTTATACGCTTTTTGACATTGTTTTTAGTATATTTTTAGTGGGATCTAGCTACTTTTAGGGATGTTTTCATTAGTTTTTATGTTAAATTCACATTTTTGGACTTTACTATGAGTTTGTGTGTTTTTATGTGATTTCAGGTATTTTCTGGCTGAAATTGAGGGACTTGAGCAAAAATCAGATTCAGAGGTTGAAGAAGGACTACTGATACTGTTGGATTCTGACCTCCCTGCACTCAAAGTAGATTTTCTGGAGCTACAGAACTCGAAATGGCGCGCTTCCAATTGCGTTGGAAAGTAGACATCCAGGGATTTCCAGCAATATATAATAGTCCATATTTTGCCCAAGTTTAGATGACGCAAACTGGCGTTCAACGCCAGTTCTCTGCCCAATTCTGGCGTCCAGCGCCAGAAACAAGTTGCAAAGTGGAGTTCAACGCCCAAAATGGCACCAAAACTGGCGTTCAACTCCAGGAATGACCTCTACACGTGTAACACTCAAGGTCAGCCCAAGCACACACTAAGTGGGCCCCGGAAGTGGATTTATGCATCAATTACTTACTCCTGTAAACCCTAGTGACTAGTTTATTATAAATAGAACTTTTTATCATTGTATTCACAGTCTTGGTTACTCCGGTTCCCCTCTGGGGCCGAGACCAATGAACTTCATCATTACTTATGTATTTTCATACGGTAGAGTTTCTGCACTCCATAGATTAAGGTGTGGAGCTCTACTGTTCCTCAAAGATTAATGCAAAGTACTACTGTTTTCTATTCAATTCAACTTATTCTGCTTCTAAGATATTCATTCGCACTTCAACCTGAATGTGATGAACGTGACAATCATCATCATTCCCTATGAACGCGTGCCTGACAACCACATCCGTTCTACATTAGATTGAATGAGTATCTCTTAGATCTCTTAATCGGAATCTTCGTGGTGTAAGCTAGAATGATGGCGGCATTCAAGAGAATCCGGAAAGTCTAAACCTTGTCTGTGGTATTCCGAGTAGGATTCAATGACTGAATGACTGTGACGAGCTTCAAACTCACGATTGCTGGGCGTAGTGACAGACGCAAAAGGATAGTAAATCCTATTCCAGCATGATCGAGAACCGACAGATGAATAGCCGTGCCGTGACTGGGTGCGTTAACCATTTTCACTGAGAGGATATGATGTAACCATTGACAAGGGTGATGCCTCCAGACGATTAGCCGTGCCGTGACAGGGCATTTGGATCATTTTCTCGAGACAAGATTGAAAGTAGCCCTTGACAATGGTGATGCATTACATAAAGCCAGCCATGGAAAGGAGTAAGACTGATTGGATGAAGATAGCAGGAAAGCAGAGGTTCAGAGGAATGAAAGCATCTCTATTCGCTTATCTGAAATTCTCACCAATGATTTACATAAGTATTTCTATCCCTATTTTCTTAATTATTTTTGAAAACCCCATTACTATTTTATATCCGCCTGACTGAGATTTACAAGGTGACCATAGCTTGCTTCATACCAACAATCTCCGTGGGATTCGACCCTTACTCACGTAAGGTATTACTTGGATGACCGAGTGCACTTGCTGGTTAGTTGTGCGAAGTTGTGAACCATGGTATTGGCATCATGTTTTTGGCGCCATTACCAGGGAAAGAAAGAGCGATGAATTTTACATAATTAAAGTGTAATCACAATTTCTGCGCACCAAGTTTTTGGCGCCGTTGCCGGGGATTGTTTGAGTTTGGACAACTAACGGTTCATCCTGTTGCTCAGATTAGGTAATTTTATTTTTGTTTTGTTTTCAAAAATTTTTCAAAAATCTTTCAAAAATTTTTCTTTTGTTTTCGAAAAAAAAATAATAAAAATAATGTTTTCAAAAATAAATTATTCTATGGCTTCAAAACTTTTAAGAATGAATTCTAGTGTTTCATGAAGCATGTAAAGCCATGTCCAAATTCATTTGGACTGAGGCTTCTAATTTGTTATCAAGAGCAAGCTAGTTGTTGCTAATCCACCTGCTGCTGTTCCTGATTTACATACTAAAGCTTGGCTGGCTATTAAGCCATGCCTGACCCTTTGATTGGAGCTTTAGACTAAAGAGCATAAGATTCCTGGAATTCATATTAAAAATTTTGGAATCCTTATTTTTGTTTTTCAAATAATTTTCGAAAAAAATTCCAAAAAAATTTAGAAAATAATAAAAAATCAAAAAAATATTTTTGTGTTTCTTGTTTGAGTCATGTGTCATGTTATAAGTTTGGTGTCAATTGCATATTCATCTTGCATTTTTCGAAAATTCATGCATTTATAGTGTTCTTCATGATCTTCAAGTTGTTCTTGGTAAGTCTTCTTGTTTGATTTTGATGTTTTCTTGTTTTGTGTTGTATGATGTTTTTCATGTGCATTCTTGCATCCATAGAGTCTAAGCATCAAAGATTTCTAAGTTTGGTGTCTTGCATGTTTTCTTTGCATTAAAAATTTTTCAAAAATGTGTTCTTGATGTTCATCATGATCTTCATAGTGTTCTTGGTGTTCATCTTGACATTCATAGCATTCTTGCATGCATTCATTGTTTTGATCCATAACTTTCATGCATTGCATCATTTTTCTTATTTTTCTCTCTCATCATAAAAATTCAAAAATCAAAAAAATATCTTCCCCTTTTATCTCTCATCAAATTCGAAAATTTGAGTTGACTTTTTCAAAAATTTTTAAACTCTAGTTGTTTTCATGAGTCAAATCAAATTTTCAATTTGAAAATCTTATCTTTTTCAAAATCTTTTTCAAAAATCAAATCTTTTTCATTTTTTTAGTTATTTTCAAAAATTTCAAAAATATTTTTCAAAAATCTTTTTCTTAATTTTACATCAAATTTTCGAAAATAACATCATCAATTAATGTTTTGATTTAAAAATTTCAAGTTTGTTACTTGCTTGTTAAGAAAGATTCAAACTTTAAGTTCTAGAATCATATCTTGTGATTTCTTGTGAATCAAGTCATTAATTGAGATTTTAAAAATCAAATCTTTTTCAAAAACTAATTTCAATCATATCTTTTCAAAAATATCTTCTTATTTTATCTTTTTCAAAAATATGATTTCAAAATATCTTTTCTAACTTCCTAACTTCTTATCTTTTCAAAAGTTGTTTCAACTAACTAACTAACTTTTTGTTTGTTTCTTATCTTTTTCAAAACCACCTAACTAACGCTCTCTCTCTCTAATTTTCGAAAATATCTCCCTCTTTTTCAAAAATTCTTTTTAATTAATTAATTATTTTAACTTTTGATTTTAAACTTTTCAAAAAATTACTAACCTTTTTCAAAAACTATTTTCGAAAATCACTAACTCTTTTTCAAAAATAATTTTCGAAAATCCTTCTCCCTCATCTCCTTCTAATTATTTATTCATCTACTAACACTTCATCTCACCCAAATTCGAACCCCCTCTTCCATCTGTGTTCGAATTTCTTCTTCTTCTTTTCTTCTACTCACACTAGGACCTCTATACTGTGGTAAAAAGGACCCCTATTATTATTATTTTTCTGTTCTCTCTTTTTCATATGAGCAGGAGCAAGGACAAGAACATTCTTGTTGAAGCAGATCCAGAACCTGAAAGGACTCTGAAGAGGAAACTAAGAGAAGCTAAACTACAACAATCCAGAGAGAACCTTTCAGAAATTTTCGAACAGGAAGAGGAGATGGCAGCCGAAAATAATAATAATGCAAGGAGAATGCTTGGTGACTTTACTGCACCTAATTCCAATTTACATGGAAGAAGCATCTCCATTCCTGCCATTGGAGCAAACAACTTTGAGCTGAAACCTCAGCTAGTTTCTCTGATGCAGCAGAACTGCAAGTTTCATGGACTTCCATCTGAAGATCCTTTTCAGTTCTTAACTGAATTCTTGCAGATCTGTGATACTGTTAAGACTAATGGAGTAGATCCTGAAGTCTACAGGCTCATGCTTTTCCCATTTTCTGTAAGAGACAGAGCTAGAATATGGTTGGACTCTCAACCTAAAGACAGCCTGAACTCTTGGGATAAGCTGGTCACGGCTTTCTTAGCCAAGTTCTTTCCTCCTCAAAAGCTGAGCAAGCTTAGAGTGGATGTTCAAACCTTCAAACAAAAAGATGGTGAATCCCTCTATGAAGCTTGGGAAAGATACAAACAGTTGACCAAAAAGTGTCTTTCTGACATGCTTTCAGAATAGACCATACTGGATATATTCTATGATGGTTTATCTGAGCTATCAAAGATGTCATTGGATACTTCTGCAGGTGGATCCATTCACCTAAAGAAAACACCTGCAGAAGCTCAAGAACTCATTGACATGGTTGCTAATAACCAGTTTATGTACACTTCTGAGAGGAATCCTGTGAGTAATGGGACGCCTATGAAGAAGGGAGTTCTTGAAGTTGATACTCTGAATGCCATATTGGCTCAGAACAAAATATTGACTCAGCAAGTCAATATGATTTCTCAGAGTCTGAATGGAATGCAAGCTGCATCCAACAGTACTCAAGAGGCTTCTTATGCAGAAGAAGCTTATGATCCTGAAAACCCTGCAATAGCAGAGGTGAATTACTTAGGTGAACCTTATGGAAACACCTATAACCCATCATGGAGAAATCATCTAAATCTCTCATGGAAGGATCAAAGGCCTCAACAAGGCTTTAATAATGGTGGAAGAAACAGGTTTAACAATAATAAACCTTTTCCATCATCCACTCAGCAACAGACAGAGAACTCTGAACAAAATACCTCTAATTTAGCAAACTTAGTCTCTGATCTATCCAAGGCCACTGTAAGTTTCATGAATGAAAAAAGGTCTTCCATTAGAAATTTGGAAGCACAAGTGGGCCAGCTGAGTAAAAGGATCACTGAAATCCCTCCTAGTACTCTCCCAAGCAATACAGAAGAGAATCCAAAAGGAGAGTGCAAGGCCATTGACATAAGCACCATGGCCGAACCTGTAAGGGAAGGAGAGGACGTGAATCCCAAGGGGGAAGACCTCCTGGGACGTCCAGTGATCAATAAGGAGCTTCCCTCTGAGGAACCAAAGGACTCTGAGGCTCATCTAGAGACCATAGAGATTCCATTAAACCTCCTTATGCCATTCATGAGCTCTGATGAGTATTCTTCTTCTGAAGAGAATGAGGAAGTTACTGAAGAGCAAGCTGCCAAGTTCCTTGGTGCAATCATGAAGCTAAATGCCAAATTATTTGGCATTGATACTTGGGAAGATGAACCTCCTTTGTTCACCAATGAACTAAGTGATCTGGATCAACTAACATTGCCTCAGAAGAGACAGGATCCTGGAAAGTTCATAATACCTTGTACCATAGGCACCATGATCTTTAAGGCTCTGTGTGACCTTGGTTCAAGAATAAACCTCATGCCCCTCTCTGTAATAGAGAAACTGGAAATCTATGGGGTGCAAGCTGCTAAAATCTCATTAGAGATGGCAGATAATTCAAGAAAATAGGCTTATGGACAAGTAGAGGACGTATTAGTAAAGGTTGAAGGCCTTTACATCCCTGCTGATTTCATAGTCCTAGATACTGGAAAGGAAGAGGATGAATCCATCATCCTAGGAAGACCTTTCCTAGCCACAGCAAGAGTTGTGATTGATGTGGACAAAGGAGAATTAATCCTTCAATTGAATAAGGACAACCTTGTGTTTACAACTCAAGGATCTCTCTCTGCATCCATGGAGAGAAAGCAAAAAAAGCTTCTCTCAAAGCAGAGTCAACCAAAGCTCCCACAGTCAAACTCTAAGTTTGGTGTTGGGAGGCCACAACCAAACTCTAAGTTTGGTGTTGAACTCCCATATCCAAACTCTAAGTTTGGTGTTGGAGAGTCTCAACAATGCTCTGAACATCTGTGAGGCTCCATGAGAGCCCACTGTCAAGCTATTGACATTAAAGAAGCGCTTGTTGGGAGGCAACCCAATTTTTATTTATCTAACTATATTTTTCTTAGTTATATGTCTTTATAGGTTCATGATCATGTGGAGTCACAAAATAAATATAAAAATTGAAAACGGAATCAAAAACAGCAGAAGAAAAATCACACCCTGGAGGAAGCATCTGCCTGGCATTCAACGCCAGAACAGAGAATGGTTCTAGCGCTGAACGCCCAAAATGGGCAGTATTTGGGCGCTGAATGCCCAAAATGGGCAGCATCTGGGCGCTGAACGCCAGAATTGCACCCTGGAGAGGAGCTGGCGCTGAACGCCTAGAACAAGCATGGTTCTGGCGTTCAACGCCAGAAATGGGCAACAAATGGGCGTTGAACGCCCAAAATGGGCACCAACATGGCGCTGAACGCCCAGAGTTGTGTGCAAGGGCATTTTACATGCCTAATTTGGTGCAAGGTTGTAAATCCTTGAATACCTCAGGATTTGTGGACCCCACAAGATCACCTCAGGATCTGTGGATCCCACAGGATCCCCACCTACCTCCACTCACTTCTTCTCACCCTCTCTCTCCATTCATGATCATCCCTTCTGTTTTCCATTTACCACTCACATCCATACACCCACCTACCTTCAAAATTCAACATCTCTTTCCCACCCAATCCCACCCATATGGCCAAATACACACATCCCTCCATCTCCTCCATATCTTCTTCTTCTTCTTCTTCTTCTATTCTTTCTTCTCTTGCTCGAGGGCGAGCAAAATTCTAAGTTTGGTGTGGTAAAAGCATAAGCTTTTTGTTTTTCCATAACCATTAATGGCACCTAAGGCCAAAGAAACCTCAAGAAAGAGGAAAGGGAAGGCAATTGCTTCCACCTCTGAGCCATGGGAGATGGAAAGATTCATCTCACAAGCCCATCACTAAGAAAAGGGTGGAACAAACAAAAGAGCACATTCATGGATCTCAACAGGCACATGAAGAAGCTCATCATCAAGAAATCCCTGAGATACCTCAGGGGATGCACTTCCCTCCACATAAATATTGGGAGCAAATCAAAACCTCCCTAGGAGAATTAAGTTCCAACATGGGACAACTAAGGGTGGAACATCAAGAGCACTCCATCATCCTTCATGAAATAAGAGAAGATCAAAAAGCAATGAGGGAGGAGCAACAAAGACAAGGAAGAGACATAGAAGAGCTCAAGGACATCATGGGTTCCTCAAGGAGGAAATGCCACCATCACTAAGGTGGACTCATTCCTTGTTCTTACTTTCTCTGTTTTTTGTTTTCTCTATGTTAAGTGCTTATCTATGTTTGTGTCTTCATTACATGATCATTAGTAATTAGTAACTATGTCTTAAAGTTATGAATGTCCTATGAATCCATCACCTCTCTTAAATGAAAAATGTTTTAATTCAAAAGAATAAGAAGTACATGAGTTTCGAATTTATCCTTGAACTTAGTTTAATTATATTGATGTGGTGACAATGCTTCTTGTTTTCTGAATGAATGCTTGAACAGTGCATATGTCTTTTGAAGTTGTTGTTTAAGAATGTTAAATATGTTGGCTCTTGAAAGAATGATGACTAGGAGACATGTTATTTGATAATCTGAAAAATCATAAAAATGATTCTTGAAGCAAGAAAAAGCAGCAAAGAACAAAGCTTGCAGAAAAAAAAATAATAGGCGAAAAAAAAATATAGAAAGAAAAAAGAAAAAGCAAGCAGAAAAAGCCAAAAGCTCTTAAAACCAAGAGGCAAGAGCAAAAAGCCAATAACCCTTAAAACTAAAAGGCAAGGGCAAATAAAAAGGATCCCAAGGCTTTGAGCATCAGTGGATAGGAGGGCCTAAAGGAATAAAATACTGGCCTAAGCGGCTAAACCAAGCTGTCCCTAACCATGTGCTTGTGGCGTGAAGGTGTCAAGTGAAAACTTGAGACTGAGCGGTTAAAGTCAAGGTCCAAAGCAAAAAAAGAGTGTGCTTAAGAACCCTGGACACCTCTAATTGGGGACTTTAGCAAAGTTGAGTCACAATCTGAAAAGGTTCACCCAATTATGTGTCTGTGGCATTTATGTATCTGGTGGTAATACTGGAAAACAAAGTGCTTAGGGCCACGGCCAAGACTCATAAAATAGCTGTGTTCAAGAATCATCATACTGAACTAGGAGAATCAATAACACTATCTGAACTCTGAGTTCCTATAGATGCCAATCATTCTGATCCTCAATGGATAAAGTGAGATGCCAAAACTATTCAAGAGGCAAAAAGCTATAAGTCCCGCTCATATGATTAAAGCTATGTTTCATTGATAGTTTGGAATTTATAGTATATTCTCTTCTTTTTATCCTATTTGATTTTCAGTTGCTTGGGGACAAGCAATAATTTAAGTTTGGTGTTGTGATGAGCGGATAATTTATACGCTTTTTGACATTGTTTTTAGTATATTTTTAGTGGGATCTAGCTACTTTTAGGGATGTTTTCATTAGTTTTTATGTTAAATTCACATTTTTGGACTTTACTATGAGTTTGTGTATTTTTCTGTGATTTCAGGTATTTTCTGGCTGAAATTGAGGGACTTGAGCAAAAATCAGATTCAGAGGTTGAAGAAGGACTGCTGATGCTGTTGGATTCTGACCTCCCTGCACTCAAAGTAGATTTTCTGGCGCTACAGAACTCGAAATGGCGCGCTTTTAATTGCGTTGGAAATTAGACATCCAGGGCTTTCCAGAAATGTATAATAGTCCATACTTTGCCCAAGTTTAGATGACGCAAACTGGCATTCAACGCCAGTTCTCTGCCCAATTCTGGCGTCCAGCGCCAGAAACAAGTTGCAAAGTGGAGTTCAACGCCCAAAATGGCACCAAAACTGGCGTTCAACTCCAGGAATGACCTCTACACGTGTAACACTCAAGCTCAGCCCAAGCACACACCAAGTGGGCCCCGGAAGTGGATTTATGCATCAATTACTTACTCCTGTAAACCCTAGTGACTAGTTTATTATAAATAGAACTTTTTATCATTGTATTCACAGTCTTGGTTACTCCGGTTCCCCTCTGGGGCCGAGACCAATGAACTTCATCATTACTTATGTATTTTCATACGGTAGAGTTTCTGCACTCCATAGATTAAGGTGTGGAGCTCTGCTGTTCCTCAAAGATTAATGCAAAGTACTACCGTTTTCTATTCAATTCAACTTATTCTGCTTCTAAGATATTCATTCGCACTTCAACCTGAATGTGATGAACGTGACAATCATCATCATTCTCTATGAACGCGTGCCTGACAACCACTTCCGTTCTACATTAGATTGAATGAGTATCTCTTAGATCTCTTAATCGGAATCTTCGTGGTGTAAGCTAGAATGATGGCGGCATTCAAGAGAATCCGGAAAGTCTAAACCTTGTCTGTGGTATTCCGAGTAGGATTCAATGACTGAATGACTGTGACGAGCTTCAAACTCGCGATTGCTGGGCGTAGTGACAGACGCAAAAGGATAGTAAATCCTATTCTAGCATGATCGAGAACCGACAGATGAATAGCCGTGCCGTGACAGGGTGCGTTGACCATTTTCACTGAGAGGATAGGATGTAACCATTGACAAGGGTGATGCCTCCAGACGATTAGCCGTGCCGTGACAGGGCATTTGGATCATTTTCCCGAGAGAAGACCGAAAGTAGCCCTTGACAATGGTGATGCATTACATAAAGCCAGCCATGGAAAGGAGTAAGACTGATTGGATGAAGATAGCAGGAAAGCAGAGGTTCAGAGGAACGAAAGCATCTCTATTCGCTTATCTGAAATTCTCACCAATGATTTACATAAGTATTTCTATCCCTATTTTATTAATTATTTTCGAAAACCCCATTACTATTTTATATCCGCCTGACTGAGATTTACAAGGTGACCATAGCTTGCTTCATACCAACAATCTCCGTGGGATTCGACCCTTACTCACGTAAGGTATTACTTGGACGACCCAGTGCACTTGCTGGTTAGTTGTGCGAAGTTGTGAACCATGGTATTGGCATCATGTTTTTGGCGCCATTACCAGGGAAAGAAAGAGCGATGAATTTTACATAATTAAAGTGTAATCACAATTTCTGCGCACCAAGCCCCTGGCTGGATTCAGCCGCCTCTGTAGTTGAACCACTGGTTTAGCATCATCCTCCAATAGGATCTTGTGCATGCATCTGGCTAGGCTAATGCCCTTAAGATCACTTATGGACCACCCAAGAGCTGTCTTGTGTGTCCTTAGCACCTGAATTAGTGCTTTCTTTTTCTGTGGCTCTAAAGCATAGCTTATGATTACCGGAAAAGTGTCATCTTCTCCCAGAAATGCATATTTCAGGGATGGTGGTACTGGCTTGAGCTCAGGTTTAGGAGGCTTCTCCTCTTCCTGAGGAATTTTCAGAGGTTCTTCTGTTTTCTCTGGTTCCTCCAGATCAGGCTGAACATCTTTAAAAATGTCCTCTAACTCTAATTCAAGACTCTGAGTCATATTGACCTCTTCTACCAGGGAGTCAATAATGTCAGTGCTCATGCAGTCTTTTGATGTGTCTAGATGTTGCATAGCTTTGACAGCATTTAATTTGAACTCATCCTCATTAACTCTCAGGGTTATCTCCCATTTTTGGACATCAATGAGGGTTCGTCCAGTTGCTAGGAATGGTCTTCCTAGAATGAGAGTTGCACTCTTGTGCTCCTCCATTTCCAGCACTACAAAGTCAGTGGGAAAGGCAAATGGCCCAACCTTGACAATCATATCCTTAATTACGCCTGCTGGGATCTTAATGGAGCCATCAGCAAGTTGGAGGCATATCCAGGTTGGTTTAACCTCATCAGTCAAACCAAGCTTTTTGATAGTGGATGCAGGTATTAGGTTGATACTTGCCCCAAGATCACATAGAGTTGTCTTGGTACAAGCACCCTCTAATGTGCATGGTATCATAAAGCTTCCGAGATCTTTAAGCTTTTCTGGTAAGCTTTTCAAAATGACTGCACTGCATTCTTCAGTGAGGAAAAATTTTTCAGTTTCTCTCCAGTCCTTCTTATGACTTAAGATTTTTTTCTTGAACTTAGCATAAGAGGGTATTTGCTCAAGTGCCTCTGCAAATGGAATCTTTATTTCAAGAGTCCTGAGATAGTCTGCAAAGCGGGCAAATTGTTTATCCTGTTCCGCTTGGCAGAGTTTTTGAGGATAAGGCATCCTGGCTTTATATTCTTCAATCTTAGTTGCTGCAGGTTTATTTCCTACAGAAGTGCTTGGAGAAGCCTACCTAAGGGGGTTGTTATCAGCACTTGCATGTGTCTGATCCCCAATTGGCGTTTGAACGCCAGAATTGGGCGCTGCATGGGCGTTTAACGCCAGATTGCCACCCTTTTCTGGCGTTTGGACGCCAGAACTGGCTATCCGTTGTGTGCTTAACGCCACATTCTTACCCTTTTCTGGCGTTTGAACGCCAGAATCATTCCTCTCTGGGCTCTTACTGTCCTCAGAGGAATTTTGGGCAGTGGGTTGGTCATCCTCTGTCATTTGTTCCTTTCTTGGCTTTCTGCTGCTTTGAATTGAGACATTCAACGTCTTCCCACTCCTTAATTGAACAGCTTGGCATTCTTCTGTTATCTGTTTAGATAGCTGCTGTCTTGTCTGCTTCAAGTGTTTTTCTATATTCTCATTAGCATCTTTGGTTTCTTGCAGCATCTCTTTAAATTCTGCTAACTGTTTTGTTATAATAAGCAATTGCTGATTGAGTTCAGCAACTTGTTCTTGAGGACTAAGTTCAGTGGGTACTGCATTAGCTTTTTCTTTCATGGAGGACCCACTACTTAAGTATAGATATTGATTTCTAGCAACTGTATCAATGAGCTCTTGAGCCTCTTCAATTGTCTTTCTCATATGTATAGATCCACCAGCTGAGTAGTCTAGAGACATTTGGGCCTTTTCTGTAAACCCATAGTAAAAGATGTCTAACTGTACCCATTCTGAAAATATTTCAGATGGGCATTTCCTTAGCATCCCTCTATACCTCTCCCAGGCATTATAAAGGGATTCATTATCCTCTTGTTTAAAGCTTTGGATGTCCAGCCTTAGCTGTGTCATCCTTTTTGGAGGGAAATATTGATTCAGGAATTTGTCTGATAACTATTTTCATGTTCTTATGCTTGCTGTGGGTTGGTTGTTCAACCACCTCTTAGCTTGATCTTTTACAGCAAATGGAAACAGTAATAATCTGTAGACATCCTGATCTACTTCCTTATCACGTACTGTGTTAGCAATTTGTAAGAACTGTGCCAGAAACTCAGTAGGTTCTTCTTGTGGAAGACCAGAATACTGGCAATTTTGCTGCACCATGATAATGAGCTGAGAATTTAGCTCAAAATTGCTTGCTCTGATGGGAGGTATACAGATACTACTCCCATAGGAAGCATTAGTGGGGTTAGCGTATGACTCCAGAGTCCTTCTGGACTGTTCATTTCCACTTAGGTCCATGATGGAGAAAATAAAATATTTTTGTTTTTATTTATTTAATTAAGGATAACCGAATTAAAAAGAAAATAAGATAAAATAAGATAATTGAAAAATGAAATATAAGATTCAAAAACTTAAAAGAAAAAATAAAAATAAAAATAAAAATTTGAATACTAAAATGACTAATTAATTAAAAAGATTTGAAAAATTTTGGATATGATTTTTGAAAAATGAAGAAAGGGGAAGTGGTTAGGAAGTTTTGAAAAGGATATGTCTTAAAATTAAAGATACTTGTAAGAAAATAAATAAATAAAAGAGAATATTTGAAAAAAAATATGATTTTAAAAGTTTAAAGATTGAAAATTTCTTAACAAGGAAACACCAAACTTAAAATTTTTCAATCAAGATAATAAAATAGGACAAGTAATTCGAAAATTATGTCTAAAAGGAAAAATATTTTGAAAAATTTTATAAAAGATTTTTAAATTTTGAAAATTGAAAATTGAAATTTGAAATAAAATAAGATAAGATTTTGAAAAAGATATGATTTTTTTGAAAAAGATTTGAATTTTGAAATTTTAAAACTAAGATAAGATAAAATAAAAAAATTTAGAATAAAAATCTGAATTTTTAAAAGTAAAAATCGAAAATTCAATTAAAATAAAGAGAAAATATATTTTGAATTTAATGAGAAAAGAGAAAAACAATAAAAAGATACCAAACTTAGACTTTTTAGATTAAAACAAAGAAAATAAACAAGAAAACTTTGAATGTCAAGATGAACACCAAGAACACTTTGAAGATCAAGATGAACACCAAGAACAAATTTTGAAAATTTTTAAGAAAATAAGGACGCAAAGGACACCAAACTTAAAAATTTTTATATTTTGGACACTAATAATTCGAAAATGCACAAGAAAAACAAGGAAAGACACAAAATAAGAAAGACTAAAGATGAAACAAGGAAAATAAACAAGAACAACTTGAAGATCAATAAAGAACTAAGAACATGTAATTCAAAAAATTGAAAGAAAAATAAAAAATATGCAATTGACACCAAACTTAAAACATGAACCTAAACTCAAACAGAAGACTAAATTATGAAGTTATTGGTTTTAAAAATTTTCAAAAATAATTTAGAAAAAGACAATAAAGATTTTAAAATTTTAACCAAAAACAATAATAGAAGACTCAATTTTAGTGACTCTAAATCAAAAAGATAAATTTTTCCTAATCTAAGCAACAAAATAAACCGTCAGTTATCCAAACTCGAACAATCCCCGGCAACGGCGCCAAAAACTTGGTGCACGAAATTGTGATTACACTTTTCACAACTCCGCACAACTAACCAGCAAGTGCACTGGGTCGTCCAAGTAATACCTTATGTGAGTAAGGGTCGATCCCACGGAGATTGTTGGCTTGAAGCAAGCTATGGTTATTTTGTAAATCTTAGTCAGGAGATTAATGATAAGAGTGATTGTATTTATGAAAATAAATAACATGAAATAAATAGTACTTGTGATTCAGTAATGAGAAACAGGCTGAGATTCCGGAGATGCTCTGTCATCTGAATCTCTGCTTTCCTACTGTCTTCTTCTCCAAACACGCATGGTTTCCTTCAATGGCAAGCTGTATGATCCTCTCGGATGAAAACTACCAGGTACGATCTCTGAACGGCTAATCAACTGTCGGATTTCTCGTCTCGGATGAAAAATACCATGTACAGCTACTGCACGGCTAATCATCTGTCGGTTCTCACTAGCATCGGAATAGGACCCTTATCCTTTTGCACACTGTCACTGCGCCCAACATTCGTGAGTTTGAAGCACGTCACAGTCATCCATTCCCAGATCCTACTCGGAATACCACAAACAAGGTTTAGACTTTCCGGATCCCAAGAATGCTGGAAATTGGTTCTAGCCTCTACCACGAAGGTTCTAATCTCACAGACTCGGTCCGTGGATCAGAGACCCAAGAGATACGCACTCAAGCTGTCGCCCAATGACTACGTTGAGCTCAGATAGAACGGGAGTGGTTGTCAGGCACGCGTTCATAGGTTGAGGATAATGATGAGTGTCACGGATCATCATATTCTCTATATTGAAGTACGAATGAGTATCTTAGAATAGAATCAAGCGTGATTGAATAGAAAACGGTAGTAATTGCCTTAATCCATTGAAACACAACAGAGTTCCTCACCCCCACCTATGGGGTTTAGAGACTCATGCCATAGAAGATACAATATGAAGTGTAAAATGTCATGAGTTGTAAACTGAATCTCTAAAAGTAGTTTTTATACTAAACTAGTAACTTAGGTTTACAGAAAATGAGTAATTAAGTGCAGATAGTGCAAAAATCCACTTCTGGGACCCACTTGGTGAGTGTTTGGGCTGAGATTTCAAGCTTTCACGTGCATATGCCTCAAGTTGGAGTTAAACGCCACCCTGGGTGCCAAAATGGGCATAAAACGCCAAGAAATGTGCCAGTTCTGGCGTTTTACGCCAGAAAGTTTTTGGCTGGATTTTAACGCCAGTTTGGGCCATCAAATCTCAAGAAAAGTATAAACTATTATATATTTCTGGAAAGCCCAAAATTTTTACTTTCCAATGCAATTGAGAGCGCGCCAATTGGGCGTTTGTAGCTCTAGAAAATCCACTTCGAGTGCAGGAGGGTCAGAATCCAACAGCATCTGCAGTCCTTTCTCAACCTCTGAGTCAGATTTTTGCTCAACTCGCTCAATTTCAGCCAGAAAATACCTGAAATTACAGAAAAACACACAAACTCATAGTAAAGTCCAGAAGTATGATTTTTGAATAAAAACTAATAAAAATATAATAAAAAGTAACTAAAACATACTAAAAACTATGTAAAAACAATGCCAAAAAGGGTATAAATTATCCGCTCATCAATCTTTATCGTGATCGAGCAGTGAATTTGGTTTTCACTTTTTGCCGATCTGTAGCTTTATAATCGGGCGATGAATTTTTTGCATTTCAGATTAATGCGTCTTGATAAAGAGGATTTGTAGAAAATCTGAAAAAACTTTATTCAAATATGAAATATGCAAATATATACATGTGGGTGCTTTTATCCTTCTAAGTCAGGTAGCTCATAGATCTTGGTTCGGCGCCTCGTTAAAAAACCTTTTCAGGAAAAAGAGTGCACCTTATCCTAAGATCTTTATTACCTCCTAACTATAATACCTTCTTAGAAGCATGTGATGTCTTTAAGACATTCAAGGCATTTGTTGAAAACAAAGTGGCTATAAAATCAGAATTCTCAGAACAGTAAGAGGGACAGAATATCTTGCGTGTTCAGATTACTTTAAGCAATATAGAGTTCAACACTAACTAACAACCAGATAAACTCATCAACAAAATGGAGTTGCTGAAAGAAAGAATAGAACCATTGTTCATGCCTTGGGTCGAGATGTACAACCCGGGCTGAGTCGGCCGACTTCTTCAGGTCAGGACTACCCGATCTCTTCTCAAAGAGATCGACCAAATCACTGGAGGAGCCCAAAAAGGCCCAAATGGAGGAACCCAGCCCAAATCTAAAGGCAGCTAAAGCCTAGAAAGATAAAGGCGGTTCCCCTTAAAGATAAGATGACTTCACTCAAAGATAAAGATAAGATAACTATCTTATCTCCAGAAAGGTCACTCCACACTATTATAAATACAATGGAGCACCCAGGTATAACTCATACTCTGATTCTACTAAAAACCTGCTTAATACCCATGCTAACTTAAGCATCGGAGTCCCTTGCAGGTACCACTACCCTCCGGTGACGAAGGATTTGCACCACCAACTAAGCCCAACAAGTCAGATGCAACAGCTCCGACCAGTACAAAGAGATCTCGTCCGAGATCGACCTACAGCTTCAGGTAACCCTCAGAACATTGGCGCTATTGCCGGGGAACCTGGAAGTCATCCCATCACCATGGCGGACGGCCATGACAATGATCACAACTCTGGTTTGGTAAACAGAACGCCAAACAAAAACACGGACGCCACCTCCAAAGACACACCTCAAAACGGGGGAGATAAGCAACCCCCAAACACAGAAATTTTGGAAGCTATCCATGAGCAACAACATTGCCTTAAACAGCTGGAACGAGAAGCTGAACATCAACGAGAAGTCGAAAGAGACCTTCGGAGAGAAACAAGACGACGTCGAAAGCTAAAGGACAAGCTCTTAAAGCTCGAAGCCGATCTCAAAACCAAGACCGCTCGATCCAGTCATGAAGATATCCCCCACAAAGATCAAGACCCATTCACCAAAGAGATCATGAAAGCTAAAGTCCCAAAGGACTTCAAAGCTCCTGACATGACCCTGTACGACGGCACATTGGATCCAAGCCATCACATCAGCAATTTCAGAAGCAGAATGTATCTCACTGACGCCTCAGACGCCATTCGATGCAAAGCCTTCCCAACTACCCTAACGAAGACAGCAATAAAGTGGTTCGACAGTTTGCCTCCAAGATCCATTACAAGTTTTGACAACCTTGCTAAAAAGTTCCTAGCCAGGTTCTCCATCCAGAAGGATAAAGCCAAACATGCTCCAAGCTTGCTGGGAATTAAACAAGGAGATTGGGAAAGCCTTCACAGCTACATGGAAAGATTCAACAAAGCATGCCTTGACCTACAAAGTCTTCCAACAGAAGCAGCCATCATGGGACTCATCAATGGCCTAAGAGAATGACCTTTCAGCCTCTCAATATCCAAGAAGTACCCAACATCTCTAAACGAGGTTCAAGAAAGGGCAGAAAAATATATCAATATGGAGGAGAACTCCCGATTGGGAGATAGCTCAAAAACTGGATTCTCCTAACCCACCACGGGACAAGGATAAAGAATCCAAGAAAAAAAGAAGATTAACCCGGTGAGAAGCCTAAAAAATACCACAACTAAACCCCTCTTCAAGTATCTCTTGTGGATGTTTACCAAGAAATATGCAACATTGAGAATATCCCACCACCTCGCCCAATCAAAAGTAAAAAAGCAGGGGGAAGTTGGACAGAGTACTGCGAATATCATCGAATCTACGGACACTCCACCAACGAATGCTACGACCTAAAAGACGTCATAGAAAAGCTAGCCCAGGAAGGAAGACTAGATAGGTTCTTGGTCAACAAGCGGATGAACCAAGAAAAAGAAGCAGGGACAAAGAGGTCAGACGAGTTGAACATCCACCTCACACCGAAGAGGTTGGACGAGTTGAACATCTGCCTCACACCGAAGAGGTGGGACGAGTTGAACGTCTGCCTCACACCGAAAAGGTCGGACGAGTTGAACGTCCGCCTCACACCGAAGAAGTCGGGCAAGTTGAATGTCTGCCTCACACCGAAGAGGTCGGACGAGTTGAACGTCCACCTCACACCGAAGAGGTCGGACGAGTTGAACGTCCACCCCTGGGAGACAGGTTCATATGAGAAATGGAGGATTCGCAGGAGGAGGAATCTCTAAATCATCTCGCAAAAGATACCTCAAAGAGGTATATTAAGGAAGGGAGAGAGGTTTGAATAGGACAACGGAGTGCGAACAAGCCTTCCGAGATTTCAAAAATTCTTGGGGCAACCACTCATTCTTACCCGACCACGGGAAGGGAAAAAACTCATATTATACCTCGCAGTGGGAAGTCGGGCAATAGCCTCAGCACTAGTCAGAGAAGACGAAAGTGGGCAACAACCTGTCTACTTCATCAGCAAAACTCTACAAGGGGCCAAACTAAACTATCAAAAGATAGAAAAAGTTCGCCTACACCCTCATACTCACTTCTCGACGACTCCACCCATACTTTCAAGCTCACACTATCAGAGTTTGTACCAACCAGCCCATAAAAGGTATCCTACAGAAAACAGACTTAGCTGGAAGAATCCTATAGTGGGCAGTCGAGTTATCCGAATTTGATCTTTGATATGAAGCTCGGGCAGCCATCAAATCACTGTATCTGGCCGACTTCATTACAGAGTACACTGACACCCCGGAAACTCCCACAAAATGGAATCTCTACGTGGATGACTCTTCAAATAAAACCGGGAGTGGTGCAGGCGTGATAATAGAAAGTGATCAGGAAACCCAAATTGAACTTTTCCTCAAATTTGGGTTCCCTGCTTCAAACAACCAGGCCGAATATGAGGCACTACTAGCTTGTTTGAAGCTGGCTAAGGAGGTTGGGGCTCAAAAGCTTATCATCTTCAGCGACTCACAAGTAGTCACCTCACAAATAGCAGGGAGCTACCAAGCCAAGGATCCCACCATGAAAAAGTACTTGGACAAAACCAGGGAACAACTCGGACAACTCGGGGAATATGAGGTCCACCACATACCTCGGGAACAGAATGCTCCAGCTTATGCACTCTCAAAACTAGCCAACAACAAACCAGGGGGCAACAATAGAAGCCTCATCCAGGAAATACTGCAGAACCCATCAATCTCGAAAGAAGAAAAGATCAGAGCCATAACAGGTCTGGATCAAGGTTGGATGACTCCCATAATTAACTACCTCAAAATAGAAATACTCCCTACAGATAAGAAGGAGGCGAAGAGGTTAAAACGGGAGGCACAATACTACACCATCATAAATAATACTCTATACAAGAGAGGGATTTCAACACCACTATTAAAATGTGTGCCGATTTCCAACACAAAGGAAGATTTAGAAGAAGTACACAGTGGCATCTGTGGCAACCATATCGGAGCACGAGCTCTCGCCAAAAAGGTACTTCGAGCCAGATTCTTTTGGCCAACTTTGCAAAAGGAAGCAACAGAGTTCGTAAAGACATGTCCACCATGTCAAAAACACGCTAATTTCCACATCACCCTACCAGAGGAACTCATCAGCGTAACCTCACCCTGGCCATTTGCAAAATGGGGACTCGACCTCCTCGGACCCTTACCCCAAGGATCAGGACAGGTCAAGTTTCTCATTGTAGGGGTAGATTATTTCACAAAGTGGATTGAAGCAGAACCCTAGCTAATGCCACTGCTCCAAGAAGTCAGAAATTCCTATATAGAAACATTGTCACAAGATTTGGGGTTCCTTACTTCAATACCACAGATAATGGCACCCAATTCACAGACGCAGGCTTCAAAAATTTGGTAGCCGACTTGAAAATAAAGCACCAATTCACATCCGTAGAACACCCCTAGGCTAATGGACAAGCAGAGGCTGCCAACAAGGTCATATTAGCCGGGTTAAAATGGAGACTACAGGACGCAAAGGGAGCTTGGGCTGAAGAGCTCCCACAAATCCTATGGGCATATCGAACAACTCCACACTCCACCACAAGGGAATCACCTTTCCGACTGTCTTACGGAATGGAGGCAATGATCCCAGTGGAGGTCGAAGAAGGATCCCCCAGAACGATCCACTACAGTGAAGAGGCCAACTCCCAACTTCAAAAGGAAGAGTTCAACCTACTTTCAGAAATCCGAGAAAGAGCTCGGATCAGGGAGGAAGCATTAAAACGTCGAATGGCCTCAAAATACAATCAGAAGATAGTACAGCATAGTTTTGCCAACAACGACCTCATCCTAATCCGAAATGATATCGGAACAAGTCGACCAGGAGAGGGGAAGCTAGCAGCTAACTGGAAAGGACCCTACCGAGTCACAGAGGTACTGGGAAAAGGCTACTACAGGCTGTCCAAACTCGAGGGGCGAGAGCTACCAAGATCATGGCACGCTTGCAACCTAAGAAGGTATTATAGTTAGGAGGTAATAAAGATCTTAGGTCAAGGTGCACTCTTTTTCCTGAGAAGCTTTTTTTTAACGAGGCACCAAGCCAAGATCTATAAACTGCCTGACTTAAAAGGGTAAACACCCACATGTATATATTTTTCCTATTTGTCTACTTTCTATTTGAATAAAACTCTTCAGATTTCTTCTACAAAGCCTCTCTACAGGTCGGCAAGGTGAAAAACAAATTCACCGCCCGACCACGATGAAAACCGAATTCATCATTTGATTTCGACAAAGGTCGACAAAGTGAAAACCAAATTCACTGCTCGATCAAGACAAAGCTACAAGTTGGCAAGGTGATGATCAAACTCACCGTCTGATCACGATAAAATCGACAAAGTTATAAAAAGTAATCCATAAAGCTGAGGCCTGGCCAGCCCTGACTAAAAAATGGGTTACTAGAAATAACTTAAGAACGGACCGACATAAAGAAGTTGGACCAATCGACCAAAGCAACAAAAAGTTATAAAAAGCAATCCATAGAAAGAGGCCTGACAAGGTCTGAGAAAAAATGGATTGCTATAACTTGGGATGGACCGATATGAAGAAGTCGGACCAGACTGATCAAAACGACAAAAAGTTATAAAAAGTAATCCATGACAAGAGGCCTGGCCAGCCCTACCCAAAAATGGATTACTAGAAATAACTTAGAAGCGACCAACATGAAGAAGTCGGCCCAAGACGATTAAAGCTAGAGTTATAAAAAGTAAATCCATAAAAAACAGATCTGGCAAGGTCCAAATTAAAGATGGATTATTAGAAATAACTCGAGAAGATTCAACGAGAAAAATCGACCAACAGAAGGCGTGCGCTATAAGGGACACAAGCTCGACCCAAAAAGCCATGACCTCAACAAAATCAATCTACAAGTGTTCTATCAAGAATGCTAAGAAGAATAGTCGAACAAATCTAGCTTCGACTAAAGCAGGAAATAAAGCACAAAGACAATAAAAAGAGGTCGGACAGCAAGACTCCAACACTCTAAAGATTCCTGGAAGTGCCAAAAAGCTGCAAGCAACCATATCATAAAGAAACAAAGCTACTATAATCAACACTCAGAAGGCCCCCCGAAAGTCGACCTCAAGAGTTCAAAGGCATTTGTTTTCTAAATAGAGTTGCTAAGAAAAGCAACTAAAATATCCAAGTCAAACAAAACACAAGTTACAGAAAATAGAGTTCAAAGACCCACAAAAGATACAGAAGCAAACAGAAACTACAAAGGATGCAAAGATTCTCCAGTGGTGGCATCTCGAGGCGAAGGAGGACGAGTCGCAAGGGGGACAGCATCAACGGTCCCATCCGGCCGGTTCAGGATCTGAACATCAGGATCCGACTCGGGACGGCCGACCTCAGCTGCAGGAGTGGGAGAAGTCGGGGCAACAGAAGCTTTGGTGGATGGTGCAGGAGGTGGATCTACATCTTCATCATTGTCATCCGGGGCAGGGACAATCTTGCCATTCTCCATAATATTGTCCAAGCTAAAGAGAGTCAGGTCAAGTTCGGGGGCGAGAACTCGAACCTGATCCTTCAAATTCTCATAAGCAGAAGTCACACTGCCCACGAGATGGCCCTGGAGCTCGGCATAATTAGCCCGAGCAGATTCCAACCTCTCCCTGAGCTCTATCATTTCACCATAAGCCCGGACATAGCTATCCTTATGCTTCTGCGCCATCTCCTCAGCCAGATTTGCAGAAGCCACTGCAGCAGTAGCCCGAGTCTTCTCACCTTCCAATGCTTTTTCCAGCTTTGCCACCTTCACCTCAAGTTCCTCCTTCAACCCCTTGATCCTGTCGAATTCTGACTTGGCCTCCTCCATAAAAGCCTTTGTCGCATGAACAGGAAGACCTGGGCAGTTCGGAACAAGGCTGCACCGATGTGTGCCATCTTAATACTACTCTGGGTGATGAAATCCAGGTGGCGAAGAATGGACACGTCGTCCATGGGAAGTCGGCCATAAGGGGCGATTTGGTTGTCAACAAACCCCACAGCATCAAAGTCATGAGCGTCAAGGTCAAAAGATTCAACAGTCCTCTGTCTTTTTGTAGGAGGGCTGGCAATAGGAAAAGAGGTAGCAGCAGAAGTTTAGGGAGGATCAACCAAATGGACCTGAGGAGTAGGGATCACCCTCCTCGGCCCAGAAGTACTCAAGATCGGCTTCTTAGGAGGGACCTGAGAAGATCCTTCCCCAACAGCCTTGGCCGAAATGTTCTGGGCAGTTGTCGCTTTCCTCGCCTTCTTAAAAGCCTTCATAGATTCCACATTCTTCAACATCTCTGGAAGGGAAGTCAGCAAAATCATGTCACAAAAAAGAAAGGTACAAATCAACGAAATAAACAAGAAAAAACAGAAACAAAAGAAGTCGACCACTACCCAGCTCAGCTTGGAGAAGGGAAGGATCCCCTAAAAACTTCTTGGTATCAAGATGGGGAGGTTGCCCCCAATTCTCCTCCAACACATATACAAAGGCATGCTCAACATCATCTAGTATCTCCCACGAATACCTCTTTTGCCAACATAGGGGGAAGGTAGGTTCATTATTCGCCTCCAAGAAAAAAGGCCGAGCTCCTTCAACAGCTCGGACCTTAAAAAAGTAGTTCTTAAAGTCCCTAAAGGCTCGTCATACATAGAAAACACTTTCTTTCCTTGGGCAGACCGAAAAGAAATCTAAAAAGCTTTCTTTTTGGAAGTCCCGGGTTTGGTCAAATCAAAGAGGTAAAGAAAGAGAGTTTGAGAAGGCTTGACATCCAATTCTTGGCACAGCAACTGAAAGATCTTAATAAAGCCCCAGGAGTTCGGATGGAGCTGGGACGGAGTTACATTACATGACCAAAGCAAATCGGTCTCGAAAGGGGTAAAAGGAAGGGTAATGTTCATTTGGCTAAAGAAGTAGTCATAAGCAAAAAAGAAGGGACGTTCCCCCTGGGTCAGAGAAGGAAAGCAAACCCTCTCGTCAGGGTCAGGCGCTACCAACTCGTAATTCTTCTCCTGATCCCTACTACTATAGATTCGGTGATGCTTTCTAAGCTCCACGCAGTATTCAGAGTTAACCACTGAAACGCACATCGGGACGAGGGAGTCCAGCCAGTTAGACATGCCCTCGGGGACTTTGGAGGATGTCTCGACAATATTTTTGCGAGAAGACATGGTCAACTATTCCTACAAGTAAGAAAAAGGAAAATGGGTTACTAATCAAATAGCTCGGGCAAATCAGGAAGTCAGCTCGGACAAATATGGATACAACTTAGACTAAAGCATACAACAGTGAAAGGAGACCCCAGGACTCACACCAAGGTCCAGGGGCATCCTTTGGAGGCAGTAACAGAGTAAGGACTCAGAAAAAATCTACAAGACTACATCATGACATCTCTCAACAAGAAAATAACCCTCTTTCAACAAGCGACACTCCGAAAAGAAAGTCACGAATAAAAAAGTCATAAAAAATCGCCATCCTTTTACAAATCTATCAGCAAAGGGAACTATCAACATGAAACAGACCAAGTGAAAATCATCAAAGACACAATCTTTTTCAGAATCAAATAGTTCATAAGCCTCAAAATTAAAGGATACAATCAGAAACGGTAACAACATGCAAAACCCTAAAAACATTAACTATCAGGAAATGCAAAAAGGTTCATGCAAAGTCAAAGAAACTCCCAGAGCACACAGCAAAAGTAGAAAGATTCAAACTTTTCCCAAGCAAAATAAAAAAATTTTTCAAAATCAGACATGAAAAGAACGACGTGGAAAAGAAAAGAGAGAGGAAGAAAGACCAACCTGTAGCAGGGAAGAGACGATAAACGCTGAGAGATTGAAGCAACGACGAAGTTGCGCCAGACGATCACCTTTCGAATAAAAGAACGAAGCACTAGCAGTCAAAGAAGAAAAGGGAATGGAGAAAAATTGAAACAAAAGCTTTGAAATTTCAAATGAAGACACAAAGAGGGAAGAAAAAAGGAAACGGCAAAGAGTTAATGAATATTTAACCTTCGCACATTCCCAAGAAAAATACAAAACGTGCATTCTAATTAAAAGGAGTGAGAAAAAACGCTCCGCATTCAAGCAACTCTACGACAAAGATCAAAATGCTCGAGCTCGGCTTCTCCCAAAAGATCGAAGTCCTAAAAAAGGACTCGACCTCAAAAGGAAAGACCGCGCTCAAGCAGGGGCACTGTTCATGCCCTGGGTCGAGATGTACGACCCGGGCTGAGTCGGCCGACCTCTTCAGGTTAGGACTACCCGATCTCTTCTCAAAGAGATCGGCCAAATCACTGGAGGAGCCCAAAAAGGCCCAAATGGAGGAACCCAGCCCAAATCTAAAGGCAGCTAAAGCCTAGAAAGATAAAGGCGGTTCCCTTTAAAGATAAGATGACTTCACTCAAAGATAAAGATAAGATAACTATCTTATCTCCAGAAAGGTCACTCCACACTATTATAAATACATCGGAGCTCCCAGGTATAACTCATACTCTGATTCTACTAAAAACCTGCTTAATACCCATGCTAACTTAAGCATCGAAGTCCCTTGTAGGTACCACCACCCTCCGGTGACGAAGGATCAGCACCACCAACTAAGCCCAACAAGTCAGACACAACAGCTCCGACCAGTACAAAGAGATCTCGTCCGAGATCGACCTACAGTTTCAGGTAACCCTCGGAACAACCATCATGGATATGGTCAGTTGCATGCCCAAGTCAAAACAAATGCCTAAAGAATTTTGGGCAGAAGCAGTTGCAACAACCGTTTATATTTTAAACAGGTGTCCAACGGAGAGTGTTCGAGATAAAACTCCAGAGGAAGCTTAGAGTGGAAAACGACCTTCCATTCATCATTTCAAAGTCTTTAGGTGTATTGCTTATTCCCATGTACCAGACCAGTTAAGAAAGAAGTTAGATGACAAAAGTGAAAAGTGTATTTTTATCGGCTATAGCATAGATTCAAAAGCATACAGGCTGTGTAATCCAGAATCAAAGAAAGTGATCATCAACAAAGACGCAACATTTTACGAGAACGGCATGTGGGACTAAAATACAGAGACAGAAAAATAGCTGATTATAATTCCAAATATGTGTGATGATTTATGGAGGAGCCTTGTACCAACCATTTGCAAGCTGCAAAACAGATTCTTTGATATATGAAAGGTACTTTAAATGATGGTATTTATTATGAAAATACTAATGAAGTGAATCTTGTCGATTACACTGATAGTGATTGGGCTGGAGATATAGAAACAAGAAAAAGTACTTCGGAATTTGCATTTTATCTTGGTTCTGGTGTAATTTCATTGTCATCAAAGAAATAATCAGTAATAGCACTCTCTGCGGTAGAAGCAAAATATATAGTAGCAGCAAGTTGCTTGTGCAACCCAAGCAGTTTGGTTAAAAAGAATTCTTGATGAATTAAACGAGAAACAAAGTACTCCAACAACAATATTTTGCGATAACAAGTCAACTATTACACTTTGCGAAAATCTAGTATTCCATAGAAGATCGAAGCATATTGATATTCGATTTCATAAAATCAGAAAATTGGTGAATGAGAAAGAAGTCGTGATCGAGTACTATTCTACTGAAGAATAAGTAGCAGATATTTTTACAAAATCATTGAAGACCGAATTATTTTTTAAGTTAAAGAAGATGCTTGGAATAATTAATTTTACAAGCTTGATTTAAGGAAAACAATATTAAATAATTAAATCAAGAATTAACATTCAAGAATAGTACAAATACAACATGCTAAAACATTGAAGAAATTCGAAATCAAATTGAATTGGAATTAGAACCAAGTTACAACCTAGTAACTTAGAAGGCTATAGAAACTACATGAATACAAGAGAAGATTATGGAAACTACATACATGCAAGTTTTTAGTGCAAGACACCAAGTTTGACAAGTCAAAAGAAGAATAATGAAACAACTCATAGGATAGTGACCAATTTAGAACATACATGCAATTTGAAGCAAAGTCTACAAGTTTTATTGTGCCACCTATGTAAACAACTAAGTATTAGTTGTTAAAAAATTTATTATTTTATTGAAAAGTTTTGCCTACATAAAGAAATATATGTTTATGTAATAATCATCTCTCTATGAATAAAAATATTGTGTTTGTTTTAAAAATCTTTTCTTATATTCTTATGATTGTTTGTAAATTTGAGTGATGAAAAATATGATAATGCTATTTATGTGAATGGGTGATATTGAGACAAATAAAATGTAGGTATTGTACTTATAATAAGAGTTAAGTACTTTTTTCGTTCCTAAGGTCTTGGGTCAAAATCAAAATCGTCCCCGATCTTTTTTTCTTATTAAAATCATCCTCAACGTTACAAAATGTTATAAAATCATCCTTTTTGTCCAAAAACAATATTTTTCGAAAAATTTTATCCTTAAACAAAAATTAAAAAACCCTCTCCACCCTCACCACTAACCTCTGTATCATTATCACCATGGCTACGCATCTCTCTCTCCCTTTAATTTCCTGCCTTGCCAGCTGCACCTTCCGACGTCGGCGTTGGCTTCTCGACACTACCGTACGACGTGATGGCGAAGATAGCGACGGTCGTTTGCTTATCCAACCCTGAAGGTGGCGTCGGGGGTGTGCTAGTCGTGGTGGGAAGCGTTGCGGCTGCTGAGGGAGGCGATGATGCTGCTCCGATAGAGGAAGAAGTTCAAGCACGCAAGCCCACGAGTGAAGCAAAACGCAAAAAAGTTACTCGAGTCATTCCTAAAATCTGCGGAGTTCAAAAACCATGTCGCACAGTGTAATAATTTAGGAGTTTCGTATTTGCAAGGTATTCCTTTTCTAAAATAATTTCAAGGTTGAGTTTCTATGTATGGATATTGGATAAAGCATATTTGTGCTGTTCATAATGTGTTGACTGTAGCTCAAACTAGATTAGTTCATACACAATGGCTTAGAATATAAAAAGAACACGTGAATAAACGCGGAAAGGTTAGGAATTGGATTATTTCTGGACTTGGGTACATTATCATTGTCATTTTAGACTTTTGCTGTGGAACAAAATAATGAACACGTAATTCAACTCATAGATGCCTTTGTTTGCTTGACCAAAAGGTATTTGGTTCAACTGTTCAAGCTCTGGTCAGATATGCAGCTATGTTCAAACTTGGAAGATGAGGTTAGCGCCAATGGAGGAAGGGTTGAGGTTGGCGTGATGGAGAGAAAGAAGAAGGTAGAGAAGGAGGCGAGGGCAGAGGTGGTGGATTGGCTGAACGGAAGAGAAGAGAAGAGTAAAAAAGGGTTTGTTTAAAAGAAAAATTGTCTGAAAAATAGTTAATGAATAAAATGATAATTTTATAACGTTTTGTAATATTAAAGATAATTTTAATAAAAAAAAAATTAAAAACGATTTTGATTTTAACCTAAAATCTCAGAAACAAAAAAAAAAATACTTAACCCTTGTAATAACAACTCGCATAAGAACATGAAAGCTACAAAAAGATTTAACGCTCCCTCAAAAAGATTTAACGCTCCCTCATCCGCCTCACTTAACTCCTCCACATCAAGAATTTGATTGGGTTCGGACACCAGTAAAGGGGGAACTTCTCATGTAAAAAATAATCTCGATATAATAAAAACTCACTATCTGGAGTACTAACTTTCACAAGCATTCTTTGTTTAAACCCTTTAAATAAAGACAAACCAACAAGTACAAGTTGGATACAACCGCTAAATGATTATAGATATAGACTCGTTCCAATAGCAATCACATACAAAGCACTAAACTAGCCGACCATATACAGTCAACAGTCGGACACCAACATCATAATTCAAATTAGGATAAAGTATATTTTTTGTATCTAAAATTTTACGAAAGTTTTAAAAATACTCTTAATTTTATTCTACAAATTTTTGATTTGCATCAAATATACTTCTGACAGCTATTTTTTCAAAAAATTTAAGATTAATTTAATAATAATTTCATAAGAACAATTCTCAACACAAACAAATCAAGCATAATTTTCATGCATTATTGTTAAATTGGTCTTAAATTTTTTGAAAATTTAGCCGTCAAGAATATATTTGATACAAATCAAAAACTTGTGGGACAAACTTAAAATAAAATAAAACTTAAAAACATTTTTAAAATTTTTGCCAAACTTTAAAGACAAAAAATATACTTTACCCTTCAAATTACAATTGTCAAAACCGACTATATAAGATATAAGTCGGCACAACATTTATTGTGAACCTACTGATTGACTTGAGCGTGTTTTTGGAAGACTAACGTATACCTCGTCGGAGATTCTTCTCAGGCCACAACACTACCCAATGAGAAAGACTGTTATTCCCATTGATTCTTCTCTACATTCTCTTGACTATGCATCATTAATTATATTTGGAATGATTGGAAGATATGATTAATCCACATGCTTGCAATCTCTCAAACGTTTAAGTTCATTAATCAAGGCAGTGAAATTGTTAAAGGATGAGCCACTTTCTTGAACAGAAGCTCTAGCCTTCTTCCCAAGCTCTTGAGCGCGCCCTCTGATTTCTTGGGCCTCATTGGCACCATCCATCAACCTCCTTATAGCCACCTCTATGCGACCTCTTCCCACAACCTTCTCTCTTACACCGTAGCCAGTTGACTTCCATTCATCTACACCAACCTCCACTCCAATCCCACGCACTTCAGTTATCAGCTTTTCATTATAGAATTGTTCACCATGCACCGGCCACGTTATCATTGGCACCCCGGCGCTAACCGCTTCCACGGTGGAATTCCACCCACAATGGGTAACAAACGCTCCTACAGCAGGGTGTTCCAATATCAGAACCTGCGGGGCCCACCCTCTTATAATCATTCCCTTCTTTGAATTCCTTTCCTCAAACCCCTTTGGCAGCCACTTCTGTTTCTCTTCCTCTTCCTCATTCTCCTTTCCCTTCTTCTCCGGCACCACCCACACGAACTCGCAACCCGATGCTTCCACCGCGCATGCTATCTCGTAAAGCTGGTTATCCGGGAAGCAGCAGAGACTCCCAAAGCATATGTAAACCACCGAATTTTGTTTCTTGGAATCGAGCCAGCTCATACACTTGTGAGCGCTCAACACGCTCTTCTGTCCTCTCTGCGCTTTTTCTTCAACGGTTCTGTGAAGAAGACACGCAGGTCCAAGATGCCATGCCTTGTGTCCCGTTGTTCTCTCGTAGTACTGGATGTACTCTTCTCCGTCGAGCTCTGCGAAGTTGTTGACTATTAGTCCATTGCTTCTGAGCTCTGCCTCCAGCTTCGACTCTAGGACCTCCCTTATAGCCCGTGGTTGGGTTGCGTTCATGGTGACAAAGTGAGGGAAGTCATGGATGAGAAAGGGAGGGGAAGCATCGGGAGGGACGGGGTGTGCCCTGAAGGACTCGACGGCGCAGACGGCGAAGAGGGAGAAGCCATTGAAGACCAACCTTGGGATGCGGAGCTTGTTGGCCAAGTCCTCCACCCACGGGAACATGAAGTCAGCGACGATACAGTCGGGTGGGTGGTGGTCCACGAAGTGCTCAATGGGCTCCCGGAGAGTGTCCTCCATAAGGAAGTACATCTTGGTGAAGGTGTTGCCGTCGGAGGTGTGGGAGAGGTTCTCGATACCGTCGGGGAGTCCTAGTTCTTGGGAGGTGAAGGAGACAGTATGGACGAGGAGGTTGGGGTGGTGGGGGGTGGAGTTGCGGATGATTTGGGCGTTGGATGATGTGGTGATGATGGTCACGTGGTGGCCACGTGCGGCGAAGACGCTTGCTATATCGGTGAGAGGGAGCATGTGACCGGCTGCGAGGTATGGGATGAAGTAGATTCGGAGTGGTTGCTGCCGCTGTTCATCAACATGAGGAGACTGAAGTTCCATTTCGTCTGTGGCACTTGCTACCACTTCAAGCTAGTCTTCAACACTTGCATATATACGTGTATTTGAAAAAACAACTCTTCATTGTTCAAATTCCATCTCATTCTCAACTCTGAGTTTAGCTCATTACTCCACAACATTACAAGCAGGAAAACGAAAGATATGCATGCGATACACGAGCTTCTTTACTAGCCAGTACAATAATTCAAAGTCATACAGCATGTCCGATTTTTCTTCCACATGTGGTCCTATTACTATACCAATGTTGTTTTCAAATTAATTCATATAGGTCCCTTGTCTAACAATGATATTGACAGTTTGACACACAATAATTAAGCTATTGAGTGTACTATAGCTAATCAAGAGGATTCCATATATGGAGTTGTATGGTGCATGATTTCGGATATCATTTGTCGTCCAATCTGGGAGGGTGGAAGGATTTATGGTTCTCCTGCTTCTGCTGGTTTTGGTGGGATTGATATGTGTTCATGCACAGGGTCGAGCTGTACGATTCGGGCTGAGTCGACCGACCTCTTTAGGTCCGGACTATCCGATCTCTTCTCAAAGAGATCAGCCAAATCACCAGGAAAGCTCAAAAAGGGCCCAAGCAGAGAAATACGACCCAAGTTCAAAGGCAGCCCAAGCCTAAAGAGACAAAGGCGGTTCCCCCAAGATAAAGATAAATCCACTCAAAGATAAGATAAGATAACTATCTTATCTCCAGAAAAGGTCACTCTACGACATTATAAATACATTGGAGCACCCAAGTATAACTCATACTCTAATTCTACTAAAAACCTGCTTAATACCCTTGCTAACTTAATCATCGGAGTCCCTTGCAGGTACCACCACCATCCGGTAACGAAGGACTATTAGCACCACCACCAAGTCCAACAAGTCGAACATGGCGGCTCTGGCCACCATCATCAAGTCGGACACAACAGCGCCGACCAGTACAGAAGATCTCGTTCGAGATCGACCTACAGTTTCAGGTAACCCACGGAACATTGGCGCCGTTGTCGGGGACCTGGAAGTCATCCCGTTACCATGACGGACAACCTTGACAACGATCATGACTCCGGATTGGAGGAAAGAACTCCGCATAAAAACGCGGACACCACACCAAAGGATACACCTCAACCAAATAAAGACAAGAATTCACCAAACACGTAAATCATGGAGGCCCTACAAGCTCAACAAGATTGCCTCAAACAGCTCGAAAAAGAGGCCAAACATCAATGGGAAGCTGAAAGAAATCTCCAGGGGAAAACTAGGCGACGCCGAGAGTTGGAGGATAAACTCTTAAAACTCGAAGCCGATCTAAAAACCAAGACTACACAATCTAGTCATGAAGATAACCCCCGCAAAGATCAAGACTCATTCACTAAAGAGATTATGAAAGCCAAAGTCCCAAAGGACTTCAAAGCTCCCGACATGACCCCATACGATGGCACATCAGATCCAAGCCATCATCTCAATAATTTCAGAAGCAGAATATACCTCACCGACGCATCGGACGCTATTCGATGCAAAGCCTTCCCAACAACCCTAACAAAACAGCAATTAAGTGGTTCGACAGTCTACCACTGATACGTGGCAGAAGTTAACCAATTAAGAGATTTCAATTAAGAGAACAGCGTTGCACGTATAGCTCTTAACCGGCTAAGATCTGTCTCACCAATTTAAAAAGGGTTGTCACAATTTTAGAAATAAAGATAATGAGAGTATGAGTCTCAGGTTGTCTCCCAACAAGTTGCAGGAAAGAGTGCTAATTTATTAATCAGAAAATTTTCAGAAAGTTGAGTTTGATAATGAATAACTAAAATAATTGTAAATTAAGGCAATAAAAAAATAAACTAAAAATAATTATTGATATTCTAAATAAAAGGCCTTGATTGGGGGAATAATTAAGTGGAACTTCTATCCTTGTTGGGATCTTCTCAAGTGTGTTGTAAAAGGGTTGTTGTTCTCACTCGATTACCCCTTACTAAATAAGGGAAAATATGGCGATTGAACTAACTCTTACTCTCAGATCCTAGGCCTCTCCCTTGGGGAGGTCTAGTGTTAGTAAGTATGAAGTTGGCTAACAACGTCCAGTTTAACCAAGCACTTGAGCATTCCAACTCAAGTATCACCTCTTAATCAACCCCCATGTCAAGTAGAAATTCTACTCCATTGACATGAAATTAATAATCATAAAAATATGAGAAGACATAATTAATTAAAATAAAATAGAGAATTAAAATTAATTAAAAGGAAAATAACTTCATATATTAATAAGTTAAAAATGTAACATACTTATTTGAATAGAGTCAATGAGTAACTAATTAAAAATAAGGGTGTAAGGAAACAAACTAAAATAATGTCTTCGACGGAGGTAATGACTTTCAGCATCCAAAAATCCAAGCAAAAGTATAAAACTATCAATGTAACACTAATCTAGATTTAGATCTATAACTAAGTGTAATCCTAATGTGATGAATCTGAATATGTGTGGATGCGTGTTGAGTCTCTGCATGTTCCCTAGGTTTAGTCTGTGTTTCTTGACAAAAAACTGGGTCAAAAAGCGGCCCGAAATCGCCCCTAGCGTATTCTGTTATTTTTGCAGATCGCGTAGGTCACGCGTACGCGTCGTCCACGCGTTCGCGTCAGCCAGCGATTTTCTTTGTCACGCGTTCGCGTGGTTCACGCGTTCACATCATTCGTGCAGACTCCAATCCACGCGTTTACGTCAGGCACGCGTTCGCGTCGCTGCGAATTCTTCATTTCGCGCGTTCGCATGGGCCATGTGCTCGCGTCATTGCTCGCTGGTCATCTCCTTAGTTTCTTGTGTTCCTTCCTTTTTTGCAAGCTTCCTCTCCAATTTCCAAGTCATTCATGCCCTATGAAGCCTAAAACACTTAACACACGGATCACGACATCGAATGGGATAAAGGAGAATTAAAATACATGATTAAAAGTCTCTAGGAAGCAAGTTTTCAACCATGGAGTGATTTTGGGAAGGAATTGTAAATACATGCTTATCATATGAATAAGTGGGTAAAGAATTGATAAAACCACACAATTAAATACACTATAAATAATAAAATAATAGTTTATCAACCTCCCCACACTTAAACCTTAGCATGTCCTCATGCTTAATGTGTGTGTGTGTGTGTGTGTGTGTGTGTGTGTGTGCAACTATATATTTCTTATCTACTTGATTAAAAGTAAATAAGCTCTTCAAGACAAATATAAATTAGATTTCACTAACTCAATTCATATAGTAAATACAGGTAACATTGTAAGAAGACAGCTCATGAAAGCAGGGAACATAGAATTAAGTATTAAACCCTCACTGATAGTGTACGTGCACTCTATTCTCTCAAGTGTATAGGGTAATCGCTCTACTCTTCTCTAGTCATGCTTTCTAAAATTTGTTCTTCACCTAACCAATCAACAATATTTAACATACCAATGCAAACATCATGAGGTCTTTTCAAGGTTGTAATGGGGCTAAGGTAAGGGTAAGGGTATATATATATATATATGGCTAAGTGAGCTTTATAAATTGAATCCTTAATTAACCTAAGCTCTCACCTGACATACATATACTCTATATAATTCTAATTCATGCCTAGCTACCCATAGTCTTTACTTTTGCATTACATACTCATGTATCAACCTTTCTTTAGTTTTATCACATATTCATTGATTTTTCATTAACTTAACATTGGGGTAATTTTATCCCCTTATTTATTTACTTATTTATTGAATAAATTTTTTTTAGAAGAATAAACATAACTTACCAATGCACACGGATTTTTAATTTTTCTAGTCTCACATGAGTAGGTACCCAAATTCCTATTATTTTATCATGACACATCCCCTTATTAACCCTTGTTCCCACAATTTTTCCATACTCAATTAACACACCATTCCTATCTTAAGCTAACCAAAGATTCAATTGAGATATTTAATTGTTTTTCCACTTAAGGCTATTAATGTGGTAAAATATAGAACAAATGGGATTAAAAGGCTCAAAGTGGCTAACAAAGGTAATTTAAAGGGTAGGCTTATTTGGGATAAGTGAGCTAAACAAATAATGGCCTCAATCATACGCATGTATATAACATATTAAATATTGGACATATAGGATGAAACAAAATGAAGATTACAATCATAGAGAAGTAAACACACAAGAATAAAATAATTATGGTTAAATAATGTAACCATGTAATTAAGCTCAAATCTCACAGGTTGTGTGTTCTTAGCTTTTCAAACTATGTTCCAAATACAACTTCAAACAAGTTTACACAAGGTTTTTGATTTAAATTAGTGAAATTTTTCAAAAAGTAGGGTCTTAGAAGAAACTTATTATTTTCAATCAAGTAGAACATGCATGCAACTAATTATTACTATGCAATTTATCCTATCCTAAACAAAAGAAAAATTAACTAAATATCCTATTTTATTGGTGCTTTAAGGAAAAGAAATTACCTCCGGAAGTCAGGTACTGACCGACCTCCCCACACTTAAGGCTTTGCACCGTCCTTGGTGCCATCTGTCAGGAACAAAGGGGGGCTGGTAACAGCATCTCTACCATCGGGACCGTCATGGCTCCCTGTGCTGGTAAATGAGGTGGAGTCCGGGGTGTCTGGGTCATTGTCAGATCTGTATTTTCCCATAAATAGCTCCTTAAGGTATGTGAATCGGCACTTATTGCGGCGCTCTCTTAACTTTGCTTTGTGTTCCTGCCGATCCAACCTTTCAAGTATCTGATGGAGCAGTTGGGTTGTTGTAGGTGCTTGTGGTGTTGAAGGAGGAATGTCTTCAGCCAGTTCTGTAGGCTGGCTTGTAGTGGCTGCTGGTAGTCTGATATATTTTCCGTTGGGGACATACTGATCATCCCGTGGAAGTAAGGCTTTGGTGTCCCCAGCTCTGTAAGAGACTCCGGCTGCCGAGACAAGATCTGAAACCAAGGTGGAAAAAGGTAAGTTGCCCGCTATCTGTACGTGTCCCATTGCATTCCGAATGTGTCTTGGTAAATTGAGGTGCTGGTTTGTAAGGATACACCAGAGTAAAACAACCATGTCTGCAGTGAAGGAGGACTCGTGAGTGCTTGGAAAGACATAATGAGACATAATCTGTGCCCATACTCGAGCCTCCAAGGTAAGTGCTGAAGCCGATATCCCTTTTGGTTGGGAACGATGGTATCCGTAGATCCATAGACTGCCAGGTTGTGCTAGAACTCTGAGAACGGCGTCCCAGTCAAATTGGTATGTCTGGCACTTGAGTGAGGCTTCTTGGAATGCGTCCAATCCTTCTGGAGCAGGGGAAAGATCTAAAGCTTGTTGAATGGCCTCTTCAGTTATGGGAACTTGCTTCTGACGGACATAGACAGACTGCATGGTTGGCATGTGAAAGTTAGAGTAGAATTCTACTACCCATGAGAGATTAACCTGCCGTGACTGTCTTCGTAGGAATCCCCATTGTCTTCGTTCAATTTGCGGCTCAACAAATTTAGCAATGCGGGTTGGGTGGATGAGAAGATATTCATTGTTAAAATTCCTCTCTGCCAGGATGGGAAACATCTGCTCACAGTAGCGGTTAGGAAACCGCGCAGTGTCCTTTGCTGGGAAGGCTTTTTCTTTTTTGTCGACCTTGATGATCCTCTTGAATCTTTTTGTTGAGGGCTTTACTGCTGTTGAAGATGGCTCTGCCACTAATGCTCTTTTTGTACCTCTCCTTGCTGGTGGTTTGGGAGTAGCTTTTCTTTTCCTTTCTTGGTGGCTATCCTGAAAAAGGAAAGAGGAAGTAATGTGTAAAGTGAAGGGTTCGAGCAAGGGAGCGAATATGATGGTAGATAATCAGTGCACGGTGGAGAAGGATGTCGTTAACACATGGTCTAAACTACATGTGAAAAGTTCATCGTAGGGAAGATAGTACGTGCATGTGATGGCAAATAAATGCAAGATGTTTATTGGCATGCCGGCAAAGGCATGAGTAGCATAGATCAAGCATTCAATGTCCAAGTTAGATTACCAAGTCTTTCAAACTAATAACCTGTTTGTATTGTGATGAGCGGATATTTTATATGCTTTTTGGGGTTAATTTCATATAATTTTTAGTATATTCTAGTTAGTTTTTAGTTTATTTCCATTAGTTTTTAGGAAAAATTCATATTTCTGGACTTTACTATGAGTTGTGTGTTTTTCTGTAATTTCAGATATTTTTCTGGCTGAAATTGAGGGAGCTGAGCAAAAATCTGATTCAGGCTGAAAAAGGACTGTTGATGCTGTTGGATTCTGACCTCCCTGCACTCAAAGTGGATTTTCTAGAGCTACAAAACTCAAAATTGCGCGCTTCCAATTGCGTTAGAAAGTAGACATCCAGGGCTTTCTAGCAATATATAATAGTCCATACTTTTCTCAAGGATAGATGATGTAAACTGGCGTTCAACGCCAGTTCTTTGCCCAATTCTGGCGTCCAACGCCAGAAAAGGATTAAAAGTTGGAGTTCAATGCTAGAAATGGATCCAAACCTGGTGTTGAACGCCCAAAACAGCCTTATGCACGTGAATTGTTTAAGTCTCAGCCCCAGCACACACCAAGTGGGCCCCAGAAGTGGATCTCTGCACCACCCATCATAGTTTACTCATTTTTTATAAACCTAGGCTACTAGTTTAGTATTTAAACAACTTTTAGAGACTTATTTTGTATCTCATGACATTTTAGACCTGAACTTTGTACTCTTTGACGGCATGAGTCTCTAAACTCCATTGTTGGGGGTGAGGAGCTCTGCTGTGTCTCGATGAATTAATGCAAGTATTTCTGTTTTCTATTCAAACTTGCGTGTTCCTATCTAAGATATCCATTCGCGCCTAACTATGGAGAAGGTGATGATCAGTGACACTCATCACCTTTCTCAATCCACGAACATGTGTCTGACAATCACCTCCGTTCTACATCAAATTGAATGAATATCTCTTAGATTCCTTAATCCGAATCTCCGTGGTATAAGCTAGATTGATGGCGGCATTCATGAGAATCCGGAAAGTCTAAACCTTGTCTGTGGTATTCCGAGTAGGATTCAGGGATTGAATGACTGTGAAGAGCTTTAAACTCGCGAGTGCTGGGCATAGTGACAGACGCAAAAGGATAGTAAATCCTATTCCAGTATGATCGAGAACCTCCAGATGATTAGCCATGCAGTGACAGCGCATCGAACCATTTTCACAGGGAGGAATAGGATGCAACCAACGACAAAGGTGATGCCTCCAGACGATTAGCCGTGCTGTGACAGAGCATTTGGATCATTTTCCCGAGAGAGATCGAAAGTAGCCATTGGCACCGGTGACATCCTTACATAAAGCTAGCCATAGAAAGGAGTAAGATTGATTGGATGAAGATAGCAGGAAAGCAGAGGTTCAGAGGAACGAAAGCATCTCTACACGCTTATCTGAAATTCTAACCAATGAATTACATAAGTATTTCTATCCTTATTTTAGCATTATTTTCGAAAACCCCATTACTATTTTATATCTGCCTGACTGAGTTTACAAGGTGACCATAGCTTGCTTCATACCAACAATCTCCGTGGGATTCGACCCTTACTCACGTAAGGTATTACTTGGACGACCCAGTGCACTTGCTGGTCAGTTGTGCGAAGTTGTGAACCATGGTATTGGCATCATGTTTTTGGTGCCATTGCCAGGGAAAGAAAGAGCAATGAATTTTACATAATCAAAGTGTAATCACAATTTCTGCGCACCAAGTTTTTGGCGCCGTTGCCGGGGATTGTTTGAGTTGGACAACTAACGGCTTATTTTGTTGCTTAGATTAGGAAAAATTTCTCTTTTTAGTTTAGAGTCTCTTATTGTTGTCGTGTTAGAATTTTTGAATCCTTATTTTCCCTTTTCTTAAAATCTTTTTCAAAAGAAAAAAAAATAATTTTTCTATTAAATCCTGTGCCAAACTTTAAGTTTGGTGTTTTCTTGTTGATTTTTCTGTGTTTTTCGAAAATTTTAGTTTGATTCTCTAAAAATTTTAAGTTTGGTGTTCTTCCTTCATGTTCTTGTGTTCTTGTGAGTCTTCAAAGTGTTCTTGAGTTTTCCTCGTGTCTTGATCTTAAAATTTTTAAGTTTGGTGTTCCTTGGTCTTTTTCCCTCAAAAAAAAAATTTTCGAAAACAAGGAGCATTAGATCTAGAAATTTTAAATCATGTGCTATCTTATTGCTTTTCTCTCTATTTTAAAGCATCTTTTTCGAAAATCAAATTTTAAAATTCAGATTTTTTTTCAAAACTTCCTAACCACTTTCTCTCTCCTCAATTTTTCGAAAATCTTCACCCATTTTTATTTATCTTTATCTTATTTTCGAAATAAAAAAAATATATATTTTCTCTATTTTACATCATCTCCCTTTCTCCATCATGGACCTAAGCGGAAATGAACAGTCCAGGAGGACTCTGGGGTCATATTCTAACCCCTCTACTGCTTCATATGGGAGTAGCATCTGCATACCCTCCATTGGAGTCAGTAGCTTTGAGTTGAATCCTCAGCTCATTATCATGGTGCAGCAAAGTTGCCAGTATTCCGGTCTTCCACAGGAAGAACCTTCAGAGTTTCTGGCACAGTTTCTACAGATTACTGACACAGTACATGATAAAGAAATAGATCAGGATGTCTACAGACTATTACTGTTTCCATTTGCTGTAAAAGATCAAGCTAAGAGGTGGTTGAATAACCAACCTAAGGCCAGCATAAGGACATGGAAATAGCTGACAGAAAAATTCCTGAATCAATACTTTCCTACAAAACGGATGACACAGCTAAGGCTGGACATCCAAGGCTTTAAACAAGGAGATAGTGAATCTCTTTATGATGCCTGGGAGAGATACAGAGAGATGCTACGAAAATACCCTTCTGAAATGTTTTCAAAGTGGGTTCAGTTAGACATCTTCTATTATGGGCTTACTGAAGGAGCTCAGATGTCTCTAGATTACTCAGCTGGTGGATCTATCCACATGAGAAAGACAATTGAAGAGGCTAAAGAGCTCATTGATACAGTTGCCAGGAATCAGCATATGTACCTAAGCAGTGACCCTTCCATGAAAGAATAGGTTAAAACAGCAACTGCTGAACTCAGTCCTGTAAAACAAGCTGCTGAATTCAATCAGCAATTGGACTTTCTAACAAAGCAGTTAGCCGAATTCAAAGATAGACTACAAGAGACAAGGATGGCTAATATACATATGGAAGAACAGTTTAAGCAAACAAAGCAGCAGCTGTCAAGGCAAATAACAGAAGAATGCCAAGCAGTTCAATTAAGAAGTGGGAAAACATTAAATACCCCACCTCAAGGCAGCAAAAAGCTAAGAAATGAGCAAACCACCCAAAATTCACCTGAGGACAGTAAGAGCCCAGGGAAAAGTAATTCTGGAACTAAAATGCTAGAAATTTGGTGGAAGGCTGGCGCTGAACGCCCAGACCATGCTCAGAACTGGCGTTCAACGCCAGAAATAGGCAAGGATCTGGCGTTGAACGCCCAAATTGGGCAAGATCTGGCGCTGAACGCCCAAAATGGGCACAGTTCTGGCGTTCAAACGCCAGGAACAGACAAGGAGCTGGTGTCCAATTTCACTCCAGCTTCTAACCCTAGCACTCAATTGCCAGTGAGGGATCAGACACACACAAATGCTGATAACAACCCCTCTAAGAAGGCTTCTTCAACCACTTCTGTAGGAAATAAACCTGCAGCAACTAAGGTTGAGGAATATAAAGCCAAGATACCTTATCCTCAAAAACTCCGGAAAGAGGAGCAGGATAAGCAATTTGCTCGCTTTGCAGATTACCTCAGGACTCTTGAAATAAAGATTCCATTTGCAGAAGCACTTGAGCAAATACCTTCTTATGCCAAGTTCATGAAAGAGATCTTGAGTCATAAAAAGGATTGGAGAGAAACAGAAAGAGTTCTCCTCACTGAAGAATGCAGTGCAGTCATTCTGAAAAGCTTTCCTGAAAAGCTTAAAGACCCTGGGAGTTTTCTGATACCATGCATATTAGAAGGTCAATGCACCAAGACAGCTTTATGCGATCTTGGGGCAAGCATCAACCTAATACCTGCATCCACTATCAGAAAGCTTGGTTTAACTGAAAAAGTTAAACCAACCCGGATATGTCTCTAACTTGCTGATGGCTCCACTAAATACCCATCAGGCTTGATTGAAGACATGATTGTCAGAGTTGGGCCATTCGCCTTTCCTACTGACTTTGTTGTGCTGGAAATGGAGGAGCACAAGAGTGCTACTCTCATTCTAGGAAGACCCTTCCTAGCAACTGGACGATCCCTCATTGACGTCCAACAGGGGGAAATAACCCTGAGAGTCAATGATGATGAGTTTAAGTTGAACGCTGTCAAAGCTATGCAGCATCCTGACACATCAAAAGACTGCATGAAAGTTGATCTTATTGACTCTTTAGTAGAAGAGATCAACATGGCTGAGAGTCTCGAATCAGAGTTGGAAAACATCTTTAAAGATGTTCAGCTTGATTTAGAGGATTCAGAGGACATGAAAGAGCCTCTGAAAATTCTTCTGGAAGAAGAAAAACCTCCTAAACCCGAGCTCAAGCCATTACCACCATCCTTGAAATATGCATTTCTGGGAGACGGTGACACTTTTCCAGTGATCATAAGCTCTGCCTTAAATTCACAGGAAGAGGAAGCACTTATTCAAGTGCTAAGGACACACAAGACAGCTCTTGGGAGGTCCATAGGTGACCTTAAGGGCATAAGCCCAGCTAGATGCATGCACAAAATCTTATTGGAGGATAATGCCAAACCAGTGGTTCAACCACAGAGGCAGCTAAATCCAGCCATGAAGGAAGTGGTGCAGAAAGAGGTCACCAAATTACTAGAGGCTGGAATTATTTATCCTATTTCTGATAGCCCCTGGGTGAGCCCTGTCCAAGTCGTTCCAAAAAAGGGAGGCATGACAGTGATTCATAATGAAAAAAATGAACTGGTTCCTACAAGAACAGTTACAGGGTGGCGCATGTGTATTGACTACAGAAGGCTCAATACAGCCACCAGAAAGGATCATTTTCCTTTACCATTCATAGACCAAATGCTAGAAAGACTAGCAGGTCATGATTATTACTGCTTTTTGGACGGCTACTCAGGCTATAACCAGATTGCAGTAGATCCTCAGGATCAAGAGAAAACAGCATTCACATGTCCATCTGGAGTGTTTGCTTATAGAAGGATGCCATTTGGGTTGTGTAATACACCTGCAACCTTCCAGAGATGCATGCTCTCTATTTTCTCTGATATGGTGGAAAAATTTTTGGAAGTCTTCATGGATGACTTCTCAGTATATGGAGACTCATTCAGCTCCTGTCTTGATCACCTGAAACTTGTTCTGAAAAGATGCCAAGAGACCAACCTAGTTTTAAACTGGGAAAAATGTCACTTCATGGTGACTGAAGGGATTGTTCTTGGGCATAAAATCTCAAACAAGGGAATAGAGGTGGATCAAGCAAAAATAGAGGTAATTGAAAAATTACCACCACCTGCCAATGTTAAGGCAATCAGAAGCTTTCTGGGGCATGCAGGATTCTATAGGAGGTTTATAAAGAATTTTTCAAAAATTGCAAAACCTCTAAGCAATCTGCTAGCTACTGACACACCATTTGTGTTTGACACAGAGTGCCTACAGGCGTTTGAAACGCTGAAAGCTAAGCTGGTCACAGCACCAGTTATTTCTGCACCAGACTGGACATTACCATTTGAGCTAATGTGTGATGCCAGCGATCACGCCATTGGTGCAGTGTTGGGATAGAGGCATGACAAGCTTCTGCATGTAATTTATTACGCTAGTCGTGTTCTAAATGATGCCTAGAAGAATTACACAACCACAGAAAAAGAATTACTTGCAGTGGTTTACGCCATTGACAAGTTCAGATCATACCTAGTAGGATCAAAAGTGATTGTGTATACTGATCATGCTGCTCTTAAATATTTACTCACAAAGCAGGATTCAAAACCCAGGCTCATCAGATGGGTGTTGCTTCTGCAAGAGTTTGATATAGAAATAAGAGACAGAAAAGGGACAGAGAACCAAGTGGCTGATCATCTGTCCCGGATAGAGCCAGTAGAAGGGACGCCCCTCCCCTCTCTTGAGATCTCTGAGACTTTTCCGGATGAGCATTTATTTGCCATTCAGGAAACACCATGGTTTGCCGATATTGCAAACTATAAAGCTGCAAGGTTCATACCCAAGGAATACAACAGGATACAAAAGAAGAAATTAATTACTGATGCAAAGTACTACTTGTGGGATGAACCCTATCTCTTTAAGAGATGTGCAGACGGAATAATCCGTAGGTGTGTGCCTAGAGAAGAAGCACAAAGGATCCTATGGCATTGCCATGGATCTCAATATGGAGGCCATTTTGGAGGTGAGCGAACAGCCACCAAGGTCCTCCAATGTGGCTTCTATTGGCCTACACTCTATAAAGATTCCCGAGAGTTTGTACGTAACTGTGACAGTTGCCAAAGAGCTGGTAATCTGCCTCATGGTTACGCCATGCCTCAACAAGGAATCTTGGAAATTGAGTTGTTTGATGTATGGGGAATTGACTTCATGGGACCTTTCCCACCATCATACTCAAACACTTATATTCTGGTGGCAGTTAACTATGTATCAAAATGGGTTGAGGCCATTGCCACACCCACCAATGATACTAAAACAGTGCTGAAGTTCCTCCAGAAACATATCTTTAGCAGGTTTGGTGTCCCTAGAGTACTAATCAGTGATGGGGGCACTCACTTCTGCAATAAACAGCTTTACTCTGCCATGGTTCGGTATGGAATTCGCCATAAAGTGGCTACTCCATATCATCCACAAACTAATGGGCAAGCTGAAGTCTCTAACAGAGAATTAAAGAGAATCCTAGAACGGACAGTAAGTACCCGTAGAAAGGATTGGGCATGGAGCTTGGATGATGCTCTGTGGGCTTACAGAACAGCATTCAAGACCCCTATAGGGACCTCTCCATACCAACTTGTGTATGGTAAGGCATGTCACCTGCCCGTGGAACTGGAACATAAAGCCTACTGGGCAACCAGATTCCTAAACTTTGATGCCAAATTAGCAGGAAAAAAAGATTGCTCCAGCTAAATGAGCTAGAGGAATTCAGATTCACAGCTTTCGAAAATGCCAAGCTTTATAAAGAGAAATAAAAAAAGTGGCATGACAGAAAGCTGTCATCTAGAATCTTTGAGCTAGGATAGAAGGTTCTGCTGTTCAACTCTAGACTCAGGCTATTCCCCGGGAAATTGAAATCCCAGTGGAGGGGACCATACGTGATTACAAGTGTATCACCATATGGTTATGTGGAGCTTCAAGATATTGATTCTGATAAGAGGTTCATTGTCAATAGACAGAGAATCAAGCATTATCTTGAAGGCAACGTTGAGCAAGAGTGCTCAAGGCTGAAGCTAGACTAAAAGCTCAGCAAGGTCCAGCTAAAGACAATAAAGAAGCGCTTGCTGGGAGGCAACCCAGCCATGGGGCATCAATCCTCCAAGCATTTTGCCCTATTTCTATTTTTATTTTTATTTGTTTATATAGAGTTCATTGATAACAAGGTAAAGAATCAATTGCATAAGTTCACAGGGTTACAGAAGGAATCTGCACACAAAACAGAGAAAAAGAGCTCACTGGCAAGAAAACGCCAGTAAGAGCCTATTTTGGGCGTTCAGCGCCCAAAAGGGGCAGCCAATGGGCGCTGAACGCCAGTAAGGATAGCAATCTGGCGTTCAACGCCAGAAAAGGGAAACAACTGGGCGTTGAACGCCCAGGAGAACAGTATTTGGGCGTTCAAACGCCAGGATGATGGGGAGGAGGCAAATTCATTTTTCTTCATATTTTTTCATTCTAATCTTAATTTTCATACTTCAATTCATGATTTCTTGCATAAACATATTAAGAACCCTGATTTCTAAAATCCCTAATTTCTAAAAATCCTACTTTAAAAATATCAAATATATCTTAATCCATAAGCACAAACCCTCTTTGCAAATTCAATCCAACTCTTTTCAAATCTTTTAAAAAAAAAAACAAATCTATCTTTTCAACTCATCAATATCTTTTTCAAAATCTCCACTTCATCTTTTTCAAAATCTAGATCTATCTTTTTCAAAAATCTTTCATATCTTTTCAATTTTAAACTATATCCTCTCTTATCATATCTTCTATCTTGTCTTTTCCAAATCAATCTCTTTTATCATATCTTTATCTCTTTTTTTCGAAAACCCACCCTCCCTCCCTTTAAATTTGGGTTCGGCCTCCCTCCCCTTCCATCAACAATTGCCCCTAGCTCTCCTTCTATCCCTCTCCTTTCTTTTCTTTTGCTTGAGGACAAGCAAACCTCTAAGTTTGGTGTGTTTATCCGCGATCACTAAGATCATGGCTCCTAAAGGAAAACAACCCACTCCAAGAGGCAAGAAAGAGAGCATTCCAAAACCACTTTGGAATCAAGGGAAGTTCTTATCTAAAGAACATTCAGACCATTATAACAAAATAATGGGTCTGAGATCAGTGATCCCGGAAGTTAGATTCGATCTGAAAGAAGATGAATATCCGGAGATCCAGGAGCAAATTCGAATCAGGAACTGGGAAGTCCTAGCTAATCCTGAAACGAAAGTAGGGAGGAACATGGTTCAGGAGTTCTATGCTAATATGTGGCAAACTGACAAGCAGAAACTATCTAGGACTGCTTTCTATGACTATCGGACCGTGGTCAGAGGAAAGATTGTTCATACCCACCCTGACAGGATCAGGGAGATCTTAAAGCTACCTCAGCTGAAAGATGATCCAGACTCCTTCAACAGGAGAATGATGAGAACAGACAAGGGCCTGGATAAGATTCTAGAGAACATATGTATCCCTGGAGCCAGGTGGACCACCAACACAAAGGGTGTCCCAAATCAACTCAAGAGAGAAGATCTCAAACCAGTCGCCAGAGGATGGCTGGACTTCATTGGGCATTCTCTGTTGCCCACTAGCAACCGTTCTGAAGTCACTGTTAAAAGAGCAGTGATGATCCATTGCATCATGATGGGAAAAGAAGTGGAAGTTCATCAGCTAATCTCAGCTGAACTCTACAAAATTGCTAACAAAAATTCTAAAGAAGCCAGGTTGGCTTATCCAAGCGTGATTTTTCTGCTCTGCAAGGACGCCGGAGTAAGGATGGGAATAACTGAGTATATCTCAGTTGAGAAACCAATCACCAAAGCATCAATGGAAAAACAACAAGCACAGGATGATCCCACCAAGAAGAAAACACAGGAATTTCTCCCAGAAATCCCTCAATCTGAATACTGGGAGTATCTTGAGACGTCTGTTACTAAGATACGGGAAGCTATGGAACAAATAATAAAAGAACAGAAGGAACACAGTCAAATTCTTACCTATATGTTTAAAGAACAAGAGGAGCAAGGGCGTGACTTAAGGGAATTGAAGCGCCAGAAGTTATCTCTTGAAGAACCAAGCACCCCACGGATCAGAGGAACACCCACTTCCCAGAACAAAGGTTGTTAAATTCCAATTTCTGCTTTAACTCTATGATAGTGTTATTAGAGAAGTTCACCTTAGGAGTCATATAGTAGTAATTAGTATCTATTTTGATTTTATCTCCAATTAAGCCATAGTTTATTTTTCTCATCATCAGCAAACATGAATAAAATAGTAGATCTTTTGAATAAGAGGCAATAAAATTTTGAGTTTTAATAAGAGAAATTCTAATTAGTTACATGTGGTGGCAATACTTTTTGTCTTCTGAATGAATGCTTGAACAATGCATATGTCTTTTGAATTTGTTGTTTAAGACTGTTAAATATGTTGGCTCTTGAAAGAATGATGAACATGAGACATGTTATTGATAATCTGAAAAATCATAAAAATGATTCTTGAAGCAAGAAAAAGCAGAAAAAAAAAAGCCAATAGCCCTTAAAACCAAAAGGCAAGGGTAATAAAAAGGATCCCAAGGCTTTGAGCATCAGTGGATAGGAGGGCCTAAGGGAATAAAATCCTGGCCTAAGCGGCTAAACCGAGCTGTCCCTAACCATGTGCTTGTGGCGTGAAGGTGTCAAGTGAAAACTTGAGACTGAGCGGTTAAAGTCAAGGTCCAAAGCAGAAAGAAGAGTGTGCTTAAGAACTCTGGACACCTCTAATTGGGGACTTTAGCAAAGCTGAGTCACAATTTAAAAGGTTCACCCAATTATGTGTCTGTGGCATTTATGTATCCGGTGGTAATACTGGAAAACAAAGTGCTTAGGGCCACGGCCAAGACTCATGAAATAGCTGTGTTCAAGAATCATCATACTGAAATAGGAGAATCAATAACACTATCTGAATTCTAAGTTCCTATAGATGCCAATCACTCTGAGCTTCAATGGATAAAGCGAGATGCCAAAACTGTTCGGAAGCAAAAAGCTACTAGTCCCGCTCATCTAATTAGAATCTGAGCTTCACTCAAAAACTCTGAGATATTATTGCTTCTCAACCTATTAGTCTTCTATTTTATTTGTCTAGTTGCTTGAGGACAAGCAACAGTTTAAGTTTGGTGTTGTGATGAGCGGATATTTTATATGCTTTTTGGGGTTAATTTCATATAGTTTTTAGTATATTCTAGTTAGTTTTTAGTTTATTTCCACTAGTTTTTAGGAAAAATTCATATTTCTGGACTTTACTATGAGTTATGTGTTTTTCTGTAATTTCAGGTATTTTTCTGGCTAAAATTGAGGGAGCTGAGCAAAAATCTGATTCAGGCTGAAAAAGGACTGCTGATGCTGTTGGATTCTGACCTCCCTGCACTCAAAGTGGATTTTCTGGAGCTACAGAACTCAAAATGGCACGCTTCCAATTGCGTTGGAAAGTAGACATCCAGGGATTTCCTGAAAAATATAATAGTCCATAATTTGATCAAGGATAGACGACGTAAACTGGTGTTCAACGTCGGTTCTCTGCCCAATTCTGGCGTCCAGCGCCAGAAAAGGATTAAAAGTTGGAGTTCAACGCCAGAAATGGATCCAAACCTGGCGTTGAACGCCCAAAACAGCCTTATGCACGTGAATTGTTTAAGTCTCAGCCCCAGCACACACCAAGTGGGCCCCAGAAGTGGATCTCTGCACCACCCATCATAGTTTACTCATTTTTTGTAAACCTAGGCTACTAGTTTAGTATTTAAACAACTTTTAGAGACTTATTTTGTATCTCATGACATTTTAGACCTGAACTTTGTACTCTTTGACGGCATGAGTCTCTAAACTCCATTGTTGGGGGTGAGGAGCTCTGCTGTGTCTCGATGAATTAATGCAAGTATTTCTGTTTTCTATTCAAACATGTGTGTTCCTATCTAAGATATCCATTCGCGCCTAACTATGGAGAAGGTGATGATCAGTGACACTCATCACCTTTCTCAATCCACGAACGTGTGTCTGACAATCACCTCCGTTCTACATCAGATTGAATGAATATCTCTTAGATTCCTTAATCAGAATCTCCGTGGTATAAGCTAGATTGATGGCGGCATTCATGAGAATCCGAAAAGTCTAAACCTTGTCTGTGGTATTCCGAGTAGGATTCAGGGATTGAATGACTGTGACGAGCTTCAAACTCGCGAGTGCTGGGCGTAGTGACAGACGCAAAAGGATAGTAAATCCTATTCCAGTATGATCGAGAACCTCCAGATGATTAGCCATGCAGTGACAGCGCATCAGACCATTTTCACAGGGAGGAATAGGATGCAACCAACGACAAAGGTGATGCCTCCAGACGATTAGCCGTGCTGTGACAGAGCATTTGGATCATTTTCCCGAGAGAGATCGAAAGTAGCCATTGGCACTGGTGACATCCTTACACAAAGCTAGCCATAGAAAGGAGTAAGATTGATTGGATGAAGATAGCAGGAAAGCAGAGGTTCAGAGGAACGAAAGCATCTCTACATGCTTATCTGAAATTCTAACCAATGAATTACATAAGTATTTCTATCCTTATTTTAGCATTATTTTCGAAAACCCCATTACTATTTTATATCTGCCTGACTGAGATTTACAAGGTGACCATAGCTTGCTTCATACCAACAATCTCCGTGGGATTCGACCTTACTCACGTAAGGTATTACTTGGACGACCCAGTGCACTTGCTGGTCAGTTGTACGAAGTTGTGAACCATGGTATTGGCATCATGTTTTTGGTGCCATTGCCAGGGAAAGAAAGAGCAATGAATTTTACATAATCAAAGTGTAATCACAATTTCTGCGCACCATATTGACAATGAAATTAAATTAATAAAATATAAAAGGAGTTTTGTGAAAAGCAGGCATTAAGGTAGTATGATAACATGAAGGTAGTGCATGATGCCATACAGGCTTTTTCACAAACACATAGCATGTATGGTAAATATGTTTTTGAAAATATAAAATAGACATGCAAGTAACCCTTTAAAGAGTGATAATAATTGTCAAACAAATCCATGATAATTCACAAGCAAAATATAGAAAATAGAGACCGAAATAAATTTCCAACACCAATTAAAAGGAATTAAGAAGAAAGAAGAAGAAAAGGAAAAAGAAAATATAGATAAAGAAGGTAAAAAGAAAAAAGAAGAATAAAACATAAAAATAAGAATAATAATGGGAAAGAAAAGAGGGGAAGAGGAAAATAAAAACGTTGATAATGGTGGTGAAAAGGAAGAAGTAGAAAGTGAGAAAGAAGTAGAAAGAAGGGGGAAGAAAGAAATATTAGAGGAAAAGAAAAATTAGGATTTGGGGAAGAAAAGATAAGATATTTTGGCTGATCTGGATATTCTGTGCGCCGCATGTGATGCAGACATTGAGTCACGCGATCGCGTGGTGTGTGATTTTTGTCAAGTCATGCGGACGTGTGGGTCACACGGTCGCGTGACTTGATTTGTGCGAATGGCGTGAGGGCAGCGACGCGTTCGCGTAACTCTTTGTTTCAAATTATGTTGCCAAAATATTTGGGTGACGCGATCGCGCGGGTGACGCGATCACATGAATGGCCATGCTAGAAGGACGACGCGGACGCGAGGGACACGCGGTCGTGTGACAGGGCTGGTGCTTCTAGCATCATTCCAGCCCAGTTCCATCGCAACTTGCTGCCATACACCTCCTTTACGTCGATTGTTAGGGTTACGCGTTCGCGTGATTGACGCAAACGCGTGGGAGGCTTATTTTCCAAATGACGCGGCCGCGTGGGTGACGTGGACACGTGGGCATATTTGTGCCTAAGGCACGCCTTCAGCCACGCTTTCGCGTGACTTACTGGTCAACTTCCTTTTCTTCACATTGCACTGGTGACGCGGACGCGTCAGCGACGCTGCCGCATTGCGTACACCATTTTTTTTGAAAATATGCAAAATGCTCATGCAAACTATATGCAGCTAAATGCAGGGATGATGATAAGAGTCATTAACATCATAAAAATAAAGTAAAAATAAAACTAAGACTGAAACGGAACGATCATACCATGGTGGGTTGTCTCCCACCTTGCACTTTGCTTTTACGTCCTTAAGTTGGACGCTCGTTAGGCTCATTCAGCTTCTCTTGGTGGATCTTCCAAGAGGAAAATCTTTACTTCCTTTTGATTCTTCATCTTTTCACCATGATAAAGCTTTAGGCGATGTCTATTGACCTTTAGAAATTTGGAGTTAATAGGATGACGCAGGTGGAAAACTCCGTATGGCTTTACCTTCTCTACTATGTATGGACCTTCCCATCTTGATATCAGTTTACCTGGCATGAGCCTCAGTATGGAGTTATATAGTAGGACTAACTCCCCTGGTCTGAATTCTCTCATTTTAATGTGCTTGTCATGGACAGCCTTTATTTTCTCCTTGAAATGCCTGGAGTTGTCATATGCTTCTAGGCAAAGAGTCTCTAGTTCTGCTAGTTGCAGCTTTCTTTCAGCACCAGCTTTTGTAGGATTCATGTTGCACTCCTTCACAGCCCAGAAAGCCTTGTGTTCTACCTCTATGGGGAGGTGGCAAGCCTTTCCATATACCAAATGGAAGGGGCTCATCCCAATGGGTGTCTTGTACGCTGTTCTATATGCCCAGAGTGCATCTTGTAGCCTGGCACTCCAGTCCTTCCTGTGAGGTTTTACTATCTTCTCTAGAATATGTTTAATCTCTCTGTTAGAGACTTCTGCTTGTCCACTGGTCTGGGGATGATAAGCTGTTGCTACCTTGTGAATTATCCCATGCTTTTTCAGTAATCCTGTTAGTCTCTTGTTACAAAATTGGGTGCCTTGATCGCTCACGATTGCTCGTGGTGATCCGAAGCGACAGATAATATGATTTCTAACAAAGGAAACAATAGTGTTAGCATCATCAGTGCGGGTAGGAATTGCTTCCACCCACTTAGAAACATAATCAACGGCTAACAGTATATAAGAGTAACCGCTAGAATTTGGAAATGGACCCATGAAGTCAATGCCCCAAACATAAAAAATTTCACAGAAAAGCATAAACTGTTGAGGCATCTCATCCCTCTTGAATATATTACCAAACCTTTGGCATGGGGAACAAGATTTACAAAATTCAGCAGCATCTTTAAAAAGAGTAGGCCACCAGAATCTACAGTCTAGAATTTTTCTAGCTGTTCTTTGAGGGCCAAAATGTCCTCCACTCTCAGATGAGTGGAAAGCCTCTAAAATAGACTGGAATTCTGATTGAGGCACACACCGTCTAATTACCTGGTTAGCACCGCACCTCCATAAATATGGATAATCCCATATATAATATTTGGACTCACTTTTCAGCTTGTCTCTCTGGTGCTTAGTAAAATTTGGAGGAAAAGTGTGGCTAACTAGATAATTAGCTACAGGTGCATACCAAAGAACTACTTCAGATACTGCTTGTAAGTTATCAAATGGAAAATTATCATTTATAGGAGTGGGGTCACCTTTAATGTACTCAAGGCGACTCAAGTGGTATGCCACTAAATTCTGATTACCACTCCTATCCTTAATTTCTAAATCAAATTCTTGCAGCAGCAGTATCCAACGTATTAGCCTTGGTTTGGACTCCTTTTCAGCTAATAAATATTTTAGAGCTGGATGGTCTGAGTACACTACCACCTTAGTACCAAGTAAATAGGCTCGGAATTTATCCAGAGCAAAAACAATAGCAAGAAGCTCTTTTTCAGTAGTAGTATAATTAGACTGAGCAGCATCTAAAGTCTTAGATGCATAAGCAATTACAAAAAGGTCCTTACCTTCGCGCTTAGCCAGCGCCGCTCCTACTGCATGGTTGGAAGCATCACACATGATTTCAAATGGCTGGCTCCAGTCTGGTCCTCTCACAATTGGAGCTTGAGTCAGGGCATTCTTCAGCTTATCAAACACTTGCATACAGCTTTTACTGAACTCGAACTCAATTTCCTTCTACAGCAATCTGGATAAAGGTAATGCTACCTTACTGAAGTCCTTAATGAATCTCTTGTAAAAACTTGCGTGGCCAAGGAACGAATGGACTTCCCTCATGGAGGAGGGGTAAGGTAAACTAAAAATAACATCCACCTTTGCTGGATCTACAGAAATGCCAGTGTTAGACACAACATGTCCTAGTACAATTCCTTGTTTGACCATAAAGTGACATTTTTCAAAATTTAACACAAAGTTTGTATTAACACATATGTCTAACATTCTAGATAAACTATCCAAGCAAAGGCTAAATGAATAACCATATATGCTGAAATCATCCATAAAAATCTCCATACAGTTCTCGATAAGATCAGAGAAAAGACTCATCATGCATCTTTGGAAAGTAGCAGGTGCATTGCACAAGCCAAAGGGCATTCTCTTATAAGCATAAGTTCCAAAGGGACATGTGAAAGTGGTCTTCTCCTGATCTTCAGGAGCTATATGAATTTGGAAGTATCCTGTATAGCCATCTAAAAAACAATAATGAGATTTACCTGACAGGCGATCAAGCATTTGATCAATGAATGGCAAGGGGTAATGATCCTTGCGAGTGGCTTGATTGAGACGCCTATAGTCAATGCAAACTCTCCATGAGTTCTGCACTCTAGTTGTCAAGAGCTCTCCGTGCTCATTCTTTTTTGTTGTGACTCCAGACTTCTTGGGCACTACTTGTACTGGGCTGACCCATTCACTATCTGAAATCGGGTAAATGATATATGCTTCAAGTAGCCTAGTCACTTCCTTCTTGACAACTTCTAAGATGGTGGAATTTAATCTTCTTTGAGGCTGACGGACAGGCTTTGCTCCCTCTTCTAAGAATATTCTGTGTTCACAAACTTGGGGGCTAATGCCTACTATGTCCGCCAAGCTCCATCCAATTGCTTTCTTATATTTTCTCAGCACCCGGAGTAGTTGTTCTTCTTGTTGAGAAGTGAGTTCCCTTGCAATGATGACTGGAAACTTCTGCTTGTCCTCAAGGTAAGCATACTTGAGGTGTGGGGGAAGGGACTTTAACTCTAGTTTCTGCTTATAGCTAGGCTCTGGATTATCCGGGGCTGGTGATAATGGTAGGGTCTTCTCATTGTTTTCAGAAAGTGTCCCCACACTTGGACCTTGCTCCATATACTTTTCTTCTAATTCTTCCTGGTGAACTTCAGCTATAGTTTCATTAATAATGTCGCATTGGAAGATAGAATGATCTTCTGGAGGATGCTTCATAGCTTCATTTAAACTGAAACTCACTGTTCTGCCATCTATCTCAAAGGAGTAAGTTCCTGAGAATGCATCCAGCTTGAACTTTGAAGTCTTCAGGAATGGTCTTCCAAGCAGGATTGATGACGGTCTTCCTGAGTCGTTAGGGGGCATTTCCAAGATGTAGAAATCAATGGGAAATGTAAGCCCCTTAATGCTCACTAGTACTTCTTCAGCAATTCCAACCACTGTAATAATGCTTTTATCTGCTAACAAAAATCGAGCTGCCGACCTTTTTAAGGGAGGGAGCCTCAAAGCATCATATATAGACAAAGGCATTATACTAACACATGCTCCTAAATCACACATACAGTCAGAAAATATCACACCTCCAATGGTACAGCTAACCATACATGGACCTGGATCACTACATTTTTCAGGTATACCCCCCATTAAAGCAGAGATAGAACTACCTAAAGGAATAGTTTCTAATTCATTACTTCTATCTTTATGTATGCACAAATCCTTTAGAAACTTTTCGTATTTAGGTACCTGTTGAATAACATCAAAAAGGAGAATAGTTACCTCGACCTTTTTGAATATTTCTACCATTTTGGGGTCAAGTTCCATCTGCTTTCTGGTTTTCCTAGCAAGTTGTGGAAAGGGAATAGGAGGGGCGCGATTTGTAGCTTCAGCATCCCTTGGGGCTTCATTCTGTGGTTGAACCTCTTCTTCTTCAACTATGTCTTGTACGTCCTCTTCTTCTTCAGCATCTTCCACTTCTACCACATCCTCTGCTGGCACATTTTCTTGTGGGCTTGGCTCTTCATGGTTCCTCTCCTGTAATGTGGTTTCGGACCTTAGAGTGATGGCATTGATGCCACCTTTGGGATTAGGCAGTGGTTGAGAAGGAATTCTATTAGAGCTTGAAGGTTGATGTGTGGAATTAAGTGAGGAATCCATCCGAGAGACGAGAGCTTGTAAAGTGACAATTAAGCCATTCAGACTAGAGTTCAGCTGAGCATGCATGTCTTGTTGTCCTTGTGCAAGATAACGGAGCATCTCGTCATTTGATGAGGAATTAGGATAAGCAGTCTGAGAAACTTATTGTTGGGTTTGCTGGGGTCCATGTGATTGTCTGAGGTGAGGTGCTCTGTAAGGTTAGTTCTGATTCTACTGTCTGTTGTTGTTATTGTTATTCCACCTCTGGTTTCCATTATTGTCTCTGCCTCCTTTGTTAAAGTTATCCCTCCAGCCATGGTTAGAATTATCTCTCTATCCTTGGTTGGAGTTGTCTTACCATCCATGGTTATTGTTGCCACTTTGGTTGTAGTTGCCACCTTGTTGATTGTATCCTTGATTCGGGCGGTCATAAAAGTTGTGAGTGGCTGTCATAGTGTTGTCTTCCTGGAGCTGTGGGCATTCATCAGTATAATGACTATAATCAGCACAGATCCCGCAAACTCTTTGTGGGACTAACTATTGGCTTTGTTGTGGTGAAGGCTGAGCTTGATGTGCTTGTTGTTGGTTCAACTGCATCTGTTTAAGTAGGTTGGACATTTCACATATACTCTGTGTCAGAGCAGTAGTTTTTCTGCTAGAGAAAATCTCTGCAACAGCTTTGGGGTTGCGCCTCTGTCTGTGATTCCTAGTGGACTCAGCTAAGTCGCTGATCAGTTGTCATGCGTCATCTGCGGTTTTGTACTTTTTAGAGAACCATTACTGGCACCTTCCAATGTAGTCTTATCCTGGGGGTTCATGCCTTGAGTGAAGTAGCTAATCAATACTAGTTTACCAATCATGTGATGGGGACATGCATCCAGGAGATTGTTGAAGCGCTCCCAATATTCATAGAGGGTCTCTGATTCACCTTGAACAATGCAGGAGATCTCTTTTCTCAGTCTATCTATGACTTTAGCTGGGAAGTATTTTTCAAAAAATTCTCTTCTGAGTGTATTCCAGTTGGTAACAGTTGCTTCAGGTTGGGATTAGTACCACTCCCTTGCCTTTCCCTCAAGAGAAAATGGAAAAGCGGTTAACAGGATAGAAGTTTCATCTGCACCATGATGCCTAACAGTAGAACAGGCTGCCTGGAAATCCCTAAGGTGCTTGATAGGCTCTTGAGCAGGTAAGCCATGAAACTTGGGCATCAAATTGATCAGTGCGGTTTTTAGTTCAAAATTTACAGCTGCAGTTGGGTGATGCACTTGATACGGCTGCAGTGTAAAATCTGGGGCTCCTGCCTCCTAGAGAGTAATCCTCCTAGGTGCTGCCATGTTTCCTGCACGTAAGTCAACTGTATCAGTAGTAAATGAGCTTGTCTCGCTCTCAGATGTCAGTTCAGATTTGCCCTCAGATGAGACTGTGAATTGATAATAACCACTTCACCACCCTCGGAGGCAAACCGACGTCGAGTTCGTCTAATATGTGAAAGAGTTCTTTCAATTTCAGGATCAAATGAGACTAAACTCGGATCAGGCAATGAACGCGTCATTCAATGAGAAAGACATGTAACTCATGGTAACAGAAATAAAAATAAAAATAAAATATACACTAATTAATAATTTAGCACACTATTGCAACTCCCCGACAACGGCGCCAAAAATTGATGCATGGCAGAAGTTAACCAATTAAGAGATTTCAATTAAGAGAATAGCGTTGCACGTATAGCTCTTAATCGGCTAAGATCTGTCTCACCAATTTAAAAAGGGTTGTCACAATTTTAGAAATAAAGATACTGGGAGTATGAGTCCCAGGTTGTCTCCCAACGAGTTGCAGAAAAGAGTGCTAATTTATTAATCAGAAAATTCCCAGAAAGTTGAGTTTGATAATGAATAACTAAAATAGTTGTAAATTAAGGCAATAAAAAAATAAACTAAAAATGATTATTGATATTCTAAATAAAAAGCCTTGATTTGGGAAATAATTAAGTAGAACTTCTATCCTTGTTGGGATCTTCTCAAGTGTGGTGTAAAAGGGTTGTTGTTCTCACTCGATTACCCCTTACTAAATAAGGGAAAATATGGCGATTGAACTAACTCTTACTCTCAGATCCTAGCCCTCTCCTTTGGGGAGGTCTAGTGTTAGTAAGTATGAAGTTAGCTAACAACGTCCAGTTTAGCCAAGCACTTGAGCATTCCAACTCAAGTATCATCTCTTAATCAACCCCCATGTTAAGTAGAAATTCTACTCCATTGACATGAAATTAATAATCATAAAAATATGAGAAGACATAATTAATTAAAATAAAATAGAGAATTAAAATTAATTAAAATGAAAATAACTTCATATATTAATAAGTTCAAAATGTAATATACTTCAATGAGTAACTAATTAAAAATAAGGGAGTAAGGAAACAAACTAAAGTAATGTCTTTGATGGAGGTAATGACTTTCAGCATCTAAAAATCCAAGCAAAAGCATAAAACTATCAATGTAACACTAATCTAGATTCAAATCTATAACTAAGTGTAATCCTAATGTGATGAATTTGAATATGTGTGGATGCATGTTGAGTCTCTGCATGTTTCCTAGGTTTAGTCTGTGTTTTTGGGCTGAAAACTGGGTCAAAAAGCGGCCCGAAATCGCCCCTAGCGTATTCAATTATTTTTGCAGATCGCGCAGGTCATGCGTACGCGTCGTCCACGCGTTCGCGTCAGTCAGCGATTTTCTTGTCATGCGTTCACATGGTTCACGTGTTCGCGTCATTCGTACAGACTCCAATCCACGCGTTTACGTCAGGCACGTGTTCGCGTCGCTGCGAATTCTTCATTTCGCGCGTTTGCGTGGGCCATGCTCTCGCGTCATTGCTCACTGGTCATCTCCTTAGTTTCTTGTGTTCCTTCCATTTTTGCAAGCTTCCTCTCGAATTTCCAAGTCATTCGTGCCCTATGAAGCCTTAAACACTTAACACATGGATTACGGCATCGAATGGGATAAAGGAGAATTAACATACATGATTAAAAGTCTCTAGGAAGCAAGTTTTCAACCATGGAGTGATTTTGGGAAGGAATTGTAAATACATGCTTATCATATGAATAAGTGGGTAAAGAATTAATAAAATCACACAATTAAATACAATATAAATCATAAAATAATGGTTTATCAGCCCCCAAGATCCATCACAAGTTTCAATGACCTAGCCAAAAAATTTCTTTCCAGATTCTCTATACATAAGGATAAAACCAAGCACGCCCCAAGCTTATTGGGGATCAAGAAAGGAGATCGGGAAAGTCTTCGCAACTATATGAAAAGATTCAACAAAGCATGTTTGGACATACAGAGTCTGCCAACAGAAGCAGCCATTATGGGCCTCATCAATTGCCTACGAGAGAGACCTTTTAGTCACTCCATATCAAAGAAACATTCCACATCTCTAAATGAAGTGCAAGAACGAGCAGAGAAATACATCAACATGGAGAAAAACTCTCGAATAGGAGAGACCTCAAAATCCGGATTCTTCTACTCATCTCGGGATAAGGATAAAGAGTCCAAGAAAAAAGAAGACCAACACGGAAAGAAGATTAAAAATACCACAATTATACCCCCTTTCGGGTGTCTCTTGTGGAAGTTTACCGAGAAGTATGCCACACTGAGAAGATTCCACCACCTCGAGCAATTAAAAGCAAAAAAGGAGGCGAAAATCAGACAGAATATTGTGAATACCATCAAATATATGGAAATCCCACCAACGAGTGCTTCGACTTGAAGAATGTCATAGAAAATTGGTGAGAGAGGGGAGACTAGATCGGTACTTAGCCAGCAAAACAGATGAGCCCAGAAAAAGAAGAAGAGACAAAGAAGTCGGACGAACTGAACGGCTACTTCGTACCCCAGAGAGACATGTACACATGATACATGGAGGATTTGCAGGAGGAGGAATCTCCAAATCATCTCGCAAAAGACACCTGAAAGAAGTATATCATGTCGAGGGAGGTGAAGAAGCACCCGACCTCCCTACTATTACTTTCACTAAAGAGGACGCGGCTGGTATCATCTCGGGACACGACGATCCCATAGTCATCACTATCATAGTGGCCAACGCTAACCTCCACCGCATACTGGTGGACCAAGGAAGCTCGGCTGATATCTTGTTTAAAACTGCTTTCGACAAACTCGGCCTAGAGGAAAAAGAGCTCAGAGCATACCCGAACAACTTATTTGGACTAGGAGACACTCCAATCCAACCACTTGGATACATCTCACTACACACAACCTTTGGAAAAGGAAACCGGTCAAGGACACTCAACATAGACTACATCGTGATCGACGTGAGTTTAGCTTACAATTCCCTAATAGGTCGGACAACGTTAAATCAGCTCGCTGCAGTAGTCTCAACTCCACATTTATGCATGAAGTTCCCAACTACAGAAGGGATTGCTACGATAAAAGGAGACCAGAAAACAGCGCTCCACTGTTACAACGAAAGTCTGAACCGTGGAGGCAAAGGAGAAGAAATCCACACCATCGAACTCGGGGGAATTCGAGGTCGGGAAGAATTTTGTCTACAACCTGAAGGCGAGATAGAACAAGTCAAGATCGGAGATGTCCCAGATAAAACAACCAATATTGGCGCAATCCTAAAAAGAGATGTAAAGGAGTCCCTGATACAGTTCTTAAAAGATAACGTTGACCTCTTTGCATGGAAGGCCGCAGACATGCCGGGCATAGACCCCAAACTAATGTGCCACAAACTGGCAGTATATCCAGGATCTCGGCTAGTACAGTAGAAGCGTAGAAAGCCCGGACCGAAAAGATCCCAAGCTGTGGAAGACCAAGTACAAGCTCTACTAGAGGCAGGATTCATAAGGAAAGTCAAGTACCCACTATGGCTAGCCAATGTCGTCCTGGTAAAGAAATCAAATGGGAAGTGGCGGATGTGCACCGACTACACCGATCTCAACAAAGCTTGCCCAAAAGATCCCTATCCACTCCCAAGTATCAACGCCCTAGTGGATGCCTCCTCCTGATACAAATACCTCTCGTTTATGGACGCTTATTCGGGATACAATCAAATCCCGATGTATCCACCTGATCAAGAAGAAACCTCATTCTTAACCCCAAAGCAAACTACTGCTACATCGTCATGCCATTCGGACTCAAAAACGCAGGAGCTACGTATCAAAGATTAATGAACAAGGTCTTCACAGACCATATCAGGAAACTTATGGAGGTATATGTGGACGACATGTTAGTAAAAACACAAAGCGAGGAGTCATTACTGTCCGATCTCGCCCAAGTGTTCAATACCATAAGAAGGTATGCCATGCAACTTAACCCTGCGAAATGCACTTTCACAGTAGAATCTGGCAAATTCCTGGGTTTCATGCTCACACAAAGAGGAATCGAAGCAAACCCGGACAAGTGCCGGGCTATACTTGACATGAAAAGCCCGAATTGTGTCAAAGAGGTGCAACAACTCAACGGGCGACTGGCAGCCTTGTCCAGATTTCTAGCCGGATCAGCCATAAGATCTCTCCCCTTCTACGCCACACTAAGGAAGGGAAAAGAAGTTCAAATGGACAACTGAGTGTGAACAAGCCTTCCAGGAGTTTAAAAAATTCCTGGGACAACCATCCATTTTCACCCGACCACGGGAAGGAGAAGCACTCATACTATACCTTGCAGTAGGAAGTCAGGCAGTAGCTTCAGCACTAGTCAGGGAGGATGAAAGTGGACAACAACCTGTATACTTCATCAGTAAAGCACTACAGGGATCCGAGCTGAACTATCAAAAGATAGAAAAGTTCGCATACACTCTCATACTAACTTCTTGATGACTTCGCCCATACTTTCAAGCTCACACCGTTAAGGTTCGGACCAACCAACCCATGAAAAGCATCCTACAGAAAACAGATTTAGCAAGAAAAATCCTACAATGGGCAGTCGAGTTGTCTGAATTCGACCTTCAATATGAAGCTCGGACAGCCATCAAATCCTAATATCTGGCCGATTTCATCGCAGAGTATACTAACACCCTAAAAGTCCTTACAAGTTGGAATCTTTACGTGGACGACTCTTTAAATAAAACTGGGAGTGGAGTAGGTGTGATAATAAAAAGCAATCAGGGAACCCAAATCGAACTCTCCCTAAAATTCGAGTTCCCTGCTTCCAATAACCAGGCTGAGTACGAGGCGTTAATTGCCTGGTTTGAAGCTGGCTAGAGAGGTGGGAGCCCAAAAACTTGTCATCTTCAGTGATTCACAGGTCGTCACCTCGCAAATAATAGGGACCTACCAAGCTAAGGGCCTTTCCATGAAAAAGTACCTGGACAAAACCAGAGAACAACTCAGACAATTCAAGGAATATGAGATCCGACATATACCTCAGAAACAGAATGCCCGAGCTGACGCACTCTCAAAATTAGCCAGCATCAAACCATGGGCAATAATAGAAGCCTCATTCAGGAAAAACTGTAGAACCCGTCAATATTGGAAGAAGAAAAAATCCTAGCCATATCAGATCAGGATCAAGGATGGATGACTCCCATAGTCAGCTACCTCAAATCAGAGATACTCCCTACAAATAAAAAGGAGGCAAAGAGGTTAAAGCGGGAGGCACAGTATTACACCATCATAAACAACATACTATACAAGAGAGGGATTTCGACGCCCCTACTAAAATGTGTACCAACCTCTAACACAAAAGAGGTCTTGGAAGAGATACACAATGGCACATGTGGCAATCATCTCGGAGCTCGAGCTCTTGCCAAGAAAGTACTCCGAGCCAGATTTTTTTGGCCGACTTTGCAAAAGGAAGCCACCGAGTTCGTCAAGACATGTCCACCATGTCAAAAATATGCTACCCTCCACATCGCTCCACCAGTGGAGCTCATCAGCGTAACATCACCTTGGCCATTCGCGAAATGGGGACTCGACCTCCTTGGACCCTTTCTCCAAGGATCGGGACAAGTCAAGTTCCTTATTGTAAGGGTAGATTACTTCACAAAATGGATTGAGACAAAGCCCCTAGCTTATGCCACCACTCAAAAGAAGTCAAAAATTTTTATACAGGAACATTGTTACAAGGTTTGAGATTCCTTACTACATAACCACAGACAATGGAACTCAATTCACAGACACAGGCTTCAGGAAGTTGGTGGCAGACCTGAAAATAAAGCATCAATTTACATCCGTAAAACACCCACAAGCTAATGGACAAGCAGAAGCAGCTAACAAAGTCATATTGGCTGGGTTAAAACGGAGACTACAGGATGCAAAGGGAGCCTGGGTTGAAGAGCTCCCACAAGTTATATGGGCATATCGAACAACTCCACACTCCCCCATAAGGGAATCACCTTTCCGACTGGCTTACAGAATGGAGGCAATGATCCCAGTGGAGGTCGAAGAAGGATCCCCCAGAACAATCCACTACAATGAAGAGGCTAACTCCCAACTCCAAAGGGAAGAGCTCGACCTACTTCCAGAAATCCGAGAAAGAGCTCGAATCAGGGAGGAGGCATTAAAACGTCGAATGGCCTCAAGATACAATCAGAAGGTAATACAGCAAAGCTTCGCCAACAATGACCTCATCCTAATCCGAAATGATATCGGAACAAGCCGACCCGGAGAGGGAAAGCTAGCGGCTAAGTAGAAAGGACCCTACCGAGTCATAGAGGTACTCGAAAAAGGATACTACAGGCTGTCTGAACTCGAGGGGCGAGAGCTACCAAGATCATGGCACGCCTGCAACCTAAGAAGGTACTATAGTTAGGAGGTAATAAAAGATCTTAGGACAAGGCGCACTCTTTTTCCTGAAAAGATTTTTTAACGAGGCGCCAAGACAAGATATGCAAAATTACCTGCCTTAGAAGGGTAAGCACCCACATGTATATATACTTTCTGCCTACATGTCTATTTTTCTACTTGAATAAAGCTTTTCAGATTCTCTACAAAATCTCGCTATCAAGACACATTAATCTGAACGCAAAAAATTCATCACCCAACTACAGGCCGGCAAGGTGAAATCCAAATTCACCGCCCGATCATGATGAAAAATGAATTCATCGTCTGATTTCGACAAAGGTTGGCAAGGCAAACACGCCGCCCGATTTCTACAAAATCGACAAGATGAAAATGCGATAAAAACAAATTAATGCCAAAAGTTATAAAAAGTAACCCATAAAAAGGGATTACTAAAAATAACTCAGACCGAGCCGACGTAAAGAAGTCGAACGAATCAATCAAAGCCACAAAAGTTATAAAAAAATGATCCATAAAAGAGGCCTGACAAGGACTTAGAAAAAGTGGATTGCTAAAAATAACTTAGGATGAACCGACATAAAGAAGTCGGACCAGCCTGATCAAAGCAACCAAAAGTTATAAAGTAAAGCCATAAGGAAGAGGCATGGCCAGCCTTGAAAATGGATTACTAGAAGTAACTTAAAAGAGGCCGACATGAAGAAGTCGGCCCAAGCCTACTAAAGCTACAAGGTTATAAAAAGTAATCTATAAAAAGAGACCTGGCAAGGTCCAACTAAAAATGGATTACTAGAAATAACTTAAAAGAGGCCGACATGAAGAAGTCGGCCCAAGCCTATTAAAGCTACAAAGTTATAAAAAGTAATCCATAAAAAAAAGACTTGGCAAGGTCTAAATAAAATGGATTACTAGAAATGACTTAGGAGGGACCGAGATGAAGAAGTCAGCCCAAGCCAATTGAAGCGACAGAATTATAAAAAGAAAACCCAAGGGATTATTAAAAACAACTCAAGACGGTCTGATGAAAGGCGTGCGCTAGAAGGGACACAGCTCGACCCCAAAAGCCATGACCTCACCAAAATCAACCTACAAGTATTCTACGGGAGTACTAAAAAGAATAAGTCGAACAAAGCTAGCCTCAAAAGCCATTTCGACTAAAGCAGAAAGTAAATAAAGGCCATCAAAAGAGGTCGGACAACAAGATTCCAACACTCTGAAGATTCCTGGAAAGTGCTAAGAAAGCTGCAGACAAGCATATCACAAAGAAACAAAGCTACTATAAAAAAAGACTCAAGAGGCCGCCTGAAAGTCGACCTCAAGAGCTTAAGAAACTACTTTGTTTTTCTAAAAAAACTTGCTAAAGAAAAGAAACTAAAATATCCAAAGTCAAACAGACCACCAGTTACAAAAATCAGAAGTCAAAAGACCCACAAACCGGGCCATTAAGATACATAAGCAAAAATTACAAATGATTCAAAGATTCTCCAGTGGCAGCATCTCGGGGCGAAGGAGGACGAGTCTGGAGGGGGACAACGTCGACAGTCCCATCCGCCCAATTCAGGATCTGGACATCAAGATCCGACTCGTGGAGGTCGACCTTAGCTGCTAGAGTTGTAGAAGTCGGGGCAACAGAAGCCTTGGTGGATGGCACAGGAGGGGGATCTGCATTATCATCATCTTCATCCGGGGCAGGGACGATCTTCCCATTTTCCACGACATTGTCCAAGCTGAAGAGAGACAGGTCGAGCTCGGGAGCAAGAACTCGGACCTGATCCTTCAGGTTCTCATAGGCGAAAGTCACACTGCCCACAAGATGGCCCTGGAGCTCGGCATAATCAGCCGGAGCAGATTCCAATCTCTACCCGAGCTCTACCACCTCACCATAAGTCCGGACATAGCTATCCTTATGCTTCTGCGCCATTTTCTCAGCCAGATTTGCAGAAGCCACCGCAGCAGTAGCCCGAGCCTTCTCACCTTCCAACTCTTTTTCTAGTTTTACAAGCTTCACCTCAAGCTCCTCCTTCAACTCCTTGATCCGGTCGAATTCTGACTTGGCCTCCTCCATAAAAGCCTGGGTCGCATGAACAGGAAGATCCTGGGCAGTTCGTAACAAGGCTGCTCCCATATGTGCCAACTTAATACCACTTCGGGTAATGAAGTCCAGATGATGAAGAATGGATACATCATCAGTAGGGACAACACCATAAGGGGCAATTCGATGATCGACAAACCCCACAACATCAAAATCGGGAGTGTCCAGATTAAAAGGCTCAACAGTTCTCTGTCTTTTTGGAAGAGGGCCAGCAGTGGGAGAAGAGGTAGCTGCAGAAGTTTGGAGAGGATCAACCAAATGGACCGGAGGAGTAGGAATCACCCTCCTTGGCCCAGCAGTGCTCAAGATCAGCTTTTTAGGAGGAACCTGAGAAGATCCTTCCCCAGTAGCCTTAGCCGAGATGTTTTGGGCAGCTATAGCTTTCCTCGCCTTCTTAAAGGCCTTCATGGAATCATTAGTCTTTGCCATCTCTACAAAGACAAAAGGGGATCAGTAGAAGACAAGTTACAAATTGGAAGAAAAGAAACAAAATAAACAACAAACAAGTAAAAAGAAGTTGACCACTACCTAACTCAGCTCGGAGAAGTGAGGGATTCTCTAAAAACCTCTTAGTATCGAGATGAGGAGGTTGCCCCCAAATCTCCTCCAATACACTCACAAAGGCCTGTTCGACCTTATCCAACATCTCCCACGAATATCTAGAGACTACAACATTCTTTTGCCAACATAAGGGGAAGGCAGGTTCATTATTTGACTCCAAGAAAAATGGCCGATCTCCTTCAACAGCTCGGACCTTAAAGAAATAATTCTTAAAGTCCCTAAAGGACTCATCATACATAGAAAAAACTTTCTTTCCCTGGGCAGATCAGAAAGAAACCCAAGAAGCTTTCTTTTTTGAAGAAATCCTAGGCTTAGTCAAAACAAAAAGATAAAGAAAGAGGGTTTCAGAAGGCTTAACATCTAGTTCTTGACACAACAACTGAAAGATCTTAATAAAGCCCCATGAGTTCGGGTGAAGTTGGGATAGAGCTACATTACACGACCACAACAAATCAGTCTCAAAGGATGTAAAAGGAATGGTAATGTTCATTTGGCTGAAAAAATAGTCATAAGCAAAAAAGAAGGGACGTTCCCCCTAGATCGGAGAAGAAAAACAAACCCTCTCATCAGGGTCAGGTGCTACCAACTCATAGTTCTTCTCCTGATCTCTACTACTACAAATCCGGTGATGCTTTCTAAGATCCACACAGTATTCAAAATTAACCACAGAAACACACATCAAAACGAGGGAGTCCAGCCAGTCCGACATGCCCTCAGGGACTCTGGAGGATGTCTCAACAATATTTTTGCGAGAAGATATGGGTCAACTAAATCCTACAGTAAGAAAAAGGAAAATAGGATTACTATTCAAACAGCTCGGGCAAGTCAAAAAGAGTAACTCAGGCACAAATGGATACAACTCGGACTAAAACATGCAAATGTTAAAGAAGTCAGATATAGCAACAAAAGGAAACTCCAGGACACACACCAAAGATCCAGAGGCATCCTTTGGAGGCAGTAACAGAATAAGGACTCAGGAAAAATCTACAAGTCTACATCTCGACATCTCCTAACAAGAAAATAACCCTCTTTTCAACAAAGCAACACTCCGAAAGGAAAGTCACGAACCAGAAAGTCATCAAAATAGCCATCTTTTTATCTATCAGCTAAGGGAACTATCATGCATCAAACATGCCAAAGGGAAATCATCAAAGACGCAAACTTTTCAAACAGTTCATCACTCCAAAACTTCAAATGCAAGGACACAATCAGAAATAGTAACAACATTCAAAACCCTAAAATGCATCAGCTAGCAGGAAACAAGAAAAAGGAGTATATAAAAATAAAGAAACCCTAGAATGGTGCATATCACAGAAACTCTCAGAGTACACGCTGCAACAACAAAATGCCAAGAAAGAATCAAACTTTCCAACATGAATTCAAGCAAGAACAAAACTTCTCATGACCAAACGAAATTATAAAAAGAAATGGCGTGAAAGAAAGAGAGGAAGACAGAAAACCAACCTGCAGCGAAGAGGGAGTGATGAAGCAATCAAGAGACTGAAGCAACAACCGAAGCCACACTAACGATCGTCTTCTCGAGTAAGGAAAAGGAAAGCACGGAAGCACAGAAGTAGATGGAGTAAGGAGAAAAGAGAAGTTGCAGTAAGCAAGTAGAAGAGAAATGGAAGAGAGAGGCTCTTTGAAAAATTCAAAAATGAGAAAAGGAAACGGCAAAGGGGGGAGTTAGTGGGTTTTTAAAACCCTCACACGTTCCCAAGAAAGTGCAAAACGTGCGCTATAAAGAGAGAAACGTTCCGCATTTAAAGCCACTAATGGGAAGTTCTACAAACGAAGACCAACAGAAATGCTTGAGCTCGGCTTCTCTGAAAATTTGAAGTCTAAAGAACTTGACCTTAAAAGGAAAGACCGCACTCAAGCAGGGGCACTGTTCATGCCCAGGGTCGAGCTGTATGACCCGGGCTGAGTTGACCGACCTCTTGCAGATTTTCTAGAGGTTTGGTACTTCACAGTCCGACCTCTTTTGAGTGGTAGTGTGGGTTTTTCTACCATTGCCTTCTGGATCACGCCTTGCTTTAAGTTTGTGTTGACAACCTTCTGCTTTGGCGAAGTTATCCTTGCGGCTTTATATCCGGGCTTTTAGTCACTTGTCCGATGACTTTTTAGTGTTCTTTGTATAGAAACTTTTTTAGTCTCGGATGACGTTCGTAGCCCTATTTTTGGTGATTGTGCCTTCTTTGAGTGGAGTTGTATCCCTTTTAGCTAAGCACATTTGAGCCTTAAGTTGTTTCCCAACCTTTTGGCTTGTTCTTTTTTGAGATCGTACTTGCACCTCTTCTTAGCTGATGTCGACCTGTACGACTTTGCCCCTACTTGAGTTCGGACCTTTCCGTGAGATCGTGCTTTCAGAGCTTCGATCTCTTTGGGGAAGTCGTGCTCAAGCATCTTGACTTTGGTCGATCTTAAGTAGTTTCTCCTTGTGCGAGTTTGGTATTGCCCCTTTTTTAGTTTGTTGAGAGGTCTTTTCAGCCTTCTTCCGACTTTGTTTGTCTTCACTGGTCGTGCTTTTTAGTCATAATCCAACAACTTTTTTAGGTAGTGTTCCAATGGGGAACCTTTTTATAGTTTGTTTGGATGACTTTTTAGCGCCGTTCTGATTTGTGCTTTTGCCTTTTAAGTAGTGTCTTTTTTCAAGACTTCGTACCTTTCAGCAAAGCATTCCTGGCCTTCCTCTGGCCGTTGCGAGATGTCTTTGTCCCTTTTGTGGATCTTTGTGGAGTGTGGGTACTTTGCTGTCCAACCTCTTTTTGATCAGATCTTGTTTTGTCTGTCTCCTGTTTGGGCGGGATGACCTTTAGGGCTAACTTGTCCGACAACTTTTTAGTGTTCTTGGTAAAACCTTTTTAGTTGGTCTGAACAATTTTGATAGCCTTGTCATGGAGCCGTGGCTTTTTGGGCAGAGCTATGTCCCTTTTTTAGCGCACGCTTTTTCGTTGGTCCGACTTCTAGTGTCGATCCGAGCTGTAGCTTTCATTGGTCCGACTTTTCTTGTCAGTCCAAGCTGTAGCTTTCGTTGGTCCGACTTCTTCTTGACGGTCCAAGCTGTAGCTTTCATTGATCGACTTCGCTTGTCGATTCTTTCTGAGTTATTTTTAGTAATCCATTTTTAATCAGGCTTCGCCGGATCTCTTTTTTATGGATTTACTTTTTATAACTCTGTCGCTTTAATCGGTCTGGTGCGACTCCTTCATGTCGGTCGCTTCTAAGTTATTTCTAGTAATCCATTTTATTTAGACCTTGTCAGGTCTCTTTTTATGGAATGCTTTTTATAACTTTTTGTAGTTTTGTTGGGCCGACTTCATCATGTCGGTCCCTTCTAAGTTACTTTTGTAATCCTCTTTCTTAGACCTTGCTCAGGTCTCTTTCAGGGATTACTTTTGTAACTTTATGTTTTGGGCCGACTTCATCATGTCGGGCCCTTCTAAGTTATTTTTAGCAATCCTCTTTCTTGGACCTTTGTCAGGTCTCTTTCAGGGATTACTTTTATAACTTTATGTTCTGGGCCGACTTCGTCATGTCGAGCCCTTCTAAGTTAAAGTAATCCTCTTTTATAAGGTTGGCCAGACCTCTTTCCAGGGTTTACTTATAACTTGGGTTGACTTGGTCCGACTTCTTAACGTCGGCCAGTCTTTAAGTTATTATTTAGCAATCCATTAAGACCTCGTCAGGTCCTTTCTCCGGATCACTTTCGATAACTTCTTGCATTATTCCGTTTTCATCTTTGCCGGTTTGTAGAAGTTGGGTTCAATCCTCGTTTGGTTGACCTTTAGATGAATTTGATTTTCATCTCTGTTGGTCTTTATCGTGATCGTGCAGTGAATTTGTTTTTCACTTTCTGCCGATCTGTAGCTTTATAATCGAGCGATGAATTCTGCTTTCACTTTTTTGCCGACCTTGTCGAAATCGGGCAATGAATTCTGGTTTCATCTTTGCCGACTTTTATCGTGATCGGGCGGTGAATTTAGTTTTCACCCCGCCGACCTTGTCGTGATCTTGCAGTGAAATTTTGCGTTTCAGATTAATGCGTCTTGGTATAGCAGTGAATTTTGTTTTCATTTTGTCGACCTTTGTCGAAATCAAACGATGAATTCGGTTTTCATCGTGGTCGGGCGGTGAAGTTAGTTTTCACCTTGTCGACTTGTCACTTTGTAATCGGACGATGAATTTGGTTTTCATCTTGCCGAATTTGTCGTGATCGGGCGATGAATTTGGTGTTCACCTTGCCGACCTGCCGTAGTCGGGCGTCTTGGTAGGAAACTTTTTAGGAAATCTGTAATCTTTTAAACAATAAAATGAAGATAAGAGTGTGTACATGTTAGTACTTACCTTTCTAGGTCAGACAATCTTTTTGGATCTCGGCCTGGTGCCCTTTTTAGATTGCAGGCATGCCATGACCTTGGTAGCTCTTGCTCCTCGAGGTTGGACACTTTGTAGCAACCTTTCCCCAGTTCTTCTGAACAACTTGGTATGGTCCTTTTCTGTTAGCTGCTAGCTTCTCTTCTCCTGACCGACCTATTCTGATGTCATTTCGGATTAGGATGAGATCGCTGTTGCTAGATTACCTTCCGATTGTATCTTGAGGCCATTTGACGTTTTAACGCCTCTTCCTTGATCCGATCTCGTTCTTGGGTTTCTGGAAGTAGGTCGAGTTCTTCCTTTTGAAGTTGGGAGTTGGCCTCTTCACTGTTGTGGATCACTCTGGGCGATCCTTCTTTGACCTCCACTGGGATCATTGCCTCCATTCCGTAAGCTAATCGGAAGGGTGATTCCTTTGTAGTGGAGTGTGGGGTTGTCCGATATGCCCATAGGACTTGTGGGAGCTCTTCAGATGGGGATATAGGGAAGTTGGCATGCTTTTGATGTAAAGCTTTGACTTTGTATTTGCTCTGAAGAACTTTGGTTCTTTCTGTGAAAAGTTTGCATCTTTGATCGTTTGTTGTCACTTTTCTTTTGTCATTCGCCTTTGAGAAGAATGTGTGCTTTGCTTAGGGTTTTGTTGCTGTTCCTGTTTCTTTTCATCATTGCCTGACTCCTTTTGTACAAAATTTCTAGCTTTTGTTTTGACCTTTTGTTTGAGAGGTGTTCGGATTGTTTGGGTATAGATTGTCGACTTCTTTTTTCTGTGTTCTTGCCCTGTTGTTGCCTCCAAAGGGTGCCCCTGGACTTTCGTGTGAGTCCTGGGGTTTCCCTTTTACTGCCACGTCTGTCACTTGATATTTTGCTATTATTGTCCCAGTTGTTTTCTTATTTGCCCAAGTTGTTTGGTAGTAACCTCATAGTCGACCTATATCTTTGAGATATCTACTAAGATCCCGGACAGCATGTCTGATTGGCTAGATTTCATAGTTTTAATGCGTGTTACTGTGACTGCCCCTGAGTACATTCCTTATACCGCCTTCGAGATCGACTTGTTGTGGTCTTGTAATGTATCTTGGATGAGGCTTCTGTTATTGCCCCCTGGTTTGGTGTTGGCTAGTTTTGAAAATGCATCAGCTCGGGCATTCTATGTGTCGGACTTCATTTTCCCCGATTTTGTCCGAGTTGTTGGTGCTGGCTGGTTTTAAAAATGCATCAGCTCGGACATTCTATGTGTCAGACTTCATTACGGTAGTCAGGAAGGCTTTGCATCGAATGGCGTTCGAGGTATCAGTGAGATACATTATGCTTCTGAAATTGCTGAGATGATGGCTTGGATTCAATGTGCCGTCGTACGGGGTCATGTTGGGAGCTTTGAAGTCCTTTGGGACTTTAGCTTTCATGATCTCCTTGGTGAAGGAATCTTGTGGGAGTCGTCATTGTGACTGGGTTGAATGGTTTTGGCTTTGAGATCAGCCTCGAGCTTTAGGAGCTTGTCCTCTAGCTCTCGTCGTCACCTAGTTTCTCTCTGGAGGTTTCTCTCAGCTTCTTATGCCAGCTGTTTAAGGCGATTCTGTTGCTTACGGATAGCTTCCAAAATTTCTGTGTTTGGGGGTTGCTTATCTCCCCCATTTTGAGGTGTGTCTTTGGAGGTGGCGTCCGTGTCTTTGTTTGGCATTCTGTCCACCAAACCAGAGTTGTGATCATTGTCATGGTCGTCCGCCATGGTGATGGGATGACTTCCAGGTTCCCCGGCAACGGCGCCAATGTTCCGAGGGTTACCTGAAACTGTAGGTCGATCTCGGATGAGATCTTCTGTACTGGTCAGAGATGACGTGTCCAACTGGTGGGTGGCGGCCGGAGCTGTCGTGTCCGACTTGTTGGACTGGCTGCACTGCTGATCCTTTGTCACCGGAGGGTGGTGGTACCTCCAAGAGACTCCGATGCTTAAGTTAGCATGGGTATTAAACAGGTTTTTAGTAGAATCAGAGTATGAGTTATGCTTAGGTGCTCCAGTGTATTTATAATGGTGTGATAGTGACCTTTTTAGATAAGATAAGTTAGTTATCTTATCTTATCTTATCTTTGGGTGAGGTCAGCTTATCTTCAAGGGAACCGCCTTCATCTTTCTAGGCATTAACTGTCTTTAGATTGGGCTGTGTTCCTTCGTTTGGGCCTGTTTGGGCCTCTTATGGCGATTTGGCCGAGCTCTTTGTGAAGAGGTCGGTAATGGGCCAACCTTCCAAGAGGTCGGTCGGCTTGTCGCTAAACATCCCGGGTCGGACAGCTTGACCCAGGGTATGAACAGGGGTATATAAAAATAAAGAAACCCTAGAATGGTGCATATCACAGAAACTCTCAGAGTACACACTGCAACAACAAAATGCCAAGAAAGATTCAAACTTTCCAACATGAATTCAAGCAAGAACAAAACTTCTCATGACCAAACGAAATTATAAAAAGAAATAGCGTGAAAGAAAGAGAGGAAGACAGAAAACCAACCTGCAGCGAAGAGGGAGTGATGAAGCAATCAAGAGACTGAAGCAACAACCGAAGCCACACTAACGATTGTCTTCTCGAGTAAGGAAAAGGAAAGCACAGAAGCATAGAAACAGAGGGAGTAAGGAGAAAAGAGAAGTTGCAGTAAGCAAGTAGAAGAGAAATGGAAGAGAGAGGCTCTTTGAAAAATTCAAAAATGAGAAAAGGAAACGACGAAGGGGGGAGTTAATGGGTTTTTAAAACCCTCGCACGTTCCCAAGAAAGTGCAAAACGCGTGCTATAAAGAGAGAAACGTTCCGCATTTAAAGCCACTAATGGGAAGTTCTACAAACGAAGACCAACAGAAATGCTTGAGCTTGGCTTCTCTGAAAAATTTGAAGTCTAAAGGACTCGACCTTAAAAGGAAAGACCGCACTCAAGCAGGGGCACTGTTCATGCCCAGGGTCGAGCTGTACGACCCGGGCTGAGTCAACCGACCTCTTCAGGTCCAGACTACCCGATCTCCTCTCAAAGAGATCGGCTAAATCACCAGGAAAGCCCAAAAAGGGCCCAAGCAGAGGAATACGACCCAAGTCCAAAGGCAGCCCAAGCCTAGAGAGACAAGGGCGGTTCCCCCAAGATAAAGATAAATCCACTCAAAGATAAGATAAGATAACTATCTTATCTCCAGAAAAGGTCACTCTACGACATTATAAATACACTGGAGCACCCAGGTATATCTCATACTCTGATTCTACTAAAAACCTGCTTAATACCCTTGCTAACTTAAGCATCGGAGTCCTTTGCAGGTACCACCACCCTCCAGTAACAAAGGATCAGCACCACCACGAAGTCCAACAAGTCGGACACGGCAGCTCCGACCACCATCATCAAGTCGGACACAACAGCGCCGACCAGTACAGAAGATCTCATCCGAGATCGACCTATAGTTTCAGGTAACCCATAGAACAATATGAGAAGAACATCGGTTATTCTTGCCTCGTTTTTCCGGTAATCTTATTTGTGATAAATAAATCCTTTCTTTTTGCTATTGTGATTGTATTTTGTTTAAAATCAAAATTACTGGATGGTGGATACTCTGATAAAGTTGTTTTAAAACACTTTTTTGAAGGATGCTTAAATGTCAAACTATGACTGGATGTATTTAATAAATTGGTTTAATAATTGAAAGATTCAAAACAAAACAAAACAAAAGAATTGATTTTTTATAACAACATCAATAAATTTAATGATCCAGACCATAACTATCAGATTCAGTTCAATCTGGCCTATTTACGTAATCGGATTGGATAATGCTTTTTTTTTCTTTCTTTTAACTTGCAAGACAACTTTATTCAGCAATCCTAAGTCTCCTTCTTCAACGTCAAACTCGAGCTCTGTGGCTCACTGCGTGCTCTCCCGCCCAAGATATCTCCCTTTCTCGGCTCTGGTCTCTCTCACTGTCTTCGGTGTTGCACTCAAGCTCATCGTTGCTCTCTTGGCTCCGGTATCTCTCACTATCTTCGGTCTAGCACTCAGTGGCGATCGTGCACCATTCCTGCCCTCGTTGTTGCTGGCGGCAAACGCAGCAGGTCCCGGGATTTATCTTCGTCGCTCCCTATCTCGTCACCGTCTTGCAGTCAGTCCTACGCCTTTGTTCCGCTTGCAGTCGTCTCGTTCCCCTTTCGCCACAATTCCTCTTAGTATGTTACAGTTCTTCTCCATAACTTGGTTTTAATTTATCAATTTCTGCTTCAAGGTTTGATGATCATGGTGTGGTTACTTCTAGAGATCCTTCGGTTGGGACTTGTCGTTTTATTTTTGGGAGTTAGAAATAGCTTCTGATTCATCTGCTTCTCATATAACAACAACATATAAATATCATCCGTGCATTTTGCTGGTAATTTTAATCATCCAATGGATTTTTTAAGTAATGTGTGAATTTAGAAATTTTATAATCGGGTTTTCGAGGGATGATGGATTTAGAAGTTAAAGTAGAATTATGTAGTTTTATAATAGGCTTTAGAATTGAATTTTTATTATTATTGGCTTGAATTTGCATCACATTTGAGTTGAATTCTAAACTTGTTTGCTGAGAATTTGATTTTTTTTAATTTTTTCGATTTTGCTGTGTCATATGTATTGAGAATATTTTTGTCTTACAGGGAGAAACATGCTTTCTGATTTTATTATATCGGTTTTGAACGATCTGTCGATCTATTTCCACCCTCCAGTTAGCCAGTACTTCTATGTTTCCATCGAAGTTTCTTCGAAAGACAAGTTTTTAGTGAGTGTGATGGGTTTCTTAATCAGCGCAGCAATCACCGCTCCACTTTATTTGGGTTACCAGTGGAATTCCCGCTGTCGTTTACAGATAGACTCGTTATGGCTAGTGCTAGTGGCACGTTCACAGCTGTCGTGAGTTATGACTGTCGATGTGGCGGTTGCTAGGGGTGCGTACACCCTCAGGGGAGCGGATAGTGACTACAGCCGGAAGGGACGATGTGCCGTCGCCACCACCGCCTACGTCATGCAGAGACCTGGTACCACCACCTAATGGGATAGCCAAGTTCTTTAGGATTTAAATTTGGGGCATCTTTGTTTTTATGCTAATCTTTTATTTGTTGCTAGGACATTTCATTTTTGGGTTTGTGATATACTTTAACAAAACAGCATTTTTGCGACAGTTTTTTTCCTTATATTTTCTACTATTCATGTGCCGAAAAAGTGTAAATAACTACCATCAGCGAAGGAAGACTACAAAACTCATTTCTTGTGTTTAGAGTATTGTTACATAATAGTGTTGGATTATTATGTTGTGCTTAAATTATAATTCATGAACCTTTGGACCTGGTAAGCCCAAAAAATCATGCTGTTGTTAATTCTTATCAAAAACTGCACAACAAAGTGTGAGTAAATTGCACTGAAGATTCCTGGAAACCAATTATTTTTTTTAGATTACATATGGTTTAGGTGCTGAGAAGGAAAAGTAGCAAAGACTAAGATGCTTACGAATTATGAATAGAACACAAAATCTTGGTTTAAGTGTATTGTATTTGGAGTCAATTTATATCCAGAGAAATTGGATGAAAAATTTTGAAATGTATTATTGTTTGTTCAGCCATTATGTTAAGTCTCAGGTCAACTACTAAATCATCAAAGTGCCTCTTATAATGATTCCAATAATTATATGCCTATGGATTTAGTTTTTGAGGTTTCTTTAGGACTAAAGTTCAATATTAACATTGAATGATATAAAACTTAATAAAGCATGCTCAATTTTATAATGCACTTGATAAATGAATAAAAAGAATGTGAAGTTTTACTTTCACACTCAAAGTCATACCAAGAAGTTTCTTTTGTTGAATAAACTTGACACTTTGAGAGACAACTCCACAAGAATTTTCCTTGAACATGTTTGAGGCTTTTAAAAGTCTATAACCAATGTATTGGAATACTTGGTGAAAGTATCTAATGGCACAAACCAATTGCACTGCTAAGATAGATATGGCAACAGTGTCTTGCCTCTTGCAGTTTTCGGAGGGCGCCACAAGGTGATGGTAAAATTCAATTTGTGATCAAATTTGGAATTCTATTACATCCATTGATATGTGTCAATGATTTGAAAACCTTGTTATTATATGTCATAGCCAATCAAATTTATATTGAATTTGAATGACAAACTATAGCTGTGGATTGTGCTTATAGTTTTATGATTAATTTAGAATTTCTTGATCAGCAAGACAAAGCTGGACATTAATACTCGGAACAGCGAAGGGTTCACAGCACTTGACATCCTTGAGAAGGCTAAGGACACTGCAGAAAATAGGCAATTGCAAGCCACATTTATCAGAGCCGGTGGTAAAAGGAGCATCCAATCTTCCTCTCCCGCACTCAAAGGAGACAGAGCCAATTTTCTATTACCTATAGCTTCTAGGCTTTTGCTCTCAAGAAGGTACATTTCTAATGAATTGGAAATGTCACATGAAATTCTATCTATTGAATGCACAAGCCCACCGGAACTTAGCAAAAGCGCAGACTCTAAATCGCCCCAGCAGCCTCAAGTAAGCGACAGACTTGATATTGCTACCTACAAGCCATAATACTTGTCCCCAAAAAGTTCAGGGAAACATAAGCATCAGAGCCAAAAGAAAATGGAAAATCTGAACTAACTTTATTATGCTAAAAGGAGTAAGCACATGGAGATGCACAAAGAGGCATTACTGAATGCAAGAAACACCATCATATTAGTTGCTGTTTTCATTACAACTGTGACTTTTGCTGCTGGTATTGCTCCTCCTGGTGGTGTATACCAAGAAGGACCAATGAAGGGGAAGTCTGGCGAGTAATACAATAGCTTTTAAGGTCTTTGCAATAAGCAACAACATAGCACTATTCACTTCTCTATCTATAGTTATTGTTCTTGTTAGCATCATTCCTTTTAAGAAGAAACCACATATGAGACTACTGAGTATAGCTCACAAGGTTATGTGGGTGGCTATTGCATTTATGGCAAGTGGTTATGTTATAGCAATATGGGTGATCTTGCCACATAGTGAAGGGATGCAGTGGTTATCTGTGATGCTGATAGCACTTGGTGGTAGCTCTCTTGGGACAATCTTCATTGGTCTTAGCGTGCTGCTGGTTGAACATTGGCCGAGGAAATTCAAGTGAAAAAAAACAAGAAAGGAAGGTGCAAATTCTGATAGAGAGAGTCAAAACTCAGATGTTAAGAGTCAAAACTCTCGGGACCGGCTACTTTTGACGCCAATGACGACGAGCTCAGGGAAGGCGTGCAAGCGCGACTGAGTGCGAGACGGTGACGATTGAAGACACAGAAGTGACGAGGAGCTTGGGTGCGAGACCAGAGACGAGAGAGGGATTGAGCTTGAGATTACAAGAGCCAGTGAGCAAAGAGATGAGGAGCTCGAGTTTCAGTGAGAAAGGAGATGCTAGGGCTAGGTTTTTTTCTTTTTCGGGTCAACTTGAGGGATTAGTGAGAGGTTGGACTTGAGTTTGGGCTTGCGCAGGGACAAGGGGCTAAGGTTGGGTTTTTTCTAGGGATTTAATTGTAATTTTATATTTTTAGGGATTTAAATATCCGCAAAACAAAAGTTATATATATTTGTCTTTTTATCAAAAAATTTAAATATGATTCGGTTCAGATTATGTAAATCAATCGGATCAAATTGCGTCTAATAATTATAATGCAGGCAATTGGGTTTATTATTGTTGCTATAGTAAACCGATTTTGTTCTAGTTTATTAAAAAATAAATTATTAACTGGTTTAATAAAGATGTCCAATAATATCATGACACATGTAAACATTTTTAAAAAAAAAGACATATTTAGTGTCTTTATTAAAGTGGTCTCCTTACTGGATTAAAATCCCCCAATAACAGGCACGTTAAGTCCATTTGAAATTGACTAATATCTTGGTTGATAGATTGATAATCTTGTTTGTGGTCATCTAACCAGGGATACAATTTTAGATGAGAATTAGTATTTTTACCGGTGAAAAATTATAGGTATATTTTTACCAAAATTAACTATGATAGAATATAATAAAAATATTTAATTGTAATGTAAAATCTAAAACAATAAATGAAAAAAATAAATAATAGTAATAAAAAAATAGATGTTATTCTAAGTTTGAGAAAATTTCTTTGTATATAATTGTTGTGCTATTCAAAGAGAAAGTCTAGGGGGCTAGTACTTTTATTAAAATTTGGCCAGCACTTAACCAGCAAAAGAAAAGTGAGTAATTCCATGTCATTAGATGTAATCTCACACCATTAAAAATATTAATGATGACTAATTGATGGCTACAAATTACAAAATTTGCTGGCCCTCAAGCACTCCTTCTATTCAAATATAGCATGTCCTTTTTTGCTATATATGAATAAGAATTTTTAACCCCTTCTTTGCGTCGAATATAGCAACATAAAGTTGTTCGTGGCTAAACACAAATTTAGGAAGATACACTTCAACATTACTAAGAGATTGTCTTTGACTTTTTTTTAATTGATGGTCATGGCATATGAAACAACAATAAAAAATTGTCTCCTATTCAATTTGAAAGGCCATGGTGATTGAGAAGGAGACATGCGTAGGATTAAGACCTTTTTTCCAAGATAACTTCCAACTAATACATTTGTTTCTATAATATGATTAGATAACCTTGTTATAATTAGTTTGCTGCCATTACATAAACCTATAGATTGGTCCAAATTTTTTAAAAGAATTGTAGCAATCCCAACCTTTAACTTCAAAGCATGATGATGAGGTAATTCTGAACATTGAAGGCTGTTTAGAAACTACAGAGTAAGTGTTTCAGTAGCATACTCGCCACTTTCATAAAATTTGACAACATTGTCTTAATTCAAGTAAATTTTTCATCTCCTAAAATTTTCATAATAATATATTGATTTATCTTCTCAACCATATCAAGTGTAGAACAAAAAAATTGCTCATGATTGCAACCAATCCAAGTGATTTTCAAGAAGGTTTGGATATATACTATCCACAATAGAACTAAGAGGATCTTCAAAATTTGATATATGAGTAACTCAGTAAGAATTATAATCTCAGAGATGCCATCATTAGGCCCACCTATATTGCCATCTCCAACATTTAAGATCCATTGTGAAAAAAAAGTCAATTAATCATTATTAGCATGTGAAGATTCCTCTAGTCTCATATTTTTAGTAAGTCTCAAAGCGCTACAATAGTCCCATATATAAGAGGAACATATACTTACATTAACAATTTCTATCCTACCACCTCCAGGAATGACAAGAAGAATTTATCTAAAATCTCCACCAAAAATACTATCTTCCCACCAAAAGTCAAATTAGCATTATTCTTATCTATAGATGACATAATATCTCTTAAGATTTTATTAATTGCTTCAATACTATAGGCGCTTCATTTCATATGATAAGCTTTGTTTGCTTTAACAACTTAGCTAGTTCACTACTTTATTTGATATTACATACAGAATCTTCATGCACCGTTAATAGGCTAGCTACTCGACTTTTGGATATATTTGCTCGGCTAGTAAGAGGATTTTGCTGATAAAATAGACTGGGCGTTAAGTCATTCCTGTTTCTGTAACAAGGGCCGAACTTATAACATGATTAGAGATAGATAAATACAAGTAGAGAGATTTACCGAGTTCAGGTTTTTGAAGTATTAGAGGTGTCGATAGTAGTGTCTTCAGTTCCTAACAAGACCTCTCACAATCTTCATTCCATTGAAATTTGTTCTTTTTGCGAAGTATTTGAAAAAAGTTATATGATCGGTTTGCTATGGAGGGTAGAAAAAGTGATAGAGCTGCTAGTCTGCCTGTTAATTGTTGGACATCTTTTGTTGCCTTTGGACTTGGCATCTGTAATATAGGATTGCATTTTTCTGGATTTGCCTCTATGCCTCAGGATGTCAAGTGAAAACTGAGGAATTTTCCTCCTTGAATGCCGAATGCATATTTTTTAGGGTTTAGTCTCATATTGTATCGTCATAGTTATGCAAATATCTTGGCTAGGTCAGAGTGATGTGAGCCGCCGTTGGGTGTCTTGGCGACCATGTCATCCACATATACCTCCATGTTCTGTCCTATCTGTTGTTGGAAAACCTTGTCCATCAATCGCTGATATGTGGAACTTGCATTCTTAAGGCCAAACGATATTATTTTATAACAAAAGTTTCTGAACTCAGTGATAAAGGCCGTTTTATCCTGGTTGGCTGGATGCATTAAGATTTGGTTATATCCAAAGTATCCATCCATGAAACTCAAACTGTTAAAACCAGATGCATTATCTACGAGCTTATCTATGCAAGGTAATGGATATGCATCCTTAGGGCATGCTTTGTTGAGATTAATGAAGTCGATGCGCATGCGCCATTTACCTAAGTTTTTTCTCATCATTACCACATTTGAGAGCCAAGTGGTGAATCTAATTTCTTTGATGAATCCTGCAACAAGTAATTTTTCCGTTTCTTCCATGGATGTTTGCTTCTCTATTCCCATGTTGCACTTTTTATGTGCTATAGGATCAATGCCTGGCATGTTTGTTGGTGTCCAAGCAAAGAGGTCGGCATTGGCTTGTAATAAAGAGATTAATTGTACCTAATCACCTGCAGGGAGAGCATTTTTGACATATGTATAACAGTTTGGGTCATTGGTTAGAGGTACCTTCTGTAGGTCATCCATGGGCAATGGCCTATCATAGAGGTCAGTTCAGGGATCTAGTTCCGAGAGCAATGACGCTTCTTTTATATGATATACAGCCTGAACATGTTCTGTGTGAGTAGCTCTTTGGGTTTTGTTTAAGGCTCGCGTTGTAGCATTGTCTGGCTTCTTTATGGTCAGCGTATACTGTAGCAATTATACCATCCTGCACAGGAAACTTAACACACAAATAAATAGTAGATGTTATTGCACCAAAAGAGTTTAGAGATGGTCTGTTGAGAATTGTGTTATAAGGACTAACGCAATTTAAAACCAAATATTGAACGTCTATTATTTTTTATTTAGGTTGATCACCTAGTGTCGTTTTCAGCCATGCATACCCGAGGATGGGTACTCGTTCTCCCAAAAGTCCTACCAGTTCACCATATGAGGGTTGCATGACCTTATCACTTAGCTTCATTTTGAAAAGTAGAATAGCACAATAGGTCAGCACTACTACCTAGATCTAATAAAACCTTTCTTACCAAAAGGCCGCTAGTTTGTACTAAGATGACCACCGGGTCATCTACGTTTGGATTGGATGAGAGATGGTTAGATTGAGTGAAAGTTATAGCATATGTGTCATAGTTTATCGTGTCTGTCCATTTTTTCCCTCTACTGCTAACATTGCTCGATGACTTCGTTTTCTAGCTGAGCTTGTGCTGCCACCACCTGCGAAACCTCTAAACATACAATTATTACTCCTCGGGGTTGTGATGTCGGATTGGGGGTCGTCCATTTGCCCTTGTATTTAGTTGCATTTGATTGGTTATTTGCCTCGTGTAATGCCACGACTTCCTTTTTTATGCGTCCATCTACATAGTTGTCCAGAAGCTCTTGGCGAGCTAGCCTTTCAAGTAACTCTTTGCAACTACACAATCATTAGTGGTATGTTTGAACTTTTGATGAAAAGTGCAATTTTTTTTATTTATCCACATACTTTTGATCCTGATACATTCCTACCTTATTCAGAGGTTTAATTAGCTTGGAGTATAGGATTTCTTCTATGATGTCTTCTCTCTTTATGGTGAATTGTGTGTATGTGTCAAACTTATGGGTCAACTTGAATGGTTTTTTGTTGTCTCGGGCATTCTGTGTTTTGTGATGTCTTTTGTCTTATCTATGAGGTTTTTTTCTTTATTTGTCTTTCGAGCTTCACGGAGTTCTTTGATTTTGATTTGACCTGCGAATTTTTTCCTAAAACTCGGCTAAGGTCTTTGGTTTTGCCACTACTATGGTTTTTTGGAATTTTCCAGGTTGCAAACTGCTCTTTAGCACATGTAAATGAACGTCCCGATTGAGATCAGGTATCTTCATGGATGCTTTGGCAAATTTGGTCATGTAGTCCTTCAAACTCTCATGATGGCCTTGTTTGAAAGTGTTAAGGTAATCAGAGCCATGCACATATATTTTATAAGCAGAAAAATGGTTAGTGAAAGCTTCGGCAAATTCTTCAAAACTTAAAATGGAACCTGCAAGAAAGTTAGAGAACCAGAGCAAAGCAGCTCCATCTAAAAAGGTAGGAAAAGATCGGCAAAGTGTAGGATCAGAGGCACCGTTCAAAAACATCATAGATTGGAACTTGGTGATGTGAATATTTGGGCCACCAAGTCCTTCATATGGCATTTGAAACTTCATGATGTCCTCAAAAAAGGGGTTGGGTATTGTCAAATTTGTTTTCGGAGGGGTTGGATGATCTTCCGAGCTTAGGCTATTGACATTCTTGTGGTTTTCTCCATCATGATTTCCATTCAGGTGTTGAGCCAGGAGTTTAGCCATTCTTTAGACCTTGACTTCAAGTTCCTCGTTCCTAGCCACTAGTTGAGTCGGTGACATCCGGGATATACCTGATGCGTGAGCATCTTTTCTATATTTTCTTAGAATTTTAGATATAGATTTATTAAGTTTTTATGAGATTTTAGTGTTTTAGGCCTATTTCAATGCTACTTTGATGTGCATTATGATCCTATTGATTTCAGAAAAGATTTGGGCGAGTTTGACAGAGTTCATGCAGAAGAAAAAGGAGGAAATTGGATGCTGTCAAGCTGGCGCTAAATGCCACGTCTCGACATTTAGCGCCAGGTGCATCATACAGCGTGCCGACAACCACACGCTAGTGGCGCTAAACGCCAACCCTGGCATTTAAGGCCAGGAGGACAGTAACTTCCACAATGCTTTTTGCCTCAGCGGCGCTAAACGCCGAACCTGGCGTTTAGCGCCAGTAGCACGTTTTGGAGTTCCAAGGAAGGCTTCGTAGCTTTAGTTTCTTTTAAGTTTTTATTTATTATTTATTTTTTTATTATTATTAAACAAAACACAATCTTTTAGGTTTTAGAATTTATTATTTTATTTTATTTTCAAATCAATTAGGTTAGATATAAAAGAAGAAAAGATTCACCCCTTCGAGCTCTCTTCTCCTCTTTTTCCTCATTCCGCACTTTACACAATTTTAGAAATCTAGTTTTTCTCTGAGCCATGAGCAACTAAACCTCTTCTATTAAGGTTAGGAGCTCTGTTTATTTTGATGGATTAATACTATTGTCATTCTCCTTTTAATTAATGTATTGATTTAAATTCAAGGATTGCTTTTGTTTTTCATCCTAGGAATAAGAGTATATTAGAAGATAACTCTCTTTCTACTTGAATTCTTGTTGAATCTTGGAAAAGTTAACTCACTTGAATTACAGTTTGAAATTAATTTGTCATAATTCTCTAATTACCTGGACTTAACGTGATATGTGACATATAATCATTTTATCTCTGGATATTTAGGGTTTGTGTGGCTAATAAACTAGAATTGGACTTAAACCTTTAATCTAATTTAAGTGACCAAGAAATTGGCAGTTGATTATGTTAGAGGAGATTAAATCACTAAGGAATTAGGGTTTAATCAATTAAAGTTTGCCATGAATTGAATCTTGCATGATTAAAGTAGTTGGTAAGAATTGTTAATCCGGAAAAGTAAATATCTCCAAAACCTTAATTGTTTTCCCATATAATTTTGACAACCTCTTTACTATCTGCTTTCTTAAATTCTCTTATTACTGTTTTATGCAATTTAGGACTCAAAACACTCCTTTTTGCTTGTCTGACTAAGTTAATCACTCAATTATTATTGCTTGATCCATCAACCCTCGTGGAATCGACCCTCACTCACCTGAGGTATTACTTGGTACGACTTGGTGTACTTGCTGGTTAGTTTGTGGTTTTGAAAATCTGTACCAATATCGTTACAGTCATCTCGACTGCACCAACAACAGAAATGTGAGAGAAAAAGAATTAATAATGGTGGGGTTAGATAACTTTCGAGCCCCACGGTGGGCGCCAAATATTTTGGTTGTGGAAATATGGCCGAGCAATAATGCCTCCTCTCCAGTCGCTGATGGACCATTGAGGAGCTATAAGTTGGTCTGGATGAGCACAGGGAGCTGGAACACTTCCAAAAAGCACTCTAATGCTCAAGTCAGTATATCAAAATATATTAAAAACGGAGCTTGAGACTATTAAATTATTGTTAGTGATCGACATGACTTGCTTGTATCCTCTTCCTTGCTTTTCTAGAGAGGGATTGAGTTTAATTAACAGACTTAAGCTTTTTCCTTGATTCTCGGTAGGTTCTGTTATCGTGAATATTGCTTATTCCCTTTTAGGTTATAGTATCATTTGTTTTGACCTAGTCCATTTATGCTCCTTATATCTGAGTATGTTGCACTAGTGGCCGATGTGATAGGGATAGTAGCCGAATTATAACGCTCATATCACCACTCAATGCAACAGTAAGATTAATCATTTCTTGTGACCTTAAAAAAGAAGTCAAAACTGTCCAAAAATAGGTCTTACCTGTTCTTCCATGGCTATATACAAAGAATACTCCACCATTTTTTTAGAAACTACTTTCACAATTTTCTCAAAAAAATTTCATTGTTCTTTTGTTAAGGATGAGAATAATTTTTGAAATTCATTTTTCAAAGTGTTCTTATCATAATTTAGCTACTTAGAAACTAAATTATTTTAAAATTTTAGCCTCACAAATACATGCTGAAAAAGGCATAGGAGGATATTCCTTTAAGCTCTTCCTATTATCTTGTAATATCATCTAAATTTTATATAAGCATTTTGTTTTTAGCTAATCATCATTCAAAGATAAATATGCAAACAAAAAGAAAAAAAAATATAAGGACAAACAAAAAAGTTATTGAAAACAACACAATATGAATCATTGAAAAATAAATTTTTATTAGAATCAAAGAAGAATCTGAAATCTTAGATAATTTTTCTCATTATATAAAATATCATCAGATAGAAACCTCCAAGTTTTTTCTTAAACATATTCTGATCTACTCACACTATTTGACATCAACCTCACGATAAAAAGTTTATTTTAGATAATCACCTAAATTCCAACATGAAACTTTTTTTATAGCTTTAATATATTTTCTATCATCATTAAGTAATCCGAAAGTAAAATAAGCATCTCTGAAACTATTGTGAATAACATCATTAAATAATCCCAAAGCAAAGCAAAGCATCATTGGATATGTATAATGGATATGAGATATTAATTACTACCTGATCTGTTGGCTATAACCTGGCCCAGGTAAAATTATAAATCAGAATCTGCTTAAAACTAAATAAACACGTGCTACACCAGGAGTACGTGGAGTACGTATTTGGCTCTTCTAACGGGCTTATTCTATAAAGTCAAACATCACTAAAGAGAAGTTACCATATAAATAGGCTAACATTCTCAACAGCTCCGCAATATTAGGCCCACTGAGTAACTGCCTGTAGCACAACAACTCTATAAATACAAAATCTTAACTGCACAAAGAGGTATGCTATTTACTCTAAATAATATCTATATCATCTTGTACTCATTCTGACTTGAACGTTGGAGTACCTTTGCAGGTAGTCACTACCATCATTCTTGGAAGAGCCGACGTATACTTCATCCCCTCCAAAGAGAAGCGAGTTCAAGCACTAAGTAGAACGAGCTATATATTGGAATCGGCTACCCACACAGGAACATTTGGTACCCATCGTGGGGCCGTGTAAACTAATTTCTGCCCTACCGAGCGAAACAACATAATATAGAACTATTTCTTACTCCTATTGACACGTTAATAAGATACATTTTTTCTTATTCTTTCTCAATTATTTTCATGTATTATTGATAACTTCTCTGTTTGTTTATATTGTTATTGTTAGTAATTACTGTTTGTTTTCTTTTTAATATATTGATGATTGGAACAGGACATGTTTTATGTGCCTTCAATTTTTCACCTTCAACTTATGAGAATGGTTAATCACTTAATCGTATAATTCAAATGCCTAAAATTTAAAAACTTGGTTGCTGTATACTATTATAGGACAATCACTCCAAAAATTTCAAATACATGGTTGAACACACCTTTATTTATTTATTTATTTACTCTTTATTTATATATTTTGCTATCAATTGAAAGTTTATAGAATTTTAATAAGATCTCATTCAATTAGGTGATGTCAAACCCAAATTGCTACTTATTATATGTTTTTAGAAATTAGAGCTCCATTTCATACATGAAGCCTTTTTCTATTTTAAAAGACTTTTGCATATACTCTAATTGCATGCAAAACTAAAGTACTTTTATTGCTTTAAAATGTAACCAAACAATTGAATCAACAAAATTTTATGATGATTTTTAATTTTCTTCTTCCATTGCTTGTTTTGTCTTTAATTTATTATTTGTGTAGAAGAACAACAATACTACTACTGCTATATTACTTTGTCATTATACTCAGCTACATTTCTCGTAGATGAAATCGTCATTATCATTCATAGTACCATAAATTGGGACTTACCTAATCCAAATCTACGAAAATAAAGGCCTGACTTTAATGTTACCCCACATTTTCTTTATCCACTTGTTATTTCCTCTTTTTTATAGGACATCGATCATGGATGGTGAGCAAACTTAACCTCTTCCTCCACCAACACAGACCGAGTTATAACTTATGAACGTTAACCTATAAGTCGAGGTCCAGATGATGACCGACCTATTAGCTCAGCAACAAAATGCAATGAAAGGCAAATGACCTCAACAAATTAAATTACTAAGTCATTTCTACCTTGATAAAATCATGTATATGCATAATCTAGTTCGCTTATATAAAATTTTTATGTTAAATTTTAATACATCATAACTTCTTATGAGGTATTTATTACTCTATATACTCGAATTGCTTCACATTATTTATGTATCTTATCATTTCATATATCAAAATCAATTAATTAATCAATCTGAACAAAAAGTGACTTTTTACCAATCCAAAAACAAAATCAATTAGCAATTACCTAATTAGCCATTATCGTTACTTGATATATGGGTGATTGACTCATCCTTTTTATTTTTCTATTTTACAATGATTTATGCATGTTTACTTTCAATACATTTTATTTATGTTACAAAATCTTTATTATTCACTCAATATTTTTGGATTGATCATTATATCTTCGGATCATACAATCGATTCCGTCAAACGAATACATATTTTCGAACTTTTTTAGTTCACGTCAATCACATACTATATGCATGCCATAAAAAATTGTTCTTAAGCAGAAAAGTATCTCACACACAATTATATTGATCGAAAACTCTTACCATTCAATTGGTTTTTGAGTAAGTGTTGACATATTAACTGACTAAGTTTGGGGGCTACCACTCATTGCATAGCTGATTTATAGATGGACATAACTATCTCACTTTTTAATCTTTTTTATCCATCTTTATTATTTATATGTTTATCTATTTTATCTATTCGATCGTTCACTATATTTCAATATAACTTTTTCACTACCAATGTTTTTCTTTTTCTCTTTCTTTTCAATCCAAGAAGTTGAGCTTGGGGGCTGCTATAATCACAATTTCCATTTATAGGTTGGAAGCTCAACTTATTTAATTGAAAACTTTTACAGGTCAAGCTTGGGGGCTGTGATCCGTTGGCTATAACCCGACCCAGGTAAAATTATAAATCAGAATCTGCTTAAAACTAAATAAACATGTGCTACATCAGGAGTACATGGAGTATGTGTTTTACTCTTCTAACGGACTTATCCTATAAAGTCAAACACCACTAAAGATCAGTGTTCATACCATGGGTCGAGCTAGGCGAGCCAGGTTAGACAAAGACAAAAACGACCGACCTCTTATAAAGGTTGGTCGACACTGACCTCTTATCAAAGAGCTCGGCCAAAATGCTATCAGGGCCCAAGTAGGCCCAAAGCAGAAGATCACAGCCCACCTAAAGGTGGCTGGCCAAAGATAAGGGGACCCACCCCACAAAAGATAAGATAAGATAACTAACTTATCTCAAGGGAGGTCACTCCACACTACGATAAATACATTGGAACACCCAGTTATAACTCATACTCTGATTCTACACAAAAAACATGCCCAAAGCACGTGCTAACTTAACCGGTGATCGAGGATCAGTAGCACCACCAGGTCCAACAAGTCAGACACGATAGCTCCGACCACCACAGCAGATCTCCTCTGAGATCGGCCTTCAGTTTCAGGTAAACCTCGGAACATTGGCGCCTTTGCCAAGGACCTGGAAGTCATCCCATCATCATGGAGGACAACCTTGACAACGATCACAACTCTAGCTTGGAAGACAGAACGCCGTACAAGAACACGGATACTATACCAAAGGAAATCCCTCAAAACAAGGAAAACAAACAGCCCCCAAATGTAGAAATTTTAGAGACCATCCGTGAACAACAGAATCGCCTTAAACAGTGGTGCATGAAATTGTGATCATCAATGGTGCCAACAACGTGGTACGCACAATTGTAATCTCAACTCTTTGTCACAACTCCGCACAACTAACCAGCAAGTGCACTGGGTCGTCTAAGTAATAAACCTTACGTGAGTAAGGGTCGATCCCACGGAGATTGTCGGCTTGAAGCAAGCTATGGTCATCTTGTAAATCTCAGTCAGGCGGATTCAAATGGTTATGGAGTTTAAGATAATTAAAATATAAAATAAGATAGAGATACTTATGTAATTCATTGGTGAGAATTTCAGATAAGCGTATGAAGATGCTTTGTTCCTTCTGAACCTCTGCTTTCCTATTTCCTTCTTCCAATCAATCATACTCCTTTCCATGGCAAGCTTTATGTTGGGTTTCACCGTTGTCAATGGTTACTTCCCGTCCTCTCAGTGAAAATGGTCCAAATGCGCTGTCACCGCATGGCTAATCATCTGTCGGTTCTCGATCATGTTGGAATAGGATCCATTGATCCTTTTGCGTCTGTCACTACGCCCAACACTCGCGAGTTTGAAGCTCGTCACAGTCATCCCTTCCCAGATCCTACTCGGAATACCACAGACAAGGTTTAGACTTTCTGGATCTCAGGAATGGCCGCCAATAGTTCTAGCCTATACCACGAAGGTTCCAATCTTAGATTAGAAACCCAAGAGAATATACTCCAGCTGTCGTCCAATGACTACATTGAACATCATGTAGATCGCTTTGTGGTTGTCAGGCACGCGACCTTGGCTAAGTGGTGTGCGAAATCGTGATCGTTCCTTCCTTACAATGCCGCTAAAAACTCAATACGCACGTTCATGTTCTTAATTCTGTTTCACAACTTCGTACAACTAACCAGCAAGTGCACTGGGTCGTCCAAGTAATAAACCTTACGTGAGTAAGGTCGATCCCACGGAGATTGTCGGCTTGAAGCAAGCTATGGTCACCTTGCATATCTCAATCAGGCGGATTCAACTAATTTTATGAATTGATAAGTAAAAGATAAATAAAATATAAAATAGGATAGTGGTACTTATGTAATTCATTGGTGAGAATTTCAGATAAGCGTATAGAGATGCTTTCATCCCTCTGAACCTCTGCTTTCCTGCTGTCTTCATCCAATCCTTCCTACTCCTTTCCATGGCAAGCTGTATGTTAGGCATCACCGTTGTCAATGGCCACCTGTCCTCTCAGTGAAAATGGTCCAATGCACTGTCACTGCATGGCTAATCATCTATCGGTTCTGGATCATACTGGAATAGGATTTACTATCCTTTTGCGTCTGTCACTACGCCCAGCATTCGCGATTTTGAAGCTCGTCACAGTCATTCAATCCCTGAATCCTACTCGGAATACCACAGACAAGGCTTAGACTTTCCGGATTCTCAAGAATGGCCATCCATGGGTTCTAACTTATACCACGAAGACACTAATAACTCGGACTCGGTCCCCTGTATTAGATATCCAACAGATATCCATTCAATCTAAGGTAGAACGGAAGTGGTTGTCAGGCACGCGTTCATAAGTTGAGAATGATGATGACTGTCACGATCATCACATCCATCATATTGAAGTGCGAATGAATATCTTAGAAGCAGAATAAGTTGAATTGAATAGAAAAACAGTAGTACTTTGCATTAATCTTTGAAGAACAGCAGAGCTCCACACCTTAATCTATGGTGTGTAGAAACTCTACTGTTGAAAATACATAAGTGATGAAGGTTCAGGCATGGCCGAGAGGCCAGCCCCCAAACGTGATCTAAATATGAAGCTAAAGATGTAAATACAATAGTAAAAATTCCTATTTATACTAAACTAGTTACTAGGGTTTACAGAAATGAGTAAATGATGCAGAAATCCACTTCTGGGGCCCACTTGGTGTGTGCTCGGACTGAGCATTGAGCTTTACACGTGTAGAGGTCTCTCTTGGAGTTGAACGCCAGTTTGTAACCTTTTTCTGGCGTTTAACTCCACTTTGCAACCTGTTTCTGGCGTTTGACTCCAGAATGCAACATGGAACTGGCGTTAAACGCCAGTTTACGTCATCTATCCTTAATCAAAGTATGGACTATTATATATTGCTGGAAAGCCCTGGATGTCTACTTTCTAACGCAATTGAGAGCACGCCATTTGGAGTTCTGTAGCTCCAGAAAATCCACTTTGAGTGCAGGGAGGTCAGAATCCAACAGCATCTGCAGTCTTTCTTCAACCTCTGAATCTGATTTTTGCTCAAGTCCCTCAATTTCAGCCAGAAATTACCTGAAATCATAGAAAAACACACAAACTCATAGTAAAGTCCAAAAATGTGAATTTTAATTAAAAAATAATAAAAATATATTAAAAACTAACTAAATCATACTGAAAACTATATAAAAACAATGCCAAAAAGCGTATAAATTATCCGCTCATCACAACACCAAACTTAAATTATTGCTTGTCCCTAAGCAACTAAAAATCAAATAGGATAAAAAGAAGAGAATATACTATAAATTCCAAAATATCAATGAAACTTAGCTCCAATCAGATGAGCGGGACTTGTAGCTTTTTGCCTCTTGAATAGTTTTGACATCTCACTTTATCCATTGAAGTTCAGAATGATTGGCATCTATAGGAACTTAGAATTCAGATAGTGTTATTGATTCTCCTAGTTCAGTATGTTGATTCTTGAACACAGCTACTTTATGAGTCTTGGCCGTGGCCCTAAGCACTTTGTTTTCCAGTATTACCACCAGATACATAAATGCCACAGACACATAACTGGGTGAACCTTTTCAGATTGTGACTCAGCTTTGCTAAAGTTCCCAATTAGAAGTGTCCAGGGTTCTTAAGCACACACTTTTTTTTTTGCTTTGGACCTTGACTTTAACCGCTCAGTCTCAAGTTTTCACTTGACACCTTCACGCCACAAGCACATGGTTAGGGACAGCTTGGTTTAGCCGCTTAGGCCAGGATTTTATTCCTTTAGGCCCTCCTATCCACTGATGCTCAAAGCCTTGGATGTTTTTTATTTACCCTTGCCTTTTGGTTTTAAGGGCTATTGGCTTTTTGCTCTTGCCTTTTGGTTTAAAGAGCTTTTGGCTTTTTCTGCTTGCTTTTTCTTTTTCTATTTTTTTTGCCATTTTTTTCTTTTCTGCAAGCTTTTGTATTCACTGCTTTTTCTTGCTTCAAGAATCATTTTTATGATTTTTCAGATTATCAAATAACATTTCTCCTTTTCATCATTCTTTCAAGAGCCAACATATTTAACATTCATAAACAACAACTTCAAAAGACATATGCACTGTTCAAGCATACATTCAGAAAACAAAAAGTATTGCCACCACATCAAAATAATTAAACTAGTTTCAAGGATGAATTTAAAACCATGTACTTCTTGTTCTTTTGTTTTTAGAACAGTTTTCATTTAAGAGAGGTGATGGATTCATATTCATAACTTTAAGGCATAGACACTTAGACACTAATGATCATATAGTAAAGACACAAACATAATTAAACATGAAGCATGGAAACCGAAAACAGAAAATAAATAGACAAGGAGATTAAGGAATGAGTCCACCTTAGTGAGGGTGGCGTCTTCCTCTTCTTGAAGAACCAATGGTGCTTTAGAGCTCTTCTATGTCTCTTCCTTGTCTTTGTTGCTCCTTCCTCATAGCTCTTTGATCTTCTCTAATTTCATGGAGGATGATGGAGTGCTCTTGATGCTCCACCCTTAGTTGTCCTATGTTGGAACTTAATTCTCCTAGGGAAGTATTGATTTGTTCCCAATAGTTTTGTGGAGGGAAGTGCATCCCTTGAGGCATTAGTGGTTATGGAAAAACAAAAAAAGTAATGCTTTTTCCACACCAAACTTAAAATGTTTGCTCATCCTCGAGCAAAAGAAGAAAGAAAGGATGAGAAGAAGAAGAGATGGAGGAGATGGAGGTGTGTGAATGGTTCGGCCACTGGGGGTTTAAGGTGGTTATGGTGTGTGAAAAGGAAGGAGTGATGGTTTGAATTTGAGTGGGTGGGTGTAGGTGGGTGTATGATGGTTTTGGAGAAGGGAGGATGGATGTGATTGGTGAAGAGGTGATGGGGAAGAGTGATTGAGTTGATTGGTGAGGGGTATTTGGGGAAGAGAGTTATGGAAAGGTGTGAAGAGGAGAGAAGAAGTAGGTGGGGATCCTGTGGGGTCCACAGATCCTGAGGGAATCCTATAGGGTCCACAGATCCTGAGGTGTTTGAGAATTTCTCATCCCTGCACCTTTTAGACGTGTAAAATGCCCTATATATGCAATACTGGCGTTAAAAGCCACTTCCTTGCTTGTTTTGGGTGTTCAACGCCAGGTAGATGCTTGTTTCTGGCGTTAAACGCCAGCTTGGTGCCTGTTTCTGGCGTTAAACGCCAGACAGATGCTTGTTTCTGGCGTTTAAACGCCAGACTGTTCTCCTCCAGGGTGTGCTATTTTTCATTCTGTTTTTTTATTTTTTCAGTAGTTTTTGTGACTTCACATGATCATCAACCTAAATAACACATAAAATAACAATGGAAAATAAATAAATATGATTAGATAACATTGGGTTGCCTCCCAACAAGCGCTTTTTTAATGTCAATAGCTTGACAGTGAGCTCTCATGGAGCCTTACAGATGTTCAGAGCATTGTTGGACCCTCCCAACACCAAACTTAGAGTTTGAATGTGGGGGTTCAACACCAAACTTAGAGTTTGGTTGTAGCCTCCCAACACCAAACTTAGAGTTTGACTATGGGGCCTTGGTTGACTCTGCAGTGAGAGAAGCTTTTCATGCTTCCTCTCCATGGTTATAGAAGGAGATCCTTGAGTTTTAAACACAAGGTTGTCCTCATTCAGTTGAAGGATCAATTCTCCTCTGTCCACATCAATCACAGCTCTTGCTGTGGCTAGGAAGGGTCTTCCAAGGATGATGGATTCATCCTCATCCTTCCCAGTATCCAGGATTATGAAATCAGCAGGGATGTAAAGGCCTTCAACCTTTACTAACACGTCCTCTACTTGTCCATAAGCCTGTTTTCTTGAGTTGTCTGCCATCTCTAATGAGATTCTGGCAGCTTGCACCTCAAAGATTTCCAATTTCTCCATTACAGAGAGTGGCATGAGGTTTATCCCTGACCCAAGGTCACATAGAGCCTTCTCAAAGGTCATGGTGCCTATGGTACAAGGTATTAAGAACTTTCCAGGATCCTGTTTCTTCTGAGGCAATGTCAGTTGATCCAGATCACTCAGTTCATTGATGAGCAAGGGAGGTTCATCTTTCCAAGTTTCATTACCAAATAATTTGGCATTCAGCTTCATGATTGCACCAAGGTACTTGGCAATTTGCTCTTCAGTAACATCCTCATTCTCTTCAGAAGAAGAATACTCATCAGAGCTCATGAATGGCATAAGGAGGTTCAATGGAATCTCTATGGTCTCTAGATGAGCCTCAGATTCCCTTGGTTCCTCAGAGGGAAACTCCTTGTTGATCACTGGACGTCCCAGGAGGTCTTCCTCACTGGGATTCACGTCCTTTCCCTCCCTTGTAGGTTCGGCCATGATGGTTAAATCAATGGCCTTGCACTCTCTTTTTGGATTCTCTTCTGTATTGCTTGGGAGAGTACTAGGAGGGGTTTCAGTGACTCTTTTACTCAGCTGGCCCATTTGTGCCTCCAGATTTCTAATGGAGGACCTTGTTTCATTCATGAAACTTAGAGTGGTCTTAGATAGATCAGAGACTATGTTTGTTAAGTTAGATGGATTCTGCTCAGAACTCTCTGTCTGTTGCTGAGTGGATGATGGAAAAGGCTTGCTATTGCTAAACCTGTTTCTTCCACCATTATTAAATCCTTGTTGAGGCTTTTGTTGATCCTTCCATGAGAAATTTGGATGATTTCTCCATGAGGGATTATAGGTGTTTCCATAGGGTTCACCCATGTAATTCACCTCTGCTATTGCAGGGTTCTCAGGATCATGAGCTTCTTCTTCAGAAGATGCCTCTTTAGTACTGTTGGATGATTCCTTCAATCCATTCAGACTCTGAGAGATCATATTGACTTGCTGAGTCAATATTTTGTTCTTGGCCAATATGGCATTCAGAGTATCAATTTCAAGAACTCCCTTCCTCATAAGCGTCCCATTATTCACAGGATTCCTTTCAGAAGTGTACATGAACTGGTTATTTGCAACTATGTCAATGAGTTCTTGAGCTTCTGCAGGCATTTTCTTCAGGTGAATGGATCCACCTGCAGAATGGTCCAGTGACATCTTTGATAGCTCAGACAGACCATCATAGAATATATCCAGGATGGTCCATTCCGAAAGCATGTCAGAAGAACACTTTTTGGTTAGTTTCTTGTATCTCTCCCAAGCTTCATAGAGGGATTCACCTTCCTTTTGTCTGAAGGTTTGAACATCCACTCTAAGCTTACTAAGCTTTTGAGGAGGAAAGAACTTGGCTAAGAAAGCCGTGACCAGCTTATCCCAAGAGTTCAGGCTATCTTTAGGTTGAGAGTCCAACCATACTCTAGCTCTGTCTCTTACAGCAAACGGGAAAAGCATAAGCCTGTAGACCTCGGGATCAACCCCATTGGTCTTAACAGTATCACAGATTTGCAAGAATTTAGTCAAGAACTGAAAAGGATCTTCAGATGGAAGTCCATGAAACTTGCAGTTCTGTTGCATCAGAGAAACTAATTCAGGTTTAAGCTCAAAATTGTTTGCTCCAATGGCAGGGATTGAGATGCTTCTTCCATGTAAATTGGAATTTGGTGCAGTAAAGTCACCAAGCATCTTCCTTGCATTATTGTTATTTTTGGCCATGTCTCCTTCTTTTTCAAAAATTTCTGTCAGATTTTCTCCAGAGAGTTGTGCTTTAGCTTCCCTTAGCTTCCTCTTTAGAGTTCTTTCAGGTTCAGGATCAGCTTCAACAAGAATGTTCTTGTCCTTGTTCCTGCTCATATGAAAAAGAAGAGAACAAAAAATATGGAATCCTCTATGTCACAGTATAGAGATTCCTTTATGTGAGTAGAAGAAGATATGAATAGAAGAAGGAGAATCCAAACACAAGGGTGAGGAATAGGTTCGAATTCTTGGATGAAGAGGAGTGTTAGTAAATAAATAAAATAATTAGAAAGAGATGAGGGGGAGAGAATTTCGAAAATTAATAAAAGAAAAGAAAAATATTTTTGTTTTTAATTAAAATTAAAATTAAAATTTGAAAATTAAAAAGAGAAATTGAAATTAAATTAAATTTAAAATAATTAATTAACTAAAAAGGAATTTTTAAAAAGAGGAAGGTGATTTTCGAAAATAGAGAGAGAGAATTAGTTAAGTAGTTTTGAAAAAGATATGATTGAAACAAAAAGATAGGATTGGTTTGAAAAAGATTTGAAAATTAAATTTTGAAAAGATAGGAAGTTAGAAAAGAAGTTAGAAAAGATTTTGAAATTAATTTTGAAAAAGATATGATTGAAACTTAATTTGAAAAAGATTTGAAAAAGAAATTTAAAAAGATTTGATTTTGAAAATTAAAGTTGATTACTTGACTAACAAGAAATAAAAAGATATGATTTACAATTTAAAGATTGAACCTTTCTTACTAGGCAAGTAACAAACTTAACATTTTTGAACCAATCACATTAATTGTTAGCATTAATTTCGAAAATATGAAATAAAAATAAGAAAAAGATTTTTAAAATAATTTTTGAAATTTTCGAAAATCATAAAAGAAAAATGAAAAAGATTTGATTTTTGAAAAAGATTTGAAAAAGATAGAATTTTTAAATTGAAAATTTGATTTGACTCATAAGAAGCAACTAAATTCTTAAAACTTTTGACTAAATCAAATCAAATTTTCGAAAATTATGAGTGAAATAAGGGAAAGATATTTTTTTGATTTTTGAATTTTTAATGATGAGAGAGAAAAACACAAAAAAGACACAATGCATGAAGATTTTGGATCAAAACAAATGATGCATGCAAGAACACTATGAATGTCAAGATGAACACCAAGAACACTTTGAATGTCAAGATGAACATCAAGAACTTATTTTTGAAAATTCTTAAGAAAAGAAAAACATGCAAGACACCAAACTTAGAAATTTTTTATTTTTAGACACTATGAATGCACGAATGTACATGAAAAACAAGAAAAGATGCAATACATGAAAATGCAAAGATCAAACAAAGAAATTCATCAAGAATAACTCGAAGATCATGAAGAATGCAATGCATGAATTTTCGAAAAATGCAAGAAAGAGATAAACATGCAATTGACACCAAACTTAAAAATTGACACAAGACTCAAACAAGAAACACAAAAATATTTTTGATTTTATGATTTTATAAATTTTTTTGGATTTTTCAAAAATTAATTTGAAAAAGAAAAATCAGGATTCCAAAATTTTTAATAAGAATTCCAGGAATCTTGCACTGTTAGTCTAAAGCTCCAGTCCAGGAATTAGACATGGCTCACTAGCCAGCCAAGCTTTCATTGAAAGCTCCGGTCCAAAACACTAGATGCCAATGGCCAGCCAAGCTTCAGCAGGACATTACATGCATTGAAGTGATTAGTTGAAGCCTCAGTCCAAAAGAATTTAGATATGGCTTTCCAGCTAGCCAGGATTCAACAAATCATCATGAAACACTAGAATTCATTCTTAAAAATTCTGAAGAGAAATATATTTTTGAAAATATTTTTATTATTATTATTTTTTTCGAAATTAAGAATAATAAAAACAAAAAGCTTAAAATTAAAATAAAATTACCTAATCTGAGCAACAAGATGAACCGTCAGTTGTCCAAACTCGAACAATCCCCCGCAACGGCGCCAAAAACTTGGTGTGCGAAATCGTGATCGTTCCTTCCTTACAATGCCGCTAAAAACTCAATACGCACGTTCATGTTCTTAATTCTGTTTCACAACTTCGTACAACTAACCAGCAAGTGCACTGGGTCGTCCAAGTAATAAACCTTACGTGAGTAAGGGTCGATCCCACGGAGATTGTCGGCTTGAAGCAAGCTATGGTCACCTTGCATATCTCAGTCAGGCGGATTCAACTAATTTTATGAATTGATAAGTAAAAGATAAATAAAATATAAAATAGGATAGTGGTACTTATATAATTCATTGGTGAGAATTTCAGATAAGCGTATAGAGATGCTTTCGTCCCTCTGAACCTCTGCTTTCCTGCTGTCTTCATCCAATCCTTCCTACTCCTTTCTATGGAAAGCTGTATGTTAGGCATCACCGTTGTCAATGGCCACCTGTCCTCTCAGTGAAAATGGTCCAATGCGCTGTCACTGCATGGCTAATCATCTGTCAGTTCTCGATCATACTGGAATAGGATTTACTATCCTTTTGCATCTGTCACTACGCCCAGCACTCGCGAGTTTGAAGCTCGTTACAGTCATTCAATCCCTGAATCCTACTCGGAATACCACAGACAATGTTTAGACTTTTCAGATTCTCAAGAATGGCCGTCCATGGGTTCTAACTTATACCATGAAGACACTAATAACTCGGACTCGGTCCCCTGTATTAGATATCCAAGAGATATCCATTCAATCTAACGTAGAACGGAAGTGGTTGTCAGGCACGCGTTCATAAGTTGAGAATGATGATAACTATCACGATCATCACATCCATCATATTGAAGTGCAAATGAATATCTTAGAAGCGGAATAAGGTGAATTGAATAGAAAAACAGTAGTACTTTGCATTAATCTTTGAGGAACAGCAGAGCTCCACTCCTTAATCTATGTGTGTAGAAACTCTACCGTTGAAAATACATAAGTGATGAAGGTTCAGGCATGGCCGAGAGGCCAGCCCCCAAACGTGATCTAAAGATAAAACTAAAGATGTAAATGCAATAGTAAAAAGTCCTATTTATACTAAACTAGTTACTAGGGTTTACAAAAATGAGTAAATGATGCAGAAATCCACTTCTGGGGCCCACTTGGTGTGTGCTTGGGCTGAGCATTGAGCTTTACACGTGTAGAGGTCTTTCTTGGAGTTGAACGCCAGTTTGTAACCTGTTTCTGGCGCTTAACTTCACTTTGCAACCTGTTTCTGGCGTTTAACTCCACTTTGCAACCTGTTTCTGGCGTTTGACTCCAGAATGCAGCATGGAACTGGCGTTAAACGCCAGTTTACGTCATTTATCCTTAATCAAAGTATGGACTATTATATATTTCTGGAAAGCCCTGGATGTCTAATTTCCAACGCAATTGAGAGCATTCCATTTGGAGTTCTGTAGCTCCAGGAAATCCACTTTGAGTGCAGGGAGGTCAGAATCCAACAGCATCTGCAGTCTTTCTTCAACCTCTGAATCTGATTTTAGCTCAAGTCCCTCAATTTCAGCCAGAAATTATCTGAAATCACAGAAAAATACACAAACTCATAGTAAAGTCCAGAAATGTGAATTTTAATTAAAAACTAATAAAAATATATTAAAAACTAACTAAATCATACTGAAAACTATATAAAAACAATGCCAAAAAGCGTATAAATTATCCGCTCATCACTAAGCGAGTAACGAAGATTGGGTGATTGTCACGGGTCACCCCTTCATTCTGACTTAACTGAATTAAGAGCGAGAGTATATCTTGGAGAAGAAGTAGACGTGAATTGAATAGAAAACAGTAGTAATTGCATTAATTCATGAAGAACAGCAGAGCTCCACACCTTGATCTATGGGGTGTAGAAACTCCACAGTTGAAAATACATAGGAACCAAAGGTCTAGGCATGGCCGAATGGCCAGCCTCCCAAAGAGGGTTCAATCATCAAAACATGATTAAAAGATAGATTGAAAGATGAAAATACAATAGCAAAAGGTCCTATTTATAGAAAACTAGTAGCCTAAGATTTACAGAAATGAGTAAATGATGCAGAAATCAACTTCTGGGTCCCACTTGGTGTGTGCTTGGGCTGAGCATTAAAGCTTTCACGTGTAGAGACTTTTCTTGGAGTTAAACGCCAGCTTTTGTCCCAGTTTGGGCGTTTAACTCCAGCTTTTATGCCAGTTTTGGCGTTTTGACGCCAGAATTTTTTTGCTGAATTGGAACGCCGGTTTGGGCCATCAAATCTCGAGTAAAGTATGAACTATTATATATTGCTGGAAAGCCCAGGATGTCTACTTTCCAACGCAATTAAGAGAGCGCCAATTGGGCTTCTGTAGCTCCAGAAAATCCACTTCGAGTGCAGGAAGGTCAGAATCCAACAGCATCTGCAGTCCTTTTTCAGCCTCTGAATTAGATTTTTGCTCAGGTCCCTCAATTTCAGCCAGAAAATACCTGAAATCACAGAAAAATACACAAACTCATAGTAAAGTCCAGAAATGTGATTTTTATTTAAAAACTAATAAAAATATAATAAAAACTAACTAAAATATACTAAACATACTAAAAATAATGCCAAAAAGCGTATAAATTATCTGCTCATCAAACAACTAGAACAAGAAGCCGACCGGCAGCAGGAGGCTGAGTGAGACCTTCGGAGAGAAACCAGACGACGTCGAGAGTTGGAGAGCAAACTCCTAAAGCTCGAAGTTGATCTCAAAATCAAGACTACTCGAACCAGCCATGAAGTTATCCCCTACAAGGATCAGGATCCATTCACAAAGGAGATCATGAAAGCTAAAGTCCCAAAGGACTTCAAAGCCCCTGACATGACCCTGTACGATGGTACGTCTGATCTAAGCCATCATCTCAGCAATTTCAGAAGTCGGATGTATCTTACGGACGCCTCAGATGCAATCCGTTGCAAAGCTTTCCCGACCACTTTGACCAAAACGGCAATAAAGTGGTTCGACAGTATGCCTCCAAGGTCAATAACAAGCTTTGATGACCTCGCCAAGCAAAATTTCTAGCTAGATTCTCTATCCAGAAAGACAAAGCCAAGCATGCCCCAAGTCTGTTAGGGATTAAGCAAGGAGATTGGGAAAGCCTCCGCAACTACATGGAAAGATTCAACAAAGCATGTTTGGACATACAAAGTCTGCCAACAGAAGCAGCCATCATGGGTCTCATCAATGGTCTACGAGAAGGACCCTTTAGCCACTCTATATCCAAAAAGTACCCAACATCTCTGAACGAGGTACAAGAACGAGCAGAAAAGTATATTAACATGGAGAAGAACTCTCGATTAGGAGAAACCTCAAAATCCGGATTCCCCTATCCACCTCGGGACAAGGATAAAGAGTCCAGGAAAAAAGAAGAGTAGTCTACTGAAAAACCTAAAAAATACCACAACTATACTCCCCTCAGGGTGTCCCTTGTGGATATCTACAGGGAGATATGCAACACTGAGAAGATCCCGCCCCCTCATCCAATTAAGCATAAAAGAGGAGGAAGTCAGACAGAGTATTGTGAATACCACCGAGTGTACGGGCACCCTACCAACGAGTGCTACGACCTAAAGAACGTTATAGAGAAGCTAGCCCGAGAAGGAAGATTAGAACGGTTCTTATCCAACAGAGCGGACGGACCAAAGAAGAGAAGAAGGGACGAAGAGGTCGGACGAGCTGAACGTTCCCCTCACACCCTTGAAAGGCATGGTCACATGATAAATGGAGGATTCGCAGGAGGAGGGATCTCTAAGTTGTCCCGCAAGAGACACCTTAAAGAGGTGTATCATGTTGGAGGAGGAGACAGGTCGGTCAACCTCCCCACTATTACTTTCACTCCAGAAGATGCCATGGGCATCATCCCGGGGCATGATGACCCTGTGGTCGTTACCTCCACCGAACACTGGTCGACCAAGGAAGCTCTGCGGATACACTATTCAAAACCACCTTCGACAAGCTCGGCTTACAAGAAAAAGAACTCAAAGCATACCCAAATAGCCTATTTGGGTTAGGAGATGCCCCAATTCAGCCATTAGGGTACATCCCACTACACACAACCTTTAGGAAAGGAACTCGGTCTAGGATGTTAAGCATAGACTACATTATCATCGATGTAAGCTCAGCCTACAACGCGTTAATAGGTCGGACAACGTTAAACCAGCTCGCTGCCGTGGTCTCCACTCCACACCTATGTATGAAGTTCCCCACTCCGGAAGGGATCCCTACCATAAAGGGAGACCAAAAACTCGCACGATGCTGTTACAACGAAAGTCTGAACCTTAAAGGCGACCCCAGAGGAAAAGAAACCAATACTATAGAACTCGGGGGAATTTGAGCTCACGATGAATTCCACCCTCAGCCAGAAGGTGAAACCAAAGAAGTCCAGATCGGGGATGCCCAGGATAAAACAACAAATATAGGGCAACCTTAAAAGAAGACTTAAAGGAGCCACTAATACAGCTCCTAAAGGATAATGCCGATCTCTTTGCATGGGAGGACACAGACATGCCCGGCATAGATCCCAAGTTAATGTGCCATAAGCTGGCGGAGTATCCTGAATCTCGGCCAGTGCAACAGAAGCGTAGGAAGCTTGGCCCAGAAAGGTCCCAAGCTGTGGAAGAGCAGGTACAAGCCTTACTGGAGGAAGGGTTCATAAGGGAGGTCGAGTACCCATTATGGCTAGCCAACGTCGTCTTGGTAAAGAAGTCAAATGGAAAGTGGCAAATGTGTACCGACTACACCGACCTCAATAAGGCTTTCCCTAAGGACCCCTACCCGCTCCCGAATATTGACACTCTAGTGGATGCCTCTTCCGGATACAAGTACCTCTCTTTCATGGATGCTTATTCGGGATACAACCAAATTCCAATGTATCCACCCGACCAAGAAAAGACCTCGTTCCTAACTCCAAAGGCAAATTACTACTACATAGTCATGCCATTTCGACTCAAAAACACAGGAGCTACATACCAAAGATTAATGAACAAAGTCTTTGCCGACCACATCGGGAAGCTAATGGAGGTTTATGTAGATGACATGCTAGTAAAAACACAAAGTAAGGAATTGTTGTTATTCGACCTCGCTAAAGTGTTCGACACCATAAGAAAGCATGGTATGCGACTTAACCCCGCAAAGTGCACCTTCACGGTAGAAGCTGGCAAATTCTTAGGCTTCATGCTCACCCAAAGAGGAATTGAAGCAAACCCAGATAAGTGCCAGGCCATACTTCACATGAAAAGTCCGACCTGTGTCAAGGAGGTCCAGCAGCTTAATGGAAGACTAGCGGCTCTGTCTAGGTTCCTAGCTAGATTAGCCTTAAGATCTCTCCCCTTCTATGTAACATTAAGGAAGGGAAAAAGGTTCGAGTGGACCACAGAATGCGAACAAGCCTTCCAAGATTTCAAAAAATTTCTGGGGCAACCACCTATCCTTACTCAACCTCAGGAAGGTGAAGAGCTCATACTATACCTCGCCGTAGGAAGTTGGGAAATAGCATCAGCACTAGTCAGAGAAGACGAAAGTGGGCAACAACCCATCTACTTCATCAGTAAGGCTTTACAAGGGGCTGAATTAAACTATCAAAAGATAGAAAAGTTTGCCTACGCCCTCATACTCACTTCCCGACGACTCCGACCATACTTTCAAGCTCACACCATCAGAGTACGGACCAACCAACCCATAAAGGGGATCTTACAGAAAACAGACTTAGCTGGAAGAATCCTACAATGGGCAGTTGAGTTGTCTGAATTCGATATTAAGTATTGTTCATACCCTGGGTCGAGCTGTCTGACCCGGGATTTTCTACTGACAAGTCGACCGACCTCTTCAGATCAGGACAATCTGACCTCTTCTCAAAGAGCTCGGCCAAATCACCAAGAAAGCCCAAAAAGGGCCCAAATGGAGGATCATGCCCCAAATCCTAAGGCAACCCAAGCCTACAAAGAGAAGGGCGGTTTCCTTGAAGATAAGATGAGCTCACTCAAAGATAAGATAAGATAAGATAAGATAACTAACTTATCTTATCTAAGAAGGTCACTCCACACCATTATAAATACACTGGAGCACTCAGGTATAACTCATACACTGATTCTACTAAAAAACCTACTTAATACCCTTGCTAACTTAAGCATCGGAGTCTCTTGCAGTACCCCCACCCTCCGGTGACAAAGTATCAGCAGCATAGCCAGTCCAACAAGTCGGACACGACAACTTCGGCCGCCACTCACCAGCCGAACACATCATCTTCGACCAGAACAGAAGATCTTGTCCGAGATCGATCTACAGTTTTAGGTAACCCTTGGAACATTGGCGCCGTTGCCGGGGAATCTGGAAGTCATCCCACCACGATGGCGGACGACCATGACAACTACCACAACTCGGATCTAGAAGACAGAATGCCATACAAAAATGCGAACATTACACCAAAAGATATCCCGCAACCCAACGGAGATAAGAATTCACCAAACCCGGAGGCCCTGGAGGCGCTTCAAGACCGTTTAAAGCAACTTGAAAAAGAAGCCCAACATCAACGAGAAGCTGGGAAAGACCTCCGGAGGGAAGTAAGGCGACGCCGAGAATTGGAGGACAAGCTCCTAAAACTCGAAGCCGATCTCAAGACCAAAGCTACTCGATCCACTCATGAGGATAACTCCCGCAAAGACCAAGATCCATTCACCAAGGAGATCATGAAGACCAAAATCCCAAAAGACTTTAAACTCCCAGATATGACTTTATACAATGGCACGGCAGATCCCAGCCATCACCTCAGTAATTTTAGAAGTCGAATGTACCTCACTAACGCCTCAGACATAGTCTGCTGCAAAGCCTTCCCGACTACCTTAACAAAAACGGCGATTAAGTGGTTCGACAATCTACCCCCTAGGTCCATCTCAAGCTTCGACGACCTAGCCAAGAAGTTTCTAGCCAGATTCTCTATCCAGAAAGACAAAACTAAGCATGCCCCAAGTCTATTAGGAATCAAACAAGGAGATCAGGAAAGTTTTCGCAGCTACATGGAAAGATTCAACAAGGCATGTCTAGACATACAAAGTCTGCCCACAGAAGTGGCCATCATGGGCCTCATCAATGGCTTACGAGAAGGACCTTTTAGCCACTCTATATCGAAGAAGCATCCTACATCTCTGAATGAAGTACAAGAACGAGAAGAGAAGTATATCAACATGGAGGAAAACTCTCGACTAGGAAAGATCTCAAAATCCGGGTTCTCCTACTCCTCCAGAGATAAAGACAAAGAATCCAAGAAAAAGGAAGATCAACACCGGGAAAAGATTAAAAAATACCACAATTACACCCTCTTTGGGTGTCCCTTGTGGATGTCTACAGAGAAGTATGCCATACTGAAAAGATACCTCCAGCTCGACCACTCAAAAGCAAAAAAGGAGGAGAAAATCAGGCTGAATATTTTGAATATCATCGAATCTATGGACATGCCACCAACAAATGTTTCGACCTAAAAAATATCATAGAAAAACTGGTAAGAGAAGGAAAGTTAGATCAGTATTTAGCGAGCAAAGCAGATGATCCGAGAAAAAGAAGAAGGGATGAAGATGTCGAACGGGCTGAACGACCACCTTGTACGCCCGAGAGACATGTCCACATGATACACGGAGGATTTATGGGAGGAGGGATCTCCAAATCATCTCGCAAAAGATATCTTAAAGAAGTATATCATGTCGAGGGAAGAGAGGAAGCACCCGACATCCCTACAATTACTTTTACCAAAGAGGACGCATCCGGCATCATCTCAGGACACGACGATCCCATGGTCATCACTATCATATTGGAAAACGCAAATCTCCACCGCACACTGGTAGACCAGGGAAGCTCCACCGACATCTTGTTCAAAGCTGCCTTCGACAAACTCGGCCTGGAAGAAGAAGAACTCAGAGCATATCCGAACAGCCTGTTCGGGTTGGGAGACACTCCAATTTAACCACTTGGATACATCTCACTACATTCGACCTTTGGAAAAGGAAACCAGTCAAGAACGCTCAAGATAGACTACATCGTGGTCAACGTGAGTTCAGCCTACAATGCCTTGATAGGTCAGACAACATTAAATCAGCTCGGTACAGTAGTCTCGACTCCACATCTATGCGTGAAGTTCCAAACTACAGAAGGGATAGCTACAATAAAAGCAGACCAGAAGACGGCGCGCCGGTGTTATAATGAAAGTCTAAACCTTGGAGGCAAAAGAGAAGAATTTCACACCATCGAACTCGGTGGAGTTCAGAAGCGGGAAGAACTCTGTCCACAACTCGAAGGTGAAGTAGAAAAAGTCCAGATCGGAGATATCCCGGACAAAACAACCAATATCGATACAATCCTAAAAGAAGACATAAAAGAATCACTCGTACAGTTCTTACGAGACAACGTCGACCTCTTTGCATGGAAGGCTGCAGACATGCCAGGCATAGACCCTAAGTTAATGTGCCACAAGATAGCAGTCTACCCAGGATCTCGGCCAGTGCAACAGAAACATAGAAAGCTCAAACCAGAACGATCCCAAGCTGTGGAAGAGCAGGTACAAGCTCTACTGGAGGCAAGATTCATAAGAGAAGTCAAGTACCCGCTATGGCTAGCTAACGTCGTCTTGGTAAAAAAATCAAATGGGAAGTGGCGGATGTGCACCGACTACACTAATCTCAACAAAGCCTGCCCGAAGGATCCCTATCCACTCCCAAGTATCGACGCTCTGGTGGATGCCTCCTCCGGATATAAATACCTCTCGTTTATCGATGCCTATTCAGGATACAATCAAATCCCGATGTACCCACCCGACCAAGAAAAAACTTCATTCCTAACCCCAAAAGGAAACTACTGCTACATCGTCATGCCTTTTGGACTAAAAAATGCGGGAGCTACGTATCAGAGATTAATGAATAAGGTCTTTACAGACCACATCCGGAAAATAATGGAAGTCTATGTGGACGACATGTTAATAAAGACACAAAGTGAAGAGACGTTACTGTCCGACCTCACCCAAGTATTCGACACTATAAGAAGGCATGTCATGCGACTTAACCTTGCAAAATGCACCTTTGCAGTAGAAGCTGGCAAATTCTTGGGTTTTATGCTCACACAAAGAGGAATCGAGGCAAATCCGGATAAATGTCGGGCCATACTCGACATGAAGAGACCGACTTGTGTCAAAAAGGTACAACAACTCAATGGAAGGTTGGCAGCCTTGTCCAGATTTCTAGCTGGATCGGCAATAAGATCTCTCCCCTTCTATGCCACTCTAAGGAAGGAAAAAAGGTTTGAATGGACAACAGGGTGCGAATAAGCTTTCCAAGATTTCAAAAGATTCCTGGGACAACCACCCATTCTAACTCGGCCACAGGAAGGAGAACCACTTATATTGTACCTCGCAGTAGGAAATCGGGCAGTAGCCTCAGCACTGGTCCGAGAAGATGACAGTGGACAATAACCTATATACTTCATCAGCAAAGCACTACAAGGGTCCGAACTGAACAACCAAAAAATAGAAAAATTCGCCTATACTCTCGTACTAACATCTCGACGACTTCGCCCATATTTCCAAGCTCACACCATCAGGGTTCGGACCAACCAGCCCATAAAAGGGATTGTTCCGAGGGTTACCTGAAACTATAGGTCAATCTCGGACGAGATCTTCTATACTAGTCAGAGTTGACGTGTCCGGCTGGTGGGTGGCGGCTGGAGCAGTTGCGTCCGACTCGTTTGACTGGCTATGCTGCTGATCCTTTGTTATCGGAGGGTGGTGGTACCTGCAAGGGACTCCGATGCTTAAGTTAGCAAGGGTATTAAACAGGTTTTTAGAAGAATCAGAGTATGAGTGATACCTGGGTGCTCCAGTGTATTTATAATAGTGTGGAGTGACCTTTTTAGATAAGATAAGTTAGTTATCTTATCTTATCTTATCTTATCTTTGAGTGAGGTCAGTTTATCTTCAAGGGAACCGCCCTTCTCTCTGTAGGCTTGGGCTGCCTTTGGATTTAGGTCGTGTTCCTCGATTTAGGCCCCTTTTGGGCTTTCCTGTCGATTTGGCCGAGCTCTTTGAGAAGAGGTCGGATGGTTTGACTTGAAGAGGTCGGTCGCTTTGTCGCTAATCATCCCGGGTCGGATAGCTCGACCCAGGGTATAAACAGTGCCCCTGCTCGAGCTTGATCTTTCTTTTGATGTCGAGTCTTACTTTTAGGACTTCGATCCTTTTCTGGTGAAGCCGAACTCGAGCATTCTGTCGATTTCCTCTTTGCAGAGTCTTCTTTTGAATGTGGAACGTTTTCTTTTGCTTATTCTTAAAAGCGCACGCTTTTGCATTAGCGCTCTTAGCCTTGGGAATGTGCGAGGGTTTAATACCCTCATTAATTGGTTTTTAATTGCCCCGTTTCTCTTAGCCTCTCTATTTTGATTTTCACACTCAGGAAAACGGTTTCTCTTCTCCATAACTTCCCTTTTCTTTCTCTCTTTCTGTTTTCGCTTGAAGGTTGCAGTTTTTGCATTTCTCCCTGTGATGTTTGCTTGGCGATTATTAGTGCTTTCCTTACTGTGAAAGGGTGACTCCGGATTCCATCTTCCATTTTCAACTTCTTTGAGGCTTTCTGCTTTTTTCAGGTTGGTTCTACTTTTAGCCTATTTTTACTTTTTTCATCGCTTTGTCTTCGGTTCTTTGGTGAAGCTTTGATTTTTCATTTGCATGCTTAAAAGTTTGAACCTTTTTTCATCGTGACGTTCAATCATTGCTGTGATGCATGTTTCTGGTATTTCTCCCGGTGCTTGAGGGTTTTTGGGTTTTTCACGTTTTGTTGCTTCTTTATTTAATGTTGTAACTTTTCTGAGGTAATAGCTTTGTTTGATTCTTTGAAAAAAGGTTGCGTCTTCAACGTCCTCTGCTTGGCGCGTTTTGTTGTTTGCTTCTTGATTGAACTTCTATTTTATTGCTCCTTTGGTGACTTTATTTTATCTTCTTTCTTCTCGGAATGTTGCTTTTTGGAAAAGGGCTTTTCTTTGCTGAGAGTTTTTGTTGGGATGTTAGTCTTGTGGATTTTTTGTTTTTCTTGAGCCTTTACTCTGTTACTGCCTCCAAAGGATGCCCCCGGACCTTGTCTTGGGGTTTTCTTTTTTACTTGTTTGTATGCTTGAGTCATACTCTGCTGTGAGTTGATTTTGACTTTGTCCGAGATGTTTGGATTAGTAATCTATTTTCTCCTCTTGCTGTAAGACTAGTTGACCTCATGTCTTCTCGCAAAAATGTTGTTGAGACCTCCTCCCAAGTCCCTGAGGGCATGGCTGATTGGGTGGATTCTATGGTTCTTCTGTGTGTTTCATTGGTTGACTCCGAGTTTTGTCAGCAGCTTAGGCAGTTTCATAGGATTTGTAGTAATGGTAGTGATGAAAAGAACTATGAGCTTGTATCTCCCAATTATGAGGAAAGGGTTTGTTTTTCTACCTGAATTGTTGGAGAACGCCCTTTTTTCTATGCGTACGACTTCTTTTTTAGTCAGATGAATGTTACTCTTCCTTTTACCCCTTTTGAGACCAACCTCTTGTGGTCTTGTAATGTATCTCCATCCCAACTTCACCCCAACTCCTGGGTTTTATAAAAATCTTTCAATTGCTGTGTCATGAACTAGATATCCCTGCTTCACAATCCCTCTTCTTTTATCTCTTTGTTTTGACAAAGCCCGGGGTGGTTAAGAAGAAGGCCGCCTGGGTCTCTTTCCGAGCTTCCCAAGGGAAGAAGATTTTTTCCATGTTTGATGAATCTTTTCGCGACTTCAAAAATTACTTTTTCAGGGTCTGAGCTGTTGAAGGAGCTCGGCCCTTTTTTCTGGATGAGAATGATGAGCCCGCCTTTCCTTTGGAATGGCAAAAGAATGTAATGGTGTCTAAATATACGTGGGAGATGTTGGATGAGGCTGAGCAAGCCTTTGTGACTATGCTGGAAGGAAATTGGGGGCAGCCTCCCCATCTTGATACAAAGAAATTCCTAGAAAATCCCTCTCTCCTCCGAGCTGAGCTGGGTAGTGGTCGATTTCTCTTTTGTTTTTTGCTTATTTTGTCGAGTTTATCTCTTTTCTTTTCTAATTCATAACTTGGTTTCTCGCTGTGATGTTTGTTTGCAGAGATGATTAAAAATAATGAATCCATGAAGGCCTTTAAAAAGGCAAGTGTTCATACCCAGGGTCGAGCTATCCGACCTGGGATGATCGACGACAAAGCGACCGACCTCTTCAGGTCAAGCGGATCGACTTCTTCTTAAAGAACTCGGCCAAGTTGACAGGAAAGCCCATAAAAGGGCCCAAGTAGAGGAACACGACCCAAGTCCAAAGGCCGTCCAAGCCTATAAGAGATAAGGGCGGTTCCCTTGAAGATAAGCTGACCTCAACTCAAAGATAAAAATAAGATAAGATAACTAACTTATCTTATCTAGAAAGGTCACTCTACAACTACTATAAATACACTGGAGCACCCAGGTATAACTCATACTCTGATTCTACATAAAAACCTGTTTAATACCCATGCTAACTTAAGCATCAGAGTCTCTTGTAGGTACCCCCCACCCTTCGGTGATAAAGGATCAGCAGCACAACCAGTCCAACAAGTCGGACGTACCGGCTCCGGTCACCATTCACGAACCGGACACCTCAGGTTCCGACTAGCACATAAGATCTCGACCGAGATCGACCTACAAATTCAGGTAACCCTCGGAACATTGGTGCCGTTGCCGGGGACCCTAAAAGTCATCCCATCACCATGGCGGACAACCATGACAACGATCACGATTCAGGTCTGGAGGATCGAACACCGCACAAAAACGCGAACGTCACGCTACAAGACGCTCCGGAGACCAACCAAGACAAAGACTCGCCAAATTCACGGGCCGTAGAAGCACTCCTAGATCGCCTAAAACAACTGGAAAAAGAAACCCACCAACAAGGGGAAATCGGAAGAGATCTACAAAGAGAGATGCGACGACGTCGGGAGTTGGAAGAAAAACTGCAGCAATTGGAAGCCGATCTCAAATCAAAAGCCCCTCGCGCTAATCTCGAAGAGAATTCACACAAAGAACAATACCCCTTCACTAGGGAAATCATGAAAACCAAAATTCCAAAAGACTTCAAACTCCCGGATATGGCTCTATATGACGGCACCACGGATCCTAACCACCATCTCAGTAACTTCAGAAGCAGAATGTATCTTACTGACGCCCCAGACGCCATTCGCTGTAAAGCCTTCCCAACAACTCTGATGAAGACAGCTATGCGGTGGTTCGACAACTTACTACCAAAATCCATCTCAAGTTTCGACGACTTAGCTAAGAAATTCTTAGCCAGATTTTCCATTCAAAAGGATAAAGCTAAGCACGCCCCCAGTTTATTAGGAATCAAACAAGGAGATCGGGAGAGCCTTCGCAACTACATGAAAAGATTCAACAAAACATGCATGGACATACAAAGTTTACCCACGGAAGCCGCAATCATGGGACTCATCAACGGCCTACGAGAGGGACCTTTCAGCCAATCTATATCAAAAAAGTACCCGACTACCCTCGACGAAGTTCAGGAGAGAGCAGAAAAATATATCAATATGGAAGAAAACGCTCGTCTAGGAGAGTCCTCAAAATCGAGAGCTTCCTACCGTGACAGAGACAAAGAATCCAAAAGAAAAGACGACAGACAAGGAGAGAAAATTAAGAAGTACCATAACTACACTCCTCTTAGGGCATCACTGGTCGAAATATATAAAGAAGTCTGCCACACGGAAAAAATCCCCCCAGCTCGGCCACTTAAAGGCAAAAAGAGAGGAGGAAACCGAAAAGAGTATTGCGAATATCATCGGGTCCGGGGACACTCCACTAACGAATGCTTCGATTTAAAAAACATAATAGAAAAATTGGTAAGGGAAGGAAAACTAGATCGATTCCTGGCCACCCGAGATGACGAGCAAAGAAAGAGACGAAGGGATGATGATACCGAACGAACAGAACGATCACCTCGGACGCCAGAAAGACACGTCCATATGATACATGGCGGTTTCGCAGCAGGAGGAATCTCCAAATCCTTTCGTAAGAGATACCTCAAAGAGATATACCATGTCGAAGGAGAGGAAGAAGCATTCAGCATCCCAGCAATAACATTTACTAAAGAGGATGCAACCGGTATCATTACCGGACATGACGATCCCTTGGTTATCACCGTCATCTTGACAAACGCCAACCTACACCGGACATTAATAGACCAAGGGAGTTCTGCCGACATCTTATTCAAAACAGCCTTCGATAAGCTCGACTTAGAAGAAAAAGAACTTAAAGCATATCCAAACAGTTTGTTCGGGTTAGGAGACACTCCGGTTCGACCACTAGGATACATACCACTGCATACAACCTTTGGAAAAGGAGAACAATCAAGAACTCTCAAAATAGACTACATCGTAGTCAATGTAAGCTCTGCCTACAACGCTCTCATAGGTCAGACCACGCTCAACCAACTCGGCGCAATAGTCTCGACCCCACACCTGTGCATGAAATTCCTAACTCCAAAAGGAATAGCTACAATAAAAGCAGACCAGAGGATGGTGCGTCGCTGTTACAACGAGAGCCTCAACCTCAGAAGCAAAGGAGAAGAGTTCCACACAATTGAACTGGGCGGAGTTCAACGACGAAAGGAGTTCCGTCCCCAACCAGAGGGCGAGTTAGAAAAAATTCAGATCAGTGACACCTCGGAAAAAACAACTAATATCGGCACAATCCTCAAAGGAGATCTAAAAGAACTACTAATACAATTTTTGCAAGATAATGCCGACCTGTTTGCATGGAAAGCCGCAGACATGCCAGGTATAGACCCTAAGCTAATGTGTCACAAATTGGCAGTCTATCCAGGATCTCGACCAATACAACAGAGACGAAGAAAGCTCGGGCCAGAGCGATCCCAGGCTGTGGAAGAGCAAGTGCAGGCACTATTGGAAGCTGGATTTATAAGAGAAGTCAAATACCCATTATGGCTAGCCAACGTTGTCTTGGTGAAGAAATCAAACGGGAAGTGGCGAATGTGCACCGATTATACAGATCTCAACAAAGCTTGCCCAAAAGATCCATACCCACTCCCGAGTATCGACGCCCTGGTAGACGCTTCCTCTGGGTATAAATATCTCTCATTTATGGATGCGTATTCGGGATACAACCAAATCCCCATGTACCCACCGGACCAGGAAAAGACTTCGTTCTTAACGCCAAAGGCAAACTACTGCTACATTGTAATGCCTTTCGGCCTTAAGAACGCAGGAGCCACTTATCAAAGATTGATGAATAAAGTCTTCTCGGAGCACATCGGGAAAATCATGGAAGTTTATGTGGACGACATGCTAATTAAAACGAAAAGCGAACAGACACTGTTGACCGACCTAGCCCAAGTGTTCGACACCATCAGGAAACATGGTATGCGACTCAATCCAGCTAAATGCACCTTCGCGGTAGAAGCAGGAAAATTCTTAGGTTTCATGCTCACACAACGGGGAATTGAAGCAAACCCAGATAAATGCCAGGCCATATTGAACATGAAGAGCCCAACCTGCATGAAAGAAGTACAGCAACTCAACGGGAGGCTGGCCGCCCTATCCCGATTCTTAGCAGGAGTTGCAATAAGATCTCTCCCCTTCTATGCAACTTTAAGAAAAGGAAAACAGTTCGAATGGACGACAGAATGCGAACAAGCGTTCCAAGACTTTAAGAAGTTCTTAGGACAGCCACCTATCCTATTCCGACCTCAAGAGGGAGAACCACTCATACTATATCTTGCAGTAGGAGAAAAGGCAGTAGCATCAGCATTGATCCGAGAAAGCGAAAACGGGCAACAACCAATCTACTTCATTAGCAAAGCACTACAGGGATCCGAGCTGAACTATCAGAAAATAGAAAAATTTGCCTACACTCTCGTCTTAACATCTCGGCGACTCCGCCCCTACTTCCAGGCCCACACCATCAAAGTTCGAACCAATCAGCCCTTAAAAGGAATACTACAGAAAACGGATTTAGCCGGTAGAATTCTACAATGGGCAGTCGAGCTGTCAGAATTCGACCTCCAATATGAAGCTCGGACCGCCATCAAATCACAATACCTAGCCGATTTTATCGCCGAGTTCACAGATGCCCTAGAGGCCCCCATAGAGTGGAATTTGTATGTGGATGGATCTTCAAACAAAACAGGAAGTGGCGCAAGAGTGATAATAGAAAGCAACCAGGGAGCCCAAGTTGAGCTTTCCCTCAAGTTCGGATTCCCAGCTTCAAATAACCAGGCGGAATACGAAGCGTTGCTAGCTGGCTTGAAACTGGCTGAAGAAGTGGGAGCGCGAAAACTCAACATCTATAGTGATTCGCAAGTAGTCACATCACAGATAGCAGGGAGCTACCAAGCCAAAGATCCCATCATGAAAAGATACCTGGATAAAACCAAGCAACAGCTCGAACAATTCGGGGAATACAAGATCTGCCACATACCCCGCGAGCAAAATGCTCGAGCGGACGCACTCTCAAAGCTGGCTAGCACCAAATCAGGAGGCAATAATAGAAGCCTCATCCAGGAAATGCTACAGAACCCATCAATCTCGGAAACAGAAAAAGTCCTAAACATAACAGGCCAGGACCAAGACTGGATGATCCCCATAATCAACTACCTCAAGTCAGGAACGCTCCCCGCAGAAGAAAAGGAAGTAAAGAAGCTAAAAAAGGAAGCACAATACTACACCATTATAAATAACACCTTGTACAAAAGAGGGATATCGGTGCCATTACTAAAGTGCGTGCCGACCTCCCACACCAGGGAAGTGCTAGAAGAGGTATACAGCGGCATCTGCGACAGTCATCTCGGAGCGAGGGCTCTTGCCAAAAAGATACTCCGGGCAGGGTTTTACTGGCCAACTCTACAGAAAGAATCTACAGAGTTTGTAAGGACATGTCCACCATGTCAGAAGCATGCCAACTTCCACATTGCCCCACCAGAAGAACTCATCAGTGTAACCGCACCTTGGCCTTTTGCGAAGTGGGGACTCGACCTTCTCGGCCCCTTTCCCTAGGGATCGGGGAAAGTTAAATTCCTCATAGTAGGGGTAGATTACTTCACAAAGTGGATCGAGGCAGAACCCTTAGCCAACGCCATTGCCCAAAGAAGCCGGAAGTTTTTATACAGAAACATTGTCACAAGATTTGGGGTCCCATATTCAATAACCACAGACAATGGCACCCAATTCATAGATACCGGCTTCAGGAAACTAGTATCCGACTTGAATATAAAGCATCAGTTTACCTCTGTCGAACACCCTCAAGCCAACGGACAGGCCGAAGCCGTCAATAAAGTCATATTAGCAGGGTTAAAATGACGACTACAAGATGCAAAGGGAGCTTGGGCAGAGGAGCTTCCACAAGTCCTATGGGCCTATCGAACGACGCCATATTCTACCACAAAGGAATCCCCATTTCGGTTAACATACGGAACGGAGGCAATGATTCCAGTAGAAATTGAGGAAGGATCGCACAGGGCAGTCCATTATAATGAGGGAGCAAACCCCCAACTTCAGAGGGAAGAACTCGACCTACTACCTGAGATCCAGGAAAGAGCTCGGATCAGGGAAGAAGCGCTAAAACATCGAATGGCATCCAGATATAACCAAAGGGTAGTACCAAGGAGTTTCGCTGAGAACGATCTCATCTTAATCCAAAACGACATAGGAACAACTCGACCCGGAGAAGGAAAACTGGCAGCCAATTGGAAAGGACCATACCGGGTCACAGAAGTACTCGGGAAGGGCTACTACTGAATATCCGAACTCGACGGACGGGAGCTTCCAAGGTCATGGCATGCCTGCAACCTAAGAAGGTACTACAGTTAGAAAGGGTAAAGGATCTCACCAGTGGATGCGCTCTTTTTCCTGAAAAGGTTTTTTAATGAGGTACCAGGTCGAGACCCAGACCCAACTTAAGAGGATGAGAAAAATCCCACATGTATATATTTACATTTTTCTTTGAATAAAATATTACCTAGGTATTCTACAAAGAGTTCAAGACGCATTATTCTGAAGCATTCATCGTCCGATTATAAAGCTACAGGTCGGCAAAAAGTGAAAAACAATTTCACTGCACGACCACGATAAAGACAAATCGTCCAATAAAGGTGAAAACGCGATTCACTCAAAGGACGAGCTCGATATGCCAACCACTTTCTACAAATCGGCAAAAATGAACACAGAATAATGTAAGAAGTTATCGAAAGCAATCTAAAAAGAACCTGACGAGGTCTTACGGACAGCTAATATAAATAACTTAAAGAGACTGGCCGACATCAAAAAGTCGGACCAAGTCAACCCAAGTTATCAGCGAATCCCTGGAAAGAGGTCTGATCAACCCTATTAAAGAGGAATTGCTATAACTTAGAAGAGATCGACCTAACGAAGTCGGTTTCCTACAAAAACAAGTTATAAAAGTAATCCCTGAAAGAGACCTAACAAGGGTCCAAGAAAAGAGGATTACGAAATAACTTAGAAGAGATCGACCTAACGAAGTCGGTTTCCTACAAAAACAAGTTATAAAAGTAATCCCTGAAAGAGACCTAACAAGGGTCCAAGAAAGAGGATTACGAAATAACTTAGAAGAGATCGACCTAACGAAGTCGACCTCCTACAAAAACAAGTTATAAAAGTAATCCCTGAAAGAGACCTAACAAGGGTCCAAGAAAGAGGATTACGAAATAACTTAGAAGAGATCGACCTAACGAAGTCGACCTCCTACAAAAACAAGTTATAAATGTAATCCCTGAAAGAGACCTAACAAGGGTCCAAGAAAGAGGATTACGAAATAACTTAGAAGAGATCGACCTAACGAAGTCGACCTCCTACAAAGACAAGTTATAAAAGTAATCCCTGAAAGAGACCTAACAAAGGTCCAAGAAAGATGATTACGAAATAATTTAGAAGAAATCGACCCAACGAAGTCGATCCACTACAAAAATCCAGCAATCCCTGAAAGAGACCTCACGAAGGTCCAAGAAAGAGGATTACAAAAAGGAGTCTATCAGGGGACCAATGCAAAGAAGTCGGTCACAAAGCACTAAAAAACACACGCAAAGCAAGAAAACCAAATTGGACCCCTACGACTACAAAGAGTCAAAAACTCAAGAAGTTCAAATTGGGAGAGTTCAACATCAGCAGGTTTTATATAAAATTATAAAGGTCTCGAAGGATCATCAACACTTACTACCCAAAGGATAGCAAGCTACTTGTCTGTTTCTAAAAGTAATAAAAGTTGCTAGGAAAGAAACTAAGAAGAGCCAAACATCTAAATAAAAAGATCAAAAGGCCAAAAAATCGGGCCATCTACACAAAAGTTATAAAAAGTTCCCACAAAACGCCCACAAGCCGGGCCAACTACAAATCAACAGACATCAGAAGTTTTCTCGGCACCACCAGGAGCTTTCTTCGCGGCATCAAGACTAGGGGAAGGAGGGCGAGCTTGAATCGACACCGCATCAACAGTCCCATCCTCCTGATTCAGGATCTGGCAATCCAAGTCAGGCACAGCAGGAGGAGCGGAAGAAGTCGGCGCCTTGGTGGAAGACACGAGGGGAGTAACAACTTCATCATCATCACCCTTATCATCAGGGACAATTTTGCCATCTCGGACAATATTATCCAAACTGAAAAGGGTGAGATCGGCCTCAGGAGCAATGATCCGGACTTGTTCTTTCAAGTTCTCGTAAGCAGCAGTTACGCTACCAACAAGATGACCCTGGAGGTCGGCATAATCCTCCCGGGCGTTGTCCAGCTCTTCCCTCAAGCGCCTCCCCTCCCTATAGGATGTCACATAGCTTTCCTTGTGCATCATGGTTGCATCCTCAGCCAACCTCAAGGAAGCAGCCAGCGACTCAGAGCTCGCCTTCTCATTCTCGAGGTCCTTCTCCAATTTGGCCACCTTCACCTCGAGCTCCTCCTTCAACCCCTTCATCCGGTCGAACTCTCGTTTTGCCTCCTCCATAAATGCCTTAGTAGCATGAAGAGGAAGGTTCTGGGCAGTTCGATGAATCGCAGCCGCCATATAGGCCATCCTCACATGATTCTGAGCCATAAACTCCAAATGATGAAGAATGGACACATCATCCATGGGAATGGTACCATATGGCCCAATCTGTTGATCTATAAATTCAATAGCGTTGAAGTTAGGAGCATTGAGATCAAAGGGCTCGGAAGTCTTTTGCTTTTTACTTGGAGGAACAATGGGTGGAACAGCAGAAGAAGAAGGGGGATCCACTAAACGGACCCGAGGTATCGGGATCGTCTTCTTCACCCCGGGAGAGCTCGGCACGGCCGGCTTCTCACGAGGCTGAGAAGACCCCTCCCCAGCAGCCCTGGCCGCAACATTCCTGGCAGCAGTTGCCTTCTGTGCCCTTTTAAAAGCTTTCATAGACTCATTGTTCTTCATTGCCTCTGCAAATAAAATAGAAGTCAAGCTACAAATCAAACAAGTCGAAAATACAGCTACAAGCATCATAAAACAAACAGCAAAAGAAACACAAGATACCCAGTTCAGATTGAAGAAGAGAAGGGTTGGTTAGAAATTTCTTTGTGTCAAGATGGGGAGGCTGACCCCAACGCTCCTCTAAAACAGTCACAAAGGCTCGCTCAGCCTCATCCAACATGTCCCAAGAGTACCTGGAGACCCTAACATCCTTCTGCCACTCTAGGGGAAAGGCGAGCTCATCATTTTCATCCAAGAAAAAGGGCCGAGATCCTTCAACAGCTCGGACCTTGAAGAAATAGTTTTAAAATCCCGAAACAATTCGTCAAACATGGAAAAAACTTTCTTTCCTTGGGTAGAACGGAAGGAGACCCAAGCTGACTTCTTTTTCACCACACCAGGCTTAGTCAAGACAAACAAATAGAAAAAGAGAGATTGGGAAGCAGGAATACCAAAACTATTACACAACAATTGGAAGATTTTAATAAAACCCAGGAGTTGGGGTGAAGTTGAGAAGGGGCAACATTACAAGACCATACCAGGTCGATTTCAAATGGAGTAAAGGGAAGAGTAACTCCGAGTTGACCAAAGAAAAAATCGTAAGCATAAAAGAAAGGGCGATCGTCAACAACTCGAGTCGAGAAACAGACTCTCTCGTCAGAGGAAGGAGGAACAAGCTCATAATTCTTCTCATCACCAGAGTTACTACAGACGCTGTGAAACTGCCTAAGCTGAGAACAAAACTCAGAATCAACCAGCGAGACACACATGAGGACCATGGAATCCACCCAATCGGCCATACCCGCAGGGACCTGAGAAGGCGTCGCTACGACGTTATTTCGGGAAGACATGAGGTCAACTAAGGTCCTACAAAAGAAAAGAAGAGCGAATTACTCAAAAAACATCTCGGGCACGGGTCAAAACATCTCGATGGGCGGATAAACAAAAGGAAAACCCCAAGACTAAAGCCAAAAAGTCCTGGGGTATCTTTTGGAGGCAATAACAAAGCAAGATTTCTAGGAAAAATCTACACCCCAGTATCTCTCAAAACAAGGAAAGAAGACCTAAAGCAGCAAGCATTTCGTCCATCAAAGTTAAGAAACGCAAAGTCATCAAAGCAATTATCTTTCTACAGTCTACCAGCGAAAGCACTGTTAACGTCAGCAATACCAAACAGAAAACCATCAAAAGCAGAGAAACAGCAAAGACGCAAACTTTTTCGAAATCAAGCAAAAAATCATCAGCAGAGAACAAGCACCAACATCGAACACTCCCAAAATCGTCAAAGGAGCAACCTTTTTCAGAGTCAAACAGAGTCATCATTCCAAAGCTTCAAATACAAAAGCATTCACAAAACATGCAAAGTTCTTAAAGTATCAAGAAACAGAGGGAGAAACTACAAGACACACAATGATCAGCAAAAAAGACAGAAAAACCCAAACTTTCTCAAAACAGACACAAAAAATGGCATAGAGAAAGATAGAAAGAAAAATCGAACCTGGAGAAAAAGAAGAAAGACTGTAAAAGAAAGCCGAAGAGCAGAAGCAAAACCACCCCCTCGAAGCAGAAATTACGAAGATAGAAGGAGAAATTTGGAACTCGCCCCTTTCCCACAGAAAGCAGTAACAGAACAGGCATTGCAGGAGAAATTACAAAAGAAACAGAAAATGAGATAGTAAAGGGAGAAGTTACGAAGAGGAGCGAAGAAGAGAAACCGTTTTTGATTAAGAATTTCAAAATAAAAACCAAGAGAGAACGAGGGCAATTAATAACCAATTAATGAAGGCATCAAACCCTCTCACGATCCCAAGAACAAAGCGCTGGTATAAAAGCGCGCGTTCTTAGAGGAAAACGTTCTACATTCAAAAGCTCTACGTAGAAAGGAATCGACAAAAGTGCTCGAGTTCGGCTTCGCTGTAAAGAAGTTCGAAGTCAAGAAACTCGACTTCAAAGTAGAAGACCGAGCTCAAGCAGGGGCACTGTTCATACCCAGGGTCGAGCTATCCGACCTGGGATGATCGACGACAAAGCGACCGACCTCTTCAGGTCAAGCGGATCGACTTCTTCTTAAAGAACTCGGCCAAGTTGACAGGAAAGCCCATAAAAGGGCCCAAGTAGAGGAACACGACCCAAGTCCAAACGCCGTCCAAGCCTATAAGAGATAAGGGCGGTTCCCTTGAAGATAAGCTGACCTCAACTCAAAGATAAAGATAAGATAAGATAACTAACTTATCTTATCTAGAAAGGTCACTCTACAACTACTATAAATACACTGGAGCACCCAGGTATAACTCATACTCTGATTCTACATAAAAACCTATTTAATACCCATGCTAACTTAAGCATCGGAGTCTCTTGCAGGTACCCCCCACCCTTCGGTGATAAAGGATCAGCAGCACAACCTGTCCAACAAGTCGGACGTACCGGCTCCGGTCACCATTCACGAACCGGACACCTCAGGTTCCGACTAGCACATAAGATCTCGATCGAGATCGACCTACAAATTCAGGTAACCCTCGGAACAGCAAGGAAGGCTACTGTAGCTCAAAACGTCTCGGCCAAGGCGGCCGGGGAGGGGTCGTCTCAGGTTCAGTTGAAGCCATCCGTACCGAGCTCACCGGGGGCGAGGAGGATGATCCCTATTCCCCGGGTTCGTTTGGTTGATCCTCCGCAAGCTTCTGTTGCTACTTCTGGTGCTCCTCCAAACAAAAAACAAAAGACAACTTAGCCTTTTAACCTTGATGCCCCTGACTTTGATGTGGTTGAGTTTGTCGATCAGCAGATCGGTCCTTATGGTACCATCCCTACTGACGATGTCTCTCTTCTTCGCCATTTGAACTTTATTACTCGGAGCAGCATCAAGATGGCACATATGGGAGCTGGCATGTACTGAACTGCCCAATATCTTCCCCTTTGGTGCACGAAATTGTGATGTCCAGGCTCAAACTATTCCTGGCACGTGAGCAACTTGGTACGCGTAATCGTGATTACACATTCATAATTTGTCACAACTTCGATACAACTAACCAGCAAGTGCACTGGGTCGTCCAAGTAATACCTTACGTGAGTAAGGGTCGAATCCCACGGAGATTGTTGGTATGAAGCAAGCTATGGTCACCTTGTAAATCTCAGTCAGGCAGATATAAAGTGATAATGGTGTTTTCGAATATTTTATAATAAAATAGGGATAGAGATACTTATGTAAATCATTGGTAGGAATTTCAGATAAGCGAATGGAGATGCTTTTCATTCCTCTGAACCTCTGCTTTCCTGCTATCTTCATCCAATCAGTCTTACTCCTTTCCATGGCTGGCTTTATGTGATACATCACCACTGTCAATGGCTACTTTCGGTCATCTCTCGGGAAAATGATCCAATGCCCTGTCACGGCACGGCTAATCGTCTGGAGGCATCACCCTTGTCAATGGCTTCATCTTATCCTCTCAGTGAATAATATGCTCACGCACCCTGTCACGGCACGGCTATTCATCTGTCGGTTCTCAATCATGCCGGAATAGGATTTACTATCCTTTTGCGTCTGTCACTAACGCCCTGCAATCGCGAGTTCGGAGCTCGTCACAGTCATTCAATCATTGAATCCTACTCGGAATACCACAGACAAGGTTTAGACTTTCCGGATTCTCTTGAATGCCGCCATCATTCTAGCTTACGCCACGAAGATTCTGGTTAGGAGATCTAAGAGATATTCATTCTAGCTTATTTCATGTAGAACAGAAGTGTTTGTCAGGCACGCGTTCATAAGGGAGAAGGATGATGAGCGTCACACATAATCATCACCTTCATCACGTTCTTGGGTGTGAATGGATATCTTAGAAGCGAAATAAGAAGAATTGAATAGAAAACAGTAGTACTTTGCATTAATCTTTGAGGAACAGCAGAGCTCCACACCTTAATCTATGGAGTGTAGAAACTCTACCGTATGAAAATACATAAGTGAAGGTCCAGGCATGGCCGAGATGGCCAGCCCCCTAAGGCGTGATCAATAGTCTCCTAAGATGAACAATGGATTATAACTGAGACCAAAGATGATCAAAAAGACGTCTAATACAATAGTAAGAGGTCCTATTTATAATAAACTAGTCACTAGGGTTTACATGAGTAAGTAATTGATGAATAAATCCACTTCCGGCGCCCACTTGGTGTGTGTTTGGGCTGAGCCTAAGTGTTGCACGTGCAGAGGCCATTTGTGGAGTTGAACGCCAGCTTTTGATCCATTTCTGGCGTTCAACTCTGGTTTTGGATCCTTTTCTGGCGCTAGACGCCAGATTTGGGTAGAAGGCTGGCGTTGAACGCCAGTTTACGTCGTCTATTATTGGCTAAAGTATGGACTATTATATATTGCTGGAAAGCCCTGGATGTCTACTTTCCAAAGCAATTGGAAGCGCGCCATTTCGAGTTCTGTAGCTCCAGAAAATCCACTTTGAGTGCAGGGAGGTCAGAATCCAACAGCATCAGCAGTCCTTTTTCAACCTCTGAATCTGATTTCTGCTCAAGTCCCTCAATTTCAGCCAGAAAATACCTGAAATCACAGAAAAACACACAAACTCATAGTAAAGTCCAGAAATGTGAATTTAACATAAAAACTAATGAAAACATCCCTAAAAGTAACTAGATCCTACTAAAAACATACTAAAAACAATGTCAAAAAGCGTATAAATTATCCGCTCATCACAACACCAAACTTAAATTGTTGCTTGTCCCCAAGCAACTAAAAATCAAAATAGGATAAAAAGAAGAGAATATACTATAAATTCCAAACTATCAATGAAACAGAGCTTCAATCATATGAGCGGGACTTATAGCTTTTTGCCTCTTGAATAGTTTTGGCATCTCACTTTATCCATTGAGGTTCAGAATGATTGGCATCTATAGGAACTTCAGATTTCGAATAGTGTTATTGACTCTCCTAGTTCAGTATGATGTTTCTTGAATACAGCTTCTTTATGAGTCTTGGCCGTGGCCCTAAGCACTTTGTTTTCCAGTAATACCACCGGATACATAAATGCCACAGACACATAATTGGGTGAACCTTTTCAGATTGTGACTCAGCTTTCTAAAGTCCCCAATTAGAGGTGTCCAGGGTTCTTAAGTACACTCTTTGTTTTTGCTTTGGACCTTGACTTTAACCGCTCAGTCTCAAGTTTTCACTTGACACCTACACGCCACAAGCACATGGTTAGGGACAGCTTGGTTTAGCCGCTTAGACCAGGATTTTATTCCTTTAGGCCCTCCTATCCACTGATGCTCAAAGCCTTGGGATCCTTTTTATTTCCCTTGCCTTTTGGTTTTAAGGGTTATTGGATTTTTGCTCTTGCCTCTTGGTTTTAAGAGCTTTGGCTTTTTCCGCTTGCTTTTTCTTTTTCTTTCTATATTTTTTTTTCGCCTATTTTTTTTTTCTGCAAGCTTTGTTCTTTGCTGCTTTTTCTTGCTTCAAGAATCATTTTTATGATTTTTCAGATTATCAAATAACATGTCTCCTAGTCATCATTCTTTCAAGAGCCAACATATTTAACATTCTTAAACAACAACTTCAAAAGACATATGCACTGTTCAAGCATACATTCAGAAAACAAGAAGCATTGTCACCACATCAATATAATTAAACTAAGTTCAAGGATAAATTCGAAACTCATGTACTTCTTGTTCTTTTGAATTAAAACATTTTTCATTTAAGAGAGGTGATGGATTCATAGGACATTTATAACTTTAAGACATAGTTACTAACTACTAATGATCATGTAATGAAGACACAAACACAGATAAGCACATAACATAGAAAACGAAAAACAGAAGAAATAAGAACAAGGAATGAATCCACCTTAGTAATGGTGACGTTTCCTTCTTGAGGAACTAATGATGTCCTTGAGCTCTTCTATGTCTCTTCTTTGTCTTTGTTGCTCCTCCTTCATTGCTTTTAGATCTTCTCTGATTTCATGAAGGATGATGGAGTGCTCTTGATGTTCTACCCTTAGTTGCTTCCAATAATTGTGTGGAAGAAAATGTATCCCCTGAGGTATCTCAGGGATCTCTTGATTTGCAGTCAAATGTTCTACCACTGAGCTATAGACCCTTGATGGAAGCTTTTGTCTCCCCTTTCCTCTTTCTAGAGGTTTCTCTGGCCTTAGGTGCCATCAATGGTTATGAAAAAAACAAAAAAAAGCTATGCTTTTACCACACCAAACTTAGAATATTGCTCGCCCTCGAGCAAAAGAAGAAAGAATAGAAGAAGAAGAGGATATGGAGGAGATGGATGGCTGTGTGTATTCGGCCATATGGGTGGGATTGGGTGGGGAAGAGATGTTGAATTTTTGAAGGTAAGTGGGTGTATGGGTGTGAGTGGTAAATGGAAGACAGAAGGGATGAGTGTTTATTGGGAATAGAGGATGATTGAGAAGAGAGAAGAGAGTGAGTGAAGGTAGGTGGGGATCCTGTGGGGTCCACAGATCTTGGGGTGTCAAGGCATTTACATTCCTGCACCAATTTAGGCATGCAAAATGCCCTTGCACACAACTCTGGGCGTTCAGCGCCAGGTTGGTGCCCATTTTGGGCGTTCAACGCCCCTTTGCTGCCATTTCTGGCGTTGAACGCCAGAACCATGCTTGTTCTGGGCGTTCAGCGCCAGGATGCTCCCATTCTGGGCGTTCAGCGCCAGAACTATGCTCTGTTCTGGCGTTTGAACGCCAGACAGATGCTCCTCCAGGGTGTGATTTTTCTTCTGCTGTTTTTGATTCCGTTTTTGATTTTTTTGTTTATTTTGTGACTCCACATGATCATGAACCTAAGAAAACATGAAAAACAATAAAAATAAGAATTAGATAAACATTGGGTTGCCTCCCAACAAGCGCTTCTTTAATGTCAATAGCTTGACAGTGGGCTTTCATGGAGCCTCACAGATGTGCAGAGCTTTGTTGAGACTCTCCAACACCAAACTTAGAGTTTGGATATGGGAGTTCAACACCAAACTTAGAGTTTGGTTGTGGCCTCCCAACACCAAACTTAGAGTTTGACTGTGGGGGCTCTGGTTGACTCTGCTTGGAGAGAAGCTTTTTCTGCTTCCTCTCCATGGTTGCAGAGGGAGATCCTTGAGTTTTAAACACAAGGGAGTTCTCATTCCATTGAAGGAATATTTCATCTCTGTCAACATCAATCACAGCTCTTGCTGTGGCCAGGAAAGGTCTTCCTAGGATGATGGATTCATCCTCTTCCTTTCCAGTATCCAGGACTATGAAATCAGCAGGGATGTAAAGGCCTTCAACCTTTACTAACACGTCCTCTACTTGTCCATAAGCCTGTTTTCTAGAGCTGTCTGCCATCTCTAATGAGATTTTAGCAGCTTGCACCCCATAGATTCCCAGTTTCTCTATTACAGAGAGGGGCATGAGGTTTATTCCTGAACCAAGGTCACACAGAGCCTTAAAGATCATGGTGCCTATGGTACAGGGTATTATGAACTTTCTAGGATCCTGTCTCTTCTGAGGCAATGTCAGTTGATCCAGATCACTTAGTTCATTGATGAACAAGGGAGGTTCAACTTCCCAAGTATCAATGCCAAATAATTTGGCATTTAGCTTCATGATTGCACCAAGAAACTTGGCAGTTTGCTCTTCAGTAACATCCTCATTCTCTTCAGAAGAGGAATACTCATCAGAGCTCATGAAGGGCATAAGGAGGTTCAATGGGATCTCTATGGTCTCTAGATGGGCCTCAGAGTCCTTTGGTTTCTCAGAGGGAAGCTCCTTACTGATCACTGGACGTCCCAGGAGGTCTTCCTCCTTGGGATTCACATCTTCCACTCCACTTGTAGGTTCGGCCATGGTGCTTATGTCAATGGCCTTGCACTCTCCTTTTGGGTTCTCTTCTGTATTGCTTGGGAGAGTACTGGGAGGGATTTCAGTGATCCTTTTACTCAGCTGGCCCACTTGTGCTTCCAGATTTCTAATGGAAGATCTTGTTTCATTCATGAAACTTACAGTGGCCTTAGACAGATCAGAGACTAGATTTGCTAAATTAGAAGCATTTTGTTCAGAGTTCTCTGTCTGTTGCTGAGTTGATGATGGAAAAAGCTTGCTGTTGCTAAACCTGTTTCTTCCACCATTGTTAAAGCCTTGTTGAGGCTTTTGATCCTTCCATGAGAAATTTGGATGATTTCTCCATGATGAGTTATAGGTGTTTCCATAAGGTTCACCTAAGTAGTTCACCTCTGCTATTGCAGGGTTCTCAGGATCATAAGCTTCTTCTTCAGGAGAAGCCTCTTGAGTACTGTTGGATGCAGCTTGCATTCCATTCAGACTCTGAGAAATCATATTGACTTGCTGAGTCAATATTTTGTTCTGAGCCAATATGGCATTCAGAGTATCAACTTCAAGAACTCCCTTCTTCATAGGCGTCCCATTACTCACAGGATTCCTTTCAGAAGTGTACATGAACTGGTTATTAGCAACCATGTCAATGAGTTCTTGAGCTTCTGCAGGCGTTTTCTTTAGGTGAATGGATCCACCTGCAGAAGTGTCCAGTGACATCTTTGATAGCTCAGATAAACCATCATAGAATATATCCAGGATGGTCCATTCTGAAAGCATGTCAGAAGGACACTTTTTGGTCAACTGTTTGTATCTTTCCCAAGCTTCATAGAGGGATTCACCTTCTTTCTGTCTGAAGGTTTGAACATCAACTCTAAGCTTGCTCAGCTTTTGAGGAGGAAAGTACTTGGCTAAGAAAGCCGTGACCAGCTTATCCCAAGAGTTCAGGCTGTCTTTGGGTTGAGAATACAACCATAATCTAGCTCTGTCTCTTACAGCAAAAGGGAAAAGCATGAGCCTGTAGACTTCAGGATCTACTCCATTAGTCTTAACAGTATCACATATCTGCAAGAATTCAGTTAAGAACTAAAAAGGATCTTCAGATGGAAGTCCATGAAACTTGCAGTTCTGCTGCATCAGAGAAACTAATTGAGGTTTCAGCTCAAAATTGTTTGCTCCAATGGCAGGAATGGAGATGCTTCTTCCATGTAAATTGGAATTTGGTGCAGTAAAGTCACCAAGCATTCTCCTTGCATTGTTGTTGGGTTCGGCTGCCATCTCCTTTACTTGTTCGAAATTTTCAATCAAGTTGTCTCTGGATTGTTGTAATTTAGCTTCTCTTAATTTTCTCTTCAGAGTCCTTTCAGGTTCTGGATCAGCTTCAACAAGAATGCCTTTTTCTCTGTCCCTGCTCATAAGAAAGAGGAGAGAAAAAGAAAAGAAGAGGAATCCTCTATGTCACAGTAAAGAGGTTCCTTATTGTTAGTAGAAGAAAAGAAGAAGAAATTCGAACACAGATAGAGGAGGGGGTTCGAATTTGGTGATGATGTGAGGAAGAGATGTTAGTAGATGAATAAATAAGACGAGAGAGAAGGAGGGAATTTTCGAAAATTATTTTGAAAAAGAGTTAGTGATTTTCGAAAATGGTTTTTGAAAAATGTTAGTAATTTTCGAAAATTTTTGAAATAGAAAATAAAAATAATTAATTAATTAAAAAGAAATTTTGAAAAAGAGGGAAGATATTTTCGAAAATTAGAGAGAGAGAGGGTTAGTTAGGTAGTTTTGAAAAAGTTAAGAAACAAACAAAAAGTTAGTTAGTTAGTTGAAACAAATTTTGAAAAGATAAGAAGTTAGGAAGTTAGAAAAGATATTTTGAAAAGATATTTTTGAAAAAGATAAGATAAGAAGATATTTTTGAAAAGATATGATTGAAATTAGTTTTGAAAAAGATTTGATTTTTAAAATCTCAATTAATGACTTGATTCATAAGAAATCACAAGATATGATTCTAGAACTTAAAGTTTGAATCTTTCTTAACAAGTAAGTAACAAACTTCAAATTTTTGAATCAAAACATTAATTGTTTATGTTATTTTCGAAAATTTAATACAAAAATAAGAAAAAGATTTTTGAAAAATATTTTTGGAATTTTCGAAAACAACTAAGAATTTTGAAAAAGATTTGATTTTTGAAAAAGATTTTGAAAAAGATAAGATTTTCAAATTGAAAATTTGATTTGACTCATGAGAAACAATTTGATTTTTAAAAATTTTTGAAAAAGTCAACTCAAATTTTCGAATTTGATGAGAGAAAAAGGGAAAGATATTTTTTTGATTTTTGAATTTTTATGATGCAAGAGGAAAACACTAAAAAGATGCAATGCATGAAATTTTTAGATCAAAACATGTGATGCATGCAAGAATGCTATGAATGTCAAGATGAGCACCAAGAACACTATGAAGATTATGATGAACATCAAGAACACATTTTTAAAAAATTTTTAATGCAAAAAAAACATGCAAGACACCAAACTTAGAATTCTCTAATGCTTAGACATTAAGAATTCAAGAATGCATATGAAAAACATGAAAAGACACAAAACAAAAAATCATCAAGATCAAACAAGAAGGCTTACCAAGAACAACTTGAAGATCATGAAGAACACTATGAATGCATGATATTTTCGAAAAATGCAAGATGCATATGCAATTGACACCAAACTTATGATATGATGCAAGACTCAAACAAGAACACAGAAACAATATTTTTTATTTTTATGATTTTCTAATTTTTTTTTGGATTTTTTCAAAAATTTATTGAAAAGGGAAAATAAGGATTCCAAAATTTTTAATATGAATTCCAGGAATCTTGCATTCTTAGTCTAAAGCTTCAGTCCAGGAATTAGACATGGCTTTGCAGCCAGCCAGGCTTTAGCATGCTTCATGAAACACTAGAATTCATTCTTAAAAATTTTGAATAAAAAAATTTTTTTTTTGAAAACATTTTTATTATTTTTTTTTTTCGAAAACAGGTGAGAGAATTTTAGAATATATTTTTGAAAAATTTTTTTGAAAACAAAACGAAAAGAAAATTACCTAATCTGAGCAACAAGATGAACCGTCAGTTGTCCAAACTCAAACAATCCCCGGCAACGGCGCCAAAAACTTGGTGCACGAAATTGTGATGTCCAGGCTCAAACTATTCCTGGCACGTGAGCAACTTGGTACGCGTAATCGTGATTACACATTCATAATTTGTCACAACTTCGATACAACTAACCAGCAAGTGCACTGGGTCGTCCAAGTAATACCTTACGTGAGTAAGGGTCGAATCCCACGGAGATTGTTGGTATGAAGCAAGCTATGGTCACCTTGTAAATCTCAGTCAGGCAGATATAAAGTGATAATGGTGTTTTCGAATATTATATAATAAAATAGGGATAGAGATACTTATGTAAATCATTGGTAGGAATTTCAGATAAGCGAATGGAGATGCTTTTCATTCCTCTGAACCTCTGCTTTCCTGCTATCTTCATCCAATCAGTCTTACTCCTTTCCATGGCTGGCTTTATGTGATACATCACCACTGTCAATGGCTACTTTCGATCATCTCTTGGGAAAATGATCCAATGCCCTGTCACGGCACGGCTAATCGTCTGGAGGCATCACCCTTGTCAATGGCTTCATCCTATCCTCTCAGTGAATAATATGCTCACGCACCCTGCCACGGCACGGCTATTCATCTGTCGGTTCTCGATCATGCCGGAATAGGATTTACTATCCTTTTGCGTCTGTCACTAACGCCCTGCAATCGCGAGTTCGGAGCTCATCACAGTCATTCAATCATTGAATCCTACTCGGAATACCACAGACAAGGTTTAGACTTTCCGGATTCTCTTGAATGCCGCCATCATTCTAGCTTACGCCACGAAGATTCTGGTTAGGAGATCTAAGAGATATTCATTCTAGCTTATTTCATGTAGAACAGAAGTGTTTGTCAGGCACGCGTTCATAAGGGAGAAGGATGATGAGCGTCACACATAATCATCACCTTCATCACGTTCTTGGGTGCGAATGGATATCTTAGAAGCGAAATAAGAAGAATTGAATAGAAAACAGTAGTACTTTGCATTAATCTTTGAGGAACAGCAGAGCTCCACACCTTAATCTATGGAGTGTAGAAACTCTACCGTATGAAAATACATAAGTGAAGGTCCAGGCATGGCCGAGATGGCCAGCCCCCTAAGGCGTGATCAATAGTCTCCTAAGATGAACAATGGATTATAACTGAGACCAAAGATGGTCAAAAAGACGTCTAATACAATAGTAAGAGGTCCTATTTATAATAAACTAGTCACTAGGGTTTACATGAGTAAGTAATTGATGAATAAATCCACTTCCGGGGCCCACTTGGTGTGTGTTTGGGCTGAGCCTAAGTGTTGCACGTGCAGAGGCCATTTGTGGAGTTGAACGCCAGCTTTTGATCCATTTCTGGCGTTCAACTCTGGTTTTGGATCCTTTTCTGGCGCTGGACGCCAGATTTGGGTAGAAGGCTGGCGTTAAACGCCAGTTTACGTCGTCTATTCTTGGCCAAAGTATAGACTATTATATATTTATGGAAAGCCCTGGATGTCTACTTTCCAACGCAATTGGAAGCGCGCCATTTCGAGTTCTGTAGCTCCAGAAAATCCACTTTGAGTGCAGGGAGGTCAGAATCCAACAGCATCAGCAATCCTTTTTCAACCTCTGAATCTGATTTCTGCTCAAGTCTCTCAATTTCAGCCAGAAAATACCTGAAATCACAGAAAAACACACAAACTCATAGTAAAGTCCAGAAATGTGAATTTAACATAAAAACTAATGAAAACATCCCTAAAAGTAACTAGATCCTACTAAAAACATACTAAAAAACAATGTCAAAAAGCGTATAAATTATCCGCTCATCACCCTTCATGCTACCAAAGCCTTTATGGAGGAGGCTAAGTGGGAGTTCGACAGAATGAAGGGTTTGAAGGAGGAGCTCCAAGTGAAAGTGACCAATCTGGAGAAAGAGTTGGAGGGCGAAAAGGCTAGTTCTGTTGCTTTGGCAGCTTCTGTGAGGCTGGCTGAAGACACGGCATTGAGGCACAAGGATAGCTATGTCACGACCTACAGGGAAGTGATGCGTCTCAGGGAGGAGTTGGAGTCCGCTCGGGCTGATTATGCCGAGCTCCAGGGTCACCTTGTAGGCAGCGTAAATACTGCTTATGAGGACCTGAAGGAGCAGGTTCGGGTTCTTGCCCCCGAGCTTGACCTTACTCTCTTCAGCCTGGACAACGTTGTAAAGAACGGCAAGATTGTCCCTGGCGATCCTAAAGACGATGATGTTGAACCTCCTCCTGTGCTTGCTGCAAAAGCCTCTGTGGTGCCGACTTTTTCAGCTCCTTCAGCTGAGGTTGGTCATTCCGTGTCAGAACCTGATTGTCAGATCTTAAACTGGGATGATGGGACCGTGGATGCTGTGCCTCTTCAGACTCACCCTCCTTCACCCCGTGTTGATGCTACCGAGAAGCCTTCGGATCTTCAATGATTATGTGGATGTTTTGTGTAGATAGTCCGGCCTGTGGGCTTTTAAACTTTTTATTTTGTAAATGGTGGTTGCTTGACTTTAGTGGCTTTTCCGGGGGTTACCTGAAACTGTAGGTCGATCTCGGACGAGATCTTCTGTACTGGTCGGCGCTGATGTGTCCGGCAGGTGAGCGGCGGCCGGAGTTGTCGGGTCCGACTTGTTGATCTAGCTGCACTGCTGATCCTTTGTCATCGGAGGGTGGGGGGTACCTGCAAGAGACTCCGATGCTTAAGTTAGCACGGGTATTAAGCAGGTTTTTAGTAGAATCAGAGTATAAGTTATACCTGGGTGCTCCAGTGTATTTATAGTAGTTGTAGAGTGACCTTTCTAGATAAGATAAGTTAGTTATCTTATCTTATCTTTATCTTTGAGTTGAGGTCAGCTTATCTTCAAGGGAACCACCCTTATCTCTTATAGGCTCGAACGGCCTTTGGATTTGAGTCGTGTTCCTCTACTTAGGCCCTTTATGGGCGTTCCTGTCGACTTGGCCGATTTCTTTAAGAAGAAGTCGGTCTGCTTGACCTGAAGAGGTCGGTCGCTTTGTCGTCGATCATCCCAGGTCAGATAGCTCGACCCAGGGTATGAACAGTGCCCCTGCTTGAGCTCGGTCTTAAGGTCGAGTCCTTGACTTTGGTCCTTCTCGTAGCGAAGCCGAACTCAAGCATTTTGTCGACTCCTTTTTGTAGCAGCTTTTGAATGTAGAACGTTTTTCTCTAAAAGCGCGTGCTTTTATATCAGCGCTTTTTTGGGAACACAAGCGGTTTTAATATCCGCATTTAATTGGCATTTAATTGCCCCCACTCTCTCTTGGCTTTTATTTTGAATTTGTCGATCAAAAATGGTTTCTCTTCTTCGCTTCTTCTTCGTAACTTCTCCCTTTACTTTCTCACTTTCAACTTTTTCCTTTGATTTTTCTGAAGCCTCCGCCTGTAGCTTTCGCGTTTCAGCCTAGCGACGTTGCTTTGTGATTTTGCTTTTTCGTGGGGGAGGGGGTGATTCTGGATTTTGCCTTCCGCCTTTCTGCTTTTCTTTGCAGCTTTCTCTCATTTTCCCAGGTTTGGTTTTTCTTCCTCCCTCTACGCCATTTTTGTGTCTGTTTTGAGAAAGTTTTTATCTTAGTTGGAAAAAGTTTGGATCTTTCTACTTTTCGCTGTGCCTGATCACTGTAATTTCTTCGTCTTTTGCATGGTCTTTTTCGCTTTTCCTGTTGCTTGATACATTTAGGGCTTTTGCATGTTGTGAAATACTTTTGATTTTGAAGCTTTGGAATGATAATTTTGTTTGATCCTGAAAAAAGGTTGCATCTTCGACGATTTTTGCCTGGTATGTTTGATGTTTGTTTCTTGCTGATAGACTGTAGGAAGATGACTTTTTGTTTTGTTTGTGTTTTGTCTTTCTCCTATGAAAAATGCTTGCTGTTTGAGATCTTCTATTCTTGTTTGCGAGGTGCCGGAATGTAAGTAGATTTTCCTTGATACCTTGCTTTGTTATTTCCTCCAAAGGATGCCCCAGGACTTTCAGTTTGAGTCTTGGGGTTTTTCCTTTTCTGTGTATTCGCCCGTCGAGATGTTTTTTGAGTAATTCGTTTTTCTTTTCTTTTTGTAGGATTTAGTTGGCCTCATGTCTTCCCAAAATAACATTGTAGAGATGCCTTCCCAGGTTCCTGAGAGTATAGCCAATTGGGTGGACTCGATGGTTCTTATGTGTGTCTCTCTGGCTGATTCTGAGTTTTGTGCGCAGCTTAGGCAATTTCATAGTGTTTGTAGTAATCCCAGTGATGAGAAGAACTATGAGCTTGTCCCTCCCTCTTCTGACGAGAGAGTCTGCTTTTCTACTCGGGTTGTTGATGATCGCCCTTTCTTTTATGTTTATGATTTTTTCTTCGGTCAGCTGGGTATCACCCTTCCTTTTACTCAATTTGAAACCGACCAGTTATGGTTCTGTAATGTTGCCCCCTCTCAACTTCACCCCAATTCCTGGGGTTTCATGAAAATTTTCCAATTGTTGTGCAATGGTTTTGGTATTCCTGCTTCCCAATCTCTCTTTTTCTATCTGTTTGTCTTGACTAAGCCCGGTGTGGTAAAAAAGAAGTCGGCTTGGGTCTCCTTTCGTTCTACCCAGGGAAAGAAGGTCTTTTCCATGTTTGACGAGTCATTCTGTGATTTTAAAAACTACTTTTTCAAGGTCCGAGCTATTGAAGGAGCTCGGCCCTTCTTTTTGGATGAAAATGACGAACCTGCTTTTCCCTTGGAATGGCAAAAAGATGTGAGGGTCTCCAGATATGCATGGGAAATGTTGGATGAGGCTGAGCGAGCTTTTGTGACTGTCTTGGAAGAACGCTGGGGTCAACCTCCCTATCTTGACACAAAGAAATTTCTAACCAATCCTTCTCTTCTTCAAACTGAACTGGGTATCTTGTGTTTCCTTTATTATCTGTTTATGTTGCTTGTAGCTGTCTTTCCGACTTATCCGACTTGTAGCTTAATTTCTGTTTTATTTGCAGAGGCAATGAAGAATAATGAATCCATGAAAGCTTTTAAGAGGGCGCAGAGGGCGACTGCTGCCAGAAATATTGCGGCCAAGGCGGCTGGGGAGGGGTCCTCCCAAGTGCGGTGCCGAGTTTTCCTGGGGTGAAGAAGGTGATCTCTACCCCCGGAGTCTGTTTGGTGGATCCTCACCCCACTTCTGCTGCTCCATCTGTTGCTCCTCCCAATAAAAAACAAAAAACATCTGAGCCCTTCGACCTCGATGCTCCTGATTTTAATGCCATTGAATTTGTGGATCAGCAAATCGGTCCCTATGGCGCCCTCTCCATGGATGATGTGTCCATCCTCCATCACTTGGAATTTATGGCCCAAAATCACGTAAAGATGGTGTATATGGCAGCTGCCATATATCGGACTGCTCAGAATCTCCCTCTCCATGCCACTAAAGCGTTTATGGAGGAGGCAAAACAAGAGTTTGATCGGATGAGGGAGTTGAAGGAGGAACTTGAGATAAGGGTAGCCAAGCTGGAGAAGGACTTAGAGAACGAGAAGGCGAGTTCTCAATCACTGGCAGCTTCTTTGAGGTTGGCTGAGGACACAGCCATGATAAATAAGGATAGTTACGTTACATCCTATCGGGAGATGATGCGCCTGAGGGGGGAGCTCGACAATGTCCGGGAAGATTATTCTGAGCTCCAAAGTCATCTCGTTGGCAGCGTGACTGCTGCTTACGAGAACTTGAAGGAGCAAGTTCGGGTCATTGCTCCCGAGGCCAATCTCACCCCCTTTAGCCTGGATAACATTGTCAGGGATGGCAAGATTGTTCCTGATGATGAGGATGATGATGATGAGGTTGCTCCTCCCCCTGCGTCCTCTGCCAAAGTGTCGACCTCCTTTGCTCCTTTGGTTGCGCCTGACTCGGATTGCCAAATTCTGAACCGGGAGGATGGAACTGTGGATGCTGTGCCGATTCAAACTCGTCCTCCTTCTCCTTGTCCTGATGCTGCTAAGAAGGCTCCTGATGTTTGCTGATCCTTTTCTAGATATGTAGTTGGCCCGGCTTGTGGGCTTTAAAACTTTTTATTTAATTGCTGACATTTCCTGGTTGCTTCTTTAGCAACTTTTTACTATTTTGAAAAACAAAAGGTAGCTCGCTATCCCTTCACGGTAGATTTTGGTGGCCTTCCGGGCCTTATAACTTTTATAGAGTAAAAGAAGTAGTTTTTTGACTTGGCATTTTTTCCGTTTTCTACTGATGCTTGAAATCTTGCATCTCGACTTCCTCAGATTGCTTTGTTTTATTGTTTGTAGCTTGGATCCTTTGAGGTTGTGACTTATGGGTCCAACTTGTTTCTCGGTGGTTCTTTTGCGCTGGTCCCCTTTTAAGTTATTTCTGTAATCCTCTTTCTTGGACCTTTGTCAGGTCTCTTTTCGGGGATTGCTTTTATAACTTGTTTGTAGGAGATCGACTTCGCTAGGTCGATCTCTTTCTAGGTTATTTTTGTAATCCTCTTTCCTGGACCTTTGTCAGGTCTCATTCAGGGATTACTTTTATAACCTTTTCTTTTTGTAGGAGATCGACTTCATTAGGTCGATCTCTTTCTAGGTTATTTTTGTAATCCTCTTTCTTGGACCTTTGTCAGGTCTCTTTCAGGGATTACTTTTATAACCTTTTCTTTTTGTAGGAGATCGACTTCATTAGGTCGATCTCTTTCTAGGTTATTTTTGTAATCCTCTTTCTTGGACCTTTGTCAGGTCTCTTTCAGGGATTACTTTTATAACTTTTTCTTTTTGTAGGAGATCGACTTCATTAGGTCGATCTCTTTCTAGGTTATTTTTGTAATCCTCTTTCTTGAACCTTTGTTAGGTCTCTTTCAGGGATTACTTTTATAACCTTTTTATTTTGGGCTGACTTTGTTAGGTCGAGCCCTTCTAAGTTAAAGTAATCCTCTTTAATAGGGTTGGCCAGACCTCTTTCCAGGGTTTACTTATAGCTTGGGTTGACTTGGTCCGACTTCTGGACGTCGGCCAGTCTTTAAGTTATTATTTTAGCTATCCGTAAGACCTCGTCAGGTTCTTTTTGGATTGCTTTCGATAACTTCTTACATTATTCTGTGTTCATCTTTGCTGATTTGTAGAAAGTGGTTGTCATCGTTAGATCGTCTTTTGGGTGAATCGCGTTTTCACCTTTATCGGACGGTTATCTTTATCGTGATCGTGCAGTGAAATCCTTTTTTTCACTTTCTGCCGATCTGTTGCTTTATAATCGGACGATGAATACTTCAGATTAATGCGTCTTGAGATCTTGTAGAATATCTAAATATATTTTATTCAAAGGAAAGTGCAAATATATACATGTGGGAATTTTTTCATCCCTTTAAGTCGGATAGTGTATGGGTCTCAACTTGGTGCCTCATTAAAAAACCTTTTCAAGAAAAAGAGTGCATCCAATAATGAGATCTGTTACCTTCCTAACTGTAGTACCTTCTTAGGTTGCAAGCGTGCCATGATCTGGGAAGCTCTCGTCCATCGAGATCGGACAGTCTGTAGTAGCCCTTCCCAAGTACTTCTACAACTCGGTAGGGTCCCTTCCAGTTTGCTGCCAGCTTTCCTTCTCCTGGTCGAGTTGTTCCAATATCATTTCGGATTAGGATGAGATCGTTTTCTGTGAAACTTCTCGGCACTACCCTTTGATTATATATGGAAGCCATTCGGCGCTTTAGAGCTTCTTCCCTGATCCGAGCTCTTTCTTGGATTTCAGGTAGTAGGTCGAGCTCTTCCCTCTGAAGTTGGGAGTTTGCTCCCTCATTGTAATGAACTACTCTAGGCGATCCTTCCTCAATTTCTACTGGAATCATTGCCTCTATTCCGTATGCTAACCGGAAGGGGGATTCCTTCGTGGTGGAATGTGGCGTCGTTCGATATGCCCATAGGACCTGTGGAAGCTCTTCTGCCCAAGCTCCTTTTGCATCTTGTAATCTCCGTTTTAACCCGGCCAATATGACTTTGTTGGCAGCTTCGGCCTGTCCATTGGCTTGTGGATGTTCAAAGGAGGTGTACTGATGCTTTATATTTAAGTCGGCTACTAGTTTTCTAAAGCCTGCATCTGTGAATTGAGTGCCGTTGTCTGTGGTTATTGAATATGGAACCCCGAACCTTGTGACGATGTTTCTATATAGGAATTTCTGGCTTCTTTGGGCAGTGGCATTGGCTAGGGGCTCTGCCTCGATCCACTTTGTGAAATAGTCTACCCCTACTATAAGAAATTTAACTTGTCCTGACCCCCTAGGGGAAGGGGCCGAGAAGGTCGAGCCCCCACCTTGCAAACGGCCAAGGTGAAGTTACGCTGATGAGCTATGATGTGAAAGTTGGCATGTTTCTGACATGGTGGGCATGTCTTTACAAATTCTGTAGCTTCTTTCTGTAGAGTTGGCCAATAAAACCCCGCCCGGAGTACTTTTTTTGGCGAGAGCTCGTGCTCCGAGATGATTGCCACAAATGCTGTCGTGTACTTCTTCTAACACTTCCTTTGTGTGGGAGGTCAGTACGCATTTCAGTAATGGTACTGAGATCCCTCTTTTGTACAGGGTGTTGTTTATAATGGTGTAGTACTGTGCCTCCCTTTTAGCCTCTTTGCCTCATTTTCTTTTGTGGGGAGTGTTCCTGCTCTGAGGTAGTTGATTATGGGGGTCATCCATCCTTGGTCCTGGCTTGTTATGGCTAGGACTTTTTCTTCTTCCGAGATTGACGGGTTCTGTAACATTTCCTGGATGAGACTTCTATTGTTGCCCCCTGGTTTGGTGCTGGCTAGTTTCGAGAGTGCGTCAGCTCGGGCATTTTGTTTGCGGGGTATGTGGCAGATCTTATATTCCCCGATTTGTCCGAGTTGTTCCTTGGTTTTATCCAAATACTTTTTCATGGTGGGATCTTTGGCTTGGTAGCTCCCTGTTATTTGTGATGTGACCACTTGTGAATCACTGTAGATGTTGAGTTTTTGAGCTCCAATCTCCAGCTTCAAACCAGCTAACAATGCTTCATATTCTGCCTGGTTATTTGAGGCCGGGAACCCGAACTTGAGGGAGAGCTCAACTTGGGTTCCTTGGTTGCTTTCTATTATCACGCCTACGCCGCTTCCAGTTTTATTTGAAGAACTGTCCACATATAGATTCCATTCTGTGGGGGTTTCCAGGGCATATGTGAATTCTGCGATAAAGTTGGCCATATACTGTGATTTGATGGACGTTCGAACTTCATATTGGAGGTCGAACTCTGATAACTCGACTGCCCATTGTAGAATTCTGCCTGCTAAATCTATTTTCTGTAATATTCCTTTTATGGGCTGATTTGTTTGAACCTTAATGGTGTGAGCTTGGAAGTACGGGCGGAGTCGTCGAGATGTTAGAATAAGAGTGTAGGCGAATTTTTCTATTTTCTGGTAGTTCAACTCGGATCCCTGTAGTGCTTTGCTAATGAAGTAGACGGGTTGCTGCCCACTTTCGTCTTCTCTGACTAGTGCTGAGGCTATCGCCCGGTTTCCTACAGCGAGATATAATATGAATGGTTCTCCTTCTCGTGGTCGAGAGAGGATAGGTGGCTGTCCTAAGAACTTCTTAAAGTCTTGGAAGGCTTGCTCACATTCTGTCGTCCATTCGAACTGCCTTCCCTTTCTTAAAGTAGCATAGAAGGGGAGAGATCTTATCGCAGCTCCTGCTAAGAATCGGGATAGGGCGGCCAATCTCCCGTTGAGTTGCTGTACTTCTTTGACACAGGTTGGGCTCTTCATGTTGAGTATGGCCTGACATTTGTCTGGATTTGCTTCAATTCCTCTTTGTGTGAGCATGAAACCTAAGAATTTGCCTGCTTCTACTGCAAAGGTGCATTTCGCGGGGTTGAGTCGCATGTCATGCTTTCTTATGGTGTCGAACACTTGGGCCAGGTCGGACAATAGTGTCTCTTCACTTTGTGTTTTTATTAGCATGTCGTCCACGTAGACTTCCATGGTCTTTCCGATGTGATCTGAGAAGACTTTATTCATTAGCCTTTGATAAGTAGCTCCTGCGTTCTTGAGACCGAAAGGCATCACAATGTAGCAGTAGTTTGCTTTTGGTGTTAGGAACGAAGTTTTTTCTTGATCTGGTGGATACATGGGGATCTGATTGTATCCTGAGTATGCGTCCATAAACGAGAGATATTTATATCCGGAAGAAGCGTCTACCAGAGCGTTGATATTTGGGAGTGGATATGGATCTTTTGGACAAGCTTTGTTGAGATCGGTGTAATCGGTGCACATTCGCCACTTCCCATTTGATTTTTTTACCAAGACAACGTTGGCTAGCCATAGTGGATATTTGACTTCTCTTATGAATCGTGCTTCCAGTAGTGCCTGTACTTGTTCTTCCACAGCTTGGGACAGCTCTGGCCCAAGTTTTCTTCGTCTCTGCTGTATCGGCCGAGATCTTGGATAGACTGCTAACTTATGACACATTATCTTAGGGTCTATGCCTGGCATGTCCGCGGCTTTCCACGCGAAGAGATCGACATTATCTCGTAAGAATTGTATTAGTAATTCCTTTGAATCTCCTTTTAAGATTGTGCCGATATTAGTTGTTTTTTCCGAGGTGTCCCCGATCTGGATCTTTTCTATCTCATCCTCTGGCTGGGGACGAAGTTCTTCTCATCGTTGAACTCCGCCTAGCTCAATTGTGTGGAACGCTTCTCCTTTGCCTCTGAGGTTTAGGCTTTCGTTGTAACAGCGATGTGCCATCTTTTGATCTGCTTTTATCGTGGCTATCCCATTTGGTGTTGGGAATTTCATACATAGGTGTGGGGTCGAGACTATTGCGCCGAGTTGGTTGAGTGTTGTCCGACCTATGAGAGCATTGTAAGCTGAACTTACATCAACCACGATGTAGTCTATTTTGAGGGTCCTGGATTGGTTCCCTTTTCCGAAGGTTGTATGTAGCGGTATGTATCCTAGTGGTTGAACCGGGGTGTCTCCTAATCCGAACAGACTGTTTGGATATGCTTGAAGTTCTTTTTCTTCTAAGCCGAGTTTATCAAAGGCTGTTTTGAATAAGATGTCGGCAGAACTCCCTTGATCTATTAAGGTGCGGTGTAGGTTGGCGTTTGCTAATATGATGGTGATGACCATGGGATCGTCGTGTCCTGCGATGATGCCGGATGCGTCTTCTTTTGTGAATGTTATTGCCGGGATGTTGAGTGCTTCCTCCTCTCCTTCGACATGATATACTTCTTTGAGATATCTTTTGCAAGAGGATTTGGAGATCCCGCCTGCTGTGAATCCGCCATGTATCATGTGGACATGTCTTTCTGGTGTCCGAGGTGATCGTTCTGTTCGTTCAGTATCTTCATCCCTTCGTCTCTTTCTTTGATCATCATCTCGGGTGGCCAGGAATCGATCTAACTTTCCTTCTCTCACCAATTTTTCTATGATGTTTTTTAAGTCGAAACATTCGTTTGTGGAGTGTCCTCGGACTCGATGGTATTCACAATATTCCTTCCGGTTTTCTCCTCCCTTTTTGCCTTTGAGTGGCCGTGCTGGGGGGATTTTTTCTGTATGGCTGACTTATTTGTATATCTCGACCAGGGATGTCCTGAGAGGAGTGTAATTATGGTATTTTTTGATTTTCTCCCCTTGTCGATCTTCTTTTCTCTTGGATTCCTTGTCTCTGTCTTGGTAGGAGGCCCCTGATTTTGAGGTTTCTCCTAACCGAGCGTTTTCTTCCATGTTGATGTATTTTTCTGCTTGTTCCTGTACTTCATCCAAGGAGGTCGGGTACTTTTTCGATATAGATTGGCTGAAAGGTCCTTCTCGTAGGCCGTTGATGAATCCCATGATGGCGGCCTCTGTTGGTAAGCTTTGTATGTCCATGCATGTTTTGTTGAATCTTTCCATGTAGTTGCGGAGGCTCTCCCGATCTCCTTGCTTGATCCCTAGCAAGCTGGCGGCGTGCTTGGCTTTATCCTTCTGGATGGAGAATCTGGCTAGGAACTTTTTGGCCAGGTCGTCAAAGTTTGAGATAGACTTTGGAGGTAAGTTGTCGAACCATCTGATTGCTGTCTTCGTGAAAGTTGTTGGAAAAGCTTTGCAGCGAACGGCATCTGAGGCGTCGGTGAGGTACATTCTGCTTCTGAAATTGCTGAGATGATGGTTGGGATCTGTGGTGCCGTCATATAAAATCATATCCGGGAGTTTGAAGTCTTTTGGAATTTTGGTTTTCATAATTTCCCTGGTGAATGGATCTTGTTCTTTGCGTGAATTTTCCTCAGGAACAGTCCGAGGAGCTTTCGATTTGAGGTCTGTTTCTAATTGCTGTAGTTTTTCTTCCAATTCGCGACGTCGCCGTACCTCTCTTTGTAGATCCTTTCCGATCTCTCGTTGTTGTTGGGTTTCTTTCTCAAGTTGCTTTAAGCGATCTTGAAGCGCTTCTATTGCTCCCGGATTTGATGAATTTTTGTCCCCGTTAGATTCCAGGGTATCTTTCAGTATAGTGTCCGCGTTTTTGTGCGGCATTCTATCCTCGAGATCTGAATCGTGGTCGTTGTCATGGTCGTCCTCCATGGTGATGGGATGACTTCCAGGTCCCCGGCAATGGCGCCAATGTTCCGGGAGTTACCTAAAACTGTAGGTCGATCTCGGACGAGATCTTCTGTACTGGTCGGCGCTGATGTGTCCGGCAGGTGAGCGGCGGCCGGAGTTGTCGGGTCCGACTTGTTGATCTAGCTACACTGCTGATCCTTTGTCACCGGAGGGTGGGGGATACCTGCAAGAGACTCCGATGCTTAAGTTAGCACGGGTATTAAGCAGGTTTTTAGTAGAATCAGAGTATGACTTATACCTGGGTGCTCCAGTGTATTTATAGTAGTTGTAGAGTGACCTTTCTAGATAAGATAAGTTAGTTATCTTATCTTATCTTTATCTTTGAGTTGAGGTCAGCTTATCTTCAAGGGAACTGCCCTTATCACTTATAGGCTCGGACGGCCTTTGGATTTGGGTCGTGTTCCTCTACTTGGGCCCTTTATGGGCGTTCCTGTCAATTTGGCCGATTTCTTTAAGAAGAAGTCGGTCCGCTTGACCTGAAGAGGTCGGTCGCTTTGTCGTCGATCATCCCAGGTCGGATAGCTCGACTCAGGGTATGAACAGTGGCCCATGCAGGTTTCATTTATTATTATATCTTGTGTTTTTCCTGATATATCTGGCTGCATCTGCTTGACACCTTTTCGGGCTTTTTGAGAGTGTTGGAGCCTTATTGTCCGTCCTCTTTGGATTGCCCTTGTTTTTTCGTACTTGTGGCTTGATTCCTTTTAGGTTATGTATCCTTGGGTCCAACTTGTATGTCGGCCACCTCACCTTGGCCTGAAGTTATTTCTAGTAATCCGTTCTGTTTGGACCTTTGTGAGATCTCTTGTTGGGAGTTACTTTATATAACGTTAAGGTTTTTGGGAGGCTGACTTAGTCTTTTCTAAGTTACTTCCAGTAATCCTCTTTCTTGGACCTTCGTCGGGTCTCTTTCAGGGATTTACTTTTTATAACTTGTTCGTGGGAGGCCGACTTCTTTATGTCGGTCTCTTCTAAGTTATTTTTAGTAATTCTCTTTCTTGGACCTTCGTCAGGTCTCTTTCAGGGATTTACTTTTTATAACTTGTTTGTGGGAGGCCGACTTCTTTATGTCGGTCTCTTCTAAGTTATTTTTAGTAATCCTCTTTCTTGGACCTTTGTCAGGTCTCTTTCAGGGATTTACTTTTTATAACTTGTTTGTGGGAGGCCGACTTCTTTATGTCGGTCTCTTCTAAGTTATTTTTAATAATCCTCTTTCTTGGACCTTCGTCAGGTCTCTTTCAGGGATTTACTTTTCATAACTTGTTTGTGGGAGGCCGACTTCTTTATGTCGGTCTCTTCTAAGTTATTTTTAGTAATCCTCTTTTTTAATGCTGGCCAGGCCTCTTTCCAGGGATTGTCTTTTTATAACTTGAGTTATTGTGGTCGACTGGTCCGACTTTTTTTACGTCGGCCTGTCTTTTAAGTTATTTTTAGCAACCCATTTTGTTAAGACCTCGTCAGGTCCTTTTTATGGATCACTTTCGATAACTTCTTGCATTATTCTGTTTTGTCGCTTTTTTCACCTTTGCCGATTTTTTAGGTTTGATTCCTGTTCGGTCGACCTTTTGATGATTTTTTTCACCTTCTTTGGTCTTTTATTGTGGTCGGATAGTGAATTTGATCTTCACTTTCTGCCGATCTCGTAGCTTTGTAATCGGGCAATGAATCTTTTAGCGTTTCAGACTAATGCGTCTTGAGAATTTTGTAGAAAATGCAGATGTATACATGTGGGAGTTTTATCCCTCTAAGTCGGGTAATTTGTAGATCTTGGCTTGGCACCTCATTAAAAAACCTTTTCAAGAAAAAGGGTGCACCTTATCCTAAGATTTTATTACCTCTAACTGTAGTATCTTCTTAAGTTGCAGGCGTGCCATGACCTAGGAAGCTCTCTCCCTTCGAGTTCGGACAGTCTGTAGTAGCCCTTTCCAAGTACTTCTATGACTCGGTAGGGTCCTTTCCGGTTTGCTGCCAGCTTTCCTTCTCCAGGTCGGGTTGTTCCGATATCATTTCGGATTAGGATGAGGTCGTTTTCATCAAAACCTCATGGCACTACCTTTTGATTGTATCTTGAAGCCATTCGACATTTCAGTGCCTCTTCCCTTATCTGAGCTCTTTCTCAAATTTCCGGAAGTAGGTCGAGTTCTTCCCTTTGAAGTTGGGAGTTGGCTTCTTCACTATAGTGAATCACTCTGGGCGATCCTTCTTCGACCTCCACTGGGATCATTGCCTCTGTTCCATAGGCTAGTCGGAAAGGTGATTCCTTTGTGGTCGAGTATGGGGTTGTCCGATATGCCCATAGGACTTGTGGGAGCTCGTCGGCCCAAGCTCCCTTTGCCTCCTGTAATCTCTGTTTTAGCCCAGCCAATATGACTTTGTTGGCAGCTTCAGCTTATCCATTGGCCTGGGGATGTTCTACGGAAGTGAATTGGTGTTTTATGTTCATATCGGCCACCAACTTTCTGAACCCTGCATCTGTGAATTGGGTGCCATTGTCTGTGGTGATGGAGTATGGAACTCCAAATCTTGTGACAATGTTTCTATATAGGAATTTTTGACTTCTTTGAGCCATGGCGTTAGCTAAGGGTTCTGCCTTGGTCCACTTTGTGAAGTAGTCTACCCCTACTATGAGGAATTTGACTTGTCCCGATCCCTTAGGGAAAGGTCCGAGAAGGTCGAGTCCCCATTTTATGAATGGCCAAGGTGAGGTTACGCTGATGAGTTCCTCTGGTGGGGCGATATGGAAGTTGGCATGTTTTTGACATGGTGGACATGTCTTTACAAATTCTATGGCTTCCTTTTGTAGAGTTGGCCAATAAAATCCTACCCGGAGTACCTTTTTGGTGAGTGCCTGTGTTCCGAGATGATTTCCACAGATGCCGCTATGTACTTCTTCTAAAACTTTCTTTGTGTTGGAAGTCGGCACGCATTTTAACAATCGTATCGAAATCCCCCTTTTGTATAGGGTATTGTTTATGATGGTGTAGTATTGTGCTTTCCGTTTTAACCTCTTTGCCTCCTTTTCATCTGTAGGGAGTGTTTCTGTTTTGAGGTAGTTAATTATGGGAGTCATCTATCCTTAATCCTGACCTGCTATGGTTAGGACTTTTTTTGCTTCCGAGATTGACGGGTTTTTCAGCATCTCTTGGATGAGGCTTCTATTGTTGCCCCCTGGTTTAGTGCTGGCTAGTTTTGAGAGTGCATCAGCTCGGGCGTTCTGTTCTCGGGGTATGTGGCGGACCTCATATTCTCCGAGTTGTCCGAGTTATTCCCTGGTTTTGTCTAGGTACTTTTTCATGGTAGGATCTTTGGCTTGGTAGCTCCCTGCTATTTGCGAGGTGATCACTTGTGAGTCACTGAAGATGATAAGCTTTTGAGCTCCAACCTCCCTAGCCAGTTTCAAACCAGCTAGTAACGCCTCATATTCAGCTTGGTTGTTTGAGGCAAGGAACCCAAATTTTAGGGAAAGTTCGATTTGGGTTCCCTGGTCGCTTTCGATTATCACGCCCGCGCCGCTTCCAGTTTTATTTGAGGAGCCATCTACATAGAGATTCCATTCTATAGGGATTTTTGGGGTGTCTGTAAATTCTACAATGAAGTCAGCTAGATATTACGATTTGATGGCTGTCCGAGCTTCGTATTGAAGGTCGAATTCGGACAACTCGACCGCCCATTGCAAGATTCTTCCTGCTAAGTCTATTTTCTGCAAAATCCCTTTTATGGGTTGGTTGGTCCGAACCCTAATGGTGTGAGCTTGGAAATATGGACGAAGTCGTCGTGATGTTAGTATGAGAGCATAGGTGAATTTTTCTATTTTTTGGTAGTTCAGCTCAGATCCTTGTAATGCTTTGCTGATGAAGTATACGGGTTGTTGCCCAATGTCGTCTTCCCGGACTAGTGCTGAAGCTACTGCCCAATTTCCTACTGAAAGGTATAATATAAGTGGTTCTCCTTCCCGTGGCCGAGTCAGGATAGGTGGCTGTCCCAGGAATCTTTTGAAATCTTGGAAGGCCTGCTCGCACTTCGTTGTCCATTCAAACCTCTTTTCCTTCCTTAAAGTGGCGTAGAAGGAGAGAGATCTTATTGTTGATCCAGCTAGAAATCTGGACAAGGCTGCTAACCTTCCATTGAGTTGTTGTACTTCTTTAACACAAGTTGGGCTCTTCATGTCGAGTATGGCCCAGCATTTGTCCGGGTTTGCCTCGATTCCTCTTTGTGTGAGCATGAAGCCCAAGAATTTGCCAGCTTCTACTACGAATGTGCATTTTGCCGGATTGAGTCACATGCCATGCCTTCTTATAGTGTCGAATACTTGGGTGAGGTCAGACAGTAACGTCTTTTCACTTTGCATCTTTATTAACATATCGTCCACGTAAACTTCCATGATTTTCCCAATGTGATCCGAAAAGACCTTATTCATTAATCTCTGATAAGTAGCTCCTGCATTTTTACGTCCAAAAGGCATGACAATGTAGCAATAGTTTGCTTTTGGGGTTAAGAATGAAGTTTTTTCTTGGTCGGGTTGATACATTGGGATTTGATTGTATCCCGAATATGCATCCATAAACGAGAGGTATTTATATCTGGAGGAGGCATCCACCAGAGCGTCGATACTTGGGAGTGGATAAGGATCTTTTGGGCAGGCTTTGTTGAGATCAGTGTAGTCGGTGCACATTCACCACTTCCCATTTGGTTTTTTCACCAAGACGAAGTTGGCTAGCCATAGTGGGTACTTGACTTCTCTTAAGAATCCTGCCTCCAGTAGAGCTTGTATTTGCTCTTCCACAGCTTGGGATCATTCTGTCCCGAGCTTTCTACGTCTCTATTGTACCAGTTGAGATCCTGGGTAGACTGCTAGCTTGTGGCAAATTAATTTAGGGTCTATGCCTGGCATGTCTGCAGCCTTCCATGCAAAGAGGTCGATGTTGTCTCGTAAGAACTGTATGAGTGAATCTTTTATGTCTCCTTTCAGGATTGTGCCGATATTGGTTGTTTTGTCAGGGATGTCTCCGATCTGGACTTTCTCTACTTCACCTTCGGGTTGGGGGCGGAGTTCTTCCCGCCTCTGAATTCCACCAAGTTCGATTGTGTGGAATTCTTCTCCTCTACCTCTCAGGTTTATACTTTCATTGTAACAGCGGCGCGCCGTCTTTTGGTCTGTTTTTATTGTAGCTATCCCTTCTGCGGTTGGGAATTTTATGCATAAATGTGGAGTCGAGACTACAGCACCGAGCTGGTTTAACGTTGTCCGACCTATTAAGGCGTTGTAGGCTGAACTCACGTCGACTACGATGTAGTCTATCTTGAGTGTTCTTGACTGATTTCCTTTTCCGAAAGTTGTGTGTAGTGAGATGTATCCAAGTGGTTGAATTGGGGTGTCTCTCAGTCCGAACAGGCTGTTCGGATATGCTCTGAGTTCTTTTTCTTCCAGGCCGAGCTTGTCGAAGGCAGTTTTGAACAAGATGTCGGCGGAGCTTCCTTGGTCTATCAGTGTGCGGTTGAGATTTGTATTTGCCAATATGATAGTGATAACCATAGGATCGTCGTGTCCTAAGATGATACCGGATGCGTCCTCTTTGGTAAAAGTAATTGTGGGGATGTCGGGCGTTTCCTCCCTTCCCTCGACATGATATACTTCTTTAAGATGTCTTTTGCGAGATGATTTGGAGATCCCTCCTCCCACAAATCCTCCGTGTATCATGTGGACGTGTCTTTCAGGCGTGCGAGGTGGTCGTTCAGCACGTCCGACATCTTCATCTCTTCTTCTTTTTCTGGGATTGTCTACTCGGCTTGCCAAATACCGATCTAACTTTCCTTTTCTTACCAGTTTTTCTATGATGTTTTTTAGGTCGAAACATTCATTGGTGGAATGTCCATAGATTCGATGATATTCACAATATTCAACCCGGTTTCCTCCTCCTTTTTTGCTTTTGAGTGGTCGAGCTGGAGGTATCTTTTTCGTATGGCATACTTCTCTGTAGACATCCACAAGAGATACCCGAAGAGGGGTATAATTGTGATATTTTTTTATCTTTTCTCTGATCTGATCTTTTTTCTGGGATTCTTTGTCCTTATCTCAAGAGGAGTAGGTGGATCCGGGTTTCGAGGTCTTTCTTAGTCGAGAGTTTTCCTCCATGTTGATATACTTCTCTGCTCGTTCTTGTACCTTATTTAGAGATGTGGGATGCTTTTTCGATATGGAGTGGCTAAAAGGACCTTCTTGAAAGCCATTGATGAGGCCTATGATGGCCGCTTCTGTGGGCAGACTTTGTATGTCTAGACATGCCTTGTTGAATCTTTCCATGTAGCTAGGGAGACTTTCTCGATCTCCTTGTTTGATTCCTAATAGACTTGGGGAATGCTTGGTTTTGTCTTTCTGGATAGAGAATCTGGCTAGAAAATTTTTAGCCAGGTCGTCGAAGCTTGAGATGGACCTCGGGGGTAGATTGTTAGACCACCTAATCGTCGTTTTGGTTAAGGTAGTCGGGAAGGCTTTGCAGCGGACTGTGTCCGAGGCGTCAGTGAGGTACATTGGACTCCTGAAGTTACTGAGGTGATGGCTGGGATCGGCAGTACCATCGTATAAAGTCATATCCGGGAGTTTAAAGTCCTTGGGAATTTTGGTTTTCATGATCTCTCTAGTGAATGGATCTTTATCCTTGCGAGAGCTGTCCTCATGAGTGGATCGAGTAGCTTTAGTTTTGAGATCGGTTTCGAGTTTTAGAAGTTTGTCCTCCAATTCCCCGCGTTGCCTTATCTCTCTTTGTAGGTCTTTCCCAGCTTCTCGCTGGTGTTGGGCTTCTTTCTCAAGTTGCTTTAAACGATCTTGAAGCGTCTCGAGTGCTCCTGGGTTTGGTGAATTTTGTCCCCGTCAGGTTGCGGGATATCCTTTGGTGTAGTGTCCGCATTTTGTGCGGTGTCCTATCCTCTAGATCTAAGTCGTGGTCGTCGTCATGGTTGTCCGCAATGGTGGTGGGATGACTTCCAGGTCCCCGGCAACGGCGCCAATGTTTCGAGGGTTACCTGAAACTGTAGGTCGATCTCGGACGAGATCTTCTATACTGGTCGGAGCTGACATGTCCGGCTGGTGGGTGGCGGCTGGAGCAGTTGTGTCCGACTCATTTGACTGGCTATGCTGCTGATCCTTTGTCACCGGAGGGTGGTGGTACCTGCAAGGGACTCCGATGCTTAAGTTAGCAAGGGTATTAAACAGGTTTTTAGTAGAATCAGAGTATGAGTGATACCTGGGTGCTCCAGTATATTTATAATAGTGTGGAGTGACCTTTTTAGATAAGATAAGTTAGTTATCTTATCTTATCTTATCTTATCTTTGAGTGAGGTCAGGTTATCTTCAAGGGAACCGCCCTTCTCTCTATAGGCTTGGGCTGCCTTTGGATTTGGGTCATGTTCCTTGATTTGGGCCCCTTTTTGGGCCTTCCTGTCGATTTAGCCGAGCTCTTTGAGAAGAGGTCGGATGGTTTGACCTGAAGAGATCGGTTGCTTTGTCGCTAATCATCCCGGGTCAGACAGCTCGACCCAGGGTATAAACAGGGATTTTGCAGAAAACAGAACTAGCAGGCAGAATCTTGCAATGGGCAGTCGAGTTGTCCGAATTCGACCTTCAGTATGAAGCTCGGACAGTCATTAAATCACAGTATCTGGCCAATTTTGTTGCAGAGTTTACGGACACTCCAGAAATTCCTACAGAATGGAATCTCTACGTAGACGGTTCTTCAAACAAAACCGGACGTGGCGCAGGCGTCATAATAGAAAGCAATCAGGGAACCCAAATCGAACTTTCCCAAAAATTTGGGTTCCCTGCTTCAAACAATCAGGCCGAAAATGAGGCACTACTAGCTGGTTTGAAGCTGGCTAAGGAGGTTGGAGCTCAAAAGCTTATCATCTTCAGCTACTTACAAGTAGTCACCTCACAAATAACAGGGAGCTACCAAGCCAAGGATCCCACCATGAAAAAGTATTTGGACAAAACCAAGGAACAGCTCGGACAACCGGGAAATATGAGGTCCGTCACATACCTCAGGAACAGAATGCTCGAGCTGATGCACTCTCAAAACTAGCCAGCACCAAATCATGGGGCAACAATAGAAACCTCATCCAAGAAATGCTGCAGAACCCATCAATCTCGGAAGAAGAAAAAATCCTAGCCATAACAGGTCTGGATCAAGGATGGATGACTCCCATAATTAACTACCTCAAAACTAAAACACTTCCTACAGATAAGAAGGAGGCAAAGAGGTTAAAACGAGAGGCACAATACTACGCTATCATAAACAATACTTTATACAAAAGAGGGATTTCAATACCATTGTTAAAATGTGTGCCGACCTCCAACACAAAGTAAGTTTTAGAAGAAGTGCACAGTGGCATCTATGGCAATCATCTCGGAGCGCAGGCACTTACCAAAAAAGTACTCCGGGCCGGATTTTATTGGCCAACACTACAAAAGAAGCCATAGAATTCGTAAAGACATGTCCACCATGTCAGAAACATGCCAACTTTCCCAATGCCCCGCCAGAGGAACTCATCAGCGTAACCTCACCTTGGCCATTCGCAAAATGGGGACTTGACCTTCTCGGACCTTTCCCTCAGGGATCAGGACAAGTCAAATTTCTCATAGTGGGGGTAGACTATTTCACAAAATGGATCGAGGCAGAACCCCTAGCTAACGCCACTGCTTAAAGAAGTCGAAAATTCCTATATAAAAACATTGTCACAAGGTTTGGGGTTCCATATTCCATCACCACAGACAATGGCACCCAGTTCACAGATGCAGGCTTCAGAAAGTTAGTGGCTGATCTGAACATAAAACACCAATTTACTTCCGTAGAACTTCCCCAGGCCAATGGACAAGCCGAAGCTGCCAACAAAGTCATATTGGCTGGGTTAAAACGGAGATTACAGGAGGTAAAGGGAGCATGGGCCGAAGAGCTCCCACAAATCCTATGGGTATATCGGACAACTCCACACTCCACCACAAAGGAATCACCTTTCAGATTAGCTTACGGGATGGAGGCAATGATCCCAGTGGAGGTCAAAGAAGGGTCGCCCAGAGTGATCCACTATAGTGAAGAGGCCAACTCCCAACTTCAAAGGGAAGAACTCGACCTACTTCCAGAAATTCGAGAAAGAGCTCGGATCAGGGAAGAAGCATTAAAACATCGAATGGCTTCAAGATACAATCAAAAGGTAGTGCCGTGAGGTTTTTCCGAGAACGACCTCATCCTAATCCGAAATGATATCGGAATAACTCGACCTGGAGAAGGAAAGCTGGCAGCAAATTGGAAAGGACCCTACCGAGTCATAGAAGTACTTGGAAAGAGCTACTACAGATTGTCCGAACTCGAAGGGCGAGAGCTTCCTAGGTCATGGCACGCCTGCAACCTAAGAAGGTACTATAGTTAGAGGTAATAAAGATCTTAGGATAAGGCGCACTCTTTTTCCTGAAAAGGTTTTTTAATGAGGTGCCAAGCCAAGATCTACAAATTGCTAGACTTAGAGGGACAAAACTCCCACATGTATATATCTGCATTCTCCTTTGAATAAAGTTTTTTAGATTCTCTTCAAATTCTCAAGATGCATTAATCTGAAATGCTAAAAAATTCATCGCCCGATTGTAAAGCTACAAGATCGATAGAAAGTGAAGATCAAATTCACTGTCCGATCACAATAAAGACCAAAGAAGATGAAAACCAAATTCATCAAAAGGTCGACCAAATAAGGATCAAACCTAACTTCGACAAAATCGGCAAAGATGAAAAAGCGACAAAAACAGAATAATGCAAGAAGTTATCGAAAGTGATCCATAGAAAGGACCTGACGAGGTCTTAATAAAATGGGTTGCTAAAAATAACTTAAAAGATAGGCCGACATAAAGAAGTCAGACCAGTCGACCACAATAACCAAAGTTATAAAAAGTCAATACCTGGAAAGAGGCTTGGCCAGCCCTAAAAAAGAGAATTACTAGAAATAACTTAGAAGAGACCGACATGATGAAGTCGGCCTCCCACAAACAAGTTATAAAAAGTAATCCCTAAAAGAGACCTGACAAAGGTCCAAAAAGAGGATTACTAGAAATAACTTAGAAGAGACCGACATGATGAAGTCGGCCTCCCACAAACAAGTTATAAAAAATAATCCTTAAAAGAGACCTGACAAAGATCCAAGAAAGATGATTACTAGAAATAACTTAGAAAGGACCGACGTAAAGAAGTCGGCCCAAAACCAAAAGAGTTAAAAAAATAATCCCTAAAAGAGACCTGACAAAGGTCCAAGAAAGAGGATTACTAGAAATAACTTCAGGCCGAAGTAAAGAAGTCGGCCGAAAGAAGGCATACAAGTTGGACCCAAAAATCCACAACCTTAAAAAAATCAAGCCACAAGTACGAAAACACGAAGGCAATCAAAAGAGGTCAGACAACAAGGCTACAACACTCCCAAAAAACCTAAAAGGTATTAGACAAATACAGACGAACATGTTGTGAAAAGCACAAGTTATAATAATAACAAAAGCTCAAGAGGCCGCCAAAAGTCAGCCCCAAGAGCTTGAGAAACTACTTTGTTTTTCAAAATAAAGTTGCTAAAAAAGCAACTAAAAGAGTATCAAAAGTCAGAACCACCAATTACAAAATATAAAAAGTTCAAAGCCCACAAGCCGGGCTATATACACAAACATCCAAAACAATCACAGAGGATCCGAAGAGTTCCCAGTCACAGCATCACGAGGAGAAGGAGGACAAGTCTGAAGAGGCACCGCATCTACCGTCCCGTCATCCCGGTTCATGACCTGACAATCGGAATCCGACTCAGGATGACCAACCTCAGCTGAAGGAGTTGAAGAAGTCGGCGCAACAGAAGCTTTGGCAGCAGGTACAGGGGGAGGTTTGACATCATCATCATTGTCAGGGTCATCAGGGACAATTTTACCATCCTTCACAATGTTGTCCAAGCTGAAGAGAGTAAGGTCGAGCTCGGGTGCAAGAACTCGAACTTGCTCCTTCAGGTTCTCATAAGTAGCATTTACATTGCCTACAAGGTGACCCTGGAGTTCGGCATAATTAGCTCGGGCAGACTCCAAATCCTCCCTAAGACCCATCATCTCCCTGTAAGTCGTGACATAACTCTCCTTGTGCTTCAGCGCCATGTCTTTAGACAACTTAGCAAAAGTAGCCAAAGCAACAGCTCGAGTTTTCTCACCCTCCAACTCCTTCTCCAACTTCGCCACCTTCACCTCAAGCTCCTCCTTAAACCCTTAATCCGGTCAAACTCTGATTTGGCCTTCTCCATAAAGGCCTTCGTTGCGTGGATAGGAAGATCTTGGGCAGTTCGATACAGAGCCACCCCCATATGAGCCATCTTTATGCTACTCCGAGTTATGAAATCCAAGTGACGAAGAAGAGAAACATCATCCATAGGAAGGGCACCATAAGGACCAATCTGCTGGTCGACAAACCCAATGGCATCAAAATCAGGAGCGTCCAAATTGAAGGGCTCAACGGTCCGAGGTCTTTTTGAAGGAGGAACGGCCGGAGGAGAAGAAACGGCAGCAGAAGACTGGGGAGGGTCAAGCACATGGACTCGAGGGATAGGAATCATTCTCCTCGGTCCAGCAGAGCTTGGTACTGATGGTTTCGGCAGAACATGAGAGGATCCCTCCCCAGCCACCTTGGCCGAGATGTTCTGGGCAGCAGTAGCCGTCTTCGCCTTTTTGAAGGCCCTCATGGAGTCATTATTTTTAACCATCTCTGAAAAATGAAATCAACCATAGAAACAGATTACAAACTGGAAAACGAAGAAAGCAAAGTAAAGTAGAGCAAAATATAATGAATACCCAGCACAGTTCAGACAAGGGATGTATTCCCCAAAAATTTTTTGGTATCAAGATGGGGAGGTTCCCCCCAAATATCCTCCAAGACACTTACAAAAGCATGCTCAACCTCGTCTAACATTTCCCAAGTATACCTAGACACCACTACGTTCTTCTGCCATTCTAAGGGAAAGCAGGGCTCGCCATTCTCATCCAAAAAGAAAGGACGAACTCCTTCAACAACTCGGATCTTAAAAAAGTAATTTTTAAAATCCCTGAAAGACTCATCATACATGAAAAAAACTTTATGTCCCTGGGCGGACCTAAAAGAAATCCAAGAAGCTTTCTTTTTGGTAGTCCCAGGCTTGGTCAACACAAAGAGATACAGAAAAAAAGTTTGAGAAGGTTTAACATCAAATTCTTGACAAACCAACTGAAAAATCTTAATGAAACCCCAAGAATTCGGGTGAAGCTGAGATGGGGCTACGTTACAAGACTATAACAGGTCGGTCTCAAAAGAAGTGAAGGGAAGGGTGATGTTCATCTGGCTAAAGAAGAAGTCGTATGCATAAAAAAAGGGACGCTCCCCCTGGGTCAGAACAGGGAAGCAGACCCTCTCGTCAGAATCAGGTGCCACCAATTCATAGTTATTTTCTTGGTCCCTACTACTACAGATTTGATGATGTCTCCTAAGCTCCACACAGAATTCCGAATTAGCTAAAGAAACACATAGCAACACAAGGGAGTCCAACCAGTCGGACATCCCCTCAGGAACCTTAGAAGACCCCTCGACAATATTTTTGCGAGAAGACATGGCCAACTAATCCTACAAACAAGAAAGGAAAATGGATTACTAACCAAAAAACAGCTCGGGCGATATCAAAACAACTCGGACAACATGATCCAGAGCAATACAAACAGTAAAAGAAAAGTCCCAAGACACACACCAAGGTCCAGGGGCATCCTTTGGAGGCAGTGACATAGAGCAAAAGACTCAGGGAAACCTACAGAAACTAAAACAACCTAGCAAAAGACTCTAAGCAAAAAAGACGCAAATTAGAGCAAGATCACCAAGAAGACATAGTTTTCTACAAAGTTATCACAACAGAGAAAAACTTTCTTCCAATCAACACTCCGAAGAGAAAAATGGATTGTTAAAGCCACCTCGCAACTACAGTTTTAGTCTACAAGAACTACCAAGCAAAAAAATATACTGGGGAAAAAATCATCAAAGACGCAACCTTTCCCAAAAACGAACAAGCCATTATCCCACAGAAACTACAAAATCAGACAGCAATGCAACAAACATGCAAAGCCCTAAGATAAGCCCTGATCATCAGAAGAAATACCAAAGTATACATAAGGTCGAAAGAAAGCCAGAAAAATACATCGCAATAATAGACAGGCGCAAAAACACGAAAAGGTTCAAGCTTTCCAACAATGCACTCAAGCAAAAATATAAACTTTACCAGAGAAATAAAAGGAACGACTAAAGAAGTAAAAAAAACGAGAGCCAACCTGAAGAGAAAGGAGAAAGCTCTGAAGAAGTTGAAGGACGGAGCAACAAAATCCGGAATCGCTTTTCAAGCAAAGCACCAACAAGCACCAAACAAGCGTCGCAGAGAAAAATGCAAAAATGCAAGTCTCAAGCAAAACAGAAAGATGGAGACAAAAGGGGGGAAGTTACAGAGAAGAGAAAACCATTTTTGTGTGTAAACTTCAAAATAAAAAAGGCAAGAGAAATAGGGCATTAAAATCAATTAATGAGGGTATTAAACCCTCGCACATTTCCAAGACAAGAATGCTAAGTGCAAAGCGCGCGCTTTTAGAAGAAAACGAAGGAGAAAATGCTTCACATTCGAAAGGTTCAGCGAAGTCTACAAAATGCTCGAGTTCGGCTTCAACATAAAAGGATCGAAGTCCTAAAACTGAAGACTTGACCTTAAAAGGAAGACCGAGCTCAAGCAGGGGGCACTGTTCATACCCTGGGTCGAGCTGTCCGACCCGAGATGTTCTACTGACAAGTCGACCGACCTCTTCAGGTCAGGACAATCCGACCTCTTCTCAAAGAACTCGGCCAAATCACCAGGAAAGCCCAAAAAGGGCCCAAATGGAGGATCACGCCCCAAATCCTAAGGCATCCCAAGCCTATAGAGAGAAGGGTGGTTCCCTTGAAGATAAGATGAGCTCACTCAAAGATAAGATAAGATAAGATAACTAAATTATCTTATCTAAGAAGGTCACTCCACACCATTATAAATACACTGGAGCACCTAGGTATAACTCATACTCTGATTCTACTAAAAAACCTGCTTAATATCCTTGCTAATTTAAGCATCGGAGTCCCTTGCAGGTACCCCCACCCTCCGGTGACAAAGGATCAGCAGCATAGCCAGTCCAACAAGTCGGACATGACAACTCCGGCCGCCACTCACCAGCCGGACACGTCATCTCCGACTAGAACAGAAGATCTCGTCCGAGATCGATCTACAGTTTCAGGTAACCCTCGGAACAAGTATGAAGCTCGGATAGCTATTAAATCCCAGTACCTGGCCGACTTTGTCGCAGAGTATACTGACACCGTGGGTACCCCTACAAAGTGGAGCCTTTATGTAGATGGCTCCTCAAACAAAACCGGGAGTGGCGCAGGCGTCATTTTAGAAAGCGATCAGGGAACCCAAATCGAGCTCTCCTTAAAGTTTGAGTTTTCTGTCTCAAATAATCTAGCTGAATATGAAGCACTACTGGCTGGTTTGAGGTTGGCTAGGGAAGTGGGAGCTCAAAGGCTTACCATCTTTAGCAACTCCCAAGTAGTCACTTCGCAAATAGAAGGGAGCTATCAAGCTAAGGATCCCACTTTAAAAAAATACCTTGACAAAACCAAAGAACAGCTCGGACAATTTAAGGGATATGAGGTCCGACACATACCCCGAGAACAGAATGCCCGAGCTGACGCACTCTCAAAACTAGCCAGCACCAAACCAGGGGGCAACAATAGAAGTCTCATCCAAGAAACACTCCGAAGTCCATCAATCTTGGAGGAAGAAAAGATCCTAGCCATATCAGGACAGGATCAAGGATGGATGACTCCCATAATCAACTACCTCAAGTCAGAAACACTTCCCGCAGATAAAAAGGAGGCAAAAAGGCTAGTACGAGAAGCACAGTACTACACCATAATACAAGACGTCCTATATAAAAGAGGAAGTTCTCGAAGAAGTCCACAGTGGCATGTGCGGCAATCACCTTGGGGCACGAGCCCTTGCCAAAAAGGTACTCCGAGCTGGATTCTACTGGCCGACCTTGCAAAGGGAAGCAACAGAGTTTGTCAAAACATGTCCACCATGCTAAAAGCACGCCAACTTCCACATAGCTACACCTGAAGAACTCATATGCGTTACTTCATCCTGGCCATTCGCAAAGTGGGGGCTCGACCTCCTTGGACCCTTCCCCAGGGGTCCGGACAAGTCAAGTTTCTCATTGCAGGCATAGACTACTTCACAAAGTGGATTGAAGCAGAGCCATTAGCTAATGACACCGCCCAAAGAAGTCAAAAATTTCTACACAGAAACATTGTCACAAGGTTTGGGATCCCATGCTCCATCACCACAAATAATGGTACTCAATTCACCGACACAGGCTTTAGAAATCTGGTAGCTGATTTAAAAATCAAGCACCAGTTTACCCTGTGTAGAGCACCCATAAGCCAATGGACAGGCGGAAGCCACCAATAAAGTCATACTGGCCAGGTTAAAATGGAGATTACAGGATGCCATGGGAGCTTGGGCCGAAGAGCTCCCACAAGTCCTATGTGCATATCGAACGACACCACATTTAACCACTGGAGAATCACCATTCCGACTTGCTTACGGAACAGAGGCAATGATTCCCGTGGAGATAGAAGAAGGATCTTCTAGAATGATCCTCTATAATGAAGATACCAACTCTCAAGCTCAAAGGGAAGAGCTCGACCTACTTCCAGAAGTCCGAGAAAGAGTTCGGATTAGAGAGGAAGCCCTAAAGTGTCGAATGGCTCTGAGGTATAATCGGAAGGTAGTCCAGCGAAGCTTCACCACCAATGACATCATTTTAATCCGAAATGATATCGGAGTAGGTCGGTCAGGAAAAGGGAAGCTAGCAGCTAACTGGAAAGGACCATACCGAGTAGCAGAAGTATTGGGGAAAGGTTACTACAAGGTGTCCGACCTCGAAGGGCGAGAGCTACCAAGGTCATGGCATGCCTGTAACCTAAGAAGGTACTATAGCTAGAGAAAAGTAAAGATCTTAGGTCAAGGGGCACTCTTTTTCCTGAAAAGGTTTTTTAATGAGGCGCCAGACCGATTATAAAGAAGCTGGCAAGATGAAAGCGATAAAAGCAGATTAATGCAAGAAGTTATAAAAAGTAACCCATGAAAAGCGACCTGACGAGGTTTGACTAAAAATGGATTACTAAAATAACTTAATAAGGCCCGACAGAGAAGTCGGACCAACGAAAAGATCACTAAAAAGGAATGAAGACATCTCGCAAGGGCCAAGGAAAGGCCAAAAAGCCAAGACAGAAGTGCCTAGCTATAAAAGTACAAGTCTTGCAAAAAAGACACTACTTAAAAAAGCAAAAGCACAAACAGAGCTAAAAATTCTCCCAAACAAACTATAAAGAAAAGGTTCCCCTTGGAACACTACCTAAAAAGTTGTTGGAACATGACTAAAAAGCTCACATCAAAGGCGCGACCTAGCAAAGCAAGCACGACCCCAAGAAAGTAATAAAAGCCAAAAAGGTTAGAAATAACTTAAGGCTCAAACATGCTTAGCTAAAAGGGGAACAGCTCCGCTCAAACAAAGGAACAATCTCGAAATAGGGCTACAAAGAAGTCGTTTGAACAAACTAAAAAAGGTTATATAAGAACACTAAAAAGTTGTCAGACAAGTTAGCCCAGACACCAAAGGATCACCTCACCCAAGCAGAGAATAGATAAAGCAAGGCATGATCCAAAAGGAAAAAAACCCACACTACAAAAGAAGTCGGACAGGAAAAATATCAACCCTCTGTAAAAATCCACAAAAGTTGCAAAGGTATGATTACCATATCAGCAAAAGTGTATCCATCAGAATAAAACATTAAAAGACTCAAACGCCACCTGAGAGGCAGCCCAGAAGTTTAAAGTGTTTGTTTTTTCAAAACAAAAGTTGCTGAGAAGTAACTAACAGTCACAAAAGTCAACCGCAGAAAGATTTACAGATAAAACAAGTTCAAAAGTCCACAAGTCAGACTATAACACAAACACAGAAGGTTATAGAGGATCCAAATTCTCCCCAGTGGTAGCATCCTTGGCTGGAGGAGGAGGAATAGTCGAGATCGGGACAGCATCAACAGTTTCATCCGAACGGTTCAGAATCTGCACATCGGGCTTGGACTCTGGATGGTCGACCTCTGAAGGGACGGAAGAAGCTGAGGCTGCTGAGGCTTTCCCTGGTGGCACAAGAGGAGGGCCCTCATCCTCATCATCAGGGGTAGGCACAATCTTGCCATCCACCACCACATTATCCACACTAAACAAGGAGAGATCGGCCTCAGGAGCAATAACTTAGACCTGAGCCTTCAGGATCTCGAACATGTCAGTCATACTATTTACCATGTGACCTTGAAGCTCGGCATAATCATCTTGAGCCGATTGAAGTCTCTCCTTGGTTTCTAGCAGCTCGCCGTAGATCCGGGTATAGCTCTCCTTATACTTCTTTGCAGCCTCATCAGCCAAGTTAGCAGCTGCCTCCATCCTAGTAGCACGCTCATTTTCCTTCTCCACATTAATTTACAACTTTGCAACCTTGGCATCGAGCTCATCCTTCAGACCCTTCACCATATCAAACTCAGCTCGGGCATCCTCCAGAAAGGCCTTCATAGCATGGACAGGGGACTCTCTAACAACTCGAGACAAGGCCGCACCAACGTTGGCCATCCGAATACTATTACTTGTTATGAAATCAAGATGATGAAGGGTCGAGACATCATCCAGAGGTACCCTGCCATGTGGAGCAATCAATTCTATGGCAAAGGCAATGCCATTAAACTCTTTATCATTCAAATCATCGGTCCCAACAGTTTTTTACTTCTTGGGAGGGGGACCAGTAGCAGGAAGAGAGGAAGCATGACCAGGAGTCGGTCGAACAGGGTCAGAGGGAATCGTCTGAACTTGTGGTGTCGGAATGATCTTCCTCGGGCCCGAAGCGTCAGAAGTCGGCTTGTTCGGAGGCACCTGAGAAGACCCTTCTCCCGAGGTCTTCGCCGTCAAGTTTTGGGCAGCACTCGCCCTTTTCGCCCTCCGGAAGGCCTTCATGGAATCTGAAGATTTTACCATTTCTGAAAAGGAAACCAGCAAAACAAGTTATAATAATAAAGAGGGATAAAAAGTACAAACAATAGAAGAAAACCACTTCTAAAAGAAGTCAGATGCTACCTAGCTCGGCACGAAAGAGGGAGGGATCTCCGAGAAATCTCTTGGTGTCCAGATGAGGAAGATCCCCCCAGTGCTCCTCTAGATCACCCACAAAGGCCTGCTCAACCTCATCTAAACTTTCTCAAGAATACTTGGGAGATAATATATCTTTTTGCCAACACAAAGAAAAGGTCGGCTCCTCATTCTCATCTAAAAAGAAAGGTCGGGCATTCTCGACAGCTCGGACCTTAAAGTAATAGTTCTTAAAATCTCAGAAGGACTCGTCAAACATTGAAAAAACCTTCTTTCCCTGGGTAGCTCGGAAAGAAAACCAAGAAGCTTTCTACTTAGCCACTCCAGGTTTAGTCAAAACAAAAAGATAAAGAAAAAGGGGCGTCGTAGGTCGGACACCTAATTCTTAGCACAAAAGCTGGAAAATCTTAATGAAGGCCCAAGAGTTTGGATGAAGCTGGGAGGGAGCCACATTATAAGTCCATAAGAGGTCGGTCTCAAAAGCAGAGAAAGGAATGGTGATATTCAACTGACTAAAGAAGTAATCATAAGCATAGAAGAAGGGCCGTTCTCCTTGAGTCAAGGGAGGGAAACTAACCCTCTCCTCAGGATCAGGCGACACTAGTTCATAATTCTTTTCATCATCCCTATTGCTACAGATCCTATGGAATCTCCTAAGCCTCACTTAGTACTCAGGATCAGCTATGGTCACACACATCAAGACTATTGAATCCAGCCAATCGGCCATACCCACAGGAACTCTGGTAGACATCTCGATAATGTTTTTTCGTGAAGACATAGGCCGACTATCCCAACAGCAAGAAAATGAAGAAATGATCACTACCAAACAACTCAGACAGTAAAAGAAGGGCAAAGAAACAATCAACAAAGTGTCAGATATGACAGCAAAAGGGAAGCCCCAGGACTCACAAAGAACGGAGGATCAACACCAAAGCCCAGGGGCACCCTTTAGAGGCAACAAACAGAGCAAGAACCCAGAAAAGAAAAGCAACGCAATATCAGAGCCCTAACCAGCCCTAACCTTCTCAAACAATAGAAAATACGAGGAGTTCAACCCAAGTACTAGTATTTCTTCATACAAGCAGCAAAGACAAAAGACCATAATTATCAGAAAAACCAGACCTCGCAAGAATCACCAAAAGTTTCAACCTTTTCTACTAAAGTGTAACAAAAACCAAAACTTTATGCAAAGGGAAAGCATGCAAGAGTAAAAGCAATAAGAACGATAAGCAAAAACAGCATGAAGAAGAAGAAAGGGTATGAAGCGAAGCACCAACCTGCAAAGGATAAAAAGCGACGACGGAGATGTAGCACGAACGGTCCAACAAAAGCTTTGAAACTTCTAAAAAGAAGAAAATCTGGGGCAAAGTTCTCACAAGATGGTTTTCTTCTCAGGAAAGTGAAAATCAAAGGCACAAGACGAGGGAAAGAGGCTTTCTCCAGAAACACAAAAATAAAAGCAAAGAAACTAAAACCCTCTGATAAACCCATATTTCATGAGTTCTTTTGTGCTTAATTTGAGTGATTTATTCAATCCTCCACCTACTTATTCATATTAACTGCATGGTTTTACTTTCCCTTCCTTATTATGTCATATTGTGAAAAACATGTTTCCTAAGCTTTAAAAATTAATTATTTTAATTACCTTTATTTCCATTCGATGCCGTGATTAGTGTGTTGAGTAGTTTCAGATTTACTAAGGCAGAATGACTTAAAGGATGAAAAAGGAAACATATAAAATGGAAGGAGAAAGCAAAACGGAGCTTTAAAGAAACTGGTATCCAAGCGATCGCATGGATGACGCGATTGCGTGCCAGAAGCGAAGATGCAGCGATGCGGCCACATGACTGATACGACCGCACGACATAAGCAGAACGCATATGACGCGGTCGCATGACTGACGCGACCGCGTGGCAAGAAAATGCTCCGAATGACGCGACCGCGTGACCCACGCGGACGCGTGACAGAGGCCACGTATCAGAATTTATAGAATGCAGCCCCAGCGATTTCTGAAGCCCTTTTTGGCCCAGATCCAAGTACAGACAGCATAGACCAGAGGTTATAAAGTGTGGGAATGCACCCATTCAAAGAGAGCTCGCATATTTTACTTTTCAATGATTTAGATTTAGTTGAGAGGGAGATCTTCTCCTCTCTCTCTTTTAGGATTAGGATTTAGGATTTCTTCTTGTTTTAAGAGTGACTCTCAATCCAGGTTTTATGTTTCTTTGTTTTAGCTTTCTTTTACTTTTATTTATTCCAACACTTGAATTAATCATTGAATTTATGAATTTCTTCCATATTGCAGACTATATTTGAATTAATAATATTTGAGGTATTTTCAATTTATGATTGTTCTCTTTGATTTAAGTTACCATTGCTTCCCATCTAAGGATATTTTTATTATTCCAGCAATTTTACTTTTTCCCCTTTTGGTCCTGGTTAAGAATTCAGTAACTCAACAGTTATTAAACTCAACATAATTGATAGTCGTTATCTTGCTAATTGAGCTGAACTTAAGTAATCCCAACCTTTTCTTAGGAAATGAATAGGATTCAAAGGTCAATTTAATTAGTCCCTTGACTTTCCGTTGCCCTAGTACAGGTTGATCAAGTGGAGTTTAGATTCAACTTTCATTATAGTTGAGAGAGATAACTGCGTTGGACCTCCAATTTCTCTTACCTTGCCAAAAGTCTGCTTTACAGTATTTATTTATTTTAATTGCCATTTATTTTACTTGTCATTCAAATTACTTGCTTCTAATCTTCTAAACCCCGATTACAACCTTTATAGCCAATAATAAGAACATACTCCCTCGCAGTTCCTTGAGAAGACGACCCGAGGTTTGAATACTCGGTTAACAATTTCTAAAGGGGTTTGTTACTTGTGACACCCAAAACATTTGTATGAAAGGACTTTTGAAGGTTTAGAAACTATACTTGCAACGAGGATTCATCCGCAAATTTCTAGACCACGCAAAAGTTTTCTCATCAAAATGGCGCCGTTGCCGGGGAACTGCTAATGTGTGCCTTATTATTGGTTATTGTAAATATTTTTTCTTTTGCTTGTTTATTTATTTTTATTTTTTCTTTTTATCTTTATTTGCTACTATGAACTCTCACCCCTCTCGCTTTGAGTTTGGTTCTAATATTGTTAAAGGAAATAGAAGTTACAACAGGAATGTGTACCAAGGTCAGACCAATCAAGGATGGATGGGACCAAGAGGATCTAATCAACCCTTTTGGCAGCAACACCCTCCGAGATATCCTGGACAAAGACCGTTCTACAGTGCATGCCCAGCTGAAAGACATGGTGGATAACCTTGTAACTACCAACAGGCCCCACCCCCGTGCATCTAAACCATCCTTTCAACATAACCTCGAACCACCACACTCACAAGCTTCTTTTCACCATTCGCCACCATATGATCCATCCTTACCTCAATACCAATCCAATCACCCCCAATCACCACCACTTTCATTTGTATCATGTCCAAGTCCAGCAACCTGAGAAGCAGAGGATCGCCTAAGGAAAACAGTAATTAAATTTCAGACAACCATTCAACAACTGGAGCAAGCAATGATTCAATGGGCTTCTAGGCGCTCAAATACACAAGGATTAGCCACAGCTCCATGTGGACATCTCAATGAAGAGCAGAGCATGAAGGAATTACCAGAAACTCCAGTGGACAAAACAGAGCATGAATTTGTACTAGAACAATTAGAAGAAGCTGTCATTGTTCAAGAAGAAGAGTTGGTTGAAGACCTAGGAGATGCTGAACTTCCATGGAAATCCAAAATTGAGGAAAACTCTGTCCAGGATGCTACAGTTGATGCTAAGGAGGATACTGTACAATCTCCAAGGCAAGTCGTTTATGAAGAATCAGACGGAATAATCCAAGAAGCAATTTTCCTTTATGATGATAGTCACAAGTCTAGCTTTCTTGGTGATGAACTCGCATCCGCAAGTGAATTCTCTGAGATCGAAGAATCTTTTCCAAGTGAATATGAAGATGATGCAGAGGTAGATTTCTCTCAACCTCCAATCTATGACTCAAGTGATGAGGAAGACACAGGAGACTTTGACCAGGACACAGATACAATTGAAGACCTTTGCAAAGAAGTGGAGGAATTCACAGAAGAGCACAAAGATATGGAACTTGCAGAACCACCAAAAACACCTATCCCAAGGCCATTACCACCTAATACAAGCTTCAAGTGGGTACAATCCTTAACTTATAACTTTACTTATTCACTTGAATATGGTTTTCTTGAAATAGATGGCCAGCTTAGAGCTCTCTGCGGCTTTAAGAGTAAGAGGGAAATGGCTCGTACTCAGAGCTGGTGCACAAGGTTCAATAAGGTTCCACGCTTTACCTCGAAGTACACGGATTGGTATCATGCTCAATTGCATGGATCACGGAGAACGTTTGGTCACCACGGTGAGATTCTACTTTTTAAACCGTCCAGATGGAGACATGTAGATCAAGACGGAGACGATTTAAAAGCAAGGCTTGGAATCCTGGACTCTATCCTGACATTCGTCGTCCCGGGAGCCTAACAATACATTTGAAGCTGTTTAGAAGCTTTGCGTGCCTAGTTTGGGACCCCGGAGGCTATTGGCATTCCAAACACTGGTGGAGATTTTTGGACGAATTTAAACATAAGCCACCATAACAGGATACTCCTCCAATGTCCAACTTAAGGACTTTAACTAAAAGTGCTAGGTGGGAGACAACCCACCATGGTATGGTCGCTTCTTTTTCAATTTATTTCTTGTTAATTGCTTTTATTTTTCCTTTTTCATTTTAATTTATTAAACCTGGAATCATGCATAGCATTCATGTTAATCATTGTATTCTGCATTTTTCATGCATATATATATATATATATATATATATATATATATAAAAGGGTGCACGACGCGACCGCATGCCCATGCGATCGCGTCATACTGCGAAAAACACCACCCGCACGACTGCATGACCCACGCGGCCGCGTGATATATATATCGGCATAAGGATCCAACGAACAGAAAGTTAGGCTGAAATCGTGCAGCCCTTGTGCGTTTCGCACAAATTGGCCCACGCGATCGCATGCCCCATGCGATCGCGTCACTTGCACAATACCAATCCCACGTGACCGCGTGAGTGACGCGATCGCGTCGCATGGATTGCACATCACCCTAAAAGGAGACAGAGAGTTGCGCTAAAATGGCGTTGGAGTCGTGAGTTTAGCACGAATTCTGGCGACGCGATCACGCGACCCACGCGATCGCGTCACCCTTCTTTCCCCCCTCTCATGCGATCGCGCGCCCCACGCGATCGCGTCACTCCCATTTTCACCCCAACCACGCGACCGCGTGCCCCACGCGGCCGCATGGATTCGAAAGTATAACCCCCCAGCCACGTAAACCCTATCAGTCGCGCAGCCCCCCACCCCCAACCCTCTTCTCCCTCTCTGCTCCCTCTCCCTCCAACCTTCACAAATTTTGACATTCTTTATTTCTATTCGAATCAGCATCACCCTGTTTTCCTTGTTCGATTATGAGTACTTCTATTCTTACCTGTGAATCCTTGTTATATGGAATTTTTCTATGCCACCTACTTTAACCCACACTTTACTAACTCACTAATTTTAATTTACTAATTTCTTTTTCAAATTCTAACCATACTAACACTTTTAATCTCTTTTCTGATTATTTTCACTTTCCTCTAACTTTCTAACCATGGCATATTGATTATTTTTCCATTTAACATAAATTCAATCACATTTCATTTACTCATTTTCCTTATTCTATTTCTCCTTTGCCGCTTTGAGTTTCCTTTGTTTAATTGCCTATTTGCTTTCCTATTTTATCCATATCCTGGTTTTCTATTTTTCAGGATGTCTGCCTCACAACGGAAAGGAAAAGGCAAGGCTACTGGCAAGCGCAAGCGAGGAGATTCTTCCCAGTCCATCATTGCTCTCATGCATGATTCTTCATGGCGGGAGAAGAACTTCACACAGCAGGAAAAAGCTGACCAGCTGCTCTCTGCAAATGATCCTATAAAATTTGCAAACCGGTACTGTGAGCTGAAGTACCCGACTTTTGCCAACTCCAGAAATCTATACCTGGAGCGAACTCTGAAGATTCCAGAAGCACTCCAGCAGTACACCACTGAGCAAATCAAGCAAAGGGGCTGGTTCTTTCTGGAAAGAACATTGACAGAGGTCAATTCATCTTGGGTACGGGAATTCTACTGTAACTACTATCTCACTACCTTAGATGCAATGAACCTGAGAGGAAAACAAATTCTGGTCACTGAGGAAGCCTTAGAGGACATTCTCTGGCTCCTAGCCAAGTCCGATCAGCCTGATGGTTATTCAAAGGCTGAGGAGGACATGCGTCAGATGCAGTTTGATTGGGATGCCGTGAAGGCACGGATAGCTCTCGACCCGATAGTTCCTTGGGAGATGGGTCAGGACACTACCATGCCTAGAGGGATCAAGAGAGCATACTTAAATGATGAGGCTCGGATATGGCATCAGATCTTGAGTAATTATGTGATGCCGAGTACTCACGAGACAGAGATCCGGCTGCTATGATCACCCTCCTTTGGTGTGTGCTGGAGGGTAAGGACCTTTATCTGCCACGTTTCATTCGGCACTATATGGCCAGGGTCCACGTCCGAGGCACCCTCCCCTTTCCATATCTAGTTACACAGCTTGGCCGTCGAGCTGACGTGCCATGGGAGGCTGCCGATGAGAGACCACCAGCGGCGGATTGCAGGAAGATCATTCCGCACAGCCGGAAATTCTTAGCCTTGGGCCACAGACCACCACCATTCACTGCTACTGATGAGTCAGCCCCACCGTCTGCTGGACCCTCTTCCTCCACTGCTGCACCACCCACCCCTGCTACCACCACTGCACCTCCACCTGCCACAGAGCCCGTCTATCATCTGGTGCACCGCTTGTTTCGACGACTTGACCAGATAGAGCGTCGCAACAAGCGGCGCTATGAGCACCTAAAGATGATGATACGATCCGGTGACATCCCCTCCGAGCCCGACACACCGTTCGAGGCATCTGAGGAGGAGGCGGATGCACCCGAGGCAGAGACCCATCCCCAGGAGGCAGCACCAGTCGCACCACAGGCAGCGGTCCTACATCAAATTGAGGCTGCGGATCTTAAGATCCCGATCCAGTCAGCACCTCCTCCACAGCAGCCAGACTCCCAGCCTACCACCACTGAGACTCCAGCTACCATCCCTTCCAGTGATGATACTCCTTCACACTCGGCTTGATTGAGCATCGGGGACGATGCTTCCTTTTAAGTGTGGGGAGGTCGCCATCTCTGGCGTTTATTTTGGTGAACCACTACATACTTTTTCTTTTATTTTGGATATTTTTCTGTATTTTTCTCTTTTTCTTTTACTGTTATTTTCTGAGTACTTATACATTGCTTTTATGTATTTTTACTCTATTTTCTGCATTTTGTATCTTTAGTTCATATTTTAGCCATTTAGTTTATTTTAGTTATTTAGTTTAGTTTGCAATTCTGATTTATTAGTGGATTAATTAGTATAGTTTACCCTTTTTAGCATAAGATAGTATAGTTTCAATTAAAAAATATAAAAAGGAAGTAAGCTAGGAAATTGAACATATCAGATTTAAATCCACAAACCTTATATATAGCATTACATGATGTAGTTAAGCTGACAACATTTCATCAAGGAGGAACTTTAAAACTTTAAAAGCTACCCTAAATAATTTTTTTATGAGAATAATGGGAATTTTTAACTAAACCTGCATACAATATATAAATGATATATGATGCTTGAGTTAGAGAACACACAGCCTGTGAGTCTTGAGCTTAAATTGTATGGTTGCATTCAAACCATAATTTCATTTCTGTGTGTTTCATTTATTTTCATTCTGATGTTCTTTCCTTTGCTTTAATCTATATGTCCAATTATAGAATATAGAATGTAGATACATACCAAGAGAATGATTGAGGCCATCATTTGATTTTAGCTCACTTACCCCAAATTAGCATACCTTTTACATCACCCTTGTTAGCCCCCTTGAGCCTTTTAAAACCCCTTTTATTCTATTTAGCCAAATTACTAGCCTTAAGCAGAAAAACAAAAGAAAATCCCAAGTGAATCCTTGGTTAGCTTAAGATAGAAAATCATGAATAGAGTTAAATGTGGGAAACCTTTTAGGAACATGGATGATAGAAACAAAAGCTAGAAAAGTTAAAAGAAATAAAATAAATTTGGGAAGCATGCTCATAAGAAAATCAAAGTGATTTAATTGCCATGTGCTTGAAAAAAAATGTTATTTTTCAGCATTTAAATAAAAGGGAGATACAAAAGAAATTCTCCAATGCAAAATAAAAGCAATGCACATGGAATAAAAAAAATAAAAAGTGAAACATGAGCATGTAACAATAAGTGGGAAATATGGGAAAATAGGTAAAGAAATTTTGTTTTACTAAATATGTATGTTAGGTGAGATCTTAGTCTAATTAAGGATTCACTTATTAGCTCACTTGACCGTATACATAAATCCTTACCTTTATCTTGACCCCATTACAACCTCAATTAAAGACCTCATGACTTTTTGGTATGACTATATTCTATAATTGTTGATTGGTTAGATGAAGAACAAAGCTATAGAAAGCAAGAATAAAAAGAAAAATAGAGTGAATAAACCTAATAAACACTGAGTGACTAGAGAGTAAACACAAAATCCAGTGAGGGTTCTATAACTCATCAACATATATCTGTGCTTATATTTACTAATTGTTTTGCAAGTTTGTACAATGCTTTCTTTCCCATCTCATTTGCTAAAATGCTTTATTATCTAAGGGTTGGCTATATATATATACATGACTCCTTGAGAATGTGAATTAACTTAGCTACATGTAAGCTTTATATATGAGTGAATAAATTAGAGTTGCATGATGCATCATTCATTTAGGTAGTTGCATTTAAATTAGGTTGCATTGCATGACATTCCATCACTTTAACCTTAATTATTTACCTTGGATTTAGCATGAGGACATGCTAGTATTTAAGTGTGGGGAGGTTGATAAACCCATATTTCATGAGTTATTTTGTGCTTAATTTGAGTGATTTATTCAATCCTCCACCTACTTATTCATATTAACTGCATGGTTTTACTTTCCCTTCCTTATTATGTCATATTGTGAAAAACATGTTTCCTAAGGTTTAAAAATTAATTATTTTAATTACCTTTATTTCCATTCGATGCCGTGATTAGTGTGTTGAGTAGTTTCAGATTTTCTAAGGCAGAATGACTTAAAGGATGAAAAAGGAAACATATAAAATGGAAGGAGAAAGCAAAACGGAGCTTTAAGGAAAATGGTATCCACGCGATCGCATGGATAACGCGATCGTGTGCCAGAAGCGAAGATGCAGCGACGCGGCCGCATGACTGACGCGACCGCGTGGCAAGGAAAAGCTCCGAATGACGCGACCGCGTGACCCACGCAGACGCGTGACAGAGGCCACGTATCAGAATTTACAGAATGCGCCCCCAGCGATTTCTGAAGCCCTTTTTGGCCCAGATCCAAGTATAGACAGCATAGACCAGAGATTATAAAGTGTGGGAATGCACCCATTCAAAGAGAGCTCGCATATTTTACTTTTCAATGATTTAGATTTAGTTGAGAGGGAGATCTTCCTTTCTCTCTCTTTTAGGATTAGGATTTAGGATTTCTTCTTGTTTTAAAAGTGACTCTCAATCCAAGTTTTATGTTTCTTTGTTTTAGCTTTCTTTTACTTTTATTTATTCCAGCACTTGAATTAATCATTGAATTTATGAATTTCTTCCATATTGCAGACTATATTTGAATTAATAATATTTGAGGTATTTTCAGTTTATGATTGTTCTCTTTGATTTAAGTTACCATTGCTTCCCATCTAAGGATATTTTTATTACTCCAGCAATTTTACTTTTTCCCCTTTTGGTCCTGGTTAAGAATTCAGTAACTCAACAGTTATTAAACTCAACATAATTGATAGTCGTTATCTTGCTAATTGAGCTGAACTTAAGTAATCCCAACCTTTTCTTAGGAAATAAATAGGATTCAAAGGTCAATTTAATTAGTCCCTTGACTTTCCGTTGCCCTAATACAGGTTGATCAAGTGGAGTTTAGATTCAACTTTCATTATAGTTGAGAGAGATAACTGCGTTGGACCTCCAATTTCTCTTACCTTGCCAAAAGTCTGCTTTACAGTATTTATTTATTTTAATTGCCATTTATTTTACTTGTCATTCAAATTACTTGCTTCTCATCTTCTAAACCCCGATTACAACCTTTATAGCCAATAATAAGAACATACTCCCTCGCAGTTCCTTGAGAAGACGACCCGAGGTTTGAATACTCGGTTAACAATTTCTAAAGGAGTTTGTTACTTGTGACACCCAAAACGTTTGTATGAAAGGACTTTTGAAGTTTTAGAAACTATACTTGCAACGAGGAATCATCCGCAAATTTCTAGACCACGCAAAAGTTTTCTCATCACCCTCTGATTTCAAAAAATAGAGCGAGGGAATAAAACGGCAAAACAAAATAAAGGCCCAATCAATAGGCATTAAAGGCGCGTGCGTATTTCCAAGAAAGTAACTTCCCCGAGCAACAAATACGGCAGTAAAGAAGCAAAAGCAACAAAATGCTCCGCATTCAAGCAGAACAAACACCAAACTTGCACGGAAAGGAGCTACTCAAAATTAATGCTCGAGCACGACTTCCTCTAAGGGATCGAAGTTCAAAAACATGACCTCAAGGGAAGATTAAAGCTCAAGCAGGGGCACTGTTCATACCATGGGTCGAGCTAGGCGAGCCAGGTTAGACAAAGACAAAAATGACCGACCTCTTATAAAGGTTGGTCGACATCGACCTCTTCTCAAAGAGCTCGTCCAAGATGCTATCAGGGCCCAAGTAGGCCCGAAGCAGAAGATCACAGCCCACCTAAAGGCGGCTAGCCAAAGATAAGGGGACCCACCCACAAAAGATAAGATAGGATAACTAACTTATCTCAAGGGAGGTCACTCCACATTACTATAAATACACTGGAGCACTCAGGTATAACTCATACTCTAATTCTACACAAAAAACCTGCCTAAAGCACGTACTAACTTAAGCATCGGAGTCTCTTGCAGGTACCACCACCCTCTGGTGATCGAGGATCAGTAGCACCACCAGGTCCAACAAGTCGGACACGATAGCTCCGGCCACCAAAGCAGATCTCCTCCGAGATCGGCCTTCAGTTTCAGGTAACCCTCGGAACAAACAGTTACCACATAAATAGGCTAACATCCTCAATAGCTCTGCAGTATTAGGTCCACTGAGTAATCACCTGTAGCATAACTCTATAAATACAAAACCTTAATTACGTAAAGAGGTTTGTTATTTTACTCTGAATAATATCTATATCATCTTGTACTCATTCTGACTTAAGCGTTAGAGTGGCTTTAAAGGTACTCATAACCGCCGTTCTTAGAAGGGAAGATGTATACTTCATCCCCTCTAAAGAGAAGCGAGTTCAAGTGTTGAGTAGAACGAGCTATATCTTGAAATCGGCTATCCACACTGGAACACCAATGACGAGTAAGGACATTGTTCCTATTGAATACTTCAAACAAGTGAAGCTCTACCATCTCTAGTTTATGCATCATTAATTTTGTTTTCTAAATGATTATTTTTAGCCTGCTGCCAATATAAAATAAATAAAAGAACAAAGCAGTAATTTATATTTAAATTGTTTTTTTAGGGGAGAACAAGAAAGAAGTGAATGGTGAAATGATTGGATGATATGAGTAAGATTTTTATTACGGTGTCTAAAAGTGTAGTGCTGAATTATAAAAAAAATAAGGGTTAAACAGTTAATATTTTATTTAAAAATATAAAATTTAATAAATTTTAAATTGGTCCATCCCTATTATCTCGGACCACAATGTTACACTTCGGAACAGGTTTTTGATTTATGAAGAAAATCTCGGACCTCAATGGAAGGGACCACAATTCTCGGAACGCAAACACTAAGATCGGTTACATCACAACAATAAATAGAGAACAAACATAAGTAACTGGTTCATCAAATACCGAGAGAGATCCCCACTTGATAAGTTTAGTTTTTTAAGATTTAATACTGACTTGAGCTTCATAGTCCTTTTTGCAGGTCTCCAACTTCGGTTCCAACGTCAGACAGACAGACGAAGAGATTATAGCTCAACTCATAGCAGGAGGCCGGATAAAGAACTACCCTCTGGAATGAGCTATATCTCGGAATCTCATATCAGGTAGGAATATTGGCGCCCACGGTGGGGCTCGATTTTTAATAACCCCACATCCAATTTTGTATTACCCTTTTTGAAGCTTAGACAATGGCCGATGACGTCGCATTTCTACCTCCCGTTCCCCCGACTCACGACGAGTTAGTAATCATGAACGCTGCCCTCCAAGCTGAGGTTAAGATAATGGCCGACTTGTTGGCCCAGAGCTAAAATGGAAAGCACGGCATGGGGGTCCCCAAGAATGCGAGCTCGAATGTTGTATGACCTCGAGTTGTGAACCCACAAGAGATCACCCTTCCAAAGAAAAAGCTGACAATATCAAATCCCTTTTTGGAAGATATTGTGAAATTCCAGATGCCGAAGAACTTTGTGTTACCTACTGCACTCAAGTCATATAAAAGGTTTGGAGACCCTCGTATCCATGTTACCAAATTCCAGTCAATGATGTTTTTTAACGGTGCTTCTGACCCTATACTTTGTCGATCTTTTCCAACTTTTTTAGATGATGCTGTCTTACTTTAGTTTTACAAGTTACCTGCAGGTTCAATTTCTTGTTTTGAAGAATTGGCGAGATCCTTCATTGACTACTTTTCTGTTTCAAAGATATATGCACATGGATCGGACTACCTTAGCACCATAAAATAAGGGCCGCATGAGAGCCTCAAAGACTACATGACCCGATTCGCTAAAGCCACCATGGAGATCACGGACCTTAGTCTCGATGTGCACCTACACGTGCTTAAAAGCTACCTCCGCCATGGGAAATTTCAAGAAACTATAGCCGTTACCAAGTCAAAGACATTGGCAGGGAATTTTGAGAAAATGCCTCGGGACAAATGGAGATCGAAGAACTTGTGAAGCTCAGAGTATGGAAAAACAACAACCGTGTCGAGATGAAGAAAGGCAGCATAGGTCTCAAAGTAATAAAGACCTTAAAAAGTCGTTCAAGCTTACGCCAAAGTTTGACTCCTACACCAAATTCAATACAAAGAGACAAGACATTATCAAGGAGATCCTCCATACAAAGCTTATAAAACCACCCAGCAAGGTAAGAACCTACCAGGATCAAAAGTATGTTGACAGAAGCAAGCATTGCGCTTTCCACCAGAAGTTCGGGCATACCACTGACGAATGTGTGGTGGTCAAAGACTTACTGGAGAACTTAGCACGGCAAGGATTGTTGGACAAATACGTAAGTGGTCAAATACAAAAAGACGTTATAGTCCCGACGATACTAGATCGCCGACACACAACCCTGGATACCAATAAAGAGCAATAGCCCACCTACAATTAATCTAATGCAACATGAAAAATAATCAACTACATATCAGGAGGATTCGCATGTGGTGGAGAGACAAGCTCAGCAAGAAAAAGGAGTTATAGGACCATGCTCACACTAGAAGGAGAAATAACACAACAATAGCCGACATCTACTACTCCCAGCATAACTTTTACAAGCTCAGATCTACAATCCCAAAGTGCTAACCTCGACGACCCTGTAGTAATTTCAGTCACGAATGGAGACATGACAATCCGAAAAGTACTTATGGACCTCTGGAGGAGCGCAGACGTACTCTTCTTATATACTTTTAAGAAGATGCAGTTAAACGAAAAAGCACTCCAACCATCATTTGGGGAGCTAGTCGGATTCTTCGGAGAAAGAGTCCCAGTAACAGGTTATGTATGGGTGTGGACCACCTTAGAGGAGTATCCTAACTCTAAAACTTTAGACATTCAATATTTAGTAGTTGATTGTATTAGCTCGTATAATATCATACTAGGGAGACCCTCCCTGAATTCTTTTAGAGCTATTTTCTCTACTGTTCACCTGTGTGTTAAGTTTCATGTGCAGGCTGATGTTATTACAACTGCCTATTCTGATCGAAAGGAGGCAAGACAGTGCTACAATGCAGGACTCAAGATCAAAGAAACCGGTGGACCGATTCCGAGGATTAACTCGGTCTACAATACAAATGACATGCCAAAGATAAATGACCTAGACCCGTAGCTAAATGAAGAAGAACGACCTTCACTGACCAACAGCCTTCGAAAGGTAATTAACGAATGAAATTCTCACACGATCTAGAATTTTCACAAAAATATATTCGCGTTGGTAGTATAGCTTCTAGACCGACAAGAATTCCTTTCGTACAAAAGTTTGGTTGTCACAAGTGGTGCACGAAATTACAATCACACTTTTGCAATTCCGCACAACTAACCAGCAAGTGCACTGGGTCGTCCAAGTAATACCTTACGTGAGTAAGGGTCGATTCCACGGAGATTGTCGGCTTGAAGCAAGCTATGGTTATCTTGTAACTCTTAGTCAGGATATCAATAATTCTCAAATTTAATTGTAAAAAGTAAAAGAACATGAAATAAATACTTGTTATGCGGTAATGGAGAATAGGTTGAGGTTTTGGAGATGCTCTGTCATCTGAATCTCTGCTTTCCTACTATCTTCTTCTTCACGCACGCAAGGCTCCTTCCATGGCAAGCTGTATGTTGGTGGATCACCGTTGTCAATGGCTACCATCCGTCCTCTCAGTGAAAATGGTCCAAATGCGCTGTCACCGCACGGCTAATCATCTGTCGGTTCTCACTCATGCTGGAATAGGATCCATTGATCCTTTTGCGTCTGTCACTACGCCCAGCACTTACGAGTTTGAAGCTCGTCACAGTCATCCTATCCCAGATCCTACTCAGAATACCATAGACAAGGTTTAAACGTTCCGGATCTCAAGAATACTGCCAATTGATTCTAGCTTATACCACGAAGACTCTGATCTGAACCAGGAGGCTAAGAGATAATCACTCAGTCCAAGGTAGAACGGAGATGGTTGTCAGGCACACGTTCATAGGTTGAGAATGGTGATGAGTGTCATAGATCATCACATTCATCAAGTTAAAGTACGAGTGAATACCTTAGAATAAAAGCAAGTGTGATTAAATGGAAAACAGTAGTAATTGCATTAATTCATCAAAACACAACAGAGCTCCTCACCCCCAACCATGGGGTTTAGAGACTCATGCCATAGAAGATACAATATGAAATGTGTAGAGTGTCATGAGGTACAAGATGAATCACTAAAAGTAGTTTTTATATTAAACTAGTGACCTAGGGTTACAGAAAATGATTAAGCTAGAATAGTTAGTGTAGAAATCCACTTTCGGGGCCCACTTGGTGTGTGCTTGAGCTGAGCATTAAAGCTTTCACATGTAGAGACCTTTCTTGGAGTTAAACGCCAGCTTTTGTGCTAGTTCGGGCGTTTAACTCCAGCTTTCATGCCAGTTCTGGTGTTTTGACGCCAGAATTTCTATGCTGACTTGGAACGCCGGTTTGGGCCATCAAATCTCGGATAAAGTATGGACTATTATATATTGCTGGAAAGCCCAGGATGTCTACTTTACAACGAAATTAAGAACGTGCCAATTGGGCTTCTGTAGCTCCAGAAAATCCACTTTGAGTGTAGGGAGGTCAGAATCCAACAGCATCTGCAGTCCTTTTTCAACCTCTGAATCAGATTTTTGCTCAGGTCCCTCAATTTCAGTCAGAAAATACCTGAAATCACAGAAAAATACACAAACTCATAGTAAAGTCCAAAAATGTGATTTTTGAATAAAAACATAATAAAAACTAAATAAAATATACTAAAAACGTACTAAAAATAATGCCAAAAAGCGTATAAATTATCTGCTCATCACAACACCAAACTTAAATTGTTGCTTGTCCCCAAGCAACTGAAAATTAAATAGGGTAAAAAGAAGAGAATATATTGTAAATTCCAAATTATCAATGAAACTTAGCTCCAATTAGATGAGCGGGACTAGTAGCTTTTTGCCTCTGAACAGTTTTGGCATCTCACTTTATCCCTTGAAGTTTAGAATGACTGGCATCTCTAGGAACTCAGAATTTAGATAGTGTTATTGATTCTCCTAGTTCAGTATTGTTGATTCTTGAACACAGTTTCTTTATGAGTCTTGGCCGTGACCCTAAGCATTTTGTTTTCCAGTATTACCACCGGATACATAAATGCCACAGACACTTAACTGGGTGAACTTTTTCAGATTGTGACTCAGCTTTGCTAAAGTCCCCAATTAGAGGTGTCCAGAGCTCTTAAGCACACTCTTTTTCCTTTGGACCATGACTTTAACCGCTCAGTCTCAAGTTTTTACTTGACACCTTCACGCCACAAGCACATGGTTAGGGACAGCATGGTTTAGCCACTTAGGCCAGGATTTTATTCCTGTGGGCCCTCCTATCCACTGATGCTCAAAGCCTTGGATCCTTTTTATTACCCTTGCCTTTTGGTTTAAAGGGTTATTGGCTTTTTCTTTTTCTTTCTTTTTCTTTTCGCCAAATATATTTTTTTCACTGCTTTTTCTTGCTTCAAGAATCAATTTTTTTTTTATTTTTCAGATTATCAATAACATTTCTCTTTTTCATCATTCTTTCAAGAGCCAACAAATTTAACATTCATAAACAATAAATTCAAAAGACATATGCACTGTTCAAGCATTCATTCAGAAAATAAAAAGTATTGTCACCACATCAAACTAATTAAACTAATTTCAAGGATGAATTCGAAATCATGTACTTCTTGTTCTTTTGTGATTAAAACATTTTTCTTTTAAGAAAGGTGATGGATTCATAGGATATTCATAGCTTTAAGACATAAACTTTAAATTTTATTAATCATGGAATGAAAATAAGACTCAAAAATAAATATAAGAGCAAACCAATAATAGAAGACAGAAAATTAAAAAAGAAAAATAAATGACTCTTAAAATAGATTTCTAATAATAGAGGTTATCACAGAGTTAGGACTCAACAACCTTGATTTTGAGCAGTGGATGCTCCTTCAATCTGTGGGGTGTTTGGTCCTTCAAGGGAGAGCTTCTGGCGCTTCAGCTCCTGTAGCTCACGCCCCTGCTTCTCCTGTTCCTTCAGCAGCTTGCAGAGCATGCAATTTTGATTCTTCTGTTCTTCCTTAAGTTGATCCACAGCTTCTTGCAGCTTAGTGACAGATGCTTCTAGGCGGGTCCAGTACTCAATTTCAGGGATCTCTAGGAGGAACTCCTGCGCCCTCCTTTTGATGGAGTTGTCTTGCACTTGTTTTCCTTCCATTGACATCTTGGTGATTGGGTGTTTGACGTTGGGATTTTTGCCAGTAAAGAAGTTCATAAAAACAGTTGCGTTGTAGATATAGTCTCTAAACCGACAGAAATCCCTTCGTACAAACATTTTGGTTGTCACAAGTAACAAACCCCTTAAAAATTGTTAACCGAGTATTCAAACATCGGGTCGTCTTCTTAAGGAACTGCAAGGAAGTATGTTCTTATTATTAGCTATAAAGGTTGTAATCGGGGTTTAGAAGGTGAGAAGCAAGTGAATTGAATGACAAGTAAAGTAAATGGCAATTAAAATAAATAAAAATGTAAAGCAAACTTTTGGCAAGGTAAGGGAAATTGGAAGTCCAACTTAGTTATTCCTCCCAACAATAGTGAAAGTTGAATCTTAATTCCGCTTAGTTAACCTTTACTGAAGCAAAGGAAAGTCAAGGGACTAATTAGTTTGACCTTCGAATCCTATTTATTTCCTGAGAAAAAAGTTGGGATTATTGAAGCTCAATTCAATTAGCAAGATAACGATTATCAATTATGCTGAGTTGGTAACTGTTGAGTTACTAATTTCTTGACCAAGACCAAAAAGGAAAAAAGTAAAATTGTTGGAATAAAAATGTCTTTAGATGGGAAGCAATGGTAACTTAAATTAAAGAGAACAATAATAAACTGAAATACCTCAAATAATCATTAATTCAAATAATAATCTGTAACATGGAATAATTCATAAGCCAATTGGGCAACATCTGTAGATACGAATAAAAGCACTAAAGTAAAAGTAGCATAGAAACATAAATTAAAGTAAATATTAAACCTGGATCGAGAGTCACTCTTAAAAACTAAGAGAAGTCCTAAATCCTAATCCTAAGAGAGAGAGGAGAAGATCTCCCTCTCAAACTAAATCTTAAATCATGGAAAGTAATAAAAATGCGAGCTCCCCTTGAATGGATGCATTCTCCCACTTTATAGCCTCTAGTCTGTGCGTTCTGTACCTGGATCTGGGCCAAAAAGACTTCAGAAATTGCTGGAGGCGTATTCTGTAAATTCTAATACGTGGCCTCTGTCACGCGTCCGCGTGGGTCACGCGGTCGCGTCATCTGGAGTTTTTCTTGTGGCGCGGTCGCGTCGGTCACGCGTCCGCATCGAATGCGCTATGCTCAAGTCGTGCGGCCGCGTCGCTGCTTCTTTGCTCCTGGCACGCGATCGCGTCGTCCATGCGATCGCGTGGATGCCAGTTTCTTCAAAACTCCGTTTCGCACTTTCCTTCCATTTTTGTACGTTTCCTTTTCCATCCTTTAAGTCATTCTGTCTTAGAAAATCTGAAACTACTCAACACACTAATCACGGCATCAAATAGAAATAAAGGTAATTAAAATAATTAATTTTAAAGCTTAGGAAACATATTTTTCACGTACATCACATAATAAGGAAGGGAAAGTAAAACCATGCAATTAATATGAATAAGTGGGTGAAGGATTGAATAAATCATTCAAACTAAGCACAAAATAACTCATGAAATATGGGTTTATCAACCTCCCCACACTTAAACAATAGCATGTCCTCATGCTAAATCCAAGGTAAAGAATAAGGTAAGGTTAAAGTGGTGGAATGTTATGCAATGCAACCTATTCTAAATGCATCTACCTAAATGAGTCATGCAATTCCAATTTATCCACTCATATATAAAGCTTACATGTAGTCAAATTAATTCACATTCTCAAGGAGTCATATATATATATATATATATATATATATATATATATATATATATATATATATATATATATATAGCCAACCCTTAAATAATAAAGCATTTTAGCAAATGAGATGGGAAATAAAAATATTGTACAAACTTGCAAAACAATTAGTAAATTAAGCACAGATATATGTTGATGAGTTATTGAACCCTCACTGGATTTTGTGTTTACCCTCTAGTCACTCAGTGTTTATTGGGTTTATTCACTCTACTTTTCTTTTTATTCTTACTTTCTATAACTTTGTTCTTCATCTAACCAATCAACAATTATAGAGTACAGTCATACCAAAAGTCATGAGGTCTTTAATTAAGGTTGTAATGGGGCCAAGGTAAAGGTAAGGATATATGTATGAGGTTAAGTGAGCTGATAAGTGAATCCTTAATTAGACTAAGATCTCACCTAACATACATATTTAGTAGAACAAGCTTCTTTACCAATTTTCCCATATTATCCCACTTGTTGTTACATGCTCATGTTTCAATTTTATTTTTATCCCATGTGCATTGCTTTTATTTTGCATTGGGGAATTCTTTTGTATCCCCTTTTATTAAATGCTGAAAAATAATTTTTTTTTTTATTGCACATGGTAATTGAATCACTTTGATTTCTCATGAGCATGCTTCCCAAATTTTATTTTATTTCTTTTAACTTTTCTACCTTTTGTTTCTATCATCCATGTTCCCAATAGGTTCCCCACATTTTAATCTATTCATAATTTTCTATCTTAAGCTAACCAAGGATTCAACTTGGGATTTTATTTTATTTTTCTGCTTAAGGCTAGTAGTGTGGCTAAATAGTATAAAAGGGGTTTTAAAGGCTCAAGGGGGCTAACAAGGGTGATGTGAAAGGTAGGTTATTTTGGGGTAAGTGAACTAAAATCAAATGATGGCCTCAATCATTCTTTTGGTATGTATCTATATTCTATATTCTATATTCTATATTCTATAATTGGACATATAGATTAAAGCAAAGTAAAGAACATCAGAATAAAAAGAAGCGAAACACACATGAATGAAATTATGGTTTGAATGCAACCATACAATTAAGCTCAAGACTCACAGGCTGTGTGTTCTCTAACTCAAGCATCATATATCATTCATATATGTTATGCAGGTTTAGTTAAAAATTCCCTTTATTCTCATAAAAAAAATTATTTAGGGTAGCCTTTAAAGTTTTAATGTTCCTCCTTGATGAAATGTTGTCAACTTAACTATATGATGTAATGCTATATATACAAGGTTTATGGATTTAAATCTGTTATGTTCAATTTCCTAGCTTACTTCCTTTTTATATTTTTCAATTTAACTATGCTATCTTATGCTAAAAAGGGTAAACTATACTAATTGATCCACTAATAAGTCAGAATTGTAAACTAAACTAAATAACTAAAAATATGAACTAAAAATGTAAAATACAGAAATAGAGTAAAAATACATAAAAGCAGCAATGTATAAGTACTCAGAAAGTAACAATAAAAAGAAAAATACAGAAAAATATCCAAAATAAAAGAAAAAAGAGATGTAGTGGTTCACCAAAATAAAACGCCAGAGATGGCGACCTACCCGCACTTAAAATGAAGCATCGTCCCTGATGCTCAGTCAAGCCGGGTGTGAAGGGGTGTCACTGTAGAGGCGGTGCTGACTGGATCGGGATCTCCGGATCTGCAGCCTCGATCTGATGCGTAACCTCCTGATGTGGAGCAGCCTGCTCTGTGCCTGCCTACGGATGGGTCTCCTCCTGGGGCTCATCCTCCTCCTCCTTTGATGGCTCTGATGGTGTGTCGGGCTCGGAGGGATGTCACCACCCTGTCGGATCATCAGCTTCAGGTGCGAATAGCGTCGCTGGCTGCGACGCTCCAATCTCTCATACCGGCGCCGGTTACGGCGCTCCATCTGATCAAGCTATCGGAATAGGCGGTGCACGAGGCGGTATACGGGCTTAGAGGCAGGTGGGGGTGCAGTGGTGGCAGCAGGGGCAGCAGGGGCAGCCGTGGATGTAGAGGGTCCTGCAGACGGTGGGGATGTCTCATCAGTAGCAGTGAAGGGTGGTGGTCTGTAGCCCGAAGCTAGGAAGTTCCTGCTGTGAGGAATGATCTTCTTGTAGTCCGCCGCTGGTGGTCTCTCATCGGCATCCTCCCATGGCACGTCAGCTCGACGGCCTAGCTGTGTAACCAGATACGGAAAAGGAAAGGTGCCTCGGACGTGGACCCTGGCCATATAATGCCGGAAGCGTGGCAGATAAAGGTCCTTACCCTCCATCACACACCATAGGAGGGTGATCATAGCAGCTGGGATCTCCATCTCATGAGTACTCGGCATCACATAGTTGCTCAAGATCTGGTGCCATAACCGAGCCTCATCATTTAAGTACGCCCTCTTGATCCCTCTAGGCATGGTGGTGTCCTGACCCATCTCCCAAGGAACCGTCGGGTCGAGAGCTATCCGTGCCTTCACAGCATCCCAATCAAACCACATCAGGCGCATGTCCTCCTCAGCCTTTATATAACCATCAGGCTGATCGGACTTGGCTGAGAGTCGGAGAATGTCCTCTACGGCCTCCTTAGTGACCAGAATCTGCTTTCCTCTCAGGTTCACTGCATCGAGGGTGGTGATGTAGTAGTTGCAGTAGAAATCCCTGACCCAAGATGAATTGACCTCTGTCAGTGCTCTCTCCAGAAAGAACCAGCTTCTTTGCTTGATTTGCTCAGTGGTGTACTGTTGAAGTGCTTCTGGAATCCTCAGAGTTCTCTCCAGGTATAGATTCCTAGAGTTTGCAAATGCCGGATACTTCAGCTCACAGTATCGGTTTGCAAATTTTATTGAATCATGTGCAGGGAGCAGCTGGTCAGCTTTTTCCTGTTGTGTAAAGTTCTTCTCCCGCCATGAGGTATCATGCATTAGGTCAATGATGCATTGGGATGAATATCCTCTTTTGCGCTTGCCAGTAGCTTTGCCCTTTCCTTTCCTCTGTGAGGCAGACATCCTGAAAAATGGAAAACCAGGATATATAAAAATAGGAAAGCAAGTAGGCATACAGGCAAAGAAAACACAAAGTAGAATGGGAGAATTTGAATGAGGTAAATGAGTTAAGTAAATGTGCATGAAGGATTGTATAGTAGTTTAAAAGTTTGAAAGGAAGAAGTTACAATCCAAAATGTATCAGAATTCAAGTTAAATGGAAAAATTGTCATTATGCCAAGGTTAGAAAGTTAGAGGAAAGTGAAAAATCAGAAAAGATATGTTAAAAGGTTAGTATGGTGAGAATTTGAAAAAGAAGTCAGTAAATTAAAATTGGTGAGTCAGTAAAAAGTGGGCTAAGGTAAGTGGCATAAAGAAAATATTCCATGTAACAAGGATTCACAGGTAGGAGCTATAGTGACTCATAACCAAACAAGAAAAACAAGTAGATGCTGATTCAAATAGATATAAAGAAAGTAAAAATTGGAATCAAAACATCACAAATGCAGTTTATAAACTAGGAAATAAAAAAGGATAAGAAAGCATGCCCTGGCAATTATGAAATGGTTTGGTTAAAGCAGTGGAAAACAGAGTTCAAATTGCCAAACCGAAATATGAATGAAAACATTTTTATAGAAATTTGGGCAGCATTCCGGCTAAAATTGGATTTTCCGGAAAATAAACAGCAATCAAAGCAGTTCATATGAATTAAAAAGTCAAGCTGCAGGTACATATATATAATATAAACATGAAAATTCAATGTAAAGAACAGCAATATACAAGAAATACAGCATATGAACAAGATTACAGCAACAGCAGATTTGCAAATATGATAAAACAGAAGCAAGAACAGTGCAAATAAACAGACCTAGATCCACTAACCACAGCCTAATCTACCTAACAACCTAAAATCCACTACAACATGCAAGACTATTTATCCTAATTATGAACAAAAACTGAAAAAAATAAGAAGAACTACGAACGGATAAAAGGGATTGCATGTTGCGGAACCTGGAAGGCGGAGGAAGTAGAACGGGGCAGAAAAGCGGCTGGGTGGTGACAACGGCGTGTCCGGCGCGGTGGCGGGCACGGCGGCGCGGTGGTGTTTGCGTGGCAGTTCGGTCAGGGGAAAAAGGGAGGGGGTGATGGGGTTAAGGGTTACAATGTGGGTGCGTGTGGGTGGTCGGATGGGGGGGCGGATGGCGGCGATGGGTGGTGGTGCGGAGGGGGCCTTGGTGGTGGTTGTGGCTTGGAGGAGGAGAGGGGGGAAGGAAGGGGGTTCAGGGGGGCGGCGCGATAATAGGGTTCGCGTGATCTGAGGGGTTTTAAATTGGAATCCACGCGGCCGCGTGGTGCACGCGGTCGCGTGGTGGGGGTGAAAACGGAGGTGACGCGATCGCGTGGGTCGCGCGATCGCATGGAGGGGGGTAGAAGAGGGGGTGACGCGATCGCATGGATCGCGCGATCGCGTCGCTGGAATTTGTTCTAGACGCATGACTCCAGCATCGTTTCGGCGCAACTCTCTGTCTCCTTCTAGTGTGTTGTGCAATCCATGCGACGCGATCACGTCGCTCACGCGGTCGCTTGGGATTGTTTTTGTGCAAGTGACGTAATCGCATGGGCAAGCGATCGCGTGGGCCAATTTGTGCAAAACGCACAAGGGTTGCACGATTCCAGCCTAACTTTCTGGACGTTGGATCTTAACGCCAATCTCCAGGGCACGCGGCCGCGTGGGTGACGCGGTCACGTGGATAGTGTTTTCGCAATATGACGCGATCGCATGGGGCATGTGGTCGCGTCGTGCATCCCCCCCCTTTTTTATATGTAAGATAAATGCAGAATGCAATGATTAATATGAATGCTATGCATGATTCCAGGTTCAATAAAATAAAATGAAAAAAAAATAAAAAATAAAAGCAATTAACAAGAATTAAATTGAAAAAGAAGCGACCATACCATGGTGGGTTGTCTCCCACCTAGCACTTTTAGTTAAAGTCCTTAAGTTGGACATTGGAGGAGCTTCCTGCTACGGCGGCTTATGTTTAAATTCGTCCAAAAATCTCCACCAGTGCTTGGAATGCCAATAGCCTCCGGGGTCCCATACTAGGCATGTAAAGCTTCTGAGCAGCTTCAGACAAATTTTCAGGCTCCCGGGGTGACGAATGTCATAATAGATTCCAGGATCCCAAGCTTTGCTATTAAATCCGCCTCTATCTTGATCTATATATTTCCATCCGGGCGGTTTAAAAAGTAGAATCTCACCATGGTGACCAAACGTTCTCCGTGATCCATGCAATTGAGCATGATACCAATCCATGTACTTCGAGGTGAAGCGTGGAACCTTATTGAACCTTGTGCACCAGCTCTGAGTACGAGCCATTTCCCTCTTACTCTTAAAGCCGCAAAGAGCTCTAAGCTGGCCATCTGTTTCAAGCAAACCATATTCAAGTGAATAAGTAAAGTTATAGGTTAAGGATTGTACCCACTTGAAGCTTGTATTAGGTGGTAATGGCCTTGGGATAGGTGTTTCCGGTGGTTCTGTAAGTTCTACTCCCTTGTGCTCTTCTGTGAATTCCTCCACTTCCTTGCAAGGCTCTACAATTGTATCTATGTCCTGGTCAAAGTCTTCTATGTCTTCCTCATCACTTGAGTCATAGATTGGAGGTTGAGAGAAATCTACCTCCGCATCGTCTTCATATTCACTTGGGGAAGATTCTTCGACCTCAGAGAATTCACTTGCGGATGCCAGTTCATTACTAAGAGAATTTGACTTGTGACTATCATCATCAAGGGAATTTGTGTCCTGGGTTATTCCGTCTGATTCTTCATAAACAACTTGCCTTGGAGATTGTACAATATCCTCCTTAGCATCAACTATAGCGTCCTTGACAGAGTTCTCCTCAGTTCTGGATTCTCATGGAGGTTCAGCATCTCCTAGATCTTCAACCAACTCTTCTTCTTGAACAATGACAGCTTCTTCTACTTGTTCTAGTACGAATTCATTCTCTGTCTTGTCTACTGGAGTTTCTAGTATCTCCTTCATTCTACACTCTTTGTTAGACTCTTCACATGGGGCTGTGGCTGATCCTTGTGTATTTGAGCGCCTAGAAACCCATTGAATTACTGCTTGCTCCAGTTGTCGAATGGTTGTTTGAAGTTTATTTACTGTTTCCTTTAGGCGAACCTCTGCTTCTTGGGTTGCCGGACTTGGACATGATACATAGGAAAGTGGCGGTGATTGGGAGTGATTGGATTGGTACTGGCGAATGGTGAAGAGAAGCTTGTGAGTGTGGTGGTTCGAGGTTATGTTGAAAGGATGGTTTATATGCACGGGGTGGGGCTTGTTGGTAGTTACAAGGTTGTCCACCATATCTTTCAGCTGGGTATGCACGGTAGAATGGTCTTTGTCCAGGATATCTCGGAGGGTGTTGCTGCCTAAAGGGTTGATTAGATCCTCTTGGCTCCATCCATCCTTGATTAGTCTGACCTTGATGCATATTCCTGCTGTAACTTCTATTTCCTTCAACAAAGTTAGAACCAAACTCAAAGCGAGAGGGGTGAGAATTAATGGTATCAAATGAAAAATAAAAAGGAAAAACAGAAATAAATAAATAAGTAAAAGAAAAATATTTACAATAACCAATAATAAGGCACACATTAGCAGTTCCCCGGCAACGGCGCCATTTTGACGTTGGGATTTTTGCCAGTAAAGAAGTTCATAAAAACAGTCGCGTTGTAGATATAGTCTCTAAACCGACAGAAATCCCTTCGTACAAACGTTTTGGTTGTCACAAGTAACAAACCCCTTAAAAATTGTTAACCGAGTATTCAAACCTCGGGTCGTCTTCTCAAGGAACTGCAACGAAGTATGTTCTTATTATTGGCTATAAAGGTTGTAATCGGGGTTTAGAAGGTGAGAAGCAAGTGAATTGAATGACAAGTAAAGTAAATGGCAATTAAAATAAATAAAACTGTAAAGCAAACTTTTGGCAAGGTAAGAGAAATTGGAAGTCCAACTTAGTTATTCCTCCTAACAATAGTGAAAGTTGAATCTTAATTTCGCTTAGTTAACCTTTACTAAAGCAAAGGAAAGTAAAGGGACTAATTAGTTTGACCTTCGAATCCTATTTATTTCCTGAGAAAAAGTTGGGATTATTGAAGCTCAATTCAATTAGCAAGATAACGATTATCAATTATGCTGAGTTGGTAACTGTTGAGTTACTAATTTCTTGACCAAGACCAAAAAGGGAAAAAGTAAAATTGTTGGAATAAAAATGTCTTTAGATGGGAAGCAATGGTAACTTAAATTAAAGAGAACAATAATAAACTGAAATACCTCAAATAATCATTAATTCAAATAATAATCTGTAACATGGAATAATTCATAAGCCAATTGGGCAACATCTGTAGATACGAATAAAAGCATTAAAGTAAAAGTAGCATAGAAACATAAATTAAAGTAAATATTAAACCTGGATCGAGAGTCACTCTTAAAAACTAAGAGAAGTCCTAAATCCTAATCCTAAGAGAGAGAGGAGAAGATCTCCCTCTCAAACTAAATCTTAAATCATGGAAAGTAATAAAAATGCGAGCTCCCCTTGAATGGATGCATTCCCCCACTTTATAGCCTCTAGTCTGTGCGTTCTGTACCTGGATCTGGGCCAAAAGGGCTTCAGAAATCACTGGGGGCGTATTCTGTAAATTCTGATACGTGGCCTCTGTCACGCGTCCGCGTGGGTCACGCGGTCGCGTCATCTGGAGTTTTCCTTGTGGCGCGGTCGTGTCGGTCACGCGTTCGCATCGAATGCGCTATGCTCAAGTCGCGCGGCCGCGTCAGTCATGCGGCCGCGTCGCTGCTTCTTCACTCCTGGCACGCGATCACGTCGTCTATGCGATCGCATGGATGCCAATTTCTTCAAAACTCCGTTTCGCACTTTCCTTCCATTTTTGTACGTTTCCTTTTCCATCCTTTAAGTCATTCTGTCTTAGAAAATCTGAAACTACTCAACACACTAATCACGGCATCGAATGGAAATAAAGGTAATTAAAATAATTAATTTTAAAGCTTAGGAAACATATTTTTCACGTACATCACATAATAAGGAAGGAAAAGTAAAACCATGCAATTAATATGAATAAGTGGGTGAAGGATTGAATAAATCATTCAAACTAAGCACAAAATAACTCATGAAATATGGGTTTATCAGTGTTCGATTGGAATGAATTCATCTACTCCCATCCTCACCCCAGCATCTTTACATAGCAGAGAAATTAAGCTTGGGTATGCCAGTTTGGCTTCAGTGGAGTTCTTGTTTGTAATTGTGTAAATCTCACAAGAAATCATATGATGAATCTCCACTTCGTTTCCCAGCATAATACAATGAATCATCACTGCTCTTTTGACAGTGACCTCAGAGCGGTTGCTAGTGGGCAGTATGGAACGCCCAATGAAGTCCAACCAGCCTCTTGTAACTGGTTTGAGATCTCCTCTCTTGAGTTGGTTTGAGACACCTTTTGAATTGGTTATCCACTTAGTTCCAGGGAGGCATATGTCCTCTAGAACTTGGTCCAACCCCTTATCTTCTCTCACCATTCTCCTATTAAAGGATTCTGGATCATCTTGTAGTTGAGGCAGTTTGAAGACCTCTCTTATTTTGTCCAAATGGAAGTAAATAATCCTCCCTCTGACCATGGTTCGGTAGGTATGAAAGGTGGTTCCAGTTATTCTCTGCTTATCTGTCAGCCACATATTTGAATAGAATTCCTGAACCATGTTACTTCCAACCTTTGTTTCAGGATTAGCTAGAATTTCCCATCCTCTGTTTCGAATTTGCTCTTGGATCTCCGGATATTCGTCTTCTTTCAGATCGAATTTAACTTCCGGGATCACTGATCTTAGCCCCATTATTTTATGGTAATGGTCTGCATGCTCTTTGGTGAAGAACCTCTCTTGATTCCAAAGACTCTTTAGAGTATTCTCTTTCTTGCCTCTTGAATTGGTTTGTTTTCCCTTAGGAGCCATGATCTTGATGAGTCTTAGCTCAGTGATCACGGAAAAACACACCAAACTTAGAGGTTTGCTTGCCCTCAAGCAAAAGAAAGGAAAGGGGAGAGAGAGGAGGAGAGGCAAATTCGAATGGTGGAGAGGAGGGGATGGCCGAATGTGTATTTATAAGTGGAGGGGGGATTTCGAAAATTTTGAAAAAGATAGGACATAAAGATATGATTGGTGGAAGAAAATAGAATCATGATATGAAAAAGATGAGATTTTTAAATGAAAAAGATATACAGAGGTTAAATCTGAAAATTTGTTTATGCATCTAAGAAGTAAGACATGATATGATGAGTTTGAAAAGATTTGGAAAGAAATTGAAAAGATACTTGAGTTTTTGAAGAAGATTTGGGAAGGATTTGAAGGTAATTTGAAAAGAGATTTAGAAAATTGTTGAATTTTTGAAAATTGAGGGTGAATGATGAAAGTTTGAAACATGTTTATGCAGAAAATTATGAGTCAAAACATGAAAATTTGAAAAATTTTGAAGTGAAAAACAAAATCCTCTCCCCTTGTCTTTCTGGCGTTAAACGCCCAGAATGGTATCCATTCTGGCGTTTAACGCCCATAAGTTGGCCATTGTGGGCATTTAACGCCCAGCCAGGTACCCTGGCTAGCGTTAAACGCCAGAAATTCTTTGTTACTGGGCGTTTTTCTGAACGCCCAAGATGCTGCAATTCTGGCGTTAAACGCCCAGAATGGTACTGGTGCACGAAATTGTGTTCCATGTTCTTTGTACTTGTGTGAGATTAACAATATATAATTGTATTGAATCCTCATTGTGGCTCTATGTGTGGACACAACTCCGTTCAACTAACCAGCAAGTGCACTGGGTCGTCCAAGTAATACCTTACGTGAGTAAGGGTCGAATCCCACGGAGATTGTCGGTATGAAGCAAGCTATGGTCACCTTGCAAATCTCAGTCAGGCAGATATAAAGTGATAAGGGTGTTTTCGAATAATAAATAAAAGAAGGAATAGAAATACTTATGTAAATCATTGGTAGGAATTTCAGATAAGCGAGTGGAGATGCTTTTCGTTCCTCTGAACCTCTGCTTTCCTGCTATCTTCATCCAATCATTCTTACTCCTTTCCATGGATGGCTTTATGTGATACATCACCACTGTCAATGGCTACTTTCGGTCATCTCTCGGGAAAATGATCCAATGCCCTTTCACGGCACGGCTAATCGTCTGGAGGCATTACCCTTGCCAATGGCTTCATCTTGTCCTCTCAGTGAATAATATGCTCACGCACCCTGTCACGGCACGGCTATTCATCTGTCGGTTCTCGATCATGCTGGAATAGGATTTACTATCCTTTTGCGTCTGTCACTAACGCCCAGCACTCGCGAGTTTGAAGCTCGTCGCAGTCATTCAATCATTGAATCCTACTCAGAATACCACAGACAAGGTTTAGACCTTCCGGATTCTCTTAAATGCCGCCATCATTCTAGCTTACGCCACGAAGATTCTGGTTAGGAGATCTAAGAGATACTCATTCTAGCTTAATTCATGTAGAACAGAAGTGTTTGTCAGGCACGCGTTCATAAGGGAGAAGGATGATGAGCGTCACACATAATCATCACCTTCATCACGTTCTTGGGTGCGAATGGATATCTTAGAAGCGAAATAAGATGAATTGAATAGAAAACAGTAGTACTTTGCATTAATCTTTGAGGAACAGCAGAGCTCCACACCTTAATCTATGGAGTGTAGAAACTCTACCGTATGAAAATACATAAGTGAAGGTCCAGGCATGGCCGAGATGGCCAGCCCCTCTGATCTAAGAACCAGGCGTCCAAAGATGCCTAATACAATAGTAAGAGGTCCTATTTATAATAAACTAGCTACTAGGGTTTACATGAGTAAGTATTTGATGTATAAATCCACTTCCGGGGCCCACTTGGTGTGTGTTTGGGCTGAGCTTAAGTGTTGCACGTGCAGAGGCCATTTGTGGAGTTGAACGCCAGTTTTTGTGCCAGTTTGGGCGTTCAACTCTGGTTTTGGATCCTTTTCTGGCGCTGGACGCCAGATTTGGGTAGAAAGCTGCCGTTGAACGCCAGTTTACGTCGTCAATTCTTGGCCAAAGTATGAACTATTATATATTTCTGGAAAGCCCTGGATGTCTACTTTCCAACGCAATTGGAAGCGCGCCATTTTGAGTTCTGTAGCTCCAGAAAATTCACTTTGAGTGCAGGGAGGTCAGAATCCAACAGCATCAGCAGTCCTTTTTCAACCTCTGAATCTGATTTCTGCTCAAGTCCCTCAATTTCAGCCAGAAAATACCTGAAATCACAGAAAAACACACAAACTCATAGTAAAGTCCAAAAATGTGAATTTAACACAAAATCTATTAAAAACATCTCTAAAAGTAACTAGATCCTACTAAAAACATACTAAAAACAATGTCAAAAAGCGTATAAATTATCCGCTCATCACAACACCAAACTTAAATTGTTGCTTGTCCCCAAGCAACTGAAAATCAAAATAGGATAAAAAGAATAGAATATACTATAAATTCCAAACTATCAATGAAACAGAGCTTCAATCATATGAGCGGGACTTATAGCTTTTTGCCTCTTGAATAGTTTTGGCATCTCACTTTATCTATTGAGGTTCAGAATGATTGGCATCTATAGGAACTTCAGATTTCGAATAGTGTTATTGACTCTCTTAGTTCAGTATGATGATTCTTGAACACAGCTTCTTTATGAGTCTTGGCCGTGGCCCTAAGCACTTTGTTTTCCAGTATTACCACCGGATACATAAATGCCACAGACACATAATTGGGTGAACCTTTTCAGATTGTGACTCAGCTTTGCTAAAGTCCCCAATTAGAGGTGTCCAGGGTTCTTAAGCACACTCTTTGTTTTTGCTTTGGACCTTGACTTTAACCACTCAGTCTCAAGTTTTCACTTGACACCTACACGCCACAAGCACATGATTAGGGACAGCTTGGTTTAGCCGCTTAGACCAGGATTTTATTCCTTTTTGGCCCTCCTATCCACTGATGCTCAAAGCCTTGGGTTCCTTTTTATTTGCCCTTGCCTTTTGGTTTTAAGGGTTATTGGCTTTTTGCTCTTGCCTCTTGGTTTTAAGAGCTTTGGCTTTTTCTGCTTGCTTTTTCTTTTTCTTTCTATATATATTTTTTTTTCGCCTATTTTTTTTATTTTTTTTTTCTGCAAGCTTTGTTCTTTGCTGCTTTTTCTTGCTTCAAGAATCATTTTTATGATTTTTCAGATTTATCAAATAACATGTCTCCTAGTCATCATTCTTTCAAGAGCCAACATATTTAACATTCTTAAACAACAACTTCAAAAGACATATGCACTGTTCAAGCATACATTCAGAAAACAAGAAGCATTGTCACCACATCAATATAATTAAACTAAGTTCAAGGATAAATTCGAAACTCATGTACTTCTTGTTCTTTTGAATTAAAACATTTTTCATTTAAGAGAGGTGATGGATTCATAGGACATTTATAACTTTAAGACATAGTTACTAACTACTAATGATCATGTAATGAAGACACAAACATAGATAAGCACATAACATAGAAAACGAAAAACAGAGAAAGTAAGAACAAGGAATGAGTCCACCTTAGTGATGTCCTTGAGCTCTTCTATGTCTCTTCCTTTCCTTGGCTGCTCCTCCTTCATTGCTTTTAGATCTTCTCTGATTTCATGAAGGATGATGGAGTGCTCTTGATGTTCCACCCTTAGTTGCTTCCAATAATTGTGTGGAAGAAAATGTATCCCCTGAGGTATCTCAGGGATCTCTTGATTTGCAGTCAAATGTTCTACCACTGAGCTATAGACCCTTGATGGAAGCTTTTGTCTTCCCTTTCCTCTTTCTAGAGGTTTCTCTGGCCTTAGGTGCCATCAATGGTTATGGAAAAAACAAAAAAGCTATGCTTTTACCACACCAAACTTAGAATGTTGCTCGCCCTCGAGCAAAAGAAGAAAGAATAGAAGAATAAGAAGAAGATATGGAGGAGATGGAGGGAGATGTGTATTCGGCCATATGGGTGGGATTGGGTGGGAAAGAGATGTTGAATTTTGAAGGAAAGTGGGTGTTTGGATGTGAGTGGTAAAGGGTTAATTAGGGAAGAGTGTTTATTGGGAATAGAGGATGATTGAGAAGAGAGAAGAGAGTGAGTGGAGGTAGGTGGGGATCCTGTGGGGTCCACAGATCCTGAGGTGACCCTGTGAGGTCCACAGATCTTGAGGTGTCAAGGCATTTACATCCCTGCACCAATTTAGGCATGCAAAATGCCCTTGCACACAACTCTGGGTGTTCAGCGCCAGGTTGGTGCCCATTTTGGGCGTTCAACGCCCATTTGCTGCCATTTCTGGCGTTGAACGCCAGAACCATGCTTGTTCTGGGCGTTCAGCGCCAGGATGCTCCCATTCTGGGCGTTCAGCGCCAGAACTATGCTCTGTTCTGGCGTTTGAACGCCAGACAGATGCTCCTCCAGGGTGTGATTTTTCTTCTGCTGTTTTTGATTCCGTTTTTGAATTTTTTTTGTTTATTTTGTGACTCCACATGATCATGAACCTAAGAAAACATGAAAAACAATAAAAATAAGAATTAGATAAACATTGGGTTTCCTCCCAACAAGCGCTTCTTTAATGTCAATAGCTTGACAGTAGGCTCTCATGGAGCCTCACAGATGTGCAGAGCATTGTTGAAACTCTCCAACACCAAACTTAGAGTTTGGATATGGGAGTTCAACACCAAACTTAGAGTTTGGTTGTGGCCTCCCAACACCAAACTTAGAGTTTGACTGTAGGGGCTCTGGTTGACTCTGCTTTGAGAGAAGCTTTTCAAGCTTCCTCTCCATGGTTGCAGAGGGAGATCCTTGAGTTTTGAATACAAGGGAGTTCTCATTCCATTGAAGGACTATTTCACCTCTGTCAACATCAATCACAGCTCTTGCTGTGGCCAGGAAAGGTCTTCCTAGGATGATGGATTCATCCTCTTCCTTTCCAGTATCCAGGACTATGAAATCAGCAGGGATGTAAAGGCCTTCAACCTTTACTAACACGTCCTCTACTTGTCCATAAGCCTGTCTTCTTGAGCTGTCTGCCATCTCTAGTGGGATTTTAGCAGCTTGCACCCCATAGATTCCCAGTTTCTCTATTACAGAGAGGGGCATGAGGTTTATTCCTGAACCAAGGTCACACAGAGCCGTAAAGATCATGGTGCCTATGGTACAGGGTATTATGAACTTTCCAGGATCCTGTCTCTTCTGAGGCAATGTCAGTTGATCCAGATCACTTAGTTCATTGATGAACAAGGGAGGTTCAACTTCCCAAGCATCAATGCCAAACAATTTGGCATTCAGCTTCATGATTGCACCAAGAAACTTGGCAGTTTGCTCTTCAGTGACATCCTCATTCTCTTCAGAAGAGGAATACTCATCAGAGCTCATGAAGGGCATAAGGAGGTTCAATGGAATCTCTATGGTCTCTAGATGAGCATCAGAGTCCTTTGGTTCCTCAGAGGGAAGCTCCTTATTGATCACTGGACGTCCCAGGAGGTCTTCCTCCTTGGGATTCATGTCCTCTCCTCTCCTCACAGGTTCGGCCATGGCGCTTATGTTAATGGCCTTGCACTCTCCTTTTGGGTTCTCTTCTGTATTTCTTGGGAGAGTACTAGGAGAGATATCAGTGATCCTTTTACTCAGCTGGCCCACTTGTGCTTCCAGATTTCTAATGGAAGACCTTGTTTCATTCATGAAACTTACAGTGGCCTTAGATAGATCAGAGACTAGATTTGCTAAATTAGAAGCATTTTGTTCAGAGTTCTCTGTCTGTTGCTGAGTGGATGATGGAAAAGGCTTGCTATTGCTAAACCTGTTTCTTCCACCATTATTAAAGCCTTGTTGAGGCTTTTGATCCTTCCATGAGAAATTTGGATGATTTCTCCATGTTGAGTTATAGGTGTTTCCATAAGGTTCACCTAAGTAATTTACCTCTGCTATTGCAGGGTTCTCAGGATCATAAGCTTCTTCTTCAGAAGAAGCCTCTTGAGTACTGTTGGATGCAGCTTGCATTCCATGCAGACTCTGAGAGATCATATTGACTTGCTGAGTCAATATTTTATTCTGAGCCAATATGGCATTCAGAGTATCAACCTCAAGAACTCCCTTCTTCATAGGCGTCTCATTGCTCACAGGATTCCTTTCAGAAGTGTACATGAACTGGTTATTAGCAACCATGTCAATGAGTTCTTGAGCTTCTGCAGGCGTTTTCTTTAGGTGAATGGATCCACCTGCAGAAGTGTCCAGTGACATCTTTGATAGCTCAGATAAACCATCATAGAATATATCCAGGATGGTCCATTCTGAAAGCATGTCAGAAGGACACTTTTTGGTCAACTGTTTGTATCTTTCCCAAGCTTCATAGAGGGATTCACCTTCTTTCTATCTGAAGGTTTGAACATCAGCTCTAAGCTTGCTCAGCTTTTGAGGAGAAAAGTACTTGGCTAAGAAAGCCGTGACCAGCTTATCCCAAGAGTTTAGGCTGTCTTTAGGTTGAGAATCCAACCATAATCTAGCTCTGTCTCTTACAGCAAAAGGGAAAAGCATGAGCCTGTAGACTTCAGGATCTACTCCATTAGTCTTAACAGTATCACATATTTGCAAGAATTCAGTTAAGAACTGAAAAGGATCTTCAGATGGAAGTCCATGAAACTTGCAGTTCTGCTGCATCAGAGAAACTAATTGAGGTTTCAGCTCAAAGTTGTTTGCTCCAATGGCAGGAATGGAGATGCTTCTTCCATGTAAATTGGAATTAGGTGCAGTAAAGTCACCAAGCATTCTCCTTACATTATTATTATTTTCGGCTGCCATCTCCTCTGCCTGTTCGAAATTTTCTGAAAGGTTATCTCTGGATTGTTGTATTTTAGCTTCTCTTAATTTTCTCTTCAGAGTCCTTTCAGGTTCTGGATCTGCTTCCACAAGAATGTTCTTATCCTTGCTCCTGCTCATATGACAAAGAAGAAGGCACAGAAAAATAATAATAATAATAGAGATCCTTTATTCCACAGTATAGGGATCCCTGTGTGAGTAGAAGAAGAGGGGGAGACAAAGAATGTAATATAATGGAAGAAACACAACTGTGAGGAGGCTACAGATGTGAGATGAGATGTTAGGATATGAATGAATAAATAGAGTAAGATGGGGGAGGGAAATTTTTCGAAAATTATTTTGAAAAAGAGTTAGTGATTTTTGAAAAATGGTTTTTTTTTTTTGAAAAATGTTAGAAATTTTCGGAATTTTTTTTTTAAATTTAAAAATAAAAATAATTAGTTAATAAAAAAGAAATTTTTGAAAAAGAGGGGAGATATTTTCGAAAATTAGAGAGAGAGAGTTAGTTAGGTAGTTTTGAAAAAGTTAAGAAACAAACAAAAAGTTAGTTAGTTAGTTGAAACAAATTTTGAAAAGATAGGAAGTTAGGAGGTTAGAGAAGATATTTTGAAATCAAATTTTTGAAAAAGATAAGATAAGAAGATATTTTTGAAAAGATATGATTGAAATTAGTTTTGAAAAAGATTTGATTTTTAAAATCACAATTAATGACTTGATTCATAAGAAATCACAAGATATGATTCTAGAACTTAAAGTTTGAATCTTTCTTAACAAGTAAGTAACAAACTTCAAATTTTTGAATCAAAACATTAATTGTTATTGTTATTTTCGAAAATATGGTATAAAAATAAGAAAAAGATTTTTGAAAAATATTTTTGGAATTTTCGAAAATAACTAAGAATTTTGAAAAAGATTTGATTTTTGAAAAAGATTTTGAAAAAGATAAGAATTTCAAATTGAAAATTTGATTTGACTCATGAGAAACAATTTGATTTTAAAAATTTTTGAAAAAGTCAATCCAAATTTTCGAATTTGATGAGAGAAAAAGGGAAAGATATTTTTTTTTTTTTGAATTTTTATGATGCAAGAGAAAAACACTAAAAAGATGCAATGCATGAAATTTTTAGATCAAAACAATGAATGCATGCATGAATGATATGAGTGTCAAGATGAACATCAAGAACACTTTGAATGTCAAGATGAACATCAAGAACATAATTTTGAAAAATTTTTGATGTAAAGAAAACATGCAAGACACCAAACTTAGAATTCTTTAATGCTTACGCACTAAGAATTCAAGAATGCATATGATAAACATGAAAAGACACAAAACAAAAAATCATCAAGATCAAACAAGAAGACTTACCAAGAACAACTTGAAGATCATGAAGAACACTATGAATGCATGATATTTTCGAAAAAAATGCAAGATGCATATGCAATTGACACCAAACTTATAACATGACTCAAGACTCAAACAAGAAACACAAAAATATTTTTGATTTTTTTGATTTTCTAATTTTTTTGTATTTTTATTTTATATTTTTCGAAAAATTATATGAAAAAGAAAAAATAAGGATTCCAAAATTTTCAACATGAATTCCAGGAATCTTATGCTCTAAAGCTCCAATCAAAGGGTCAGGCATGGCTTAATAGCCAGCCAAGCTTTAGTATGTAACTCAGACATGACACGCCTGACATTCCTTACATTCAACAGCCAATTGGCTAAGAAAGATAAAGAAGCTCTTCTCTTGAGTATAAGGATTGAGACATGGCTTTACAGCCAGCCAGGCTTCAACATGCTTCATGAAACACTAGAATTCATTCTTAAAAATTCTGAAGCCATAGAATAATTTATTTTTGAAAACATTTTTTTTTTTCGAAGACAAAGGAGAAAATTTTGAAAGATTTTTGAAAGATTTTTGAAAATAAAACAAAAAGAAAATTACCTAATCTGAGCAACAAGATGAACCGTCAGTTGTCCAAACTCGAACAATCCCCGGCAACGGCGCCAAAAACTTGGTGCACGAAATTGTGTTCCATGTTCTTTGTACTTGTGTGAGATTAACAATATATAATTGTATTGAATCCTCATTGTGGCTCTATGTGTGGACACAACTCCGTTCAACTAACCAGCAAGTGCACTGGGTCGTCCAAGTAATACCTTACGTGAGTAAGGGTCGAATCCCACAGAGATTGTCGGTATGAAGCAAGCTATGGTCACCTTGCAAATCTCAGTCAGGCAGATATAAAGTGATAAGGGTGTTTTTGAATAATAAATAAAAGAAGGAATAGAAATACTTATGTAAATCATTGGTAGGAATTTCAGATAAGTGAGTGGAGATGCTTTTCGTTCCTCTGAACCTCTGCTTTCCTGCTATCTTCATCCAATCATTCTTACTCCTTTCCATGGCTGGCTTTATGTGATACATCACCACTGTCAATGGCTACTTTCGGTCATCTCTCGGGAAAATGATCCAATGCCCTGTCACGGCACGGCTAATCGTCTGGAGGCATTACCCTTGCCAATGGCTTCATCTTGTCCTCTCAGTGAATAATATGCTCATGCACCCTGTCACGGCACGGCTATTCATCTGTCGGTTCTCGATCATGCTGGAATAGGATTTACTATCCTTTTGCGTCTGTCACTAACGCCCAGCATTCGCGAGTTTGAAGCTCGTCGCAGTCATTCAATCATTGAATCCTACTCAGAATACCACAGACAAGGTTTAGACCTTCCGGATTCTCTTAAATGCCGCCATCATTCTAGCTTACGCCACGAAGATTCTGGTTAGGAGATCTAAGAGATACTCATTCTAGCTTAATTCATGTAGAACAGAAGTGTTTGTCAGGCACGCGTTCATAAGGGAGAAGGATGATGAGCGTCACACATAATCATCACCTTCATCACGTTCTTGGGTGCGAATGGATATCTTAGAAGCGAAATAAGATGAATTGAATAGAAAACAGTAGTACTTTGCATTAATCTTTGAGGAACAGCAGAGCTCCACACCTTAATCTATGGAGTGTAGAAACTCTACCGTATGAAAATACATAAGTGAAGGTCCAGGCATGGCCGAGATGGCCAGCCCCTCTGATCTAAGAACCAGGCATCCAAAGATGCCTAATACAATAGTAAGAGGTCCTATTTATAATAAACTAGCTACTAGGGTTTACATGAGTAAGTATTTGATGTATAAATCCACTTCCGGGGCCCACTTGGTGTGTGTTTGGGCTGAGCTTAAGTGTTGCACGTGCAGAGGCCATTTGTGGAGTTGAACGCCAGTTTTTGTGCCAGTTTGGGCGTTCAACTCTGATTTTGGATCCTTTTCTGGCGCTGGACGCCAGATTTGGGTAGAAAGCTGGCGTTGAACGCCAGTTTACGTCGTCAATTCTTGGCCAAAGTATGGACTATTATATATTGCTGGAAAGCCCTGGATGTCTACTTTCCAACGCAATTGGAAGCGCGCCATTTTGAGTTCTGTAGCTCCAGAAAATTCACTTTGAGTGCAGGGAGGTCAGAATCCAACAGCATCAGCAGTCCTTTTTCAACCTCTGAATCTGATTTCTGCTCAAGTCCCTCAATTTCAGCCAGAAAATACCTGAAATCACAGAAAAACACACAAACTCATAGTAAAGTCCAAAAATGTGAATTTAACACAAAATCTATTAAAAACATCCCTAAAAGTAACTAGATCCTACTAAAAACATACTAAAAACAATGTCAAAAAGCGTATAAATTATCCGCTCATCAGGTACCCATTCTGGCGTTTAACGCCCAAAATGGTACCTTTACTGGCGTTTAACGCCCAAAATGCTCCTTACTGGCGTTTTCTTGCCATTGAGCTCCTTTTCTCTGCTTTTTGCGCTGAATCCTTCTGTAACTCTGTGAGTTCCTTCAGTTTTGATGATTAATCTTGAAGAAAATTTATATCAAACTTCTACAAGTATTAATTAAAACAAATAAGTTGCTAATGGCTGGGTTGCCTCCCAGCAAGCACTTCTTTATTGTCTTTAGCTGGACCTTGACTTAGCTTTATTCCAGCCTCAGTTTTGAGCATTCTTGCTCAAAATTGCTTTCAAGATAATATTTGATTCTCTGTCCATTAACAATGAACTTTTTATCAGAGTCAATATCCTGAAGCTCAACATATCCATATGGTGATACACTTGTAATCACATATGGTCCCCTCCACTGGGATTTCAGTTTCCCGGGGAATAGTCTGAGCCTAGAGTTAAATAGCAGAACCTTCTGTCCTGGTTCAAAGACTCTAGATGATAGTTTCTTGTCATGCCACTTTTTTGCTTTCTCCTTATAAATTTTAGCATTTTCAAAAGCATTGAGTTTGAATTCCTCTAGCTCATTCAGCTGGAGCAATCTTTTCTCTCCAGCTAACTTAGAATCCAGGTTTAGGAATCTGGTTGCCCAGTAGGCCTTATGTTCCAGTTCCACAGGCAGATGGCAGGCTTTGCCATACACAAGCTGGTATGGAGAGGTTCCTATAGGAGTCTTGAATGCTGTTCTGTATGCCCACAGAGCATCATCCAAGCTTTTTGTCCAATCCTTTCTACGGGCAATTACAGTCCGTTCCAGGATTCTTTTTAGTTCTCTATTAGAGACTTCAGCCTGCTTATTTGTCTGTGGGTGATATGGAGTTGCTACTTTGTGGCTAATTCCATATTGGACCATAGCAGAATATAGCTGCTTATTGCAGAAATGAGTGCCCCCGTCACTGATTAGTACTCTGGGGACGCCAAATCTGCTGAAGATATGTTTCCGGAGGAATTTCAGTACGGTCTTAGTATCATTAGTGGGTGTGGCAATTACTTCTACCCATTTAGATACATAGTCTACTGCCACCAGAATGTAAGTGTTTGAGTATGATGGTGGAAAGGGACCCATGAAGTCAATACCCCATACATCAAACAACTCAATCTCTAAGATCCCTTGTTGAGGCATGGCATAACCATGAGGCAAGTTGCCAGCTCTTTGGCAACTGTCACAGTTACGCACAAACTCTCGGGCATCTCTATAGAGAGTAGGCCAGTAGAAGCCACATTGGAGGACTTTAGTGGCTGTTCGCTCACCTCCGAAATGTCCTCCATACTATGATCCATGGCAGTTCCATAGGATCTTCTGTGCTTCTTCTCTGGGTACGCATCTGCGGATCATTCCGTCTGCACATCTCTTAAAGAGATATGGTTCATCCCATAAGTAGTACTTTGCATCTGAAATTAGTTTTTTCATCTGCACCCGCTGTACTCTTTGGGTATAAACCTCATAGCTTTATAATTCACAATGTCTGCAAACCATGGTGCTTCCTGAATAGCAAAGAGTTGCTCATTCGGAAAGGTTTCAGAGATCTCAGTAGGAGGGAGGGATGCCCCTGCTACTGGTTCTATCTGGGACAGGTGATTAGCTACCTGGTTCTCTGTCCCTTTTCTGTCTCTTATTTCTATATCAAACTCTTGTAGAAGCAACACCCATCTTATGAGCCTGGGTTTTGAATCCTGCTTTGTGAGTAAGAATTTAAGAGCAACATGGTCAGTATACACAATTACTTTTGAACCTACTAAATAGGATCTAAACTTGTCAATGGCATAAACCACTGCAAGTAACTCTTTCTCTGTGGTTGTGTAATTCTTCTGTGCATCATTTAAAACACGGCTAGCATAATAAATGACGTGCAGAAGCTTGTTATGCCTCTGTCCCAATAATGCACCAATGGCATGGTCACTGGCATCACACATTAGTTCGAATGGTAATGTCCAGTCTGGTGCAGAGATGACTAGTGCTGTGACCAACTTAGCCTTTAGGGTTTCAAACGCTTGCAGACACTATGTGTCAAACACAAATGGCGTGTCAGCAGCTAGCAAATTGCTCAGAGGTTTTGCAATTTTTGAAAAATCCTTTATAAACCTCCTGTAGAATCCTGCATGTCCCAGAAAGCTTCTGATTGCCTTTACATTGGCAGGTGGTGGTAATTTTTCAATTACCTCTACCTTAGCTTGATCCACCTCTATTCCTTTGTTCGAAATTTTATGCCCAAGGACAATTCCTTCAGTCACCATAAAGTGACATTTTTTCCAGTTTAAAACCAGGTTAGTCTCTTGGCACCTTTTCAGAACAAGTGGTAGATGATCAAGACAGGAGCTGAATGAGTCTCCAAATACTGAGAAGTCATCCATGAAGACTTTCAGAAATTTTTCCACCATATCAGAGAAAATAGAAAGCATGCATCTCTGAAAGGTTGCAGGTGCATTGCACAGACCAAAAGGCATCCTTCTGTATGCGAATACTCCAAAAGGACATGTGAATGCTATTTTCTCTTGATCCTGAGAATCTACTGCAATTTGATTGTAGCCTGAATTGCCATCCAAAAAGCAGTAATAGTCATGACCTGCTAGTCTCTCTAGCATTTGGTATATGAATGGTAAAGGAAAATTATCCTTTCTGGTGGCTGTATTGAGCCTTCTGTAGTCAATACACATACGCCACCCTGTAACTGTTCTTGTAGGAACCAGTTCATTCTTTTCATTGTGAACCACTGTCATGCCTCCCTTTTTGGGTACAACTTAGACAGGGCTTACCCAGGGGCTATCAGAAATAGGATAAATAATCCCAGCCTCTAGTAACTTAGTGACCTCTTTCTGCACCACCTCCTTCATGGCTGGATTTAGCCGCCTCTGTGGTTGAACCACTGGCTTAGCATCATCCTCCAATAGGATCTTGTGCATGCATCTTGCTGGACTAATTATGTGTCCTCAGCACCTGAATTAGTGCTTTCTCTTCTTGTGGATTTAAAGCAGAGCTTATGATCACTGGAAAAGTGTCACCGTCTCCCAGAAATGCATATTTCAGGGATGGTGGTAGTGGTTTGAGCTCGGGTTTAGGAGGCTTATCCTCTTCTTAAGGAATTTTCAGAGGTTCTTTTATTTCCTCTGATTCCTCCAGATCAGGCTGAACATCTTTAAAGATGTCCTCTAGCTCTGATTCGAGACTTTCAGTCATATTGATCTCTTCCACCAAAGAGTCAATAATATCAGTGCTCATGTAGTCATTTGATGTGTCTGGATGCTGCATAGCTTTGACAGCATTTAACTTGAACTCATTCTCATTGACTCTCAGGGTTACTTCCCCTTTTTGTACATCAATAAGAGTTCGTCCAGTTGCTAGGAAAGGTCTTCCTAGAATGAGAGTTGCACTCTTGTGCTCCTCCATTTCCAGTACTACAAAGTTAGTGGGAAAGGCAAATGGCCCAACCTTGATAATCATGTCCTCAATTATGCCTGATGGATATTTAATAGAGCCATCAGCAAGTTGAAGACATATTCGGATTGGTTTGACTTCTTCAGTCAAACCAAGCTTTCTGATAGTGGATGCAGGTATTAGGTTGATACTTGCTCTAAGGTCACATAGAGCTGTCTTGGTACAAGTACCCTCTAATGTGCATGGTATCATAAAGCTTCCTGGATCTTTAAGCTTCTCTGGTAAGCTTTTCAGAATGACTGCACTGCATTCTTCTGTGAAAAACACCTTTTCAGTTTCTCTTCAATCCTTCTTATGACTTAAGATCTCTTTCATGAACTTAGCATAAGAGGGTATTTGCTCAAGTGCCTCTACAAATGGGATCTTTATCTCAAGAGTCTTGAGATAGTCTGCAAAGCGGGCAAATTGTTTATCCTGCTCCGCTTAGCAGAGTTTCTGAGGATAAGGCATCTTGGCTTTATATTCTTCAACCTTAGTTGCTGCAGGTTTATTTCCTACAGAGGTGGTTGGAGAAGCCTTCTTAGAGGGGTTACTATCAGCACTTGCAGGTGTCTGATCCCTCATTAGCGTTTGAACGCTAGGATTGGGTGCTGGATGGGCGTTTAATGCCAGCTTTCCACCCTTTTCTGGCATTTGAACGCCAGGACTGGGCAAGGAATGGGCGTTCAACGCCAACTTTTCTCCCTTTTCTACCATTTGAACGCCAGAAGTGGGCATCCACTGGGCGTTTGACGCCAATCTTTCACCCTTTTCTGGCGTTTGAATGCGAGAATTAGTCCTCTCTGGGCTCTTGCTATCCTCAGAGGGATTTTGGGCAGTGGTTTGGTCATCCTCTGTCAGTTGTTCTTTTCTTGGCTTTCTGCTACTTTGAGCTGATTTATTCAATGTCTTCCCACTCCTTAGTTGAACAGCTTGGCATTCTTCTGTTATCTGTTTAGATAGCTGCTGTCTTGTCTGATTCAATTGTGCTTCTATATTCTTGTTAGCATTTTTAGTGTCTTGGAGCATCTCTTTAAATTCTGCTAATTGTTTTGTCATAAGGAGTAATTGCTGATTAAGTTCAACAATCTGTTCTTGAGGATTAGGATCAGTAGTTACTGTCCTAGCCTCTTCTTTTATAGAGGACTCACTACTTGAGTACAGATGTTGATTTCTAGCAACCGTATCTATGAGTTCTTGAGCCTCTTCAATTGTCTTTCTCATGTGTATAGATCCACCAGCTGAGTGGTCTAGAGACATTTGAGCTCTTTCTGTAAGCCCATAGTAGAAGATGTCTAACTGTATCCACTCTGAAAACATTTCAGAGGGGCATTTCCTTAGCATCCCTCTGTACCTCTCCCAGGCATTATAAAGGGATTCATGATCCTCTTGTTTAAAGCCTTGGATGTCCAGCCTCAGCTGTGTCATCCTTTTTGGAGGGTAAAATTGATTCAGGAATTTGTCTGATAACTGTCTCCATGTTTTTATGCTTACTGTGGGTTGGTTATTTAACCACCTCTTAGCTTGATCTTTTACAGCAAATGGAAATAGTAATAATCTGTAGACATCCTGATCCACTTCTTTATCACGTACTGTATCAGCAATTTGTAGGAACTGTGCCAGAAACTCAGTAGGTTCTTCCTGTGGAAGACTGGAATATTGGCAATTTTGCTGCGCCATGATAATGAGCTGAGGATTTAGCTCAAAACTACTTGCTTTGATGGGAGGTATACAGATGCTACTCCCATATGCAGCTGAAATGGGGTTAGCATATGACCCCAGAGTCCTTCTGGACTGTTCATTTCCACTTATGTCCATGATGAAGAAAAGGAAATTGATATGAATTGCAATTAAATTATATTTTTAAAATAATTTTTTTTATTTTATTTAATTAAAAGTAACCGAAAAAAATAAAACAAAATAAATGGAAGATAAAATAAAAATTTCGAAAATTAGAAGAAAATAAAAGCAAATTGAAAACTAAATTAATTAATTAATTAAAAAGATTTTGGAAAAAGAATGCTTAGTTAATTTCGAAATATGAAAGAGAAAAGTAGTTAGGTGATTTTTTGAAAAAGATTTTGAAATTAGCAATCAAAAAGATATGATTGAAAATTATTTTGAAAAAGATATGATTGAGAAGATATGATTGCAATAAAAAAAAAGATATGATTGATGAAATTAAAAAGATTTTATTTTTGAAAAAGATTTGAAAAGATCAATTTTTTGAAATTAGAATTTTGATTTGACTAAAAAAAAGATATGATTTTGAAAATCTTTGACTAATTTAATGCAAACTTTCAAAATTTATGAGTAAAATATGGAAAAGATTTTTTTATTTTTGAATTTTAATGAGGAAAGAGAAAAACAACAAAATGACACTAAATTTAGAAATTTTAGATCAAAACAAAGAGAACAAACAAGAAAACTTTGAATGTCAAGATGAACACCAAGAATAAATTTTTGAAAAATTTTTAAGTAAATAAAAGCACAAGGGACACCAAACTTAAACTTTTTAGAAATCAAACACAAATTTTCGAAAATTTAAAGGAAAACACAAAGAAGACACCAAACTTTGAATTTTTAAGGATGAAGAAAGAACTAAGAACATGCAAATTCAAAAAATTAAAAGAAAATAAAAGCATGCAATTGACACCAAACTTAAAATATGAAACTAACTCAAATAAAAGACTCAAATTTAGTGACTCTAAACCAACAAAAATAAATTATTCCAAATCTAAGCAACAAGATAAACCGTCAATTGTCCAAACTCGAACAATCCCCAGCAACGGCGCCAAAAACTTGGTGCACGAAATTACAATCACACTTTTGCAATTCCGCACAACTAACCACCAAGTGCACTGGGTCGTCCAAGTAATACCTTACGTGAGTAAGGGTCAATCCCACGGAGATTGTCGGCTTGAAGCAAGCTATGGTTATCTTGTAACTCTTAGTCAGGATATCAATAATTCTCAAATTTAATTGTAAAAAGTAAAAGAACATGAAATAAATACTTGTTATGCAGTAATGGAGAACAGGTTGAGGTTTTGGAGATGCTCTGTCATCTGAATCTCTACTTTCCTACTGTCTTCTTCTTTACGCACGCAAGGCTCCTTCCATGGCAAGCTGTATGTTGGTGGATCACCGTTGTCAATGGCTACTATCCGTCCTCTCAGTGAAAATGGTCCAAATGCGCTGTCACTGCATGGCTAATCATCTGTCGGTTCTCACTCATGCTGGAATAGGATCCATTGATCCTTTTGCGTCTGTCACTACGCCCAGCACTTGCGAGTTTGAAGCTCGTCACAGTCATCCTATCCCAGATCCTACTCAAAATACCACAGACAAGGTTTAGACGTTCCGGATCTCAAGAATGCTGCCAATTGATTCTAGCTTATACCACGAAGACTCTAATCTGAACTAGGAGGCTAAGAGATAATCACTCAGTCCAAGGTAGAACGGAGGTGGTTGTCAGGCACGCGTTCATAGGTTGAGAATGGTGGTGAGTGTCATAGATCATCACATTCATCAAGTTGAAGTACGAGAGAATATCTTAGAATAGAAGCAAGCGTGATTGAATGGAAAACAGTAGTAATTGCATTAATTCATCAAAACACAGCAGAGCTCCTCACCCCCAACCATGGGGTTTAGAGACTCATGCCATAGAAGATACAATATGAAACGTGTAGAGTGTCATGAGGTACAAGATGAATCACTAAAAGTAGTTTTTATATTAAACTAGTGACCTAGGGTTACAGAAAATGAGTAAGCTAGAATAGTTAGTGTAGAAATCCACTTCCGGAGCCCACTTGGTATGTGCTTGGGATGAGCATTGAAGCTTTCACGTGTAGAGACCTTTCTTGGAGTTAAACACCAGCTTTTGTGTCAGTTTGGGAGTTTAACTCCAGCTTTCATGCCAGTTCTGACGTTTTGACGCCAGAATTTCTATGCTGAATTGGAACGCCAGTTTGGGCCATCAAATCTCGAGTAAAGTATAAACTATTATATATTTCTGGAAAGCCCAGGATGTCTACTTTCCAACGCAATTGAGAACGTGCCAATTGGGCTTCTGTAGCTCCAGAAAATCTACTTTGAGTGCAGGAAGGTCAGAATCCAACAGCATCTGCAGTCCTTTTTCAGCCTCTGAATCAGATTTTTTCTCAGGTCCTTCAATTTCAGTCAGAAAATATCTGAAATCATAGAAAAATACACAAACTTATAGTAAAGTCCATAAATGTGATTTTTGAATAAAAACATAATAAAAACTAACTAAAATATACTAAAAACGTACTAAAAACAATGCCAAAAAGCGTATAAATTATTCGCTCATCAACAAGTAACAAAATCCAATAAAATTTATAACCGAAGTATTTAAACCTTGGGTCGTCTTCTCAAGGAATTGCAGGGAGGTATGATTTATTATTGGTTATGTAAAAATATATGTTTTTGGGTTTTTTTAATGTATAAGATAAAAAGCAAGAATAGTAAATGGCAAGAAAGTAAACTGTAGGAATTAATTTAAATAAATAATAAAGCTCTTGGCAAGGTATGAGCTCGACGTTTTATCCTAGTTATCCTTATCAATTGTGATGAGAATTGGATTTTTCTCCCACTTGTTAACCTTTAACTATGAAGGTAAGTTAAGTGGATGAATCAATTTGATTCCTCAAGTCCTAGTCAATTCCTAAGAAAAGACTAGAGTTATTGGAGTTAAAATCAATCAGCAAATTCCAATGTTCAAACAACAGCTGAGTTTAATAACTCAAGTGTTACCAATTACTTAACCAAGGCCAAAAGGAGATAATAAATCTACTCGAATAAAAATGCCTTCAGATGGAAAGCAGCAGTAACATAAATAAAAGAAAGAAATCTTAAATCTGAAATACCTCAAATTGCATTTAAATATAAATTCAAGTCCTAACATGGAAGGTTCATAAGCTAAATTGAAAAGATAAATAACAATTAAAGTAATAGAATAAATAAAACTAGAAAGTAATTTAAAGGAACATTGAACCTGTGATTGAAGAAATAACCATAAACAGAAAGGAATCCTAATTCTAAAAATCTAAATCCTAAATCCTAAATCCTAAGAGAGAAGAGAGAGCATCTCTCTCTCTAAAAACTACATCTAAAAACCTAAAATTGTGTATTTGAAAGTATGATTATGAATGAATGAATTCCACCACTTTATAGCCTCTAATATTTGTTTTCTGGGCCGAAAACTGGGTCAAAAACAGCCCAGAAATCGCTGGGGGCGAAATCTGCCACGTTGATTTTTGTCACTGCGATGCGTCCGCCTGGAGCACGCGTTCGCTTCACCTAGCTTTACGGCCACTATAGCAAATTATATATCATTTCGAAGCCCCAGATGTTATCTTTCCAAAACAACTGGAACCACATCATTTGGACCTCCGTAGCTCAAGTTATGACTATTTGAGTGCGAGGAGGTCAGGCTGGACAGCTTAGCAATTTCTTCAACTTCTTGTATTCCTTCCATTTTTGCATGCTTCCTTTCCATTCTCTAAGCCATTCCTGCCCTGTAATCTCTGAAATCACTTAACACACATATCACGGTATCGAATGGTAATAAGAGATGATTAATATTAGCAAATTAAAGGCCCAGGAAACATGTTTTCAATCAAAGCACAAAATCCGGAAGGAAAAAGTAAAACCATGCAAATAGTATGAATAAGTGGGTAAAGAGTTGATAAAAACCACTCAATTGAGCACAAGATAAACCATAAAATAGTGGTTTATCAATCTCCCCACACTTAAACATTAGCACGTCCTCATGCTAAACTCAAGAGAAGCTATAAGAGAGTGAAGAGGAATGGTAGAATGTATGAAATGCAACCTATGAATGCAACTAAATGTAGAATGTTTTTTCCTACTTGGTTAAAAGTAAATAAATATTTCAAGAACAAATATAAACTGGATCTCACTAATTCAAATCATAAAATAAGGTACAAGTAAACTTGCAAAAGAAAATAGCTCGTGAAAGCCGGGAACAAAGAACCGAGTATCGAACCCTCACTAGAAGTGTATGCACTCTAATCGCTCAGGTGTTTAAGGTTCGACTCTCTCAATTCTCTACTAACCTTGCTTTCTAAGGCTTGCTCTTCTTCTAACAATCAACAAAAATTTAATGCATAAATACACATATCAAGAGGTCTTTTAAGGGTTGTAATGGGGTTAGGGTCAAGGTAGGATTGTATTTGGTCAAGTGGACTAAAATCTGAATCCTTAATTAACTTAAACTTTTCCCACCTAACTTAGACAATCCATGTAATCATAATACCACATCTAACTATCCATTATCCATGTTTTCCACATATTCATGCATCCTAATTTCAAGTACAGTACATATGCATTGCTTTCACCACTTGCTTTGGGGTATTTTGTCCCCTTTTTTATTTGCTCTTTTTCTTTTCTTTTCTTTTTCTTTATTTTTGTTTTCCTTTCTTTTTTTTATTTATTTTTTTTATATATATCTATATCATTTTTTTTCTTTTGTTTTTCTCAATGCATATGATTAAAGTATTGAATGCATGAACATATTCTCAACATTCTTTCATATTTTTAGAAAATTCTAACATACTCAATTCTCAAACCAAATGTTTCCAAACCCAATTTTCTCACACTTAAATCATAAGCACTCTCACTAGTCTAAGCTAACCAAGGATTCAAATTAAGGACATTATTGTTTTCCGCTTAGAGTTAATGATGTGCTAAAGTAAAGAACAAAGGGGTAAAATAGGCTCAAATTGGTTTGCATGGGATAATGAAAGGTAAGGCCATATGGGTATGTAAGCTCAGTGAAACAAAGGCCTCAATCATATAAGTGCATGCATACATCAAACAATGGAAATATAGAATTAAGCAAGACAAAGATCACAATTTTAGAGAGAACAACACACACCAAAAATAAAATATTGGTTGGTAAAATGCAACCAATCAAGTAGGCACAAAGTCTCACTGGTTTTGTGTGTTCGAGCTCTAAAACCATGTTCCAAATTAAAATTTCTTCAAACAAGTTTTTCGAAAAGTTTAATTCAAATTAATGAAATGCTATAAAATGTTTCTTGAAAAAGAAAATATTACTTCAACCAAGTGGTAAAATATGCACAAAAATCAAACAAACATGCAATTAAACATGCAAATGCAACAATGAACTAACAGATAAAGTAATATCTTGGTGTTAAGAAGAAAATAAATAACCCATGGAGATTGGTATTGACCTCCCCACACTTAAAGATTGCACCGTCCTCGGTGCATGCTGAGATGTGCAGGTGGACGGACTGCTACAACTGATGCTTTTCTCCAAGGATTGTGCAGATGGACTTGTTTGTCTCCCCATTAAAAAGCTTTTTCCTTTTCCTTCTTCGATGGCAATCCTGAAAGAAAAAAGGGAAGAAAAGTAACCCAAAAACAAAGATAAGAAAATAAATAAAGTCAGGGTGGGTTAATGCCAAATAATGAGGGTCTCAATTAGATGGTAGCTACAACATGCAAGTGAGAAAATAATAGAAGCACATGGCATACCAGTGGTGCAAAAGTTGCAACAATGGGGGAGAGAGTGTGGGTAATACAAGATAGTGTAAGTTTATGTCAATGCAAGATAATATAAGTATCATGAAGGAGTAGCATTGACTTATGAAGAATAATACCCAGTTAGAGTAAAACAAGTCATGAAGCACCAAAATAATTCAAGATGCATAGTTGAATAAGAAAATTTAACACCAATGGAAAAATAATAAATTTAGAAAAGAAAATAAAAATATGCACAAAATTAAAATGCAATGAATGAAAGTATGCAAATGCAATAGGAAAAATAAAATGAAAGAGAATAATGAAAGAATAAAGAATGATAATAGAGAGATAAGTAGGATTGAAGAAGAAAAGATAGGAATTCTGGCGCTGATCTGGATAAACTGTGCGTCGCATGCTACGCGGACGCGTGGGTCACGCGATCGCGTGAGTTGCGATATTTTCAAGTGACGCGGACGCGTCAGTCATGCGAGCGCGTGACTTGATTTGTGCTAGTGGCGCGAGAGCAGCCTCGCGTTCGCGCAACTCTCTGTCTCAAACGCATATTGCCAAAATTCAGGGTGACGCGTGCGCGTGGATGACGCGCACGCGTGAATGGCCTTTCTTTTAAAAATGACGCAGACGCGTGGGGCACGCGTTCGCGTGGTAGAGCTTGTGCTTCTAGCATGGTTCCAGCCCCACTCCATCATAACTTACTGCCATACACTCATTTACGTCGATTTCACAGGGCCACGCGTTCGCGTGGGTGACGCGGACGCGTGGGGAGGCTATTTCACAAATGATGCGAACGCGTCAGCGACGCGGTCGCGTGGGCATGTTTGTGCCTAAGGCACGCCTCCAGCTACGCTTTCGCGTGACTCTCTGCTCAATTTTATTTTCTTCCCAACGCACCTGTGACGCGGACGCGTCAGCGACGCTTACACACCACGTGCGTGTTTTTTTTAATGCAATTATGCAGTATGCAATATGCCAGATGCAGTGCTAACATGGATGTTATGAATAATTTCAGGTTTAACAAAATAAAATAAAACTCAAAAACAATCAAAACGAAAGAAAATTAAAAGTGAAAAAGGAACGATCATACCATGGTGGGTGTCTCCCACCTAGCACTTTTAGTTAAAGTCCTTAAGTTGGACATTTGGTGAGCTCCTTGTCATGGCGGCTTGTGCTTGAACTCATCCTGAAACTTCCACCAATGCTTGGACTTCCAATAAGCTCTATCAATACCAAGTAAATTTCTCAAGCTTTGATGGAGTTTGTCACAAGTTTTGAGCTCCCAAATTTGATCCTCATATATGCCTGGATCCCAAATCTTGTTTCTACACCCGTCTTCAAGTTGATCATCATGGTTCCATTCGGGTGGCAAGCACTCTGAATTCTATATGGAGTACCAAACTCTTCTTTTAAGTCTAACCAAATTATCACCAGTTGAGTCCTTACATCTTTATCTTGAAGTATCAACCTTGATAAGCCTTGATTTGCAACTCCAACCACTAAAAATTCTTCTCTTACGCTTAATGCCACAAAGGTTCCTAAGTTGGCCGTCCGTTTCAAGAATACCGTACTCAAGTGGGATAGGAAGACGAACAGAGATAAGTTTTACCCACTCAAATGAAGGAGTAGACGACAACCTAGGTGGAGAAGTCTCCAACATTCTTGACAAAGCGTACTCAACTCCCGTCCATCCTTTTCGAAGGGCTTCTACTTCCACATCATTTGCAGACTCAATCAGAGAAGAGTCTTCATACTCAAGGAGTCCGTTTGCGGATGTAGATTTATCACTAGGAGGACTTGATGCATGATTTTCATCACCAAGGAAACTTACTTCTTGATCTATCCCATCCAAGTCTTCATAAGGAATATGCCATGGAGGTTGTGCACTAGCCTTCTTGACATCAATTTCAATCTTATTGGAGGGGTACTCTACAATCCTAGATTCTCATGGAGGTTCAGCATCTCCTAAATCTTCAACCACTTCTTCCTCTGCAACTGTTATGGCTTCCTCCACTTGTTCCAATACAAAGCCATGTTCCTCATTGTCCATCGGAGTTTCTAGTGTCTCTTTCATGCTACGCTCTTCTTTTCATTCTCCACATGTAGCCATGGGAGTACTTTGAGTGCTCAGATGTTGGGAAGCTAATCGATTTACTACCTCGGTAAAGGCAGTTGCGAATTCTAGTATTCCCCGTTTCATCTCTCTTTGCCCTTGAAGAATAACACCAATAGTATCATGCATTAAAGGTTGAGGTGGATGTGAGGGCTCATTATTTGGGAGGAAAGGTTCATGATAAGAGGGTGGTTCATCACTCTCCATCTTTTCCACTTGTTGCACAGCACATTTCAATTCCTTGCTCTCAAATTGAGATTCCTTAGCCATGAAAGCTCTTCGGGTGCTGTTTGGTTTATCGCTCGGTCCAATTGACGCAGGGTTGCTTGAAATCGATCCATTGTTTCCTTGAGACGATCCCTTGACTCTTGTTCTGCTCGGATATCATAAGTAGGATCATAAGGCTCTTGGATTGATGGATATGGATGTGGTGTATATGGAGGTGGTGGTCCTTGGGAGTTGGGTTGGAATTGGGGTGGATCTATGTATGGCTCATATGGCTCATAAGGTGGTTGATATGGTGGATAAGGGTTAGAATTATGTGATGGTGTTTGGTAGTAGGGGGCTTGTGAGTATGGTGGTCCAGAGTTGTGTTGAGGAGGTGGTTCATAAGCATATGGTGGGACTTGTTGGTAAGGGGGTCCACCATATTCATCATCTTGGTACGCTCCCTGGAATGACTCTTGACCATAGTAATTTGGTGGAGGTTGGTTGTCACGAAGAGGTCCACCATAACTATTGTCTTGGCATGCATTGTAGGGTGGTTGTTGTCCATGGTATCTTGGAAGGTATTGTTGCCGAAAGGGTTGATTAGATCCTCGTGGCTTTTTCCATCTTTGATTGTTTCGACTTTGATGCATGTTCCTGTTATAGCTTCCATTCCTTTCAACAACATTAGAACCAAACTCAAAGCGAGAGGGGTGAGAACTTGTAAGACTCCTAAATTTTTAAAATTTATTAATACGTTATTATGATGTATTATATTTATTTAAGACTACATTTTAGATATTTTTATATATAAATTGAGTAAACTCTTATTTATTATTTAGAATTTTTATAATTGAAAAATAATGAGTAATTTATATGCTTTAATTTTAATATATAGATTTTTAACCTTATTTTATAAATGAAAGAGAATTAATCTAATTACCATCAATTTTTGTTGAATTAGTATTTATTCGAAAATAGATCTCAAGTTGATAATAAAATGGTATTTTAAAGATAATCATTTTATATTAAATGTTAATTTGAATTATTACTTAACCCTATTATCTTATTAATATTTTTATTTTATACAAATCCTAATTTTTATACAACAAACCCTAGCTTTAATATTTTCTTTTTCCCATTTTCCCCAGCCGCCATTACCCTTTCCTTTTCTCCTATTCTAGAAACATACTCAGAACAAAAAACAATCAAAAGGAAAGAAAGAAAAGAAATAAGGAAAGGAACAGAAATGAAGGAGGGGAGCTGCGGGAAGAGAAGAAGGGGGAAAGAGGAAGGGTAGCGTCGGCGGCCATCACTGCCGCCGCGCCGCCGTGTTAAAAACGGAGAAGAGGGAGAGGGCGCCGGAGATGAGTGAGCTGCGATCCACAGAAGAAGAGAAGAGGAAGGTCACGCCAGCGCCACTGGGTCCCATCACCGCCGCCTTGTTGTCGTCGTCCTCGTGAGCTACCACTGCCGGAATGGAGCTCGCCGCTCGTGTCCCGCCGCGTCGCCATCTCGTCACGTCTAGCTTGCCGCCGATCTGTCCACGAACTGCCGTTGAGGAAGGAGAGAAAGCAAGCGCGAGGGAGCCGTTCTGTCGCCGAGAAGAGAGACAACGCGTGAGAAGGAGATCTCCGGTGCCGAACTAATCTGATTTGCCATCAGATATGTCATCGCCGCCATGCACGCCATCACTGGGAGATGACCAGAATGCGATGGAAGAGATGGATGTTGTGCGTCGCTGTTATGTTCTGCCTCTGTTACTGCTGAGCTGCCCGCTGCCGCCATAGCCTTGTTGCCAGAAACCGCCGCTAGAGCCGCCACCTTTTTGGTAAGCTCTAGCCTTGTTCTGGTTTTTCCTCATTGTCGGTCAAAATCCTGGTTACTATAAGAGTTGTTGCTGAGGTTGTTTGTGCCAGGGATTGTTTATAGCGAGTTGCTCTATCGTACGCCACCCTCGGTGCTGATTGGATTAACCACCATAGCTATTCGGCATCACCTTCACTTTCCATTATTTCTATCAGGTCCCGTTCTTGCCGGTGAAGGCCGTTGGATTTATAACAGCTCCAACTTTTATTTCCCTCTGATTCGGTGAGTTTTTCTTATTTTGGAACTTTCGCTATTAGCAATTCATTATAGTTTATTGAGTATTTTGCAATGTTATTTGCTATTTGATTGAGTTTCGATTATTTCTTATTGCGATTAGAGTAATTATGGTTGCTGCAAACGTGGTTTGGAACTGCGGCTGTGGTTGCCGTTGTGATGAGCCGAGGGAAAAGGGATTCAACGCGTTTAATTATGTGGATTGCGAATAATTGAGGTAGGGATTTTTCTTAAGATTTATTTTATAGTACAGAGTTGTTATAAATAGATATTGATGCAAAAATATATTTCTGTGATTAAGTTTGTCTTGTGGATGTGGTTGTTTGATTGCTTGAGTGAAGTATGGTTGTTGATAAGAAATGAGTTTAAAAACTTATTTACTTGATTATTATAAAAAGTGGTTTTTCTTGGTTTGGAGTTAAAGTGGTTTGATTTTGAGTCGGTCTGATTTTATAAATGATCAAATACTTGAACTGGTTTGATTTTAAAAAGAGTTTTATTATTGGAATTGGTCTGATTTGAAATAACTTGATATTGGAACTGGTTGAATTCTGGAAAATGTTTGAGATTTGGAAATGGTTGAGAAAAGGCTTGAGAAATGTTTAGATGGGACCCGAAAAGGGTGGCAGTGTTCGAGTTTTAGAGGAGATGTTGCCGAAATTTTATAAAATTGGAAGTTTTATTTGAAGTAATTAGTTAAAAAGATTTGTTTTTAAACATTATATGTTTCAAGATTGATTTATTCATCAAAGAAAGAATTATGTTTTGAATTGGGATTGTTGAAGGATGGAATAGAAAGAATGATGATGAGAATTCTCTTTGAAATATGGTTTTTGAATGAATTTGGAAATGAGATTTAGATTGATGAATGATTATGATATTGAGATATTGATTGAGGATGATGAGATATGATCTTTGAGTTATTCATATGGCTTATGAATTTGAATTATCTGAGATACGAGGTTCCCTGGATAAAGTACCATGGCTTGCCACCACGTGTACCAGGTTGAAAAACTCGATACTCTGTTGACCCTACGACGTAAGTGTGACCGGGCACTATATAAATTCCCGGGAATGTTACCCCCATTGAGCAATATTGATTATTTGAGAAAAAGCTATGCATAGACTCTTGGGGATGTACGTCGGGGGACAATCTAAGGACAATTCAGACTTGTCGCGTTGGCTGGATAACCGACAGATGAGCTTCATCAGCCATAGGACAGGCATGTATCATATGCATCTGTATGTTTTGCTTGGGTTTGAACTTGTTTTGGTTTGCCTAATTGTTAAACTGTTCTTAACTGCTACTTGAACTATTTGTTGTAATTGCTACCTACTTGTGCTTTCCTTGTCTGTCTTGCCTATGTTTGTTATGGTGTGCTACATTTGAGAATGAAGTTTGGTGCTGAATTAATGATTGTGTTGTTTGATTGCGTGGTTAGCTTCTAATTGAGATTTTCTTATAAGAAAGGAAATGTTTCGGATTTCTGAAAGGTTAAACATTGTTTCTTTAAAAAGGTTTTGAACGATTTCCTATTGGTTTTTAAAAGATTCATAAGGCATTGATAATCATTGAGCTTGAAAACAGTTTTCTTATTAGATATCTTGTTATGACAATTTTGAAACTCCGTGGTGAGACCGTGTGGTTAGGTTCTCACCCCCCTACAGCTTTACCTTTTCAGGAACCGGATGAAGAAGCGTTAAGAAGAGTTATACTACGTTTGTTTTATAAGTTGTTGTATTAATTAGATTATTTTCTTCCCTCGTCTTTGTTATTACAAGTTTTATAAGAGGGATAGGAATTGTATGTTTTATATGTATGCTATATTATGAGTTATTATGTAAAGAGTCTTATATATGAATCTATGCCTGTTTGTATTTCTCTTAAGATAAAGTGTTGATTCTGATTTTCAAAGAAATCAGCAATACAGTGGTGAGTCACAGGCTCCTATTTTAGTATTTAGTATGTAAAGTAGTCGTAATACTTCTTGCTATCAGAGTGGCGCAGCCGGAAGCGTGATTTCTGATAGTGAGGGTGTTACAGAACTCATAGTAACTAATAAAAATTAAAAACAAAAATAAATAAACAAGCAAAGGAAAATAAAATAAAATAAATAAGAGAAAAGGTTTGAAAAAGATTTGATTTTAAGATTAAAAAAAGATAAGATAAGTTAGGCAAAAGAAGATAAGTTTTTAATTTAAAAGGTTTTGAAATTTAAATTTTTGAATTTGAATTTTAAATTTTGAATTTTGAATTTTGAATTTTGAATTTTAAATTTTGAAATTTGAATTTAAAATTTTTTTATTTTGAATTTTGGAATTTAAATATTGAAATTTGAAATTTGATTTTGAAATAAGATAAGATAAGATTTTGAAAAAGATATGTTTTTTTTTTTGAAAAAGATTTGAATCTTGAAATTTAAAAATAAGATAAGATAAGGTAAAAATTTTAAAATAAAAATATGATATATATTTTTTTCGAAAAAATCAATTTAAAAGTAAATATTTACAATAACCAATAATAAGGCACACGTTTGCAATTCCCCGGCAACGGCGCCATTTTGACGATCGAAATTCTCGCGCGATCTAGAATTTTCACAAAAAATATATTCGCGTTGGTAGTATAGCTTCTAGACCGACAAGAATTCCTTTCGTACAAAAGTTTGGTTGTCACAAGTAACAAAACCCAATAAAATTTATAACCGAGGTATTTAAACCTCGGGTCGTCTTCTCAAGGAATTGCAGGGAGGTATGATTTATTATTGGTTATGTAAAAAGATATGTTTTTGGGTTTTTTTTAATGTATAAGATAAAAAGCAAGAATAGTAAATGGCAAGAAAGTAAACTGTAGGAATTAATTTAAATAAATAATAAAGCTCTTGGCAAGGTATGAGAACTAGACATTTTATCCTAGTTATCTTTATCAATTGTGATGAGAATTGGATTTTGCTCCCACTTGTTAACCTCTAACTATGAAAAGGTTCATAAGCTAAATTGAAAAGATAAATAACAATTAAAGTAATAGAATAAAAAAAACTAGAAAGTAATTTAAAAGAACATTGAACCTGTGATTTAAGAAATAACCATAAACAGAAAGGAATCCTAATTCTAAAAATCTAAATCCTAAATCCTAAATCCTAAGAGAGAGGAGAGAGCCTCTCTTTCTAAAAACTTCATCTAAAAACCTAAAATTGTGTATTTGAAAGTATGATTATGAATGAATGGATTCTCCCACTTTATAGCCTCTAAGCTGTGTTTTCTGGGGCGAAAACTGGGTCAAAAACAGCCCAGAAATCGCTGGGGGCGAAATCTACCACGCTGATTTTCGTCACTGCGACGCATCTGCGTGGAGCATGCGTTCGCGTCGCCTAGCTATACGGCCACTATATCAAATTATATATCATTTCGAAGCCCACATAATTTGGACCTTTTTAGCTCAAGTTATGACCGTTTGAGTGCGAGGAGGTCAGGCTGGACAGCTTAGCAATTTCTTCAACTTCTTGTATTCCTTCCATTTTTGCATGCTTCCTTTCCATCCTCTAAGCCATTCCTGCCCTGTAATCTCTGAAATTACTTAACACACATATCACGGCATCGAATGGTAATAAGAGAGGATTAATATTAGCAAATTAAAGGCCCAGGAAACATGTTTTCAATCAAAGCACAAAATCCGGAAGGAAAAAGTAAAACCATGCAAATAGTATGAATAAGTGGGTAAAGAGTTGATAATAACCACTCAATTGAGCACAAGATAAACCATAAAATAGTGGTTTATCAGTAACACTAACTGATGATGAACTTCAAAACACTAACATCAGTTATGCTTTGAATGCAGATGAAACACAGAATCTCATTACCTTGCTCCGAGAAAATGCCGACCTATTCGCCTGGACCCCAACTGATATGCCTGGAATAAGTCCGGATGTGATATGTCATAAGTTCGCTGTAGATCCAAAAGTTCGTCGAATCAAACAGAAGAAGCGTAATATGGGACGGGAAAAGAAAGAAGCCACCAACAAGGAAACACAGAAGTTGCTGAACGCGAGCTTCATTCAAGAAATCAGGTTCACATCATGGCTAGCGAATGTAGTAATGGTTAAGAAAATCTCTGGCAAGTAGCGAATGTGTGTGGATTTTATAGACTTAAACAAAACATGCCCGAAAGATTCCTATCCTCTGTCATGCATTGACAAATTAGTAGACAACACGTCAGGCTTCAGAGTGTTGAGTTTCATGGATGCCTACTCAGGATATAACCAAATAATGATGCACCCTGGCGATGAAGAGAAAACTGCATTTATAACCGGCTAAGAAAATTTCTGTTACAAAGTAATGCCTTTCGGCCTTAAGAATGCAGGGGCAACTTTCCAAAGGCTGATGGACAATGTTTTTTAGCAACAGATCGGGAAAAACATGGAGGTATATGTGGACAACATGGTGGTCAAGTTGGAGACGTAAGAAAACCACAAAACCGATCTTTTGGAAGTCTACGAACAATTGAGAAAGCATAATATGAGACTCAACCCAGAAAAATGCGTATTTGGAGTACAAGGCGGAAAATTCCTCGATTTCATGCTAACACACCGTAGAATAGAAGCAAATCCAGAAAAATTTCAAGCCATAATAAAAATGAAGTCGCCCATGGTGATCAAGGAGTTGAAACAGCTAACAGGAAGATTGGCATCCCTATCGTGATTCTTGCTGACATCGGGTGCAAGATCATATCATATCTTCGATGGCTTAAGGAAATCCAAAGATTTCACATGGTCAAAGGAGTGTGAAAAAGCTTTCATCGAATTTAAAGAACTCATTGCCTCTCCACCAATATTACATAAACCGGTGCATGTAAGCCTTTATATTTATACCTATCAGTATCTACTCATACAGTTTCTTATGTACTTGTCACCGAAACAAGCAAAGAACAACATCCGATATACTCTGTGAGCAAAGTCCTACAAAATGCAGAAACACGATACCCAGACATTGAGAAGCTAGCTTATGCCTTGATCATAACAGCAAGACGTCTTTGCCACTATTTCCAAAGCCACGAGATCATAGTCTGAACTCAACAGCCATTACTACAAGTACTGACGCGTCCTGACCTAGCAGGGAGATTAATCAAATGGTCGATCAAGTTATCCGAACATGACATCTCATACCAAGCTCGGGATCATTAAAGTCTCAGATCCTTGCCGACTTCATTTTAAAATTTATTGTGGTAGATATACCTTATCCTGAATGGAAATTATACATCGATGGAGCCTCCAACAAAGACGACAGCGGAGCCAGGATCATCCTTAGAGACAACTCGGGAGTGTCAACCGAACAACCAATAAAATATGCTTTCACGGCAAGCAATAATCAATCCGAATACGAAGCTTTGTTGGCCAGACTATGCCTAGCTGACGAAATTAATGCCAAACATTTGAAAGTCTGCTGTGACTCATTGCTAGTCGTCCAACAGGTAAAGGAAAATTTTTAGGTTTGATATCTTTTGCTAGAACAATACTTAGATAAAGTAAAACATTTAATACAATGATTTAAATATTTTCAAATAATACATATACCTCGGGAAGAGAATCAGAGAGCAGATATTTTATCTAAATTTACCACCTCAAGAAAAACAGATATTGCACCAACATTATCTCAATTAACATTAAAAGAGCCTAGTATATCTAGAATGTTTGTTTTGAGTTTGTCACAAAAAGAAGACTAAAGAATACAATTCATCATTTATTTAAGACATGGAAGCATATCACCATCAGAAAGCAACCCGAGGCTTTTCCGAAAAAGGGCAAGCCTTTTTACCTTAATTGGAGATGACCTGTATAAAAGAGGGTTCTCCATGCCACTTTTAAAATGCCTCAAGACATAAGAGGATGACTTAGCAATATCTGAGCTATATGAAGGTATCTAAGGCACACACATTGAAGGACGTAGCCTGGCTGCTAAGATTTTACGAGCAGGGTACTACTGGCACTCCTTGAAGAAGGATTGCATGGACAAAGTCAAATGTTGTGACAAGTGCCAGAAATGTGCACCAGCAATTCACAACCCAGCAGAGCTATTACATACTATAGAAATCGGATAGCCTTTTCCACAGATGGGGGCTGGATATCCTCGAACCGTTTCCCATTTCAAAAAGGCAGGTAAAGTTCTTGCTAGTTGCAATCAATTATTTCACAAAATGGATAGAAGCACAACCCCTTTCAAAAATCACCTCGGACAAGGTAAAAACTTTCATTTGGAAAACTATTATATGTCGATATGGAATACTCAGATATATCGTTTCTGATAATGGTATGTAACTCACTGATAAAAAAATCACATCTTTCTTAGAAAATTTAAACATAAACCATCATTTTTCATCGGTAGAGCACCCACAAACTAATGGGCTTGCCAAAGCTGCTAACAAGGTAATTTTGCAGGCACTAAAAAAGAAGCTAACAGTAGCCAAAGGGCAATGGGCCGAGTTAATACCTGAAGTACTTTGGGGTTATAACACAACACCCCATTCAACAACTAAATAAACCCCTTTTAGGTTGGTGTACGAAGCAGAGGCGATGATCCCAGTTGAGATCTCTCAAGGATCATTGCGGACCGACAATTTTGACAACAACATCAATGAGCAAGCACGAAATGCCAAACCTGACATGATAGACGAGGATCGCAATAGTGCCAAACTTCGCCAAACACTAATGTAGATTGTCATTCAATGCAAGTACAATAAAAAGGTGAAACCACGAAGCCTATGTGCAGGCGACCTTGTCCTACAAAGATCGAAGACAGCAGGAAGCCGCAGGGGCAGGGGAAGTTAACTGAAAACTAGGAATGACCTTTCAGAATTTCAAAAGTACACGGGCAAGGAGTATACTCTCTACAAACTCTAGAAGGAGCCAACCTACCAAACACTTGGAATATATCGTCGTTGTGAACATATCATAGCTAGTCAATTGTAACAAGTGAAGGATGGGGTGGTACCCTTTTTCCTACCACTGGGGTTTTTTCCCACCATGGGTTTTACTCAGGAGGTTTTAATGAAGCCGACCACTTCATATCATGCACAAAACATCAAAAACAAATCAAAAGTTGCATGTTCACCTCTATTATCTACTTGTCATGAATAGAATTCGGACAAATTTTTTAACCCAAACATACCATTCAAAATTTAGATGAAAGTATCAAAAAACTACAACTGAATATCAATTGTTTAGCAAAACAACATAACTACCAAAGTTCATAAAACAAAAATACAAATCAAGGCATTATCAACCTTCCTTACCGGCTTCAGCTGCATTCTCTTCTTCAATTTCATCAGCATCATCAAGCACAAGTTTTCCGCCTACAACAATCTTGGTAACGTCAAGTTTGTTGACATCGAAATTCTATAAGAAAATGACAACCTAGTTCGCACAACAATCAAAACCCGCGGCGAACATTTCCATGACCTCTATTTCAAGCTCATGAACACGAGCAGTCATTTTTCCTTTATCAACATCTACCTCTTTAATTTGCCCATGCAAGAACCGAATTTGATTTCGCAGAGTCTCCACTTCTTCCTCCTGGTCCTTCACCCTTTTTGTAATTTTTGCGATCACTGTATCACTCTCCGTTAGAGACTTCTCCAATCCTAAAATTGTTTTAGTTTCTTTTCTTTCTTCCACCCTAACAACTCCGTGGTACGACCTATACACAGCATCCTTGTGGCAATCACCTACACAACATCACCAATAATAAGGCAACAACCACAAAAAAAATCAACGAAAATAATATACAAATTATTTTACCTGCAAAAATTGCACAACGGTCTCTTTTCCTACACTCTTCAGTAAATTCACATCATCTGGATACTAAGCTACCTTTTCAGCTAATTTCAAAAGTGGAAATTGGTCACTCCAAATATATCTCGGGTCAAAATTGCGAGCAAACCCATGTAATCACATTTTTTTGGTCTTTTATATTGAACACTAAAGCTGAGATCGACATTTACGGCAGATAGCACCTCCAACGACTTCTCCGACCCAACCCTTTTTCTTTTAACACTTTCAGGGCGTGCACTAGACTGAGCTGCCTCAGGGATAATAGTCTTTTGGGAGCCATCTTTATCAATTTTCTTCTTTTTTAAAAAAGACCTCATACGAGCTTAAGACAAGCTTGGCACTTTACCACCTGCAAGGAACAAAGGATGTGTCAGCAAACAACACTTAAAACGAAAAGTCTACACAAATGTCAAAAAACGCTACCTGTGTATCTTACCAAGGATTCCTTATCAAACTCATTGTTTAGCATCTCAGGAATCGAAAGCAACTTCCAGATGAAAAATAATCAATGAGGTAATCTAATACCAACTCCTGATCGTGAGTCCTACCCACAGCATCCAAAATTTGCATGGGCTCCGGACACCAGTACAGTGAAAATTTTTTCGATAGTTCTTTGTCCAAGTAAAAAGCATATTCAGTCTCTTTGGATCGAACTTTCATAAACATCTCTTTAAAACTTTTTAAGGAGGACTTGTACAAAACAAATAAGGAGCGACCTGGGTAACTATTAAGGTTTACCAACAAACCCTTCCGCACCCCTTTCGATTAGAATAAGGAGAAAAACAGGATAAGCGACAGATTAACTTTAAGAAAATTGATAAGACATTCAAAGGCTCGAAGAAAAGCCTAAGAATTAGGACGTAACTGTAGCAGAGCATAGTTCAACTGAGTTAACACTTGGCACTTAAAATTAGTAAAAGGAAACTTCACATGAAGCTCCGTCTATACACAACTGTAAAAATAAAAATATGCTCAGTTCCCTCTATTTTTGCAAACTCTCTCTTCACCATTATAAGAAAGAAATTCAACCCCGATATGGTTCTCTACCCTTACCCAGCTAGACCTACTCAGCATAGCTAACGACCTCATATTCTGAAACAAGGACGCACAACACTTCTCGTCCGCATGAACCCAATGGTACCACTCATCTTTTACCTCAACCACTTTGTCTTTTTTCATTGGAAGCAAAGTAAAATGAATACGAAGTGAAAAGAGAAGGAAGAAGTTACAAATCTTTAGATGTCATTTTCTTGGATAAATTAGAAGGAACAGGGAGGTGGTGTTTTTTCCAAAAAAAAAATAAAAGTAAAAAAGGTAATAACCGAACCAAATAGTTCCACTATCGCACGATGGAAAACGGAGAAGCGATTACACCGTTTGATCAAACAAACGTTTCAGTTACAACTCAAAAATCAACGTACAAAATGCCTTCTTGAAAAACCAACCGACAGTAATTATTATACGAATTGTGATTTCTGAGACACACGTTCTAAAAGCATTAAAAACTTTTTCTAAACCCAAACTCGAAAAAGATGCCATCTCCCAACTTAAGCTTTGGGGGCTAGCAGGACATAAGCCGAAGTATAACATTGATGTTCCTAAAGAAAGCTTAACTTGCTTTCACGGTATCTATAGCAAATCAAGTTTGGGGGCTCTGGTCTGTCCCTATTATCTCGTACTACAATGTTACACTTCGGAACAGGTTTTTTATTTATAAAGAAAATTTCGGACCTCAACGGAAGGGACCATGATTCTCGATTTGCAAACACTAAGATCGGTTATATCACAACAATAAATAGAGAATAAACATAAGTAACCGGATCATCAAAGAACAAGAGAGATCCCCACTTGATAAGTTTAGTTTTTTAAGATTTAATATTGACTTGAGCGTCGGAATCCTTTTTACAGGTTTTTAGTTTCGGTTCCAACGTCGAATAGACAGACGAAGAGATTATAGCTCAACTCATAGCAGGAGCCCAAATAAAGAGCTGCCTTCTGAAACGAGCTATATCTCGAAATCTCATATTAGGCAGGAACATAAATATTAAGATAATTTCGATAAAAATTAGACATAAACTAATATGTACTATAAAATTAACGTATGATTAATCAATACAATATATTTTACATTAAAAATAAGCAACTAAATGAGGTATGGATATAAAACTAAATATTAAAATACGAAAGTTCATATTAATAAATAGATAGTAATGAATTTGTAGACTAATTTCTTTTACAAGAATATTATTCATATATCAAAATTAATCATTATAATTAGTTATTAATGTATTTATATATAAATATATGTGTAGTTGAATTTATTTTTAATGTGTTATTATATTTTAACATATATTTTATATTGGTTGAGTTTAATAACTTATCTTAGTATCCATATAATTTCTTTTATGTGCAAGTAGCATTTTGATGATTGATGAGCGGATAATTTATACGCTTTTTGACATTGTTTTTAGTATGTTTTTAGTAGGATCTAGTTACTTTTAGGGATGTTTTCATTAGTTTTTATGTTAAATTCACATTTCTGGACTTTACTATGAGTTTGTGTGTTTTTCTGTGATTTCAGGTATTTTCTGGCTGAAATTGAGGGACTTGAGCAAAAATCAGATTCAGAGGTTGAAAAAGGACTGCTGATGCTGTTGGATTCTGACCTCCCTGCACTCAAAGTGGATTTTCTGGAGCTACAGAACTAGAAATGGCGCGCTTCCAATTGCGTTGGAAAGTAGACATCCAGGACTTTCCAGCAATATATAATAGTCCATACTTTTGCCAAGAATAGACGACGTAAACTGGCGTTCAACGCCAGCCTTCTGCCCAAATCTGGCGTCCAGCGCCAGAAAAGGATCCAAAACCAGAGTTGAACGCCCAAACTGGCACAAAAACTGGCGTTCAACTCTACAAATAGCCTCTGCACGTGCAACACTTAAGCTCAGCCCAAACACACACCAAGTGGGCCCCGGAAGTGGATTTATACATCAAATACTTACTCATGTAAACCCTAGTGGCTAGTTTATTATAAATAGGACCTCTTACTATTGTATTAGGCATCTTTGGTCTCAGTTTTAACCCATTGTTCATCTTAGGAGACTATTGATCACGTTTTAGGGGGCTGGCCATCTCGGCCATGCCTGGACCTTCACTTATGTATTTTCATACGGTAGAGTTTCTACACTCCATAGATTAAGGTGTGGAGCTCTGCTGTTCCTCAAAGATTAATGCAAAGTACTACTGTTTTCTATTCAATTCTTCTTATTTCGCTTCTAAGATATCCATTCGCACCCAAGAACGTGATGAAGGTGATGATTATGTGTGACGCTCATCATCCTTCTCCCTTATGAACGCGTGCCTGACAAACACTTCTGTTCTACATGAAATAAGCTAGAATGAATATCTCTTAGATCTCCTAACCAGAATCTTCGTGGCGTAAGCTAGAATGATGGCGGCATTCAAGAGAATCCGGAAAGTCTAAACCTTGTTTGTGGTATTCCGAGTAGGATTCAATGATTGAATGACTGTGACGAGCTCCGAACTCGCGATTGCAGGGCGTTAGTGACAGACGCAAAAGGATAGTAAATCCTATTCCGGCATGATCGAGAACCGACAGATGAATAGCCGTGCCGTGACAGGGTGCGTGAGCATATTATTCACTGAGAGGATAAGATGAAGCCATTGACAAGGGTGATGCCTCCAGACGATTAGCCGTGCCGTGACAGGGCATTGGATCATTTTTCCGAGAGATGACCGAAAGTAGCCATTGACAGTGGTGATGTATCACATAAAGCCAGCCATGGAAAGGAGTAAGACTGATTGGATGAAGATAGCAGGAAAGCAGAGGTTCAGAGGAACGAAAAGCATCTCCATTCGCTTATCTGAAATTCCTACCAATGATTTACATAAGTATCTCTATCCCTATTTTATTATATAATATTCGAAAACACCATTATCACTTTATATCTGCCTGACTGAGATTTACAAGGTGACCATAGCTTGCTTCATACCAACAATCTCCGTGGGATTCGACCCTTACTCACGTAAGGTATTACTTGGACGACCCAGTGCACTTGCTGGTTAGTTGTATCGAAGTTGTGACAAATTATGAATGTGTAATCACGATTACGCGTACCAAGTTGCTCACGTGCCAGGAATAGTTTGAGCCTGGACATCACAATTTCGTGCACCAAGTTTTTGGCGCCGTTGCCGGGGATTGTTTGAGTTTGGACAACTGACGGTTCATCTTGTTGCTCAGATTAGGTAATTTTCTTTTTATTTTGTTTTCAAAAATTTTTCAAAAATCTTTCAAAAATCTCTCATCTGTTTTCGAAAAAAATAAAAATGTTTTCAAAAATTTTATTCAAGATTTTTAAGAATGAATTCTAGTGTTTCAGGAAGCATGTGAAGCCTGGCTGGCTGTAAAGCCATGTCTAAATTCTTTTGGACTGAGGCTTCCAAACCATCAGAGGTAAGTTACATACTTGATAAATGATGAGCAACAATTTGTTATCAAGATCAATATACTCTGGTGTTAAATGCTAAAGCTTGGCTGGCCATTGGCCATGTCTAGTGTTTTGGACTGGAGCTTTCTTTGAAAGCTTGGCTGGCTAGTGAGCCATGTCTAATTCCTGGACTGAAGCTTTAGACTAAGAATGCAAGATTCCTGGAATTCATGTTAAAAATTTTGGAAATCCTTATTTTTTCTTTTTCATATAATTTTCGAAAAATACCAAAAAAAATTAGAAAATCATAAAAATCAAAAATATTTTTCTGTTTCTTGTTTGAGTCTTGAGTCATGTTATAAATTTGGTGTCGTGCATCTTGCATTTTTTTTCGAAAATTCATGCATTCATAGTGTTCTTCATGATCTTCAAGTTGTTCTTGGGTAAGTCTTCTTGTTTGATCTTGATGATTTTTTGTTTTGTGTCTTTTCATGTTTATCATATGCATTCTTGAATTCTTAGTGTCTAAGCATTAAAGAATTCTAAGTTTGGTGTCTTGCATGTTTTCTTAGCATTAAAAATTTTTCAAAAATATGTTCTTGATGTTCATCATGACATTCATAGTGTTCTTGGTGTTCATCTTGACATTCATAGCATTCTTGCATGCATTCATTGTTTGATCTAAAAATTTCATGCATTGCATCATTTTTCTTGTGTTTCCCTTGCATCATAAAAATTCAAAAATCAAAAAAAATATCTTTCCCTTTTTCTCTCATCAAATTCGAAAATTTGAGTTGACTTTTTCAAAAATTTTTAAAATCAAGTTGTTTCTTATGAGTCAAATCAAATTTTCAATTTGAACATCTTATCTTTTTCAAAATCTTTTTCAAAAATCAAATCTTTTTCAAATTTCTTAGTTATTTTCGAAAATTCTAAAAATATTTTTCAAAAATCTTTTTCTTATTTTTATATCAAATTTTCGAAAATAACATAATCAATTAATGTTTTGATTCAAAAATTTGAAGTTTGTTACTTGCTTGTTAAGAAAGATTCAAACTTTAAGTTCTAGAATCATATCTTGTGATTTCTTATGAATCAAGTCATTAATTGAGATTTTAAAAATCAAATCTTTTTCAAAATTAATTTCAATCATATCTTTTCAAAAATATCTTCTTATCTTATCTTTTTCAAAAATATCTTTTCAAAATATCTTTTCTAACTTCCTAACTTCTTATCTTTTCAAAATTTGTTTCAACTAACTAACTAACTTTTTGTTTGTTTCTTAACTTTTTCAAAACTACCTAACTAACCCTCTCTCTCTCTAATTTTCGAAAATATCTTCCCTCTTTTTCAAAATTTCTTTTTAATTAATTAATTATTTTTATTTTTTATTTCAAAAATTTTCGAAAATTACTAACATTTTTCAAAAACCATTTTCGAAAATCACTAACTCTTTTTCAAAACAATTTTCGAAAATTATCCCTCCCCCATCTTATTCTATTTAATTCATTCATATCCTAACATCTCTTCCTCATCACAACACCAAATTCGAACCCCCCTCCTCTATCTGTGTTCGAATTTCTTCTTCTTTTCTTCTACTAACAATAAGGAACCTCTTTACTGTGACATAGAGGATTCCTCTTCTTTTCTTTTTCTCTCCTCTTTCTTATGAGCAGGGACATAGAAAAAGGCATTCTTGTTGAAGCTGATCCAGAACCTGAAAGGACTCTGAAGAGAAAATTAAGAGAAGCTAAATTACAACAATCCAGAGACAACTTGATTGAAAATTTCGAACAAGTAAAGGAGATGGCAGCCGAACCCAACAACAATGCAAGGAGAATGCTTGGTGACTTTACTGCACCTAATTCCAATTTACATGGAAAAAGCATCTCCATTCCTGCCATTGGAGCAAACAACTTTGAGCTGAAACCTCAATTAGTTTCTCTGATGCAGCAGAACTGCAAGTTTCATGGACTTCCATCTGAAGATCCTTTTCAGTTCTTAACTGAATTCTTGCAGACATGTGATACTGTTAAGACTAATGGAGTAGATCCTGAAGTCTACAGGCTCATGCTTTTCCCTTTTGCTGTAAGAGACAGAGCTAGATTATGGTTGGATTCTCAACCCAAAGACAGCCTGAACTCTTGGGATAAGCTGGTCACGGCTTTCTTAGCCAAGTACTTTCCTCCTCAAAAGCTGAGCAAGCTTAGAGCTGAAGTTCAAACCTTCAGACAGAAAGAAGGTGAATCCCTCTATGAAGCTTGGGAAAGATACAAACAGTTGACCAAAAAGTGTCCTTCTGACATGCTTTCAGAATGGACCATCCTGGATATATTCTATGATGGTCTGTCTGAGTTATCTAAGATGTCATTGGATACTTCTGCAGGTGGATCCATTCACCTAAAGAAAACGCCTGCAGAAGCTCAAGAACTCATTGACATGGTTGCTAATAACCAGTTCATGTACACTTCTGAAAGGAATCCTGTGAATAATGGGACGCCTATGAAGAAGGGAGTTCTTGAAGTTGATACTCTGAATGCCATATTGGCTCAGAACAAAATATTGACTCAACAAGTCAATATGATTTCTCAGAGTCTGCATGGAATGCAAGCTGCATCCAACAGTACTCAAGAGGCATCTTCTGAAGAAGAAGCCTATGATCCTGAGAACCCTGCAATAGCAGAGGTAAATTATTTAGGTGAACCTTATGGAAACACCTATAACTCATCATGGGGAAATCATCCAAATTTCTCATGGAAGGATCAAAAGCCCCAACAAGGCTTTAATAATGGTGGAAGAAACAGGTTTAGCAATAGCAAAGCTTTTCCATCATCAACTCAGCAACAGACAGAGAACTCTGAACAAAATGCTTCTAATTTAGCAAATCTAGTCTCTGATCTATCTAAAGCCACTGTAAGTTTCATGAATGAAACAAGGTCTTCCATTAGAAATCTGGAAGCACAAGTGGGCCAGCTGAGTAAAAGGATCACTGAAATCCCTCCTAGTACTCTCCCAAGCAATACAGAAGAGAATCCAAAAGGAGAGTGCAAGGCCATTGACATAAGCGCCATGGCCGAACCTGTAAGGGAAGGAGAGGACGTGAATCCCAAGGAGGAAGACCTCCTGGGACGTCCAGTGGTCAATAAGGAGCTTCCCTCTGAGGAACCAAAGGACTCTGAGGCTCATCTAGAGACCATAGAGATTCCATTGAACCTCCTTATACCCTTCATGAGCTCTGATGAGTATTCCTCTTCTGAAGAGAATGAGGATGTTACTGAAGAGCAAACTGCCAAGTTTCTTGGTGCAATCATGAAGCTGAATGCCAAATTATTTGGCATTGATACTTGGGAAGTTAAACCTCCCTTGTTCATCAATGAACTAAGTGATCTAGATCAACTGACATTACCTCAGAAGAGACAGGATCCTGGAAAGTTCATAATACCCTGTACCATAGGCACCATGATCTTTAAGGCTCTGTGTGACCTTGGTTCAGGAATAAACCTCATGCCCCTCTCTGTAATAGAGAAACTGGGAATCTATGGGGTGCAAGCTGCTAAAATCTCACTAGAGATGGCAGACAGCCCAAGAAAACAGGCTTATGGACAAGTAGAAGATGTATTAGTAAAGGTTGAGGGCCTTTACATACCTGCTGATTTCATAGTCCTGGATACTGGAAAGGAAGAGGATGAATCCATCATCCTAGGAAGACCTTTCCTGGCCACAGCAAGAGCTGTGATTGATGTTGACAGAGGTGAAATAGTCCTTCAATGGAATGAGGACTCCCTTGTGTTTACAACTCAAGGATCTCCCTCTGCAACCATGGAGAGGAAGCAAAAAAAGCTTCTCTCCAAGCAGAGTCAACCAGAGCCCCCACAGTCAAACTCTAAGTTTGGTGTTGGGAGGCCACAACCAAACTCTAAGTTTGGTGTTGAACTCCCATATCCAAACTTTAAGTTTGGTGTTGGAGAGTTTCAACAAAGCTCTACACATCTGTGAGGCTCCATGAGAGCCCACTGTCAAGCTATTGACATTAAAGAAGCGCTTGTTGGGAGGCAACCCAATGTTTATTTATCTAACTCTATTTTTATTGTTTTTCATGTTTTCTTAGGTTCATGATCATGTGGAGTCACAAAATAAATATAAAAATTGAAAACGGAATCAAAAACAGCAGAAGAAAAATCACACCTTGGAGGAGCATCTGTCTGGCGTTCAGCGCCAGAACAGAGCATGGTTCTAGCGCTGAACGCCCAAAATGGGCAGCTTCTGGGCGCTGAACGCCAGAGCAGGCATGGTTCTGGCGTTCAACGCCAGAAATGGCACACAAATGGGCGTTGAACGCCCAAAATGGCCACCAACCTGGCGCTGAACGCCCAGAGTTGGGCACAAAGGCATTTTTACATGCCTAATGGGTGCAGGGATGTAAATGCCTTGACACCTCAGGATCTGTGGACCCCACAGGATCATCTTAGGATCTGTGGACCCCACAGGATCAACTCAGGATCTGTGGACCCCACAGGATCCCCACCTACCTCCACTCACTTCTTCTCATCACTCTCTTTCACACAACCCCATAAACACTCTTCCCCAAAAAAATCCTTCACCAATCACCTCAAACTCTCTTCCCCATCACCTCTTCACCACTCACATCCATCCACTCTTCCCCATAAACCTACCTCATAAACTCCACCTACCTTCAAAATTCAAAACCAATTTCCCACCCAAATCCACCCATATGGCCGAACCTTAACCCCCCCCCCCCTCCCTTCCCTATATAAAGACCTCCATTCTTCATCAAATTCACACAACACACCCCTCTACACTCCTCTTGGCCGGAACCACATCTCCCTCTCCCTCTCCTCCATTTCTTCTTCTTCTTCATCTATTCTTTTGTTTATTGCTCGAGGGCGAGCAATATTCTAAGTTTGGTGTGGTAAAAGCATAGCTTTTTTGTTTTTCCATTACCATTGATGGCACCCAAGACCGGAGAATCCTCTAGAAGAGGGAAAGGGAAGACAAAAGCTTCCACATCCGAGTCATGGGAGATGGAAAGATTCATCTCCAAAGCCCATCAAGACCACTTCTATGATGTTGTGGCCAAGAAGAAGGTGATCCCTGAGGTCCCTTTTAAACTCAAAAATGAGTATCCGGAGATCCGACATGAAATTCAAAGAAGAGGTTGGGAAGTTCTAACAAATCCCATCCAACAAGTCGGCATCCTAATGGTTCAAGAATTCTATGCTAATGCATGGATCACCAAGAACCAAGATCAAAGTAAGAACCCGGATCCAAAGAACTATGTTACAATGGTTCGGGGGAAATACCTAGATTTTAGTCCGGAAAATGTGAGGTTGGCGTTCAACTTGCCATACATGGAAGAGAACGCACGCCCCTACACAAGGAGAGTCAACTTTGATCAAAGGTTGGACCAAGTCCTTATGGACATATGTGTAGAAGGAGCTCAATGGAAGATTGACTCCAAAGGCAAGCCGGTTCAACTAAGAAGATTGGACCTCAAGCCTGTGGCTAGAGGATGGTTGGAGTTCATTCAATGCTCAATCATTCCCACTAGCAACCGGTCTGAAGTTACTATAGACCGGGCCATCATGATCCATAGCATCATGACTGGAGAAGAGGTGGAAGTTCATGAGATTATACCTCAAGAACTCTACAAGGTGGCTGACAAGTCCTCCACTATGGCAAGGTTAGCCTTCCCTCACCTCATTTGCCATCTATGTTACTCATCTGGAGCTTTCATAGAAGGAGACATTCCTATTAAGGAAGAGAAGCCCATCACTAAGAAAAAGATAGAGCAAGCAAGAGAGCCCATTCATGGAGCTCAAGAGGCGCAGGAAGCTCATCACCATGAGATCCCGGAGATGCCTCAAATGCACCTTCCTCCACAAAAATATTGGGAGAAAATCAACACCTCCCTAGAAGAATTGAGTTCCAATATGGGACATCTAAGGGTGGAACATCAAGAGCACTCCATCATGCTTCATGAAATAAGAGAAGATCAAAAAGCAATGAGGGAGGAGCAACAAAGACAAGGAAGAGACATAGAAGAGCTCAAGGACATCATTGGTTCCTCAAGAAGGAAACGCCACCATCACTAAGGTGGATTTATTCCTTGTTCTTATTTCTTCTGTTTTTCGTTTTCTATGTTATGTACTTATCTGTGTTTGTGTCTTCATTACATGATCATTAGTAGTTAGTAACTTTGTCTTAAAGTTATGAATGTCCTATGAATCCATCACCTCTCTTAAATGAAAAATGTTTTAATTCAAAAGAACAAGAAGTACATGAGTTTCGAATTTATCCTTGAACTTAGCTTAATTATATTGATGTGGTGACAATGCTTCTTGTTTTCTGAATGAATGCTTGAACAGTGCATATGTCTTTTGAAGTTGTTGTTTAAGAATGTTAAATATGTTGGCTCTTGAAAGAATGATGACTAGGAGACATGTTATTTGATAATCTGAAAAATCATAAAAATGATTCTTGAAGCAAGAAAAAGCAGCAAAGAACAAAGCTTGCAGAAAAAAAAAAAAGAAAAAAGAAGAAAAAAATAGGCGAAAAAAAAATAGAAAGAAAAAGAAAAAGCAAGCAGAAAAAGCCAATAACCCTTAAAACCAAAAGGCAAGGGCAAATAAAAAGGATCCCAAGGCTTTGAGCATCAGTGGATAGGAGGGCCTAAAGGAATAAAATCCTGGTCTAAGCGGCTAAACCAAGCTGTCCCTAACCATGTGCTTGTGGCGTGTAGGTGTCAAGTGAAAACTTGAGACTGAGCGGTTAAAGTCAAGGTCCAAAGCAAAAAAAAAAAAGAGTGTGCTTAAGAACCCTGGACACCTCTAATTGGGGACTTTAGCAAAGCTGAGTCACAATCTGAAAAGGTTCACCCAATTATGTGTCTGTGGCATTTATGTATCCGGTGGTAATACTGGAAAACAAAGTGCTTAGGGCCACGGCCAAGACTCATAAAGAAGCTGTGTTCAAGAATCATCATACTGAACTAGGAGAGTCAATAACACTATTCGAAATCTGAAGTTCCTATAGATGCCAATCATTCTGAACCTCAATGGATAAAGTGAGATGCCAAAACTATTCAAGAGGCAAAAAGCTATAAGTCCCGCTCATATGATTGAAGCTCTGTTTCATTGATAGTTTGGAATTTGTAGTATATTCTCTTCTTTTTATCCTATTTGATTTTCAGTTGCTTGGGGACAAGCAACAATTTAAGTTTGGTGTTGTGATGAGCGGATAATTTATACGCTTTTTGAAATTGTTTTTAGTATGTTTTTAGTAGGATCTAGTTACTTTTAGGGATGTTTTCATTAGTTTTTATGTTAAATTCACATTTCTGGACTTTACTATGAGTTTGTGTGTTTTTCTGTGATTTCAGGTATTTTCTGGCTGAAATTGAGGGACTTGAGCAGAAATCAGATTCAGAGGTTGAAAAAGGACTGCTGATGCTGTTGGATTCTGACCTCCCTGCACTCAAAGTGGATTTTCTGGAGCTACAGAACTCGAAATGGCGCGCTTCCAATTGCGTTGGAAAGTAGACATCCAGGGCTTTCCAGCAATATATAATAGTCTATACTTTGGCCAAGAATAGACGACGTAAACTAGCGTTCAACGCCAGCCTTCTGCCCAAATCTGGCGTCCAGCGCCAGAAAAGGATCCAAAACCAGAGTTGAACGCCCAAACTGGCACAAAAACTGGCGTTCAACTCTACAAATAGCCTCTGCACGTGCAACACTTAAGCTCAGCCCAAACACACACCAAGTGGGCCCCGGAAGTGGATTTATACATCAAATACTTACTCATGTAAACCCTAGTGGCTAGTTTATTATAAATAGGACCTCTTACTATTGTATTAGGCATCTTTGGTCTCAGTTTTAACCCATTGTTCATCTTAGAAGACTATTGATCACGTTTTAGGGGGCTGGCCATCTCGGCCATGCCTGGACCTTCACTTATGTATTTTCATACGGTAGAGTTTCTACACTCCATAGATTAAGGTGTGGAGCTCTGCTGTTCCTCAAAGATTAATGCAAAGTACTACTGTTTTCTATTCAATTCTTCTTATTTCGCTTCTAAGATATCCATTCGCACCCAAGAACGTGATGAAGGTGATGATTATGTGTGACGCTCATCATCCTTCTCCCTTATGAACGCGTGCCTGACAAACACTTCTGTTCTACATGAAATAAGCTAGAATGAATATCTCTTAGATCTCCTAACCAGAATCTTCGTGGCGTAAGCTAGAATGATGGCGGCATTCAAGAGAATCCGGAAAGTCTAAACCTTGTTTGTGGTATTCCGAGTAGGATTCAATGATTGAATGACTGTGACGAGCTCCGAACTCGCGATTGCAGGGCGTTAGTGACAGACGCAAAAGGATAGTAAATCCTATTCCGGCATGATCGAGAACCGACAGATGAATAGCCGTGCCGTGACAGGGTGCGTGAGCATATTATTCACTGAGAGGATAAGATGAAGCCATTGACAAGGGTGATGCCTCCAGACGATTAGCCGTGCCGTGACAGGGCATTGGATCATTTTTCCGAGAGATGACCGAAAGTAGCCATTGACAGTGGTGATGTATCACATAAAGCCAGCCATGGAAAGGAGTAAGACTGATTGGATGAAGATAGCAGGAAAGCAGAGGTTCAGAGGAACGAAAAGCATCTCCATTCGCTTATCTGAAATTCCTACCAATGATTTACATAAGTATCTCTATCCCTATTTTATTATATAATATTCGAAAACACCATTATCACTTTATATCTGTCTGACTGAGATTTACAAGGTGACCATAGCTTGCTTCATACCAACAATCTCCGTGGAATTCGACCCTTACTCACGTAAGGTATTACTTGGACGACCCAGTGCACTTGCTGGTTAGTTGTATCGAAGTTGTGACAAATTATGAATGTGTAATCACGATTACGCGTACCAAGTTGCTCACGTGCCAGGAATAGTTTGAGCCTGGACATCACAATTTCGTGCACCAATGATCAATCCACATGCTTGCAATCTCTCAAACGTTGAAGCTCATCAATCAAGGCAGTGAAATTGTTAAGGGATGAGCCACCTTCTTGAACAGCAGCTCTAGCCTTCTTCCCAAGCTCTTGAGCGCGCAGTCTGATTTCTTGGGCTTCATTGCCACCATCCATCAACCTCCTTATAGCCACCTCTATGCAACCTCTTCCCACAACCTTCTCTCTTTGGCCATAGCCAGTTGACCTCCATTCATCTACACCAACCTCCACTCCAACCCCGCGCACCTCAGTTATCAGTTTTTCATTATAGAACTGTTCCGAGTGCATTGGCCACGTTATCATCGGAACCCCAGCACTGATGGCTTCCACAGTAGAGTTCCACCCGCAGTGAGACAAAAACCCACCCACGGCGGAGTGCCTCAATATTAAAACCTGTGGGGCCCACCCTCTTATGATAATTCCCCTCTTTGAATTCCTCTCCTCAAACCCCTTTGGCAGCCACTTTTCTTTCATTTCTTCCTCCTCCTCTTTCCCCTCCTTCTCCCGTACCACCCATATGAATTCACAACCCGATGCTTCCACCGCGCATGCTATCTCGTACAGCTGGCAATCCGGGAAGCAGCATAGACTCCCAAAGCATATGTAGACCACAGAGTTTGGATTCTTAGAGTCGAGCCAGCTCATGCACTTCTGAACGCTCAACACGCTCTTCTGTCCTCTCTCCGCTTTTTCTTCAGCGGTTCTGTGAAGAAGACACGCAGGGCCAAGATGCCAGACCTTATGCCCCGTTGTTCTCTCGTAGTACTGGACGTACTCTTCTCCGTCGAGCTCCACGAAATTGTTGAGGATGATGCCGTGGCTTCTGAGCTCTGCCTCAAACGTCGACTCTAGGACCTCCCTTAAAAGCGTTGGTGGGGTTGCTTTCAAGGTGACAGAGTGAGGGAAGTCATGGATGAGAAAGGGAGGCGAAGCATCGGGAGGGACCGGGTGTGCCCTGAAGGACTCGACGGCGCAGATGGCGAAGAGGGAGAAGCCATTGAAGACCAACCTTGGGACGCGGAGCTTGTTGGCCAAGTCTTCCACCCACGGGAACATGAAGTCAGCGACGATACAATCGGGTGGGTGGTGGCCCAGAAAGTGTTCAATGGGCTCACGGAGAGTGTCCATACCGTTGAACACCTTCATGAAGGTGTCGTCGTCGAAGGTGTCTGAGAGGTTCTCGATGCCGTCGGGGAGTCCTACTTCTTGGGAGGGGAAGGGGACAGTATGGAGAAGGAAGTTGGGGTGGTGGGGAGTGGAGGTGCGGATGACTTGGGCGTTGGAGGGGGTAGTGATGATGGTCACGCGGTGGCCACGTGCGGCGAAGACTCTTGCTATGTCGCTGAGAGGGAGCATGTGACCGGCTGCGAGGAATGGGATGAAGTAGATTCTTAGTGGCTGCTGCCTCTGTTCATCAAGATAAGGAGAATGACTTTCCATGGTGGACAGTTGAAGCCAGCAATACCCACCATGTAGAAAATGCAAATAAACCCCATTATATTGGATAAGGGAAAGTCTACGCTAGTACTTAGAAATGAGTGATTACTATTAGATGAAATTTTATATCATTAAATATAGGTGCACCTTAAATATATTATTGATGACTATAACTCACAAAATCTGTTGATTCCTAACACTTCTCATTAGATAAATTAAGAGTGATGATTACTGCCCGTATAGTTTAGCCCTTAATTGTATTCTTTTTAGAGATCGGATTTACTTTTATTTTGAATTCTGAAACCATAAATTAGTAATATTTAGTGAGATATTAGTTAGTTTGAAAATTGAATCTTAATTTTATTTGAAAATATTTTAATAATTTTTTTATTAAAAGATAGAGAAATTTAAACTCACACAATTTCTTATATAAGTAAGTATGAAAAAATTATGTCATTTAAATTATAATGTATTAACTTTTTAATTAAAAAACTTAATTTAATAACTTATATGCAATTATATAGATTTTTTTAAACAATAACTTTTTAGTTGTCACGAATTTTAAAATTTATGTTTTTCTAATAATTGTGGATGAAATTTCAAGTATTAAACTACAATTAACAAGGTAATAATTAAATAATTCCATAAATTCAAGTGGTGGAGGCATTATGACAGAAATCGACAAATAAATAATTATATTTTTAATATATTATTTTACGTAAGAGTTTTTTTTATATATATATAAATTTTATATAGGTATTTTTTTATTTTTTGTCTTATATTAATTTTTTTTGGAATTAATAAGAATTAAATTTTGAATTTTTAGATTATAAAAGTTCTTATACTATATTATAATATCATTTCTCCTACAAATTTAAGTTGATTAAAAAAAATACATTTGAAAGTTATTAATGGGCTAAAGAATGAGGTTTAAACCTATAACAGATTTTAACTTGGTTACAAAAATAGATTGAATTTTAGATGTTACAATCTCTGCTAAAATAATTATGTAGGAGATATTTTATTTTTGTCTTATAAAATCATAATAAAATTAAGACAGAACATAGAAGAAAAATTTGTCACTATAAGAAACACACTGAATACCGTCAGATTTAGCGGCAATTATTATCGTTGGATTTAGCAGCATTTTTTGTATTTTTTTTTTTAAATTATGCAATTTTATTACTGAAAATTGGTCCAATTTGGACTACAGGCAAGTAACATAAAAAGAGGATACGAAGTTCCATCTTTAATAAAATGATTTAACATAAAAAAATAGAAAGGTAAGATAATAACTCAGGGTTCTCTTCTTCTCTTTGGCACACTTCTCCTTGCCATTTCTACCATAGTTGTAGAAGGGGTGGTTCTACCTTCGAATACCCATCTGTTCCTTGCTAACCATATTTGTCATATGAGGTTTGCTGTTTCTGCTCTTTTAGTTACTGTCGGATTTTATGTTCCGATACTAAATCTGACAGTAATCATTGGCGCGAAATCTTATTTCATTAGTGCCAACTTTACCCGCAAATCTTCCATCGGTATATCGGTTTAGTGAAACGCTGTGTCTAGGCAATTTACTGTTGAAAATTTCTGCCAGTAAATCTGACGGTGAAATTGGGATAAACTTCAAACGTGGACCCTTTCCCCTCAATTCTACGAACTCACTATCTTTCTTCTCTCTTGCTCCTCTCGTCTTCTCTCTTCAGTCCTGAAGCTGTCAGCGTCGCCACCACCAGCTAGAGCCTCCGTTGTCGCCACTGAAGCTGTCGGTCACTGCTGAAGCCATTGGGAATATCACTGCTATTCGCGTTTGTGGACACTGCCGCTTCCTGTCACCACCACGCCTCCACCATCCTGTAACCACCATCAAAAATAATTTTGGCATAGTTTTTATATTTTTTTTAAGATGTTTTTGTGAGTTTAGAATTTTATTAAGTTCTTATGAAATTATTGATTAAATTAGTATAATGAAATTTGTAATTAGGATTTAGTATAGTTTTTTTTATTATTTTCAGATTTTTTTGTAAGCCTAGAATTTTGTTTGGTATTTTATCAAATTATTATTGATTAAATTAGTGTAATGAAGTTTGTGATTAAGATTTGGTTTAGTTTTATTATTTTTTTCAGATTTTTTGTGAGTTCAGTATTTTGTTAGGTATTTTATTATCAAATTATTGATTAAATTAGTGTAATGAAGTTTGCAATTAGGATCTCTTATGTTAATTTAATGTAAATATAAATTAAATTAAGTTAAGGTAGGTTAAGTAGGGTGAGATTAAGAGTGCTTGAGCTGTTGGAAGACTTTGGTTAGTTTGTTGAATTAGTTTCACCTTATGAATTTAATAAGTTTTCTTTTTTATTAGGACGGTACTATTTCTCTGAAATCAATTGGAGTTCGTTTCTTCCGTATTCTATGCATTCGTGTTTCACATAGGTTTTCTATCTCTAAATATAATCAATTGTTTAAGTTTTGTGCTAGACTTATTTTTTCTAAGATTGCATTTTAGGACGGAAGTGGGAGAAGGCCGCGTAAAGGCGCCTTCTCGAAACCCTTGTTTGTTAGAAAATTTTGGAATTATAAGGGGTTGTGCACTAAAATGGTTAAGATTTGATGTGCTATTGAATCGTATTTGTTCTAAGTTATGTCTGCATCTCTTTTCTCTGTGAAAACTGTTAAATTTATTTGGTGAATATTTCTGAATTAAGGAAAAGTTCAGCCGAAATTTCGTTTAAATTGTTTAAAACATGTTTGGTTTATGAGAAAATGATAATCAAATTTAGTTAGAGATTTTAATAAGGGGACACCCTGTTGAATTTTCTAAAAATTTTAATAAATTGTGTTGTTGGATGAATTTTAGGGTGTTTGTTGCAAGATGGTTCTAAGTCATCGTTTGTGGATGTATGATGGGGACAACAGTGGACCGAGGGGTTTAAAACCTGAATTATTTGAGGAGGTTAACGCGTTTGTTGCGTATGTCTTTAATATGAAACCGTTTAGGTCTCAAGAGGTATCTAGGTGTCCGTGCTATAAGTGTCGGCTGAGTAAGTAAAGAAGTTAGTTTTTAGATTAGGTCTAAATTCAGTGAAAATTGATTGTTATTTTGTTTTTGACTTTTTGTGTTTAAATTTTGAGTTTGTACTTAAATAAATTCATAAGCCTTTGCTTGATGACATTTGTAGTGTTTTAAATTTAGAAGACATCTTGAAATTTATATTAGACTAAAATTATATTTTAAGATATTTATTTATAAGTTATTTATTATTTTATTATAACAATTTTTTCAATTGAACCATGTTGAACCGATTAAACTAATAAATCAGTAAATTAGTAACTAGAACGGTTTAATAATCGGTCTGATTTTCAGAACCTTGAGTTTACCGAAATACTACTATTACGGATTCAATTTTCGAGTCTAACGACTCAAAACGCCGTGGAGCCCTTAGCTCTATAGCCGGCCCAAGGTCTAAAACCGGCCCAAAATCCAAAACCTCCTATCAACTCAGCACAGTACAATTTTAATAGATTTTTAAATTCTTAAGATTTTTCATATTCTAACTGTTCCGAGGGTTACCTGAAATTGTAGGTCGATCTCGGACGAGATCTTTTGTGCTGATCGGAGATGACGTGTCCAGCGTGTAGGTGGTGGCCGGAGCTGCCGCATCCGACTTGTAGGGCTGGCAACGCTGCTGATCCTTTGTCACCAGAGAGTGGTGGTACCTGCAAGGGACTCCGATGCTTAAGTTAGCATGGGTATTAAGCAGGTTTTTTGTAGAATCAGAGTATGAGCTATACCTGGGTGCTCCAGTGTATTTATAATGGTGAGAAGTGACCTTTTTTAGATAAGATAAGTTAGTTATCTTTATCTTATCTTTGAGCGAGGTCATCTTATCTTCAAGGGAACCGCCCTTATCTCTTATAAGCTTGGGCTGCCTTATGATTTGGGTCGCGTTCCTCTATTTGGGCCCTTTATTGGGCTTTCCTAGCAATTTGGCCGACCTCTTTGAGAAGAGGTCGGATGGTCTGACCTGAAGAGGTCGGTCGCTTTGTCGCTAAACATTCCGGATCGGACAGTTCGACCCAGGGTATGAACAGTGCCCCTGCTCGAGCTCGGTCTTTTTTTTAAGGTCGAGTCTTAGTTTTGGGACTTCGATCCTTCTCTAGTGAAGCCGAACTCGAGCATCTGTCGACTTCCTCTCTGTAGAATCTTTTTTGAATGCGGAACGTTTTCTTAAGCACGCGCTTTTGCATTAACGCTCTGGTCTTGGGAATGTGCGAGGGTTTAATACCCTCATTAATTGATTTTTAATGCCCCGTTTTCCTTGGCTCTTTTATTTTGAACTTTACACACAGAAAACGGTTTCTCTTCTCTATTTTACTTGTAACTTCCCCTTTTCTTTCTCACTTTCTGTTTTTGTATTTTCGCATTTCTTCCAGCGACGTTGCTTGGCGATTGTTGGTGCTCTCTTTTAAAGGCGATTCCGGATTCTATCTTCCATCTTCAACTTCTTTGAAGCTTTCTCCTCTTTCCAGGTTGGTTTTACTTTCTGCTTCTTTACTTCTTTCGTCGCTTTGCCTTCGGTTCTTTGGTAAAGCTTTGATTTTTTGTTTGAATGCATGCTGGAAAGTTTGAACCTTTTCACGTCGTTATGTCCGATTGTTGCTGTGATACGTGTTTCTGGCATTTCTCCTGATGATTGAGGTTTTTTAGGGCTTTGCATGTTTTGCTGCCTTTTGATTTTGTAGCTTTCCGGAATAATAACTTCATTTGATTCTTTTGAAAAAGGTTGCGTCTTTGATGTCCTCCTGTTTGGTATTTGTTGTTTACTTTTTTATTGAAAAAGGGCTTTTCTTTGCTGAGAGTTTTGTTGGAATGTTAGTCTCGTAGATTTTTTCTGAGTCCTTACTTTGTCACTGCCTCCAAAGGATGCCCCTGGACCTTGTCTTGGGGTTTTCCTTTTACTTGTTTGTATGCTTGAATCATGCTCTGCTTATGAGTTGATTTTGACTTTTGCCCGAGGTGTTTTTGGTTGGTAATCTATTTTCTTCTTTCTTGCTGTAGGACTAGTTGACCTCATGTCTTCTCGCAAAAATATTGTTGAGACATCTTCCCAAGTCCCTGAGGGCATGGCCGATTGGGTGGATTCTAAGGTTCTTCTGTGTGTTTCTTTGGTCGACTCCGAGTTTTGTCAGCAGCTTACGCAATTTCATAGGATTTGTAGTAATGGTAGTGATGAAAAGAATTATGAGCTTGTATCCCCTAACTCTGAAGAAAGGGTTTGTTTTTCTACCCGAGTTGTTGGAGAACGTCCCTTTTTCTATGCATACGACTTCTTTTTTAGTCAAATGAATATTACTCTTCCTTTTACCCCCTTAGAGACCAACCTATTGTGGTCTTGTAACGTAGCTCCATCTCAGCTTCACCCCAACTCCTGGGGTTTTATAAAAATCTTTCAATTGCTGTGTCACGAACTTGGTATCCTTGCTTCGCAATCCCTCTTCTTTTATCTCTTTGTTTTGACAAAGCCTGGGGTGGTTAAGAAGAAGGCCGCCTGGGTTTCTTTCCGAGCTACCCAGGGGAAGAAGGTTTTTTCCATGTTTGATGAATCTTTTTGTGACTTTAAGAATTACTTTTTCAGGGTCCGAGATGTTGAGCGAGCTCGGCCCTTTTTTTCTGGATGAAAATGACGAGCCTGTCTTTCCTTTAGAATGGCAAAAGAATGTAATGGTGTCTAAATATACGTGGGAGATGTTAGATGAGGCTGAGCAAGCATTTGTGACTGTGTTGGAAGAAAATTGGGGGCAGCCTCCCTATCTTGATACAAAGAAATTCCTAGGAAATCCCTCTCTTCTCCGAGCTGAGCTGGGTAGTGGTCGATTTCTCTTTTGTATTTTTGCTTTATTTTGTCGAGTTTATTTCTTTTCTCTTCTTTGATTCATAACTTGGTCTTTTGCTATAATGTTTATTTGCAGAGATGATTAAAAATAAAGAATCTATAAAGGCCTTTAAGAAGGCGAGGAAAGCTACTGCAGTTCAGAACATCTCGGCCAAGATGGCTGGGGAGGGGTCTTCTCAGGTTCAGTCTAAGCCACCTGTACCGAGCTCTTTTGGACTGAGGAGGATAATTCCTACTCCTTGGGTTCATTTGGTTGATCCTCCATAGGCTTCTGTCGTTACCTCTGGCGCTCCTCCACCGAAAAAGCAAAAAACCGCTGAACCCTTTAACCTTGATGCCCCTGATTTTGATGCTGTTGAGTTTGTGGACTAGCAAATTAGTCCTTATGGCACCATTCCTACTAACGATGTTTCTCTCCTTCTCCATTTGGACTTTATTACTCGAAGCAGCGTAAAAATGGCACATATGGGGGCGGCTTTATATCGGACTGCTCAAGATCTTCCCATTCATGCTACTAAGGCTTTTATGGAGGAGGCTAAGTTGGAGTTCGACCAAATGAAGGGTTTAAAGGAGGAACTTGAGGTGAGGGTGACTAAGTTGGAGAAAGAGTTGGAGGGTGAAAAGGCCAGTTCAATTGCCTTGGCGGCTTCTGCGAAGTTGGCTGAAGACACGGCGTTGAAGCACAAGGAAATTTATGTCACAACTTATAGGGAGATGATGCGTCTCAGGGATGATTTAGAGTCTGCCCGAGTTGATTACGCCGAGCTCCAGGGTCACCTTGTAGGTAGTGTAACTTCTGCTTATGAGAACCTGAAGGAGCAGGTCTGGGTTCTTGCACCTGAGCTCGACCTTACTCTCTTCAGCTTGGATAACGTCGTAAAGGACGGTAAGATTGTCCCTGATGATGATGATGTTGACCCTCCTTCAGTGCCTGCCTCTAAAGCTTCCGTTGTGCCTACTTCTTCAGCTCCTTCCTCTGAGGCTGGTCATCCCGAGTCAGAGCCTGATTGTCAAATCTTGAACCAGGATGATGGGACCGTGGATGCGGTGCCTCATCAGACTCGTCCTCCTTCCACCCGTGTTGATGCTGCCGAGAAGCCTTCGGATTCTCAATGATTTTTTCTAGATATTTGTGTGGATAGCCCGGCTTGTGGGCGTTTGAACTTTATGTTTTGTAAATGGTGGTTCTGACTTTTTGCTACTTCCTGAGTTGCTTGTTTAGCAACTTCATTTTGAAAAACAAATTAGTTTCCAAGCTCTTGGGGCTGATTTTGGTAGCCTCTTGAGTTTATTATAACTTATGTTTTTCGTAACATATCTGTCTGCATCTGTCTTGGTACCTTTTTAGGTTTTTTGGGAGTGTTGGAACTTTGTTGTCTGACCTCTTTGGATCCATCTTGTATGTTGGTTTCCTCACTTTGGCCTGAAGTTATTTCTAGTAATTCGTTTTGTTTGGACCTTGTTCAGGTCAAGGTTTTTGGGAGGCCGATTTCGTCATGTCGGGATCTTCTAAGTTATTTTAGTAATCCTCTTTCTTGGACCTTGTTCAGGTCTCTTTCAGGGATTACTTTTATAACTTTATGTTTTGGGCCGACTTCATCATGTCGGGCACTTCTAAGTTATTTTAGTAATCCTCTTTCTTGGACCTTGTTCAGGTCTCTTTCAGGGATTACTTTTATAACTTTATGTTTTGGGCTGACCTCATTATGTCGAGCCCTTCTAAGTTATTTTAGTAATCCTCTTTCTTGGACCTGGTTCAGGTCTCTTTCAGGGATTACTTTTAAAACTTTATGTTTTGGGCCGACCTCATTATGTCGGGCCCTTCTAAGTTATTTTAGTAATTGGTATGCGAAATTGTTACTCAGAGGTTGTAAAATTTGTTGTTCATTCTCTCCCTGGAAATGGCGCCAATAACTGGTGCACAATACCATGGTCCAAACATAACTTCACAACTTCGCACAACTAACCAGCAAGTGCACTGGGTCGTCCAAGTAATAAAACCTTACGTGAGTAAGGGTCGGTCCCACGGAGATTGTTGGTATGAAGCAAGCTATGGTCACCTTGTAAATCTCAGTCAGGCGGATATCAAATAGTTATGGAGTTTTCGAAAATAAATAACAAATAAATAGAAAATAAAAATAGAAATACTTATGTAAATCATTGGTGAGAATTTCAGATAAGCGTATAGAGATGCTTTCGTTCCTCTTATCTCTGCTTTCCTGCTGTCTTCATCCAATCAATCTTACTCCTTTCCATGGTAAACTTTATGTAAGGGCATCACCGTTGTCAATGGCTACATCCCATCCTCTTGTGAAAAAAGTCCAAATGCTCTGTCACAGCACGGCTAATCATCTAAGGTTCTCGATCATACTGGAATAGGATTCACCCTCCTTTTGCGTCTGTCACTACGCCCAGCACTCGCGAGTTTGAAGTCCGTCACAGTCATTCAATCCCTGAATCCTACTCAGAATACCACAAACAAGGTTTAGACTTTCTGGACTCTCATGAATGCCGCCATCAATCTAGCTTATACCACGAAGATTCTGATTAAGAGATCCAAGAGATATTCATTCAATCTAAGGTGGAACAGAAGTGGTTGTCAGGCACGCGTTCGTGGGGGAATGATGATGATTGTCACGTTCATCACATTCATGTTGGAGTACGAATGAGTATCTTAGAAGCGGAATAAGTTGAATTGAATAAAGAAACAGTAGTACTTTGCATTAATTCATGAGGAACAGCAGAGCTCCACACCTTAATCTATGGAGTGTAGAAACTCTACCGTTGAAAATACATAAGTGAAAGGTTCAGGCATGGCTGAATGGCCAGCCCCCAAACGTGATCAATATGATCCAAAGATGAACTAAAAAATCATAAGATGTCTAAAAGACTAGTAAAAAGTTCTATTTATACTAAACTAGCTACTAGGGTTTATAGAAGTAAGTAATTGATGCATAAATCCACTTCCGGGGCGCACCTGGTGTGTGCTTGGGCTGAGCTTGAAGTTTACACATACAGAGGCTTCTTCTGGAGTTGAACGCCAAGTTGTAACGTGTTTTTGGCGTTCAACTCTGGTTCGTGACGTGTTTCTGGCGTTTAACTCCAGACTGCAGCGTAGAACTGGCGTTCAACCCTTTTTTGCGTCGTCTAAACTCAGCCAAAGTATGGACTATTATATATTGCTGGAAATCCCTGGATGTCTACTTTCCAACGCAATTGGAAGCTCGCCATTTTGAGTTCTGTAGCTCCAGAAAATCCACTTTGAGTGCAGGGAGGTCAGAATCCAACAGCATCAGCAGTCCTTCTTCAACCTCTGAATCTGATTTTTGCTCAAGTCCCTCAATTTCAGCCAGAAAATACCTGAAATCACAGAAAAACACACAAACTCATAGTAAAGTCTAGAAATGTGAATTTAACATAAAAACTAATAAAAACATCCCTAAAAGTAACTAGATCCTACTAAAAACATACTAAAAACAATGCCAAAAAGCGTATAAATTATCCGCTCATCACAACACCAAACTTAAATTGTTGCTTGTCCCCAAGCAACTGAAAATCAAATAGGAAAAAAAGAAGAGAATATACTATAAATTCCAAACTATCAATGAAACATAGCTCCAATCAGATGAGCAGGACTTGTAGCTTTTTGCCTCTTGAATAGTTTTGGCATCTCACTTTATCCATTGAGGTTCATACTGATTGGCATCTATAGGAACTCAGAGTTTAGATAGTGTTATTGATTCTCCTAGTTCAGTATGTTGATTCTTGAACACAGCTACTTTATGAGTCTTGGTCGTGGCCCTAAGCACTTTGTTTTTCAGTATTACCACCGGATACATAAATGCCACAGACACATAATTGGGTGAACCTTTTCAGATTGTGACTCAGCTTTGCTAAAGTCCCCAATTAGAGGTGTCCAGGGTTCTTAAGCACACTCTTTTTTTGTTTTGGACCTTGACTTTAACCGCTCAGTCTCAAGTTTTCACTTGACACCTTCACGCCACAAGCACATGGTTAGGGACAGCTTGGTTTAACCGCTTAGGCCAGGATTTTATTCCTTTAGGCCCTCCTATCCACTGATGCTCAAAGCCTTGGGATCCTTTTTTATTTACCCTTGCCTTTTGGTTTTAAAGGTTATTGGCTTTTTGCTCTTGCCTTTTGGTTTTAAGAGCTTTTGGCTTTTTCTGCTTGCTTTTTCTCTTTCTTTCTAATTTTTTTTTTTGCCATTTTTTTCTTTCTATTTTTTTTTTTTGCAAGCTTTTGTATTCACTGCTTTTTCTTGCTTCAAGAATCATTTTTATGATTTTTCAGATTATCAAATAACATGTCTCCTTGTCATCATTCTTTCAAGAGCCAACATATTTAACATTCATGAACAACAACTTCAAAAGACATATACACTGTTCAAGCATTCATTCAGAAAATAAAAAGTATTGTCACCACATCAATATAATTAAACTAAGTTCAAGGATAAATTCAAAACTCATGTACTTCTTGTTCTTTTGAATTAAAACATTTTTCATTTAAGAGAGGTGATGGATTCATAGGACATTCATAACTTTAAGACAAAGTTACTAAATACTAATGATCATGTAATAAGACACAAACATGGATAAGCACTTAATATAAAGAAAACGAAAAACAGAAAATTTAAGGACAAGGAATGAGTCCACCTTAGTGATGGTGGCGTTTCCTTCTTGAGGAACCAATGATGTCCTTGAGCTCTTCTATGTCTCTTCCTTGTCTTTGTTGCTCCTCCCTCATTGCTTTTTGATCTTCTCTAATTTCATGAAGGATGATGGAGTGCTCTTGATGTTCCACCCTTAATTGTCCCATGTTGGAACTTAATTCTCCTAGGGAGGTGTTGATTTGCTCCCAAAAATTCTGTGGAGGAAAGTGCATCGCTTGAGGTATCTCAGGGATTTCTTGATGATGAGCTTCCTCACGTGTTTCTTGAGCTCCATGAGTGGGCTCTCTTGTTTGCTCCATCCTTTTCTTAGTGATGGGCTTCTCTTCCTCAATGGGAATGTCTCCTTCTATGAAAGCTCCAGCTGAATAACATAGATGGCAAATAAGATGAGGGAAAGCTAGCCTTGCCAAGGGGGAGGGCTTTTCGGCTATTTTGTAGAGTTCAAGGGAGATGACTTCATGAACTTCTACTTCCTCACCAATCATGATGCTATGAATCATGATGGCCCGATTCACAGTAACTTCAGATCGGTTGCTAGTGGGGATGATGGAGCATTGGATGAACTCCAACCATCCTCTAGCCACAGGCTTGAGGTCCAGTCTTCTAAGTTGAACCGGTTTGCCTTTTGAGTCAATCTTCCATTGAGCTCCTTCCACACATATGTCCGTGAGGACTTGGTCCAACCTTTGATCAAAATTGACCCTTCTAGTGTAGGGGCGTGCATCTCCTTGCATCATAGGCAAGTCAAACGCCAACCTCACATTTTCCGGACTAAAATCTAAGTATTTTTCCCGAACCATGGTGAGATAATTCTTTGGGTTCGGGTTCTTACTTTGATCATGGTTCTTAGTGATCCATGCATTGACATAGAACTCTTGAACCCTTAGGATGCCGACTTGTTGGATGGGGTTTGTTAGAACTTCCCAACCTCTTCTTTGGATTTCATGTCGGATCTCCGAATACTCATTTCTCTTGAGCTTGAAAGGGACCTCGGGAATCACCTTCTTATTGGCCACAACATCATAGAAGTGGTCTTAATGAGCTTTGGAGATGAATCTTTCCATCTCCCATGACTCGGAGGTGGAAGCTTTTGTCATCCCTTTCCCTTTTCTAGAGGATTCTCCGGTCTTAGGTGCCATCAATGGTAATGGAAAAACAAAAAGCTTATGCTTTTACCACACCAAACTTAGAATATTGCTCGCCCTCGAGCAAGAAAAGAAAGAATAGATGAAGAAGAAGAAGAAAATATGGAGGAGAGGAGGGAGAGGTGTATTCGGCCAAGAAGGGGGAAAAGAGTGTTGTGTTGTGTGAAAATGAGGAAGAATGGAGGGCTTTATATAGGGAGGGGAGGGAGGGTTTAGTTTCGGCCATATAGGGTGGGTTTGGGTGGAAAATTGATTTTGAATTTTGAAGGTAGGTGGAGTTTATGAGGTAGGTTTATGGGGAAGAGTGGATGGATGTGAGTGGTGAAGTAGTGATAGGGAAGAGAGATTGAGGTGATTGGTGAAGAGTTTTGGGGAAGAGTATTTATTGGGAAGAGAGGATGAACATTGAGAAGATGGAAGAGAGTGAGTGGTGGTAGGTAGGGATCCTGTGGGGTCCACAGATGCTGAGTTGATCCTGTGGGTCCACAGATCCTGAGGTGTCAAGGATTTACATCCCTGCACCAATTAGGCATGTAAAATGTCTTTGCATGAAATTCTGGCGTTTAAACGCCGAATTGATGCTTGTTCTGGGCGTTCAGCGCCCAGATGCAGCATATTTCTGGCGTTGAACGCCAGCCAGATGCTTGTTTCTGGCGTTCAGCGCCAGCTCTTCCTCAGTGTGCATTTCTGGCGTCTGAACGCCAGGATGCTGCTTGTTTCTGGCGTTCAACGCCAGATCCATGCTCTGTTATGGCGTTGAACGCCAGCCAGATGCTCCTTACTGGCGTTTAAACGCCAGTAAGATCCTCCTCCAGGGTGTGATTTTTCTTCTGCTGTTTTTTATTCTGTTTTCAATTTTTATATTTATTTTGTGACTCCACATGATCATGAACCTAATAAAACATGAAATAACAATAAAAATAAATAGAAATTAGATAAATAAAAATTGGGTTGCCTCCCAACAAGCGCTTCTTTAATGTCAATAGCTTGACAGTGGGCTCTCATGGAGCCTCACAGATGTTCAGAGCATTATTGAGACTTCCCAACACCAAACTTAGAGTTTGGATATGGGAGTTCATCACCAAACTTAGAGTTTGGTTGTGGCCTCCCAACACCAAACTTAGAGTTTGGATATGGGACTGTGGGGGCTCTGGTTGACTCTGCAGTGGGAGAAGCTTACTGTGCCTCTTTTCCATGTTTATAGAAGGATAACCTTGAGTTGTAAACACAAGGGAGTCCTCATTCAATTGAAGGACTAGTTCACCTCTGTTAACATCAATCACAGCTCTTGCTGTGGCTAGGAAGGGTCTTCCAAGGATGATGGATTCATCCTCATCCTTCCCAGTATCTAGGATTATGAAATCAGCAGGGATGTAAAGGCCTTCAACCTTTACTAATATGTCCTCTACTTGTCCATAAGCATGTTTTCTGGAATTGTCTGCCATCTCTAATGAGATTTTAGCAGCTTGTACCTCAAAGATTCCCAGTTTCTCCATTACAAAGAGTGGCATGAGGTTTATTCCTGACCCAAGGTCACATAGAGCCTTTTCAAAGATCATGGTGCCTATGGTGCAAGGTATTAGGACATTTCCAGGATCCTGTTTCTTCTGAGGCAATCTTAGTTGATCCAATGCATTTAGTTCATTGGTGAACAAAGGAGGTTCATCTCCCCAAGTCTCATTACCAAATAAATTGGCATTCAGCTTCATGATTGCACCAAGGAACTTGGCAACTTGTTCTTCAGTGACATCCTCATTCTCTTCAGAAGAAGAATACTTATCAGAACTCATGAATGGCATAAGGAGGTTTAATGGAATCTCTATGGTCTCTAGATGAGTCTCAGATTCCTTTAGTTCCTCAGAGGGAAACTCCTTATTGATCACTGGACGTCCCAGGGGGTCTTCCTCCTTGGGATTCACGTCCTTCTCCTCTCTTGTTGGTTCGGCCATGATGGTCAATTCAATGGCCTTGCACTCTCCTTTTGGATTCTCTTCTGTATTGCTTGGGAGAGTACTAGGAGGGGTTTCAGTGATTCTTTTACTCAGCTGGCCCACTTGTGCTTCCAAATTTCTAATGGAGGACCTTGTTTCATTCATGAAACTCACAGTGGCCTTAGATAGATCAGAGACTAAGTTTGCTAAATTAGAGGTATTTTGTTCAGAGTTCTCTGTCTGTTGCTGAGTGGATGATGGAAAAGGCTTACTATTGCTAAACCTGCTTCTTCCACCATTATTAAAGCCTTGTTGAGGCTTTTGTTGATCCTTCCATGAGAAATTTGGGTGATTTCTCCATGAGGGGTTATAGGTGTTCCCATAAGGTTCACCCATATAATTTACCTCTGCTATTGCAGGGTTCTCAGGATCATAAGCTTCTTCTTCAGAAGATGCCTCTTGAGTACTATTGGATGCAGCTTGCATTCCATTCAGACTCTGAGAAATCATATTGACTTGTTGAGTCAATATTTTATTCTGAGCCAATATGGCATTCAGAGTATCAATTTCAAGAACTCCCTTCTTCTGAGGCGTCCCATTACTCACAGGATTCCTCTCAGAAGTGTACATAAACTGGTTATTAGCAACCATGTCAATGAGTTCTTGAGCTTCTGCAGACGTTTTCTTTAGGTGAATGGATCCACCTGCAGAAGTATCCAATGACATCTTAGCTAATTCAGACAGACCATCATAGAATATATCTAAGATAGTCCATTCTGAAAGCATGTCAGAAGGACACTTTTTGGTCAGTTGCTTGTATCTCTCCCAAGCTTCATAGAGGGATTCACCTTCTTTCTGTCTGAAGGTTTGAACATCCACTCTAAGCTTACTAAGCTTTTGAGGAGGAAAGAACTTGGCTAAGAAAGCCGTGACCAGCTTATCCCAAGAGTTCAGGCTATCTTTGGGTTGAGAGTCCAACCACACTCTAGCTCTGTCTCTTACAGCAAATGGGAAAAGCATGAGCCTGTAGACTTCAGGATCTACTCCATTAGTCTTAACAGTATCACAGATCTGCAAGAATTTAGTTAAGAACTGAAAAGGATCTTCAGATGGAAATCCATGAAACTTGTAGTTTTGTTGCATCAGAGAAACTAATTGAGGTTTCAGCTCAAAAGTGTTTGCTCCAATGGTGGCGATGGAGATGCTTCTTCCATGTAAATTGGAATTAGGTGCAGTAAAGTCACCAAGCATCCTCCTTGCATTATTATTATTTTCGGCTGCCATCTCCTCTTCCTGTTCGAAAATTTCTGTAAGGTTATCTCTGGATTGTTGTATTTTAGCTTCTCTTAGTTTCCTCTTCAAAGTCCTTTCAGGTTCAGGGTCTGCTTCAACAAGAATGTTCTTGTCCTTGCTCCTGCTCATATGAAAAAGAGGGAACAGAAAAATAATAATAATAGGGATCCTTTTTACCCAGGTATAGAGGTTCTCCTGTGTGAGTAGAAGAAGAAAAGAATGTAATGTAAAGAAGGGAAGAAGAGAAAATTCGAACACAGATGGAAGAGGGGGTTCGAATTTGGGTGAGATGAAGTGTTAGTAGATGAATAAATAAATAGAAGGAGATGAGAGAAAGAATTTCGAAAATTCATTTTTGAAAAAGTTAATGATTTTCAAAAATTAAGATAAAATTAAAATTAAAATTGAAACAATTAATTAATTAAAAAGAATTTTTGAAAAAGAGGGAGGTATTTTTGAAAATTAGATAGGGATAGTTAGTTAGGTAGTTTTGAAAGAGATAAGAAACAAACAAAAAGTTAATTAGTTAGTTGAAACAAATTTTGAAAATCAATTTTTAAAAGATAAGAAAATAAGAAGTTAGAAAAGATATTTGAAAAAGATAAAATAAAAAGATATTTTTGAAAAGATATGATTGAAATTAGTTTTGAAAAAGATTTTATTTTTAAAACCACAATTAATGACTTGATTCACAAGGAATCACAAGATATGATTCTAGAACTTAAAGTTTGAATCTTTCTTAACAAGTAACAAATTTGAAATTTTTGAATCAAAACATTAATTGATGATGATATTTTCGAAAATTATGAGATAAAATTAGGAAAAAGATTTTTGAAAAATATTTTTAAAATTTTCGAAAATAAATAAGAGAAATGAAAAAGATTTGATTTTTGAAAAAGATTTTGAAAAAGATAAGATTTTTAAATTGAAAATTTGATTTGACTCATAAGAAACAATTGAATTTTTAAAAATTTTTGAAAAAGTCAATCCAAATTTTCGAAATTTATGAGAGAAAAAAGGAAAGATATTTTTTTGATTTTTGAATTTTTAATGATGAAAGAGAAAAACATGAAAATGATGCAATGCATGAAAATTTTGGATCAAAACAATGAATGCATGCAAGAATGCTATGAATGTCAAGATGAACACCAAGAACACTTTGAAGATCATGATGAACATCAAGAACTTATTTTTGAAAATTTTATATGCAAAGAAAACATGCAAGACACCAAACTTAGAAATCTTTCATGTTCAGACACTATGAATGCAAAAATGCACATGAAAAACAAGAAAAGACACAAAACAAGAAAACATCAAGATCAAACAAGAAAAATTACCAAGAACAACTTGAAGATCATGAAGAATACTATGAATGCATGAATTTTTCGAAAATTTTATGCAAACTTTAAAACATGCAATTGACACCAAACTTAAAATTGACTCAAAACTCAAACAAGAAACATTAAATATTTTTTTGATTTTTATGATTTTCTAATTTTTTTGGTATTTTTCGAAAATTAATTTGAAAAGGAAAAATAAGGATTCCAAAATTTTTAATATGAATTCCAGGAATCTTGCATTCTTAGTCTAAAGTTTCAGTCCAGGAATTAGACATGGCTCACTAGCCAGCCAAGCTTTTAATGAAAACTCCGGTCCAAAACACTAGACATGGCCAATGGTCAGCCAAGCTTTAAGTGACAAATCAAGCATACAGCAGCTGATGGATTAGCAACAACTAGCTTGCTCTTGATAATGTTGGGTTGGAAGCCCCAGTCCAAAAGAATTTAGACATGGCTTTGCAGCCAGCCAGGCTTCACATGCTTTATGAAACTCTAGAATTCATTCTTAAAAATTCTGAAGAACATAAATTAAATTTTTTTTTTTTTTTTTTGAAAATAAAGGAGAAATTTTTGAAAGATTTTTGAAAACTTTTTGAAAAGAAAATTACCCAATCTGAGCAACACGATGAACCGTCAGTTGTCCAAACTCAAACAATCCCCGGCAACGGCGCCAAAAACTTGGTATGCGAAATTGTTACTCAGAGGTTATAAAATTTGTTGTTCGTTCTCTCCCTGGCAATGGCGCCAATAACTGGTGCACAATACCATGGTCCAAACATAACTTCACAACTTCGCACAACTAACCAGCAAGTGCACTGGGTCGTCCAAGTAATAAAACCTTACGTGAGTAAGGATCGATCCCACGGAGATTGTTGGTATGAAGCAAGTTATGGTCACCTTGTAAATCTCAGTCAGGCAGATATCAAATAGTTATGGAGTTTTTTAAAATAAATAATAAATAAATAGAAAATAAAGATAGAAATACTTATGTAAATCATTGGTGAGAATTTCAGATAAGCGTATAGAGATGCTTTCGTTCCTCTGATCTCTGCTTTCCTGCTGTCTTCATCCAATCAATCTTACTCCTTTCCATGGCAAACTTTATGTAAGGGCATCACCGTTGTCAATGGCTACATCCCATCCTCTTGTGAAAAAGGTCCAAGTGCTCTGTCACAGCACGGCTAATCATCTAAGGTTCTCGATCATACTGGAATAGGATTCACCCTCCTTTTGTGTTTGTCACTACGCCCAGCACTCACGAGTTTGAAGTTCGTCACAGTCATTCAATCCCTGAATCCTACTCGGAATACCACAGACAAGGTTTAGACTTTCCAGACTCTCATGAATGCCGCCATCAATCTAGCTTATACTACGAAGATTCTGATTAAGAGATCCAAGAGATATTCATTCAATCTAAGGAGGAACGGAAGTGGTTGTCAGGCACGCGTTCGTGGGAAAATGATGATGATTGTCACGTTCATCACATTCATGTTGGAGTACGAATGAGTATCTTAGAAGCGGAATAAGTTGAATTGAATAAAGAAACAGTAGTACTTTGCATTAATTCATGAGGAACAGCAGAGCTCCACACCTTAATCTATGGAGTGTAGAAACTCTACCGTTGAAAATACATAAGTGAAAGGTTCAGGCATGGCCAAATGGCCAGCCCCCAAACGTGATCAATATGATCCAAAGATGAACTAAAAAATCATAAGATATCTAAAAGACTAGTAAAAAGTTTTATTTATACTAAACTAGCTACTAGGGTTTACAGAAGTAAGTAATTGATGCATAAATCCACTTTCGGGGCCCACCTGGTGTGTGCTTGGGCTGAGCTTGAAGTTTACACGTGCATAGGCTTCTTCTGGAGTTGAACGCCAAGTTGTAACGTGTTTTTGGCGTTCAACTCTGGTTCGTGACGTGTTTCTGGCGTTTAACTCCAGACTGCAGCGTAGAACTGGTGTTCAATGCCCTTTTGCATCATCTAAACTCGGCCAAAGTATGGACTATTATATATTGCTGGAAAGCCCTGGATGTCTACTTTCCAACTCAATTGGAAGCGCGCCATTTTGAGTTCTGTAGCTCCAGAAAATTCGCTTTGAGTGCAGAGAGGTTAGAATCCAACAGCATCAGCAGTCCTTCTTCAACCTCTGAATCTGATTTTTGCTCAAGCCCCTCAATTTCAGCCAGAAAATACTTGAAATCATAGAAAAACACACAAACTCATAGTAAAGTCCAGAAATGTGAATTTAACATAAAAACTAATAAAAACATCCCTAAAAGTAACTAGATCCTACTAAAAACATACTAAAAATAATGCCAAAAAGCGTATAAATTATCCGCTCATCAGTAATCCTCTTTCTTGGACCTTGTTCAGGTCTCTTTCAGGGATTACTTTTATAACTTTATGTTTTGGGCCGACCTCATTATGTCGGGCACTTCTAAGGTATTTTAGTAATCCTCTTTCTTGGATCTTGTTCAAGTCTCTTTCAGGGATTACTTTTATAACTTTATGTCTTGGGCCGACCTCATTATGTCGGGCCCTTCTAAGTTATTTTAGTAATCCTCTTTTATAGGGCTGGCCAGACCTCTTTCCTGGGATTTACTTTTTATAACTTTGGTTTTGTGACTGATTTGACTTTTTTACGTCGGCCAGTCTTTAAGTTATTTTTTAGCAATCAATTTTATTAAGACCTCGTCAGGTCCTTTCTATGGATCACTTTCGATAACTTCTTGCATTATTCTATTTTCATCTTTGCCAATTTTGTAGAAATTGGGTTTAATCCTCGTTTGATCGACCTTTTGATGAATTTTGGTTTTCATCTTTGTTGATCTTTGTCATGATCGTGCCGTGAATTTGGTTTTTCACTTTCTACCGATTTGTGGCTTTATAATCGGACGATGAATGTTTCAGATTAATGCGTCTTGAGAAGTTGTAGAAGATCTAAACAAATTTTATTCAAAAGAAAATGCAGATATATACATGTGTGAGTTTTATCCCTCTAAGTCGGGCAATTTGTAGGTCTTTGGCTTGGCACCTCATTAAAAAACCTTTTTAGGAAAAAAAGTGTGCCTTGTCCTAAGATCCTTTATCACCCCTAACTATAGTACCTTCTTAGGTTGTAGGCGTGCCATGACCTAGGGAGCTCTCGCCCTTCGAGTTCGGACAGTCTGTAGTAGCACTTTCTAAGTACTTCTATGACTCGGTAGGGTCCTTTCCAGTTTGCTGCCAGCTTTCCTTCTCCAGGTTGAGTTATTCCGATATCATTTCGGATTAGGATGAGGTCGTTCTCGGCAAAACTTCGCAGCACTACCTTTTGATTGTATCTCGAAGCCATTCGACGTTTTAATGCCTCTTCCCTGATCCGAGCTCTTTCTTAGATTTCTGGAAGTAGGTCGAGTTCTTCCCTTTGAAGTTGGGAGTTGGCTTCTTCATTATAGTGGATTACTCTAGGCGACCCTTCTTCAATCTCCATTGGGATCATTGCCTCCATTCCATACGCTAATCGGAAGGGTGATTTCTTTGTGGTGGAATGTGGCGTTGTTCGATATGCCCATAGGACTTGTGGGAGCTCTTCAGCCCAGGCTCCCTTTGCATCCTGTAATCTCCATTTTAGCCCAGCCAATATGACTTTGTTGGCAGCTTCGGCTTGTCCATTGGCCTGGGGATGTTCTATGGAAGTGAATTGGTGTTTTATGTTCAAGTCGGCCACTAACTTTCTGAAGCCTGCATCTGTGAATTGGGTGCCATTGTCTGTGGTGATGGAATATGGAACCACGAACCTTGTGACAATGTTTCTATATAGGAATTTGCGACTTTTTTTAGCAGTGGCGTTAGCTAGGGGTTCTGCCTCGATCCACTTTGTGAAATAGTCTACCCCTACTATGAGGAATTTGACTTGTCCCGATCCTTGAGGGAAAGGTCCGAGAAGGTCGAGTCCCCATTTTGCGAATGGCCAAGGTGAGGTTATGCTGATGAGTTCCTCTGGAAGGGCGATGTGAAAGTTGGCATGCTTCTGATATGGTGGACATGTCTTTACGAACTCTGTAGCTTCCTTTTGTAGATTTGGCCAATAAAATCCTGCCCGGAGTACTTTTTTGGTAAGTGCCTGCGCTCCGAGATGATTGCCACAAATACCACTGTGTACTTCTTCTAAGACTTCCTTTGTATTGGAAGTCGGTACACATTTTAACAATGGTATTGAAATCCCTCTTTTGTATAGAGTATTGTTTATGATAGTGTAGTATTGTGCCGCCCCTTTTAGCCTATTTGCCTCCTTCTCATCTGTGGGGAGTGTTTCTGTTTTGAGGTAGTTAATTATGGGAGTCATCCATCCTTGATCCGGACTCGTTATGGCTAGGACTTTTTCTACTTTCGAGATTGATGGGTTCTGCAGCGTTTCTTGGATGAGGCTTCTATTGTTGCCCCCTGGTTTGGTACTGGCTAGTTTTGAGAGTGCGTCAGCTCGGACATTCTGTTCTCGGGGTATGTGGCAGACCTCATATTCCCCGGATTGTCCGAGCTGTTCCCTGGTTTTGTCCGGGTACTTTTTCATGGTGAGATCTTTAGCTTGGTAGCTCCCTGCTATTTGTGAAGTGACTACTTGTGAGTCGCTGAAGATGATAAGCTTTTGAGCTCCAACTTCCCTAGCCAGTTTCAAACCAGCCAGCAGCGCCTCATATTCAGATTGATTGTTTGAGGCAGGGAACCCGAATTTGAGGGAAAGTTCGATTTGGGTTCCCTGGTCGCTTTCTATTATCACACCCGTGCCGCTTCCAGTTTTGTTTGAGGAACCATCTACATAGAGATTCCATTCTGTAGGAATTTCTGGGGTGTCTGTAAATTCTGCAATAAAGTCGGCCAGATATTGCGATTTGATGGCTGTCCGAGCTTCATATTGAAGGTCGAATTCAGACAACTCGACTGCCCATTGCAAGATTCTGCCTGCTAAGTCTGTTTTTTGCAAAATTCCTTTTATGGATTGGTTGGTTCAAACCCTAATGGTGTGGGCTTAGAAGTACGGACGCAGTCGTCGAGATGTTAGTATGAGAGCGTAGGCGGATTTTTCTATTTTTTGGTAGTTCAGCTCGGATCCTTGTAATGCTTTGCTGATGAAATATACAGGTTGTTGCCCACTGTCGTCTTCTCGGACTAATGCTGAGGCTACTGCCCGACTTCCTAGTGCGAGGTATAATATAAGAGGTTCTCCTTCCCGTGGCCGAGATAGGATAGGTGGCTGTCCCAGGAATCTTTTGAAATCTTGGAATGCCTGCTCGCACTCTGTTGTCCATTCAAACCTCTTTTTCTTCCTTAGAGTAGCAGAGAAGGGGAGAGATCTTATTGCTGATCCTGCTAGAAATCTGGACAAGGCTGCCAATCTTCCATTGAGATGTTGTACCTCTTTGACGCAAGTCGGGCTCTTCATATCGAGTATGGCCTGGCATTTATCCGGATTTGCCTCGATTCCTCTTTGTGTGAGAATAAAACCCAAGAATTTGCCAGCTTCTACTGCGAAGGTGCATTTTACAGGATTAAGTTGCATGCCATGCCTTCTTATAGTGTCGAATACTTGGGTGAGGTCGGACAGTAACGTCTCTTCACTTTGTGTCTTTATTAACATGTCGTCTACATAGACTTCCATGATTTTTCCGATGTGATCCGTAAAGACCTTATTCATCAATCTCTGGTAAGTGGCTCCTGCGTTTTTAAGTCCAAAAGGCATGACGATGTAGCAGTAGTTTGCTTTTGGGGTTAAGAATGAAGTTTTTTCTTGGTCGTGTGGGTACATTGGGATTTGATTGTATCCCAAATATGCGTCCATAAACGAGAAGTATTTGTATCCGGAGGAGGCATCCACCAGAGCATCGATACTTGGGAGTGGATAAGGATCTTTTGGGCAGGCTTTGTTGAGATCAGTGTAGTCGGTGCACATCCGCCACTTCCCATTTGATTTTTTCACCAAGACGACGTTAGCTAGCCATAGTGGGTACTTGACTTCTCTTATGAATCCTGCCTCCAGTAGAGCTTGTACCTGCTCTTCCACAGCTTGGGATCATTCTGGTCCGAGCTTTCTACGTCTCTGTTGTACTGGCCGAGATCCGGGGTAGACTGCTAGCTTGTGGCACATTAACTCGGGGTCTATGCCTGGCATGTCTGCAGCCTTCCATGCAAAGAGGTCGACGTTATCTCGTAAGAACTGTACGAGTGATTCTTTTGTGTCTCCTTTTAGGATTGTACCGATATTGGTTGTTTTGTCCGGGATATCTCCGATCTGGACTTTTTCTACTTCGCCTTCGGGTTGTGGGAGGAGTTCTTCCCACCTCTGAACTCCACCGAGTTCGATGGTGTGGAATTCTTCTCCTCTGCCTCTGAGGTTTAGACTTTCGTTGTAATAGCGGCGCGCTATCTTCTTGTCTACTTTTATTGTAGCTATTCTTTCTGTAGTTGGGAACTTCATGCATAGATGTGGAGTCGAGACTACTGCGCCGAGTTGATTTAAGGTTGTTCGACCTATTAAGGCATTGTAGGCTGAACTCACGTCGACCACGATATAGTCTATCTTGAGTGTTCTTGTCTGGTTTCCTTTTCCGAAGGTCGTGTGTAATGGGATGTATCCAAGTGGCTGAACTGGAGTGTCTCCCAGTCCGAACAGGCTGTTCGGATATGCTTTGAGTTCTTTTTCTTCCAGGCCGAGTTTGTTGAAGGCAGTTTTGAACAAGATGTCGGCGGAGCTTCCTTGGTCTACCAGTGTGCGGTGGAGATTTGCGTTTGCCAGTATAATAGTGATGACCATAGGATCGTCGTGTCCTGAGATGATGCCAGATGCGTCCTCTTTGGTAAAAGTAATTGTGGGGATGTCGGGTGCTTCCTTCTTTCCCTCGACATGATATACTTCTTTAAGATATCTTTTGCGAGATGATTTGGAGATTTCTTCTCCCGCAAATCCTCCGTGTATCATGTGGACGTGTCTCTCTGGTGTACGAGGTGATCGCTCAGTTCGTCTGACATCTTCGTCCCTTCTCCTTTTTCTTTGCTCGTCGTCTCGGGTGGCTATGTATCGACCTAATTTCCCTTCTCTTACTAGTTTTTCTATGACGTTCTTTAAATCAAAGCATTCGTTGGTGGAATGCCCACGGATTCGATGATATTCACAATATTCAGTCCGATTTCCTCCTCATTTTCTGCCTTTGAGTGGTCGAGCTGGGGGTATTTTTTCAGTATGGCACACTTCTTTGTAGACATCCACAAGGGACACCCGAAGAGGGGGTGTAATTGTGATATTTTTTTATTTTTTCCCCATGTTGATCTTTTTTCTTTTTGAATTCTTTATCCTTATCTCGGGAGGAGTAGTTGAATCCAGATTTTGAGGTCTCTCCTAGTCGAGAGGTTTTCTCCATGTTGATGTACTTCTCTACTCGTTCTTGCACTTCGTTCAGAGATGTGGGGTATTTTTCGATATAGATTGGCTAAAAGGTCCTTCTCATAAGCCATTGATGAGACCCATAATGGCGGCCTCTGTTGGTAGACTTTGTATGTCCAAACATGCTTTGTTGAATCTTTCCATGTAGCTGCGTAGACTTTCCCGATCTCCTTGTTTGATTCCTAGTAGACTTGGGGTGTGCTTAGCCTTATCTTTTTGGATGGAGAATCTGGCTAGGAACTTCTTGGCTAAGTCGTCGAAGCTTGAGATGGACCTAGGAGGTAGATTGTCAAACCATCTAATTGCTGTTTTTGTTAAAGTAGTCGGGAAGGCTTTGCAGCGAACTGCATCTGAGGCATTGGTGAGGTACATTCTACTTCTGAAGTTACTGAGATGATGGTCGGGATCTGCTGTGCCATCGTATAAAGTCATGTCGGGAAGTTTGAAGTCTTTTGGGATTTTGGTCCTCATGATCTCTTTGGTGAATGGGACTTGGTCCTTACGGGAGTCATCTTCGTGACCGAATCGAGTAGTCTTGGTCTTGAGATCTGTTTCGAGTTTTAGGAGCTTGTCCTCTAACTCGCGGCGTCGCCTAACTTCCCTTCGTAGATCTCTCTCAGCTTCTCGTTGGTGCTCCACCTCTTTTTTGAGTTGTTTTAAACGATCTTAAAGTGCCTCCACGGCTCCCACATTTGGTGAATTGTTATTTTTGTTAGGTTGAGGAGTATCTTTTGGTGTAGTGTCCACGTTCTTGTGCGGCGTTCTATCTTCTAGATCCAAATCGTGGTTGTTGTCATGGTCGTCCGCCATGGTGGTAGGATGACTTCCAGATTCCCCGGCAACGGCGCCAATGTTCCAAGGGTTACCTGAAACTGTAGGTCGATCTCGGACGAGATCTTCTGTGCTGGTCGGAGATGACGTGTCCGGCGTATAGGTGGTGGCCAGAGCTGCCGCGTCCGACTTGTAGCGCTGGCAACGCTGCTGATCCTTTGTCACCGGAGGGTGGTGGTACCTGCAAAGGACTCCGATGCTTAAGTAGGCAAGGGTATTAAGCAGATTTTTTGTAGAATCAGAGTATGAGTTACACCTGGGTGCTCCAGTGTATTTATAATGGTGAGAAGTGACCTTTTTTAGATAAGATAAGTTAGTTATTGTTCTGAGGGTTACCTGAAACTGGAGGTCGATCTCGGATGAGATTTCCTGTACTGGTCAGAGATAGCGTGTCCGGCTGGCTGGTGGCGGCCGGAGCTGTTGTGTTCGACTTGTTGGACTTGCTGCACTGCTGATCCTTGGCCACCGGAGGGTGGGGGGTACCTGCAAGAGACTCCAATGCTTAAGTTAGCATGGGTATTAGACAGGTTTTTTAGTAGAATCAGAGTATGAGTTATACCTGGGTGCTCCAGTGTATTTATAATGGTGTTGAGTGACCTTTTTAGATAAGATAAGTTAGTTATCCTATCTTATCTTTATCTTTGAGTTGAGGTCAGCTTATCTTCAAGGGAACCACCCTTATCTCTATAGGCTTGGACTGCCTTTGGATTTGGGTCGTGTTCCTCTATTTGGCCCCTTTATTGGGCTTTCCTGTCGATTTGGCCGAGCTCTTTTAGAAGAGGTCGGGTAGTCTGACCTGAAGAGGTCGGTCGCTTTATCGCCAATCATCCCGGGTCGGTAGCTCGACCCAGGGTATGAACAGTGCCCCTGCTTGAGTTCGGTCTTCTTTTTTGAGGTCGAGTCCTTTTGACTTCGATCTTTAGTGAAACCGAGTTCAAGCATTTTGTCGATTTCTTCCTTTTGTAGACTCTTTTTGAATGTAGAACGTTTTCCTCTAAAGGCGCACGCTTTTATGTCAGTGCTTTTTTGGGAACGCAAGCGGTTTTAATATCCGCATTTAATTGGCATTTAATTGCCCCATTCTCCCTTGGCTTTTATTTTGAATTTCTCGATCAAAAGACGGTTTCTCTTCTTCGCTTCTTCTTCGTAACTTCTTTCTCACTTTCAACTTTTTCCTTTGATTTTTCTGAAGCCTCCGCCTGTAGCTTTTCGCGTTTCAGCCCAGTGACGTTTGCTTTGTGACTTTGCTTTTTCGTGGGGGAAGGGGTGATTCTGGATTTTGCCTTCTGCTTTTCTGCCTTTCTTTGTAGCTTTCTCATTTTCAGGTTTGGTTCTTCTTTCTTTTCTCCCTCTACGCCATTTTGTGTCTGTTTTGAGAAAGTTTTTATCTTAGTTGGGAAAAGTTTGGATCTTTCTACTTTTCGCTGTGCCTGATCACTGTGTGTTTCGTAATTTCTTCGTCTTTTGCATGGTCTTTTAAGCTTTTCCTGTTGTTTGATGCCTTTAGGATTTTTGCATGTTGTGAAATGCTTTTGATTTTGAAGCTTTGGAATGATAGTTTTGTTTGATTCTGAAAAAAGGTCACATTTTTGACGATTTTTGCCTGGTATGTTTGCTGTTGTTTCTTGCTGATAGACTGTGGGAAGATGATTTTCTGTTTTGTTTGTGTTTTGTCTTTCTCCTGTGAAAAATGCTTGCTGTTTGAGGTCTTCTATTCTTGTTTGTCCTATAATGTTGCCCCTTCTCAACTTCACCCCAATTCCTGGGGTTTCATAAAAATTTTCCAATTGTTGTGCAATGATTTTGGTATTCCTGCTTCCTAATCTCTCTTTTTCTATCTGTTTGTCTTGACTAAGCCCGGTGTGGTAAGAAAAGAAGTCGGCTTGGGTCTCCTTCCATTTCACCCAGGGAAAGAAGGTCTTTTCCATGTTTGACGAGTCGTTCCATGATTTTAAAAACTACTTTTTCAAAGTCCGAGCTGTTGAAGGAGCTCGGCCCTTTTTTCTGGATGAAAATGACGAACCTGCTTTTCCCTTGGAATGGCAAAAAGATGTGAGGGTCTCCAGATATGCGTGAGAAATGTTGGATGAGGTTGAACGAGCCTTTGTGACTGTCTTGAAAGAACGCTGGGGTCATCCTCCCCATCTCGACACAAAGAAATTTCTAACCAATCCTTCTCTTCATCAAACTGAACTGGGTATCTTGTGTTTATCTGTTTATGTTGCTTGTAGCTGTCTTTCCGACTTATCCGACTTGTAGCTTAATTTCTGTTTTATTTGCAGAGGCAATGAAGAATAATGAAGCTATGAAAGCTTTTAAGAGGGCGCAAAGGGCGACTTCTGCCAGGAATATTGCGGCCAAGGCGGCTGGGGAGGGGTCCTCCCAAATACGCGAGAAGCCATCAGTGCCGAGTTCTCCTGGGGTGAAGAAGGTGGTCCCTACACCCCGAGTCCGTTTGGTGGATCCTCACCCCACTTCTGCCGCTCCATCTGTTGCTCCTCCCAATAAAAAACAAAAAACAGCCGAGCCCTTTGACCTCGATGCTCCTGATTTTAATGCCATTGAGTTTGTGGATCAGCAAATCGGTCCCTATGGCTCCCTCTCGACGGATGATGTGTCCATCCTCCATCACTTGGAATTTATGGCCCGAAATCACGTAAAGATGGCATATATGATGGCTGCCATATATCGGACTGCTCAGAATCTCCCTCTCCAAGCCACTAAAGCGTTTATGGAGGAGGCAAAACAAGAGTTTGATCGGGTGAGGGAGTTGAAGGAGGAACTTGAGATAAAGGTAGCCAAGCTGGAGAAGGACTTAGAGAACGAGAAGGTGAGTTCTCAATCACTGGCAGCTTCTTTGAGGTTGGCTGAGGACACAGCCATGATGCACAAGGATCGTCACGTTACATCCTATCGGGGGATGTTGCGTCTGAGGGGGGAGCTCGACAATGTTCGGGAAGATTATTCTGAGCTCCAAAGTCATCTCGTTGGCAGCGTGACTGCTGCTTACGAGAACTTGAAGGAGCAAGTTCGGGTTATTGCTCCCGAGGCCGATCTCACTCCCTTTAGCCTGGACAACATTGTCAGGGATGGCAAGATTGTCCCTAATGATGGGGATGATGATGATGAGGTCGATCCCCTCCCTGTGTCTTCTGCCAAGGTGTCAGCGCCTACTGTTCCTCCTGCCAAGGTCGACCCTCCCGCTTCTGATCCTGACTGTCAGATTTTAAACTGGGACGATGGTACTGTGGATGCTGTTCCTCTCCAGGCTCGCCCTCCTTCTCCTCAGACTGATGCTGCTAAGAAGCCTTCTAACCTTTAGCTGGTTCATTTTGGATTTTTTTGTAGTTGGCCCGGCTTGTGGGCTTTAAAACTCTTTGGTTTATTTTGTTGACACTCTTTCTGGTTGCTTGTTTAGCAACATTATTTAAAAACACAATGAATAGCTTCTGAGCTTTTGGGTCTGACCCTGAGGCTTTTATGTCACACTTGCTTGCGCCTGTCTTAGCTTCTTTGAGGGCTTGTTTGCTTAGCTTCTTTGAACTGGTTTGTTGTCGATGCGTGGATCCGATTTAGCAATCCATGCCCACTTCTTTGTCCTTTTCCAAGTAGTCGACCGATGTCAATCTTTTTCAATTATTTAAAGTAATCTTCTTTTTTGGACCTTGGTCAGGTCTCTTTTAGAGATTACTTTTATAACCGGTTTGTGGGAGACCAACTTCTTTATGTCGATTTCTTCTAAGTTACTTCGTAATCCTCTTTCTTGGACCTCTGTCAGGTCTCTTTCAGGGATTACTTTTATAACTTTCCGTTGTAGGAGACCGACTTCTTTATATCGATCTCTTCTAAGTTATTTCGTAATCCTCTTTCTTGGACCTTTGTCAGGTCTCTTTCAGGGATTACTTTTATAACTTTCCGTTGTAGGAGACCGACTTCTTTATGTCGATTTCTTCTAAGTTATTTCGTAATCCTCTTTCTTGGACCTTGGTCAGGTCTTTTTCAGGGATTAATTTTATAACTTTCCGTTGTAGGAGACCGACTTCTTTATGTCGATCTCTTCTAAGTTATTTTGTAATCCTCTTTCTTGGACCTTGGTCAGGTCTCTTTCAGGGATTACTTTTATAACTTTCCGTATTTAGGAGACCGACTTCGTTAGGTCGATCTCTCTTTCTAGGTTATTTTTGTAATCCTCTTTCTTGGACCTTTGTCAGGTCTCTTTCAGGGATTACTTTTATAACCTTTTTATTTTGGGCTGACTTTGTTAGGTCGAGCCCTTCTAAGTTAAAGTAATCCTCTTTAATAGGGTTGGCCAAACCTCTTTCCAGGGTTTACTTATAACTTGGGTTGACTTGGTCCGACTTCTGGACGTCGGCCAGTCTTTAAGTTATTATTTTAGCTATCTGTAAGACCTCGTCAGGTTCTTTTTTGGATTGCTTTCGATAACTTCTTACATTATTCTGTGTTCATCTTTGCCGATTTGTAGAAAGTGGTTGGCATCTTTGGATCGTCCTTTGGGTGAATCGCGCTTTCACCTTTATCGGACGGTTTATTTTTATCGTGGTCGTGTAGTGAAATTTTTTTTCACTTTCTGCCGACCTGTCGCTTTATAATCGGACGATAAATTCTTCAGATTAATGCGTCTTGAATTCTTTGTAGAATATCTAAATAAACTTTATTCACAGTAAAAGTGCAAATATATACATGTGGGAATTTTTTTTTATCCCTTTAAGTCGGATAGTGTCTGGGTCTCAACTTGGTGCCTCATTAAAAAACCTTTTCAGGAAAAAGAGTGCATCCAATAATGAGATCTGTTACCTTCCTAACTGTAGTACCTTCTTAGGTTGCAAGCGTGCCATGATCTAGGAAGCTCTCGTCCATCGAGTTCGGACAGTCCGTAGTAGCCCTTCCCAAGTACTTCTACGACTTGGTAGGGTCATTTCCAGTTTGCTGCTAGCTTTCCTTCTCCTGGTCGAGTTGTTCTGATATCATTTCGGATTAGGATGAGATCATTTTCTGCAAAACTTCTTGGCACTACCCTTTGATTATATCTGGAAGCCATTCGGCGCTTTAGAGCTTCTTCCCTGATCCGAGCTCTTTCTTGGATTTCAGGTAGTAAGTCGAGCTCTTCCCTCTGAAGTTGGGAGTTTGCTCCCTCATTGTAATGAACTACTCTAGGCGATCCTTCCTCAATTTCTACTGGAATCATTTCCTCTATTCCGTATGCTAACCGGAAGGGGGATTCCTTCGTGGTGGAGTGTGGCGTCGTTCGATATGCCCATAGGACCTATGGAAGCTCTTCTGCCCAAGCTTCTTTTGCATCTTGTAATCTCCGTTTTAATCTGGCCAATATGACTTTGTTGGCAGCTTCGGCCTGTCCATTGGCTTGTGGATGTTCCACGGAGGTGTACTGATGCTTTATATTTAAGTCGGCTACTAGTTTTTTGAAGCCTGCATCTGTGAATTGAGTGCCATTGTCTGTGGTTATTGAATATGGAAACCCGAACCTTGTGACAATGTTTCTATATAGGAATTTCCGGCTTCTTTGAGCGGTGGCGTTGGCTAGGGGCTCTGCCTCGATCCACTTTGTAAAATAGTCTACCCCTACTTTGAGAAATTTAACTTGTCCTGACCCCTGGGGGAAGGGGCCAAGAAGGTCGAGCCCCCACCTTGCAAACGGCCAAGGCGAAGTTATGCTGATGAGCTCTTCTGGCGGGGCGATGTGAAAGTTGGCATGTTTCTGACATGGTAGGCAGATCTTTACAATTTCTGTAGCTTCTTTCTGTAGAGTTGGCCAATAAAACCCCGCCCGGAGTACTTTTTTGGCGAGAGCTCGTGCTCCGAGATGATTGCCACAAATGCCGCCGTGGTACTTCTTCTAACACTTTCTTTGTGTGGGAGGTCAGTACGCATTTCAGTAATGGTACTGAGATCCCTCTTTTGTACAGGATGTTGTTTATAATGGTGTAGTACTGTGCCTCCCTTTTTAGCCTTTTTGCCTCTTTTTCTTCTGTGGGAAGTGTTCCTGCTCTGAGGTAGTTAATTATGGGAGTCATCCATCCTTGGTCCTGGCTTGTTATGGCTAGGACTTTTTCCTCTTCCGAGATTGACGGGTTCTGTAACATTTCCTGGATGAGGCTTCTATTGTTGCCCCCTGGTTTGGTGCTGGCTAGTTTCGAGAGTGCGTCAGCTCGGGCATTTTGTTCTCGGGGTATGTGGTATATCTTATATTCCCCGATTTGTCCGAGCTGTTGCTTGGTTTTATCCAAATACCTTTTCATGATGGGATCTTTGGCTTGGTAGCTCCCTGTTATTTGTGATGTGACAACTTGCGAATCGCTGTAGATGTTGAGTTTCCGAGCTCCAACCTCTTCAGCCAGCTTCAAACCAGCTAGCAGTGCTTCGTATTCTGCCTGGTTATTTGAAGCCGGGAACCCGAACTTGAGGGAGAGCTCAACTTGGGTTCCCTGGTTGCTTTCTATTATCACTCCTGCGCCGCTTCCAGTTTTATTTGAAGAACTGTCCCCATAGAGATTCCACTCTGTGAGGGTTTCCAGGGCATCTGTGAATTCTGCGATAAAGTCGGCCAGATATTGTGACTTAATGGCCGTTCGAGCTTCATATTGGAGGTCGAACTCTGACAGCTCGACTGCCCATTGTAGAATTCTACCTACTAAATCTATTTTCTGCAACATTCCTTTCAAGGGCTGGTTAGTGCGAACTTTGATGGTGTAGGCCTGGAAGTAAGGGCGGAGTCGTCTAGATGTTAGAATGAGAGTATATGCAAATTTTTCTATTTTCTGATAGTTCAGCTCGGATCCCTGTAGTGCTTTACTAATGAAGTAGACGGGTTGTTGTCCGTTTTCGTCTTCCCTGACTAGTGCTGACGCTACTGCCCGGCTTCCTACTGTGAGATATAATATGAGTGGTTTTCCTTTTCGTGGTCGGAAGAGGATAGGTGGCCGTCCTAAGAACTTTTTAAAGTCTTGGAAGGCTTGCTCACATTCTATCGTCCACTCGAACTGCCTTCCCTTTCTTAAAGTAGCATAGAAGGGGAGAGATCTTATCGCAGCTCCTGCTAAGAATCGGGATAGGGCTGCCAATCTCCCGTTGAGTTGCTGTACTTCTTTGACACAGGTTGGGCTCTTCATGTTGAGTATGGCGCTACATTTGTCTGGATTTGCTTCAATTCCTCTTTGTGTGAGCATGAAACCTAAGAATTTTCCTGCTTCTACCGCAAAGGTGCATTTTGCTGGATTGAGTCGCATGTCATGCTTCTTTATGGTGTCGAATACTTGGGCCAGGTCGGACAATAATGTCTCTTCAGTTTGTGTTTTTATTAGCATGTCGTCCACGTAGACTTCCATGATCTTTCCGATGTCATCCAAGAAGACTTTATTCATTAGCCTTTGATAAGTAGCTCCTGCGTTCTTGAGACCGAAAGGCATCACAATGTAGCAGTAGTTTGCTTTTGGTGTTAGGAACGAGGTCTTTTCTTGATCTGGTGGGTACATGGGGATCTGGTTGTATCCCGAGTATGCGTCCATAAACGAGAGATATTTATATCCAGAGGAAGCGTCTACCAGAGCGTCGATATTTGGGAGTGGGTAAGGGTCTTTTGGACAAGCCTTGTTGAGATCGGTGTAATCGGTGCACATTCGCCACTTTCCATTTGATTTTTTCACCAAGACAACGTTGGCTAGCCATAGTGGATATTTGACTTCTCTTATGAATCCTGCTTCCAGTAGTGCCTGTACTTGTTCTTCCATAGCCTGGGATCGCTCTGGCCCAAGTTTTCTTCGTCTCTGCTGTACCGGCCGAGATCCTGGATAGACCGCCAACTTATGACACATCAACTTAGGGTCTATGCCTGGCATATCTGCGGCTTTCCATGCGAAGAGATCGACGTTATCTCGAAATAATTGTATTAGTAATTCCTTTGAGTCTCCTTTTAGGATTGTGCCGATATTAGTTATTTTTTCCGAGGTGTCCCCGATCTGAATCTTTTCTATCTCGCCCTCTGGCTGGGGACGAAGTTCTTCTCGTCATTGAACTCCGCCCAGCTCGATTGTGTGGAACTCTTCTCCTTTGCCTCTGAGGTTTAGGCTTTCGTTGTAACAGCGACGTGCCATTTTTTGAGATGCTTTTATCGTGGCTATCCCCTTTGGTGTTGGGAATTTCATACATAGGTGTGGGGTCGAGACTATCACGCCGAGTTGGTTGAGTGTTGTCCGACCTATGAGAGCATTGTAAGCTGAACTTACGTCGAGCACGATGTAATCTATTTTGAGGGTCCTGGATTGGTTCCCTTTTTCGAAGGTTGTATGTAGTGGTATGTATCCTAGTGGTCGAACCGGGGTGTCTCCTAGTCCAAACAGACTGTTTGGATATGCTTGAAGTTCTTTTTCTTCTAAGCCAAGTTTATCAAAGGCTGTTTTGAATAAGATGTCGGCAGAACTCCCTTGATCTATTAAGGTGCGGTGTAGGTTGGCGTTTGCTAATATGATGGTGATGACCATGGGATCGTCGTGTCCTGCGATGACGCCGGATGCGTCCTCTTTAGTGAATGTTATTGCCGGGATGTTGAGTGCTTCCTCCTTTCCTTCGACATGATATACTTCTTTGAGATATCTTTTGCGAGAGGATTTGGAGATCCCACCTGCTGTGAATCCGCCATGTATCATGTGGACATGTCTTTCTGGTGTCCGAGGTGATCGTTCTGTTCGTTCGGTGTCTTCATCCCTTCGTCTCTTTCTTTGATCATCATCTCGGGTGGCCAAGAATCGATCTAACTTTCCTTTTCTCACCAATTTTTCTATGATATTTTTTAAGTCGAAACATTCGTTTGTGGAGTGTCCTCGGACTCGATGGTATTCGCAATATTCGATCTTCTTTCCTCTTGGATTCCTTGTCTCTATCTCGGTAAGAGGCCCCCGATTTGGAGGTCTCTCCTAACCGAGCGTTTTCTTCCATGTTGATGTATTTTTCTGCTCATTCATGCACTTCATCCAAGGAGGTCGGGTACTTTTTTGATATAGATTGGCTGAAGGGCCCTTCTCGTAGGCCGTTGATGAGTCCCATGATGGCAGCCTCTGTGGGTAAACTTTGTATGTCCATGCATGTTTTGTTGAATCTCTCCATATAGTTACGAAGGCTCTCCCGATCTCCTTGTTTGATCCCTAGTAAACTGGGGGCGTGCTTGGCTTTATCTTTCTAAATGGAGAATCTGGCTAGGAATTTTTTAGCTAGGTCATCAAAGCTTGAGATGGACTTTGGGGGTAGGTTGTCGAACCATCGAATGGCTGTCTTTGTGAGAGTTGTTGGGAAGGCTTTGCAGCGAACAGCATCTGGGGCGTCAGTGAGGTACATTCTGCTTCTGAAGTTACTGAGGTGGTGGTTGGGATCCGTGGTGCCATCATACAGGGTCATATCCGGGAGTTTGAAGTCTTTTGGAATTTTGGTTTTCATGATTTTCCTGGTGAACGGGTCTTGCTCTTTGCGTGAATTTTCTTCGAGATTGGCCCGGGGGCTTTTAATTTGAGATCGGCTTCTAATTGCTGTAGTTTTTCTTCCAACTCCCGATGTCGCCGCATCTCTCTTTGTAGATTCCTTCCGATTTCCCGTTGTTGTTGAGTTTCTTTTTCCAGTTGTTTTAGGCGATCTAGGAGCGCTTCTATTGCCCCTGAATTTGGCGAGTCTTTGTCTTTGTTGATTTCCGGAGTGTCTTGTAGCGTGACATCCGCGTTCTTGTGCGGTGTTCTCTCTTCCAGACCTGAATCGTGGTCGTTGTTATGGTTGTCCGCCATGGTGATGGGATGACTTCCAGGTCCCCGGCAACGGCGCCAATGTTCCGAAGGTTACCTGAAACTGGAGGTCGATCTCGGATGAGATTTCCTGTACTGGTCGGAGATAGCGTGACCGGTCGGCTGGTGGCGGCCGGAGCTGTTGTGTCCGACTTGTTGGACTTGCTGCACTGCTGATCCTTGGCCACCGGAGGGTGGGAGGTACCTGTAAGAGACTCCGATGCTTAAGTTAGCATGGGTATTAGACAGGTTTTTTAGTAGAATCAGAGTATGAGTTATACCTGGGTGCTCCAGTGTATTTATAATGGTGTTGAGTGACCTTTTTAGATAAGATAAGTTAGTTATCCTATCTTATCTTTATCTTTGAGTTGAGGTCAGCTTATCTTCAAGGGAACCGCCCTTATCTCTATAGGCTTGGACTGCCTTTGAATTTGGGTCGTGTTCCTCTATTTGGCCCCTTTATTGGGCTTTCTTGTCGATTTGGCCGAGCTCTTTTAGAAGAGGTCGGATAGTCTGACCTGAAGAGGTCGGTCGCTTTATCGCCAATCATCCCGGGTCGGGTAGCTCGACCCAGGGTATGAATAGTTATCTTTATCTTATCTTTGAGCGAGGTCATCTTATCTTCAAGGGAACCACCTTTATCTCTTATAGGCTTGGGCTGCCTTATGATTTGGGCCGCGTTCCTCTATTTAGGCCCTTTATTGGGCTTTCCTGGCAATTTGGCCGACCTCTTTGAGAAGAGGTCGGACGGTTTGACCTGAAAAGGTCGGTCGCTTTGTCGCTAAACATCCCAGATCGGACAGTTCGACCCAGGGTATGAAGACTAACCAACTAGAAAATAAGATAGAGGACCAAATCTATATAAAAGGTAGTTAAAAATGTTTTTGGCACTCACTTATTTTTATTACTTTTATTTTTTTATATTTATTCTGATTTAAATGTTAGAATATTTTTGTAGGTCATCCCAAATCAAAAATTATAAAATTTATCAACTCGGAGAATATCAAATTTTAAAATTTCAGATAAATAACAAATAATTATTAAATATGATTTTTTTTTTTTTTTTGATCTTTTTGTATGATGTGATCTGGTGTATTAAACGTATTTAATTTAGTTATATAAATTTCATAAATAATTGTTACAAATTTATCTATTAAAAGAGAGACAAGGGAACATAAAAAATGTTTTAATCGAGAAATAATACACTTACATAATAATATCACTATATTACTCCAAACCTTTTGATCCAAATAGACCAAGGAAGACTTGTTTTGATTTTAGTTGGTCAAAATCCTTGCTTCGACTCTACTAACGTTACAAGCAGGAAAAGGAAAGGTCTGCATGGAATCCACTTGCTTCTTGACTATCCATACAAGATACAACAATCCAACGTGACAGAGCACATATTGGATTTTGCTTCTTAATGTGTGGTCCTGTTAAGGGGCGTTTGAAAAATTTTAAAAATAATTTTATTTTTAATTTTTAATTTATAAAAAATAATAGTATTAATATTTAGTATAATTTTTAAAATTAAATTATAATTTTTTAAGAAGTTATACGAATTTATAGAGAAATTAAAAAAAAATAATTTTTTTATAATAATTTTTTTTATTATATTTCTTTTAAAATAAATACTTTTAGAACTAAAAATCTGAATACAAACTAACTTTTTTATAAGCTATTTTTTATATAGTCGTTTATTATTTATTCAAAGATAGTAATAATATACACTGATTACTTCGGTATTATAGGACGATTAATTGATTATTGGATGTTTTATGATTTTATTGAATAATTAGTTGATTATTTGATTATTGATTAGTTCTGACTGTTCTGTTCTGATGTGTTGTTGTTGTGCTGATGTTTTGTGTTTTGTGATTTTTGTGCTGATGTTTTGTGTTTTGTGATTTTTTTGCATAGTGGTGTACTGCTGAAAATTGAATTGTGACCATTTTGTGTGTGTTTGTGTTTATGTTTTGCTGTTTTGTGACTTAATTATGCTTAGATGGTGACTGTCTTCATGATTTATTGATTTCAGTTTGTAGGATTTTGTGATTTCTTTGCCATTTGCATAGTGATGTGCTACTGGATACTGAATTGCTGCTATTTTATGTTTGTGTTTTACTGTTTTGTGACTTAATTATACTTAGATGGTGACCATCTTCATGATTTATTGATTTCAGTTATGTAGGATTTTGTAATTTTTTTGCTTAGTGATGTGCAGTTGGAAACTGAACTACTGCTGTTTTGTGTTTGTATTTCTGTTTTACTATTTTGTGACTTAATTATGCTTAGACGGTGGCTGTCTTCATGATTTATTGATTTTAGTTATATAGCATTTTGTAATTTCTTTGCGTAGTGATGTGCTGTTGGAGAGTTAAATTGTTTTGTTTTTTATTTTTTGTGTTTAAATTTTGAGTTTATACTTAAATAAGTTCATAAGCCTTTAGTTGATGATATTTTATGTAGTGTTTTAAATTTAGAAGACATTTTAAGATTTATATTAGACTAAATTATATTTTAAGATATTTATTTATTATTTTATTATAATTTTTTTTTCAGTTGAACCATGTTGAACCGGTTAGACCAATAAATCAATAAATCAGTAACTAAAACAGTTCGATGATCGGTCTGATTTTTAATACCTTGGGTTTACCAAAATACCATTATTACAAATCCAATTTCCAAGTCTGACAGCCCAAAATGCTGTGGAGCCCTTAGCTTCAGAGCAGGCTCAAGGTCCAAAACCTCGTGTCAACTCAGCACAATTTTAACAGATTTTTAAAGGAAAAACTACCAAAAGTACCCATTAAGTTTATGAATACTGACAAAAGTACTCATAAAGTAAGGAAATTGACGATGTACCCATGAAAGATGGGTTTCGTATAACAAAAGTATCCAAACCCTAATTTTTTGTTATTTTTTATTAAAATTCCTAAACTACCCCCACCTTCAACCTCAACTCCATCGCCACAAATCTCTCATTAATTTTCTACTCAACTCCATTGGCCTTTTCCTAGCCTTTCCCATCACACTCAAATCCGTCCTTCCCCATCCCACCCAAATCCTTCCTTCTCATGGCCTTTTTCATCGTACTCACAGCCTTCATTTTCTACTCTTGCTCCATCGTCTCCATGGTCTTCCTCGGTCACTTCGGAGACCTCTAACTCGCCGCAAAGCATCACCCACTTTCTCACGCAAGCCACCCTCGCTGGCACCCTCCTCCGTCTCGGCGTTGCCGGTGTCACCGCTACCTCCACCGCCTCCAACCTTTTCATCTTCCTCTTTGGTCTCGGTAACAAAGCAAAAGCAATCAGAGGTCTCTTTGATGGCAACATCAGCATTGGACTGAACAAGAGCTCCAGAACGCGGCTAAAGACGTGCGGTAGGCAACGGAGCTTCTTTCTGACGGTGGCTACGGTGCTGACACCAAATTGAATAATGATGTTATGTTTTTGGGGACAGATAAAATAAACTTTTATGGTGGGAGTTCTGGATAGTAGCGCAACAGAGGATTGCAATGCCAAGATTAACAATAGAATCAACTAATACCAATAAAGAATCAGAGAAAAAATCATATAGAAACAATTTTTAATTTGGAGAATTTTTTTGTGTGGAAAAATGTGGTGAAAAAATGAAAAAGAGCCCACCATACTGTATTTCTCTGCCAGAATCAAAGTCCTTTACCACCACCACCACCATTAATTTTGGCCTGATCTATTATAGAAGTAGTTTTAGACTCGATGACAAAGATTTTAAACATGTAAATTGGGTTATAGAAGATTAGAAAAGTGAGTTGAAGATGAGGGTGGGAATAATTTAAAAATTTTATTAAAAAATAACAAAAAATTAGAGTTAAATACTTTTGTCATATGAAACCATCTTGTGAGAATAATTTAAAAATTTTATTAAAAAATAACAAAAAATTAGAGTTAAATACTTTTGTCATATGAAACCATCTTTTATAGCTACGAAACATTAACATTATGTACACTTTTGGTAGTTTTTTTATTTTTAAATTCTTAAGATTTTTCGTATTCTAACCAACAAGAAGATAAGATAGAGAATCAAGTCTATATAAAGCAGAACCAAATATAACACTTATTTCTATCATTCCTATTTCTCCTATTCATTCTATTCGTTCTGACTTGAATATATTAGAATATTTTTGCAGGTCATTCCGAATCGAAAATCATAAAACTTATCAACTCGGAGAACATTGAATCTTAACATTCCAAAAATTCACAAACAACTACTAAATACGATAAATTTTTTGTCTTTTTGTACTATGTGATCTGGTGTATTAAACGCACTTAATTTAGTTATATAAATTTCATAAATAATGGTTACAAATTTATCAATTAAAAGAGAGACAAGGGAACATAAAAATTGTTTTAATCAAGAAATAATACACTTACATAACAATATCGCTATATTACTCCAAACCTTTTGATCCAAATAGACCAAGGAAGACTTGTTTTGATTTTAGTTGGTCAATATCCTTGCTTCGACTCTACTAACATTACAAGCAGGAAAAGGAAAGATCTGCATGGAATCCACTTGCTTCTTGACTATCCATACAATCCAACGTGACAGAGCACATATTGGATTTTGCTTCTTAATGTGTGGTCCTATTAATAATGAAAATTTGGCACACAATAATTATGGTGTTGTCTTACAGCATCTCAACCGTTTAAGTTCATCAATCAGAGCCGTCAAATTATTGTAAGACGATCCACCTTCTTGAACGGCAACTCGAGCCTTCTTCCCAAACTCCTTTGTGCGCCCTCTGATTTCTTGAGCTTCATCGCCACCGTCCATCAACCTCCTGAGGGCCCTCTCAATGTCTTCTCTTCCAACCAACTTCTCTCTCTCCCCAAACCCAATAGTCCCCCACTCATCCGCCCCAACCTCCACTCCGATTCCACGCACATCACTTACCAGCTTCTCATTATAGAATTGTTCACCATGCACCGGCCACGTTATCATTGGCACCCCAGCACTAACGGCTTCCACGGTGGAATTCCACCCACAGTGGGTAACAAACGCTCCTACAGCAGGGTGTTCCAATATCAGAACCTGCGGGGCCCACCCTCTTATAATCATTCCCTTCTTTGAATTCCTTTCCTCAAACCCCTTTGGCAGCCACTTCTGTTTCTCTTCCTCTTCCTCATTCTCCTTTCCCTTCTTCTCCGGCACCACCCACACGAACTCGCAACCCGATGCTTCCACCGCGCATGCTATCTCATAAAGCTGGTTATCCGGGAAGCAGCAGAGACTCCCAAAGCATATGTAAACCACCGAATTTTGTTTCTTGGAATCGAGCCAGCTCATACACTTGTGAGCGCTCAACACGCTCTTCTGTCCTCTCTGCGCTTTTTCTTCAACGGTTCTGTGAAGAAGACACGCAGGTCCAAGATGCCATGCCTTGTGTCCCGTTGTTCTCTCGTAGTACTGGATGTACTCTTCTCCGTCGAGCTCTGCGAAGTTGTTGACTATTAGTCCATTGCTTCTGAGCTCTATCTCTATCATCGCATCCAACACCTCTTTTATGTTCGTTGGCGGGGCTGTTTTTAGAGTGACAGGGTGAGGAAGACCGTGGAGGAGAAACGGTGGAGAAGCATCGAGAGGAATAGGATGAGCTTTCAGTGATTCAATGGCGCAGAGGGAAAAGAGGCAGAAGCCATTGAAGGCAAACCTTGGGATGCGAAGCTTGTTAGCCAAGTCGTCCACCCACGGGAACATGAAGTCGCCGACGATGCAATCCGGTGGGTGGTTCCCCACGAAGTCCTCAATAGGGTCGCGGAGCATGGTGGTGGCTTGGTAGACCTTGTAGAGGTTGACCATGTCGGTTACGGTGGAGAGGCTCTCAAGGCCGTCGGGAAGGCCTACCTCTTGGGAAGGGAAGTGGACGGTGTGGACGGCGAAGTTGGGGTGGTGAGGAATGGAATTGCGGATGATTTGGGAGTTGGCAGGGGTGGTGATGATGGTCACGTGATGACCACGTGAGGCAAAGAGTCTTGCTATGTCGCAGTGAGGGATCATGTGACCGGCGGCAAGGAAGGGGATGAAGTAGATTTTGAGTGGCTGCTCTTCTTCCATTATTTTCGCTACCGGAAACTTCTTCCAAGCTTTCTTAGTTTCTCGTTCTTTTTTCAATTTCGCTTTCCCTTCAACTTCAAGTCGAAGCAACCTTGATGCTTAACAATTAACATATATACCATATGGATTATGGAGGATGACGTTTTTATCGAGATTGGAAAATTTTATATTCTCAATTATTTCCTATGATTATATAAGGTTTCATATATCTAGATATTTTTGTTCAACAACATATAGGGTACAGCATTTCGGTGTTCATTATTATTGTTGAATAATTTTATAACAAAGTAATATGTAATAAAGTGGAAGCCTATGGATAGCAAATTTTATAATTTGTAGTTATTAATTAGTTATTATTAGTGATTTTAATAATGTGAAATTATATTTTATAGTATAAAATTATTTATATTTTTTTATCATTAAATACTGATCAAATTTTAATAAAATTATTAATCTCATAGACTTTCTCATGTAATAAATTTGGCCTTCCATTTTTTAAATCTACATCTCAAATTTGTTGGAAGTTAACAGAAAGACAAAATGCATCATTATTCATAGCCTCTAATAAGCAACATAATAGTGTTAATTATTTTACTAATTACTATTATTTTCTACAGACAGCAGAATCTGAAAAAAACAAAAGCAACAGCATAAGTTTGAAAAATGTGTTGTGTTCAACGCCCGTCACAAAGCATGACAATTTTGAATATGAAAAGACAGCAAATTAAAAGTATCAATTTTAAAGTTGGTAGTGTCGGGGATTACAAGAATGATTATTCTAATTGGTATCGAAGAATTTTCAGAAGTAAGTCCCATTAGGAAGACAATAAAGTACGTATATATTATATAATGGCTACAATAGACTATTTATTTTGGCCCAATTTAAATTAAAAGAATAAATTAATTTTAATTTATTTTAATTTCTAATGGGCTGTTCAGTTTTAATTTATTCTACCATCAATTTATTCCAATTTCAATTTTTTTCCCATTAACCCAAATCCTTTTGGCTCTCACGGTTAGCCTCTCCCCCCAAAACCCTTCCATTTGTTTCACAGATCCCGGACGCCGTCCAGCCGTGTGCGCCGAAACCTGCAATCCCGGACGGTGACACTTCTTCGTGAGCATCCTTCCTTGCTAGCCTCAGGTCCTTCGCCCTGTTGCCATTACACATCTCATCGTCACTGCAGCCCAGCCTCCGCGTGCAACGCCTTCGACCCGAACTGTAGCCGTCCCCGCGAACCGAGCAGCAGCGCCCATTCTCCTCGCTCGAACGTCGTGGTCTCCAGCATCCCCGTCACACTGGTCGCAGCGGAGGATCCGAGCCTAGAAATTTCGCCTTCTGATCGTTGGCCATTCCCTGGGACCACCACGAACATCATAACCAGAACTATGCTAATCATCCACGGTGAGTGGGTTGAGTTGTTCATTCACGATTCGTCATCGTTGTTGCATGTTGTACTATAGACAGATTTTGCTACTGATATGATTGATTCTAATAGGTAAGAAAGCATTAGGTGCAATTTTAGTATCCTGGAGCATGTGAAATATGATGTTGGTTGAGATTGTTGTAATTGATTTAACTTTAGCGCAGGAATGGTCGAAAAAGTTTGGTAATCTTGTTGATATAGCAGAAAAATTTTAAATTTTTTCCCTCTCCGTGCGGACCTTTTCATGCAATGTGACGTAAACTAGCTGATCATTGTTGATGTTTGGTTGATACTTATTGGATGGTTACTTTAGTAATGTGTTGGATGGTTGTTATTTATCAATGTTTTGAGCTTATTTACTTGGATGGTTACTTCAGTATGTAACCGGATGGTTGATTTTGATAGATGATGTTTATACAGGAAAATTGGGGGAATTGATTTCAATGATCATGAATGCTAGGTTCATGATATTATGTTGAAGGCTTCCTTGAATATATTTGATGTGTTTTATTTTTCTTTCAGCTTTTATTTGGTTTGTGTTTGTTAAGTAAACAAATTCATTCAAGATGCTCAAATCGGATTATGATCTGAAGTGGATAGCTAATTTATGATTTATTTATTCGCATGGCTTTTTCTGGATGAAAAAATTGCTTTTTGGGGCTATCAAGTTGATGCATTGTGTGAAAATAGTTTACATTGATGATTGGTGTGGTTGTAATTGACGGCTGTGCTGCTCCACTTAGTACATTGATAATTTTCGTAAGCCATTTAGATGGTCGTTTTAGTAGAGTATTGGATGGTTAGTTTTGCAAGTTTTTCTTATTTTCAATTTTGCTGTACAACATTTTTCAATTCCTTCTATATTGCTTTTGTTTATTTACCCAAAGCATTACCTGAAAGCTTTTATTATTGTTGTGTAATTAAAATTAAATAATTTTCTTCCCAGGCTTGGACCACCAGATTTTCACCCTCGGACGCCAAATTGCCCTGAGGAGACTCTAACAAGGAAATATCTACTATCTGGATATAAAGAAACGGTTGAGGGGCTTGAGGTACATAATTATATTCTGCTGTTTTGTTCATACCAAATTTGATTATGTTTTTATTTATTATTTTTCACTCATGGTCCCGGCTATAGGATTAGGATAAGTATACAATGTTCACTATTTTTTTTGTGTGCTTCAAGAAGCTAGAGAAATCTCACTATCCTAGGTTCAAACTTTTAACAAGATAGTTGTCCTTAATTGCAAGGAGGTGAATCCCTTTCCTCTAGTGTTCATTAGATATTCATTTTCACTCTGTTTATTTTGGTTTCTCTAAATTTACAGCACAATATCCACTTTCTATTTTTTGTATTCATTCTTTCATTTGAAGCCTTTTTAGTTTCAGATTAACTCTTGTATCTTTCATCTTTTCTCCAGGCTATTAGAAAATATCTTTGGGCCATCAATGAATCTCATGCTCAAAAGAGAAACGTAACTTTAACTGTGTCTTTTTTGTATTTTATCCTTTCTAAACATTCTGTTTTATTATGTGTTTTGATGGCTGGTCTTTATCATAAATCTTGGGCTTATTTAATTGGATGGTTACTTCAGTATGCAATCGGATGGTTGGTTTTGATAGATAATGTTAATACAGAAAAATTGGGAGAATTAATTTCAACGACCGTAAATGTTATTTTCATGTTATTATGTTGAAGGCTTCTTTGAATACATTTGATGTGTTTTATTTTTCTTTCGGTTTTTATTTAGTTTGTGTTTGTTAAGTAAACATTTTCATTCAAGATGCTCAAATTGGATTATATCTAAACTGGATAGCTAATTTATGATTTATTTATTCGCATGGCTTTTTCCGGATGAAAAAATTGCTTTCTGGGGCTGTCAAATTGATGCATTGTGTGAAAATAGTTTACATTGATTATTGGTGTGGTTGTAATTGATGGCTGTGCTGCTCCTCTTGGTTTATTAATAATTTTCGTAAGCCATTTGGATGGTCGCTTTAGTAGGGTATTGAATGGTTGGTCTTTCTGATAGATATTGCGCTTATTTATTTGGATCGTTACTTCAGTAAGTGGTTGGATAGTTGGTCTTCATAGTTGATACTATGTTTGCATGAATAAGTTTTTTATCTTGAGTAAAGATGGTTACTATAGGGACATTTGGAGGATTGATCTTGATAAATCTTCTAAAGCATATCAGAGATTAGAAATAAGCTAGAATCTTCAATGCCAATAATTTCTTTTTGGCTTCGATACATTAGTATTATCTTCTGAGGCAATCTAGCTCCAATAAATAAAGTTACATCGATTGAAAAGTAAGATTATGCTATTAATGATACCAGTGTAAAGCCCGCGCGTTGCGTGAATCCGTGTACATAATCATTTTATTATATTTATATAGTTTATTTATAAAAAGATTAATATATATTTATAAGAAGAGTTAATTTACTTACATTGTTGTATAATCTAATTAAAAAAATTAATATATAAAATTCGCAGAACCCGCCGTGGCCCGCGAAGGAAGGGCTACGATGTTGTTATACGGTGGACGCGTTCCTGCGGAACCAGTAGCGATGATGGCCTCCATGACCATCGTCGCCTGATTCCTCTTCCTTTCTCTCTCGATCCAGCATCCTTGTCTCTCTGTCACTCTCGTCACCAGCCACTTTTCCTTCCGTCGTGCTTCTTTTTGTCACCTCTGTGTTTTCTTCTTCTCTACTTCGTTCAGTCTTTCTCTCCCTTAACCCTCTCTGGTTTTGTGACATCGCCGGAGGAAGTCTTCTCTCTACCTGCGCCACCTTCTCCTTCCTACCAAGAGTTTTAGCTCTGTCTCATCTTGTCTTCTCTTTTTTTTATATATATATATATATTTTTGTCTTCTGAATTTTTAATTTTAAAGTTATGAATGACAAATAGGAACAAATATATATGAGGATAAGAAAGAACGAATGATTTTGAATTTGAAATTCAAATTCCCATTCTGGCTTAATATCCAATATGTACATGGAAGCCAATAACAGTCTATCGTGTATTATTTTTGTTGAATTTTGAATAAACATGACACTTGTCAATCACTGAAATAAAACACTTGTTGACTATATAGGTTGGACACTTGTCAAATAACCAACCATTTACTGATCTCCTTTTATATATAAAGGAGATTATTTGGTTGTAGGTTGCCTGCTTCTTTTGTTAGAGTTAGAAACTTAGAATTCAGGGAGACTACTGCGTGAGTAAAATTTCACGGTGCTCCAACAACCCATTTTCACACCAGCCGAACACAAAATCAGATGAGTAAAAAGGTATCCCATTGTTTACATGATTAAAAAGAACATGTTTGGTTATATTTTATGATGTCATTCTGATCCTAATTTTTGGTCAATAGAAATTAGTCGAGACGCGATGCTCACCTTGCTACATTAACAACTTGTTTACCCACTTGGAACTACATAATGAGCACGCTAAATTGGCTGAGATTGAGGCCATTGGATTTGATTTCCTGCAGCAGGTACTGCTATGGCATGTGAAGCAGAGCATGCTCCAACTAGCTAGGGCCTATGACGTGGACTCAAACACTCTCAGGGTCGACGCATGGGACATTCACGTTACCGCCGAACTGATCGGCAGTGTATTCAGCATACCTTCTCGAGGTTAGTCGAAGTTATGTAAAATGTAATAATTCATGTGCGTGGTTTTTGTTTTTTCTTTGTTGACACTGACTGATTATTGTACAATGTTTCGTTAACGTAGGGGACCCAATCCCAGAACTGCAGAAAAAATGCATCACATTTGGCAATTAAGAGAGAGTTCCAGAAGAAAACTACAACACAACTGCGGGACTTTATCTTTGCCTGTCCAATGGAGACCGAGCAACAGAGGATGACTTTTAGACGATACTTTATCCTGATGGTTTTAAAGATGTTTCTTAGCCCACAAGCCAGCAGACTATTTTTCCGTGGCACCTCTCTCTGATTTTGGATGTCTCGAACCCAAGAAGATTCCACTGGCCGTATCAAATATTAAAGTGGTTGCGAGATGCAATAAGGAAATTCCAAGACGAGAACCGGAAAACATGCGGCGGGTGCATATTCGTGTTGCTGGTATCGCAAATAAATTTCCTAATTTTCAAAACATGTACGTCTTAAGGAGTAAATCCTAATATTTAAAATACTTGTGTATAGGTTCTGTACTTTCAGCGCTTAAAGCATGGTCCGTTACATGTATGTCAAGCACCCGAGCCTTGGATTGATGAATGGACCGCTAGTCACTACAAGAAAAAAGGCCTATGGCCACGCTTTTTTTTTTTTGCCACGCTTTAAAAGCGTGGCCAAAAGTGGTCAATGGCCACGCTTTTACGAGGGTGGCGATTGATTAGAGATTTGGCCATGTTTTTTCTTGCTACGCTTAAAAAGCGTGGCTAAAAGGGTCTCTCGCCACGTTTTTATGAGGGTGACAATTGATTAGAGATTTGGCCACGCTTTTTTTTGCCATGCTTCAAAAGCGTGGCCATAGAGAGAAACAGGGACACTTTTAAAACGTGGCGAAAAGTTTTTGATCTTTTCACCCCTAAAAAAGCGTGGCGAAAAGTTTTTTTATCTTGGCACCCCTAAAAAAACGTGGCGAAAAGGTTCCATTAAAAAAAAAAGCTCCCTAAATTAAAGTCCAACACGCTACAATACTCATCAGACTCTTCTACTCTTCTCCCTTGACACTTACACTAACGCTTTGAAACCCTAACACTCAGGCTCTGTTGCTCATCCCCAACTCAGATAGAGCTCATCGTCGGTGCTTGCACTCTCTCCTCTGTCGGCGCTCCCTCTGTCGTCTCCCCTAACCCATCTCTGCTGACGCTCGCATTCCCTGTCGCTCACTCTCTCCTCTGCTCGCATTCTCTGCCCTCCTCCCTCGTCATCTTGCTCAATCTTCCACCACCTTCGAAGTCCTCACTGCATGCATATGGCGTTCTCATACAGACCTCCTCCCAGCTCCAAACCCCAACCGCTACAGTTTCAACAGTAGAACACACCGAACTTTAAGCTCAGTTCCACCACAACTAATTACCCCACTCTCCCTCTCTCTCCTCCTTCTCTCTCTCTCTCCACACGCGTTTCGGTTCCGAACAGAGCCTTGAAAGGTTTTCAACCTTCAACTTCAACGGGATCCGGGACGTATCTGCTTGCTTTTCTCGCTTGCTCCATTATTGTTTTCATGCTTCGCGTCCGAATTGGCTAGTATTCGTAACCGAAGAAAGATTTTTCACTTGAATTCATTTTGTGAAGTTAGGGTTCATTTTTATTTGTGTAAAATGAACTGATTTGAGTACTTTGTGCTACTTTTCTTTTAGCTGAACTTTCCTTATATTTTCATTTCCCCCCTATTTTTTCTTTGAATTGGCTCCTTTCTACTTACTCAATTGAACGATGCTTCTAATTTTGATTTGATTTTATCGAAAGTGACACACCTTCTATGATATTATCGATGATTTTTTATTTTAAAATTCTGTGTTTATGATTGTTAGAGGAGAAAATGTTCATGTTCTCACTCTTATTTTTCACATTTTATTTTATGTTCGGCATAACTTCATTTATACTAATGAGCCTATCTATTTTGCATTTGAATTTAGGTTGTGAAGAGGGTTGTATCAGCAACAGATGCTTTTTTCTTAGGTTCATATGCCTCTGCTGGGACGAAGAGATCTGCAAGAGACAGGCTCGGAAATAATGCTGACAGTTCCTCGTGGTATGGGAATGAACTCAGCAGCAATAGTTGTGGGAATGAACTCGTGGTATGTTTGCTTTTCTCCTGGTATTAGTAGCGCTAGTATGATATCGGATGTGGGAACTCCGCATAGTGAGGAGAATAAAGAATGTATTACTTCACTACTGTATTCTTTGATTGTTCTGTAAATTAACCACGAATAATATATGCATAGGCAGTTTAAATCAGGAAAAAAAAGTAATAGGTTTTTGTTTCGAGACTCTAATGATTGGTGTTAGACTCAGACTAGCCTACCTACTTCTCCAAGTTGTTCTGTATAAGTTCAATTTTAAATAGCAATTGCTTCTGTTGATGATTCTATTCTTATTTTGAGTTGTGTCTTGAACGTTTTGAATCTTGACACCAAAGTTTGAAACACTACTCCCATAGATTTACCTTTTCCTTTCACACCCAAAATAATATCAAATATAATGCACAGAGATATTAAGGTGATTTTTCTTGTAGTATCATTGATTAGCATGTCAGATCTCCTTTTTTTGAGTTACTAATGTTCAATTGTAATCAATTTCAGGGTGCCAATATTCTTGTAGATAATAAAGGTTGCATTAAACTTGCAGATTTTGAGGCCTCCAAACAAGTTGTTGAGCTGGTAATCTAAGTCTTCTCTATTTCTCTACTATAGTACTATTAGATATACTATTTTGACTTTGTGAGGATCTTGTATCTGCGTATTTGTTGAAGAAGCGTCTTTGTTTGATTTAGGTTCAACAAAGATACTGAGACCTGGAAGAAACTTGCAAAAGAAACTGTGCATTCAACAGGATTGAGTTGCTGCATCATGCTCTAGATGTAGAGAATTGTGGTGTTCTTCTCTTCAATGAATCTGAGATACTGGGTTGTGGTGATTGTGGTGCTGCTGCATTTGTCTAATTTGAGGTATTGAAAAAGAAGGACAAGTTCTATGAGCATGTATGCTAATAACACTATTGCCTTAGTGTACAGCTGATACAACACTTCTGATATTCCTGTCATGCTTCTGCTTTCTTTGTTTGTTTATATTTCTGTTAATGCTTTCTCTTTTTTTCTCTGAAATTGCAATCAATGGAGTCAGGTTCAGTATAATAGTACTTAGCAATAACTTCTTATACTGCTCTCTGCACCTTCTAAATTCTAATTCTATGGACCTTTTATGATCCTTGGTATTAATAAATCATTTTATGGTTTCAAGGAACCTAAATACATCCTCGAATTGGTTGTACCTTGCGAACTTTGCATCTTTCAAACCTACTTACATTCCATATGATGACCCATCGGATTTTTCTTTTTCTTTGACACTGGTGGAAGAAGACTCTGTTATCTGGCACCCAAGGTTGGCCTCCCTTTGATATCTATTTAATTTATTTTTATTATCTATCTTACTACATTTTGTTGGCTCAACCATGATATTTAATGCTAATCTTGTGTTAAATGCTTGGTTCTTGCATGTTCTTTTGAAATTATTCCATATGATAGTGCTGTGTTTTGTGTTTTTCCTTTTTGTAACTGATCTGAATTTCATTATACACGGGCAAGTGGTCTTATAAGATAACTTAATATTAGAGGCTTAATTAATAAGAGAATTTGGCAAATGTTAAATGGCTTTGAAACAATTTATGACCCTTATATTCTAATGGAGAAGTTAAATTTTTATTTGAGGATTTTGAACAAAATAATATTGATATTTAGGTAAGCTCACTATTTTATTAATTTCAGTAGTCCTACTTACAACATGAAGTTGCTACAAGGTTATAGGATTAGTTCTTTTATGAAAAATTTTCTAGTTCTTAGTCCTGGTGCGTTGGGTTATTTTTTGCTATAAAATATGTAATGATTCCTATTTATTGATTGATTTATTATGTTTGCAAACTGATTTGAGGTCCCAGAGCCATGCTGTCCTTGCTTTCCACGAAGCTGCTGAAGCCTACATGGTTGGTTTGTTTGAGGACACCAACTTGTGTGCCATCCATGCCAAGAGGTCACTACAATGCCCAAAGACATTTAGCTTGCTCGCCGCATCCGTGGTGAACGTGCTTAGGCTGATTGATTTCATGCTCCTTGATCATTTCGGAATACACCTTGTGTTACTAGTTTAGTATTGTTCAAGTTTCCTATGCCATTGTATAGTTCTTGACAACCTTTTAGGTTTCAATTGATGTCTCTAGAATGATTATTTTGGTTATGGTACAGTAGATCATAGAAAGATACTACTAATGGAATGATTTGATTACTGGTGTAAGACAGTTTATTTTAGATTTAGCTCTTAATAATTAATATCAACTTTGATACAATTCTGAATGTGTTGGGTATTTGATATGTGAACTTCAATAGAATTTCTTTTTCAACATGACAGCAATGATAGTGAGCTTTGTGATTTAATGGCAGTATCTCTTGTTATTGCCACGCTTTAAAAGCGTGGCCGTATCTCTTTCTATTGCCACGTTTCTAAAGCATGGCCGTATCTTCATCTATTGCCACGCTTTAAAAGCGTGACCATATCTCCTACCTGTGGCCATGCTTTAAAAGCGTGGCCATATCTCCTACCTGCGGCCACGCTTTCAAATGTGGCAATCTATAAAAAGCGTGGCAAAAAAAAAAGCGTGGCGATAGGTTTGAAAAAGCGTAACGACAGAGCAACCGCCACCCTTTAAGAGGTCACCCTTTTAAAAGCGTGGCAGTAGTTCAAAAAGCGTGGCGAAAAGCTATCGCCACGCTTTTTATAGCTTTTCGCCACGCTTTAAAAGCGTGGCAATAGAGCTGTTTTCTTGTAGTGAGTGAACTTGATAAGAAGGCCGACCATGTTATCTCACAAGTCCAATCTCTAATAATTTCATTTTTAAAAACAATCCTACAAGCATGAAATGATTAATTAATTCATGCAAATTCTCCATACATATAATCATACCGTTCAATATAAAACAATCACAAATTTAGTTGAATCACAACTCATCGATCACATTTGGATACTGCATTAATCATAAAAATAAACACTCCATTTACATTGCGATTTAAAATCTAAATTATTTGAAAAATAACCATCCATTATCAATGTTTTTTTTATCATAAGTTGATCACCTTGTTCGACTTCTTACCGTTGACAACAACATCGCCGGATACATTTTCATGTTGATTTGATAAATTCTCTGCAACGGCAGATGGAACACAACCAAGCGGTTCAACTATATCGCACTCGATTAAGGAACTTCGGCTCGGTGGTGTGCATGAAGGAGGACGCACACTTGAAACACAATCGTCCTGCGACGTCGACATCGGGAAGAAAGCACACCGGCTGCGCACTGTCCTTGCTGGAGGTCCGGGTTGCTGCGTCGGCGCAAATATCCTGCAAACAAACGGAACGCAGTGCTGCTTGATGGACTGTGCAGACGAGAGGGCAGTGGGAACAGACGCAGACAGCAATCGGTGATCGTGGCGGGGCTGAAGCGGCGAGATTCACGGAGAAATCGAGAGCATGGAGGTATTGTCGTCTTGAGAGAGGAAGGTCGTTGTTTTGATTCTATAACTGACGGTAATCCTAATTTGTTTTAAATTTTAAATTAAAAAAAATCAAAATTAATTAATTATCCATAATTTAATTTTAATTTCAATTAAACCCTATTGTATACATTGTATACTAAAGGTGTTGACTGTTCATACTTTTCCTTTATTTAAATTAAAGTGTAGCATGCAGCTGTAAATGCGAAAAAGGTTATATTAACAACAATATTAGTGTTGAGGTCGGCTAATTCAGCTAAAGTAAGACTTGATTTTTTTTGGTGACTAAATAGAAAAGAAAGAAAAAAAAAAGACAAAACCAAATTAATTGGCTAGGGTCATATCTAAATCTATTAGATGTTGAAGCTCACTCCATGGTTGGCTCCAATTCGAGTGAATGTCCGCGACAGAAGCAGCTGCTTTAGCCATACAATCTGCAACACTATTTGCAGTCCTCTGAATTAAAAGAATAGAGACTCTCCAATTCCAATTCATAACCTCCTGTATATGCTTTGCCAAATCCCATTCCGGAATATCCTTACCAAGCATTCTTTGGTTTACCAAGAAAAGAGCTTCTAAACAGTCTGTTTCACAAATAACCTCACGAAATCCACTCTCCCAAGCAAGAAGTAAGCCTCTCCAAATTGCATACAATTCAGCAAAAAGAACACTGCACACTTCGACTTTTCCAGTGCAACCTTTCAACCAACATCCATCAGGATTGCGAATGATACAACCAAAACCAGCATAGCCAGAAGGAGCAAACCAACTAGCATCACAATTCAATTTAACAAAATAAACTGGAGGTGGAACCCAATGCAAACAAAGTGAAGGAGGAGACAAAGATTGATGCATAGCAAAAATAGTGTGAAACTCCCTAACTGAACTACGAATCAAACTCACCACTTTACTAGCACTCCATGAATCATCTATATTAAATAAGTCATGATTCCTGCTTCTCCAAATCCACCAGATGGTCGAAAAGAAAAGAAAAATATTTTCACTCCTTGCACCTCTGTAGAGCCGATCATGTAAATTCGAGTTATCTGAATACAGGCCTAAAAGGTTCCAGACCTCCTTGGCACTAGGGCACTCCCGAAGACAATGAAGAATTGATTCAGAACCATTCTGATATTGATGACAGGTGCTAGATAAAGCTAAACCACGACCCAAACGAAACTCTGCCGTAGGAATAGCATTATGAAGACTGAGCCAAATCAAGAACTTGTACTTCTCAGGAATATACAGTCGCCATACCCACAACCAATTATCATGCTCATTCCAGTCAAACTTTCTTTTGGCTAGCCAACTATACCCACTCCTAGCTGAGTAAAGTCTAGAAGATGCCATACCCCACGACCAACCCGAACTCTCTCCAGCATTCAAATCCGGATTATAAGCATTCAAACGCTGTTTGACATCTTCTGGAATGATAGAGAAAATATCATGGAGATTCCATTGACCATCTTTCCAAACGTCTCTAATAGTTAAATCAGAGTCAGATATATGTACAAAAGGGACATCTTGAGCAATTGAACCCTCAATACTCCAATTGTCAAACCAAAAAGATTGATCAAGTGATCCAACGCACCAAGAGAAGGCATCCTTAAGAGCACCAAAAGCCTTTGAGATACTCTTCCAAACATGAGAAGCATTGCAAGGGACAGGGCCATCTAAAACTCCCTCATTCCTCAGATACTTCGCCCTCAATAGAGCAACCCAAGGCTTGTCCTGACAATGAAAAAGTTGCCACACCAATTTACCAAGTAAAGATATATTAACACACGCAGGATCTCTAACACCAAGGCTACCAAATTTTTTTGGAGTGATCACGGTCCTCCAATTAACAAGAGAAAGACCTTTACCATCAACTTGATCCTTCCAAAGGAACTGTCTCATCATAGAAGATAATTTATCGCAAACCCAATTTGGAAAAAAAGATACCTGCATATGATAGACAGGAATGGATGCTGCAACAGAATTGATCAGGCAAAGTCTCCCTGCTTTATTTAGAAGCCTTCCTTTCCAATTAGCTAATCTTCCCCTCACCTTTTCAATCACCGAATGAAAAGAAGCCCTACTGGTACGAGAATGATTAAGGTTAACTCCAAGATATCTTCCTAAGTCCAAAGCAAAACGTATTGAAGAAACACTAGTAAAAATATCTCTTCTACGAGCAGTCACATTTTTAGAACAAAAAGCTTTAGACTTTTCAAAATTCACTTTCATGCCAGATGCCTTGCAAAAAATGTTAAGAGAATGCATGATCATTTGGACCTGACTCTTTGTAGCCTGACAGAAGAGTAAGAGATCATCTGCAAACATCAAATGAGAAAATTTTGGGCCACCCCTAGTGACAGAAACTGGTTTCCACACACCCTCGACCACCTTATGAGATATATAGCAAGCAAGTCTTTCCATATAAAGCACAAATAAGTAAGGAGACATTGGATCGCCCTGTCTAAGCCCCCTTCTAGGAACAAAACTATCCAATCTATTCCCATTCCACATAATAGAAAGAGATGATGCACGGACACAAGTCATAATTAAATTAACAGTGATGATAGAAAAACCAAAAACAATGAGAGTACTCTCCAAAAACCTCCAATCCACCCTATCATAAGCTTTTTCAAGATCAATTTTAAAAACAAGAGTACCTTTCTTGGATTTTAAAAGTAAGACTTGATTAAGTCTTGCGAAATTTAATACAATCAGTTATTCAGTTTTTTTGTCGATAGTTTAAAAAAAACATGAATGGCTACTATGCATAGATTATTAGATTAACTTTCGATTCTCATCTTTTGCATGAGCGTATACGTTTGACATCCAATTGGCGGCCAAGAGTTGAAGCACGCTTTAATTTGAAGCATATGTCTCCCTCGGCGGCACTTAAAGTAATTATTTGTTTAATTATACGAAGGAAACAATATTTTACCCCATGAAACAGAGACACTTCGCTAAGTTATCGTGTCCGCATGTTAGACATATTTCAGACACAATACTCATCGATACTAGTCAGATACGCATATTTGTTGTGCTCAACCGTGTTTTAATAAAAGGTAAAAAAAATTTTCTCCAAACACGCTTGAACACACCTAAATATCATCACGTGTCAGCATATCTAGTCTTATTTTTAACATATATGTTTGAAATAAATTTAGATATAGTATATATTATTATTTATTAAAACAAAAATATTTTAAATACTTAATATAATTAAAATAAGAGATTAAAAATAATTAAAAAATTAATTTATATTTAATATCAAGAAGATATCAAAATATCATTATAATTTATCTAAAAAATACTTTATATTTTATATATATGCGTATCCCGTATTTTATAAAATTTTAAAATTCGCATGTCGACATATCCCATGTCATGTCGTGTCCCAGTACCCATGCATCATAAATTTTACCATCCATGAATAATACAAATCGTTAACAAAAAGTAAAGCTAGCGCGGTTCCAGTGAATTAAAATATTATAAGAAAAATTTTAAGTGTATCGGTAACACTGGTATTCTAGTTGTTTTAACCGTTGATTTCAATTAATATATATTATATATATTTTTTATAATTCAAATCAACGGTTAAAATAACCGAAACACTAGTGTTTCCGATACACTTAAAACTCTTCCAACATTATAATCAAGTTACAAACATGCTTATGTATTCACTTAGCTTGAATAAGAGCGAGAAAAACAAGTCATAAAATCAAAATTAAATTACAAGAGGCTGCTACATTAATGTTTGACAGATTTTTAGCAAACTTCAATGGTTTGATATTTAATGGTTTGAGAGCGAAATTTATTCCTATTATGAATACTAGTTTTCAAAAGTATATCAGAAGTTTTTTCAATTGAACAAAATAATAAAAAATATCTCAAAAGAAATCAAAATAAAATTGAAAATAGAATGAACTGAAATTGAAAAGAATAATATGAATTTAAATAAATTAAAGCAGTAAATTACCTTCGACAAAATTGAAAGACTTTAAAATAAAAAACAAAATACTGAATCTTAAAAATAAAAACAGAAAGATTAAACTTGCCAGAAAGATAAATTTGCAAGAAAAATAAAGATTACAAAAAATTTTAAATAAAAAGTAAAGATAATGGAAAAAACTTTATAAAAAAAGTTCTAAACAGACTCATAAATTTGCTGAAAATATAAATATGTGAGAGTATTTTTTGATAAGAGATTTTAATCCATATTTCTTTTATCCTTAGCAGTTTTCAACCAATCAAATTTAAATATAACTTCTACAGCGTGTGAATAAGCGTTCCTATTTTTTACACATTATGTGTAGCTGTCATTAATTGGCTTTACTTATCAATTTCTTCCTTCCTTTCATTACTTTATTTTTTTCAATAAATCTTCATCAATCAAAGTTTACCTTTTTGTCGATACGCGATCTTCAATAAACCCTATGGAACAAATTCCTACTTCGAAGCTTAAAACTTATTTATTTTCCACTAACAATTACAAATTTCAATTTTGCAAACAAGTGACTGAACGAGTATATTGATATAAATGTTTTGTTTAATTTCCTCGAAGTTAAAAAAGATGCTTGCTTTCTTTTGTGTTCCTGATGTTAACATGATGATGTATAAGACTAGTAAAATTGTAAATATATAATCTTATTACTTGCTATATGTCAATGTCATGCCTATGCTAATCCATTCAATTTGGTGTTTAGTATTTGTCATCTCTTCCAGTATCATATCATTCCATTATTTCATATCAGGAAAAAAACACTGTGCACTACTGCAAGTTGGCCCATTATTAAAATTTCGGATTGAAATACTGTATATTATATATCTTTTGAAATTATATTCCATGTGTTACTAACCCGGTCGGGTCATATCGCTCATCATATATTTTTCCCATTTTTAAATTTGGATCATGCATGCTCCGCGATCGTATTTCCTTTTTTGGTCGTACAAACATACTCACTTACACATTAAGGTTGGAAGCAATTAGAGCTCAATTCATTAATAACTTAATAAGTTAAAAAAAAAATCCTCCAAAATGTTAAAATGACATCCTCTTCTCCTCTATTTTGTAAATGTATATTCTCTTCAATTCTAACTTTTAAAAAATTTTCTTTTTAAGCCATTTTAAACTTTTTGTATTAACTAATATTAACTTTATCCATTTTAAAAAAAAATTAAATTATTTTTTGAAAAAATATCCATTAACAAAAATTTTATTTTTTATCATTAAATTTTGCTTACCAAAATATCTTTTAATAAATTATTATTTTATTAATTAAATTGTATTTTTATCAAAATATTTTCAAAAAAATTAATAATTAAATTATTTTTTCTAACATATCTATCCTTCAATAATTTTTTAATTATTAAATTGTGATTTTATTAAAATTTTTGTTAACAATTATTTTTATAGTTACTATTACCTTTTTTTTATATCAATATTGTTCATACCCTGACTCAATAATAAAGGCCCAGAACCAAGCGAAAGGCCTAATCCAAAGGGTTGGGCCTCACCCAGTACCAATCTTCGTCTTAGGAAGTCGGTACTCGTCACGACTTGCTCTAAAGAGGTCGGGAACGAGGGTTAGCTGGCAGATAAGCATTCATTTGAATGAATAACTGCCCCTAGAATCTCTCTAACCACTTCCCCCAAGCCATATCTTAACTTCCCTAAGATAAAGGGGCGGTTAACACCTTAAAAAAGTGACACTACTCCAACGGTGATTATTGGTTCACCACTATAAATACACTGACACTTCTCAGGTATCTCCAAGTTCCAATACATTCTAAACATGCTTAACCCCTTGCTGACTTAGGCATCGGAGTGTCTTTGCAGGTACCACCCCCCATTCGTTCATGCTCACAAGTCGGACGGAGGCCCCCAAGGTGCAGACCATCTCAAAGGCTTCCTTCCTCAGACAATTGGGCTAACCTAGCAAGTCCAGCCCACCATCTCCGGTTACCCATCGTAACATTGGCGCCGTTGCCAGGGACCCGAGAGATCAACCAGTGATGGCGGACAGATCCCTTGAGGAGGGTCATGTAGAAACAGATTCCGAACAAGAGAATCTGGATACCGGAAATAACGACGCGGACTTAACCCTCCGCCAGGAAACCAACGATCAACACAGAGAGGGTACCTCCGGAGTCAAAATCCCGAAGGTGAATTCCTCTTAAGGCCGTGAATCGAAGAAGGACGGACCCTCCCATGCAACTGAGCTCATGGGATTAGTCCAAGTCGCCTCGAACAGTTAGAGCAGGAACGGGAGCGACAAAAGGAAACTGAAAAGAACCTAAAAGAGGAGATGGAGCGACGAAAAGAGTTAGAAAGAAAACTCTTAAAGTTAGAATCCTCCCTCAAAGGTCGGAACTCCCGAGACGAACGAGAAGAACCACCACTAGGAGGGGAGGATCCTTTCAGCGAGGAGATAATGAGGGCAAAAGTTCCAAGGAACTTCAAAAGCCCCGATATGGACCTCTATGACGGAACCACGGATCCGAAGCATCACTTAAGCAATTTCAAAAGTCGGATGTACCTAGCTGATGCTTCCGACGCTACGCGATGCAAAGCTTTCCCGACCACCCTATCGAAAGCAGCGATGAAGTGGTTCGACAGCCTCCCTCCAAGGTCGGTCACCAGTTTCGAAGACCTCTCAAGGAAGTTCTTGATGAGATTCTCCATCCAGAAAGATAAAGTGAAACATGTACCAAGCCTCCTGGGAATAAAACAGGAGGTCGGAGAATCCTTACGAGCCTATATGAAAAGGTTCAATAAAGCATGTTTAGAGATTCAAGACCTGCCCACCGAGGCAGTCATAATGGGATTAGTAAATGGACTCAGGGAAGGTCCCTTCTCACAGTCCATATCAAAAAGACACCCCCATCTCCTTAAGTGATGTACAAGAAAGAGCTGAAAAGTACATCAACATGGAGAAAAATGTCAAGTTGAGAGACCTGAGTTGGCGACCTGGGCACCTTCCCTCAGCAAAAGAAAGGGAGAGGGAAACCAAGAAAATATCACTCTTATACTCCTCTGAAAGTTTCTATAGTGGATGTATACAGAGAGATTTGTAACACTGAAAGGTTACCACCCCCCAGACCCATTAAAAATAAAAAGGGGGGGAGCCGCAGCGACTACTGTGAGTACCATAAAATATATGGCCACTCCACAAACGACTGCTACGACCTTAAAAATGTGATAGAAAAGCTGGCTAGAGAAGGTCAGCTTGACAAATATCTCATAGAAAGGTCGGACAGTCACGGCAAGAGAAAGCGAGACGATATGGATAGAAGAGACCCACCACCGCAGACTCCGGAAAGACATGTCCATATGATCTCAGGGGGATTCGCGGGAGGGGGACTCACCAAATCTTCTCGCAAAAGGCATCTTAAGAGAGTCTACCAGGTCGGAGGAGAGTCATCCGACCTCCCTACCATTTCATTCACGAAAGAAGATGGGCAAGGAATAATCCCTGGACATGATGATCCAGTGGTAATAACTATGATCCTGGCAAATGCCCATCTTCATAGAACCCTAGTGGACCAAGGAAGCTCAACGGACATTATTTTTAAGCCCGCTTTCGACAAACTAGGGTTGGATGAAAAAGAGTTAAGAGCCTACCCCGACACCTTGTACGGATTAGGTGACACGCCAATAAAGCCACTGGGATTTTTGCCCCTCCACACCACTTTTGGAAAAGGGGAAAAATCAAAAACTCTGAGTATAAACTTCATAGTCATCGATGTAGGGTCAGCATATAATGCTTTAATCGGCAGAACTACCCTTAATCGACTCGGAGCGGTGGTGTCCACTCCCCACCTTTGTATGAAATTTCCGACCTCAGCGGGAATAGCAACGGTAAGGGGAGACCAGAAATTGGCAAGGAAATGTTATAATAAAAGCCTAAACCTGAGAGGAAAAGGCAGGAAAGTTCATACAATAGAGCTCGAAGGAGCGAGGGCCAGAGAGGAGCTGCGTCCACAGCCGGGAGGAAAAACCAAGGAAATACAGGTCGGCGAAGAGAAAGGAAAAAATACTCACATAGGAGCTAACCTAGGGAAAACCCTAAAACAAAGGTTGACCAAGCTCCTAAGAGATAACTCCGATCTCTTCGCCTAGAAGGCCTCCGACATGCCCGAGATAGACCCCGAGCTCATGTCCCATAAGCTCTCAGTCTACCCGGGATCCCGACCTATACAACAGAGAAGACGCAAGCTCGGCCCCGAACGAGCCCTAGTAGTAGAAGAGCAAGTACAGGCGCTCCTAGAAGCTGGCTTCATCAGAGAAGTCAAGTACCCAACATGGCTAGCCAATGTAGTGCTAGTCAAAAAACAAAATGGCAAATGGAGAATGTGTGTCGACTATACCGACCTAAATAAGGCATGTCCCAATGATCCCTATCCGTTGCCAAGCATTGATACCCTAGTAGACTCCAGCTCGGGGTATCAATACTTATCATTCATGGACGCCTACTCGGGGTATAACCAAATCCCGATGTATGAGCCAGACCAGGAGAAGACATCATTCATCACACCCAGAGCTAATTTCTGCTACGTGGTCATGCCATTTGGACTGAAAAATGCAGGGGCCACATATCAGAGGTTGATGAATAAGGTGTTTGCCTTTCACCTAGGGAGCCTAATGGAAGTATACGTCGACGACATGCTGGTAAAGACCAAGAAAGAAGTCGACCTCTTAACTGACCTCTCACAAGTCTTCGACACCATAAGGTTGCACGGGATGAGACTAAATTCCTCAAAGTGCGCCTTCGCGGTAGAGGCAGGAAAATTTCTAGGGTTTATGCTGACACAAAGAGGGATCGAAGCAAATCCCGATAAGTATAGAGCTTTCCTGGAGATGAAAAGCCCGACTTGTTTAAGAGAGGTCCAACAACTGAATGGCCGACTTGCAGCCCTCTCCAGATTTTTGGCAGGATCAGCACTAAAATCCCTTCCGCTGTTCTCCTTATTGAGAAAGGGATGTCAGTTCGAATGGACTCCTGAATGCGAAGAAGCGTTCCAGGAGTTCAAAAGATTCTTGAGCCAACCTCCCATTCTGACCCGACCTATAGCTGGAGAAGACCTCGTCCTATACTTATCTGTAGCAGACAAGGCCGTCTCATTGGCCCTAATAAGAGAAGACGAGGTCGGTCAGTACCCAGTATATTTCATCAGTAAAGTTCTATAAGGCCCTGAGCTAAGGTACCACAAACTAGAGAAGTTTGCCTACGCCTTAGTAGTAGCCTCATGAAGACTACGACCTTACTTTCAAGCTCACACAATAAGAGTCCGCACGAACCAACCCATGAAGCAAATCCTCCAAAAGACGGATGTTGCAGGGAGAATGGTTCAATAGGCAATAGAGCTCTCCGAGTTTGACTTGAAGTATGAAACTCGGACGGCGATTAAAGCCCAGTGCCTCACCGACTTCATTGCAGAATACGCAGGAGACCAAGAGGAAAAACCAACTACATGGGAACTCTATGTAGATGGATCCTCAAACAAAACAGGAAGAGGCGCAGGCATAATACTGGTGGATGAAAGAGGAACCCAGATAGAGGTTTCCCTCAAATTTGAATTCCCAGCTTCAAATAATCAGGCAGAATATGAAGCCTTGATTGCTGGATTGAAGCTGGCGGAAGAAGTCGGTGCTACAAAGGTGATGATATACAGCGACTCGCAGGTGGTGACCTCCCAGATAAGTGGAGAGTATCAGGCAAAAGACCCAAATATGAAGAGGTACTTGGAAAAAACTCTGGAACATCTTGGGCGCTTTGCAGAAATCGAGGTCAAACACATAACTCGGGATCTCAATTGCAGAGCAGACGCCCTATCCAAGTTAGCAAGTACCAAGCCAGGAGGGAATAACAGAAGCCTGATCGAGGAAACTCTCCAGGAACCCTCCGTAGTAAAAGAAAAAGACAAACAAGAGGTCCTTGAGGTAGTCGGATTAAGCCTCGGATGGATGAACCCCTTGGTCGAATACATAAAATTCGACATCCTCCCGAAGGAGGAAAAAGAGGCTAAGAAAATCCGGAAGGAAGCACAACACTACACCTTGGTGAAAAATATTCTCTACAGGAGGGGAATATCAACACCATTATTAAAGTGCGTACCGACCTCAAAGACCACCGAGGTGTTAGAGGAAGTCCATAGTGGGATCTGCAGAAATCATCTCGGAGCAAGGTCATTAGCCAAGAAAGTGATCCGAGCTGAATTCTATTGGCCGACCTTGCAGAAAGATGCAACCGAATTTGTGAAAAAGTGTCAACCATGCCAGATGCATGCAAATTTCCACGTGGCTCCCCCGGAGGAGCTCATCAGCATCACTTCTCCATGGCCCTTTGCGAAATGGGGAATGGACTTATTAGGTCCTTTTCCCCAGGCGCCAGGACAGGTCAAATACCTGATCATGGGAATAGATTACTTCACAAAATGGATAGAAGCAGAACCATTGGCCACCATCACCGCACAGAGAAGTCGGAGGTTCCTATACAAAAATATCATCACAAGATATGGGATACCCTATTCCATTACTACAGATAATGGAACCCAGTTCACCGACTCTACCTTTAGAAGCCTAGTAGCCAGTAAGAAAATCAAACACCAGTTCACCTCGGTGGAACACCCGCAAGCCAATGGGCAAGCCGAGGCAGCCAACAAAATCATACTGGTAGGGCTGAAGAAAAGATTACAAGATGCAAAGGGAGCCTGGGCCGAAGAGCTCCCACAAGTGCTATGGGCTTACAGGACAACCCCCCAGTCCGCCACTGGAGAAACGCCCTTCCGACTAGTCCATGGCGTAGAAGCCATGATACCAATAGAAGTCAACGAACAAAGCCCAAGAGTAATTCTCCACGACGAGGTCGGAAACGTACAGGGGCACAAAGAGGAGCTCAACTTGCTCCCCGAAGTCCGAGAGAAAGCCCAGATAAGAGAAGCAGCGTTGAAGCAAAGAATGACTACAAGATACAACAAAAAAGTCATTCGAAGAGCATTCTCCCCGAACGACTTGGTCTTGATCAGAAATGACATTGGAGTCAACAAATCAGGGGAAGGAAAACTCGCTGCAAATTGGAAGGGACCATACAAGGTCAATGAAGTCTTAGGAAAAGGTTATTATAAAGTAACCGACCTGAACGGAACCGAGTTACCGAGGTCGTGGCATGCTTGTAATATGAAAAGGTACTACAGTTAAAAGCGAAATCTACTCCCTGATGTACTCTTTTCCCAACTTCATGATTTTTTCCCAAAAATCAAAGGGTTTTTTCTGGAGAAGGGTTTTTAACGAGGCATCATAGTAGAGGCTAAGGGAAATAGGTTGTCAAAGACCCTTAGTAGCAATAAGGTACCTCCCTGATTAATAAAGATCTTTTTCATCTTACAAATATCTCTTATAAATTACTTCTTTGTTTTCTCTTTCGATGAAACGCGCCGACTTAAGCTCGACAAAACGTGAAAATCCCATGAACCGACCTAGATGGTCGTCAGGATAAAACGAAGAGGTACAAGTCGGTGTAAAGAGGTTATAAAAGTTGATCGTAATAAACTCGGAAATTATCTGACTTACAAGTCGGAAAAGCCGAGAAATAAAGAAACGCATCGCAAAAATAACCTAAGTCATAAAAACTCAATAAAACAAAATTGAGTACGAGGAATAAACAAAAGAGATCGAAAAACCCAGGAAAAGATCAGAAAGCTGCCCTTAAAACCCTTAAAAAAGTGCAAAAAGACAGACAAGCCAAAGAAAAGGTTTTTTTTTTTTTTTAGAAAAGATCAAGGAGAGTTCGAGAAATCACTATCAAAAAAGCATGCACACATAAGGTAACTTAAACCCTTATCCAAAAAAGGGCATTTATTTTTAACTTAAACCCTTATTAAAAAAGGGTATTTTAAATATGTTGTTTACGGCCTTATAAGGCCAGAAGTAAATTGTTCAAACAGCACCAAACACAAATAAAAGTTTAAAAAAGGGGGGACCCACAGGCCGGGCCCCCATATAGCCAACAAAATTATTTTTTCGAAAGAGGAAAAGAGGGATCACCACCACCAGAGTCAGGAGGAGCGCCACCGGGACCGGGAAGAGAGGCATCCATAGGAGGTGAAGAGGAAGTCGGAGGAACAGTAGAAGAGCTCGGAACGTCCTCAGGACGAGGAGGGGACTTTATGATCCTCTGCCCCCGAGTCTTCAATTTTGACTCGGAAACAATCACAGGGACAGGAGGATCCACAATGGCACCATCAATGACGACTTTGTCGGGATCTAAAGGAGAAAGGTCCAAGTCAGGAGCAATGACTCCGACCTGCTCCTTAAAGACCCTCCAAGCCTCCTCGGCGCCATCAGCAATAGAGTCCTCCAACTCGGCATAGGCCTTCCGAGAATTCAGCAGATCATTCTTCACAGCCACAAGATCTTCAAATAACTTTTGATAGCTGCCCTGCGCTGTTTTCCTCAAGTCCACCTCCATGTTGCATTGGGCTTGCAACTTCCTCCCCTTCTCCCGGAGGTTATATCTCTCCTCCTTCAGCTTGGTGACTTCCTCCTTCAACTCCCTCTCATGCTCTTGATATATACGAAGCCTTCCTTCCAGCTCCTCGACCCTCGAGGTCATTCCTAAAGAGCTGAGAGGAGCCTTCTCAAAAATATCCAAGAGTTTGCCACAAACCCCCGCCGCCTTGAGACTCTCTTCAACCAGAGTGGTAAGGTGGTGACGAACAGACACATCATCCATACTTATACGAGCATGGGGGTAGATGTTCTTTCGGACGAATGCAAGAGCATCCGCCTTCACCTCACCAGAAGAGTCAGACTCTAAGGTCTTGCGCTTCTTCTTCTCTGGCTCAGGAGAAGATCGGGCAGAAGGGGGCGGCTGAGAGGAAGCAGAAGAAGAAATCACAATAGGCTGGGAGGGAGTCCCAACGTTCTGAGGAGGAGGAGGAGGAGGAGAGATAACCGCCTTGGCGCCACCAGTCCTGGCACGAGACCTCGCTTTGGCCTCCTGGACCCTCTGATAAGACTCCTGAGCATTCTTCTTCGCCATCTCTACAAAAAATAACAAAAAGTCAGACAAGTCGGTACAAGAAAACGCAAGTCGGAAGTAAAAAACAAAAGCTACCTAGTTGCGCCTGGATAAAAGTCGGAGACCCCTGGAGGAATTTCTTAGTGTCTAGATATGGGGCCCTCCCCCACACTTCTCGGAGGAACCCCACAACGGCCGCCTCCATTTCGTTTAGATCATCCAGACCATACTTCTCACAGGGGGAGGCCTCCAACCAGTACAAGGGAAAGCGGGGGGAAGAAATCTCGTCCAGGAAAAAGGGGTGGTGACCCTCTACAGCTTGAACTTTGAAAAAATAATTTTTAAAATCATGGAAGAATTCGTCAAAAAGGGTGAAAACTCTCCGACCCTGTATGGCTCGGAAAGATACCCACTGTTGCTTATTGTTTAGCCCACTAAAGGGTTTAGTCATATGAAAAAGATAGAAGAAAATCTTCAAAGAGGTCGGGAACTCCAAAGCTTGGCTGATAAATTGATAAATTTTTAAAAAACCCCAAGAGTTGGGGTGAAGCTGAGTAGGGGCAACTCGACAGTGACGCAAAACAGACATCTCAAAGTCTGAAAAAGGAAGAAAAACACCCAAACGGGTGATCATACACTCATACATAAAGAAAAAATGAGGGGCCGCCTCATTGACCCTCCCGAAGCAAACCCGGTCTTCTGGACTCGGGACTACCAATTCATACTTCGGCTCATCTTCCTCAGAAGCGCAAATTCTGTGGTGAGTGCGAAGATGGGTAATAAACTCAGTATCGACCGAGGGTTCCTCCCCTAGGACCGTGACATCAACCCACTGAGAAAGAACATCTACGGAGGCCATTTCTTTTTCTTAAAAGGGTGACAGAAACCTACAAGGGAAAAAGAAAAGGAAAATCAAGAACACGGTCTCTAAAGGGAGGGAATACGGAACCAAAGTCTACAAACTCACCTATCTACAAAATAAAGGTATAAAAATAGAAAGGCATGTTACAGAAAGAACTAACCTTTATCCGAAAATGAGAGTTGAAGGAAGCAAAAGCCTTCGAAAATGCAAAGATGCAGCACGAACGAGTGAAGAGGAGATTTGAAAAATCGCAGAAACGAAACAATGAAAGAGAGGGAAAGTATTTATAAGTACGTTAGGGGCACAATGGTAAAAATGGGGCAGTCATTTAAAGACGCACCGTTACCAAGGCCATTAATCCCTACGCACATCCCTAACGGACACGACGCTTGATTAGACATAACTATCAGAACCAAAAGGTCACGAAAAGTCACGTCGGCTTCAGACCATCACGTCAGTCCTCCAACAAGTCGTCTACAACCCCGAGTAGAATACTCGAACCCAAATCTTAAAGAGAAATTGGGCTCGAGTAGGGGCACTGTTCATACCCTGGCCCAATAATAAAGGCCCAGAACCAAGCGAAAGGCCTAATCCAAAGGGTTGGGCCTCACCCAGTACCAATCTTCGTCTTAGGAAGTCGGTACTCGTCACGACTTGCTCTAAAGAGGTCGGGAACGAGGGTTAGCTGGCAGATAAGCACTCATTTGAATGAATAACTGCCCCTAGAATCTCTCTAATCACTTCCCCAAGCCATATCTTAACTTCCCTAAGATAAAGGGGCGGTTAACACCCTAAAAAAGTGGCACTACTCCAACGGTAGTTATTGGTTCACCACTATAAATACACTGACACTTCTCAGGTATCTCCAAGTTCCAATACATTCTAAACCTGCTTAACCCCTTGCTGACTTAGCCATCGGAGTGTCTTTGCAGGTACCACCCCCCATTCGTTCATGCTCACAAGTCGGACGGAGGCCCCCAAGGTGCAGACCATCTCAAAGGCTTCCTTCCTCAGACGATTGGGCTAACCTAGCAAGTCCAGCCCACCATCTCCGGTTACCCATCGTAACAAATATATATTATTTTAACATTAAATAAAAAATTTTACCACTGATAATATGTATAACAATTAATATATATTGATATTGAAAAATAATCTTACTAAAATTTTTTATTTAATGTTAAAATAATATATATAGATATCGAATAATTAATAGTAAAATATAAAAAAATTATTAAGAAAAATTTTGGTAAAATTATAATTTAATAATTAAAAAAATATTAAAGGGTATTTTAGAAAAAATAATATAATTATTAATTTTTTTAAAATATAATTTAATCAATAAAAGAATAATTTATTAAAAGATATTTTGGTAAACAAAATTTAATGATAAAAAATAATTTTTTTTCTTAAAAAATGGATAAAGTTAACATTAGTTAACACAAAAAATTTAAAATGGACTAAAGAGGAGGTTTTTTTTAAAGTTAGAAGGGAGGAGAATGTACATTTATAAAATAGAGGGGAGATGAGTGTCATTTTAGCATCTCGCAGGGGAGGGGAGTGGAATTTTCTCCAAGTTAAATTTGTGAGTTGGTGAGCAAGTTTAAGCCTAAAATTGAGCTCATAAATTAAATGAGTTGAGTTTGAACTTAGATAAACTCAACTCATTAATTCGTAAGCTGGCTCAATTATATATAATAAAAATTATTAATACACATATTTTATATGTATTTAATCTATATTTTTAATATAATATATATACATATGAAATAGTAATATATAATTATATATATATTAACGATCTTAATTATTTAAAATTTTATATTTATTTTTATATATAATTTTAATGTAGGATATAAATAAAAAATTTATAATTTATTGATAGATAAACGATATATAAAATTGAACTTTTTAAATATTTTAAAAATATATAAGTTATAATTTATTGATATAAAATTATAGATTATGTTCCTATTATTTGAGCTAGTTCGTGAGTTCGTAAGCTTTTCGGTGAGCTAAATTTGAACTTAAGAAATAGACTCAGTTGTTAATGAATCGAGTCGTGGACCAAATTTGAGTTTGGTCTAACTCAAATTCAATTGGACTCCCTTCCAACCCTATTAACACACACTAATTTAGTCACCACGGCTAGGATTCGAACCTGGGGCTTTGGGCTCTTCTTGTGGGCGTATTGGCGTATTGCAGGCTATGGTGGCCTACAGCCCTACACTATTTTATTATGGTTATTGACTTATTGGTTTTTCACTTTTTTGAATGATAAGGCTTGTGAAAGCAATTGCGATTTTCCAAATCATTTGCAGTTTTGCACCACTGTCATCGGGTAGTAAATTTTCCTACCTACTATTTTTCCCACGGTAAAAATCAGACTTACAACTATAAATTAAAGAAAGTCTTGGCAAATTGTGCTTGCATACATATTGTAGACATACACAGAAACACAGAATAGCTGAATAGAGAGTGAGAGAAAATAAACATGTGGGTCGCTCTTTTTTTGTTTTCCCTTTGCAATGAATATATCTTTGTATTTTATGCATGGTTAAAATATAAAAATATTATTTATACACAAAAATTAACTATTAAAATTTGTATATAAAGATATATTATTTAATTTACTTTTAATATATATTTTATATTTTAATGTATATTTTATTTAATGACTAATTTTATAATTAATTTTAGTATATTGCTAGTATAATTGGTTTAAATATATATGCGAGTCTTTCTCATTATACAAACCCTGCGTGCTAATTGGCAACAAGCATGAAGCAATTGAGATAAGATTTGTGTCCCCAAATCCGTTGCCCTTGACCACTAAATATTGGAATTGATCATGTTAAATTGTTTCCACCAACATATAACTCAAGAAAGTAAAAGTAGATATTAGCCATGTATGTAATGATACTTCTGGTATCAAGCATGCTAGGTTAAATTAGTTATTAGTATAAAATATATAATAATTAATTATCGTGTATAAAGATCACTTTTATTCTAATATATGAAAGATCACTTATTGTTTGGAAGGATCGTAATCGAAGCATCTTCGAATAATCGAACATCAGGAAGAGCGTCCTGAAGCGATAGTTGCTGCCTTTATCCATCTATTGGAAGAACTTCTCCTAAATCATGACTTTCTTTTTTTTCGCCGTTATTAGAAATTGGCTTACTTTACTTTATTATGAGGTTAATTGGGAGACCAGGCTCTTTTGTTTTGCTTGTTAGTCCTTAACTTTGGACATATTATATTATTTTCTCGATGGAATAAAATTTTTGTTTATTTTAAAAAAATATATATATTAGAAGGATACATATGATAGGAATCTATGTTCTAGACTAGTTTTATCTGTGAATTTAAATTTCTTAATTTTAACATTATTACATCCAAATCTTTTAATTTGATTCACCCTCATTTGACCAATAATCTGTAAAAATTAAATTTATTCTTACTCAAATTCAATATTTATTTATTTTACATTTCATAATATCAAATATTATTTACATATTATTAGCAAATTAATTATATCTTTGTGACACTAAATACTTGTTTATCATTTATTTATATATTTTATGAATATACATATTATATATTAAAGATATAAATTGGACCAATAAGTCCCGTTGCTAATTATTTATTTTTATACTAAAATTAATTATTAAAATTAGTCATTATATAATTATGTATAAATATATATAATATTTAAATTTATTTTTAATATATATTTTATATTAATAATTAATTTTATTAGTTGATTTTATGGTATATCTTTAGTTTAGCGTTTAAAGTATCAAACACGTTTACTTTTTTTAAAAGTTTTACTTTTTTGTTTGTCTAATTTTTCTTCCTCTAAAGACAAATAACTAAATAAATTTTGTTATTTTTCTCTAATATTCGATCATGCATATTATTATTTTGTTATAGAATTTTTATTATTTTTTTGTTTATATAAATTTTTTTACTGTTATTGTTATTTTTTTTGTATAGAATATTTTTTAGTTTGTATTATGATTTTATTAATTTTATGAGAATATTAAAAAATACTGAAAGTATTAGAAAAATAATATTAAAATTTATTTAAATATTTAAAATAAAATTATAAAATAATATAATTCAAATAATATTTAATTTATTATAATATATTTTAATATAAAATTTACCAAACATAAATCATATTATTACCTCCTAGTGGAAATCAATTTTATACAAATTTTGTTTACAAACTTTAATTCATACACACTATACCTTTATTGGTTTGGAAACATTCATTAACTCTTACCAATATAAGCACCACGTTGCAATCTATGAAAATGAAATCACTTTACTCAAATTCGTGTAGCTTAGAGTCTCTTAACCTTTTTATTTCATGAATAAGAGACGTTAAATTATTGTAAGATGACCCACCTTCCTGGACAGCTTCTCTAGCTTTCTTCTTGAACTCTTGAACACGCCGTCTGATTTGCTCGGCTTCATCTCCACCGTCCATCAACCTCCTCACACCCTTCTCTATTTCTACTCTCCCTACCACCTTCTCCTTCTGACCGTAACAATAAACGCCCCACTCATCTACACCAATCTCCACCCCAATTCCTCGTACCTCACTTATCAGCTTCTCATTGTAGAACTGATCACTGTGCAACGGCCATGTTATCATTGGAACCCCTGCGCTTACAGCCTCTGACGTCGAGTTCCACCCACAGTGCGTTAGCATGGCACCCACGGCGGAGTGCCCCAATATCAAAACCTGCGGGGCCCACCCTCTTATAATTATACCCTTCTTCTTGTTCCTCTCTTCGAACCCCTTCGGCAGCCACTTCTCCTTCTCCTCCTCGCTCTCACTCTCCTTCCCCTTCTTCTCCGGCACCACCCATATGAACTCGCAACCCGACGCTTCCACGCCGCACGCTATCTCGTACAGTTGATTATCCGGAAAATGGCAAACGGTTCCAAAGCTGACGTAGACTACTGAGTTGGCTCCTCTCGAGTCGAGCCAACTCAGACAATCTTCAACATTCAACACGCTCTTTTCAGGGCCCCTCTCTGCTTTCTCCTCAGAGGTTCTGCGAACAAGACATGCAGGACCAAGATGCCAAGCTTTGTGACCTGTGATTTTCTTGTAGTATTGGACGTACTCTTCTCCGTCAAGCTCTAAGAAGTTGTTGACAAGAAGTCCATCGCTTTTAGCCTCCGTCTCCAACAGGACTTCGAGGAAATCTTTGGGAAACTTGGGCGGTACTGCGTTCATGGTGATTTTGTGAGGAAGATCTGGAATGAGGTAAGGGCCGGTAGGTTGCATACGGTGTAATCTGAGGGACTCCATGGCGCAGATGGTGAAGAGAGAGAAACCGTTGAAGGCGAACCTCGGGATTCTGAGCTTAATGGCGAGGTCATGGAGCCACGGGTATAGAAAATCGCCCACGATGCAGTCTGGCGGGTCCTGCTCGATGAAGTTGGTGAGGGGTTCTTGGAGAAGCATGGTTCCATAATAGAGTTTGTAGGAGTCGTCCACGGTTGTGATACCGGCGAGGTTTTCGATGCCTGCGGGAAGGCCTACTTGATCGGAGGGGAATTGGAAGGTTTGAACCCGGTAGTTGTGGTGGCGGTAGGGATTTGATTTAAGGAAGAGTTGGGCGTTGGAGGGAGTGGTGAGAACTGTCACGTGGTGGCCACGTGAGGCGAATAATCTTGCTATGTCGGATTGAGGGATCAGGTGGCCAGATGCTAAGTATGGAATGAAGTAAATTTTGAGTGGCCGTTCTTCGTTAATAAAGTTAACGGACCCCATTTCTAAGAACTGATGTAGTTATTAGAAGATAAATTATAAAGCGTCTTTATAGTTATTAGAAGAGCGCTAAGTATTTTAATTAGCAGATTTTGCCTGCTATTGGTGATTTGCAAGTAGAGGATTTGCTTTTGTATTTGTATCTGTGTTTGTATGGATAATGATAAAATGGGGACGGCAGATGCTATGACTTCCTAGTTGCCACCACCATAAAAAAAATATATATGGGTTATGCTAAGTGTACACTAAAATTAGTCACTAAAATTAGTTATCAATATAAAATATATGTTAAAATATAAATATATATTAAAAATAAATTAAACCATATATATATTTATACACAAATACAATGTATTTGTGGCTGATTTTAGTGTATAAATAGCATTTTTCAAAACATATCTATCTATAAATTTGACTAAACACTAACTTTCTAGAGTGAGTTTGGAGCAACGTTTTAAACTTTTAATTATAAGAATCACATTCAAATTTTTTGAAGAATTTTTGTTTGACTATTTTTGTTTATCTCAAAATACAGATAAAATTCTCACTTATAAAGTTAAAAGTTATAGATTATGCATTAATTTTTACGTTATACTATTAGTTAAGAAATATTTTTATTATCAATTATACCCTTTATTTTTTTTTCTCTTAAGAATTATTAATCTCACTAAAAAAGATAAATTAAATAAAAAAATTAATCATAAAGTAATAATAAATTGATAAATTTGATTAGCTTCGTATAATTTGTTATTATAATTTTTGTGTATGGTCTATTATTATAATTCTTTTATAATATAAATAGTTTATCTTATTAGAAAGAACAAATTAAATAAAAAGTTAAGAACAAATAATAATAAAATCATAATTAGTAAAAATGTATAATTTAAAACAGAACTAAAAACAAGAATATCAAAAGTACTAAAAATATACGATGCACAAAAATATTGAAAAAAAATACAAAACTAACATTCTTATGTATATACTTAAAAAATAATAGAATAATACAAAAAAATTTATTTTTAACTATAATATTGTTGATCCTATTAGAGAGAGTCAATTAAATAAAAAATAACTATAAATAATAATAATAAAAAATTATAATGTAGTAAAAAATACTAAAAGTATATAAAAAAATGAGTTATTATATATTAAAATAAATGATAAAAGGTTAGTGTTCTCTTTGTCACATCTATTTTAGAATTGGACAGAACTCTTAATCATTAAATTTATTCTTTAAGGCTTTTTTTTAGATACTATTAAACTCGATTCTTAGTATGTTTATATTAACTAATAGAATACAAAACATTATTTATACATTAAAATTAATTAATTATTATATATTTATATATAAAATATTTATATTATTTAATTTATTTTTAATATATATTTTATATTTTAATATATATTTTAAATTAATAATTAATTTTAATAATTAATTTTAATATATATTTAATATAATTAAATAGAATATTAATTTTCTAGGTATTTTCAATAATATATGATATGAAGCGTAAAACACACGCACTCACATCTGCACGTACATACACACATACATATAAAAGTCATCTATTTTTGTTTATTATTTTATTATTAGATGGCTTACAGTAATATTATTTATATATCAAAAACTCTTAAATTTATATAAAATTAATAATTATTAATGAATTATATTTGTAAATTATCTTTTAATTAACAACACAAAAAGAATATGTGTTTCTTTTTTTAAATACTTAGATCAAAATAATATCTACTATAAAATAATATAGATTTAACTTATAAGCCATAATTAAGTCTATCATTGGAAATTTTATCTTGGCCACGAAAAGAGTAATAAAAAATTATTATTATTTAATTTGGTAAAATTTTTATTTTATAAAAAATAGTTTATAAAAATTAGCTTTTTAAAAATTATAATATTTATATTTGGTAAACTAAATTAAAAATAATTTTTAATAAATATAAACAACAACAAGTGTATTTGATAATAATTTTTAAAATTTAAAAATAGTATAATAGACATTAATGTAAGAATTAAATTTAAATATTAATTGTATAAGATTATATTAAATTTTTTTAATTTTGATAAGTACATAAATCTCCTTTTAAGAAGTTATGCTTTTAAAAGTATCCTTAACTTTTAAAAATTATAAATATAAACACATAAATCTTTTAATTTATCAAATACAAAAAAATAAACTTATACTTTTAAAAAACACAAACACTTTTCAAAAAATTTTAGCACCAAACTTTAGTTGGCCTTTAGCTTTTCCTTCAAAAATAGAATTGCTGAATACATTGAAACATGAAAATACAATTTCTGTCTTATTTAGTTATCCCGATTTTAATTAATCCTTCAACTTTTCCTGGATAAGCTGTTTGTTATTGTTTGACATCAAACGCAGTTAAATCTTATATTTTTGTGATGATATTTACGCTCTTTGTCTTGATCTACTTGTCTTGACGACAGCCACTGGTTTGTGATATGAACTGTATGATGCTAAATTGCCAACCGCTACCCAATTTTTGGCTGTGGCTAAAGGCTTGGTCTCATTTCAGTTTTCTGTTATTTATTTAACTCGTACAGGGAGTTTAATACTTTAATTTCTAATAAAGGGAATTCACACGTAATGTTTTTTGCTACGGTAGAATCATAAATTCATACGTACCGATACGTTTAAAATATAGACAAATAACAATAAGACATGTGGAATTTATTTTTCACGTCAGCATTTAATTTTTTCTTTTTTAAATAAATAGTATATCACTACTTTTACTAAAACACCCTTTTAATTAAATAAAAAAAAAATATTTATTTATTTATTTTTATAAAAAGACTTAAACATCTTTCCTTTATTTGATTAGACAAAAATACTCTTTTAAATTAATCAAATTTTAGAATTCAATTAATCATAATTTTATAATTTTAAATAATTGAAACAACAAAACAAAAACATATTAAAAAAATAAAAAATTAAAATTATTCTTCTTCTGTGTTAAACATATTAAAAAAAGCAAAAAATCAAAATTATTCTTTGTCTCATTCCAATCGACATCAACAAGCCCTTGATCCAACAACACCCTCATTTTCATTTCCATTGCATCATTCAAAAGCTCCAACCCAAACATTGGAACAACCTTAACTTTCACGAATACCTATCCATACATGGTGCCACCACCACCATCATCATTGATCCCCCACACCTCGTTCAGAAACTTCAAAACCGCGTTTCAATGCTTGATTCCGCGTCCCACTTGCCACTTTCGCTCCAAAGCGCCACCGTTGGTGTTCCGTACCAAGTGGTCGTTGATGATGAGAAGAAAACTAAGAACTCAGTGGAGGAAATGGTAATGGGTTCGAATTTGAGGTTCCCAGTTATCGCAAAGCCATTGTATGCTGATGGAACCATGAAATCTCACGAGCTTTGCTTGGTTTTCGACGTCCAAGGGCTCCGAGAAACGTTGAACAAGAACACCGGCGGCGGCGCTGCCACCACGGTGGTGTTTCAAGAGTTCGTGAACCATGGTGGCGTTGTGTTCAAGGTTTATGTTGCTGGGAAACATGTAAAGTGCGTTAAGAGAACGTCCTTGCCTGACATACCAAGAACAATTTTGGTTTTTTATTTTTTTATTATGTTTAACACAGATAAAGAATAATTTTGATTTTTTGTTTTTTTAATATGTTTTTGTTTTGTTGTTTCAATTATTTGAAATTATAAAATTAGAAATAATTGAATTCTAAAATTTGATTAATTTAAAATGGTATTTTTGTCTATTCAAATACAGAAAATATGTTTAAGTCTTTTTATAAAATTAAATAAATAAATGTTTTTTATTTTTATTTAATTAAAAGGGTGTTTTAGTAAAAGTGGTGATATACTATTTATTTAAAAAAGAAAAAATTAAATGCTGACGTGGAAAAGAAATTCTACATATCTTATTGTTATTTGTCTATATTTTAAACGTATCGGTACGTATGAATTTATCATCGTACAGTAGCAAACACCATATTTTTTATACTTTATAGTTGGAAGTGAAATTTGTAATAATTATAAATTGAGAAAATTCCACTTTCCTCCCCTAGGATATCCTAAAATGATATCCCCTCTTCTCTATTTTATAAATATACATTTCCTTTCCTTCTAATTTTTAAAAAATCTCCTCTTTAATCCATTTTAAATTTTTTGTGTTAACTAATATTAACTTTATCTATTTTTTAAGAAAAAATAAATTATTTTTAAAAAAAATACCCATTAACAAAAATTTTATTTTTTATCATTAAATTTTGCTTACCAAAATATCATTTAATAAATTATTCTTTTATTGATTAAATTATATTTTTACCAAAATATTTTTTAAAATTAATAATTAAATTATTTTTTTCTAAGATACCTATCCTTCAATAATTTTTTAATTATTAAATTATGATTTTACTAAAATTTTTATTAACAATTATTTTTATATTTACTATTAATTTTTTGATATCAATACATATTATTTTAACATTAAATAAAAAAATCTTACTACGGTTAATATGTATAACAATTAATATATATTGATATTGAAAAATTATCTTACTAAAATTTTTTATTTAATGTTGAAATATATATATATATATATATATATATATATATATATATATATATATCAAAAAATTAATAGTAAAATATAAAAAAATTGTTAACGAAAATTTTGGTAAAATTATAATTTAATAATTAAAAATTATTGAAGGGTATTTTAGAAAAAAATAATATAATTATTAAGTTTTTTTAAAAATACAATTTAATCAATAAAAGAATAATTTATTAAAGGATATTTTGGTAAGCAAAATTTAATGATAAAAAATAAAATTTTTGCTCATGGGTATTTTTTTTTAAAATAATTTTTTTCTTAAAAAATGGATAAAGTTAATATTAGTTAACACAAAAAGTTTAAAATAGATTAAAGAGGAGGTTTTTTAAAAGTTAGAAAGAAGGAGAATATACATTTATAAAATAGAGAGGAGAGAAGTGTCATTTTAACATCTCGCAGGGGAGGAGAGTGTAATTTTCTCTTATAAATTATAATATTATTAGTTAAGGTTATTTAGTAATTATAATTTTTCTCTTCTCAAGATTATTACATTTAATTTTGAGAACAGGACAAAATAAATTACTAAAAATAAAATATATATAAAAGATAAAAAATAAAAATTAATATTTTTATATTTAATTTAGAAATAAATTAAATATATAAAAAAATAAATTATAAAAATTTGATTTATTTTTATTTTTAATACAAATAATTTTAAAAAAATATAACGAAAAAAAAATAATAAAAATATTAAAAGAAAAATAAAAAAATAAAATATATTTTTTATTAAAAATTCTATATCTTTTTTATTAGAAATTAAAAGACACAAAATATATTAATATAATATTTTTTAACATAATATTTATATTCATATTTTATAAATTAAATATAATTTTGTATTGGATTACTATTCTGTGCCTATAAATAAACACGGACTAAGTTATTATTATTATTATTATTATTATTATTATTATTATTATTATTATTATTATTATTATTATTATTATTATTATTATCATCAATCAATGATATTAAAGTCTGGGGAAAAATTATAAAATTTATGGAAATAATTTGACTTTCTTATAAGCTATGACCTATAGTTCTTAAAATTATTGCCCAATAGTCAAATAACGGGTAATGTCTCTTTTTCTTATAATTTAATGGAGAACGAGAAAAAAGCTGTACTTGGAAAATGAATCACAATTTCTCAAATATGTTAATTAAATTTCTAATAATATATTTTAGATAAGGGGTGCAATGTAAGTGGTATGTAGGAGACTAATTCTCAATATATAGGCTGCCACATGAATTGATTCTACTGGGTTTGATTCCCGGTTTGGCTGATTTTTTTGGATATGATTTGGGGGTGTGAGTTATGTTGGGATATGATCATTATGGGTGATTTACACTATTATGACGGCGTTGATTTTTTGGAATTTTGGGGGGAAGAAATCAGACCCACCAATTTCAAGCAGAAAGGAAGTAACACAAATTGGTTGGATCGATTTGTGTGAGGGAGAGGTTGAGGGGCATGAAATCGGTGCCACCGATTTTTGGGTGGAAAAAGATGTTAGGTGAAGAGTGCAGTAATCGGTCGTGGGACCGATTACTGGAGACAGAAAATTTTATTTTAATCCGGGGTGCACTAATCACACCCACCGATTTGAGGGTGCAGCGGTCGGTCCGTCCGATTTGCGCGTTAGTGCATACAAAAAGCGGATGGTGAGTTCACAGAAGTCCCATTTCTTCCTCGCCGGTCTCAGCTAATGTTCATCCTCTTCTCTTCTCTTCTCTAATTCTTCTCCTTCATTTTTGTAAAAGAAATTTCCGTGAGGTTGAGAATAGTCAAGTACGTGTAGTGTTATGGATGATAGAGTTGTATTGAAGATTTATTATTACGGACAGATCTTATTGTAAACATATGAGGGAGTTCAATTTGTGTGTGAAAATCCATTAGATGTTGTTATTCCGTTTACATTGTCATTTGAGGAGTTGAAAGGTGTGATTTGTGAGAAGATAGATTCTCAAAGATGTAGGAGAGTATCGTGTATTTTGTACAGGTATCCTTTACCTGTGTTTGGTGGGTTTGTTCAATTTCAGACCAAGTACGTGACGGACGAAGCGAGTATGCATGAAATGTTTTCAATGTACATGGAAAATCGCCACCGAATGTCGTGCATCGAGTTATATATTGAGTTTGAGCAATCTGAAGCGGACCGTAACATTGAATTGGAAGATTATAATAGTGAAAGCGAAGATGAATTTGAAAGTAACTATGAGATCGTCAGTCCAGGTGAAGACGAAGATGAAGCTGGCGGCGCCATGAACGCAGATGTGGCGGAAGTTGCAAATGCACTAGCAAACCCGCATCCGTTTCAGGAGCCTTCTTTCATGCGGTCGTTGGATTTGGAGGCTCTGCACGCAACGGAGTTTCCGCAATATATGAATGCAGGTGCGTAAACCTAGGTAGCTATGTGAAACTCTAAAGTAGCAGATCAATAAGTCGGATGAGTAATGTATGTGATATGTGACTAGGCATTTGTGACCATAGCGTTTGATTTTTTTATTAATTAATAGTTCTTTGTTGTGAATGATATTTAGTTGTTCTTTACGTAGATGGAATAGCGAAAAATAAGACTATAACGATCTTACATAGTAAAGTGTGTTTATTAATTGAGTTGTAATAAAAGAATTCTTACTGAGTACATAATGAAGCATTTATTACTTTTGATGTATGCAACGTCTCCTGTTGTGGCGGATGGTGAGTTCACAGTGGGGATGGAATTCAGTTCAAGGGAGGCAGTAATCAAGGCAATGAAAGATTATACCATTCGTAGAGGTGTGGACTATCGGGTATATGAGTCGGAACTGATGACATTCTATGCCAAATGTACAGAATATGGGAATGGTTGTGACTGGTTGATCAGGGTAACCAAAATGCAGAAGAAGTACTGTTGGGAGATAAGGAGGTACAATGGAAGTCACACTTGTACCAGGTCTACTATTTCTCAAGACCATTCGAAGCTGGATTCCAAGACAGTTGCAGAAGCAATAAAGCCATTGGTAGAGGTTGACCCGTCTATAAAGGTGAAATCAGTAATTGCTGATGTCCAGTCAAAGTTTAACTACACCATCAGTTATCGCAAGGCTTGGTTAGCAAAGCAGCAGGCGTTCGAATCAATTTTCGGAAGTTGGGAAGCATTGTATGAAGCTTTGCCCATATGGTTTGAGGCCATGTGCCACAAAGAGCCATCAGCAGTGGTTCACTTTGAAACAATGCATGCTTACCAGGGGGATGATTTGGTTCCTGATATACGTGTTCTACATAGAGTCTTCTGGAGTTATTACCCTTGTATAAGGGCCTTCAGACACTGCAAGCCAGTGGTGCAGGTGGACGGGACTCATTTGTATGGAAAATACAAGGGTTGTTTATTGGTTGCAGTCTCACAAGATGGTAATAACAACATCGTGCCTATTGCATTTGCCATAGTGGAGGGAGAGACTTCTGACGCATGGTACTTTTTTTTGAGCAACCTGCGTCAACATGTGGTGACACATGATGGTGTGGGACTTATCTCTGATCGACACGATTCGATTAGGTCAGCTATTGAACGAAGTAATGGGGCGTGGTCTCCTCCTAGAGCTTTCCATATGTTTTGTATCCAGCATATTGAGTCCAACTTCTTAAGGAAGTTCAAGGCACCTTACTTGCAGAAGCTTGTCGTCAACATTGGTAAGTTTGAATAGAATGAACTTTGAATTTATTGTAAGTACGATCAAATAGAATGGTGTTCATAGTTGACTGAATGTTTTTCATAGGATACTCGAGGATGACCAGGGAGTACCAGATGCGCTATGAACGATTAAAGGAACGGGGTGAGGCTTACACCAACTGGCTTGATCGGATCCCTCGTGAGCAGTATGCTTTGGCATTTGATGGTGGTTACCGATGGGGTCATATGACCACCAATCTTGTGGAATGTATCAACTCCGTTTTAAAGGGTGCACGCAATCTTCCAGTCACTGCACTTGTTAAGGCTACATTTTACAGACTGAATGAGTTGTTTACTAGGAAAATAGCTGAGGCTGAAGCCCGAATCAATGCTAGACTTGTGTTCTCTGAGATGGTGATAACCAAGCTGCATGCAAATCAACGAGCATCAGGTAACATACATGTTATCTATTTTGATAAAGAAAATGAAGTCTTCGAAGTATGCGAGATGCCTAGTGGGGTTGAGTATGCAGTTGACCTACGCCACCATCGGTGCGACTGTGGTGAATTCCAGGTTGACCGAATTCCATGTCAAAACGTGTTTGCGTGTTGTGCAAATCAGATGTTGGATTGGCAAGTGTACGTTAATGACGTTTACAAGATGGACCAAGTTCGAAGAGTATACAGGGCTAGGTTTGAACCACTGAAAAATCCGGCAACGTGGCCTGCTTATCATGGACCTAGATTCGTTGGAAACCCGTTTCTCAGACGGGTAGCCAAAGGTCGGCCAAAGATGACCTGCTTCTTGAATGAGATGGACACTCGTATGTTGCGTCGCCCGAGGCGATACAAGCAATGAGAGTGGGTATCGGCCCAATCTTGATTCTTAGGCCCAGTTAGAACTTCGCCGTGTGATGCACCTAGATCCCGCTCTTGATTAGGAACACCCTGTGTCAATCCAAATTGCCTCCTGACTCTATCAGTTGCATGCCACTCGATGCATTCAAAAGATATAAGTGGCACTGTGGCACTCCAGATAACCGAATTATGACGGATGGCTAAAGGAATTACGTCTGGGTCGATGTATCCAATGCCATAAGCCTGCCAAACAAACTGGACACATCGAACCAGTCAGATGATTACACAACAATTAATTCACTTAACAAATTACATAAGGTACTTGTATTTTACAAAATACCTGTCCTTCTTGTAGATCATCCAACAACCTCCTGTAGTGCGCAAGCGTTTTATATCGGTAGGCATAGTTTTGACGGTCCCAGTTATGCCACCTGCCGACGGACAATCCATTAGTTAACTTATCTTACCCTAAAAAAATACAATTTCTATCAATTCTTTCAATGCATACTTTAATCAAAATTACCTGTTTGCAATTGGAAACACTCGGGGATTGCCGGGAATAGGCGCTAGAAATGGTAGCCGGATCCAAGCCCAAGTGACCAACAGTGTCAGTGGACCGTCCATCTCCTTGCAGTCGACACGAGTTGCCCTACACAATGATCTATACAAGTGTGCCAGGCATGCCGAACCCCAACTAAACTGTATGATCCCACCGAAGTTTCGGAGCAAAGGTAAAAATTTTCAGTGCACCGCTGCACCCGACTTATCTGCAAATAGAATTGTCCCAAATAACAATAATATGTGACACTTTACATACATTTGTATGTGCACATCATCAATCAACACTATACGATCTTTCAAACCCCTAAACCACTTTAATTTTATAAAGCTCCCTCTACAGTCCGTCTTCCTCGGTGCAATTCCAAATTGGTGCAAGCACTCGGCTTCCAATGCCTCAAAGCTACTCATGGTCGGACCTGTAACCGGAAGACCATTTGTCGGCAGACCGAGAATTACCGCCACATCCTCCAAGGTCACGGCACACTCACCAACCGGAAAATGAAAAGTGTGAGTCTCGGGCCGCCATCTCTCAATCAGAGCATTAATCATTACTGACTGACCTTTAATAACTCCAATTTGGGATACATAATAAAATCCAGTCTCGCGTAACTGTGATTCAACAATTTGGTTGTATGGATCCGGCGGGTGTAAATGATCGCACATCAACATCCTTGAAGCCTACAATATCACATTTTCGTTATAAGAACAAGTATAATATAACTATATTATTCAAAAACACAATTATCCTTAACATGTCCATTATAACTAATTCCCAGTATAATTGCATTTCAAACATACACATTAAATCTGTTATACAAAAATCCTTCAATCATATTCATTACCTTATAACAGAAATTAATTAACTTTACACAGTAAATCAACCTCTATTATTATTATTATTATTATTATTATTATTATTCAAACATCATACATACTATTATTATTATTATTATTATTGTTATTATTATTATTATTCATATAAAACAGCATACTAATTTATTATTATTATTATTATTATTATTCAAACAGCATACATACTAATTATTATTATTATTATTATTATTATTATTATTATTATTCATATAAAGCAGCATACTAATTTTATTATTATTATTATTAATATTATTATTATTCAAACAGCATACATACTGATTTTATTATTATTATTATTATTATTATTATATTATTATTATTATTATTCATATAAAACAGCATACTAATTTATTATTATTATTATTATTATTATTATTATTATTATTATTATTATTATTATTATTATTATTCAAACAGCATACATACTAATTTTATTATTATTATTATTATTACTATTATTATTATTATTCATATAAAACAGACAGCATACTAATTATTATTATTATTATTATTATTATTATTATTATTATTCAACTTATTATTATTATTATTATTATTATTATTATTATTATTATTTAACACATCAGAAAATCTAAGTTTAGTTATTATTAATTTATTGTCTAAATTTTACTGAATTAAAATTCAATTGTTAATGATCATAAATAAAATAATTAATTAAATTTTTATTATTAATCATACTAATTAATTAAACTCAATTTACTAACTAACCATATCATTCATACATACATACATACAAGGTTTATTCCTATTTTATTTCTATTTCTAACCACCTAATAATAAAATCATACATACATACATGCTTAATCTCTACTTAGTGCCATTATAATATATATTGCTAATAAAATCTAAAATTATCACTATTATTATCATTAAATCAGATTATTAAAAAATAAAAACTTACATAATTTGGATCTCCAAGATAATTAACAATATGAAGCTCTGGTTGATTTACTTCCTTAATTTTTCGTCTTCTTGGCATTTTTATTCAAATTTTTTACCAAGATTGTTGTGGTCCAACAATGGTGAAATGGTGGGGTCGAGAGTAAGCAGAAAGGGATAGTTTGTGTGAGAGTGAAAGAGATAGTGTTAGGAGAGTGAAAGAGATAGTGAAAGAGGGGTTTTGAGGGGTGAAACACGGATAGAGAGTCACGGGCCACCCAGAAGCCAGGTGCATGCGCGACGCGTGGCAAGGAGATCACCAATCGGTGCCACCGATTTGTGCACCATCCGCTCCCTGAAATCGGTCCACCGATTTTCGTCCCCCCATCGGTGGCACCAATTTCTTCGACAACACCGTCACATCTCGGTGAAACACCCCAAAGCTCCATAACGCTGCGAAACTCCTTCAACGGCTCCATATCAAAATTAAAAAACCCTTACAGTTTAGCTGGAGTGTAGTATAAAAATAAAACAGATTTCTTATTAGTGTGTAAATGGTGTAATGTATGACTAAAAAAATGTTTGATCCTCCACATATAAAATATAGATATGAAGGCTACTAGTGTTTGTGTCACTTGTGCCATTTACTGTTCTAATGAATCATTGCTAAAAAATTGACACATCCAATCAAACTTAAATTAAAATAAAATAGATATAGTTTTACTGTTCATGTTATCAAATTGTACAATTAAGTGAATTAACTGATAATATGAGGATATTTTTCTTTATTTTATTTTTTTAATTATCTATTTTGAGAACAAAATTTAGATGCCATTACTTAATTTGTGAACTAATTGAAAATAGAAAAAAAAGCTCGACTACATGTTAGGGTAAGTGTTATTCTTAAACTCAATAAAAATATATCAACAAAATAAAAATATGAGGATATTTTAAAAGTGTGTAATTTAAGGATTAATTTTTATTTTTAAGAATATTATTTTTAAGAATATAATATTTTGGAATAAGTATTATTTAGTTTGCAAAATTTAATGCTTTAGAATATTATGTAATAATCCTAAGTGTTATGGGAGTTATTTGAAATTGGGTTATTTTTGGGTTTGGACGCGAGGTCCAGACTTCTTTTTAGGCAGCGTCTGACTTTTGTTGGTAACGAGGTGCCGTCGTCCGAGTTCCTCGTGAGGAGGTAGGGGTAGTACCTACAAGGGACTCCAATGCTTAAATTAGCAAGGGTTTAAGTAGGTTTTTTGTAGATTGGATCTGAAGAATACCTGAGAGTATTCGGATACTTATAATGGTAGGTGTAGATTCTGTAACCACCCCTTTGAGTAGTTTCATTTTTTATGGTGAATAATCATCCCCTTTGCTGGGGAGGTTGTTGGAATCTCCCTTCTAGATGAAGCGGAGAAATTGTAGGAGTTATTTTATTGATTCAAGTAGATAAGGTCAAGATTGGCGTTGTCGAGGCTGACCTGCATAAGGTTGGGTATGTGCCGATGAAACCCTGGTATGTAGATTAGGCTTTTCTTACCTTGGGTCTGGCTGTATTTTGGGTTAGGGTATGAACAGTGCCTCTACTTAAGACCGAGTCACTAGGTCGGGCTCGAGCATTTATAGGTCGAGCTGGTCTTTTTTGGAGTCAGTTTATCACATCGAGTATACCGTCCTTTGGAGGGTTAGGTCGAGTACTCAACGTGTTTTTATGAATTTGAAACGTTGCGTCTTTTTGTAATCATTTGCACGTTTTCTTATGGTTACTTTAGTAACCGTGCACGTCATAAATGAGGGGGAGCGAATTTACCATTATGCCCCTAGAGTCTTATAAATACCCAACCCCTTTTCTCTTTCTTTTTTTTGCTTCTTCTGAAATGTTTTCACTTCTTTCTCTCTTAAAGCTTTTCATTTTTTTCATTGTAACCCTTTTTTGCTTTCAAAATTTCTCCATCTTGAAATTCTGCTTTGAGTTTTTGCTTGTGTTTTTCTTGAGAGGTTTGAAATGTTCGTGTATTTGCTGCTACGTGCGCTCCTTCATTTCTCATTCAATCAAGGTTGGTCTTGCCTTTTTTGTTTTGTTTTTTGCACTCCTGTTCTTTGCTAGATAATGTGCTTCTGGATACAATCATTCTTGATGTTTGTGTGAAAAAAATGGTTTCCTGTTGATGGTTATTGATGTTCTTTTGAATTTGTATCTTCATGGTTGTTCTGAACTTCTGCATTCTCTTCTTTGAAAATTATTTCTTTGCTATGAATTTGTATATTGAATGTGGAGCTTTGCTCGGTGCCTCCAAATGGTGCCTTTTTATTTCTGAAAATGGCGTCATTTCAAGCTCTAATAATGTGGTTTGATTGCTTAGTTTGCAAGAGGTTTTAAGAACTATGGAGTTCTTTTATGTTGTTGAAGATGATCCGACCTCATGCGGATTTGTCTGAATGTTTGTGCTGTTGTACCCGACTTTTCGGCTTATTGTGATGATTTTTTTTGCTATGTTGTAGGTATAACTTTATGTCACATTCGGTAATACTCAACATGTCTTCTAAAGTTTCATCCGACCTAGACTGGGTAGATATTACCATGTTTTCTATTGTCCCTGTAATTGATAATGAGTATATCAAAACTTTTGGTAGACAACATAGGCTGTGTAGAGATCGAAGGATAAGGATAAATATGAGATTGTGGTTGCTAATCGCGAGGAGAGAATTTGTTTTCCCCGACTTGACAAGTCGGAGCGTCATTTTATTTACATGTATGAGTGCTTTTTTACTAGGTTGGGGGTGAGTCTCCCTTTTTCTGATTTTGAATTTGAAATTCTCCATCTCTATAAAGTTGTTCCTTCTCAAATCCATCTCAATTCTTGGAGTTTTCTAAAAATTTATCAACTAATAAGTCGAGAACTCGACCTACCTTTATCCTTCAAAGTTTTTTTTATCTTTTTTTAACTCATTAAACCATTCAGTTCCAAAAAAAATAGGGCCGAATTTCTTTCCAGGCTGTTTAAGGAAGGAAGGTCTTTTCCATTTTTGCCAATTCTTTTCATGATTTCAAAAGTTATTTTTCAATATTCGATCGATTGAAGGTGTCCAAACTTTCTTTTTGAATGAGCGAGACAAAGCCCTTTTTAGCCTGTACGGGAGGAGTTCCCCCTAATTATAAAATACAACCTTGAGTATTTATATGAGGTAGAGAAGTGTGTAGTTTTCCTATTCCAAGAGTGTTGGGGCCGAGCTCCAATGCTTGATACCAAGAAATTTCTAGTAGGAAAGCCGAGCTACATGCATACTGAGCTAGATAGTACTTTCTTTGTGTTTTGTAGATACCTTTTTGTTGGTATTTATTATGCTTATGTAATCTGACTTTGATGTTTGGTTTTACAGTAAGGATGACTAGTGGGTCGAACATTCTGAAGAGTCTTCGTCAAGCCAAAAGGAATGCTGCTGCCCGAGTTATTCAATTAAAAGAGGCCCAAAGGTCGTGAGACCTCTCTTCCTCCTCAAAGTCAAATTCATGTCCTTCTCAATCAGTTAAGGTTCTTCTTGATCCTACTCCTCCTTCTCTTACTCCTCCTGGTGGATTCGATATTCAAACAACTCCCCTCATTTGTAAGAACCGGCCTAATCGCTTTAGTGAAAATAATAATTCTTAAGTTCCCGGAGTATATTTAAAATTATTTTGAAGTTTTAATTTGAAAATTTAAAAGTGAAATTTGATTTCAAAGAATTTTTCTGAGTTGGAAAGGTATCTTTTTCAAAAATTTTTTGTAAAAAATGCGTACTGGTGCCTAAGCTGGCCATACTGGCTTTAGTCTGTCCAGTACCGCGTATTTTGAGAAAATAAGATTTTAAAAATTGATTTGTTGTTTTGAAAGGACAAAAGTAATTTAGAATTGAAAACCAAGCACTAGTCTTAAAGATTTTGGCCCAAAGTGGGGCAAACGGACCAAAAATGCTAACGGGTTAGACCGGGTCCAAACCGGGCCCAAGACCTAACATATATATGCTCATTTAATGATCTTTGAGCTCATTTTCCAGCCCAAAGAGAGAGAGAGGCGTGGTTTGAGAGAAGAGAGGAGAAGAGGTGATATTACTATTCATCATCACCTTCTGGGAGCCATAACTTGAGCTATGGAACTCCGATTGACGAGCCGTTTACTGCCACGTGAAACTCTTGTCAAGCTCTTTAATTCTATCTAAAAAAATATGGTAAAAATTGAAGCTCACGTCCCAGTTTCTTTCCCTAACTTTCTGCATTTTTGGGATTTGGTTTTTGAGTAGATTTTGTGATTTTGCTTGTTTAGATGATCTCTAGTAGCAGGTAATTATTGGATTTTACCCCTAATCTTATTGGACAAGGTAAGGTTTCATCAAACCCTTGTGTTTAGTTGTTTTGTGAACCCTAGGCTTGATGTTTGTATGTTATATGATGTTAGTTTGAGCTTTGGTGCTTGTTGGAGTTGGCTTGGATTTTTGGAAGCTTGTTTGGACTCAAAGTGGTATTTTGTGTATATTGGGAATAGGCCAAGGTATGGTTTCGGTTTTCTTTATGTAATATGTAATATTTCTGGAAACTTAGACTAGTGGACCATAAGATAGGATTGGATGATGTTGGTGTATGCCTAATTATTTATGAAATTATGTTGTATGATGAAGAGGATTGTAGGGATTGTTGGAATGTATAATATACGTTTATGGTGCTTGTTGAAGGATATTGATGATTATGATGTGGGATGATATATTATGATGATGATTGTGGATTCTGAATCTTGTGGTTGGTGATGATATTGAATGGTGTTGATTTTGAGTTAATGTTGCATGAGGAATCATTATTGATGTTGAGCTATGATTGATGGTGGATGACTATTAGTAGGATGAATGGATTTGAATGTGATGAGATACATATTGTTAGATGATGATTATTGATGAGTTGAGTTGGTGTGTGTTGAGATTTGAAGATGGATGTTGATGATGACTTTGATTGTTGGTTATAGGTGTTGATGAATTTTATGATGGATTTGGTTAATGTTAGATATTGTTTGGTAATGATTACTAGAATTGATGAGGTTTTGTTTTGGTTGTTGAGGTTGTTATTGGTTGATGATGATTATGAGTATGGATTTATGATTGAGTTGGAAATTATGGATTGGTAGTGATATATGGTGTAATGGTTGAGTAATTTAGGTGTGAAATTGAGGAGAATGATATGAAATAATATGTTGGGTGTGGTAATGTTTTATGATGATTGAGTAGGTTTGATTTGGTTTTGAGTTGAGAGATGGTTAAAATTGAGTTTTAGTGTTTTTGGTAAAAATAGATTTTTGGTGAACTTTGACGGATCATAACTTGAGCCTCAGTTTTCAAAACTTGTTAAAATTTTCTTTAAATTAAAGTTCATTGAAAAATCTTTGAATGGATATAAAGTTTGTAGGAAATGGATTTTTGTAGAGGAAGTTATGATCATTCAAAGTTTGGTGTCAAAATTTGAAATCTGTGCCTGTTGCAGAATTTGTGATTTCTGGTTTGTGTGCGCACGCACACCCTGTAAGTTTTTGAACTTGTGCGCATGCACACGTTGGAAGGTGCACTCTGTCAAGGGCGTTCGCACGCCTTGTGTGGATGAACAAAGTTGAAATTTTACAACCTGTGCGTACGCACACCTCTATGCGTATGCGCACATTTGAAAACTTTTTTGTGGGTACGCACATGCCTTGTTTTTCAACTAAAATCTTGTTTTTAACTGTTTCACCTTCCCAAAAAACCTGTAAGCTTCGGCGACACCTATTTAAGACTCTTTGGCTTATTTTTCGTGTATCAAAACATGGAAAAGGTCCTAGGGGATTTACTTTGGGTTTTAACTTTGAAAAGCTAGAGAACAGAGGTTTAGGTTTCTGGTGTATTGAGGATGAGTTTGGTTGAGAAAGAAGGAAGAGTAGTGAACTTGGTGATTACTGACATCGAATTGAGAAACTGAGGAACCGATGAGTTCGGAATGAAAAATTATGAATTGATGATGGTTGTGATATGTTGAGAATTTGGAAAGAAATGATGAGGAAATTATTGGATTATATAAGAGTGTGCGGAGCCTATATCTCTGGCGTAGCAGATTTCTCTGCTGCATGAGAAGTTGTTGTTGAGAGTGTGCGGAGCCTATATCTCTAGCATAGCAGATTGCTCTGCTGCATGAACGGTTGTTGTTGTTTCCTTCTCTGCTGCATGAAGTGTGCGGGGCCTATATTCCTGACACAGTAGACTCCCTACTGCATGAGTGTGTAGGGCACTATATCTCTGGCATAGCAGATTCGCTGCTGCATGAGTGTGCAGGACACTATATCTCTGGCGTGGCAGGAAAGGCTACATCCGGAAGGATGTGTCGGGTTGGCATTTACGGACCGACAAGTGATATCACGAGCTAATAGGACAGGCATTCATCATATGCATCTACTATATGCTTGTTTGCTTTGATTACTTGAGTTTGCCTAAATGTATAACATGCCTACTTGCTTCTTGAATTACTTGTTGTATTTGAATATTAATTATGTATTACTTGCTTGCATTATTTGTGATTGTCTGATGTTGGGGAGGTTAGGTCGGCAGTGCCGATGGGATCGCATGGAGGTTAGGGTGGCGAAGGCTGTGGAATACAGCGGTGTGACTAGTTTTAGTTAGAATTCCCCTAAGTTTAGATAACCCGGTTTATGGTTTAAGTTCTTTATTTATTTATTTTATTCTAAGCTTGAATATCCGTATTTGATGTGAAGTTCTAGGATTGCCTTCGGCGTCTCGGAGCCTTATATCTTACATATTGGGCACTGTTACCATACTGAGAACCTCTGGTCCTCATTTCATACTTTGTTGTTATTTTTCAGATGCAGGTCGTAATTCACCTCGGTGAAATTGCTGACATGATGGCAGAGCGGAGTATGGTTTCTTCCTAGTTTCATTTTTGTTTTATTTTATTGTAGTACTTTCTCTCACCCTTTTGTTTTATACTTTATGGCCTTAGAGGCTTACTTGAGAGATAAGTTGTATAAGCTATTTTAACTCTAAAACTCTGTATTTTTTTGTTTATAGCTAGTCGGCCTAAACTCCGCAGGCAGTGGCTAGCCTCCTTTTGTATAGTATATATATATTTATTTACTTTATTGATCTATTAATTACTACCTTGTATCTTGGAGCTTTATTGCAAGGTTTTATATATTATGTTTTGTATCCTTTCGCGCCAAATGCGTTTAGTTACCGTGTGCGAACGCTTCACGTATGAAATTCCGCATTATACGACTTTGAGCTTTATTCCTTCATCGGGCTTCTAGAATATATATTATTTCCTTCTATATAAATATGTATAAGCCTTAGAATTGTCGTAACCTTTGATTAACCTTTGCTTTACGGCTAGAGGTAAGGCTTAGGGTAATTAGGGTGTTACATTTAGTGGTATCAGAGCGGTTCGTCCTCGTGAGCCTGAGGGATGGACCGATTGTGCTTCGTTGCACACTCTGGGTCATTTTTCTTTCGTGTTATTTAGGATATTCGTTTGATATGCATAGCATGCTTGTTTGTGAGTTCCCTTGGGGACAATGGAAGCACTGAGCTTAAGATATTGAGACTGATCACCTTGATATTGATTGTTTGGTATAGAAACAAAACCTGAATGGCAACTCGCAGACGAGGTCAATCACGTTAACAGAGAGGTAGTGGGGATGATTAACCTAGCCTATGCGTTACGAGTTTAACATGTTCCAGAGAAATCTATTCGTGGAGTTTGCAGCATATCGGTTGATGAGTACGGCTCAGCAGTGGTGGCAACGGAAGTAACAACGGATGCTTTTGTGGTTTTTAACTATGATTTTCAGTTTCTGACTGGTATGGTCTTGAATCTTGTTGAAAAAGTTTTAAAGCTTAAAATGATTTTGAAATTTGGTTTGGAACTTTGGTTTAAATGATTTGGTTTTGAGAGTTGGTCGGAACTCTTGGTTTAAATGATATGGTTTAAAAAGAAAAGAAAGTTCTATGATTTTGTTCATTTGTGAATTTGGTTTCCAATTTATCTTATCGAAAGGAATTCAAATTGAAAAGTTTTTATTTAAGAAAATCGTGATTTAAAGTAATTGACTTCCAAGTAAATGATTTTTGACTCTTTTGAGAAAGTTTTAATAATGAACTGGTTGAGAATAAACTTGTTTTGAAGGTTTTGGAAAAATATTACAAAATTGGTATTTATTTTAAGAAAAATTTCGGATGCTTAATGACGATAATCAGAGTGATGCAGCGGAAGGTGAGAGAGAACATCGAAATGGTAGAACGTTTTGAGGAGGATATATCGAGTGATTCAAATTTTCGAGGGCGAAAATTTTATTAGGAGGGGAGAATGTAAGAACCGGCCTAATTGCTTTAGTGAAAATAATAATTCTTAAGTGCGCGGAGTAGATTCAAAATTATTTTCAAGTTTTAATTTGAAAATTTAAAGGTGAAATTTGATTTCAAAGAATTTTTCTGAGTTGGAAAAGGTATCTGTTCCGAAGGTTACCTGAAACTGTAGGTCGATCTCGGACGAGATCTTCTATATTGGTCGGAGATGACGTGTCCGGCTGATGGGTGGCGGCCGGAGCTGTCATGTCCGACTTGTTGGACTGGCTGCACTGCTGATCTTTGGTCACCGGAGGGTGGGGGGTACCTGCAAGAGACTCCGATGCTTAAGTTAGCATGGGTATTAAACATGTTTTTAGTAGAATCAGAGTATGAGTTATACCTAGGTGCTCCAGTGTATTTATAATGGTGTAGAGTGACCTTTTTAGATAAGATAAGTTAGTTATCTTATCTTATCTTATTTTTGAGTGAGGTCATCTTATCTTCAAGGGAACCGCCTTTATCTTTGTAGGCTTGGGCTGCCTTTGGATTTGGGTCGTGTTCCTCTGTTTGGGCCCTTTACTGGGCTTTCCTGTCGAATTGACCGAGCTCTTTAAAAAGAGGTCAGATAATCTGACCTGAGGAGGTCGGTCGCTTTGTCGCTATCATCCTGGGTCGGACAGCTCGACCCAGGGTATGAACAATGCCCCTGCTCGAGCTCGGTCTTTCTTTGGGAGGTCGAGTCTTAAATTTATGACTTCGATCCTTTTCTAGCGAGGCCGAGCTCGGGCATCTGTCGACTTCTTCTTTGTAGAGTCTTCTTTTTGAATGTGGAACGTTTTCTTTATTTAAAGCGCGCGCTTTGTATTAGCGCTCTGTTCTTGGGAAGGCGCAAGGGTTTAATACCCTCATTAATTAGCTTTTAATGCCCCATTCCCCTTGGCTTTTTATTTTGAACTTTACATACAAAAACGGTTTCTCTTTTCCGTTTAATCTTCCCTTTTCCTTCTCCCTTTCTGTTTCCTGAAGTTTGCGGTTTTCACATTTCTTCCCTGCGACGTCCTTTGGTGATTTCTTGGTATTTTTCTTTGCTCGAGAGGCGATTATGTTCTACGTCTTCGATCTTCTACGAAAACTTCTTCCTTTGTTCAGGTTGGTTCTTCTTTTCATTGTTCTTATCCTTTTTTCTGATAATGCCTTGATTCTGACTGAACGTATGTTTGGAAAAGCTTGATCCTTTTTGTAGCCTTGTGCTTGCTTGTTATTGTGGCGTATTTTTTCTGGTTTTCCCTTTTTCGTTTTTGCGCATACCCCTGGTGTTTCTGTTGATGCTTCCTAGGGTTTCGCATGTTCTACTGTCGCTTCTGGCTGTTTTTTGAAAAGACTGTATCTTGCTTAAATAACAGTAGTTTTCAAAATGATAGCTTGAATTTTGCCCTGTTGATTAGCCTTCCTCATCGCTTGTTAAGATTTTCTTTGTTTGTTTGGGGTGCGTCTTTGATGACTACTTCTTCTGAACATTTTGTTGCTATCTGCCTTCGTTTTTTTTATTTTGAACTGGGACGGTGAGTCTGGGAGGTAGCTCGTTTGGATGGCCGTGTTTGATTTTTGGCTCGTGGCCTTCGAGGTGTCGTTTTGGTTGTAGAACAGAGAGGGTTTTGTTGTTTTCTTGTGTCGAGACGTATGCCTATTTTCCTGAATCCTTGTCCTGTTAACTGCCTCCAAAGGATGCCCCTGGATCTTTTTGGTACGGGTCCTGGGGTTTCCTATTGTTGCTTGTTCTATACTGGATTATGTTGGCCGAGTTATTCTGATTTCGGCCAGGATGTTTTTTAGTAATCCAATCTTCTTTTCTTGTTTGTAGGACTAGTTTGGCCATGTCTTCTCACAATAATATTGTAGAGATGTCTTCTAAAGTTCCCGAGGGGATGTCCGATTGGCTGGACTCCCTCGTCTTAATGTGTGTCTCTGTGGTGGATGCTGGGTTTTGTGTAGAGCTGAGGAAACATCATATAGTTTGTGGTGGCGGTGCCCGGGAGAGGGATTATGAGCTTGTAGCACCCAACTCTGACGAGAGGGTTTGTTTTCCTACTTCGGTCGAGGGGGAGCGTCCCTTCTTCTATGCCTATGAATATTTCTTCAGCCAGTTGGACATTACTTTTCCTTTTACTGCTTTCGAGACCGACTTGTTGTGGTCATGTAACATTGCCCCATCCCAGCTTCATCCGAATTCCTGGGGTTTTATCAAGATCTTTCAGCTGCTTTGCCAAGAGTTAGGCGTAACACCTTCTCAGACTCTTTTCCTCTATCTTTTTGTTTCTGCCAAGCCTGGAGCTTCTTCCAAAAAGAAGCCTTTCTGGGTTTCTTTTAGGTCTGCCCAGGGGCATAAAGTTTTCGCCATGTACGATGAGTCTTTTAAGGATTTTAAGAATTATTTCTTTAGAGTCCGCGCTGTTGAGGGGGTCCGCACCTTTTTTCTTGATGAGAATGACGAGCCTGCTTTCCCTCTAGAATGGCAAAAGGATGTGAGAGTGTCTCGTTATACATGGGAGGTGCTTGATGAGGTTGAGCGGGCTTTTGTAATTGTTCTTGAAGATTTATGGGGGGAACCACCCCATCTTGATACAAAAAAGTTTTTGAGTGACCCGTCCCTAGTTCGAACTGCTTTGGGTACTGTCTGACTTGTTTCTATACTTGTTTCTTAGTTTTGCTTCCTCTTTTTGTGATTGTAACCCCTTACTGTGGTTGATTCTGTATTTTCAGAGATGTCTAAGAACAATGATTCTATGAAGACCTTCAAAAAGGCAAGGAAGGCTGCTGCTGCTCAAAATATCTCGGCCAAGGTGATAGGAGAGGGATCTTCTCAAGCTCCGGTGAAGCCGCCCGTGCCGAGTTCTCCTGGGCCGAGGAAGGTGATCCCCACTCCTCGGGTTCGTCTGGCCGACCCTCCACAGACTTCTGCCGCTACTTCTGGTGCTCCTCCCAACAAGAAACAAAAAACAATTGAGCCTTTCAACCTTGATGCTCCTGATTTCGATGCGGTGGAGTTTGTTGATCAACAAATCGGTCCTTATGGTGCCCTCCCTATGGCATATATGGGAGCTGCCCTGTATCGGACTGCCCAACATCTTCCCCTTCACGCTACCAAAGCCTTCATGGAGGAGGCTAAACAGGAGTTCGATCGGATGAAGGGCCTGAAGGAGGAGCTTGAAGTAAAAGTAGCCAAACTGGAGAAGGAGCTGAAAAATGAGAAGGCTAGCTCTCTTGCCCTGGCGGCTTCTGTGAGGTTGGCCGAGGACACTGTATTGAGGCATAAAGACAGTTATGTCACATCCTATCGGGAGGTGATGCGTCTGAAGGAGGAGTTGGAGTCTGTCCGGGTTGATTACTCCGAGCTCCAAGGTCACCTTGTCGGCAGCGTAAATGCTGCTTATGAGAATCTGAAGGAGCAGGTTCAAGTTCTTGCTCCTGAGGTTGACCTTACTCTCTTCAGCTTAGACAATATTGTGAGGGATGGTAAGATTGTCCCCGACGACCCGGATGATGATGATGTCGGACCTCCCTCTGCGCCTGATGCCAAAGTGTTGACTTTCACAGTTCCTCCGTCTGGGGTCGTTCATCCAAAATTAGATCCTGATTGCCAAATTATGAATAGGGACGATGGTACAGTGGATGCAGTGCCTCTCCAGGCTCGCCCTCCTTCTCCCCGTACTGAAGCTACCGAGAAGCCTTCTGATGTTTGACTAAATTTCGTATCTGTTTGTGTATATTGCCCAGCTTGTGGGCTTTTAAACTCTTTATTAATGTTTTGCTAGCTGTTGACACTTCTTAGTTGCTTGTTTAGCAACTTTGATTTGAAAAAAAAAAGTAGCTTCCAAGATTTTGGGGCAGATTTTGGTGGCCTCTGAAGCTTGTTATAGCTTCGCATTTTTATATCATGCTTATTTGCGCTGGACTTGGCATCTTTCTGGGTTTTGAGAATGTTGGAGCCTTGCTGTTCGACCTCCTTTGCACTTGTAGCTTTGATCCCTTTGAGGCTAAAAATCCTGTTTTGTGTGGACCTTTTGTGAGGTCTCTGCCAAATGTAGTTTTTGCACTTTTATGTGGGTCGACTTCGTCATGTCGGGTCCTTCCCGACATCGTTATGTCGTATCCAGTTATTTTGTAATCCTCTTTCTTGGACTTTTGTTCAAGTCTCTTTCAGGGATTACTTCTATAACTTTATGTTTTGGGCCGTCTTCTTCGTGTCGGACCTTTTTGAGTTATTTTGTAATCCTCTTTCTTGGACTTTTGTTCAAGTCTCTTTCAGGGATTACTTTTATAACTTTATGTTTTGGGCCGACTTCTTCGTGTCGGGCCCTTTTGAGTTATTTTGTAATCCTCTTTCTTGGACCTTGTTCAGGTCTCTTTCAGGGATTACTTCTATAACTTTATGTTTTGGGCCGACTTCTTCGTGTCGTGCCCTTCTAAGTTATTTTTGTAATCCTCTTTCTTGGACCTTGTTCAGGTCTCTTTCATGGATTACTTTTATAACTTTCGTGTTTTTGGGCCGACTTCGTCATGTCGTGCCCTTCTAAGTTATTTTTGTAATCCTCTTTCTTGGAGCTTGTTCAGGTCTCTTTCAGGGATTACTTTTATAACTTTCGTGTTTTTGGGCCGACTTCGTCATGTCATGCCCTTCTAAGTTATTTTTGTAATCCTCTTTCTTGGACCTTGTTCAGGTCTCTTTCAGGGATTACTTCTATAACTTTTATATTTTGGGCCGACTTCGTCATGTCGTGCCCTTCTAAGTTAAAGTAATCCTCTTTATAGGGCTGGCCAGACCTCTTTCCAGGGTTTACTTATAACTTGGTTTGACTTGGTCCGACTTCTTAACGTCGGCCAGTCTTATAAGTTATTATTTAGCAATCCATTAGGACCTCGTCAGGTCCTTCTCCGGATCACTTTCGATAACTTCTTGCATTATTCTGTTTCATCTTTGCCGATTTGTGGAAGGTGGATTAAGTCTTCGTTTAGTCGACCTTTAGATGAATTTGGTTTTCATCTCTGTTGGTCTTTATCGTGATTGTGCAGTGAATTCGTTTCACTTTCTGCTAATCTGTCGCTTTATAATCGGACGATGAATGTTTCAGATTAATACATCTTGAAAACTTGTAGAACGTCTAATATATCTTATTTAAAATGAAAAATGAAAATATGTACATATAGGGTTTTTATCCTTTTGAGTCGGATAATTTCTGGATCTCAACTTGGTGCCTCATTAAAAAACCTTTTCAGGAAAAAGAGTGCATCCTATGATGAGATCTTTTACCTTCTCTAACTATAGTACCTTCTTAGGTTGCAGGCGTGCCACGACCTAGGAAGTTCTCGTTCGTCGAGTTCGGCTAGTCTGTAGTAGCCCTTCCCAAGTACTTCTATGACTCGGTAAGGTTCTTTCCAGTTTGCTGCCAGCTTTCCTTCTCCGGGTCGAGTTGTTCCAATATCATTTCGGATTAGGATGAGATCATTCTTAGCGAAACCTCTTGGCACTACATTTTGATTATATCTGGAAGCCATTCGACGTTTTAGTGCTTCTTCCCTGATCCGAGCTCTTTCTTGGATTTCAGAAAGTAGGTCGAGCTCTTCCCTTTGAAGTTGGGAGTTAGCTTCTTCATTGTAATGGACCACTCTAGGCGACCCTTCCTCGATCTCTACTGGGATCATTACTTCCAGGGTGATTCCTTTGTGGTTGAATGCGGCATCGTTCGATATGCCCATAGGACTTGTGGAAGTTCTTCGGCCCAAGCTCCCTTTGCGTCTTGTAACCTCCGTTTTAACCCGGCCAATATGACTTTGTTAGCAGCTTCGGCTTGTCCATTGGCTTGGGGATGTTTGACGGAGGTGAACTGGTGCTTTATGTTCAAGTCGGCTACTAATTTTCTGAAGCCTGCATCTGTGAATTGAGTGTCATTGTCTGTGGTGATGGAGTATGGAACCCCGAACCTTGTGACAATGTTCCTATATAGGAATTTTCGGCTTCTTTGAGCAGTGACATTGGCTAGGGGCTCTGCCTCGATCCACTTTGTGAAATAGTCTACCCCTACTATGAGGAATTTAACTTGTCCCGATCCCTGGGGAAAGGGTCCGAAAAGATCGAGTCCCCATTTTGTAAATGGCCAAGGTGAGGTTACGCTGATGAGCTCTTCTGGCGGGGCGATGTGAAAGTTGGCATGTTTCTGGCATGGTAGACATGTCTTTACAAACTCTGTAGCTTTTTTTCGTAGAGTTGGCCAATAAAATCCCGCCCGGAGTACTTTTTTGGTAAGAACTTGTGCTCCGAGATGATTGCCACAAATGCCACTGTGTACTTCCTCTAAGACTTCCCTTGTGTTGGAGGTCGGCACACATTTTAATAATGGTATTGAAATCCCTCTTTTGTATAGGGTGTTGTTTATGATAGTGTAGTATTGTGCCTCCCGTTTTAACCTCTTTGCCTCCTTTTCATCTGTGGGGAGTGTTTCTGTTTTGAGGTAGTTAATTATGGGGGTCATCCATCCTTGATCCTGACTTGTTATGGCTAGGACTTTTTCCTCTTCCGAGATTGACGGGTTCTGTAGCATTTTCTGGATGAGGCTTCTATTGTTGCCCCCTGGTTTGGTGTTGGCTAGTTTTGAGAGTGCGTCAGCTCGGGCATTTTGTTCGCGGGGTATGTGGCGGATCTTATATTCCCCGAGTTGTCTGAGCTGTTCCCTGGTTTTATCCAAATACTTTTTCATGGTGGGATCTTTGGCCTGGTAGCTCCCTGTTATTTGTGAGGTGACTACTTGTGAGTCGCTGAAGATGTTGAGTTTTTGAGCTCCAACCTCCTTAGCCAGCTTCAAACCAGCTAGTAGTGCTTCATATTCCGCCTGGTTGTTTGAGGCCGGGAACCCGAATTTGAGGGAAAGCTCAATTTGGGTTCCTTGGTTGCTTTTAATTATCACACCTGGACCGCTCCCAGTCTTATTCGAGGATCCGTCCACGTAAATATTCCATTCTATGGGGGTCTCTGGGGTGTCTGTAAATTCTGCAATGAAGTCGGCTAAGTATTGTGATTTAATGGCTGTCCGAGCTTCGTATTGGAGGTCGAATTCGGACAACTCAACTGCCCATTGTAGGATTCTGCCTGCTAGATCTGTTTTCTGCAATATCCTTTTTATGGGCTGGTTGGTCCGAACCTTAATGGTGTGAGCTTGGAAGTATGGGCGGAGACGTCGAGATGTTAGTATGAGCGCATAGGCAAATTTTTCTATTTTTTGGTAGTTCAACTCGGATCCTTGTAGCGCTTTACTAATGAAGTATACAGGTTATTGCCCTTTGTCATCCTCTCGAACCAATGCTGAGGCTACTGCCCGACTTCCTACCGCGAGGTATAATACGAGTGGTTCTTTCTCTCGTCGCCGAGTTAGGATAGGTGGTTGTCTCAGGAAACTTTTGAAATCCTGGAAGGCTTGCTCGCACTCTGTTGTCCTTTCGAAATTTTTTCCTTTCCTTAGAGTGGCTTAGAAGGGGAGAGACCTTATTGCTGATTCCGCTAGAAATCTGGATAAGGCCGCCAACCTCCCGTTGAGTTGTTGTACCTCTTTGACACAAGTTGGGCTCTTTATGTTGAGTATAGCCTGGCCTTTATCCGGATTTGCCTCGATTCCTCTTTGTGTTAGCATAAAATCCAAGAACTTGCCAGCTTCTACTGCAAAGGTGCATTTTGCAGGATTGAGTCGCATGCCATGCTTCCTTATAGTGTCGAACACTTGGACCAAGTCGGACAATAATGTCTCTTCACTTTGTGTCTTTATCAACATGTCGTCCACATAGACTTCCATGATTTTTCCGATATGGTCTGAAAAGACTTTGTTCATTAGCCTTTGATAAGTTGCTCCCGCATTTTTAAGACCAAAAGGCATTACGATGTAGCAATAGTTTGCTTTTGGTGTTAGAAACGAGGTTTTTTCCTGATCAGGTGGATACATTGGGATTTGGTTGTATCCAGAATATGCATCCATAAACGAGAGGTATTTATATCCGGATGAGGCATCCACCAGAGCGTCGATACTTGGGAGTGGATAAGGATCTTTTGGGCAGGCTTTGTTGAGATCGGTGTAGTCGGTGCACATTCGCCACTTCCCATTAGATTTTTTCACCAAGACGACGTTGGCTAGCCATAGTGGGTACTTGACTTCTCTTATGAATCCTGCCTCCAGTAATACTTGTACCTGTTCTTCCACAACTTGGGATTATTCTGGCCCAAGTTTTCTTCGTCTCTGCTGTACCGGCCGAGATCCTGGATAGACCGCCAACTTGTGGCACATTAGTTTGGGGTCTATGCCTGGCATGTCTGCAGCTTTTCATGCGAAAAGATCGACATTATCTCGTAAGAACTATACTAGTGATTCTTTTGCGCCTCCTTGTAGGATTGTGCCAATATTAGTTATTTTGTCCGAGGTGTCTCCGATCTGGACTTTCTCTACTTCACCTTCGGGATGTGGACGAAGTTCTTCTCGTCTCTGAACTCCACCAAGCTCAATTGTATGGAATTCTTCTGCTCTGCCTCTGAGGTTTAGACTTTTGTTATAACAGCGCGTGCCATCTTTTGATCTGCTTTTATTGTAGCTATCCTTTCTGCAGTTAGCAATTTCATGCATAGATGTGGAGTTGAGACTATTGCGCCGAGTTGATTTAAGGTTGTCCGTCCTATTAAGGCATTGTAGGCTGAATTCACGTCGTCCACGATGTAGTCTATTTTGAGTGTTCTAGATTGGTTTCCTTTTTCGAAGGTTGTATGTAGTGGCACGTATCCCAATGGTTGTACCGGGGTATCTCCCAATCCAAACAGACTATTCGGGTATGCTTTAAGCTCTTTTTCTTCTAAGCCGAGCTTGTCGAAGGCAGTTTTGAATAAGATATCGGTGGAGCTCCCTTGGTCTATTAATGTGCGGTGGAGATTGGCGTTTGCCAGTATGATGGTGATGACCATGGGATCGTCGTGTCCCGAGATGATACCGGATGCATCTTCCTTGGTGAACGTAATTGCAGGGATGTCGGGCGCTTCCTCCTTTCCTTCGACATGATATACTTCTTTAAGATATCTTTTGCGGGATGATTTGGAGATTCCTCCTCCTGCAAATCCTCCGTGTATCATATGAACATGTCTTTCTGGTGTACGAGGTGATCGCTCGGTTCGCCCGGCCTCTTCATCCCTCCTCCTTTTTCTTTGCTCATCGTCTCGGTTGGCCAAATACCGATCTAGTTTTCCTTCTCTTACTAACTTTTCTATGACGTTCTTTAGATCGAAGCATTCGTTGGTGGAATGTCCACGGACACGATGGTATTTGCAATACTCGTTTCGGTTTCCTCTTCCTCTTTTGCCTTTGAGTGGTCGAGCTGGGGGTATTTTTTCTGTGTGGCAGACTTCTTCGTACACATCCACAAGAGACACCCGAATGGGGTGTAATTATGATATTTTTTAATTTTTTCCCCATGTCGGGCTTCCTTCTTTTTGGGCTCTTTATCTTTATCTCGGTAGGAGAATCCGGATTTTGGGGTTTCTTCTAGCCGAGAATTTTCTTCCATGTTGATATACTTCTCCACCCGTTCTTGCACTTCGTCCAGGGATGTGGGGTATTTCTTTGATATAGATTGACTGAAAGGTCCCTCTCGTAGACCATTGATGAGGCCCATGATGGCGGCCTTTGTTGGTAAACTTTGTATGTCTAGGCATGTTTTGTTGAATCTCTCCATGTAGTTGCGAAGACTTTCCCGATCTCCTTGCTTGATTCCTAGTAGACTGGGGGCGTACTTAGCTTTGTCTTTTTGGATGGAGAATCTGGCCAGGAACTTTTTGGCTAGATCATCAAAGCTTGAGATGGACTTTGGAGGTAGATTGTCGAACCATCTGATTGCTGTCTTTGTGAGAGTTGTTGGAAAAGCATTGCAACGGACTGCATCTGAGGCATTGGTGAGGTACATTCTACTTCTGAAATTGCTGAGGTGATGGTTGGGGTCTGTAGTGCCATCGTACAAGGTCATGTCCGGAAGTTTGAAGTTCTTAGGAATTTTGGTCTCCATAATTTTCCTAGTGAATGGATCTTGATCTTTGCGTGAGCTATCCTCAGGGGTGGATCGAGTAGCTTTGGCTTTGAGATCGGCTTCGAGTTTTAGAAGTTTATCTTCTAATTCTCGACGTCGCCTTACTTCTCTCTGTAGGTCCTTCCCGACTTCCCGTTGATGATGGGTTTCTTTTTCAAGTTGCTTTAAACGATCTTGAAGTGCTTCTATCACTCCCGGATTTGATGAATTTTTGTCCCCGTTGGATTCCGGAGTATCTTTTAGCGTAGTGTCCGCATTTTTATGCAGTGTTCTATCCTCTATATCTGAATCATGGTCGTTGTCGTGATCGTCCGCCATGGTGATGGGATGACTTCCAAGTTCCCCGACAACGGCGCCAATGTTCCGAGGGTTACCTGAAACTGTAGGTCGATCTCGAACGAGATCTTCTATACTGGTCAGAGATGACGTGTCCGGCTGATGAGTGGTGGCCAGAGCTGTCGTGTCCGACTTGTTGGATTGGCTGCACTGCTGATCCTTGGTCACCGGAGGGTGGTGGTACCTGCAAGAGACTCCGATGCTTAAGTTAGCTTGGGTATTAAACATGTTTTTAGTAGAATCAGAGTATAAGTTATACCTGGGTGCTCCAGTGTATTTATAATGGTGTAGAGTGACCTTTTTAGATAAGATAAATTAGTTATCTTATCTTATCTTATTTTTGAGTGAGGTAATCTTATCTTCAAGGGAACCGCCTTTATCTCTGTAGGCTTGGGCTGCCTTTGGATTTGGGTCGTGTTCCTCTGTTTGGGCCCTTTACTGGGCTTTCCTGTCGAATTGACCGAGCTCTTTAAAAAGAGGTCGGATAATCTGACCTGAGGAGGTCGGTCGCTTTGTCGCTATCATCCCAGGTCGGACAGCTCGACCCAGGGTATGAACAGTATCTTTTTCAAAAAGTTTTTGTAAAAAATTCGTACTGGTGCCTAAGCTGGCAGTACTGGCTTTAATCAATCCAGTACCGCGTATTTTAGGAAAATAAGATTTTGAAAATTGATTTGTTGTTTTGAAAGGACAAAAATAATTTAGAATTGAAAACCGGGCACTAGTCTTAAAGGTTTTGGCCCAAACTGGGCCAAACGGACCAAAAATGCTAACGAGTTAGACCGGGCCCAAGACCTAACATATATATGCTCATTTAATGAGCTTTGAGCTCATTTTCCAGCCTAAAGAGAGAGAGAGAGAGGCGCGGTTTGAGAGAAGAGAGGAGGAGAGGTGATGTTACTATTTATTATCACCTTCCAGGAGCCATAACTTGAGCTACGAAACTCCGATTGACGAGCCGTTTACAGCCACGCGAAGCTCTTGTCGAGCTCTTCAATTCTATCTAAAAAAATCTGGTAAGAAATTGAAGCTCACATCCAGTTTCCTACCTTATCTTTCTGCATTTTTGGGATTTAATTTTTGAGTAGATTTTGTGATTTTGCTTGTTTAGGTGATTTCTAGTAGCAGGTAATTGTTGGATTTTACCCCTAATCTCATTGGGCAAGGTAAGGTTTCACTAAACCTTTGTATTTAGTTATTTTGTGAACCCTAGACTTGATGTTTGTATGTTATATGATGTTAGTTTGAGCTTTGGTGCTTGTTAGAGTTGGCTTGGCTTTTTGGAAGCTTGTTTGGTCTCAAAGTGGTGTTTTGTGCATATTGGGAATCGGCCAAAGTATGGTTTTGGTTTTCTTTATGTAATATGTAATGTTTCTGAAAACTTAGGCTAGTGGACCGTCAGATAGGATTGAATGATGTTGGTGTATGCCTAATTATTTATGAAATTATGTTGTATGATAAAGAGGATTGTAGGGATTGTTGGAATGTATGATATATGTTTATGGTGCTTGTTGAAGTATATTGATGATTATGATGTGGGATGATATATTATGATGATGATTGTGATTTTGAATCTTGTGGTTGGTGATGACATTGAATGGTGTTGATTTTGAGTTACTGTTGCATGAGGAAGTGTTCCGAGGGTTACCTGAAACTGGAAGTCGATCTCGGTTGAGATCCTCTGTACGGATCGGTACCGACGTGTCCGGTTGGTAGGAGACGACCGGAGCTATCGTGTCCGACTTGTTGGACTGGTTGTACTGCTGATCCTTCGTCACCGGAGGGTGGGGGGTACCTGCAAGAGACTCCGATGCTTAAGTTAGCATGGGTATTAAACAGGTGTTATGTAGAATCAGAGTATGAGTTATACTTGGGTGTTCCAGTGTATTTATAATGGTGAGATGTGACCTTTGGATAAGATAAGTTAGTTATCTTATCTTATCTTCTGGTTGAGGTCAGCGTATCTTCAACGGAACCGCCCTTCTCTCTGTAGGCCTGAACGACCTTTGGATTTGGGTCGTATTCCTTGAATTGGGCCCTTTTTGGGCTTTCCTGTCGATTTGGCCGAGTTCTTCGTAAAGAAGTCAGTCCGCTTGACCTAAAGAGGTCGGTCGCTTTATCGTCGATCACCGCAGATCGGATATCTCGACCCAGGGTATGAACAGTGCCCCTGCTTGTGCTCGGTCTTCTTTGTTGAGGTCGAGTCCTTGACTTCGGTCCTTCTTGTAGCGAAGCCGAACTCAAGCATCTTGTCGACTCCTTTTTGTAGCAGCTTTTGAATGTAGAACGTTTTCCTCTACAAGCGCGCGCTTTTGTATTAGCGCTTTTTTGGGAATGCAAGCGGTTTTAATATCCGCATTTAATTGGAATTTAATTGCCCCGTTTCCCCTAACTTCTCTATTTTTGAATTTTGCATTCAAGAAACGGTTTCTCTCCTTCGCCCTTTTCGTAACTTCTTCGCACTTATTCATTTTCTGCCTTTCACCCACATTTCAACTTTTCTTGCGACGTCGCTTGGTGATTTTTCTGAAGCTTCTGTTTTCGCCTGGAGTTTTGTGGTTTCACGTTTCTCTCTGTGATACTGCTTTTGTTCGTGCTTTTTTTGCTCGTGAGAGGGCAATTCCAGATTTCGTCTTCCATCCTCAATTTTCCTGAAGCTTGCTACTTTTTCCAGGTTGGTATTAGCTTTTCTTGCTTCTTTCATAGCTTCGTCTTCAGTTTTTTAGTGAAGCTTTGATTTTGCATGTTTAAAAGTTTGAATCTTTTTCGTGGTCTTGTATTTGCTTGTCACTGTAATGTGTTTTCCCTGACTTTCTTTTACGCATTCTCTTGGCATTTCCGTCGAGGCTTTCTAGGGTTTTGTTGTTGCTTCTGGTTGTTTCCTGTCTAATATCGATAGAGAATCTGCATCTGTTCCTCGCTTTGTTTGGAGATTTCTTTTTGATTCTGACAAAGTTTGCACCTTTGATGATTTCTACTTGGCGTGTTCGATGTTAGTGCTTGCTCTTTGCTGATGATTTTTTGCTTGATTTCGAAAAAGTTTGCGCCTTTGCTGTTTTTCCGCTGATAAACTGTAGGAGGGTGGACCTTTTGCATTTTTTGCTTCCTTTGTTTTCTTTCTGGATTTTATTTTGATGAGTGCCGGGATGTAGGTTGTAGAAATAACTTAAAGACCTTGCTTTGTTTACTGCCTCCAAGGGATGCCCCAAGACCTTTGTCTTGAGTCTTGGGGTTTTCCCTTTTTGTTTATCCGCCCGTCGAGATGTTTTGCCCTCTATCCGAGATGTTTTTAAGTAATCCATTCTTCTTTTCTTTTTGTAGGATTTAGTTGACCTCATGTCTTCCCGAAATAATGTTGTAGAGATGCCTTCCCAGGTTCCCGCGGGTATGGCCGATTGGGTGGACTCCATGGTTCTCATGTGTGTCTCGCTGGTTGATTCTGATTTTTGTGCTCAGCTTAGGCAGTTTCATAGTGTCTGTAGTAATTTTGGTGATGAGAAGAACTATGAACTTGTCTCTCCCTCTTCTGACGAGAGAGTCTGCTTTTCAACTCGGGTTGTTGATGGTCGCCCTTTCTTTTATGCTTATGATTTTTTCTTTGGTCAGCTGGGTATCACCCTTCCTTTTACCAAATTTGAAACCGACCTGTTATGGTCTTGTAATGTTGCCCCTTCTCAACTTCACCCCAATTCCTGGGGTTTTATTAAAATTTTTCAATTGTTGTGCAATGGTTTTGGTATTCCTGCTTCCCAATCTTTCTTTTTCTATCTTTTTGTCTTGACTAAGCCCGGTGTGGTAAAAAAGAAGTCAGCTTGGGTCTCCTTTCGTTCTACCCAGGGAAAGAAGGTTTTTTCCATGTTTGACGAGTCGTTCCGTGATTTTAAAAACTACTTTTTCAAGGTCCGAGCTGTTGAAGGAGCTCGGCCCTTTTTTCTGGATGAAAATGACGAACCTGCTTTTCCCTTGGAATGGCAAAAAGATGTGAGGGTCTCCAGGTATTCATGGGAGATGTTGGATGATGCTGAGCGAGCCTTTGTGACTATCTTGGAAGAACGCTGGGGTCAACCTCCCCATCTCGACACAAAGAAATTTCTAACCAATCATTCTCTTCTTCAAACTGAACTGGGTATCTTTGTGTTTTCTTTATTATCCGTGTATGTTGCTTGTAGCTGTCTTTCCGACTTGTCCGACTTGTAACTGATTTTCTGTTTTATTTGCAGAGGCAATAAAGAATAGTGAATCCATGAAAGCTTTTAAGAGGGTGCAGAGGGCGACTGCTGCCAGAAATATTGCTGCTAAGGCGGCTGGTGAGGGATCCTCCCAAGTGCGCGAGAAGCCATCAGTGCAGAGTTCCGCCGGGGTGAAGAAGGTGATCCCTACACCCCGAGTTCGTTTGGTAGATCCTCACGTCACCTCTGCTGCTCCTTCTGTTGCTCCTCCCAATAAAAAACAAAAGACTGCTGAGCCCTTTGACCTCGATGCTCCAGATTTTAATGCTATTGAATTCGTGGATCAACAAATTGGTCCCTACGGCGCTCTCTCCATGGACGATGTGTCCATCCTCCATCACTTGAAGTTTATGGCCCGAAATCATGTGAAGATGGCGTATATGTCGGCTGCCATATATCGGACTGCTCAAAATCTCCCTCTCCACGCTACTAAGGCGTTTATGGAGGATGCGAAACAAGAGTTTGATCGGATGAAGGAGTTAAAGGAGGAGCTTGAGACGAAGGTAGCCAAGTTGGAGAAGGACTTGAAGAATGAGGAGGCGAGTTCTCAGTCATTGGCGGCTTCTTTGAGGTTGGCTAAGGACGCAGTCCTGATGCACAAGGAGAGTTACCTTTCATCTTATCGGGAGGTGCTGCGCCTGAGGGGGGAGCTTGACAGTGTTCGGGAAGATTATGCTGAGCTCCAAAGTCATCTCGTTGGCAGCGTGACTGCTGCTTATGAGAACTTGAGGGAGCAAGTTCAGGTCATTGCTCCCGAGGCCGACCTCACCTTTTTTAGCCTGGATAATATAGTCAGGGATGGCAAGATTGTCCCTGATGATGAGGGTGATGATGATGATGTTGTTGCTCCCCCTGTGTCCTCTACCAAAGTGCTGACCTCTTCGGTTCCTCCTGCTGTGCCCGACTCGGATTGCCAGATCCTGAATCGGGAGGATGGAACTATGGATGCTGTGCCGATCCAGACTCGCCCTCCTTCTCCTTGTCCTGATGCTGCCAAGAAGGTTCCTGATGCTTGCTGATCTCTTCTTGAAAATTTGTGTAGTTGGCCCGGCTTGTGGGCTCTTTTAGAACTTTTTTTATTTATTTGCTGACGCTTCTTAGCAACTTTTTATGAGGAACAAAAAGTAACTTGTTATCTCTTCATGGTAGGTTTTGGTGGCCTTCCAGGCCTTATAACTTTATAGAGTAAAAGTAGTTGTTTGACTTGACATCTTTTTTGTTTTTCTATTGATGTTCGAAATCTTGCTGCTCGACCTCCTTGGATTACTTTGCTTTATTTGCTTGTATCTTGGATCCTTTGAGGCTGTGATTGTATAGATCCAACTTGTTTCTCGATTTTCTATATTTGTGACCGATTTCTTTGCGTTGGTCCCCTTCTAAGTTATTTTGGTAATCCTCTTTTTTGGACCTTTGTTAGGTCTCTTTCAGGGATTACTTTGATAACTTTTTCGATCGTAGGAGTCCGACTTGGTTATATCGGTCTCCTTTAAGTTATTTTTTGTAGTCCTCTTTCTTGGATCTTTGTCAGATCTCTTTTAGGGACTACTTTGATAACTTTTCAGTAGTAGGAGTCCGACTTGGTTATATCGGTCTCCTTTAAGTTATTTTTTGTAATCCTCTTTTTTGGATCTTTGTCAGATCTCTTTTAGGGACTACTTTGATAACTTTTCAGTAGTAGGAGTCCGACTTGGTTATATCGGTCTCCTTTAAGTTATTTTTTGTAGTCCTCTTTCTTGGATCTTTGTCAGATCTCTTTTAGGGACTACTTTGATAACTTTTCAGTAGTAGGAGTCCGACTTGGTTATATCGGTCTCCTTTAAGTTATTTTTTGTAGTCCTCTTTCTTGGATCTTTGTCAGATCTCTTTTAGGGACTACTTTGATAACTTTTCAGTAGTAGGAGTCCGACTTGGTTATATCGGTCTCCTTTAAGTTATTTTTTGTAGTCCTCTTTCTTGGATCTTTGTCAGATCTCTATCAGGTACTACTTTGATAACTTTTCGTTTTGGGCTGACTTTGTTATGTCGGGCCCTTCTAAGTTAAAGTAATCCTCTTTAATAGGGTTGGCCAGACCTCTTTCCAGGGTTTACTTATAACTTGGGTTGACTTGGTTCGACATCTTAACGTTCGACCAGTCTTTAAGTTATTATTTTAGCGATCCGTATGACCTCGTCAGGTTCTTTTTTAGATCACTTTCGATAACTTCTTACATTATTCTGTGTTCATCTTTGCCGATTTATAGAAAGTGGTTGTCATCTCTAGATCGTCCTTTGGGTGAATCGCGTTTTCACCTTTATTGGACGGTTTGTCTTTATCGTGATCGTGCAGTGAAATTGTTTTTCACTTTCTGCCGATCTGTTGCTTTATAATCGGACGATGAATGCTTCAGATTAATGCATCTTGAAATCTTTGTAGAATATCTAAAATGTATTTTATTTAAAGGAAAAATACAAATATATACATATGGGATTGTCTGAGTCTCAACTTGGTGCCTCATTAAAAAACCTTTTCAGGAAAAAGAGTGCATCCAATGATGAGATCTTTTATCTCTTCTAACTGTAGTACCTTCTTAGGTTGCAGGCGTGCCATGACCTGGGAAGCTCTCGTCCATCGAGTTCAGACAGTCTATAGTAGCCCTTTCCAAGTACTTCTACAACTCGGTAAGGTCCTTTCCAGTTTGCTGCCAGCTTTCCTTCTCGTAGTCGAGTTGTTCCGATATCATTTCGGATTAGGATGAGATCATTCTCTGCAAAACTTCTCAGCACTACCTTTTGATTATATCTGGAAGCCATTCGGCGCTTTAGAGCTTCTTCCCTGATCCGAGCTCTTTCATGGATTTCGGGTAACAAGTCGAGTTCTTCTCTCTGAAGTTGGGAGTTTGCTTCCTCATTGTAGTGAACTACTCTAGGTGACCCTTCCTCAATCTCTACTGGGATCATTGCCTCAATTCCGTATGCTAATCGGAAGGGAGATTCCTTCGTGGTGGAATGTGGCATTGTTCGATATGCCCATAGGACCTGTGGAAGCTCTTCTGCCCAGGCTCCTTTTGTATCTTGTAATCTCCATTTTAATCCGGCCAGTATGACTTTGTTAGCAGCTTCGGCCTGTCCGTTGGCTTGTGGGTGTTCAACGGAGGTGTACTGGTGCTTTATATTCAAGTCGGCTACTAGTTTTCTGAAGCCCGCATCTGTGAATTGAGTGCCATTGTCTGTGGTTATTGAATATGGAACCCCGAACCTCGTGACAATGTTTCTATATAAGAATTTCTGGCTTCTTTGAGTGGTGGCATTGGCTAGGGGCTCTGCCTCGATCCACTTTGTAAAGTAATCTACCCCTACTATGAGGAATTTGACTTGTTCTGATCCCTATGGGAAGGGTCCGAGAAGATCGAGTCCCCATTTTGCAAACGGCCAAGGCAAGGTCATGCTGATGAGCTCTTCTGGCGGGGCGATGTGAAAGTTGGCATGTTTCTGACATGGTGGACATGTCTTTACAAATTCTGTGGCTTCCTTCTATAGAGTTGGCCAATAAAATCCCGCCCGGAGTACTTTTTTGGCAAGAGCTCGTGCTCCGAGATGATTGCCACAAATGCCGCCGTGTATTTCTTCTAGCACTTCCTTTGTGTTGGAGGTCGGCACGCATTTTAGTAAAGGTATTGAGATTCCTCTTTTGTACAAGATGTTGTTTATGATGGTATAGTACTGTGCCTCCCTTTTTAACCTCTTTGCCTCCTTTTCTTCTGTGGGGAGCGTTCCTGTTTTGAGGTAGTTGGTTATGGGGGTCATCCATCCTTGGTCCTGACTTGTTATAGTCATGACTTTTTCCTCTTCCGAGATTGACGGGTTCTGCAATATTTCCTGGATGAGGCTTCTATTGTTACCCCCTGGTTTGGTGCTGGCTAGTTTTGAGAGTGCATCAGCTCGGGTATTTTGTTCGTGGGGTATGTGGCAGATCTTATACTCCCCGATTTGTTCGAGCTGTTCCTTGGTTTTATCCAAATACTTTTTCATGGTGGGATCTTTGGCTTGGTAGCTCCCTGTTATTTGTGATGTGACCACTTGTGAATCACTGTAAATGTTGAGTTTTTGAGCTCCGACCTCTTTAGCCAGCTTCAAACCAGCTAATAATGCTTCATATTCCGCCTGGTTGTTTGAGGCCGGGAACCCGAACTTGAGGAAGAGCTCAACTTGGGTTCCTTGGTTGCTTTCTATTATCACGCCTGCGCCGCTTCCAATTTTATTTGAAGAACCATCCACGTAAAGATTCCATTCTGTGGGGGGTTTCTAGGGCATCTGTGAATTCTGCGATAAAGTCGGCCAGATACTGTGATTTGATGGCCGTCCGAGCTTCATATTGGAGGTCAAACTCTGGCAACTCGACTTCCCATTGTAGAATTCTGCCTGCTAGATCTGTTTTCTGCAATATTCCTTTTATGGGCTGGTTAGTTCGAACCTTAATGGTGTGAGCCTGGAAGTACGGGCGGAGTCGTCGAGATGTTAGGATAAGAGTATAGGCAACTTTTTCTATTTTCTGGTAGTTCAGCTCGGATCCCTGTAGTGCCATGCTAATGAAGTAGACAGGTTGTTGCCCATCTTCGTCTTCTCTGACTAGTGCTGAGGCTATTGCCCGGCTCCCTACTGCGAGATATAATATGAGCGGTTCTCCTTCTCGTGGTCGAGATAGGATAGGTGGCCGTCCTAAGAACCCTTTGAAGTCTTGGAAGGCTTGCTCACATTCTGTCGTCTATTTGAACTGTTTTCCCTTTCTTAAAGTAGCATAGAAGGGGAGGGATCTTATCGCAGCTCCTGCTAAGAATCGGGATAGGGCAGCCAGTCTCCCGTTGAGTTATTGTACTTCTTTGACACAGGTTGGGCTCTTCATGTTGAGTATGGCTTGACATTTGTCTGGATTTGCTTTAATTCCCCTTTGTGTGAGCATGAAACCTAAGAATTTGCCTGCTTCTACTGCGAAAGTGCATTTTGTGGGATTGAGTCGCATGTTGTGCTTCCTTATGGTGTCGAACACTTGAGCCAGGTCGGATAATAATGTATCTTCGCTTTGTGTCTTTATCAACATGTCGTCCACATAAACTTCCATGATTTTTCCGATGTGATCTGAGAAGACTTTATTCATTAGCCTTTGATAAGTAGCTCCTGCATTCTTGAGACCGAAAGGCATCACGATGTAGCAGTAGTTTGCCTTTGGTGTTAAGAACGAGGTCTTTTCCTGATCTGGTGGATACATGGGGATTTGGTTGTATCCCGAATATGCGTATATAAACGAGAGGTATCTGTATCCGGAGGAAGCATCTACCAGAGCGTCGATGCTTGGGAGTGGGAATGGATCTTTTGGGCAGGCTTTGTTGAGATCGGTGTAATCGGTGCACATTCGCCACTTCCCATTTGATTTTTTCACCAAGACGACGTTAGCTAGCCATAGTGGGTACTTGACTTCTCTTATAAATCCTGCCTCCAGTACTGCTTGTACTTGTTCTTCCACAACTTTGGATCGTTCTGGCCCGAGTTTCCTTCGTCTCTGCTGCACCGGCCGAGATCCTGGGTAGACCGCCAACTTGTGGCACATTAGCTTAGGGTCTATGCCTGGCATGTCTGCGGCTTTCCATGCAAAGAGATCGACATTATCTCGTAAGAATTGTATCAGTAATTCTTTTGAGTCTCCTCTTAGGATTGTGCCAATATTGGTCGTTTTGTCCGAGGTGTCTCCAATTTGAATCTTCTCTATCTCGCCTTCTGGTTGCGGACGGAGTTCTTCTCGTTGTTGGACTCCGCCCAGTTCAATTGTATGAAACTCTTCTCCTTTGCCTCTGAGGTTTAGGCTTTCGTTATAACAGCGACGTGCCATCTTTTGGTCAGCTTTTATCGTAGCTATCCCTTTCGGAGTTGGGAATTTCATACATAGGTGTGGGGTCGAGACTATTGCGCCGAGTTGGTTGAGTGTTGTCCGACCTATGAGAGCATTGTAAGCTGAACTTACATCGACTACGATGTAATCTATTTTGAGGGTCCTGGATTGGTCCTTTTTTCCGAAGGTTGTATGTAGTGGTATGTATCCTAGTGGCCGAACCGGGGTATCTCCTAACTCGAACAAACTGTTTGGATATGCTTTAAGTTCTTTTGCTTCTAAGCCGAGTTTATCAAAGGCTGTTTTGAATAAGATGTCGGCAGAACTCCCTTGGTCTATTAAGGTGCGGTGTAGGTTGGCGTTTGCCAATATGATGGTGATAACCATGGGATCGTCATGTCCTATGATGACGCCAGACGCGTCTTCCTTAGTGAATGTTATCGCTGGGATGTTGAGCGCTTCTTTCTCTCCTTCGACATGATATACTTCTTTGAGATATCTTTTGCGAGAGGATTTGGAGATCCCTCCTGCTGCGAATCCGCCATGTATCATGTGGACATGTCTTTCTGGTGTCCGAGGTGATCGTTCAGTTCGTCCGTCATCCTCGTCCCTTCGTCTTTTTCTTTGGTCATCATCTCGGGTAGCCAGAAATCGATCTAATCTTCCTTCTCTCACTAATTTTTCTATGATATTCTTTAAGTCGAAGCACTCGTTGGTGGAGTGCCCTCGAACTTGATGGTATTCACAATATTCCTTTCGGTTTCCCCCTCCTCTTTTGCCTTTGAGTGGTCGCACTGGGGGGATTTTCTCTGTATGGCAGACTTCTTTGTACACGTCGACCAGGGATGCCCTGAGAGGGGTGTAATTATGGTACTTTTTGATTTTCTCCCCCTGTCGATCTTCTTTCTTTTTGGATTCCTTGTCTTTATCCCGGTAGGGGTTCCCAGATTTTGAGGTTTCTCCCAACCGAGTGTTTTCTTCCATGTTGATGTATTTTTCTGCTTGCTCCTGTACTTCGTCTAATGAGGTAGGGTACTTCTTTGATATAGATTGGCTAAATGGTCCCTCTCGTAGGCCATTGATGAGTCCCATGATGGCGGCCTCTGTTGGTAAGCTTTGTATGTCCATACATGTTTTGTTGAATCTTTTCATGTAGTTGCGGAGGCTCTCCCAATCTCCTTGCTTGATCCCTAGCAGACTGGGAGCGTGCTTGGCCTTATCTTTCTGGATGGAGAATCTGGCCAGGAACTTTTTGGCCAGGTCATCGAAGTTTGAGATGGACTTTGGAGGTAAGTTGTCGAACCATCGGATTGCTGTCTTCGTGAGAGTTGTTGGGAAAGCTTTGCAGCAAATGGCGTCTGAGGCGTCGGTAAGGTACATTCTGCTTCTGAAATTGCTGAGATGGTGGTTGGGGTCTGTGGTACCGTCATATAAAGTCATATCTGGGAGTTTGAAGTCCTTTGGGATTTTGGTTTTCATGATCTCCCTGGTGAATGGATCCTGTTCTTTGTGTGAGCTTTCCTCAGAAGTGATCCGAGGGGCCTTCGATTTGAGATCGGCTTCTAATTGCTGTAATTTTTCTTCCAATTCTCGACGTCGCCGTACCTCTCTTTGTAGATCCTTTCTGATTTCTCGTTGTTGTTGGGTTTCTTCTTCAAGCTGTTTCAAGCGATCTTGAAGAGCTTCTATTGCTACCGGTTTAGATGTATTTTTGTCTCCATTGGATTCTGGGGTGTCTTTTAGTGGGGTGTCCGCATTTTTGTGCGGCGTTCTATTTTCTAGATCTGAATCATGGTCGTTGTCATGGTTGTCCGCCATGGTGATGGGATGACTTCCAGGTTCCCTGGCAACGGCGCCAATGTTCCGAGGGTTACCTGAAACTGGAGGTCGATCTCGGTTGAGATCCTCTGTACAGATCGGTACCGACGTGTCCGGCTGGTAGGAGACGACCGGAGCTGTCGTGTCCGACTTGTTGGACTAGTTGTACTGCTGATCCTTCGTCACCGGAGGGTGGGGGTACCTGCAAGAGACTCCGATGCTTAAGTTAGCATGGGTATTAAACAGGTGTTATGTAGAATCAGAGTATGAGTTATACCTGAGTGTTCCAGTATATTTATAATGGTGAGATGTGACCTTGGATAAGATAAGTTAGTTATCTTATCTTATCTTCTGGTTGAGGTCAGCGTATCTTCAACGGAACCGCCCTTCTCTCTGTAGGCCTGAACGACCTTTGGATTTGGGTCGTATTCCTTGAATTGGGCCCTTTTTGGGCTTTCCTGTCGATTTGGCCGAGTTCTTCGTAAAGAAGTCGGTCCGCTTGACCTAAAGAGGTCGGTCGCTTTATCGTCGATCACCCCAGGTCAGATATCTCGACCCAGGGTATGAACAGGAAGCATTATTGATGTTGAGCTATGATGATGGTGGATGACTATTAGTATGATGAATGGATTTGAATGTGATGAGATACATATTGTTAGATGATGATTATTCGTGAGTTTTGTTGGTGTGTGTTGAGATTTGAAGATAGATGTTGATGATGACTTTGATTGTTGGTTATTGGTGTTGATGAGTTTTATGATGGATTTGGTTAATGTTAGATATTGTTTGGTAATGATTAATGGAATTTATGAGGTTTTGTTTTGGTTGTTGAGGTTGTTATTGGTTGATGATGATTATGAGTGTGGATTTATGATTGAATTGGGAATTATGGATTGGTAGTGATATATGGTGTAATGGTTGAGAATTTAGGTGTGAAATTGAGGAGAATGATATGAAATGGTAAGATGTTGGGTGTGGTAGTATTTTATAATGATTGAGCAGGTTTGATTTGGTTTTAAGTTGAGAGATGGTTAAAATTGAGTTTTAGTATTTTTGGTAAAAACAGATTTTTTGTGAACTTTGATGGATCATAACTTGAGCCTTGGTATTCAAAACTTGTTGAAATTTTCTTTAAATTAAAGTTCATTGAAAAATCTTTAAATGGATATAAAGTTTGTAGGAAATAAATTTTTGTAGAGGAAGTTATGATCATTCAAAGTTTGGTGTCAAAATCTGAATTTTGTGCCTGATGCAGAATTTGTTATTTCTGATTTGTGTACGCACGCACACCCCTGTGAGTTTTTGAACCTGTGTGCACGCACACGTTGGAAGGTGCACTCTGTCGAGGGCGTTCGCACGCTTTGTGCGGATGAACAGAGTTGAAATTTTACAACCTGTGCGTACGCACACCTCTATGCATACGCACACATTTGAAAACTTTCTTGGGCGTGCGGGCGCACACCCCTGTGCGTACGCACATGCCCTGTTTTTCAACTAAAATCTTGTTTTTAACTGTTTCACCTTCCCAACAAGTTTGTAAACTTCTGTGACACCTATTTAAGACTCTTTGGCTTATTTTTCGGGTATCAAAATAAGGGAAAAGTCCGAGGGGATTTACTTTGGGTTTTACTTTGAAAAGCTAGAGAGCGAAGGTTTATGTTTCTGGTGTATTGAGGATGAGTTTGGTTGAGAAAGAAGGAAGAATAGTGAACTTTGTGATTACTGACAACGAATTGAGAAACTGAGGAACCGATGAGTTCGGAATGGAAAATTATGAGTTGATGGTGGTTGTGATGAGTTGAGAATTTGGAAAGGAATGATGAGGAAATTATTGGATTATATGAGTGTGCAGAGCTTATATCTCCGGTGTAACAGATTTCTCTGCTGCGTGAGAAGTTGTTGTTGAGAGTATGCGGAGCCTATATCTCCGGCGTAGCAGATTGCTCTGCTGCATGAGAAGTTGTTGAGAGTGTGCGGAGCCTATATCTCCGGCGTAGCAGATTGCTCTGCTGCATGAACAGTTGTTGTTTCCTTCTCTGCTGCATGAAGTGTGCGGGACCTATATCCCTGACGCAGTAGACTCCCTACTGCATGAGTGTGCAGGGCACTATATCTCTGGCGTAGCAGATTCGCTGCTGCATGAGTGTGCAGGGCACTATATCTCTGGCATGGCAGAAAAGGCTACATCCGGGAGGATATGTCGGGTTGGCATTTACGGACCGACAAATGATATCACGAGCCAATAGGACAGGCATTCATCATATGCATCTACTATATGCTTGTTTGCTTTGATTACTTGAATTTGCCTAAATGTATAACATGCCTACTTGCTTCTTGAATTACTTGCTGTATTTGAATATTAACTGGGTATTACTTGCTTGCATTATCTGTGATTGTCTGGTGCTGGGGAGGTTAGGTCAGCGGTGGCGATGGGATCGCATGGAGGTTAGGGTGGCGAAGGCTGTGGAATACAGCGGTGTGACTAGTTTTAGTTAGAATTCCCCTAAGTTTAGATAACCCGGTTTATGGTTTAAGTTCTTTATTTATTTATTTTATTCTAAGCTTGAATATCCGTATTTGATCTGAAGTTCTAGGATTGCCTTCGGTGTCTCGGAGCCTTATATCTTACATATTGGGCACTGTTACTGTTCATACCCTGGGTCGAGCTGTCCGACCCGGGATGTTTAGCGACAAGTCAACCGACTTCTTCAGGTCAGACTACCCGACCTCTTCTCAAAGAGCTCGGCCAAATCACCAGAAAAGTCCAATAAGGACCCGAACAGAAGAACACGACCCAAATCCAAAGGCAGCCCAAAGCCTATAGAGATAAGGGCGGTTCCCCTGAAGATAAGATAACATCACCTAAAAATAAGATAAGATAAGATAACTATCTTATCTCCAGAAAGGTCACTCTACAACCATTATAAATATACTGGAGCACCCAGGTATAACTCATACTCTGATTCTACTAAAAACCTGCTTAATACCCTTGCTAACTTAAGCATCGGAGTCCCTTGTAGGTACCAACACCCTCCGGTGACAAAGGATCAATAGTATTATCAGTCCAACAAGTCGGGCGCAACAGCTTTGACCACCATCTACCAGCCAGACATGTCATGTCCGACCAGCACAGAAGATCTCATCCGAGATCGACCTACAGTTTCAGGTAACCCTCGGAACATTGGCGCCGTTGTCGGGGAACCTGGAAGTCATTCCATCCACATGGCGGACGACCATGACAACGACCACAAATCTGGTTTGGTAGACAGAACGCCAAACAAAAATGCAGACACTACGCCAAAGGATACTCCTCAACCTAATAAAGACAAGAATTCACCAAACGCGGAAGCCATGGAGGCACTTCAAAACCGCCTAAAACAACTCGAAAAAGAGGTGGAGCATCAACGAGAAGCTGAGAGAAACCTACGAAGGGAAGTTAGTCGACGCCACGAGTTAAAGGACAAGCTCCTAAAACTCGAAGCAGATCTCAAGGCCAAAACAACTCGATCCGGACACGAAGACAGCCCCCGTAAGGACCAAGATCCATTCACCAAAGAGATCATGAGGACCAAAATCCAAAGGACTTCAAACTTCCCCACATGACTCTATACGATGGCACAGCAGATCCCAGTCATCACCTCAGTAATTTCAGAAGTCGAATGTACCTCACCGATGCCTCAGATGCAGTCCACTGTAAAGTCTTCCCGACCACCTTAACAAAAATAGCAATTAAATGGTTCGACAATCTGTCCCCCAGGTCTATTTCAATCTTTGACGACTTAGCCAAGAAGTTTCTGGCCAGATTTTCCATTCAGAAAGATAAAACTAAGCACGCCCCGAGCCTGTTAGGGATCAAACAGGGAGATCGGAAAAGTCTCCGCAGCTACGTGGAAAGATTCAACAAAGCATGTCTGGATATACAAAGTCTACCAACAGAGGCATCCATTATGGGTCTCATTAATGGCTTGCGAGAGGGACCTTTTAGCCAATCTATATCGAAAAATATCCCATATCTTTAAATGAAGTGCAAGAACAAGCAGAGAAGTACATCAACATGGAGGAAAACTCTTGACTAGGAGAGACCTCAAAATCCGGATTCTCCTACTCCTCCTGAGATAAGGATAAAGAGTCCAAAAAAAAAAAGAAGATCAACATGGAGAAAAGATCAAGAAATACCACAGCTACACTCCTCTTCGGGTATCTCTCGTAGATGTCTATCGAGAAGTATGCCATACTGAAAGGATACCCTCAGCTCGACCACTCAAAAGCAAAAAAGGAGGAGGAAATTAGGCTGAATATTGTGAATACCATCGAATCTATGGACATCCCACCAACGAATGTTTCGACTTAAAAAATGTCATAGAGAAACTAGTAAGAGAGGGAAAGTTAGATCGGTACTTAGCCAGCTGAGCAGACGAACCAAGAAAAAGAAGAAGGGACGAAGATGTCGGACGGGCTGAATGACCACCTCGTACACCTGAGAGACATGTCCACATGATACACGGAGGATTTACGGGAGGAGGGATCTCCAAATCATCTTGCAAAAGTCATCTTAAAGATATATATCATGTCGAGAGAAGAGAGGAAGCACCCGACATTCCCACAATCACTTTTACTAAAGAGGACGCAGCCGGCATCATCGCGGGACATGACGATCCCATGGTCATCACTATCATATTGGCCAACGCAAATCTCCACCGTATACTGGTAGACCAATGAAGCTCGGCCGACATCTTGTTCAAAACTGCCTTCGACAAGCTCGGCCTGGAAGAAAAAAAACTCATAGCATATCCGAACAGCCTGTTCGGGCTGGGAGACACTCCAATCCAACCACTAGGGTACATCTCACTACACATGACCTTTGGAAAAGGAAACCAGTCAAGGACACTCAATATAGACTATATCGTGGTTGATGTGAGTTCAGCCTACAATGCCCTAATAGGTCGGACAACGTTAAATCAGCTCGGCGCAGTAGTCTCGACTCCACACCTGTGCATGAAGTTCCCAACCACAGAAGGAATAGCTACAATAAAATCAGACCAGAAGATGGCGCGCCGCTGTTATAACGAAAGTTTAAACCTCAGAGACAGTGGAGAAGAATTCCACACCATCAAACTTGGTGGAGTTCGAGGGCGGGAAGAACTCCGTCCACAACTCGAAGGTGAAATAGAAAAAGTCCAGATCGGAGATGTCTCAGACAAAACAACCAATATCGGCACAATCCTAAAAGAAGACATAAAAGAGTTGCTCATACAGTTCTTAAGAGACAATGTCGACCTCTTTGCATGGAAAGCCGCAGACATGCCGGGCATAGACCACCCTAAGTTGATGTGCCACAAGCTGGCAGTTTACCCAGGATCTCGACCCGTACAGCAGAGATGTAGAAAGCTCGGACCAGAACGATCCCAAGTTGTGGAAGAGCAGGTACAAGCTCTACTGGAGGCAGGATTCATAAGAGAAGTCAAGTACCCACTATGGCTAGCTAACATCGTCTTGGTGAAAAAATCAAACGGAAAGTGGCGGATGTGCACCGACTACACTGATCTCAATAAAGCCTGCCCAAAAGATCCTTATCCACTCCCAAGTATCGACGCTCTAGTGGATGCCTCCTCCGGATACAAATACCTCTCATTTATGGACGCCTATTCGGGATACAATCAGATCCCAATGTATCCACCCGATCAAGAAAAAACTTGATTCTTAACTCCAAAATCAAACTACTGCTACATCGTCATACCTTTCGGACTCAAAAATGCAGGAGCTACTTATCAAAGATTAATGAATAAGGTCTTTGCAGACCACATCGGGAAAATCATGGAAGTCTACGTGGACGACATGTTAATAAAGACACAAAGTGAAGAGACGTTACTGTCCGACCTCACCCAAGTATTCAACACTATAAGAAGGCATGGCATGCGACTTAACCCTGCAAAATGCACCTTTGCAGTAGAGACTGGCAAATTCTTGGGATTTATGCTCACACAAAGAGGAATCGAGGCAAATCCGGATAAATGCCGGGCCATACTCGACATGAAGAGCCCGACTTGCGTCAAAGAGGTACAACAACTCAATGGAAGGTTGGCAGCCTTGTCCAGATTTCTAGCCAGATCGGTAATAAGATCTCTACCCTTCTAGGCCACTCTAAAGAAGGGAAAGATGTTTGAATGGACAACAGAGTGTGAACAAGCCTTCCAAGATTTCAAAAGGTTCCTGGGACAATCACCTATCCTAACTCGGCCACGGGAAGGAGAACCACTTATATTGTACCTCGCAGTAGGAAGTCAGGTAGTAGCCTCAGCACTGGTCCGAAAAAATGACAGTGGACAACAACCTATATACTTCATTAGCAAAGCATTACAAAGATCCGAATTGAACTACCAAAAAATAGAAAAATTCGCCTATGCGCTCATATTAACATCTAGACGACTCCGTCAATATTTCCAAGCCCATATTATCAGGGTTCGGACCAACCAACCCATAAAAAGCATCCTGCAGAAAATAGATTTAGCAGGAAGAATCTTACAATGGGTAGTCGAGTTGTCCGAATTCGACCTTCAACACGAAGCTCGGACAGCCATCAAATCGCAATATTTGGCTGACTTCATTGCAGAATTTATAGACTCCCAGAAAATCCCTACAAAATGGAATATCTATGTAGACGGTTCCTCAAACAAAACTGGAAGTGGCGCGGGTGTGATAATTGAAAGCGACCAGGGAACCCAAATCAAACTTTCCCTCAAATTTGGGTTCCCTGCCTCAAACAACCAAGCTGAGTATGAGGCACTACTAGCTGGTTTGAAGCTGGCTAAGGAGGTTGGAGCTCAAAAGCTTATCATCTTCAGCGATTCACAGGTGGTCACTTCACAAATAGCAGGGAATCACCAAGCCAAGGATCCCACCATGAAAATTACTTAGACAAAACCAAGGAACAGCTCAGACAACTTGGGGAATATGAGGTCTGCCACATACTCCGAGAACAGAATGCTCGAGCTGATGCACTCTCAAAATTAGCCAGCACCAAACCAGGGGGCAATAATAGAAGCCTCATCCAAGAGATGCTGCAAAACCCGTCAATCTCGGAAGAAGAAAAGATCCTAGCCATAACTGGTCAGGATCAAGGATGGATGACTCCCATAATTAGTTACCTCAAAACAGAAACACTCCCTACAAATAAGAAGGAGGCAAAGAGGTTAAAACGGGAGGCACAATACTACACCATCATAAATAATACTCTATACAAGAGAGGGATTTTGACACCACTATTAAAATGTGTGCCGACTTACAACACAAAAGAAGTTTTGGAAGAAATACACAGTGGCATCTGTGGCAACCATCTCAGAGCACAAGCACTTACCAAAAAAAAAATACTCCGAGTCGGATTTTATTGGTCGACTTTACAAAAAGAAGCAACAGAATTCGTGAAGACATATCCACCGTGTCAGAAACATGCCAACTTCCACATCGCTCTACCAGAGGAGCTCATCAGCGTAACCTCACCCTGGCCATTCGCAAAATGGGGACTCGATCTTCTTGGACCCTTCCCTCAAGGATCAGGACAAGTCAAATTCCTCATAGTGGGGGTAGATTATTTCACAAAATGGATTGAGACAGAACCCCTAGCTAACGCCACTGCTCAAAGAAGTCAAAAATTCCTATATAGAAACATTGTCACAAGGTTTGGGGTTCCATACTCCATCACCACAGACAATGGTACTCAATTTACAAATGCAGGCTTCAGAAAATTGGTGGTCGATCTAAACATAAAACACCAATTCACATCTGTAGAATACCCTCAGGCCAATGGACAAGAAAAAGCTGCTAACAAAGTCATATTAGCCGGGCTAAAATGGAGATTACAGGATGCAAAGGGAGCCTGGGCTGAAGAGCTCCCACAAGTCCTATGGGCATATCGGACAACCCCACACTCCACCACAAAGGAATCACCCTTCCGATTAGCTTACGGAATGGAGGCAATGATCCCAGTGGAGGTCGAAGAAGGGTCGCTCAGAGTGATCCACTACAATAAAGAGGCCAACTCCCAACTTTAAAGGGAAGAACTCGACCTACTTCCAGAAATTCGAGAAAGAGCTCGGATCAGGGAAGAGGCATTAAAACGACGAATGGCTTCAAGATACAATCAAAAGATAATGCCGCGAGGTTTTGCCGAGAACGACCTCATCCTAATCCAAAATGATATCGGAACCACTCGACCTGGAGAAGGAAAGCTGGCAGCAAACTAGAAAGGACCCTACCGAGTCATAGAAGTACTTGGAAAAGGGCTACTACAGGCTGTCCGAACTCGAAGGGCGAGAGCTTCCCAGGTCATGGCACGCTTGCAATCTACGAAGGTATTATAGTTAGAGGTAATAAGGATCTTAGGATAAGGTGCACTCTTTTTCCTGAAAAGGTTTTTTAATGAGGCGCCAAGCCAAGATTCATAAAATACCTAACTTAGAGGAGTAAAACTCCCACATGTATATATTTGCATATTTTCTATTTTGAATAAATTTTTTCAGATTTCCCACAAATCCTTTATCAAGACGCATTAATCTGAAACGCAAAAAATTCATCGTCCGATTATAAAGTTATAGATCGGCAGAAAGTGAAAATCGAACTCACTACACGATCATAGTAAAGACCAACAAAGATGAGAAATGTTCATACCCTGGGTCGAGCTGTCCAACCCGGGATGTTTAGCGACATGGCGACTGACCTCTTCAGGTCTGACTATCCGATATCTTCTTAAAGAGATCGGCCAAATCAACAGGGAAGCCCAATAAAGGGCCCAAATAGAGGAACACGACCCAAATCCAAAGGCAATCCAAGCCTATAGAGATAAAGGCGGTTCCCTTGAAGATAAGCTGACTTCACCCAAAATAAGATAAGATAACTAACTTATCTTATCAGAATGGTCAGCCCACACTACTATAAATACACTAGAGCACCCAGGTATAACTCATACTCTGATTCTACTAAAAAACCTGCTTAATACCCATGCTAACTTAAGCATCGGAGTCTCTTGCAGGTACCCCCACCCTCCGGTGACCAAGGATCAGCAGTGCAGTCAGTCCAACAAGTCAGACACGACAGCTCCGGCCGCCACTCACCGGCCGGACACGTCGGCACCGACCCGTACAGAAGATCTCAACTGAAGATCGACCTCCAATTTCAGGTAACCCTCGGAACATTGGCGCCGTTGCCGGGGAACCTGGAAGTCATCCCATCACCATGGCGGACGAACAGGATAACGACCACAACTCAGAATTAGAGGACAGAACGCCGCACAAAAACACGGGTGCCACACCAAAGGACACTCCGAAATCTAACGGAGACAAAAACTCATCACATCCGGGAGTAATAGAAGCACTTCAAGATCGCCTAAAGAAACTCGAAAAAGAAAGCCAGTACCAGCAAGATGTCGGCAAGGATCTACAAAGAGAGGTAAGGCAACGTCGAGAATTAGAAGATAAACTTCTACAACTTGAAGCCGATCTCAAAGCAAAGACTACCCGGACCACCCCTGAGGACAACTCTCGCAAGGATCAAGATCCATTCACTAGGGAAATCATGAAGACTAAAATCCCTAAAGACTTCAAACTTCCGGATATAACTTTGTATGATGGCACTACAGATCCCAACCATCACCTCAGCAACTTCAGAAGTAGAATGTACCTCACCGATGCCTCAGACGCCGTTTGCTGCAAAGCTTTTCCAACGACTCTCACGAAGATAGCAATTAGATGGTTCGACAACCTACCTCCAAAGTCCATCTCCAACTTTGACGACCTGGCCAAAAAAATTCCTGGCCAGATTCTCCATCCAAAAAGACAAGGCTAAGCACGCCCCCAGTCTACTAGGTATCAAGCAAGGAGATCGGGAAAGTCTTCGCAACTATATGGAAAGATTCAACAAAATGTGCCTAGACATACAAAGCTTACCAACAGAGGCTGCCGTCATGGGCCTCATCAACGGCCTACGAGAAGGACCTTTCAGCCAATCTATATCAAAGAAATATCCCATATCCCTAGATGAGGTACAAGAGCGGGCAGAGAAGTACATCAACATGGAAGAAAATTCCCGACTTGGAGAAGCCTCGAAATCCGGTTTCACCTACCGAGATAAAGATAAAAAATCCAAGAAGAAGGAAGATCGAACGGGCAAAAAAATAAAAAATATCATAATTACACCTCTCTTCGGGTGTCCCTTGTGGATATTTACAAAGAAATCTGTAACACAGAAAAAATACCCCCAGCTCGACCACTCAAAGGCAAAAGAGGAGGAGGAAATCGGAACAAATACTGCGAATATCATCGGGTCCGAGGACATTCCACCAACGAGTGCTTCGACTTAAAAAACATCGTAGAAAAGTTAGTAAGGGAAGGTGTTCATACCCAGGGTCGAGCTATCCGACCTGGGATGATCGACGACAAAGAGACCGACCTCTTCAGGTCAAGCGAATCGACTTCTTCTTAAAGAACTCGGCCAAGTTAACAGGAAAGCCCATAAAAGGGCCCAAGTAGAGGAACACGACCCAAGTCCAAAGGCCGTCCAAGCCTATAAGAGATAAGGGCGGTTCCCTTGAAGATAAGCTGACCTCAACTCAAAGATAAGGATAAGATAAGATAACTAACTTATCTTATCTAGAAAGGTCACTCTACAACTACTATAAATACACTGGAGCACCCAGGTATAACTCATACTCTGATTCTACATAAAACCTGTTTAATACCCATGCTAACTTAAGCATCGGATTCTCTTGCAGGTACCCCCCACCCTTCGGTGATAAAGGATCAGCAGCACAACCAGTCCAACAAGTCGGACGCACCGGCTCCGGTCACCATTCACGAACCGGATACCTCAGGTTCCGACTAGCACATAAGATCTCGACCGAGATCGACCTACAAATTCAGGTAACCCACGGAACATTGGCGCCGTTGCCGGGGAACCTGGAAGTCATCCCATCACCATGGCGGACAACCATGACAACGATCACGATTCAGGTCTGGAGGATCGAACACCGCACAAAAACGCGAACGTCATGCTACAAGACACTCCGGAGACCAACCAAGACAAAGACTCGCCAAATTCGGGGGCCATAGAAGCACTCCTAGATCGCCTAAAACAACTGGAAAAAGAAACCCACCAACAAAGGGAAATCGGAAAGGATCTACAAAGAGAGATGCGGCGACGTTGGGAGTTGGAAGAAAAATTGCAGCAATTAGAAGCCGATCTCAAATCAAAATCCCCTCGCGCTAATCTCGAAGTGAATTCACACAAAGAACAATACCCCTTCACTAGGGAAATCATGAAAACCAAAATTCCAAAAGACTTCAAACTCCCGGATATGGCTCTATATGACGGCACCACGGATCCTAACCACCATCTCAGTAACTTCAGAAGCAGAATGTATCTTACTGACGCCCCAGACGCCATTCACTGTAAAGCCTTCCCAACAACTCTGACAAAGACAGCTATGCGGTGGTTCGACAACTTACCACCAAAATCCATCTCAAGTTTCGACGACTTAGCTAAGAAGTTCTTAGCTAGATTTTCCATTCAAAAGGATAAAGCTAAGCACGCCCCCAGTTTATTAGGAATCAAACAAGGAGATCGGGAGAGCCTTCGCAACTACATGGAAATATTCAACAAAACATGCATGGACATACAAAGTTTACCCACAGAAGCCGCAATCATGGGTCTCATCAACGGCCTACGAGAGGGACCTTTCAGCCAATCTATATCAAAAAAGTACCCGACTACCCTCGACAAAGTTCAGGAGAGAGCAGAAAAATATATCAATATGGAAGAAAACGCCCGTCTAGGAGAGTCCTCAAAATCGGGAGCTTCCTACCGTGACAGAGACAAAGAATCCAAAAGAAAAGACGACAGACAAGGAGAGAAAATTAAGAAGTACCATAACTACACTCCTCTTAGGGCATCACTGGTCGAAATATATAAAGAAGTCTGCCACACGGAAAAAATCCCCCCAGCTCGGCCAATTAAAGGCAAAAAGGGAGGAGGAAACCGAAAAGAGTATTGCGAATATCATCGGGTCCGGGGACACTCCACTAACGAATGCTTCGATTTAAAAAACATAATAGAAAAATTGGTAAGGGAAGGAAAACTAGATCGATTCCTGGCCACCCGAGATGACGAGCAAAGAAAGAGACGAAGGGATGATGATACCGAACGAACAGAACGATCACCTCGGACACCAGAAAGACACGTCCATATGATACATGGCGGTTTCGTAGCAGGAGGAATCTCCAAATCCTCTCGTAAGAGATACCTCAAAGAGATATACCATGTCGAAGGAGAGGAAGAAGCACTCAGCATCCCAGCAATAACATTTACCAAAGAGGATGCAACCGGTATCATTACCGGACATGACGATCCCATGGTTATCACCGTCATCTTGGCAAACGCCAACCTACACCGGACATTAATAGACCAAGGGAGTTCTGCCGACATCTTATTCAAAACAGCCTTCGATAAGCTCGGTTTAGAAGAAAAAGAACTTAAAGCATATCCAAACAGTTTGTTCGGGTTAGGAGACACTCCGGTTCGACCACTAGGATATATATCACTGCATACAACTTTTGGAAAAGGAGACCAATCAAGAACTCTCAAAATAGACTACATCGTAGTCAACGTAAGCTCAGCCTACAACGCTCTCATAGGTCGGACCACGCTCAACCAACTCGGCGCAATAGTCTCAACCCCACACCTGTGCATGAAATTCCCAACTCCAAAAGGAATAGCTACAATAAAAGCAGACCAGAGGATGGCGCGTCGCTGTTACAACGAGAGCCTCAACCTCAGAGGCAAAGGAGAAGAGTTCCACACAATTGAACTGGGCGGAGTTCAACGACGAAAGGAGTTCCGTCCCCAACCAGAGGGCGAGATAGAAAAAATTCAGATTGGAGACACCTCAGAAAAAACAACTAATATCGACACAATCCTCAAAGGAGATCTAAAAGAACTGCTAATACAATTTTTGCGAGATAATGCCGACCTGTTTGCATGGAAAGCCGCAGACATGCCAGGTATAGACCCTAAGCTAATGTGTCACAAGTTGGCAGTCTATCCAGGATCTCGACCAGTACAACAGGGACGAAGAAAGCTCGGGCCAGAGCGATTCCAGGCTGTGGAAGAGCAAGTGCATGCACTATTGGAAGCTGGATTTATAAGAGAAGTCAAATACCCACTATGGCTAGCCAACGTTGTCTTGGTGAAGAAATCAAACGGGAAGTGGCGAATGTGCACCGATTATACAGATCTCAACAAAGCTTGCCCAAAAGATCCATACCCACTCCCGAGTATCGACGCCCTGGTAGACGCTTCCTCTGGGTATAAATATCTCTCGTTTATGGATGCGTATTCGGGATACAACCAAATCCCCATGTACCCACTGGACCAGGAAAAGACTTCGTTCTTAACGCCAAAGGAAAACTACTGCTACATTGTAATGCCTTTCGGCCTTAAGAACGCAGGAGCCACTGATCAAAGATTGATGAATAAAGTCTTCTCGGAGCACATCGGGAAAATCATGGAAGTTTATGTGGACGACATGCTAATTAAAACAAAAAGCGAACAGACACTGTTGACCGACCTAGCCCAAGTGTTCGACACCATCAGGAAACATGGTATGCGACTCAATCCAGCTAAATGCACCTTTGCGGTAGAAGCAGGAAAATTCTTAGGCTTCATGCTCACACAACGGGGAATTGAAGCAAACCCAGATAAATGCCAGGCCATATTGAACATGAAGAGCCCAACCTGCATGAAAGAAGTACAGCAACTCAACGGGAGGCTGGCCGCCCTATCCCGATTCTTAGCAGGAGTTGCAATAAGATCTCTCCCCTTCTATGCAACTTTAAGAAAAGGAAAACAGTTCGAATGGACGACAGAATGCGAACAAGCGTTCCAAGACTTTAAGAAGTTCTTAGGACAGCCACCTATCCTATCCCGACCTCAAGAGGGAGAACCACTCATACTATATCTGGCAGTAGGAGAAAAGGCAGTAGCATCAGCATTGATCCGAGAAAGCGAAAACGGGCAACAACCCATCTACTTCATTAGCAAAGCACTACAGGGATCCGAGCTGAACTATCAAAAAATAGAAAAATTTGCCTACACTCTCGTCTTAACATCTCGGCGACTCCGCCCCTACTTCCAGGGCCACACCATCAAAGTTCGAACTAATCAGCCCTTAAAAGGAATACTACAGAAAACAGATTTAGCCGGTAGAATTCTACAATGGGCAGTCGAGCTGTCAGAATTCGACCTCCAATATGAAGCTCGGACCGCCATCAAATCACAATACCTAGCCGATTTTATCGCCGAGTTCACAGATGCCCTAGAGGCCCCCATAGAGTGGAATTTGTATGTGGATGGATCTTCAAACAAAACAGGAAGTGGCGCAGGAGTGATAATAGAAAGCAACCAGGGAGCCCAAGTTGAGCTTTCCCTCAAGTTCGGATTCCCGGCTTCAAATAACCAGGCGGAATACGAAGTGTTACTAGCTGGCTTGAAACTGGCTGAAGAAGTGGGAGCGCGAAAACTCAACATCTATAGTGATTTGCAAGTAGTCACATCACAGATAGCAGGGAGCTACCAAGCCAAATATCCCATCATGAAAAGATACCTGGATAAAACCAAGCAACAGCTCGAACAATTTGGGGAATACAAGATCTGCCACATACCCCGCAAGCAAAATGCTCGAGCTGACGCACTCTCAAAGCTGGCTAGCACCAAACCAGGAGGCAATAATAGAAGCCTCATCCAGAAAATGCTACAGAACCCATCAATCTCGGAAACAGAAAAAGTCCTAAACATAACAGGCCAGGACCAAGACTGGATGATCCCCATAATCAACTATCTCAAGTTAGAAACGCTCCCCGCAGAAGAAAAGGAAGCAAAGAAGCTAAAAAGGAAAGCACAATACTATACCATTATAAATAACACCTTGTACAAAAGAGGGATATCGGTGCCATTACTTAAGTGCGTGCCAACCTCCCACACCAGGGAAGTGCTAGAAGAGGTACACAGCGGCATCTGCGGCAGTCATCTCGGAGCGAGGGCTCTTGCCAAAAAGATACTCCGGGCAGGATTTTACTGGCCAACTCTACAGAAAGAATCTACAGAGTTTGTAAAGACATGTCCACCATGTCAGAAGCATGCCAACTTCCACATTGCCCCACCAGAAGAACTCATCAGTGTAACCGCACCTTGGCCTTTTGCGAAGTGGGGACTCGACCTTCTCGGCCCCTTTCCCCAGGGATCGGGGCAAGTTAAATTCCTCATTGTAGGGGTAGATTACTTCACAAAGTGGATCGAGGCAGAACCCTTAGCCAACGCTACTGCCCAAAGAAGCCGGAAGTTTTTATACAGAAACATTGTCACAAGATTTGGGGTCCCATATTCAATAACCACAGATAATGGCACCCAATTCACAGATACCGGCTTCAGGAAACTAGTATCCGACTTGAATATAAAACACCAGTTTACCTCTGTCGAGCACCCTCAAGCCAACGGACAGGCCGAAGCCGCCAATAAAGTCATATTAGCAGGGTTAAAACGACGACTACAAGATGCAAAGGGAGCTTGGGTAGAAGAGCTTCCACAAGTCCTATGGGCCTATCGAACGACGCCACATTCTACCACAAAGGAATCCCCATTTCGGTTAACATACGGAATGGAGGCAATGATTCCAGTAGAAATTGAGGAAGGATCGCACAGGGCAGTCCATTATAATGAGGGAGCAAACCCCCAACTTCAGAAGGAAGAACTCGACCTACTACCTGAGATCTAGGAAAGAGCTCGGATCAGGGAAGAAGCGCTAAAACGTCGAATGGCATCCAGATATAACCAAAGGGTAGTACCAAGGAGTTTCGCTGAGAACGATCTCATTTTAATCCGAAATGACATAGGAACAACTCGACCCGGAGAAGGAAAACTGGCAGCCAATTGGAAAGGACCATACCGGTTCACAGAAGTACTCGAGAAGGGCTACTACAGAATATTCGAACTCGACGGACGGGAGCTTCCAAGGTCATGGCATGCCTGCAACCTAAGAAGGTACTACAGTTAGAAAGGGTAAAGGATCTCACCAGTGGATGCGCTCTTTTTCCTGAAAAGGTTTTTTAATGAGGCACCAGGTCGAGACCCAGACCCAACTTAAGAGGATGAGAAAAATCCCACATGTATATATTTGCATTTTTCTTTGAATAAAATATCACCTAGGCATTCTACAAAGATTTCAAGACGCATTATTCTGAAGCATTCATCGTCCGATTATAAAGCTACAGGTCGGCAAAAAGTGAAAAACAATTTCACTGCACGACCACGATAAAGACAAATTGTCCAATAAAGGTGAAAACGCGATTCACTCAAAGGACGAGCTCGATATGCCAACCACTTTCTACAAATCGGCAAAAATAAACACAGAATGATGTAAGAAGTTATCGAAAGCAATCTAAAAAGAACCTGACGAGGTCTTACGGATAGCTAATATAAATAACTTAAAGAGACTGGCCGACATCAAAAAGTCGGACCAAGTCAACCCAAGTTATCAGTGAATCCCTGGAAAGAGGTCTGATCAACCCTATTAAAGAGGAATTGTTATAACTTAGAAGAGATCGACCTAACGAAGTCGGTTTCCTACAAAAACAAGTTATAAAAGTAATCCCTGAAAGAGACCTAACAAAGGTCCAAGAAAGAGGATTACGAAATAACTTAGAAGAGATCGACCTAACGAAGTCGACCTCCTACAAAGACAAGTTATAAAAGTAATCCCTGAAAGAGACCTAACAAAGGTCCAAAAAAGAGGATTACGAAATAACTTAGAAGAGATCGACCTAACGAAGTCGACCTCCTACAAAGACAAGTTATAAAAGTAATCCCTGAAAGAGACCTAACAAAGGTCTAAAAAAGAGGATTACGAAATAGCTTAGAAGAAATCGACCCAACGAAGTCGATCCACTACAAAAATCCAGCAATCCCTGAAAGAGACCTCACAAAGGTCCAAGAAAGAGAATTACAAAAAGGAGTCTATCAGGGGACCAATGCAAAGAAGTCGGTCACAAAGCACTAAAAAACACACACAAAGCAAGAAAACCAAATTGGACCCCTACGACTACAAAGAGTCAAAAACTCAAGAAGTTCAAATTGGGAGAGTTCAACATCAGCAGGTTTTATATAAAATTATAAAGGCCTCGAAGGATCACCAACACTTACTACCCAAAGGATAGCAAGCTACTTGTCTGTTTCTAAAAGTAATAAAAGTTGCTAGGAAAGCAACTAAGAAGAGTCAAACATCTAAATAAAGAGATCAAAAGGCCAAAAAATCGGGCCATCTACACAAAAGTTATAAAAAGTTCCCACAAAACGCCCACAAGCCGGGCCAACTACAAATCAACAGGCATCAGAAGTTTTCTCGGCACCATCAGGAGCTTTCTTCGCGGCATCAAGACCAGGGAAAGGAGGGCGAGCTTGAATCGGCACCGCATCAACAGTCCCATCCTCCTGATTCAGGATCTGGCAATCCAAGTCAGGCACAGCAGGAGGAGCGGAAGAAGTCGGCGCCTTGGTGGAAGACACGAGGGGAGGAACAACTTCATCATCATCACCCTCATCATCAGGGACAATTTTGCCATCTCGGACAACATTATCCAAACTGAAAAGGGTGAGATCGGCCTCAGGAGCAATGATCCGGACTTGTTCTTTCAAGTTCTCATAAGCAGCAGTTACGCTACCAACAAGATGACCCTGGAGGTCGGCATAATCATCCCGGGCGTTGTTCAGCTCTTCCCTCAAGCGCCTCCCCTCCCTATAGGATGTCACATAGCTTTCCTTGTACATCATGGCTGCATCCTCAGCCAACCTCAAGGAAGCAGCCAGCGACTCAGAGCTCGCCTTCTCATTCTCGAGGTCCTTTTCCAATCTGGCCACCTTCACCTCAAGCTCCTCCTTCAACCCCTTCATCCGGTCGAACTCTCGTTTTGCCTCCTCCATAAATGCCTTAGTAGCATGAAGAGGAAGGTTCTGGGTAGTTCGATAAATCGCAGCCACCATATAGGCCATCCTCACATGATTCTGAGCCATAAACTCCAAATGATGAAGAATGGACACATCATCCATGGGAATGGTACCATATGGCCCAATCTGTTGATCTATAAATTCAATAGCATTGAAGTTAGGAGCATTGAGATCAAAGGGCTCGGAAGTCTTTTGCTTTTTACTTGGAGGAACAATGGGTGGAACAGCAGAAGAAGAAGGGGGATCCACCAAACGGACCCGAGGTATCGGGATCGTCTTCTTCACCCCGGGAGAGCTCGGTACGGCCGGCTTCTCACGAGGCTGAGAAGACCCCTCCCCAGTAGCCCTGGCCGCAACATTCCTGGCAGCAGTCGCCTTCTGTGCCCTTTTAAAAGCTTTCATAGACTCATCGTTCTTCATTGCCTCTGCAAATAAAATAGAAGTCAAGTTACAAATCAAACAAGTCGAAAATACAGCTACAAGCATCATAAGACAAACAGCAAAAGAAACACAAGATACCCAGTTCAGATTGAAGAAGAGAAGGGTTGGTTAGAAATTTCTTTGTGTCAAGATGGGGAGGCTGACCCCAATGCTCCTCTAAAACAGTCATAAAGGCTCGCTCAGCCTCATCCAACATGTCCAAAGAGTACCTAGAGACCCTAACATCCTTCTGCCACTCTAGGGGAAAGGCGGGCTCATCATTTTCATCCAAGAAAAAGGGCCGAGATCCTTCAACAGCTCGGACCTTGAAGAAATAGTTTTTAAAATCCCGAAACGATTCGTCAAACATGGAAAAAACTTTCTTTCCTTGGGTAGAACGGAAGGAGACCCAAGCTGACTTCTTTTTCACCATACCAGGCTTAGTTAAGACAAACAAATAGAAAAAGAGAGATTGGGAAGCAAGAATACCAAAACTATTACACAACAATTGGAAGATTTTAATAAAACCCCAGGAATTGGGGTGAAGTTGAGAAGGGGCAACATTACAAGACCATAACAGGTCGATTTCAAATGGAGTAAAGGGAAGAGTAACTCCGAGTTGACCAAAGAAAAAATCGTAAGCATAAAAGAAAGGGCGATCGTCAACAACTCGAGTCGAGAAACAGACTCTCTCGTCAGAGGAAGGAGGAACAAGCTCATAATTCTTCTCATCACCAGAGTTACTACAAACGCTGTGAAACTGCCTAAGCTGAGAACAAAACTCAGAATCAACCAGCGAGACACACATGAGGACCATGGAATCCACCCAATCGGCCATACCCGCAGGGACCTGAGAAGGCGTCGCTACGACGTTATTTCGGAAAGACATGAGGTCAACTAAGATCCTACAAAAGAAAAGAAGAGCGGATTACTCAAAAAACATCTCGGGCACGGGTCAAAACATCTCGATGGGCGGATAAACAAAAGGAAAACCCTAAGACTAAAGCCAAAAAGTCCTGGGGCATCCTTTGGAGGCAATAACAAAGCAAGATTTCTAGGAAAAACCTACACCCCAGTATCTCTCAAAACAAGGAAAGAAGACCTAAAGCAGGAAGCATTTCGTCCATCAAAGTTAAGAAATGCAAAGTCATCAAAGCAACCATCTTTCTACAGTCTACCAGCGAAAGCACTGTTAACGTCAGCAATACCAAACATAAAACCATCAAAAGCAGAGAAACAGCAAAGACGCAAACTTTTTCGAAATCAAGCAAAAAAATCATCAGCAGAGAACAAGCACCAACATCGAACACTCCCAAAATCGTCAAAGGAGCAACCTTTTTCTAGAAAAACAGAGACATCCAAATTACTGATTGCAACCACAGAATAAGCAACAAAGCTAACATAGAAACATGGAGTACTCTTAAAGTATCAAGAAACAGAGGGAGAAACTACAAGACACACAATGATCAGCAAAAAAGACAGAAAAACCCAAACTTTCTCAAAACAGACACAAAAAATGGCATAGAGAAAGATAGAAAGAAAAATCGAACCTGGAGAAATAGAAGAAAGACTGTAAAAGAAAGCCGAAGAGCAGAAGCAAAACCACCCCCCTCGAAGCAGAAATTACGAAGATAGAAGGAGAAATCTGGAAATCGCCCCTTTCCCACAGAAAGCAGTAACAGAATAGGCGTTGCAGGAGAAATTGCGAAAGAAACAGAAAATGAGATAGTAAAGGGAGAAGTTACGAAGAAGAGCGAAGAAGAGAAACTGTTTTTGATTAAGAATTTCAAAATAAAAAGAGAGAACGAGGGCAATTAATAACCAATTAATGAAGGCATTAAACCCTCTCACGTTCCCAAGAACAAAGCGCTGGTATAAAAGCGCGCGTTTTTAGAGGAAAACGTTCTACATTCAAAAGCTCTACGTAGAAAGGAATCGACAAAAGTGCTCGAGTTCGGCTTCGCTGTAAAGAAGTTCGAAGTCAAGAAACTCGACTTCAAAGCAGAAGACCGAGCTCAAGCAGGGGCACTGTTCATACCAAGGGTCGAGCTATCCGACCTGGGATGATCGACGACAAAGAGACCGACCTCTTCAGGTCAAGCGAATCGACTTCTTCTTAAAGAACTCGGCCAAGTTAACAGGAAAGCCCATAAAAGGGCCCAAGTAAAGGAACACGACCCAAGTCCAAAGGCCGTCCAAGCCTATAAGAGATAAGGGCGGTTCCCTTGAAGATAAGCTGACCTCAACTCAAAGATAAAGATAAGATAAGATAACTAACTTATCTTATCTAGAAAGGTCACTCTACAACTACTATAAATACACTGAAGCACCCAGGTATAACTCATACTCTGATTCTACATAAAACCTGTTTAATACCCATGCTAACTTAAGCATCGGAGTCTCTTGCAGGTACCCCCCACCCTTCGGTGATAAAGGATCAGCAGCACAACCAGTCCAACAAGTCGGACGCACCGGCTCCGGTCACCATTCACGAACCGAATACCTCAGGTTCCGACTAGCACATAAGATCTCGACCGAGATCGACCTACAAATTTAGGTAACCCACGGAACAGAAGGTAAACTAAATCGGTATCTAGCCACCCGAGATGATGAATAAAGAAAAAGACGAAGAGATGAAGATGTCGGACGAGCTGAGCGATCACCTCGTACGCCAGAAAGACATGTCTATATGATACACGGAGGATTTGCAGGAGGTGGAATCTCCAAATCTTCTCGCAAAAGATACCTCAAAGAAGTATATCATGTTGAAGGGAAGGAGGAAGCACCCGACATCCCTGCAATCACGTTCACTAAAGAAGACGCATCCGGTATCATCTCAGGACACGACGATCCCATGGTCATCACCATCATACTGGCAAACACCAATCTCTACCGCACATTAATAGACCAAGGGAGTTCTGCCGACATCTTATTCAAAACTGCCTGCGACAAACTCGGCTTAGAAGAAAAGGAGCTTAGAGCATACCCAAACAGCCTGTTTGGACTAGGAGATACCCCAGTAAAACCACTGGGATACGTGTCACTACATACAACCTTCGAAAAAGGGAACCAATCCAGAACACTCAAGATAGACTACATTGTGGTCGACGTGAGCTCAGCCTACAATGCCCTAATAGGTCGGACAACACTAAATCAACTCGGCGCAATAGTCTCGACTCCACATCTATGCATGAAATTCCCAACTACAGAAGGGATAGCTATGATAAAAGCAGATCAAAAGATGGCACGCTACTATTATAAAGAAAGTCTAAACCTCAAAGGAAGAGGAGAAGAGTTCCATACAATTGAGCTTGGGGGAGTTCAGAGACGAGAAGAACTCCGTCCACAGCCCGAAGGAGAAGTAGAGAAAGTTCAGATCGGAGACACCTCGGACAAAACAACTAATATTGGCACGATCCTGAAAGCAAACGCAAAAGAATTACTAGTACAGTTCTTATGAGATAATGTTGATCTTTTCGCATGGAAAGCGGCAGACATACCAGGTATAGACCCCAAGCTAACTTGTCACAAGTTGGCGGTCTATCCAGGATCTCGGCCCGTACAGCAGAGACGAAGAAAACTTGGGCCAGAACGATCCCGAGCTGTGGAAGAACAGGTACAAGCACTACTAGAGGCAGGATTCATAAGAAAAGTCAAGTACCCACTATGGCTAGCTAACGTCGTCTTGGTGAAAAAATCAAATGGGAAGTGGCGAATGTGCACCGACTATACAGATTTCAACAAAGCCTGCCCAAAAGATCCTTATCCACTCCCAAGTATCGACGCCCTAGTGGACGCCTCATCCAGATATAAATACCTCTCATTTATGGATGCATATTCCGGATATAATCAAATTCCCATGTACCCACCAGATCAATGATGAGCGGATAATTTATACGCTTTTTGGCATTGTTTTTAGTATGTTTTTAGTATATTTTAATTAGTTTTTATTATATTTTTATTAGTTTTTATTTAAAATTCACTTTTCTGGACTTTACTACGAGTTTGTGTGTTTTTCTGTGATTTCAGGTATTTTCTGGCTGAAATTACGGGACTTGAGCAAAAATCTGATTCAGAGGCTGAAAAAGGACTGCAGATACTGTTGGATTCTGACCTCCCTGCACTCGAAGTGGATTTTCTGGAGCTACAGAAGCCCAATTGGCGCGGTCTCAATTGCGTTGGAAAGTAGACATCCTGGGCTTTTCAGCAATAGTCCATACTTTGCCCGAGATTTGATGGCCCAAACAGGCGTTCCAAGTCAGCTCAAGAATTCTGGCGTTTAACTCTAGAACTGGCACAAAAGCTGGAGTTAAACGCCCAAACTGGCACAAAAGCTGGCGTTTAACTCCAAGAAAAGTCTCTACACATGAAAGCTTCAATGCTCAGCCCAAGCACACACCAGGTGGGCCCCGGAAGTGGATTTTTACACTAAACACCCTAGCTTACTCATTTTCTGTAACCCTAGGTCACCAGCTTACTATAAAAACTACTTTTAGTGATTCATCTTGTACCTCATGACACTTTACACGTTTCATATTGTATTCTCTATTGCATGAGTCTCTAAACCCCATTGTTGGGGGGTGAGGAGCTCTGCTGTTCTTCATGAATTAATGCAATTACTACTGTTTTCCATTCCATCACGCTTGCTTCTATTCTAAGATATTCATTCGCACTTCAACCTGATGAATGTGATGATCCGTGACACTCATCATCATTCTCACCTATGAACGCGTGCCTGACAACCACCTCCGTTCTACCTTAGATTGAATGCATATCTCTTAGCCTCATGATTCAGATCAGAGTCTTCGTGGTATAAGCTAGAATTATTGGCGGCCATTCCTGAGATCCGAAACGTCTAAACCTTGTCTGTGGTATTCTGAGTAGGATCTGGGAAGGGATGACTGTGATGAGCTTCAAACTCGCGAGTGTTGGGCGTAGTGACAGACGCAAAAGGATCAATGGATCCTATTCCGACATGATCGAGAACCGACAGATGATTAGCCGTGTGGTGACAGCGCATTTGGAACATTTTCACTGAGAGGACGGGAAGTAGCCATTGATAACGGTGATGCCCAACATAAAGCTTGCCATAGAAGGAGCCTTGCGTGCATGAAGAAGAAGATAGTAGGAAAGTAGAGATTCAGAAGGCAAAGCATCTCCAAAGCCTCAACCTGTTCTTCATTACTGCATACAAGTATTTATTTCATGTTCTTTTACTTTTTACAATTAAATCTGAGAATTATTGATATCCTGACTAAGAGTTACAAGATAACCATAGCTTGCTTCAAGCCGACAATCTCCGTGGGATCGACCCTTACTCACGTAAGGTATTACTTGGACGACCCAGTGCACTTGCTGGTTAGTTGTGCGGAGTTGCAAAAGTGTGATTGTAATTTCGTGCACCAAGTTTTTGGCGCCGTTGCCGGGGATTGTTCGAGTTTGGACAACTGACGGTTTATCTTGTTGCTTAGATTAGGAATAAATTGTTTTTGTTGGTTTAGAGTCTTTTATTTGAGTTTAGTTTTATATTTTAAGTTTGGTGTCAATTGCATGCTTTTATTTTCTTTTAATTTTTCGAAATTGCATGTCCTTAGTTCTTTCTTGATTTTTAAAAATTCTAAGTTTGGTGTCTTCTTTGTGTTTTCCTTTAATTTTTTGAAAACTTTTGTTTGATTCTCTAAAAATTTTAAGTTTGGTGTGTTTTTGTGCTTTTATTTATTTGAAAATTTTTCAAAAATTTGTTCTTGGTGTTCATCTTGATCTTCAAAGTGTTCTTGTTGTTCATCTTGACATTCAAAGTTTTCTTGTTTGTTCTCTGTGTTTTGATCTAAAATTTCTAAGTTTAGTGTCATTTTGTTGTTTTTCTCTTTCCGCATTAAAATTCAAAAATCATAAAAATATCCTTTCCTTATTTTACTCATAAATTTCGAAATTTTGCATTAATTTAGTCAAAGATTTTCAAAATCATATCTTTTTTTTAGTTAAGTCAAAATTTTAATTTCAAATCTCTTTCAAAAATCAAATCTCTTTAATTTCTTCAATCATATCTTTTCAATCATATCTTTTTTTTAGTTGCAATCATATCTTCTCAATCATATCTTTTTCAAAATAATTTTCAATCATATCCTTTTTTTTAATAAATTGCAATCATATTTTCTCAATCATATCTTTTTTAAAATAATTTTCAATCATATCTTTTTTTATTGCTAATTTCCAAAATCTCTTTAATTAATTAATTAATTTAGTTTTCAATTTACTTTTATTCTATTTTCTTCTAATTTTCGAAAATCATATCTAGAATTCTTCAAATATTTTTAATTAATTAGCCATTTTAGCATTCGAATTATTTATTTATCTTTTTACTTTTTCTCTTAATTTTTGAAACTTTTATTTTATTTTTCATTTATTTTGTTTTATTTTTTTCGGTTACTTTTAATTAAATAAAAAAATATTTTATTTGCAATCCACATTATTTCCCTTTCTCCATCATGGACCTAAGTGGAAGTGAACAGTCCAGAAGGACTTTGGGGTCATATGCTAACCCCATTACAGCTGCATATGGGAGTAGCATTTGTATACCTCCCATCAAAGCAAGCAGTTTTGAGCTAAATCCTCAGCTCATTATCATGGTGCAGCAAAATTGCTAGTATTCCGGTCTTCCACAGGATGAACCTACTGAGTTTCTGGCACAGTTCTTACAAATTGCTGACACAGTACGTGATAAAGAAGTGGATCAGGATGTCTTTTAACACCAAAAGCAAATTACTGCTACATAGTGATGCCTTTCAGTCTCAAGAATGCGGGAGCTACTTATCAAAGGCTGATGAATAAAGTCTTTTCAAATCACATCAGAAAAGTTATGGAAGTCTACGTAAACGACATGTTGATAAAAACACAAAGTAAAGAGACATTGTTGTCAGACCTAGCCTAGGTATTCGACACCATAAGGAATCATGACATGCGACTCAATCCTGCAAAATGCACCTTCGCAGCAGAAGCAGGCAAATTCTTGGGCTTTATGCTCACACAAAGAGGAATTAAAGCAAATCCGGATAAATGTCAAGCTATACTCAAGATGAAGAGCCCAACCTGTGTCAAAGAAGTGCAGCAACTCAACGGGAGATTGGCAGCCTTATCCAAATTCTTAGCAGGAGCAGCGATAAGATCTCTCCCTTTCTATGCTACTTTAAGGAAAGGAAAGAAGTTTGAATGGACAACAGAATGTGAGCAAGCCTTCCGAGAATTCAAAGAATTCTTGGGACGGCCACCTATCCTATCTCAGCCACGAGAAGGAGAACCACTCATATTATACCTCGCGGTAGGAAGTCGGGCAATAGCCTCAGCACTAGTCAGAGAAAACGAAAGCGGGCAACAACCAGTCTACTTCATTAGTAAAGCACTGCAGGGATCCGAGCTGAACTACCAAAAAATAGAAAAGTTTGCCTATACTCTCATACTAACATCTTGACGACTTCGCCCGTACTTCCAGGCTCACACTATTAAGGTTCGAACCGACCAGCCCATAAAAGGGATACTGCAGAAAACAGATCTAGCAGGTAGAATTTTACAATGGGCAGTTGAGTTATCCGAGTTCGACCTCCAATATGAAGCTCGGACAGCCATCAAATCACAGTACTTGGCCGACTTCATTGCAGAATTTACAGATACCCTGGAAACCCCCACAGAATGGAATCTCTACGTGGATGGTTCTTCGAATAAGACTGGAAGCGGCGCAGGTGTGATAACAGAAAGTGTTCCGAGGGTTACCTGAAACTGTAGGTCGATCTCGGACGAGATCTTCTGTGCTGGTCAGAACCGATGTGTCCGGCTGGTAAATGGTGACCGGAGCTGGTACGTCCGACTTGTTTGGACTTGAACGTGCTGCCTGTCACCGAAGGGTGGGGGGTACCTACAAGAGACTCCGATGCTTAAGTTAGCATGGGTATTAAACAGGTGTTATGTAGAATCAGAGTATGAGTTATACCTGGGTGCTCCAGTGTATTTATAGTAATGTGGGCTGACCTTTCGGGTAAGATAAGTTAGTTACTTTATCTTATCTTATCTTATTTTGAGTGAAGTCAGCTTATCTTCAAGGGAACCGCCTTTATCTCTATAGGCTTGAAGTGCCTTTGGATTTGGGTCGTGTTCCTCCATTTGGGCCCTTTACTGGGCTCTTTTGTTGACACGGCCGAGTTCTTTAAGAAGAAGTCGGTCCGCTCGACCTGAAGAGGTCGGTCGCTTTATCATTGATCATTCCGGGCCGGATAGCTCGGCCCAGGGTATGAACAGTGCCCCTGCTTGAGCTCGGTCTTCTTTGTCGAGGTCGAGTCCTTGACTTCAGTCCTTCTTGAAGCCGAACTCAAGCATTTTTGTCGATTCCTTCGTAGTAGCTTTTGAATGTAGAACGTTTTTTCTCAAAAAGCACGCGCTTTTGTATTGGCGCTTTGTTCTGGGGAACGTGCAAGGGTTTAATACCCTAATTAATTGGCATTTAATTGCCCTGTTTCCCTTAAACTTCTTTATTTTTGAATTTTCATATTCAGGAAACGGTTTTCCTTCTTCGCTCTTTTCGTAACTTCTTCGCAATTTCTTCCTTTGTTCTCTTACTCTCCGCTTTTCGCCCATATTTCTGTTTTCCTTTCGTTGCGGCGTTGCTTGGCGTTTTTCTGGGTAGCTTTCATTTCTGCGTCTCTTTCTTCCCTTGAAGCTTCTTTCTTCTCCAGGTTAGTTTCACTCGCATTTTTCTTCTTCTTTTGTCGCTTTGGTTTTATGATGGAGTTTTGATTTTGCTTTTAAGGAAAGTTTGTATCTTTCTGTTTTTTGTCGCTCCTATTTGAAATGTGTGTTCTGGGAGTTTCTTTCCTCTTCTGCATGATCCTTTTTGCTTTTCCTGTTGCTTGATGCTTTTTGGGGCTTTGCATGTTTGTGAGTTGCGTCTTTGATGATTCGTGTTTGGTATGTTCGATGTTGATGCTTATTCTCTGTTCATTTTTCGCTTTATTTCGAGAAAGTTTGCTCCTTTTGCTGTTTTTCTGCCTTGGCCTTTTTTTGGAACTTCTGATAAACTGTAAGAGGGTGGACCTTTTGCGTTTTTGCTTCCTTTGTTTTTCTTTCTGGATTTTATTTTGATGAGTGCCGGGATGTAGGCTGTAGAAGTAACTTGAAAGTCCTTGTTTGTTTACTGCCTCCAAGGGATTCCCCAAGGGCTTTGGTTTGAGTCTTGGGGTTTTCCTTTCCTGTTTGTTTGTCTGTCGAGTTGTTTTGCCCCTCATCCGAGATGTTTTGTTAGTAATCCACTCTTCTTTTCTTTTGTAGGATTTAGTTGACCTCATGTCTTCCCGAAATAACGTTGTAGAGATGCCTTCCCAGGTTCCCGCGGGTATGGCCGACTGGGTGGACTCCATGGCTCTCATGTGTGTCTCGTTGGTTGATTCTGATTTTTGTGCTCAGCTTAGGCAGTTTCATAGTGTCTGTAGTAATTCTGGAGATGAGAAGAACTATGAACTTGTCCCCCCTCTTCTGACGAGAGAGTCTGCTTTTCAACTCGGGTTGTTGATGGTCGTCCTTTCTTTTATGCTTATGATTTTTTCTTCAGTCAGCTGGGTATCACCCTTCTTTTTACCAAATTTGAAGCCGACCTGTTATGGTCTTGTAATGTTGCCCCTTCTCAACTTCACCCCAATTCTTGGGGTTTTATTAAAATTTTCCAATTGCTGTGCGATAGTTTTCGTATTCCTGCTTCCCAATCTCTCTTTTTCTATATGTTCACCTTGACTAAGCCCGGTGTGGTAAAAAAGAAGTCACCTTGGGTCTCCTTTCGTTCTACCCAAGGAAAGAAGGTTTTTTCCATGTTTGACGAGTCGTTCCGTGATTTTAAAAACTACTTTTTCAAGGTCCGAGCTGTTGAAGGAGCTCGGCCCTTTTTTCTGGATGAGAATGATGAACCTGCTTTTCCCTTGGAATGGCAAAAAGACGTGACGGTCTCCCGGTATTCATGGGAAATGTTGGATGAGGCTGAGCGAGCCTTTGTGACTATCATGGAAGAACGCTGGGGTCAACCTCCCCATCTTGACACAAAGTAATTTCTAACCAATCCTTCTCTTCTTCAAACTGAACTGGGTATCTTGTGTTTCTTTTATTATCTTGTTTATGTTGCTTGTAGCTGTCTTTTCCGACTTATCCGACTTGTAGCTGAATTTTCTGTTTTGCTTGCAGAGGCAATGAAGAATAATGAAGCTATAAAAGCTTTTAAGAGGGCACAGAGGGCGACTGCTGCCAGAAATGTTGCTGCCAGGGCAGCTGGGGAGGGATCCTCCCAGGTGCGCGAGAAGCCATCAGTGCAGAGTTCCGCCGGGGTGAAGAAAGTGATCCCTACACCCCGAATTCGTTTGGTAGATCCTCACGTCGCCTCTGCTGCTCCTTCTGTTGCTCCTCCCAATAAAAAACAAAAGACTACTGAGCCCTTCGACCTCGATGCTCCTGATTTTAATGCTATTGAATTCGTGGATCAACAAATCGGTCCCTACGGTGCTCTCTCCATGGACGATGTGTCCATCCTTCATCACTTGGAATTCATGGCCCGAAATCATGTGAAGATGGCGTATATGTCGGCTGCCATATATCGGACTGCTCAGAATCTCCCTCTCCACGCCACTAAAGCGTTTATGGAGGAGGCGAAACAAGAGTTTGATCAGATGAAGGAGTTAAAGGAGGAGCTTGAGACGAAGGTGGCCAAGCTGGAGAAGGACTTGAAGAATGAGGAGGCGAGTTCTCAGTCATTGGCAGCTTCGTTGAGGTTGGCTGAGGACGCAGTCTTGATGCACAAGGATATTTATATTACCTCTTATCGAGAGGTGATGCGCCTGAGGGAGGAGCTCGACCATGCCCGGGAAGATTATTCTGAGCTTCAAGGTCATCTCGTTGGCAGCGTGACTGCTGCTTACGAGAACTTGAAGGAGCAAGTTCGGGTCATTGCTCCCGAGGCCGATCTCACCCTTTTTAGCCTGGATAATATTGTCAGAGATGGCAAGACTGTCCCTGATGATGAGGGTGATGATGATGAGGTTGTTCCTCCCCTTGTGTCCTCTGCTAAAGTGCCGACTTCTTCTGTTCCTCCGGTTGCACCTGATTCGGATTGCCAGATTCTGAACCGGGAGGATGGAACTGTAGACGCCGTACCAATTCAGACTCGTCCTCCTTCTCCTTGTCCTGATGCTGTCAAGAAGGCTCCTGATGCTTGCTGATCTCTTTCCTGGGAATTTGTGTAGTTGGCCCGGCTTGTGGGCTTTTTAAAACTTTCTTATTTATTTATTGACGCTTTCCTAGTTGCTTTTCTAGCAACTTTTATTTTGACAAACAAAAAGGTAGCTCGCCATCCTTAGATTTTGCTGGCCTTAGAGGCTTTTGCAACTTTGTAGATTTTACATAATGCCTTTTGATTTGCCATTTTTCTGTTTTCTGCCGATGTGTGATATCTTGTGGCTCAACCTCCTTGGGTTATTTCGTTGTTTGCAGCTTGAATCCTTTGAGGTTACGATTTGTGAGGTCCAACTTGTTTCTCGGCTTTTCGTATTTGTGACTAGTTCCTTTGCGTTGGTCCCTTTTTAAGTTATTATTGTAATCCTCTCTTTCAGAGATTACTTTTTTATAACTTGTCTGTAGGAGATTGACTTCGTCAGGTCGATCTCTTTTTAGTTATTTTTGTAATCCTCTTTCTTGGACCTTTGTCAGGTCTCTTTCAGGGATTACTTTGATAAATTATCAGTAGTAGGAGTCCGACTTGGTTATGTCGGTCTCCCTTAAGTTATTTTTTGTAGTCCTCTTTCTTGAATCTTTGTCAGATCTCTTTCAGGGACTACTTTGATAACTTCTTAGTAGTAGGAGTCCGTCTTGGTTATGTCGGTCTCCCTTAAGTTATTTTTTGTAGTCCTCTTTCTTGAATCTTTGTCAGATCTCTTTCAGGGACTACTTTGATAACATTTTGGTAGTAGGAGTCCGACTTGGTTATGTCGGTCTCCCTTAAGTTATTTTTTTTGTAGTCCTCTTTCTTGGATCTTTGTCAGATCTCTTTCAGGGACTACTTTGATAACATTTTTGGTAGTAGGAGTCTGACTTGGTTATGTCGGTCTCCCTTAAGTTATTTTTTTATAGTCCTCTTTCTTGGATCTTTGTCAGATCTCTTTTAGGGACTACTTTGATAACTTTTTTGGTAGTAGGAGTCCGACTTGGTTATGTCGGTCTCCCTTAAGTTATTTTTTGTAGTCCTCTTTCTTGGATCTTTGTCAGATCTCTTTTAGGGACTACTTTAATAATTTTTTGTTTTGGGCTGACTTTGTTATGTCGGGCCCTTCTAAGTTAAAGTAATCCTCTTTAATAGGGCTGGCCAGACCTCTTTCCAGGGTTTACTTATAACTTGGTTTGACTTGGTTCGACTTCTTAATGTTCGACCAGTCTTTAAGTTATTATTTTAGCGATCCGTAAGACCTCGTCAGGTTCTTTTTTAGATCACTTTCGATAACTTCTTACATTATTCTGTGTTCATCTTTGCCAATTTGTAGAAAGTGGTTGTCATCTCTAGATCGTCCTTTGGGTGAATCGTGTTTTCACCTTTATCGGATGGTTGTCTTTATCGTCATCGTGCAGTGAAATTCTTTTTCACTTTCTGCCGATCTGTTGCTTTATAATCGAACGATGAATGCTTCAGATTAATGCGTCTTGAAATCTTTGTAGAATATCTCAAATATATTTTATTTAAAGGAAAAGTGCAAATAGATACATATGGGATTGTCTGAGTCTCAACTTGGTGCCTCATTAAAAAACCTTTTCAGGAAAAAGAGTGCATCTAATGATGAGATCTTTTATCTCTTCTTAACTGTAGTACCTTCTTAGGTTGCAAGCGTGCCACGACCTGGGAAGCTCTCGTCCATCGAGTTCAGACAGTCTGTAGTAGCCCTTTCCAAGTACTTCTATAACTCGGTAGGGTCCTTTCCAGTTTGCTGCCAGCTTTCCTTCTCCTGGTCGAGTTGTTCCGATATCATTTCGGATTAGGATGAGATCATTTTCTGCAAAACTTTTCGGCACTACCTTTTGATTATATCTGGAAGCCATTCGGCGCTTTAGAGCTTCTTCCCTGATCCGAGCTCTTTCCTGGAGTTCGGGTAACAAGTCGAGCTCTTCTCTCTGAAGTTGGGAGTTTGCTCCCTCATTGTAGTGAACTACTCTGGGCGACCCTTCCTCGATCTCTACTGGAATCATTGCCTCTGTTCTGTATGCTAATCGGAAGGGAGATTCCTTCGTGGTGGAATGTGGCGTTGTTCGATATGCCCATAGGACCTGTGGAAGCTCTTCTGCCCAGGCTCCCTTTGCATCTTGTAATCTCCATTTTAATCCGGCCAGTATAACTTTGTTAGCAGCTTCGGCCTATCCGTTGGCTTGTGAATATTCAACGGAGGTGTACTGGTGCTTTATATTCAAGTCGGCTACTAGTTTTCTGAAGCTTGCATCTGTGAATTGAGTGCCATTGTCTGTGGTTATTGAATATGGAATCCCGAACCTCGTGACAATATTTCTATATAAGAATTTCCGGCTTCTTTGAGCGGTGGCATTGGCTAGGGGCTCTGCCTCGATCCACTTTGTAAAGTAATCTAGGAATTTAACTTATCCTGATCCCTGTGGGAAGGGGCCGAGAAGATCGAGTCCCCATTTTGCAAACGGCCAAGGCGAGGTCATGCTGATGAGCTCTTCTGGCGGGGCGATGTGAAAGTTGGCATGTTTCTGACATGGTGGGCATGTCTTTACAAATTCTGTGGCTTCTTTCTGTAGAGTTGGCCAATAAAATCCCGCTCGGAGCACTTTTTTGGCGAGAGCTCGTGCTCCGAGATGATTGCCATAGATACCGCCGTGTATTTCTTCTAGCACTTCTCTTGTGTTGGAGGTTGGCACGCATTTTAGTAAAGGTGTTGAGATTCCTCTTTTGTACAGGATGTTGTTTATGATGGTGTAGTACTGTGCCTCCCTTTTTAACCTTTTTGCCTCCTTTTCTTCTATGGGGAGCGTTCCTGTTTTGAGGTAGTTGGTTATAGGGGTCATCCATTCTTGGTCCTGACTTATTATAGTCAGGGCTTTTTCCTCTTCTGAGATTGACGGGTTCTGCAACATTTCCTGGATGAGGCTTCTGTTGTTACCCCCTGGTTTGGTGCTGGCTAGTTTTGAGAGTGCATCAGCTCGGGCATTTTGTTCGCGGGGTATGTGGCAGATCTTATACTCCCCGATTTGTCCGAGCTGTTCCTTGGTTTTATCCATATACTTTTTCATGGTGGGATCTTTGGCTTGGTAGCTCCCTGTTATTTGTGATATAACCACTTGTGAATCGCTGTAAATGTTGAGTTTTTGAGCTCCGATCTCTTTAGCCAGCTTCAAGCCAGCTAATAATGCTTCATATTCCGCCTGGTTGTTTGAGGCCAGGAACCCAAACTTGAGGGAGAGCTCAACTTGGGTTCCTTGGTTGCTTTCTATTATCACACCTGCGCCACTTCCAGTCTTATTTGAAGAACCATCCACGTAAAGGTTCCATTCTGTGGGGGTTTCTAGGGCATCTGTGAATTCTGCGATAAAGTCGGCCAGATATTGTGATTTGATTGCCGTTCGAGCTTTATATTGGAGATCAAACTCTGACAACTCGACTGCCCATTGTAAGATTCTGCCTGCTAGATCTGTTTTCTGCAATATTCCTTTTATGGGTTGGTTAGTTCGAACCTTAATGGTGTGAGCCTGGAAGTACGGGCGGAGTCGTTGAGATGTTAGGATAAGAGTATAGGCAAATTTTTCTATTTTCTGGTAGTTCAGCTCGGATCCCTGTAGTGCCTTGCTAATGAAGTAGACAGGTTGTTGTCCATTTTCGTCTTCTCTGACTAGTGCTGATGCTACTGCCTTGCTTCCCACTGCGAGGTATAATATGAGTGGTTCTCCAACTCACGGTCAGGATAGGATAGGTGGCTGTCCTAAGAACTTCTTGAGGTCTTGGAAGGCTTGCTCGCACTCTATTGTCCATTCGAATTGTTTTCCCTTTCTTAAAGTAGCATAGACGGGAAGAGATCTTATCGCGGCTCCTGCTAAGAATCAGGATAGGGCGGCCAGTCTCCCGTTGAGTTGCTGTACTTCTTTTGCACAGGTTGGGCTCTTCATGTTGAGTATGGCCTGACATTTGTCTGGATTTGCTTCAATTCCTCTTTGAGTGAGCATGAAGCCTAAGAATTTGCCTGCTTCTACTGCAAAGGTGCATTTCACGGGATTGAGTCGCATGTCATGCTTCCTTATGGTGTTGAATACTTGAGCCAGGTCGGACAATAGTGTCTCTTCACTTTGTATTTTTATTAGCATGTCGTCCACATAGACCTCCATGATCTTCCCATTCGATTTTTTCACCAAGACGACGTTGGCTAGCCATAGCGGGTATTTAACTTCTCTTATAAATCCGGCTTCCAGCAGTGCCTGTACTTGCTCTTCCACAGCCTGGGATCGCTTTGGCCCAAGCTTTCTTCGTCTCTGCTGTACCGGTCGAGATCCTGGGTAGACCGCCAACTTGTGGCACATTAGCTTAGGGTCTATGCCTGGCATGTCCGCGGATTTCCATGCAAAGAGGTCGACATTATCTCGTAAGAATTGTATTAGCAATTCTTTTAAATCCCCTTTGAGGATTGTGCCGATATTAGTTGTTTTTTCGAGGTGTCCCCGATCTGAATTTTTTCTATCTCGCCCTCTGGTTGGGGGCGAAGATCTTCTCGTCGTTGAACTCCGCCCAACTCAATTGCGTGGAACTCTTCTCCTTTGCCTCTGAGGTTTAGGCTTTCTTTATAACAGCGACGTGCCATCTTTTGGTAAGCTTTTATCGTGGCTATCCCTTTCGGAGTTGGGAACTTCATACATAGGTGTGGGGTCGAGACTATTGCGCCGAGTTGGTTGAGTGTTGTCCGACCTATGAGAGCATTGTAAGCTAAACTTACATCGACTACGATGTAGTCTATTTTGAGGGTCCTGGATTGGTCTCCGTTTCTGAAGGTTGTATGTAGTGATATATATCCTAGTGGTCGAACCGGGGTATCTCCTAATCCGAACAGACTGTTTGGATATGCCTTAAGTTCTTTTTCTTCTAAGCCGAGTTTACCAAAGGCTGTCTTGAATAAGATGTCGGCAGAACTCCCTTGGTCTATTAAGGTACGGTGTAGGTTGGTGTTTGCCAATATAATGGTGATGACCATGGGATCGTCGTGTCCTGTGATGATGCCGGACGCGTCCTCCTTAGTGAATGTTATCGCTGGGATGTTGAGTGCTTCCTCCTCTCCTTTGACATGATATACTTCTTTGAGATACCTTTTGCAGGAAGATTTGGAGATCCCTCCTGCTGCGAATCTGCCATGTATCATGTGGACATGTCTTTCTGGTGTCCGAGGTGATTGTTCTGTTCGTTCGTGCACTTCGTCTAAGGAGGTCGGGTACTTTTTTGATATAGACTGGCTGAAAGGTCCCTTTCGTAGGCCGTTGATAAGTCCCTTGATGGCGGCCTCTGTGGGTAAGCTTTGTATGTCCATGCATGTTTTGTTGAATCTTTCCATGTAGTTGCGGAGGCTCTCCCGATCTCCTTGCTTGATCCCTAGTAGACTGGGGGTGTGTTTAGCTTTATCTTTCTGGATGGAGAATCTAGCAAGGAACTTTCCGGCTAGGTCGTCGAAGTTTGAGATGGACTTGGGAGGTAAGCTGTCGAACCATCTGATCGCCGTCTTCGTGAGGGTTGTCGGAAAGGCTTTGCAGCGAACGGCATCTGAGGCATCGGTAAGGTACATTCTGCTTCTGAAATTGCTGAGGTGATGGTTGGGATCAGTGGTGCCATCGTACAAAATCATATCCGGGAGTTTGAAGTCTTTTAGAATTTTGGTTTTCATGATTTCCCTGGTGAATGGATCCTGTTCTTTGCGTGAGCTTTCCTCAGGAGTGACCCGAGGGGCTTTTAATTTGAGATCGGCTTCTAATTGCTGTAACTTGTCTTCCAATTCTCGACGTCGCCGTACTTCTTTTTGTAGATCTTTTCCAATTTCTCGTTGTCGTTGGGTTTCTTCTTTAAGTTGTTTCAAGCGATCTTGAAGGGCTTCTATTGCTCCCGATTTAGCTGAATTTTTGTCTCCATTGGATTCCAGAGTGTCTTTTGGTGGGGTGTCCGCATTTTTATGCGGTGTTCTATTTTCTAGATCTGAGTCGTGGTCGTTGTCATGATTGTCTGCCATGGTGATGGGATGACTTCCAGGTTCCCCGGCAATGGCGCCAATGTTCCGAGGGTTATCTGAAACTGTAGGTCGATCTCGGACGAGATCTTCTGTGCTGGTCGGAACCGATGTGTCCGGCTGGTAAATGGTGACCGGAGCTGGTACGTCCGACTTGTTTGGACTTGAACGTGCTGCTGATCCTCTGTCACCGAAGGGTGGGGGGTACCTGCAAGAGACTCCGATGCTTAAGTTAGCATGGGTATTAAACAGGTGTTATGTAGAATCAGAGTATGAGTTATACCTGGGTGCTCCAGTGTATTTATAGTAATGTGGGCTGACCTTTCGGGTAAGATAAGTTAGTTACTTTATCTTATCTTATCTTATTTTGAGTGAAGTCAGCTTATCTTCAAGGGAACCGCCTTTATCTCTATAGGCTTGAAGTGCCTTTGGATTTGGGTCGTGTTCCTCCATTTGGGCCCTTTACTGGGCTCTTTTGTTGACACGGCCGAGTTCTTTAAGAAGAAGTCGGTCCGCTCGACCTGAAGAGGTCGGTCGCTTTATCATTGATCATTTCGGGTCGGATAGCTCGACCCAGGGTATGAACAGAAAGCAACTAAGGAACCCAAGTTGAGCTCTCCCTCAAATTTGGATTCCCGGCCTCAAATAACCAGGCGGAATATGAAGCGTTACTAGCTGGTTTGAAACTGGCTAAGGAGGTTGGAGCTCAAAAACTCAATATCTTCAGCAATTCACAGGTAGTCACCTCACAAATAACAGGGAGCTACCAAGCCAAAGATCCCACCATGAAAAAGTATTTGGATAAAACCAAGGAACAGCTCGGACAACTCGGGGAATATAAGATCTGCCACATACCCCGGGAGCAAAATGCCCGAGGTGACGCACTCTCAAAACTAGCCAGCACCAAACCAGGGGGCAACAATAGAAGCCTCATCCAGGAAATGCTCCAAAACCCGTCAATCTCGGAAGAAGAAAAAGTCCTAGCCATAACAGGTCGGGATCAAGGATGGATGACCCCCATAATTAACTACCTCAAAACAGAAGCACTCCCCACGGATGAAAAGGAGGCAAAGAGGTTAAAACGGGAGGCTTAATACTACACTATCATAAATAACACCCTGTATAAAAGAGGGATTTCAATACCACTATTAAAATGTGTGCCGACCTCCCACACAAGGGAAGTTTTAGAGGAAGTACACAGTGGCATCTGTGGTAATCATCTCGGAGCACAAGCTCTCACCAAAAAAATACTCCGGGCTGGATTTTATTGGCCAACTCTACAAAAGGAAGCTACAGAGTTTGTAAAGACATGTCCACCATGACAGAAACATGCCAACTTTCACATCGCACCGCCAGAAGAGCTCATCAGCGTAACTTCACCTTGGCCATTTGCAAAATAGGGACTCGACCTTCTCAGACCCTTTCCTCATGGATCGGGACAAGTTAAATTCCTCATAGTAGGGGTAGACTATTTTACAAAGTGGATCGAGGTAGAACCCCTAGCTAATGCTACTGCCCAAAGAAGTCGAAAATTCCTATATAGAAACATTGTCACAAGGTTTGGGGTCCCATACTCCATCACCACAGACAATGGCACATAATTCACAGATGCAGGCTTCAGAAAATTAGCAGCCGATCTGAACATAAAACACCAGTTCACCTCCGTCGAACATCCCCAAGCCAATGGACAGGCTGAAGCAGCCAACAAAGTCATATTGGCCGGGTTAAAATGGAGATTACAGGATGCAAAGGGAGCTTGGTCTGAGGAACTCCCACAAGTCCTATGGGCATATCGGACAACGTCACACTCCACCACAAAGGAATCACCCTTCTGACTAGCCTATGGAGTGGAGGCAATGATCCCGGTAGAAATTGAGGAATGGTCGCATAGAGTAGTACACTACAATGAAGAAGCCAACTCCCAACTGCAAAGGGAAGAACTCGACCTACTCCCGGAAGTCCAGGAAAGAGCCCGGATCAGGGAAGAAGCACTAAAACGTCGAATGGCTTCGAGATATAATCAAAAGCTAGTGCTGCGAGGCTTTACGGAAAACGACCTCACTCTAATCCAAAATGATATCGGAACAACTCGACCGGGAGAAGGAAAGATGGCAGCAAAATGGAAGGGACCCTACCGAGTCATAGAAGTACTTGGAAAGGGCTACTACAGACTGTCCGAACTCGATGGACGAGAGCTCCCCAGATCGTGGCACGCCTGCAACTTAAGAAGGTACTATAGTTAGGAATAATAAAGGATCTTGGTATAAGGTACACTCTTTTTCCTGAAAAGATTTTTTAATGAGGTACCAAGCTAAGACCTACAAAACTATCCGACTTACAGGGATGAAAAATTCCCACATGTATATATTTGTACTTTGTCTTTGAATAAAATGCATTTTAGATATTCTATAAATTCTCAAGACGCATTAATCTAAAGCATTCATCGCCCGGTTATAAAGCGACAGATCGGCAGAAAGTGAGAAACAGATTCACAGCACGATCACGATAAAGACCAATAGAGATGAAAGTGCGATTCATCTAAAGGTCGACCAAAAAAAGATAGAAACCACTTTCTACAAATCGGCAAAGATGAAAGCAGAATAATGCAAGAAGTTATCGAAAGTGATCCAGAAAAAGAACCTGACGAGGTCTTATGGATTGCTAAATAATAACTTAAAGACTGGCCGACGTTAAGAAGTCGGACCAAGTCAACCCAAGTTATCAGCAAATCATTGGAAAGAGGTCTGGCCAACCCTATAAAAGAGAAATTGCTATAACTTAGAAGAGATCGACACGACGAAGTCGGTCTCCTACGAAAAACAAGTTATAGAAGTAATCCCTGAAAGAGACCTGACAAGGGTCCAAGAAAGAGGATTACAAAAATAACTTAGAAAGAGGATGACGTAAAGAAGCCAACCTCCTACGAAAAGTTATAGAAGTAATCCCTGAAAGAGACCTGACAAGGGTCCAAGAAAGAGGATTACAAAAATAAATTAGAAAGAGGACGACGTAAAGAAGTCGACCTCCTACAAAAAGTTATAGAAGTAATCCCTGAAAGAGACTTGACAATGGTTCAAGAAAGAGGATTACAAAAATAACATAGAAAGAGGACGACGTAAAGAAGTCGACCTCCTACGAAAAGTTATAGAAGTAATCCCTGAAAGAGACCTGACAAGGGTCTAAGAAAGAGGATTACGAAATAACTTAGGAGAGATCGACATGACGAAGTCGGTCCACTACAAAAATAACTTGGAAAAGGACGACGTAAAGAAGTCGACCTCCTACGAAAAGTTATAAAAGTAGTCCCTGAAAGAGACCTAACAAAGGTCCAAGAAAGAGGATTACGAAATTACTTAGAAGAGATCGACATGACGAAGTCGGTCTACTACTTGGAAAAGGACGACGTAAAGAAATCAGTTATGGATAAATACAAGTAAGAGCAAGCAAACCGAAATATGAATTGGATCCATGCATCTACGACCTCCAAGTACAAAGCAGTTCAAGGAGGCCGAGCAGCAAGGTTCCAGTATTCTAAAAACCCAGAAAGGTGCCAAGACAAGTGTTAACAAGCATGCTATAGAATACAATATTATAAAGCTTTAGGGTCAAGCCCAAAAGCTTGAAAGCTACTTGTTTTTTAAAACAAAAGTTGCTAAACAAGCAACCAAAAGGAGTACCAGCAGTCAGCAAAATATTCAACTATACAAAATAAAGAGTTTTAAAGCCCACAAGCCGGGCCAACTATGCAAATATCCAAAGAAAACTCAGCTAAAGATTAGAAGACTTTTTAGCAGCATCAGTCTGGGGTGAAGGAGGGCGAGCCTGGAGAGGCACAACATCCACGGTACCATCATCCCGGTTCAAAATCTGACAGTCCGGATCAGAAACAGAATGATCAACCTCAACCGGAGGAATTGTAGAAGCGGACACCTTGGCAGAAAGCACAGGGGGAGGATCAACATCATCATCATCTTGGTCGTCAGGGACAATCTTACCATCCCTCACAACATTGTCCAAGCTAAAGAGAGTAATGTCAACCTCAGGAGCAAGAACTTGAACTTGCTCTTTTAAATTATCATAGGCAGCGTTCACGCTACCGACGAGGTGACCTTGGAGCTCAGAATAGTCTACTCGGGCAGACTCTAGCTCCTCCCTCAGACGCACCACCTCCCGTTAAGATGTAACGTAACTGTCCTTATGCCTCAATGCCGTGTCTTCGGCCAACCGCACAGAAGCTGCCAGAGCAAGGGAACTCACCTTTTCGTTCTCCAGATCCTTCTTCAACTTGGCTACCTTTACCTCAAGCTCTTCCTTCAGGCCCTTCATCCGGTCGAACTCCTGTTTAGCCTCCTCCATAAATTCTTTGGTGGCACGGAAAGATTCTGAGCAGTTCGGTACAGGGAAGCCCCCATATATGCCATTTTAACACTGTTTCGGGTCATAAAATCCAGATGGCGAAGGATTGATACATCATCCATGGGGAGGGCACCGTAGGGACCGATTTGCTGATCTACAAACTCGATTGCATTAAAATCAGGGGCGTCAAGGTTAAAGGCCTCAATTGTTTTTTGCTTCTTGTTGGGAGGAGCACCAGAAGTAGTGGTAGAAGTCTGTGGAGGATCAGTTAGACGAACTCGAGGAGTAGGGATCACCTTCCTCGGCCCAGGAGAACTCGGCACGGGTGGCTTCACTGGAACTTGAGAAGATCCCTCTCCGGCCACCTTTGCCGAGATGTTTTGAGCAGCAGCAGCCTTCTTCACCTTCTTGTAGGCCTTCATGGAATCATTGTTTTTCGACATCTCTGAAAATACAGAATCAACCATAATGATGAGTTACAACCTGGGAGAAGCAAAACTAAGAAACAAGTATAAGAAACAAGTCAGATAGTACCCAAAGCAGTTAGAACCAAAGATGGATCACTCAAAAATCTTTTTGTATCCAGATGAGGTGGTTCCCCCCACAAATCTTCAAGAACAACTACAAAAACCCGCTCAACCTCATTAAGCATCTCCCATGTATAACGAGGCACTCTCACATTCTTTTGCCACTCTAGAGAAAAAGCAGGCTCGTCATTCTCATCAAGAAAAAAGGGGCGGACCCCCTCAACAGCACAGATTCGGAAGAAATAATTCTTAAAATCTTTAAAAGACTCATCATACATGGCAAAAACTTTATGCCCGTGGGCCGATCTGAAAGAAACCCAGGAAGCTTTCTTTTTGGAAGAACCTCCAGGCTTGGCCGAGACAAAAGATAGAGGAAAAGAGTTTGAAAAAGTGTTATGCCTAACTCTTGGCAAAGCAGTTGAAATATCTTGATAAAACCTCAGGAATTCGGATGAAGCTGGAATGGAGCAATGTTACATGACCACAACAAGTCGGTCTCGAAAGCAGTAAAAGGAAAAGTAACATCCAACTGGCTGAAGAAATATTCATAGGCATAGAAGAAGGGACGCTCCCATTCGACAGGAAAACAAGCCCTCTCATCAGAGTCAGGAGCTACAAGCTCATAATCCCTCTCACGAGCACTGTTACCACAAATCCTATGACGTTTCCTCAGCTCTACACAAAATCCAGCATCCACGACAGAGACACACATTAGGACAAGGGAGTCCAGCCAATCGGACATCCCCACGGGAACTTTGGAAGACATCTCTACAATATTATTGTGAGAAGACATGAAGCCAACTAATCCTACAAAAAGAAAAGAAGATTGGATCACTAAAAAATATCTCGGAGGAGGGGCAAAGCAACTCGACTAATATGATTCAGACAAAAAAGGAAAACCCCAAGACTTAAACCAAAGTCCTGGGGCATCCTTTGGAGACAATGGCAAAACAAGATTTTAGGAAAAATCTACAGCTTACGTCCCGACATTTCCCAAACAAGAAAAGAAGATTTCAAGTAGACAAACGTTTTGAAAAAGGGAAGTAAAAATACAAAAGTCATCTAAGCCACTATCTTTCTACATTCTATCAACAAAAAGCATTGTCGACATCAAAAATGCCAAGCAGAAAATCATCAAAGACACAACCTTTTTCAGAATCAAACAAAAACCATCGTCGAAAGCACAAGCAGAAACAGTAATAACATGCAAAAGCCCTAAAAGCATCAAGCAACAGGAAAAGCAAAAAATTTCATACGAAAGACGAAGAAACTCCCAGAACACACAATACAACAGCAATTAGGCGCAACAAAAACAGAAAGATCCAAACTTTCTCCAAGCAAAATCAAAACTTCACCACAAAACCAATGCCAAAGCAACGAAAGAGAAAAGTAATTGCAAAATGGAACTAACCTGGAGAAATGAGAAGTTCTGGAAGAAGTAGAAAGGAAGGAATCACTGGATCACTGGAAGATATCGCAACGCAAGAAAAGACAGAGATAGAGAGAACGAAGGAGTTACAAAGAAAAAGGAAGAAGAGAAACCGTTTTTCTGAGGAAGCAAAATTCAAAATAAAGCCAAGAGAAACGGGGCAATTAATACCAATTAATGAAGGTATTAAACCCTCGCACGTTCCCTAGAACGAAGTGCTAATACAAAAGCGCGCATTTTTAGAGGAAAACGTTCTACATTCAAAAAGATCTACAAAGAAAGGAATCGACAAAAGTGCTCGAGTTCGGCTTCGCTATAAAAAGTTCGAAGTAAAAAAACTCGACCTCAAAGCAGAAGACTGAGCTCAAGCAGGGGCACTGTTCGTACCCTGGGTCGAGCTATCCGACCCGGGATGTTTAGCGACATGGCGACCGACCTCTTCAGGTCCGACTATCCGATCTCTTCTTAAAGAGATCGGCCAAATCAACAGGAAAGCCCAATAAAGGGCCCAAATAGAGGAACACGACCCAAATCCAAAGGCAATCCAAGCCTATAGAGATAAAGGTGGTTCCCTTGAAGATAAGCTGACTTCACCCAAAATAAGATAAGATAAGATAAGATAACTAACTTATCTTATCAGAAAAGTCAGCCCACACTACTATAAATACACTGGAGCACCCAGGTATAACTCATACTCTGATTCTACTAAAAAACCTGCTTAATACCCATGCTAAATTAAGCATCGGAGTCTCTTGCAAGTATCCCCCCACCCTCCGGTGACCAAGGATTAGCAGTGCAGTCAGTCCAACAAGTTGGACACAACAGCTCCGGCCGCCACTCACCGGTCGGACACGTTGGCACCGACCCGTACAGAAGATCTCAACCGAAGATCGACCTCCAGTTTCAGGTAACCCTCGGAACAAGAACCAAATTCATAAAAAAACAGGGAGCAAACCCAATGTCTACAAAATCGGCAAAGATGAAAAGGCGACAAAAATAGAATAATGCAAGAAGTTATCGAAAGTGATCCATAGAAAGGACCTGACGAGGTCTTAATAAAAATGGATTGCTAAAAATAACTTAAAGTCTGGCCGACGTAAAGAAGTCAGACCAGTCGACCACAATAACCAAAGTTATAAAAAGTAAATCCCTGGAAAGAGGTCTGGCCAGTCCTAAAAAGGAGGATTACTAAAAATAACTTAGAAGAGCCCGGCATGATGAAGTCATCCCAAAACAAAAATTTATAAAAAGTAATCCCTGAAAGAGACCTGACAAAGGTCCAAAAAAGATGATTACTAAAATAACTTAGAAGGGCCCGACGTGATGAAGTCGGCCCAGAACAAAAAGTTATAAAAAGTAATCCCTGAAAGAGACCTGACAAAGGTCCAAAAAAGAGGATTACTAAAATAACTTAGAAGGGCCCGACATGATGAAGTCGGCCTAGAACAAAAAGTTATAAAAAGTAATCCCTGAAAGAGACCTGACAAAGGTAAAAAAAAGAGGATTACTAAAAATAACTTAGAAGGGCCCAACATGATGAAGTCGGCCCAGAACATAAAGTTATAAAAGTAATCCCTAAAAGAGACCTGACAAAGGTCCAAAAAGAGGATTGCTAGAAATAACTTAGAAGGGACCGACATGATAAAGTCATCCCAACAAAGCCATAAAGTTATAAAAGTAATCCATAAAAAGAGATCTGACAAAAGATCCAAAAATGGATTGCTAGAAATAACTCAAAAGAGGCCGACGCAACAAAGTCGACTCGGCAAGCTACCAAAGTGATAATCCATAGGAAAAGACCTACCGAGGTCCAAGCGGAAGCAAAAACACGACCAAGTCTAAGAAGTCGGACAATAAGAAGGCAGCCGCTATAAGGGACCCAAGTCGGACCCAGAAAGCCATGGCTTCACAAAAATCAAATTACTGGCATCATATCAGAGAGCGCAAAGAAGACTAGCTGCACAAAGCTAGCTTCAACCCAGATGGAAAACAAAACACAAAGGCAATCAAAAGAGATTGCACAACAAGACTCCAACACTCTCAAGATTCCCTAAGTTTCAAGAAAAATACAGAAAAGCATATCTCAAAGAGAAACAAGGTTGTTATAAAAAGGCCACCTAAAGTCGACCCCAAAGGACTTGAAAAACTACCTTTGTTTTTTCAAAATAAAGTTGCTAAAAAAGCAACTAAAAGTATCCAGAAGTTAAGAGCATAAACTACAAAATAAAAAGAGTTCGAGGCCCACAGGCCGGGCAATACACAAATACATCAGAAACAATCAAAGAGAATCCACAGACTTCCTAGCAGCTGCATCCCGAGGTGAAGGAGGACGAGTCTGAAGAGGCACTACATCTACCGTCCTATCATCTCGGTTCAGGATCTGACAAACAGGATCCAACTCGGGAGGACCATCTGCATGAGTTGAAGAAGTCGGCGCAACAGAGACTTTGGCAGTAGGCACAGGAGGGGGCTCGACATCGTCGTCATCATCAGGGATAATTTTACCGTCCTTCACAATGTTGTCCAAGCTGAAGAGCGTAAGGTCAAGCTTGGGCGCAAGAACTCAAACTTGCTCCTTCAAATTCTCATAAGCAGCAGTAACACTGCCTACAAGATGACCTTGAAGTTCGGCATAATCCGCTCGGACAGACTCCAAACTTTCCTGAGATCCATCATCTCCCTATATGTGATGACATAGCTCTCCTTATGCTTCAACGCCATGTCCTCAGCCAACTTTGCAGAGGCTGCCAAAGCAACAGCTCTAGTCTTTTCACCCTCCAACTCTTTTTCCAACCTGGCAACTTTCACCTCGAGCTCCTCCTTTAAACCCTTAATCCGATCAAACTCTGATTTGGCCTCCTCCATAAAGGCCTTCGTTGCATGAATAGGAAGATCTTGGGTGGTTCGATACAGAGCTGCCCCCATGTGTTCCATCTTGATGCTGCTTCGGGTAATGAAATCCAAATAATGAAGAAGGGAAACATCATCAGTAGGAACGACACCATAGGGACCAATCTGCTGGTCAACAAACCCAACAGCATCATAGTCAGGAGCATCTAGATTGAAGGGCTCAACAGTCCGAGGTCTTTTTGAAGGGGGAACAGTTGTAGGAGAGGAGGCAGTGGCAGAAGCCTGGGGAGGATCAAGCACATGGACACGAGGGGTAGGGATCATCCTTCTCGGGCCAGGAGAGCTCGGTATGGGCTGTTTGGGAGGAACACGAGAAGACCCTTCCCCAGCCACTTTGGCCGAGATGTTTTGGGCCGCAGTAGCCTTCCTCGCCTTTTTAAAGACTTTCATAGAGTCATTATTTTTGTCCATCTCTGAAAAACAAAATCAACCATAGAAGCAAGTTACAAGCTGCTAAAAGAAGGAAGCAAAGTAAAAAAGCAAAACATATAAATTAATACCCAATGCAGTTCGGACAAGGGATGGGTCCCCCAAAAATTTCTTAGTGTCAAGATGAGGAGGTCTCCCCAAATATCCTCCAACACATTTACAAAGGCCTGCTCGACTTCGTCAAGCATCTCCCACGTGTATCGAGACACCACTACATTCTGTTGCCAACACAAGGGGAAGGCAGGTTTATCATTCGCTTCTAGAAAAAATGGTCGAGCTCCCTCAACCGCTCGGACCTTAAAAGGGTAATTCTTAAAGTTTCTAAAAGACTCATCATACATGGCAAAAGCTTTATGTTCCTGGACAGATCTAAAGGAAATCCAAGAGGCTTTCTTTTTGGAAGAAATCCCGGGTTTAGTTAAAACAAAAAGGTAAAGGAAGAGAGTCTGAGAAGGTATGACGTCTAACTCTTGGCAAAGCAGCTGAAAGATCTTGATAAAACCCCAGGAGCTACGTTACACAACCACGGCAAATCGGTCTCAAAGGAAGTGAAAGGAAAAGTAATATTCAACTGGCTGAAAAAATAGTCATAAGCATAAAAGAAAGGGCGCTCCCCCCGGTTCAGAGCAGGAAAGCAAACCCTCTCTTCAGAATCAGGCGCTACCAATTCATAGTTCCTTTCCTGATCTCTACTCTTACAGAGACGGTGATGTTTCCTAAGCTCCACATAAAACTCTGCATTCACCACAGAAACACACATTAACACAAGAGAGTCCAACCAGTCAGATATCCCCTCAGGAATCTTAGAAGACGTCTCAACAATATTTTTGCAAGAAGACATGGCCAACTAGTCCTACAAACAAGAAAAAAAATGGATTACTAACCAAAAATAGCTCGGGCGAAATCAGAACAACTCGGACAAACATGACGCAAGAGCAATACAAACAGCAAAAGGAAAACCCCAAGACACACACCAAGGTCCAGGGGCATCCTTTGGAGGTAGAGACAAAGTAAGGAAGACTCAGGAAAGGGCTATGAAGCTATGAAGCTACACCCCAAAACCTTCAGCAAAGAAAATCCCCTTCCAGACAAACAACAACACGAGAAGAAAATCAAAGCTATCCCAACAAGATGAACCTTCTTTCAATCAACACTCCGAAAAAAAAGCTACAAACCAAATAAGCCACCTCTCAAACTACAGTTTCAGTCTATCAGCAAAGAAACTACCAAGCAACAAAACATGCCAAGTGGAAATCATCAAAATACGGAAACCTTTTTTCAGAATCAAAACGAGCCATTATCCCAAAAGCTACAAAATCAATAAATACAGAAGCAAACAACAAACATGCAAAGCCCTAAAAAGCTTCAAGCATCGGAGTATACATAAGGACGAAAAGGAAGCCAGGAAAAACACACCACAAAGACAAACAAGCACAAAGAATACGAAAAGGTTCAAACTTTCCAACATACACTCAAGCAAAATCAAAACTTTACCAAAGAAATAAGAACGACGGAAAGAAGAACCTACCTGAAAAAAGGAGAAAGCTTCGAAGAAATTGAAGACGGAGAGACAGAATCGCCTTTCGAGCAAAGAAAAGCACCGACAATCACCAAAGGGTGTCGCAGAAAGAAACTCAAAAGCCTCAGGCAAAACAGAAAGATAGAAAGAAAAGGGGAAAGTTACAGCAAGCAAGAAACGGAGAAGAAAAAACCGTTTTTGTGTGTAAAATCCAAAAATGAAAGAGGCAAAGGAAACAGAGCATTAAAAGAGTTAATGAGGTTATTAAATCCTTGCACATTCCCAAAACAAGAGTGCAAATGCGAGGCGCGCGCTTTCAGGCGAAGGAAATCGCTTCACATTCAAAAATCTTCGGCAGAATCAACCAAAATGCTTGAGTTCGGCTTCACCAGAGAAGGAACGAAGTCCTAAAACTAAGGACTCAACCTCAAAGGGAAGACCACACTCGAGCAGGGGCACTGTTCATACCTTGGGTCGAGCTGTCCGACCCGGGATGTTTAGCGACAAGTCAACCGACTTCTTCAGGTCAGACTACCCAATCTCTTCTCAAAGAGCTCGGCCAAATCACCAGAAAATCTCAATAAGGGCCCGAACAGAAGAACACGACCCAAATCCAAAGGCAGCCCAAAGCCTATAGAGATAAGGGCGGTTCCCCTGAAGATAAGATGACATCACCCAAAAATAAGATAAGATAAGATAACTATCTTATCTCCAGAAAGGTCACTCTACAACCATAATAAATACACTGGAGCACCCAGGTATAACTCATACTCTGATTCTACTAAAAACCTGCTTAATACCCTTGCTAACTTAAGCATCGAAGTCCCTTGCAGGTACCATCACCCTCCAGTGACAAAGGATCAGCAGTGTTATCAGTCCAACAAGTCGGGCGCGACAACTCCGGTCACCATCCACCAGCCGGACACGTCATCTCCGACCAGCACAGAAGATCTCGTCTGAGATCGACCTACAGTTTCAGGTAACCTTCGGAAAAGTTACCATACTGAGAACCTCCGGTTCTCATTCCATACTTTGTTGTTGTTTTTTAGATGCAGGTCGTAATTCACCTCGGTGAAATTGCGGACATGGTGGCAGAGCGGAGTATGGTTTCTTCCTGGCTTCATTTCTATTTTATTTTGTTGTAGTACTTTCTCTCACCCTTTTGTTTTAGACTTTATGGCCTTAGAGGCTTACTTGAGAGATAAGTTGTATAAGCTGTTTTAACTCCAAAATTCTGTATTTTTCTATTTATAGCTAGTCAGCCTAAACTCCGCAGGCAGTGGCTAGTATATATATATATATATATATATATATATATATATATATATATATATATATATACTTTATTGATCTATTAACTACTACCTTGTATCTTGGAGCTTTATTTCAAGGTTGTATATATTATGTTTTGTATTCTTTTGTGCCAAATGCGTTTAGTTACCGTGTGCGAATGCTTCACGTATGTAATTCCGCATTATGCGACTTTGAGCTTTATTCCTTCATCGGGCTTCTAGAATATATATTATTTCCTTCTATATAAATATGTATAAGTCTTAGAATTATCGTAACCTTTGCTTTACGGCTAGAGGTAAGGCTAGGGTAATTAGGGTGTTATATCATTGCTCGTTTTTCTAAGCCAAAATTGAACAAACGTAAGACTTCTGAGTCTGGAAGTGTGTATGAATAAGGTTTTGATGCTGTGACTTTTTGTGAGAAACACGTCCTTTCTCATAGTATGGAAGATGTTTCTATAAAAAATTACCTTCAAGTTTTAGGCTGAGGTGGAATTAAGATGATCAGGGTTTGTTCTGCTATATTGAAACAGCTTGAAGAGACTCCCTTGATGCCACTCAGCGAATTTTGATGGACTTTCAAGATGAGGTAGCATCTTTGCGGGAGTCTAAACAGGAGTTGGAGAAGGAGAAGAAAACTTTCATCTCTGACCTTTCAAAACTTCGAGAGAGGGAAAAGAATGTTGAAGCTTCATGTGCATGGTAGAAGGTTTAAAGAAGAAGGATGAAGAGAGTTACACTTGAGTTTTCAGGAAGAAACTAGATTTAGTGGATGTGGTCGCCAGGTAGAAGGAGGGATATGCTGATCTAGAGGAGTCGATTTCCCAAGGTATGGAGGAAATGACCGAGAACTTGAAAGCTCGGTTTTGAGTTGTTGCTCCCGATGTGGATCTTTCTCTTATTGATCTCTACTTGATTGTGGTTGATGGGAACATCATTTTTCCCCTGATGATGACGTCCCTTCTAAAAATCCTAAGACATCGGGTGCCCCAGTTGAGGGAGATTCCCCAAGCTTTCCAACTCGAATGGACAAAGAACCCTCCCTCTTTCAGATCCAACTTGAAGAGACTCTCTCTACCTCCTTAGCTCAGTTTGAAGAAGCTTCCAACATGACCTCTGGTGAACAGGATCCCTCCTCTTAGTTTTTGATTTCTTGATATTTGATGACCCAGTTTGTGGGTCTTGTGAACACTTTATTTTTGTAAAGTAGCGTTTGGTTAGGGAGACTGGACTGAGATTGAGATTAGGGACTGTGATTCAGCATTGTGTTTGGTGGCCAGAGACTGGAACTAAAATTTTAATCTCCGTCCCTAAAATTTCAGTCTCTTTAGTATCTCCAGAAAATGGGGACACAAGAGACTGAAATTTTGGAGACGGAGACTGAACCTTTAATAACATTTCTTCTCAAAAATATCTTAATTTAACTTTTCAAATTCCAAATCTATCCTCCAATCTCCATATTTATTTTAAATTAAACATAATACTGAGTCATAACTCAGTCCAGTATATTTTACTCCAAACACAATACAGAAACTTAATTCAGTCTCAGTCTTTGTGACGCGGGAGCAAGTAGAGTTAGTAGGTTAGTTATATTAGTTAATTGTAATAAGGGAATACAAGTCCCATATTATTTAGGATAGTGAACTTGGTGTTATGAATTAGTCCCATATTGTCCAGGTTATGAAGGCTTTTCCTTCTCCCACTAGTATAAATAACTCATGTAACTTTTATTTATGAAATAGAGTTGAATTGATTGAGTTATATATTTAAATAAGTTGTGTGCTTATTTTTCTCTAGGCTCTTTGAGAGTAAGAGGTGCATCATTGGCTTGGCCAACCAAGGTGGGTTTATGGCTATTTTTACCATAGTGGGGTTGCTAACCTCGCTAAAATTGGTGAATCTAAACTGTCACCATAGTGGGTTTCTAACCTTGCCAAGATTGGTGACCCAAGTGACGTCCCGGTGTCACTCTGTCTCCTAGTCTTAGTCTCTCAGTCTTCCTTTCAAATGCAGCCTAATAGTTCAATTTGGGTACTTTATTAAACACTCTTTATGGATGGATTCTGCCTTTTCAAGGGCTTTTTTGAAACATCATAGCTTCTGCTACACTTTTTTATTATTTATAAGTGTTTTCATAGCTCTGACTTGTATGTTGACAAAATGTTTTGCTAAATAACATTCATCTTCAAATAGGTGAATGATTTTCTAAGTTATTTAATCTTTCCTAAGTTTTAGAATTCCTTATCTATTAGATCCTAATAATTCCCTTTTCCATTTCTAATGACTTAGTGCCGACTTTTTGAGGTTGTTCGTATTTGTTATTAAGTTACTTTTGCAATTCGCTTTGGGGCCACTTCTCTTGCTGACTTGTTTTGTATTAGTGGTTTCTCGAGTTTTGGCCACGATCTGTGTATATAACTTCTTACACTAACATGGACCTCGTCACTTTATCTTGCTAACCATCTTAGGTCAGGCAATGATTTTTGCGCTTTTTCAAGCTTAAATTAATGCATTTTAGTAGAATAATCAATAGAATCAATAATGAATTATCATTAATGAAGGAACAATTTACAAATTCTATTTTGCTACTAAGAGCTTTTCTATTATGGCTCCTAGCCCTTGCTGTGATGCCTTGTTAAAACCCCATTTAGGAAAAACCCTTGTTGGAAAAAAAACTGTGAAGTTGACAAAAAGAGTACATCGAGGAACAAGGTTCGCTTCTAAGCTGTAATATCTCTTTATGTTGCATGCATGCCACAACCTTGGGAGTTCATTTTCCTTGAGGTTGGACACTTTAAAGTAACCTTTTTCCAAGACTTCAATGATCTTGTAAATTCCTTTCCAGTTTGCAGCCAACTTTCCTTCGCGCAACTTCTGTACGCTGATGTCATTTCGGATTAGTATGAGGTAATTTGTGGTGAAATTTCTTCTGATGACATTCTTGTGGTACCTTATGGTTATTTTTTGCTTCAATGCTTCCTCCTTTACCCGAGCTTGTTCTCGGACTTCTGGAAGGAGATCGAGTTCTTCTATTTAGGCTCAGACGTTTCCCATTTCATTGTAAAATCTAACCCTTGGAATTTCTTCATTGACCTCTATTGGAATCATGAATTCTATGCCATAAGCAAGTCAGAATGGGAGTTCTCTAGTTGTTGAATGGGGAGTTATTCGATATGCTCATAACACTTGGGGGAGCTCTTCGGCCCATGCTCCCTTTGCATCTTGGAGTCTTCGCTTAAGCCAGGTTAATATGACTTTGTTTGCAGCTTAGCATTGGCTTGAGGGTGCTCAACCGACATAAACTAATGATTAATCTTGAGGCTTGCCACTAGACTTCTGAATGTTGAGTCGGTAAACTAAGTGTCATTGTCTGTGGTGATGGAGTACGAGACTCCAAACCGGGTAACAATGTTCTTGTAGAGGAATTTTTTACTTCTTTGGGTTGTGATAGTTGCCAGGGATTCTGCTTCGACCCATTTAGTAAAGTAATCAATCCAGAATATGAGGTATTTTACGTGTCCAGGTGCTTGAAGAAATGGTCCAAGGAAGTCCAAGCCCCATTTTAAAAATGGCCAATGAGAGGTAATACTAATGAGCTCTTCTGGTTGTGCTATATGAAAATTGGTATATTTTTGGCAAGGCTGACATCTTTTAACAAAGTCAGCTACCTCCGTTTATAAGGTCGGTCAGTAGAAGCCTGCTCACAACACTTTCTTAGCTAGTGATCTAGATTCCAAGTGATTTCCACAGATGCCGCTATGGACTTCTTGTAAGAATTCTTCCATTGATGAAATCGGAACACACTTTAGTAAGAGTGTGAAGATTCCTCTTCTATAGAGTAAGTCATTGACTAAAGTATAGTTCGCCAATTTTTGGTCTCCTTTCACGGTGGCTATTCCCTCTGAGGTCGGAATTTCATACAGAGATGAAGGGTAGAGACAACCACAGCAAGCCGATTTAACGTTATCCAACCTATCAAAGTATTGTAGGTTGATGCTACGTCAACCACAATGTAGTCTATACTCAAAGCTCTGGACTTCATATGTTTACCAAAAGTGGTGTGTAACGGAATGAAGCCAAGAGGTCGAATGGGCATGTCTCCCAACCCTAAAAGAGTGTCGAGGTATGCCCTAAGTTCCTTTTCTTCCAATCCTAACTTGTCAAAGGTAGGTTTAAACAAGTTGTCGGCTGAACTTCCTTGGTCCACCAAAGTTCCGTGGAAATTTGCATTAACAAGTATCATTGTAATCATGATGGGATCGTCATGCCCCAGTGTTATTCTTTGCACATCTTCATTTGTGAAGAAATAATGGGAAAGTCGGGGGTTTTGGCCTCTTCCCCGACTTGATAAACTTCTTTCAAATACCTTTTACGGGAGGACGTAGTTATTTTGCCTCCTACAGATCCTCCGCCTATCATGTGGATGCGTTTATCAGGAGTTTGTGGTAGCCAATCTCGTCGACTCCTATCTTCCTCCTCACCTTTTCTTTTTCCTTGATCATCCGATCTTTCTGCCAATTATCTTTCTAACCAACCTTCCCTGGCCAATTATTCTATCACATTTTCAAGTCATAGAAATCATTGGTGGGATGTCCATATGTCTCGTGATATTCAAAGTATTATGTCCCACTTCCACCTTTCTTATTTTTGATGGGCCGAGGAGGAGAAAGCTTCTTGGTATGGCAGATCTCCCTGTAAATTTCAACAAGGGAGACTCATAGGAAGTGTGGTTATGATATCTTCAAGGATTGTCTGAGCTGTACTCATTCCTTTTCTTCTCTTCTTTCTCTTTATCTCGAGCCTGGTAAGGAAGATTTTGTTTTGGACCAGGTTCCCTTAGTCGGGCATTTTCTTCCATGTTGATGTACTTTTTTGCTCGATCTTGTACCTCGTACAGGGAGGTCGGGTGTCACTTTGATATGGATTGGGAGAATGGTCATTCTTTAAGGCCATTAACTAGCCCGATTATCACTGCTTTTGTAGACAGAGTTTGGATCTCCAAGCAGGCTATGTTGAATATTTCCATGTAAGCTCATAGAGTCTCTCCGACTTCCTACTGGACTCCTAGGAGGCTTGGAGTATGTTTGACTTTGTCTTTCTCAATGGAGAATCAAGTGAGAAACTTTCTTGCAAGGTCGTCGAAGCAGGTTACGAACCTCAGTGGTAGACTGTCGAACTATTTCATCGTCACCTTGGTTAACGTCATCGAAAAAGCTTTACAACAAGTTGTATCTGACGCGTTAGCCAAGTACATCTGGCTTTTAAAAGTTGCTTAGATAGTGTCTCAGGTCGATCGTTCCATCATAGTGGTCCATGTCAGGGCTCTTAAAGTTTCTGGGGACCCTATCCCACATGATCTCTTCAATGAATAGATCATCCCCTCTGTTCATACCCTGGGTCGAGCTATCCGATCCGGGATGTTCATTAATGAAGCGACCGACCTCTTCAGGTCAGGCTATCCGACCTCTTCTCAAAGAGGTCGGCCGAATCAACAGGAAAGCCTAGTAAAGGGCCCAAATAGAGGAACACGACGCAAATCCAAAGGCAGTCCAAGCCTATAGAGATAAGGGCGGTTCCCTTAAAAAAATAACCTGAACTCAACTCAAAGATAAGATAAGATAAGATAACTAACTTATCTTATCTAAAAAGGTCACTCTACACCATACAAATACACTGGAGCACCCAAGTATAACTCATACTCTGATTCCACTAAAAACCTGCTTAATACCCATGCTAACTCAAGCATCGGAGTCTCTTGCAGGTACCCCCACCCTCCGGTGACGAAGGATCAGTAGTGCAACCAGTCCCACAAGTCGAACATGACAGCTCCGGCCGCCATCCACCAGCCGGACACGTCATCTTCAACCAGTACAGAAGATCTCGTCCGAGATCGACCTACAGTTTCAGGTAATCCTCGGAACATTGGCACCATTGCCGGGGACCTGGAAGTCATCCCATCACCATGGCGGATGACCATGACAACGACCATGATTCAGATCTAGAGGATAGAACACCGCACAAAAACGTGGACACTACACTGAAAGATACCCCGGAATCTAACGGGGACAAAAACTCATCAAATCCGGGAGTGATAGAAGCACTTCAAGATCATTTAAAGCAACTTGAAAAAGAAATCCAGCATCAACGAAAAGTCGGGAAGGATCTACAGAGAGAGGTAAGGCGACGTCGAGAATTAGAAGATAAATTTCTAAAACTCGAAACCGATCTCAAAGCCAAAGCTACTCGATCCACCCCTGAGGATAACTCACGCAAAGATCAAGATCCATTCACCAGGGAAATCATGAAGACCAAAATTCCTAAGGACTTCAAACTTCCGGACATGACCTTGTATGATGGCACTACAGATCCCAACCATCTCCTCAGCAATTTCAGAAGTAGAATGTACCTCACCGACGCCTCAGATGCAGTTCGTTGCAAAGCTTTTCCAACAACTCTCACAAAGAGTACAATCAGATGGTTCGACAACCTACCTCCAAAGTCCATCTCAAGCTTTGATAACCTAGCCAAAAAGTTCCTGGCCAGATTCTCCATCCAAAAAGACAAAGCTAAGTACGCCCCCAGTTTGCTAAGAATCAAGCAAGGAGATCGGAAAAGTCTTCGCAACTACATAGAGAGATTCAACAAAACATGCCTAGACATACAAAACTTGCCAACAGAGGCCGCCATCATGGGCCTCATCAATGGCCTACGAGAGGGACCTTTTAGCCAATCCATATCAAAGAAGTACTCCACATCTCTGGACGAAGTGCAAGAACGAGCAAAGAAATACATTAACATGGAAGAAAATTCTCGACTGGGAGAAACCTCAAAATCCGGATTCACCTACCGGGATAAAGATAAAGAGTCCAAAAAGAAAGAAGATCGACAAGGGGAAAAAATTAAAAAATATCATAATTACACCCCCCTTCGAGTGTCTTTTGTGGATGTGTACAAGGAAGTCTGCCACACAGAAAAATTCCCCCAGCTCGACCACTCAAAGGCAAAAGAGGAGGAGGAAACCGAAACGAGTATTGTGAATACCATCGTGTCCGTGGACATTCCACCAACGAATGCTTCGATCTAAAAAACGTCATAGAAAAGTTAGTAAGAGAAGGAAAACTAGATCGGTATTTGGCAACCCGAGATGATGAGCAAAGAAAAAGAAGGAGGGACGAATAGGTCGGGCGAACCGAGCGATCACCTCGTACGCCAAAATACATGTTCATATGATACACGGAGGATTTGCAGGAGGAGGAATCTCCAAATCATCCCGAAAAAGATATCTTAAAGAAGTATATCATATCGAAGGAAAGGAGGAAGCGCCTGACATCCCTGTAATTACGTTCACCAAGGAAGATGCATCCGGTATCATCTCAGGACACGACGATCCCATGGTCATCACCATCATACTGGCAAACGCCAATCTCCACCGCACATTAATAGACCAAGGGAGCTCCGCCGACATCTTATTCAAAACTGCCTTCGACAAGCTCGGCTTAGAAGAAAAAGAGCTTAGAGCATACCCGAACAGCCTGTTCGGACTGGGAGATACCCCGGTACAACCATTGGGATACGTGCCACTACATACAACTTTCGGAAAAGGAAATCAATCCAGAACACTCAAAATAGACTACCTCGTGGTCGACGTGAGTTCAGCCTACAACGCCCTAATAGGTCAGACAACATTAAATCAACTCGGCGCAATTGTTTCAACTCCACATCTATGCATGAAATTCCCAACTGCAGAAGGGATAGCTACAATAAAAGTAGATCAAAAGATGGCGCGCCGCTGTTATAATGAAAGTCTAAATCTCAGAGGCAGAGGAGAAGAATTCCACACAATCGAACTTGGTGGAGTTCAGAGGCGAGAAGAACTCCGTCCACAGCCCGAAGGTGAAGCAGAGAAAGTTCAGATCGGAAACACCTCGGACAAAACAACTAATATTGGCACGATCCTAAAAAGAGACGCAAAAGAATCACTGGTATAGTTCTTACGAGATAATGTCGATCTCTTCGCATGGAAAGCTGCAGACATGCCAGGCATAGACCCCAAACTAATGTGCCACAAGTTGGCGGTCTATCCAGGATCTCGGCCGATACAGCAGAGACGAAGAAAACTTGGGCAAGAACGATCTCAAGCTGTGGAAGAACAGGTACAAGCGCTACTGGAGGCAGGATTCATAAGGGAAGTCAAGTACCCACTATGGCTAGCCAAAGTCGTCTTGGTGAAAAAATCTAATGGAAAGTGGCGAATGTGCACCGACTACACCGATCTCAACAAGGCCTACCCAAAAGATCCTTATCCACTCCCAAGTATCGACACACTGGTGGATGCCTCATCCGGATATAAATACCTCTCGTTTATGGATACATATTCTGGATACAATCAAATTCCAATGAATCCACCTGATCAGGAAAAAACCTCGTTTCTAACACCAAAGGCAAACTATTGCTACATCGTAATGCCTTTTGGTCTTAAAAATGCGGGGGCAACTTATCAAAGGCTAATAAACAAAGTCTTTTCATACCATATCGGAAAAACCATGGAAGTCTATGTGGACGACATGTTGATAGAGACACAAAGTGAAGAGACATTATTGTCTGACTTGGTCCAAGTGTTCGACACTATAAGGAAGCATGGCATGCGACTCAATCCTGCAAAATGCACCTTTGCAGTAGAAGCTGGCAAATTCTTGGGTTTTATGCTCACACAAAGAGGAATCGAGGCAAATCCAGATAAATGCCAGGCTATACTCAACATGAAGAGCCCAACTTGTGTCAAAGAGGTACAATAACTCAACGGGAGGTTGACAGCCTTGTCCAGATTTCTAGCGGGATCAGCAATAAGGTCTCTCCCCTTCTACGCCACTCTAAGGAAAGGAAAAAAGTTCGAATGGATAACAGAGTACGAGCAAGCCTTTCAGGATTTCAAAAGTTTCCTGGCACAACCACCTATCCTAAATCGACCATGAGGGGAAGAGCCACTCGTATTATACCTCGCGGTAGGAAGTCGGGCAGTAGCCTTAGCACTGGTTCGAGAGGACAACAAAGGGCAATAATCTGTATACTTCATTAGTAAAGCACTACAGGGATCCGAGCTGAACTACCAAAAAATAGAAAAATTTGCCTATGCGCTCATACTAACATCTCGACGTCTCCGCCCGTACTTCCAAGCTCACACTATTAAGGTTCGGACCAACCAGCCCATAAAAGGGATATTGCAGAAAACAGATCTAGCAGGCAGAATCCTACAATGGGCAGTGGAGTTGTCCGAATTCGACCTTCAATACGAAGCTCGGACAGCAATTAAATCACAATACTTAGCCGACTTCATTGCAAAGTTTACAGACACCCCGGAGACCCCCATAGAATGGAATATTTACGTGGACGGTTCCTCGAATAAAACTGGAAGCAGCGCAGGTGTGATAATTGAAAGCAACCAAGGATCCCAAATTGAGCTTTCCCTCAAATTCGGGTTCCCTGCCTCAAACAACCAGGCGGAATATGAAGCACTACTAGCTGGTTTGAAGCTGGCTAAGGAGGTTGGAGCTCAAAAACTCATCATCTTCAGTGACTCACAAGTAGTCACCTCTCAAATAACAGGGAACTACCAAGCCAAAGATCCCACCATGAAAAAGTATTTGGATAAAACCAGGGAACAACTCGGACAACTCGGGGAATATGAGATCCGCCACATACCCCGCGAACAAAATACCCGAGTTGATGCACTCTCAAAATTAGCCAGCACCAAACCAGGAGGCAATAATAGAAGCCTCATCCAGGAAATGCTACAGAACCCGTAAATCTCGGAAGAAGAAAAAGTCCTAGCCATAACAGGTCAGGATCAAGGATGGATGACCCCCATAATTAACTACCTCAAAACAGAAACACTCCCCACAGAGGAAAAGGAGGCAAAGAGGTTAAAACGGGAGGCACAATACTACACTATCATAAACAACACCCTATACAAAAGAGGGATTTCAATACCATTATTAAAATGTGTGCTGACCTCTAACACAAGGGAAGTTTTAGAGGAAGTACACAGTGGCATTTGTGGTAATCATCTCGGAGCACAAGCTCTCACCAAAAAAGTACTCCGGGTGGGATTTTATTGGCCAACTCTACAAAAGGAGGCCACAGAGTTTGTAAAGACATGTCCATCATGTCAAAAACATGCCAACTTTCACATCGCCCCACCAGAGGAGCTCATCAGCGTAACCTCACCTTGGCCATTCGCTAAATGGGGACTCGGCCTTCTCGGACCCTTTCTCCAGGGATCGAGACAAGTTAAATTTCTCATAGTAGGGGTAGAATATTTCACAAAGTGGATCGAGGCAGAACCCCTAGCTAACGCCACTGCTCAAAGAAGTCGAAAATTCCTATATAGGAACATTCTCACAAGGTTCGGGGTTCCATACTCCATCACCACAGACAATGGCACCCAATTCACAGATGCAGGCTTCAAAAAATTAGTAGCCGACTTGAATATAAAGCACCAGTTCACCTCCGTCGAACATCCTCAAGCCAATGGACAAGCCGAAGCTGCTAACAAAGTCATATTGGTCGGGCTAAAACGGAGATTACAAGATGCAAAGGGAGCTTGGGCCAAAGAACTTCCACAAGTCCTATGGGCATATCGAACAACGCCACATTCCACCACAAAGGAATCACCCTTCTGATTAGCATATGGAACGGAGGCAATGATCTCGGTAGAGATCGAGGAAGGTTCGCCCAGAGTGGTTCATTACAATGAAGAAGCCAACCCCCAACTTCAAACGGAAGAACTCGACCTACTTCCTGAAATCCAAGAAAGAGCTCGGATCAGGGAAGAAGCACTAAAATGTCAAATGGCTTCCAGATATAATCAAAAGGTACTGCCAAGAAATTTTGCTGAGAATGATCTTATCCTAATCCGAAATGACATTGGAACAACTCGACCCGGAGAAGGAAAGCTAGCAGCAAACTAGAAAGGACCCTACCGAGTCATAGAAGTACTTGGGAAGGGCTACTACAAACTGTCCGAACTCGACGGGCGAGAACTACCTAGGTCGTGGCACGCCTACAACCTAAAAAGGTACTATAGCTAGAGAAGGTAAAAGATCTCATCATAGGATGCACTCTTTTTTCTGAAAAGATTTTTTAATGAGGCGCCTAATTGAGATCCAGAAATTGTCCGACTCAAAAGGATAAAAACCCTATATGTACATATTTTCATTTTCTTTTAAATAAAATATATTAGACGTTCTACAAAGTTTGCAAGACGCATTAATCTGAAACATTCATCGTCCGATTATAAAGCGACAGATTGGCAGAAAGTGAAAAATAAATTCACTGCACGATCACGATAAAGACTAACAAAGATGAAAACCAAATTCATCTAAAGGTCGACTAAACGGGGATTTAACCCACCTTCTACAAATCGGCAAAGATGAAAATGGAATAATGCAAGAAGTTATCGAAAGTGATCCGGAGAAAGGACCTGACGAGGTCCTGATGGATTGCTAAATAATAACTTAAAAGACTGACCGACGATAAGAAGTCAGACCAAGTCAAACCAAGTTATAAGTAAACCCTGGAAAGAGGTCTAGCCAACCCTATAAAAGAGGATTACTTTAACTTAGAAGGGCTCAACATAACGAAGTCGGCCCAAAACATAAAGTTATAGAAGTAATCCCTGAAAGAGACCTGAACAAGGTCCAAGAAAGAGGATTACAAAAGTAACTTAGAAGGGCCCGACATAACGAAGTTGGCCCAAAACATAAACTTATAGAAGTAATCCCTGAAAGAGACCTGAACAAAGTCCAAGAAAGAGGATTACAAAAGTAACTTAGAAGGGCCCGACATAACGAAGTCGGCCCAAAATATAAAGTTATAAAAGTAATCCCTGAAAGAGACTTGAACAAAGTCCAAGAAAGAGGATTACAAAATAACTTGATCCGACATAACGAAGTCGGCCCAAAACATAAAGTTATAGAAGTAATCCCTGAAAGAGACCTGAACAAGGTCCAAGAAAGAGGATTACAAAAGTAACTTAGAAGGGCCTGACATAACGAAGTCAGCCCAAAATATAAAGTTATAAAAGTAATCCCTGAAAGAGACTTGAACAAAGTCCAAGAAAGAGGATTACAAAATAACTTGATCCGACATGACAAAGTCAGCCCAAAACATAAAAGTTATAAACGTAAACCCTGAAAGAGACCTGAACAAGGTCCAAGAAAGAGGATTACAAAAGTAACTTAGAAGGGCCCGACATGACGAAGTCGACCCACATAAAGTGCGAAGGCTACAAAAAGTAATACTTGGCAGAGACCTCACAAAAGGTCCAAACAAAACAGGATTTTTGTTTGCCTCAAAGAGATCGAGCAACAAGGCTCCAGTACTACCAAAAGCCTAGAAAAAGTGCCTAGACGAAATAAAGATCAACATAATACTAAAGGCACGAAGTTGTGATAAAAGATAAATTCAAAGGGGCTACCCAAATCAGCCCCAAGAACTTGGAAGCTATTTTTTGTTTTTCAACCTAAAGTTGCTAAACAAGCAACTAAACAAGTGTCAACAGTCAACAAAATGAAATTTACAAAATAAAGAGTTTACAAGCCCACAAGCCGAGCTATCTACACAATCAAGATAAAAAAGTTCAGCTAAACATCAGAAGCCTTCCCGATAGCATCAGCACGGGGAGAAGGAGGACGAGTCTGAATGGGCACAGCATCCACGGTCCCATCATCGCGATTCAGGATTTGACAGTCCGGATCGGATACGGGATGACCGGCCTCAACTGAAGGAACTGTAGAAGTTGACACTTTGGCGGCAGGCGCAGGGGGAGGTTCAACATCATCATCATTCGAGTCATCAGGGACAATCTTACCATCCCTCACAACATTGTCCAGGCTGAAAAGAGAAAGATCGACATCGGGAGCCAGAATTTGAACCTGCTCCTTCAGGTTCTCATAAGCAGAATTCACGCTGCCGACAAGGTGACCTTGGAGCTCGGAGTAATCAGCTCGGGCAGACTCCAACTCCTCCCTCAGACGCATTACCTCCTGATAGGATGTAACATAGCTGTCATTATGCCTCAATGCCGTGTCCTCGGCCAATCTCACAGAAGCCGCCAAGGCAAGGGAGCTAGCCTTCTCGCTCTCCAGCTCCTTCTCCAGTTTAGTCACTTTCACTTCAAGCTCCTCCTTCAAGCCCTTCATTCGATCAAACTCCTGTTTAGCCTCCTCCATAAAGGCTTTGGTGGCATGAAGAGGAAGATTTTGGGCAGTTCGGTACAAGGCTGCTCCCATGTGCGCCATCTTAACACTACTCTGAGTTATAAAGTCCAAATGGCGAAGGAGTGATACATCATCCATAGGGAGGGCACCGTAAGGACCGATCTGCTGATCGACGAACTCGGCCACGTCAAAATCAGGGGCATCAAGATTGAAAGGCTCAATGGTTTTTTGCTTTTTATTGGGAGGAGCACCAGAAGTAACAACAGAGGCTTAGGGAGGATCAATCAAATGAAACTGGGGAGTCGGGATTACCTTCCTTGCCCCAGGTGAGCTCGGAACGGCCGGCTTCGACTGAGCCTGGGATGATCCCTCCCCGGCCACCTTGGCCGAGACGTTTTTGGCTACGGTTGCTTTCCTCGCCCTTTTGAAGGCCTTCATAGATTCATTATCCTTAATCATCTCTGCAAGCAAAACACAACAGTAAGGAATCAATTAACAAATCAGAAAAGAGCTTGCAAACAATATAGGAGCAAACAAAAGAGAAAAATCAAAAAATTAACTACCCAGCTCAGTTCGGAGGAGAGAGGGATTGGTCAAAAACTTCTTTGTGTCGAGATGGGGAGGCTGACCCCAGGTCTCTTCCAGAACAGTCACGAAAGCTTGCTCAGCCTCATCCAATATTTCCCATGAATATCTAAAAACCCTTACATCCTTTTGCCATTCCAAGGGAAAGGCGGGCTCGTCATTTTCATCCAGAAAAAATGGCCAAGCTCCTTCAACAGCTCGGACTTTAAAAAAGTAATTTTTAAAATCACGAAAAGATTCATCAAACATAGAGAAGACCTTTTTTCCTTGGGAAGCTCGGAAAGAAACCTAAGCGGCTTTCTTCTTAACTACCACAGGCTTCGTCAAAACAAAGAGATAGAAGAAAAGGGATTGCAAAGTAGGAATACCGAATCCATGACACAACAATTGAAAGATTTTTATGAAACTCCAGGAATTGGGGTGAAGTTGGGAAGGAGTAATATTACAGGACCATAACAGGTTGGTCTCAAAATCGGTAAAAGGAAGGGTGATACTTATCTAGCCAAAAAAGAAGTGGGAGGTACAAGTTCGTAATTCTTTTCCTCACCAACACTACTACAAACCCTATGAAATTGCCTAAGCTGCTGACAAAATTCAGCATCAACCAAAGAAACACACAAAAGAACTATCGAATCCACCCAATCAGCCATGCCCTGAGGGACCTGGGAAGATGTCTCAACAATGTTCTTGCGAGAAGACATGAGGTCAACTAGTCCTACAGCAAGAAGAGAAGCAAATAGATTACTAACCCAAAACATCTCGGATAAAAAACAAAACATCTCAGAACAGCTCGAACAAGCACGACACGGAGCAATACAAATAAAAGGAAACCCCAGGACCCGCACTAAAGATCCAGGGGCATCCTTTTGGGGGCAAGTTAGGGAGCGAGGACTCAAGGAAACCTACAAGTTTACATCTCTACACGTCCTAACAGGAAGATAACATTTCGAGAGGAAAGCCACGAGTTACAAACCAAAAATCATCAAAATAATTACCTCCCGAAATTCACAGTCTCAGACGGAACTAACAAGCAAACAAAAGCATCAAGAGGAAGTCAAGAAAACGCACTCCGAACAAAAGGCAAAAATCAAATTATGGGTATCGTCATCCCCTAGAAAGGTACAGCAACAAGGAAAGCCATCAAAAAGGGCAAAAATCAAGGGGCAATCTTTTGAAATTGTGAGCAAGATACAGTTTTTTCAAAAAAAATAGCCAGAAGCGACAGTAGAACATGCAAAGCCCTAGAAAGCCTCAAACAGAAATACCAGGAGTAGGCGTAAAAACGAAAAAGAAAGTCAGAAATAACACATTACAGCGACAAGCAAACACAAGATCATAGAAAGGTCCAAGCTTTTTTCGACATACAATCAAATATCAAAGAGTTACCAAAAAACCAAAGACAAAGCAACGAAAAAGTGAAGAAACTGTAAATGGAACCAACTTGGAAAAAAGTGGAAAGCTTCAGAAGAGTTGAAGATGGAAACACGGAATCGCCGGCAAGATCGCTGAGTGACGCCGCAACGCAAGAAAAAGGCAAAATGTAGGCGAAAAACTCGTAGCGAGAGAACAGATGGAGAAGTTACAAAGAAAAATAAAGGAGAGAAACCGTTTCTGATTGCAAAATTCAAAATAAAAAGGGAAACGGGGCAATTAATACCAATTAATGAAGGTATTAAACCCTCGCACGTTCCCAAGAACAAAGCGCTAATATAAAAAGCGCGCGCTTTTAGAGGAAAATGTTCTACATTCAAAAAAGGTTCTACAAAGAAAGGAATCGACAAAATGCTTGAGTTCGGCTTCACTAGAGAAAGATCGAAGTCAAAGATTCGACCTCAAAGCAGAAGACCGAGCTCAAGCAAGGGCACTGTTCATACCCTGGGTCGAGCTATCCGATCCGGGATGTTCAGTAATGAAGCGACCGACCTCTTCAGGTCAGGCTATCCGACCTCTTCTCAAAGAGGTCGGCCAAATCGACAGGAAAGCCCAGTAAGGGGCCCAAATAGAGGAACACAACCCAAATCCAAAGGCAGTCCAAGCCTATAGAGATAAGGGCGGTTCCCTTAAAAAGATAAGCTAGCCTCAACTCAAAGATAAGATAAGATAAGATAACTAACTTATCTTATCTAAAAAGGTCACTCTACACCATTATAAATACACTGGAGCACCCAGGTATAACTCATACTCTGATTCTACTAAAAACCTGCTTAATACTATGTTAACTCAAGCATCGGAGTCTAGGGCTGCACACGGATCGGATCGGATCGGATACAGCCTAAAATTCTATCCGATCCGCTCTGCACTCATCGGATACGATATCCGCATTTTTTTAGGCCGGATCCGATCCGATCCGATCTGCATACTTGCGGATCGGATCGGATCGGATATCGGGTATATCCGCATAATTAAAAAAAAACTATTTTAAGATTCTATTTGACTATTTTTACAAAAAAAATCCAAAAAATTCATTTTTTTATCTGTTTAAGCCTATTTACTCCTAAAATATTATCAATAATAGTTCTTTTGAATAACAAAAACAAAATAATAACACAAGATTTAAGTTTAATTATTCTAAGTTGAAGTACAACATAAAAAATTAAAAACAAAATATCATAAAATTCATAAATAACACACTAAAATTCATATCACATTAGAGTTTATTTTCTTAAACTATGCTATTTATATGTGATGTGCGGATATGCAGATTTGCAGATCGAATCTGCGGATATCACTGCCAAATCCGCAATCCGATCCGACAATAGTGCGGATCCGATCCGATTCGATCCGATGGCTCTGCGGATCGGATAATATCCGCAAAATTCGGATCGGATGCGGATAATTACCGCGGATATGCGGATATTATCCGATCCATGTGCAGCCCTATCGGAGTCTCTTGCAGGTACCCCCCACCCTCCGGTGACGAAGGATCAGCAGTGCAGCCAGTCCCACAAGTCGGACATGACAACTCTGACCGCCATCCACCAGTCAGATACGTCATCTCCGATCAGTACAGAAGATCTCGTCCGAGATCAACCTACAGTTTCAGGTAACCCTCGGAACACCGTCCAAAAGGGGTTTCTTTCCAATCTGCATGATTGCTCCGACCTTGGAGGTCGGCTTCTAACTTTAAAATCTTTTTTTCTAGTTCTCTTTGTCATCGTACTTCCCTTCTCAGGTCTCTTTCAATTTCTCTTTGTCGCTCTATCTCCTGCCCGAATTGTTCTAGTCGGTCATGGTGCCCATGCACGAGTCCCATGAGTTCTGTTGGATATCAGTTCACCACATCCTCTGGTGGGTGTATCTTTGATTTGATTCTTCTGGGTTGAGGGTTTTGAAAAGTCCGCTCCCATTAGAACCGTTCGCTCTATCTTGTTGTGGGGTATTACTATCGTACGATCATCGTTATGACGTTCTGGCTCGGATTCGGATGCCGTATATCCATCTTTGGGTTGATCGTCTGCTATAATATGGTGTAGACTTTCAGGTCTCTGGCAACGACGCCAATGTTCTGAGGATTACTTGAAACTAGATTGCTTTTAGGCCTGGACATGGGGTCCAGACTCTTTTTTAGGCAGCGTTTGACTCTTGCTGGTAATGAGATGTCGTCGTCCAAGTTCCTCGTGAAGAGATAGGGGATGGTACCTGCAAGGGATTCCAATGCTTAATTTAGCAAATGTTTAAGTAGTTTTTTGTAGATTGGTTCTGAAGAATACCTGAGAGTGTTCGGGTACTTATAATGGTAGGTGTAGATTCTGTAACTACCCCTTTGAGTAGTTCCACTTTTGATAGTGGATAATCGTCTCCTTTGTTGGGGAGGTTGTTGAGATCTCCCTTCTAAATGAAGTGAAGAGATTGTAGGAGTTAGTTTATTGATTCAAGTAGATAAGCCCAAGGTTGGCACTGTCATGCCCGACCTGCATAAGGTGAGGTAGGTGTTGATGAAACCCTGGTATATAGATTGGGCTTCGCTCCCTTTGAGTCTGGCTGTATTTTGGGCCAAGGTATGAACACTAAGAATGAATAATTTATTGTTTGGTAAGATTTAAGTTTCTTGGTCATATTATATAATATGTCAAAATTATCCTTAATCATTCAAATTAAAAAAGTAATTACTAAAATTAAATATAAACCTAACTAAATATTATTACTTTTTTACATTGAAATTTTTTGAATTTACAAAAATACCTCTAATAATAAATTTTCTAAAATATTCCTGATAACAAATATGTTTAATTAAAATGATTATCAATTCTAATTTTCAAAAATTTACTAAAATATTCCTAATTAACAAATATGTTTAATTAAAATTATTATCGATTCTATTTTTTTTAAATTTACTAAAATACCCCTAATAACAAATATCTTTAATTAAAATTCACATTATCACAATAACAGGTTATGTATGGTTAAGGACGACTCTAGGGGAATATCCCCATTCGAAAAGCTTAGATATCCAATATCTAGTGATTAACTGCATCAGCCGTTAAAATATTATATTAGGGTGACCATCCTTAAACTCTTTTGGCGCTATTGTTTCTACAATTCATCTATGTGCTAAGTTCCATGTACATGACTGGTGCATGAAATTACAATCACACTTTTGCAACTCCGCACAACTAACCAGCAAGTGCACTGGGTCGTCCAAGTCTGTAGACTTCAAGGTCAACCCCATTGGTCTTGACAGTGTCACAGATTTACAAGAATTCAGCTAAGAACTGATGAGGATCTTCCAATGGAAGTCCATGAAACTTACAATTCTGTTGCATTAGAGAAACTAATTGAGGCTTAAACTCAAAGTTGTTTGCTCTAATGGCAGGGATTGAGATACTTCTTCCATAGAAGTCGGGAGTAGGTGCAGTAAAGTCACCAAGCACCTTCCTTGCATTGTTGGCATTGTTGTTTTCGGCTGCCATGGTTTCTTCTTCTTTGAAAAGCTCTGTTAGGCCCTCTAGAGAGAATTGTGCTTTAGTTTCTCTTAGCTTTCTCTTCAAGGTCCTTTCAGGTTCAGGATCAGCTTGAACAAGTATGCCTTTATCTTTGTTCCTGCTCATATGAAAGAGAATAGAACAAGAAAGTAGGGAATCCTCTATGTCACAGTATAGAGATTCCTTGAGGTGTCAGAGGAAAAGAGGAATAGAAGGAGGAGGTAGATAGAAGAGAATTCGAACATATAAAGAATGATAAAGTTCTAATTGCACCTTGAGGAGGAGTGTTAGTCCCTTAAATAGAAGGATGTGAGAAGAGGGGAAGAATTTTCGAAAATAAATTAAAAAGATTTTGAAATAATAAAAATAAATTTGAAATTTTGATTGAGATTTTCGAAAATTAAGATTGGGAAAGAAATTAAGTAATTTTTGAAAAAGATTTTGAAATTAGAAACCAAAAAGATATGATTGAGAGTTAATTTTGAAAAAGATGTGATTGAAAAGATATGATTGAGAAGATATGATTGAAAATCAAACTAAAATGAGAAAGTTTTAAAATTAAAGTTAATTACTTAACTAACAAGAAATTAGAAGATATGATTCTAGAATTAAAACTTTTGATCCTTTCTTAATAGGCAAGTAACAACTAGAAAATTTTGAAGTAAATCATTAATTATAACAAGGATTTTCGAAAATAATAATAAAATAAAAAAATGGAAAGAAATTGATTTTGAAGAGATATGATTGAAAAGATATGATTTGAAAAAGATTTTATTTTGAAAAATTATGAAGATTTGAAAAAAATCTGAATTAAAAACAAAATCTTCCCTCTAGTGTCATCTTGGCGTTAAACGCCCAGAATGGCATCCATTCTGGCGTTTAATGCCCAAAATGCTACCTTTTTGGGCGTTAAATGCCCAGCCAGGTACCCTGGCTAGCGTTTAAACGCCAGTTTTCCTTCTTCACTAGGCGTTTTGAACGCCCAGCTTTTTCTGTTTGATTCCTCTGCTGAATGTTCTGAATCTTCAATTCTCTGTATTATTGACTTGAAAAGACACAATTTTGAAAATATTTTTGGATTTTTGATGATGAGAAACAACAATAAAAAATGCAACTAAGATCAAATAAACAATGCATGCAGGACACCAAACTTAAAAATTTTCATATAGGAGACACTAACAATTTGAGAATGCATATGAGAAACAACAAAACACACAAAACAAGAGAATTTAAAGATCAGAGTAATGAAATTATCAAAAACAACTTGAAGATCAATGAAGAACAATATGTATAAATTCGAAAAATGCAAGAAGAAGAAAGTCATGCAATTGACACCAAACTTAAAAATTGATACTAGACTCAAACAAGAAACATAAAATATTTTTGGTTTTTATGGTTTTATAAATTTTTTTTGTGATTTTCAAAATTTATATGGAAAAGAAAATAAAGAGATTCAAAACTTTAAACAGAATTCTAGGAATCATGCAATGTTAGTCTAAAGCTTCAGTCTAAAAGGATTAGACATGTTTGGCCAAGCTTCAGCAGGACATTACATTCAACAGCTAAATTGATGAGAATCAATCAGCTTTTGTGATGCTAAGAACATCACCTTGAAACTCTAGAATTCATTCTTAAAAATTTTGAAGAAAAGATACCTAATCTAAGCAACAAGATGAATCGTCATTTGTCCAAACTCGAATAATCCCCGGCAACGGCGCCAAAAACTTGGTGCACAAAATTACAATCACACTTTTGCAACTCCGCACAACTAACCAGCAAGTGCACTGGGTCGTCCAAGTAATACCTTACGTGAGTAAGGGTCGATCCCACGGAGATTGTCAGCTTGAAGCAAGCTATGGTTATCTTGTAACTCTTAGTCAGGATATCAATAATTCTCATATTTAATTGTAAAAAGTAAAAGAACATGAAATAAATACTTGTTATTCAGTAATGAAGAACAGGTTGAGGCTTTGGAGATGCTTCGTCTTCTGAATCTCTGCTTTCCTACTATCTTCTTCTTCATGCACGCAAGGCTCCTTCCATGGCAAGCTTTATGTTGGGCATCACCGTTGTCAATGGCTACTTCCCGTCCTCTCAGTGAAAATGTTCCAAATGTGCTGTCACCGCACGGCTAATCATCTGTCGGTTCTCGATCATGTTGGAATAGGATCCATTGATCCTTTTGCGTCTGTCACTACGCCCAACACTCGCGAGTTTGAAGCTCGTCACAGTCATCCCTTCCCAGATCCTACTCAGAATACCACAAACAAGGTTTAGACGTTCCGGATCTTAGGAATGACCGCCAATAATTCTAGCCTATACCACGAAGGTTCCAATCTTAGATTAGAAACCTAAGAGATACACATTCAAGCTTGATTGCATGTAGAACGGAGGTGGTTGTCAGGCACGCATTCATAGGTGAGAATGATGATGATTGTCACGGATCATCACATTCATCAGGTTGAAGTGCGAATGAATATCTTAGAATAGAAGCAAGCGTGATAGAATGGAAAACAGTAGTAATTGCATTAATTCATGAAGAACAGCAGAGCTCCTCACCCCCAACAATGAGGTTTAGAGACTCATGCCGTAGAGAATACAATAAGAAACGTGTAAAGTGTCATGAGGTACAATATGAATCACTGAAAGTAGTATTTATAGTAAACTAGTGACCTAGGGTTACAGAAAATGAGTAAGCTAGGGTGTTTATTGTAAAATTATACTTCCGGGGCCCACTTGGTGTGTGCTTGGGCTGAGCATTGAAGCTTTCATGTGTAGAGACATTTCTTGGAGTTAAACGCCAGCTTTTATGCCAGTTTGGGCGTTTAACTCCAGCTTTTGTGCCAGTTCTGGAGTTAAACGTCAGAATTCTTGAGCTGACTTGGAACGCTTGTTTGGGCCATCAAATCTCGGGCAAAGTATGGACTATTATATATTGCTGGAAAGCCCAGGATGTCTACTTTCCAAAGCAATTGAGAGCGCGCCAATTGGGCTTCTGTAGCTTCAGAAACTCTACTTTGAGTGCAGAGAGGTCAGAATCCAACAGCATCTGCAGTCCTTTTTCAGCCTCTGAATCAGATTTTTGCTCAGGTCCCTCAATTTCAGCCAGAAAATACCTGAAATCACAGAAAAACACACAAACTCATAGTAAAGCCCAGAAATGTAAATTTTAATTAAAAACTAATAAAAATATACTAAAAACTAACTAAATCATACTGAAAACTATGTAAAAACAATGCCAAAAAGCGTATAAATTATCCGCTCATCAATGACAATATAATTGCAATGGTGCATTTCAACCGTAAGGAGGAAAGACAGTGTTATAATGTAGGATTAAAGGCCCAACCACCAACCCCAGATCCAATCAAGCAAATCAACTCGGTATACAATGCCGATGACATACCAACATTAGTAGAGCTCGACCCAAGATCCGATAGCAATGGCCGACCAACACCAACTGACGACCTTCACAAAGTAAACTTAACTGACAATGTGTCACAATATACTAACATTGGTTATTCTCTTACTGCTGGTGAAACACAAACGCTCATCACCCTACTGCGAGCAAATGCATATCTATTTGCATGGACCTCCACAGACATGCCCGAGATAGACCCAAATGTCATGTGTCATAAGCTTGCCCTAAAAAATATTAAGTGAGGGTTTGTCAGAGAAATTCAGTTGACATCATGGTTAGCGAATGTGGTTATAGTGAAAAAGAAATCAGGCAAGTGGTGCATGTGTGTTGACTTTACCAATTTGAACAAGGCTTGTCCAAAGGACTCGTACCTATTGCCGAGCATCGATAAATTAGTCGACAACATATCTGATTTTAAAGTACTCAGTTTTATGGACATCTATTCAGGCTACAATCAAATTCTAATGCACCCTGATGACCAAGACAAAACTGTATTCATAACATTTCTTGTCAATTTTTGTTACAAAGTGATGCCCTTTGGCTTCAAGAATGCAGGTGCAACATACCAAAGACTGATGGACAAGGTTTTCCAAAATAAAATAGGAAGGAACATGGAGGTGTACATCAACGACATGGTTGTCAAGTCAAAAAATAAACAGGACCATCATTCCGACCTTGAAGAAGTTTTTGGCCAAATGAAATGATACAACATGCGACTGAATCCTGAGAAATGTGCGTTTACAGTTCAATGAGGCAAATTTCTTGGTTTCATGTTAACTTATAGTAGGATTGAGAAAAATCTAGAGAAATGTCGAGCAGTGATATAAATGAAGTCGTCAAGCACCATAAAAAAAGTATAACAATTAACTGGACGCTTAGCAGCTCTACCACGTTTCTTACCTACGGCGGCAGCAAAATTATATCATATCGTTAATAGCCTATGAAAGAATAGGAGCTTCACATGGATGAACGCCTGCGAACAAGCATTCACATTTTAAAGGCATTCTTGCCTCCCCACCTATATTGCACAAACCCATTCATGGTAATCCACTTTATTTACAGTTTCTACTTATGCTAATAGCTCTGTCCTTGTCATAAAAACATGTATGGAGCAACATCTGGTTTATTTTGTCAGCAAGATATTGCAGAACGCAGAAACTTGATACCCAACCATCGAGAAACTAGCATTCGCCCTGATCATCACATCATGACGACTTCGTCATTACTTCCAGAGTCAAGAGATTATAGTTCAGATGAACCAACCACTCACCAAATACTAACACGACCAGACTTAGCAGGCCGGCTACTCAAATGGTCAATAGAGCTCTCAGAGTATGACATCTCGTATCAATCAAGAGTGGCACTTAAGTCCCAAATTTTAGCCGACTTCATTGCTGAATTCACCAGAACCAACGATGTCTTTCTAGTATGTGAGCTGTATATCGACAGGGCTTCCTATGAAGATGGCTGCGGGACTGGAATCATTCTTAAAGACAAGACTGGAGTATATGTCGAGCAACCTATCACGTTTCTACTCAAAGCAAAGAATAACTAATTCGAGTATGAAGCCCTGTTAGCTGGTCTACGTTTGGCCAAAGAAACAAGCATTCAGCACCTTAAGGTCTACTATGATTCATTATTGGTTGCTCAACAGGTAAACGACAACTTCCAGGTAAGAGATTTTATCTTAGAACAATATTTAAACATTGCAAAGAACTTGATTCAAACTTTTCAATATTTCGAGATCACTCACATCCCCCGAGAATAATAGAGCAGATATTTTATCTAAATTAGCCACCTTCAGGATTTTTGATACAATGCCAGCATTATCACAACTAACAATTAGGGAACCAAGTATACATAGTATCCATGTTTTTTCCCTATCACAAACAACATATTGGAAGACACCCTATGTGGATTACTTGAAAACAGGAATGATCCCTGCATCAGAAAGAAACCCAAAATTGTTCAAGAAAAAGGAGAGCCACTTCATCCTGGTTGGGGACGACCTATAATAGAGAGGATTCTCCAAACCACAATTGAAATGTCTTGGAACCGAGGAGTCCAACCTCGCAATCTCATAAGTAAGGGATTTGTGGAATACACATCAGAGGATGCAATCTAGCCTCAAAACTTCTAAGAGCGGGATACTTTTAGCCTTTACTAAAAAATGACTGCATAAAAAAGTAAAACATTGTGACAATTGCAAAAAATGCGCACCAATAATCCACAACCCTGTCGAGATGGTACATATGTTCAAAATAGGATGGCCTTTTCACAGGTGGGGGCTCGATATTCTCGGACCTTTCCCGATATCCAAAAGTCAGGTAAAATTTTTACTCATTGCCATTGATTACTTTACAAAATGGATAGAGGCGTAGCCACTAGCTAAAATAACCTTGAATAAGGTACGATCTTTCATATGGAAGTTTATCATATGTAGATATGGATTATAAAATGATATTGTCACTGACAATGATAGACAGTTTACTGATAAAAAGATAGCATCTTTTCTACATAATCTCAACATTAAACATCATTTCTCCTCTATAAAGCACCCACAAACTAATGGGCTCGCCGAGGCTTCTAACAAAATCATTTTGCAAGCTCTACGAAAGAAACTAGCTGATACCAAAGGACAGTGGGCTGAGCTTATCCCTGAAATCTTTTAGAGCTATAACACCAAACCACATTTGCAACAAAAGAAACACAATTCTAATTAGTTTATGGAGCAAATTCAATGACCTCAGTAGAAATTTCACAAGGATCAGTAAGAACTGAGCTCTCAAGTAACGAGGTTAATGAGCAAGCAAGACGAGCCGAGCTAGATACCTTAGATGAAGAGCGCGACTCGGCCAGACTAATGCAACATGCGATTTAGGTTGTCATAAGACAAAAATACACAAAAGAGTGTGACCACGAACACTACAACAAGAGGACCTCGTCCTACAGAAGGTAGAAGATGTTTAGAAACCTCCAAGACAAGGAAAGCTTACTGCCACATGGGAAAGACCTTTCAGAATATCAAAAGTGCACAGACGAGGAGCATATTCTTTACAAACCCTAACAGGGACCGAACATCCGAGTACGTGGAATATATCTTCATTACGTTTTTACTATATGTTAAAGCCGAAGTTGAAAGTTACTATTTTTCCTACCACCGAGGTTTTTCCCATAAAATGAGTTTTTCTCGGGGAGATTTTAACGAGGCCGATCACTTTGCACCTTCCGCATCGGAAGGTTTTGTCAAACATCCTAACTAATATTCAATATCCTTTTATAATTCTATCTACCCAACAACAAAAACTTGGCAATACAAAATATGCAGATAAAGCAAAATGACATTCATCAAACAAACATACGTGTTCATGAAAACATTGGTATTCAAACACCATATCATCCATCAAAATGTACAAAATAGAAAAGTTTGCCAAACTACAATAGTCAAATTATAAAATCAAAATTACTAAGAGTCAATCGTCCTTCTGAACAGTTCCACATTGTCATCCTCTGATTTACCACTGGCTTCATCATCCACAAGCTTGCCATTGTCCACTATTTTGGTAACGTCAAGGCTCTTGATGTCAAAATCAGGAGAAAATGTCGTCACCTAACTGATAGCACGGTCAAAGCCCACCACAAACATCTCTAGCACCTCATTCTCAAGCTTATGAACCCTAGAAGTCAACCTCCCTTTCTCATTATCAACATCCTTGATCTGGCCCTACAAGGTTCGAATCTGATCATGCAGCTTTGACATCTCTCCCTCCATATTTTTCATTTTTGATGTCACATCAATGACAACTTCATCTCCTTCCTTCAAATACTTCTCCAAGCCCCGCATCCTGCTTGTCTCTTTCTTCTCTTCAACTCAGAACAATTCGGTAGTTCGGCTCATACAGAGCATCTTGGCACCAATAACCTAAAACATAGCCAAAGATCTCGGTTACGAAACATCACAGCTAACTTAAACAAACTATTGAAACCTTCTTCTTACCACATATATTGTCCCACCACGTCTTTTCCAGCTTCTTTCAGCATTTTCACATCGACTAAATATTGCACAACCTCTAGTAAAACCATAAAGTCGCAACCGCTTCCCAGATTCATTATCCTCCCCAAAGTCCAAATTAGCAGCAGAAAGGACTTCCAGGGACTTTTCTGAGTCTAGTTTCTTTCTTTTCACAGGACGAGCACTAGACTATGCAGCATCCATCCCCACATCCATATCAACACCTGCAGCAGAAACTTCTTTGTCATTCTTCTTTTTCTGGTCCAGAAAGTACCTCATTCGTGCCGAGGATAAGCTCGGAACATTTCCACCTGTAACAAACAAAATACGTAAGTCCGAGAAAGAGGTCATCCACAATACAAAACCCCCCACCTTATATCAAAAGCCTACCTATATACCCTTTCAAAGCCTCTTTATCATTTTCAACCTTTAACATATCTGAAGTAGACCACAATTTTTCTAATGAAAAGCAATCTATCAAAAACTCCATAATCAAATTCTCCTCCTCATCCCTCCTCAAAGAATCTAATATTTGTATCGGCTCAGGCCACCAATAAAGGGGAAAATTTCCCCCTAACTCATCATCTAAGAAAAAGGGGTATTTAGTTTCGAACGAATGTACTTTTACAAATATTTCTTTGAAAATTTTAAAAGAGGACTTGTATAAAAAGAAGAGGGATCGTCCTGGGTAATTACTTAGATTTACCCAGAGACCTCTACGTACCTCTTTTGACTGAAACAACAAGAAAAAGATGTTTAGAGAAAAACGAGTCTCTAAGAACTCCAGCAAACACTCATAGGCTTGAAGGAAAGCCCATGAATTTGGATGTAACTGTGATGGAGTACAATTCAATTGTGTTAACACTTTACATTCAACGTCAGTAAATGAAAACCTAACATTCAACTTAGACAAAACACAAACATAAAAATAAAAGTATGCCCAGTCACCCCTTTTCTTGCATACTTTTTCTTCATCGCTACAAGGAAAGAACTCCACACCCACTGGCACACCAACCCGAACCCAGTTACCAGCGGCAAGTTCAGAAATTTTTTCTACGCTATGGTAAAGGAAAGCACGACATTTAACATCAGCATGTACCCACACATAAAAGTAATCTTTTACTGCTACTACTTTGTCTTTATCTTTGTCTCTAGCCATGACAAGAAGGGGGGAGGAGACAAGAAATGAGCAAGAAGACAAAGACACTAACCTTTCAAAGCTATTTTTCTTCACTTGGTAAAGTTTTGTGCTAGTAACTCAGGACCTATTCCCAACGTGTGAATAGAGAAAAGGTAATAAAAGAGCTAAAAAACCCACTATCACACTATTTGCGCCATTTATAATTACTAGCCATTTGATCAACAAAACTATTCACCTACTGTTAAAAGTGAATGATCTTGATTCACTCAAGATAACCGCATGACTGTAATTATTACATTAAGTGCATTAAACATAGCACGCACCTTTGACATTCCCTAAAACGTATTCAAAAATCCAAGCTTGCCAAATATTAAACGATCGAGTGTTGAGCTTGGGTGATACTAGGACAAGCTTACAAGGTTCTGAGGTATAAATGTCGCGACAAAGCTCAACTTGCTCATACAAAAACAAGTCAAGCTTTGGGGTTGTGATCCGTACCCGAATATCTCGGACGCATAACGCCACACCTCGGAACAAAATTTTAAATATTAAAAACTCCGCTTAATCAAGTAACCATTTTTAACACCTCTATAGCACTTGCGCACATCTCGGCCACATCATACGCAGGTCAGTTACCACTAGGGGTGGCAGGAGTACCCGAACCGTGGGTACTCGACCCGCCCCTACATGCTAGGCGGGGTCAGGGTAAACCTGCCCCAGAGTATTGGTGCACGAAATTGTAATCATCAACAATGGTGCCAAAGGACTTGGAGCTCTTAAACGTGAATTACACTTTGTCACAATTTCACACAACTAACCAGCAAGTGCACTGGGTCGTCCAAGTAATACCTTACGTGAGTAAGGGTCGATCCCACGGAGATTGTTGGCTTGAAGCAAGCTATGGTCATCTTGTAAATCTCAGTCAGGCAGATTCAAATGGTGATGGAGGATTGATAATTAAAAGATGAATAAAACATAAAATAAAGATAGAGATACTTATGTAATTCATTAGTGGATTTCAGATAAGCGTATGAAGATGCTTTGTTCCTCTTGAACCTCTGCTTTCCTATTGCCTTCTTCCAATCATTCATACTCCTTTCCATGGCAAGCTTTATGTTGGGCATCACCGTTGTCAATGGCTACATCCCGTCCTCTCAGTGAAAATGGTCCTGATGCTCTGTCACAGCATCGGCTAATCAGCTGTTGGTTCTCGATCATGTCGGAATAGGATCCATTGATCCTTTTGCGTCTGTCACACGCCCCACAATCGCGAGTTTGAAGCTCGTCATAGTCATCCCTTCCCAGATCCTACTCAGAATACCACAGACAAGGTTTAGACGTTCCGGATCTCAGGAATGGTCACCAATAATTCTAGCCTATACCACGAAGGTTCCAATCTTAGATTAGAAACCCAAGAGATATACATTCAAGCTTGTTTGCATGTAGAACGGAAGTGGTTGTCAGTCACGCGTTCATAGGTGTGAATGGTGATGAGTGTCACATAATCATCACATTCATCATGTTCTTGGGTGCGAATGAATATCTTAGAGAAGAAATAGACTTGAGTTGAAGAGAAAAACAATAGTACTTTGTATTAATTCATGAAGAACAGCAGAGCTCCACACCTTAATCTATGGTGTGTAGAAACTCCACCGTTGAAAATACATAAGAACAAGGTCTAGGCATGGCCGTGAGGCCAGCCCCCCAAACATGTCTAAGATAGTATAAGACTTATCAAAGATCGATTGTATAAAAAGTGTGAAAATACAATAGCAAAAGGTCCTATTTATAGAGAACTAGTAACCTAGGGTTTACAGAAATCAGTAATTAATGCAGAAATCTTCTTCCGGGCCCACTTGGTGTGTGCTTGGGCTGAGCATTGAAGCTTCCATGTGTAGACACTTTTCTTGGAGTTAAACGCCAGCTTTTGTGTCAGTTTGGGCGTTTAACTCCAGCTTTTGTGCCAGTTTTGGAGTTAAACGCCAGAATTCTTGAGCTGACTTGGAACGCCTGTTTGGGCCATCAAATCTCGGGCAAAGTATGGACTATTATATATTGCTGGAAAGCCCAGGATGTCTACTTTCCAACGCAATTAAGAGCGGGCCAATTGGGATTTTGTAGCTGCAGAAAATCCACTTTGAGTGCAGGGAGGTCAGAATCCAACAGCATCTGCAGTCCTTTTTCAGCCTCTGAATCAGATTTTTGCTCAGGTCCCTCAATTTTAGCCAGAAAATACCTGAAATTACAGAAAAATACACAAACTCATAGTAAAGTCCAGAAGAGTGATTTTTATTTAAAAACAAATAAAAAATAATAAAAACTAATTAAAATATACTAAAAACATACTAAAAACAATGCCAAAAAGCGTATAAATTATCCACTCATCACAACACCAAACTTAAATTGTTGCTTGTCCCCAAGCAACTGAAAATAAAATAGGATAAAAAGAAGAGAATATACAATGAATTCCAAAAACATCTATGAAGATCAGTATTAATTAGATGAGCGGGGCTTTTAGCTTTTTGCTTCTGAACAGTTTTGGCATCTCACTTTATCCTTTGAAGTTCAGAATGATTGGCTTCTATAGGAACTCAGAATCCAGATAGTGTTATTGATTCTCCTAGTTAAATATGTTGATTCTTGAACATAGCTACTTTATGAGTCTTGGCCGTGACCCTAAGCACTTTGTTTTCCAGTATTACCACCGGATACATAAATGCCACAGACACATAACTGGGTGAACCTTTTCAGATTATGACTCAGCTTTACTAGAGTCCCCAATTAGAGGTGTCCAGAGTTCTTAAGCACACTCTTTTTGCTTTGGACCACGACTTTAACCGCTCAGTCTCAAGTTTTCACTTGACACCTTCACGCCACAAGCACATGGTTAGGGACAGCTTGGTTTAGCCGCTTAGGCCAGGATTTTATTCCTGTGGGCCCTCCTATCCACTGATGCTCAAAGCCTTGGATCCTTTTTATCACCCTTGCCTTTTGGTTTAAAGGGGTATTGGCTTTTTCTGCTTGCTTTTCTCTTTTTTTTTTTTACAAGCTTTTCACTGCTTTTTCTTGCTTCAAGAATCAATTTTATGATTTTTCAGATCATCAGATAACATTTCTCCTTTTCCTTTCATTCTTTCAAGAGCCAACAATTTTAACATTCATAAACAAACAAATTCAAAAATATGCACTGTTCAAGCATTCATTCAGAAAAATAATAGTATTGCCACCACATCAAGATAATTAAACTGTTTTAAAATTTGAAATTCATGCACTTCTTTTTCTTTTTCAATTAAAAACATTTTTCATTTAAGAAAGGTGATGGATTCATTTTCATAGCTTTAATAGACACTAATGATCATGTAATAAAGACACAAACATAGATAAACATAAGCACAATTTTCGAAAAACAGGAAAATAAAGAATAAGGAAGTTAAAGAACGGGTCCACCTTAGTGATGGCGGCTTGTTCTTCCTCTTGAAGATCTTATAAAGTGCTTGAGCTCCTCAATGTCTCTTCCTTGCCTTTGTTGCTCATCTCTCATGGTTCTTTGATCTTCACTAATTTCATGGAGGAGGATGGAATGTTCTTGGTGCTCCACCCTTAGTTGTCCCATGTTGGAACTTAATTCTCCTAGGGAGGTGTTGATTTGCTCCCAATAGTTTTATGGAGGAAGATGCATCCCTTGAGGTATCTCAGGAAATTCATGATGAAGAATTTCCTCATGCTCTTGATGAGGTTCTCTTGTTTTCTCCATCCTTTTCTTAGTGATGGGTTTGTCCTCATCAATGAGAATGTCTCCCTCTATGTCAATTCCAACCGAATTGCAAAGGTGACAAATGAGATGAGGGAAGGCTAACCTTGCCAAAGGAGAGGACTTGTCCGCCACCGGCTTCCCTCTTGAATCTCTCTTCCATTGAGTGCCCTCTTCACATATGTCCATAAGGACTTGGTCCAACCTTTGATCAAAGTTGACCCTTCTTGAGTATGGGTGTGCATCTCCTTGCATCATAGGCAAGTTGAATGCCAACCTTACATTTTCCGGACTAAAATCTAAGTAATTTCCCCGAACCATTGTAAGCCAATTCTTGGGGTCCGGGTTCACACTTTCATCATGGTTCTTAGTGATCCATGCATTGGCATAGAACTCTTGAACCATTAAGATTCCGACTTGTTGAATGGGGTTGGTGAGAACTTCCCAACCTCTTCTTCGGATCTCATGTCGGATCTCCGGATACTCATTCTTTTTGAGTTTGAAAGGAACCCCGGCAATCACTTTCTTCTTGGCCACAACTTCATAGAAGTGGTCTTGATGCACCCTTGAGAGGAATCTCTCTATCTCCCATGACTCGGAGGTGGAAGCTTTTGCCTTCCCTTTCCTCTTTCTAGAGGTTTCTCCGGCCTTTAGTGCCATAAATGGTTATGGAAAAATAAAAAGCTTTAGCTTTTACCACACCAAACTTAGAAGGTTGCTCGTCCTCGAGCAAAAGAAGAAAGAAGAGAGTAGAAGAAGAAGAAATAGAGGAGATGGAGTGGGCTTTGTGTTTCGGCCAAGGGGGAGAAGTGGTGTTTAGGTTGTGTGAAAATGAAGAAGTGAATATGGGTTTATATAGGAGTGAGAAGGGGTGTGTATGGTTTGGCCATTATGGGTGGGTTTGGGAGGGAAAGTGGTTTGAATTTGAATGGTGAGGTAGGTGGGGTTTTATGAAGGATGGTTGTGAGTGATGAAGAGAATGGTGGGATTTGATAGGTGAGAGGTTTTTTGGGGAAGAGGTATTGAGGTGATTGGTGTATGGGTGAAGAAGAGAGAGTGGTGGGGTAGGTGGGGATCCTGTGGGGTCCACAGATCCTGAGGTGTCAAGGATATCTCATCCCTGCACCAAGTGGCGTGCAAAACGCCCCTTGCTGCCAATCCTGGCGTTAAACGCTAGGCTGCTGCCCATTTCTGGCATTTAACGCCAGCTTCTTGCCCATTCCTGGCGTTAAACGCCAGTCTGGTGCCCTTTTCTGGTGTTAAACGCCCAGAATGGTGCCAGACTGGGCGTTTAACGCCCATTCTGCTACCTTTACTGGCGTTTAAACGCCAGTAACTGTCTCCTCTAGGGTGTTCTATTTTTCATTCTATTTTTCACTTTGTTTTTGCTTTTTCAATTATTTTTGTGACTTCACATGATCATCAAACTACAGAAAATATAAAATAACAATAGAAAATTATCATAGAATAGTAGCGATTGGGTTGCCTCCTAACAAGCGCTTCTTTAATGTCAATAGCTTGACAGTGGGCTCTCATGGAGCCTCACAGATGTTCAGAGCAAGGTTGGAACCTCCCAACACCAAACTTAGAGTTTGAATGTGGGGGTTTAACACCAAACTTAGAGTTTGACTGTGGGGGCTCTGTTTGACTCTGTATTGAGAGAAGCTCTTCATGCTTCCTCTCCATGGTGACAGAGGGATATCCTTGAGCTTTAAACACAAGGGAGTCTTCATTCACTTGAATGATCAATTCTCCTCTGTCAACATCAATCACAGCTTTTGCTGTGGCTAGGAAGGGTCTGCCAAGGATGATGGATTCATCCATACACTTCCAAGTCTCTAGGATTATGAAATCAGCAGGGATGTAATGGCCTTCAACCTTTACCAAGACATCCTCTACAAGTCCATAAGCCTGTTTCTTTGAATTGTCTGCCATCTCCAGTGAGATTCTTGCAGCTTGTACCTCAATGATCCCTAGCTTCTCCATTACAGAGAGAGGCATGAGGTTTATGCTTGACCCTAGGTCACACAGAGCCTTCTCAAAGGTCATGGTGCCTATGTTACAAGGTATTGAGAATTTTCCAGGGTCTTGTCTCTTCAGAGGTAATTTCTGCCTAGTCAAGTCATTCAGTTCTTTGATGAGCAATGGAGGTTCATCCTCCCAAGTCTCATTACCAAACAACTTGGCATTTAGCTTCATGATTGCTCCAAGGTACTTAGCAACTTGCTCTTCAGTAACATCTTCATCCTCTTCAGAGGAAGAATACTCATCAGGGCTCATGAATGGCAAAAGTAAATTTAATGGAATCTCTATGGTCTCAGTGTGAGCCTCAGATTCCCATGGTTCCTCATTAGGGAGCTCCATGGAGGTCAGTGATCGTCCATTGAGGTCTTCCTCAGTGGGAATCACTGCCTCTTCCTCCTCTCCATGTTCGGCCATGTGAGATGTGGTTATGGCCTTGCACTCTCTTTTTGGATTCTCTTCTGTATTGCTAGGGAGAGTGCTAGGAATGAGTTCAATAATTTTCTTACTCAGCTGACCCACTTGTGCCTCCAAATTTCTAATGGAGGACCTTGTTTCAGTCATAAAACTTTGAGTGGTTTTGATTAGATCAGAGACAATGGTTGCTAAATCAGAGTGGCTCTGTTTAGAATTTTCTGTTTGTTGCTGAGAAGATGATGGAAAAGGCTTGCTATTGCTAAACCTGTTTCTTCCACCATTATTGTTGTTGAAACCTTGTTGAGGTCTCTGTTGATCCTTCCATGAGAGATTTGGATGATTTCTCCATAAAGGATTATAGGTGTTTCCATAGGGTTCTCCCATGTAATTTACCTCTTCCATTACTGGGTTCTCAAGATCATAAGCTTCTTCTTCAGAGGAAGCTTCCTTAGTACTGCCTATTGCTGCTTGCATTCCAGACAGACTCTGAAAAATCATATTGACTTGCTGAGTCAATATTTTATTCTGAGCCAATATGGCATTCAGAGTATCAATTTCAAGAACTCCTTTCTTCTGATTTGTCCCATTATTCACAGGATTTCTTTCAGAAGTGTACATGAATTGGTTATTTGCAACCATTTCAATGAGTTCCTGAGCTTCTGCAGGCGTCTTCTTTAGATGAAGAGATCCTCCAGCAGAGCTATCCAATGACGTCTTGGATAGTTTAGACAGATCATCATAGAAAATTCCTATGATGCTCCATTCAGAAAGCATGTCAGAAGGACATCTTTTGATTAATTGCTTGTATCTTTCCCAAGCTTCATAGAGGGATTCACCTTCCTTCTGTCTGAAGGTTTGGACTTCCACTCTAAGCTTGCTCAATTTTTGAGGTGGAAAGAACTTTGCCAAGATGGCATTGACTAGCTTTTCCCAAGAGTTCAGGCTTTCCTTAGGTTGTGAATCCAACCATGTTCTAGCGATCTGTCTCTTACAGCAAAAGGAAAAAGCATAAGTCTGTAGACTTCAGGGTCAACCCCATTGGTCTTGACAGTGTCACAGATTTGCAAGAATTCAGCTAAGAACTGATGAGGATCTTCCAATGGAAGTCCATGAAACTTGCAATTCTGTTGCATTAGAGAAACTAATTGAGGCTTAAGCTTAAAGTTGTTTGCTCCAATGGCATGGATTGAGATGCTTCTCCCATAGAAGTCGGGAGTAAGTGCAGTAAAGTCACCAAGCACCTTCCTTGCATTGTTGGCATTGTTGTTTTCGGCTGCCATGGTTTCTTCTTCCTTGAAAAGCTCTGTTAGGCTCTCTAAAGAGAATTGTTCTTTAGCTTCTCTTAGCTTTCTCTTCAAGGTCCTTTCAGGTTTAGGATCAGCTTGAACAAGTATGCCTTTATCTTTGTTCCTGCTTATATGAAAGAGAAGAGAACAAGAAAGTAGGGAATCCTCTATGTCACAGTATAGAGATTCCTTGAGGTGTCAGAGGAAAAGAAGAATAGAAGGAGGAGGTAGATGGAAAAGAATTCGAACATATAAAGAAGGAGGGGGTTCGAATTGTACCTTGAGGATGAGTGTTAGTCCTTTAAATAGATGGATGTGAAAAGAGGGGAAGAATTTTCGAAAATAAATTAAAAAGATTTTGAAATAATAAAAAGAAAATTTTGAAAATTTGATTGAGATTTTCGAAAATTAAGTTTGGGAAAGAAATTAAGTGATTTTGAAAAAGAATTTGAAATTAGAAATCAAAAAGATATGATTGAAAATTAATTTTGAAAAAGATGTGATTGAAAAAATATGATTGAAAAGATATGATTGAGAATCAAATTAAAAAAAAGAGAAAGTTTTAAAATTAAAGTTGATTACTTGACTAACAAGAAATTAAAATATATGATTCTTAAAATTTAAAATTTGATCATTTCTTAATAGGCAAGTAACAACTTGAAAATTTTGAAGTAAATCATTAATTTTAGCAAGGATTTTCGAAAATAGTAATAAATAAAAAATGGAAAGAAATTGATTTTGAAGAGATATGATTGAAAAGATATGATTTGAAAAAGATTTGATTTTGAAAAATTATGAAGATTTGAAAAAAAAAATTTGAATTAAAAACAAAATCTTCCCTCAAGTGTCATCCTGGCGTTAAACGCCCAGAATGGCATCCATTCTGGCGTTTAACGCCCAAAACTCTACCTTTTTGGGCGTTAAACGCCCAGCTAGGTACCCTGGCTGGCGTTTAAACGCCAGTTTGCCTTCTTCACTGGCCGTTTTGAACGCCCATCTTTTTCTGTTTGATTCCTCTGCTGAATATTCTGAATCTTCAATTCTCTGTATTATTGACTTCAAAAGACATAGTTTTAAAAAAATTTTTGAATTTTTTTTATGATGAGAAATAATAAAAAAATGCAACTAAGATCAAATAAACAATGCATGCAGGATACCAGATTTAAAAAATTTCATATAGAAGACACTAACAAATTGAGAATGCATATGAGAAATAACAAAACACACAAAACAAGAGAATTTAAAGATCAGAGCAATGAAACCATCAAGAACAACTTGAAGATTAATGAAGAACATATTGCATGTTTTCGAAAAATGCAAGAAGAATGCAATTGACACCAAACTTAAAAATTGATACTAGACTCAAACAAGAAACATAAAATATTTTTTATTTTTATGATTTTATAAATTTTTTTGTGATTTTCGAAACTTATATGGAAAAAAAATAAAGGGATTCAAAACTTTTAATAAGAATTCAAGGAATCATGCAATGTTAGTCTAAAGCTTCAGTCTAAAAAGATTAGACATGTTTGGCCAAGCTTCAGCAGGACATTACATTCAGCAGCTAAATTGATGAGAATCAATAAGCTTTTGTGATGATAAGAACATCACCTTGAAACTCTAGAATTCATTCTTAAAAATTCTGAAAAGTACCTAATCTAAGCAACAAGATGAACCGTCAGTTGTCCAAACTCGAACAATCCCCGGCAACGGCGCCAAAAACTTGGTGCACGAAATTGTGATCATCAACAATGGCGCCAAAGGACTTGGAGCTCTTAAATGTGAATCACACTTTGTCACAATTCCGCACAACTAACCAGCAAGTGCACTGGGTCGTCCAAGTAATACCTTACGTGAGTAAGGGTCGATCCCACGGAGATTGTCGGCTTGAAGCAAGCTATGGTCATCTTGTAAATCTCAGTCAAGCAGATTCAAATGGTGATGGAGTATTGATAATTAAAAGATGAATAAAACATAAAATAAAGATAGAGATACTTATGTAATTCATTGGTGGATTTCAGATAAGCGTATGAAGATGCTTTGTTCCCCTTGAACCTCTGCTTTCCTATTGCCTTCTTCCAATCATTCATACTCCTTTCCATGGCAAGCTTTATGTTGGGCATCACCGTTGTCAATGGCTATATCCCATCCTCTCAGTGAAAATGGTCCTGATGCTCTGTCACAGCATCGGCTAATCAGCTGTCGGTTCTCGATCATGTCGGAATAGGATCCATTGATCCTTTTGCGTCTGTCACACGCCCCACAATCGCGAGTTTGAAGCTCGTCACAGTCATCCCTTCCCAGATCCTACTCAGAATACCACAGACAAGGTTTAGACGTTCCGGATCTCAGGAATGGCCGCCAATAATTCTAGCCTATACCACGAAGATTCCAATCTTAGATTAGAAACCCAAGAGATATACATTCAAGCTTGTTTGCATGTAGAATGGAAGTGGTTGTCAGTCACGCGTTCATAGGTGAGAATGGTGATGAGTGTCACATAATCATCACATTCATCATGTTCTTGGGTGCGAATGAATATCTTGGAGAAGAAATAGACTTGAGTTGAAGAGAAAAACAATAGTACTTTGTATTAATTCATGAAGAACAGCAGAGCTCCACACCTTAATCTATGGTGTGTAGAAACTCCACCGTTGAAAATACATAAGAACAAGGTCTAGGCATGGCCGTGAGGCCAGCCCCCAAATGTGTCTAAGATAGTATAAGACTTATCAAAGATCGATTGTATAAAAAGTGTGAAAATACAATAGCAAAAGGTCCTATTTATAGAGAACTAGTAACCTAGGGTTTACAGAAATCAGTAATTAATGCAGAAATCTTCTTCCGGGCCCACTTGGTGTGTGCTTGGGCTGAGCATTGAAGCTTCCATGTGTAGACACTTTTCTTGGAGTTAAACGCCAGCTTTTGTGCCAGTTTGGGCGTTTAACTCCAGCTTTTGTGCCAGTTTTGGAGTTAAACACCAGAATTCTTGAGCTGACTTGGAACGCCTGTTTGGGCCATCAAATCTCGGGAAAAGTATGGACTATTATATATTGCTGAAAATCCCAAGATGTCTACTTTCCAACGCAATTGAGAGTGGGCCAATTGGGATTTTGTAGCTCCAGAAAATCCACTTTGAGTGAAGAGAAGTCAGAATCCAACAGCATCTGCAGTCCTTTTTCAGCCTCTGAATCAGATTTTTGCTCAGGTCCCTCAATTTCAGCCAGAAAATACCTGAAATTACAGAAAAACACACAAACTCATAGTAAAGTTCAGAAGAGTGAATTTTATTTAAAAACAAATAAAAATATAATAAAAACTAATTAAAATATACTAAAAACATACAAAAAACAATGCCAAAAAGCGTATAAATTATCCGCTCATCAAGTACATATATATGTTTGTAGAGATTAGGGTTCTTTTGTTTATGCCTCCATTAGACCCTAAGTCCCCAAAGTCTTCTTCTTCTTCAGAGAACCATAGTCACCACAGTCTTTTTCTCCGCTGCCCAGTCCCCCAGTTCCTTGCTGTCGCCATAGCTCAGTCCCGTAACTCCTTGCCGTCACCACAGTTCAGTCCTACAACTCCTTGTCGTTGCTGCTCAGTCTTGCAGCTCCTCGCCATCGCTGCAACTTAGCTCCTACCTACCGTCGCTGCTCAGCTCTCGCCTGCTATCGCTGCTCAGTCCCACAACTCCGTAAGACCGTAAGTTCCTCTCTCTTGCTATCTCACACTCTCCTTCTCTCTCCTTCACATTGTGAGATCTAAGTTCTTCTCTTATTCTTCCACAAATTCATTGCTTGGTCACCGTCGCTGTGAGCTTAGCCGTCGCTATTTTACTAGACAAAAAAACTCAAATTTTAATAATTTCTTTTCGAAAATACCCTCATTTAATTTTTTAAATTCTCGTTCTACCCCTCCCACTATCTCCACTTCTCCAACATAGCAGTTTCCTCAAACTACATTCTCTCTCACATTCCACAACCAGTCCTTTTACCAGAATATTCACCAGAATCTCTCGTTCAAAAATTGCTTCGTTGCACCACAACCACTGACAACTCCAGGTATTATGGGCTACGATGAAGAACTCAAACTGTGTCAGAATAACTTGCTGGAATCCTCCAATCTCTGGCAAGTTGTGAACTTCCTTTCCTTTTCAATATCTCCCTCCCTCTCGATAAGGATCTTTAATGGGAAATGACAACTGATTTGCAACAAGCTCGAGGAGCTCTACTCTAGTCTAGTCGACACCGATAACGACCCTTCACTCTCTTGCGTTTTCCTGGCTCGTCGGTGCACCGATCTGACATACAGCGGGAAGCTTCTTATGCAGAGCGACTTAGAGGTAGTTTTCACGTAGCTCTATTGTCATGTAAAGAAGCTCTCTAAGATGTGCACGAAGGGTGTTCTCACACACATCTACACTCTCATGGTCTCAAAGCCTAGATTTGGAGCTTCTAAAGAGGACATAAGGTTCAATTACATGTTGGTGATTGTTAAAGTCGGTGATTGTTGTTCACGTTCTCATTAATTTTTTGGGAGGTAAATACCAATTCGGTATCCGAAAGATTTAAACATTGACAAAATAGTACCTAAAAAATATTATCGACAAAATAGTTCCTGAATAATTTTAAAATTTCACAAAAATGACTTCTGTCATTTGACTCTAGTTTCATTGACGAAAAATGTGATAAACCCATATTTCATGATATATTTTGTGCTCAAATTAAGTGATTTATTCAATCCTTCACTCACTTATTCATGAAAATTGCATGGTTTTACTTTCCCTTCCTTATTATGTGATGTATGTGAAAAAAAACATGTTTCCTATGCTTTAAAAATAATTATTTTAATTACCCTTTATTTCCATTCGATGCCGTGATTCGTGTGTTGAGTAGTTTCAGATCTTCTAAGGCAGGAATGACTTAAAGGATGGAAAAAAACATACAAAAATGGAAGGAAAGCACAAAATGGAGTTTTTGGAGAAACTGGCAGTGACGCGATCGCATGGACGACGCGGCCACATGCCAGCGCGAAATGGCAGTGATGCGACCGCGTGATTGACGCGATCGCGCACCTTAAGCGAAACTCATATGACGCGGACGCATAACTGAAGCGACCGCGTGATAAGGAAAACTCCAGATGACACGATCGCGTGACCCACGCGGACGCGTGATAGAGGCCACGCACCAGAAATTACAGAAAACGCTCCTAGCGATTTCTGAAGCCCTTTTTGGCCCAAATCCAAGTCCAGAAGGCACAGATCAGAGGTTATGAAGTGGGGGAATGCATCCATTCAAAAAAGAGTCTCCAATTATTCACTATTCATGATTTAGATGTAGTTTTTTGGGAGAGGTTCTCTCCTTTCTCTCTTAGGATTAGGATTTAGGATTTTTCTTGCTTTCATGATTGCCCCTTTTTATCAGGTTCAATATTCTTTTTTAATTACTTATTTTCTCAATTCAATTTGTGAACTTTTCTATGTTACAGATGATTCTTTTAATTAATGTTATTTGAGGTATTTTAGTTTATTATTGCTCTCTTTTATTTATGTTACTGTTGCTTCCAATCTGAAGACATTTTTATTCGAATAGATCTACTTTTTTCCTTTTGGTCTTGGTTAAGAAATCAGTAACTCAGGAGTTATCAAACTCAACATGATTGATAATTGTTACCTTTGCTAATTGAATTGAACTTCAATAATCCCAATCTTTTCTTAGGAAGTAACTAGGATCTGAAGATCAAACTAATTAGTCGCTTGACATTCCTTTGCTTTAAGTAAAGGTTAACTAAGTGGAATCAAGATTCAATTTTCATCATCATTGATAAGGATAACTAGGATAGGACTTCCAATTTCTCATACCTTGCCAAAAGTTTATTTTACATTTATTTATTTATTTTACTTACCATTTAAATTACTTTTTCCTCATCTTCAAAACCCCAATTTATAATCTTCATAACCAATAATAAGAACATACTTCCCTGCAGTTCCTTGAGAAGACGACCCGAGGTTTAAATACTTCGGTTATCAATTTTTAAGGGGTTTGTTACTTGTGACAACCAAAACATTTGTAAGAAAGCTTGATTGCTTGGTTTAGTAACTATACTTGCAACGAGAGTTTACTATAACTTCTAAACCATCAATCTTCAGTTCTTCAAAATGCTGAGTTGGACCAAAAAATGTAAAATTTCTAATTTACCCTTGGTTTTATTGTCTCTCTCTTTCAAAAACTCGTATGTATTCCTTCTTTTTTTTCTTCTTTACGGATGGAAATGGAGGATCATCATCATCAACCTAGCAGCATCACTATCAACAGGCTAAACTCATTTATCTTTCGGAAAAAATATTAAAACTAGCAACTAAATGATTGATTCATGAATGAACCAAATTCTTTATCCATAATCACTCATAAAAATCCCAAGAATAAGGAGGTGAGGAAGAAGAAAAACAGAAGTAGCAACAATCTAACCAAAAAGAAAAATAAAAACAACGACAATCAAATATAATTAAAACAAAACGCATTAAAGCAACAATAAAAAAGAACAAGAAAATTAAAAACAGTGCCCCATAAGAGCCTAGCGAAGCTCACCTAAATCGCACTAGAGCATCTCCTCTGTCAACGAAAAAACCTCCACCTCCAAGAACACCACAATCATCACCATAAAGAAGGCGAGAAGAAGAAGAACACAAATACCAAATTCCAACCTCAAAGAACATGATGTAATGGAAACAAAGAGAACCCCCAAGAAAAGCACGAAGACAGTGGCGTAAGGGTGAGCATTGTTGAGACGTAGTGGAAAATTAGCAGCAGCAGCCTGCCATAAAAGAAGATTAAGGCACTACAATATTCTTCTTCAATAATCTAGTTCTCATGGTCTCATAGAATCTATGATTTTTTATTGAATAAGAGTAAAAGACAGGAAAAAGAGTAATTTCACTAATAATCTCGAGTTCTCTCTCTCTCTCTCTCTCTCTCTCTCTCTCTCTCTCTCTCTCTCTCTCTCTCTCTCTCTCTCTCTCTCTCTCTCTCTCTCAATTTTCCATTATCTTCCTCCTTTCTCTAGAATCTTTTTTTTCTTCTAGACCTGTCTTTTTTTTTTGTCCGTAAAAAAATCATTCTTGTTATTGCTGATGAAGAATAAGATGATGATGAGGTTGTGTGGCAAGAAGTTAGAATGATAGCAAAATTGGAATTATGTGAGAGGTTGGTGGCAATGGGAGTTGGGGGGAGGGATTAGGAGAGGATGGTATTAGGATTTGGGACTAAGGATAAATTAGGAATTTTATCAAATTTGTTAGCCAACTCAATGTTTTTCATCAATAAAAACGGAATTAAACGATAGATGGCCATTTTTATCAAATTTAAAAATCGTTCGATGACTATTTTATCGATAACATATTTTAGGTACAATTTTGTCCGCGTCTAAACATTGAAAATGAGAAGATTAATAATTAAATGTGATTCAGCAACATTGGAGAGATTATTGTATGCGTAACAAAATTTGACAAATCATCCATCTAGCAAGAAAAACTTTAAATATTGAAGATTTTTTGTTCTGAGATAAACTTCTCCAAGAAATAAGTCATATTCTTCCTGAGGATGAGAGAGAGATTATTTTACTGTAGTTAGTTTGTATCTGGTTAATTCTTTAGGTCTAGACTATGTTTTAATTAAAAAAAATAGAGTATCCTGCTACCTACAGTATATTGTTGTATTGTTACTTTTATACTTCTTTGTTCGTTTGATACAGCTAAAGTTTGAATCTAGGAAATGGGGATGGAAGAAAACTAGGTGAGATATCTTGAGTCTGTTGTTTATTAAACATATTCTCATCTTATATTTTGATATATGTCTAACTAAATTAAATAGACCCAAAAAAATTTAATAAATAATTTAATTATTTTATTTATCAAAATATATAATTTATAACGTATTTACTAATTTACATCAAATTGATTTATCTCGTTTACAGTGTAAACGAGATAATTATGAATGTATCTCGTTTTCACTGTAAACAAGATATATAGAATTTGAAAAAATACATATATCTCGTTTCCCGTGTAAATGAAATATATTTATAATTATTTTATTTATATTGTAAACGAGATAAATCAATATGATGTAAATTGGTAAATATGCTATAAACTATATATTTCAATAACAGTGGGGCTACACGTCCAAGCAATTTTTCATCCAAGTCCATATCCAAGCAGGCTCAAAACCAAAAAAACTCAATCTCATTAAATGAAACGTGTATACATGCGCGGAAACTCTTCCCCCAAACGTTAGCATTCACGTTTGAATATGAAACAACGTTCATTCTTCACTGTTGAAATCGCTCTGGAAAATTTCAAATCTCTCTCAAAATCTCTCAAATCTCGTTCGTGTTCTCTCTGTGAAAACTGCCGCTACGCCAAAATTGCATCAAGCTTTCGAAAAGAAGAAGAAAAAAAACAAAAACAAGAATAGAGACTCCACAATGTATGAGACAAACTATTGTTATTATGTTCATTTAATTTTGCGTAAAATTCGCGTTTCTCCTAGTTCGATTTAAGGTTTAGTAGATTGAGTTGATGCATTTAGTAGATCGACTTATTCTGATTCTATTTTTTTCTCTATAACTAGGGCATACGAATGGAAATATGTTGTTATTTACTTTCTGTGATATATAACTCGGTTCATTGTAGTTGGTGATTTACATTCACTTGAATGTTAAGTATTCACTTGAGTTCATTTGCATATTGAAATATTTTAGAGTTGGTGATTTACGAATGAAAATATGTTTATCACGTTTTATTCAAACATGAAAGGAGTTCGATTCATTGGAGTTGGTGATTTAGATTCAATTGATTGTTAAGTGTTCAGTTGAGTTCTTTTGCATGTAGAAATATTTTTCTTGCTGATTGAATGTTTATCACGTTTTATTCAAACATGAATAGAGTTTGGTTCATTGGAGTTGGTGATTTACATTCACTTGATTGTTAAGTGTTCAGTTGAGTTCTTTTGCATGCAGAAATATTTTTCTTACTGATTGAATGTTTATCACGTATTATTCAAATATGAATGGAGTTCGGTTCATTAGAGTTGGTGATTTAGATTCACTTGATTGTTAAGTGTTCATTTGAGTTCTTTTGCGTGCAGAAATATTTTTCTTGCTGATTGAATATTTTTCACATTTTATTCAGACATGAATGGAGTTCGGTTCATTGGAGTTGGTGATTTATATTCACTTGATTGTTAAGTATTTACTTGAGTTCATTTGCATGCAGAAAATATTTTTCTTGCTAATTGAATGTTTATCACGTTTTATTCAATCACTCCTTGTACCTGATTTTACTTTTTATATCCTTTTCAGGGATTAATAATATCCCAAATGAGGGTTTATGTTGGGGCAGAACCCTTGATGGAGGACGGAAAGGGAGTTGAAGTAGAGTATATCAGGCTCAGCGGTCAACGAACAAAATAACAAAATAAGAGACCGAGTGATTCAGGCATCTGAAGCCATAAGACTTCCCAAGCCACCTGCTGCCCTCTCAAGCCCTTTTTGTAAATTTACATCTAGCGATATAGATAGTAAATAGGTTGTAGTTTTTTTGACTTGTTGTAATTAACACTAATTTGTTTAACTTGTTTAAAAAAGTAAACACTTCTTCTTTAATGTATATATGTAAATATTAATATAAATGTTAATGAAAATCTAATGTTAATGTATATATGTGAATGTTAATGAAAAATCTAATGTTAATGTATATATCTGTTGGAACTGTCAGGGCTGCTGTTTTGTTCTAGGTTCATAGTGAATGGATTTAGGGTATTTATCAAATATCAAGAGTCCCAAAAACACAAATGAACTAAAATTAATACCCTAGATGAACCGAAAAAAGTGTATATAGCACTATTGCAGAAAGCTAATTTGAAAAAAATGTTTATATCAATATTCAATTTCAGAAACACCTAAACATCAAGAGCCCCTCTCTACTACATACGATTAGTTGATTTTTAATCTCATCTTCCTTTCGAGTCGTGCTCCTTATTTTGGTAGAAAAACTGGCAAGTTTGGAATAATCTTTGTAGAACTTTTCAACTTCTTCTAATGTCTTGAAAGTCATGCCAACTTTTGGGACAAATTGTTCATCTACAACACACCTGGTCTGCATAATGAACCGAACATGTTATTAAAACGAAATCATTATATAGTACTAAATGAACGGAACATTGTCCATTATATAAATTCAAATTCGAACAACTGTCTGCATAATGAACCAAACACATTATTAAAGCGAAACAATTGTATGGTACTAAATGAACAGAACATTATCCATTATATAAATTCAAATTCGAACAACTGTCTGCATAATGAACCGAACATGTTATTGAAGTGAAACCATTGTATAGTACTAAATGAACGGAATATTATCCATTATATAAATTCAAATTCGAACATTGTATATATATAATCAAATTTGAAAGACCTGCATCTAGAATTCAGAGATTGCATTCCATTTAATTCAATTCAGTTCAATCCAAATTAGAACACCTGCGTCTAGAATGTAGCAATTGCATTCAATTCAATTCAATAATAAAAACCGTGTTCGCTTGATTCGATTCAGAAGAATAATTCAAATCGCTCTCATTCAATTGATTTGAAGTTGATTCAATCATTGTTTTGATAGCCTATTGAAATCTGAAAACGAAGAAGATAAATTCACAGATCGAAGAAGAAAACAAAGAAGAATAGGAAGAAGAACGACGAGCAGCAGAGAAGAAAAAGAAGAAGAACAACGAGCAGCAGAGCAGATCCGAAAATTGCAATCAAATCGTTAATGTCGAAGAATGTTTACGTTGAAGAAGAAACTTTACGTAATTCTATTATGTTAATAAGAGGGGGAGGGAAGCGCGCATGTATTTCACATAACTTGGGAGAAGGAGGAGGCGCATTAACAAAAGAGTGCTTGAATGACTTAGTTATAATTTTTAAATGAATGTAGAGCATTATTAACAATAAATAAAATAATTAAAATATTTATTTAAAAAAATCCCAAAAAAAGGGTTGACACTGGAAATTAGTGTACATATCCCATTGTCAAAAGTAATTAAAGATGTGTGTAATCATGATCCCTGTTTTCCTCTCTCTTCTAACGGATGTATGAAAAAGATATTGTGGATGAATTGACTGGAAGTTGTATATTCATCAAGTTCTACCAACAAGGTTGGAGCTAGATATTTTGTTTGGGGAATATGCCATGCTTATTATTGGATGTGTCGTGCCTTTACTATGAAATATCAATGGTTGTCTTGTTTGCAACAATTCTGTCCTCGGTTGTTGTGTTAATGTCCTTCCCATTTAATTTGTCCGAAAGCCAATGCTATATGCCATTGCTGTTGGAAGAGCCATTCTACTCACATTAGGTGTTGCTTTAGATTGGTTTATTTGAGAAAAAAAATATTTTTTTATAAAAAAATTATTTTATTAAATTTTAAATATGTTTGAAAATATTTTTTTTAAAAGATATTTTTATTAAAAAAACTAATAACACATTATTAAAAAAATTTATTTAAATATAAAATAATTTCTGTTTATTAAAAAAAATCTTTTTTAAAGAAATAAAAAAATAAATATTTTTTTAAAAATCAATCTAAATGACGTTACATAAAATACCTATTCTATAAATATGGTTTTCTCCTTATTTGACATATATATATATATGTGCTATCCATTGTAAAGATGGTGAAGATATATAGTCTGTTCCTTTGAAGATGACAACTTGGATAACAAGAACTTGTAATCTAGCTATTGGATGCTACACACTTATGCCAACTTTTCTTTCATTATTTTCCGGTTGTTTAGTTAATTTTGAGGCTTAGATGTTTTGTTTCATTGATCATCACACCTCGATTCCAATGGCAGTATTTTTATAGGAGTTAACGTGTCATGCTCCTTTTGTGTTTATTTCTCTCTGGTGGATAAATGGAAGCATGAGCCGATTCTCTGGGAATGAATAATGTCTTCTTGCAAGTATGTATTTGTTTAATTTTGGTACAAGGCATATCCATTGGCGCTTAAATTTTAGTTTGATAAGAATCTATAATAAGAAATGATATTCACATGTGCACTTCACGAGTGTATAAATATCTTCACCTTGTTCGATTAGATTTAAGAATTGGTGTTTGTAGATGGAAACGCCGGCTAATTTTTTTTAGTAACAGGAGAAGAGGAGTGCTAAGAGACCAGTAGGTTTTGTAATTTGTCGTCATTAATTAGTTATTATTAGTATTTTTAATTATGTAAAATTATATTTAATAATGTAGAATTACTCATTTTGTTTTTACTGGTTAAGTGATTGATAAATTTTAATAAAAATGATAGCTTGAGACTTTCTTATAAAAAAAATTGTGTATAATATAACATCATAGTTAATTGGTGTGTTTTTTATATAAATTTTATTTTTTATTTTAAATAATAAATTGAACCCTTAGACTTTTTCAGTATATAAATCAGATAATCTAATTATAATTTTTTCGATGTAAAATAAATCATAAGATCCCATTTATATATTTAAAAAAATTTTAAATAAAAAAATAAATATGATCTTTAAATTTATAATATCTATAAAAAAATACACTAAATTTTTACATTATTAAAAAATATCATCTAAACTACAATACAAAAAATTAAAAAAGGAAAACGCCCGCTATATTCAAGGGGGTGATCCACTAGTGTTTAAAGTATAATTTATTCATTTTATTGGATTTGGATTTGTCTTTTTTTTTTTTTTTCTCACGGTATCCCTCAATCCGACACAGACTAAGGACTAATCCGTCACGGTACTGAGCTCCATTTAAGGGTTTGTCGCTGGTCAATGAGTTGCTGCATGCACAAGGCGGGATTCGAACCCCCGACACTTGCTTAAGCGGACTAGTGAGCTAACCATTAGACCAACCCAACTTGGTTATGTTTCAGCATTTTGAGTAGACTAATTCGGCCCAAAGTCTGTATAACTAATTAAAAAAAACAGTCAAAATTTATCTTATTTAACATTAATTAATTATCGCAACAATTGATGAATGCTAAATAAGACAAGTTATGGCTGTTTTTGGCTGATTTTCTTTGATTACCAAATATTTCCGTTAATTAAAATATTTATAAAAAAATTTAATAAAATATTATATAGTATCATTTTTGTTTTAATATTTGTAAAACTGTATACATTAACGATATGTCATATTGATTTGGTTTAACTGAATTTTTCAAGTTAGTTTAAGATCGAATATGAATGTAACTAAGGTTAGTAAACTAAATCCGATCCATATACAACTCTATTATATTACGCACATGTGGTCCATGGCTATGATGAAAATTTCTGGAGAAGCCTTTTGTAACATTGGTCATTATTAGCCGGAGGAAAATACTATAAATTTGTATTGTTGAAGGCTTGAAGCCGAGAAATATAATGTCTTAAGTATTTAAAAGACAAATATGGGATACGTACGTTTGAGAGTTAATTTTTATTAAAAAAGAAAAATTGCGTTAGTATTGGCTTCAAATGTAAAGTAAATACCAAAAAAAGAAAATGTTGTCACCTAATATTTTCAATTAAAAATACAAAATGCAATTGTACAACTAGCTATTAAGTAAAGAAAAAATAAAGGTATTTATTTAGAGAAATATTAAAGTGTCATTAAAATTTATTATTTTTTATTATTATTTTTGTTATAAATTCAATTTTTTAAATTTAATAATCTAATAATATATTTTAATATATATTTTTAAATATTAATGACTAATTAATAACTAAAAATAATAAATTATAATAGTTCTTTAGTATTATTTATTTATTTATTTATTAACAAAAATAATTTATAAACCCAAAAAAAAAAAGAAAAGAACAACTAATCCTAATTACACCAGCATTTCGATTGACACTAACATATACGTTAGGTTGTTTTTTAATTTTTAGGTATTAATATAATTTATTAATAATTATAAAATTGTTAATAGTATAAATTTTATTCTTTATTGTTTAATTAGAAAAGCTACCAAAAGTACTCATGAAGTTTACGAACGTTGACAAAAGTACCCATAAACTAAGAAAATTAACGCTGTACCCATGAAAGATGGGTTCCGTATGACAAAAGTATTCAAATCTTAATTTTTTGTTGATCTTTTAATAAAATTCCTAAACTACCCTACATTCAACCTTAACTCACTTTTTCAATCTTTCATAACTCAATTTGCACTAACTCTTGCCATGGAGTCCAAAACTACTCCTACAACAAACCAGACTAAAATCAATGGTAGTGGCGGTGGTGGTAGAGGATCGAATCTCAACCGATTCACTCATAAGTTTATAATCCATACCCAAACCAAATTAATCAAACACCAAAAAATACTCAAAACATACAAATTTTCAAATTCATTCATCCAATTTCAATTTACTCTAGCAAAACTAGACATAGAAAAAGTCATCAACCATAAAAAATTAACAAATCCATTCATCAAATTTAAAATTTATTTAAGCAAAAATCAGAAGTAGAAGTATCCATCAACTGGATCTTCTGTAAATCAATATCAGCCTTCATAAAAAATAGAAGCAGATTTAAAAAAAAAATAAAATAGTATCATTTTAGTAGTAACTAAATCAATTTCTGAAAAGAAGAAAATAAAATAAAAATATTTTAAAAAAAAGAAATACCTTTTTTCTTCGCCGGCCGACTGTAACATCGTCAATGGCAGAACCTCCATCCACAGTGCCACCTCCCTTTCTTCTCTGATTTCTCTTTACCGAACCCGCTTTCTGCATGCAAGAGTACCACGACCCCTCTCTTTTCTCAGGTGTGCGACGATGGTGTTCTCCTCAGGTTGGGTCACAGGTGTGCGATGAAGGTGTTGTAGTCACTTTAATAGTGAGAGGGAGAAGCAGTGAGAGGGGAAGATATTGGCGGTAATGGAGTAGGTGGGTGGCGGACGGCAATGAAGAGGTAGGAGGAGAGTTTCTGTGACTCTGTGAGTATTTTTTAGGGATAAGTGAGGAGAGAGGAAGAAGAGAAGAGAAGGAGTGACAGTAGAATGGGGTTTGGGTGGGGTAGTTTAGGAATTTTATTAAAAAATCAATAAAAAATTAGGATTTGGATACTTTTGTCATACGGAACCCATCTTTCATGGGTACAGTTTTAATTTCCTTAGTTTATGGATACTTTTGTCAGTATTCGTAAACTTCATGGGTACTTTTGGTAATTTTTCCTTGTTTAATACTAAATAATGGGTTAATGAGATGATGAATTAGCTTATAAAAGAAAAACAAAATAATTTTGTAATATGTAAGAGAAACTATGTCAGATGGAGAGCAAAGCAGTCTAATAGATTAGGGTGATGGTTAGGGCTGAAAGTGAGTCGAATTGAGTGGAGTTAGACCAAGTTTAAGTTCGGCTCACGAAAATTAAGTTTGGTTCACGATTTGACTTATTGATAATGAGTCTATTTTATAAGTTCAAGTTTAGCTCAACGAAAACTCACGAGCGGACTCAAATAATAGGTATATAACCTATAATTCTATATCAATGAATTATAACTTATATATATTAAAAAATATTAAAAAATAAATTTAATATATTGTCTATCTATCGATTATAAATTTTTTATTTATGTCCTATATAAAAAATATATATAAAAAATAATTATAAAATTTTAAATAATTAAGAACATTAATATATATGTAAATTATATATTACTATATTAAATTATTAATACGCATATCTTATATGTATTTAATATATACTTTTAATATTATATATATAATCGAGCCAACTCACGAGCTAATGAGCTGAGCTTATCCAAGCTCAACCTCGATCGGCTCATTTAATGTATGAACTCAAATCCAAGCTCAATCTTGACTCATCAGCTCACGAGTTCAGCTTATCGAGTTATTAATGAATCGAGCTCGAGCTGGCTTGACTCACCTCCAGCTCTAGTGATGGTACACGTTATAAACACTTTTATAACTAAATCCAATTAAATTGATATAAGTCTAACAAACAAAAACACGTATATATATGCGATATTATTTTTCTTTTTTCAACTTTTTTCAATATACAAATTTTTATTAGAAAGCATATTGTTTGGTAAGTCGGTTACCGGACGATTTAGGATTACTGATTGGGTGTGAAGATGGGTCCTTGCCTCAGCCCGGATCCTAGAAACAAACAGCGCGAGCGACCGACTTCCCGAGTTCTTCGTGAGTTGAGGGGGGTGCCACCTGCAAGGACACTCCGACGCTCAAGTCAGTCTAGTGCGCAGGTGGTAAGGAGAAAAAAGTAATGGTGACGTACTTTGGGGGAGGGGTAGGGCCCTCTCCATATATACTGTGTCAGAGGTGGACCCCGCATGAGCAGACCCACCTTCCGCAAAGCTTCCCCTTGCCAGCTGTTACCAGGTGAGCTGGCTCCCAGGAGGGAAGGTGCTCGGGTCAAGATCTGGGCATGTGGTGCCCTGCGGAGTGGTCGCCCGGACCTGACAAAGGCGCGTGCCGGTCGGGTCGGTCATAGGGCCAGCCGGGCTGGGCCGCAACAGTGTCCCCAACGCGCCAGCTAGGGTTGCGAGCGCCGTAGGTGGCGCATTCTGTTTCTCATTACCTGAGATGTCGGTTGGTTGGTTTCTCGTGATAGGGACGCGTCTCATGGGCGCGTGGGCTTCTTCGTTGCAGGAGTGAACTACTTCTCGCCTCATTTCTTACGCCGAGCATTTAATACTCATAATGGGTAATTCAAAACCCCACGTGCAATGACTGTTTTACCCCTGTCTTTTGTGCTTCTTCATGCATCAGTTTTCCTTTCAGTTTCTTCATACAGTTTCCATCTTCTACCATTGCATCCCTTTGTCACTCTCCTTCTCCATTCCATATTCACTGCCGTAATCTTCCTTCCTCCCCCAAACTTCACTTACCCTTTCGATTCCTTCACAGCGACGCAACTATCCAGGTATGTTCTATTTCATCCCTCTCCACTTGTTTAGCTTTACTTTATAGTTATTTGCCATTTCTACGTGTGTGTTGCTGTTCTTCTGGGTTGGATTGCGTATCGAACACTATTAGCATTAGGTAAATGCATTAGGGGGGGTTACCATTCCAGGATGTTGGTTTTTTAGGCCTTGTTTTGACTAGGTTTAGGCTTAGCTTGACCATAAGCTTCTGATAGGCAGACTGTAGCTTTCTGATATTGATGCCGATCTCCTGATCTCTTAGACTAACTGAGTGGTGTCCTCACTGTAGATATGACCCAGCGTCCTACGGCCTCGCGTCCTGTTGCGCGGGCTCCCGTTGAAAAAGCACCTTACGACCGGTATGCCTGGATGACTTCAAACGTGAAGGATTCTCCCAACCAGATGGATCTGGAGGAGCTCAATGAGTTCCGACAAGCCGATTACTTGTGTGGTGGGACCGATGAGGAGTCCCACTACGAGGTTTTTGTCCCTACCTTACATGAGTGGATCTATCAACTAAAATTGCATGCCCCCGAATTGCTAATTGGATATGGTTCTATAAGGCAATGTTTACTCAAGTGGGAGTCCGTATCCCCTTTTCCCTTTTCAGATGGCGCTGCTCAACCGATGTGACGTAGCGCCGTCTCAGTTACATCCGAATAGCTGGGCTTCGATCCACTGCTTTGAGATGGTTTGCGAATATCTGGAGCTGCTGGTCTCTGTTGAAGTGTTTTTGTTTCTTTTTACTTTGACGAACCCTTCTAAAGAGGGGAAGGTGAAGAAAGGCTTTATGTCTTTCCGATCTGCCCAATGTAGGATGATTTTTGGTTTGTTTGAGGATTCCTACCATGGGTTTAAAGATAAGTATTTCAAGGTTCTTCCAATGGAGAGCCATCACCCATTTTGGCTAACGTTGAAGGGAGTGCGTCGCATCCCGACCTATTGGAGTTTTGGGGCGGGGGCCAACGCCTTTACCAAAGTGACATACAAATGGTTATCCTCAGAGAATAAAAGGGTTGCCGACATCTTGTTGGCTGTATTTGGGAAGAATAACGTTAATCCCCATCTTTTGATGGGTGATCAGGATGTAGCTAGAAATTATATACGTGAGTAGTTTTTTTTTTTTGCTGACGAGCTCCCGTGTTCTGTACCAGTGTCGATGGCTGGCGAGCAAGTTGGCCTTGAAGATTTGTTTAACACACGATAGTGACAAGGAACCGGCCCCCGACAACCAGGCCACGAATAATCAAGAGAATCCTTCTCAAAATACTGTAGAGGCTGAAGCTCAGTCCCAACCTTCCCAGGGTGAGATAATCGGAACTAGTGGTGGCCTGAAACCTCGGCCGGAGATCGAGGTGGAGAACCCGGATGTGATGATAGTGGACAACCTCAGAAAAAGGAAACTGTCTTCTAGCCCAGAGGGAGCTCTCACCGTGATGGAGAAGAACTTTGATGCCGGGAACTTTATCGATTCCCAACTGCTCCCGGGCACAGAGGACTTCTTCCATGGTGGGGATCTTCCTGCACAAGCGAGATGGATGTATTGCACGTTGTTCCGGGGAGCCGCTATAGCGAGGAAGGCGGAGTTTACTCTGGCAGGGACTTGTTCTTTGGAGAATAGGCTTGAATCCTCTGTTCAAGCAAATAACAAATACAAAGCTGAAGTAGAATCACTCCGGAAGCAACTGGCTACTGCTCAGGAGCAGCTGGCTACTGCTGCAGAGAAGGTCAAGACTTCTGATGCCGCCATTGCGGGGCTTACCGAGAGGGAGATGACTCTGGAGAGTCAGCTCAGGGCAAGGTAAAAGAAGTCGAAAAGGAGCGTGATGAGGCCCTGGCCTCTGCGACTGCGTCTAAGGATGAGGCGACCGAATTAAAAAGAAAGTATAAGGAGACCGTGAAGCAAGGGAAGAACGCCATCTTGATGACTGAGGAGGCCCTCAAGGCTCAAGTGAAGTTGTTGGCTCCCGACTTCGACACCTCAACTGTTGGCGTTTTCAAGACCATCAAGGATGGCAAGATCGTCGACATCCTGAAGAAGTGATTTGGTCTTGCCTTTGTACATCGTATTTTGTAATATGTAGATTTTATATATTTTTGGCTAGTTTGACTGCTGTTTTTTTATGTATGTGTGACAAGGTAGTTGTGGTGAACTTGGTTGCCATTTTGGCATATATGTGACTAATTGCTTATCTAACGCCACGGTTTCTTACCGTTTTACTGGTAGCTAAACGTCTTGTGACTTGTTGCTTTTAATATTTTGGGTTACCGGGGTGATCAGTCTTGGCATACCGTTTTTGTTTCACTTACCGCTCGCGCAAAGAGAGTACGATGAGTTTCAAATGAAATTAACGAGGCATGATAAAGCCGAATAATATAAATGCAAAGTGAAAAGGATAACAAACAATAATCATAAGTCAAATGACCCCGTGTACAGCAATACAAATCTTACTTGCCTGGTTGAACCGGTAGGACGTTTACTCGTCTAGCACGCCTCGGCTGCTAGGGATAGAATCTCCTTAGGTTAACCGCGTTCCATGTTCAGGGTACTTCCTTGCCATCAAGTCGTTTCAATTTGTATGCGCCGCTGCCGAGCACTTCTTTCACTCTGTACGGGCCTTCCCAATTCGCTGCCAACTTTCCTTGCCCTGGTGTCGTAAGTCCGATATCATTGCCCCTTAGGACCAGGTCGTCCCGTTCGAACTCTCTTTTGAGCACCTTGGCGTTGTAGCACAAGGTCATTCTTTGCTTTAACGCCGTTTTTGATAAATGGGCCATCTCACTGACTTCATCCACTAAGTCTTTTTCCACAGCCTCTTCGACTCCTCCTAAGAGTAGTCATGAGCTCAACTCACCGATTTCTACGGGTATTATTGCATTTACTCTGTAAGTGAGCTGGAAAGGCATTTCCCTGGTGGCCGACTGTTGAGTTGTGCAGTAGGACCAAAGAACTGAGGCCAGTTCGTCTGCTCACGCTCCCTTTTTTTGGTCGAGTCGCTTCTTGAGGTCCTGCAAGATGACCTTGTTCGCAGCTTCAACTTGCCCGTTGGTTTGGGGGTGCTCAATTGACGAGAACTTTTGCTTTATGCCCAAACCGGCAAGAAATTCCCCAAATTTTTTATCGGCGAACTGTGTCCCGTTATCCGAGATAACGGCTTTCGGGATACCAAATCTTTCTATTACCTGCCTCCACATGAACTTCCTGCAATTTGCCGAGGATATGCTAGCCAACGGCTCGGCCTCTATCCACTTTTTATAATAATCAATGGCCACTATCAGGTATTTGACCTGCCCTGGCCCGACCAGGAAGGGTCCTAAGAGATCAATTCCCCATTGTAAGAAAGGTCGGGAAGCCGTCAGTAGGCTAAGTTCAGTCGCTGGTGCTTTGTGGAGGTTGGAATTCTCCTGGCATCTTTTGCACCTTCTCACAAATTCTTTGGAATCTGCCATCATAGAGGGCCAGTAATATCTGACTCTGACGAGCTTTCTGGTTAGGGCCTTTCCTCCAATATGGTGGCCACAGCATCCTTCGTGGACTTCTCTGAGGACATAGTCCGTTTGGTCGGGGCGTAGGCACTTCAGCAGCGGTTGGCTCAGCCCTCTTTTAAACAACTGGCCTTGTATGACCGCATACTTAGCCGCTTCACGCCTTATCGCTTTGGCCACCTTCTCGTCACTGGGGAGCCTGGCCTTTTCTAGGAAGTCGATGATCGGGTCCATCCAAGAGGGATCTGACTGGGTCAGATGTAAAGCCACTACTGGTTCTTTTATCAAACCATGAATGAGAGACCGGTTGCCAGTTCCTGGTTTTGTGCTCGCTAGCTTGGACAGGAGGTCTGCCCGTGTGTTCCTTTCCCTCGGAACGTGCTGGATCGTGACCTCCTCAAATTGCTTACTCAACTCTTTGACTTTCTCCAGATACTTCTGTAACAGTGAGTCTCTAGCCTGGTAGGTCCCATTGATCTGAGAAGTTACGACCTGCGAGTCGCTACATACTTCCAGTCTGGTAGCTCCGACCTCTCTTGCTAAAGTTAGGCCGCCCAGCAGGGCCTCGTATTCTGCTTGATTATTTGACACCGGGAAATCAAATTTGACCAACTGCTCGTATGCAACCCCAGTTGAGTTTTCTAATATGATTCTTGCTCCTCTGAACGTTTGATTGGATGCTCCGTGAACGTGGAGCTTCCACTGTGTGCTCGGTGTCCGGCAGGGTCCCCTGTCACCTCTACTAGGAAGTCAGCCATGGCCTGAGCTTTGATCGTGTGCCTGGGTTCATACTGTAGGTCATATTGGAAAAGTTCAACAGCCCAAGTCATCATTCTACCCGCCAGATCGGGTTTCTGGAGTACTTGCCAGATCACCTGATCCGTCCTAACGATGACTTGGTGTCCTTGGAAGTACTACCGTAATCGGCGCGACGAGGTCAGGAGCGCATATGCCACCTTCTCCAGCTTGCTATACCTTAACTCTGCTCCTTGTAGTGCTTTACTCACAAAATATACTGGTTGTTGCGCCCTCCCTTCTTCTCGCACCAAAATCGCCGCCAAGGCTTCATCGGTTACTGCCAAATACAAGTACAGCGCCTCTCCATTCTTAGGTCTCGCGAGGACGGGCAGTGCCGAGATCACCTCTTTGAAGTGTTTGAAAGCTTCCTCACATGCCGGGGCCACTCGAATGCGATTCCCTTCTTCATCGGGTTAAAGAAAGGTAGGGATTTGGCCGCCAACGCACCGAGGAAGCGGGATAGCGCGACGAGTCTGCCCACCAACCTTTGGACATCTTTCATGCTTCCTAAGCTCTTCATCTGTAGGATTGCTTCACACTTTTCCGGGTTGGCCTCCACCCCCCTTTGGGATATCATGAACCCTAAGAACTTTCTGGCTTCGACGGCGAAGGCACACTTCAGCGGGTTGAGCCTCATTCCGTGTCGACGAAAGGAGGCAAAGACGCTTTCCAGGTCACCTATGAGGTCCCCGGATCTGGCGATATTGACCAGGATATCGTCCACGTATACCTCTATCGTCTTGCCGATTAGGTCTCTGAGGACCTTGTTCATTAGCCTTTGGTATGTGGCCCCTGCATTCTTCAGTCCGAATGACATCACCTTGTAGCATTACGCCCCTCCTGGCGTTATAAATGCCATTTTCTCTTCATCTGGCCGGTGCATCGGTATCTGATTGTACCCAGAATAGGCATCCATGAAGCTCAGATACCGATACCCCGCCGCCGCGTCAACAAGAGCATCATTGTTGGGTTGGGGGAAGGAATCCTTGGGACATGCTTTGTTAAGGTCAGAGTAGTCCACGCACATCCTCCATTTCTCATTGGGCTTTTTGACCAGGACCACGTTCGATAGCCAAGTCGAGTAGTCGAGTTCCCGAATGAAGCCCGCTTCTAGTAGGCTGGCCGTCTGTTTGGCCACCTCTTCTGCGCTTTCTTGGGACATTTTTCTCCTCCTTTGGGCCACTGGCTTTGCCTCCGGCCTCACGGCTAACTGGTGCGACATGAACTGGGCGTCTATACCCGGCATGTCGGCTGGAGTCCAGGCAAACAAGTCACCGTTGACTCTAATCATCTCCATCAGGGGTTCTTTCAAGTAATGGGGTAGATTTCTATTTACAAAAGTAAACTTCTCATCTAAGTCGCCGACCTTGAACTTTTCGAGGTCCCCCTTCTGGTTCTGGTCTGGGTTTGTCATCTACTCTGGCGTCCAGGTCGGCGAGAAAGTCACCGGATGCTTCTTTAGACTTCTTTCTTAGGGAGAGGCTGGCGTTGTCGCATACGACCGCCGTCTCTAGGTCTCCCCTGATGGTCCCCACGGATCCATCATCAGCAACAAACTTCATTAACAATAGCTTGGTGGAAATCATCGCCCCAAATTCATTGATGGTCTTTCTCCCCAAGATGAGGTTGTAGGCCATGGAGTCCCTCAACATAACGAACTCCGCCATTAGCGACCTCTTCCCCCTGCCTCCGCCAATGGAGACCGGGAGGGACACTACGCCGTCTGGTTTGATGAAGTTATCTCCTAGGCCTACTACGCCGTGTTGGTGGCCCCTCAAGTCGGTATACTGTAGGCCTATGGCATCAAATACATTACGGAACATGATATTGGAGTCAGCCCCTGTGTCCACCAGGATCCGCCTTACTAGGCCGGTGCCCACCCTGGCTGTGATCACCATCGGCGGGTTCTCCACAACCTTATCAAACCATTGATCTTCAGGGCCAAAAGATATCGAGGTTACCCTCTGGGGGTTCGGCATGGGGCCAGAGGACATAGCTAAGACCTTGGTGTCCTTCTTGCTAGTCGATTTCGATCTGGGGGGACGACCCTTCCAATCACCACATTTACCACAGTAAGGCCACGCTCACTGTCCTCCTCAGGTTCCCGTCTTTGCCTTACGGCGCAGCTTTTGTCATGAGTTGATCGGTCCCTCCTCCTTGGTTCCCTTATTAGGTTGGAGAACACAACCAACTTTCCTTCCCGAATGGCTTGCTCCAGGGCGTCTTTCAGGTCAAAACAGTCTTGGGTCTTGTGGCCATAACCCTTATGATAATCACAATAGAGGCTCTTGTTTCCTCCCATCCTATCCTTGAGTTGTCGGGGCTTCGACAAGATGCCCTTGTCGGCGATCTGCTGAAAGACCTCGACGATTGGAGCCGCTAGGGGGGTGTAGTTGGTGAACTTCCCAACACGGGGAAAGGGCTTGAAAGTCTTGGCCGATCCTCCGTCTCTGGAGTGTTCCTTAGACCTTTCCCCGCCGCCGGATGGGCGGGCATTAGAGTATGTTGGCTGCCGTTTATTGGCTGCCACGACCTGACTTACTTCTTCATCATTGATATATTCCCTGGCTACGTTCTGAATTTCCTGCATTGTCCAGACGGGTTTGGTGGTAAGGTATTTTCTGAAATCCTCATTTAGTAGCCCATTGGTTAAGCACAAACTGGCCACCAAATCGGTTAGGCCATCAATCTTCAGGCACTTATCATTGAATCTGTTCAGGTACTTCCTGGTCGGCTCGCCGGTTCGTTGTGTCACTCCTAGCAGATTAATCGGGTGTTTCGCTTTGGCGATACGCGTGGTGAACTGGGCTAAGAAGGCGCGACTGATGTCGACAAACGTGGTTATGGAGCCTTGGGAGAGGACATTGAACCAACGAATCGCCGGCCCAGCTAAGGTTACCGGGAAAGCCCGACACCTTACTTCGTCGCCTACCCCTTCCAGGTTCATCCTGGCCTCGAAGGCCGTTAGATGTTCCTGGGGATCTTGAGTACCGTCGTACCTCATATCTATCGACTTATCAAAGTGCTTCGGCAGTCGTACTCCAAGGATCGAGTGGTAGAAAGGGGTTGCCCCCATGACCACTAGTTGCCGGGTTCTTCTCGGTCTTTCCATGCTGGGCTCTCTGTTAGGCCGGCTTCTCCTTGCCCTTTCTCGATGGTGTTCTTGTTGTGGTCGGCTCCTTCTTCTTCGTTCTCTGTCGCTTTCCCATTCTTCCTCTTCGGTATCTCTTGTCGGCGATCGGGTGTAGACCAGAGGATCTCGTCGTCTCCTTGGCGCCTCTCTACTTTCCTGGCCGTCTGGTTTTGTCCGGGGGCTTGGAGTGCGCCTGGAATGACTTCTTCGGAGACTCCTTTCTCATCTTTGAGAGGATCGGAAAGGCTCAATGCTAGGAGTAGGCTGACGACCTTCCTGATTGGCTACTTCTCGCTATCTGCACCTTATGGCGCAACTCTTGTATTATCCTGGCGCTGTCACTGCCTGTTCCTCCAAAGGGTCGTCCCTCGGGTTGCCACGGGGGGATCTGGTGCCCTCGCGAGTGGGAGCTCTGGCGGCTACCCTGCTGCCTCTGGGATCCATTTCTTCCCCGCGGGGCCCGGCTCCGCCGTCAGCCCCACCAGGAACCAAAACAAAGTCCATATCGGCAAGTCCCCACAGACGGCGCCAATGTTCGGTAAGTTGGTTACCGGACGATTTGGGATTACTGATTGGGTGTGAAGATGGGTCCTTGCCTCAGCCTGGATCCTAGAAACGAACAGCGCGAGCGGCCGACTTCCCGAGTTCTTCGTGAGTTGAGGGGGGTGTCACCTGCAAGGACACTGCGATGCTCAAGTCAGTCTAGTGCGTAGGTGGTAAGGAGGAAAAAGTAATGGTGACGTACCTTGGGGAGGGGTAGGGCCCTCCCATATATACTGTGTCAGAGGTGGACCCCGCATGAGCAGACCCACCTTCCGCGAAGCTTCCCCTTGCCAGCTGTTACCAGGTGAGCTGGCTCCCAAGAGGGAAGGTGCTCGGGTCAAGATCCGGGCATGTAGTGCCCTACGGAGTAGTCACCCGGACCCGACAAAGGCGCGTGCCAGTCGGGTCAGTCATAGGGTCAGCCGGGCTGGGCCGCAACACATATAAATTTATATACATAGCATATAAATTTTTATACAAACATATGTTTGCACATAGCAAAAAATTTATCGATATAACACATAAATCTTTATTCATAGCACATAAATTTTTATATAGAACACAAACTTTTATCGCGAATATAATTTGTTGGTGGGGTGAGTCAGTGCTATAAACACGTGATCTTTCAAAAATTTTGGTATTATCTATCAAAAGTTGATGTGTTGGGCATAAAAAAAATTTGTACACCATAATTTATGTGTATTAGTATGTATATTATTAGTCGGTGTAAATGTTTTGAATATATAGTCTTTTAAAAAAATTTATGCAGTGTGTATTTGGTTGGTTGGGTATTAATGTTTTGAATATATATGTAGTCATTGTACATTCAAATCTTTTGTAATGTGCATCAAAATTTGTGTGTTGTGTTCTAATTTTTAATTTTTGAACATATAGAAGAAGATGAAGAAGGCGACAATAATAACGATGATGATAATAAGGTTTACGAGAAGAAAAAAAGAAGAAAAAATATCAAACAAGAGAATAAGAGGACATTGGAAAAGAATAAAAGGACGGCGACAACAATGATAACGATGACGACGTTTTTGGAAAAAAATATGATAATGACAACGACAAAAATAATAAAAGACAAAAAAAAAGATGAGAAAAAAAGTAGCAACAATATATATATATATATATATATATATATATATATATATATATTATTTGTACACTAAAATTAGTCACTAAAATCAGCTACCAATGTATTTATGTATAAATACATATGTGGTTTAATTTATTTTCAATATATATTTGTATTTTAACATATATTTTATACTAGTGAGTGATTTTAGGCTGCGTTTGTTTACAGAAACAGGACACTGAAACAGGGACACAGAGACACAAAATCGTGTTTGGCAGAGGAGACATGGACAGAGACAATGTGTCCAGAGACACTGAATTAGTGTATTTTGTGTTCATTCTGAGAGGAAGGACACGGAGACACTAACAAGGAACACAACTTATTTTTTATTTTTTCTTTTATTATTCTTATTAATTTTTCATAATTATATTTTTTATTATTATATTTTCCATCTCAAATTTTTTAAATAAAAAAATAAGAATAAATTGTTCTAGTTTATCACTAAATAGAATACAAGAACACAATATATATATAAGGAGATGCTTCCATAAAGACGCAGAAAACGTCTTTCTTTAAAGATATTTTTTAATAATTAAAATTTAACACATATAATCATTTAAATTATGTTATTTTTATCAAAATTAGGTCAGACAAATTAATTTGACCGAAAAATAGTAAATCAAATTTTGAATCTGTCTAAATTAATATTATTTTTTATAAAAAATTACTACAATACCCCTATTATATAAAATGATTAAAATATTCTTATTATATATATTAATTTTGAGAATTTTAAATTCTAGCCCTTTTCTTCTCTATTGTTATAGGGTTAGATTTTAAAGTTTTCAAAATTAATATATATATATATATATATATATATATATATATATATATATATATATAATAGGAATATTTTAGTTGTGTTTTATAATAGAGATATTATAGTAATTTTTTATAAAAAAAATTAATTTATATCGATTTAAAATTTAATTTATTAATTTTTTTTACTAAACTGATTTGTCCAGCCTAATTTTAATAAAAATAATATAATTTAATTGATTATATGTGATAAATTTTAATTTTTAAAAAATATCTTTAAAAAAAATATTTTTAACATCTTTATCTAAGTGACTCCCTATATTATAAACGTTTGAAAAGTGTACTGTAATTCAATTGAGTACTTAATTTTAAAAAATTTAGACGGCTAATCTTATTGAACATATTACACGAAAAAATTCAAAAAAATCTTAGAGATTACACCGCTATTAAAATTGAAAAAGTTTAGAGGGTTAGCAACTTTTATGTTTTTTGGTCAGTACTTAACCATCAAAATAAAAGTGATTGATCTCTCACCATTAAATGTAATCTCACACCATTAAAAACATTAGTAATAACCAATTGATGATTACAAAACACCAAAATTATTGCCCCCTAACATTCCTCGTTAAAATTTACTCATTTCTTTTAATAATAAGTACATAGAAGTATAGATTTATAATGGGGCCAGCTACACATACAAGTAAAAAAGCCGTACAAGTTTTACAAGTTATCAGCTCAAACTTCATTAACACGCGCATTAACTCATTTTGAATGGAGCGTAACTACACGCGTCCCACTCAAACGGTTCCTCTTCGTCTTCTTCTTCTTCTTCTCTTCTTCTTCTTCTTCGTCTTCGTCTTCTTCTTCTTCCTCTTCCTCTTCCTCTTCCTCTTCCTCTTCGTTTTTTTTTTCGATTTTCATGGTTTCTGAAATTCTTCTTCTTCTTCTTGCTGCACGTTCTTCTTCTTCTTACTCTTCTTCTTCTCCTTTTCTTTCGTTTCTGCACGTTCTTCTTCCTCGTTTTCCTTTTCTTCTTCTTCTTCTTCTTTTTCTTCATTTACGTCTTTTCTCTCTGTTTTCTCTTTTTTTCGATTTTTCATGGTAAAATCGTTTTTGAAGAAGAAGAAGCAGCAGAAGATGAGGAGGAGAAAGAGAAAGAGTTCTGAATTTTCTTAAATCCTTTGGGTGTATTTTCTTAAATCCTTTGGGTGTATTCCTATAATCGTTTGGGTGAATTCTTGTAACCGTTTGAGTGTATTTTTTGTAATCCTTTGCGTGTATTTCTGTAATCATTTGGGTATATTTGAGTGATATCTAACTGATATCTATGGGTGTATCTGACTCATATCTATGGGTGTATCTTACTGATATCTATGGGTGTATTTTTCATTTCAGAAAAAATGGCAAGTATTACAGAAATACACCCAAACGATTACATAAAATACACCCAAGAGATTACAGAAATACACCCAAACGGTTACAGGAATTCACCCAAACGATTATAGAAATACACCCAAAAGATTACAGAAAATACACCCAAAGGATTTAAGAAATACACCCAAAATCATGTATAATTCAGAACTCTTTCTCTTTCTCCTCCTCATCTTCTGCTACTTCTTCTTCTTCAAAAACGATTTCAGAGCTTGATGTCAAAAAATAATAGAAATCGAGAATAACGAAAAAAGAAGAAGAAGAAGAAGAAGAAGAAGGTGCAGCAAGAAGAAGAAAAAGAAAGAAGAAGAACGTGCAGAAGAAGAAGAAGAAAAAGAAAAGAAGGTGCAATGAAGAAGAAGAAGAAGAAAAGAAGAAGAAGAAGAAGAAGAGGAAGAGGAAGAGGAAGAAGAAGAGGAAGAGGAAGAAGAACGTGCAGCAAGAAGAAGAAGAAGGTGCAATGAAAACGTGCCGTAACAGTATGTGGAGGAACTAACGTCAACGACGAAGAACAAACCAGTGAGAAAGGGGGAGAAAAGAACGATCAAAAAAGAAGGAGAAGAAGAAGAAGGAATGTAGCGCGTGTAAGGAATGTAGCACTTGCAGCAAATTTTGGGGATTAGAGTTTAATTGACTTGTAATACTTACAAGCCCTAATCGCTTGTACGTAGAGTTTTTCTCATTTATAATAGGTCCAAATAATATGTATAGATTACATTTCTTTATTTTTGGCATTATGTATAGAAGATTACATTGTTATTGTAATGGAGTATAATCCTAAAATCAATATGTAATTATTTTGACATAAAATTAATAATTAAAAATTATTAAATAATATATATAACCAAATATGTCCAATTATATAATAATTTTTAACCATCAAATTTATCAAAGAAATTTGCATGGGAGTTTTAGCCTTGCCAACGGATTGTACTTAGCTTGAAGAGTCTCTTAACCGTTTAAGTTCATCAATGAGAGACGTCAGATTCTTATGTGACGATCCACCTTCCTCAACAGCTGCTCTAGCCTTCTTCCCAAGCTCTCTTGCACGTTGTCTGATTTTCTCCGCTTCATCACCACCATCCATCAGCTTCCTCACAGCTTTCTCTATGCTCTCTCTTCCCACCACCTTCTTCTTCACCACAAAACCAATAAAATTCCACTCCTCTGCACCAACCTCCACCCCAATCCCATGCACCTCACTTATAAGCTTCTCATTATAAAACTGTTCATCATGCACCGGCCACATAATCATCGGAACCCCAGCGCTCACTGCCTCCACGGTGGAGTTCCACCCACAATGCGTAAGAAACGCTCCCACTGAGAGGTGGCCTAGTATCAAAACCTGCGGGGCCCACCCTCTTATAATCATCCCTTTGGTCATGTTCCTCTTCTCAAAACCCTTCGGCATCCACTTGGCCTTCTCCTCCTCGCTCTCATTCTCCTTCCCTTTCTTCTCCGGCACCACCCAGACGAAATCGCAACCCGACGCTTCCACCGCGCACGCTATCTCGTATAGCTGCTTATCCGAGAACTGGTTAATACTCCCGAAGCATATGTAGAGTACCGAGTTCGCTCGCTTCGAGTTGAGCCAACTCAGGCACTTATGCGCGCTCACCACGCTCTCTTGACCCCTCTCCGTTTTCTCTTCGGCGGTTCTGCAGATCAGAGACACAGGGCCAACATGCCACGCCTTGTGCCCCGTGGTTTTCTCGTAGTGTTGGATATACTCTTCTCCATCTAGTTCGGCGAAGTTGTTGACGATGATGCCATGGCTTTTGAGCTCCATCTCGAGCAGTGGCTTTGTTGAATCAATCAACACTGTCGGTGGTGTTGCGTTGAGAGTGATACGGTGTGGCAGGTCACGAACGACATTGGGATCGGAATTGGAATAGGATTCGATAGGGTTAGCGTAGATGGAGTGCATGGCGCATACGGCGAAGAGGGAGAAGCCGTTGAAGACAAGCCTCGGGATACGAAGCTTGGTTGCCACGTCATGCACCCATGGGAAGAAGAAATCTGCCACAATGCAATCGGGTGGGTTTCGCTCCAAGAAGCGCTCCATTGGTCCGCGGAGCAGCATGGCGGCTTCGTGGACCTTGACGGAGTCCTCAACATTGTTGACGGCGGCGAGGTTTTCGACGCCATCAGGGAGTCCGAGCTGGCGGGAAGGGAAGTGGACGGTGTGGAGGCGGAGGCGGTGGGAGATGAATTTATGGAGGGTATGGGCGTTGGAAGGGGTGGTGAGGATGGTCACGTGATGTCCACGTGAGGAGAAGAGCCTTGCTATGTCGCAGAGAGGGATCATGTGGCCCGGTGATGGGTACGGAATGAAGTGAAGCCTCAACGAACCTTCATCAAGATCAAAGGCACCCATATCATCAGAGGTGAAACACACACAACGCAAGCAATGGATTATTCAATGTTCAAGACTAATTTCTTGTATTTATAGTTGAAATGAGTATTATTTTAATATCTTAGTACAAGTTGTTCCTACGGGAAGTTAATTAAACTTCTAAACTTTAATTAGTAGCTTGTAGTGTATGTCGCATCCCAATTAAGTTTCACTTGGCCATATATAATCATCAAAACAAACTTTTAAGATATTATTGATCTTCATTTCCTATTCTGTCTTGAACTTGCAAAGTTTCAATTAGAGTGCCGGGCACAGATATTTCTACTTTTGTATTACAAGACAAACATATATGGCTCTTGATCGGTTTTAAATGATCAGAAATGAAGATTTGGATATTTATGTCGTGCTGATGATTTTGATGCTGCCCTAAGCCTTCAGTATAGTAAATAACAAATTTTTTTTTGGTTGTACATGGGGCCTAAGCCCAGACAAAAAGAAAAACTATTAGCTACTATTCACATGAGATCTATCTATTCTCTTAGCCTCATCACTCAGGATGGTCCGTAGTTTTTCTGGTGGTGCATCAAAGAATTGGAACCCTTCTTTTCTATTCATTCCATATTTTGCTAACCTGCCGCCTTATTTGCTTCTCTGTATATGTGCTTGAACTAAATTTTCCAAGGTCTTTTCTTTCATTCTCTGATTTCTTTCAGCAATGGATTAAGACATTGACTTTTCTCATCGTCCATGTTTATAGAATCGATACCGTCTTTGAAATTCAGCTTAATTACCATTTTTCTCATGCCTAATTTCCAAGCGACGCTCAACCCATGTATAACTCTCCAGAGTTCTGCTTGCAACGAACTGCATTTTCCCAAATTGGCGGTGTATCCACTTATCCATTCTCCATTGTGAGTCTGAATAAGTCAACCACACGTCGCTATTCTCGCCCCAACTAACACTGCACCATCTGTGCTAAGTTTAACCCACCCTTTGTTTGGGGTTTCCAATTGGAATTCATTTTGGTATTAGATGGATTGTGTGTTCCCTCCTCCTCCTTATCAAGGGCTTTCCTGTAATCAGCAGCAGCTCGGTAAATTATCTCAACTGCATTATTGGGATCTGAAAAAGAGGAGAATGAATCTCCTGATTCCTCCATTTCCATAATTTCCAACACGTTATAAGAAAAATATCAATCCATTGTTGTGAATTTTTGGCCCTTAAATCATTCTCCAAATTGAGAACTAACCACTCTTTGAATGGTAGATTAAAGAAAATGGGGGTTGCAATTGGGGACAGGACTTGGATCCAAATTCTAGCTACTTTTGGACAGTCTCTGAACACATGAATCATTGTTTCCATCTTGTCTGAGCATGAGTTCTGCAGTGAGTATGCACTCATGTGCAACTAACCAGGCGAAGGATTTAATTCTTTCAGGACCTCTCCATCCCCATATAATTTTTCATAGGATCCCGCTAGGGAGACAATGGACTATTTGTACAATGTGTATAATGGGCTATTGAGTTACAAAATGAACATCCTCATACTATTTAGAATAATCATTCGAGTACTAGCAATAATAAACATCTTCCCAAAAGTTGATTTTGGGGTTCACCAAGGATCGAACTCTTGACCTTTTAGATCTAACGTTCTAATACCATGTCATGATACCACTCATCCCAAAAGCTTTAGCTGATGGAAAAATGTAACACTAATGATTATATCTCTAATACTCCCTAAACCTCTATTGTACACATTGTATAAATATTTCATTGGCTCCTCATACTTTCCCTTTTTCATATTCTTTTTTTATCGCTTCGTTGCTTAGTTAGCACTTTGTATGCCGAGGCCACAGAGAAGATTCCATTTGCAGTATGGCTCCAAAAAATAGTATCCTCCCACGAACATCAGTTAAGGGGGTTGATTTGTAAGTATTATACCATGTATCTGTTCAGGCGTAGGTCACTTATAAGATCTTTATTCCAATTACTCCAATTATCAACAGCTTTTTCCAGAGGCATATTTTCTTCTGCTTCTGTCATCTCTCTTCGATCTAGCTTGTACAACACTTCTCCTCCTTTGAGCCATTTATCTTTAAAGAACGATATTTGTCGTCCATTTTTTTACCACCCATGAGAATTCTCCCCTTTTGGCCTTCCACAGCTTCGAGATATCCTTCCAAAACAAGGAATCTGTACTTCTGCTCACAAATTTATTAGGCCCATGTTAGTTCCTTCCGTATTTGTGGTTTAGTAATTTAACCCATAAAGCATCTAGTTCATTGATTATCCTCCAAATTATTTTCATTTGAAAACCATTGTTAACCTTCTCAAGATGTTTTAATTCATAACCGCCTTGGAGTTTGGAAAGACACAGGGTGTTCCACCCTACATGATGCATCTTTCTTGTACCTTGTGTTTCTCCCCAAATAAAAGTTCTTTGTAATTTTTCAATTTCTCTACATATTTTCTTGGGCAGAAAGCAGTGCTGCATGTCATAATTTGCAATTGGGACTATCACTGACTTTGCCAAGGTCACCCTCCCTGCTAGGGAGAGACATTTTGCTTTCCATCCCTTCAACTTGTTCTTCACATTTTCTATTATAATCTTAAACCTCTCTTTGCCTACCCGATTATTAGTGATCATCGCACCTAAGTACTTGCCAAGGCTTGGTTGCTCCCTATAATTTTGCACCGATCCTTTATTACTTTTCTCACTTCAGTTTTCATATTCGTTGAGAAAATTATGGTTGTTTTTGTTTCGCTCACTTTTAAGTCTGAAACCTGACAAAATTTATCCATCACTTTTTCACAATGTTGATTTGCTGTAAAGTTGCCTCCGCAAAGACCAAAAGGTCATCCACAAAGAGAAGGTGTGATATGATTGGTCCCTCCTTGCCAACCTTAAACCCCCTCCAGCCTTGCTCTTTAACATGATCCTCTATGAGTTGTGACAATTTGTACATGGCAATGACAAACATATAGGGAGAGATCGGATCGCCCTGTCTAATCCCTCTGGACGGGCTAAATTCTTCCGTTTTGTCTCCATTCCACAACACATTATATGATACAGTTGAAACACATTCCATAATTATGTGAACAAGAATTGGTGGTAGATTAAATTCAGTGAGGCATCTTCTCAAAATATTCCAATTAAGGCGATCATATGATTTCTCAAAATCAAATTTTATCGCTATAAAACCCTTCCTCCCTTTGAACTTTTTTATAGAGTGCATTATCTCCTTGGCAATAATTATGTTATCTTATATCTTTCTATTCGGGACAAAATTAGACTGGTAGGGAGCTATTCTTTCCTTAAGGGTGGGCTTGAGCCTCTCGACAATAATCTTAGATATACATTTATAACTAACATTACATAAGGCTATAGGTCGAAATTGAGTGATAAATTCCGGTACCTGGACCTTTGGTATAAGGGTTATGAGAGTTTTGTTGTGGCCTCTAATGATTTCTGGATTGTTCCAAACAAGCTTGATATTTTCAATGACATCCTTCTGAATAATGTTCTAATCTATTCTATTATATAAAAATCAAATTTCTACACTTAATGATGGAGCTGGCGTGGCATGCTTCTGAGAGTATTTCCTAATTTATTTCTTTTAACTCATTAAATACAAGTTATTACGATAAACTAACTATATCAATTAATTGATTTGATTAGATATTTAAATATCATTTAATTTATTATAATTTATATCAATTTAATTTGGTAGTATTTTTTAATTTATTTATTTTAATATTCTGTTAATATTTTTTAATTTATTTTTTTTAATTTATTAAACCAAATTTATTGTGGGTACTAATTAATTAATTTGATTAATTTATTAGTCATTAAAATAATAAATCTATGAATAAAATAGACAATTGAAATATTTTCAACTAAATCAAATCAAATCATATCATATATATTAAGCTAAATTCAAATAATATGAATTAAGGACTAAATTAAAATGAGATAATTTCTTACTTATTCAAGTTGAGTGCAATAAATACAAATTAATTTTTTTAGATAATCATAATTTTTATTTTTAATAAAAATATTATTGTATTAAAATGATGCATTTTAAAGATGTATAAATGAGATTTTTATTAAAAAAATTTACAAGATAGTAAATGCAATTTTATTTTAATTTTATCCTTAACGTTTAGTTTTAATTTTTACCTTTAGAGTTTTAATATGTTTCAATTATACTATTAGAGTGAACAACATTAATTATAACTAATCAATTATATTATCTGATTTGACCAAAATTAAATAAATATTAAATTATTTAATAAATAATAAATAATAAATAAATTTAATTTGAATTATTTTTTTATTATTTTCTATATCTAGGAATCTTAATGTACTTTTATGTATTTTGATTAATAGTTCTCAAAGGAGTTACTATTTTATTTACTAACATTTTAAATTTTTTATAATATTTTCATAAAACTTGATTAATAGGTTCTTCTTCACAATGTTTTTCTTGAACTTTTTAATAAAAATATATCTTAGTTTTTGTCTTTCATATTTTATATTTATTTATTATACTAATTTTTTTACAGTGTATTTTTATCAACTACATACATTATTTTTAGTCTTTTTTTACTTTTTTTAATTATTTTATTACCTTATTTTTAATTATTTATTTTATTTTCACTCCTCATATGTTTATTGTGTTTCACTTCATTTTAGTTTTAATTTCATAGTGAACTTTCAATTATATAAAAGTCAATAGTTTCTTTCAAAACATGGTTAAATATATTATCTATTATATACAATTATTAGGATAAACAAACAAATATAAATTGAATATATAATTTAATTTTAATTTGAACTAAAAACTAAATAAATTGTCAAAAAAATAGCAACTAATTTTGTTTTTAATTTCTCTATAATTTATTTAAAGATAAAAATCTCTCTATAACTACTAACATCGCCGATAACAAAATTATAAGTTTCTATAAAATAAAAAATATATAAAATAAATAACATATATATAATTTTAAAGTTATTAATCATATACTATGGACAAATTTTTTTTTTAAGAAAATCTTATGGATCAACATGTAATTTTTTTATATTTTTTTTTTTTTCTAAAATTTTTCAGACTTATTAACCTTTAAGTTGTCTATACATCACTTCTCAAAATATTATGATTTCACAAGATATAATATGTGGGGTGCGGTAAATCACCTTTATAAACCATTTGCATACTAATTTTACGTATATCTTCCAAATTAAAAAAGGCTACGTGCATGTCTCAATTTATATTTCTATGTAAATCAAATTTATGAAGTTCGAATTATGTGTTTTCGTAGTAAATCGAATCTATAAGGTTCGAATTACTTGGATGCTATCTATGCTACTAAATTAAACGAGGGAGATTCAATTTAAAATGAGCTGGATTGCTACTAAGTGAGTATAAATCGAACCTTATTGCTTCGATTTAGCATGGACTACATAAATCGAAATTTATAGATTCGATTTAGTAGGGGATGACATAATTCGAATTTTTTGAATTCAATTTACTTTTGAATCACAATGTCAAGTAATTCAAATCCTATAGATTCGATTTACTACTTATTACCCTAATTTGAATTCATTAAATTCGATTTTTATATAGAAATGTAAAAGGAGACAACTAGGTAACGTTTTTGAATTTAGAAGATTCAGGTAATTTTAGTGTGGCTTTAGTTTATCAACGTAAATTAACCTAATATGTGATATTAGTTATTGTTATATATATGAAAAACGTGACTTATTTATGCATTGTTTGGATTAGAAGAATTTGTAGGGAAATAAAATGTTGGAAAAAAAATGGATGAAAAAATCAATTTTTCATTATTTGGATCAACAAAGAAATTAAATGAAAAACATAAAAGTGTATGTAGAGGTCATGTAAATTTTTTCTCTTCAAAATTGCGAAGAAAACTAATGCAGAAGTGCAAACATGGGTAAAAATACAGAGTTACCATTTGAATTATAATTTATATATAATATATAAAAATATTAATATAATTTTACTCTATTATAATTTTTTCTCTTCTTACTTTTCCTTCCATCCAAGCAAAAGAAAATTTTCCCTCTATTTTCTTTCCATTCAATTTTGCTTTATCTAAACAACACACACAAAAAATATATACTTTTCTTTCCTATCATTTTCTTTCTTTCTATTTTCTTTTCTCTTATTTTCCATTTTATATCCAAACAATAGCTTAATATTTATCCATTTATCTTCTATTAATATTGTTATAACAAGGATACATGTGAATTTATAAAAATGATATAACCCAAACTCTGATTATCACAAAAACAGTCAAAATGGATATTTGCAGGGATCACTCGCATTTTAGGGCTAGATGGGGACTCGTGAAATCCTCATTCCTCACGACCTGTCACGCGAAAAAGGATAGGGACTAGGAGTGGCAAACGGGCCAAAATCCGTCGGGTTGGCCCGCATAACCCGCCAAAAAAGGCGGGTTGGGCTGAAATTTTGAGACCGCCAAACTTAAAAAGCCCGCCTATCCCGCACCGCTTAATCCATGGGTTTCGGCAGGGCGGAGGCGGGGTGGGACAGGCTTCCCCGCTGGACCAAGCTTTTATTTTATTAGGGCCATTTTTTTACAAATTTCTATTATGTTATTAATCTATGAGATGATAAATATGATAACTGAAGATGTTCTAAGTTATATTTTGGATTACATTTTATGTTTGATTAATTATAAACTTGAAGATGTTTAATTATATATTTTGGATAATATTTGTTTTGGTTTGAACAATGTTAGTTTTATTATTTTGTTTCAAAAGATTTTGTTTATAATTATGTTTATTACATATTTATAATTATTAAAATTTTAATGTGTGTGAATTTAAAAATTATAATTTTTTTATATTTTTAGGAATTATAAATTTATTGAAATTGTTGTGAAATTATATATATTATTTAATATTTAATGGTTTATAAAAAAAGGAGATCCCGCCAACCCGCGAGCCTACCATTAGGTGGAACGGGGGAGAAATTCAAGACCGCCTTACTAGGCGGGGCGGGGCGGACCAGCCCACTAGATGGCGGACTTTTGGCGAGACAAGACGGGTTTTCCCATTTGTCACCCATAATGAGGACATGAACATAAGTATCCGCTCCATGGAACCTATTAAATATACACAAATATAAAATTATTAATTTATCCTAATTACATGCATAAATCCATTTCTTAAATTTAGTAACCCAAATTTCTGCTTCCAATTCAATTTTTTTTCTTCCAAACTCATTCTCAGCCTCGATCCTCTCTCTCTAACTCACTTTCTCTGCCTCTCAAATCCGTCACTACGTGGCTCAGTATCGTTTCAAAACATTATGTTATGTTATTATGTTGGAACATGTTTTTATGTTTTCTCCTTTTAAAATGTTATTTTTCATAACGAATATGTTATAAATTGTGTTAAATTATATTAAATTGATTATTTTATGATTATTATATTTTATCTTTTTGTGTTAATTTTTTTCAAAATTTTTTAAAGAATATTCATAGATATTCTGCGTTCCCTAAGGGATAATTAAACAGAAACTTGCAATGACGAAAAAGGAACGCGAGCATTTTTTTTTTAAATAGGAATGAGGGATGGAAGGAAACTTCTCACTCTCCCTTTAGTACTCATTACCATATCTAACTAGCAATGGAGATTCAATTTGAGTCAATTTAGAGGGGACGCATGGACTTTATCTACATTGGGCCTTTAAGGTAATGAACTTAAGTTAGATTTGGGACCCTAACAATGGGTTTTAGTTGATCTTGCTTGCATTGAGATCTTACTATACCCAAATATACGCGTTTTATTTTATTATGGAGAGGGCCTTGGGGTAGGACCGGTATATGGATAATGTGTGTCCTTTACCATGGTGTGGGATCAGATGTGAACAAATTGCACGGTCCAAAATCTTCTTGACAAATCGGAGGGTGCGCATTGCTTCAACAGATCGGTGGGTCCGATCTCTTCCTCCCCCGCCACGTGTCGAATAGCCGTTGGTCCCCAGAACGGTGCCCCACTAACCCCAGCTTCCCTTCACTGCATGTATTCGAGCTATCCGAGTTGAGCTCATTCTTCCTCCCGGCAGCAACCTTTCTCCCATTCCCTTCCTCCTCCAGATCTTCTTCTTCTTCCTAAAGTGAGTAAAAAAAGTTATAATGTCAAAAAAACTAAAATCTAAAGATGTTGATCGTCCTGAGTTTCATATTATAAAATATCTCAGCCATCCCGATTATATAAGTTTGTTACTTAATTTATTTTTTAGTTTTTTAAAAAATATAAATAATATTATCAGAAATTTAATTATAGGTGTTGTTAGTAACTCAAGTTAAGAACATATTAGTGATATTAATATTTCTATTGTTATTATTTTTATTTTTATTATTATTATTATTGTTTGAGAGTTATAATAGTTGTTGTTGCTGTTACTAGCTCAACGTTCCTATGAGAATGTTATTACTATTATTATTATTATGATTAATTAATTTTATTATTATTATTAATTTAGAATTATAATTATTGTTGTTAATTTAGTTATATTATAATTATTCTTGTTAGGTCAATTTGAAAAACATATCTCAGTGATATTATTATTATTATTATTATTATTATTATTATTATTATTATTAATTTAGAATTATAATTATTGTTATTAAAAATTTAATTATAGGTTGTTAGTAGTTTAAATTTAGGGTCAATGACGGTAATAATAATAATAATAATAATAATAATAATAATATAATTATAATTATTATTATTATTATTATTATTATTATTATTATTATTAGTAATTTAGAATTATAGTTATTATTAGTATTAAAATTTTAATCATAGGTTGTTAGTAGTTTAAATTTAGGGTCAGTGACGGGATATTATTATTATTAATTTAATCATAGGTTGTTAGTGGTTTAAATTTAGGGCCAATGACGGTGATATTATTATTATTATTAGGGGTAAGTATGATTTTGGTCCCTAAAGTTTTGTACCAGAATCGATTTCGTCCCTCTTCTAATTTTGGATTTAAAATCGTCCTTAACGTTTTTTTTTTGTATTAAAATCGTCCTTTTAATTGTTTTTGGACAAAAATACCCTCACCACTATCAATATAATTACCTCCTCCACCACCACCAACACCAACACGACCCCCCACCCACTACCACTCCATCACCATCTGCATCACACCAACCAAAACTCAGAAAATCAACATCATCATCGTTATCCTCCACCAACTGCCACTCCACCACCATTATCAACATCATCATCACCATCATCATCACCATCAACACCCACTGCCACTCCACCACCACCAACCCCTCCCCCCTTTCCCCTTCCCCCACCCCCACTCCCACCCCGCGTCCCCTCCCCCTTCCCGTCTCCCCCTTCCCCCCACCTCGCGTCCCCTCCCCCTCCCCGTCTCCCCCTTTTCCCCACCCCGCGTCCCCACACGTCCCCTCTCCCTCCCCCTCCCCGTCTTCCCTTCTCCCCACTCCCGCCCCCAACCTCCACCTCCACCTCCACACAGAGAATCAGAAACAGAAAGCAACAAATCAACAAGCAGAAACAGAAAGCAACAAATCAACAAATCTGAAGAAGCGGCGGGTAGCGGTGGGATCGGCGGTAAGAAGAAGAAGAAGAAACGGTTCGGCGGCGGGAAGGTGGGCAGCGGGCGGCGGTGCGGCGGCATGGCGTCCCCCTTCTCTCCCCCCTCCACCCTCTCCCCCTTTCTTGCCCCCTCCCCCCCCTCTTTTCTTTCTTTCTCTCCCTACCCACCCCGCTTCTTTGTATCCCCCTTGCTTTCTTTTTATTTTTTTATTTATATTTATTTTATTTTAAAATTTTATTTTTTTATTAAAATAGGGGTAGTTTAGGAATTAAATTAAAAATTTTATTTAAAAGAACGATTTTAATACGAAAAAAAAATATTAAGGACGATTTTAAATCCAAAATTAGAAGAGGGACGAAATCGATTCTGGCACAAAACTTTAGGGATCAAAATCGTACTTATCCCTTATTATTATTATTATTATTAATTCAGAATTATAGTTATTATTATTATTAATTTAATCATAGGTTGTTAGTAGTTTAAATTCAGTGTCAGTGACGGTGATATTATTATTATTATTATTATTATTATTATTATTATTATTATTATTATTATTATTATTATTATTGTTAGTAGTTTAAAATATAATAATGTAATGTATTTGCTTTTTGATAGTAATTATTTGTTTACCGTTACGTTTTTAATTGAGTTAAGTATGTTGTTGTATTTAGTAGTAATGATTTGTTGATAATATTGGTTGTTCTAGTTTTTCTTATTATAATTTATGTTTTTGTAGAGTTTACGGATGTTGACGTGTGATCACCCTGTCCCTCCGGATCGGTACGATGATAGGGTGGAGGAGCATTTACGTTTTACTGGTTTTTATCTTGCATCTCAAATTGGAATAGTCCAGTGTCAGAAAGCACTCGTAAATGTTTTAGTTGAACAGTGGCATCCAGACACACATACCTTTTACCTACCGATTGGTGAATATGCTGTGACACTCGAAGATGTGGCTATGATTCTTGGTCTTCCGACGGACGGTCTTCCAGTCACAGGGATGACTATCAGCAGTGTTGAAACTTTAGAGGCGGAGTGTTTGCACCAATTTGGGGCTGCACCGAGAAGGTCAGAATGTAGAGGCGGAGTGTTTGCACCAATTTCGCGTGTCCATCTCATTCAAGAAGCGCGTCATCCTGGGGCGACCTTTCGTTACGCGTCGGAGGTACGGATTCGGTACGAATCGCGGCCCGTTGTATGCAGGCCACGTAGTTGGATTCCCCAGTGGCCTAAACCTAGCTCGGTAAACCCGTCGAACTTGGTCCATCTTATACACATCATGAACGTACACTTGCCAATCCAGTCTTTGATTTGCACAACATGCAAACACATGCCGACACGGAATCCGGTCCACCTGGAACTCACCACAGTCACATCAGTGCCGACGAAGGTCAACGACATACTCCAACCCACTTGGCATCTCACGCACTTTAAAGACCTCATTCTGCCTGTCGAAGCAATTAACCTGAATGTTCCCTGATGCAAGTTGGTTTGCATGCAATTTTGAGGTCACAAGTTCAGAAAAAATATGACCAGCACTAATTCGAGCCTCCGCCTCAGATCTTTTTCTAGTGAACAACTCATTAAGCCTGTAGAATGTTGCTTTGACAAGTGCAGTGATGGGGAGATTGCGTGCACCCTTCAAGACTGAGTTGATGCATTCTACTAAATTCGTCGTCATGTGACCCCATCGGTAGCCACCATCAAATGCTAATGCATACTGTTCCCGGGGGATTCAATTTAACCAGTTAGTGTAAGTCTCGCCCCGTTCTCGTAACCGCTGATAACGCACTTCGTACTCATGCACCGTCCTCAAATACCCTGCATAATGGCGACCAATAAAAAAGAAATGGGTTACGAAACACTTATTGAAGGTATCCCTGTTGATAACAAACTTTGAAATACACAATTTACCTATATTAACGACAAGTTTTTGCAGGTACGGTGCCTTGAATTTTCTCAGGAAATTTGACTCTATATGCTTGATGCAAAACATATGGAAAGCTCGAGGAGGTGATCATGCTCCATTACTGCGAGCCACAGCTGCATTGATGGATTCGTGTCGGTCGGATATCAGCCCCACACCATCCCGAGTCACAACATGTTGTCGCAGGCTACTAAGGAAAAAGTGCCACGCATCAGAAGTCTCTCCCTCCACAATAGCAAATGCAATTGGGACGATATTGTTGTTATCATCCTGTGATACTGCCACTAACAAATAACCCTTATACTTTCCGTACAAGTGAGTCCCATCCACCTAGACAACTGGCTTACAATGTCTAAATGTTCTAATGCATGGGTAATAACTCCAAAAGACTCGATGCAACACCCGGATATCATTTACCAAGTCATCGCCTTGGTATGTAGGCATAGTCTCAAAATGGACGATAGCTGATGGCTCCTTATGACACATGGCCTCAAACCAAATCGGCAAAGCTTCGTACAATACTTCCCAACCTCCAAATATTTTTTCTACTGACTTTTGCTTAGCCAACCATACTTTCCGATAACTGACGGTGTAATTGAACTTCGATTGCACTTCTGCAATAACTGATTTTATCTTTAAGGAGGGGTCAGCCTCAACCAATGGCTTTATTGCTTCTGCAATTGTGTTAGAATCCAGCTTCGAATGATCCTGAGAAATGGTGGCTCTGGTACAGGTGTGACTACCATTAAACCTCCTAATAACCCAACAGTACTTTCTGCTGATCATGCTAACCCCGATAAGCCAATCACACTCCTCCCTATACTGTGTACACTTGGCATAAAAGGTCATCGGCTCTGACTCATACACCTGATAGTCTACACTTCTCCGGATGGCATACTCTTTCATCACCTTAATAACAGCTTCCCTTGAACTGAATTTCATCCCCACAGCAAATTCACCATCTGCAACAAGAGGGACTTCTGCCATGACGGCAGCCATACGAAAATTTAATAACCGAAATTAAAGGTAAGTCAAACACTCAATACATCTATGGTCATATTATTAAACTCTACATCAGGTTATTATCTCAATCTTAACAAAATAATAAATAAAATACATAAATACATAAATAAATATTGTTTAACAAACAGTAATTAATATTTAACTACATCAATGACTAACCAAAAATTTTTATTGCCCTACATTTAACTACATAAACACCTGCACAAATGCTAATTGAATATATTCTCACATGTCACTTAACTATTTGCTCCATTAATAACTAACATACAATATTATTATCCTACACTTAACTTATTCAACACATAAACAAATGCTAATTAAATATACTTTCACATGTCACTTAACTATTTGCTCCATCACTCAATATAATTTATTACGGAATTCTAATCCGTCTTATAATAATAGGCAATTACGTACTGGCGCTCATGTAATCTAGAAACTTCGGAGCATGCATGGCTTCCAAATCCAACACTCGCATGAAAGATGGCTCCTCGAACGGCACTTCATTTGCCAGTGCATTTGCCACGTCTGTCACATTTGGAGCCGTGGTGCCATCACCTTGATCTTCATCTCCATTTGGATCCACAACTTCATAATTGCTTTCGAACTCTTCCTCACTGTCACTATTGTAATCTTCTCGTATAATATTTCGGTCGGCCTCAGATTGTTCGAATTCAATGTACAGCTCGATGAACGACATCTGGCCACGAATTTCAATATACATTGAAAACATCTCTTGCATACTCGCTTCATCGGTTATATATTTGGTTTGAAATTGAACGAATCCACCAAATACTGTGATGGGATATCTGTATAAAATACATGATATCTTCCTTGACATCGCAGAATCTATCTTCTCATATATGACACCTTTCAGCTCTTCAAATGAGATTGTGAAGGGAATAACAACATCTAATGGATTTTCACAAATAAATTTTACTCCTTCAGATGTTTCTAACAAAATCTGACCAAAATAATATACTCTTAAAAGAACTCTATCATCCATTTTCCTCAACAACCTAAACAAAAATAGAACCCTCACAATCAAATTTTTTTAACCTCATAAGAAAGAAAAAAGAACCAGAAGAAGTATAAAAACACAGAAGAACACATGGTGTGGGGAAGAAGACGCTCTCTGCCTTATCTATGAGTTACACATTTTTATATACATATAACCCCACAGATCGGACCCTACGAGTTATTCAAACTCGTTCAAAAAATTCTTATAATAATCAAATCGGACCCTACGATTTGATTTTCCTATTTATTAAAAAAAAACAAAACGGACGGTCCGAATTGCACCATCCGAAATTCAAATTTTCCCTCCTAGCAAATCAGACCATCCGATTTGCACCATATATTTTATTCATAGCAATTCGTATGGTCCGAATTGCTCCTGTCTAATGTCACATAAAGCTGCCCCACATTATGGTGAAGCACACCCATACCCCATAATAGATGACTACACACTCATACTTTTGATTACCATAAAAATCAGCCCCAAATATATATTGGATTAATATTTTGAGTCATTGTTATAGTAAATACTAAACTATTTAACATTATAACACTTAGTATATATAAAAGTTGGATATATTTACAAGACATTTTTATTCAAATTAAAAAAATTAATTATCGCTTTTTTAGCTTTAAATATTATTTTCTAATGTAACGAAAAAATAAAAATAACAATAATTACTCACATAATTAAAATAGATAATCTTAATATATACATGACACTATACATATATCAAGGATTATTATATATGATATATAATTTTTTTCTTTTCTATAATGACTATTTATATAATTTATTCAACAATTTTTTCATCTTAATATTTAATAAATTTAACATACAAAATAAGTAATTTAAGTCATCATCTAAGACAATAAGCATAATAGTACAAATACTTATTTATTTATTAGTAGTGAAAAATATGTAAATAGTATAAATTGATATTTTTTAGTATAAAAGCAACAATAAAAGTTAATTACATAATTAAAAAATTATGAAGAATTTTTTAAATAATAATAAAAAATAAGATCACTATTTTCATATATTACAAAGTTTATGAAAAAAATTTTGGATAATAAATCAATTCTCAATAAATTATACATTAATTCTGTCAAAAAAAATAAATAATCAATATATTGGATATTATTATTTACGTACTAATATAATATATATTATTGATTATTAAGTTTATAATTAATTTTTAATCTAATTTTTGGTAATTAAAATTTAAATGATTGAAATTATTAAATGTTAAATATTTTGCATCTAACCAATTTATTTTTTTATTAAAATTAAAAAAGGATGAGTTGTTAATCAATTCTAAATTTAAATTTAAATTTGAGTAAGAAAATAAAAAAATATTTTAAATTTTATCTCGCTAACCAGAATTAATTTCAAGATAAGAAATTACTTTGTACATCGTATATATTGTAGGATAGTATGATCATTTACTATTTTTTAATGGTAAATAATGGTGTAAGAAATTAGAAAAAAATATATTTACAAGTTTAGGAAATATTAATTTATTTTTTAATAGAATAAATTATATATTGAATAACAAAAGTTATTATTGGTTTCTCTTCACACTAACTAATACTCAACGATGGTATTTCGGTACACCATATTACCAAGAACTATTAATCGATCTAATAACTTTTATAATGATATAAGTTTATGAATTTGAAAATTTAAAAATTATTTCATAAAATGTGAAGTTTTGACGAGTAACAATGTTGATTATATTGTTTTGACTTCAAAAATGAATATGATACCAACGAATAAAATTGTCCCAAGTAAATTACAACAAAGACAAAAGTCCATAAGTATTGCTATTAATGAAAAATTAATCTATTTTAAAGACAAATACATTTTTTTTTCTTATGGAGGAGCATATGAAAAATTAATTGTCAACCGAAAATAAAAAATTTGCTCTGGAACCTGATGCATGGAGGACTCCTTGTGAAAGAAAGGTTGAACGCCCGAATACAATCCATCGAACTCTGGTGCCCAAAATGCAATCGGTCACAAAAAAGCATTTTTTCATCGTTTCTGGGAGTGCCCAAATGTGACTAAAGCTTGGAAATGTTCAAATTTACCATGGCAGATTTAAGCTCGAGAACCATAGAAGTGGTGAATTCAGTTGGAAGAAGAACTGAGAATGGAAGAAAATTCGATTGAAAAAAGGGCAGTAGCAGCAAACCTCTTATGGAAAATCTGGTTAGCAAGAAACGCCTGGATATTTGAAGGTAAAAATTAAAATCACCCCTTTAAGAACTATGGTGGAGATGGCCAGAAGAAGTGTATGTGAGCGAAGATGAGACCCTTAAGTTTTTACTTTACCTCTTTAGTTTCCTTATGTTTAAGTCATTTTATTAAAGTTGGAACTTCCTATTCTCTTTATTACAATTTCTGTCTGTAGTCCAAATTGGACCAATTTTCAGTAATGAAATTACATAACTTTGATAAAAAAAAAATACAATTTTTTTTACGAATTCCTAACTCAGCAAGTCGAGGACGACTAATCCACCACATATTGATGCTCTATTTATTAAGAGTCTGTCGCTAACTAATGGATTATTTATACACACAAGACGAGATTCGAACTCCAAATATTTGCTTAACCGGACAAATAAGATGATCATTCAACCAATCCAAATTGATTAAAACAAATATTAATTATTTTTAATACTTTTAAGTTATAAAATATTTATAATAATAATTACTATATATATTTTTTATTTAAATTTAAAAAAAATTTATATAATTTTATGTATTACTCCGTACAGGATACGAGAACATACACTAGTTTTCCTTAAAAAACAAGGCTGGAAACCCATCTGTTCCCGGTGCTTTTCACGACCCTATGTCAAAGATAGCTCTTTTGATTTCTTCAGTGTGTGGGGTGCAGCTTAGCGTCTTGCCAATGTCCTCATCAAGAGGTGGGTACAAGGTATTGGAATGAAGAGGGGGGAGGTTATGGTTCTCCTCTGAGTACAAATCTTTGAAGAAATTAACGGCATGTTCCAACAATTCACCTGGTTCCTCTATCCACTCTCCATTCTGTTTTCTTAACTTCAAGATCTTATTTCTTCTCCGTCTAATAATTGTTTTGGTATGGAAATAGCGTGTATTTCTATCACCTTTTACCACCCAATCATCTCTTGATTTTTGTCTCCATAGAGTTTCTTCTCTATCAAGGATATCCTCTAACTCCTTGGTTAACTCCTTTTCCAGCTCCTCCAAGAAGGGATTGCGACCATAGTCACTAGCTCTTTGTATCCCTCCAATTCTATTCATAATTCTATGTTTTTGCCTTCTTACATGGCCAAAAACCTCTCTATTTCACACTTTGAGATCATCCTTGAGAGATTCCAAGGCTTCAAGTAAATTTTCCTTATTTCCCCATCTTTCTTGTATGAACTCTGGGAATTTTGGATGTAGCCTTCACATGGCCTCATATCTAAATGGTCTATTACTAGTTCTACTTTTGGGAGGTTCCAGAGAAACCATAATGGGATGGTGGTCAGACTGAATTCTTGTAAGTACGTCAACTCTTGCTTTAGGGTAGCTAGTTCTCCAAGGAGCATTAGCTAGTGCACGATCAAGTCTCTTGAAGTCTCTTTCCCGCCCTTCCCACTTAGGGTCCCTCCAAGTATACTTAGTCCCTACATGTCTCAGGTCTATTAGGAAACAGTTGTTGATCCAGTTTGCAAATTTTCGGCACGCCTGGGTATCATTTTGTCCCCCTCCTTTCTTTTCTGATGGACAAGCAATTTCATTGAAGCCTCCCAGAAGCAGTCAATCCTCATTCATACTCGTTGCTATTCTTGTCAATTTTCTCTATAGCTCCTCTCTTGCATTCGGTTGTGGGCTAGCATATATTGCTGACATAATCCAACTCTTGTTATCGTGAACAATTCTGCAATGCACGAACTGAGGTGTTGACATCATAACTTCAATCTTTATGTTAGGATTTCTCCATAGCAACCATATACCTCCACTGAATCCTCTTGCTTCCTCAACATGGCTATGACTAAAACCAAAACTTTTAATCACCTTTTGGAACTGTTCACCACTACAATGGGTTTTTAGCAAAATTAACAAATCGGAATTTCTTTGTCGAACCAATTCTCTAAGGGAGTGGCTAAAAGCTGAGCTAGCTTCTCCCCTACAATTCTCGCAATAACAATTATAATATCTATCAAGACAGCATCAAACTTCCTTTATCAGGAAGCAACAGAACGCTAAAAGGAACATACTAGGCATTGTCCCCCTTGGAGGCTATAGCATCACTTTCCTTCTCTTGAAGAGCGGGGCTTGTCTCACATTCCATATTTCCATTCACCATGGGTTCGTCTATTATTTGAGGGAGTTTCAGTCGTACATCTTCTTCATAATTATTGATAGCTTCAAGCATAACATCTGTCCCAACAGAACTGAAGTCAAGTGGTTTGGGTTCCTGGTCCTCATTTTTGTCATCCAACAGAGCTGATTCTGGTACAAAAGTGTCTTTCATTGCCGTGTCTTGGGAAGTATATTGAGACACTTGCCAATTTACACTATGATGGTGTGGAAGGGTTGAATGGTTCAAGAGGGAAGGGTTGGTAGGAACATAGTCATTGTCTTGGTCATGTTAGTTGTTTCATAGTTGGGTTGGAGGTAGTCTAGTTAGGAACGGGGTTATGTGTAGGAGCAAAGTTAGGCTGGGTTAGAACATCACACAAAGGTAGAGTCTGTTGTGGTGTCATTTTTGGATTTTGGGCTAGAGATGCATTCTGGGCTTGTTTTGAGGTTTGGTTTTGGGCAGGTAAAGCTTTGGGTTGGGTTGTCTTTTGTGGGGAGTTCGGGCGGGTTCTAGAAGATGGTTGAGATTGTGATAAACAAACAATATTCTCCTTTTCCACATAATTGGGTAGTCTCTCAGGATTGTTTTGCAAGACATCATTCTCTTCTTGTTGAAGGATCAAGAACCTTGTACCTGGCACTGTCATGGCAGTATCTTTTGCATTTAGCGCATTACCACCTGCATTGCTTGTACTAGCTCCCATTTTGCCCACCTTCTTGCCACGCATAGGACGCTGGACCAGCATCCAAGGTCCGTAGGTGTCATTATCATGTTGGATAACTTTTTTGCCCTTTTCATTTTTTGTAATGACAATATTACCCCTTTCTTGACTTTGACTCTTCTGATTCTCCTCTTGTCTTTCCTCTACTGCACCAGTAGCTGTGCTGCTATTATTCCGTTCGTTTCAGCCGCTTTTTGTAACATCGGACAGTTGAATTTTTCATATCCTGCCATTCCACAGTTAAAACATATACAATGGAGTTCTTCATATTCAACTCCATATTTTATTCCATTAATTGAATATTGTGAAACTAGAGGTTCAGTCAGGTTCAATTTCACACACAGTCATGCAAATTTACCTCTGCATTTTTCTGCAGTATGAGTGTCCACTCTCATGGTTCTCCCCACTATGTTTTCAATTCTTTTTAATATGTCCTCATTGTAATACTCAATAGCCAGGCCAGGTAGTCTTACCCATGCCGCTATCGTGTCAATGGTTGCCTCTAATAGATTGAAATCAGGTTGCTAAAAGCGAATGGAGAGATAATGATAAAAAATCGTCCATGGTCCTCCTATTAAGGCAAAGTCTAGGTCCTCCTATGAAAAGAACCTGACGATAAAGAAATCGTTTCCAATATCGATGACGTCGATGCTTCCCATCTTGCTCCACAATGCCTCAAGCTTCCTCGTCAGTACCGCTAGGGAGATACGACGACCTAAAAGTTTAACAATCAAACATTCCCACCACGGGTTCCTTAAAGACTTCATGACTGCTTCATTTATAACAATGTTGTAAATGCCAGCAACTTTTTCTACCCTTACGTTTGGTTTCTGGTCTTTGTCATCTCTTACCTTGTTCTATTTTCTATTTACTTTTCGCTCTCCATTACTCTTCTCTGTCAATTTTTCCTCCGATTCAGAGAAACTATCATCCTCTTCCATTGTCATTGGTACTCTTTTTCTTCTAGCCATGTCACTGAAAGACTTGGCTGGGAGTTTAGGTTGAACCATACACCCAGGATTATCTCGCATCCATTCTTCCTCCTTTGGAACTGGTGATTCTGTGCCTGTAAAGGTGTGCACCTCTCCTCCTATTTGGACCTTCTTCATTCTTTTGGACAAGTTTGGCTCATGAGCGCGGGAGTGTCCCCCGTAGTAAAGCCTCCCCTCATCGGAGATGACAATAGAATCACACAAGGAAACGAGAAAAAGGGTCACTGTACGGAGAGAAAGAGAAACTATTGCATGAAAAATTTTAAATTACTAGCTAGCTTGAGATCTTACTAAATAACAAAATATTATAAAAAATTTTAGAAAGATTGATATAGTGGATTTATCCAACAAATGTCATATTTTCGGAAACAGGCTTTACATTTGAATGGACCATATAACAGCCCAGTATGAATTCGGGTCTAAAAAATGGAATCCGACAAAAACACAGTATGAATAAAGCAACCAACCCAACCGCTTTCGGCTTTTGGCACAGTCTTAAGTCTAAAACGGCACCGCTTCTTCTCTCTCTTCGCTTTTGCCGTAACCGTAAGATCAGAGATGAGAGTGATAGGTATTCGGTAAATGTAACACGTTTCATTCATTGTGTATTAAGTATTATAGGATAGAACCCAATTGAATTGAACTGAGCACTGAGGAAAGATGAGAGGCCACGATTTGATAAACACCTTCCTCCCCGATGAATTGATGGTCGAGATCTTCGGCCACCTCGCCACCAAATCCAGCCGCGACGCATGCTCCCTCGTCTGCCGCCGCTGGCTTCGCCTTGAGCGCCTCTCCCGCTCCAGCCTCCGAATCGGCGCCTCCGCCTCCCCTGACATCTTCCTCCACCTCCTCCCCTCCCGCTTCTCCAATCTCCGCAACCTCCACATCGACGAGCGTCTCTCCATTCCCCTTCCCCTCTCTCTTCCCGTTCCCGCTAGAAGGCGCTCTCTCAAGGTGCATTGCGTTGCCGACAACACCTCCTCCGCCGAGACCAATCCCGATTCGCTCTGTTTATCCGATGCCGGCTTGGCTGCTCTTGGCGAAGGCCTTCCTAGGCTCGAGCGCTTGAGCTTGATCTGGTGTTCTAACGTCTCTAGCGACGGTTTGAAATCCCTTGCTTACAAATGCACCTTCTTAAAATCGTTGGACTTGCAGGTAATTTCTCACCCTGTTTTTCTTCAATTCAAGATTCCCCTTATCAAATATCAATGCAGTTTATAATTTGCTGAGGATTTTTTAGGGTTGTTTTATTGGAGATCAAGGTCTGGCTGCCATTGGACAGTGTTGCAAGCAACTTGAAGACTTGAATCTTCGATTCTGCGAAGGCTTGACCGATAGCGGTTTCACTGAATTTGCATTGGGTGTGGGGAAATCCATGAAATCTCTTGGTGTGGCAGCTTGTGCCAAGATAACTGATGTCTCCATGGAAGCTGTAGGATCATATTGCAGATCACTTGAGACGTTGACATTGGATTCCGAGTACATACACGATAAAGGGGTGCTTGCTGTGGCTCAAGGATGTCCCCATTTGAAAGTTCTAAAGCTGCAATGTGTTAATCTAACAGATGATGCATTGAAGTCTGTAGGCGCTGCTTGTTTGTCCCTCGAGTTATTGGCACTATATAGTTTTCAGAGATTTACTGATAAGTGAGCGCCTCTCTTGGAAATTTTCTTCGTTATTTTTGGCCTTGTATTTTTTTTTTTCTCCCGGATTTTGCTTCATTTTTTTATTGACTCCATTTTGTTACGTCGGTATTATATACCATGAGTTACTCCAAGGCTTACTCCATGTTGGAAAATTCCTTTCCTGATTTATGAATTGATTAAAGTTTTGTAGTTGATAATTTAGAATAAGGGAACTGAGGAGCTCCATTGTAGCAATTTTCTTCTTGTCTATTTTGTGTTGATAAACTTAGGACTTGTTCTGCATGTGTCCATAATCTCTTCTTGCATGGGTGATGGATCTGATCAATAGTTATGCATCCTCCTTATGATCATGTCTTAACATTCAGGGGCTTGCGTGCCATTGGGAAAGGATGTAAGAAGTTGAAGAATTTGACTTTAATTGATTGTTATTACCTAACTGACAAGGGTTTGGAAGCAATTGCTACTGGCTGCAAGGAGCTTACACATCTTGAAGTCAATGGATGCCACAACATTGGAACCATTGGACTAGAATCCATTGGGAAATCTTGCAAGTAATTTTTTATTTTATTTTTTTCCTTGACATAATTTATGTATGAAATGTTCTAAATAATATGCATGTGTTGTTTAACCAGAATGCTATAATCTTTGAAAAATTGTCTGACTGGGGGATTTTGTGCTTTTTTTTTTCTATCAATCTTTTTTTCACTTCACTCAATTAAACTTATTGCCCATCCTTCTTTCTGACAGATGTAACCATGGTGTGGACCTCTCATATGTATATGAATGTTAGTTCATGATGTTGGCATTATAGTATACTTGATGGCACAAGTTAGAAAAAATTTGGTAAAATTAGTAGAATTGATCCTTAATCTGTGATGTTAATCCAGCTTTCAAAATGCACAGGCATCTCACTGAGTTAGCATTGCTTTACTGCCAAAGAATTGGCAATGTTGGCCTTCTTAAGGTTGGACAGGGTTGCAAATTCTTGCAAGCTCTTCACTTGGTGGATTGCTCGGGCATTGGAGATGAAGCCATTTGTAGTATTGCTAAGGGCTGCAGGAGTTTAAAGAAACTTCATATTCGTCGATGTTATGAGGTAATCTGTCTTCGAGATGTAGATTTTTAAATCTGGCATGGATGGGATTATTTTTTTGGGTTCTCCATACATGGTTATAACCAATTCCACTAGATAAGAAAAGTCTGACCCTGCCATTGTAAATTTTAAACACCATGATATACCTTGTTACTTTATTTGTAGGCTAATAAGGTTTACCATGTTCTAATTCATTTTTACTCATTATTAACTACAGGTCCTCGTCTAGGTTATTATATGGTTAAACTTTGCACATTTCGATGAGTTTATTCACATGTAATGATTTACTTCTATTTTTCCTCCTAAGAGAAAATGAGGGATATAGGAGAAGCATTTTGAGAGGTAGTATTTGGTCATGAATGTCAGTCCCAAATAACTTCTGTTGAACGAATTAAACTTTTATGAGTTTTATCAAAGAAATCTTATATGTTTGTTTATTGCTCTCTCTCTCTCTCTCCTCACCATTCCCCCCCCCCCCCCCTCTTTTTTTTTTCCTTTCTTTACACTGTGATTAGATTGGGACTAAAGGAATCATTGCGGTTGGAGAGCATTGTAATTTGCTAACTGATCTTAGCATCCGATTCTGTGATAGGTAAAACCTTTCTCACTACATATCTATCGCTCCATTTTCCACTGAAAATTTGAAATCATTTTCACCTACACTAACAATTTTGTCTGGTTGTTTTATTGTGTTGATAACTCCTGTACTTCTTTTCTTATATCATCAGTACTATTGTGTAGAATGTCTACATTAATCATGTTTGTTAAATTACTAGGGTTGGGGATGAGGCTCTTATCGCAGTATCTGAGGGTTGTAACCTTCAGTATCTCAATGTTAGTGGTTGCCACCTAGTTGGAGATGCTGGAGTGATAGCCATTGCAAGGGGATGCCCTCAACTCTGTTATATAGATGTGAGCGTGCTGCCGGTATGTGCTCATCTCTGTCTCTCTTTCTATATCGAAAGTACATATAGCTTTTTTAAGTTCCATGTTTCAACTATTTGCTTTCTAATTTTCGTGGTCTTTTCCAAGATTTTCTTGATTCCATCATTGTTGTTCCCCTAAAATAGCATTGATGAACTACATTCACATTTTTAAGTAGTGCATAGATTTTTTAGTATATTTGGAGATACTTGATGCCAAACCCCTGCTTTAGGCATATATGTGGACTCTGCAACTGCACTGCATAATCACTTAATATCTATGTGAAAGTTGAATATTTCATTATGAATATAGTACTTTTTTTGTTCAATTTTTTGTTTACGTTTCAATTCATTTTTTTCCTCATCACAATTGCAGAAGTTGGGTGATATGGCGATGGTTGAGCTGGGAGAAAACTGTCCCTTGCTTAAAGAAATAGTACTTTCACACTCCCGTCAAATTACTGACGTTGGTCTAGCACATCTTGTGAAAAGTTGCACGATGCTGGAATCATGTCACATGGTTTATTGCTCTGGTATAACTTCAGCTGGTGTAGCCACGGTTGTTTCTAGCTGTCCCAACATAAAGAAGGTACTTGTTGAAAAGTGGAAGGTTAGCCAGCGGACCAAGCGACGCGCCGGCTCAGTCATCGCCTACTTGTGTGTGGACCTTTAGAGACCTTTGGTATATATTTGCATCTTTGGGAATTTTTTTCAGTCTGATATATTAATAAAGCTGCTGGCAAGTTGCAGCCTGAATTTATTTCTAGTATAAAAGAGGAGGCAATACTAGGATATGCATGGGCACATATGTTGTAAATTAAGCAGCTCTTTGGTCCCTTACAGGATATGTATCAAGAGTGTAGAAACCTTGGTAAGAGAAATAAATGTTATTGATACTTTGATAGTAGCATGATTTATGGTTAGATACATATAAATGGATTTTATGAGATATGATCCTGATGTTGCTGTAATACATAATAGAAGAATCTTGTCGAGCAAACTTAGGTACTGATCAAGTATAATTCCAGAACATGAAATGTTAGAGCACAATTTTTTCGTTGTATTTGAACCAGCTCTAGCTAGTTTTTTTCCCTCCAAAAATACTGGTCCCTTGGTAAATGGTAATCTAGCATTCTCCAGAATATTTTTTTCTTAAAAAGATGCTTGAATTTTAACAAACGAAATTATGTGATCGAGTAAATGTAAAAAGAGTTAAAAGCAAAGTTATTTGATCCTTTCACATGAAACATTGAGATTGAAAGTTGTTTTTGGGGCAATATTTGGTGGATGAAAGTTAATTTCTATATGAAATGACATCATATATGTATATTACTAAAGATAGGAAAACTCGAACCCACAATCTCTTAGGTGAGTATGGAGAGACAATGTCATTTGAGTTATAACTCATTGGCAAATGACATCATATATTTGAAGGTTAATTTATTAGACAATATACTAGATTTGGAGAAATATATCTTTAAAAAGTTTTATAAAAATAAAATTTTAACCTGATTTTTTATAAGTACTAGCATTAAGAATAGATTGCACTGTATTTATTGAATTCATAATTCATGGATGAGAAATTGTAAAAAACATGGTGATTATTTTAGGCTAAGTTACGAAAAACTTCTCTGTATACGATATTTATCGTTGTATTAGGAAGTACAGATGAATGATTCTGAATCAAAACTCTCAGTCCTTGCTTAGATTTTACTCGTGACAAAGCAACGTACAATTGCCCATGAGTGAAAACAGGCCTAGGCAGGTACAACCTAACTGTGCTTAACGTTTGTCCTTGTGACTTATTAATAGTCATAGCGAACGAAACGATAATGGGAAACTGTCTCCGCTGAAACCTGAATGGAAGAGTCTGGTTGTTAGATATCATGTTCATGCGTGGAATTAGTACCACCTGCCCAGTTTTGTCTCCAGTCAATGTCATACATTCAATTACATGAGTGCCCAGCCTTCTTACCTGTAGCCTTGTTCCGTTACATAACCCACTTGATTGATCAATATTACGGAAAAACATCACAGGCACGCCTTCTTTCAATGTTAGTTGGTGTGGAGGCAGTCCGGAGCAATTAATGGCATTTAGGACATCTGGGGTTAGCGTTTCTAACTCGGATTCCATGTTCCCTTCCTCAAAGCACAATGTATCGGAGCTAAGATAAGTTTTTTCCTCACCACTTAATTGTTGCATTACGTATGCATTGACCTCGTTAACCACTTCCAACGTGGGAGCAAGAATTGATCTTTCCTTGAAGTATTCCATGCGGTTAATGTTGTTCAACAATTTTGGATAGACAAATATCACCAATTCACGAAATGCCTCTGCACTATCATGTATTAACATTTCTTTTGGAATCTCCACCTCTGATTCGCCTTCTGTTGAGTCCCTTACCAACACATCACCAATTTTTAGTAGCCAGTCAGCAAATTCTTTGATCATGCTTACCTCAGATACATTCGTTCCCATTGTTAGTCGCATGTTTTCTGTTAGTGTAAGGACCTGGCAGAAGCGCCACAAATATGAAGAGTTTATTGAAGCATGCACAATTTCTTGACGTGATCCCATTGGAATGACAGGTAGTATCTGTCTAAAGTCTCCACCTAGGACGACAACCTTCCCCATGAAAGGCAAATCTGCATTGTAGTAAGACTCGAACCTAAGTATGTCGCACAAGCACTTATCCAGTAATTCATAACAAAGTTTGTTCAACATTGGTGCCTCATCCCAGATGATTAGTTTAGCCTTGCAGACCAACCTTGCCAATGAACTTCCTTGTTTAATGCAACATATTGAGTCCTCATTTATATCCAAGGGTATCTTAAACCTGGAATGCGCAGTACGCCCATTTGGAAGGAGTAGAGAGGCAATGCCACTTGATGCAACATTGAGCACAATATGACCTTCACTACGAATTGCAGCTGAAAGGGTCATTTATAGATATGTCTTACCGGTCCCACCATACCCATAGACAAAGAAGAAACCACCTTCGTGCTTGTTAACAGCATTATTTATGATATGAAATGCCTTTCTTTGAGCTTCATTCATGCTCTGTAAGTTTGATGACAAATTGACAACTCATCCTTTAGAGATGATAAGTCAAAGTTAAGCTCGTCCATCAACATTCTGTCGTCTAATCCATCAATAACATCCAGAGTTGGTAGAGGCATATGATCATACTCTTTGAGAGAGCGACCATTGGCCTGTAGTTTCTTCTCTATCTTTGTTAACGTCATATTCATTATTTGTTCCTCAGATAGGTGTATGTCTGCACATGAGAATTAGTGGGGTTACTAACCAGAATAATTATCCTTAGTAGATGTATGCTTCATGAGTTTAGAAGAGGCAATACATATGCATTTGGTCTAACCTTCGCATTGCATGCATTTCCTTTGTGAGTATAGTACATCTTCAGATAGTACATGACAGCATTGCTGCCATACAATTGCTGGTCTACCAATGTTATTTGACAATAGCAGCACAACAAAAAGGTCTCAAAGATAGTTTGCAAACGCCCATGTGCTTGCCTCTAGTAATGCATCAATGAAATCTTTGTCGTCTTGCAGCAACCCCAGTGCATAACAGGCTTCCTTAAATGTGTCATATAGAACACCATCAACAGTGCGTAAATCAACAAAACTTAGGCACCCCTTCTGTATATTTAGTAACAGCCTCAGATAGTAGTCATCGTCGTTCCCACGTGGAACATGTGTTAGTCTCCCAACTGAAAATCCTTGCTTCCTCGGCATGCACATTGAAATATCATCCTTCTATACAAACTTGGTTGGAAATTGGCTATACGTTAAGGATCTACCGAATTCGAACAATCTATTTGCAAGCATCCATGCCAGAAGCTTTGTCAACTTCCCATCAATTATGTCGATAACATCCACAATGTTTTCATGGTCTCTAAATACGACTGGGTGCTCATTTGGCAGGTGAAAAGGTAATCTAATAACAGAAGGCTCCTTCAGTTGAATTTCATATCCAAGAATTCGCCATGATGCCTCACATGCTGATATGTACCTGCAATCATAGTAGTTTCGTATCTCGTCAACTACTTGTATGGTATCAGCTTCATTTGTGGTTTGGTAGAATGTAGCAGTGACCCCATCATTCCCTATGTGGACATATTTGAACAGGTACTTGATTGCAGATGTTTGGCATGTATGCTCAACATTGATGTGGCAACCGTATTTTAGCAGCAGTGATGGATTATAGGGAATAATATATGAATTGTCAAGAGTGATGTTTTTCTTCATGATAGTGCGACCATTATCTAATCTTTTATATCTAGGGAATCCAGCATCATCAATAACAGTCCTTGGCCTGAATGGTTTTGGGTAAAATTTTGAGCACCTACCATTTAACATGGGCTACTGTTGTTGTACTTGCCGCATGGTCCATGTACCATGAACTTCTCCATAGCTGCATATAGTTTTGGCCTCATTATCTTATCAGGGATCTGGCTGAGATGTGCTTGTCAATATCATCAGGTGACCTTGGCTTGTCCAACGGATGCATGAACAGCAATATATGCGCGTGGTAATCCCCTCTTCTGGAATTCTATTGTGCAGACATCTGTGCATATTATAATATTAAGTTAGTTATAAGCAACAAACCATGCGCATGAAATATATGAAAGTTAACTTACATGCCACAATCTTCCCAAAAAATCTTCCTTGCTTAAAGTCCATGATCAACTCGTTTAGCTTTATGTTGAATACCCTTGAAATGATGTCAGGCCTCTCTTCTGGTTTGAAACCAGTGTCCTTTAGCAATCGCTTAACCTCGTTCCATTCCGGATTGCACGTAATGGTCATAAAGTAACTTGGATACCCCGCATATTTGCAAATAGCAAATGCATCCTTGCAGTTGTTAAACATGTACCTTGGACCACCTGTAAAGCTGCTTGGTAAAATAATTCTTTGACCGGCGGGAACTGCATTAGCTTCCCCCCTTACCAATGATTCATGCAGTGCACTATACTTGTCCACGCGCAATTTTGGTTGGTTGTTTCTGATGAATCTTAGTCGCTCGGATTCAATCATAGAATATGCATCCACTATGAATTGCTGGAACAATCTCTTCGAATGTAACAATAAGGGAGACTCATGTCCCCTCATTTAAATACGAAATGAGAAGAATTCGCGCATGGTGATATTTTTCCTTTTTTTGGTGTCGTTGATGTCATATCTAGCAGATGTGGCAATGCCGGTCCTAAAGCCATCTTCTCCATATGGGAATACTAAAGAATAGTGTAAGGCCAAGTACAGCAGATGCATTACATCTGTCCTTTGCAACTTGTTAGTAGTAGACTCAAGTATAATATCCCTATCAATTGATAATTCGTTAATGTCTCCTACAATAAGAATAGCAAGCTCAAATTCCGTTGGTAGGTTGTAAACTCTGCCATCAGTATCTCTCCTCCTAATCAATTTTAATCTTATGTCAGTTCTGTTGACGTCATTGAACCGATCTCTTGTTGATCGAAATATCTTGGAGAGTGGGTTGTGTGTGTCTAACATTTGCTTCAGTTGATCCACGATATGAGTTTCAATCTCATGACATGATGCAGAAGACCTACCACATGATAAAAAAATAGGCTGTGTTTTAAAATAGTTGTTTTCATTTATAGTTATAAGATATTGCATATGGTTAGTATCATTGACAATGCGGCCATGCATGGTGTAATAAGGGAAATATATGTATGTAGTATGTGGTACCTGACAACATTTATTCGATTCTGAATTTCGTTGTCTGTGTCATAGATATATAGCTGCGCGAATCTTGGCTTGTCATTGTCTTGAGGGATAAGGCTTCCAATAGTATGGTAATTTTGTCCATTGATTGAAAATATTGGTGGTGCAGTACCATTGTTGATTGATCAATTGCTCTTCCCCGCCATTGACGTGAATGCAAACATCGAATTAAACTTCCTTATGTTCTTTCTAAAGTATCGACTATTTTCGTGATCACCATAATGAAGGTCATGCAATAGTACAGGAGCCTCTGTAAGAAATGGCAACTAAATCTTTCCATCTATGCAACAAAGAGCAAACCTAGGGATCCTATATCTCTTGCTTTTGGCTAATCTCTCTCCATCCCACATACATGCATTACAATGTATACATCGAGGCACTAGATCTCCGGCGTCCCAGGTATCTATTAATTAAAAGGCGATATGTTCATGGTCAGCAAAAAAAGTAATTCAAGGTAAATGGAAATTCTCATTTAGTCAATATACGTAACAAAATTCTTGTAGTAGATATTATTAACTAACCTTGTTCAGATGTATGCGCTTCTGTTTTTGAGTTGTCGACTTGATGGTGATCTAAAGAAATGCAATTGAATAATTTAAACAGAATGATTCTGAAATACATGTTCATATACATTTATACAAAATAGGTTATTAAATAAATAGTACCTTGCTGATCAGTTGGATTGTAATGATGTACGTAGTCAGAGTTTAGAGCAGAATCATCAAATACGTCTAATGCTGATATATTGACATACATTATATGTTTCACGTTAGACATGTTATAAGTTTCCTTTGTCTGGTATGTAAGAGAATAAAGACAACCAGCACAATAAATGACTCCATTTAGTTCTTACTAACCTGCCCCATCCTGGCTTAGGTACTGTATTGTTTGATCGGGATAGTTGTTCCGCGAGATTGATGTCTCCCCACACAGGAGTTGTGAGTCGGAAACACGTCTGATGGATACGTTGCTAACTTTGTTCAGAATTTGATCACGATGATTTCCAGCATGATTGCTTTGCAAAATATTAGGGGGTTATCCAAAAATGTGAAATAGTTAGATGAATATTGCATGGAAAGTGTATTTATAATGAAAGAGTGGGTTATGTAAAATAGGCATGCTACTTTTTCTAATCATGCTTGAAAAAATCCGCATCAAAATTCAATCTCTAAAGTATTTTTTGAAAAATGGGTTAACCATCAAAAAATGCCCGCGAATTATTTAAACGCTAACAAAAATACACTCGAATTTTACTATTGACAAAAAATGCCTTCAAATAATTTAAAAACCCAACAACAATACCCAACAATAAATATATATTTTTAAAAAATACCTTATAGATTGAATTTTGATATAAATTTTTGCAAGCATGATTATAAAAAAAAGATATTATGATACATAAAAATTGGTGATTTTTTGGTAAGTATATATTTTTTTATAATTTTTTTATAACAACCAATAATATTTTTAAAAAATCACAAAACAATATATACTTAACAAAAAATCATCAAATTTTAAGAATCATAATATCTCATTTTTATAATCAATCTTACAAAAAAATGTATCAAAATTCAATCTCTAATGTATTTTTTGAGAAATACATATTTAATGTTAGTATTTTTGCAAGATTATCTAACATTAAATATGTATTTCTCAAAAAATACATTAGAAATTAAATTTTGATACAATATTTTGTAAGGATGATTAAAAAAATAAGATATTATTATCCTTGAAATTTGGTGATTTTTCGTTGAGTATATATTTTTGTTTTGTAATTTTTTTGTTAACAACTAATAATACTTTTAAAAAATCACAAAAAAATATATACTTAGAAAAAAAATCAAATTTTAAGAATAACAATATCTCATTTTTTTAATTATGTTCGTAAAAAATCACATAAAAATTCTATTTCTAAGGCATTTTTTGAAAATATATATTTATTGTTGAGTATTGTTGTTGTGTTTTTTAATTATTTAAAGGCATTGTTGTCAATAGTAAAATTCGGGTGTATTTTTTAATATTTAATGTTAGATATTTTGTTTATAAATTATTTGAGGCCATTTTGTCAATAGCAAGATCAGAGTACATTTTTTTTAACAACAAAATTATTCGAATGCATTTTTTGGCAGTTTACACTTTAATATTAATTTAAAAAATAAACAAAATCTAATAGCACATAAACAAATTTATGTTCTAACCCAAAAGTCTTTTAAATTATGATAGTTATTTAAATTTGAATCATAGTGTAGAAAACCAAATTGGGCTGAACTTGCGACTGGGTTAATTGAGAAGTGGTTATTCGATCGGATCCATTGACTCTGAGAACCATCTAACAAAAAACCGATTTATTAAGCGACCAAATCCTTAATTAATAGGTGAATTGATGAAGCCGACCGAATTTTTTTAGAAATAACCGGTTCAGTGGTAACCCTGCAAAATGACGCCGAACTGAATTTTAAAATAAAGAAACAGAAGTCCAATAAGCTAATACCCATCCCATCCCTTTCTCTCTCTGAAAGTTAAAACAAAAAAAAAAAAACTAACCCTAAACCCTTCGATACACAGCGTCTTAGCCACCAACCCAGCCACGAAAGTTCAGCGTGCTACCGATGCCGGGTGCAGCTGACCGTGGTGGCATCAGGCATCGTCGCCTATGGAAGTTGAAGCTCTGCACGCACTATATTTCTCTAATCATTTTTCTTCCCGTCGTTGTCGCTGTCCATCTATCCCTGTTGCCATCAAGGTCTCTCTCCATATTTCCGTCAAGCTGTTTGTCTCTGTCGCCGTTGAGCTCAACGATTCTTCCTCTGGTTAACATTGCTGCGTGAATTTATTGTGCTTCTTTTTGTACTTTTGTTAATAACGTTGACTGAGTTGCTGATTTTACTATTTTAATGAATTTGATTTGCTGAGTTAATAGGATTGAATCACTGACTTTGATAATTTTTTATTATCCTGAGTTGTTAATTTTTTTAAATATTGTTGTTACTGACTGTTTGAAATAATATCGTTGTTGGTTTTCTGGACGTGGATATGTATGATATTGTAAACAGGGACGGATCAAGATATGGCAAGCAGTGGCACTGGCATTGTAACTTTATTGAAGAAGTATATATATCATATATGTGATTGATAAAAAAAAATATTTTGTGATTTTATATGTTATTATTTTTAATAATGTGATAGGTTTTAGTTTTAAATATTTCTTTTACTGATATCTTTACTCAATCAATTTTATATCATAGTATTATACACTCAAGTCTTTATACTTTTTTAAATTAATTTCTATCTGTTTATTTTTATGAATATAATTGCTTACATTCTTTTGTTTTAATAATTATATTGTCTACTTTAGATATTCTTTTCTTGTAAAAAAATACCAAGTTTTCTTCTAAACTTATATTGTTGAAAAGAAAAACTTTTATCTTACTTTTTTATGATAACTTATTCTAATTATAGTTTTTTTTTTCAAAGTGGTATTTTATAGTCTAAAAGAGTACCAGTAGCTTGGAGATAATTATTAATTTATAAATTATTTTCTACTTTTTGAAAGTTTTAAAAGAATTGATCTTAATTAAAAAGATATGTAACAACTTGTTACCTAAACTTACTGTAAAAAGTATTGATATCTTATAATTTTATATAGTACTACAGGGTACTATGTAATTCTTATATCAAAAACAAAATTATTGACAAAAAATTTTATATTTTTTTATATATTCATAAAATCTTTAAAAAAGAGCAATTAACTAATTACATATCATGCATAAATTACTTTTATACAATGAAAAAAAAAACAAAAAATAATTAAAAAGGGATTTTAAGGGCGTCTTCGATGAAAATCTTGAAACTAACACTCAATGATGATTATGATTTTTTTATGTTTAGAGTTTTGTTTAGTTAAAAACTGTTAGTCAATTTTTGTGGGTAGATTTATTATATATTTGTTAAGAGATTTGATCTATTTGTAATTGTGTGGTATGTTATTAATTTCATTGTTAATTATGTACGTCGTTGTTCAATAGTTGCTTATTGATGATTAGAAATTGTGAAATGTTGAGCCACCCTGTGTCTTTTATTTTCCAATTTAACACTGTATGTATAATGAATCTTGAAATATAATGATTTAAAAAAAAGTGTTGTTAGTTATCCATTGATGAGTAATAACAAAAATATTAATTAAATTGGGATATGCATTACCTTGGAGGGTGAAGCTCTGATTGTTGATTGCTTTCATGATCCAGTGGATGGTTGGTAGGGATGTATTGTAATGAATAACAACTAAATTGAGCATCATTGCATACTAAAAATTATATTAACGAAACAAAGAAATTAATTTGGCCTTATTACCTTCTCAAGGTGCCACTAATGAAGGTGAATCTAATATACTTCAATTATGATAGATAAAAGTTAGTGAATATGTAAATATGGAAAAGGATACCATTGGATATATTGACAAGAGGTCTTCTTTGTTGATCTTTTAAATGAACCAACTTTCTCTTGACTGCATTTTCCTTGTGAATGAGACCATATGACTGAAGTTGGTTGGATACATTCAGCTGGAGTTTAGCGCTTGTTACAACAATAGGGTTGGACATCATATCAGAGGAACTCTTATATGGAAGTAAAGCAGGAAGGAAGTTCCCTATGCAATGAAGTTGATGAATATAAATATATTACAATGTATAAATAGGAAACCCATAGAGAATTCATACCAACACCGCAATGTATTTTTCTTACTTTCTGAACTTACCATGGGTGCCTCGACTTGGATTTGAATTTTCACTATTTAGCTGTCTCCTCTGATCTAATATAATCATTCTTCTCATCCTAGCAAGTTTGGGGCTTAACCTGTAGTCAAGGCTGTCCATGTTAAACCGTTTTGCAACTGACATACTCTGATTAGGTAGGGGTTGATAGTAGTTGAGAAAATTAAATGTTATATATGTCAGGCTCCGAATATTCTTGTTTGGTGGTACACAACCAGAGTTTATTATTGTGACTGAGGTAGTCTATGTATATTGTTCTTTATATAGGCACATCAAAAAATATTGTCGGGATTTTTGAATTTTGACGGCATGAATTATTTGTAGCTATTACATATTATATACACATTGAAGACACTCATCACAGTTAAGCCCATATTTTTTAAATGGAGTTTGTCCATTTGCGATGGCTATCCCTACAAATTCATAGAGACTCCGTATCTGAGCAAAGGGTCAAGTGCTGATACTGAAAGCATAACAACGGGCATTAACTATTAATTTTATAATGGATCAATTTTTGTACTATTTATAAAGGCATCCACATAGTACCATGCCCATATATTCAGATTGACAGAACTATATCCACTTTGTTTGTATCAGTTCACTTTATTATCAGTGTGTGCGTATTGTGAAAAATTCTGAAATGCAACTTGTTGGACTTCTTTTAATATCTCTTGCATATTTCTCCCAATCATGTCTTCATGGCCAGCCTAGAGTGTTAGAACATGTGGCTTTAATGTAATAAGTTGTGCTTAGCACTCTTATCCAATTATCATATGCATCCCTCGTATGGGTAAGGTCCAACTTAATGATATTAAATTCAATTACATATGTTAGTATGTATATAATGTGTAGGATCATGCGTAATGGGTTTATAAAAATCAAGAGTGGATGTTAGTTAATGGGAAAATAAGAACTTAAAGTAGTAATATCATTTAGACTTAAGATGTAGAGCACAAATATATTCTGATTAAATAACCAAAAAAATTTACACCCATTTACCCATTAAACTGGTGATAGCTGAGGGCAATGAAAGTAACTTCGTGAACCATCATTTCATTCCATGTCCAATTCCATATTATCCATATCCATTTTGTAGTAATCAATAAGCAATTCTTTTGGACCCCCTGCAATAATGGTTCACAAAGTTACTCCTCACGTACTCAACATATAGCGATTTATAACAATTTATACCAAAATGAAAACTTCAGCCCAAATTTATTGGGTGTGGTAATGTTCAAAGCTCCAAGACATCTGCATGCATGACTGTTTCATCGAGGGATGAAACTATAAATCTCACTATACTCCCAGGCCTGAGCAGATTATTAGTTAGAAAACCTCTCCATCCCTTGGCCAATACCACCTGGAAGAATTTGTAGTCAAAAGCCCATCAAATTTCCATGTTGTATGAGACCCACTTCGTTGGACAACCCAAACGTGGTCTAGTCTCGAAGGGAATGCATGTGATGCGAAACTTGGTGGCAAAACCTGGATATAGCTTTGAAATACATTAAAGAATAACTCAAAAAAAAAAAAAAAAACAGATGTGTATTCATTTGAATATAATGAAGATAATGGATATTCGGTTAGAAATGCCACCTACCAGTGCCAGTGACGCGGTGTCTTCAATTCTGATGTAGCATGTGTATGACGTGGCTTGACAGATTAGCAGTTCCTTCGGTGGGAAGAGGTTGATAAGGGTTGGTGGATTGAAATGGTCATGTGTTGGAGGGTGAGAAGGTATTTCTACATAAGTATAATTTGGTGGGATGGTGAAGAAGTCTTGGAACTTCGTTGGAAGAACCAAGATATTTGGATAGGTTCCCATAGTGTCAACAATGGTTTTACATTTATTTAGGTCATGCATTTCTATCTGACTAACGCAAAGCGAATCAGGTTCATCCTCCATAGGAGGCAGGACATTAAGGTCAAATGGCAAGGGACTGGATAATGGCGGTTGATCAGCTGAAAGTTGATAAGCATGATTTGACTGGATTGGATTGTTATTACGGTTTACTGGTTGTTCATACAAAATACGTGCAGGGCTCTTTGGATGATTGTGACAACTTTTATTCTACATAGGAAGCATTTTATCCTTCTTCTTTTTCTTCTTCTTGTACATAGCATTATGATATCTTTCAATTTTCACGAAGAATGGATCATCACCCAAAATTTCTTTGCCCTTCACTAAATATGGTGTGGGAAAGATGGATCCAAAACCATGCACTACAATAGGTATGCTGGCCATATTGTTATCCCTTACCTTTAAGATATAGAAGATGTCATCATATAGGTATCTCAGCTTGAGTATGCCTCCTTTGGGTAGTTTGTAAACACTCACCAGATTTTGAAGTCTATGTAGAATATATGCTGTGGTGTACCCTTGAATAATGGTTAGTTGAAACCGATTGTGATTACAATCCACAACTTGGAGATTATCACTCAAGAGGTGCTTGAATCTTCTATAGAATATACTTGATATGACGTGTTCTCTTTGTGTAACATAATGAGGAAGACGAAGACCGATTAGTAGGGTAAAATTATCAACATAATTAACTACTGAAGACTATTATTACCAACACAGATACATGATGCAGCATAATAAGAATGAGCTATTTGTTATAATTTTTGAATATGGAGGTTTTGAAATCGAATCTTACCGCATAAGGATCCACCGTCAGATAAAATACACGATTATCTTCTTCAACGTCATGCTTCTTTCGTATACCATGCATCGTGGACAGTTAATGTACCAGGAGATAGGAGATTGTATACCAGTAGTGATTAAATGAGGTTACGTTTGATGCTTTCAGATACCACTATGCAAGGTTTTGTCGCCCTTAGCCAGGAAAATATTTCTGCATGCAGGGAAGGAGTTCCATTAAAGAGCTACTCTATAAAATGTGGGTGTGGCTGCATTTTAATTGTTGTGTTTCAACATGTGTACAATTAGAAAATGTAAAGATTTGATACTTAAAATTTTATTAATAATTTATTATTTTTGTGATATGTAGAAGATATAGATGATGATTTTCTTGTAAGTTTCCATCACCAACTGGATCGGTCTCTCCACTTCCCAATGGGATGAGACAAAATAGATGTAAAAAATAAGAGATAAGTATTTCGGATGTATCCTGGAGGGTATAGTATAGATGTAATGATTGCCTATGTACATGTATGATCAGAGTTGTATAGTCAACAGTAAGTCATGAGCAGGCTTCGAAGAAATCAGCAGGTGATCCGCATATAAGGCAATTTTGCAAACATAAATTAATAGTTATCTTACTTTTTTGGCATTATATTAGATTAGTAGAATATTTGATGTATAAGTTTTATATACTTAATTCAACCTGGCATCATTCCCGATTAGTTCGGAACACAGCAAAATAGTAGGGGGTATGCATACGGTCAGGAATTGTCTCGTATATGGTGTATCGGACCGCTTCACACAGACCATACAAAGTTAGCACTGCTATTATCATTCTTTTTTTGCATGAAAAGAATAAAAAAATTAGGCGTATATGTGGTTCAGGGTACACCATGCTGTGTTATTGATTTGTTGTAAATTTATTGGGATAGATGCAAGTGGCAACTCTGCACCAGATAAGGTTAGCAATTTTAATAATATCATAGCTGAATTGCATACTAAAGAAGTAAAATATTATAAGTTACAATGACAGCAGATGATAATTTTCTTACATTAAGTAAAAAGTTATCAATATTATAGTAACTAATTTTTTTAACATAATTTATTTTCATTGTTATATTTTTTTAACGGAAACTCATAAGTGAAAGCAAAATATTGTTAAATCGCCTGAACGTGATGGAACTCTATTTCCTTAGATAGTGTAGTTACATATATTAGTACACTTGCAATTGTAGAAGAAAAGGATAGATTTTACTGTTGCGATACTTTGCCATAGAGAATTGTTTTCGTATTTGGTCGCACACTACTTGTTAAATTACAAAACAGATCAATGAACTGATTTTTTGTGATTGTGATAACTAATTTAAACTTATTCCGTCATCGATATAATGATTGGATTCTAATGTGAAGCTCTTTTGGAATAATTCAAGATTAGGGTCATCTAATATCATCGGTGGGGCATATTTGATTGATCAGGAATGCCTTCTAGTGATGCAGACAATGTTGTATTACAACTTCATTTATGACTATCATGGATGAAAATAAAACACAGGAGCGAAATAAAATAAGCGATGATGATTAACATAAGCTGCAGAAAGTAATCACAAATATCTAGTTAAACTATTTATTTTTGGACCACTTTGATGTAAAGAGTAGTCTCGTCGTTGTTGCAAACTGAAAACCTCAACACAGTGCCAACTCTAAATCCATTGATTTTGGCAAGGGATTTCCAACCTCTTGTCAAGTATAGTTGCACCTTCCTCTTCCTACTCCATCGTAGTCCCAAACTATAGCAGAACCCGTTGTCCATGACAACTTTGACATGATTCAGCCTCAACGGAAATGCTCCTTGTGCAAATTTAAGTGGTATAACCTGTTAATCAGACCATTTTTTGTTTGGATAAATTAGAAAGAAGAAATCTGCACCTCTGCTATAGATACCTAGTTTTAATTAAAATATTATTTCAAGAGTCGGAGATCATACCACTGCGCTATTATCAACTTGGTTAGCTGTCAGGAGTTTAAGGCAAGAGTATATTTCAGGTCCTTGAATCATGACATCAGTTTAATCGATGATGGCAGGGATATGATATTGGGTAAATGCCCTCTTCTGTTCGATACATTCATCTGATAGATGGAGATATGTTACAGTTGTTTGATTGTAAAAAGCTCCTTCTTGGAACTCAGCTGGACCTGCATCATGTATTGGATGATTAAAATAGGTAACATTACCTGGTACATTGGAAGTGTACTTTGGATTGGAGTTAGACTGCCTGAACCCAGTTGCATGTTGATGATGACTAATTTTCTTATAAGAAACCAATTCATTGGAAGGAACAGATTCTTGTGGTTTGGTGTCACCATTTTCGATCCCCTGCATGTAGCTAATTGGCACATTGTCAGGGAATGAAGCTGTCGTATGCTCAACAGGATGGCAGTTCATACCATCAATATTTAGTTGGTGCATTGATAGATTACAGACATTATACAATGCTTGAGGAGTGGTTATGGATGTGACTTTAGAGGATTCTTGCCTGTTGGTTTGGCTAATAATTTGCTCCATATTGTTGCCATATAACTTATATGGGGTCGTGAGAATTCTTTCTAATTCATATAGGTATCTTTAACCTTCATAACCACGAAAACGTCTTCTCCTACGAAAATTAATTTCATCCAACCACCGTCTGTAAGACCATAGCAAGTAACCAAATGTCCAAATTGTCAAAGCTACCTATGATGTAGCCAGTCTCATTACCCTTTCCAACGTTAAGCTCAATCTGGTTATCACTGAGTTCTATGAGGAACATCCTATCCTTCAGTAACTCTCTGTATTTGCGATAAAATAGAGATAGAAGTTCATGCAGAATCTACATATGCATTGCATAGTTATAAGTCATAAAGAATACAGAAAGAAGACTTTTGGAGACTTACGTGAAGAAAATATGGAAAGGGACCATAACAAATAACTCACCGCTAGAGGATCTATGTGAAGGTAAAAGATCCTATCATCATCAAAATCGGGGGGAAGCAATCTTCTATTTTCTGCAGCTGGTGGTGATTGACTCATAATGGGGTTTGAGTTGGTTTTAGGGATCATGGAAGGATTGGGACGATGATTCTTCAACTATGATAATTTTATAATTGCTGAAGTGAAGGCATAACTCTTGTGGGTCAAAAACTAATGGTCAAGGCGGGTGTAAAAGGATGATACTTATGAAAGAATTAATACCAGATGAGTAGAGATGTAGTTACCCTCTTTTGTGCAAGATAGAGATAAGAAAGTATGTTCGTGTTGTCAGAGAAGAGTGAGGATTCCCGGGGTGTTGGTGGAGTTAGGGGATTTAAACCTTTCTTAATAGGCAATGAGATATGCCTTAAAGAAAGTAAGATGCAATAAATTAGTGAGGGTTTCGATGGACCTGGTCTTATGTGTTAGGGTACATACTCTTATTAAGATAGTATAGTTAGTACTTGATTCTATATCTTGACAATTTATATAAATATATATATATATATATATATATATATATATATATATAGTATAAATTTAAGAGTATAAGTGTGTATGCACATAATTTATTTTTGTCAATAAGACATTAAGACACGTATCAATTAATGTATCGATTTGGCAAAGGCTACATAAAGCATGTTGAAATGAGGGGAGGTTTGAAAGATTTGTGCATTCAAGAAAGCATGATGCAAAGATAAGTTAATTTGGATTGGTGGTAGTTTATGATATGGTCTTATGAACATAAGAACATGGTGTAGTCATTGCAAATCAACCATTGAATTTTTATAGCTATTTGCATCTGCATGTTAGAGGAATGCATTATTGGAGACCTGCGAAAGTGGCTGTTGTACTTGTTGATGTAGGGAGGATTTGTGTATCAGGAAAAGTCTTGCAAGTTAACATGTTATGGCCACTATTTTATTCAATTGAAAAAACGACAACACAACAGGCACACAGTTGCACTATCGATACAAAATGTGCCCATGCTACACATTCCATACATATGAAGCAAATAAGGGTTGGGTTCAACCACATAGAACACTAACTTAGCGCTAGATAAACTAAAATATAGAATAGGAACAACTCCATGTTAAAAACAACATAGCAAGACAAACAACAAACTAAATACAGGCTTCATCAACCGGCTAATGTCGAATTGACCAGCAACAAATGGATTGGTAGTGGCCATTGAAACGTTACATGAACTATTCCTCCACTGTCTTGTTGGCATTAGCATTGTCACCATTGACAACCTTCCTGCATTTTGAAGATGACGCATTTGAAGAGTCAGGATAAAGTTCGATGAGCTTTTTGGACCAACCTTCACTAATAATTTTCTCCTTTGGGGTGGAGTACCTATCAACATCAGCGGCCAAAATTTTGACAGATGGGGATCTTGTACCCTGTAAAAATGATATAAACTTGTTAAACTAGATCCACATTCTATTCATCAGGATTTTATGAATGGTTGGAAACATGTGACCAACATTATGAGTTTGGACAGAGTCAGTTTGCATGCTGAGGAGTTCTGAGTTCTCAAAGCCTACGGACGGCTACAATGTTAACATATAAAATAATTTAGTTATCTTTAATCAAAAAATAATTCAACATACATACACTATTCATTGGATACCTCGTGCATGTAATGCTTATCCAAAAACTTGGTTAAGACACTTGTCTCCCCACATAGCATAGTGACAATTATCCTGCATGGCTAAAAGGCATTCAGATCTTCCATCTTAACGGCAACTTTGAATAGAAATTTTTGTCCCACCAATGAGTTCAGTTCGGTTTGATATTTCTCATTGATACCACCCTACGTGTATAAAATATGTTAAGCGTCTTGCTAAATTTGGATTAATAATAGTATAATGTACATTTAACCCACAAATTCGATACCTTTGTCAACTGAGCTAGCCTAATATCAGAGGTAGTAACTCCGAGGTGTTTGACCGCCTCTGTGTCGTACAGTAAGAATGAAGCTGCTTCCGTATCGTCAGCCACTCTCATGTTAATGTTGTACCTATAATTGTTGATTTAAAGGTACAGCTTGGAATACTTTGTAAGTGATGTTATTCTAAATATTGAATAAACAACTTGCGGAACCATTCCTAGGAGTGTGAGTGTTTGGATATGTGTCACATTTAGTACAGTGGTATGAATTTTCTGTCACTTTTAATGAGTGAAAGCAATGTTTGCAACTCTTATACCACCATCCATTCTTTGGATCAATTGCAACAACACCAATAGTAGCAAAATTACCACCTTGTTTTTGGTTAGGGTCAGATTCCTATAACTATGAACAAAATTTTTAAAGAAAAATGAGAACATCTATAGCAGCTCACCTCAATTGTCTCTTTAAGCTCTGATATTGACTTGTATGTAGATTGGTTGATGAGGTCATCTTCCAGATTGTATATGGGTTTTGCAGCAAGTTGGGATAGCCTGTTTGCAGGTGGCACCCCAGACATGATAATACTGCAAGAATAAGCTGACGCTAATATTATAGCCAATAGTTTTAGGTACATTACATAATCTCTAACAATGTAACAAACAACTAACTGCCAAAACCTTTGACGAAATTCCTTCACTTCTTTGCGGTTTGCATTTATGTGCAGTATTGAGTTGTAATTGGTATTCGATATACCCATTGTGCCTGTTAGATTTGAAGGATTGTCTAAGACAAATAAACAATCAATATTAATCAAAATACATTCGGAATAAAAACGGTCATGGTAATTAACAACAGTTTGTTTTCAAAGTAATTAACCTTTATATAGATTGAATTTTGCAAATTGCAAGATGAGTATATACTCAGAGGTTGGTTGTTTATCTATATGCTTCACCAACTGAGTAGCAAATTCTTCCCACAGAGTACATCAAATGTTACCTTTTTCCCTATTTCAAAATGGTTCCATATGAGAGCACTTAGAAGGCATAACTTTAAAACGAAAAGCATGTATAATTTTTTGTACTCACTACATGTCTTGAAGCTCAATGACTATGTAAATGCAGGTCTTTTCATTCCTTCTAAATTTGATAATGTCACTCTTGGCAGTAATTAGTCCGATGACATCTGCATGAAAAAATCTAATGAGACGTCAATGCGATAGTAATAACCACAACGAACTAGCATAAAGTTGTGAATATGCCATACCAATAAAATGGGATTGAGCATTGGTGTGATTAAGTATCAGCTCATTGGGAACAAACTGAAACATGTTAATGGGAAATGAATTATCTTGCACGGTCCTAATTTGAGTATCCCTTTTGAAATAAATTTGCTGTGCGTGATTGGTTGGCTTGTACTTCTTGATCGTTTGAAGACAATGAAAAATTTGATATGGTGTATATGTTGCCTTCGGCCAGGTCATCTTCAAATAGCCATCTGTATGGGTTTCTGATGGAGATTTGTATGCGATCCCCCTGCACATAATTGTCAATTTTTCAAATTAACACTAACATATTGCAAAACAAATAGGAAATAAGTATGCACATGATTTTTGATTACCCAAGTTAATAAGTGAATCCATGATATAAGCTTATCAAGTGATCTATAACCACCATGTCCAGCATAGGCTTTTGATATTTCTGTTCGGAATGTCTGACAGACCAGATCTTTATTACCCTTACTTTGATCTTACAACTTGGATTCTCCACGTTAGAGGCAATATCCTTTAGCAGAGTCACTGAAGTGGCCATGATAATGAACTTTCTGAGGAGATTCCAGTGCACAACGATAGCTATCTGAAGATGGTTGGGGTGGTGGAGCAAGCTAGAGGATGGTTGAATTTATATTGGGTAGTCAGCTTCTCACGGGACGGGCCGATGAGGATGCTCAATGTTTCAATGTAGGGAATAAGACAATGATTGCTATGAAAAGTCATTATCATTTGTTGGACTTTTGTGGCTAGTGCAGTGTAATGAACATGCTTCATAGATTGTTAAGCATATAAGACAGAGTAGCAGGTAATTTCTAAGATGTGTAATGTCTCAGCTAAAAAAAGAACTTGGCGTGGTTCCGTGTGCACATTTTGGAGACAATATGTTTTGCGGCCCTTTTGTATGAGTACAGGGTCGAAAAGGAGTGCATGTGTACTGCCAGAAAAATTATTCCAATGTACATCAATAACTTGTTTTGTCTTGTATGCGTAATTGAAATTTAACATTTTGCGAAAAATAAAGGCGACTAAAAAGAATAGGTATAATCCTTATTTAAAAAGCAATTTTTAATATACCCATTAACTGATGATAGTTGAGGCATGAAAAATACAATATTGATGTTTGTTTTAGCGATTATTATGTGCGGGGTAACGAAATAAAATTATTGAGGCACTAATAATTCAATTAACAAAAATATGATAAGTAAGTATATTGACCAAGAGAGAATGATTCCATTCATCTTTGTGACTAACAAAATCGAACCTGAAACGTCCAACAGCAGCAGCCGAGCAACCAAATTCAAAGGAAGTGACAAAAAACAGTGACGATTGATGGAGCATGGGTTGCTATGGCCAAATCTGGCGATCAATTGCAGACATGATTCAAGAAGACCTTATCTCCGTCACTGACCACACGTTGTCGTCGACGGCTGTCATCGATAATGGCAAAGATCTTTGCCGCCGCTAGTAGGTGCTCGCACATTGAGGCATTGATCGAGATGGATGTCGTTGTCATTCTGACCTCGATCCACTCTTGTTTGCATCTTATATCTGAACTTGTGTTTGGATATTCTTGTACTTATGAAGAAAAAAAACAGGGGAATTGCAAGCATGACATAGAGCACTGTTTGAATAAGAGGTTCTGTTTGCTTATAATTACCTTTAGGGTTTTGATTAGTTTTTTCTTTTTTTTTTATGGTTTGGTCATTCTGCTTCTATTTGGACTGGGCAAGTTATAGTTAGTTACTTTAACACAATATACTGGGCCCAATGAATTAATTTACATGTAGGAAAGTTATATAGAGTTATCGTTATTGTTATATAATAACTGGGCCCAACTATGTTACTTGAAGCGAGATGCATGGTATAGGCTAGGCCAAAAAGAATTAAACAATCATGCAATAGATGATGCCTCATGTTTGACTTTTCTTTTAAAATCATACATATGATGAAATGCAGAACATTACTATTTGATTCCTAATTATAGGAATAACATTAGACTGGTCTCAAAAGAATAACTTATTAACGTATGGAAGCACGCATTTGGATTGAACTAAACAAACCCATTAGGCTTATGATATCTCGTAGTTGCCTTGGTATGCAATATATCTATCTAGTGGGATACAATAAATATAAACATAAATTTTTTTATTAGAACTTCATTACATTGTAAGCAAGCAAAAAGACCAAAGGATTAGAGACTATTCAAGCCACACTACATAATTAGCACTCATGAAGGTTACTATTAATAATTTTCCTAACCTAGACCAAGTAATACGTATTTCACTGGTGCTAATAGTCTCGCACTAAAGGCGTAAAACCTGAAAAAACATAAGCATTTCATCATAGACGGATACACTAAAGCGCACAACGCTCCCTCCCTTTAACCTGTGGGCAACAGAGAATCTGCGCCAGCCCCTAGTGAGAAATGCCTCTGATGACCTTGTACTCCTCCATCTAAGCTTCATTAAGACAAGTGGTTTATACATGTCCCAAACATAAATGAAATCCAGCCTTGATGGGAATGCTTGAGAAACAAATGCAGTTGGTAGAAGCTACAAAAAAGATTTGATTCCACCATGAGTTACATTCATAAAAAAATACCGAATAATGTATAAAAGTAAAAGAAATATATATATATATATATATATATATATATATATATATATATTATATCTTGCCATTGAGTAATGAGAAGCTTGGTATGTTGAAATTATCCCGACAACTGTAATCAGCTCTAGCGTCGGTGTTCGATTCTGCGGCTGGATATTTTGAATAGGTTCCGGAGGAGGTGGGTTGTCTTCTTCGTTAACCACTGCTGTTCATACCCTGGGTCGAGTTACCCGACCCGGGATGATTGGCGACAAAGCGACCGACCTCTTCAGGTCAGACTACCCGACCTCTTCTAAAGAGCTCGGCCAAATCGACAGGAAAGCCCAATAAAGGGCCCAAATAGAGGAACACGACCCAAATCCAAAGGCAATCCCAGCCTATAGAGATAAAGGGGGTTCCCTTAAAGATAAGCCGACTTCATCCAAAACAGGATAAGATAAGATAAGATAACTAACTTATCTTATCAGAAAGGTCAGCCCCCACTACTATAAATACACTGGAGCACCCAGGTATAACTCATACTCTGATTCTACTAAAAACCTGCTCAATACCCTTGCTAACTTAAGCATCGGAGTCTCTTGCAGGTACCCCCCGCCCTTCGGTGGCAAATGATCAGCAGCACAACCAGTCCAACAAGTCGGACGCACCAGCTCCGGTCGCCATTCACCAACCGGACACCTCGGTTCCGACCAGCACAGAAGATCTCGACCGAGATTGACCTACAAATTCAGGCAACCCTCGGAACATTGGCACCGTTGCCGGGGACCTGGAAGTCATCTCATCACCATGGCGGACAACCATGACAACGATCACGATTCAGGTCTGGAGGATCGAACACCGCACAAAAATGCAAACGTCACGCTACAAGACACTCCGGAGACCAACCAAGACAAAGACTCACCAAATTCAGGGGCCATAGAAGCACTCCAAGATCGCCTAAAACAACTGGAAAAAGAAACCCACCAACAACGGGAAATTGGAAGAGATCTACAAAGAGAGATGCGACGACGTCGGGAGTTGGAAGAAAAACTGCAGCAATTGGAAGCCGATCTCAAATCAAAAGCCCCTCGCGCTAATCTCGAGGAGAATTCACACAAAGAGCAAGACCCCTTCACTAGGGAAATCATGAAAACCAAAATTCCAAAAGACTTCAAACTCCCGGATATGGTTCTATATGACGGCACCACGGATCCCAACCACCATCTCAGTAACTTCAGAAGTAGTATGTACCTCACTGACGCCCCAGATGCTGTTCGCTGTAAAGCCTTCCCAACAACTCTCACAAAGACAGCTATTCGGTGGTTCGACAACTTACCCCCAAAATTCATCTCAAGTTTCGACGACTTAGCTAAGAAATTCCTAGCCAGATTTTCCATTCAAAAGGATAAAGCTAAGCACGCCCCCAGTTTATTAGGAGTCAAACAAGGAGATCGGGAGAGCCTTCGCAACTACATGGAAAGATTCAACAAAACATGCATGGACATACAAAGTTTACCCACGGAGGCCGCAATCATGGGACTCATCAACGGCCTACAAGAGGGACCTTTCAGCCAATCTATATCAAAAAAGTACCCGACTACCCTCGACGAAGTACAGGAGCGAGCAGAAAAATACATCAATATGGAAGAAAACGCTCGGTTAGGAGAATCCTCGAAATCGGGAGCTTCCTACCGTGACAGAGACAAGGAATCCAAAAGAAAAGACGACAGAAAAGGGGAGAAAATTAAGAAGTACCATAACTATACTCCTCTTAGGGCATCCTTGGTCGAAATATACAAAGAAGTCTGCCATACGGAAAAAATTCCCCCAGCACGGCCACTCAAAGGCAAGAAGGGAGGAGGAAATCGAAAGGAGTATTGTGAATATCATCGGGTCCGGGGACACTCCACTAACGAATGCTTCGACTTAAAAAACATCATAGAAAAATTGGTGAGGGAAGGAAAACTAGATCGATTCCTGGCCACCCGAGATGACGAGCAAAGAAAGAGACGAAGGGATGATGACATTGAACGAGCAGAACGATCACCTCGGACCCCAGAAAGACATATCCACATGATACATGGCGGCTTTGCAGCAGGAGGGATCTCCAAATCCTCTCGTAAGAGATACCTCAAAGAAGTATACCATGTCGAAGGAAAGGAAGAAACACTCAACATCCCAACGATAACATTCACTAAAGAGGATGCAACCGGCATCATTACAGGACACGACGATCCCATGGTTATCACTATCATATTGGCAAACGCCAACCTACATTGGACGCTAATAGATCAAGGGAGTTCTGCCGACATCTTATTCAAAACAGCCTTTGATAAACTCGGCTTAGAAGAAAAAGAACTTAAAGCATATCCAAACAGTTTGTTCGGGCTAGGAGACACTCCGGTTCGACCACTAGGATACATACCACTACATACAACCTTTAGAAAGGGAGACCAATCCAAGACCCTCAAAATAGACTACATTGTAGTCAACGTAAGCTCAGCCTACAACGCTCTCATAGGCCGAACCACGCTCAACCAACTCGGTGCAATAGTCTCGACCCCACACCTATGCATGAAATTCCCAACTCCAAAAGGGATAGCCACGATAAAAGCAGACCAGAGGATGGCGCGTCGCTGTTACAATGAGAGCCTTAACCTCAGGGGCAAAGGAGAAGAGTTCCACACAATCGAGCTGGGCAGAGTTCAACGACGAGAGGAGTTTCGCCCCCAACCAGAGGGCGAGATAGAAAAAATTCAGATCGGGGACACCTCGGAAAAAAACAACTAATATCGGCACAATCCTCAAAGGAAATTTAAAAGAAATGCTAATACAATTCTTACGAGATAATGCCGACCTGTTTGCATGGAAAGCCGCAGACATGCCAGGCATAGACCCTAAACTAATGTGTCACAAGTTGGCAGTTTATCCAGGATCTCGACCGGTCCAGCAGAGACGAAGAAAACTCGGGCCAGAGCGATCCCAAGCTGTGGAAGAGCAAGCGCAGGCACTGCTGGAAGCCGGATTTATAAGAGAAGTCAAATACCCAATGTGGCTAGCCAACGTCGTTTTGGTGAAAAAATCAAATGGGAAGTGGCGAATATGCACCGATTACACAGATCTCAACAAAGCTTGCCCAAAAGATCCATACCCACTCCCGAGTATTGACGCCTGGTAGATGCCTCCTCTGGATATAAATATCTCTCGTTTATGGATGCGTATTCAGGATACAACCAAATTCCTATGTACCCACCGGACCAGAAAAAGACCTTGTTTTTAACGCCAAAGGCGAACTACTGCTACATCGTAATGCCTTTCGGCCTTAAGAACGCAGGAGCCACTTATCAAAGGTTAATGAATCAAGTCTTCTCGAATCACATCGGGAAAATCATGGAAGTTTATGTGAACGACATGCTAATTAAAATAAAAAGCGAACAGACACTGTTGACCGACCTAGCCCAGGTGTTCGACACCATCAGGAAGCATGATATGCGACTCAATCCAGCAAAATGCACCTTTGCGGTAGAAGTAGGCAAATTCTTAGGCTTCATGCTCACACAAAGAGGAATTGAAGCAAATCCAGATAAATGCCAGGCAATACTCAACATGAAAAGCCCAACCTGCGTAAAAGAAGTACAGCAACTCAACGGGAGGTTGGCCGCCCTATCCCGATTCTTAGCAGGAGCCGCAATAAGATCTCTCCCCTTCTATGCTACTTTAAGAAAGGGAAAACAGTTCGAGTGGACGACAGAATGCGAACAAGCGTTCCAAGACTTTAAAAAGTTCTTAGGACAGCCACCTATCCTATCCCGACCTCAAGAAGGAGAACCACTCATATTATATCTTGCAGTAGGAGACAAGGCAATAGCGTCAGCACTGGTCCGAGAAAGCAAAAACGGGCAACAACCCGTCTACTTCATTAGCAAAGCACTGCAGGGATCCGAGCTGAACTATCAGAAAATAGAAAAATTTGCTTACACTCTCGTTTTAACATCTCGGCGACTCCGCCCCTACTTCCAGGCCCACACCATTAAAGTTCGAACTAATCAGCCTTTAAAGGGAATACTGCAGAAAACAGGTTTAGCAGGCAGAATTCTACAATGGGCAGTCGAGCTGTCAGAATTTGACCTCCAATATGAAGCTCGGACCGCCATCAAATCACAATACCTGGCCGATTTTATCGCCGAATTCACAGATGCCCTAGAAGCCCCCATAGAGTGGAATCTGTATGTGGATGGTTCTTCAAATAAAACGGGAAGTGGTGCAGGAGTTATAATAGAAAGCAACCAGGGAACCCAAGTTGAGCTCTCCCTCAAGTTCGGATTCCCGGCTTCAAATAACCAGGCGGAATACGAAGCATTGTTAGCTGGTCTAAAACTGGCTGAAGAGGTGGGAGCTCGAAAACTTAACATTTATAGTGATTCGCAAGTGGTCACATCACAGATAGCAGGGAGCTACCAAGCTAAAGATCCCACCATGAAACGATATCTGGATAAAACCAAGCAACAGCTCGAACAAATCGGGGAATACAAGATCTGCCACATACCCCGTGAGCAAAATGCTCGAGCTGACGCACTCTCAAAACTGGCCAGCACCAAACCAGGGGGCAATAATAAAAGCCTCATCCAGGAAATGTTACAGAACCCATTAATCTCGGAAACGAAAAAAGTCCTAACCATAACAGGCCAGGACCAAGGATGGATGATTCCCATAATTAACTACCTCAAAACAGGAACGCTCCCCGCGGAAGAAAAGGAAGTGAAGAAGCTAAAAAGGGAGGCACAGTACTACACCATCATAAACAACATCCTGTACAAAAGAGAGATCTCGGTACCATTACTAAAGTGCGTGCCGACCTCCCACACCAGGGAAGTGTTGGAAGAGGTACACAGCGGCATTTGCGGCAATCATCTCGGAGCACGGGCTCTTGCCAAAAAGATACTCCAGGCAGGGTTTTACTGGCCAACTTTACAGAAAGAATCTACAGAATTCGTAAAGACATGTCCACCATATCAGAAACATGCCAATTTCCACATCGCCCCGCCAGAAGAACTCATCAGCGTGACTGCACCTTGGCCTTTTGCGAAATGGGGACTCGACCTTCTCGGCCCCTTTCCCCAGGGATCAGGGCAAGTTAAATTCCTCATAGTAGGGGTAGATTACTTTACAAAGTGGATCGAAGCAGAACCATTAGCCAATGCCACTGCCCAAAGAAGCCGAAAATTCTTATACAGAAACATTGTCACAAGATTTGGGGTTCCGTACTCAATAACCACAGACAATGGCACCCAATTCACATATGCGGGCTTCAGAAAATTAGTCGCCGACTTAAATATAAAGCACCAGTACACCTCTGTCGAACACCCCCAAGCTAACAAACAGGCCGAAGCCGCCAACAAAGTCATATTGACAGGGTTAAAACGGAGATTGCAGGATGCGAAGGGAGCCTGGGCAGAGGAGCTCCCACAAGTCCTATGGGCATATCGAACGACGCCACATTCCACCACAAAGGAATCCCCATTCCGGCTAACATACAGAACGGAGGCAATGATTCCAGTAGAAATTGAGGAAGGATCACGTAGGACAGTCCATTATAATGAGGGAGCAAACTCCCAACTCCAGAGGGAAGAACTCGACCTACTACCTGAGGTTCAGGAAAGAGCTCGGATCAGAGAAGAAGCGCTAAAACGCCGAATGGCTTCTAGATATAACCAAAGGGTAGTACCAAGAAATTTCGCTGAAAATGACCTCATCTTAATCCGAAACGACATCGGAACAACTCGACCCGGAGAGGGAAAGCTGGCAGCCAATTGGAAAGGACCATACCGAGTCATAGAAGTACTCGGGAAGGGCTACTACAGAGTGTCCGAACTCAACGGACGGGAGCTTCCAAGGTCATGGCACGCCTGCAACCTAAGAAGGTACTACAGTTAGAAAAGGTAAAAGATCTCACCAGTGGATGCGCTCTTTTTCCTGAAAAGGTTTTTTAATGAGGCACCAGGTTGAGACATAGATCATACCCAACTTCAGAGGATGAGAAAATTCCCATATGTATATATTTGCATTTTCTTTGAATAAAATTTATCTAGGTATTCTACAAAGATTTCAAGACGCATTAATCTGAAGTATTCATTGTCCGATTATAAAGCTACAGGTCGGCAGAAAGTGAAAAACAATTTCACTGCACGACCACGATAAAGATGAGTCGTCCGATAAAGGTGAAAACGCGATTCACCCAAAGGACGAGCTAGAGATGTCAACCACTTTCTACAAATCGGCAAAGATGAACACAGAATAATGTAAGATGTTATAGAAAGCAATCTAAAAAAGAACATGACGAGGTCTTACGGATAGCTAATAAAATAACTTAAAGACTGGCCGGCGTTCAGAAGTCAGACCAAGTCAACCCAAGTTACAAGTAAACCCTGGAAAGAGGTCTGGCCAACCCTATTAAAGAGGATTACTTTAACTTAGAAGGGCTCGACCTAGCAAAGTCAGCCCAAGACGAAAAAGTTATAAAAGTAATCCCTGAAAAAGACCTAACAAAGGTCCAAGAAAGAGGATTATGAAATAACTTAGAAGAGATCGACCTAACGAAGTCGACCTCCTACAAAAGACAAGTTATAAAAGTAATCCCTGAAAGAGACCTAACAAAGGTCCAAGAAAGAGGATTATGAAATAACTTAGAAGAGATCGACCTAACGAAGTCGACCTCCTATAAAAGACAAGTTATAAAAGTAATCCCTGAAAGAGACCTAACAAAGGTCCAAGAAAGAGGATTACGAAATAACTTAGAAGAGATCGACCTAACGAAATCGACCTCCTACAAAAGACAAGTTATAAAAGTAATCCCTAAAAGAGACCTAACAAAGGTCCAAGAAAGAGGATTACAAAATAACTTAGAAGAGATCGACCTAACGAAGTCGACCTCCTACAAAAGACAAGTTATACAAGTAATCCCTGAAAGAGACCTAACAAAGGTCCAAGAAAGAGGATTACGAAATAACTTAGAAGAAGTCGACCCGACGAAGTCGATCTACTACAAAAATCCAAGCAATCCCTGAAAGAGACCTCACGAAGGTCCAAGAAAGAGGATTACAAATTGGAGTCTATCAGGGGACCAACACAAAGAAGTCGGTTACAAAGCACTAAAGAACACACGCAAAGCAAGAAAACCAAATTGGACCCCTACAGCTACAAAGAGTCAAAAACTCAAGAAGTTCGAATTGGGAGAGTTCAACATCAGCAGGTTTTATATAAAATTATAAAAGCCTCGAAGGGCCACCAACACTTACTACCCAAAAAGTAGCAAGCTACTTGTCTGTTTTTTAAAATAAAAAGTTGCTATGAAAGCAACTAGAAAGTCAACATCTTAATAAAGTTTCAAAAAAAAACGCCCACAAGTCGGGCCAACTACAATCAACAAACATCAGAAGTTTTCTCGGCAGCATCATAAGCTTTCTTGGCAACATCAGGACCAGGAGAAGGAGGGCGAGCTTAAATCGGCACCGCATCAACAGTCCCATCCTCCCGATTCAAGATCTGGCAATCCAGGTCAGGCACAGCAGGAGGAACGGAAGAAGTCGGCGCTTTGGTGGAAGACACAAGGAGAGGAACAACTTCATCATCATCACCCTCATCATCAGGGACAATCTTGCCATCTCTGACAACATTATCCAAGCTGAAAAGGGTGAGATCAGCCTCGAGAGCAATAATTCGGACTTGTTCTTTCAAGTTCTCGTAAGCAGCAGTTATGCTGCCAACAAGATGACCTTGGAGCTCAGCATAATCCTCCCGGGGCATTGTCGAGCTCTTCCCTCAGGCGCCTCCCCTCCCTATAGGAAGTCACATAGCTGTCCTTGTGCATCATGGCCGCATCCTCAGCCAACCTCAAGGAAGCAGCCAGCGCCTCAGAACTTGCCTTCTCATTTTCGAGGTCCTTCTCCAATTTGACCACCTTCACCTCGAGCTCCTCCTTCAAACCCTTCATCCGGTCAAACTCTCGTTTCGCCTCCTCCATAAACGCCTTGGTAGCGTGGAGAGGAAGATTCTGGGCAGTACGATGAAGTGCAGCCGACATAAAAGCCATCCTCACATGATTCTGAGCCATAAACTCCAAATGATGTAGAATGGACACATCATCCATGGGAATGGTACCATATGGCCCAATTTGTTGATCTATAAACTCAATGGCGTTGAAGTCAGGAGCGTTGAGGTCAAAAGGCTCAGAAGTCTTTTGCTTTTTACTTGGAGGAGCGGCGGATGGAGCAGCAGAAGAAGAAGGAGGATCCACCAAACGAACCCGAGGTATCGGGATCGCCTTCTTCACCCCGGGAGAACTCGGCACGGCCGGCTTCTCGCGGGGCTGAGAGGACCCCTCCCCAACAGCTCGGGCGGTAACATTCCTGGCAGCAGTCGCCTTCTGTGCCCTTTTAAAAGCTTTCATAGGCTCATTGTTCTTCATTGCCTCTGCAAATAAAACAGAAGTCAAGCTACAAATCAAACAAGTCGAAAATACAACTACAAGCATCATAAGACAAACAGCAAAGGAAACACAAGATACCCAGTTCAGATTGAAGAAGAGAAGGATTGGTTAGAAATTTCTTTGTGTCGAGATGGGGAGGCTGACCCCAACGCTCCTCTAAAACAGTCACAAAGGCTCGCTCAGCCTCATCCAACATGTCCTAAGAGTACCTGGAGACCCTAACATCCTTCTGCCACTCTAAGGGAAAGGCGGGCTCATCATTTTCATCCAAGAAAAAGGGCCGAGATCCTTTAACAGCTCGGACCTTGAAAAAATAGTTTTTAAAATCCCAAAACGATTCATCAAACATGGAAAAAACTTTCTTTCCTTGGGTAGAATGGAAGGAGACCCAAGCTGACTTCTTTTTCACCACGCCAGGCTTAGTCAAGACAAACAAACAGAAAAAGAGAGATTGGGAAGCAGGAATACCAAAACCATTACACAACAATTGGAAGATTTTAATAAAACCCCAGGAGTTGGGGTGAAGTTGAGAAGGGGCAACATTACAAGACCATAACAGGTCGATTTCAAATTGAGTAAAGGGAAGAGTAATTCCAAGTTGACCAAATAAAAAATCGTAGGCATAAAAGAAAGGGCGATTGTCAACAACTCGAGTCGAGAAACAGACTCTCTCGTCAGAGGAAGGAGGAACAAGCTCATAATTCTTCTCATCACCAGAGTTACTACAAACGCTGTGAAACTGCCTAAGCTGAGAACAAAACTCAGAGTCAACCAGCGAGACACACATGAGAACCATGGAGTCCACCCAATCGGCCATACCCGCAGGGACCTGGGAAGGCACCGCTACGACGTTATTTCGGGAAGACATGAGGACAACTAAGATCCTACAAAAGAAAAGAAGAGCGGATTACTCAAAAACATCTCGGGCACGGGTCAAAACATCTCGACGGGCGGATAAACAAAAGGAAAACCCCAAGACTCAAACCAAAAGTCTTGGGGCATCCTTTGGAGGCAATAACAAAAGCAAGGTTTCTAGGAAAAACCTACACCCCAGTATCTTTCAAAACAAGGAAAGAAGGCCTAAAGCAGCAAGCATTTCGTCCATCAAATTAAAAAACGCAAAAGTCATCAAAGCAACTATCTTTCTATAGTCTACCAGCAAAAGGACTGTCAACATCAACAAATGCCAAACAGAAAATCACCAAAAGACACAACCTTTCTCAGAATTAGGCAAAAAACCACCATCAAAAGCACAAACAGAAAAGGCGATAGCGTGCAAAAACCTAAAAGCATTAAGCAAAAGCAATCATGCAGAAGATGAAGAAACTCCAGAACACATGGTGACAGACAGAAACGGCGGCAACATGCAAAAGAAAAAGATTCGCACCAAAAAACAAAGAAATTCCAGAGCATGCAACAAGTCAAGCATGATAAAAAACAGAAAGATCCAAACTTTCTCCAAAAAGAAAAACAAACGAGGACAAATACGAAATGGGACTAACCTGGAGACGGAAGAAGCTGCGAGGAAGAGTGGAAGCGCGGAGACAAAGGCTGCCCAGAAAAACGCCAAGTGACGAAAGCAGAAGCGCAAGCGAAAGACAGAAAGTGAGAGAGTGAAAGAAAAAATGTGAAGAAGTTACGAAAAGGGCGAAGGAGAGAAACCATTTTCTTGAGTACAAAATTCAAAAAAATAGAGAAGTTAGGGGAAACGGGGCAATTAAATGCCAATTAAATGCAGATATTAAAACCGCTTGCATTCCCAAAACAGCGCCCGATATAAAAGCGCGCGCTTTTAGAGGAAAAACGTTCTACATTCAAAAACTTCTACAAAGGAATTCGACAAAATACTTGAGTTCGGCTTCATCAGAGAAGGACCGAAGTCAAAGACTCAACCTCAACAAAAAGACCGAGCTCAAGCAGGGGCACTGTTCATACCCTGGGTTGAGTTACCCGACCCGGGATGATTGGCGACAAAGCGACCGACCTCTTCAGGTCAGACTACCCGACCTCTTCTAAAGAGCTCGGCTAAATCGACAGGAAAGCCCAATAAAGGGCCCAAATAGAGGAACACGACCCAAATCCAAAGGCAATCCCAGCCTATAGAGATAAAGGCGGTTCCCTTAAAGATAAGCTGACTTCATCCAAAACAGGATAAGATAAGATAAGATAACTAACTTATCTTATCAGAAAGGTCAGCCCCCACTACTATAAATACACTGGAGCACCCAGGTATAACTCATACTCTGATTCTACTAAAAACCTGCTCAATACCCTTGCTAACTTAAGCATCAGAGTCTCTTGCAGGTACCCCCCACCCTTCGGTGGCAAAGGATCAGCAGCACAACCAGTCCAACAAGTCGGACGTACCATCTCCGGTCGCCATTCACCAACCGGACACCTCGGTTCTGACCAGCACAGAAGATCTCGACCGAGATCGACCTACAAATTCAGGTAACCCTCGGAACAACTGCTATGTTGGTGTTTGAGTTCTCTATTCCTTCATTGCTTAAAGGTTCGAATAGGGCCTCAACGGGTGGAATAGCCACATCGGAATAGGCATCAACGCCACACATGGAAAGAGCTTCTCTTGTAAAATCTAGCACATCATGAAATGTTAACTGCGCAGCTGATGGGCTGGGACAAAAGTTAAGCTGCGGGCATATGCCACCAGCGATGGTAGATACCACCAACCTAAGGTGCTGCCGTTCGGGGTCGGCATCAACTTCATAGCCATGAGGGAAATGTTCTGCATGTGAAACTGACGCCGATATGTTAGGAGAGTTGATAGGAGAGCTTCCAAATGATGGCGATGGAGTTTCTTGTGCGAGTGAGCTGCCGTGTGGAGTGTGGTCGGATATTTGTATGACTTCATCAACAATGACCGTAGGTTTGATGTCGAGTGGCGGCTTCAGAGGTAGGAAACAGGGAACCTTCGTACACATATTATAGTCATTTGCCTCAATGATTAGGAATTTGTCTCCCCCAACAAAACAGACAGTAAGCCATCCACCGTCTTTAAGGCCATAAAGGGTTGAGAGATTTTTGTATCCGGTAACAATTATAGCGGTACGGTGTCCCTTTTCAATGACGACATCAACTTCGTTGCCAGCAAAATCATAAAATGTCATGTAGTTCGGTATTACATCCTTGAATCTCCTAAAAAATATGGATGGTAGTTCACCCATGTCCTGAAAAAAATAAGTGGATTTAATAAGTTCATTTTCGGTAGCAGGGGTGTAATAGTTAATTTTTAAATGAGTAAGAACAATAATAATCAACCACTATCAAGTAGATATATACCATATCCGGATTGATTTTCATGTAAAAATATCTTCCTTAATGATGAAAACCGTTAGACGCCATGCCTAATACGCGATGAAACCACTGATGTTAAGTAATGGATGCAGGTGTGAATGAAATTGTTGGAGTTATTTCTAGCGTCAGGTTGAAAACAAAATCTGTAAATATATAAAAAGGTAGAAACAGATAAAAAGAGATGAAGGTTAAGAGATAAGGGCCACGAGAGTTTGACTTCTATTTGTTTATGGATTTGTAATTGTAATGATAACAACTCTGTAGTGAGGATGTTGTCAGTAAATTCATTGTTTCGAGGCAAGTTTTGAATGCACCGACCCAGCTAGATTACAAAAGTGAGTTACAAAAGTATATTAAGAATATAGTAGCATATATTAGCATGTACTTAGTATTAAGATATTCAACAATAATAGCATATATTGGGATGTACCTAGTATACGCTAAACATGAAAAGCTGGAGATATATGTTATTAGAGAGTAGATATTAAGTAATTACTATGAAACAATAAAAATATGTAGAAAAAATTATTTTGGAATTTATACATGTTATATTAGTTAAAATGCATAATAAGAATTATTATTATTATTATTATTATTATTACTACTTCCTAGTAGTACAGTAACATGATTAGCATTTAAGTTAATTAAAAAATTAAAAAGTAAAATGAAATTTAGATTCAATGGGTACTTTGGGTAACTTAGAAAGAAAGAAGAAGGATTAATAACATAGTAACATATATTTTCATATCCAATCTACTATACATATTCTGTACATTCTGTACATGAGGTTCAGGAAGACTCTCGAATATGTTTACGATAGTGTGGATTGCTTGCGCTGCTTGACACGTAGGAAACGCACTAATGAATGGGCCTTGGTTTCATATATAGTTATAAGATATTTAGAAAAATGTAATATTTTATCTTGCATATTTGATAATTTTACATTAACTAAATTATTTTTTTATACAATGATTATAATTGTTTAAAAAAATAAATAGTGTTTGAACATCGAATTTTGCCCTATTTTACATATACATTAATATGGCTGTTACAAATCCAAAATCATAACTCGGCGTTATGCACCATAACTCGGCATCAGGCGTTACAACTCGGTATTATGTGTTATAATTTGACTCAACGGATTATAGCTTGGAATAAAAATGTCCGACCAGATACTATAACCTACTAATCTCTAATAACTACTCTTCAATATACATGATCAACGAAAGCATAGCCGACCTATTCTACCTCACCTATAAAGGTATGATATTTTATCCTGAGACGACACATTGAATTCACAATACTAACTTAAGCATCGGAGTGCCTTATGCAAGTACACTCCCCCTTTGTTCACACCCTCCGCGACGTGATATATCTCTGGACGAAGAACTCAGACCTTCAAAGCCCGTAGCTCAGCATTGAGGACAACAACTCGGCATCGACTGTCAGGGACCGAGTTATATCCAGGTTACTCACCCAAAAATAATTGGCGCCCACCGTAGGGTCGAGAACATAAAGCCTTTTTTATTTATTAGCCTCAGTACTGTCGCGTACATCCACGGCTGACGCGCCTCTACCTACACCATCTGAAATTCTTCGGATGGTAACCGAGCTACAACTAGCCAACCAACGTATGGCGCAGGCCAACCAACGCATGACAGAAGAAAATCAAAGAATGGAAAATCAGATTGCCGAATCAGCAAATGCTCGAATTGAAAACAATAATGATCGTCATGAACAACCAGAGGATGAAGAGCACCAATCTGATCCGTTGAAACTATTCGAGTTCAAGAAGCTCGGCCTCCGCGAAACGAGGATGGTCAACCAGAAAACGAGGATACCGAGCACGATAACTCTGCAGATCCATTCACAGCCGAAGTTATGAATTTCGAGCTACTAAGAAAGTTCACTTTGCCACCGACCTTAACCCTCTACGACGGGGTAGGAGATCCGAAGAAATACCTCAAAAAATTCAGATCCATAATGATCGTAAATGGTGCTTCCGATTCTGTCTTATGTCGTTGTTTTCCATCTTATTTAGACGGCCCTGCACTTGATTGGTTTTGTTCTTTGCCTGCAGATTCTATCTCTCATTTTTGGCAACTAGCAAAGCTTTTCGATGATCACTTTGCAGGATTTGTAATCTACTTAAATGACGCGGACTCCCTGAATACAATCAAACAAGGCCCGAATGAAAGCCTGATGGACTACATGACTCATTTTACAAAAGTCGTCATGAGCATCCTAGATCTCCATCCCGAGGTGCATTTGCACGCTATCAAGAGTGGACCTCGACCAGGAAAATTCTAAGAAGTAATTGCAGTAGCCAAGCCAAAGACCCTGGCCGAGTTTCGCGAAAAGGCAAAAGGACAAATGGATATTGAGGAACTTCGACAAGCTCGGAAGGTTGACAAACCTCAGTACAAAGACGAGGATAAAGCTCGGGACAATAAGAAAAATTTCAAGCTAACCCCTCGTTATGAGTCATACACTCAGTTCAATACAAAAAGGGACGACATCATCAAAGAAATTCTCAACTCCAACCTGGTCAAGCCTTCGCGAAAGCCATCACCTATCAAGATGCAAAAATGTCGACAAATCCAAATATTGCACTTTCCATCAGAAGTACAGCCACATTACTGACGAGTGTGTCATCGCCAAGGACCTCCTAGAGCGATTAGCTCGACAAGGTCACTTGGACAAATATATCAATGGCCACGTACAAAGGCATACCCCGTTTCCTGCTGACAATTCGTCGGTAGGACAACACTCCCGTGACAAAGAAAGGACAACCTCAATTCACCCCAATCAACCAGGAGGAGTTATTAACTGTATTTCTGGGGGTTTTGCAGGTGGAGGAGCATCAAACTCAGCAAGGAAGCGTTCATACCGAGCTATGTTATTGGTTGAGGGAAACCTCGGCACCAACCAAGCACCCTCCCATTTTCCTCAATTGACATTCCAGGACTCTGATTTCAACACCAATACCACAAATTTAGATGACCCAGTCGTCATTACCATTCAACTAGGAGACCTTTTGGTACAAAAAGTACTATTGGATCCAGGGAGTAGTGCCGAAGCTCTTTTCTATTCCACCTTTCAGAAATGAAGCTAAACAACAACATGCTTCAACCTTCCACTGGAGATTTAGTCAGTTTTTCAGGGAAAAGGGTCCCGGTGATGGGATCTGTGTGGTTACAAACCACACTGGGTGAGCATCCATTATCAAAACTTCAAATGTTCAATATTTAATTGTTGACTGTTTTAGCCCATATAATTTAATCCTTGGCCGACCTTTTTTAAATTGGTTCAGTGCTATAGTATCTACAATTTATCTTTGCGTTAAGTTTCCTATGCAGGACGACCTCATTGTGACTATTCACAGTGACAATCGTGAAGCTCGCCCATGTTATAACATCAGCTTGAAAAAGCCCAACCGTCATATGGGTTCGCATGTAAATAACATTTGCAACTCGGTCAAACTCCCAGCCCTTGCAGATCTTGACCCAAGGGCCGAGGCTCTCGAAAGACCAACCCCAACAGAGGACTTACAAAAGGTTTATCTTACAATGATCCTAACAAATTTACTTATGTAGGAACCACGCTTAGTTCGGTAGAGAAAGTTTCATTTCAAAATTTTCTACAACAACATGCCAATCTCTTTGCCTGGACTCCTGCTGACATGCCCGACATTAGTCCATCAGTGATTTCACACAAATTGGTACTAGATCCGTCATTCCGACCCATAGCCCAGAATAAGCGAAACCTCGGTCTCGAAAAGAAGCAGGCATCCTTAGAGGAAACCAGAAAACTGATCAATGCTGGCTTCATACAAGAAATCCGCTTCACAACATGGTTGGCAAACGTCGTCATGGTAAAAAAGCATAACGGTAAATGGCGCATGTGTGTTGATTTCACCGATCTCAACAAAGCATGCCCAAAAGATTCATATCTCCTACCCTCTATTGACTGTTTAGTAGATAATGCTTCAGGTTATCAAACATTAAGCTTCATGGATGCATATTCTAGTTATAACTAGATTCTAATACATCTATCTGATCAAAATAAAACAGCATTTATTACTGAATATGAAAATTACTATTATAAATTTATGCCGTTTGGACTTAAGAATGCAGGGGCAACATACCAACATCTTATGGACAAGGTATTCACTAATCAAATCGGCAAAAACCTCGAAGTTTACGTCGACGACATGGTGGCCAAAACAAAGCTCAGTCACAGCCACCTCGACGACCTCTTAGAGATCTTCAACCAAATTCGTCATTACAATATGAGACTTAACCCAGAGAAATGCGCCTTCGAAGTTCAGGGAGGTAAATTCCTTGGCTTCTCTTATTAACCGAGGAATTAAAGCCAATCCTGAGAAATGCCTAGCTATATTGGACATGACAAGTCCACAAACAATCAAAGAAGTCCAACGACTAATAGGGAGACTTGCTGCATTATCTAGATTCCTGCCTTGTTTAGCATCTAAATCTTTCTATTTTTTCCAAACTCTAAAAAAGAAAAACAACTTTAATTGGACTAATGAGTGTGAAGAGGCTTTTACTAGCATAAAAAACATTCTTTCAAAACCACCAATTTTATACAATCCCTTCGGGGAGAAGAACTTTTTTTTATATTTATCTGTCACTGACTGGGCAATAAGTTCTATTCTTGTCACAGAAAGGAACAAGCAAGAACAGCCGATTTACTTCATTAGTAAATCCTTACAGAATGCCGAGCTTCGCTACTCAAAGATAAAAAAATTAGCTTTGGCTTTAGTTTTCTCAACTTGGCGTCTCTGACCTTATTTTCAAACCCACGTAGTCCACATTCGAACTGATCAGCTATTAAGACAAGTGCTACAAAAACCAGAGCTGGTTGGCCGACAGGTAAAATGGTCTGTAGAACTTTCCGAGTTCGACACCAGATACCAAAGCTGAGGTCCAATAAAGTCTCAGTATATTGCTAATTTTATAGCCGAATTCACCGTACCAAGCTCGGAGAACAACTCAAAACAGTGGACTTCATATGTGGATGGGGCATCCAACCCCCAAGGTTGTGGGGCCGGAGTTTTACTTGAAGATGAAAATGGCATAGTCCTGGAACAATCTCTACATCTTTCTTTCAAGGCAAGCAACAATCAAACAGAATATGAAGCTCTAATTGCAGGCCTAAGGCTCGCAGCTGAACTTAAAATTTCAAACTTAAAGGTATACTGTAACTCTTTGCTAGTCGTCCAACAGGTAAATGATTTCTTTCAAGTGAAGGACCCCCTATTAGCAAAATACTTGGATATTGTCAAAAAGATTATTTCTAACTTCTCAACAATTGAGCACAATAGCTGAGCTGATATCTTATCTAAGCTCGCTAGTACACAAATACCAACTTTTACTTTATATCAATCTTTGCTATATGAACCGAGCATAAAACTAACCGAAATTTTAAGTGCTACACAGGAAGAAGATTGGCATACACCCTACATAGAATATCTCAATACTGGAGTAATTCCAGACAAAATTACTAATGCTCGGCAATTTCGCCGGCAGGCATCTTTCTTTACCATATATAACAATTCTCTATATAGGCGAGGTTTTTCTCGTCCACTTCTTAAGTGTCTTTCTAGGTCGAAGGCTGAGCTTGCGCTTGCTGAAGCACATGAAGGTATATGTGGCACTCATGTTGGAGCACGAAGTTTGTCATCCAAAATACTATGCGCTGGCTTCTTCTGGACAACTTTGCAACAAGATCGTAACAACAAAGTCAAACATTGTGACAATTGCCAGAGGCACTGCCCAATCACACATCTTCTGGCCGAGGACCTTCATAGCTTCGAGATAAGTTGGCCTTTCAATCATTGGGGGCTCGATATACTCGGCCCATTCCCTTTAGCAAAGGGACAGGTAAAATTTGTAATTGTTGCAATTGACTACTTTTCGAAATGGATAGAAGCCCAACCCCTAGCCAAAATAACATCAAAACAAATAATATCTTTTGTATGGAAGAACATTGTCTGCAGGTTTGGCATACCTCGGCACATTATCACTGATAATGGTCGCTAGTTCGCTGATCACAAGTTTACCTCTTTTTTATAGAATCTCAAAATCAAGCATCACTTCTCATCGGTAGAACATCCATAAACAAACGGCTCGGCAAAAGCTGCCAACAAAGTCATCTTACATACTTTACGAAAGAAACTTGATGATGCAAAAGGACTATGGGCCAAATTAATCCCTGAATTGGTATGGGGATACAACACCACAATCCACTCAACAACAAAAGAAACACCCTTTTGGATGGTATACGGATCAGAAGCATTGATTCCCTTAGAAGTATCTTAATCCTCAATCAGAACTCAAATAGACGACCAACATCAAGCTCGGCAGATAGACCTCGATACACTTGAAGAAATCAGGGATATTGTAACTCTCCGGCACCGAGCAGCGCAACAAATCATAGCTCAGCGCCACAATGCTAAGGTCCATCCCCAATCTTTCCAGCTAAACGATTTGGTTCTTCGGAAAACAGAGCAGGCCCGCCGACCACCATCACATGGAAAGCTCGCCGCAAATTGGGAAGGCCCATTCAGAATTGTTGAAGTCCTCAGAAATGGAGCATATCGACTCCAATATTTGAATGGTACAACCATATCTAATACCTGGAATCTCTCTTCTTTAAAACAATACTATAGTTAAAGTCAGGGATAGGCTTGTACTCTTTTTTCTACTACCAAGATTTTTTCCAAAAAAGGTTTTGCTTGGAGAGGTTTTAACGAGGCATGCCTACCTGCACCTTTGTAAACAAAGGTCAATAAAATATCATATAATTCTAGACCTCTAATTTGTCTTGTCTATTTTTACTGACACCTCTAACCTTAACTTACCGAACTATATTCGCAAGCGCAAAGGTCAAACTTTTGACCTATATCTAACAAAACTACAAATTTGATCTACCCCTGCAAGTCCAGGTTCCCAAATTACATCTCTTTGAGATACACTAATCAAGCAAATTATTGACTGAGGTCATGTAAACTCTAACAAAAACAAATACCACCAGCAAACATAGGTATTTCTAAAGTTAAATCAAACATTTGCATATGCAACAGCTCACAGCAAACAAATAACAATCTCAAACAAAATTGGCAGCAAGTCATATTTACCATCAACTATCGCTAATCTAACATAAAGATTTAGCAAATTATAAATAAGTCAACAAAAGCTCCATACAGAGCAAACAGACCCAAGTAGCATAAACATCAGTATTCGCAAATTATAAATTACATATAAGGTAAGCTAATCAATATTCTCCTCTTCTTCCTCAATTGCACCGTCATCCTCCACCAAAACCCCATGTCGGACGATCTTGCCTGGATCCATTGGGGAAAAATCAAATTCTGGGACCAAAAACTTTGCCTACAATGAAACCCATTCAAAACCTTCAACAAACGAATCCAAAATTTCCACCTCTTTTAACTTTGCTGTTACTTCAATTACTTGAGCACTCATGCTAGAGAGGTTGGCCTCCTTCTTCTTAAGATCTTCCACCTCCTTTGCATAATTCACTTTCATCGACTTCAACTCTTTCTCCTTCTCAGATAATTTAGACTCCAGCTCAGCTACTTTAATGTTTTTTAATGCTAACTCCTCCTACAAACTTGGATCTTGCTTCTGCCCAGCAAGCTTCCTATGCTTATTTTCTTGGCTATGCCCTAAGCTGACCAACCAAAAACCAAGCACCTTACAAAACCAAAAGCACCATGCTGATTAACAAAAAAAAACATATATATAATACTAATAAACAGCAAAAATGATACCTGCATGTATTGACCAATGGCAACATCCCCAACCTCGTTCACCAAAGAAACATCTGCCGACGATTGAAAAACCTCGTCGGCAATGACCATATAGGGAAAATCCTTCTCCCAGACAAATGAGCCGTCATTTTGGTTGGCAATGTCATGCAACTTCTTTGGATTTTCCATAAAAGCATGTATCTCTTCAATCGGAACTTCCTCTCTATCTTCATCAGAACCTTCAGATAGATCCACTACATCCGTCTTTCTCTTCTTCATTATAACCTTTTTTCTTCTCGGCCGAGGCTGATTAACCTCGCCAACACCAGCAACTTTATCAGCCTTCGAAGTCGACCCCTCTTTCTCAAGGTTTTTGCTTTTTACCTGAGTTCTTAAGGTGGCAGCGGATACCCTGGGATACTTTCTTCCTAAAACAAAACATCCAGTTATCAAATTATAAAGTCAAAACATACAAATCAACAATTCAAAATCTCACCTAGGTATTCTACCATAGCTTGCCTATTTTCTTCCCACTGAAGTAAATCAAAAACCGAAATCAATTCCTTCCGATCAACAACATCCACTAGGTATTCAATAATACATTCAACCCTTGCACTAATGGTTTCAGGCCCCAGAATATTTTGAGGCTCTGAACACCACCAAAGGGGGAATTTCTCCCCCAAATGCTCGTACATATAAAAAGAGAAATCACCCTCAGCATTTGTAACTTTCAAATACATTTCTTTAAAGTCTTTAAACGAAGACTTACAGAGTTTGAAGACAGCAAACCTCGGCGAGCTGTTCAAGTTCACCAAACCCCCCTTCCAGATACCTTTTGCATGGAATAAAGAGAAGAATAACTCCACAGAAGGAGTCTCCTCCAGAAACTCCATCAAAACTTTGAAGCTCCGCAAAAAAGCCCAACCATTGGGTGGAGTTGTGAGGGCGCACAGTTCAGTTGTTTCAGAACCTGGTATTGAAAATCAGTGAAGGGAAGCTTCACCCTCAACTCCTCCAGAACACAACTATACATATAGAAATATTCAAATCTTTCTCCCTTATGATACACACGATCACTAGAAGAACAAGGGAATAGCTCTAAACGAACCCCAAACCACACTTAACAATCTTACTCTTATCTATCTCCTTGACAGCTTCTTCATCTAAGAACAGAAAATAACGTTTTCTAACATCATCATTTACCCAATCATATGACCAATCAACCTTCTCCTTTCTCTCTTTCTCAAAACCCATCAGAATGACTCAAGCAAAGATGAAGAATAACAGAAATTACAAGAGAACAAAGAGAAAAACAGCGTACCTCTTTTACTCATGCTTCTTCACAATGTTTCTGATAACAAGGAAAACTAGTGCAACCTAACACAACCTTTTAGATTCCAAAGATTTTAATTAACCACTACAAAACTGTTTTGAATTCCACCCCAACCATCCCATCAGTTACATCAAAGGAAATACAGCACATTGGGAACACGCACATTCCTTAATGGGCATTTAATTTTTCTCTCTCCTACTCATATCAATAGAAATCGCAATTAAATAATCTTTTAATAAAGCATCTTGAACTGGAGGCTCCAAGGCTAATTCAATGGCCGAGTTATGGCTCAGCAAAAGCTCAACCTGCTTCATTAAAATGCATTTCTAGGCCAAGATTGGGGCTATGATATGGCTGTTACAAATCCAAAATCATAACTCGGCGTTATACACTATAACTCGGCATCAGGCGTTACAGCTCGGTATTATGTGTTATAATTTGACTCAATGGATTATAGCTTGGAATAAAAACGTCTGACCAGATACTGTAACCTACTAATCTCTAATAACTGCTCTTCAATATACATGATCAATGGAAGCATAGCCAACCTATTCTACCTCACCTATAAAGGTATGATATTTTATCCTGAGACGAGACATTGAATTCACAATACTAACTTAAGTATCGGAGTGCCTTATGCAGGTACACTCCCCCTTTGTTCACACCCTCCGTAACGTGATATATCTTTGGACAAGAACTCAGACCTTCAAAGCCCGTAGCTCGGCGTTGAGGACAACAACTCGGCATCGACTATCAGGGACCGAGTTATATCCAGGTTACTCACCCAAGAACATACACCATCTATAGAAGTATACAAATGTTTTTAAAACAGAAGCATTGAAAATGTTATACATTGATGAAGTTTTAGAGAATCACAATGTCATTTATCAATTTTAAGGATTTTTTTGGTTGGAAATCTGAATATTTTGGAGTCAAACGTAATTTACTTTAATATTCATGTGTTGGAACTTAGAATCTAGGTGGTCTGGTAATATAGTTAGTTGTGATTTTCAAATGTATGAGCTAATATTTTGTGATTGATAAATAAAAAAATTGTTATGCATATATTTTTAGATTTTAAAAATTAAGAGTGTTTTTAATACATTTTAAAACTAATTTGTAAGTTTTGAAATGAAAAAGGTCCCATGAACTTTTTTATTTAATTTAATAAAATATAATTTTTACTGAATTATGTAATGGCCAAATATTTATCTATATATGTTATGTACTGTGTTCGAAAATATATAAAAAAAATGCATCTCAGATATGTAGTAATCGGAATATGGCACATGCTCAATGTTACATATCTTAGGTGCATTCCGGGATGTGATATAAATGCTGAAAACGGATATTCGGTGCCCAAGATATGTGTGTAATGATTTGTGGTCTCAGTACTCGAGATATATTGAGCTCGATTGTATATAAAGTGCATTTGAGATGTTTTTCATTTGAGTGATTTTGTTAGTTTTGGAAAGTTTTAAAAGCATATATGGCTCAACATCAGAATTACGTGCACTCAAAAAATATTAACAGACTAAATGCGACGTAACATGTGGTCGAGGTATTGAATTTTAAGGTTGGTTTGTCTATCCCTTATTTTAATTAGTTGATTAGTTAACATGTTAAGATATTTTGACTTATTTAGTTTTAGTTGATATGAATATATGATAGGATATTTCGATTTAATTAGTTAAAAAATATATTAGAATAATGACATGTTGGATTAACTTATTTTAATTAATCAGTTTTTATGTTAGGATAGTTGAATTTAAGTAATTAGAGTACGTATTAGACATGTTTGTATGGTCATATTCCGAGTGCAACCAAGTTTTTTTTTTAATCTGGATCATATCCTAAGAACACAGTCTCTGATTTATGTAATTAATAGTTTTTTTTACTGTGTATCCGAAATGTGTAACGGTTATTTAAAAATAGTAATTTATCTACACATTATACAATTCAATAAATATTATATTTTATTAATTTAAATAAAAAAATCCAAGGTCCCGTCTATTAGAAATAAGAAAAAAAAAAGAAAAAACAACAATTTGTACTCATAAACTTTCTGAACGCTGACAAAAGTACCTATCAAACAAGAAAATTGTTATACCCATAAAAGATGGGATCTGTATGACAAAAATTTGGAATAATGTTTATAATTATGAGTTTTTGATTGTTTTGTATTTTTTTTCTTTTATTAATTTGTATGAAACTGGATTAAACTCTTACTATGGTTGATTTTAATGATTTTGGAATAATCTCTATCAGGATTCGTTGCTGGGGAGATGGTCGCTGAGAGAGAAGAAGGTGACAATAGACAAAAGAGATGTTGATGTCATCGCTGTCCAGTACCGCTGCAAGCTCCAACTTGCCACCGAATCCAAGTTTTGCTTTCTTTCGTTTTGCTCTGCTTCAATATAACCATAGATTTGTTGAGGTAGTTAATGTTAGCGTTGTCATAGTACTAGATATGGTGGAGTAGTAAAGAAGAGAAAATATGGTTAAGATGGTGGCAATGGAGGGTTGTGAAAGTTTGGCATTTACGGCAGAAGAAATGGTATTGAGTTGATGTTGAAGATAAATGTTGGGGTAATTTAGAAATTTTATTAAAAGTCAACAAAAATTAGAGTTTGGATACTTTTGTCACACATAATATATCTTTTATGAATATAACGTTAGTTTTCTTATTTGATAGATACTTTTGTCAGTGCAAAGTTCATGGGTATTGTTCATACCTGGCCCAAAGCATAAACCAGTCCTAAAGGCAGAAAAGGCCCAAAATACAACTGTCCTAACCGACCTCTTCATTTGTCGGACCAAAGCGCTGCATGGTAACACTCTTCACTCTAAAGGAGTTATAACTAACCCCTAATATTTCTCACCCACTTCTAGAAGAGAGATCTCAACAACCCTTAGATAAAGGGACGATTATCCACCACCAGAAGTGGAACTACTCCAATGGTGGTTATTGGTTCATCACCTATAAATATACTAACACCCTCAAGTACACTTAAGTTCCAATACACTAAATCCTACTAAGACCCTTGCTGACTTAGGCATCGGACTGTTTTGCAGGTACCATCCCCCCCCCCCCATCTTCCCACAAACAACTCGAACAATGGCTGCTTGGCACAAGATAAGTCGGAGATCATCTCATTAAGAGCTTGGACCTCATGTTCAAGCCCAAACACAACCCAGTTTCAGGTAACCCTCGGAACATTGGCACCGTTGTTGGGGACCTGAAAATCGACACTCCATGGCGGACGATCACCTTGAAGACGGACGCACAACATCGGAATCAGATCCAGAGTATCAAGACATGGTCAACAACAACCAAGCTCTTGTGGCACCTCCTTCAAGGATGGAGGGACCACATGGTGAAGGCACGTCAGGCGATCATCACCATCAAAGAATCCCCTCCGAGGTTCACCATCCGGAAGGAGAAAACCAACCCCATTCCACCGACTTCATGGAGCTGCTACATGGACATCATGGCTGACTTGAGCAACTAGAGCAAGAGTTAGAGTGACAACGGGAGGCAGAGAGAAATCTGAAGAGAGAAATTAAACGGCGAAGAGAGCTGGAAGAAAAGCTCTCAAAGTTAGAATCTGACCTCCGAGGCAGGAATTCGCATACAACTCGGGAAAACACCCCGTTAGGAGGAGAAGATCTTTTCACCAAAGACATCATGCGGGCGAGAGTTCCTAGAAACTTCAAAAGCCCAGACATGAACCTGTATGACGGGACGACTGACCCGAGGCACCACCTAAGTAACTTCAAAAGTCAAATGTACTTGGCTGACGCCTCAGATGCTACTCACTGCAAGGCCTTCCCGACAACCTTAACAAAGTCGACCATGAAATGGTTTGACAGCCTCCCACCTAGGTCAGTTACTAGTTTCGACGACCTTGCGCAAAAATTCCTCATGCAATTTTCAATTCAAAAGGACAAGGTCAAGCACACGCCCATTTTACTCGGAGTTAAACAGGAAGTCGGCAAATCCCTCAAAAATTACATGGAGAGATTCAACAAGGCCTGCTTGGAAATCCAAAACTTACCCACCAAGGCAATAATAATGGGATTAGTCAATGGTCTCCGAGAAGGCCCATTTTCCCAGTCCATCTCAAAAAGACACCCGACTTCCTTGAGCAATGTACAGGAACAGGCTAAAAAATACATCAATATAAAAGAAAACGTCAGGCTGCGAGAACCAAACTGGCGACTAGGGCATCCTCATCAAGCACGAGAAAAGGAAAAAGAGCCCAACAAGAACTAAGAGTATAACTCGGAAAAACCTAGGAGGTATCACAATTACAACCCACTATGAGTTTCTCTCGTGGATGTCTATAGGAAAATTTGCCACATCGAGAAGCTTCCCTCTTCCCCTCCTCCCCGCGTCCGATCAAAAATAAGAAGAGGGGAAGCCGTAACGAGTATTGTGAGTACCATAAGCTGTATGGGCACTCTACAAATGACTGTTACGACTTAAAAAATGTGATAAAAAAAACTGGCCAGGGAAGGTTGGTTAGATAGATATCTCATGAAAATATCAGACGGTCATGGAAAGAGGAAGAGAGAGAACAAAGAAGTCGGCCGAAAAGGTCAGCCCCCACAAACTCCAGAGCGACATGTCCACATGATAGCAGGAGGTTTTACTGGCGGAGGAGTGACCAAGTCGTCTCGAAAGAGATACTTAAAAGAAGTCTACTATGTCGGAGAAGAGACTCCTGATCTTCCGACCATCTCTTTCACAAAGGAGGATGTGCAAGGAATAGCATCTGGGAATGATGACCCCGTTGTAATCACCATGATACTTGCTAATGCAAATTTACACAGGACCTTAGTGGACCAAGGAAGCTCAACCAACATACTATTCAAACCTACATTCGACAAGTTAGGATTGGAAGAAAAGGAATTAAAGTCTTACCCGGATACTCTCTTCGGGTTGGGAGATACGCCAATTAGGTCATTAGGGTTCATTTCCCTATATACTACTTTTAGAAAGGGATTGAAGTCAAAAACCCTAAGCATTGACTACATTGTTGTGGATGTAGCTTCAGCCTACAATGCCCTAATTGGCAGGACAACACTAAATTGGCTGGGAGCTGTTGTTTCTACTCCTCATCTATGCATGAAATTCCCAACACAGGAAGGAATTGCAACCATCAAGGGAGATCAAAAGCTGGCAAGAAAATGTTATAATAAAATCTTGAATCTACAAGGTAAAGGAAAGGAAGTCAATTCCATTGAGCTTGGAAGAGTCCGAGGAAGAGATGAACTATGACCACAGCCTGAAGGAAAGACAGAAGAGATCCAAATCGGAGAAGAAGTCGGAAAAAATACCAACATAGGAGTTAATATAAGAACATATTTGAAGAAGGAGCTCGTAAAACTCCTACAGGAGAATTCCGATCTCTTCGCTTGAAGGCTGCTGACATGCCCGGTATAGACCCTGAATTCATGACGCACAAGCTAGCGGTCTATCCCGGGTCCTGACCTGTGCAACAAAGACGTCGTAAGCTCGGACCAGAGTGAGCTCAAGTGGTCGAAGAACAAGTTCAAGCCCTACTAGAAGCCGGATTCATCAGGGAGGTCAAGTATCCGACATGGTTAGCAAATGTGGTGCTGGTAAAAAGGCAAAATAGGAAATGGAGGATGTGTGTCAATTATACCGACCTCAACAAAACCTGTCTGAAGGACCCATATCCCCTGCCCAATATCGATGCTTTGGTGGATTCCTCTTCAGGATACCAGTATCTATCATTCATGGATGCATATTCGGGATACAATCAAATCCCGATGTGCAAGTCGGATCAGGAGAAGACGTTGTTTATCACACCCAGAGCAAATTACTGCTATGTGGTCATGCCATTTTGATTAAAAAATGTAGGAGCCACGTATCAAAGGTTGATGAACAAGATGTTCGCACCTCACCTCGGAAACTTAATGGAGGTATATATGGACGACATGTTAGTAAAAACTAAGGATGAGGCAAATCTCCTGTCCGACCTCTCACAAGTCTTCAGCACCATAAGAAGACATGAAATGAGACTACATCCCACCAAATGCACCTTTGCAGTAGAAGCAGGAAAATTTTTGGAATTTTTGCTCACACAAAGGGAAATTGAGGCTAACCTTGACAAGTGTAGAGCAATCTTAGAGATGAGGAGCCCGACTTGTTTGAAAAAAGTCCAATAGTTGAATGGCTGACTTTCAGCCTTGTCCAAATTTTTGACAGGATCAGCATTGAGATCCTTGCCACTTTTTTCACTACTTAGAAAATGATGCCAATTTGAGTGGACTTTTGAATGTGAGGAAGCCTTTAAAGAATTCAAGAAATTCTTAAGTCAACCACACATCCTTACCCGACCAGAAACGGGAGAAGAGCTCGTGTTGTACTTAGCTGTCACTGAGAAGGCAGTAGCACCAGCACTGATACGAGAAGATGAGGTCGGACAACATCCAATTTATTTCGCTAGTAAATTTCTACAAGGGCTAGAATTAAGGTATCAAAAAATTGAGAAATTTGCATATGCTTTAATCGTGGCATTTAGAAGACTTCGACCTTACTTCCAGGCACACACCATAAGAGTCCGAACAAATCAACCCATGAAACAGATCCTGCAAAAGACAGATATAACATGTTGGAGGGTACAGAGGGTCATAGAACTATCCGAGTTCGACCTAAGGTATGAAACTCGGATAGTCATCAAAGCTCAATGTCTCACCGACTTCATAACAGAGTATACAAGAGACAAGAATGAAAACTCCATGACCTAGAATCTTTATGTAGATGAATCCTCCAATAAATTCGAGAGTGGTGCGGGCATCATATTGGTCAATGAAGAGGGGACGCAAATAGAGCTCTCCCTGAAGTTTGAATTTCCTGCTTCCAATAATCAAGCCGAGTATGAAGCTCTGATTGCAGGATTGAAACTCGTCAAAGAAGTTAGAGCGACCAAAGTGGTAGTCTTCAGTGATTCTCAAATAGTAACCTCTCAAATCAATGGAGAGTACCAGGCAAAAGATCCCAATATAAAGAGGTACTTGGAGAAAACACTTGAGTATCTTCAGCAATTCCTTTGACACCGAGGTTCGACACATAACTCGTGAACTTAATAGTAAAGCAGATGCCCTTTCTAAATTAGCAAGTACCAAACCTGGGGGAAACAACAGAAGTTTGATACAAGAAACCCTCAAGGGCCCTCCGTTATTAAGCCAGATAAGAAGTCGGATATTTTACCTGTTTTTTGCTTAAACATCGGATGGATGACTCCCTTTATTGAATATCTGAAATTCAACATTCTTTCCAAAGGGCAAAAGGAAGTGAAGAAAATTCGGAGAGAAGCACAAAACTATACCTTGGTACAAAACGTCCTTTACAAAAGAGGAGTATCTACACCTTTGTTGAAATGTGTCCCGACTTGCAAAACTGAAGAAGTCTTGAAGAAAGTACATAATGGCATCTGTGGAAACCATCTCGGAGCACGATCTCTAGCTAGGAAGGTGGTCCGAGATGGATTCTTTTGGCCGACCTTGCAAAAGGACGCGACCGACTTTATTAAAAAGTGTCTGCCTTGCCAGATGCATGCCAACTTCCACATCGCTCCCCCTGACCCAAAGCATAAGCCAGGCCCAAAGGCAGAGAAAGCCCAAAATGCAGCTGCCCATAACCGACCTCTTCATAGGTCGGACCAAAGCGCTGCATGGTAACACTCTTCACTCCAAAGGAGTTATAACTAACCCCTAATATTTCTCACCACTTCTAGAAGAGAGATCTCAACAACCCTTAGATAAAAGAACGGTTATCCACCACCAGAAGTGGAACTACTCCAATGGTGGTTATTGGTTCATCACCTATAAATACACTGACACCCTCAGGTACACTTAAGTTCCAATACACTAAAACCTGCTAAGACCCTTGCTGACTTAGGCATTGGAGCGCTTTGCAAGTACCACCCTCCATCTTCCAACAAACAACTCGGACGACAGCTGCTTGACGCAGGATAAGTCAGAGATCATCTCATTAAGAGCTTAGACCTCACGTTCAAGCCCAAACACAACCCAGTTTTAGGTAACCCTCGAAACAGGTACAAATGATTATTTTTTTTCTAAAAAAAAGAGTAAATAGTTATTTCTAATAATGAAAGATTGAGGTGCTGACAATACTTACTATGACTAATTTAAATAAATTTTATAACTATAAAAGATTATATGCATTTGACATTTCTAACTAAATGTTAGTCTATGAGAGATGCCGTTAGTTTTCAATCCTAAGTGGCTTGTTGGTGTTAATAATGTCATGCAAATCCTTATTTCTCTTCGAAACCTCTCCTTCTTCTTCTCATCTTTTTTACCAATCAAAACCCTAAGTCCTAATTTGTAAAGATGAAACAAGACAAAGGTAAGAAAATAAAATGGCATAATTAACATGAAGATTTAGTCCAAAGTAAGAATTTGAACAAAATCTTAAATAGCTCAAAATCAAAAGGTCTGAGTTTCATCCGTTATAGAGAAGAAACAAAAAGAATATCAAAAGACCACAAAAATAATAATTAACAAATTGAATGATATCATAGAATAAAGAAGGAAATGATTTTGGAACCAAAATCTATTATTTCACCTTCAATTCTACCCTCTTTGGACTAGACACATGTTCCTCTTTTTCCTTCCTTTATTTCAACGCACGTGCGCCAAAACGCACTGTTTAAAGGTAAGGGCTTTTATCTTGGTTACTTTTGTCAAGGACTTTTCAACAGAACGATGATAGAATTATGATTGATTTTACTTCGTTGAGGATTGATTCATTCTAAGATAATGAAAATGGTGATAGAAATGAAGAAAAAATAAGGTAGCTTAAAATTTTGTTTTGATAAAAAAGATGAGAAGGAGAGTATTCAGAAAAAAAAGAGAGATGACATTACTAGCGACGTCTTTCATATATAAAGGTTTGGTTAAGGTTTGGGGTTATAAAATTTATAAAATTTATTTAAAATTTATTTAAATTAAGGTTTGGGGTTATAAATTAAGGTTTGGTTAAGGTTTGACATTACTAGCGACGTCTTGCAGGGATGGCGGATCTGATGAAGACGCTGAGATCAGTGGAATAGTGGTCGAACAGACTGCTATGGATGACGGAGACATAATAGAACAAGATGGAGGCAAGTTGGAAGTGTGTGCGAAGTTGAATGGTGCGAGGTTTGATGATGGCTGTGCTGAAGCTGGGACTGGCTTGGATTTTGGTGCTGGTAATCTGAAGAACAAAGATGGAATGGCTCATGATAGGGCAGAACAGATGTTGGAAAATAAGAAGGTGTGGGAATTAGCTGTTGAGGCAGGAGCGGTGCAGTACGACGAAGATGAGGATATTATGGCAATTCTTCAAGAACAGAATGAAGCACTAGCTCAAAAACGGAGGATGGCAAAGAAAAAAGAAAAGGTACGGAGATGCAGACCAAAAAAGCTCAATAAGGTGTGTAATACATATGTGAAATGATTTTTAGTTCCTGGAATGTTAGGGGACTACGGGGTGTTGAGAAGCTGAGTATGGTGAAAGAACTAAAAAAGAAGCAAAAACTAAATATGTTAGGTTTGGTTGAATCTAAACTACAGGTTGTGACTAAGTTTGATGTAATACGTATTTGGGAAAATGATGGTGTGGGGTGGGAGTATATAGGATCAGAAGGAACGTCTGGGGGTCTGTTGTTAATATGGGATGATACGCTGTTCAGAATGAATAACTGTTACAAAGGAGGTAGATGGTTATGTGTTGAAGGAGTCCTATTAAAGAATGGATTTAACTGTGCCTTTTGTTTGGTATATGGTGCTCACACTAGAGCGGAGAAACTTACAGTGTGGGAGGAATTGAGTTTTATAGCTGGCCTATGTCAAGTTCCGATGTGTTATATGGGTGACTTTAATGAGGTTCTTCAGGTTGAAAGAAAAGGTCAGGCAGGTTAACAGCGTCTGCAAAGGATTTTAAAGGTTAGGTTCAAGATATGCAGCTAGTGGATTTACCATTGAATGATCGACAATTTACATGGTTTAGAGGCCGCTCTTGCAGTCGTATTGATAGAGCTCTAGTGAGTGTAGAATGGACTGAGGAGTTCCCGGAGATTCAGTTAAAAGGAGACCCAAGAGGGTTGTCAGATCACTGCCCAATTATAGTTGACGTCTCCAAATTCAGAAGTGGTCCACGCCCCTTCCGGAGTCTAGATTCTTGGTTCACACATGCTGGTTTCCTAAGAATGGTTAGGGAGGAATGGAGAAATCTTGGGGAGATGCAGCTCACAGATAAGCTGAAGGCTCTAACGGTGCCGTTGGGGAGATGGCATAAGGACAAGTTTGGTGACATGGCCAAGAAAATTCAGAGCTTTGGAGAGGAGATCAAGAAGATAGATGATATGGCTGGCAATGGAGTTTATGATGAAACAGTGGAGGCTAGAAGAAAGGCTCTAGTAAACTGTTGCAAGCGGTGGTATGTGAGAAAGGAACTACATTGGAAGCAGATGTCCCGATCCAGGCATGCGAAGGATATGGATAAAAATACTAGGTATTTTCATAACTTAGCATCGGCAAGAAGAAGGAATAACAGTATTGACGCTCTGATAATTAATAGAAGATTGATAAGAAATCAAGCTCGGATTAAGATCGCTATCAGGGAGTTTTATAAGAAGTTGTATCATCAGGAGAGGTCACCAGTTGTGGGATTTAGGGATGGCCTGGTAAATAGGATTGATGAAGAAGATGTCGTAGCTTTGGAGAGGATGCCGACAATGGAAGAGGTTAGGGAGGCAGTTTGGGATTGTGAATCTTCAAAGGCACCAGGAAGTGATGGGTATAACATGAACTTCATTAAAAAGTGTTGGGATGAGATTGGTACGGAGTTCACAACAGCTGTTCTGGAATTCTTTCGGTCATCAAGATTGCCTGCGGATTCTAATATTACGTGGGTGGCCCTAACACCTAAGTTTACTGGAGCTAAAGAGATCAAGGACCTCAGGCCGATTAGCATGGTAGGCTGTGTATATAAAGTGATCTCTAAAGTGATGGTCAGACGATTGAGATCAGTGATGCCAGGTCTAGTAGGGGAGACGCAGAGCGCATTCGTGAAGGGTCGAAAAATACATGATGGGGCTCTTATTGCTTGCGAAACAGTGCAATGGTTAAAGATGAGAAAGAAGAAAGTAGCTATCATTAAATTGGACTTTCAGAAGGCTTATGATCGGGTAAAATGGAGCTTTGTGGATATAGTGTTACAGAAGATGGGTTTGGTTGGAGGTGGAGAGAATGGGTGAAGGAATGTGTTGGTACTGCATCAATGTCAATACTGATAAATGGCTTACCATCTAAACCTTTTAAGATGGAGAGGGGCTGGAGACAAGGTGACCCATTGTCCCCATTTTTATTTGTTCTTGTTGTTGATGTTCTGCATAGGATATTAGGGGAGGCAGTCAGAAACAGACGTATCTCGCCTCTGTTGGTTGGAAAGAATAATATAGAGTTGTCACACCTCCAATTCGCGGATGACACTATATTATTCTGTCCACTGGAGGAAGAGACCATTAAGAACTATGCCAGGCTGCTAAGGTGTTTTGAGTTGATATCGGGGTTAAGTATCAACTATGACAAGTCAAGTCTAATCCAATCAATTGTGATCAGCAGTGGACCTACAACATGTGTAACTCATTGGGTTGTAAGGAGGCTAATCTTCCAATTAGGTATCTGGGCATCTCGCTAGGAGCAAACCCAAGGCTGGTAAGCACTTGGAAACCTATTATTGATAAAGTCAAGGAGAAACTTAGCTTATGGAAGGCAAAAATACTCAATAAAGCGGGTAAGCTAGTCCTTATTAAATCTGTGTTGAATAGCTTGCCTGTGTACTATTTGAGTCTATACAAGATGCCGAAAACAGTGGCAGAAAGGTTGATTTCGTTGCAGTGACAATTCCTATGGAGCAAGGAGGACGGTCGAAATGGTGTGCCGATGGTTAAGTGGGAAATGGTTCAGGCTCCTAAGAAGTTGGGTGGATTGGGAGTAGGTGACGCCGTGATTAGGAACACAGCCCTCCTGTTCAAGTGGTGGTGGCATTTTTCAAAAGAGGAGTGCTCATTATGGAAGAAAGTTATATGCTCCTATTATAATTTGAACCCTAATGTAATGCTATCTGCTCAGACATTGCCTAGTAGAGGGGGTCCGTGGAAGGATATCTGTCAATTACAATTCAAGAACAGTAATGTAAGAGATAAGATGATTAATGGGCTGTCCATGGAGGTGGGTGACGGAAGAAGGACTCGCTTTTGGGAAGATGTTTGGCTACAGAGCGGTTCACTGATGATGAGTTTTCCGAGGTTTTTCTCTATTTCAAACCAAAAAGGATCTGTCATAGGGGATTGTGGGTTTTGGGATGGGTTAGAGTGGATTTGGAATCTCCAGTGGAGGTGAGAGTTATATCAATGGGAGTTGGAATTAGTGAATCAATTACATGAGACTTTACGACCTGTAAAGTTAGCTTATGATACGCAAGATAGAGTTGTCTGGAAGTTTGACAAGGAAGGCATTTTTTCAACTAACTCTTTGTGCAGGTGATGCATTCAGAAACAACTCCGAAAGATATTACCAGCTATAACTTCACAAGAACCATATGGCAAGGATTGGTTCCACCGCGAGTGGAGGTATTTACTTGGTTTGTGTTGATAGGACGAGTTAATACTAAAGAAAGACTGAGTAGACTGGGTATCATTAGTCATGGTGATGACATGTGCGTACTGTGTAAAAAAGAGGGTGAACACTTTTACCATTTGTTCCTTGATTGTGAATTCACTTAGCAGGTGTGGTGTGACTGGTTATCAGACTTTCGGAGACTCTGGTCTATTCCGGACTCACTGAAAGAGCACTTTGAGAGTTGGACAGGTGTCGCCAACAGAAAGAGGAACGCAAAAAGTGGCTCATTTGCTTCTTTGTTGTTATTTGGAACGTTTGGTTAGAGAGAAATAGACGGATCTTTAATAATAAGAAAGTAGGTGTAGAAGAGGTGTACCAGAGTTAGAAAGTGGAGTAGCTTAGATCCCTTTAGCTGTTGATGGCTATGCCGTAGATAGCACAAGGGAGATTTTTCTATTTTATCCTTTTGTGTATGTTTAAGTTTGTTTGACTCTTCTATCGCTCCACTCTGTGTGTTGAGCTCACTTGTTCCAAAAAAAAAATGATGGTAACTATTGTGAGCACCTTATGGCCATAAAGGACTATTTTCTCAAAAAAAAAAAAAAAAAAAAAAAAAAGCAGTACTGTCATACTCATTGGTATAAATAAGAAGATTCACTCGGTTGTCTGAAACTTGGTTCGTTCATTCTCTCGTTCAGGTTCTATTTTCTTCATCCTGGGCAATTCATCAATCTGAGTCGGTTCAGTGCCAATCACTGATCGGAAAGAAGAAAGCGTTTTAAAAGAATTCGAATTAAATTAACAAAATTTTCATACCCTAATCTAATGGGACAACACGGACACGGTACTTTTGCCCTTCGTTCTGAATTTCTGATGCACCCATCTAATCCAATGAAACGCATGTAATCAAGCTCTTCGTATTTCGATTCCATATTTGCAGGTGATAAGGGCCGACCCTTCAAAAAGTTCAAGCCCTCTAACAAATTCGTTAGTTCACTTGCGATATCTTCGATTTTAGTTCCTCTTTTAGTTCGTTTATTTTCGTGCTTCAACTCCTCTTGATGTTGTTTGCTTCAGGAAGATAGCAGCAAAAGAGGATTCGATGACGATGACGTTTATGGCGGCGACGATGCACACGACGAGGATGGTAAGTTTACCATCTAATTAAATTGCATTTAGGATTAGATTTTGGAGAAGGGGGTTAGTTGAGTTTTTAGGATAATATTGGATTGAGTTTTTTGTATGAATCAGATGGCAAAGTCAAAGATTTTAGCAAATTAGAGCTGAAACCGGATCACCTCAATCGTCCTCTCTGGGCCTGTGGCAATGGCCGCATATTCCTTGAGACCTTCTCTCCTTTGTACAAGCAAGCTTATGATTTTCTTATTGCCATTGCCGAACCCGTTTGCAGGTTGCTTCTTTTCCTTTTGAGTAATCATTTTTATATAGATTTAGATATATGAGGAAGATAGTTGCAGGGTGTGTTGTGTTATTAGATTGTTACTTATAAGTTTGGTGTGTGATGATACTGATGGATAGGCCGGAGTCTATGCATGAATACAACCTTACACCACACTCGCTGTATGCTGCTGTTTCTGTTGGTCTGGAAACAGAAACTATCATATCCGTTTTGAACAAGTTATCAAAGACCAAGCTTCCCAAAGAGATGATTAGTTTCATACATGATTCCACTGCTAATTATGGTAAAGTGAAGCTGGTGCTCAAGAAGAATCGCTACTTTATTGAATCTCCATTTCCTGAGGTATGGAAATGTTGCTCTCAGCCTCTCACTGACCCATTGTGTTTCCCTTAGCAGTCTATGCAAATACTTTGTTAAGATCTTGTTTGTTTCATTATAACAAATTTTATAGGTATTGAAGACATTGCTTAAAGATGAAGTCATATCTCGAGCAAGAATTACTTCTGAGGTTTGTGATCACATTTTTTTCTGCTAAAATGCATATTTTTGGATGTAAAAATTTGCAAATGTTACTATATGCTCAATACTACACAGTGTGCATTCCTGTTACTACTTCTTCCCATGACGTGACTGAATCAGTGAATTTCAAATTCCATATTGTCCTTTCTCTTATAGGGTACAAATGGGGATGGATTTACAATTAGCAAAGCAGCAGGTGAAATTGAAGGCAGACATGACGAGTTGCTAAATGAAGCCGAGGTGGCAGCAGCTGCTGAAGAGAAAGAAACTCATGCTTTTGAAATTAATCCTTCTCAGGTAACTTAGTTGTGAGCTTTTGAAAGAGATTGTCTTATTTTCACTCTGAAGCAAATCCCTTTGTTTTCAGTTTTGCATCATGATACCTAGACTTACACCACAAATTTGAATCAGAGTTCTGTTATTTCTCATGAAAAAATGATGCTGGGTTTGGTAATTCAGGTCCCAAATGAATGGATGAGTTAATTGACTCGAATCCAAGGGGAAAATTTTTAATATATATACAGTAATTAGAAGAAGTAGATAATATTAGCAGCATATTTTTTATTACTAGGTTCTTTTTTCTCTATGCTGTGGCTCTGATATTGTTCTGTATGCTGTTTCGATTGCCACAACGACAAGTGTAAATACATTAAGTGGATTCCACACTAAATCCTTAATTTTACACAGTTGATCGTCACCCAAATTACATAGTTCATCTTTCCATCTTTTTGGCAGTCAACTTTGTTACTTCAGTTTGCGTGAGTATCTGTTTGGAATTCGCCGATAAATAATATGATGTCAAAATGTTTTTAATTTGCAAGAAAATTGAGATTTTATCTGTTGGAAATCAAAATAGTGATTGCAATTGCTTTACATACATTCTATTACAGGTTGAAAATGTAAAGCAACGGTGCTTGCCAAATGCATTAAATTATCCCATGTTGGAGGAGTATGATTTCAGAAATGATACAGTGAGTTTACATAATTTTTCTTCCAAAGAAACCTTATAGGGTTGTAATTATGTTTACTGATAGTACATCTTGCTAATTTACAGTTATGAGCTTTGAATTGGTTATCTTGCATGCATTCAATTGTATTCTGTTAATGTTGCAGGTGAACCCTGACCTTGACATGGAACTAAAGCCTCAAGCACAACCACGACCTTATCAAGAGAAGAGCCTTAGCAAAATGTTTGGAAATGGTAATGCTGATATCTTAAACAAGGACTTTATCTCTTGCAATTTACTAAATTTAGAGCACACATCAACTTTTGTTTTTGAATTGATTGAATTTATTTATTTATTCATTTATTTTTTTAGTTTGGTCTTAAACTTGGGTCTACAACACAATTTTCAAGTTTTGCATATTATGAAGACTATAATTTTCAGCTTCATTAAACCATAACATATAGTTTAAAAACCGTATGCATTAGTATGATTAACATTAATTTTCCTTTGGAATTTGTGTGTTAATATCATAACATATAGATTAAAAATCATGTTAAGGATATTTCGCTAGTGGTGTGGCTGTTGTGGCTGTTGTGACTGGTTTTGGATTGGCATGACTTCAGCAACATTAAATGATTAATGTTTCTATTCTGTAAATGCCTATTGAAATATAAATTATTTCTGAGTGCAACTCTTTTTTTCGCTGCTCAGGTAGAGCAAGATCTGGTATAATAGTCCTGCCCTGTGGTGCTGGAAAGTCCCTGGTTGGTGTATCTGCAGCTAGCCGGATCAAGAAGAGTTGCCTTTGTTTGGCAACAAATGCTGTCTCTGTAGATCAGTGGGCTTTTCAGTTTAAACTATGGTCAACTATCCGAGAGGAAAATATTTGCCGTTTTACATCTGATAGCAAAGAGAGATTCCGTGGTAATGCTGGAGTTGTTGTGACAACATATAATATGGTTGCTTTTGGTGGTAAACGGTCTGAAGAATCTGAAAAGATCATTGAAGAAATAAGAAACAGAGAATGGGGATTGCTCCTTATGGATGAGGTAATCCTAAAACCTACTCTTTCGTTATGATGAAATATAGCTCGTTATTTATGCATGATATCATTGCATAATAAACAGGTGCATGTGGTTCCAGCCCATATGTTTCGAAAAGTCATTAGTATCACTAAATCTCACTGCAAACTTGGGCTAACAGGTATGCTCTTTTATGTTAATTTATTATCACGTGGACTATGATTCTAGCCTCTTTTTTTTTTTTTTGGGTTGGAGTGAGATCTTGACCATTAATATTGCAGCTACACTTGTGAGAGAGGATGAAAGGATTACAGATCTCAACTTCCTAATTGGTCCCAAGCTGTATGAGGCAAATTGGTTAGACTTAGTAAAAGGTGGATTTATTGCAAATGTTCAGTGTGCTGAAGTATGGTGTCCAATGACAAGAGAGTTTTTTGCTGAGTATCTGAAGAAAGAGAATTCCAAGAAGAGGCAGGTAAGGCTTCTCGGAATGTTTGTGGATCTTTTCAGGAGGAAGCATGTAGAGTGATTATGATTTGTTGGTTGTTTCACATGATATATTGTATTAATGGATTAAAAAATCTTTTTTTGAATACTTTCAACTACTCAGAGTTTACTTGTTTTGGATCTACTCTTCCTAACTGATGAGCTTTACATGTGCAGGCACTTTATGTGATGAATCCAAATAAGTTCAGAGCTTGTGAATTTCTCATAAATTACCATGAAAGGGCACGTGGCGATAAAATTATTGTCTTTGCTGATAATCTTTTCGCTCTCACTGAGTATGCCATGAAACTCCGCAAACCAATGATATATGGTGCTACAAGGTGCTGTTGACACGTTACTCTCTCTCTCTCCCCCCCCCCCCCCCCCCCAAAAAAAAAAAAAAAAAAACACGCAAACACACACGCATGCACACACACAAGCTGTGTTTTGGGTTCTGTTGCAACATCTATTCTAATATGTGTTGTCTTCAGCCATGTTGAGAGGACGAAAATTCTACAAGCATTCAAAACTAGCAAAGACGTGAACACTGTTTTTCTTTCGAAGGTATCTTTTGTAGTTTAGTTCACTTCTATTTTTGAGGCTTATCTGCTATTCTGATTTATTTTTCTTTGGATTTGTCAAAGCATGTACTAATCAATCTTATTGACATTCATCAATGTAAACATTTGAATTGATATATATTTTTAGTTTTGTTGTGTTAGCTTGGGTTCGTAAGGAGTGTGCTTTTTTTGCGTCAGTTCTTTATGCTCTATTGTGGATATTATCAGGTTTTAACATCTTACTAAAAAATATGATATTTAATAATCTAATATTCTCAGGTGGGTGACAACTCAATTGATATTCCCGAAGCAAATGTGATAATTCAAATTTCTTCGCATGCTGGTTCTAGGCGTCAAGAAGCCCAGCGTCTAGGTCGTATTCTTAGGGCCAAGGTCAGTTTCTGAATTTTAAAGCCACCTTACAGAGTAAATTCTAAACTTAAAATGATGGTTGACGGAAGTTTGAAGTTCTCTGCCACTAATATCTTAATATCATCTGTCAGTAATGCATTGTGCAATGCGGTGCCTGATATATTCAAATTATATCAATTAAAATCGCAGGGAAAGCTTCAGGATAGGATGGCAGGCGGTAAAGAAGAGTATAATGCATTTTTTTATTCCCTTGTCTCAACTGATACCCAGGTATATCATCTATTATGCACCATGGCCTGCACTTATACAAATTATTCATGGTTTAATATACATCTATCATTTCTTGGCTTTGCAGGAGATGTATTACTCGACTAAAAGGCAACAATTTTTAATTGATCAGGGTTATAGCTTTAAGGTATGTTCTTTAATTTTATTTTTGCTAAATATTGCACGTGTTGTTATTTTCTTGAAGAGACACATCAATTGCTCATTTGCTTTATGTATTCCAAGTGGTTGATGTGTTAGATGAAGTTGTTATCTACTTTATAAAGGAAATGGAGAGAAAGGAAATGAACGAGCTAATGTATTTGGAGTCAATCAAACCCTAAATATAAATACAGGGTTGCTTCACTGTCTTCTCTTATCGATCTTCTTATACCAGACATTGCATCAAGTAGATTTCCCGATTTTGTTGAGCTCAATCGAGTAAAAAAATTATTATTAACAGTATTAGGAAGGCCATGCTTGATCATGTGTTATTCTGGTTGGTCACCGAAACTGCCTTGACAAGATCTCCAATCAAACATATCCTAAGCTTTTGATGGTACTTGACAGGTAATTACAAGCTTGCCTCCACCTGATGAAGGGCCGCGATTGAGCTATCATCATCTTGATGATCAACTTGCACTTCTTTCAAAGGTTTCCATCTTCATCATATTTTGACTTCAAATTTAATTGTTGGTTGGGAAATGAAATAACTGGTATGCCGTGTACCTGTATTAGGTATTGAGTGCTGGTGATGATGCAGTGGGGCTAGAACAGCTAGAAGAAGATACAGATGAAATAGCTCTCCGCCATGCCCGTCGTTCTCAAGGATCAATGAGTGCAATGTCAGGTGCAAAGGGGATGGTTTACATGGAGTACAGGTTTGTACTTATAGTGATCTATGTCAATCTGTTACATTGCCTTTTGGGAGTTCATAGATCCTTGATCTTATAACTAGATACCAAACTAAACAGATTTGTGATCATGATTTGCTTTTTCTTTTGCTTGCAGTACTGGCAAAGGCAAAGCACCTGTTAAGAGCAAGCCAAAAGACCCATCAAAGAGACACCACTTATTCAGAAAGCGATTTGGTTGAAATCTTTGATTAAGGAAATAGCTGATGGAATGGGAAAGAAGATGGTGCTTAGGCATGAAGCACTAAAGTATGTGGGTCTATCTTAATGCAATAGATCATTGGAAGAATAGTGATGAGCCAATTTCCAAGTGTAATATAATAAGTAATAACAGCAAGCACACGTGTTATAGTATATTACTGTCTTTCTGAATAGATGTGTAACAATTTTGAAGATAATGATATATTTGGGACTCCCCAATATGAGTGTGGATTGTGTCTTCTCCCTAAAACACACTTGTAGCTCGAAAAAATATCGGACCAAGTTTAGCGACATCTCTTGTACGGTTGATAATGATTTTGTTAAGTAATATGGGTTGAAAAAAGGTAAATGCTTTAATCTGAACAAGATAAAATTAAGGGAAAAGGACAAATTAGTCCTTGAATTTTTAAATCGTGGACAAATTAGGGGTGAGCACGGGTAGCGGGTACCCGATTATCCACCCGGACCCGAACTGAACCAATTAAATTGGTTCAGGAACCGACGGGTAATCGGGTCTAACTCGAACCGAACCGAATTGATGACATTTACTGATGATTGGTTCGGGTATCGGTTTTGGGGTGCGGAACCCGAACCAACCCGTATACCCGATCATAATTAATTATATATATATATATATATATATATATGACTTTGAAAACACATAACCTGATAACCCTAATACTATCTCATTCTCACTAATGGCGCAACCAAACCATGGCGAAACCCTAGCAGAGGTAGAGGCGCAGAGCTTCCTCCTACCACGCAACCAGCTTCTCCAATCTTCATGGTCTTCTCCATTAGGCGTCAGGCGCATCGTCTTCTCCACCTTGTCCGTGGGACCATCTGGTGTATCATCTTCCTCGTAGCGGCAGCGACGCAGCAACCAACTTTCTCTCGATTGTTGGCGTCTCAGTCGGTATCTCTGTCAGCATCATTGTTCGCGGTTCCCTCCCAGCTTCATCTTCAGTCAGCCGTTTCCTCTCCAGCAGCCAGCTTCCTCCAGGCTCCAGCGTCGTCTTCTCCAGTCACTCATTTAGGTTAGTCTATAATTTTTGGGGAATGTTATATGTTAAACTGTTAATTATTTTATTTTCTGTTCAATTTTTGAAATTATACATTCTTAGTTGTTGAATAAAGCAATCTTGATCACTCTGAAACAATCGTGCTGTTCAATTTTTTAAATATTAATAGAATCTTGCTCTTATGTAAAAGCTAGATTTGATTTTGAACTAAGGATCTTCTATAAGCTAATTTTGATTTTTAACTTCAAAAATATTATGCTAATTGCTATGCAGTTACTATTATAATCCATGGTAGCAGATATTTATAACAGAGACCAAACCCTTAGAGTTTTTTATCTATCATGCAATTTCACTAATATGTGATTTTATCTTGTTAATTGAGTTGATTTGATTAATTTAAACCGGTGTCTATATATATATATATTGAATTTTGTATTGAATCATAAGATATAGGAGCAAAGTAGTATCCATTGGAGTTGATGTTGTTTACAACAATTTGAGGTTAACATTTTAATTATTGTTATTTGTTGAATTACTTTTAATTAATCAATTTTATATATTGACATTAGTTAATTATATGCTGATTTTTTGAAGGTCACAACTCCTCTCTTGAATATGCTTGGTTGATGGAGTGAAGGATTATGGCGTAAAGACTTTGAAAACTAGACAAATATTTCTATTGCACTTTTGTATTGAGCTTCTAATGTTTAGATTTTATTGTGTTTTGGTTTTAGCTTTTTCAAAGATTATTTACTAGACTTTTGTATTTAACTTCTAATATTTCTATTGCACTTTTATATTTTCATTAGACAAGATTATTCACTATTACTATGTATGTTTGGATTTTGATGAGTTTAGTTTTTAATGTATTTGGTGTTTAATATGTTTGCATTATTTTTGTTGATGTTACATGTTTATTGTATTTGTTGAATTTTTAACATAAAAATTTTCCAATTTATTTTTTCTTATGAATTTCAACTTCATCAGGTACCTGCTATCCGAACCGAACTAACCCACTCTTAATCGGTTTGGTTTGGTTCGGGTACAAGCATAAAAAAACGCAAATCCGAACCAAACCGAACCAATTACTTTTTGATCGGTTCGGTTCTAATTTTATCTTAAACCCGAACCAAACCGACCCGTGCTCACCCCTAGGACAAATCGATCCCTTAAGATCTAAAAATACTAAAACGCCCCTTACTATTCAAAACGTGTGACGGATCGATCCTTCCGTGCAAAATGATGTGCCAGACGTAACGGAGAGGGGTGATCTGTCGCTTAGTTGGCGTGTGTTGGACCTAGGTGGCAAGATGGGACCGTTGAGGAAGCTTGGTGTGCCCGTTGGGAAAAAGTCTTGGACAAATAGGTCCTTATGATTGAAAATGGCGTCGCTTTTCTGTTTGCCCTATTTGTTCAAATGGAACTCGTTCGCCATTACCGTTGTTCATTTCTGTGAGTGGTTGAGTGTGAGGATATTGTGCAAGCTTAAATGGCTAGTGACGGAGCCTCCTCCAGCTCACGACGAGTTCGATTGCCGCCAACCATGAAATGCGTGGAAGCTTCAGAGGAGAAGGACGAGATTGCTCCGATGTGTAAATGCCGTGTGTACGCCATATTGTACAAATCGAGGACGACGACGAACCCCAATAGATTGTTCTTTGGGTGTCCATTCTTTAAGGTATGTTGGTGATTTTATTTGGTCAGTTTGATTATAGGGGAGTTGATTAAGTTCTGTTTGTTTTGGAACGATGAACATGCAGCTGAAAAATCCCAGTCACTGCAAGTTCTTCTTAGGGCTGGATGACCATCTTTCAATAATAAGAGTCCTTGAAAAGTTTACTACGGAGGACGAGGTTGATGATCTGAAAGTGTATCTTGGGAAGAAGGTAGTGGAACAGAAACTGATTGATTTGGAGAAGAAGGTGTTGTATCTAGAGAGGAAGAAGAATGTTAATTTGTATTTGGTTATTGTAGCAGTGGTTTGTATAATTTTTGCTCCTGTCATTGTCAATCTTGGCTGAAAAGTAGGTAAAAAAAAATCTTGTAATGTAGTATGGGATGAGCTTCCATTTTGTTGTATGCTATTCGAACAAATAATGTTGTAAGGTAAATTATGATATGTTTAGCAAAGTCATTGCCCTAAGCAAGTGAGTGGCATAATTATTTAGAGACATCATTATATATGTAAAGCATAATTTAATCTCATGAAAGAGTTGTTAATATTGACAAAAGAAGTCAAGTACATGTCTACTGCCAAAGTAAGGCATAACTTAAGCCTGCCAGCTATAGCTAATCACGTTGTTTCCAAAAAGAGTTGCTTAGTAAAATAACAGTGTTTCTCAAAAAGGGGTTGAGGTCATGACTAAAGTCTAAACATGTAGCATTAACTACTTGGCTTGTTTAGTCCTGGAGTGGGGATGAACTTAAACAGCCGTTGAGTTGCTTTGCCTGCTGCTGCCAAAGTCTGTGGAGATGCTCCTGATGCAGTTGGTTGTTGTGGAGAGGGGAGATGCTGCTCACTTTGGGCAGGTGGCATAGACTGCGAGGGTTTATTTGTCACAGGCTTCCTCCTAACTGGTTGCTTAGGCCTAAATGTACCTCGTGTCGGGCGTGATGTAGACTGGGCTGGGGGCTTGAATAGTGCTTTTGGAGGCATTGATTGTGTCTCAACCGCTATTACTGAGGGACCAGATTCTTGCTCATTCATCGGTGCAGTGTTTGCATTGGAATTACCCTGCATGAAGGTCAAAACAAGTGTGAAATGCAATGAAACCAGCAAGCAACAACAATGAAATGTCACCAAAATTGTTACCTCATTAGCAACTGACTGATTAGCAGAATTTTGTTCAACATGAGGAGGGTTCGTAGCAGCAGGGGGACTCTGTTTCACAATCTGAGATGAGGCATTGTGTAAAATGTATCCAGTTAGTTTAAACAGTCCCAGTAAAGCACATTATATCATAAGACATTTAAAACCTTGAAGTCTAAAAATATAGACAAATAGCTCCCTAACTAAAACTAAAATAGACACTTAAATCCCTGAGTTTATTGTCGGGGGGACAATTACATCCCTGGGAAAGTAAGTATTACCTCTTCCTCGGGGGCTGACTATGACAAAGGTAGAACCACAAGTGATTGAGAGTCCTTGGCCTTTGTTCTTGATTTTTTCGTCTTTGGCTTCCAGTTTGGGTTGGATGGGGCCCTTTTGCACGTCTTGTAGTTGTGTCCCCTCTCACCACACTTGCTACATGTGACATAGAAACTCCTCTTCAATTTGTCCCCATCAATAACAGCCTCAGCTGGGTCCTTCTGTCTGTTATGCACCTTGGGACGTCCAATTGGCCTTTTTAACACAGGTGGAGCAGGCTTAGTAAACTCAGATCTTGTCCAGTATTCCTCACTCGTTACCGGCTGGATGAAGTGCTCGTATGTCTTTCTAATGGATTCCATACATAGCCATGGATGAACATAATCGTCGGGATTATCATGCCGTTTTCTGATTGCTGCTATAGCATGAATGCACGGCATCCCTTCACAGCAGGACAGCGGTTTCACAACAACAAAATGGCATAAACATGACTAAAAGTTGAATGAACTAATATAAATTCACAGCATGGCTAACAGGTTCACAGCATAGTTAATATCAACACAATCACAGCATGTTAATTAGATTCACACCAAGCATGTCCAAATTCACAGCATGGTTAACATCATCTATGAGTAAAATTGAAATTCACATCAACTATGAATTCACAGCAGGCTTAAATTAAAAAAATACACAGCATGGTTATATTGAAATTCAGGAACCTGACTAACCTATGAGTTGCCATTTGTTACACGAGCAGCTGTGTTTGATCAGATCCACATCAACTTTGGATCCCTTGTGAGTGACTTCAAACCGTTTGTGCTCATTATCACCAATCCAATTCGCTGTCCATTTGTTGCTTGGTTTGATAAGCCTCTGTAGCATTTTCTCTTGCACTGGTGCCAGTTTTCCCTCATGAGTCCCCAGAAGTTTCTTGTGTTGAACCATTCGCCGCATCACGTAGCACCGTAACTCCTCGCACATGTTGTTTGTTAGGTTGTCGACTTTGGGACCATGGCTAAAGTATGCTCTAACCCAGGTAGCAGGTTCAAATTTCATGAGATACGCCCAAGCATCCTTGTTCACTACTTTTAGTCTTTCCATGGTTGTCTTGAACTCTGAGATGGTTGTGCATCTAGCACATTCCTACACAATTTCTCTTATATACAGATCCTTGAATCGGTTTATAAAATTTTTCCACATATGCATGACGCAGTTTCCAACATGTGTACCAGGCATTACCTCCTTCAGTGCAGGTAGCAGTCCCTAACAACAATGAAGGCATGAAGCCATGTTTACAACAATATATAATACAGTAAATGACTAAGACAACAAACACAAAATGACAAAAAGGGAACTAACCTTCTGTTGATCCGACATAAAATTCCAACCGTGGTTGCCTACATCACCAATATCCTCCTGTAAGCATGTTAGGAACCACTTCCAAGATTCTTTGTTCTCGGATCTTGCAACTGCGTATGCAACCACGTAAAACTGGTTGTTGGCATCCTGTGCAATGGCAGAAAGTAGTTGTCTCCCATGGTATGTTGTAAGAAATGCTCCATCTAGGTGGATCAATGGTCTGCAGCCACTCTTGAATCCCTGCTTGTAGGCCTCAAAACAAACATATAACTTGTCAAACATAGGGGCTTCTTGAGGCTGAGGGATCAGGTCTAGAAATGCAGAAGACCCAGGGTTACTTCTATGTATCTCTAATAAGTAATCCCTCAATTTGCCATACTGTTGCCTTTCGTTACCCATCATCCTCTCCCTTGCCTCCTTCACAGCTCTATACACCATCTTTGGGTGTGCAGTAAGGTCAAAGTCCTCTCTTAGAAAATCAATGGCTTCATGGGTTGTCATATGCGGGTGCGTTGCCATCCTCTTCTCCACCTTTTTACTGATCCAGTGTTGATCAGCAGCGTTGCTTCCAAGGTCTCTTGCACAAGTGTGCTCGTTTCTATACGTCTTGACTTGGAAGCATTGTAGTTGCCGATTGTAAGACAAGTGGGCAATCCAACCACACTCTTCGTCCTTGCATCCAACCCTAACTCTTTCCCTATCATTCTTTATCCACACCAACTCCCGGCCTTTAGCAATAAAGGTGTCCTTTACCACCTCTTTGAACCTCTCAATTGTTGCAAACCTTGTTCCAAGCTCAAATCTTCCCTCTCCGAAACTATATTGGTCATTGAACTCAGGCCAATGATGTTTGTTTCCTCATCATTAGAAGAGACAGGTGTATGCAGCTCCTCAAATTCATACTCCCATACAATATCATCACCATCCGTGTCTACATCACTCACGTAGTCTACTAGTGCTGGCCTTGGTCCTCTGGCCCTATTGGGCTCCATTGCAGGCCTGGATATATTGGGCTCCCCTGCAGGCCTACATCCACTGGGTTATCCACCAGGCCCACCTGCCTCGGGCTCATGGACAGGCCCTTTCTTTGTTGCAGCAGACCTTGTTCTTTGAGACACACGTCGCACTTGCTTCCTGGGTTGCTTACTTGGCTGAGGGGTTCTCTTAGAGGAATGAGGCACTTGTTTCCTCTTCTCTCTGCCAAACACAGACCCACTGACAACATCTTTCCCACTATCACTGTTACTTTCATCACCAGGAGGTTGAGGTGCATACGGCTCATCCTCTGCGCTCTCGTAACTATCGTGCTCCGTCGACGACTCACCCAATTCATCCACCTCGACACCAACATCATCTTCCTCTGCCTCAACGTTTTCCTTTCCAGCACAATCTACAGGTTCTGGGTCATCAATAGGATGATCAAAGAATATATAGAACTCATCAGTATCTTTGTTTGTCATCTTTGCTTGCCGCATCTGGTTGATGCCTGCATCTCCCCTCAGAACATGCAGCCCTGACTCCATATCCTTGCTCTTTGGATCATACCAGTATGCCTCCTTGTATGATTGATATCCCAATCCTTTGAACAGTGTTATCAAATCACCAAAATTTACAAAATCCAGGTCCATGGGGGGAACCTCTCAACCTTACCATCGAGATAAACTAACTCACCATTCGGAGCCCGTTGAAAGTAGCCCCCGTGATGGAAAACAGGAATCACGAAAATATCTACCATCTGCATCATTGTTTGACTCAACGATTACCACTAAGCATTAGCAAATAAACAACTACCTAAGCCATAAACCACACACAACTCATCTTCCATGCCCCTCCCAACACTACATTACACCTAAACCCCAACCCACGACATGCACAGCAGATAACGTTCGAAAGTAACAGTCACATTCAGTTTCGCATTAAGGGTACTTACCACTACCGATGACACCCGCAACTCCACCAACGAAGCTTCACTAGCGCAACCTTACACGAAGACGACGACGGGAAGAAGATCAATCGTTTTTTTTTGGAGGAAAAAGATCATACATATGTGTGCTAGGGCTTCTTTGGAATTGTGTGTGATTGATATGGGCTTCTTTGGAATTGTGACTACAGCCAACGTTCTCAAAACGTTGCCGTTTTCAATCATAAGGACCTATTTGTCCAAGACTTTTTCCCAACGGGCACACCAAGCTTTCTCAACGGTCCCGTCTTGCCACCTAGGCCCAACACACGCCAACTAAGCGACAGATCACCCCTCTCCGTTACGTCTGGCACATCATTTTGCACGGAAGGATCGATCCGTTACACGTTTTGAATAGTAAGGGACGTTTTAGTATTTTTAGATCTTAAGGGATCGATTTGTCCACGATTTAAAAATTCAGGGACTAATTTGTCCTTTTTCCTAAAATTAATTTGGAAATTTTGTACAAAATAAAAGTTGTGCGAGTGTTTTACCAGAGGCAAAGAACTTCCGCGATTTGAATCCTTTCATTTTCCATAACAAGATAATGGGATGTCGTTAGAAATGCTAAATCAAAAGTAGGGGTGTCCATGGATCGGATCGTATCCGCAGATCCGCGGTAAATATCCGCATCTGATCCAAAAATTGCGGATACGATCCGATCCGCACCCTTTGCGGATCGGATCGCGGATATTTGCTCTACATGCACGTATCCGATCTGCGGATCCGCACAATAATAATTAAAAAATAAATAAATATATATATATATATACTTGTTTGTATGTTTTAGTTAGTAATTATTATTCATAAATTGTATTATTTTATTTTTGTTATTTAAAAAGAATTTGATTAAAAATATTTTAGGAATAAATAAGTTTAAAAGTATGAAAAAAATATTTTTATTGAATTTTTTACATAGAAATATGATTAAAAAGAGAAGGTTTAATCATGCGGATATATCTGATATCTGATCCGATTTGCGAATCGGATATCGGATCGGATCCGGCACTAAAAAGTGCGGATATCATATCTGATCCGATCCGATGAAAATTGTGCGGATCGGATCGAATTTTCAGCCATATCCAATCCGATCCGCGGACACCCCTAATCAAAAGGGTTACAATATTTTAGATGTTATTGTCTACCAAAATATGATTATTTTCATCACTGAAGTACAGTAACGCTTTTATATGAAATCGAAATTCTCTCCAAGTATATTTGTATATTTGGTTTTAGAAAATACAGAACTTGTTAGTATTTACTTGTGTTAATTTTTAACAAAAATTATTTGTAATGTCATCATTCTATGCTTCAACTTTTAAGCTATTATTATTTATTGTTGACGAAGCATAGATTCGAAGTGAAATTGAATAATAATTACTTACAATTTAATACTATTGGTGATTATTATTTTAAAAATTGTCAGTTTTATTTTTGTTAATAACAAAAGACTACAATTTTGGTGTAATTTTTTTCTTTTTCCAACATTTAGCTCTGTTGTTCATTAAAAAAAATTGAAGTATTATTTTTATTTCTAATATTTAAAAAATTTTTAAAGTTATTCTTATTGTTTAAATTATTCTATTAAAATTTATAACGTTTCTTAATATGTTAAGAAAAACTTTGCTTTATTCTTAAAAAAATAATAATTTATTCTAACATTTTATTTATATCTAAATTTAAAACATTTAAATACAAAAATACACACAAATGGTATAACATAAAAATCAAAAGAAAATAAGCAAACAAAAATACACGCGCAATATTTTTTTTATATTAGATTATTAGGTATAAATTTTTTAAAAATAACTCAAATTATGTATTATATGTCGTTGTGAATCTGGCGGTTTTTTTATAATTAAAATAATATTTTTTAATAAAATATTAATCTTTTATAGTTAATTCTTTTTAATTATAAACCGTGAATGATATTTTATAGGCCTTGTTACCATAATAGTATAGGAAACGTTTCAAGTGCTCCAGGGTATTTTTTTAAAGATCAGTATGCCAAGTACGGTTAGGTTGCAAAATTTATTTTGTCCTAGAGTGATGCAGGAAAGGACTAATTTATCCTTGAAAAGTAAATGAAAAGGACAAGGGGCAGCTGCTATGAGAGATGCAGAGAGATGCAGAGAGAGAAAAATTTCAAATCAATCTATCTCTATCACCACATTTTTTTTAAAAAAAAAATATCTATTTTAACATCAAATCTATTACGAATAGAAAAAGAAAAATATTTTTTTCTTTAATTTTTAAAAAAAAAAAAATTTGAGAACCTTATTTTTTATCAGATTTATTGAATATTAAATTTAAGTATTCATATATATAACTATATTTTTTATAAAAAAAATGAATATGAACATTTTTATTTTAATAATGTCATTTAAAAAAATACAAATATACAATATAAAAAATTATGTATGAAATGATATTATCAAAAATAGAAGAACCATTATTATTTATTTTTTTATGTATTATTTAGGTAAAAATATTATTACATTTACTAAAAATTAGCTATTAAATTAGTTATTTTATATTTATGTATATTTATATATAGGTTTATATATATTTTTTCACTGAATAATTAGTTATAAGAGGAAACAACCAAAAAAAAAAAAGATTCTATTATTAAAAATGATGACTAAGTAAATAAAAAAGAAATTTTGAAAAAGTTCTGCTAACAAAAATTTATTGTTTACTTGTAAAAGAAAAAATAAATTAAAAGAAATCCAACTTCTATGTTAATATTAATATTTTTATAAAAATAGCAAGATTAACATAGAAGTGTCGAAATAATTTTATATATGAAATATCAAGTAGTATAATTTAAATATCATATTTTTTTCTTTAAATGTTAAGATTGATGAACATAGTTGAAACAGTTAAATTCTATAAGTTTTTGTGTGCTAAAATATCTAAATTAAGAATAACACTTCATTGAAATTATCATAAAAAAAATTTTCTATTAAAAAAATAGCAAACTATTTCTAATAAAATAAAATCTTTTTTGTTTTTAAAATTATAAATAATTTGATTCCTCAATAATATTATTTTTTTAAAAAAATGAGAATTAATTTATACTTTATAAAATTTTACAATAGATTATTTTTTAAAATAAAAATCTTAATTTTTAAATTTGTATTATAAACAGGTAATTTATATTTATCTATATTACTTATTAATTTTAATGTACAAACTAAAAAATTAAGAAAGAAATGAGTATTTCAAAAACACAAACTACAAAATTATAAAACAGCAAAGAAAATTATTTTTATTTTTGCATGTTATGTAAGTGAAATCATATAATGAAAGATATTCTAATCATAAATTTTAATAAAAAAATATTTTTATTTGTATTTAAATAAAATAAAAAGTAAAAACTAATACAAATTGAAATCTAATTTTTTTTTAAATCAAATTTATTTATAAAATTGTGTTTTTTATAAATTTATAACTTTAAACTACATATTTGGATTTTAAAACAATTTATTTAATATATAATTTTTTAAAGTGGCACGGAAATTTAAACTTAAGAATTTAGAATAACAAATAATTATAATAAAATAAAGTAAGAATACTAACTAAATTTATGCAATTATGATTTTGAAAATAATTAAAGCATAACATTAGTTAAATTACTATTTAATTTGTAAAATAAATATAGTATAACAAATGTTTAGATATTATTATATGTTAGTTCAAACTCTAAAAATGTTAACTTTAAATTCATATATCATATGTAGGACTATATGTTAGGTGTATCTATTCAAAATAAAAAATTTTGGTAATGGTTCCATGGCTGGACGATGATAAATTAAATGATGATTTATAATAAAACTTAAGAAATTATTATGGATTTGTTTTAAATTGATAAACTTATAAAAAATATTATTTTTAATGAATTTGAATTGAAACACAAAATTTAGATTTTTATTATATTTTATTTTTATATTTTATTTCAATTCAAATAGAAGTATATATATTTTTTTATTGATATTTATATTTTAAAGATTATGAAAAATAAATGATTAATTTAAAATAATATTTTAATATAATTAAAATTTATTTTATGTGATTTTACATGCATAGTCTGTGAAATAGAGATGAATTTTTTGTTTTGGTTTTTAATTTTGCAAAAAATACTTATGAAATAGTATTTTTTTTAAAATTTATCAATATATCTCAACAAAATAAGACTAGCTGTGAAATAAAACTACCCACAAAATTAACAAATAATATGTATAATAGTAAATTTGTTCTTTTTAACACAAATTAAAAAATATTTTTTCTTTAAATAAAAAACTCCTAATATGTTTGATATTCTAAAAGATTAAAAAATAATTTATTTTTTTTATTAAAAACTAGTTTGTCCAAAAAAAATTATTAAAAACCAATTGAAGTATTACTAAAAAATAAATGAACAAATTAAAGTCTTAAAATTAATATTTTCTAATATAAGCTAATGTTGTTTTCTTATTGTAATTTGTAAATTTTGAATATTTTATCAATTGAAATTGTTATTATTAGTTGATAAATTGTTAATAATATATGTATAATAAATTGAGTAAGGATGCAAGATTAATGGGAATCAGATGAATATGAAATTTGTGATATACCTGATAAAAAATTGGCTTAAATGGACAAAATTATGGATTTTTTTGTGTTTTTAGAAAAAAAATTTTCTTTTTAGTGATTTTTTTAAAAGATAAAAATAATTTTATATTTAAATATTTTGTGCAAAAATATTTTATTCTCTTTATAATATTAAAGTTAAAATATTTTTTTAAGTCATTTTTTAAAAATTATAAAAATATTTTTAAAGTTTTTTAAATTTTTATTGTTAAAATTTTATCAAATATATTAAAAAATTATTAAAAAATATTTTTATTTAACAATTTAATTACAACCAAATAAATTTTGGCTCATCATTTCATTGTAAGCTAACTACAGGGCACATGACATAAGTCATAAGCTAGTCCACATCATCACACCGTAGTGGACATTATGGACTTCTTCCATACCTATGAACTTGACAATGAAAAAACAGGTTAACGGTCCACCATGCACTCATTTATCTCATTTCACAACATTCCTCTCTCCCATAATCTCATCCCTTTATATATTTTATATTATATCTTAATGGTTCACAGGCATGGCACACTGAACCTCCAATATATAGTACAATGCCTCAGCTGAAATGCATCCAATAGTATAAACCACTATATGACGTATATATTAAAATTAGCTATTAAAATCAGATTATTAATATAAATATGTTAAAATATAAATATATTTTAAAAATAAATTAAATTCTACATATATTTATATACAAATATTTTAATAATTAATTTTAATAGTTAATTTTAATCTACGAATAATATTTTTATAGTATAAAATATTAAAATATTCAAATATTGTTGTGTTGCACACTAAAATCATTCATACCTCAAACATTTAGGCCACTTAGTGCACCTAAATCTCTATTTAAAATCATCTTTGACAAAATATTTAAAATTTAGTTTCCGTTTTTTTTTTTCTCGAAATTAAATTACTTGCTTGTATTTTGTCATTTTTGTGTGTGCGTCAGTGGTGGTGGTGGTGGTGGTTCCCTAACCGCAACGCATGGCCGGTGGATGCAGCATCAGAGCTATCTGGATTCTGAACAACCTCGACGCCGTCGTTTTCTCCAGGTCCTACTCTCTCTCAATCTCTCAGCAGATATATTGAACTTCGAATTTACGATTCCATTTTCCTTTAGGAGATTCCCTGTTGTAGAAAAGCGTTGGCGAGCTGCTTTGAACTTCGAGAGCGATGAGCTCTTCACTTCAATTCCCAACGACTCTGAACTCGCCGATGCTTTCATGGACAGAAAGCAAAGGGAAGGATCTGCTCGCGGATTCGGCGTACGTAGAACTCATCAATCCTCTCCGGGATCTGATTCTTGGATCGATGATCCTATCACTCGTCATATCGTATCCCTTTACATTACCAAAGAGGAGCAAAAGAATCTCTTGTGGCCTTTAATCTTGCACATAAGGGGCCTTTTCACTATTCTTGTTCTGCCATTCGTCGAACCTAAGCATTTAAAGGCTTATGCAAGTTTGTGTAAGAGACCTGATTGTGGAAGTGCTCTTGGCCTTGACCATGGTTTGTCTTCGCTTTTGATCCAACTTCCCTCAATAACAGGGTATGGTAAGTTAAGTTACTTGCAAAATTTGAACTAACATTCAGGATTATCATGCTTTATTGATTTATCAGGTTACCGTCCATAAGAGCAATTTGTGAAACAAAAATGCTATGTGCACACCAAAAATTAGCTACCGAATCAGCAGTTCAGCACCATGTATTTGCGTATGCATACATGTATTGTTTCACTCATTTTCAATGTGTATTTCGCATTCCAACAAGCATTCTATACAAGTGTCTGATCTGGTGGCTATTTTTGGTGTAGGTTGTTTTCGAAATGTTTGTTTGAAAGGTTACCACATTTACCATATAGAATAAAGATTTTCCTTATGTTTTCCTTGACGGAATTGATTGTGGTTCATTGTTGGTTCTTATACACTGAATTGATTGGCCACAGTCCCAGATAATGGTAGTGGACTTTTACTTCCTTTTATGAACTTCTCAACAGAGATATCTTATCGCATTTCCTTTCATTTTACAGGGCATTTATGATAGCTCACGCCATCGGTGACATAATTACAGGCGACGTAGTAGAGCCTGAAGTGATTGTAAGTTCAGCTCCCTCTGTTGGAGGGCTGTTTGATTCACTAACTGGTAGTATAGGCATATCTTCCAGGCCAAAACCGGTAGCTCCATCAGTTGCTTCTTCTGCTCCATTGGGTGCAGCTGTACCAGGATTAGCTACAGCAGATAGTCAAAAATTTGGGTCTAGGCCTTTGGATAAAGATGCACTGAGAACATTTATTAGTAGTTCAATGCCATTTGGTTGGTACTTTTTATTATGGTATTTCTCATCTCATAGTTTGTAGTGTTTCTTCAAGATAAGCTTGCAGTTACTTATTGCTTGTAAATTTAATCCATCTGTTTATTTTGCATACAGGCACTCCTTTGGACCTTAATTACTCAAATATTTTTAATATCAAGGCCAATGGCTTTTCTGCATCAGATTTGCCTCCTGCTGACCAGAAGCAACCAGCTTGGAAGCCATATTTGTACAAGGGAAAGCAGAGAGTATTGTTTACAATTCATGAGACTGTTCATGCAGCTCTGTATGATAGAGATGAGATTCCGGATATTATATCAATTTCTGGTCAAATGAATTGTCGTGCTGATCTGGAAGGCTTGCCAGATGTGTCATTGCCATTGTCAGGAGTGAACACAGCCAACCTTGAGGTTTCATCCTATCACCCTTGTGCTCAAGTTTCAGATCAAGGTCTGGATAAGCAGGGTGTGATGTTTTCTCCACCATTAGGTAATTTTGTGTTAATGCGCTATCAGGCAACTTGTGCCCTCGGACCACCTGTTAGCGGATTTTATCAGCTGTCAATGGTTTCGGAGGACAAAGGTGCATTTCTATTCAAGTTGCGTCTAATGGAAGGTTATAAGGCTCCTTTGACAATGGAGTTTTGTACTGTGATTATGCCCTTTCCTAGGAGAAGGATTGTATCTTTGGATGGAACTCCTTCTGTCGGAACAGTTTCAACTTCTGATCACTCTGTAGAGTGGAAAATAGTGCCAAGTGGACGTGGACTGTCTGGAAAAAGTATTGAGGTGACTTTCCCAGGAACAGTCAAGTTTGCACCATGGCAAAACCAAAGGGTGCCGTCCTCTAGGTCTATTGGAGCCACTGCTGACGAAGATAGTGATAATGAGGCAGAAAATGCTAGCAACATGGTCAATGAAGAACATTTGATGGAGAAAATGAACAAGGATCTTCCTCCAGTTGATCTAGAGGAGCCATTCTGCTGGCAGGCATACAATTATGCCAAAGTAATCGCATCCCTTTTAATAATTATCTTTTTGGTATTTTATCGAGTTGATGCTATCTTTTCTGTTTGCATAAAATGCTGTTTGCTTCATTTATTATTTTGGGTGTTAGATTAGTACATTATTTTGATAACTCTGTCATTATTTCATCATATTCTTACCTTGTGCCTGATATGATATGGGTGTAAATTTCTTGTAATGATGATGATGACAAAATGAGGAGCATCTATTTGTTTAGACTTGCATATTTTTTAAAGTATGACAAGATTTTTATTATATAACAATAAGGTTTTTCTTATATAGTTATTTGCTTGTTTTGACAGGTATCCTTCAAGATTGTTGGAGCATCTCTATCTAGAATTGCTATTGATCCTAAATCTGTGAGTTTACAAGTCTATTTTAGCCAAAAACTCGTTTCAGATAGATAAACAAACAAATAAATAAGATCCATATCATTGTGTTTCAGTTCTGCAAACATATTCTAGTTTAGCATCATGAATAAATTAATCTATGTTTCTCTGTCTTTCTATTGTTTGGAAGCCATTCGCATGGTATAAATTCATCAGACAACCTATCCTTGTTACTATGGTATCTCTTTTAAGTCTCGCTTTGGAGGATGTATCAAGTCATCAGCCATCCCTGAACTGAATCTTACGTTTTTAAACTGTCATTCTTTTGCTTTGACTATCTAACTGATAACTTGTGTATTTTTCAGGTGAGCATCTATCCAGCTGTTAAAGCACCTGTGGAGTTTGCAACTCAGGTATGTGATTCCAATAATTGTTTGTGTAAGATCAGCAAACACCGTCGAACCCTGTATGATGGAAATAAATTTCCTGCTCTTTCGAGTTTCGTTATCATCTGCTCATATTTTTGTATTATTTCTGGCATAACCAGGTAACTTCTGGGGACTATATTTTGTGGAATACTCTTGGTAAGTGCCCACATGTAGCCACAGTAAAGACGTAAGTATGATTGGCCATGGGGGAATATTTGAAATTGCTGGGAGATATCTGTTGGGAACTCTGAAGTTTTATTAATTTTTCGCTGAGTAGCTAGACACTAGACAGTGCATGATTGTGTCTTCCTAGCTATTTTATTAAGACAATACCTTCTATTAGTGCTTCTAATTATTTTAAATAGGAAAGTCTTGTATACTTTTTTTTTTTTTTTTAAATTGTTTAGTTGTTTTTTGTCTTTTATTTTATTTTAAAATGTAAGCAATGCGTTACTGTTAGCAGATTCCTTTCTAGACATTTGGGATTACAATAAAAAAGAAGTTTCACTTTCAATCTTTTTCCCGGATACTTGGGGTAGGTGGAGAAATATAAATTCACAAGGCTCATTATTAAAGTTTCATAGTTTCAATAGAAATAATCTACCAAGCTTTGCTGATCCAAATTTCATAACTCGCCCAAGGGAATCAGTTTGGTAGAAAGTAGCCTACGAAGATGTTGCATGCTACGCATGAGGCATGTATAAACGTTGTATTGTTCTTATCTTGTATAATAAAGGCTGAGGGCCAAACATAATTGCAGAAAAGTTAAATAATTATATACAGTGAATGAAACAAAAATTAGGTTACACTTATGCGAAGAAGCTGAAGCTCTTCGTACTTACCCTGTCAACAAATACATGATTTATATCTGCATATTGTTTGTTATGCTTCCTACAATAATGTAACCACCAAGCCAAAGGCAAGGCATAAAAAAAATACTACGACAAGGAATGGGAAAATTAAAACAGAACTTACAACTCTCCATTGCTTGCCTAGAAAACTAAAAGCTAGACGCTGCTGGAGATATCAGTTCCCTTCCTGTCCGCCAAATACGAGTTAGAAAACTATACATACTCAGATCTCTCCATCTCACCTTTTTCTTCATTAATTATTCTTCGAAACCCATTTTATTAAGTGTTCCCCTTCTTAATTTCTCCTTATATTCTTTTAATTCTTTTTTATTTTTTATTTTATGCTTTTTGTTTTTTTGTTTTTTTATTTCGTCATTCTTCAAAGAAATGATGTCTAGAGGACCAGAATAGATCATAAGGAGCCCATAAATGGTCAACAGTGCATGGCTTCCTTGAATCTAACCTCAACCATGGCTTCCCCTTACCACTCCAATGCAACAAACTTATAGGACCAGGGTGCAGGCCCCTACATTTACCTTCAAAGTTATCCCCACCCAATCCATGTTGGTTCCATCTATGGTCCACCGCTGTGATATTCCCCGCCAGAACCAGCAAGAAGGGTGGTAGTGACCCCAAATGATAGATCCTCTTCTGTTGCTTCTGCACCGCCATCCATTCCTCCACCTTCCCTGTGTACCCTTCACTCCTCCATTTGTCCACGTCCATCACCATCACCCCTGTATTGAAATAACACGGCTTCCTCCCCTCAAATGTCTTTGACAAAACGGGGTCTAACCAGAACTTGTCAGTGAAATACAAGGTGAAGTTTGCATGGCAATATTCCGGTGCAGCCACCACCTTTTCTTCCATGTCAGTGGACCAAAGCTTAGCTATATCATCAACCACTACAAGGTCTGAGTCCAGATATATCACGCGCTTCACGTCGTCTGGTATGGTGTCCGCCAGGTATATCCTTGCATAATTCAATGGCTGATCCAATGCTTGTCGAATCGACTTGGATATCTTGTCATGGACTCTATTGGAATCAAAGCGGTAAATCTTCATGTTGAGATAAGGGAAAGTTTTTCTGATGCTGTAGAATAGTTCAGGAGTGTAGTGTGCGGTTAGGAAGTAGAATGCCAGGTTCTCCGGGCACGTGGAATGTTGCAACATGGACAAAACTGCAGCCATGGTGCCACGGAGGTAGTTTGCGTCGAGGGTCATGGCTACATTGATGCGTTCAGCTGGGGTGGAGCCACATTCTTGGCCGTTCCGGAAGGCAGGGGCTTCCCGGAAAGCGGGGATGTCAGCGCTTTGTCGCTCGACGAAGCCAAAGCGGATGGCAACGACAGGTTGGAGAAGGAGAAGGAGAAGGACGAAGGACAGGAGGCCAAGGAGTGCATGAGAATTGGTGCTCCAAAAGACCATCCTGTCGTAACAAGGTTTATTGATTTGTTTTGGTTGTGGTCAGAAGAATATGGGTTTTGGAAATGGCAGAGAATATAGGAATGAGATTGCGGAGAAGAAGAAGAAGAACAGCAACAACTAACAACAACAAAATCTGATCAAGAGAGGTTCATTGGTTTTGTGGTTTGTTGAGTATGAACCTTTTTCGGTTGGTGCAATTTGTGAGGATGAGAGCAACCTTCGGGCTATCTTTTACTAACTATGGACTAATTTAGAAACCAATTGAAGCTAATTTATGTTATACGGCGTTTAGAAAACTAAATTACACAAACTACATATTGAGTTTATCCAAACAAATTTATATCTCTATCTTTATAAGGGTGTTCTTTGTATAACTATCATCATTATATATATAAGAAGTGATTTTCCTCCGAACGGTTTTGTTAGGAAACTAATTAGGAGTGAAGCCAACTTAACCAACTAATTAAAAAACAGGTTTGTTACAAAAAAATAAAAACTTACCCTAATTTTTCTAATTAAATCAGAAATAAAAAAAAATTGGTTTAGTTGGCTTATATTATATTGTAGTTGGCTCCTAAAATTTTTCTTTTCCAAATCATATACTACGTGACAAAAAATGCATGACTGCATGAAACGTTGCAAAATTAAAAATTGTATAGCCTGGGGAAAAAATTGATTTCGGCTACTAAAGTCATGCACATACGGATATCACCATCAAATTAAACTTGATTATAACTAGATGGGTTCAAGGCCAATCTAAACACAAACTAAAATCTATAATCTATACAATACTATTTACATGTGATCTTCTGAGTGTTCAAGTACACAAAATACAAAATGAGAAATGTTAGAAGCCAACACTTTTGCTGTAAAATAAGAGAAAGAATTGACTAATATTGATTAAACTATAAGACAAAAATGAAAAAAATATTGGTCACTTAACATTCATAAGACTACAAGGACGAAGAAAGTGTAGGCATTAAGAAGATATGAAATCTATAGTGTGAAGAGTGTAGTGTAAACATCAACCTTGAGAAGAAGCTCCGTAATGACCTTTTTCGTGATCACAATCTTAAAGGTCCTACCACTTCCACTTTGAAAGAGTTGCAGCCATTGGAATACATGGATATATAGCTGTTATCTAACAACCCATTCACCATATTACAGGCTTCCTTGTCTCCAGAGAAATGCTTCCTCTGCCTCTACACATCTTGACAACATTTTTTAAAAGCTTTTTCTATCCGAAGCCTTTCACCTATTGCTATTACTCTATTACCCCTTGTAATGGCGACAACTTTCTACTCTTGCCTACCATGGCATGGACTAACCAAATTACACCTTGTTTTTAAAGAAAGAGAAAATGAGAATAAAATAAACGTATAAATTCTTCTATGGAATTTTACTTTGTTTTATACTTTTATTCTTAAATAAAAAGATTGGTAAAATAATAAAGTGATAGATTAATCATTATTGAATTTGTAACTTTTATCATATGTGAGTTTTACCATCTAATTGTAAAGTAATTAATCATTCACTTTACTATTCTATCAATTTTTTTTTTCAAAGAAAAACTCGAATTCGCGACCTCTAAGTAAGTACGAGGAAATTATGTTATTTGAGACATAGTTTGTTAACGTTCTATCAATTTCTTTACTTTAAAAGAGTTTGATCAGTGTTTGATAAAAATTTTTTATTTTGTGCAATAAATAGGAGAACTAATAAGATGTGTACCATGTCAATGCCACATCACCTTCTTACATGGCCACTGCCACCTCATTTGTTAGTAATTGGTCCTTTCATGAAAGTTGGAGGCGACATTGCTCCACTAGAAGCTAGAGAGGATTTGAAATTAGATTATTTTGGAGGCAGAGCGTCAACATCAAAAGTGGAACATAACTAACATCTTTAAGAAAACTTTGATGATGGTAAATTGAAGCAGAAGTAGTAGGGGGGTGGTCATTTTTTTGAGGATGAAATTTGAGTAAACTTAAAATAAAAATGAAATGATATGATATGATATGGGGCTACATGAATTTAAGTGAAGGGTAATAAGGGTGAAAGAGGGGCATGATTGCATTGGGTGCGGAGTAGTGCATACTTGTATAATACGGAAAAGTGAGCCAATGAGAAAGAAGCTGCCAAACAGGGTCACTCAGCAGAATGATGCTCTATGGCTGGAGCAATCAACACAGATTCCTATTTTGCAAGAAAATATAGGACAAGGACATGCACTTCCATTCAAAATGTGTGTGTTTGTGCGAGTGAGAAAGAGAATGTTTGCTTAAAGCACGAGAAGAATCATGTGGCGTGTATGGGTAGAGGGAACTTAACTTATCATATATCATATGAATCAAAATCACTTGTCTACTATTAAATGCAACTTGTGTTTTAATATCAACAAAATACTTGAGTTATACACTATAATTTGGCTATGAACGTTACAAATCGAAAATTAATATTGATATCACATAAACTATTTTTAAACGTCTTTATTTCTTATTATTAGCATGATTATAACAAATAATAGCTAGTGACATACACGAAGCTTATAAAAGGATAAATTTAAAGAAAAAAAAGGATTGATCTAAGATTATTTCTTAAAAAAAATTCATTACTCACACGTTAATTTGAACGTCAGAATGTTTCCATTCGAAAATTGAAAAACAATCACTTAGATACGAACTATATCAAAGTCAATCTACCCAAGAACAACTCCAATAAATATTATGTGAATTTAGGAGACATAAATAACTCTCTTCAAATTATATGATCACTATATTTGTATGTGTGTGTTCGGAATCCATTATCTACAATTTTCGAGATAGATTTAGTCCTGGCATTGGCAGGGCTCGAGGTGTGACATTATGGATCACAAAGGAGCCACAATTATTTGGTCACCTTGGCTTGTATGTATGTGGTGATGGACCATCTAGTTCTAAGCAACTCTCTCTCACTCACTCACTATTTGTGGGGACTTCCCTATGAGATTGGTCACTTAAAAAGTTCACAAAATAAATCTTAAGCACACCTACGAGGAATGATTCTTGTGGGAGCCATCTTTTGTAGTTCAAGATTACTACTTCTCCCTTTGATTATTAAATACTGCTTTTTCAATACTATCCTATATGGACCAATTCATTATATGGTCTCCTCTAAGTTCATTTTCATGTTTTAACAATAAAAAAATACTTAATCCAACTCAGTTTAGGATGAGACCACCTTATTTTATATTTGCATGGTTAATCTTCCAAAAACATTTAATTTCCTTAATATAAGCATGTTCATACAATCATCAAGATCCTACTTTCTTCATAATTGTTATGTCGTAATGGTAGTCTCACCATCACTTACCACCTGGGGTATAATGAAAACAATAATAAATAATAATTTATCACAAATAACTAACGTTATGCCCATTACAACTCTGTTCATTTTCCTCCAATAGCTTCTACCACTATGTTCACGGGATTAAAGTCTCGTATATTTTATCCTTTTGTTTTTCAATAGAATAATAGAAAGAAAAGTCAATGAACTTATCAATGAGACCCACACCAATGAAGCTCTCCCATACTCCTCAAGAGCTTGAGAAGAACATGCCTAGATACAAAGATAGACATGAATATGTATTTGAATAATGAAGCTGCTTTAATTGTTCTCCAGACTCCAGAGCATGCACTAACTCATAAGAAAAAAAATATATATATTAATTTGATTTAGAGTTAGAGAAGGAGCATAGTGGGGTCCCTAAGAAGCATTTGGGCAAATACTTGGTGCGCATGATACAGTAGCACTTGTGTTGTGTGATGGTGTGATTAGGTAGAGTGCAGTGCACACTCATGAAGTTAAATTCCCATATTAACCCTGAGGCAAAAATGGCACATGTGTGTGCCAAACTCTGCGCGTGCTAGCAACTATGGCGGCTTAAGCCACCAAGTAATGAAAAATGTCTCGCAGGGTAAGGGCATAGTGGGGACCACATGTTACCCAACTCCAACATTAACACTTGAAACAAACTTGGACCCCCTTTTGTACCATGAACTTGGGGACACATGCTAGATGATGTGTACCCACTGTGGGCCCATCCACGCTGCCTGTCGGAGGGGCACGTTACTATTTAGTGGGCCCATCTATGCCTTTAAGGCAGAAGGAGGATGTGGCATCCAGGTTAGAAGAGAAGCTCCTCACTACTTTTAGTGGGCTCAATTTTTTGGATTAAACTTACTTTCAACTTTCAACCCTAGCTAAAACGATTTATCGTTATCATTATTATTATTATTATTATTATTTTGAAATATCCCTTTCTTTGTCCGACTAAATTACCAATGCGTATGTGAATGTGTATGTCTTGGCCAACAATTAGCTCTAAGACTAATAAGAGTTCTAAGTATTAGGCTCGAAACTTTTGATGTGAAAAGGTAGGGCTTTTTTTTTGGTTCGAGAGTTAAAAAGATCAATTCTATTACTCATCTAAGTCTTTTTTATAACTAAGTTTAATTAAGTTGGTTCAAATTTAACAAAAGCTACTTTTATTATTTGTAGTGTATATACACGTATGCTTCACTAATGTAAATATATCATTTTTTTTCGCGTTTTTTCCTCTTCTTTTTTCGTCGCGTTCCTTCTTCTTATCCACGTATTTTTTTTTTCCATTATCGTTCTTTTATTGTTATTGTGATTGCTGTATTTTTTCTTTTCCTCCTAGTAATTTTGCAACATTAATTTTTTCTTTTTTTTTATTCTTCTTAAAAAAGTGAAACAAAAAGAATTATGAAAAAAATGAAATAAGAAGATGAAGAAGAAGTAGCATAACATAAAGAGGAGAAAGAGAAAGAGTTTTGAATTATGCATAACTTATTAGAATAAAAATATACTGAAATTTCTTAACAAATATACACATAAATTTCTTAGTTTTTACACCAAAACTTTACTACAAAAACACAAAAATATATTTTTTAATGCTGCATTTTTTTCTTCTTCTTTTTTCTTATTTCTTTCTTTATTTTAGTTGAATGAATATAGGTTCATCCTTTTTCTAGTAATTTTGCAGTATTATGTATTTCTTTTTCTTCTTTGTTTGATTTTTTTGTTTTTATTCTTGTTAAAAGAGTAAAACAAGAAGAAACTTTAGAAGGTAAAACAAAAAAAAAGATGAATAAAAAAAAGATGATGATGAAAAATAAGAAGCGGCAGCAAAAGATGAGGAGAAGAAGAGGAAGAGTTTTGAATTATGTAGAATAAAAATACACCAAAAGTTATTAACAAATACACAAAAATTTCTTAGTTTTTACATCGAAATTTTGCTACAAAAGTACAAAAATATATTCTTTAATGCTGTATTTTTTTTTCTTTTTTTTTTCTTATTTCTTTCTTTCTTTTAGTTGAATGAATGTAGGTTTATTCTCTTCCTAGTAAGTTTGCAACATAATGTATTTCTTCTTTTTCTTTATTTGATTTTTTTGTTTTATTTGTTAAGAGAGTAAAACAAGAAGGAAAATAAGAATAAGAGAAAAAAAGAAGATGATGATGAAAAAGAAAAAGAAGAAAAAGTAATAGCAGAAGATGAGGAGGAGGAAGAAGAAGAAGAGTTTTGAATTATGCATAGTCTATCAGAATAAAAATACACTGAAATTTCTTAATAAATACACATAAATTTCTTAATTTTTACACTAAAATTTTGCTACAAAAGTAAAAAAATGTCTTCTTTAATGTTGCATTTTTTTTCTTTATTTCTTTCTTTCTTTTAGTTGAATACATGTAGGTTCATTATTTTTATTCTTGTTAAGAGAATAAAATAAGAAAAATTTGAGAATGTAAAATAAAAAAGAAAAGATGAATAAAAAAAAAGACGATGATGATGAAAAAGAAGCAGTTGCAAGACCTAGAGTAATTTATCATAGCCTAATGCAAGTAGTTATGGAACGATTAACACTTTAGTACTGTGACATCTTATTAGCAAGTTAGTGGGCAGGAATAATTGGATAAATTGTGTGCTTTTTGGTCAGGTTGTAGATAATATTCTTCCGCACCTTGAAGAAGGAAGGGTTGGACCCCTCATTGTTGTGCTGAGTTTTGAATTATGCAAAATTTATCAGAATAAAAATACACCGAAATTTCTTAACAGATACGCATAAATTTCTTAGTTTTTATACCGAAATTACTTAATGATTGCGACACGTAAACTCAGTTCGAAAACAAGCACACAAATAAGATTGAATCATGAACAAAAACACATCCAAATTAATTTTGAATCAGATAACATCATTAATATGACAAAAATTGAATGATAGTGATAATAATAACGACAATAACGATAAAAAAGATGACGATGACGATGACGAAATAAAGATAACGATGATGATGATGATGGAGAAGAAGTAGGAGGAAAACAAATAAAAAAAAAATCAAATAAAAAAAGAGAAGAAGAGGAGGAGAAGGTAGTGATAGTAGTAGTGATGACGACGATAACGAAAAAAAAAATAATAACTGAGATGTCAGTAAAAAGAAGAATAAGAGAAAAAGGAAGAGAAGGAGAAGGAAAAAGAAATAGAAAAAAAAAAAAACGAAAAAAAGAGAAGAAAAAGGAGAATGTACATAATTTAAAAAGTAATTATAACAATTTAATTAAACTTAATTAAGTATTTTAATGTAAAGTTTTATTAATGTATTTAAGATTTGATTTTTTTAACGTGGTTGACCATGTTTTCTTTTGCTTGATGATACATGTGGAATGAGAATGACTTTATGCAAAATTGTAAGGATGTGATTGATGCTAGCATATTAAAAATTGAATAAACAATTAAAACTAATTCTAAAAAATTTAAACGCTGACAAATTTAATCCTAAAAAAAAAACTAATTTATAATGCATGAATGTTTTATTATTTTCATTAATTTTAATTTAATTTTAAATTTAAATATTTACATCATAAGTGATATGTATTCAATAACGTAATATATAGGCTAAATTATTAACGTCATTCATTTTTGATTGACGTTTGATTAGTTTTAACGAATAGAATGAATAATTTTTTTTTTGGTGACTAACAGAATGAATAATTTAGAATTATAAGTTAATTTTCTTTTTTTTAGAATCAGATTTGTCTGCGTTTAAATTTTTTAGAGTCAATTTTGGTAATTTATTTTTAAAAATTTGATAAAAATTCAGGTGTAACTAATTTTATGTAAAATTAATAGTTGAGAACTGTTAGATGATAATTTAATCAAATTTATTAAATTATTTAACGATTTTTAACTATCAATTTTATATGAAGTTAACTCGTTGAGTTTTCATCTAAAAATTTGGGATTTGTGGATATTAAATATGATATGAAAATGAGAATAAAATTATCAAAATTGAAGTATAATAAAAATAGATATTAACATGCATTTGGTATGTGTTGTTGGGTTGGGTTGGCTTGCGTGTAAGGGTGAGAGTGAGAGTGAGAGAGTGGAAGTGTGGGTGCGCGTGCTGCGTGCATGACAAAGAGAAAGAGGTGGCTGCCACCCACATTCATGACGCCATACATTCCAACATCATTTCTGCCTCTCTTAACTATCTCCTTATTTTCCATTCCGAACTCACAATTTTTCATCATTGCCTTCTCTCTATATTTTTATTCTTTCTCTTTCTAAACTCACTTTTATTTCTACTTATCTTTATACTATACATACAATAAGCGTGATTCATTATGCTTATGAACACAATTCTCTTCAATTGAAAGTCAAGGAGACCATGTATGTTTAGCTATATGATGAATATATTCATGAAGATTAAAATTAAGATAGTTTTGCCCTTACTAATTACTCCCTTTTACTTCACAATTACTGTTCCTCCCTCCCTTATTATCAAACTAGTAGTTAAAAACATTATGATCCAAATCTACTTAATGTCCGACCAAATTGGAAGAGTTATTATACTTGAACTGGGTTTTAATATGGTCGTATTCTTAATCAGAAAACATTATAATAAAAGGAGTACAGTTAGAATGAGATGCATGTATACGATGGTATTGGTAGTATAATCATTATCATAACAACACTAAACAAAAATGGAATCCTTTTAGTATTTAATTGTTTTTTGTAACCCAATCTTTTTGAAACTAATCACTTGGATGACATAGAGAATCCTTTTTTAATTCCGATGCTGATACGGTTAAAAAGTGTGCATGCATGCTTTGATAAATACAGGAGGAAAAACACAAACAAGTTTGATAAAATAGATAAAATAATGATAATGCCACCTAGATACATGAAATTGCATGAAGAATAAAAATGATCGATGTGAGTGCTTTTCATTTCACGTACGGGCCTCCCCTCATTCAAAGATATTCTCATTATTTACATGCCACGCCTGATTCCTTTTGATTTTTTTTTCTTTTTTTTTTTTTGTTATGTAGTTTTCTTCTTCTGCATAATAATAATAATAATAATAATTAATTATTATTATTATTCTAACCCAAATATAGATGACATTCTGGGCACGTCAAGTTTGTTGTTAATTAACGCTTGCTCTCCTAGGAATAGACAATGTTGTCTCCATCAACTCACCTTTCCATCATGCAATAGCCATTATCACCATTAGAGAGTGCTCATTCTCAAACAAAGTCCCAAGTGATTGGTACTTTTATTCCCAATTTCACCACTTTTTGGTTGCAATTTAATTTAATCTAATGAGTTTGTGCCTTTGTTTTTAACCTCTCTATCTTGGCTACTAATGTAGCTCTAATTAGAATGGTCTCTCACTCATTCCATTACCCTCTCTCTCAGAGCTAATAATAATAATTGTTTGTCTTGCAGCACCACAAATACATCATCATCTTGGTGTGGTTTATGATTATGTTTCTATTTTATTAGAACTATCATTGGAACAGTTACATTGAATGCTGAATTTTGACTCACACAATACAAACAGCTTAATTGACCATGATCTCTATTACATGTCTCTCTTTACTAAGTTTTCATTTTGAGTTTTGTAAAGGAATTTTTTATATGATTTTCAACACAATTATGTCCGACATTTCCCTGCATAAGTTCTAGTCAAAACAAAACAGTCCTTCATCCTTCAAAGCTTGAAATTCTATTTAGTTTCCCCTGCATTAAAATTGTAATGACGAGAAAGAAATTCACCATGCATCTTTCTCCCCCATCCCCCCTTCCCCTCCCTAAAACCAATAAGTAAAGTTAGTTAATAAATAATAAGCTTAGGCTGCTACATCATGGGCAAGTAAGTTAGGGAACTATTTGATGTGTGATGTGATGCTTGACAATCTTTAAATTATTGAAATGAGATAACAAAATCTACTTAGGTAGGAAAAAAAGGCATTTAATATATATATATATATATATATATATATATATATATATATATATATATATATATATATATATATATATATGATAATTAAAAATTATTTGATGAAAGTTTAATCAAATATATTAAACTATAGTTTTTAACTATCATATTTACATAAAATAATCGTATGTGAATTAATTTGATATATTTGACCAGAAAAATGGAAACTAAAAATCTAAAGAGAGAGATTAAAATTAAATTAAAAATTTGACAACGGGGAATTGATGAACATGGAAATAAATTTAAAAAACAAAATTGAAAGCACTTAAAAAAGTAAATAGTAGAATTGCATATAGGTTCGGTTTGGATAGAATAGAGTGGTAGAATGATAAAAAAAAAACATACCAAAACAAAAATATATACAACAAATAATTTAGATAAAATATTGTGTAAAAATAATAATAAAGAGCCCATATTTTTAGCAAATAAAATATTAGGTAAAAATAGTAGTAAAAGACCGATAATCTTTTATTTTAAAGTCAAATTTTTTTAACAAAAATAATAAAATAATTTTTAAAAATAAAAATTATATTTTTTTATTCTTTCAAAAACTCTAAATTAAGTTTTTAAAAGATTAAAAGTATTTTTCAAATACCAAATACAAAGGTGACTTTTCATAATTAAAAAAAAAAAAAAAAAAGGTTTTGCTACTTCCCATACCGCTCATACTCTATGACGATCCTATTCACTTGATTATGGCAAGAATGATGATTCTTGGTTCAGTCACCCGCATGCTCTTTCTTCTCTTCTAAACAACACACACTTATAAATCCCATTCACCCTCCCATTCTTTTCTTACACACACCTCCACCTCACTCATCCACATCTCTGTTTTCCTCTGCTTTCCTCTGTTCCATTCTAAACTCCAATGGCCGTCTCCGGCTTCGAAGGCTTTGAGAAACGCTTGGAGCTTCATTTCTTTGGCGATGATTTCCAACTTGGTCTCCGAAAGATAGACTTCGAATCAATACAATTAGTCCTGGAACAAGTCCAATGCACCGTCGTCTCCGCCGTCGGCAACGCCTACTTCGACGCCTATGTTCTTTCGGAATCAAGCCTCTTCGTATACCCAACAAAGATCATAATCAAAACATGCGGAACAACCCAACTTCTGAAATCAATTCGACCCTTGATCTTCTATTCACGCCTCATAGGCCTCACACTCTGTTCATGCCGTTACACACGTGGAACCTTCATCTTCCCAAAGTCGCAGCCTTTTCCTCACACAAGCTTCAAAGACGAAGTCACTTACTTGGAAGACACAATCCCTTCCAACCTCTGCTTCAGAAAAGCTTCCATCATGCCTTCCATGTCTTCTTCTCATTCATGGCATGTTTTCACTGCCACCATTGACCACCATGACCAAGACAATGAACTCTTCACCATGGAGGTCTGCATGACTGACCTTGACCCCATCCTCGCTAGGAAGTTCTTCCGCCGACCGGACGATGGAAAAACCGGCCACTCTGCCGGAAAAGAGATGACAGAGCTGACAGGGATCAATGACATAAACGCGGACGCACTCGTCTGCGATTTCGCCTTTGATCCCTGCGGTTACTCCATGAATGGCATGGATGGTGATTGGTATTCCACCATCCATGTCACACCTGAGGATGGTTTTAGCTATGCCAGCTTTGAATGCGTTGGTTCCGTTAACGCCAACAACATAGGACATGTTTTGAGGAAGGTGGTTCAGATTTTCCGACCGGGTACGATGTCGGTTTCTACGACGTGCAGCGGTTACAGCAATGAGATGTGGAAGCAGATGGCAACTGCGGTTGAGCCTTTGGGATTCAAATGCCGGAGTTGCGCAATGGACCAGTTCCCTGCAGCAGCTACTGTTGTCTTTCAAACGTTTACGCCTCGCCGGAAAAGTACTTAGAACAAGATCGATATCATGCGGCGAACGGCGATGGTAGGTTAGGAAGTTAGAGTTAGTTGAAAAAAATTTAGAGGAGTTGGGATGGGGTCGTGACGTGGCCAAATCTGATTGGTTTATGACGGTTGATGTTGGATTTTGACTTAATTTGTTGGTTTTAAAAAGAGAAATATTATATGCGCTATTTTTGTGTATATCTTTTATTTTTTTTTTATATAAAAACAATTGATAAAATTTAAAAGAAAAAAAATAGAAGATATTGTACACAAAAATTAGTATAAACTATTATTTCTCTTTAAAAAATGAATTATATAAAAAGTGGGATAATGTTATGACTTATGAGTGATGTATCAAGTTAAAAAGCTAAGATAGAGGGTGGGTTAGGGAATTTACTGAATTGAATTGAATTGTTCTAAACGAATAGTATCATGAAGAAATGGGAATGGGAAGGTAGAGAGAGTGGGATGGGGTTGATCATGATAATGCACCCCACTTTGGCTTGTCACGCCTAAAGATTTTTGAGACCATATGTGTAGTGGGTGTAAAAGTGCTCTTGTTTGAGGTTATATTCATCCTTTCTTTTCTTTTTATTTATCTTCTTTTTTTCTCTCCTGCAGTCCTGCTTCTACATCTTGTAGTTTTCATTGACTTTCCTCTCTTGTTTTTTATGCTTTTTTTTAAAGATTATTAAAGACCAAATTCATACTTTCCAGTACATTCTCTTCTTATAAAATTGTTGTGCATTTATCATTGCTCCATGCTCGGTTACATTACACTCTGCTCGGGAACTCGGCAATTAAAAATTGTTGTGCATGCAAAAGAGTTGCCATGTGTGTATAAATTGAAAAGGGAAGTGCTAGGGGAATACTGTGCTCACGTACACTTACTACTATTATTACCTAAAGTGTGAATCCAGTATAAAGAAGAATCATATGTTATCTAACACAGGTGAATCCGACGAATATCTTATGGGAAAACTTTCAATACCGGTACACTTATATACCGATATACTTCAAAATTTTCCTGTCTTATCGTGAATACCATGCCTTGTATATCACAGCATTTATTTTTGTGGTCAGAATTATAGGATTATGCCCAGGGATGGATCCACTCCGCTGTGGCCGCAAGCGGCCCTTACCATTTGAAATTTTATTAAGTAGTATATAATAATAATATTTATTTACTTTTATTAAATTATTAAATTTGATCCCATAATCATTTTTATTTAACTTTCGATATTTGATAGTCAATTTAAAAACTTCTATTAGATGTCCATTATAATGATTAATTTTTAAATTTAAATAAGATTGATGTTCTTTTTTAAAAATCGACTCGAAAAAATATTATTTATTCATTTATATTTTTTCTTTTAAAATTAGCTCTAGTTTTTTTCATAATAACTACACCAATTAAATGAACTTTTTTAACTATGAATATCATCAAAAGCTAATTGTATGAAAGTTAAATTTTAAATAATTGTTTAACGATATATACAAAAAAAAAGACATTTTAATTATATTGTCGAAATTTTAAAATATGAAATATAAAAAATTAAATTTTAAATTATATGTTATTATTTAAATTACTATTTTAATATTTTAATTTATAATTAGATATTTTAAAACCTAATCAGATTTTACAATAACAAAATATAATTATAACAACAATGATGTTACGTATACATAAAATAATCACTTGTACAGAATAAATCTTAAAATATAAATTTTGAAATACAAAATACACATTAAAAATAAGTTAAATGATATATGTATTTATACACAAATTTATAGTAGATAATTTAATAGTTAATTTTTTATATAAACGTAATATTTTTATTATAAAAATTATTATTATATTATATATATTTCGCTCCCACTATTAAAATTTTTTGGATCCGTCACTTTATGGCTAACTAAGTTTAGGTTATCTTGTGACGTTTTATTTTGCATGGCTTTTATCTCGTGGAACATCTAAGTTATAACTTATAACATGTTCCCAAATCGGGTCGGATTTGGATAATCCGTTTAAGAATAAGACTCAATTCACGTAGTGAGGCCTCGCCTAATTGTTGGACCTAAATCAATTTTTTGGACCTTTAACTTATTGGCTTTCTCCTAGTGATTTTTTCATGGGCAGTACAAATATCGGATAAAAGCATTAGAGGACTCTTAAGCGGTTTCTTTAAGTAGACAATAAAAAATTTGAACAATATGAATAATGTATTAAAAATTTAGCCTAATAAAATAAAAAAAAAAACACATTCTATTCAAATTACATATTCAACCAAAAAATCTCATTCAATAATTTAAAAATTTTAACTATTTATTATCTTTTTTATTGTCGTTGGTTCGTCAACAAAGACCCTCATCGATGTTGCTCTCCTCTAGACCGGAAACGAACAGTGCTGCCGGGTTCCTCCTTGCCGTCGCTCATCCTTAATGAAAATAATCATCCATTTAAGGATAAAAATAATCATCTGCATACCTAGTGAATTGAACATCTAGTATATTTTAATTGTATATAACTAAACCCAGTCCAATCAAATAACTATCCACATAAGAATTAAAATAACTATTCGCATACCTACTAAAATGACCATCCTGAACTAGCCATGATTGAATACCAGAACTTAAACTTAGGAGACGGCGAACGAAGGGACGGAACCCATCGGAACCCCTGGTAGGGAGAGTGGCACCGTCGTAAAATTCCTGAATTTCAGAACTCAACACATACATTAACAATGTTGAGGTTCGTACCATATGTATCATGTGTGGCATATGAAGATGGTGCAAAAGATCTTACTTCCCCATATGAACGTTCCATATCGGCTTCGCAACTATTTTCTTGGCTCAATTAATTCCCTATTCACTAGCCTTCAGCAGCGGCACCCCCCTAACGGATTGCGAACTGCAGCAATTCGAGATTCGTGAACAGCAGTAGTTTGGGGGTTGTGAACAGCAGTGGCGGTGGCACTGTGGTCATGTACAGCAACGGCAGCGGGAGACCGTGGTCGCAAAACAGAAATGGCTGCAGTGGCTCGTGAACAGCAGCGGTGGTGGTACTGTGGTCGTGAACAGGAGCGGCGGCGGGAGAACGTGGTCGCGACCCAGCAGTGGCAGCAGCGATATGAGTATGGTGGTGTGATGAGATGAGATGTTCAATTAAGGGGTGTGAATGAGTTTAGGAGGTGTATTGGAGGTTATGGTGAGATAAAGAATAACCGTACGTAGTGTGAATGCGTTTAAATGCTAATCCTAATTTTTTAAATTTTAAAATTTGAAATTAAATAATTAATTAATGATCTAATTTTTAATTTTAATTTTAATTTTACCTTCTTTTTTATATTCATTGTTCACAATTATCATTGTTTTCCTATACTTTCTCAAAAAATTATATTTGATAAATAAGACATAAATAGAGATATTGTATCCAAAGACATTGAATTAGTATATTTTACATTCTTTTTGACAAAAATGACATAAAAATACTAATAAAAGATATAATTTATTTTTTATTTTTAATTATTTTTATCAAATTTTCATAATTATATTTTTTCTTAAATTTTTTTATAAAAAAATAAAAAAAATTAAATTTTTATAATTCATCAAACAAAATATAAGAACATTAATTTTTGTGTCTCTATCATTTATGTCTTGTTCTTAATATTTTATTTTATCATATTCTCAAAATCAAACGCGGTCTTAGAAATATTAATATATTATTAAATGTGTATGAAAATAATAAATATGAAGTTACTAGAGAGAGTAAAGTTTTTATATTATAACTACTAGTATTTTATTTAAATTCTTTGAAATTGCAAAATGTATTCTTTATAAATATATAAGACAAAAGATATTTTAGAAATCAATTTCGCTAAATAATTAATAGGAGTCTAGCCAACAACAAGTCAACAAGTATTTTTAAACTATACTTTATATTAATTAATTATCATTAATTTGATTATTTAAATTTATTTTTAAACAAATAAAAAATTATTAATTATTAATTATAGTTGTTTAAAATTGATTAGTTAAAAGTTGTTTATCTATATTTTTTTTTAAAATAAAAAAATTTTACTCCATAAAATAAAAATAAAATATTTAAAATTTATTAAATATTATCTATTTGTCTTTTTTAATAAGTTAGGTATAATATCATATACACCGTAACATTCACCTAAATCTAAACATGTAACACGCCAAATGAAAAGGTAATAAGAAATGGTAATCCGCCTTCTTTTCTTTTGATACAAACTTTCATACACACACACACACACATATATATATATATATATACTCTAATAAACAAATCACAGCAAATCTTTTCCTAATATAGCAGCTTGATTTGTTATCCTAATTTATTCCTATAAAAAATATATATGACAGATTGCTATATACATAAATAACCAAACTTTCTAATTGACATTTTTATATATAACTTATGTTGACCGTTGTTATCCCCACTCAAGTTGGCTCGTGTAAATTTTGAATGCCCAACTTGACTAAGAGCTTCCCAAACTGTTTCGTCGCGAGAGCCTTGGTGAAAATATCAGCTAGTTGGAGATGAGTAGGAACGTAAGAAGGTAATAGTCGATTGTGTATGATTTCATCCCGGACAAAATGACAGTCCACTTCGATGTGTTTGGTACGTTCGTGGAAGACTGGATTTTTAGCAATGTGAAGCGCCGCTTGATTATCGCAGTGCAAGCGAATGGGAGTAGGATGCGATACGTGCAGCGAGGATAGTATATCCTTTATCCATATTAATTCCCTGGTTGTCTTGGCCATTGAGTGGTACTCAACTTCAGCAAAAGAGGCGGAGACCGTTTGTTATTTCTGTGTTTTCCACGAGATAGGGGCGGTACCGAATTGAATAAACCACCTTGTAAGAGACCGGCGTGTTAGCGGACAGCCAATCCAATCAGAATCACACCAGCCATAGAGTTGCAAATCATTTTCTTTAGGTAGAAGTATGCCCTGCCCCAGATGTCCCTTCAAATACCGAACAACCCGTAAAGCGGCGCGCCAATGTTCAATACGTGGGTTCTGCATAAACTGGGACAAAACATGAACACTATAGGTGAGGTCAGGTCTGGTGAAACACAAATATATGAGTCTTCCAACGAGGCGGTGATACATGTTAGGATCAGAGAGAACAAGGCCAGCAGCGGATGCCAACCGGTGATTTTCCTCACACGGAGTAGCTGCGGGCTTAGCAGCCAGCAAACCTGCTTCAGTGATGATGTCCAAGGCGTATTTCCGCTGGCATAGAAAAATTCCCTTGGAAGATCGGGCAACTTCAACCCACAAAAAATATTTCAGGCGCCCTAAGTCTTTCATGTAAAAGTACTTGTGCAAGTACTGTTTGAATTTGTTAATTGCATCACCATTATTTCTTGCAATCACAAGGTCATCAACATACACCAAAACAACTAGGTGGACATCATTTTTACAAAGACTAAACAAGGAATGGTCGTTTTGTGACTGCTGGAAACTAAATCGAGTAAGGGCAGAGGATAATTTTGCAAACCAACAACACGGAGCTTATCGCAAGCCATAGATGGATTTTTGAAGTTTACACACTAAGCTTGGCTGAGACACTTGGAACCCAGGTGGGAGCTTCATGTACACATCTTCATCAAGGTCGCCATGCAGAAAGGCGTTATGGACATCCATTAGGTGAAGTTCCCAATCCTGGGCTACTGCAACAGCAAGAGTTGTTCGAATGGTCATCATCTTTGCTACCGGAGAGAACGTTTCATTGTAATCTAGTCCTTCCACTTGTTGATTTCCTAAGATGACCAACCGTGCTTTGAATCGCTCGACTGACCCATCAGAATTGTATTTAATTCGATAAATTCACTTACAACCATAAGCTTTCTTTCCTGGAGGAAGAGGTGTGAGCTTCCACGTGTTGTTAACTTCCAGTGCTTGAATTTCTTTGGACATGGCATCTCGCCATCGCGAATCTGTAACAGCTTGGGAGAAGGACCAAGGTTCTTGCTCGGCTTGTAATGAAGCAAGAAAAATGCGGTGTTGGTCAGAGAAATTGTTACAATTTACAAAAATTTGTATAGGATAGGACACACCTGAGGAAGTTGATGAAGTCGGATTCTGGACGGAGGGACTCTTTTGGACAGTGGCGGTGGTGACAAAGTCGCGCAGCTTGATGGAGGGCATTTTCACACGGTGTCCACGGCCAAGGGGGTCTTCGGTTGCAGCTGGTGGTAAATCGGAGATAGGCACCGTTTCCTCGGCACTGATTTTGGAGGGGATGACGACGTCCTCGTCTGGGTCGTCTCGGAGCTCATGTCCCCCTTGTCTTGGATGTCAGGTGCAGTGGTGAATGTTCTAGAGTCTCATTTTGATTTGGAGGAATGGGCTCAGCTGTGGGAAAAGTGAAAATTGACCTAATTGGAGTGTCCTCTTCAAAAATATGCTCTAGCATTGGGGGTTCAATTTGGTCAACTCGTGAGTTTGCTCTTTGGGCTTCACGAAAGGAAAACACACCTTCAATGAAATGTACATCACGAGATACAAGAAAAACTTTCTTTTCCAAATCAAACAGCTTCCATCCTTTTTGCCCAAACGGATACCCGACAAACACAAATTTCCTACTTCGACTGTCAAATTTGTCATTTTTTCTACTTTGGTTATAAGCATAACACAAAGAACGAAAAACTCGCAGGTGTTCATAACTGGGAACTCTTCCATGAATAATTTCATATGGAGATTTTCCTTTCAACACTAAGGACGTTGTGAGATTGATTAGGTGCCCGGCAGTTAAAACGCATTCTCCCCAAAACTTAATAGGGAGATTACCTTGGAATCACAAGGACCGAGCAACATTTAGAATATGTCTGTGCTTGCGCTCTACTCTTCCATTTTGTTGTGGAGTTCTGACACACGAAGTTTGATGAACCACTCCTTGTTGCATAAAGTACTGCTTTAAACACATGAACTCTGTTCCATTATCGGATCGCACCATTTTGACGCATTTATTGTATTGTTTTTCAACCAAAACACAGAAATTTTCAACGTAACAGACACTTCCATCTTTTCTTTTAACAAATATATCCAAACAGCCCGTGAGCAATCATCCACAATGGTTAAGAAATATGAGGCTCCACATGACGACGGAGTTTTATAAGGTCCCCACAAGTCACAATGAATCAAATAAAAAATACTCGAAGCATGACTATCACTTAATGGAAACTTATCTCTTGTTTGTTTGGATTTTTTACAAATTTCACAAATTTTATTCACCTCTTCGCTAGTACATTTGTCACTCACATGGGGATCATTTGAACAATTTTAAATGATGGATGTCCCAATCTCTTATGCCACAGAGTCAATTTATTTTTAGCTTTGACATGACTTGCTTGAGCCTTGTGCACACCACGATACCAATAGAGCCCATTCTTCCGTTCACCCACTCCAATCATCTTCCTCGAAGTGCGGTCCTGCATAATACACAGCTTGTCAGTGAATTGTACAACACAGTTTTCTTCATCAGTCAATTGTGGAACAGAAAGTAAGTTGCATTTTAATTTTGGTACATAAAAGACATTTTTCAACTGAAGTCCTCCGTCAAGAACCACAGTTCCTTGTTTGCAAGCAAGCACCTGCTCACCGTTAGGCAGCCCCACTGGGCATCCTGGAATGGTCCTTTTTTCACACAAAATTTTCAAGGTACCTGTCATGTAGTTAGAAGCACCACTATCGATGATCCACAAATCCCAAATTCTCTTACCAGTCATTTTCTCAGATTCAGCTGGTTTTTGTTTGCTGATCATATCAACCAATACCTTCCATTGCTCACTAGTTAAACCTGCCATGTCAAGATTCTTTTCTTCTAGGTTGTTCACACAACTTCCACTTCCTCCAGTACATGCCACATTAGCACGTGTTTGAGCCCCTCGGTTGCGCATCCCTTGTCTTCCTGATCCTCTGGCAATGCCTTTTCGTTCGTGCCTTGGCCGGCCACCCCACCATTCTGGGTAACCCATTATTTGAAAACACTCTTTCACATCATGCCCATTTTCGCCGCACTTGGAACACGTTACGGCCTTTTCTCCATGTTCACCTCCCCTTCTAGCCTTGTTGCCGACATACGCCGCAAGTCCCACAACCAATTCCCTTTCATCCGCCGACTTGGTGATTGTCTTATATAGGGCTGCACGCGGATCGGATCGAATCGGATATGGCCAAAATTTCGATCCGATCCACACTAAAATCATCGGATCGGATCGGATCCAATATCCGCAGTTTTTAATGTTGGATCGGATCGGATAACGGATATATCCGCAAAACACAAAAATATTTTTAAAAGCTTATTTTTATTAAAAAAATATCAATAAAATTCATTTTTTCTATTCTTTTAAATATTTTTACTCTTAAAATAATATTAAACATACTTTTCTTAAATAATAAATTAAAATAATACATTATATATGATAATTATTAGTTGAAATAAAATATAAAAAGAATATTTATTTATTTATTTAGTTTTGCGGATACGCAGATATGCGGATACTAACGTAAAATTCGCAATCCGATCCGATTAGTGTGCGGATCCGATCCGATCCGAAAGCCTTGCGGATCGGATCCATATCCGCAATTTTCGGATCAAATTCGGATAAATACCGCGGATATGCGGATCAGATCCGATCCATGATCACCCCTAGTCTTATATAGCAATTTGTCATATATATTTTTGGTAGGAATAAATTAGGATAACAAATCAAGCTGCTATATTAGAAAAAGATTTGCTGTGATTTGTTATCCTAATTTATTCCTACCAAAAATATATATGACAGATTGCTATATACATAAATAACTAAACTGTCTAATTGACATTTCTATATATAATTTATGTTGACCGTTGTTAAAAGATAATAATTGAATTTGGGTGACACGACAAACCAGGGCATATAGGTGTGATTCAAGGCACCATTAGAGAAACCATAATAACATGTTTAAAAAAATTCTCGGTTCCCCTTTCACAAAACTAGGAGATATTAGACAAACAACCACCACCACCCAAAAAAAGGTTTATAATTAGTATACGGAATACAAGTTATATATGGCAAATAACCTATTGTTTTTGTAGTTTAATGATACCAACAATATATATGTGAGCCATGATGAAGTATAATTGTATTTATTCAATTTAACTCAAACTCTTACTAAAAAGATTTAATAATGGAGCGTGAAGACGGGTAGAAGAGACACACAAGACACAATAAGCACAAAATCAAACCAGCAGAAAACCTCCCACAAATTAAGTTACCAACATAAGACTAGAATCTATTCACAAAAATTTGTCTCTTCTCTTTTCTTTTTCTTTTTTTTTTTTATGACTTATAAATCCATGACATTACCTGCGTTGGAGGACCCTGACCCTTTTAAAGCTCAAATTTCGACATTCATCTTCACAAGAATATAGATAATTAGATATATCCTAGTATAGTGGTACATATCTAGCGTTTGGGTGGTGTTCCTCCTCAAACATTGACACATTGTCATGTCCAAAAAAAAAAAAAAACACATTGACACATTCACATTCACATGCAACGCAGTAACAAATCTAGTCTAGTAGTTATAATTTGGTTGTAACTAAAATTTCGGGCAAAAACGTTCTTAAATATTATGAGCCAGTGCTGAATCATCGATCTCGTTATTACTATTTGGTTGTAACAGACTATTTGAAATAGGGAGACACTCGAATAAAGATGGTTAAAATGTCTTTTTTTAAAGATATTTATTATTAACTAAAATTTAATACATATAATTGATTAAATTATATTATTTTTGTCAAAATTATATCAGACAAATTGATTTGGTCAAAAAATCCGTAAACAAAACCTTAAACCGATTTAAATTAATATTTTTTTTTTATAGAAAATGACTATAATAATTTTATTATAAAAAATGAATAAAATATTTTTATTATATATTTTTAGGAAAATTCCACTCCCCTCCCTACGAGATGCTAAAATGACACTCTCCTCCCATCTATTTTATAAATGTACATTTACCTCCCTTCTAATTTTTAAAAAACCTCCTCTTTAGTCCATTTTAAATTTTTTGTGTTAACTAATATTAACTTTATCCATTTTAAAAAAAAAATATTTTTAAAAAAATACCCATTAACAAAAATTTTATTTTTTATCATTAAATTTTACTTACCAAAATATCCTTTAATAAATTATTCTTTTATTGATTAAATTATAAAAAATTAATAATTATATTATTTTTTCTAAAATATTCTTCAATAATTTTTTAATTATTAAATTATAATTTTACCAAAATTTTTGTTAATAATTTTTTTATATTTTACTATTAATTTTTCGATATCTATATATATTATTTTAACATTAAAAAAATTTTAGTAAGATTATTTTTTAATATCAATATATATTAATTGTTATACATATTAACAGTGGTAAGATTTTTTTATTTAATGTTAAAATAATATATATTGATATCAAATAATTAATAGTAAATATAAAAATAATTGTTAATAAAAATTTTAGTAAAATCATAATTTAATAATTTAAAAATTATTGAAGGGTAGGTGTCTTAGAAAAAAATAATTTAATTATTAATTTTTTTGAAAATATTTTGGTAAAATACAATTTAATCAATAAAAGAATAATTTATTAAAGGGTATTTTGGTAAGTAAAATTTAATAATAAAAAATAAAATTTTGTTTAATGGATATTTTTTCAAAAAATAATTTATTTTTTTTAAAAAATGGATAAAGTTAACATTAGTTAACACAAAAAATTTAAAATGGATTAAAGAAGAGGTTTTTTAAAAGTTAGAAGGGAGGGGAATGTACATTTATAAAATAGAGGGGAGGTGAGTGTCATTTTAGTATTTCGCAGGGGAGGGGAGTGGAATTTTTCCTATTTTTTTTAATATTAAAAATCTTAAATTCTAACCCTATAACAATACAGAGAAAAGAAAATGGTTAAAATTTAGGGTTCTTAATATATATATATGTCATTTTTTATAATAGAAATATTGTAATTATTTTTTATAAAAAATATTAATTTAGACCAAATCAAGGTATAATTTATTAATTTTTTTGTCAAATCAATTTATCTGATCTAATTTTAATAAAAATAATATAGTTTAATCAATTATATGTATTGAATTTTAATTAATTAAAAATATCTTTAAAAAAGGCGTTTTAAACGTCTTTATCTAAGTGACTCCTTTTAAAATATCAATAATTCATTACTTATAAAAAAAATAAATAAATAACTTTCTAATCATTAAAGATTTTACTGTTGATAAAATTAATCATAAAAAATTAAATTAATTTTATATTCATAAAAAATAAATTATATCTGATAAAAATAGCTAATAATTAAATTTATATTAATTATATTAAAAATATATGTTAAATACCAAAATTATCATGTACTATCATCTTCAATCTCTTGATTTTGACAAAAGAAAGAGAGAATATCAAAAAATAAAAATAGTCGAAATCTTTCCTTTTAGAAAATAAAAAAAAAAGTTTTTTGATTTTCAAGAAATAAGAAGCATTATTAACAAGCAGAAAAAAAATCAATAATAACATAAAATTATAAAATATGACTTGAAGAAATCAAAATATCATGATAAAAGAAAATAAATTTATTAAAGATCACTGAATAACAGGTCATAGCTATTTACTTTAATCTTAAATCTATCAAAAAAAATAAATACACACAGAAAAGAAAAAAACAGAGAAAATAAAAAAAAAAAAAGGGAAAAAAAAAAAGACCGACAAAATGGGTCACCGCCGTCGTAGCAAAGAAGAAAGAAAAAGAGAAAGAAATGAAGGAAATAAAAACAAAGGGGAAAATAAGGAGAAGGGGAAGAGGAGAGGGCGACGATATAGAAAACCATGGCCGCCACGGCCGTCCAACAAGGTCTCTCTCTCCATTTTCAACTTCTTCCATTGTGCTGTCGCGTGATACGAGGAATCTGCCACCAATCTTTAATGAAGAAAGGGCTTCTTCCATCTGATGTTAGTTTTGTTTGTTGAGATCCAGTTATTATTATTATGGTCTATCATAAAATTTTTGTGGTTTCTAATAACCATATGAACGGCTAACAAAACATGGTTTAAAATTAAAAAGAATAATGAAACGTCAGTGAATAAAGGTTTTGTTTTCTTACACTTACTACATGATATCTACTTTTAGAATATCTGATTTTTGTTCAGAAAAATATGTGGTCTGCTTTGGAATGTTAGGCATGGAAGTGGAAGAAATTGAATGGTTGGATTGGAATTGGATTAAGCACTAAAAAAGTTGAAGATGATAAAAAGGGTCATTTAAAAATTTTCAAAAAAAATTAATGAAATTTTAAATTTGACTATTGGATATTTTTGTCTAATAAAATTCATCTTTCATGGATATAAAGTTAGTTTAATTTTTTTATGGTTAGTTTTGTCAGCGGTCAAATCTTTGATGGTTAGAAATAATTATTTACTCTATAAAAGAAACATTTATATTTTTGAAAAAATATATGTTTTGGATTTCATTTGGTTTTGCTCCTAAGATATACAATAATAATTTGATCGTCATAAATATCTTTTTCAGGTACTGACTAAAGATATACGGGTCGAATTGGTTTGAAAATGAAAAAATGAGAATCGAATTGGTTCGAATTTTGCGATTCCAGAACCAATATCCAAATTAATTAACGTCGGGTTTAATAAGGTCTGACCCGATTATACCTATTATCCATCGGTCTAGAATTAATATAATCAGATCAGTTTTAAATGAATAATCGAGTTATCTGTAACCATAAATACCTCTAGTACCCATACTTCATGTTCTTAATTGTCAAAATATATATACTTCATTTATCAAAAAAGAAACATTTTCAACCTCAACAGAAAAAGTTATATAACAGAGAGCTTAACTGCACAAGAACAAAAACCATAATTGAATTTAAATTTGAACTACTCAACAATTTTAATTATTTTATAACCTAGCATCTACTTTTAATAGACGGTTCTCATCCCATACTGTGTTGTTGTTTTCAGATGCAGGTTGAGAGGCTCCTCGCTAGGCGTCTGGATCATGAAGCAGAGTAGTCCCTGGGTTGTTTGGGTTTTATGATTGTATATATATGTACCTATGTATTTAGCTTGCTCTCTAAGAAACTTGTTTATTTTGCTCCTCATAGAGGTTGAGGGAGAGATATGATCTTATTTTGTATTTTGTGTATTTTGTGTTGAGTTAAGAAATTAACTAAATTAATTAATGATGACAAACATTATTTTTGAGCAAAATAAATAATTAGTGTTGATTAATTATATCTACCTATTAACTAATTGTTTATTGTTGCAGACCAAATGTTAATAGTCCAAATGGAATAAAAGGCATTCATCAAAGAATATTGGGCTGAAAGCAAAATAAAGAGCCCAAGCAAAAGCAAAGGAAGAAACCAAAGAAATTAAATCGGGCTATGCATACTAATACCCGATCCAAGCCCGAACTGATTTCAGAATTGAAATTCCCTCTCTCCTGCTTAACCAAAAGCAACGTTCTTCTTCCTTCTAATCAAGTCACATCAAGATTTCAGAAAAAGCAAGAAAGAGAAAGAGAAGAAAAGCTTCTTCCATAAGCCATTAACCAAAGAAGCAAGAGAGAGAGAGTTGAAGCTTGAAGCACAGAAGCTAAAACAGAAATCCCAAGCTAAATCAAGCTTAAGAAAGGTAATCCATCTCATCTTGCATGCATCAAGATCCTCATCCCTTCTTCCCAACTCTCTGCACTACCCGAAAATGGCTTTGAAGGGAAAGTTGTTTTCTGCCCCATTCTGCTGTGTATCTACGGACTTAATCAAAACTTGGGGACCAAGTTGCATCTCTATGGTTCAGATTTGGTTGACCAATGGAAAACAATTCCGGTTACTTCTTCATGGCTTTCGGTCAAGTTGGAAAAGTCAGAAGCAAAGGTTCTACTTTGATGCTTGAGAAGAAAAAGTAAGCTTGTGGGTTGGTGAAGCTCAAAGCTCAAGGTGTTGATCTTGGAAGAAGAACTCAGCCACATGCAAGGAGATATAAGAAGTTTGCTGTTCATTCAGAAACCAAGGAGAGAAAACCAGTGAATAGAGGTTATTGTTCTGAGAGAGCTCTTTGAAGAAGTTCAACTAACTGGACAGTGTAACCTAATCAAAGGTGCATTCCGCCAGTATGAAGAACTGAATCAGAGGCTTGCTAATCTGGTTTTTCGCATAGCACAGAGGCTGTTGATGAAGTCAATCTCCTTCATGTTTTACTGATTGTAATGTTCTTTTCAATGTTTATCATTCTGTAATTTCTAGTGAGAAAAGGCATTGTGAGAAAACTCAAGTAAAAGCCATGAGTGAAAAAAGGCTGAGTGAAACACTTGAGAGAAAAGCCTAGAGTTATTTTCAGATTTCTTTAGATGTGTTCATGTCTTGTATCTTGTACCTGTGAGGTATCCCTTTCTTAGTTGGGTTAGCACTAAGAGGTATAGTTAGGTATTAGCATAGCCAATGTCAAGTTAGGTTAGAACTTGAGTGTGAAAGGATTGGGTCAATCCTGTGTTATTGGTGTATGTAATACTGTTTACTATAGTGAAATTCTTCCATAGTTGTGGAGGAGACTGGATGTAGGTTGCATAGCACAAGGCAACCGAACCAGGATACATGCTGGTGTTAGCTTTTCTCTTCTCTGCTGTGTTCTGTTTTCTGATATTCATGAGACAAAAATAAATTGTCTCATAAATTTCCGCTGCTAAGTTAAAACAGAATCAGAATTGCAAATCTGTTCTAAAAGGGTAACAACAGTAATTAAAAGGAAGGCATAGATTCAACCCCCCTTCTCTAAGCCTACCACAACCTTCAATTGGTATCAGAGCTAAGGTCTCAAGAATCAAGCTTAACCGCTTGGACCAAAGATCCAATGGCGAACAATCTGGGCACAACCACAATTGCCTACACCCTCACTGAAGGCCAGTCAAACAACCGGCCACCTTTCTTTAACGGAAAGAACTATTCCTACTGGAAAGAAAGGATAAGGATCTTCATCCAATCCATTGACTACAACTTATGGAAGATCGTTGTGAGTGGTCCCAAGATCCCAACAAAAACAAGTGCTGATGGAGTGGTGACTCCGAAAGAAGAAGCTGAATGAAATGAAGATGACAAGAAGAAGATAGAGCTGAACGCTAAAGCAATCAACCTTCTTCACTGTGCTATCAGCTTTGAAGAGTACCGGAAGGTGTCTAGATGCAAGACAGCCAAAGAAATCTGGGAAAAACTCCAGGTTACACACGAAGGCACTAAACAAGTCAAAGAAACGAGGATTGATATGCTGCGAAAAGAGTATGAGATGTTTAGCATGAAGGATGGAGAAAGCATTGATGAAGCATTTGAGAGATTCTCAATCATAATCAACAACCTTGATGCTATGGGTACAAACTATGCAGAACAAACCTTGGTGAGAAAACTCCTTAGAAGCCTTACAAAAGAGTGGGAAAACACTGCCACTGTCCTAACCGAGAGTAACAACATAAGTCCCATAACCTATGATGAGCTGAGAGGAAAACTCATTGCCTATGAAGCCACACACACAAACACAAACTCAAAGAAAAAGGGAATAGCCCTCAAGTCACAAATAGAACCGAAAGAGAGTGAGTCTAGTGATGGTATTTCAGATGACGAACTTTTGTTTTTTGCTAGGAGATTTAGAAGGATGATGAAGAACAAAGGCAAACACAAGGGTTCAAGTTCAAAGGAGCACAAGATAGACTTGAGCAAAGTGACGTGCCATCATTGCAAGGAGGCTGGACACTTCAAGTCAAACTGTCCAAAGCTCAAAAAGGAGGACAAAGGCAAGAAGGAAAGGAAAAGAGTACTCATGGCAGCTTGGGAGGATCTTGAGAATGACTCAAATGAAGAAGAAGAATCTGAAGGAGATGACAAAGACTGTTTCATGGCTGGAAACAACAATCTTGATGAGGTAAATTATTATGATTTGACCATTGAGGACTTGCATGTTATTATTGATGATCTCACCTTAAACACCTCAAAACTGCTTGATAAATACAATGGATGCAGATCTGAAAGAGATGTGTTAAGAGCTGAAAATGAATTTTTAAAAGAAAAAGTGAAGGAAACTGAATGTGCTTTGGACATCATTGAAGAAAACAGATTTCTAAAATCTGAACTTGAAAAATTAAAAGGAAAGCACATTGTGGATCCTTCACATGAGTTAATTGCTGAAAACAAAAGATTAAATGATATGATTAAAATGTTGAATGGTGACTTAGCAAAATTTGCTCAAGGTTCTAGCAACTTGGACAAATTACTTGCAAGTCAAAGACCATTGTTTGAAAAATCTGGTTTAGGCTACATAGCCAAGGAAGATGTTGTTTCTAACACATCCTCTATAAAATTTGTGGCTTCTTCATCAAATACCAAATCCATACCAAACAAATCAGGTATCGGATATGTTTCAAAATGTGAAGAAAAATCTGATGAAGAATACACAAATGTAGCTGAGCCTTCACCAAGAACTGGTCCAAGTTTAAACCGGCCAGGTTTGGGTTATATTTCGAAAAATGAGGCTGCTTTCAAGAAACCAACTTTTCACAACAAAACCTCATTCTCGAAAGGCAAAAATATTCAAAAAAATTCTGGTGAAAATGCTTTTGCAAAGAGGAATAACTTTACTAAAAATCAGTTTGTCAAAAGAAATGCATCTCCTCCAAGAACCAGAAAATTTCAAAAATTTAATCATTTCAAGCAATATAACTCACATCAGTTTCAGCAACACACACCAGAAAATCATTGTGCAAATTGCAAGAAATTTGGTCACTCATATGCACAATGCTTCATTGAAAAGAGAGTTGTAGGAAACAAAGTCTACAATGTTATTTGTGATTTCAATGCACTTGGGCAACCAAGATGGATTAACTTCAAAGGATCCAAATTAATTTGGATACCTAAGGCTACTTGAAACTCATCATGCAGATTTGCCTAGCATCCAAGAACAAAAAGGACATGTGGTACATGGATAGTGGATGTTCAAGGCACATGACTGGAAGGTCAACCTACTTCATCAAACTAAATAAGTATGATGGAGGTTTTGTGACCTTTGGAGATGATGGTAAAGGTAAAATCATTGCTGTTGGAAAAGTAGGTAATGAGCAATCTACTTTCATTGATGATGTACTTTTGGTTTGTGGTTTAAAGCACAATCTTTTAAGTATAAGTCAGCTGTGTGATTTGGGATATTTAGTTGTTTTCAAAAGACTTGAATGCTGTGTTGTCAATGAAAAGACAAATGAAGTGATGTTTGTTGCCAAGCGTTTCAATAATATGTATGGACTTACTCTTGATGAACTAAAGAATCAAAATGTAGCTTGTCTTCACTCTAAAGAATCTGAAAAGTGGTTATGGCACAAGAGATTGGGCCATGCAAGTATGTTTCAAATAAACAAACTTGTAAAGAAAGAATTAGTAAGAGGTCTTCCTTTGATAAAGTTTGACAAAGATATCACCTGTGATGCTTGCCAAATGGGAAAACAAACAAAAAGTTCTTTTAAACCAAAGGAAGACATCTCCACTAAAAGACCACTTGAGTTGCTACACATTGATTTATTTGGTCCAACAAGAACTCAAAGCCTAGGTGGTAAACATTATGGTTTAGTAATTGTGGATGACTACACTAGGTTTAGTTGGGTTTTATTTCTTGCACACAAAAATGAAGCCTTTTCGGCCTTTGAACCTTTTTGCAAGAAAATTCAAAATGAAAAGGATTTGAAAATCTCATCTATAAGGAGCGATCATGGAACTGAATTTGAAAATAATTTGTTTGAATCCTTTTGTGAGGAATTTGGAATATCTCACAACTTCTCTTGTCCAAGAACACCACAACAAAATGGTGTTGTGGAAAGAAGAAATAGAAGCATACAAGAGATGACAAGAGCTATACTTTGTGAGAGCAATGTTCCAAAATTCCTTTGGGCTGAAGCAGTTAACACAGCTTGCCACATTTTAAATAGAACAATCATAAGGAAATTTTTGAAGAAAACCCCTTATGAACTTTGGAAAGGCTACCCACCAAACTTAGATTACTTGCACATCTTTGGATGCAAATGTTTTGTTTTAAATAACAAAGAAAATTTGGGAAAATTTGATCCAAAGGCTTATGAGTGTTTGTTTGTAGGATATTCCACAACTGGTAAAGCATATAGGGTTTATCATCAAGATGCTAGAATTATTGAAGAGTCCATACATGTTACATTCTGTGATACTAACTTGGTGCAAAGCATTTTGGAAGATGGTGATGCAGGAAATCAAGCTCAAAATGAGGATGAAACTGCTCAGAATCATGGAAAAAAAAAATTCTGGACAATCTGAACCAGAAACAGCAAACGCTGAAAATTCAAGAGACAATTCCATTTTGTCTCATGAATCTGAAGGAAATTCTGCAGACAGCAGCACACAGAATCCCTTGGTGACTGAATCTGCCTCCAAGTCCACCAGACCTCGTGAATGGAGATTCTTGAAGAATTATCCTGAGGAATTTGTCATTGGGGATGTCTCTCATGGAGTGCAAACTAGGTCTTCCACTAGAAAGGCAAATGAAGGTTCAAACATTGCCCTTCTTTCACAAATAGAGCCTCAAAACGTCAAGGAAGCCCTTAGTGACCCCTCTTGGGTTAAGGCTATGGAGGATGAGCTTCTTGAGTTTGAAAAGAACCAAGTGTGGACGTTGGTTCCAAGGCCAAATGGAAAGAAAGTGACCGGCACCAAGTGGATATTCCAGAACAAGTTGGGAGAAGATGGTAGCATTGCAAGGAACAAGGCAAGGCTGGTGGCACAAGGATATGACCAAGAAGAAGGAATTGACTTTGATGAATCCTTTTCCCCTGTTGCCCGAATGGAAGCCATAAGACTTCTCTTAGCTTATGCTGCATTTTGTGGTTTTAAACTATACCAAATGGATGTGAAATGTGCATTTTTGAATGGTGTGATAGATAGAGAAGTTTATGTGGAACAGCCTCCTGGTTTTGAAAATAAAGAGCATTCTAATCATGTTTTTAAATTGTCTAAAGCTCTCTATGGTTTAAGACAAGCTCCTAGAGCTTCGTATGAGAGACTTAGCTCTTTTCTTTTAAAAAATGGTTTTCAAAGAGGCACCACTGACACAACTCTATTTATTAAGAACTCTAATGATTCTTTTATTCTAGTCCAAATATATGTTGATGACATTATTTTTGGATCAGCAAATGAATCCCTTTGTTCTGAATTTGGAAAACTCATGACAAGTGAATTTGACATGAGTATGATGGGTGAACTTAATTTCTTCCTTGGGCTGCAAATTAAACAAACTGAAAAAGGTATTTTCATTCATCAAGAGAAGTATGCCAAGGAATTAGTTAAGAAATTTGGTATGGAAAATGCCAAACCCATGGGAACTCCCATGCATCCTAATTCTAAATTAGATAAAGGAGAAAATGAGAAAGATGTTGATGAGACTAGGTATAGAGGAATGATTGGTTCTCTTATGTACTTAACTTCCTCTAGACCCGATATTGTGCAAAGTGTTGGATTGTGTTCTAGGTTCCAATCCAAACCAAAAGAGTCACATCTTTCTGCAGTTAAAAGGATCATTAGATATGTTCATGACACATCCAATTTTGGTCTTTGGTATCCTAAGATTGATGATTTTTCTACAGTTGGTTATTGTGATGCAGATTTTGCTGGTGATAGAGTTGATAGAAGGAGCACTTCTGGTTTATGTTGCTTCCTTGGGAAGTCCTTAAATGTATGGTCAAGTAAGAAGCAACCCACAGTGGCCCTTTCCACTGCAGAGGCTGAGTATATAGCTGCTTCTTCTTGTTGTTCTCAGCTTTTATGGTTAAAAACACATCTTGCTGATTACAAATTAAAGGCTGAAAATATTCCCCTGCTGTGTGATAATATGAGTGCCATTAATATTTCTAAAAATCCAGTTTTGCACTCTAGGACTAAGCATATTGAAGTGAAATTTCACTCAATAAGAGAACATGTCCAAAAAGGGGATATTAGTATTCAATTTGTTAAATCAGAGGAGCAATTAGCAGATATTTTTACAAAACCATTAGCTGAGGATAGATTCTGCATGCTTAGGACTTGTCTAGGAATTTTGAGTTATGATTCCTTGTTTGAAAAATGCTGATGTATTTGCTGGAGCTTTTTGTCTCATAAACAGGCATGAGACAATTCTGGGCAGGTAATGAACGTTTCCATCAAGTCAACATGTTCTGGGCTTATTTCAAATGAACCTCAATTTGGGCCAACCTCAATATTCAGATCAAGAGTGGTCCAAATGTGTTTCATTAATCTCATATCACTTCAAGGCCCCAACATGAATGTTACAATATTGTTTGTTATTTTTTGATGACCTGTGTTTCATAAAAGGTTTTCAATAAATGTTTTGTGGCCCAAAAGGTTTCAAGTGGATTTATTCTTGGCCCAAAAAGTGTTTCAGGTTAATATTGTTGTTTTTCAAAATTTTAAAATTAATTTTTAAAATCAAATAAAATCTTTCTTGAATGAGGTCATGTCTTTTCAAGTCTTTTCAAATGGTGATGCAGTTGCATGGTTTTGGAAATTTGCTTTTGGGTACGGTTACCAACACTCCCTCTCTTCCCTCCATAACTCCTTCTCCATCACTTCGGTTTTCACCACTACCCTCACTACTCCTTCATCTTCTTAAATTGAAACTAACCAAATGAGGAAGAAAACCATTGCAAAAAGGGCTCCTCGTGAAAAAGTTTTCAAGCTACCCACAAAGCCATCCACTCGCTCTCAAGACCGCACCTTTACCCCTTCTCCTTCTCCTCCTACCACTCCTCATCGCTGTGACCCCATGGCTCGGACCAAAAACACTCCAAGGTTCCCTGCCTCTGCCAAGCCGACGCCACCACCAAAGGCCACACCTTCCAAGCCTGGCTCCTCAAAACCAAGTTCAGCGAAGCCTGGCTCCTCCAAAGGCAAACGTCAGGCGACTGAGGAACCCATACCCGAACCATCTCAACCAAAATCCAGGTCGGTTCCAATGCGCTCTCAACGAGGTAACACTCGAGTCCTTCTCCAGAATGTTAAAGAACCAGACATTGGACCTTTTGATCACAAAGCTCACTTTTTGACTTCTCATTCAAACTATAACCCTTATAGATTCAAATCTGCCATGAACAATGATTTTTATGAGAAGGTTATCCAGTATCGTACCCTATGTCCCTCTTTTCTCGCTGATTTGCCATCTTTGAAAAGAAAAGGTTTTCCTTTTGTTGATAACTTGATTTTTCTGGACTGGAATCACCTTTTTGATATCAAAAAACCTGTTTATCCCTTGTTGGTCAAAGAGTTTTATGCAAACATGACTTATCATGAGGGCACTGCTCATTCGTATGTCAAGGGCCGAGATATCGTTTTAAACAATGAGACCATCAGTGATGCTTTGAAGTATACTGATGTTGGGCCCTGTGCCTACACGTCAGTTAAGTGGGATGAAGGAGTTGGTGTTTCTTACAATGATGCCCTGGCTAGTATTTGTGAACATATCTCTTTAATAGATGGCATTACACCCACTCACAAAGCCCTAGGATATGAGCGTGCTCAACTGCACCGAATAGTCAATCATATTATTCTGCCTCAAAGCGGCTCATATCAAAGGGTTTCCTACACTGATACTCTTGTTTTATATGCCCTTCTCACCAAAACTGAAATTTCATTTGCATATTTGATGGTTAGATACATGTTTGACTCTGTTAGAAGTGAAAAGGACAAAGCTCTTCCTTATGGCATGTTTCTGACTTGTATTTTTGAGTATTTTGGTGTTGACTTGACCAATGAGAAATATGAAAATAGACATTCATATCTAAAGGGAGGTGGTTCAGTGAAACAGCAAAAAGGACCAACTCGATCTGAGAGAGTGGTTCTAGATGATGATGATGAAGAGTTCATTCCAGATGATTCTACTGCTCCGTCCACTGAGGGTACTTCCATTTCCACTGGGAAGAAATCCACTCTGCTGAATGTGGTCAGGGATGTTGCTCAAGAGTTTGTCTCTCAATCGAACCACTTGATTGAATTGAGCAAAGAGAAAAGGAAGCTGGCTAGCAAGCATGAGAACTTCCTGAAGAAGTCAAGGGATAGGGTGGCTGTACTGATGACCTTCATTGATAACCTTCAAAATGATGAAGATGCTGCCACTGATGTTGAAGAGGATGCTGTTTCGGAAGGGAATGGTTCTGATGCCTAGGATTTGTCTCATAAAAACTGCTGCTGCTCTCTTTTTGTCTCATGATTTCTGCTTCTTTTGCTACTTTTGAACTATTTCTTTTTAGATGACTGTAATAACTCTTACTATTGATGCTCTTTAGACAGCTTAATTAGTACTTTGATCGGTGCTCTAACTCTTTTCTGCAGGATACAAGACTTTGTTTTTGTTGCTCTTATCCGCCCTTGATGACAAAAGGGGGAGTAAAATAGCAATAGGATAGGATAGTAGATCCTAGTACTAGTACTTGTTACTTACTTTTGCTGCATTAATACTTGTTTCTCACATGCTGAATCTGTTTGCTGATGGTAATAGCTTGATGTTGGGCTGATTATGTGATGTTGCTCATTTGATATCCCTTGTACAAGATATATTGTACATAACTCTTTATTGTGCTTCCTTTAAGTACAATGTGAAACAGGGACAAAGAGAAAAGCATAGATTCAGGGGGAGCAACATAAAATCAAAGGGAGTTTTCTAAACCTAACTCAAACTTACTTCCTTTTGATTATTGCTTAAATCATGTTTGTCATCAAGGGGGAGATTGTTGAGTTAAGAAATTAACTAAATTAATTAATGATGACAAACATTATTTTTGAGCAAAATAAATAATTAGTGTTGATTAATTATATCTACCTATTAACTAATTGTTTATTGTTGCAGACCAAATGTTAATAGCCCAAATGGAATAAAAGGCATTCAGCAAAGAATATTGGGCTGAAAGCAAAATAAAGAGCCCAAGCAAAAGCAAAGGAAGAAACCAAAGAAATTAAAACGGGCTATGCATACTAATACCCGATCCAAGCCCGAACTGATTTCAGAATTAAAATTCCCTCTCTCCTGCTTAACCAAAAGCAACGTTCTTCTTCCTTCTAATCAAGTCACATCAAGATTTCAGAAAAAGCAAGAAAGAGAAAGAGAAGAAAAGCTTCTTCCATAAGCCATTAACTAAAGAAGCAAGAGAGAGAGAGTTGAAGCTTGAAGCACAGAAGCTAAAACAGAAATCCCAAGCTAAATCAAGATTAAGAAAGGTAATCCATCTCATCTTGCATGCATCAAGATCCTCATCCCTTCTTCCCAACTCTCTACACTACCCGAAAATGGCTTTGAAGGGAAAGTTGTTTTCTGCCCCATTCTGCTGTGTATCTACGGACTTAATCAAAACTTGGGGACCAAGTTGCATCTCTATGGTTCAGATTTGGTTGACCAGTGGAAAACAATTCCGGTTACTTCTTCATGGCTTTCGGTCAAGTTGGAAAAGTCAGAAGCAAAGGTTCTACTTTGATGCTTGAGAAGAAAAAGTAAGCTTGTGGGTTGGTGAAGCTCAAAGTTCAAGGTGTTGATCTTGGAAGAAGAACTCAGCCACATGCAAGGAGATATAAGAAGTTTGCTGTTCATTCAGAAACCAAGGAGAGAAAACCAGTGAATAGAGGTTATTGTTCTGAGAGAGCTCTTTGAAGAAGTTCAACTAACTGGACAGTGTAACCTAATCAAAGGTGCATTCCGCCAGTATGAAGAACTGAATCAGAGGCTTGCTAATCTGGTTTTTCGCATAGCACAGAGGCTGTTGATGAAGTCAATCTCCTTCATGTTTTACTGATTGTAATGTTCTTTTCAATGTTTATCATTCTGTAATTTCTAGTGAGAAAAGGCATTGTGAGAAAACTCAAGTAAAAGCCATGAGTGAAAAAAGGCTGAGTGAAACACTTGAGAGAAAAGCCTAGAGTTATTTTCAGATTTCTTTAGGTGTGTTCATGTCTTGTATCTTGTACCTGTGAGGTATCCCTTTCTTAGTTGGGTTAGCACTAAGAGGTATAGTTAGGTATTAGCATAGCCAATGTCAAGTTAGGTTAGAACTTGAGTGTGAAAGGATTGGGTCAATCCTGTGTTATTGGTGTATGTAATACTGTTTACTATAGTGAAATTCTTCCATAGTTGTGGAGGAGACTGGATGTAGGTTGCATAGCACAAGGCAACCGAACCAGGATACATGCTGGTGTTAGCTTTTCTCTTCTCTGCTGTGTTCTGTTTTCTGATATTCATGAGACAAAAATAAATTGTCTCATAAATTTCCGCTGCTAAGTTAAAACAGAATCAGAATTGCAAATCTGTTCTAAAAGGGTAACAACAGTAATTAAAAGGAAGGCATAGATTCAACCCCCCTTCTCTAAGCCTACCACAACCTTCATTTTGGAATACCTATATATATATATATATATCCTCCAGCCTGCCTTGGCTTCGGAGGCTGAGTCAGGAGCTAGTTATGTTGTATTCTTGGCCTTTTTTTACTCTGTCGCTTATTCTTATCCTCAACTTTTAGGTTTCTTAGCATGCAAGTAACTCGATTTTCTTGAGTGTTGCGTTTTTTATTTCGCGATTTTGTTTTACCCATTTTCCAAGGCTCCTAGTATATTATCTCTGTTCATTATTATATGTATATTTTAACTGGTTAGAGGTTCGTAACACCACACTACCCCTGTTCTACGACTTAAGCGTAAAACTCTGTGTAATAGGGTGTTACATTATGGTTGTCAACTCCTACATCATCTTTGACGTTGCCATCAACAACTGATAGAGTTGACAGTACTCCATTCTTTGTAATGCTTAACTGATATAGCAACTATTTTCACAACACTTGAAACTCTATTTTAAAAGATTCTTTGATTCCGTTATAACCAAACACTCCAAATGACAGAGAAGAAAGCCATCACCCACTTACATTCCTCCTTTCTCGTGGTCACAGAAATCCAACTCTTAATATGTTTCTTTAAATTACTGGAATGATCCAACAACGGCCTGCATCATGAGTCTAGACACACCACACCTGCTTCGTAAATTCATAAGACACAAATAAATGATGTATACTTTCAACATTTTTTTTACATAGCGCACAAACATTATCATTCTCATCTATAATACCTAATTTACACAATCTATCATTTGTATTAACTTTATCAACTAGTACAAACTAAGCAAACAACTCAACTCGTGATGGAACCAAATCGCTCCATATAGCTGTAGTAGTGAAGCTGTAACTAGTAATGTCATTTAAAACTGATTCTGCTTGCAAAATTTGTACAAAATAATTAGTAGAATAAACACTTTTTTTAATCAAATTATGGAAATGATATATTATTTATTTGTTTAAACAAGTTCTAAAATTAAAGTATTTAATTGACTGTCGATAGATAGATAACAGTTGAAAGCATCTAATTATTAGAAAGGCTTGCTCTTTTTATAGCAAATAGAACTGTTCATACCCTGGCCCAGCGAATAAAGCTAGACCCAATAAGGATAAGAGACTCAATCTATAAAGAGGGTCTCCAATCAATACCCGACCTCTTTAAAGAGGTCGAACACCGTACGAGGAGTCCAGTTTTACTTAACTGAACGAGTAACTACCTCCACGAATCACTCCCATTATCTCTATCTTTACTTAAAGAGAGGTTCTAACAAACTCCCAAGATAAAGGAAACAGTTATCCATCAATAAAAGGTGGAACTACTCCAACAAAAGGTGGTTATCAAATCTACTATAAATATACTGACACCCCTCAAGTATTATTTACGTTTTAATATACTAAAAACCTGCCTAAAGCCTTGCTAACTTAAGCATCGGAGTCTCTTGAAGGCACCACCCCTACCTCCTCACGAGGAACTTGGACAGGCGACATCTCGGCACCAAATAAGTCGGACGCTACCACACAAAGGGATCTGGACCTCACATTCAGGCCCAAATCAATGTTTCAGATAACCATCAGAACATTGGCACCGTTGCCGAGGACCTGGGATTCAACCCCTAATAATGGCGGACCACTAGTATGAAGAGGGGCATATAGCATCCGAATCTAAACCTGAGCCCCAACCAGAGGGCCATGCCATTATACTCTCTCCACCACCACAAACGCATGTTCCTCACGGAGAAGGGACATCGAGAAATCCCCAGCCATGGTGGATCCAATTAGAGGTCCATCCACTAACAAAAGAAGACTCTCTGTAAACAATGGAGCTGCTGGGGTTAGTTCACGGTCAACGAGAACGACTAGAATAAGTTGAACTTGAGGCCGAGTGTCAACGAGAAGCAGAACGGGAGTTGCGACGAGAAGTGCGACGAAGAAGGGAGCTAGAAGAAAAGCTCTTACGACTAGAGGGCGATCTCCAAAGATGAAGCACCAAAATAGACCGGGAAGAAAGCCCCCTCGGGGAGAAGACCCGTTCATAGAAGAGATAATGCGAGCTAAAGTTCCTAGGAATTTCAAAACTCCTGACATGGATCTCTATGACAGAACCTCCGACCCGAGACACCACCTTAGCAACTTTTAAAGCCAGATGTATTTAGCTGATGCCTTTGACTCCACCCATTGTAAAGCCTTCCCGACCACTTTGACCAAAGCGGCAATGAAATGGTTCGACAGCTTATCCCCCAGGTCGGTAACATGTTTCGACGATCTAACAAGGAAGTTTCTTACCAGATTTTTCATTCAAAAAGATAAGGTAAAGCATGCTCCGAGCTTGCTGGGAGTCAAGTAAGAGGTCAGAGAAACACTCTGAGACTACATGAAAAGATTCAACAAAGCATCTTTAGAGATCCAGAATTTACCTACAGAAGCGGTGATAATGAGATTGGTTAATAGTCTTAAAGAAGGACCATTCTCTCAATCCATATTCAAGCGAATCCGGCTTCCTTGTATGAAGTACAAGATTGGGTAGAAAAGTACATCAATATGGAGGAGAACTCCCAATTACAAGATCCACTCCCGAGACCTAGCTTGCCTTACCCACCCCAAGAAAAGGAAAAAGAAGCTAAAAAGAAGGAAGAGTACAATCCGGAGAAGCCTCACAGATATCATAACTACACCCCTCCGGGTCTCCCTGGTAGATGTTTACAGAGAAATACACCATACTGAGAAACTTCCACTTCCTCGACCAATTAAACACAAAAAGGGTAGAAGTCGAACAGAATACTGTGAACATCACAAACTCTATGGACATTCTACCAATGACTGTTACGACTTGAAGAATGTCATAGAAAAATTGGCCAGAGAAGGTCAATTAGACAGATACCTAGTGGATAGGTCGGGAGAGCCGGGGAAAAAAAAGAGAGATGAAGAGAAGGAACGACAGGAACATCCACCTCAAACTCTTGAGCAACATGTACACATGATTAATAGAGGATTCGCTGGAGGAGAAATATCAAAATCATCACGGAAAAGGCATTTAAAAGAGGTGTACCAAGTCGGGGAAGACACCAAATTTCCTGACTTCCCCACCATCCCGTTTACTAAAGAAGACACCGAAGGGTCAACACCTGACCATGATGATCCCGTGGTTATAACCATGATCCTCGCCAATGCCAATCTCCTTAGAAACCTCATAGATTAGGGAAGCTCGGCTGATATACTATTCAAGCCCGCTTTCGACAAACTCGGATTAGAGGAAAAGGATCTAAAGGCCTTCCCAAATAACCTCTTCGGACTGGGGAATGCGCCGATCCGACCTCTCGGGTACATCTCTCTCTACACTACCTTTGGCAAGGGCACAAGATCGAAGATATTGAACATTTATTATATCGTGATTGACGTAGCCTCTGCATATTGATGTGAGGGAAATCGTTGGTTCGGAATTTTCATGAAATAATTCCGTTGAAGTATAGATCCAAACCAACAGATAACTCTCAATCAAAGTTTAATTTTTTTGTCACTTAAGTCAAACCAATAAAAACCGAGAGTATTTAAACCTCAGGTCATCTCTCAAAGGAATTGCAGGGAAGTGTGCATATTTTTTTTATGAGAATTTTGGGGGGGGGGTTTGGAATTATGAATAAGAAAATAAAGCTATAACTAAGGAACTATAAATGCTAAAAGACACTCCTGGCAAGGATTAAGAGTTAAGGTTTCCTATCTAGATCATTAACCACAACATAGTAATTACAAAGGGTTAATTCCACTTAGTCATCCTCTAACATCGGAGGGTTAAGTCAAGTGGATATAGTTGATCCTAAAACCAACTAACAACCCTAAATTACCAATCACACTGGACATCAATGACATTAAAGAACCCAAGTCCTCAATCTCAAGTCAAGAGTGCTAAAAATCTACCATAAAACCAAACCAAGTATTTTATCAAACACTTGGAAGGTATAAAATAAAAGTATAGTAAAATTGCAATAATAATAAAATCTACAAATACCAAATGCAAGATAACAATAATAACAACTCAATCAGACATCAATAAACATAAAAATATCAAATTGCATTAAATGAAAATGAAAATCAACAAGACTGCATAAGATCAAAAGCAACAAAATAAAGGAAATAACAAGTAAAACTAAAAGAACAAGGATGTAATAACAAGAAATTACAAGGAAAACTAAAGCAAGACAAGAATTAAAATCTAAATCTAAGAGAGATTTTAACCTAAATCTAACCTAATTTGAGAGAGAAGAGAGAGATTCTCTCTCTAGAAAAAAAACCTAAAACATGATTCTAAACTAAAACCTAATTGCTCTCCCCATGATCCTCCTTGAGAATTGCATGAAATACTTTAGAAATAAGCTGGATTGGGCTCAAAATTGGCCTGAAATCGCGACCCATATATTTATTTAAATAAATCATGTGTTGGCAGTCATGCGTACACGGAAGGCATGCGTACGCGCAAATTGGCAAAATTCCAGGTCATGCGTACGTGGAAGCCATGCGTACGGGCAACGGGGCAGATTTCCAAAACTTCATTTCTTCAAGATTTCTCCACTTTTACATGCTTCATTTCTTCAAGTCATCCTTGTCTTCTAATGCCTAAAATCACTCAGCAAATATATCAAGGCATCAAATGGAATTAAAATGAATTAAATTTAGCAATTTAAGGGCTTAAAAAGCATGTTTTTAATCATTAAGCACAATTAGGAGAAATTCACAAAACCATGCTATTTCAATGAATAAGCGTGAGATAAATTGATAAAATCTACTCATTTCAACCCAAAATTTACAATAAAATTATGGTTTATCACATACAACACCCTAATAGGTCGGACCACCTTGAACCAACTTGCAGCTGTTGTCTCCATACCCCACCTCTGTATAAAGTTTCCCACGTCAGAAAGAATTGCCACCATTAAGGGAGATCAGAAGCTAAAACGTAGGTGCTTCAACAAAAGTCTTAATCTAAAATGAAGTCCTAGGAGAAAAGAGGTCAATGTCATCGAGCTTGGTGGCGTTCGAACTCGAAAAGAGGTCAATGTCATCGAAATTGGAGACAACCCTGAGAAAACAACAAGCATAGGAGCTAATTTAGAGGAAGGACTCAAGAAACAGCTCATCGATCTAGTAAGAAGAAATTCCGACCTCTTCGCCTAGAAAGCCTCCGACATGCCTGGCATAGATCTCGACCTATTATCTTACAAACTCGCAGTATATCTGGGCTCTCAACCTATTCAACAAAAGCGTCGAAAGCTCGGACCAGATAGGATGCAGGTCGTGGAGGAACAAGTGCATGCCTTGCTTGAAGCAAAGTTTATAAGGGAGGTAAAATATCCATTGTGGCTAGCTAACATTGTTTTGGTGAAAAAAAAAAACGGAAAGTGGAGGATGTATGTTGATCACTCGACCTCAATAAATCTTATCCTAAGGATGCATATCCTCTCTCTAGCATTGACACTCTGGTTGACTCAGCCTTAGGTTATCGGTATTTGTCTTTCATGGACACTTACTCGGGATACAACCAGATCCCGATGTATATACCGGACCAAGAAAATACCTCATTCATAACTTCAAAAGCTAACTATTGCTACATAGTAATACTTTTTGGGTTGAAAAATGCTAGAGCTACGTACCAGCGACTCATGAATAAAGTATTCTCTTCTCACCTAGGAAAGCTTACGGAGATATATGTAGACGACATGCTCATTAAAACCAAAGAGAATTCAGCACTACTATCTGACCTCTCCGAGGTATTCTCCACAATAAGGAAGCATGAGATGAGGCTAAATCCCTCAAAATGCACCTTTGCAGTAGAGGCAAAAAATTCTTAGGCTTCATGCTAACTCAAAGAGGCATAGAAGTTAACCCGAATAAGTGCAAAGCCATATTGAACATGAAGAGCCCGACTTGTGTCAAAGAAGTTCAACAACTAAACGAAAGGTTGGCAGCTCTATCTAGATTCCTAGCAGGGTCAACACTGAAATCCCTACCTTTATACTCAATTCTCAAAAAGGGAAAGTAATTTGAATGGATCCCTGGTACGCGGAATCGTGATTACACTTTAATTATGTAAAATTCATTGCTCTTTCTTTCCCTGGAAATGGCGCCAAAAACATGATGCCAAGACCATGGTTCACAACTCCGTGTAACTAACCAGCAAGTGCACTGGGTCATCCAAGTAATACCTTATGTGAGTAAGGGTCGAATCCCACGGAGATTGTTGGTATGAAGCAAGCTATAGTCACCTTGCAAATCTCAGTTAGGAAGATATAAATTGATAGTGGTATTTTCGAATAATAATTAATAGAATAGGCATACATTCAGAAAACAAGAAGCATTGTCACCACATCAATATAATTAAACTAAGTTCAAGGATAAATTCGAAACTCATGTACTTCTTGTTCTTTTGAATTAAAACATTTTTCATTTAAGAGAGGTGATGGATTCATAGGACATTCATAACTTTAAGACATAGTTACTAACTACTAATGATCATGTAATGAAGACACAAACACATATAAGCACATAACATAGAAAACGAAAAACAGAAGAAATAAGAACAAGGAATGAATCCACCTTAGTGATGGTGGCGTTTCCTTCTTGAGGAACCAATGATGTCCTTGAGCTTTTCTATGTCTCTTCCTTGTCTTTATTGCTCCTCCTTCATTGCTTTTTGGTCTTCTCTTATTTCATGAAGCATGATGGAGTGCTCTTGATGTTCCACCCTTAGTTGCTTCCAATAATTGTGTGGAAGAAAATGTATCCCTTGAGGTATCTCAGGGATCTCTTGATTTGCAGTCAAATGTTCTACCACTGAGCTATAGACCCTTGATGGAAGCTTTTGTCTTTCCTTTCCTCTTTTTAGAGCTTTTTCTGGCCTTAGGTGCCATCAATGGTTATGGAAAAAACAAAAAAGCTATGCTTTTACCACACCAAACTTAGAATGTTGCTCGCCCTCGAGCAAAAGAAGAAAGAATAGAAGAAGAAGAAGAAGAAGATATGGAGGAGATGGATGGGAGTGTGTATTCGGCCATATGGGTGGGATTGGGTGGGAGAGAGAGATGTTGATGAATTTTGAAGGTAGTGGGTGTATGGATGTGAGTGGTAAATGTAAAACAGAAGGGATGATCATGAATGGAAAGAGAGATGAGGTATGTGGGGATCCTGTGGGGTTCACAGATCCTGAGATGATCCTGTGGTGTCCTACAGATCTTGAGGTGATCCTGTGGTGTCCACAGATCCGGAGGTGTCAAGGATTTACATCCATGCACCCATTAGGCATGTAAAATGCCTTTGCACACAACTCTGGGCGTTCAGCGCCAGGTTGGTGCCCATTTTGGGCGTTCAACGCCCATTTGTGTGCCATTTCTGGCGTTGAACGCCAGAACCATGCCTGTTCTGGCGTTCAGCGCCCAGAAGCTGCCCATTTTGGGCGTTCAGCGCCAGCACCATGCTCTGTTCTGGCGCTGAACGCCAGACAGATGCTCCTCCAGGGTGTGATTTTTCTTCTGCTGTTTTTGATTCCGTTTTCAATTTTTATATTTATTTTGTGACTCCACATGATCATGAACCTACAAAGACATATAACTAAGGAAAATATAGTTAGATAAATAAAAATTGGGTTGCCTCCCAACAAGCGCTTCTTTAATGTCAATAGCTTGACAGTGGGCTCTCATGGAGCCTCACAGATGTGCAGAGCTTTGTTGAGACTCTCCAACACCAAACTTAGAGTTTGGATATGGGAGTTCAACACCAAACTTAGAGTTTGGTTGTGGCCTCCCAATACCAAACTTAGAGTTTGACTGTGGGGGCTCTGGTTGACTCTGCTTTGAGAGAAGCTTTTTCTGCTTCCTCTCTATGGTTGCAGAGGGAGATCCTTGAGTTTTAAACATAAGGGAGTTCTCATTCCATTGAAGGACTATTTCACCTCTGTCAACATCAATCATAGCTCTTGCTGTGGCCAAGAAAGGTCTTCCTAGGATGATGGATTCATCCTCTTCCTTTCCAGTATCCAGGACTATGAAATCAGCAGGGATGTAAAGGCCTTCAACCTTTACTAACACGTCCTCTACTTGTCCATAAGCCTGTTTTCTTGAACTGTCTGCCATCTCTAATGAGATTTTAGCAGCTTGCACCCCATAGATTCCCAGTTTCTCTATTACAGAGAGGGGCATGAGGTTTATTCCTGAACCAAGGTAACACAGAGCCTTAAAGATCATGGTGCCTATGGTACAGGGTATTATGAAATTTCCAGGATCCTGTCTCTTCTGAGGCAATGTCAGTTGATCCAGATCACTTAGTTCATTGATGAACAAGGGAGGTTCAACTTCCCAAGTATCAATGCCAAATAATTTGGCATTCAGCTTCATGATTGCACCAAGAGACTTGGCAGTTTGCTCTTCAGTAACATCCTCATTCTCTTCAGAAGAGGAATACTCATCAGAGCTCATGAAGGGCATAAGGAGGTTCAATGGAATCTCTATGTTCTCTAGATGAGCCTCAGAGTCCTTTGGTTCCTCAGAGGGAAGCTCCTTATTGACCACTGAACGTCTCAGGAGGTCTTCCTCCTTGGGATTCACGTCCTCTACTCTCCTCACAGGTTCGGCCATGATGCTTATGTCAATGGCCTTGTACTCTCCTTTTTTATTCTCTTCTGTATTGCTTGGGAGAGTACTAGGAGGGATTTCAGTGATCCTTTTACTCAGCTGGCCCACTTGTGCTTCCAGATTTCTAATGGAAGATCTTGTTTCATTCATGAAACTTACAGTGGCCTTAGACAGATCAGAGACTAAGTTTGCCAAATTAGAAGTGTTTTGTTCAGAGTTCTCTGTCTGTTGCTGAGTGGATGATGGAAAAGGTTTATTATTGCTAAACCTGTTTCTTCCACCATTATTAAAGCTTTGTTGAGGCTTTTGATCCTTCCATGAGAAAGTTGGATGATTTCTCCATGATGAGTTATAGGTGTTTCCATAAGGTTCACCTAAATAATTTACCTCTGCTATTGCAGGGTTTTCAGGATCATAAGCTTCTTCTTCAGAAGATGCCTCTTGAGTACTGTTGGATGCAGCTTGCATTCCATGCAGACTCTGAGAGATCATATTGACTTGCTGAGTCAATATTTTATTTTGAGCCAATATGGCATTCAGAGTATCAACTTCAAGAACTCCCTTCTTCATAGGCGTCCCATTATTCACAGGATTCCTTTCAGAAGTGTACATGAACTGGTTATTAGCAACCATGTCAATGAGTTCTTGAGCTTCTGCAGGCGTTTTCTTTAGGTGAATGGATCCACCTGCAGAAGTGTCCAGTGACATCTTTGATAGCTCAGATAAACCATCATAGAATATATCCAGGATGGTCCATTCTGAAAGCATGTCAGAAGGACACTTTTTGGTCAACTGTTTGTATCTTTCCCAAGCTTCATAGAGGGATTCACCTTCTTTCTGTCTGAAAGTTTGAACATCCACTCTAAGCTTGCTCAGCTTTTGAGGAGGAAAGTACTTGGCTAAGAAAGCCGTGACCAGCTTATCCCAAGAGTTCAGGCTGTCCTTGGGTTGAGAATCCAACCATAATCTAGCTCTGTCTCTTACAGCAAAAGGGAAAAGCATGAGCCTGTAGACTTCAGGATCTACTCCATTAGTCTTAACAGTATCACATATCTGCAAGAATTCAGTTAAGAACTGAAAAGGATCTTCAGATAGAAGTCCATGAAACTTGCAGTTCTGCTGCATCAGAGAAACTAATTGAGGTTTCAGCTCAAAGTTGTTTGCTCCAATGGCAGGAATGGAGATGCTTCTTCCATGTAAATTGGAATTAGGTGCAGTGAAGTCACCAAGCATCTTCCTTATATTATTATTATTTTTGGCTGCCATCTCCTCTTCTTGTTCGAAAATTTCTGAAAGGTTATCTCTGGATTGTTGTATTTTAGCTTCTCTTAGTTTTCTCTTCAGAGTCCTTTCAGGTTCTGGATCTGCTTCCACAAGAATGTTCTTATCCTTGCTCCTGCTCATATGACAAAGAAGAGGGCACAGAAAAATAATAATAATAATAGAGATCCTTTATACCACAGTATAGGGATCCCTGTGTGAGTAGAAGAAGAGGGGGAGACAAAGAATGTAATATAATGGAAGAAACACAACTGTGAGGAGGGTTGAGATGTGAGATAAGATGTTAGTAGATGAATAAATAAATAGAATAAGATGAGAGAAAAGGAATTTTCGAAAATAATTTTTGAAAAAGAGTTAGTGATTTTTCAAAGTAGTTTTTGAAAAATGTTAGTAATTTTCGAAAATTAAGATTTAAAAATTAAAATAATTAATAAATTAAAAAGAAATTTTGAAAAAGGGGGAATATATTTTCGAAAATGAGAGAGAGAGAGTTAGTTAGGTAGTTTTGAAAAAGTTAAGAAACAAACAAAAAGTTAGTTAGTTAGTTGAAACAAATTTTGAAAAGATAAGAAGTTAGGAAGTTAGAAAAGATATTTTGAAACCAACTTTTTGAAAAAGGTAAGATAAGAAGATATTTTTGAAATTAGTTTTGAAAAAGATTTGATTTTTAAAATCTCAATTAATGATTTGATTCATAAGAAATCACAAGATATGATTCTAGAACTTAAAGTTTGAATCTTTCTTAACAAGCAAGTAACAAACTTGAAATTTTTGAATCAAAACATTAATTGTTATTGTTATTTTCGAAAATTTGTAATAAATAAGAAAAAGATTTTTGAAAAATATATTTTTTTTTGGAATTTTCGAAAATAACTAAGAATTTTGAAAAAGATTTGATTTTTGAAAAAGATTTTGAAAAAGATAAGATTTTCAAATTGAAAATTTGATTTGACTCATGAGAAACAATTTGATTTTAAAAATTTTTGAAAAAGTCAATCCAAATTTTCGAATTTGATGAGAGAAAATGGGAAAGATATTTTTTTATTTTTGAATTTTTATGATGAGAGAGAAAAACAACAAAAAGACTCAATGCATGAAAATTTTGAATCAAAACAATGAATGCATGCATGAATGATATGAATGTCAAGATGAACACCAAGAACACTTTGAATGTCAAGATGAATATCAAGAACATATTTTTGAAAAATTTTTGATGCAAAGAAAACATGTAAGACACCAAACTTAGAAATCTTTCATGTTTAGACTCTAAGAAACGAAAAATGCACATGTAAAACAAGAAAAGACACAAAACATGAAAACATCAAGATCAAACAAGAAGACTTACCAAGAACAACTTGAAGATCATGAAGAACACTATGAATGCATGAAATTTTCGAAAAATGCAAGATGCACATGCAAATGACACCAAACTTATGACATGACTCAAACAAGAAACACAAAAAATGTTTTTGATTTTTATGATTTTCTAATTTTTTTTGGATTTTTTTCGAAAATTATATGAAAAAGAAAAAATAAGGATTCCAAAATTTTTAACATGAATTCCAGGAATCTTGCATTCTTAGTCTAAAGCTTCAGTCCAGGAATTAGACATGGCTCATGAGCCAGCCAAGCTTTCAATGAAAGCTCCGGTCCACAACACTAGACATGGCCAATGGCCAGCCAAGCTTCAGCATGTAATTCAGACATGACACGCCTGACATACTCATTCCCAAAGGAATTAGACATGGCTTTACAGCCAGCCAGGCTTCACATGCTTCATGAAACACTAGAATTCATTCTTTAAAAATTTTGAATAAATTTTTTCAAAAACAGGTGAGAAAATTTTTGAAAGATTTTGAAAAGTTTTTGAAAAGAAAACAAAAAGAAAATTACCTAATCTGAGCAACAGGATGAACCGTCAGTTGTCCATACTCGAACAATCCCCGGCAACGGTGCCAAAAACTTGGTACGCGGAATCGTGATTACACTTTAATTATGTAAAATTCATTGCTCTTTCTTTCCCTGGAAATGGCGCCAAAAACATGATGCCAAGACCATGGTTCACAACTCCGTGTAACTAACCAGCAAGTACACTGGGTCGTCCAAGTAATACCTTACGTGAGTAAGGGTCGAATCCCATGGAGATTGTTGGTATGAAGCAAGCTATGGTCACCTTGCAAATCTCAGTTAGGCAGATATAAATTGATAGTGGTGTTTTCGAATAATAATTAATAGAATAGGGATAGAAATACTTATGTAATTCATTGGTGAGAATTTCAGATAAGCGAATGGAGATGCTTTCGTTCCTCTGAACCTCTGCTTTCCTGCTATCTTCATCCAATCAGTCTTACTCCTTTCCATGGCTGGCTTTATGTGATACATCACCACTGTCAATGGCTACTTTCGATCATCTCTTGGGAAAATGATCCAATGCCCTGTCACGGCACGGCTAATCGTCTGGAGGCATCACCCTTGTCAATGGCTTCATCTTATCCTCTCAGTGAAAATGGTCAACGCACCCTGTCACGACACGGCTATTCATCTGTCGGTTCTCGATCATGTTGGAATAGGATTTACTATCCTTTTGCGTCTGTCACTGACGCCCTGCAATCGCGAGTTTGGAGCTCGTCACAGTCATTCATTCATTGAATCCTACTCGGAATACCACAGACAAGGTTTAGACTTTCCGGATTCTCTTGAATGCCGCCATCATTCTAGCTTACGCCACGAAGATTCTGGTTAGGAGATCTAAGAGATACTCATTCAGTCGAAGGTAGAACGGAAGTGGTTGTCAGGCACGCGTTCATAGGGAATGATGATGATTGTCACATTCATCACATTCAGATTGAAGTACGAATGAATATCTTAGAAGCGAAACAAGATGAATTGAATAGAAAACAGTAGTACTTTGCATTAATCTTTGAGGAACAGCAGAGCTCCACACCTTAATCTATGGAGTGTAGAAACTCTACCGTTAAAAATACATAAGTGAAAGGTCCAGGCATGGCCGAGATGGCCAGCCCCTCTGATCTAAGAACCAGGCGTCCAAAGATGTCAAATACAATAGTGAAATGTCCTATTTATAATAAACTAGTCACTAGGGTTTACAGAAATAAGTAATTGATGCATAAATCCACTTCTGGGGCCCACTTGGTGTGTGCTTGGGCTGAGCTTGAGTGTTGCACGTGTAGAGGTCCTTTCTGGAGTTGAACGCCAGCTTTTGTGCCAGTTTGGGCGTTCAACTCTGGTTTTGGCTCCTTTTCTGGCGTTGGACGCCAGATTTGGGCAGAAAGCTGGCGTTGAACGCCAGTTTACATCATTTATTCTTGGCCAAAGTATGGACTATTATATATTGCTGGAAAGCCCTGGATGTCTACTTTCCAACGCAATTGGAAGCGCGCCATTTCGAGTTCTGTAACTCCAGAAAATCCACTTTGAGTGCAGGGAGATCAGAATCCAACAGCATCAGCAGTCCTTCTTCAACCTCTGAATCTGATTTTTGCTCAAGTCCCTCAATTTCAGCCAGAAAATACCTGAAATCACAAAAAAACACACAAACTCATAGTAAAGTCCAGAAATGTGAATTTAACATAAAAACTAATGAAAACATCCCTAAAAGTAACTAGATCCTACTAAAAACATACTAAAAACAATGTCAAAAAGCGTATAAATTATCCGCTCATCAATCCCAAAATGCAAGCAAGCCTTTTAGGACTTCAAAGCATTTCTGGGGCAACCCCCCCATACTTACCCGACCTGTGTCGGGGGAAGAGCTCATGTTATACTTAGCAATGGCTGATTGAGCTATAGCTTCAACCTTGATCCGAGAAAATGAAAGGGGGTAGCAACCTATCTACTTCGTCAGCAAAGCCTTGCAGGGGGCAGAGTTGAACTATCAAAAGATAGAAAAGTTTTTGTATACCCTTATTCTCACCTCTCGAAGGCTCCGACCTTATTTTCAGGCCCACATCATAAAAGTTCGTACTAATCAACTAATGAAATGCATCTTAGAAAAGACGGACTTAGCAGGACGGATGCTACAATGGGCTGTTGAGCTGTCTGAATTTGACTTAAGGTATGAAGTTTGGACAGCAATTAAATCTCAATATCTTGCCGACTTTGTAGTTGAATACACTTAAAGCTTGAGAGATCCAACTACATGGAGCTTGTATGTAGATGGGTCATCCAACAAAGCCAGCAGTGGGGTAGGTGTCATCCTGGAAAGTGACCAAGGAACTCGGATAGAAATCTCACTAAGGTTTGAGTTCTCTACTTCTAATAACCAAGCAGAATATAAGGCCTTACTTGCTGACTTAAAGATGGCTAAAGAAGTGGAGGCAGAAAGGTTGATAGTGTTCAGTGATTCTCAAGTAATAACTTCACATATTAACGGCACATGTTAAGCCAAAGACGCCACCATGAAGAAGTACTTAGATGAAGTTCGAGAACAACTGGCACAATTCTCAGAAGGAGAAGTCCAACATATAGCCCGGAAAGCAAATGCCTGAGATGATGCCTCTCCAAATTAGCCAGTATCAAGCCAGGGGGTAACAATAGAAGCCTTATTTAGGAGACTATACAAGTACCATCAATATAAAAAAGGGAAGACAATTTGGAGGTAATGACCATATCCAACCAAAATTTAGGATGGATGACTCTTATAGTCAATTATCTCAAATTTGATGTCCTCCCAAAGAATGAAAAGGAGGTCCAAAGACTCGTAAAAAAAGCGCAAAATTACACACTGGTCCATAATGTCCTATATAAAAGAGGGATCTCAACACCTCTCTTGAAATGCGTCCCGACTTCCAACACAAGAAAAGTTTTAGAAGACGTACACAACGGTATATGTAAAAATCACCTGGAACCCGGTCCCTAGCCAAGAAGGTGATCCAAACTGGTTTCTTTTGGCCGATCTTACAAAGGGAAGTGGCCGAGCTCGTTAAGAAGTGCCCACCTTGCCAGAAGCATGCCAATTTTCATATTGTGTCTCCTGAAGATGTTATTAGCATTAGATTGCCATGGCCATTTACAAAATGGGTCTCGATCTACTTGGGCCATTTCCTCAAGCTCCAGGACAAGTCAAATATCTCATAGTTGGGGTTGATTATTTCACTAAGTGGATTGAGGCAGAGTCATTGGCAACCATTACCACCCAAAGAAGTCGAAAATTCCTTTATAAGAACATTGTCACAAGGTTTGGAGTTTCCCACTCCATCACCATAGACAATGGGACTCAATTCACTGACTCAAATTTCAGGAATCTGATGACCGATCTCAAGATAAAACACCAGTTTACATCGGTCAAACACCTCCAAGCCAATGGGCAGGCTGAGGCTGCAAACAAGGTCATACTAGCCGGGCTGAAACAACGATTGCAAGAAGTAAAGGCGGCATGGGCAGATGAGCTCCCTCAAGTCTTATGGACATATCGAACAATCCCGCATTCTACAACCGGGGAGTCACCCTTCCGACTTGCTTACGGAATAGAAGCCATGATTCCAATAGAAAATTGCTGAAGAATCACCTAGATTTATATTCTATAATGAAAGGGACAATGCTCGAGCACAAAAGGAAGAGCTCGACTCCTTCCAGAAGAGTGAGAAAAAGCTCAGATCAGAGAGGAAGCCCTAAAACAAAGGATGGCTCTAAGGTACAATCAAAAGGTGATCCAAAGAAGCTTCATCGCTAACGACCTCATCTTGATCTGAAATGACGTTGGAGTGCAGAAGTCAGGTAAAGGAAAGATAGTTGCAAACAGGAAGGGACCTTACAAGATAATCAAGGTCTTAGGAAAATATTACTATAAAGTGTCCAACCTCCAAGGGCGGGAGCTCCGAGGTTGTGGCATGCGTGTAACCTAAGAAGGTACTACTGCTAAACAGCAAACCTTGTTCCCTGGTATACTCTTTTTTCTGACCTTAGGATTTTTTTCCCTGGAAAAGGGTTTTTGTGAAGGGGGTTTTAACGAGGCACCAAAAGAAAGGCTAGGGGTACTCAAGCCCTTAGTACGTAAGATTATGTAAATGAATTTCTTGCTTATCAATAAAATTCCTATTTCTTTCTTCAAAGTTTCCTATTAAAAATGCATTAATTTAAGCTCAACAAACCGCAAAAATCATTGCTAGACCTAAAGTGATCGGCAAGATGAAGCGACGAGGTACAAATTAATGTAAGAAGTTATAAAAACAACTCGTAAAAACCAACTTCAACCATAAAGCCGGATAAAAACGAAGTGTAAAAGTAACTTAACAAAGTCCGACTATACGAAGTCAGAACTAGGAAAGGGAACTCATAAATAAATTTATTACTTAACAAAGTTGCTAAGATCCAAAATTAACTAAACTATATTCAACCTCAAGGACCTAGCTTCATTCGCTTAAAAAGCATAATGGTTCTTTAAAGACACAAGAAAGTAACTTGAATACTAGTTTATAAAGTTGTGGAAAGCAACCATAACAAAAGAAAAGTGTTCAAAAAAGCTACAAACTATTACAAAAATAAAGTGTTATAAGACCCACAACTCGGGTCATTCCAAACATCCCAAACAAAAACATATGAGCATTCTAAGAAGTGGCGCCAAATAGAGGGTTGAGGTCTTCACCAATCTCGCCATCCTTACCTTAGACAGGAGAGTCGGAGGATGCACCGAGACCGGGACAACCGGAATAGGACCAGGAGGTGAGGAAGGAGTTTTAACATTTTCGACCTCAGTGCGGACCTCGGGGATCTGAGGAGGTCGGCTGCCCTGGGACTTCAGGTCAATTTGAGGCTCCTCATCATCATTAGGGGCTGACATGATCTTCCCATTAACAACGATATTGTTTTGGCTGAACAAGGAAAGATCGAGGTCGGGGGTAAGGACTTGGATTCGAGCCTTCAAATTGTCGAAGATCTCGTCCATCCCTCCGACCACGTTTTCCTGAAGGGCAGCGTACTCCTCCCGGACATTCCTTAACTCCTCCTGAAGGTCGAGTTTTTTCCCATATACTCGAGTGTAACTCTCCTTGGCCCTTTGCTTCACCCCCTCGGCCATAGTTGTGGTGGCCTCAGTTGTCTTAACCTGGGCACGAGCCTTTTCCAGGTCAGATTTCAGCCTGGCATTCTCCTCCTCCAACTCCTCCTTCAAATCCTTCAGTCTCTCTACCTCAGCTCGGGCAGAGTCAAGAAAGCTCTGGGTGGAACCAATAGGAGTCTTTTTCAGCTCTTTACTTAGATTAGTGCACCGCCATCTGAATATAATTACGGGCCATATGGCTGAGGTGATTTTTAATAGACACATTATCCATGCCTATGTGACTATGAGGCCAGATATTCTTCTCGCTCCAAGCAAACCTGTCAAACCCTTTTATCATTGATGCTCAACTCCCCAGCAGTCTTTTGTTTTTTGGGAGGAGGCCCTGAAGGCGATGGGGAAGGCGGGGCACCTGAGCTCTCTGAAGGTGGGTCAGAGGAAATCACTCGAACGAAAGTAGTAGGGATAATCTTCTTCTGAGTAGTAGGACCAGATGAAGTGCCTACGGCCTCTTACCCCAAAGACCTCGGGCCACAACTGTCTTCTAAGTCTGACGAAAGTACTTTATAGACGAGGTCTTGGATGCCATGGTCTCTGCAAGAACGAAAATCACATTAGAACAACAAAACACAACTTAAGAAATCATAAAAGATAGACGTCATGAGACTACCTAGTTCGGACCGAAGTTGACCGAGATCCCCTAAGAACCTTTTTGTGTCTAAATGAGGAGTCCGGCCCCAACACTCTTGCAACACATCCACAAAATATTTTTCGACTTCATCTAACTTATCTACAGTGTATTTGGCTATCACGGACTCCTCTTGCCAGTACAGGAAAAAGGCAGGTTCATCATTCTTGTCTAGATAGAAAGGTTGGACACCCTCTATAGATCGGACCTTAAAGAAGTAATTCTTGAAGTCGTGAAAGGACTCATTAAAGATGGAAAAAACTTTTCAATCCTAAACTGCTCGAAAGGAAAACTAAGAAGCCTTTCTTTTCAATGTCCCAGGTTTAGTCAATACAAAAAAATAAAAGAAGACTACCAGTGGAAGGTCGACATCAAGTTCTCGGCAGAGGAACTGGAAACTTCTCAAGAAAGCCCAAGAGTTCGGGTGTAATTGGGATAGGGCAACATTGCAAACCCAAAGAATATTTGACTCAAATTCAGTAAAAGGGAGTGAAACGCCTAATTTGGAGAAAAAGCAATCATAGGCGTAGAAAAAGGGGAGTTCTGAGTTATTTAAGGGAGGAAAACAAACTCTCTCCTCAGGGTCAGGCACTACCAGTTTGTAATTTGTCTCGTTCTCTCTGTTCTCACAAATTTTATGGTGCCTACCGAAAACATAACAATACTCCTTATCCACTACTGGAACACAAGAAAGGACAGAAGTATCTACCCAACTTAAAAGGCTAGGGGGAACTTTAGTCGATATATTGAGGACAACAGAACGTGACATAAAGGCTATACCTACAGATGCAAAATAAAGAGATCGTTACTCCAACAACTCTAATGTCGTCCAAAAGAAGTCGGTCAAAAACAAGTAAAACCAAAGAAAGCCATTCTTCAAAAATTTTTCTACAAAGCGCACCAAAATGGTGTCTCTCCTATTCAACAGAAGCGACATTATCACATGGTAGTGATACCATTGGGGGCAATACGGATACAATCAATAAATAGCGAAATGGTTATAGTTATAGTTCTATAGTTCAAAAAAATCCAAAATCCCCAAAATAACCAAATGATGATGTAAATCAACCTTCAAAAGGGAGTTTTTAGACAAGGAAACAGTAGTCAAACAAACAAAGAAAATTTGAAAAAGAAACAGCAAATATCATCATTAAACCCAAGCATCGACAACAACACATCATCAACATTACTAAGACCATTCAGGATAATGGCAAGACAGACAGAAACACGAAACTACTAAACAAAAGCACCAAGCTTAGTGAAAGTTCGAAGAAGGAAAGGTCACGTCAAACGGCAAAGTCACGAATGTTCCTCTCCATGATAGCAAAACAAAAACCTTTGGCGAATCCAAGAGGGAGAAATCTTTGGAATCAAGAAGCGATTGGAAAGCAAGAATAAAGAGAAGTGAAAGGATCTTTTTGAAAGAGAAAAATGATAGGATTTTTTCAGGAAATGAAGAAAAGGAGAAGATGGAGAGCCAAATCACTTTTATAAGAGACAAGGGGAATAATAACCCCTTAACCCCTCTTAAAGAAGTGCGCATAATCCAAGAAAAACTGGCCCGCATTAAAGGAGGCAACGTTTAAATTTTTGAAAACACGTCGGGAATCCAACCTTTAAAAAATAGAGTACCCGATGTCAAAACAAAGGGCCATGAATTTCTTGAATCTGACCTCTTGAAAGCTCGAGACTCAAGCAGGGGAACTGTTCATACTCTGTCCCAACGAATAAAGCTAGACCCAATAAGGATAAGGGGCCCAATCTATAAAGAGGATCTCTAGTCCATACCCGACCTCTTTAAAGAGGTCGGACACCGTAAGAGGAGTCCAGTTCTACTTGACTGAACGAGTAAATGCCTCCGCGAATCACTCCCACTATCTCTATCTTTCCTTAAAGATAGGTTCCAACAAACTCCCAAGATAAAGAGAACAGTTATCCATTAATAAAAGGTGGAACTACCCCAACAAAAGGTGGTTATCAAATCTACTATAAATATACTGACACCCCTCAGGTATTATTTACATTCTAATATACTAAAAACCTACCTAAAACCCTTGCTAACTTAACCATCGGAGTCTCTTGTAGGTACCACCTCCCACCTCCTCACGAAGAACTCGGACATGCGGCATCTCGGCACCAAACAAGTCGGACGCTGCCACACAAATGAATCTGGACCTCACGTTCAGGCCCAAATCAATGTTTCAGATAACCCTCGGAATAAGAACTAAAACAAAAAATACCATCAGCATGCATGCTGAATTTTAATATGGTTATAACTTAAAGATAGTATGCTTTATTTTTTCTGTTCACATTTCTTATCTTGAAGAAAAAATTAAAGTTCGATTGAACACATGTGGATAAGTGGATTCCACCCAAGTGGTACATTTCCATGTTCTTAGTCTCTTCTTATTACTGATAACTCAATTAGCAGAGTAATTAACCTACTTCAAAAGTTTGAAAATTATCTATGGTACTCAATGGCCTTCTTATTCTGTCATGATATCAAATCAAGAACATAATGGTGATTTGAAATCAATAATTAATGGCCTAGACAACCTAGACTTTAATTACTATATTCAAAATCAACAAGATATTAAAGCAGTCACACGGATGCCAATTTTACCCTAGTACTTGAAATGTATTCATACATGCATCAGAGTTATCAATCAAGAAATACAATTCATTGAGTAGTGATAGAAGGAATAACTCGTTATTTTATTTAAGGGGTGGTTCTTTCTTTCTTTTTCTTTTTCTTTTTTTTTCCCCTTTAACTTTCATTTTACATCGATAAAATGATGAGTTGATGACTGGTATAAGAAAAAAATAAAAAAGAAGTCATATAAGTAGTTATTTAAAAAATTATTCCATGCATATGTCGTATAAGGATAGGAAGGGTTTTTTATTTAAATAAATTAAATAAATATTTTATTTACTGAAATAAATAATTTTAAAAATTATTACGAAAATACGTAGGTGTAAACGAGATAAAACAGTGTGCGTGACACGTGTATATATCGTTTACAGTGTAAATGAGATACGTATAAGCTTATCTCATTTACACTGTAAATGAGATAAGACTAGGCCATGCCTATATATAGATGTCGTTTACAGCCTTGTCTGGGCCCCGGTTTGAACTTTTCCTCCACTTTCTCCTCTCTTTTATCCATTTCTAACCATATTATCAAGTAAGACGAAGATAACCCGTGCAGATGCACGTGATCCAAACATCAATAGGCTGAATGTTGTATGGTACTACGTCGGGGCAGCCGACTTTGCAGTTAGTTTTATTTACTGTAAAATGTTTTATCGAGTAAAATGTTTTATTTACTGTAATTAGATTATTAAGTTAAAGTTTGATAATTAGATTATTAATTACTTTGCTGAATATTTTTATTTTACTTAACATATTGAGGAAATGTCTATTAGTTAAGTCCATGTCAACGTAAAAAGTTGTATCGACATAAATTAAGTTTGTACATACGGCTAAACACGTATGCGCTCCACCAACCTTCTGTACCTCCCTAACGAAATAAAACATTCATAAAAACTACACTAGATAAAGCAATCATAAATGAGTAGATACGCCACACTTAAACTTGAACTCACCAGTATCTGAGGTTCTGTTAGAGGGCTACACGGAGACTCCAGGGACATCCAATTGCAGCTTGGCGGCTATGCACATGGTACTTTAATCGGTCCGATTCTACCACTCGGTACTCAGCACTTCTGCGAATGCTATAGTTCTTCATACCCTGCATTATTGCATCTCTGCATTTAAATCTGTGGCAACCCAAAACTCTACCTCACCGTCTAGGTTGTACTCCTCTTCTCCCGTGTTGGAAAACGGAGATTTCTCATTCATGGCGTCCATATCCAAGGTATGATAGTGACTTGGTGCATCTGATAGAGCCGGAATCAGGTGGGGGGAGGCAAAACATAGCGCACCGCTGCCTCGGCCGGCGTCTCCGGTATAAACTCCTCATCTTCATCATCTTCAGAGGAATCACTGTTGTTACTATCCGCAATGTACTCTTCATCGGAGTCTTCACCACCCACGTCCATGTCTTCCACTGGACTGGCAACATGAATCAGTGGTGGTGTGAGAGGTGAGTCATCCTGCACAAAGGTCGAGTGGACAGAACCACTGCCATCAACATCATCAACCTCGGCGGAAAGTTCCATCACTTGTTTTGCCATGATTCTCCCATGGATGTCAAACATGAGTCGCACATGCTTGTCGCCTTGGAGCCGAAACAAGCGAAACTGAAAAACTCCATTACCCAAAGGTGCTAGCAACCTATACCCCACATTTCCGATCTTTTTTCTCTCTAAACCACCAAGGTTGCTCAATACCAGACTCTTCAACTTGGACAATGAACTAACACGCGGAGTGCGCAATAGTAACGGATTCTCACACTCAAATATCACCCCTGAAGGTTCTTGATGGCCTAGAAAAGGGTGTTGAATCTATGGCCTTCTTTTACTTTGACTAATAAGGCCTTAATCCAGAAATTGTGATTTGGTTTTTGTTTAGTCTATGCAGCGAATTATGCAGGAGACAATTTTATTTTGTCTCATAAAACTAAAGAAATAGAATCAGAGTAGAAAGAAAGAAGGTGACACAGTCATATATCCTGGTTTAGTTGCATTGTGCAATGCAACCTACATCCAGTTTCTACCACAACATTGGTGAAATTTTCACTATCTTTTAAGTATTACATACACCAATTCCCTAGGGCTCAATATAATCTTATCTGAGACACATCAAACTTCAACATAAACTTGATTTAGTTATGTAACTACCTAAAATTGACACACTAAGTACTTACCCAACTTAGTAAGGGATACCTATCAGGTACATGACACAAAACAGAAATACAACAACAAAAAAATCTGAAATCACTCTTGCTTTTTCTCTCAAGTATTTCTCTCATCCTTTTCACTCAATGGCTTTTATCAATACCTATCTTTCTTGCCTTTTACCTCTCAATAAATACAAAGAAAGATATAACATAGAAACAGAAATACAAACAGTAAACCATGAAGGAGATGATGAATGACAGCCTTGATTCTATATGCTGAACCCAACTTCTGAACTCAAAACATTGTTCTTCATCTTGGCGGAGTGTTCCCTTTAGTGTAGGTGCAATGCTTCCAAAACTACAAACTCAGTTTGTGAGGTTACACACTTTGCTCTCTTTCTCGGGTTCTCTCTCCTTATCTCAAATGAGAATCAATTTTCCTTTTTGTAACTTGTTCTGAGTCACGACTAGGGTTCCTTTCACCAAGTCAACTTCTTGATCCTTGGGCTTGCTGAACTCTTCTCTTCTCTTTTTTCAATCAACCCCAAAAATTAGGGATTTAAAATTTATATATTGGCTTGATCGAGGAGGGAAGAGCAGCAGAGTCATGCTTGCTCAATGATAATCTCAGATCCAAACCCTTGAAATTGTGCTTTGGCTCCAAGAAACAATGTAAGCCATTGATTCACAGCAGAAAAAATTCAACCACCACTTTTTTCATCTTGCCCGAAATGGTAGTGTAGAGAAAAAGAGAAAATATGAAGCAATTGACTTGCATGCAAATAGAAATAAATTATCTTTAACCTCTGAGCTTGCTTAGCATGCTTTTTATTATCTTGATTTGACATTATCTTCCTTGATTTATTTTTCCTTTCTTTCTCTATGGTGTTTGAACACAAAAGGTGAAACTCTCTTTCTTTTCTGATGTTTACCCAAAGTGTACTTAGCAAGGCTTATGGTTGCTTTACCTTTACTTGATTGGCATTGGGCTTGATCTTGGTTTCACTTTGCATTCAACTCCTTGTGATCACTTTGTTTCAATTATTTAGGCTATAGCAATATTCATCTGAGCCTGCACGCTTAAGCCACATAATAAAAAACTACTTGGATTATCAACCCAAATCAACTTGTTTGTCATCATCAATGTGTTATTTATTTTCTTAACTCAACTACTCCATTGTTACTGTTTCTCATACGACAATTAGGATACATACAAACAACCACATATCTGTTACTACTAGACATTTTTGCCTATTTTTATGGAAGAAAAATAGAGGAGAAGAAGATAATAAATGCTTGTGAAGAATGCCAATGATTGCACATCCTTTTATAGCTGTTAGAAATTTGTCTTACTGTATTTCGTTTACATTGTAAATGTTATAGTTTAACACGTATCTTGTTTACACTATAAACGAGATATATACGTGTCACACGCACTGTCTTAGTATAAACGAGATAAGTCATCCTACGTATTTTCGTAATAATTTTTAAAATTATTTATTTCAGTAAATAAAATATTTTTTAATTAATTTAAATAAAAAATCCGGATAGAAAGTCCATTTATTTTACGTATATTTTTATATTAGCTAAAGTTTAAAACTCAACTTGAGTTGGTTTAATTGTTAGTTTACTAGTTCTCTTAAATAAGTGTCGGAGATTCAAATCCTATCTGTTTGTAGGTTGCGGTAACTCATTGGTCAGCGACAACCCCTTAAATAAAACCTATATTCTCGACGGATTAGTGTTTGTCCTATGGAATTGGATAATACAGTAAAAACCAACAAAATTTAAAAATTTTACTTTCTCTCTTCTCTTCTTTGTAATTATAATTGTTGATCTAATTAAATAAGAGAAAAATTTATCATGTTATTAGTTAGAAGTGAAGTCTATTCTTGTAAACGAGATAATAAAATTAAAATGGAGATTTTTTCTAAAATAAAATAAAAAAATTATTTTCTCAAACCCAATATTTCAACTTTAATTTCAGGAATGCGATTTTTTTTTGTTAGAGTGAGTTTGCCGCACCTCCGGCAGAACTTCTTCCAAATTTTTAAAAATTTCAATTTTTAAGTCATTATCATTGTCTCCAACAGTATATAGGAGTACACAAAAGTACACAAATAACAAGCATGACTTCTTTAATATCGCCGGCACCAATGACAACTATTATCATCGTCTCCAAAAATACACAGATACACGAGAATAAACCATATTTAATAATGATTTTTTCATTATAAATTAAAAAAAATATTATTTTCCCATTAAAATATAACTTATTATTGTATACTCTTGTGTATTCTTATGTAATTTGGAGACTATGATAATGGTTGCAGTATAAGAATTTGAGTTAGCCATTTTTTTTAGAATTTAAAATGAAGTTCGCTAGGAATTAGACAAACTCTATAAAAATTATAGAGTTCATCCGGGTGCGACAAACTTGCTCTAAATAAAAAAATCGTATTTAAAAAATTAAAGTTAAAAAATTAAATTTTAAAAAATAATTATTTTTTTAATTTTATTTTAGAAAAAAATCCAATTAAAATGTCACTTCACCTAGAGGCTTTAGGCATGGTGGTCATGGAACACTATAATTGACTTAGGATAGCTCGAGTTTAATTTTGATGTTTAATCCCTAACAAGGAAGAGATTTCCACCGACCACCATCTTCTTCATCCTTAGTCCTCATCACATGTTGATGATCTTATAGTCTCTTCAAAATCACAATAACAATAAAAAAAATTTTCTCTAAATTAAATAGATTGGTAAATGATAACATAAAGTAGTGTTTATCATTATTAAATTTATAATATTTTATCATGTGTAATTTATTATCTTGATTTAAAAGTGATTGATTATATCTTTTATTTTTCATTTCATTAATTATCTCACTTAAAAAAAATTATGAGACGATTATATATTAGAAGAGTAAATGGTCAAATTGGTCCCTGAAAATTACACGATCTCTATTTTGGTTCCTAAAAGATTTTTTAATCAAATACATCCTTAAAAGATTTTTAGTTAGTCACGTTAATCCTTCCTTCACTTCCCTCGCTAACACCATTAATGAGAAGCTGACCTGTCATGTGAAATTGCACCTCATCATATAAAATGACACCATTTTAAGTCAAGGAGAGCTGATTTCTCAAAACAGCATTGTATGGATTACCCTTCATTCTTCAATCACACTTCTTTCACTTAGTTGAAAATACTCGTATTCTTTGTTTCTCTCTGAACCCAGCAAAGACATTCACTGGAAGACAAACCAGGTTGGATTTCGATTAAACGTTGGGTGTTGTGTGCGTCTTCTCCGGTGAGGGTTGGTTTACGTTTCACACATAGGACAACAAGGAAGGGTGAGAGATAGTGATTGAAACGGTGTCGTCCCTGTTTCTCTTACAAAACTTTCTCTCTCTCTCACCTTCTTTTGAAAGAAGCCTTAATCATCGTTGTTGATTGAAGCATTCGGTGCGACGTCTCTATTTCTCTCACAAAACTCTCCCTCTCACTTCCTTTTCGACGTCACTGAAGAGAAGATGAAGAAGCATTCATCATCATTGCCGATTCACACATCCGACGCAATGTGTTTGCGAGTTCACCATTGAGGAGTGGCTTCGGCGCAGTGATCGAAGACGTGAACCAACGGCTATTTTTCTTATTGTTTAAGGTTTTATTTTTTCATGATTATTAAACTTATTGTTAGGATTGTACCATTGATAAAGTTTGTTTCTTGTAGTGTTTTTTGTTGAAACTGAAAACCGTTTGTGGGGTTAGGATTTTGTTCATTGTTGATTCATGAAAGTTGATCAAGGACTCTGTTTTTTTTTAAATATTAAAGGAGTCTGCTGACTATTAATTTTTCTGTTCATTGTTTATTTTTAATGTTTGTTTGTTGTTTGGTTTTGATGTTTGCTTTTTTTTCATAGAATTTGATTTTGTGAATGGAAATTTTTCTTTTTTTGTTGCTGAACTTCTTTTTAGGATTGTGCTATTGTTAAATTCTATTTTTTGTTTGTGTTTTTTGCTGGAATTGAAAATTATTTTTGGAGTTAGGATTTCATTCTTGTTGATTAAACATTTTGTGAGTAGGGTTTTTCACTTGGGACTGATTTGACTAAATTTCATAAAGATATCATACTGCCTGTCAATTAGGATGTAAAGGGGTGTGCTGATATGTAATTTAACGTGCCATGTCAGTTTTTGTTAACTCCGTCAATGTGAAAAGTGTCGGAAGGACTAACGTGACTAAACTAAAATCTTTAGGGGATGGATTTGATTAAAAAAAATTTTCGGGGACCAAACTGAAAATTACGTGATCTTTCAGAGACCAATTTGACTATTTACTCTATATTAGAATGATTGAGTGATTTTTCAAGAATGAAAATAATGTATTAAGATTGTCATCATTATTTTACACATTTTGTAATTACAAAATTTGAAATAGAACAAAAACTTTACCATACTCCGATCCATAATAAATATATTCATACGAGTAAAGTGACAATTAGATCATCAAGGATTTCGACTTCGGACTAGTTAGTTTTTTAAGAAAAAAAAGTAACAATTAGGTCCTCCATGATAACAGACGGTGGATATGTATGTTCTTTCGTCAATAGATAGTGTGAAATGAAGCGGAGTTGTACATGTATTTTGTTATCTATAGTGGTGCGTCTTCTGTTGTTGACACATGAGCATAGAAAGACGGTGGATATGTATGTCCTTTTGTTAATAGATAGTGCAAAACGAAACGGAGTTGTACATGTATTTTGTTATCTACAGTGGTGTGTGTTCTGTTGTTGTTACATGAGCATAGAAACGATGTTGTTTTGGACAATGAAATATTTATTATCTTTTGAGTTTCTATACAACCTTTATCAACTATTATCTATTTATCACGAATCTTATCGAAACAGGTAAAGTTTCACTCCAAAAGTTGTTATCTGCGTGACAATCTTTCATAAATAAACACGTCACAGTAGGTAACAGTACATATAAGCACTACAGTTAAATTTTACGTGATAAATTGATAAAAAAAAATATCATATGTTTACCGTTTACTACGTTGAAAACCAAATTAATATTTTTTTCAGAGACTAATTAATTTAAAGTCAAATATTTTAGAGACTTAATTATCAATTTACTCTATTGATAAATTGTTTGTGATATAATAATAAGTGGTTAATCTCTTATTTGTTATTAAAATCTCATCTCCTTTTTCTACCATGCTTATTTAGAAGTGATTTTTTTTTGTGACAGAAATAAACTAAACAAAGAAAAACAAAACAAATGATCTGCTTAAATAGAGAGACAATCCTTTTTAAGACTACTCTTAAACTTCTCCCAAGGTGAAGGAAGCTCTACATGAGAAAGTTGTAACTTCATTGCCATCTTTGCCACAGTATCTGCCACCGTGTTTGCATCTCTCATAATCAAACGAAAGTCAACACGCCAATTCCAATGCATGATATCTCTTATTTTGAGCACCAATGGATCAATAAATCCAAAACCATCTTGGTGATTAGTAACAAGATTAAATGCTTCTACACAATCCGTCTCACAAATAACATCTCGTTGATCCACATCCCAAGTTAAGAGATATCCTCTCCAAATAGTAAACAATTCCCCTTGAAGAATACTATTACTCTCAATCATTTCCAAACACCCCATTTGCCAACTCCCATTACAATCTCTAATAACACAAGCAAAACCACACTATCACCCGAACCAAGTTAACTAGCATCACAATTAATCTTGAAAGTACCAATGGATGGGGGATTCCAAAAACCATTTAGAGTAGAGGAAAAGGACATACGTTGTAATTCAAAAATATTCCTAAGCTCCTTTTTTGAAGTTAATGCCAGACAAATCACTTTTTCCGGAGGCCAAGTTTCATGAGGATTAAAAATGTCATTATTCCTTGTTCACCATATCCACCAAAGTCCCGAAAAGAACTTGAACGGATACTCTCTGCTATGATACAAGAACCAGTTCTTCAAATCCAAAGGATGACAAGAAATATCCAACCTATGCCATACAAGCTGAGCTTCTGGGCAATCCCGAATACAATGTAAAACCGATTCCTGGTTAAAAAGACATCTTGGGCACCTATCCGATGACGACATCCCTCTCTAAAGCGAAAACTTGCAGTAGGAAGAGTCTCCTTAAGACACAACCAAGCCAAAAATTTGTGCTTTTCCGGAACAAGCTGACGCCAAAGCCAAAATCAATTCTCCCGCTCCTCCCAACCAAAAAGCTTCTTACACAACCACAAATAACCATTGCATGAGTCATAGACTTTGGCAGCAGACCCAAACCAATACCAACCTACTTTCGGACCTGCTTGCACATCTGGATTGTAAGAGAGAATATTACCTTTTAGATTTTGAGATAAAGAAAAATAAAGAGTATCCAAATACTACCTACCAACTGACCAAATATCCTGTATCCGGAGATTCTAATAAGAAATGTGATCATAATCCATCTCGTTAGATAACCGTCCTTCTCTCCTCCAGCTAGAAAACCAAAAATTCTGTTTTAAATTCCCAATACACCAAACAAACCCATCCTTCAACACTTCCCAAACCTTGATTTAGAAGTGATTCTTAATTTTACCTTTTCTATACTAAAAAGTTGAAAGGAAAAAACAAATTTAACATTACATGTCTACACTTTGCCACTATTAATTTTGATATGCATGTCTTTCAAACACTTCCATGTGATGCAACCACATGCTACATAGTCATGTTTTAGAGTATGTAGATAGATGGCAACATATATAAATTAACACAAATTTTTTTTTAATTAAGATACAATTTTATTTTTGAGTGGCAGCTTATGGTAAATAAATATATGAAAAATAAAATATTTATTTATTTATTATTATTAATTTATTAACTTATTCTTATTTCTAAGATGGAGGAAGACCTTGAATACATAAAAGCCATCAAGCTCCCAAGGCCCTCATATCAGCACAAATAAAATAAAAGGAAACTAAAAAAAGAAAAAAAATAGGGAAAAGGTGTAGATTTTCTTTGTGATTGTCCGATTGTGTAAGATCGATCGTACCATCGATTGTTCGGTAATTTGCTCCAATCGGGTACGTATCGATCGTGTAGTACTGATTATAACTCATGTATTTGGGATCTTCTTCCTATGACTGCCTCCGTATGCTTGGATAATCTTTCAAAAACATGTTTTTTAATCGTTTTTGTGATCTGTTGCTGTATTTGGAGTACCGATATTCGTTTGGGTATTTTTAATTTCCAATTTTTCTTTTCCGGGTATGTTCTGTTCGACGAGATTACTGCGTATATGTGGAAGCTGATTGATCCGTCATCAATTATTCTCTGAACTCTGAACCTTCTAGAATTTTGGAAATCATCGGTTCTTAATAGTTAAATCCAGAAATGATTGATTTTCTGGATTTAATGCATACAAATATGATATCCAGTGCTAGTTATATTACTTTTTTTTTATGCACAATGTTGTGGAATTGCTGCTGAATTTTCCTCATCAATGATGTTATTCATATTGCTTTTGAATTCATGAAACTTGATGTTGGAATTGCGGTTGTGGATAGATACTAGATAAAACTTGATAAGTGTGTTCATATTTTTCATCTGTTTCCTTTCTTTTTTGGTTGTTTATTTGGTTTTGTCTGCAGCTGTCTAAGAATGGTTTCATTGGTTGCCAGTGGCAGCAGTCAAATGTCTCCTTCAGTTTCTGTCCAAGAAAAAGGAAGTAGAAATAAGAGAAAATTCAGGGCTGATCCTCCTTTGGGGGAGTCCAATAAGATTATTCCTTCACCCCAAAGTGAGTGCCTTGGTTATGAATTCTCTGCTGAGAAGTTTGAAATTGCCCCGGCTCATGGGCAAGCCGCGGCTTGTGACCTGTGTAGTATTAGCCAGGATCATTCTGCCGATGGATTGAAGCTTGATCTTGGGTTGTATAGTCCTGGAAGTGCATCTGAGGTCGGGCCTAGTCATCTAAAGGAAGGACTCGAGGCAGATGAATTCAACGATGCTGATTGGAATGATCTCACTGAAGCCCAATTGGAAGAGCTTGTCTTGAGTAATTTGGACACCATTTTCAAGAGTGCAATAAAAAAAATTGCTGCATTGGGATATACAGAAGAAATTGCAACTAAGGCCATCTTGAGGTCTGGCATCTGCTATGGATATAAAGATACTGAGTCTAATATAATTGATAATGCTGTAGCATTTCTTAGAAACAGCCAAGAGATTGATCCTTCACGCGAGCACTATTTTGAAGATTTAGTGCAGCTTGAGAAGTATATCTTAGCTGAATTGGTTTGTGTACTTAGAGAGGTTAGGCCATTCTTCAGTATCGGCGATGCAATGTGGTGTTTGTTAATTTGCGACATGAATGTGTCACATGCTTGTGCAATGGATGGTGACCCTTTAAGTTGTTTAGGTAGTGATGGCACTATGGATGGTGGTTCATCTAGCCAAATGGAATTGCAATCAACAGCAGAAATAAAAGTTCCTGAGTTCAGTTTTCCAAATCCTTGTAAATCGATTCCTGCAGGTTCTCATAATTCTCAATCCAAGAAACCCTTCGCGGTGGGAATTCCTGGCATGAATAACTCAAAGAATTCTCATGTTCTTGGTGGTGGACTCTTAGAGAATGGGGGTACCACTTTTGGATCTGATTGTGTTAATAAAGCTTTTACTACTGTTGCAACATCTCAATCTCCCCTGGTCGATGAAAAATGGGGGAATGTTAGGAAGTTCCATTCTGGCAGCACCAAGAGGGACTATGTTCTTCGACAAAAGTCGTTTCATGTGGAAAAGAATTATCGGACTTATGGATCCAAAGGGTCTTCAAGAGGAGGGAAGCTGAGTAGCTTTGGTAGTTTAATCTTGGATAAGAAACTTAAATCTGTGTCAGAATCTTCTACGATAAATTTAAAGAGTGCATCCTTACAGATAAGTAAGGCAATGGGGGTTGATGTGATTCAAGACAATAATGCTAATTTCTCATCCCCTGCCGGACCATCTGTCTCGACTTCATTCCGGTTGGATTCTGCTCCTGATCTCATCTCTAGATCGACCAATACTTCGTATTCAGTACATGCAGCAAATACTCTACCTGCATTCAGTAGTCCAGCTCCTTTATCAGCTACAGATACTGATCTTTCTCTTTCATTGTCTTCAAGAATCAAGTCTTCTCCGGCACCTGTCTACGTCAATAAGGAGGCACCTAGTAGTAGTCATGTGGGTTTATCATCTGACAAGCCCCTTGGTCAACGGGTACCACAAGATAGAAAGGATGAAATGATTTTGAAGCTGGTTCCAAGGGTTCGTGAGCTGCAAAATCAACTTCAAGAATGGACTGAATGGGCCAATCAAAAGGTTATGCAGGCTGCTCGTCGGCTGGGTAAGGATAAGGCTGAGCTCAAGACACTTCGACAAGAGAAAGAGGAAGTTGAGCGTCTTAAGAAAGAGAAACAATCTCTGGAAGAAAACACTCTGAAGAAGCTTTCCGAGATGGAAAATGCCTTATGCAAAGCAAGTGGACAGGTAGAGCGAGCTAATGCTGCTGTTAGGAAGCTTGAGGTTGAGAATGCTGCTTTAAGGAGAGAGATGGAGGCTGCTAAACTACGTGCTGCAGAAACTGCCGCAAGCTGTCAGGAGGTCTCAAAAAGGGAAAAGAAAACCCAAATGAAGTTTCAGTCTTGGGAGAAACAGAAATCCTTGTTTCAGGAAGAGCTAGTTACCGAAAAACGTAAATTAGCGCAGCTGCTGCAGGAACTAGAGCAATCTAAGGTGCAACAGGAACAAGCTGAGGTATAGTACTTTAATCTTGTTCCAAAATTTCTCTAATGTTCCCTTATATTTTTGTAAACAACACCTGGTATCTTCACTGTTGTAACATAGTTCGTGCAGTATTAATGTACCACGGTGTCTCCAATATGCAACCTTTTTTCTTAAGAAATAAGGTTGTATGAAGGTGTGATTAGTGGGTTTTTCTGTTTTGAAGATCCTCCAGTCTCATTTTTATTCTCAGCATAGACCAGTAAGTAGATAGGCTTGTGTTAACACCTATTTTAGATATCCATTTGTTTGCATGAGTTGACCATTATCATGTTTCCATGTAGAGTGGGTGAGTACTGCATGTATATTAAATGATATGGGTCTGAAACAAATTTTCTTCATGCCATCATGTTAGCTATCGAGGTATTATCGGCTTTTCTCCATTTAGAAGGTGAAGAACGGATGCGTAGATTTTAAGATGACTCCTTAAACTTGTGTTTCCTTGCACCTTGTTTGTTTTCCTTTTCCTTGAAGATCCTGTTTATCTTGTATTTGTGATACTCATCCTTATTGTCAAGTGAAACATGATCAAATTGTTTTGTACACATGAACCATTGCGAGGTTCCACAATGCAACCACTCTTGACTCTTTATGGGTGTTGAATGAGTTTATTTCTTGTTATGTTCTCATCGTAAAGGGCAAATATCACACAGGCTAGATGGCAGCAAGAAGCGAAGGCGAAAGAAGAACTTCTTCTACAGGCCATTTCTATAAAAAAGGAAAGAGAACAGATTGAGGAGTCAGCAAAATCCAAAGAGGATATGATCAAATTGAAAGCGGAGAGAAATCTGCTCAAGTACAGAGATGATATCCATAAACTTGAAAAGGAAATTGCACAGCTGAGGTTGAAGACCGACTCTTCCAAGATCGCTGCACTGAGGATGGGCATTGATGGAAGCTATGCTGGCAGGTTCGCCGACCTCAAAAATGTTGCAGCCATGGGAGGGCCCCGGAATTCTTTTATAAGGGAGCTAGTCAGCGACTACTCAGTGACATCCGGTGGGGTTAAACGCGAACGCGAGTGTGTGATGTGCCTTTCGGAGGAGATGTCCGTGGTCTTCCTTCCCTGTGCACATCAGGTTGTTTGCACAACATGCAATGAGCTCCATGAAAAGCAAGGTATGCAAGATTGCCCTTCTTGCAGGAGCCCGATCCAGCGGCGTATCGCCGTACGGTATACACATACATAATATTTATTTATTTATTTATTTATACTTTGAGCGAGTTGAGAGTTTTGAATAATGTCTATGGGACTCCAGAATGAATAAAGCATTCTAATCATGCATCTCAACAGTTGGTTGATACATTAAGCTGCTTTCAATGGCAAGGTTGATTTTTGGTTGGTTCTGTTTTTTCTCCTCTTCTGTTTTGATGTTATTCTTGAGAAGGTGCACTTGCCTTCCTTAGCTTGTTACTGTGATATGATGCTAAAGTAAATAAATATGCAGAAGAAATTATACCTATTGGTTATATATATACACTATTGTTTTCTCAATCCTGTGTGTTCATGTGCTATTTTATTAAACATAAGAAGGTGAATATAAGTGATTCATATCTGCTGAATGTCAGAATATTTGATCAATGATTATGACTTCCTATTGACAACATTAATGGAGAATATAGCTACATGTGCCACCCAATATTTTTGTCTACATGAATGGCCTTCATGATTCAAGCAGCGATCATAGAATGTGAACTTCAAAATCAAGATTATGCATAATTGCATATTTCACACAAGCGATCATTTTTTGACTTAACTGTTATGTTTTATTAAGTGATGCATAATACATGAAAACTTTTTTCCTTCACTCTAGAGTATCTAAAAAAAATTAAAGGACCCATGAAACTCAAGAAATGTAATTAAAAGGATGCCACATGGTTAAGGCCAAAGACACAATTATAAATTATAAAATCTTATAATATGTCCATATTATTTATTTTAAATTTCTTATAACATTCATAAATCATAACAGTGAAGAAAAGTAACTGTATAAAATTATGTTTTGTTTATGCCATAGTTTACCGACCATTTATTTTCACTGCTTCCTAGGCGTTTTAAAAATCTATAAAACTATTAATAATAAAATAGAATTAGAAAAAAATAATTAATAAAGATAAATAGAGTAATAGATGTGGATGGAAATATTTGGAGAAAAATATAGAACCCATACCTGTCTAGAAGGTTCTTTAGGGAAATTATGAAGTGATACGAGAGATGTACTCAGCCACATCTATTCACATTATTTTAGAAAGGAAATTAAACATTTAACCATTCCAATAATATTATTAGTTTGTCGAAGTTGAATTGTTTGTTAATATAAAACAATTTCCTTCTTTATCCAGCTATATTAATTTCCGAAAACAGTTGTAATATATATATTAAGGCTTTAAAATAATAGAGTAAAAATCGAATGCCTTTACAAAATTTTGCAAATATATTAGAATTACATTTTTAGTTTTATTATATCTACTGCAAGATGTTTGTGGTGTCAAAAGTTTTAAATCGGAAGAAGGTACGTGAAGAGCTGAAAAAACATAATTTTCATAGTAGTATTTTGTTTTTGGAAGAAACAAAAAAGGAGGAGAAGCAAAGAAGTAGGAGAAGAGGGTAGCCATTGAAACTTGAAAGCGACAAGTTGTATGATTTTCTAAGAATTGTCGTATGTGTGCCATAAACCGCGAGACGGACCAGGAATGGGTAAAGTTGGTCATTCAATAAAATGAAAAATCAAAGAAAGGACACATACAATTATGTTATATATATATATATATATATATATATATATATATATATATATATATATATATATATATATATATATACTAAAATCAATTATTAATATAAAATATATATTAAAATATAAATAAATATTAAAAATAAATTAAATTATATATATTTATATATAAATATATTAACAATTGATTTTAGCATAAAAATATTTTTAAGACACAAAATAATAGCGTTAGTGTTACTATTAAGTTCAATTTGATGGCGACTTAGCTCCAATCCGGAATATCGTCCACTCATTTCTCATCATACATTATAATTTTGAATTATTTTACATTCTTTTTGTTACTGAGTTATAATTAATAAAATTAAACACATAAATAGCGAGGAAAATAAAACACAACTGACATTTTTCATTTTGAGAAGCTGCTTTACTAATTACTCAGCTCTCAACTACTCTCTTTTTTGTTATATTCATTCATTCTATCTTCAGGTACGTGATTTGATTTCATGATATAATCAGTATGCAGTAATATATGTATTTACATGCATGTATATGCGCATGAATGCAACAGAGAAGGAAGGGGAAATTGAAGTGAGAAAGATCAGAAAAAGATGTGTTCCTCGGTAGGCATAGGGAAGGGAATACTGATAAGGAGTACACCAGATGTTTGCAGTAATAACAATAAGAAGAAGAGGGAGCTACTGTTCTATGGGAAAAGAAGCACCAGCAGAGGAGTAGTGCTGTGGCAGGAGGAGTTGCAGTTGTTGTGCTTTGGATCCAACTCATCATCATCATCAACAGGATCATCACGTTACCCTGCAATACGTGGACAAGTTATCCTTACCCCACCCACAACCAAAAAGGTACGTAGTACCATCCATTCATTCTTTCCTCTAATTACCACAATAATCATCAATATTCACTTGCTACTTTAATACCTTATTCAATTCACTAACAACCAGTATTAAGTATACACCAAAATTAATTACTAATATAAAATATAGTCAATATACATAAAAATTTAAAATACATATTAAAAATAAATTAAATTATATATATATTTATACACAAATATAAATCAACTGATTTTAGTAGCTATTTTTAATGTGTAAATAGTATTTTTGATTTACTAATACTAATAATAATAACAATTGGTGTGTTTTTTTTTTTTTTTGTTCTAAAACATTTTTTAATTAAGTACTAAATTATTTTTAAGATTTGAATAAAACACTGCTGGTTAAAAGATTAAGATACTAATGATCTTGACTACTCAGCACTTTAATGCTTCTTAACTCAGTAGTACCATGTAATAATTTTTTTAAATATGATTACTTCCTTAATAATGTTCCACCTTTTTACATTTGTGTAATGAAAATCGCACCAGTGGGTTGGCCAACTGCGGTTATTTGGTCAAGTGATTTTCGTGACTTGCTGAGCATGTAATGTTGGGTTGTTGGGACAATAACGCAATTAGTGGGCCAATTTTCCTTCTTTACCACAAAATGTCCTAATACGAGGCCCAACTTGGTCCGTGAGGCTGTGAAAATTTTTGGTTACGTCCCTCGCTATTAACAATTTTCTTTTGTGTGATGTAGATTTTAAATATTCTTAAAATTGATGTTGTCTGAAAAACTATTGGTCATCTAGAATTTTTCTAATTTTTAATATCTTGAAAATGCTTAATCATTTGGAAATAACCTTAAAAACTAGTTATTTTAATTAATATAATTGAACACTGACACTGAGTCACTGATGTTTATATGTTGACATCATATAAAAATTAAAATCATTACATAGGGCTAGTAATGGATAGAGTACGGTATTCCCTAATTCTATGTTGAAAATTTCATTTAAATTTTATCATACTTTAGCGGCGGGTTGAGAATCTCTCAACTCTAACCTTATCCGCACCTAAAGTTCTAAACCCTACCCTACTCGCAGAAATATAAGATTTTTTCAAAACAAATATAAAATTCAATCATTCCAAATTTCATACATATTAATAAAATAAAACATAAAGAACTAATGATTCAAATTACTAAATTAACTAACTAGTTTAGTGGTTACTCACTTGTTGCAAGTTATTACATGAGGGAGTCTTTGGATTCAACTCTCATCTCCTTCACTATATACCTAACTTTTATAAAATAGGTGTTATATATGGGGTATGGGTAGGGTAGGGTATGTATTGCCAGCCCTACTTATACAGTTATGCTGATATTTGATTTATTTAACTAAGCATTGTTTAACTTTGACCAAGCTTCTCAATTTTTGTTTTAACCGAAGTTGCATTATACATGTCGGATTCAGTAACTAATCCTAACGGTCATAACAGCCATATGCAATGTGCTATTCCCTTACTCCCAGACAATAATCAGACAGAGTTTGAAGTTGAAAACTTTTAAGAATGTCAGATCACGTATACAAAGGCAAATTGTCATAAACCTTTTAGAAGTTTTCACACATTACTAACAAGTAAAAAGAGGTGTAAGAGTGGTGTTCAACTATGATTTTCCCTAAGCATTTAGAATGTAACATCTATTTTTTATTGAAGCTGGAGTAAAAATTTTCTGTGCTTTTGTTTAAACAGCGTGTATTCACATTTGGCAAGGGCAGAAGTGAAGGAAACAAGGCCATGAAATCCTTGGCAAGTATTCTTTGTCTTCACATTTGTTTACATTCAACAAAATAGGGATGCCTGCTTTCTTTTTTCCATGACTGCTTTTGTTTTCCTTTGAATTGATCTGCATGTGTGTGAATGATATGCAATAGTTGGGAGGAAAGGGGGCAAACCTGGCAGAAATGGCAACCATTGGATTGTCAGTTCCTCCGGGACTAACGATATCAACGGAAGCTTGTCAAGAATATCAGCACAATGGCAAGAAGTTACCTGATGGCCTCTGGGATGAGATACTTGAAGGCCTCACTTTTGTGGAAGCAGAGATGGCGGCCTCTCTTGGGAATCCTTCTAGACCTCTCCTCCTCTCTGTCCGCTCTGGCGCTGCAGTAAATATCATTCTTTTCTTATACTTGTTTTGTTCTTTTCTCATGCTGTGCTAACAAAACATAACTAACTAGTTTCCTCCACCTTTTCAAGATTTCCATGCCTGGAATGATGGACACAGTTCTCAATCTTGGACTCAATGATGAAGTCGTTGCTGGCTTGGCTGCAAAGAGTGGAGAGCGCTTTGCTTACGATTCATATAGACGATTCTTAGACATGTTTGGAGATGTTGTGAGTAGTCAATTCTTTTACACTCTGTGTAAAAATGCACGTTGTTTTAGCTTTCTTTATAGATTGCTAACAATGCTTTAGCAACTGAAGTCCAAATTACAATATTAAAAGCTAGTATCAATTCCCCCTTCTCTAAAAGTGGAACAAGAAGCATTGTGTTTTTCCATATTTTCTAATTGTTCTTTTGTGTTATATTGAGGTTTTGGGCATTCCACATTCGTTGTTTGAGGAGAAGTTAGAAAATCTAAAGAACAAAAAAGGTGCCAAACTTGACACTGATCTAACAGCATCTGATCTCAAAGATCTGGTTGAGCAGTACAAGAATGTCTACCTTGAAGCCAATGGAGAAAATTTTCCCTCAGGTGCTGAATGCAACTCCATCACGATTTGTTTGTTATATATTCTCATGGTCGTCACCTTCATTTCAAACTCCCTCTCATCATAAATTTTTTGTAAGAAAAAACTATATGCACCCATCTTAAGTTTTATTAACCAATTGCAGACCCGAAGAAGCAGCTCGAGCTAGCCGTGAAAGCTGTTTTCAATTCTTGGGATAGCCCAAGGGCTATTAAGTACAGGAGCATTAATCAAATAAATGGACTAAAGGGAACTGCTGTGAACATTCAAACTATGGTGTTTGGTAACATGGGGACGACTTCTGGAACTGGTGTCTTGTTCACTAGAAATCCAAGTACTGGAGAAAAGAAACTCTATGGAGAGTTTCTGATTAATGCTCAGGTACATGATTTATGATATGATACACTAGTTATGCAACTTTCATGCACTTATTTTGCTGATCTTTTCAACCCCCCAAATAGGGAGAGGATGTAGTTGCTGGAATCAGGACACCTGAAGATTTGGAGACTATGAAAAATTGCATGCCCGAAGCATACAAGGAACTTGAGGAGAATTGCAAAATTCTGGAGAAGCACTACAAGGATATGATGGTAAAAATTCACTCTCCATAGATAGGCCATATTGTTTTGCATGCTTCTCTTACTTCCTGGAAATTTTATGGAATTGCTTTAACCTACAATTCAGGATATTGAGTTCACAGTTCAAGAAAATAGGTTGTGGATGTTGCAATGTCGAAGTGGAAAGCGTACTGGCAAAGGTGCTGTTAAAATAGCTGTAGACATGGTTAATGAAGGGCTTGTTGATATTCGGTCTGCAATCAAGATGGTAGAGCCAAGGCATCTTGATCAGCTTCTCCACCCACAAGTATATACTTAGTTGTAGTTACAATTACTAGATTCACATTTAAGATGATGATCAAGTGTTCTTAATTGATTTTAGTTTGTCTGGTTAGTTTGAGGATCCATCTGCTTACAAGGACAACGTGATAGCTACCGGCTTACCTGCATCCCCTGGAGCTGCAGTAGGGCAGGTTGTGCTCACTGCTGATGATGCTGAAGAATGGCATGCACAAGGAAAGAGTGTCATCTTGGTATCCCTCTTTATTATCACGCAATCATTTTTTTTATCTATCAAGATTATGAAAAGTTTTAGGTGAAATGCTTCTTAGTGTAAGATTGGAGTTTCATTCCTATTTTATTTATTCAAGGTGAGGACAGAGACAAGTCCAGAGGATGTAGGGGGTATGCATGCAGCTTCTGGAATCTTGACAGCTAGAGGTGGTATGACATCTCATGCTGCCGTTGTAGCTCGCGGATGGGGAAAGTGTTGTGTGTCTGGCTGCTCTGATGTCCTCGTAAATGATATTGAGAAGGTAAAGGCTTTCCTTTGGTAGAAGCATATTAAATGGCCATCATGCTGTTGGTATAATCTCTCAACTGAAAATGCAGGTTGTTGTAATTGGTGATACAGTGATTCCGGAAGGTGAATGGATATCACTGAATGGATCCACCGGTGAGGTGATACTAGGTAAGCAGCCACTTTCGCCTCCGGCACTAAGTGATGACCTTGCAACCTTCATGTCTTGGGCTGATGAAATAAGGCATCTGAAGGTGGGTGCATAGTATGCTTTACATGCTTCATTAGTTGAGTTGAATCAAAGAATCTCCTTTCTTGAATATTCTTTTATTTGCTGTTGTCTGTCAGGTAATGGCAAATGCTGACACACCGGAAGATGCATTAACAGCAAGACAGAATGGTGCTCAGGGAATTGGACTATGCAGGACAGAACACATGGTACATAAAATATTCATATATGATTTAATCTTTTTAATTTTAAACCTAATTTTTGGATATTCATAACAAATTTTACTCAAAAGTAGTAACAAATGATGTGGTTTTCTACTGGTTTTGGTGAGTTTCAGTTTTTTGCTTCGGACGAGAGGATAAAGGCTGTGAGAATGATGATAATGGCCATCACACCGGAACAAAGGAAAGCTGCACTTGACCTTTTGCTACCTTATCAAAGATCAGATTTCGAGGGAATTTTCCGAGCAATGGATGGTCTCCCGGTGACAATCCGATTGTTGGATCCTCCGCTTCATGAGTTTCTTCCGGAGGGTGACTTGGAGCACATTGTCAGTGAGCTAACTTCTGAGACAGGCATGAAGGAAGAAGAAATCTTCTCTAGGATTGAAAAACTCTCAGAAGTGAATCCCATGCTTGGTTTTCGTGGCTGCAGGTTTGCATTTCCTTCTTGTGCATGACAAATTCATATTGAAATGAACTCTAGAAAATGAAGTAACAATGTCCACAATTTATGCATTGATTTTACAATAATTTGTATGTGACCATTGAGGTTCTGTCAACAGGCTGGGAATATCATATCCTGAATTAACTGAGATGCAGGCACGTGCAGTCTTCCAAGCTGCTGTTTCAGTGAGTAACCATGGCATTAAAGTCCTTCCTGAGATAATGGTTCCACTTATTGGTACACCTCAGGCATGATCCTTACTCCACCTTATCTCTTTCCAGTTTGCATGTTCTTCAGTTTTGTCTACGTGCATCATTAAGCCTAAAATTTATGAGGAAACTTCCATAGTTTCATTATCATCTTAATCATATAAGCCCAGATTTTATTTTATTTTATTTTATTTTATTGGCAGGAATTAAGGCATCAAGTGAGTTTAATAAGGAATGTTGCTGAGAAAGTTTTCTCTGAGATGGGTTCCTCTTTAAGCTACAAGGTTGGAACAATGATTGAAGTTCCCAGAGCTGCACTAGTTGCAGATGAGGTAAAAACAAACTCCTTTTGTCTCTACTTGAAGAATCACATTAAGATTCTAACATGTAGTTACTTGTTATTACTTTAGAATGTGGGAAAGAAACATAGTTAAAGAGTATAATTTGTTCTGTTTAATTATTTATTTAAACTTGCTAATTTTATTATCCATTCTTCTAGATTGCTGATGAAGCTGAGTTCTTTTCATTTGGAACCAATGACCTTACCCAAATGACATTTGGGTACAGTAGAGATGATGTTGGAAAATTTCTTCCGATTTACCTATCAAGCGGCATTCTGCAGAGTGATCCATTTGAGGTTAGTTGTCTAAAGGTTATTTGCTCATTGATGATATATGAAAGATGGTTGCTGAATTTTTGAAACTGTTGACAATAATATTAGGTACTTGACCAAAAAGGAGTGGGTCAACTCATCAAGCTTTGCACAGAAAAGGGTCGTGCTGTCAGACCAAACTTAAAGGTAAGTCTAGGAGTAACTGACTGATAGAGATTTTTGAACTAGAAGCATGTAGCTGTTCTATTCTATGAATTATTAGACCTCATCAAATTGCTGCAGCAATTAACACCTTGAGTTGGTTTATCAGGTTGGAATATGTGGAGAGCATGGTGGGGAGCCATCTTCTGTTGCATTCTTTGCTCAAATTGGTCTTGACTATGTCTCATGCTCTCCTTTTAGGTCAGATTTTTAGTTCCATATTATATAAAAATAAATTAGAGATTTAGATTCAATCACCAAACTGAAATTTGAGGACACTTGCAGGGTTCCAATTGCTAGGCTTGCAGCAGCTCAAGTTGCAGTTTAAGAAATTTGTTAATCTGGTTTAAGAGAGGGTTGAATGGCTAACTTTCAGGGCATGACTCTCTTATAACTGTAAATAATTGTTATTTATTGTTTATAATAGTGAATAAGTCCATGTACATCAAAAATGGATATCTGTATATGAGGTCAGATAAAATGGCCACTGACATACATATAGAAGTAGAAAGAAAAAGGAAATATGTTTTTGAAAAACGAAAAAGAATGAGAGAAACATTGTGTACAAAGATTCTCACAAGTTACAACAATGTTTCTCTCAGAATTTGATTGCAAAATGTGCCTACAATATATTTGGTGCACAAGACAATAGTACTGACAAATAGCTATATGTTGTCAAAAAATAAGTGATTCTGTGAAATTCTTGTACATGTTCGACTGTATCCATACTAATAAAATCTCTGATAAATTCTTGTGTATCTTCCGAATGAACTCCAAATAACTAACTTGTGTGTTTGGATTGATTTTTGCCATACTATTGAATAAAAGTGATTTTATAGAATTAATTTTTGTTAGAATAACTTTATATCAACATGATTTATGTTTGGTAATTCTATACTAAAATTGATTTTGATAAAATAAATATTATTTAGATAATATTAGTTAAAATTACTTTTAGATAGATAATTACTAAAAAAGGATATACTATTAAATTATAATATTATTTTTTAAGTATATTTAATTTTTTATATTTTTTTAATATGTTTTTTATATAATTTTTTTTCTAGAACTTTTATTATTCTTTTTTAGTACCTTATAATTTTTCACTACTATTATTATTTATGGTTAATTTTTTTTCTTTAATTTACTCTATCTAATAGGATCAATAAATTATATTATAAAAAAATAATAATAAATATAATATACAAGAATGACAATTATAAAAATGTATAATGTCAAATAAAAAAAATTAACAAACATATAAATAATAAATAAAAGAAAAAAAATCATAAAGAAAAACAATAAAAATTTCATAAATAAAATAATAACATGTATGAAGGATAGGATTGGTAGAAGGAAGAAATGAAGAAGCTAGGATTTGTTGTTTCTTGTACATGTGAATTTAAGTACAAAATCACTTATGCATTTATAGAAAAAAAAATAGTCAAAACAAAAATTGAAGTGTTCCAGATTTTGAACGTGCTTTTCACCTTTTGAGAAAAGTGTACATCTATTTATAATATAACAGTTAAAAAGTTCAATATACGAGGCTTGAACAATGTTCCCACTAAAAACACCCAACTCTAAAGTTTCAGAGGTGATGACACGTCATGAATAGTATTTCCTCCATTAGGATGAGAATGCAAAAAAGCATCGGCTTATGCATAAAGAAGCCTCCAAAAATCGTCCACCAACAGTGTTACCATCCAAAAAAAAATTGCCATCTTTCAGCAGGGCTGGTCGCCAAAGTAACATCCCAGTGAAAGTGTTCCCTCCGAAAGAAGTGCAAAGGTGATGGCTTCGTTGGTCAGAGGTCTTAGCAAAATTGAATTTCAGATGCAAGTAGCATATCTTTCTGCCCATGTGTAAGGACCTACGGTTAATAAAGGATTGGATTTTAGACATCTCACTTTGGCGTTCACCGGAGTTCTTTAAAAATCCCAATTTTTCTTGCTCATTCCATTCATTGATAGAGGAACAACTCTATATAAATATTAGAATGGTACAGGTTATATGAAAAATATAAATTTATTGTTAATTATATCTGGCAGAACTTTTGCTTGAAAGCAGTTTTAGAGTGCAAAGAATGGCTGCAAAGACAGACTTGATCAGAGACATCAATCCAACCAAGCTTAGCTTACTTGGTCGTTGGTCATGGGTGTTGCCCGATTATATGAGTTTCCCAGCCAGTGGAACCAGAATGAGGTGTTTAGCTTGGAGATGGTTTTGCAAGATGAATAGGTATTAAATGAGTGATTGTTTTTAATGCCTTTCTAACAAGTTTTGGTTTTTTGGGTTTCAAAATGTTTTGCAGGGTGATAAAATTCAAGCAACGATATGTAAGTTTGGGTTGGATTTGTTTAGGGAGAAGATAAAAAAGCATGATGTGTATAGTATGTGATATGGTCGTTACACCTACAAAGCTCGGCATCACACGTCACACCTCGGCCATAACTCAGCAATATACGTTACAAATACGGCCTTCATGAGTAATAACTCGACAAAACCGACGTTATAGACCAAAACCGCCGAGTAAAAGGCGACATAATGTCCAGATACGTTATCAATCCTCGCCAAGACAGACGTTGAGGAAAAATCATTACTGATAAAGAACCGATCATATAAAAGCAAAGTAAAAGTATCTTTTCCATATACTTCTTACTTGAATCTCATACTGACTTAAGCATTGGAGTGCCTTTGCAGGTACACTCCCCCTTCTCTTCCTCTTCATTGTCCGCGCTTCCACAAGTTGAAAGGAAAAGCTCGGAACTGACGAGCTAGCAGTGCAGCCTTCCGAGGAGATAGCTCGGCTGACGTTCCATACGAGGAGCCGACCTATTCTACAGGCAAGAACAATTGGCGCCCACCGTGGGCCGAAGAGATAAATTTTTTCCTCTTTTGGTCTCGATTCCTCTGCCTGTACCTATGGCTGACGCGCTGCCTCCTACCCCATCCGAACTTCTCCGGATGGTGACCGAGCTACAACAAGCAAATCAATTGGCAGAAGAAAATCAGAGAATGGCCGCTCAGATCACCGAGTTGAACAATGGCCGAATTGAAAATAACAACACTCATCAACCTCAGCCAGAGGATGCCGAACATCATTCAAACCCCACTCATGTATCTGAGACCATTCAAGTCTAGGATGCCCAGCCGGAGGACGAGAATGAGGAACCAGACGAGCTCGTAGGCCCTTTCACGTCAGACGTGATGAATTTTGAATTACCACGACGATTCACTTTACCATTGACCCTCACACCTTATGATGGGCTCGGAGACCCAAAAAAGTTCATCAAGAAATTCTGATCAATAATGATCGTCAACGGTGCATCTGATACCGTTTTGTGTCGTTGTTTTCCAAATTATTTAGACGATCCTACACTTGATTGGCTTTGTGCTTTGCCTGCAGGTTCAATTTCGCGATTCCAACAACTGGCCAAGCTATTTGAGGACCACTTCGCTGGCTCCGCAATCTATCTGTATGACTCAGATTATCTGAATACAATTAAGCAAGGACAAAATGAAAGCCTGAAAGACTATATGACTCGTTTTACGAAGGACGCCATAAGCATACCTGATCTCCACCCTGAAGTTCACCTTCATGCCATCAAAAGCGAACTTCGACCTGGGAAATTCCAAGAGACGATCGCCGTATCTAAACCGAAAACACTCGCCGAGTTTCGAGAGAAAGCAAAAGGCCAGATTGATATCGAGGAGCTGAGACAAGCTCAGAAGTTCGACAAAACAAACTACAGAGACAAGGAAAAAGTGCATAACAGTAAGAAAAATTTTAAACTAACCCCTCGTTTTGACTCTTATACACAGTTCAACGCTAAACGGGAGGATATAATCAAAGAGATCTTGAACTCCAAATTAATCAAACCACCAAGAAAGGCGGGGACATATCAGGATACAAAACACGTCGACAAATCTAAATACTGCGCCTTCCATCAGAAGCACGGCCACACAACCGACGAATGTGTCGTCGCAAAAGACCTCTTGGAACGGTTGGCTCGGCAAGGGCACATTGACAAGTATATTGGAGGGCACATTCAAAAACGTACTCCAACCTCGGCAGGCAATACTCCATCTGAGCAACCAAGCCGAGGAAAGGACAAGCCATCCTCGACCCAGTATGACCAACCACGAGGTATCATCAATTGTATTTCAGGAGGAGGTGCTAGTGGAGGCTCATCCAATTCAGCTAGGAAAAGATCTTTCCAAACAATATACTCGGTAGAAGGAGCACAGCAGGACCACCAACTAATCCCTCAATTCCCCCAAATGACATTCACACAAGCAGATTTCAAATCCAATATTCAAAATTTAGATGACCCCGTGTCATCACAATTCAATTGGGAGATCTACTAGTAAAAAAGGTACTCTTAGATCTAGGGAGCAGCGCCGACGTTCTGTTTTACTCTACATTTCAGAAAATGAAGCTAAGCGACAACAACCTGCAACCAACAATAGGAGACCTCGTCGGTTTCTCAGGTGAACGAGTCCCAATACTGGGATCAGTGTGGTTGAGAACCACACTGGGTGAGCACCCTCTATCTAAAACATATGATATTCAGTACTTAGTAGTGGATTGCTTCAGCCCATATAACCTTATACTTGGCTGACCTTTCTTAAATAAGTTCGGCGCAATAGTATCCACAGTTCACCTTTGTGTCAAGTTTTCTGTGCAGGACGAACATATTGTAACCATTCATGGGGATCACAAAGAATCACGACATTGCTATAACATCGGAATGAAATTTCAAAACGGACCAAAACAACCTCAAATCAACAACGTCCTCAGCACAGCTAACAGCTCAGAGCTCGCCGATCTAGACCCTAGAGCGGACTTCCTTGAGCGACCTACACCAACAGGTGAGCTACGAAAAATACATTTCAACAAGGATCCTAACAAATACACCTTTGTAGGTACAGCAATAAGCAAGGACGAACTACCTGCGATAGAAAATTTTTTACATGCAAATGCCGACTTATTTGCTTGGACGCCCTCTGATATGCCCGGCATCGACCCCCAGATCATTAGCCACAAGCTGGCTATCAACCCTTCTGTCCGACCAATTCAACAGAAGAAGAGAAACCTCGACGAAGAAAAGAAATGAGCATCATTGGAGGAAACTCAAAAGCTGATTAATGCCAACTTCATCAGAGAGATCAGATTCACTACTTGGCTCGCCAATGTCGTTATGGTAAGGAAACAAAATGGTAAGTGGCGCATGTGCGTCAACTTTACTGATTTAAACAAGGCATGCCCAAAGGATTCTTATCCTATACCATCCATTGACTCTTTGGTGGATAACTCCTCTGGCTATGCCACCTTAAGTTTCATGGACGCTTATTCGAGCTATAATCAGATACTTATGTAACGGCATTCATCACTGAATTTGGTAACTATTGTTATAAAGTTATGCCTTTTGGACTAAAGAATGCAGAAGCGACCTATCAGCGTCTCATGGATAAAATCTTTGCTAAACAAATCGGCTGCAACATAGAAGTCTACGTTGATGACATAGTCGCCAAGACCAAAGTCGGCCACAGCCACATCGACGACCTAACCGAGATCTTCAGCCAGATCCGATCCTACAACATGCGCTTGAATCCCGAAAAGTGTGCTTTCGTCGTTGAAGGTGGCAAATTCCTCGGCTTCTTACTCACAAGTAGAGGCATCGAAGCAAACCTTGACAAGTGCCGAGCTATTTTGGAGATGGCAAGCCCGAAGACATTAAAGGAAGTACAACGCTTAACAGGAAGACTTACTGCCCTAGCAAGATTCGTCCCATGCTTAGCCTTAAGATCTATTCCTTTTTTTCAAACTATGAAAAAGAAAACTATTTTTCACTGGAATGACGATTGTGAGTGGGCTTTCGCTAACCTTAAAACAACTCTCTCACAACCGCCGATTCTACAAAAACCCTTGCGAGGGAAAGATTTATATTTGTATTTATCAGTTACTGACTGGGCAATAAGCTCTGCTCTTGTTACAGAAAGGGACAAAGCTTAACATCCAATTTACTTCGTCAGCAAAACGCTACAAAACACTGAAATCAACTATCCGAGGATAGAAAAATTAGCATTAGCATTGCTATTTTCGGCAAGACGACTCCGACCTTATTTTCAGAGCCATGTCATCCATGTTCGAACCGACCACCCATTACGTCAGGTGCTACAAAAACCAGAAATTGCGGGCAGGCTTAAAAAATGGTCGGTAGAATTATCCGAATTTGATATCAGATACCAAGCCAAAGGACCGTTCAAGTCCCAATTCCTTGCAGATTTCATAGCAAAATTAACAATGCCCACTGAAGACGACCACAAAATACAATGGACATTACATATTGATGGTTCATCTAACACTCAAGGGTGTGGAACAGGCATTCGACTTGAGGGCAGTGATGGATTTATCCTAGAACATTCAATACATCTATCCTTCAAGGCCAGCAACAACCAAACGGAATATGAAGCCCTCGTCGCTGGACTCCGACTTTGTTTAAATCTCCAAATCTCCAGTATTAAGGTATATTGCGATTCGCTTCTGGTAGTACAACAGGTAAATGACCTATTCCAGGTAAGAGATCCACTCCTTTCTAAATGTCTCAAACTCGTCAAAGATTTAAGTTCTAAATTCACTGAATTTGAAATAAATCACATACCACGCGGACAAAATCACAGAGCAGACATTCTTTCTAAGCTCGGCAGCACACAAGTCGACTTATCTATGTTGCACCAATCCACAATAACATCTCCAAGTGTTACTCTAACGGATGTTGTGAATGTTACACAGGAAACAGATTGGCAGACACCTTTTATACATTATCTGCAAACAGGGAACATACCAGACAACATCGAAAATGCAAAATGGTTTCATCGACAAGCTTCCTTTTTCACTTTAATAAATGGCTCCCTATATCGCCGAGGATACTCCTGACCACTCCTGAAATGCCTCAACAGAAGTGAGGCAGAAATAGCATTAGCCGAAGCTCATGAAGGAATCTGCGAAACCCACACAGGAGCTCGAAGTTTGGCTTCCAAAATCCTCCGAGCAGGTCTGTTCTAGCCATCCATCAAAGAAGATACCAACAATAAAGTAAAGACATGCAACAATTGCCAAAAGCATGTGCCACTAATACACACCCCAGCCGAACAGTTACATTACTCGGACATTAGCTGGCCCTTCAACCACTGGGGGCTCGACATTCTCGGCCCATTCCCAGTAGCACCAGGTCAGGTAAAATTTCTTGTTGTTGCAATTGACTACTTCTCAAAATGGGTAGAAGCCCAACCTTTAGCTAAGATTACTTCACAACATATGACATCTTTCATTTGGAAGAACATTATTTGTCGTTTTGGTCTCCCAAGACATATCATTACTGATAATGGTCGCCAGTTTATCGATCAGAAATTTAAATCTTTTTTGCAGAACCTCAAAATCAATCATCACTTCTCATCCGTTGAACATCCACAAACTAACGGCCTCGCTGAAGCAGCGAACAAGGTCATATTACATACTTTAAAAAAGAAGTTGGATGACGCCAAAGGCCTTTGGGCCGAACTCATACCAGAAGTCCTTTGGGGGTATAACACTACACCTCAATCATCAACAAAAGAAACCCCATTCAGGCTCGTCTATGGATTTGAAGCAATGATCCCTTTAGAAATTTTACAAGGCTCGGTCCGTACACAGATTTCCGACCACGAAGAAGCTCGGCGAGTCGAGTTAGACATCATCGAAGAAGTTAGAGACATGACAAGTATCCGACTCCACGCGGCACAGCAGGCGATAGCTTGGCGACATAATAAGCTTGTCAAAAACAGATCATTTGAACAAGGAGACTTAGTCCTCCGGAAGACAGAAACAGCTCGAAAACCTCCAAATCACGGAAAGCTCGCCGCAAATTGGGACGGCCCCTACCGAATAGCCAAGGTCCTCGGCAAAGGAGCATACACATTGGAATCTATAGATGGTACCAGCTTACCTAATACCTGGAATGTTTCTTCTTTAAAGAAATTCTATAGTTAAAAGTCAGGGCCAGGACTAGTACTCTTTTTCCTACTACTAAGATTTTTTCCAAACAAAGGGTTTTGCTTGGAGAGGTTTTAATGAGGCTAGCCTACCTGCACCTTTGTAAATAAAAGGTTCATCAGTCAAACCAAATACTTTCCAGATATTCACTCCTATATTATTTGTCAATCATTAATCGAATTAGCAATTCGAAAAGCTTTTCAAAAGGGAACAAGCATTTTCATCAAACAATACTTACAGCTCGGCAAACCATTCCACATCTTACTAAGATGTCCCTATCAATAAATCTATTATTGTATTCCATGCATTAGACGAATACAACTTACAAAGCGCAAATTACCAAAACAAGGATTATAACTTAATCCATCTCAAAATACAGCGCCATTTTTTGCCTAAAAGTCCATAACACAAATGTTTCAACATAACAAATCCTAAACAAAATAGAAAGCTAAAAACGTCACAGAAACAACAGTTCATTTCAAACAAAACTAAGTATTCTCAGCTTCATCCTCCGCAACACCATCATCATCAACTAGTTTACCATCTCTGACAATCTTCCCAGGATCCATCTCAGAAAAATCAACTTCAGGAGCCATAAATTTCGCCTGAATTGAAGCCCTCTCAAATCCTTCAACAAACGAATCCAAGATTTCATTTTGTTTCTTTTGTTTCATGTCTTTCAACTGAGCAGTAACCTCAATTAACCGAGTCTCCGCACTAGCCAAGTCAGCTTCCTTTTTCTTTAAGTCCTCTACATCCTTAACATAGCTGTCTTTTGTTTCTTTCAGTAGTTTCTCAACATCACCCAATTTAGTTTGCAACTCAGCAACTGTACCTTTACTTTGGGCTAACTGCTCCTTCAAAGCCTCAACCTCCTCTCTCTGCATCTCTAACTTCTTATATTTCACCTCTTGACTACTACCTAAGCTCGCCATATGAAATCCAACTACCTATAGGTTAAAACAAAAACCTAATTCAAAATTAGAATCACATACAACTCTAAAATAATAATTCAAAACAAAAAACATTTACCTGCATATACTGCCCGACGGCTATTTCCCCAACCTCATTAGCCAATGAAACATCGGCCGATGATTGGCAAATATCATCGGCCACAGACATATACGGAAAGTCACCTCCCCAAACCGATAACCCACCACTATGTTCAGAAACTTCATGAAGTTTCTTCTGGTTCATCAGAAAGGCACGGATTTCTTCCAACAAAACATTATCCCCCCTTTGACTAGATTCTTCGGATAAGTCAACAACTTCACCCTTTCTCTTCTTCACAAGAACTTTCCTGCGACCAGATACAGGCTTACTGACCTCAGCGGCAACAGTAGTCTTCTCCTTATTGGATGAGGACACTTCTTTTTCCAGATTCTTATTCTTGAACCTGGACCTTAAGGAGGCAGCTAAGACACCAGGATACTTACCCCTTGTATAAACATACAAAACAAAATCAGCAACATTTCAAGCAAGGATAAAGCAAACAAAATGACAAAACTCACCCAAATATTCTATAACCAAATCTCTATTTTCCTCCGACTTTAAAATTTCAAACATAGATATCAAATCCTTCCGATCAATTTGCTCCACGAGGAACTCAATAATGCACACATTCCTCAAAGTTATCACCTCAGGTTCGAGTATATTTTGAGGCTCCGAGCACCACCACAGTAGAAACCTCTCAGCTATAAACTCGTTCATATAAAAAGGAAATTGCTTCTCCACACTCCTCACTTTCAGATACATCTCTTTGAATTATTTAAAGGAAGATTTATACAACTTGAAGATACCAAACCCAGGAGTACTATTTAGATTAACCCACCCCCTTTCCAAACCCCTTTAGCTTGAAACAAGGAAAAAAAATCCACAGAAGGTCTTTCCTCAAGAATTTCCATTAGTATCTCAAAACACCTCAAGAACGCCCACCCATTAGGATGCAACTGCGAAGCAGCACAATTTAGTTGCTTCAGAATTTGACACTCAAAATCAGTAAAAGGCAACTTAACCCTCAGTTCCTCCAAAACGCAACTATGCATGTAGAAGTACTCAAACCCCTGACTCCGGTGATAAACCCTATCTTCCACACTACACGACAACAACTCCACCTGCACCCCAGACCCAACCCTCACAACCTTACCAGCATCAATCTCCTTAACAGTTGCCTCATCACAAAACAAAGATACCCGAGACTTAACATCTTCACTAACCCAATCATAAGACCAATCAATACTCTTCTTTTTATCCTTCTCAAAACCCATAAGAGAACCCAGACAATGAAAATAAAAGAAGAAGAAGGAAATGAGAAATCAGTAAAGGATACAAAGAACATGCATACATCTTTTACTCATACTGTTTTCAAAGAAGCAAGACCAAGGATCAGGGGTAACCAAATTGAAACTTAACCCTCAAAACTCAATCACATCAAACGGTACAGTTTGTTTTGGAAACATAAAAAGCCATTTAATAAACACAACATCTTTCTCTCTCCTCACTAATGGCTTGACACGACTCCCCACTTTCCCCACTAACATTCTTTTTAATGAAGAACGTTGAACTGTGGGCTCCATAACTAATCAATCTAACCGAGTTATAACTCATCAAGAAGCTCAACCTGCTTCATTAAAAAAATTTTCTCAGGCTAAACTTGGGGACTGTGATATGGTCGTTACACCTATAAAGCTCGACATCACACGTCACACCTCGGCCATAACTCAGCAATATACGTTACAAATACGGCCTTCATGAGTAATAACTCGGCAAAACTGACATTATGGACCAAAACCGCCTAGTAAAAGGCGACATAATGTCCAGATACGTTATCAATCCTCGCCAAGACAGACGTTGAGGAAAAACCGTTACTGATAAAGAATCGATCATATAAAAGCAAGGTAAAAGTATCTTTTTCATATACTTCTTACTTGAATCTCATACTGACTTAAGTATTGGAGTGCCTTTGCAGGTACACTCCCCCTTCTCTTCCTCTTCATTGTCCGCGCTTCCGTAAGTTGAAAGGAAAAGCTCGGAACTGACGAGCTAGCAGTGCAGCCTCCCGAGGAGATAGCTCAGCTGACGTTCCATACGAGGAGCTGACCTATTCTACAGGCAAGAACAGTATGCAAAATTTTATTGTGAAAATTAACAATGGAAAGGTAAAGACAACTGCTCATAAGTACAAGCTTAGCTTCTATACAAAGACAGAGGTGAAAATCCTTCTCATCGAGAATTTTGCTTTTAATCCATTTAAATTTTTCCCTTTTGCTGAACTTGAGGCAAATGCTCCAATGGATAGAAATATGTTGTTTGATACGTTATATCGACATACTTCTTATTTTATTAAGATACGATCTTAAATTTTATTACAGGTTTAGATTTAAATGGCCTTATTGTGACATGCAAACTACATAGGAGAGATTGTTGGAAAGGAAGAGGCTATGGAATGATTATACGCACGGATGAAGAAAACTAGCGTATTACACTACAGATGGAAGACCTAGAATAATATTTACTATTTTCTCTCTCCTTTCATCTGTACGTTTTGTTTTTGTTTTGCAGTCATTTAATTTAGGTATATGTTAGATATTAAGTGTCCAAAAATATTATTAGAGTTGTATTATGCCTTTTATTTCAGAAAATACAAAATTAAATATATATTATTTGAAAAATTAGTGAATCAAATATTTTCACACCTCAAACGAGATGATAAGAAACATTTTATAATGATTGTTCAACTCTTTAAGTCGAATGTATATTTAAGTTCTGTGAATATTCAAAGCACTTATTATATCTCTAAATATAATTTTTCTCCAAATTTTTTTAAAGTTATTGATTTCAAAAGAAGGTGTGTCTCTAGAGTGTTCAAATTTCTGCTTTACTATGAGTTCATAAAACATAACTTAAAAATCATATTAAATTATATAAGCCTTTTTGCTTTCTTAGATTCTCTACAATTTTTAACTTAAAAACTCTAAATATCACTTTTTTTTTTCACTTGATATTTTTTTTTACCATGGTTTAAAATATGAAATCACAGTTTGCTTAATTGAAATTAAAAAAAAATTATTTTATTATAGAACATGTATAAGAATTTGTTTCATAATTAAACACAATTTTTAAATATTTATTAAGGTATTAAACTGGTGAATAACATAAAATCCATTCTATGTTTCAGTGAATAATATTTTTGTATGACAAAAAATTATATCAAGAAAAATATATAAAATCCCATAAATAATGTTAAGTAACTATTTTTTTCAATTAATATTATTTATTTTTTTAAATTATTTTATTTATCTTAAATTTTATACTCTAACCTTTAATCATAAATTTTAGATTCTAAATTCAAATACTAAAATTAATTAATATTAACTAATTAAAATATAATTCTCACTAATTTTTCAATTGTAATAGAATCTCCTTTCGAAATTTTTAATCTGTCATTTTGTTTTAAGAAAAAATAAAATAAACAAATACAATAAAATGATCGAAAACCTAATTTCAATTTTCATTTCAACCTTTGACCTTTGTTGTTGAATACTGGAAAACCCTCTCTTTCAAATTATTCCTCCCAAACCCAAAACCCCAAAGTAGAGAACATCCTACTACTAGTTTCGGGTGGTTCATTCTTTTGCGAGTGGCAATAATTCTGAGAATGGGATTTGAGAGCTACGTGGTGGTTCACAACATTGCCAAAAGGCACAACGTTGGCACGCTTGCTCGAAGCGCCACTGCCTTCGGTGTTTCGGAGCTCATCCTAGTCGGTCGCCGTGATTTCAACTCCTTCGGCAGCCATGGCTCCTCCGCCCACCTCCGCTTCCGCCACTTCCACTCCCTTCACGACGCTCGCCAGTTTCTCAAGGTCCCTCCTTGCTTTCTCTTTCTACCTCCCAAATCAGTTGCTCTTTCCTCATTTCTTTCTTTGTCCGAAAATCGTTTCTTTTTTATGAAAATGAATCGGGTTCTGTTATTACTTTTCACAGGAGAAAGACTTCGATATTTGTGGAGTGGAGATCACCGAGAATGCCATGCCCGTGAACCAGCATCCTTTCAAAAAAAGCACGGCTTTCCTACTCGGCAACGAGGTTTTTCCTTTGTTGTTGATTTAATTGGTTTTTAGAACTTCATTCCTTCATGGAGCATGAGAATCACATTAGAAATTTGTTTCATTCCTGTGAAAATTGCTGTGTAGGGTACAGGCCTTTCTGCTAAAGAATGTGAGATATGTGACTTCTTTGTATATATCCCACAATATGGAGGTGGCACTGCTTCTTTGAATGTTACTGTTGCTGCTTCAATTGTTCTGCATCATTTTGGAGGTACAAGCATATGTTAGTTACACTTGAATGTGGGAGTGTTAGGATGAAGCTTTCATGATTGGTCATATTTCATCCAAATCCCTAGAATTTTGCAGTAACTCACAGAATGTGTTTATATCTGATGTTTGATACTACTTATATCTGAAAGGAATATGCACATTTGAGTTTCTTTTTTGTAATATTTAAGTATACTTTTAGTGATGATGATGATTGAAAATTTGTATTTTTCGATTACCTTCGCTGTATGTGTTGCTCTTGCACAATCACTTTTTGTTTGTGTACATGTGTGGTTTCTATCCATTGATATACAATGAGAAACATTCCAGTGGATTAGCTTCTTGGAAGTGGGATTTATTATTGAATATAAATTAAAGCATCATTGTTCATTGGTGAAAATCGTGTTGACTGTTTCTTAAGATCTAACTGCTTCTGCGTAGATTATGTCCTTGATGTATTCATTAAACTTGACTGTTGTTTCTGAACTATTATTTTTGCCAGTCTGGGCAGGTTTTGGAGAGAGATCTCGTGATGGGAACAAATTTGTTGTGGCTGAGAGACCTGTAAAGCAGGTTCGACGAAATTTCTGCACTGAAACAGAAGATGATATCGTTGAAGAACGTAAAGCTAGAAGAGAAAATGCTGCCAATGGTTTCTTTGATGAGAACGAAAACAACAATTCATCTTCAAACATGCTTGATGCATTATTTGTTGATGGCTGACAAATTGGTAACAATGATCTTTCCTCTTTGGGATTTAGATGCTTCAGTTGTGGCAGAGCTGAACCGGCACCTTACTCGTGTGTGTGGATTCAAGGAACTGACTGTTCGCTGCTACCATTGAAAGGTAGCTTGATATTTGGGACTCTCAGAAAAACAGAAAAGCCATTAGCTGGGGAAGGTTTCTACGGCATTAGTTATACATTGTGTACTAATTTTATGGTGTGTCTGCTGTAACTTCCTCTGGTTACAGGGCAATACTTAACAGTAAAACCACTGTTTCACATTTTATTTAGAAATCATAAATGATTGTTTTGTCCTATTTTACCAAACAGTAATAAATAATCAAAATTGAGACCGGGGGCATGTTAGCAATTAGTATATCGGTATCCATACTGATCCAAAATCAGAAAAAAAAAATTGGTTATTTTTATGGAAAAAAACGGCCGGGGTCAAAGTTCAAACCCACTAGACAAGCCCCCTGGTTTAGCAGCTGCTGCGAATATATATATATTGGAAAAGGTACCATGCAAGATACTTATCCGTTGGAGTAATCACTAAATGAAGATAACTACGAGGCCTCTTGCTGTAATAAATAGGATAAGCTTCCCCATTGCAATTTGTTTTTGATGCATGAATCATTATGCATGCACCGCTTGACGCTTTGACAGCTCCATCTCTCATTATTATTATATGTATATATAAAGCCAACGTTAAGTTTATGTCTTGCACCTCAAACTATCAATTCAACGTTTTTATTATCAACCCCTTTAAACCGAAGCTGGAGTAAAAACTTGTCTATGGCGATGTCTAGACAGCGGGTATTCACTTTTGGCAAGGGCAGAAGTGAGGGAAACAAGGCCATGAAGGCCTTGGTAAGGCATTCTCTAATCTCTACATTTACATGTGTATGTATGTTATTAATGCATGCTTTTCATATCATGAGTGCTTCTGTTTTCTTCTGATTTGCAATAGTTGGGAGGAAAAGGGGCGAACCTGGCAGAAATGGCAAGCATTGGGTTATCAGTGCCTCCTGGACTGACCATATCAACAGAAGCTTGTCAAGAGTATCAGGACAACGGCAAGAAGCTACCTGATGGCCTCTGGGATGAGATTCTTGAAGGCCTTACTTTTGTGGAGTCAGAGATGGGAACCTCCCTTGGGAATCCTTCTAAGCCTCTCCTCCTCTCTGTGCGCTCTGGCGCCGCGGTATATATCATTCTTTTCTTCTTCTTTTCTCATGTGCTTAATAGAACATAACTAACTAGTTCCCCCCACCTTTACAAGATTTCCATGCCTGGAATGATGGACACAGTTCTCAATCTTGGACTCAATGATGAAGTCGTTACTGGCTTGGCTGCAAAAAGTGGAGAGCGCTTCGCTTATGATTCATACAGACGTTTCTTGGACATGTTTGGAGATGTTGTGAGTAGTGAAATTGAAATCTAAAATCTTATTGCATGCAATATTTTAGTTACATAGTATCATTCTCTAAAACTGGAATAAGTAGCATTGTGTTTTTTCATAACTTCTAACTATCTTTTGTGTTGTATTTAGGTAATGGGTATTCCACACTCATTGTTTGAAGAAAAGTTAAAGAATCTAAAAGGTAGAAAAGGTGTCAAACTTGACACTGATCTAATAGCATCTGATCTCAAGGATGTGGTTGAGCAATACAAGAATGTCTACCTCGAAGCCAAGGGAGAAAGTTTTCCTTCAGGTGCTGAATGCAGCGCCACCAACTTCTTGACAAGTATTCATGCCTTCATCCAACTGACATTTTTCAATTTACCAATTGCAGATCCAATGCAGCAGCTAGAATTAGCGATTAAAGCAGTTTTCAACTCTTGGGATAGTCCAAGGGCCATTAAGTACAGGAGTATTAATAAAATATATGGGCTAAAGGGAACCGCTGTGAACATTCAAAGCATGGTGTTTGGCAACATGGGCACTACTTCAGGAACTGGCGTCCTGTTCACGCGAAATCCAAGCACCGGCGAAAAGAAACTCTATGGGGAGTTTCTGATTAATGCTCAGGTTACATCTGATACCATATAATAACTTTCTAATACTACTTGTTTAGTGTTGATGTAATAGAGTAGAGCTGCTTTTTAAGCATCATCATTGTTTTATTATTATTGATGTAGGGAGAGGATGTAGTTTCCGGAATCAGGACACCCGAGGATTTGGAGATGATGAAAACTTGCATGCCGGAAGCTTACAAGGAACTTGAGGAGAACTGTGAAATATTGGAGAAGCAATACAAGGATATGATGGTTAAATTTCAATCTCATAGATTCTTATATATTCTTAATCCTGTGTAATATTTGTTTGTATACAGAAGCTGATGTTTGCTGCTCTGCATGCTATTCTGGCTTCAATTTGAATGGATTAAGACAAAGCTTCTGAAATTTCTTTAACCTGTAATGCAGGATATTGAGTTCACTGTTCAAGAAAATAGGTTGTGGATGTTGCAGTGCCGAAGTGGAAAACGTACTGGTAAAGGTGCCGTCAAAATAGCTGTTGATATGGTTAAGGAAGGACTTGTTGGTATTCGTTCTGCAATCAAGATGGTAGAGCCACGCCATCTTGATCAACTTCTTCACCCTCAGGTATATATTCTGTTGTAATTGCCAGTATCTCTATGACCAGTACCAGTGTGTCGTGTGCCAATAGATTCTTTTTGTCCCTTATTGCATCGAAAGAAAGTAGCAACTAGCCAACTAGTTTCAGCTTGAAAGGACTTGGAGGAATTAAACTAACTTGAAAAAATAGTATTAACTGACCAGTAATCAGAAGCACACACTCAGTTGTAAGATTTTGAAATAGTAATAAGTACGGCTTCACTAGACTATGCTTGGTGTTTTTGACTTGTTTTAATTGTTGGGTTAGTTTGAGGATCCATCTGCTTACAAGGACAAAGTGATTGCCACGGGCTTGCCTGCTTCCCCTGGAGCTGCAATAGGGCAGATTGTGTTCACTGCTGATGATGCAGAGGCATGGCATGCAGAAGGAAAGAGTGTCATATTGGTATGGCAATAATCCCCCTTGCTCTAGTTTTTTTGTGATTAGTAGATCATCCATTATTGCTAAATGAGTGATTATTAGCTGATCCAGTCTTGCATTGTTGAAAGGTGAGGACAGAGACAAGTGCAGAGGATGTTGGCGGTATGCATGCAGCTGCTGGGATCTTGACAGAGAGAGGTGGTATGACATCTCATGCTGCCGTTGTAGCCCGCGGATGGGGGAAGTGTTGTGTGGCTGGCTGCTCTGGTATACTTGTAAATGACACCGAAAAGGTGAACGGTTATTCATTTAGGTAGTACAAACGTGCTAAATGGCCATCTTGCTATTGGTAGTAATTCATATAAAAAATAACCAAGAGAGTATAATCTCAATCAATGAAGCAGGTGGTGGTAGTTGGGGATAAGGTGCTCCCGGAAGGAGAATGGATATCACTTAATGGGTCCACCGGTGAGGTGATACTAGGAAAGCAACCACTTTCTCCTCCAACTCTAAGTGATGATCTGGCAACCTTCATGTCTTGGGCTGATGAAACAAGGCATCTGAAGGTGAGTGTATGTCATGAGTCTTACCTACTTCATAGTTTGAGTTGAATTAAAGCTTCAAAATATTGTTTTCTGAACATTGTGAATTCATATTGCTGTTGTAAATCAGGTAATGGCAAATGTTGACACACCTGCAGATGCACTAACAGCTAGACAGAATGGTGCCCAAGGAATTGGACTGTGCAGGACCGAACACATGGTAAAAAAAATAAAAATTTCAACTCCTTGGTCATAATTAAATGAAAAGTGTGCTCTCAATATTCCTCAATATATATATATATATATATAGAGGAATAATGCATGCTCGATTGTTATGGCACTAAATATTTAAGAATTGTATGATTCTCTACTTTCAGTTTTTTGCCTCAGACGAGAGGATAAAGGCTGTGAGGTTGATGATAGTAGCCATTACACCAGAACAGAGGAAAGCCGCAATTGACCTGTTGCTACCTTATCAGAGATCAGATTTCGAGGGGATCTTCCGCGCAATGGACGGTCTCCCGGTGACAATCCGATTATTGGATCCTCCACTTCATGAGTTTATTCCCCAGGGTGAGTTGCATCACATTGTCAGGGAGCTAACTTCGGAGACAGGAATCAATGAAGAAGAAATCTTCTCTAGGATTGAAAAACTATCAGAAGTGAATCCCATGCTTGGTTGCCGAGGCTGCAGGTTTGCATCCCCCCCCCCCCCCTTCTCTTTCTCTCTCTCCTTAGTTTATGGATTGATTCACGGCATTCATATCTGACTATTGAATTTTCTGTCAACAGGCTAGGAATCTCATACCCGGAACTAACTGAGATGCAGGTTCGTGCAATCTTTGAGGCTGCAGTTTCAGTGAGTAACCATGGCATTAAAGTTCTGCCGGAAATAATGGTTCCACTTGTCGGTACACCTCAGGCATGATTCTTATTCAACCTCATTCCCTTGCTGCTTTCTTGCTTCACTTTTTGCTCTACATGTACCATTAATCATAAAAATTATGTTATAGCTTTACCATACATTCTTTGAGCCAAGGCTTCGTAGTCTTTTTAGTTTTTCCTAAACAGTATGTACCAAGTACAACTACATTAGCTTCTTGTTTTTATTATTTATAATCTTTCCTCTTTTATCCTTGGCAGGAGTTGAAGCACCAAGTGAGTTTAATAAGAAATGTTGCTGTGAAAGTGTTCTCTGAGAGGGGTTCCTCTCTAAGCTATAAAGTAGGAACCATGATCGAGGTCCCTAGAGCTACCCTGATTGCAGATGAGGTATAACTTAAATCCTCTCTTATTTATCAACTCAAAGAACCACATTTAGATTCTAGCTTTGCATATTACTAATTTTGAATATGATAAAGCCATAAAGAATGGCAATCAACTCCACCATTTTGCTTAGGCTGGAACAATTAAAGTGTCATTCTATTCCCTTTTGGTTTCTCACACTTCAGAATTTTATTATCTGTTTATGTAGATTGCAGAGGAAGCAGAATTCTTTTCATTTGGAACCAATGACCTTACCCAAATGACATTTGGGTACAGCAGAGATGATGTTGGCAAATTTCTTCCTATTTACCTGTCAACCGGCATTCTGCAGAATGATCCATTTGAGGTTAATTGAAAAACTTCACTTTGTTTCTTCATGGAACATGTATGAAGAATGCTTGCTGAATTTGAACTGTTGACAATATTATCAGGTACTTGACCAGAAGGGTGTTGGTCAACTCATCAAGATTTGCATAGAAAAGGGACGTGCTGCTAGACCAAACTTAGAGGTAGGAATAGAAGCACAACTAATACAAATAATTTGAACCAACCGAATCTTCATACACAATGATATAAAAGCATTTGTTCTATGCATGATATCTCAGGTTGGAATATGTGGAGAGCATGGTGGTGAACCATCCTCTGTTGCATTCTTTGCCAAAGTTGGTCTTGACTATGTTTCCTGTTCTCCCTATAGGTCAGATTTTCAGGCCCATTAAAATGAGTGATTTTGTTCTAACAACCACCAAACTGAGATTTGTTGACACTTTCTTGCAGGGTTCCAATTGCTAGCCTTGCAGCAGCTCAAGTTGCAGTGGAAGATGGGAATTGACTCTCTAACTCGCTCGGAATATTGTGGTCTATAATAAGTCCATTCATGTAAATCGGAAATGGATATGAAACAGAAACTTGGCCTACAAATATCTGTAGAGACATGTATGTATATCTAAGTCAAAATAAGAGAGATTCTGTAGAAGTTCTTGTACATGTTCCACACTCTTTTGCTAATAAAGTCTTCCATAAATGTGTATCTTTCTTTTAATTAATTGATGATGCTCTTTCTTGCAATATGAAAGATGAAATCAATGCCTATTGCGAGATGAAAAAAATCATATATGACAATGATTTAATAGATTATCTTTATCATATACATTAAAATACTTTTTATCCCTAATATTTTTGAATTTTTTAAAACTACCCTTACATTTTTAATTCAATTCAATTTTGTCGAAAAACGTTGAATAAGTTTTTATTTTACCCATTTTACCCTTTCTGTTGATTTTATGACGGTCGATTATTAAATCAATTATTTTACCAATTTTACCTCCCTATTTAATGTAATAGGTCTGCTACATATACAAGTTTTTTTGGCTTACAAGCTATACAAGTTGGTCCAAAAAAAAAAAAAAAAACCACGCGTACTACACTCTTTAGAATGTAGAATAAATGCATGCCGGCATGCACCTTACACAACGGTTGCGTTTTTCCAAAACACGCTCATTATGGCAGACTCTTCCTCTTCTTCCTCAATCAAAATGCAAACCGTCCAAGTTTCAAGCCACATTCGAAACAAATTATAATTCTGAAGAAACGTTTCAACTCCTTACGAAGAGTAGAAGAAATCAAGAACAAAAGATACAAATTTCCATCAAAAATCACCAGAAAAAACGAAAAAACATTATTCAAGGTAAGGTACTGTTTTACTGTTCTTCTAGGTTTTTCACATTTCTGTTTCTGATTTCGAAATTAAAGCACTATACCGTTAGTATTTCTCTCTCTGTTTCTTCTAGGTTCTTCTAGGTTTTACTGTTCTTCTTGTTCTAGATCTCATATTACTGTTCTGATGAAACTATTCTTCGTTTACACTATCTTACTTACTTCTAGTGAATGCTTTAACGTGTATTTTGATACATATTTTGTGCATGTTTACATGTTTTTTAAGTAGGTTTGTGCATGTTTACATGAAAGACTCTTCTTCTTCTAACTGATTTTTGGGTGTATATAGCCGATTGTTGGGTGTATATCTCGGTCTTGGCATGCAACTGTTGTTTCTAGTGGCATTTTGAACTTAAATATATTTTTGGACTCATATAATGCCATATAATTCAAAAAATATAGAGGTGTATGGGACTGATATATATATTAGGACTGATATATATGGGACTGATAATTTTTAGTAGGATCTAGTTACTTTTAGGGATGTTTTTATTAGTTTTTATGATAAATTCACATTTTTGGACTTTACTATGAGTTTGTATATTTTTCTGTGATTTCAGGTATTTTCTGGCTGAAATTGAGGGACTTGAGCAAAAATCAGATTCAGAGGTTGAAGAAGGACTGCAGATGCTGTTGGATTCTGACCTCCCTGCACTCAAAGTGGATTTTCTGGAGCTACAAAACTCCAAATGGCGCGCTTTTAATTGCGTTGGAAAGTAGACATCCAGGGCTTTCCAGCAATATATAATAGTTCATACTTTGTCCGAGTTTAGATGACGCAAACTGGCGTTGAACGCCAGTTCCATGCTGCAGTCTGGCGTTCAGCGCCAGAAACAAGTTGCAAAGTGGAGTTCAACGCCAAAAACACGTTACAAACTGGCGTTCAACTCCAAGAATGACCTCTCCATGTGAAAGCTTCAAGCTCAGCCCAAGCACACACCAAGTGGGCTCCGGAAGTGAATTTCTGCATCAATTACTTACTTCTGTAAACCCTAGTAGCTAGTCTAGTATAAATAGGACTTTTTACTATTGTATTTACATCTTGGGATTATCTTTGGATTATTATTAGTTTCATATTTGGATTATTATTAGTTTCATCTTTGAATTATCCTTTGATCACGTTTGGGGGTTGGCCATTCGGCCATGCCTGAACCTTCATCACTTATGTATTTTCAACGGTAGAGTTTCTGCACTCCATAGATTAAGGTGTGGAGCTCTGCTGTTCCTCATGAATTAATACAAAGTACTACTATTTTTCTATTCAATTCAACTTATTCCGCTTCTAAGATATCCATTCGCACCCAAGAACATGATGAATGTGATGATTATGTGACGCTCATCATCATTCTCACTTATGAACGCGTGCCTGACAAACACTTCCGTTCTTCATGTAAACAAGCTAGAATGAATATCTCTTGGATATCTAATACAGGGGACCGAGTCCGAGATATTAGAATCTTCGTGGTATAAGTTAGAACCCATGGATGACCATTCTTGAGATCCGGAAAGTCTAAACCTTGTCTGTGGTATTCCGAGTAGGATCTGGGAAGGGATAGCTGTGACGAGCTTCAAACTTGCGAGTGCTGGGCATAGTGACAGACGCAAAAGGATAGTAAATCCTATTCCAGTATGATCGAGAACCTCCAGATGATTAGCCGTGCCGTGACAGAGCATTTGGACCATTTTCACAGAGAGGATGGGATGTAGCCATTGACAACGGTGATGCCCTATATAAAGTTTGCCATGGAAAGGAGTAGGATTGATTGGATGAAGACAGCAGGAAAGCAGAGGTTCAGAGGAACGAAAGCATTTCTATACGCTTATCTGAAATTCTCACCAATGAATTACATAAATATCTCTATCTTTATTTTCTGTTTATTTATTATTATTATTATTCGAAAATTCCATAACCATTTAATATCCGCCTGACTGAGATTTACAAGATGACCATAGCTTGCTTCATACCAACAATCTCCGTGGGATCGACCCTTACTCATGTAAGGTTTTATTACTTGGACGACCCAGTGCACTTGCTGGTTAGTTGTATCGAAGTTGTGAACGAAAAAGAATTTGAGACTGAGAACGTGCGTACTGAGTTTTTGGCGCCGTTGCTAGAGATCACAATTTCGTGCACCAAAATCTAACTGGTACTGTTCTAATTGTGCTTGACCTTGTAGTGTCATTTTATGCATGTTTGAGTGAATTGAATATGATTTTGAAATGATTTAATTTCGTTTAATTGAAAAAACAAAATATTTATGAGACTGGGTTTGGGTGTATGTGGCTGATATTTGGGTGTATTTGACTGATCTATGGGTGTATGTCTCTGATTTTTGGGAGTATTTTTTATCTATTGACAGCATCTCTTTTTCATTGCAGTAAAAATGGCAAGCAAAAATCAAGGTGGAAAAAAAATACAATGTAAGCACAAATATATATCTTAGAACAAGTCAATTTTTTCTAATACAAATATATCTTATTCTAATGACTCTAATTTTGCTTTGTTTACAGCAAACAAAAGACTTGAAGTGTGCAACCCATTTGTTGAGTGAAAAATTTGAAAATATGAGCGAGGAAAAGAAAGTAATTGTTCGGGATTTAGGTTTTGGTGGACTAATGCACATCCCGCCAATAATGGTGCATCAAAAACTATTAAAGAAGTTGGCTAACTCCTTTAAATTGGGGAAAAACACACTCGAAACCAGCTACGGTTCGTTTAGAGTTAAAACCAGCACAATAGGGGCTGCGCTTGGCCTCAATGCATCAGGTAACTCATTACAGAAAACCTCTATACTTCCATTCTTCGTAATATCTTATTCTTCTATCATATAATCAAGAAACAAACATAGGTGCATATGAGTGATATTGGGGTGTATATGAGTGATGTTTGGGTGTATTTTAAGTGATTTTTTCAGTGTAAGTTGTTTTCTTTTTTGTAGGAGATCTATTTCCTCAGAAAGTCAGTTATAAGGAACTTTCTGAAGAGAACAAACATATTTTTAGAAGATTCCAAGGGAAGACTTTAAAAAATCTGACGGATGAGATGATGAGTATTGGTGTTGGAAATGAACAGGATCTCCTGATGTTCAAGAGGATTTTCATCCTCTATATACAGATGGCATTCCTGTTGCCAACAACAATAAATAAAATCTCTTCTGTGCACCTAGGTCCAATTTTTAAGATGGACAAAATAAAGGAGGGCAACTGGGACCCCATGTGCTGAATTTCATCATCAAGGGCATAACTAATTATAATCTGAAAAAGAAAAAATCAATCGATGGCTGCCTGTTTGCCTTGATGATAGTCTATTTTCATTTGTCAAAAAATAAAGACAAGAAAGGAGAAGAAAGACCTGCACAACCCTGGATTGCCAACTGGAATAGAGAGCAGTTGGTTGAAAGGATGAGAGCAGAAATGGTTGAACATATGGTAAGTGAACAGAATACTTTGGGTGTATTTTATTTACGTGGATGCTGTTAACTAACATTTTTACTGTTTCAGGGAATCGTAAAGATCGTAGAAATAAAGGAGAAATCGAAACAAATAAAGGAAAAAGAAAAAAACAAAAAAACAAAAAAACAAAAAAAAAAGAAGGCAAGTTCATCATCATCTGAGAGTGATACATTTGAAACTGAAGTCTATTCTTCCTCTTAGTCTGAGACTGAAGAAGACTCGGAGGAACCAAAAAGGAAACAACCCACCCGAACAGCCAAAAAGTAAGTAACATACTTGGGTGTATTTTGTCACTTTTAGGGTGTATTATGTCACTTTTAGGGTGTTTTTTACTAATGATTATTTTCTTTGCAGAATGGGATCCAAAAAAAGGAAGTAGATTCAGGAGGATTCCAATTCAAAAACTGAATCGAATGATGAGTAAGATTCTGAAATTATCATTGCTTTCTTTTCCATTTATTTTCAAAATTTCATGTATTAACACACTGTTTCTCATTAACTTTTAGAAGTGAAGAATCATCACCAATAAAAAAATAAAAAACAAAAAAAAATTTCAGACTACAGCCAAAAAGTAAGCACTGCTTTGGATAGTATTTTATGATCAATTTTATTTTGTTTTTCTGATTCACTGTTTTTTTTTCAGGACGCAATCCAAAAAGGGAAAGCTCATTGTAGAGGATTCGTCTCCTAAACAAACTCAATCCTATGATGGGTAAGATACTTTGTAAAGCTATATTACCGTTTATCATCAAAATTATATTTGTTAACATGTTCTTAAGAGAATTCTTAAGGGAATCAAAAAAGAAGAAAACCAATGAAAAAGCTGTTGCACAGAGGTTTGTTATATTTGGGTGTATAGTATGCATTCTAAGGTGTTTTTGGTTGCTGATAATTGTTTTTGGTTTTCCAGGAAGAAGGGAGCTCCGCTGCCATCGACAAAAGGTCACTATGAGTCGTCCGAAAAGTAAGAACCTTTATTTGATAAAATCTTGTTATCCTGATTTAACCGTATAGTAATTTTACTGAATGATATCTATTCTATGTTTAGAATACCGGAGGTAAACTTAGGAAGTGAGAATGATCCTTTATCTCAAGGACACACAGATCAAAGCAGCATAAACAAACCGGCGGATAGCATATAATTTTTCTTTCTAATACCGGTTGCTTTTATCTTTTATTACCTTCTGCTTTTAATTCTGTATATATTTTTTTTAGAAAAAAATCCCTTTAATGTTTTATTCAAGAAAAAAAAGGCAGGAAAAAAAAGCAAAAACTGTAACTACATAAGTTCTCAAAAAACAAAGCCTCTGTTTCTTTTGAATGCTTCAGGTGTATTTTGACTTTTTTTGGGTGTATTTCAGGTAGAGCCTGGTAGAAGAGTCAACCAATGACCCAGCTGAACAGAACATGATGGTTGTGAGGGTAGAGACACAGTCACAAACTGAAGCGCTTTCAATGTGAGTTTTACAAGTAAATTTCAACATTATAACCATGAAATTCACAGGCTTTCTTAAATTTTTATTTTTGTCTTGTTTAGAGTTTCGATTCAAGTTTATCTCCCTCTGTCCCAGACAACCCCTGTGCCAGAAATTGAACCAACCCCTGCAAAGTCTCCAAGTGAGAAAATTAGTGAAGAAAGAACAAAAATGTAAGGAATAATATTGGGGTGTATTTGGCTATTGTTTGGGTGTGTATTGTCCTTGTTGGGGTGTATATTTTACTTACTTGGGTGTATATCTTCACATAAAATCTGTAACTATTTTTTTTATAATATGATTCATTTTATCTAACCCTGCAGCACTCCAGAACCCCCAAAACCTGATGAAAGCACACCCACAGTTCCACCAGCTCCATCCAAAATGTAAGTCCAGCAGAGTAAGATTTGGTTTTCAATATCATTCGTCTATTCTTATTCATATAGTACGTTATATGTCATCATGCAGTAATCCAGCCCCAGAAGACGTTGCTGCACTGATGATGATGTCACGGACAGCATCCTACATTCCTAAAGAAGGTCTGATGCCATCATTCAGCCTTGGCTTGACTGATTCAAGCCAAGAAGAAGCAGCAACACAAGAGGGGGAGAGCGCAAAAACTCCTAAAATGCCAAAGCTAATCGAACAATTAGGGGAGCTGGTGGAAAAAATTACAAGCAGTGAGGTGAAAACAGAAGGTAAAAGTCAACAGATTCAAAAGCAGAGTGGCGAAGAAAGTTTTGAAAAGTTTGAAACTCCTCTGAAGAGCAACGAGATCTCGGCTGAAATGAAAGAAAAATGTTACGTCTGGGCCACACGTGTGAAGACATATGGTGATGGAAACACTAATGAGTATGACCCAGTTTGCACCCTCAAAGCCCAAGATCAATTCATTTTGTCAAAAATCCACTTTGCATCTCTGAAAGCTGATACACATGTAGAAGCTGAGGTAATATTAGAATAACATTAATGATTTTATCATGAAATGTAACTGCAATTCATGTAAATTGATTTGGATTTTTTTTCTAGATTGTCACTGCCATCTGCCTGATCCTAAACCAAGAAAATATTAAAAGATTTCAAGAAGAAATATACTGTCTCCCCCCAGATATTGTGGTAAGGTGTACTTCAATTCAACCTTGGGTCTATTTTCTGTATTCATTTGGGTGTATTTTCTGTATTTATTTGGGTGTATTAAATATTTCATTTGGTGTTTCACAATTGTTGCAGAACATGGCAATTGAAAATCATCCAAATGGGAAATTCTTACAGCCTAAAACCAAAAAACCATTCAAGGTGGAAGACTACCTAATGTTTAAACCCTTCTTGGACCTCAAAAAAGTAGCATCACATCCATATGTAAGTTTTCGTTTCTAAAACTTCTTATCACCATTCTTTACTTATGTGCCAAATAAACTAAAACATTGTTTAATGTGGACATGCTTCAGATTTTTGCACCTGTTTGCTATTCAAACCATTGGTGGTTATAGGTGGCTGATGCAAGAAAGAGAAAATTTTATATACTCAACCCATATCACAAGACATGTCCCTCCGATGCCAGAATGAACCTAAATAAATTCATTATAAGTTGTTTCTGTATTTTGTATTTTAATATTTGGGTGTATTACTGTTCAATATAAGGTGTAAGTTTGTGCTCATTTGGGTGTATTTTTTATTAAATTTATTCATATATTACTGATTTGTTTTGTGTTTTAAGGGATATGTAATGTCAAGAATGAGAGTATATGCTGGGGGCACCTCTGAAGAGAAAGGATCAGGAAATTGAACCACCATATATTAACATCTCAGGCCAAAAGATAAGGTATAAATCTTTCACTCTAAAAATTAATCTTTCCTATATGTAATTTGCTAATTTATTTCTTGTTTTTCTGCTATGACTGTGCTATTTATGTAATGAAGTGGCTTGAAATAATTCATCTCGAAAACGTTAAAAGAGGGAAGTATGAGTGGGAAAATTGGACCCAGGTAATTATGTTTAAAACTATATAACTCTGTATTACTTTACTAAATTAACATGGTTGATTAAAAAGAATATTCTTTTAAACTGTAGGACGAGGTGGACCACTATAGAGTAGAATATGCTTTTCGGATTCTATTCCATGGAATCAAAGCTTTGGGGGAAGTAATGCAATAAGACTGTCCAAGCCATCCTCATTGTTATTGAATCCATATTGTCAGATAGATTCTAATGATATTGACAATGATTAATCTAACTGTTATGTAGTCTTGTAACAATTTGAACACATGCTGTAAAATTTTGCCAATATAATCCATTTTTATTATAAAATTTTTTTCATAATTAAACTGTCTCTGCTGTATTCAAAAGGTCAGAATTACAGGTGCTAAAATATGAAGGAAAACATCAAACCAGGAAATTTTACACCCAAAACATGAAATTTTACACACAAGGAAAGTTGAATATACACCCAAACTTTTATCCCCTGATGCTTTATCCCTAAAACCCTAAACCCTAAACCTTAACCCCCTAAAACCCTAAACCCTAAACACTAAACCACCCAACCTACTATACACCCAAAACATGGAATTTTACACCCCAACAATTTCAATATACACCCAAACTTCTATCCCCTGATGCTGGATTCCTAAACCCCTAAACCCTAAACTCTTAAACCCGTAAACCCTAAGACCCTAAACCCTAAACCATAAAAACTAAACAAAACAATAATTTATAACATAAACAGCAGCATCTGAAATATATAAATGTAAAATGTCAAACACAAAAAAATTCAGAAATATACCCAAAAAAACTGAGCTTTAAACCCATATTTTGTAACTATACATCCAAAAAATTATCCCCTGTTGCTGGTTTCCTGAACTGATAATTCATAACATGTCCTTGATATTGGCTGAAATTTGGACGCACCACTGATGCAGCATCAAAGAAGTTTAACTGGAAATAATAAACTCACATATTAGCAAAACCATTAATAAGAAAGTTAAACTCAATCACCACATATTTAAAGAACATCACTTTTACCTCGTTTAAAGCTTTCATTTTCTTCTTTTTTGAGGCTTTGCAATCTGTTTGTCCAACTTTGAACCTAGCCTATTTTTTGGACGTCCTCTTGTTCGAACCCTTGGAGGGCTTTGAAGCTCGTTAACGGATTCCAAGTTGGCATCTTCGTGAGATAACGAACATGTCCCTTCCTTTTGGCTTTCAGTTCTTCCATCTCAACCATGACGTTATCGTACGCACGGTGCAAAATGACAGTCAGCTCCTCCGATTCTGATGTAAATTCGCAAATATTTTGCGAACAAAACACCAATTCGTCAAACCTCTTGCTTCTTGGCTCCAACAGTGGCTCGTCGTGGCTGCTCTTGATGTGTGTGTGTCGCCTCTTTATCTTTTTGCTCCATCGTTCCAATATATATCTCGGTGACACTTGGGTTACTCGTTCAAAGCTTAACACGCTTAGTGCGTGACAGCACAATATGCCTCTTGACTCAAATAATAAGCATTGGCATTTCACTTGGGCTGCTACTGAGTCGTAAGTAACTACAAACTTGTTGAATATTGAGCTGAAAACTTGTTCTCTAACTTCATATACTGAATAGCCTAGAGCGGAGTTGGTTAATCTTGTGATGCGATTCGTCTTTCCTCTGAATTGTGCTTGGACTTTCCTAAATTTTTGGTGAGTGTACACATGTTGAAACTGAGCTTCAATGGAGAATTTTATTGCACACGGTATAACCGTATGAAAATCTGTAGCATCTGATTCTCTCTCTGCTTGCTCGCTACTTCCGAGGCAATTATCATATTGTTTGACAAATTGGATAAGTGAGCTGTTCCATGTAATGAACTTGTTAAAAAATGAATGCATGCTCTCGCTCCTTTGTGTGCTTTTCATCCCTACCCAGAAGTGGTGATCTAGATAAATTGAAACCCTTATATGACGGTCTTCGTAAAGATCTGCAGAATACACCAAAACCAGAATATATTACACCCAAAAAATATGCAATTTACACCTCTGCTGCAGATTTTTAACAACATTACCTGAAAGCTACTTGTTGTCCACAAGACCATACTTCAGCAGAAAATCATTCCAATTCCTATCAAATGAGTCTTTGCTATGAGAGTTCCAAACAACTTGGCTCAATTCTTGTTCAATTTCTGCATGTCCCTTGTACCCATTTAATTTGCTTGGGATCTTCTTCGTGATGTGCCAAATACACCAACGGTGAATTGTTGTTGGCATACAAGCCTCTATAGCCAATGTTCTGAAAACCAGTTTGAACCGACCGGTCAAACCGGTTGAACCGTGAACCAGACCCCAAAACGATTCGGTCAATCAGCAAAACCGCAAAATCTAAAAACTAGCGTTGAACCAGTGAACGGCCGATAACTGGTCGGTCGAACCGAACCGTGACCCGACCAGTTTTTTGGCAAACAACAAAACACTGCTGTTTCCCGCTCTGAAACCCTAAATCAATGTTCTGATCCCTAATTGCCTTCACAAAATCACAATTCTCATCGAGCTTCAGAATCAGAGAACGCCATCACAGTCTCACACGGCCACACGGGTTCGTTGTCGAGCAGTCGCCTCCGTCGCGCAGTCACCTCCGTCGAGCAGTCACCTCCATCGCGCAGTCACCTCCTTCGACCAGTCACCTCCGTCGCGCAGCAGCCGTCGTTCGTGCTCCACCACTGCTTGGTTCACTCGGCGTCGCTGTCTCCCACTCTCCCTATTGCATGTTCTTCCCTTTTTCCCCAGCTTAAGAGCCAACACGACACATCACAACGCAAAAGAGTAACCATTAATCATCCCTGTATACTTGAAGAGGATTCATCTGAAACTATTTTCTTCTCTTCCTCTGAGCTCATCCTTCAACAATGGTGACCGTGATGTAGAAAATAAAGGATATCGAAGATGAGGTACCCTATGCTTTGTCTCTAATGCTTCCTTCCTTCCATTGTATTCTCCACGGAACTTGGTTGCACGCCTCGATTTGTATTCGTGAAAGTATAACATTTTTGGACTACAAACTAATCCATAAGTTGTTTTTCTCTGCAGTAGTAGGGTTACTACCGTTTGATTATGAATTACGAAATTTTAAAGCCATATCCTAGGATCCAGTTTTAAGGTGTTATTAATACAAATGATTTATACTTAATATGATTCTTAAGAAGCTCTATGCATTTCTAGAGTTGGAATAGAAGCTGTGCTTAATTGTGATTAATGTTCCTTAATCGGAATTATTCTCGCCAAAAACTCCTAAATTCTATTTTCGTTGGAGTTCATATTTCAGTACATATTGCAACTTCGTCTGATTAGTGATTACGTTCAATAATATTTAAGCATCAAGTAAGATGGGATTGTAATAAATTCCTTGTTACTCAGAATGAGTGAAGTTTTTATGTTTAGGCTAAAACTAAAACAACTAATACTGCAGATACCTCTAAGTCGTAATTCTGGTTGAATATGTATAGATTGAGTTTGAGAGATTGACAGCTACGATAAGCAGTGACGGAACTTGAAACAAAATTTTGGGGGGGGGGGGCAGATAGAAAATAATTGTTAAAATATTTTTTATATGAACCCCATTTAAAATAAGTTCGTCTAATCTCATCTCTCTGATTTGGGTGATACTGCCAAATTTAAAGCCGTTTTTCAAGATCTCGTTCCAAAAAGTTAAGGTTAAAGTCATCACATGTAACTTTTTGAACTTTTGAAGGTTATATCTCACTTTCTTCGTGATTCGTTAAAGTAGAAGAACTATCTACATGTGTTAATATTGTAAAAGTTATATGTTCTCCTTCTTAAATATTAGCATTCCTCTTAAAAAATGTATCAATTCTTTGATTTTTTATTATTATTTTATATAAAAATTTGAATATATATCCTGTAAAATATGTAAAGAAGAAGTTAAAAGGACAAATATTAAAATTTATAATATTTATTGAATTTTTTTTATCAATTTGTACAAATACAATAATATTAATACTTATTGAATATTCTATTATTTTTTATCATATAAAAAATTAAATTAAATAAATAGTAAAATATAAAATAATATTAAATTAAATAAATAAAAATATCTAATTTTTTATATTTGAACTTAAAGATAGAGAAAGTGTTGTTTATTGAACTTATTAGATACTTTAAGTTATAGTAAAGTATTTAAGTCAATTGAACTATTTTTTATCTTCTAAAAAAGTACTACTAAATTTTTTATAAAAAGTTTGGGGGCCATGGCCCCCCTTGTCTGAACTAAGCTCCGCCACTGACGATAAGGTTTCATATTATTTCTGTGCATGTGCTTTGTTTCCTTTACTCCCTGCATATGGTAATCAAGAACTGAGGAACTGTATTGATTGTTCAAAGATAAGCTTCCCAAGGTTCTGTATTGTTAGGGGCAATTTTGTATGGAAAATTGTCATTTTCTGAGGGGTGTATAAAAATTTAAAAAAGCACCCTGCATCATATCAACTAATAATACACAAGGTTCTGTATTATTAGTGATTAAATGTTTGTTCTAAACCCTGCTGCTGTTGTTTTTAAATTTATGAGTATGCTATTTTTGAATTTTTGTTGATAGATTTATTGATTTCAGAGTTTAGGGTGATTCATGAAATTGAGAATTGGATTGTTGGTACTTCTTTATATGTATAATTGTTCTATGTATTGGTGCTGAGTCTCACAAATATTCTCAATTACTTACAGCTATGGTTTCCTTCTTGAATGAGATTTTATTTTTCCAAAAGAAATCATAGAGGATTGGGGTTGTGGATTTTTTAATTGAGTGATGAGTGTAAAGTTGAAGATGATGATGACAAAAGTACTTGGAAACATATATTTTAAGAGTGTTTTAAAAAAACTTTTGAGTTTGTAAATTGATAAGATCATATAGTTTTGGTGTGTGTATTTATATTTTATTTATTATTTTATTCTAAAACGGTTTTTCCGATTCAACTACGGTTGAACCGGTTAAACCTATAAACCGGTGAACCAGTAGCTAGAGCGGTTCGATGATCGGTTCGGTTTTCAGAACCTTGTCTATATCCCTTTTCATTGACGCGCATTGATCGGTGAGAAACCCTTTAGGAGCATTTCCTCCCATGCAATGAAGCCAACATTGAAATAACCATTTGAATGATTCAATTTCTTCATTTTTCATCAAAGCGCATCCAAGAAGTGTTGACTGACCATGGTGATTTACCCCGACAAAAGAACCACAAACCAAATTATACCTGAAACAAATTACGAGATTGTAGGATGAAAATCATTACGTACACCCAATAAATAATTTTATACACCCAAAAACATCCAATATACACCTTTGCAGCAGATTCATAAAACAACATTAATTTACCATCATAAACAAGAACAACATATTATCTGTTTGTATTGTAGGTGGTGTCAAATGAAATAACATCTCCGAAATACTCAGAGGCAGCTCTACTCCTTGCATGGCCCAAAAAACTGGCTTAATCGACTGATCGTCCTCCAGTTCGAGTTCGAAAAAGAAATTCCGATTTTTTTCTTTCATTCTTAATAAATATTTCCCGAATTCCTTTGCATCTTCTTGTTCTGAAACATTCCGCACTTCTCTCGTGATATAATTTCTCACGTCTTTTTCGATAAAATTTAACTCGCGGTGACCCCCAGCTGCCGCAACGAATGATTGGTAAATTTTGCTTGGTCTGATACCAGCTTCCTTGTTATTCTCTATTGTACGATGAACGGACATGCTAAGTTCCCTGTGCTGTTTGAGCATCTCTGCCTTAGTTGGACAGCAGGGATGTGAATGATGCAACACGACCTTCGAAATGATCCAAGCACCAACATCATTTAATGTGTGTATATAAATTCGTGCAGGACAATTTAAACCAGCTATGGAATTTGTCTTCTCGGTCGGAGATATTTTAGATTTTCATTTTCCCTCTTTTCTACATGTAATCAATTGATTCTTAATTTCGTTTCCCTTCTTATTTGTGGTCTGAACTCTTGTAGAAAAACCTGCAGCCTTCGCATAGTCCTTGTAAAATTTTGCAGCAACTTCAAGAGTGTTAAAAGTCATTCCAACCTTGGGAACAAACTGATCATCAACAACACAGAGGGGCTGCAAAATACACAACGTTAAAAACAAGAATATACTCTAGAGTTTCTGCACGTCATAAAAAAAATAAAAAATTTAACTAAAATACACCCAAGAATTCGTTATCTACACCCAAACGATAACAACTCAACTAAAATAACAAGAAAAGCCATAAACTATAAATACACCCAAACTTTCCTAAAATACACCCAAAAAATTTTGATCTACACCCGAACGTCTGGTATAAAATGCAGAAAATTAATCAAAACTAGTACATTAGATTCAATTCACAGATTATGTTCACGTATTAATTTCACAGTCAATGTTCACAGATTATTCAGCTAGACAATCATAAACGACTAACTGCATCAAATTCAGATTCAATAATTAACTGAAACTAAATCACACCTCAGGAACTTCGTTTGATTCAAATTCAAAATCCACTTTGCCCTGGTTCAGCTGACAATCTGAAGTTGAATCGTCCATTATCTTCAAAACGAGTTCAAAGCTTGATTTTAGAAACCATGAAAATCAAAAAAAAAAAAAACAAAACAAGAATACAGACAGAGAAACTCACGTAAATGACGAAGAAGAAACCAATGACAAATGCACGTAAAACAACGAATAAAAAGGCAAAGACAGAACGCACGAATGAGATCGAACAAATTTGGCAAAAAACTCGAAAAAGAAAACGAAATCTTTTGAAAAATGGAAGTTATATATTCGCGCGTTAATTGATTTGGATTAATTTAAAAGTCTGTTATAGAGCGCGTGAAATGTACGTAACATAAGCAGCGCGTTTAGCGGGACTTGTAAAGCTTGTAAGCGTAAAATACTTGTATGTAGAGATTAATCTTAAACCAAAATAGGTAGAAGTTGGTAGAATCCTTGTTGATTATGTAGCGGAATTGAATAGAAAAATAGTTGGATATCTAAAAATTTTAAAAAATAAATAAATATAATTTTAAAAAATATAATATAACCTAAGATAAATAGGACATTATAAAGAAAAAAGAGATGCTATTTATTTTAGAAATTAATTAGAAGTGTATGTCATTGTTTTCAGTATTAAATCATATTTGTAATTGCAATTATATAGTTTACAAAGGATATTTTCTTCTTTACTAAATAAATATATAATTAATGAATTATCGTTATGAATGTATTTAAATTATTTTTTATTTATAATTTTATATTTTTATAATAGTAAATTGTCCATCGTAAAATAAAATATATGACGGAATCATTTAGTGAAGAATTCCTAATACTGAGAAAATAAAATTACGAATAATGAGTTTTGGTTTTTGTTGATTTTTATTGTATTTTTCTAAGTTAATAAAAATATAAATGGTTAGTAAAGTTGGTGTTAAATTTTAAACTTGTTTAATGATTCACACTCCTAATTGCAGATTTGTTATGTCAACACAGGCATCTGAATATATTTTCGATTGAATCTAAACGTTACTTATCATTATGATTTTCATTTTTTTTATCATAGTAATTTATATTTTTTTAAAAATATCTTTTACTTAAAAAAATATTTTTAACATAATAAATACATAAATAAGTATTTTTATATTATTTTAATTAAACATAAGTGATAGATAAAAAATTATTTTTTATATAAAATATTCAAATATCAAATTATTTTAAAAGATTTTTTAAAAAATTTATTTATTTTTAAACCGTGTAGTGGTTATCTCGTAGGACATCGACCTGCCTACTCGAGTCTTGTATGGATATGTAGGAAGGAGAGCTCCTAGGTGTGTGTAGGAGTTGTATTTGTTCGTGAGAATGAATTCCTCGTCAAGTCAGTTTGGGGGTGTGGACACACTTGCGTAAATTCAGGTAACGGCTACCAAAAAAAAAATTAAAAGGAAACTATACCCAACTAGGGATGGACATAAACTTATAAGCCACAGAGGATAGAGATAATCGTCCAAGTCTTATTGTAAAAAAAAAAAAAGCTGCCCCGCCACAGTGGGCGAGTTGGTTCTTTTGTCATTGTCGGGGAGCTGTTGGTGAGGAGATCTTAGGAGAAGTTGCTAAAACAAACGGGAGGATCGATCCGTTTAGTAGAATTTCAAAGAAAAATTGTTGGCAGCAGGTGGAGACATTTCTTCATCCAAATACACTCTTAATCTTGTTGAAATTGAATTAATTAAGGTTTAATTACTCTGTTGGTCCCTATAGTTTCGTGAAATTTTTAATTAGGTCCCTATACTTTTTTTCTTTTTATTTGAGTCCCTGCACTAATTTTGTTTTAATTAAGTCATTCTTAGTAGTAATTGGTTTAATTTTATAGGGACCCAACTAAAAAAAAAGAATTGGTATAGAGACCTAAATAAAAGGAAAAAAAAGTGTATGGACCAAAAAAAAAAAAATTTTGGTGCAAGGACTCAATTAAAAGGTAAAAAAGTATAGGGACCTAATTAAAAATTTCGCAAAACTATAGGGATCAACAGAGTAATTAAACCTTCAATTAATACTACAAGATCATTTTAATCTATTTCAAATTAATCCTTAATGAAGTAATTTAATACCTTTAAATTTTTTATTTAAAGAGATTTTTTAATCTTATAATAAACCAAGAGTGCAAATTACTCATTAAAAAAAATAACATAAACTGTAAGTGATTTAAACAAATCTATTCCTAAATAAAGATTTATTAGGAAGATATGTTTGCATTTTTACGGACTTCACACGAATATGTACGTACTCTGTACTCAAAGAGAATGAGAGAAGGAGAGAGCGAGAACGAGTGTTTGAGGGTGAAACACAGTGAGGATGGCGGCCATGTCGTCGGAAGAGATAAGGGGAGAGTGTGGGTGGGGGTGCATCCGGTGCCAAGAAGGATTTTTCACGAGAGGATTTTTCAAAGTCTACAAAGGTCTCCTTTAGAGATAAAGTCATTGGTCCAGAGAAATCGAAGGCCTTTGCACTTGCAGGATCTCTATCTGGGGATAGTATAGCGACGGTGGTGGACAAGCAGGGTGATACCCAAACTCCATGTGTAGACTTCACTGAAGAAGCTAAGCTTTGCTTGGCAGAGCCTTATCGAGAAGCTTTAGTGATCAAGGTTCTTGATAAAAATTATAGTTACACAGCTCTTTCACACAAGCTTTGGATGATTTGGCGCATCAAAGGTGGCTTTGATCTGCTTGATGTGGGATTTGGATACTTCATGGTAAAATTCGATGCAGGTGAAGATCGTGACAAGGTCATGCTTGGTGGCCCGTGGTTGATTGAGGGGCACTATGTTGCTGTAAAACCGTGGGATATGAATTTTCGGCCATGTGAGCAATCCTTCGGGTCTACGCTTGTATGGGTTCGAATTTTAAGACTCCCAATCTGGTGCTATCAGGAACAGGCCATGATGCGTATTGCTTCTGCAATAGGAGTCCCCATCAAAGTAGACCTAGGCACTAAGTTGGCTGAGAGAAGACGATATGCCCAAGCATGTGTTCAAATAAATTTAGGACTGCCAGTTATCAACCATATCATTGTTGAAGGCGTAACTCATGTAATGGAGTAGGAAATTTTAAATTTAATTTGTAATTCTTGTGCACGTTATGGTCACGATATGGCACAGTGCTTGGGTAGAGACTCCAGGAAAGGAAAGAGTGCTGATTCCGATGCCACCAAGCCCCGGGACAGTACAATGACAGTGCCATATCCTGAGCCCAAAATTCACAATTCAAATGAAGTAGAACCTGATGTGGTAGGTGGCGTTACTGGCGAGAATGCTGCACCGAGTTTGCAAGAGGATTTGAAGGCTAATAATTTGGAAGGAAATAACGTTAAGGAGGCTTGCATGCATGATGAACCAGGCTGGGAGCAAGTTGTGAGGAAAGGTAAAACCAAGCTGGGCCAGAAGCAATCTAACAAGGTCCAAAGAGGCACTCAATCCAGAACCGATTCGGGTAGAGTAATCAGGCCCACCATCCACTTCTCTCACACGGATGGATCCAGCTCCTATCGCGCCAGGGTCGGGTCATGAGTCAAGGTCGGACACAGCGCTTCCCGTGTTGGTGAGACGTCAATCTCATCAACCCGACACACCCCGGTGCCTTACGGCTCCTCTCTCCGTAAATGACCAAGGCCGACGTCCTTACAGAGCTCGCCAGTTGAGAAGAGTGGAGGCACGGCGGGGGAATCATCGTCATGTCTTCTTGTAGCCGTGAAGGAGGGTGTTACCATGGCGGTTCCATTGGAGAAGGAAGGCGCTTTGCCGGCTGTTGCTGCGTCGGTAGGCAGGAATAATGATATATTCCATGGAGATCCGACAAACACAAAGGTCACGGGAGTCACTTCCGCTGGGTAAGCCTCGGTTTGAGGTTGGTGAAGCACTTTGATTTCCTTGTTTTATATTTTTATATTTTATATTATGGATAGTTTAAATATAATAGCTTAGAATATTAGGGGTGCTTCTAATAAGTTAGCCCAGGTGAATTGTAAAGAGTTGGTTAGAAAATTTAAACCTGTAATTTTATTGTGGTTGAAAATCACTGTCCTTTTCAACACTTGAAACTGTTCTGGGAAAGACTTGGTTATTACTTTATCGGTATAGTGGAGGCGTCAGGACATAAGGGGGGTATCTGGTTTCTTTCTGCAATACTGGGTGTTCACTGCAAATGGGTTGATGCTTTCGATCAGTGTGTTACAGTTGAGGTTCAGGTAAATAATGTGATTTGGAGGTGCAGTGGTATCTATGGTAGTCCTCAGTTTAATACCAGAGTTTTGCTATGGGATTATCTTGTTACTCAGTCCTCGTCTTTCTGTGGGTCATGGATTGTTCTTGGTGATTTTAATGAAGTACTATTCTTACATGAATCTAAGGGTTGCCTCTTCTCGAGTCGCCATGCAGATCGGCTTGCTGCCTCTCTAGGGGATAGTGATTTGTTTGACTTGAAGACTATTGGAAGACGGTTTTCTTGGTACAGAAGGGTTAAAAATGGTGTTGAGGTGGCGAAAAAACTTGATCGGATTTGTATCAACAGTGGATGGTTATCTCTCTTTCCAGAGGCTTACGCAGAAATTTTAAATAGGGTTCAGTCTGTTCATTGTCCTATCCTAGTGCGCTGTACAGGTCGTCCACAACCGAAAAAGAATAGACCTTTTCGGTTTATTGCGGCTTGGGCAACTCATCCGGGGTACAGAGATATTGTGAACCAGTCATGGCAGGCTGGCTACAGAGAGATGCATGGCAAGTTTTTAGAAGTGCATAAGAACTCTTTGAAGTTTAATTCTAAAGTGTTCGGCAATATTTTCGTTAGGAAATGCGAATTGGAGAGACAGATTAATTTCCTTCAGAAGCGACTAGAAGTAATGGAAGATTTGTCTATACGGCAAAAAGAACAACAGCTGATTGAGGAATTTAATAACACGCTTGTGCAGGAGGAACTTCTATGGTTTCAGAAATCCAGAAAGCAGTGGGTAAAATTTGGGGATAGAAATACCAAGTTCTTTCATGTCCAGACTCTTGTGTGGAGAAAGCATAATAAGATTCATGGTCTCTTTCTTCAAGATGGAGTGTGGGAAACGGACCCGGATATCCTTAGAAGGAAAGCTGAATCCTTTTATAAACGCCTATTCTGCCAGTCGGAGGATGTAGACTTAGGTTGTCTTGGTGATGTGTCGCTGCCTTCCCTGAATGATGAAGCCTGTTGTAGCCTCACAGCGTCAGTTACTCTGGAAGAAGTTAAGTCGGTTGTTTTCAGTATGCATTCTTTTAAAGCGTCGGGCCCTGATGGGTTCTAGGCTTTCTTCTTTAAAGAATACTGGGAGATTTTTGGTTTTGATGTTTGGACTTTGGTTCGTCATGCATTCTCTGGTTTGGATATGGATCCAAGGAAGATGGAAACTCTTGTGGTTCTTATTCCGAAGGTAGAAAACCTGATTTCCATGAAGGATTTTCGATCTATTAGTCTCTGTAATGTGGTTTACAAAGTTATCACGAAGGTCTTGGTCAATAGACTTCGTCCCCATCTCAAAGAGATTTTGGGCCCCTTCAAGGAGGGTTTATCCCGGGGAGAGAAACTCCAGACAACATCATTGTAGCACAAGAGGTTCTCCATTTCATGAAGAAGACAAAGTCAAAGAAAGGCACCCTGACCTTTAAGATTGATCTGGAGAAAGCGTACGATAGAGTGGATTGGGAATTTCTGAAACAAACCCTTGTGAGTTTTGGCTTTCCTTCTCCGACAGTCAATCTGATTATGTGTTGTGTCACTGCTTCCTCCCTGTCTATCCTCTGGAATGGGGATAGATTAAATAGCTTCACTCCGAGCAGGGGTCTTAGGCAAGGAGATCCTATATCACCGTATTTGTTTGTGTTGTGTATGGAGAGATTGTCCTATTCTATTAATCAGCAAGTTGATAGGGGCTTGTGAAAGTCGATTGCTATTTCTAGAAGGGGTCCAAGAATTTCTCATTTGTTGTTTGCCGATGATTTGCTTCTTTTTGTAAAGTCGAAAAACAACAAGTTCGAACTGTAATGGTAGCTTCGAAAAATTTTTGCAGAGCCTCTGGGATGAAGGTTAATGTGGAGAAATCTAAAGCGCTATGCTCCAAGAATGTTTCAGCGACAAGAAAAGAGATTTTCACCGCAGTGTCTTCCATCAGATTTGTCCAGAACTTGAGCAAGTATTTAGGGGTGAACCTTAATTACTCTCGGGTGACACGCGCAACCTTCAACGATGTTTTGGATAAGATTCGGGGAAGGCTAGCCAGCTAGAAAGGGAGATTGCTTAATAAGGCGGGTAGACTCTGTTTGCTCAACTCGGTAGTGACTGCGATTCCTTCTTACTGCATGCAGGTATCTCTCTTCCCTAAAGGGGTAACTAATAAGATAGAATCCATGATGCGAAACTTTCTATGGAAGGGTCAAGCTGATGGTAGAGGCCTGAATCTAGTTAACTGGAAAGTGTTGGTCACCCCTAAGAAGTTTGGAGATCTGGGAATTAGAGATCCTTTTTGTGCTAATATTACTCTTCTTGGAAAGCTAGTTTGGCAACTTTTTCACCATCCTAACAAGCTATGGGTTCAAATGTTGACGGAGAAATACCATTCTTCTAAGGATGATTGTTTCAGTCGGTCTCGAGGAAGGGGATCTTATATTTGGAAGAGTATATGTCGAGCTTGGGATATCCTGAAGGAAGGTTTTATTTGGTGCATTGGGGATTTGGAACAGAACTTTTGGTTTTCTAAATGGAGAAGAGAGGGGGACTGTGTCAGGAGATGGATTATATTCATATTTCTGATTCGGATCTCAGGATCTTGGATCTTTGGTCATCTGGACAGTGGAACCTTGAGAATATATATTCTCCTCTGCATCAGTCTCTGCAGAGCAACATTAACTCTTACAACCCGGATGTTCAAGCTGGTTCAGAGGTCGGTTGGTGTTGGACTGGTGCGGTTTCAAAGGTTTATGATGCTCGTAGTGGTTATTTGTGACTCAGTAAGAAGATGTTTAGTTGGAAGGATAGGGGTAATTGGCTTTGGCTTTGGCGTCAACATGTTCCGGAAAAGCACAAATTTTTTGCCTGGCTATGTCTTTGGGAGACTCTTGCTACTGCTGCCTTTTGTTTTAGGAGGGGCATTTCGCACACGAATAGCTGTCCACGATGTTTCTCAGGCCAGGAATCAGTTTTACATTGTATTCAGGATTGTCCAAAAGCCCAACTAGTTTGGCAAGCTTTAAGGATCTCCGATCGACCAGTGGATTTGATGAGTTGGTTCTTATATAATAGCAAACAACGTCCCTTTAGATTCTTTTCTGGTCTCTGGTGGATTTGGCGTTCGAGGAATAACGAGATCTTTCATCCTCACGAGCATTGGACCACAGACAAGGTGATTGGTATGGCTTTGTCTTTGGAAAAAGAGCTCTGAAATATTTTTGAGTTGCAACGACTGTCTATCCCCTCCACCATTAGTGGCTCTTGGATTCCCCCCTCAGTGGGTACCTTTAAGATTAATTGTGATGCTAGCTATCCTGGCAATGGTGCTCGAGTTGGTTTTGCTTGTGTTAGCAGAGATTGGAAGGGAAGGTGGCAACGAGGCTGTCTGGGAACAATTGAGAGTCGTAGCATTTTGCAAGGAGAGTTGTTTGCTATTTGGAGAGGCTTTCTTTTAGCATGGGACTCGAGACAAAGAGACATTATATATGAGACAGACTGTGTGGAGGCTTTTACTATTGTCAATAATTTACAGGATTGCTATGGATTTATTGATCCTTTGGTGTTAAAAATTCGAGATATCATGTCTTGAAAATGGCGTGCTGATCGCCGGTTGATCTTGAGAGATGCAAATATAGTAGCAGACATCATGGCAAAGACTGTAATGAGGACTCTTTCCCCCTAAGTAGAGCTTTCGTTGCCTTGGAATGAGTTTGAGAGTAGTATTCAGCGAGACTGCCTTTCTTAAGCAGTTTCTTGTTTATTTTTTCTTTTTTAGTTGTTATTTTTGTTCTTTTAAGTTACCAAAAATATTATTATACAATAGTATCTATTAAATGAGATTGCATTTTTAAAGATCATATTCATTTATTTGTTTTTTGAAACACCCAACCAAATTTTTTATTTTATGTTTTGATCCATCCATACAAGGCCCATGTAACAGAAAAGTTTTTGGTTGGAAAAATTTCCCAAATATCCTTTAGTAACCTTCTCTAACTTACTGCGCTTAAATAGGGATGCAACATTGATTCACTGAATAAAAAGATTCTCTTTACCACATATCATTACAATATTGATCGGTCAAACTTTAGCCACCTTTTAAGGCTTTAACCACTTAATCCCATGCCACCATAGATGTCACCACATAGGTACATACTAAATACTACTAGCGCATTTAGGGGGTGGGGTTTGTGGGGGGACAATGTTAGAATCATGATCATCACCATCAGGCTTGGGGTATCCGATTCCATGGCGTGTGTTAGGGAACACCATGAAAACCGAACCGGCGACCACTCCAATCACCAACGGAATCACCTGCACCATTCTGTTCCCCGTCGACTTAAAGCCAGGGTACATGCACTGCACTGTGTTTCTGTCAAGCAGGCTCAGCACCGCGAACACCACCATCGACAACGCCCCGTGCACAAAGTCCACAGACCTCAGCCTGTAACGTGACAAGTCAACGCTTTTGATCTCGGGCTTCTCAAGTGGAAGAGTCCAGAGTCCCTTGGCGGTCACGATTCCGTAGCGCCTCCGGTTTTTGTTGGTTGGATCGATGTAACTGTCTGTGAAGGAAGAGAAGAAGCAGAAGAAGGCACAGATTGCGAGAAGAGTGGCGGATAGGACCCTGTTGGCGGCGCTGCTGCACTTACCGGAGTTTGTTAGGATGGGGTTCACGAAATGGAAGACGAACATTGTCCCCGTTGGGAGAAGCTTTATGAGGCACCCAACTGCTGTGCATGCCATGTGCCACCTGTGCTTCTTCTTCTTATATATTAGCTAGCTTATTGTTATTAGTTAATTACATAAGTATACACACTAAGCCTTTTGATTTGGTAGATCACTATTGTGGTTTCTTTCTCTATTCACTGCATCTTATGTTCCTTTTATAGCTGCAAAGGGCACTGACCCACTTATAGGATGGTAACATGTACTCTACTCGTGGGGTACCCAATTCGACCCTATCTGGTCGGGTTATCAATTCGATTCACAATTTGTAGGATAGTGTGCGGGTAGGATTTTTATGGGATTGGGTAGGGTACGGATTGAACCTCAACCCTATTCAACCAACTCGCACCCTATATATGTATATGTTATATAATTATGTAAAAATATTTTAAATAAATATTGAACCAAAGATCTCTCACTAAATTCAAAAGATTTTTAGCCACTAAAAGAATATCACTAATTGATAATTTAATAGTTTTTTATATATAAAAAACAGTTCTATTTTAAATTATCATCAACTTATATAATAATGTTGCATCTTTTTTGTAACCTGCAAATATGATGGAGTACTCGCGGATTAAGAACAAGTAGGGTTAGAATTGAGATATTCTCAACCTGCGGATAAGCCGGATAGAGTTTGAGTTTATATAAAAGTCTTAACTCGCGGGTAGAGTTAGGGTTGGCTCCAGATCCCACCTTACCCTACTTATTGCCACCCCTATCCACTGACTTGCATGATGTGGAATGGTCAACTTACTTGTTCACTTAAATAAAAATTAGGAGTTTAAATTTCATTTTGTGTATGTAATAATTTATTAATTGATAAATTAATTTATCTATCAAATTAAAAAATATAGTAGACAAGAAAAAAAAAAACTTTAAACTTAGAATTTAATTTAGCCTATTCCAAAGTTCTTTAAAAGAATACGTTGCAATTAACAAAATCATAAGATGATTGATCAAATGATTTTACAATGATGCAAAAATGAGACTCTTTTGACTTAGTTTCTATTCATCTTTTTCTCAGGGGAAAAAATTTCAATAGAGATCATTTTACATATATACTAGAATAAGGTGTTTAAGCCTTTAAGGATGATAATACTAAATATTCATAACATACATGCGTCCCGATAGAAAAACTATAAAGAATTCAATTTTAACTATTCTTTTGACTTTCATTATTTTTGAAAAACTTAAAATTTAAAGTAAAAATTTAAAATTAAAAAAATTGATTGATGTTCGTTAACATATAATTAGGCAACTTCACGTATGTACTTAAATCCAGTTATCCAGTTATTATATTGAAACAAAATAATCGTACATAAAAGAGCACGGGTTGCCAATTTCGAATGGTTCTTGAGTGGAAGCATAAAGCAACTAGATCATTTATTCATAAATCAAATGACAATGTAAGTAGTTACACAAATTAGATCGATTAACAACTTGTATATCCAAGAAGAATGACGCATAATATTATCTTGTTACGTAAAATGTGTGCCTAAGTTAAAGCTCTGATGATGTTGTTTACCTCCCTCCCTCGTCACTTTTTTTTGTCGTTTATGTTCTCTCTCTTTGACATTTGAAATATTTCACGGAATGCGGAACCACAGCTAACTGCCTGAAGTAACTTTATTTAATGATACATGAGATTCATGTTTATATAAGTGCCGTATTAGTAGTTCATATATTTTTGCAAAGGTATTTAAATTCTAAGAAAACATTTAAGTGTATTTTTAAAAGATAGAGATATTAGCATAATTAATAAAAAAAATTTAGAGAGTCAGTACTTTTATTAAAACATAATTAGTATATCATTAGATGTAATCTCACACTATTAAAAGTACTAATGATGATAACTAATTGATAATTACAAATTACAAAACTTATTAGTCCCTTAACACTCTTCTAATTAATAAATCAACCGTAACTAAACAAAAGTTTAAATATATATTAGTCTTGTATAAAATATTTGATAACATATTAAATTAGATACTAATACATAAATATATAATAACTAATTTAATAATTAATATAATATTTTATATAAAAAATTAACTATCAAATCACGAAATCGTACTAAATCCAGAGTCTCAAATCTCAACCACTTAAGGTTCCTTTTTATAGATAGAAATGTTTAATTATAAGTAACAGGCCTTATGATCCGAAATCCAGTGTGTGTTAATTTTTGTGGTCTAAAAATCCAAGGTGCTTTGGTCTTGCTTTGGTCTTAAAATTCCAAAGTATGTTATATGTAGCCTAAATGATTGTATGTATCATGACCAAAAATAATTGTTGTATGTATTGGTAGAAGCCCATGAAAGAAGTTATAGTTTCCTTTTTTTTATGGTCAAGATAGTTTCCTTCAAAGAAGGCCACATTTTCTTAACTTGGGCTCGGCCCCATAGAATAAGGTAGAGACTAGAGAGCGCACAGTGCCAAGTCCAGAAAAAAAAAAACGAGTGCACAGTGCACACCTGGATCGTGAAAAAAAAAAAAACTAGATGATGTCTAGTGTTTAATTTCATCCTTCATTTTCTATTTATTTTTGATCCCACTTATAAAATTAAAAATGAAAGATCACACTTTATTCTCAAGTGTTAAAAAAAATAGAAAAGATTCATTTTCATACACAAAAAAATAGAAAGAATCCATTTCCATACCCACTCAGCTGGAGCAGAAACAGAAATGGGAAGGAAGCAGCACAGCCAGCAAACTTGTGCCTCCTCTCCTCTCCCTGTTCTGTTCCTCTATAAAGTTCTCTCATGGCAGCATCTTCAATTTTTATGGAGTGTTTTTTTTCTTAAGTACCTAGAGATTATTTTTGTATGCGGTTTGTTTTTTTAAAATAAATAACTTCTGGAAAAAAAATCTAATTTAATATTTCTGATTGACCAGTAGTTCAATATTACCAAGAAATATTACACACCAATTGAACAATCCTACATTTCTACTATTTTTTTAAGCTTCCAGTTAATTTCGATCCCAGACAATTATTAGTCAGATAAATTAATAACATTAAAATTATATAATTCTTCCAAATTAAAAGTAATTATAGTCAATTTCTAGACTTCAAGTCTTCAAACAAAATTTCTTTTCCAAAGATATCAATTGATTGAAGCATTAGTCCAATAGTGTAACGGAGAAATCGTATGAAAGTCTATCTAGATGTAGATGACGCGTGATAAAAGTTGAAGAAAATTCAGAAGATATTTGCTCAAACCTCCCTAAAGTTTTAACATTTATACTTTACAAAAAGGGTACAATGAGCTAGAAAACCATTCACTTTCACATCCAACATCCACCAAACCACAACACTTTCCGGATTTTTACAAGAACAACCCCCTTAGTTACTCCCTCAACTTGTATAGCTTCTTCGGTTCTTCCTTCCTTCATTTTTTTTTTTTTCAAATTTTTTTCCACCAATTCTAAACTGAAATTAGAACCTAATTCTTATTTAAGCCATCAGCAAACAAACGTGTCACACGGCTCTTACACTAAATCCAAACTTCTTCAAACGTATTCCGCCCCCAATTTCAGACCCATCCTTCCGTTTAAAAAAATCACGGTCGAGACGGGAATTCAAACTGGTAAGGACCTACCCGTAACGGTAGTGACGGTAACGGAGAAATGAAGAGAAAGGAGAAGAAGATTCTAGATGTTGGTGAAGAGGGAAATAAGGGTCAAGAACCAACTAGACCCGAACCCAGACAACCCGACCCGAATCTTACTCGAGCCGGAGCAGACGCCTCAGATCTCTGGTTGCGGAGTCATCCACCGCCGGAGAGGGCTGCTTCTTCGTCTGAAAAGAAGGAAGAGGGAGCGCGCTAGGCGACGGAGACACCGCGAACGCTGATCCAGCATACATGTCGCTATTCACGGCGGGCGCCGTCGTCGAATCCAGCGACTGCCCCCTCCGGAGAATCGTCACCTTATCGACCGCCAAACCGCTACTCCTGGACAACCTAGAATCGTCAGCGCTGCTAGGTCTCCTTAATGGCAGCGCGGCGGCCTCTGCAACTAGAGGGGGTGAACTGGCAACTACAGCCCGTTTCCTCTGATCGGGTCGGGTAACGGGCTTCCGGGAGCTGGATCTTGATGCCGCCGCATGCTGATTGCTAAAATTATTACTATTATGATAGTTACTGTAGTTGTTGGGGTAATTTCTCCGCCGCGAAAACGACGCCGGAGGAACCCTGATCCGTTCAATTAAACAATCCTGAGGCCGCAAAATCTCCGTTGCCATGTTAATAACACAAAAATTAGAATCTAAAAGGGAAAGGTATATACGATCTCTTGAATTTAGCTCTTGTTAATTCTTTAGAAGTAGAAGGTTGGTTAACATTAAAAGAAGAAAAAATAGAGAACAGAATGGCTTTGTTATGGCGAAGGAGAATATGAATTGAGAAAAGAGAGAAGGGGAGAGAATGATATATAGAGGAAGAGGGAAGGAGACAAAGGTGGGTCCAGGGTGGTGGGGTTGGGTTTTCACCGACCTCTGGGATGAGAGAGAAAGTCTGTTAGAGCCAGCCAGCCACGCTGCCTCTTCTGACTGAATGACTCAGTATTAAGGGAAATGGACAGGTGTTGGCTCACCAGACTAGGTATTTTTGGGGGGATGACGTGGGTCCCTCCCAAACCATGATTGTCGTAACGTTTACTGTTAACTCTTGCTTCGGGAGCCTATGATTTTTCTACCCGAATCGCGGCGGTCATTAGCCTTTTTCTGGTTCGGAAGGTGATATGATCTTATCCGAGGTAACGCCGTCTCGTTAGTTGTCGTCATTTGTCAATTATTTGTGGGCCCTTGGTGAAGTTGCCTAGTAATAATGCAAATAATTTGAGATTTTTTATTTAAATAAATAAATTAATTATAATAATTATCAAAATAAATAATTTAAAAATGATCCCGTTAGGGAGACAATTGACTATTTATACAATGTGTACAATGGACTATTAAGTTATAAAATGAACATCCTTCGTACTATCTAGAATAACCATCCGAATACTAGGGATAATAAACATCATTCCAAAAATTTCAGCTGATGGAAAAAGGTAACACTAATGGTTATATCTCTAATACTCCATAAATCTCCATTGTACACATTGTAAAAATATTCTATTGGTTCCTCATACTTTTCCATTTAAAAAATATTTATCGAAATAAATATTCATTTCTTATCTCGTTTACCGTGTAAACGAGATAATTTTGCATGTATCTCGTTTATACTGTAAACAAGATAAGACAGGTGGACGCGAAACAGATTTTATTTCGTTTACACCGTAGATGAGATATACACGTTTCGCATCCACCTGTCTTATTTCGTTTACACTGTAATACATGCAAAATTATCTTATTTAAAGTGCAAACGAGATAAGAAAGGAATATTTATTTCAGTAAATATTTTTTAAATTATTTATTTTGATAATTATTATAATTAATTTATTTATTTAAATAAAAAATCCAATAATTTGCCATACTAAAAATTATTTAACTAATATATTTTTGGCAGAAATTATTTTTTTTATATAGAAAAGTAAGTAGTATTTTTGTATAATATTATTATTTGGAGTGTTTTTTAATATTATAAATATGCTTAATAAAGAAAATAGAAGAAAAGAAAATAAGAAAAAAAATAAAAAAATAGAAGAAAAAAGTGAAGTTATTTATGTATTATTTAGATGAAGAGAAAATAAATGAAAAGAAAATAGAGTAATTTTTTTTTTGTTTAAATAGAAAGAAAGATGGAAAAAAATCATAATAGTATAAAATTATATTAATACCTTTATTTATATTATATATTTATATGTAAATTATAATTTATTAATAATAAGAGACAAATATATAATTTTATTAATATTTATTATATTTCTCTCCCCTTGCATCTCATTGTTAGGGTAAAAATATTTTAGTGAGCTCCATACTATTTTTTTTCATTTTATTTTCTTTTATCATTCAAACAACAAAAATTCATTTTTCATCTATTTTTTTCATTTTTTTCTTCAAATTCTCCCGATTTAAACAATGTGTAAAATTGTGCAACATTTCGTATGTGTTCAATGGAAAAATAACGAGTTAAAACTCATTTTGCCCCCTGAAATTTTTTATAGGCTTCAATTTGGACCCCCAAATTTATAGTTACCAAATTAAAACCCCAAATATTGAATCGTACCCCACGTTTGCCCCTGTAACTATCTCCTTTAACGGAGATCTGATGTGGCACGTTAAGTTGACACGTAGGAAACCCTAAAACGACGTCGTTTTATGTTCTCTCCCAGTTTTAACTCAATGTGACGTCGTTTAAGGGTTTCGTTGGGTTAAAAAAGTTGGGTCAACATATAGATGAAGACACAGACTAACTTGACCCTTCTTCTTCCTTCCCTTTTTCTTCTATTCTTCTTCTCCACGTTTTTGTTCTTCTCGCATGCTTGACTGTGAGAAAGGAGAATCAGAGTAACATTGGTGGTGTATTAGACTGCTGGGTGAGGTTGCTGTCGAACTAGCATTGCCGCGAAAAGAAACGACGAATATCAGGTTAGGAAGTGAAGTTTTATTTTTTTTTCACAAATTTCTTAATACTCTGTTTTTGGCTGTTGTTTTGGTTTTTGTATTGCATTGTTATTGTCGAAGCAAGGTGCTGGTTATATTTAGGGTATTGGAAATTGTTGCATGTGAATGATGCTAGGGTTTTTTTTTTCTTGCTGAAGAAGAGAATGTTGATTTTATTTTTTGCTGTCTGTGGATAAATGTTATTATGTGTGTGTTATTGCTTGTGTTTAAAAAACTTGTTGTTTAAAAATGAATGATGAACTATTGTCCTGTTTGGAGTTTGAAGTCAGTTAAGTCAGTATGCTTTATTTTTTGAAATTATTGTTGAGATTTTTATTATTTTGTAATGTAGATGGATGATGATATAACAATTGTCATATACCATGGAGGAAATTTTGAGACAAAAGAAGATGGAGAAGTCGTGTATGTCGGAGACCAAATTAAACAGTTATTTGGATTAGAGGAAGATACATTGGACGTGTTCTCAATAAGAAATTACTACAAGATTCTAGGATATGACAACTTAAAAGAGTGCTGGTGGCTAACTCCTGGGAGGCCCTTGAAGATTGGATTGAGAGCACTCTTACAGGACAAGGAGCTCTTGGAGATGTGCTTTCACGCAAAGAATAATGAAGGTGTAGTGCATGTGTACCTTAAGCATGGATATTCTGAACATGAAGGTGATGAGGTTCCACAACTGGTCCCTATGACCCCCAATCCAAAAATCATGGTATTTGACACCACCTCAAATCCATCTTTATGTATTTCAAACACACCCCTTGAACAAAATACAATCACATTTCCTGAAGCGAACTCTGCACCCCCAGGCCAGCTGAACTCTGCTCCTCCAACTCAGCCCCACTCTAAACCTCAAACCCAACCCACCTCAAATCATCCAGCCCAACCCACCTCTGAACCTGCAGCCCAGCCTAAGTCAAAGCCTGCAGCCTAACCCAACTGTTCACCTGCAGTCCAGCCCACCTCAGATCTTACACCCCAGTCCACCACCTCCACACCTCTAGCCCAGCCTAAATCAATGCCTCTTTCCAAGTCATGTTCTTCTAAACCAAAAACCAATAAATCTGAGAAGTCTATTCCACCCACCACTACAAAAAAATTCACAATAAGTGTCAAAAAGAATTCAAAGTCTACCCCAAAGAAAGGTGCTGTCAAGAAAGTACCAATACCATCACCAAAACGAGTGACACGATCAGCTTCAAGATTTGCACCCAAAGGGAAGAAGGCTGTTGGTGAGGTCCCATCCGTGACATTAAGTAGTGACAGTAGTGACTCGTATGAGAGTGCGGAAGATGAACTCTATAGGCCTGGACCCGAGAATTTTGAGAATTCAAGTGATGATGATTCTGATTCTGAAGTTGCTGCAGCAAGACCCAGGGAGTTGAAAATGAAGAAGAATAAGGCAAAAGGTAAGATATGTTTCGAAGACTTGTGTGAAGAAGATGAGATGATAGTTTCAAATTCTGATGAGGAAGTTGATCTGGGCCAAGTGATTGGAAAAGCCAATGAGGTCCAGCCACCATATGACGCCTTTGATGAATACCATGATGATTCTTATGGAAATGATTCATGGAAATCTGAGGAAATGACGACCCCACCTAATTCGGACAAAGAATCTGATGCGGATGATGACGATGCTTTCCCAATGTTCATGGAAGGAGCAAGATTTGGAGAGCTAAAGTTGGAGGTCGGGATGAAGTTCAATAGCAAACATGATTTTATTGAGGCAATGAGAGAGTTCACCATACAAAAGGGGAGGCAAATCAATTTCAAAAGAAATGAGAGTTATAGGGTGAGAGCTGTTTGTAAGTACAAGAAGGAGGGTTGTAAGTGCATTGCATATGCCTCTATGGGTCATGAAGAGACTTGCTGGCAGATGAAAATATTCAACAACAACCACATATGTGCAAGGAGGACCAAAATAGGGCAGCAAACAAGAAGTGGTTAGCCTCAAAGCTAGTAAAGAAAATAAAAAAAATACCCTAACCTGAATTATGGAGAAGCGTTTGATTACTTCAAGAGGAAGTGTGATCTTGACTTGAATAAGTCCTCTCTGACTAGAGCCTTAAGTGATGCAAGGAACATTGTATATGGAGATGCGGCAGCACAATACATACTTCTCAGAGGCTATGCAGAAACACTATTGAAAAGTAACCCTGGATCAACTATTAAAATAGGATTGAAGCCGCAACCTGCAGGAGAACCAACTTTCGAAAAAATGTACATATGCCTCGATGGATGCAAGAAAGGACTCAAGGCTGGGTGGAGGCCTCTAATTGGGCTAGATGGAGCCTTTTTGAAGACACACTTTAGAGGAAAAATACTAGCCACAGTAGGACAAGACGCCAACAACCATATATATGTCATCGCTTGGGCCATTGTAGAGATTGAGAACAAGAAAAATTGGTGATGGTTTTTGGAGCTTCTGTTGGATGATCTGGGTGATGTAGCCTCTAACAACTGGTGCTTCATGTCGGACATGCAAAAGGTAACATTTAAGCTTTAAAAAATTTGACTGCTACTTTGGAGGACTCTGTTGGGACATAATTTGTATTTAAGGGATCAGATAGAGTCATAAGTGTTTATTTGAGGGGCTTAATTGGGACTCGATAAGAGTAATTGCTAACTGTGCTGCATATTATGGTAGGGGTTAATTCTAGCAGTCTGTGAATTGATGCCTGGAGTGCACCATAGGTTTTGTGTGTGTCACCTGTGGAAGAACTTTAACAAGCAATGAAAAGAGAAAGAGTTAAAAACCATGTTATGAAAATGTGCAAGAGAGACAACTACGCATGGCTTCGAGCAGAAGATGGAGAAGGTAAAGAGAAAGAATGAGGATGCCTGGACCTACTTAAACAAATGGCCAAAAGAAAGTTGGACGAAGGCATACTTTAGCCATGATCCGAAGCTGGATAATATTTGTAATAACGTGTGCGAGGTCTTCAATGCAAGGATAAAGGAGTACAGGGCAAAGCCTATACTCACTCTGCTAGAGGAAGTACACATGTTCGTGATAAGAACAATTGCAAAAAACAAAGTGAAGCTGCAACACCACATTGGCAGGTTACCTCCTATTCAGAGGAGCAGACTAGAAAAGATAAGAAAGGAGTCACAAAAATGGCGTCCGATGTGGTATGGTGATGATAGCTATCATAGATTTGAGATTCATGGGTTTCCAACAAACATAGCGGTCGACTTGGAAAAGCAGATATGCACATGCAGATTCTAGCAAATCACAGGTATAAAATTGTTTTTTCTCTTACTTGGTAGTAGTTATAAAATGTTTCATATATACATATGAGGTCTCATTGGCAACTTTTGTAAAAATTGTAACTTTGATTAAAATAAATGTGTTAGGCATACAATTTAATTTTGAACAAATTCTGCTCTGATTGAATATACATTATTTGTGACTGAACCTCCTCTCTGATTGAATATAATCTAGAATTCAGACATGCCATGTGTCCACGCATGTGCTGCAATAGCAAGACTCAATGGAAATCCTGAAGACTATTGTCATAAGTGGTTGACAATGGACTCATATAGAGAAACATATAAGCATTCCTTGAATTCCATCCCTGGACAAGCAATGTGGGAGAAGTCTCAATATAGCAGGCCCTAAGCTGCCAAGATTCGGAGGAAACCAGGTCCTTTGAAGCAGAAATGACGGAAGGATGCAGATGAAGAGCCTTCAGGAAGTAAGAAGAGTAAGACAGATGCAACAAAACTACCTAAAAAGTACAAGGAGTTTTCTTGTGCTTACTGTGGGGCAAAAGGTCACACGAAGAGAAGTTGCTCTCACAGAAAAGCTGATGACATCGCAGCTGCCCTTACTACTGCAGCAACAGCTGTAATAGCTAAGGAGAAAGAAAAGGGTTCTAATGCAAATAAAACCATAGAGGGTCAGTCTGCACAAGATGGAGAAGCAGAAGGTGACCCTGTTCCAGCAACTCATGTTGCCACTTCTGTAGCCCCAACAATGGCTAATGCTCCTTCAGAGATTGTGCTATCACAGACACCTTTTTCACAACTAGATAATGGAGATCAAGAACAAGTAAGAATCCAATATGTCCTATTATTTGCGTTTTTAATATTTATTTTAAATATCTGTTTAATTTAATTTTTATTTTGATTGACCAGGACTTGTATTCTACTCATGCAACTATAGATAACTCCTGCAACGAGATACGACAAATTACAACCTAAAAGGAAAGCACCTCCAGTTCCAGGATCATCAAGTGTTGACCCATTGCAAGGAGCAAGTGCTGGAACATCTTTAAGGATGGCTGAATTCATGAAATTTGTCCCAACACCAGGAGTGAAGCTAGCATTCAAACCTCCTAGGAAGAAATGAATGATGTTTAGTTGTGATGGACTATTATAGTTAGGGTAGTTATTTTCTTAATTATGTTTATCTTGTGTTACTGAAACATGGTTATGTGTGTCCAAATATTTGACTATTTTGTTAAAGAATTTTTGGATGTATTTTGTTCATGACCTTCGGGATATTTGTTTAGTTATTGGCAAGCAATACTTTTGGATATTCACTAAATGTAGACACTTTACTTCAGGTTTATGAATGGTACCAATATGTTTAATACCTAGCTTTACTTCCTCACTATTGCATCATTACATATGTACTAGAGGAGCTAATACCATGCTTCTTTTTCATAAAAATCTGAATACAATGCTTTCATTCACCCTCAGAGTACACACCTTCAGGTCCACACTTTTAATCAAAATTTAATCATATTTACACCATACATAACAGTCAGAAATATAACTAAACAAATAACCAAACTTAAAATACTGATCCATATTTTCAAACACCTAATTTTAACTTCCATTGAAGTAATTCTCCATGCTAAGTTTATCTTTCAACTATCATCACTGCTTGTAGGTTGTGTTTTGCCCACTAAACTCTGTTCTTCTTCACCGTTTGTCCACATAAAGAAACTACACCACATTCTCCCAAAATTCTGCCAATTTCGTAACAACCAACAAGAGAAAAAAATTTTAAGATTACTCATCAAACACAAATACCAGTAGCAACACATTGAAGAAGAAGACGACATTCAGAACTTACATTATAATTTAGACACCCATAAAAGGGTCTCTCAGGATTGGCATTTGTCCCAAACCATCGAAGCACTGGACGTATTCCACAACCACATCAATCAGAAATCTTTCCCAACCTCCCACCATTAAGGTTCTTCATGAAAGCCCCATGAGAACGTGATCGTGCAGAACTCACTGCTGCTTGGCTTCCAGAACTCATCATTTCTCCAGCATAGTCTTGAACGTATTCGGAAAGGAGGGCTGCAAATTAGGGTTTTATCATGTATGGAGGGGTTAAATTGAGTTCATTCAAATTTTGCCACATCATTCACTCATCGCACATCCACTTTGGCAAGTTGGGTGACACATGGATACACACTCTAGTGACTTAACGTGCCACATTAGATTTCCATTAACGGAACTAGCGACAGGGACAAACGTGGGGACGATTCAATATTTTGGAGTGTTAATTGGGTAATTATAAATTTGGGGGTCAAAATTGAGGCCAATAAAAAATTTCAGGGATCAAAATGGATTTCAACTCGAAAAATAACACATATCCGACCCATTTTCTACTAATTAAATGAGGAGATGACATGTGTCAACATATCTCTACGAGTTGAACGAGGAAAAGAGCGTGTGTACCCCATATGTTGTTGCATCACTACAATATCTATCTATATGTAATTACATCAAATTAGTCATTTGAATTTTTTTTATATCTAAATTTTTTAATTTTTATTTTAATAAATATATTAAAAATTTAAATTTTATATATTTTTATAAAAATTTATTTGTAATCTTAATCTGTATTTAAAGTTTAAAGTACGGGTTAGTTTTTTTTTTTTTTTAATTCTTAAAATACTGTAAGAGGTTAAGAACATAAAAATGGTAGTGCCTTGTACGAGAAAAGGAAGCTTCTTTGGCTTATTAAATAGGAAAAGGCAAATAAGCGATCACAGACTGTTGATCAGTCAACAAGCAGGACAAGAGTTACTTTCATATTGCTTAAAGATATATTAGTCATTTTCAGTGTCATTATATTAAAGTTAATCTTTAGCATGAATCAGTTTTTCCTTTTCATTTTATCTTTAACATCAGGATAATTAAGCTAGCTTTAGTAAAAGCAAAGTTAGGATGCCCCTTGGGTGCTTTCTGGTCCGCTACTTTCTGATGATTATGTGGATTTTAAAAGTACTGTAACTTGATTTATGTAGTGAATATGCAAAATCCCAATTAATTTGACTGTGTTTAGTTTAATTTCTAGCTCATTGGTAGTTAAATATAATTTAACTTTAATAATAAGAAAAAGTATAGGAAACTAGCATTTTTATTAAATTTTGATGAGCACTTAATCACTAAAAGAAAAGTGAGTAATTTTACACTATTAAATATAATTTCACATCATTAAAAATATTAGTAATGATAAATTAATAGTTATAAATCATAAAATTTGTTAACCTCTAATAATAAGAATATTAATATGTAAAAAAAATATAAGTAGACAATAAAAATACTAAATAATATGAATAATGGATATACCAGATGTTTAATTTATTAGATGTGTAGACGATTATTCTAATATTAAAATTTAGATAAATAATTTAGAATGTAATATATTTTTACTTTATTGAATGATTTAAATCAATTTAAAATTCATTATTCATATTATTTACAAAAATCATTGTCTACCAAACAAAGTCCTAATATGGATGTTAAAATTTAGTTTAACGTCGTCGTTTCCAATGGTGTTTTGACTAACTAACCCAAATATACTGTGGAAAGATGCAAGTTGCAAGTTGCCTTATGATCTAGTGCCAGACGTGGTTATTGGTTGGTTAAGACTCTAAGATAAGCACGAAACTAAGCAATAAAGCCGTATAAATTATATGCCCACCCAAATAAATATAATAAATTAATAATACGTATAAAATAACGTAACCCATATATATGAAATGTTTGATAACATACGCAATCATTTTGTACTTCACATGGCATTGTTCTTGCAAATTATGACGCTTTGATATTTTGTATATTATTTTTCAATAGCATAATATCAACCATCAAGTTGCCTAGCTGTTTCCTGGCCACCCATTTCTCCCCTAACTAATGATCATGCAATCCACTAACAAGATATTTTATTCGATAATCTCTTTATAATAACCCATAAAATCATAAGCAATCTTACTAAAAAAATTTGAGATATGATAAGCTAAGCAAACCATGAGATATATAGGCGTGTAAAACAAATAAAGGAAGGTTGAAATGGACATTTCCCCTCATTTCTGTGGGCATCGTGTCTCTCTGCGAGTGAATGAAGCATATTTGCGCTATGATTTTTTATAGCACCTGGTTGCAATTTGGACAGAAACATCTTAGATAGCTTCAATCTTGGGGAAAATATATCATATTCTTTAGACATTAGCCTTTTGAATGGGAGACAAATATAGGAATTAATAAATCAATATTGTACGTATTATATTGGTGTTCATCTTTTAGCAAACTTCAAAATATGGTCAAATATGATCAGAATAAAATACACGTTGGTTAAATTGATAGATAAAATATATATGATATGTTCTTCTGTGTTTCATTACTCGTCATCTATACGAACTAATCATATAAATTAATATATACTCTATGGAACAGCAATAATACGTACTGACATGCATTTTATATCTCATTGATCAACTAGAGTTAAACTATGTTGTCCAATTAATTTTAGAGTTGATCATACGGTTTTGTATTGAATATTATTATGGATAACAATTAAGTACGTACCAAATAAGGTAAAAATTAATGTTCAGTTTTTTTTATGAAAAATTTTAATAAAAAATTGTTAGATAATTTAATATATTTAATTTAAATTATTATCTAATAATTTTTAATTATTAATTTTATATAAAAAATAATTATACATAAATTTTACCTATTTTTAATTATTATTGTTATTATTATTATAAAAGTTTTATTGCGTATTTAATAGAGCATAAATTGCTATGATATATTCCCAGAAAAAGAAAAATTGATAACATCCCACAATATATATATATATATATATATATATATATATGTTACGATGGGTAACCGAAGATTATTGGGTTGGACGGTTGGGTTGGCCTAATCAGTCTGAGGAAGGAAGCCTTTGAACAGGTTTGTGGTCCAGGGTCTCCGTCTGACTTGTGTGTGAGAGAATGGATGGTGGTATCTGCAAGAACACTCCGATGCCTAAGTCAGCAAGGGTGTAAGCAGGTCTAGAGAGTATTGGGACTTAGAGATACCTGAGGGGTGTCAGTGTATTTATAGTGGTGAACCAATAACCACCGTTGAGGTAGTTCCATCTTTTAAGGTGGGTATACCGTCCATTTATCTTAGGGAAGTTGAGATATGGCTCCTGGAAGTGGGTTGAGAGATTTTAGGGGTAGTTATTTTAGTATTACCTGCCAGCTAATTTTCGTTCCCGACTTCTTTAGAGCAGGTCGTGGTGGGAACCGACTTCAAGGGGAAAGTTGGTGTGAAATGCAGGTCAATTCCTTGGATTGGGCCTTTCTTTTTGGACCTGGGCCTTAGTGTTGGGCCAGGGTATGAACAGTGCCCCTACTCGAGCCCAATTTCTTTTAAGAATTGGGGTCGAGTATTTTAACTCGGAATCGCAGTCGACTTGATAAGGAACCGACGTGATTTTTTAGAACCGACGTGTTTTGAAAATTCTCAACAGTCGCGTCTAATCAAACGTCGCGTCCGTTAGGAATTTGCGTATTTATACGCGGGGATCAGTTACATTGGGAACGGCGCCTCTCTTTAAATGACGGCCTCCGTTTTTACTATTATTCCCCTAACGTTTTTATAAATACTTTCCCTCTCTTTCCTTGCTTCGTTTCCGAAAATTTTCACACTTTCTCTCCTCTGTTCGCAAGAAGCTTTTGTTCGAAGGGACTCCTCTCTCTCTGCTCCTTCCCTTTTTCAAGCAAAGGTTAGTTTTTCTCTACTCTCTTTTTACGAAGTGCTTTTGTTTGCATGTTCTTATTTTAGAGAGGAGGGTTGGCTCGTAGGCTCCTAGTAACTCTGTTTGATTCCAGGCCCTTAGAGACCCTGTTTTTTTATTCTTTTTTCTTTTTCCTTTGTAGGTTTTGCTACCCCTTTCTAGGAAAGAATGTCTTCTATAGAAAGCCTTGCTCAATGGGTGGATGTCACAGTTCTGAGGGAGGAACCCTTTGTAGATACTGACTTCATCACTAACCTCCGCACTCATCATAGAATTTGTACTTCTGAGGAGGATGAGCCGAAGTACGAGTTGATTGCCTCGGGTCCAGAAGACCGGGTTTGCTTTGCGAGGGCTGCTGAGGCAGCCCCTCATTTTTTCTATATGTATGAGAGTATGGTTACCCGTTTGGGCATTTTTCTTCCTTTTTCTGACTTTGAGATAGCCATTTTACGTCACTGCCGTGTTGCTCCTACCCAACTTCACCCTAATTCTTGGAGTTTTCTGAAAATTTACCAATTTATCAGCCATGCTTTAGACTTTCCGACTTTCCTGAGGATTTTCTTTTTCCTTTTGCACATGACTAAGCCCTTTAGTTGGCAAAATAACAAACAACAGTGGGTGTCTTTCCGGGCTATACAAGGTCGGAGAGTCTTCACCCTTTTTGATGAATCCTTCCATGACTTCAAAAATTTCTTTTTCAAAGTTCAAGCTGTAGAGGGTCACCACCCCTTTTTTCTGGATGAGAATTCTTCCCCTCGCTTCCCTCTGTACTGGCTAGAGGCCTCCCCTTGTGAAAAATATGGTTTAGATGACTTGGATGAGGTGGAGGCGGCCATTGTAGGGTTCCTCCGAGAAGTATGGGGAAGAGCCCCCTAACTGGATACAAAAAAGTTTCTCCAGGGGTCCCCGACCTTTGTCCAGGCTCAACTAGGTAGCTTTTGTTTGTTTACCATATTCTCCGACTTGTTTTTTCCGACTTGTTTTGCTGATTTTAGCTACCTAACTGTTTTTACAGAGATGGCGAAGAAGAATTCCAGGGAGTCTTACCAGAGAGTTCAGGAGGCCAAGGCGAGGTCTCGCGCCAGGGTCGGTGGCGCCAGGGCAGCTGTCCCTTCCCTTCCTTTCTCTTCTCACAATTTGGGGACCCCCACCCAACCCATTGTCATTTCTTCCTCAGCTTCTCTACCGTCCCCTCCTCCCCGATTTTCCCCTGAGCCAGAGAAGAAGAAGCGCAAGACTTTAGAGTCTAGCTCTTCTTTTGAAGGTGAGGCCAAGGTGGATGCGCCTCAGTTTGTTCGGAAGCATATCTATCCTCATACTCGTATAGGTATGGATGTTGCTTCTGTTCGAAACCACCTTACTATTCTGGCTCAGGAGAGTATCAGGGCAGTAGGGGTGTGCACAAAGTTTCTTGATATTTTTGAGAAGACTCCTCTTAGCTCTCTGGGTTCATCCTCGAGGGTTGAAGAGCTGGAGGGGAGGTTTCTCTTATATCAAGAGCAGGAGAAGGTACTGAGGGAGGAGGTCGCCAAATTGAGGGAGGAGAGGGATGGCCTCCAGGAGAGGGAGAGAAAGTTGCAGGCCTAGTGCTCTATGGCGGAGGGCCTGAGGGAGAAGGCGCAGGAGAGTTATTCGGGCTTATTTGAGGACCTTGTGGGGGTGAAAAAAGATTTGATGAGAGCTCGGGATGCCTATACAGAGTTGGAGGACTCCATTGCTGAGGGGGCTGAAGAAGCTTGGAGGATTTTTAAAGAACAGGTCGGAGTTCTTGCTCCCGACCTGGATCTCTCTCCTCTGGATCCGGACAAGATTGTGGTCGATGGAGCTATAGTTTCTCCTCCCTCTCCCCAATATGTCACCGATCTGATTTAAAGACTCGGGGGCAGAGGATAATGGAGTCCCCTCCCCGACCAAAAGATGCCCCGATTCTTCGAAGGCTCCTGGAACTTCCACTCCATCTCCTATGGATGCTTCTCTCCCTGGTCCTGATGGCGCTCCGACTACTCTTCCTGACTCTGGTGGTGCTCCGACTACTACTCCCGGCTCTGGTGGTGACGTCCTTCCTAACTGAAAAAAAAAAGAAACTAATTGTGGCTATATGGGGGCCCGGCCTGTGGGTCCCCTCTTTTTTTTTTAAACTATTTATTTTCTTGAATTGTGGTGGTATTTTGCTGACACTTCCTTGGCCTTTTATGGCCATTAACAAAAAATACCCTCTTTTGGATAATGGTTTAAGTTAACAAAAATACCTTTTTTTTTTATAAGGGTTTAGGTTACCTCTGTATGTTGTGTGCATGCTTTTCTGTTTTAGGTAAAACCTTTTTCTTGGCTGACTATCCCTTCTTCTAAGTTTCTCTTAAATTTTTCTTTGGGACAGTCTTTGTCTTAATGCTTTCGGCAGGTTTTCTGATCTCTTTTGGTATTCCTTATACTCAAATTTGTTTCTTTTTCGATTTATTGAGCTCTTATGACTTAGGTTATTTTTGCGATGCATTTATTTATTTCTCGGTTTTTTTGACTTGTAAGTCAGATACTTTCCGAGTTTATCATGATCGAATTTTATAACCTCTTTACACCGACTTGTACCTCGTCGTTTTATCCTGACGACCATCTAGATCGGTTCATGGGATTTTCACGCTTTGTCGAGCTTAAGTCGGCGTGTTTCGTAGAAAGAAAGAAAAACGAGAAGGAATTTATAAGAGATATTGTCAAAGATCTTTATTTATTCGCAAAAGTACTCTACTACTACTAAGGGATTTTGACTATCTATGGTCCCTTAGTCTCTACTGTGATGCCTCGTTAAAAACCCCCCTTCACGAAAACCCTTTTATTTTGGAAAAAAACCATGAAGTTGGGAAAAGAGTACATCAGGGAGTAGAGTTCGCTTTTAACTGTAGTACCTTTTCATATTACAGGCATGCCACGTCCTAGGTAACTCGGTGCTGTTTAAGTCGGTCACTCTGTAATAACCTTTTCCTAAGACCTCACTAATCATGTATGGTCCCTTCCAATTAGCAGCAAGTTTTCCTTCTCCAGATTTATTGACTCCGATGTCGTTTCTGATTAAGACCAAGTCGTCTAGGGTGAAACTCCTTCGAATGACTTTCTTGTTATATCTGATAGTCATTCTTTGCTTTAATGTCGCTTCTCTTATCTGGGCCTGCTCTCGGACTTCGGGGAGCAATTCAAGTTCCTCTTTGTACCCCTGTATGTTCCCGACCTCGTCATGGAAGATCACCCTTGGACTTTGCTCGTCGATTTCTACTGGTATCATGGCTTCTACGCCATAGACAAGTCAGAAGGGTGTTTCCCCGTGGCAGATTGGGGCGTCGTCCGGTAGGCCCATAGCACTTGGGGGAGCTCCTCAGCCCAAGCTCCTTTTGCATCTTGTAGCCTTTTCTTTAGTCTTGCCAGTATGACTTTGTTAGCTGCCTCGACTTGTTCATTTGCTTGTGGATGTTCCACTGAGGTGAACTGGTGTTTGATCTTCATACTGGCTACCAGGCTTCTGAAAGTAGAGTCGGTGAACTGGGTTCCATTATCTGTGGTGATGGAATAAGATATCCCATACCTTTTGATAATGTTTTTGTAGAGGAACCTCCGACTTCTTTGGGCCGTGATGGTGGCTAATGGTTCTGCTTCTATCCACTTCGTGAAGTAGTCTATTCTCACGATTAAGTATTTGACTTGTCCTGGGGCCTGGGAAAAAAGTCCTAGTAGATCCATCCCCCATTTTGCAAAGGGCCAAGGAGAAGTTATACTAATGAGCTTCTCGGGGGGAGCCACGTGGAAATTTGCGTGCATCTGGCATGGCTAGCACTTCTTCATAAATTCTATGGCATCCTTCTGCAAGGTCGGCCAATAGAACCTAGCTCGGATTATCTTTCTGGCAAGCGACCTGGCTCCGAGGTGGTTTCTGCAGATTCCATTATGAACCTCTTCTAGTACTTCAGTGGTCCTTGAGGTCGGTATGCACCTCAGCAATGGTGTTGATATTCCTCTTCTATAGAGGATATTTTTCACCAGAGTATAGTATTGTGCTTCCCTCCGGATTTTCTTGGCCTTTTTTTCCTCTTTAGGGAGGATGTCGAATTTTAAGTATTCGACCAAGGGGCTCATCCATCCGAGGTTTAGCCCGGTTACTTCAAGGACATCTTGTTTGGCCTCTGTTTTCACTACAGAGGGTTCTTGGAGAGTTTCCTGGATCAAGCTTCTATTATTTTCCCCGGGTTTGGTACTTGCTAACTTGGAGAGGACGTCTGCTCTACTGTTAAGATCCCGAGTTATATGTATGATCTCGACGTCTGCAAAGCGTCTGAGGTACTCTAAAGTTTTGTCCAAGTATCTTTTCATATTTGGGTCTTTGGCTTGATACTCTCCCTTTATTTGGGAGGTCACTACCTGAGAATCGCTGAATATCATCACTTTTGTGGCACCGACCTCCTCTACCAGCTTTAATCCTGCGATTAGGGCTTCATATTCTGCCTGATTATTAGAAGCTGTGAATTCAAATTTGAGAAAAACCTCTATTTGTGTTCCCCTTTCATTAACCAGTATTATGCCGGCACCGCTTCATGTCTTGTTTGAGGATCCATCTACGTATAGTTCCCACGTAGTTGGCTTTTTCTCTTGGTCTCCCGCATATTCTGCTATGAAGTCGGTGAGGCATTGGGCTTTAATTGCTGTCCAAGTTTCGTATTTCAAGTTGAACTCGGAGAGTTCTATTACCCACTGAACCATTCTCCCTGCAACATCCGTCTTTTGGAGGATTTGCTTTATAGGTTGGTTCGTTCGAACTCTTATTGTGTGGGCTTGGAAGTAAGGCCGTAACCTCCGTGAGGCTACTACTAAGGAGTAAGCAAACTTCTCTAGTTTGTGGTACCTTAGTTCAGGACCTTGTAGAACCTTGCTAGTGAAGTACATGGGATGCTGCCCGACCTCATCTTCTCATATCAGGGCTGATGCTACAGCTTTGTCTGCTACAGACAAATATAGAATGAGCTCTTCCCCAACTAGAGGTCGGGTCAGGATTGGAGGTTGGCTCAAGAACCTTTTGAACTCTTGGAATGCTTCTTCGCATTCTGGAGTCCATTTAAAATGGCATCCCTTTCTTAGTAGAGAGAATAGTGGAAGGGATCTTAATACTGATCCTGCCAAGAACCTGGAGAGGGCTGCAAGTCGACCATTCAATTGTTGAACCTCTCTTAAACAAGTCGGGCTTTTCATTTCTAGGATGGCTTTGCACTTGTCAGGATTTGCTTCGATCCCCCTTTGAGTTAGCATAAACCCTAGGAACTTTCAAGCCTCCACCGTGAAGGTGCATTTTGCGGGATTTAGCCTTATCCCATGCGACTTTATGGTGTTGAAAACTTGAGAGAGGTCTGTCAGGAGGTCAGTTTCTTCCCTGGTTTTCACCAGCATGTCATCTACGTAGACTTCCATCAAGCTCCTGAGGTGTGGAGAGAACACCTTATTCATCAGCCTTTGGTATGTGGCCCCTGCATTCTTTAATCCAAAAGGCATGACCACATAGCAGTAATTTGCCCTAGGCGTGATGAATGATGTCTTTTCCTGGTCAGGCTTGTACATCGGGATTTCGTTATATCCCGAGTAGGCGTCCATGAACGACAAGTATTGATACCCCGAGCTAGAGTCTACTAGGGTATCAATGCTTGGGAGGGGATATGGGTCTTTAGGACACGCCCTATTCAGGTCGGTATAGTCGACGCACATCCTCCACTTGCCGTTTTGCTTTTTGACTAGTACTATGTTTGCTAGCCACGTCGGATATTTGACTTCCCTGATGAAGCCGGCCTCTAGGAGTGCTTGTACTTGCTCTTCCACCGCTTGAGCCCTTTCTGGACCGAGTTTACGCCTTCGCTGCTGTACAGATCGGGACCCCAGATATACTGAGAGCTTGTGGGACATGAGCTCGGGGTCTATCCCTGGCATGTCAGAAGCTTTTCAGGCAAAGAGGTCAGAATTGTCTCTTAAGAGCTGCATCAATCTTTGCTTTAAGTTTTCCTCTAGGTTGGCTCCTATGTTGGTATTTTTTCCTTCCTCTTCGCCGACCCGTACTTCTTTAGTTTTTTCTCCTGGTTGTGGCCGCAGCTCTTTTTTCGCTCTTGCGCTGCCGAGCTCTATGGTGTGGACTTCCTTGCCTTTTTCTCTCAGGTTCAGGCTTTCATTGTAGCATTTTCTTGCCAATTTCTGGTCTCTCCGTACCGTTGCTATCCCCGCATGTGTTGAAAATTTCATGCAAAGGTGAGGGGTAGACACCACTGCTCTGAGTCGATTTAAGGTAGTTCTGCCAATCAAGGCATTATATGCTGACCCTACGTCGATGATTATAAAGTCTATGCTCAGAGTTTTGGAATTTTCCCCTTTTCACAAAGTCGTATGGAGGGGCAGGAATCCTAATGGTTTTATTGGCGTATCGCCCAAACCGTACAGGGTATCAGGGTAAGCACTTAATTCATTTTCATCCAACCCTAGTTTTTCAAACGCGGGCTTAAAAAGGATGTCTGCTAAACTTCCCTGGTCTACTAGCGTTCTGTGGAGATGGGCATTTGCCAGGATCATGGTAACCACCACTGGATCATCATGTCCAGAGATTACTCGCTGCCCATCTTCCTTTGTAAATGAGATAGTTGGGAGGTCGGGAGCTTCACTCTCAACCTGGTAAACTCGCTTGAGGTGTCTCTTGCGAGAGGACTTGGTGAGTCCCCCTCCCGCAAATCCGCCTGAGATCATATGAATATGTCTCTCCGGAGTTTGTGGTGGTGGGTCTCTTCTGTCCCTGTCATCTCACTTTCTTTTCCCATGATTTTCCGACCTTTCCATGAGATATCTATCAAGTCGGCCTTCTCTGGCTAACTTTTCTGTCACATTCTTGAGGTCGTAACAATCATTTGTTGAGTGACCATACATCTTATGATACTCACATTAGTCAATGCGGTTTCCTCCCTTTTTGTTTTTAATGGGCTTGGGAGGTGGCAGTCTTTCAGTATTGCAGATTTCTCTATATACATCCACTATAGAGACTTTTAGAGGAGTATAAGAGTGATATCTCCTTGGCCTGTCGGGACCGACCTCTTCCTTTTTCTTGGGCTCCCTTTCCCTCTCTTTTATCGAGGGGGGTGTCCAGGTCGCCAACTAGGCTCTCGTAATCTGGCATTCTCCTCTATGTTGATGTACTTTTCAGCTCTCTCTTGTACGTCACTAAAGGAGGTGGGGTGCCTTTTTGATATGGACTGCGAAAAGGGACCTTCTCTAAGCCCATTTACTAGCCCCATGATGACTGCCTCTGTGGGCAGGTCTTGAATTTCCAAGCACGCTTTATTGAACCTTTCCATGTAGTCTCGTAAAGGTTCTCCGACCTCCTGCTTTATTCCCAGGAGGCTTGGTGCGTGCTTTACTTTATCCTTCTGAATGGAGAACCTCATTAAAAACTTTCGCAAGAGGTCCTCAAAACTGGTGACCAACCTTGGAGGAAAGCTGTCGAACCACTTCATCGCTGCTTTTGACAAAGTGGTCGGGAAGGCTTTGCAACGAGTAGCATCAGAAGCATCAGCTAGATACATCCGACTTTTAAAGTTGCTTAAGTGGTGTTTCGGGTCTGTGGTTCCATCATAGAGGTTCATATCAGGACTTTTGAAGTTCCTTGAAACTTTTGCCCTCATTATGTCCTCGCTGAACGGATCCTCTCCTCCCAAGGACGACTCTTCTCGCTCGCCTCGGGAGTTCCAACCTCTGAGGGAGGATTCTAGTTTTAAGAGTTTTTCTTCTAACTCTTTTTGTTGCGTCATTTCCTCCCTTAGATTCTGCTCTGCCTCTCTTTGTCATTCTAGCTCTTGTTCCAGTTGTTCCAAACGGCCTTGATGGCCATGGACTAGTCCCATTATTTCGGTTGCATGGGGCAGTCCTTCTTTTCCCGATTCGCGTCCCTCCGAGGAGTTCATCTTTGGGTTTCTTAACCCGGAGGTGCCTTCTCTGTGTTGTTCGTTGGCTCTCTGGTGAAGGGTCAGATCTGCGTCATTGTTTCCGGTGTCTAGATTTTCTTGTTCGGAATCTGACGCCGTATGACCATCCTTAGGTGAGTTATCCGCCATTACTGGTTGATCTCTCGGGTCCCCGGCAATGGCGTCAATGTTGGTCGTTGGGTAACCGGAGATTATTGGGTTGGACTGGTTGGGTTGGCCCAATCAGTCTGAGGAAGGAAGTCTTTGAGCAGGTATGCAGTCCAGGGCCTCCGTCCTACTTGTGTGTGAGAGAATGGGGGGTGGTACCTACAAGAACACTCTGATGCCTAAGTCAGCAAGGGTGTAAGCAGGTCTAGAGAGTATTGGGACTTAGAGATACCTGAAGGGTGTATTTATAGTGGTGAACCAATAACCACCGTTGAGGTAGTTCCATCTTTTAAGGTGGGTAACCGTCCCTTTATCTTAGGGAAGTTGAGATATGGCTCCTGAAAGTGGGTTGAGAGATTTTAGGGGCAGTTATTTTAGTATTACCTACCAGCTAATTCTTGTTCCCGACTTCTTTAGAACAGGTCGTGATGGAACCGACTTCAAGAGGAAAGTTGGTGTAAAATGCGGGCCAATTCTTTGGATTAGGCCTTTATTTTTGGACCTGAATCTTAGTGTTGGGTCAAAGTATGAATAATATATATATATATATATATATATAATGTGATGGAACCGACTTCAAGAGGAAAGTTGGTGTAAAATGCGGGCCAATTCTTTGGATTAGGCCTTTATTTTTGGACCTGAATCTTAGTGTTGGGTCAAAGTATGAATAATATATATATATATATATATATATATATATATATATATATATATATATATATATATATATATATATATATATAATATGCTTAACATAACAATTCTTATTAGGAGCAGTGAGCCCTGTATTCTCACGCCAATATATAATAATTTTCAATTTGAAAATAATATTATTTCATATAATATAAAACCAACCATTTAAGCATATAGATTATTCTACAGAAAGATTTTTAAAAAATCAACAATTAACTAATATTTTTTTGTTTAAACTTTTTTTTTAATTTTTATTCATTTACTACTTTTTTTAATTGATTATTGATTTAAAAAATAAATTTCTAATAATACCGACAGATTATTTCAGTAACTCGTACCTAAAAGTTCTCAATTAAAAGTAAGGTAGTTGGCAATGAGAAAATCTCAGGGTCGGCCATTGTTCTAAAAATTAAATCAGATTGGCTGATTCAACCGGATTAATTGAGAATTGCTCATCAGGATGGTTCGGTTAGTTTTAAAAATTGTCTGACAAAAAATCGATTAAAAAACCGGTTAAATTCACGGTTAATCAGTAAATTGGTCGATTTTTTAAAAGTTTTTGGGTTTGAAAATCTCCTTTAAAACGGTGTCGTTTTGGCCTTAAAAAAAACCTAAATTTTCTACCCGAAGCCCAGACCAAAACCCCCCAGTCTCACTCATCTTCTCTCTATAAAAAAATCAAAATTAAAAGAACAAACAAAAGATGAAAACTTTGAAAGGAACCCTAGCAGACTAACTCCCTAGCCCTGTAGTACATAGCCACTGCAGCTGCCGCACCCACCACAGCACCCGCACCCACCGCAACCCCCGCAACCCCACATTCCCGCGAAACCCACAGCCACCGCATCTCCTCTTTTCTGTTTGAGCGCGCTCTCTCTCTGTGTTCGCCAGTGTCGCACCGTCTCCTTTGTCGTCGCCGTCACTCCCCTTCCTCTCGTCGCCGGTAAGCACTGGGACTTGGATTTTGAAACTGAAACTGAAGCCCAGTCCCACTCGCACCCCTCTCCTCTTTGAAATTGAAGAAAATTTAGAATTGAAAGAACAAAGAACCCTAGTCACCCACAGAAAATTTGAAATTTGAAATTGTTTAGCTGGGTTGTGAGTTGTGAGTTACTGAAAGTCTGAGTTTAGTGGTTTTATTATTGTTTGGAATTATTTTTACTGTTGTTTAAAATTGAATTGCTTATTAGTTGAGTTGTGAGTTACTGATTTTTACATTATTCCATTCATAACCAAGGCAGATACAGAAGCTTAGTAAAGTACAAAACAAAAAGCTTACATCAATATGTAAACAATAATTGTTCAAAATTTATAGCATATAAAGTAATATTATTTATATATTTAAGAGATCTAATAATAAATACATGCTATGATGAAGAGAAAAATTTTTTTTTGATGGATTACTGGATAGTTATTAGTTACTACTGTTTGGAATTATTTTTGTTCTTGTTTAAAATTGAGTTGTTGATTAGCTGAGTTGTGAGTTGCTTATTTTTGCTGGTTATACTGTTGTTTGTTAATACTACCGGGTTTAGTGGTTTACTGAATGTTTGAGTTGTGAGTTGCTAAATGATTCTGTCAAATTTGTTTGCTGAGTTAATTTTATTTATAATTTTTTTTTGTTGTATGTTAAAGATGGAACAATTACAAAGTGATCAACATCAATAAGACAATGTTGTCCAAGAATCCCAAAAAATTAAGTTAGAACCCCGGTTATATATAGGCTAAAAATTGTTGAATTTATATATTTAAAATTATATATAGGTTTTTTAATCATTTTATTTATACTTAATTAAACCGGTTGAACCTCGGTTGAATTTCGGTCGAACCAGTAAACTATTAAACCAGTAATTTTATCGATTTATTGATCGGTTCAATTCTCGCAACCTTGAGGCCAGCACTTTCATTAGGCTGAAAGAGAAGAAGAGGTAAAGCTTATACATAAAGAGCAGAATACCAAAAGATACAAAATATCGAGCTCCAGACTCGACCTGCAAAGCCAAGGTCGGCCAAAAAATATTTACATATATATACATCCCAAAATATCTCAAAACAAAAAACCGACAACCTATTTCTCTAAGTCACCTCTAAAAGGGACAAACATAAAATATATACAGAGGAGAATCTATTTATATATACATAGCATAAATACAAAATACAGCATCCCAAGACCAAACTTCGCTTGCACAGGAAACTCCAGACGCTCAGCGAGGTGTCTCTCTACCTGCATCTGAAAAACAATAATATATGCATGGAATGAGAACTAGAGGTTCTCAGCATAGTAATGGTGCCAACATAGGTAATATATAAGGTTTTGGAAAAGCCAGAGGCGTTCCTAGAATTCCGACACTCATATTTAAACTTAAGATCCAACTAAACCAGAAATTAGGTAAAACTCTCTAGGTATTCAAATTCTAATAACCTAACATTTCACTCTCTGTCTCCTCCAAACCTCTGAATCACCGATGGAACTACCCTCAGCGTCACCTCTGCCAGCATGAGGGATCTCTCAGTTGCAAGTTGCAAACACATATATAACAAACAAAGAAAGCATAAGTATAGATAGTAGTTACAACAAGAAGAACAAGTAGCAGATAAGCAGAGTTAAATAGTTAAGCAAACTAAAATAATGCACACTCAAGTAAAACATACAAATGCACATGATGTATGCCTGTCCTACAGCCGATGAGTCTCATTTGTCAGTTATATAGCTAAACCCGACATGTCCGGTAGCTAACTCTGGACAGAACACCAAACGTGGAGCAAGTGGGACCAAACTGCAACCCTTGTATCTTACCCGTGTACCCAGAGTAAGGAGACAACCTCATCCCTACCTCTTACCTAGGCGGTGTTACTGTTGAGTTAAGAAATTAATTAATATAATTGATGATGACAAACATTTGATTAGTGGGCTAATCACCCAATTAGTTTTGATTATTTTGGATAAGTGATGCAGGCCAAAAATAAGTGTTACAGTAGCCCAATATTAAACAAAAGATATCTACTGGTGGGTTGAATGTTAATTGAAAATAAACCAAGCCCAAGTCATTCATCTCAAGCTCAATTCTTCAAGAAGCAAAGGCAAGGAACCAATGGGCTGAACTTGAGTAGAACCCGATCCAAGCCCTAATTGATTTCAATTCCCTCTCACTTGCTCTCACCAACTCAATGTTCTCTTTCTCTGTCTCAGTCAAATCACAAAACTCAGAAAAAAGTAAGAAAGAGAGCTTAGTTCCTAAGCTAATCATGAAAGAAGAAAGAAAGAGAAAGACCAAGCTTGAAAGGCAGAAGTCTAATCATCCATTTCAAACCAAATCAAGCTTAGGTAAAGGTTAAAGGTAACCCATTTCCTTTTACATGAATCAGATCTTCTTCTTTTCATCATCAACGTTTTGCCTATCCATTCTGAGTTATATGGAAAAGAGGATTTCTGTTCTTCTCTGTTGTGCATCAACGGTTGAAAATATGTCTTGGGGACCAAGTTGTGTTTCAATGGTCAATATCTAGGTTTACCATTAAAGAAATCTTTTTCTGCTGATAATGTGGCTTTCGGTCAAGATAGGGAAGTCAGAAGCAAAGTTTCCATTGTGAGGATTAATGGGAAAAAGTGAGATAGTGGGTTGGTGAAGCTCAAGGCTCAAGAAGTTGACCTAGGAAGAGCAACCAAGCAACATGCAAGGAGATAAAAAAGGTTTGCTGTTCATTCAGAAGCCAAGGAGAGATAACCCAGTGTATTGAGGTTTTGTTCTGTGAAGAAGTTCTCTGAAGAAGTTCCTCTACTTGGACAGTGCTCTCTTTCAAAGAAGCATTCTGCCAAAGATGAAAAAATGAATCAGAGACATGCAAATCTGGTTTATCACATAGCAAAGAGGCTGTTGATGTAGTCAATCTCCTTCATTATTGTTACAGATTGTATTTTACTTTTCAATGTTTATCTTTCTGTAATTTCTTAAGTGAAAAGGCATATTGAGAGAGCTTAAGAAAAAGCCATGAGTGGAAAAAGGCTGAGAGATACACTTGAGAGAAAAGGCAAAAGTTATTTTCAGATTTCTTTAGGTATGTCTGTGTCTTGTATCTTGTACCTGTGAGGTATCCCTTTCTTAGTTGGGTTAGCACTGAGAGTAAATAGTTAGGTATTAGCATAGCCAATGTCAAGTTAGGTTAGAACTTGAGTGTGAAAGGATTGTGTCAATCCTGTGGAATTGGTGTATGTAATACTTTTAACTATAGTGGAAATTCAATTCCTCCATTATTGTGGAGGAGACTGGATGTAGGTTGCATAGCACAAGGCAACCGAACCGGGATACATGCTGGTGTAAGCTTATCTCTTCTCTGCTATGTTCAGTTTTCTGATATTCATGAGACAAAAACAAATTGTCTCATAAATTTCTGCCACTGAGTTCAAACAGAATCAGAATTGAAAGTTTGTTTTAAAGGGTCATTTCAGTAACATAAAAGAAAGGCATAGATTCAACCCCCTTTCTCTAAGCCTACCACAATCTTCAATTGGTATCAAGAGCTAAGGTCTCAAGAATCAAGCTTAACCGCTTGGAGCAAAGATCCAATGGCGAACAACTTGGGCACAACCACTGTTACCTACACCCTCACTGAAGGCCAGTCAAACAACCAACCACCTTTCTTCAACGGGAAGAACTATGCCTACTGGAAAGAGAGGATGAGGATCTTCATCCAATCCATTGACTACAACATATGGAAGATTGTTATGAACGGTCCCAAGATTCCAACAAAAATAAGTGCTGATGGAGTGGTGACTCCAAAAGAAGAAGCTGAATGGAATGAGGACGACAAGTAGAAGATGGAGCTGAATGCTAAAGCCATCAATCTTCTTCACTGTGCTATCAGCTTTGAAGAGTACCGAAAGGTGTCTAGATGCAAGACAACAAAAGAAACTGGGAAAAACTTCAGGTTACACACGAAGGCACTAAACAGGTCAAAGAAACAAGGATTGATATGCTGCAAAAAGAATACGAGATGTTCAACATGAAGGATGGAGAAAGCATTGATGAAGCATTTGAGAGATTCTCAATCATAATCAACAACCTTGATACTCTGGGTACAAACTACTCAGAACAAACCTTAGTGAGAAAACTCCTTATAAGCCTCACAAAAGAATGGGAAACCACTACCACTGTCCTAACCGAGAGCAACAACCTAAGCCCCATAACCTATGATGAGCTGAGAGGAAAACTCCTTGCTTATGAAACCACACACACAAACCCGGACTCAAAGAAAAAGGGAATAGCCCGCAAGTAAAAAATAGAACCAAAAGAGAGTGAGTCTAGTAATGGTATTTCAGATAATGAGCTTATGTTTTTTGCTAGGAGATTTAGAAGAATGATGAAGAACAAGGGCAAAAATAAGGGTTCAAGCTCAAAGGAACACAAGATGGACTTGAGCAAAGTGACGTGTCATCATTGCAAGGAGGTTGGACACTTCAAGCTAAACTGTCCAAGGCTAAAAAAGGAGGACAAAGGAAAGAAGGAAAGGAAGAGAGTGCTCATGGCAGCTTGGGAGGATCTCAAGAATGACTCCAATGAGGAAGAAAACTCTGAAGGTGAAGACAAAGATTGTTTCATGGCTGGAAACAATAATTTTGATGAGGTAAATTACTTTGACTTGTCTATGGATGATTTACATGCTATCATTGATGATCTTACTTTAAACACCTCAAAACTGCTTGACAAATACAATGAGTGCAGATCTGAAAGAGATGTGTTAAGAGCTAAAAATGATTTTTTAAAAGAAAAAGTGAAGGAAACTGAATGTGCTTTGGACATTATTGAAGAAAACAGATTTCTAAAATCTGAACTTGAAAAATTAAAAGGAAAGCACATTGTGGATCCTTCTCATGAGTTAATTGCTGAAAATAAAAGATTAAATGATATGATTAAAAGGCTGAATGGTGACTTAGCCAAATTTGCTCAAAGTTCTAGTAACTTGGAGAAATTATTTGCAAGCCAAAGACCATTATTTGAAAAATCTGGTTTAGGTTATATAGCCAAGGAAGATGCAGTTTTCAATAATTCATCTATAAAATTTTTGGCTTCTTCATCAAATACTAAATCCACACAAATGAAATATGGTATTGGATATGTTCCAACATTTGAAGAAAAATTTGATGAAGTATACACAAGTGAAACTGAGCCTTCACCAAGAACCGAACCTAGTTCAAATAAGCCAGGTTTGGGATACATTTCGAAAAATGAGGTTGCTTTCAAGAAACAACCATTTTACAACAAAACCTCATATTCGAAAAGTCCAAAAGTTCAACAAAATTCTGGTGAAAATATTTTTGCAAAGAGGAGCAATTTTAATAAAAATCAATTTGTCAAGAGAAATGTACCTCTTCCTAAAACCAGAAAATTTCAACCCTTTAATCATTTTCGGCAAAATAACTCACCTCAATTTCAGTGATACACATCAGAAAATTATTGTGTTAATTGCAAGAAATTTGGTCACTCATATGCACAATGTTTCATTGAAAAGAGAGTTGTGGGAAACAAAGTTTACAATGTTGTTTGTGATTTCAATGCACTTGGGCAACCAAGATGGATTAACTTCAAAGGATCCAAATTAATTTGGATACCTAAGGTTATTTGAAGCCTTAAATGCATATTTGCCTAGCATCCAAGTACAAAAAGGATATGTGGTACTTGGATAGTGGATGCTCAAGGCACATGACTGGAAGGTCAACCTACTTCATTAAACTAAACAAGTATGATGGAGGTTTTGTGACCTTTGGAGATGATGGTAAAGGTAAAATAATTGTTGTTGGAAAAGTAGGTAATGAACAATCTAATTTCATTGATGATGTATTTTTGGTATGTGGTTTAAAGCACAATCTTTTGAGTATAAGTCAGCTGTGTGACTTAGGATATTTAGTAACTTTCAAAAGGCTTGAATGCTGTGTTATAAATGAAAAGACAAATGAAGTGCTTTTTGTTGCCAAGCATTTTAATAATGTGTATGGACCTACTCTTGATGAACTAAAGGATCAAAATGTAGCTTGTTTTCATTCTAAAGAATCTGAAAAGTGGTTATGGCACAAGAGATTGGGCCATGCAAGTATGTTTCAAATAAATAAACTTGTAAAGAACGAATTAGTAAGAGGTCTTCCTTTGATAAAGTTTGACAAAGACATCACTTGTGATGCTTTCCAAATGGAAAAACAAACAAAAAGTTCTTTTAAACCAAAGGAAGACATCTCTACTAAAAGACCACTTGAGTTGCTACACATTCATTTATTTGGTCCAACAAGAACTCAAAGCCTAGGTGGTAAACATTATGGTTTAGTGATTGTGGATGACTATACTAGGTTTGGTTAGGTTTTATTTTTTGCACACAAAAATGAAGCTTTTTCAGCCTTTGAACCTTTTTGCAAGAAAATTCAAAATGAAAAGGATTTGAAGATATCTTCTATAAGAAGTGATCATAGAACTGAATTTGAAAATAATTTATTTGAATCCTTTTGTGAGGAATTTGGAATATCTCATAACTTCTCTTGTCCAAGGACACCACACCAAAATGGTGTGGTGGAAAGAAGAAATAGAAGCATACAAGAAATGACAAGAGCTATGCTTTGTGAGAGTAATGTTCCAAAATTCCTTTGGGCTGAAGCGGTTAATACAGCTTGCCACATTTTGAATAGAACAATCATAAGAAAATTTTTGAAGAAAACCCCTTATGAACTTTGGAAATGTTACCCACCAAACTTAGACTATTTGCACATCTTTGGATGCAAATGTTTTGTTTTAAATAACAAGGATAATTTGGATAAATTTGATCCAAAGGCGTATGAGTGTTTGTTTATAGGATATTCTACAACTAGTAAAGCATATAGAGTTTATCATCAAGATGCTAGGATTATTAAGGAGTCCATACATGTTATATTTTGTGATACTAACTTGGTGCAAAGTATTTTGGAAGATTGTGATGCAGGAAATTAAGCTCAAAAGGACATTGAAATTGTGCAAAATCAAGAAAATAGAAATTCTGTTCAAACTGAACCAGAAACTGCTGTTGCTGAAAATTCAAGAGACAATTTTATTTTGTCTCATGAATCTAAAGGAAATCCTGAAGCCAACAGCACCCAAAATCCCTTGGTATCTGAATCTGCCTCCAAGTCCACCAGACCTCTAAAATGGAGATTCTTGAATAATTATCCTGAGAAATTTGTTATTGGGGACGTTTCTCATGGGGTTAGAACTCGGTCTTCAACCAGAAAGGCAAATGAAGGAACAAACATTGTCTTTCTCTCTCAAATGGAGCCTCAAAATGTTAAGTAAGCCCTTGGTGACCCTTCTTGGTTAGGCAATGAAAGATGAACTCCAAGAGTTTGAGAAGAACCAAGTTTGGACATTGGTTCCTAGGTCAAATGGAAAGAAAGTGACCGAAAACAAGTGGATTTTTCGGAACAAGCTAGGAGAGGATGGTAGCATTACAAGAAACAGGGCAAGGCTAGTGGCACAAGGATATGACCAAGAAGAAGGAATAGACTTTGATGAATCATTTGCCCCTGTTGCCCGAATGGAAGCCATAAGACTTTTCTTAGCTTATGCTACATTTTGTGGTTTTAAATTATATCAAATGGATGTGAAATGTGCATTTTAAATGGTGTGATAGATAGAGAAGTATATGTGGAGCAGCCACCTGGTTTTGAAAATAAATAGCATTCTAACCATGTTTTCAAATTATCTAAAGCTTTCTATGGTTTAAGACAATCTCCTAGAGCTTGGTATAAGAGACTTGGCTCTTTTCTTTTGAAAAATGGCTTTCAAAGAGGTACCATAGACATAACTCTATTTATCAAGAACTATAATAATTCCTTTATTCTAGTCCAAATATATGTTGATGACATTATTTTTGGATCAGCAACTGAATCCTTTTGTTCTAAATTTGGAAAACTCATGACAAGTAAATTTGACATGAGTATGATGGGTGAACTTAATTTTTTTCTTGGGCTACAAATTAAACAAACTAAAAATGGTATTTTCATTCATGAAGAAAAGTATGCCAAGGAATTAGTTAAGAAATTTGGTATGGAAAATGCCAAACCCATGGGAACTCCCATGCACCCTAATTCAAAATTAGATAAGGGAGAAACTGAGAAAGATGTTGATGAGACTAGCTATAGAGGAATGATTGGTTCTCTTATGTACTTAACTTCCTCTAGACCCGATATTGTGCAAAGTGTTGGATTGTGTTCAAGGTTCTAATCCAAACCAAAAGACTCACATCTTTCTGCAGTTAAGAGGATCATTAGATATGTTCATGGCACATCCAATTTTGGTCTTTGGTATCCTAAGATTGATGATTTTTCTGCAGTTGGTTAATGTGATACAGATTTTGCTGGTGATAGAGTTGATAGAAAGAGCGCTTCAGGCTTATGTTGCTTCCTTAGAAAATCCTTGAATGTTTGGTCAAGTAAGAAGCAGCCAACAATGGCTTTATCCACTGCAGAGGCTGAATATATAGCTGCTTCTTCATGTTGTTCTCAGCTTATATGGTTAAAAACACAACTTGCTAATTACAAGTTAAATGCTGAAAATATTCCCCTGTTGTGTGATAATATGAGTGCCATTAATATTTCTAAAAATCTAGTTTTGCACTCTAGGACTAAACATATTGAAGTGAAATTTCATTCAATAAGAGAACATGTCCAAAAAGGGGATATTAGCATTCAATTTGTTAAATCGGAAGAGCAATTAGCAGATATTTTCACAAAACCACTTGTTGAGGACAGATTCTGCTTACTTAGGACTAGCCTAGGAATTCTGAGCTATGATTCATCGTTTAAAAATTACTGATGTGATTGTTGGAGTTTTTGTCTCATAAACAGGTATGAGACAATTTTGGGCATGTGAAGAACTTTTCCTTCAATCAGCGTATTCTGGGATTGTTACAAGTGAAAGTTGATCTGGGCCAACCTCAAAAATCATATCTAGAGTGGTCAAATCTGTTTCCTTAAATCTATCCATCTCTGAGCCCAATATGAATGTTACATTTTATGGTTAATATTTGAATTTTTATTAGCTTGTGTGGTTCTGATTTTTTGTTCAAAAAGGTTTTCTGGTTGATTTAATTTTTTTAAAAAGGGTTTTCAAAATTTAAAATTAATTTTCTATTTTATTTTAAAATCAAATAAAATCTTTCTTTTATAAGGTCATGTCTTTTCAAGTCATATCAAAAGGTGATGCAGTTGCATGGTTTAAGAAATTCTCTTTTGAGTACGATTACCAACACTCCCTCTCTTCCCTCCATAACTCCTCCTCAAACCTTTCAGTTTCCTCCACTCCTTTTATTATTTCTCTTCCCTTAAAACTCAGAAACCACCCACATGAGGAAGAAAACCATTCCACAAAGGCCTCCTCATGAAAAGATTCTCAAACTTCCTTCAAAACCAAAGCCTTCTACTCGTTCAAGAGATCAGACCTTCACTCCCTCACCTTCTCCTCCTACCTCTCCTCCTCGTACTGATCCCATGGCATGGACCAAGACCACACCAATATATCCTGCCTCTGCCAAGCCGACGCCACCGCCAAAGGCAACGCCTTCCAAACCAAGTTCCACAAAACCTAGCTCATCCAAGGGCAAGCGTCCTGCTGCTGAAGAACCTGTTCCTGAGACAACACAACCTAAGCCAATGTCTGTTCCATTGCACTCACAAAGAGGTAACCCTCGTCTCCCTCTCAAATCAGTTAGAGAACTAGACATTGATCCTTTTGCTCACAAATCTCACTTCATGACATCTCACTCCAACTATAACCCCATCGCTTCAAATCTGACATGAACCATGATTTTTATGAAGGAGTTATAAAGTATCGTACTCTGTGTCCCTCTTTTCTTGCTGATTTACCTACTTTGAAAAAGAAAGGTTTTTCTTTTGTTGAAAATCTGGAATTTTTAGACTGGAATCACCTTTTCAAAATAAAAAAATCGGTGTATCCTCTGTTGGTCAAAGAGTTTTATGCGAATATGACTTACCATGAAGGAAGTGTGCATTCTTATGTTAAGGGCAGAGACATTGTTTTAAATAATGAAATAATTAGTGACTCTTTGAAGTACACTGATGTTGGGCCGTGTGCTTATACGTCTGTAAAGTGGGATGAAGGAGTTGGTATCTCTTACCATGATGCTTTGGCTCACATTTGTGAACACGTTTCCTTAATTGATGGTATCACACGCACTCACAAAGCCCTAGGATATGAACGTACTCAGTTGCACCAAATTATCAACCACATCTTACTTCCTCAAAGTGGTTCATATCAAAGGGTTTCTTACACAGACACACTTGTTTTATATGCCCTAATCATGAAAACAGAATATTCTTTTGCCTATTTGATGGCTAGATACATGTTTGATTCTGTTAGAAGTGAAAAAGACAAAGCTCTTCCTTATGGCATGTTTCTAACTTGCATATTTGAGCATTTTGGTGTTGACCTGTCAAATGAGGATTATGAAAACAGACATTCGTATCTAAAAGGGGGTGGTTCAGTGAAACAGCAAAAAGGACCTACTCGATCTGAGACAGTGGTTCTAGATGATGATGATGATGAATTCATTCTTGATGACTCTCCTCCTCTTGCCACCGAGGGTACCTCAATCTCTACTGGCCAAAAATCTGCTCTGCTGAATGTTGTCAAAGATGTTGTTTAGGAGTTTGTTTCCCAATCTAATCACATGATTGCTATGAGCAAAGAGCAAAGGAAGCTAGCAAGCAAGCATGAGAATTTCCTTCGGAAGTCATGAGATAGAGTGGTTGTGTTCATGACTTTCATTGATAATCTTCAAAAAGATGAAGATCCTGCCACTGATACTGAAGAGGAAGCTGATTCGGAGAAAACTGGTTCGGATACCTAGGATAGCTACATGAAGCTATTGCTGTCATTTTGTCTCATGAATTCTATTCATTTTGCAACTTTTGAACTAGTTTTTGTTGTTTTGGATGACTGTAATACTCTAAATACTGCTGTACTTAAGTTTAGATTACTTCATATTTTGGACTGTACACTAACTCTTTCTTGCAGGGTTTAAGGTGTTGTTTTTTTTGTTGTTGCTCTTGCTTATTATCCACCCTTGATGACAAAAGGGGGAGTAATAGTTTGCTGAATTTGCTGAATGTTTGATTTTTGAATCTTAATTGTGAACTTTTTTTATTGATGCGGCTCATAGTTTTGAACATACATTGCTACTGAACTGCTACAGGAAATGTAGTGACATGCCTATTGGAACATGATTTTATATGTTGTTGGTTTGTCCTTGATTAATCTTGATACTTACCTTTGGTTGAAATGATATGTTCTGTGTTGGGCTGATTTTGTGGTGTTGTTTGCTTAAACTCCCTTAGTCAAGATAAATGTATGTAGCTCTTTATTGTGTTTTCTATAAGTACAATGTAAAACAGGAACAAAGAGGAGAGCATAAATATAGGGGGAGCAACTTTTGAAAAAGAAAGGGGGAGCAACACTAAAGCAAGAAACATCAATCAAAGGGAAGTTTTCTAACTTTACTAAATTCCAATTCCTTTGGTTATTGTTTAAATATGTTTGTCATCAAGGGGGAGATTGTTGAGTTAAGAAATTAATTAATATAATTGATGATGACAAACATTTGATTAGTAGGCTAATCACCCACTTAGTTTTGATTATTTTGGATAAGTGATACAGGCCAAAAATAAGTGTTACAGCAGCCCAATATTAAACAAAAGATATCTGCTGGTGGGCTGAATGGTAAGTGAAAATAAACCAAGCCCAAGTCATTCATCTCAAGCTTAATTCTTCAAGAAGCAAAGGCAAGGAACCAACGGGCTGAACTTGAGTAGAACCCGATCTAAGCCCGAATTGATTTCAATTCCCTCTCTCTTGCTCTCATCAACTCAACATTCTCTTTCTCTGTCTCAGTCAAATCACAGAACTCAGAAAAAAGTAAGAAAGAGAGCTTAGTTCCTAAGCTAGTCATGAAAGAAGAAAGAAAGAAAAAGACGAAGCTTGAAAGGCAGAAGTCTAATCATCCATTTCAAACAAAATCAAGCTTAGCTAAAGGTTAAAGGTAACCCATTTCCTTGTACATGCATTAGATCTTCTTCTCTTCATCTTCAACGTTCTGCCTATCCATTCTGAGTTATATGGAAAAGAGAATTTCTGTTCTTCTCTGCTGTGTATCAACGGTTGAAAATATGTCTTGGGGACCAAGTTGTGTTTCAATGGTCAAGATCTGGGTTTACCATTAAAGAAATCTTTTTCTGTTGATAATGTGGCTTTTGGTCAAGATAGGGAAGTCAAAAGCAAAGTTTCCATTGTGAGGATTAATGGGAAAAAGTGAGACATTGGGTTGGTGAAACTCAAGGCTCAAGAAGTTGACCTAGGAAGAGCAACCAAGTAACATGCAAGGAGATAAAAGAGGTTTGCTGTTCATTCAGAAGCCAAGGAGAGATAACCCAGTGTATTGAGCTTTCGTTCTGTGAAGAAGTTCTCTGAAGAAGTTCCTTTACTTGGACAGTGCTCTCTTTCAAAGAAGCATTCTGCCAAAGATGAAGAACTGAATCAGAGACATCCAAATTTGGTTTATCACATAGCAAAGAGGCTGTTGATATAGTCAATCTCCTTCATGATTGTTACAGATCATATTTTACTTTTCAATGCTTATCTTTCTGTAATTTCTTGAGTGAAAAGACATATTGAGAGAGCTTAAGAAAAAGCCATGAGTGGAAAAAGGCTGAGAGATACACTTGAGAGAAAAGCCTAGAGTTATTTTCAGATTTCTTTAGGTATGTCTGTGTCTTGTATCTTGTACATATGAGGTATCCCTTTCTTAGTTGGGTTAGCACTAAGAGTGAATAGTTAGGTATTAGCATAGCCAATGTCAAGTTAGGTTAGAACTTGAGTGTGAAAGGATTGTGTCAATCCTGTAGAATTGGTGTATGTAATACTTTTAACTATAATGAAAATTCTTTCATTGTTGTGGAGGAGACTGGATGTAGGTTGCATAGCACAAGGCAACCGAACCAGGATACATGCTGGTGTAAGCTTATCTCTTCTCTGCTGTGTTCTGTTTTCTGATATTCGTGAGACAAAAATAAATTGTCTCATAAATTTCTGCTGCTGAGTTCAAACAGAATCAGAATTGAAAGTTTGTTTTAAAGGGTCATTTCAGTAACATAAAAGAAAGGCATAGATTCAACCCCCCTTCTCTAAGCCTACCACAACCTTCAGTTACAATTCTCGACTCGGAGCAAACGACGACAGAACTCAACCCTTGCCTTTTATCCGGAGTCTCGAAACTCTTACTGGAGAAAGTAGATAACACCACTGCATCTTACCCGGAGTCTCGACTCATACCCGGAGCAGGTGGACAAAGCCACTGAATCTTACCCGGTCACATATACCTCAATATCATTCAATTCATTCAAATATCATACTTTAAAATCAATCATCATCATTCTTCATTCAAATTCAATCATCATTAATCCATCTCTCATTCAATTTGCAATTCATCATTATCATCATCATATTTATCAATCACTTCTTATTTAACATCACCAACACTTCATTAATTCAGTTATCTCTTCGCATATCCCCCCAATATCCCCTCAACTTATTTAACATACTCATCTTTATTCTAAGGTTTAAAGGCTTACTAATGGATCTTAAACAAGTATAAAAGAGGTTTGGAAAGCTAGTAAGTATATTTAAAACTCAAAAATATTATTTTTCCAAAACTACGCATGACCACCCCATGCGTATGCACGGATCTGATTTTAGCCAATCTTGCGTAAGCGAGCACCTCCCATCTTCTCCAAACAGAGGGGTGACTCGCGTACGTGTAAACACCTCCTCGTACGCGTAAGTTTAAATATGGGCATTCTCACGTACGCATGTATCATGCGTATGCAAGACTCATAGGTAGAGCCTAATGCTTGCGTCGCGTGGCATGTCGCGTACGCGTGAGTCCAAATTCCTTTAAAAAGCTTTTAAGCTGTAGAAAACTAATTTTACATGTCCAACTTTGAACGGGCATAAATTTTTCGTTAAAAATTATTTTTAATTCGTTCTTCGAATGTTATAAACTTCACGGATCCAATTTTTATTCAAAATGAGTTTTACAAAATTTGAGGGTCTGAAAGTCAAGTTATGGCCCACTGAAGTTGGTCAAAAATAAGTTTTTACCAAAAGTTTCCAAAACACAAGTTTTCCAAAATCCTCAATCCAATTTAATTCAACTACAACCAAAAATCACTACCAATCGCCTCTCCATCCTTCCTCAATCATTCCACACCCAATTTCTCAATTCAATCAACAATTCACATTCATAATTATACCAATCCTCACCAACTTCAATAATTATCATCATTTCATAATCATCAAATAATCATCATTTACAATTCATATATCTGAACATGTCAACATACAAATTTATTCAAAATTTTCATGTATTATCACTAATTATCAGTAATTCACATAGTTTAACTTATTCTACAGTTAACTAGCTTAATTTTTTACGTGACATTAAACATTAATTACGAGAAATCAAAACTATAGCCTGGCCGATTCCTCCCTAGCCAAAAACACCTAAAATTGCCTCTCCTTCACAAGCTCCAAGACGCTAATTACCAATTCTACAAGTCCAATCACCCGAATTTCGTTCCAAACCGCCAATTTGAACTCCAAATCAACAAGAATACAATCTACTTTTCACAATATCATTATAATCATTATAGGGTTCACTAATTCAATGATTCACAAGGGTTCGGATTTTTTTACCGTTATCCACAGAGTAATTGAACAATACCCGACTATATCTCACGCTATAGCATCCCTAAATCATCAAAATTACAAAATCTTTCAATATAAAAAAAACTAAAATTGCAGAAATTGAAGGGGGTGAGAACTAGGCACGAAATTTGTCAATCGGAGCTCCGAATTAAAAGATATGATGAATTGAAGTTGGAGAAGATTTGGGAATTAAGGTTTTGATCGTAATTATCAAATCGGATCAGACCAGCTGGTTCGACCGGAAAACACGCACATCACTCAAATTTAAAAAAATTGGAGAATATTCTAGGCGTTGCCCTTTGTATTATATTGTGTTTTTTTATAAATATATTACTAACTATTAGACATATCCTAATTAATAACTTATGTATTAATTCTTTTAGTCATGCAAATTTAAGATATTTTTTTTATCTTTTTACTCTAATGAATAGTGTTCATATTAAATTAATTTATTTTTTATTTTATATTTACTCTTTCTTAAATTAATTATTTTTTAATTATATATAATTATTAAAATAAAAATTAAACTTTTTTAAATATCTATAAATTAAAAAAGATAAACAAAATTTTTATTAATCATAACATATTTTTGTTATTGATAATTATATGACATCTATCAATATTAATATTTTTCAACATATATTTGAATAATGTAATAGATACTAATTAATTAATGAATTAGAAAATAAGTTAATTTGATATAAAAAAATTAAATTTTATACAATTATTTAATTATGACGGATCAACCGGTTTAACCTATGACTCACTGGTTGAACCAGTAACTCAGTAATCTGGCGGGATCGATTATCGGTTCGGTTCTGATAACTATGGTTTTGATTTATGTGTTCCCCCTTTCACCCATTTCAGCGTGTTTTTATTTCATTTAAGGGAAGGGAGCAGAGTGTTAGCTTCTTATATATTGAGCTTTGGGTTTGATTTGGACTCGGTCTGACTGATTCGGTCCATCATCCTAATTTTATGCCAAAATTTTTAAATTAATAGTAAAATTTGTATTTTAATTATTTCTATTTTTTTATTATAAAATTTAATTTTTTAATTTTTTAAATAATAATTAATTTATTAATTAATTATTTACTAATTACCCGAAATTTATAAGTATTTCTAATAAAAAAACAAAAAGAGAAGAAAGAAAAAGGGATCCACTAAAATGATTGTGGTTTTACTTTTGAAAAAGTCTAGGGGCCAGTAAGTTTTGTATTTTCTGACCAGCACTTAACCATTAAAACAAAAGTAAGTGATCTCCCACCATTAGATGTAATCTCACACCATTAAAAATACTATAGATAGCTAATTAATGGTTACAAAACACCAAAATTATTTATCCCTAGCATTCCTCTTTACTTTTTATTTTTTCTTTTCTTTATCTCCTCTTTTTTCTTTCTCCTTTAGTATCTTTTTCTTTTATTCAATTGTAGCTTAGGTCCTGCTTCCTTTTCATATATCCAATGAAATAAACGCAGGAACATAATATACGTATTATGTCATATAATATAACTAAATATGCATACGTGGGATGCAGTGAAAACATCCTCTCTTATTCTATTGCACGTAAATCAACTTAACAATAAAGTGTTGCATGCATAGATCCATTTTAATTAAGGTCGTGCATGACTTGTGAATTGCGAGCAACCCTTTTTGACGTTTATTATGTTTAATAAGTGCTAGTATTTTCAGGTGACGCGTTTAACTAATACATGTGATGCTCTTTCTGTGTTTTGGGAAATTTCAGTCACTATGTATGGACGTAAATCCCACGTTCAGTTTTACTATAAAGTCTTAATTACTTTTCAGATGTACATAGTAGGAACTAGGCAGTGAATACTGAATAGACTTTATGTTATGTAAGGCTCGAACGGTCGAACCTCGAAGCACTATCTTCACCTACGGAATATCCAACCTGATTAAAGTGAATATATAGGATTGAAATTAAAAGTTTTTAAGTATACCATTATATCAGTGTATCAGTGTATCAGTGTATGTTCAGTAAATTTTAATCATTGATCTTAATTATATATATTATATATATTTTTTATAATTAAGATCAACGGTTAAAAATCATTGAAACATATCAATACATTTGAAAGTTTTTCGGATTAGATTAGCACAAAAGAGTGGGTAAAATTGCTGGTACGATAAGGTTCAGTTTAAAGGCCTATTCTACTGATCAAACCGTAATTCGATATTCCTGATATATACATGTTGAATATATATATCTGTTCTGAGAATTATTTGAAACGGTGATTTGGGACTAAACGTGAGGTTTAGACTCCTTTTGAGGCAGTATCCGACTTGTGCTGATGCCGAGGTGCTGCCGTCCGAATTCTTCGTGAGGAAGTTGGGGATGGTACCTACAAGAGACTCCGATACTTAAGTTAGCAAGGGTTTTAAGCAAATTTTTAGTAGGTTGGACTTGAATATAAGTGTCAGTATATTTATAGTATAATAGATAACCACCTTTTAGTGTAGTTCCACCTTTGATGGTGGATAATTGTTCCATTTTTCTAAAAAAGTTTGTTGAGATCTCCTTTCTAGAGGGATAGGAGATATCTTAGGAAGTAGTTACTTATTTAGATAAGCGAGGCTGAATTCCGGTCGTCGTGCCCGACCTTTATAAGGTCGGGTAGGAGTAGATGAGACCACTGTCTTTGGGTGGGCTTTATTTCTTTTAGGCCTGACTTCATTTTGAGCCAGGGTATGAACAGTGTCCCTACTTGAATCCGAGCTTTTATAAGGTCAGGCTTGAGCATTTGTAAATTTTGCATGTTCTTTGGAGTGTTGACACGTCACGTCGAAAAATACCGCCTTCCATGAATAGATCAAATACTCGACGTGTTTAAAAAAAAATTTGAAGCGTTATGCCTCTTTGCGCACGTTACCTCTATGGTTACTTTGGTAACCGTGCGTCATAAATAAAGGATGGAAAATTACTCCCTTGCCCTTAGTGCCTTATAAATATCCAATTCTCTTCATTTTTTTTCTTTTTTTATTTCTTCCTGAAAAGTTTGCACTCTTCATTTTCTCTTAAAAGATTTTTTCATATCCTTTCTTCATTTCGTCATTTTGAATTTCTTACTTGGAAATTTTTCTTCGCTTGTTGGAGGTTCTTGGATCGTTGGTGTCTTGCTGTCGAAGTGCTCTTTTTTGTTTCGTATTTTTGAGATTGGTTCTTATACATGCTTTTCTTTATTTTAGCATTTTGGGTAGTGTTCTTTCTGTGTTTGTTTCGAAAGAATGGTTGCTTTGAAATGTTGCTATCTGAAATTTTACTTCTTTCTTGGTCATAAACTTTGTTGTTGCCGTTGTGATTCTGAATGGATTTTTGTGTTGTGTTGCCCCCAAATGATGCCACTTTATCTATTGAAGATGGCACCATTTCTGTATCTGTTAATGTGGTGGTGGTTGTTGTATGTATGAGAATTCGTAAGAACTATGATGTTAGTTAGTGTTGTTGATGCCGACTTCTTATAATTTTTGTAGATACTTTTCTATACCCGACTTTTCGACTTGTTGTGACAATATTGTTTGTTATATTGTAGGTATAGCTTATATGTCTCGTTCAGTAGTTCACAACATGTCCTCTAAAGTTCCGTCTGACCTGACTTGGGTAGATGTATCTGTTCTTACTCCTGTCCCTGTTATAGATAACGAGTATGTCGAGACCTTTCGCAGGTATTATAGATTATGTTTAAATTGAAAGAATGAGAGAAAATACGAAATCGTAGTTGTGGATCTTGAAGAGAGGGTTTGATTTCCGCGACTTGATAAGTCAGAGCGTCATTTCTTTTATATATATAATTGCTTTTTCACAAAATTAGGAGTTAGCCTTCCGTTTTCTGATTTTGAATCCATGGTTCTCAAGGTCTGTAATGTTGCCCTTTCCCAACTTCATCCCAACTCTTAGGATTTTCTTAAAATCTATCAACTTCTTTGCCGTGAACTTGGTGTCCTTCCTTCTCTTAAAGTTTTTTTTTTAATCTTTTTGTTCTAACCAAGCCTTTTAGTTCAAAAAAACAAGGCTGGATCTCTTTCTGAACTGTTCAATGGAGTAAGGTCTTTGCCATTTTTGATGATTCCTTCCACGACTTCAAAATTTACTTCTTTAAAATCTAGACTATTGAGGGTGTCCGATCTTTTTTTCTGGACGAAGGACGAAACCCTTTTTCTTTTGTATTTGGGAAGTGCTTCCCGTAATAGTTAAGTATAATTTGAATGACTTAAATGAAGTTGAGGAGAGCGTAATCAATTTATTCCAGAAGTGTTGGAGTTGAGCTCCTTATTTGGATACCAAAAAATTTTTAGAGAATCCAAACCAACTTCAGTCCAAACTTGGTAGCCTTCTTTTTCATTTTTATAGATACTCTTTTGTTAATTTGTTTTGGTGGTTAACATTAGGGGTCACAAAACGGGTCTAACCCGTCGGGCCGACCCGCCGAACTCGCTAAAAAGGCGGGTCAGGCTAGGATTTGGAACCCGTCAAATTTAAAAAAGTCCGCCAAACCCGCACCGCCAAATTTACGGGTTTTGGCGGGGCGGGGCGACCCGCCGGGCTAAAGCTATTTATTTCTCCTTTTTTATTAAATAAAAGAGTAATTACTACTACAAAATTAATAATTATATAATTTTTAAATACTTTTATTTATTTTTTATTTTTATTCTTTTTTTAGTTATTTACTTTATTTATTTTATTTTACAATTTCGTATATATGTTCAAATTATGTGACTTATTTTTTAAAATAAAGATGGTTCTATTGACAAATATTATTTTGAACAATTTTATTGAAGTTAAAAATTAAAAAAAAAAGTGAAAAAAATATGTTATAATTTGACTATTTTTAATTTGTATTTAATTTTTAATTATTATTTTATGGTTATTTTTAATGAATTTTATTTTTCAAAAAAAAAAAAGAGTCAAACGGGCTAGCCCGCCGACCCGCCAATCCGTCATAAAGCGAGACGGGTTAGAATTTTGAACCCACCTTAGTTGGCGGGTTGGCCCGCCCCGTTTATGGTGCGGGCCCCTGCCCCGCTTTGCCACCCCTAGTTAACATGTCTGAATTTGATGTCATGTAGAAAGGATGGCTCCCAAGTCTGCTACTATAAAACTCTCCGAACTGCCAGAAAAAATGTGGTCGCTCGAAACATACAACTAAAAGAGACCGATGAACCTGACGATCTCTCTTTGCCCTCTAAGTCGGACTCGGATGCCTCGCCTTCTTTAAAGATTACTTCTGATCTGACTCCCCAGCCAATCCTTCCTCCCTTTAGTTCGGCCAAACGAACAGCTCTTCCTCCACCTCCCAATTTTGAGCCAAACCCTAAAAAACATAAGTCTTCAGACTCGGGAGTATTTATGAGTAGGGCTTTAATGCTATTGCTTGGGGTGAGAAATACATTCTTCCCCATAGCTTTATCAGCATGGATGATGTTTCAATAAAGAGCCATCTCTAGGTGCTTGCTTCAGGTGGAATTCGGACAGTTGGTGTTTGTACGACTTCGTTGAGAGAAGTCGAAAAGACTCCTCTTAGTGCCACTTAACGTACTCTGGCTGATCTACAGGCTGAAGTGGTATCTTTGAAGGAATAAAAAAAGGAGTGAGATGGTGAAAGGGAGTCTGTCATTTCTGACCTTGGCAAAGCTCGGGCGAGAGCAAAATAAGCTGAGGCCGCTTTAGCCATGGCGGAGGGTTTAAAGAAGAAGGCCGAAGAGAGTTACACCAGGGTCTTTGGGGAGAAGCTCGACTTGGTAGATGAAATTTTCAAGTCTAGAGATAAATATACAGAGCTTGAGGCGATCATAGCTAAAGATATGGATAAAATGGTGGAGAATCTAAAGGCTTAGTTCCAGGTTGTTGCTCCTGAGGCGGACCTCTCCCTTATCAGTCCTGACAATATTGTGGTTGATAGAAAGATTGTCCCTGCACCCGAAGACGATGAGGACACTCTCCCATACCCGACACGAAGATGTCAGAAATCCGAGTTGAGGGAGCTTCTCAGAGCTTTTCAACTCGGATGGAAGGTGAACCCATCCCTTCTCAGCCTGAAACTCTCCCTGCTTCTACTGTGCTAGTGTCATAATCGATCTCGACTTTCTCTGCTCAACCTGAAGTTACCATTACTGGTGAACATCTCATTCCTTTGTAATTCATAACTTTGAATGGCCCGACTTGTGGATCTTTTATGAACAATTAAATTCTTTTTAATAGTTGTAGCTTTAAACAACTTTATTTTACTGTTTAAAAATCCTTTGTCCACTAATCTGATAGTAGTTTTTTGCACGAATGATTGTATTATTAATCATCTTTTAGTTGGTACAGCTGTTAGCTCAATAAAAATTTCCATCAAGTTGTTTTAATAACTTTCAATGCTGTTTTTTGCTAAGTTGAAAAAGATGTCAGTGAAGTAGATTGGTTATTTCTAGACCTTTTTCATATAAGTATTATTTTTCCCTTAGTTGTTTGAAATCCGACTTCTAGTGGTCAGACTTTATCAAGTTACTCTTACATTTTGTTTTAGGCCCGACTCTTTTAAGGTTGGACCACGAATTGCTTATACAACTTCTGACACTAATTTGTACCTCGTCGCTTCATCTTTCCGATTATATAGGTCAGGCAATGATTTTCGCGATTTTTCGAACTTAAATTAATGCTTTATGATGGAAAAATTGGTAGAAAATGAATTATCATTAATAAAAGGAAAAGATTTAAATAAGTCAACTTGCTACTAAGGGTTTTTCTTTTTACCGTTAGCCTTTGCTATGATGTCTCGTTAAAACTCCCTCAAGAAAAACTTTTCTCAGGAAAAACCATGAAGTCAGAAAAAAGAGTACACCAGGGAGCAAGGTGCGCTTTCTAGCTGTAGTACCTCTTTAAGTTACATGCGTGCCATGACCTTGGGAGCTCGTTCCCTTTTAAGTCGGACACTTTATAGTAACATTTTTCTAAGATTTCGACAACCTTGTAAGATCGTTTCCAGTTTGCAGCAAGCTTTTCCTTGCCTGACTTCAGAACTCCGATGTCATTTCGGATTAGTATGAGGTCGTTTGTGGTGAAGCTTCTCCTGATGACTTTCTTGATATACCTCCTTAAGGTGACTTTTGTGTGAGGACTTAGTAACTCCTCCTCCTGCAAATCCTCCATTTATCATGTGTATGTGCCTATCAGGGGGTTTGTGGTGGCTAATCTCGCCGACTTCCCTATTCATCTCCTCACTTCCTTTTTCCTGGATCGTCCGACTTTTCAGCGAGGTACCTTTCAAGTCGACCTTCTCTAGCCAACTTTTCTATATCATTTTTCAGATCATAACAATCATTGGTAGAATGCCCATATATTTTGTGATACTCGCAATATTCTGTCTGACTTTCGGCCTTTTGTGTTTAATGGGGCAAGGAGGCAGAAGTTTTTCAGTGTGACAAATCTCTCTGTAAATATCAATAAGAGAAACTCAGAGTGGGGGTGTAGTTATGGTATCTTTGAGGATTCTCCGAGCTGTACTCCTCTTTTTGCTTTCTCTCCTTCTCCTTATCCCGAACTTGGTAGGAAAGGTTTTGCTTCGGGACTGGATCTCTAAGTCGAGAGTTCTCCTCCATGTTGATATACTTCTCTGTCCGTTCTTGTACTTTATATAAAGAGGTCGGGTGCCACTTTGATATGGATTGAGAGAATGATCTTTCTCTAAGGCTAATAACTAACCCCATTATTACTGCTTCAGGAGGCAAATTTTGTATTTCTATGCAGGCTTTGTTGAACCTTTTCATGTAAGTTCGGAAGATCTCTCCGACTTCTTGCTTTACCCCTAAAAGACTTGGAGCATGTTTGACTTTATCCTTCTGAATTGAAAATCGGGTAAGAAACTTCCTTGCCAGGTTGTCAAAGCAAGTCACCGACCTGGGTAGTAAGCTATCGAACCACTTCATTGCTGCTTTGGTTAATGTGCTCGGGAAAGCCCTGAAACGAATTGCATCAGACGCATCAGCCAAGTATATCCAACTTTTGAAGTTACTGAGATGATGCTTTGGGTCGGTCATGCCATCACAGAGATCCATGTCGGGGCTTTTAAAATTTCTTAGAACCCTAACCCGCATGATATCTTCTATGAATGGATCTTCTCCTCCAAAAGGGCTTTTTTCTCGTTAAGCTTTATTGGTCCGAGTTCGTAGATCAGCTTCTATTTTTAAAAGCTTTTCCTCGAGTTCTTTTCTGCGTCGTACCTCCCTTTGCAGATTTCTTTTTGCTTCTCTTTGTCACTTAATATCTTGCTCGAGTTTCTCTAACCGGATTTGATGTCCGTGTATGAGTCCCATGATCTCGGTTAGGTGTGGGGACTCTTCGTTCTCAGGTGGATGTACTTCTGACTGTTGTCGTCAGGTGTGAGAATTTTGTGATGTTCCTTCCCATTAGGATTACTTGTTCCTTCTTGTCGTGGGGGTATTACGAGGGCTCGATCGTCGTTATGAGTTTCTGGTTCGGACTCAGATGCAGTGCGTCCATCTTCAAGTTGCTCGTCCGCCATAGTGGGGTGTAGACTTCCAAGTTCCCGGCAACGGCGCCAATGTTCTGAGGGTTACCTGAAATGGTGATTTGGGCTTGAACGTGGTCCAAACTCCTTCTGAGGCAGTATCCGACTTGTGCTTGTGCCGAGGTCCGAGTTCCTCATGAGGAGGTGGAGGGTGGTACCTGCAAAAGACTCCGATGTTTAAGTTAGCAAGGACTTTAAGTAGGTTTTTAGTAGATTGGACTTGAATATACCTGAGGGTGTCAGTGTATTTATAGTAGAATAGATTACCATCTTTTAGTGTAGTCACCTTTGATGGTGGATAATTGTTCTCTTTTTTAGGCAAGTTTGTTGAGATCTCTCCTAGAGGGATAGGAGATATCTTAGGAAGTAATTACTTATTTAAATAAGCGAGACTGAATTTCTGTCGTCGCGCTCGACCTCTATGAGATCGGGTAAGAATAATGAGACCACTGTTTTTGGGTGGACTTTATTCCTTTTGGACTTGGCTTCATTTTAGGCCAGAATATGAACAATATCTATGCGTGTGATTCTAGGTTTGAAATTGGTTCTTTTTCCCCTCTAGGTTTTGGACTTCTAATATATATATTGCCAAATATACAAAAATAATATTTAATTATTATTATATTTATAAAATGTTAAATGGCTAAACATTGTTTTAAGATAAATTCACTATTAATTTTTTTCACATAAAGTTGAGTCGGATGTAGAATTATTTCTGCTGATAAAATTCTAGTAGGATAGTTTTAAATCTGAAATAGAATAAGATTGAAGTTTACAAAATATTTATCCCCACAAACCCTAAACTAGAACCCTGCATATCCTACCATTGCCAACCCAAACTTTGTTTCTCACTTACCCAAAAACGGACCTAATTTCTGCAAGCCATGCGGCCTAATCCAATTCATCATACCCAAAAGAAAAGAGGGGTTAAAAAAAAAAATACCGAGAGGTAAATAGTAAATGGTAAATGTTTGATCTTGTTCAAGTCCCACTTCACCTCCTTCCTCAAATGCCACATATTTTTGACATCATTATTTATTTATTTTCCCGAATACAAGCTCTGTGGGGCATTTCTCCATCCATTTGATGGTCCAAACTCCAAAGGTTCCGTCTCCTTTGCATTAACAAGCACAGATCATAAAACCTAACATTCTAATAACATAAAATGCCAAATAAACCGGATAATAAAGAAAACAAAAAGGAAAGAAGCATGTGATTCTAGTATGCCAGTACTAGTTAGCTAAACCCATAATTAGTAGTAATTTTTTATTTAAAAATAGAAGGAGAGGAAAAAGGGGAAGAGAATAAACAAAACAGGAAGAGTTAAGTTAGGAGTATGGCGGCAGAATCGGGAAGCTCGAAGTTCGATCTTCCCGAGGAGGTGGTACAAGTGCTACCGTCAGATCCCTTCGAGCAGCTTGATGTGGCACGCAAGATCACATCCATTGCGCTCGCGACGCGTGTCAACGCACTCGAATCTGAGACGTCTGATCTACGCGCCAAGATCGCCGACAAGGACAATCTCATCGCCCACCTCCGCTCTCAGCTCGCCTCCCTCGACGCCTCCCTCTCCCAAATCGCCGATAAGCTCGTCCAAGCCGACCAAGATAAGGTCCCAACCACCACCCACCACCCGTCGAACCCGGTTCAATTCGCTCCTTTGAACCACGTTTGACCGTTTTTCTTTTCTTTTTTTCTTTGAGATAATAGGAGAGCTTGCTGAAGGAGAATGCTTCCCTTTCCAGTACCGTCAGAAAGCTCACTCGGGAGGTCTCCAAGGTCTCAATTTCTACTCTTCATATTAAATTCTGAGTTTTAACCTAGAAATGGAAGTGAAAGAAGAAATTGGGAATTGTATTGTTAGAGTAACTTCGAGTAGAGCGTGATTGAATAATTGATGAATGTGATGTGACTGTGAATGGTTAATGGAATAGGACTAATGTGCTCTACGTTTACAGTTGGAGGGTTTCAGAAGGACGCTTATGCAATCACTTCAAGAAGATGATGATAATTCTGTAAGTGACTGTTATTGTCATCGTCATTATCATTATTTATTATTATTTTCAGGGAGAATTTTTTTTACCAGTTATGGATTTGTTTCTCATAGGGTGGAGCTCCAGAAATGGTTGCTAGAATAGAGAGTCAATCGAGCTTGACTTCCACTTCCCATTTTGGAGGTACTTTCTAGTTTCTACTCTGTTCTATTGTATATTATCCAACTTTATAAGAATGGATTTCTCTTGAGAACTGGTAGGAAACGATTTAGGTTCTCTTTGGGGGAAAACAAGAGGAAAAGATAGTTAAATGGAGGGAAAAGTTACTATTTGTTGCTCATACTGCAATTCAAACCTGATCCCTTATGGTTGAGATATAGTTTTATCGTTTCTGGCCTTGAGTAGTTCTAATTGTATTGCAGACGATGATGCTTCACGGCCACCGTCGACATCTTCATCGCAAACACATACTTCTGATGTTGGAAATTCTTTTGTCCGGGATCATGAATCTGATGGTATGCACTATTACTATCATCCATGAGGGGATGGGTAGATTATAGACATACATTTCAACTATGCATTGCCAAAGATAATAAAAAAATGAACTATGATTGTGCATTCTTGCATTTATTTTCTATTTCTGTCATTGCAGCCACAAGACCTCGAGTATCACAAAGTCTCCTCTTAGCATCCCAAACTAGCACCCCTAGAATTACTCCACCCGGTTCCCCTCCAATTCTTTCGGCATCAGTGTCCCCAAGAACATCCCAACCTGTGTCTCCAAGGAGACATTCAATTTCAGTCTTGAACTCAAGAGGCATGTATGATGACAGGTCTTCAGTGTATTCCTCAATGTCCTCGGTTCATAATTCAGTATCTAGCTCTGATGTAGGAGCTGGATCACAATTTGGTGAGTCTTTCCAACTTTTCTGTTATTGCTTTCGTATCTAGGAATATTTTTATGATGTCAGACTAGCATGGATTGCTCTCTCGGATCTTGGCCGGGCTAGTGTACTCACGAGTTTCTGTATCATTTTTATAATTGGGTGTCATAGGACGAACCCGGGTGGATGGAAAGGACTTTTTCCGCCAAGCAAGGTGAGGCCCCTGTATCATGCATGCTACTTAAACTCTTCGTTACTTGATCACTCTTAATGGCTTACCTATTAGATAATTTGATGTTATCAGATTGAAGTATTAACAACACTTAAATCTGATAACACTATGTTAAACTTCTACTGGTCATGTACGAGTCCCAAATTTAATCTATTTTTTGTTATCAATAGGAACCGTTTGTCCTATGAGCAGTTTGGAGCATTTCTGGCGAACGTTAAGGAGCTGAATTCCCATAAACAAACAAGAGAGGTAATCCCTGCCTGCTGCTTTCTTTGCCCCATCTCTTGTGCTTTCCTTGATCCTCTTAATCCTTTTTCTTTTTCAGTTAACTGAAACCTTTATCTGTGGTGAAATTGCAGGAGACGCTACAAAAAGCTGATGAAATTTTCGGGCCTGAAAATAAGGACCTTTATGCTATATTCGAGGGATTGATTACTCGCAATGTCCATTGACGTTATGGCTAGCTGAATTTTCAATCGGAGTTTGTTACAACTGATGAATTCGTGTTCGTTTACGGCTTTACATACTTCTTTGTCCCCATTGTGTGTTACATCCTGTTAATTTTTGTATGATAAAATAATTCTTTGGACATGAAAGCCTGTAAATTTATATTGACCAAGACATTTCTTCACGGGACATTTTCTTGGTTGGTTCATCCAATGTAATACCTTAATTTATCTTACTTGTATAATGGTTTGGACGAATTTAGTCAATTCACCATGAAATCCACGAGGAATTCGTGAATTATACTTCCTTGTACTATGTGATGCGATTCCTAAATAAAACAATGAACTCGAGCTAATCGCATGGTTTGCTTGTATTGTAATTGCCGAAAACCATACAAGGCTTCGAACTTCCACCGGATAATGTAGAAGTACGCACTCCTGTTCGTGTGGATGTTGTACGTGCAAGAAATCAATGTATTTTGGTTTCTTGTTTTTAACTAGTTTCTTTTTTCGCCCTCAAACTAAAAATGATTTCTTATTTTTAACCATACCTTTTTTTAGTACAGTCATAGTAGTTTCTAGCAGTTTTATATTTAGATAGATTAACTTGGAAATACTTCTAGTTTTTAGAAGCATTCATAAGTTTGTTTGGATAAAATAATAATTTTTCTTTTCAACGATTGAGTTATGGGGGAAAAAAGAGGCATTTCAAAATAGGGATTGGTAATGGTAAGAGCTAGAAAGAGAAATAATGAAATATAGTGAAAACTAAAATAATAACTAAGCAAATTAATATGAATCTAACACGCATAGAATATATTTCTCTTTTTTCTATTTTTATGAAAAAAGCCACTCTATATATGCGGCTATTATCTAGGAGTAGGAGGTCGTTTTTTTAAAGGAAAAAGAAGAAAAAAAGAGGAATAACATACGCAAATTTTGATGCACTTTATTTAGATTGGTCAAATTTCACACAATCTTGTTATGTGCAATTTACATTGGCAAAGGCAACCTGGTTATCTCCATGGAAACGAAAAACAACGAGGACGAGTTAGTATATGGAAGTTAGAACAGCTAATATAATTGACCATTTTAGGACTAGTTACTTCTCTAATGGAGTCATTTACATTACAAATTCTGTTGCAGCTGATATAACAAACGCCATCTCTGTCTTGCTTCTTTTGTTTCATCATCTCCTCTATGATGTGGTCTGCTCCTCGTTCTGCTTTATCCGCCATGGCCCTTGAGCCACCGCCCTCTCCCCAACCTTCCTCTGCCACCAGGTAACACATTTCTAAATGCAACCTCCAATCTTCCATTTCTTCTCATCCTTTCTTCCTTCCAACCATTTTGCATTCACATATTATCTTAGATATGCTATTTCTATATATGGTATAATATTTGCAGCAATGATGGATTGCAAAGCAAACAAAGAGAGCAGAATGAAGCAAAGCAGAGATCAATAATAAGGTCTCTAAGGAGGCTAACTGCGCTATCAACAGGTTCACTTCCAGGTATCAAAACATGTTGAAATTTAATTAAATGTTTCTATGTTTTTAAGGTCATTGTGTATCATACTAATGATGAATTAAAATGATTGAATACCGCATTAGATGTGGAACCTCCAAGAAGTGAGGATGTCTCTGTATCTAGTATGAAGAGTTGTCCGAGTCCAGGATCCGAAAGCTCCTCTTCCAACACCGGTAGCCCTTCTAATTCCGGGGAGCAGTCGGATTTAAAAGGCAACAATAACAATAAAATGAATGGCATTGTTAGTATTCTGAAGAAAGGATCCCAGATGCCCCTCTATACCTTAACCTCAATCAAGGAGGCTCCGTATTTCAAAAAGAGAACCTCCGCCGAACGAATCCCAGAGGAATTTTCTGCAATTCTTAAACAAGGATCATCTCTTAATCCTGAGGCTTATCGCTTTAAAGCGTCCTGGAAATTATTCACTCTCGCAGATCTCCAGGCCGCGACCAATAATTTCAGCCAGGGTGTGCAATCCTTTTAATTTCTTGCCTGACAAGAAACTCTCGTATTAACATTTTTGTTTATTTATTTATTTTTCTTTCCAAGCTGATAACCAACTTTCATACTTTTCTTTCTTGAAGAGAATTTGATCGGGCAGGGAGGTTATGGTGAGGTTTACAAAGGCCAATTGGCAGATGGAACCTTTGTAGCAATTAAAAGGCTAACAAGAGGGGACCAAGAAGAAATGACTGCAGATTTTTTGTCCGAGCTTGGGATTATAGTGCATGTGGACCACCCCAATATTGCTAAATTGATTGGATATGGAGTTGAAGGTGGAATGCATCTTGTTCTTCAGTTGTCTCCACATGGCAGCCTAGCTTCCATACTATATGGTCTGTTAACCTCTAACAAGCTTTGAATATGATCAAGCACAAGTTTTTTATAAAACAAAGTTAATTAACTGGTTTCTTCCTTTGCTTGCTTGAATTCTGAAGGACCTAGAGAGAAACTGAATTGGAACATGAGGTATAAGATTGCATTGGGGACTGCTGAAGGCCTCCACTATCTGCATGCACAATGTCAAAGAAGGATTATTCACAGAGATATCAAGGCTGCTAATATATTGCTTTCAGAGGATTTTGAGCCACAGGTGCATTTTTCTTTGATTATAAACACCAGTTACCAAATTTATATGCTTGAAACAATGTTAACTTGAATGTTGCACCAGATAGCTGATTTTGGACTATCTAAATGGTTACCTGACAAATGGACTCACCATACTGTCTCCAAAGTAGAAGGCACATTCGGGTTTTTATATCTAAGAAACTTGCCAAAGTTTTCTTTCTAATCCAGTATTTTCATTATTTGGCACTTCTAATGTTTGTTTTCTTTCTTGATGTGAGAACAGTTACCTTCCTCCTGAATACTTCATGCATGGTATTGTTGATGAAAAAACTGATGTATTTGCTTATGGAGTGCTATTATTGGAGCTCATTACCGGCCGTCCGGCTTTGGACAAAGCTCAGAAAAGTCTTGTGATGTGGGTATGTTAATGTCAGCTATTTCATGGCCTTAACTTGATATTCAAAATGTCAATATTTATATTTATTATGCCTCTGGCTAAGTAAATAATTGGTTGCAGGCAAAACCACTGATATCCAAGAGCAAAATGGACGAGCTTATTGATCCATGTCTTGCTGGTGCCTATGACGAAGAGCAGATGAAATATATAATCTTAACAGCTTCTTTGTGTATAGCGGAGTCGACCGTTCGACCGCGAATGCATCAGGTATGTCCCTTAATTGATACTTGTCAAGTTAGCTCAAGCGCGCTTAACTAATGTTATGGAGTGGATTCATGCAGGTATTGCAGATAGCAAAAGGTGAAGAAGGCAGCATGGAGTTAGTTAGGGAACTCCTGGAACCTTTATGTGATGATGAGTTCCTTGAAGAAGAGTTTCCTTCACCTGAGAGTTCCAATGACATATCTAAACATTTGCAGACTATTGGACAAGATTAAGACTCTGCTGATAACAGCAAGCATTAAAGACTAGATTATGGCCCCTCATTTCATTTCAGATATTGCAACTGTGCAAAAGTTTAGGTGTAGTGATTTTATTTGCAGAATAGGTATTTGTGTGTATATTTCGTTATTTCTTGTGTGTATTCAATGGCAATCCAAGATTTCAAATGTATGCTGATAATATTACGCAGTGAAATTCACTATGAAAGATATTTTATCTAATTTACTTTTTCCTTATGTAGCAAAATTAAGCACAATTATACATGCTTTTTTATAAATAAATTAGGAAATTTTCATATAGAAGATGACAAATGAAGAAGCTAGAAAGTGTGAACATTTTCTTACAAGTTATAATTGTTGAAGAGAAAACAGAAACCAAAATGTCAACAGGAAAATTAATAATTAAATAATCATTAATTAATTATTAATTAAACTGATAGAAGTTGAGGTCAATAATAATTAATAAAGGAAAGAAAAAAAAACAAAATCTAATCCTCCCGCTCGATGAGTTGGATTTGGAAGGAATCAGAAGGAAAACGAAAGACGAGAGAGAAATAATTTTACTGGAAAATTCAACTTCGAGATCGAATCAGAGAAGATGAGTAATCATAGGGTTCTGCTCTTGTTCTTGGTGACGTGGATCTCCCACTGCGATGAAGTGTTGAGCTCGTACGCTGGTTCGGCGAGCTCCATCATCAACCCTTCCAAGGTCAAACAGATTTCATGGAATCCAAGGTCCTCTTTCATATTATTGTTACTCATTTCGCTCTTCCTTCTAAATCTAGCAATAATCAACTAAGTTCTTGAATCTCAATCCGATATTTGCAGAGCTTTCGTTTACGAAGGTTTCCTCACCGACCTGGAATGCGATCATCTGATCTCTTTGGTGAGTAATATATAACTATAATATAATATAATATGCTCTCTTTCTCTTACGTAGAATCCGTTACTTGCTAACTGTTAGTTTTCTTTGCTAATCCGAGTTACGCGTTGTTTAATTCAGGCGAAATCAGAGCTTAAGAGATCTGCTGTAGCGGATAATCTTTCTGGAGAGAGTCAGTTGAGTGAAGTTCGAACAAGCTCTGGAATGTTCATTCCCAAGGACAAGGTTTCTTCCTCTTCTTTATAATCTATCTACTGTAATCCATTTCATTTTTGAAATTCACGTTGGAATTAGTGTGATCTACTCCCCTCCCTGCCTTGAAATTATGCTCCTGAGTTTTGTAATTAATGCTGCGTATGGAGGTTTTAATTCCCTTCTAATTTTATAGGATCCTATTATTTCTGGCATTGAGGATAAGATTTCGTCGTGGACCTTTCTTCCGAAAGGTATGTCATGCCATATAAATAATTTTCTTGGAAATATATGCTAACTTATATTAATTTCTTCATCTTCTTGCTATCCTATATATGTTTGTATCTGTGCTCAATGTTTGGTTGGTCTTGGTATCATTACATGTCAAGTGTAATGATATGCTTCTCTGTGTTGTACTTGTCACCAGTTTGTTTGTTTTTCCAGTTCATGAAGAAATGAGAAGTAAGATTTGTTAATTATAAAACATGAGAAGACAAGGTTTAATGTAGCTTTTATTTTGTCATCTGTCATAGCTTGCTGTTTTTGCATCTGCCCCGGCTTTAGCAGAAGGAAGTTGCTAAAATCTAGATTGCTCTATGCTAATATTTTCACTTGTGGAATGAGAAAGTCTGCAACATTTTAACAGATTGGTTAATTGAGTCCGAATTGTAATTTCCAGACAATTTAGAGCAATTGGGCAGAGATACTAGAAAAAAATTAGACAGGAGTTTGTTAGAAAACATAATTAACCTTTGACTGCCAATCATCTTCATACAACAACATCATTGTTCACTTGCAAGCTAGGGATTTCATAGGGGAATGAACCTGTATCTCCATGATCATTTAAATGATTTCATAGGGGCGCGTTATTGTACCAAAGACGTTAGCATTAATTAGTGTCTTGTAATATTGTTATTAAATTTCAGAAAATGGAGAAGACATTCAAGTATTGAGGTATGAGCATGGGCAGAAATATGATCCGCATTATGACTACTTCTCTGACAAAGTTAATATAGCTCGAGGTGGACACCGTGTTGCAACTGTTCTCATGTATCTCACTGATGTGACCAGTGGTGGTGAAACAGTGTTCCCTAATGCAGAGGTTTGTATAGTAATTGATGTAGTTCGTTCCTCCTAGTTATAAATATATTATTGGAAAACATTTGCAGTTCATTTCAATCTGGATAACTATATCTCTAACTATACCAAACTTTCTAGCCTGTGATCTGAATTTCTCGTGTTTCTACGAGATGCTTGTATTTTATTCCGTTGCCATCTCGGCGACCAATATTAGAAAGTAGAAACCTTTTAGGAGTTTAAAGTTTGTGTACGCTTGACTGGGCCCTCTTGGGTGGATACTTTGGCAGCATATAGTTTGACTCTGCATTTAGAAGATAGTACATGTAGTTCACACCATACACTTTTCATTTTTCATATGATATTCTCAAGATCTCCTCTTTGGTTTCTTCCACTTCAAGCAGCAGATCTAAAAGCGTTTTGGTTTTAAAGAGGAAATTGTTTCTAGCTTTAACGACCAATAGCTAATTTGATAGCTTCTGAATTTTCACTCTGTTCACAGGAAACTCCACATAGAAGAGGTTCTGAAAAAGGAACCGATCTCTCTGAGTGTGCCAAAAAAGGAATTGCAGGTGGGCAACTGTATAATATTTTTACGGATTTCTCGCCTATGTTTGCATTATACTCATTGAGCTTTATATTCTTTCCTCACCTGGCATTACACAGTGAAACCACGTAGAGGGGATGCACTTCTCTTCTTCAGTCTTCACCCAAATGCTATCCCCGACACTAATAGCCTCCATGCGGGATGCCCTGTACTTGAAGGTGAGAAATGGTCAGCAACAAAATGGATTCATGTTGATTCATTTGATAAAACAGTAGGACCTGGGGGAGACTGCACTGATAATCATCAGAGCTGCATGACATGGGCTTCCCTTGGAGAGTGCACAAACAATCCTGAGTATATGATTGGGTCTTCAGACCTTCCTGGGTACTGTAGGAAGAGTTGTAAGGCATGTTAGAAACTTCACTACAGATTCCCACATACAAGTTTCTGCCACTGGATTTCAGATTTCGGTTGGTTCTTAATTTTATTCCTCTTCTATCCTGGATTGTAAATTAATTCTGTATCATTATGGCGAGTAGTTACTAGTTATAAAGATGATACTGTTTCCTTTTTGGGGTAAAAAACTCAAAATGGCCTCTGCCACACTTCCAAGTGATAGAATTGAGTTGTAATGCGGCATCTTGCTTGTCATTTTGTTGGCTATTTTATATGGATAAACAAGCGGGAAATAATAACACATGCATAATTTGTCACTAGGGTAAATCTCAATAGTTTAAATATTATTTACAATAACTATTTTAATGCTTGCTATGCAGTATTGTTAAAGACAAATCATTGTAGACAATAGCTGGTGAGATTTCAGTTTAAATTAAACTAGTATAGTATGTACGACGTATTTTTGTTGCATTGCAATGTTACGATGAAGTAATTATCATTTTGGCTAGAGGATAATTGAATGACGTAGAAAATATTAAAACGAGGAAGAAACCAATATGATGCTTATACATAATTTACATAGGGATAGCAAGTGATAAGTAATATAATTTATTAAAATAAAAGTTATGCCATAATTTAAAGGTGGATATTCTTGGTGATATCTTTACATGAAGATGGCATTGTGAATCATTAGATAATTTGATATGTTTGATTGAACTATCTAACGGTTCACAATGCTATCTTTATACGAAGATGTTTTTATAGGAGTATTTTCTAATTTAAAAAAGAATGTTTGTTTTTAAATTATTGTTTTTTAAAGAAAGCATTTTCAGACAAATATGATAAGTGGGGTCAAAGAAGCACCAAAGTAGAGTGCGAATCCATATAGGAATAAAATTTGCAGCATTAATAGCTGATAGTAAGTGGGTGCTAGTGTTTGTGTTGTGTGACAAAAGAAGGACTAAGGCAGGAAAATCATGGAGGTGGGTCAGATGCAGAGACAGTGGATAGACTACACCAGATCATTATTCATTGAGGTTTTCAATCTAAACACACCATTTCTTTCTTTTTATCTATTTATTTTTTCTCCATTTGTTTATTTTTGTGATCTTTGGTATGATGAGAGAAGGGGTTCTTGGATGCGCAATTCCTTCAACTTGAGCAGCTACAAGATGACAACAATCCTGACTTTGTTGTTGAAGTTGTTTCTCTCTTCTTTCAAGATTCTCACAAGCTTCTCAATGATCTCACCATTGCTCTGTCAGTCTATCATATTGTTCTTCTCACAGAGATTACTATCACTAATTAGCATATATATTCTCTTATCTTCTCTTCTCATGTGCAGAGATCAGAAAAGTGTTGACTTCAAAATGGTTGATGCTCATGTTCATCAGTTAAAAGGGAGTAGCTCAAGGTATGATATAACAATATATCATTTGCCTTTAATTCAACACAATCCGAGAGAGAAAAAGAAAAAAAAAAAAACATGTTTGTTTTGTTAAGTAGCTATTGTTTTTTTTTTTTTTTTTTTGGCAGTTCTTGTCTTACTTGTTCGTTCCTACTATTACTGAACCAGTCAAAGTTAAATATTAAGCTTAGTTAATTATGGTTGTCTGTTTTTACAGCATTGGCGCTCAAAGGGTTAAAAATTGTTGCATTGCTTTTCGCAACTTCTGTGAGGAACAGAATATAGATGGGTAAGTCACTTTTTGTCCTCATTGAACTTGAGAATTGAAATTTCATTCTCTAGTCACACAAAATTTTTGTTTCTGTAGGTGCCTGAAATGTCTGCACCAAGTTAAGCAAGAATGCTGCCTTGTCAAAAATAAGCTTGAAACACTCTTCAGGGTAACCATAATAAAAAATTGCCTGAAGAACATATTCTTTCATTGTGAATTTGTTTTACATTTATGTTTATTCATTCGTGTGTACTTTAATTTGTGCAGCTTGAGCAACAGATTATGGCAGCCGGAGGATCGATCCCTATGATGGAACTTAGTTTCTGAATGATCCAATTTGTAAAAATAGAAGCTTGTAAGAGTGTTTTGGAATAGTCTTCTCCTTGGTTGAAGTTTCTCTTTTATGCTGTGATGAATGTGTGGATTCTCATGTATTGAGAACAAGGAAGTTTCCATCTTCTGTACCTTATTTAAGAAACAGAACTACTAGTGTAATTTGTCATTTTTTTGCATGGTTTAACAAAGTCTAATTAGATAGCAACAGGATCAGATGGTTTATTAGAATTTGAATCAGAAACAAGTTTCACCATATGTGAAGAAAAAATGGCCCTTTTACAAAATTTGCTTAGACTTATGTACATAGACCAATTATGCTGTGGGGATAGCCTAGTGAATATTATTGTTGTTTTCTTCTGAAACTGATAGAGACAGGTGACTATTTGGAATTGGATTGTTTCTGCTGGTATAAACTTCAACAAAAGTGAGTAGTGACATTGTTGTCATTATCACATGGCATTAGTTGGCAATGGAATCATAGGTTAATGGTAAAAGATTGTGGAGATATAAAGTCACTTTATTATATTGGAATAAGAAAATGGGGACAGCCAATAATTCTATGAAGTTGGTGGCCCAAGATAAGGTGAATCATCACAAGATATGATATGATTCTCTTCTTCACAAAGTCAAATCTATATGTGGTAGCCTTCTCCCTCTCTATTAGATGCTGCGCAAATTAAGCCCTATATTTTTGTTTGTTTATTTTTAATTTATCGCTTCTCAATCCTAATAGCAATATAAATAAGACATTATGTCAATGAGTTATAGCTCAAATGACATAGTCTCTCCATACTCACCTAAAGATCGCAAATTCGAGTCTCATTTCAAACTTATATATATATATATAAAGACATTCTCATCCTCACCCAGAAATCTCGGATTCGAGCCTTACTCCTAAATATAAAATATATATTGATTATGCACGAAATAACATATGTTTATACACAAATCTATAATAATTGATTTGGTAAATAATTTTTAATGTAAACATATTATTTTTGTTTATTTTATGGTTGAAATTTAAAATTGTAGTTATAATAAGGATTTTGATCTATATAAAAAAGGATTTTGCTAAATGCTAATTGTCAAGAATATTCATTAATGTTTTAAAAGTGTAATTTTTTTTAATAAAAAAATAAGAATTAGTTGAACCTTGAAAGACTAAAGCCCATTACTTTTTTCATAGGATTTCAACCTTTAGTCCTTTACCTTTTTTAACTTTTGTATATTTCTAAAGAGTAATATTAGGTAACTAACTTTTTATAAGTAATATCAGTTAATTGCTTTTTAATTATTTTGTTTATTTTAAATTTTAGATTCTAGATCATAAACATTTAGCTCTAAATCTTAAATTATAAACCTAAATACTAAAATTGGTTAATGTTAGCTAACTAAAAGTTGGTTTCTTGTATTTTTTTTTTCATTCCAAAATTGAAGATTAATGGCTATTGACATAGTTAGTGTAGATACAAATAGCATATGAAATATCAAGCATTGAAAATTATCAACCACACAACTAATACCATATCATACAAATATAAAACTAAATGACAAAAGATGGGTTATTATTTGCAAAATGATCACAAAGAATTGCTCTTAGCTTTGACCTTGAGGATTACTCCATTTTCTCCTCTGTTCTTCAAAGCTTGCTACCTTAGCAGACTGATTATGATCACTAAGTTTCTCTGCATACAAATCATGATAACCTTTCACATCCACCTGCCTTAAAATTCTCACTAATTTCCCATGTTCCTTATCCACCACAAGTTTTCCATCACTGGATTCAACACCATCAGCCAAAACTTTAATTGGCTTCACCTCAATTTTCGGATTAAGACTTAAATGGTTATCAGCCATGACAACTGCACCTAGAATTTCCCCCAAGAATGTGTCCTGCAACATGATATTAAAATACATTACTCATGAAGTTTTAACATAAGCTAGAAATTAGATGTGGATTTAGGAACCTATACCATATGCTGATATCTTTCATGAACTTGCTTCAAACGGTATAGCCTTGACAGCAAGCGCTTAGAAAACATAGCCTCCGGGGTTTTTGTTCCTTTTGTCCGAAGCAACCGGCTTATGATATCGGGGAAAGAACTTACATTGCGCTGGACAGTAAGTGGAATGAGTGTGATGCTAAGTTGTGATTCAAATACTGTCTTGGCAGCTAAAGGGTCCAAGAACATATTGAATTCTGCATATTGGTTTGAGGGAACAGAAAATATATTTCCTTTTTCATTGACATTGCTGTTGATATGTCCCCCAACTACATAAACCTCCTGTAACATGTTGCAATAAAAGTTATATCATTTTTCATACATCCCTATGCCAATTAAAATAATGTTATATCAATCATACCTCAATTCTAGAGCTAACATTCTTGAATGATACCACCTTTGCCAAATTAGTCAAGGGTCCATTAGTTAATACTGTGATCTTAGAATTTGGTTCAGTTTGCAATATAGAATCCCAAACTTCCATGGCTAATGGTTGTCTAAGTTCAGGGTGATCAGTATCGCGAGGAGCCCCAAACTTTACAGAGTTTTCTGCTGTATACCTGAAAAAAAAAACCAGTTTGGTCATCATGACTGAGGTAGTTACTCTATTATTGTTGATAAGGAACACTTGAAATTTTTATGATTTATGAAAGTAGTAACCTTCTTGGGCTGCGAGGTAGATAGCGAGCAAGGCCATAGAGCGTGTCAGAGTCTAGAAAGCCGCCACTTCCATGGGGAATAGCCTTAACATAATTGCATTGTCCAACAGCTGAGAAGATTGGATCTGTCTGATTCATTGCAAAAACATCTCCAAGACCAACTGGGATGTCGTCGCGCCCCATCATGTGTAGGATGTCATATATGATATCTATTGTTGCTGCATTTGCCCATCCTGTTGGGCTCACAATGATTGCCTAAGCCACAAGCCACTGATTAAGTTCAGCAAATATAAAGAGTTCTTTTTTTTCTTTTCTTCCATTCACAGAAACAACCAAAAGGGAAACATTAGAATGGATACCTTAAGATTGATGACTTCAACAGGCACTTTCAGGAGGTAAAATAGAGCAAGAAAATCTCCTGCACTCATGTCCATGTCAAACACAATAGGTTTCCCTAATCTTTTATTATGAAAACTTGGCTTGTAAGTTTCTTCTTTGTAGTAAGGAAACTGTGTAGTGAAGTTGAACCTCCCAGAATTCTGTGGTTGTTTTAGAACCTTCAATCCACCCAAGAACCAAAATCAGATTCTGATACACATAAATATTCAAATAAAAAGTGAAACTAACATTCAAGAAGCTTTTGTAATATTCTCTGTCAAGTGAACTCCCAAAATCCCGGTTAGGCTTTGCTTTTGTGGCAACAAGTACTCTCACTGAGTCAGGGCCATTTACCTCTGCTGTGTAACCATCCTATAAAACATGTTGCAGAACATATCATAAGAACTGATATTGTGTGTAACAAAATGAAGTTGCAACCTTAGAAAAGAAGCCTACCTGACATTTTCCTTTGCCATTCTTGACAAAGCAAAGAGGATCTCTTAGTCCTTGTTGAACATGACCACTATGCACCCCACCTTTCTCTAGATTGAACTTAGGAACTTTAAGATTATCAAAGAATGGATTGGATCCATCAGATAAACCGTAGGGTTTATTCGAAGTAATGACAGTTATGTTCATATACTCCATTTCAGCAAATTCATTTTCTCCATTCTGGTTATTGGGTTTACTCATGATTGAGATTGCTATACCAGCCATGAAAGAATCCCACATAAAATAACTCTACTAACAACAAAGTCATTATGCATAATATATTAGCTCTAATTCACATCCATAATCAAGTAAAACAAACAGATATTAATAACAAAATAACTTCTAAAACATATATATTTACCGAATAGAATTGGTCATCAAACCAAGTATCACGAGTTATTTTCAAGGACTTGAAACAATATTGTGCCTCATATGTGTCTTGACTCTTTTCAAATGCATCAAAGAATTGTTCATTGATGGGAATTGTGTTTGTTGCATCAAGTGGTACAAGGGTGATAGGAATTCCAGAATGAATCACCTGCAAAGTTGAGTTGTAAACTATGTTTTATTGTTTTAGTTTATTTTAATTCTCTCTCTAATATTTCAAATATATTTCATCAGTTAACATCATTAAGAAAGATTGAACTAGGCTTACATGTCAATAACAAGTCAATATCTATAATTGAAACATGTTGAAATATTGGAGGTATAATTGAACTAATGCATGTATTAACCAATGTGTGTTAACAATAAACAACAATTATAAATTCAATCATACTAGTACACCAAAAATTAGCTACCAAATTAACCATCCGTATAAAATATATATTGAAATACAAAATACATATTGAAAATAAATTAAACAACACATATATATATACATAGATACATGGTGGCTGATTTAATGGCTGGTTTTTTATATACACCTAACAATTTTGTTATAAATTACTTTGAAGAGGCATACCTGATATGCAGCAAAGGGGTCTCCAAAAATATTGAACTCTGCAAAAGGGTTGGTGTTATAATCAGTGAACATGTTGCCATGGTCACCACACTGCCTAGGCACACAGGAAGAAGAGGTTGCATTTTTGGGGCAGCAACCAGTTGGGTTGCTTGACCTTACACCTCCACCCATTATATAAATATGCTCTATGTTCTTCTTAAGGTGTGGATTACTCATAAGGAAAATGGCCATGTTTGTGTGTGTTCCACTCATAAGCAGTGTTATTGGACCCTTTGATATTTTGTCAATCAGCACTTCCTGAGAGCTTGCCTGTCTCAGAGGACTATATTTCCTTCTTCCCTAATTTCATGATCAACTCAAAAATTATTCATAGCAATTTTAGGCTCGAGCATATAGAATAATTGAGTAATAATAAGAACATCAAATCATATAATTATGTACTTTGCAATGTATCTTTTATCTTGTTATGGATGGTAACTCCTAAGCCAAGCTCCTAAGGTTGGGTTAGTGTAGATGTATATGTACTTGTTTTCCTCTCTTATGCAGTTAATAATTTCATTTTCACAGTTTGATTTTCATATAATTTTTCTTTTTATGTTATATGACTTCCAAGGTTTGTGCAAACAAACTTCTCTAAGCTAGAAGCCTAGGAGTGAGTTTACGTTTTATTAAAGGCTGAAAGGTAAACCATTAAAAATATACTGGAATTATTTTGTACTCTTAAATTTTGTCATCGACAAAAATGTTTTCAAATTATTTAAAGACGTGACAAAAATATATAACCATGAATTAAAATGTTTTATGTTAACAGAAAAAAATATAGTGGCAAATAGAGCTTCTTATATGATAAGTGAAACCATAGTTGTCAGAATCGAATCGGTGATTGAACCAATCGGACTAATGATTTATTGATTTATTGGTTTAACCGATGAGGTACTGATTGAATAGATAAAATCAATCCTAGGTAAATAAAAAATATAAAATAGTCAAAAATTTAAAATCAAAATTTAAAACATATTTTCACTATTATTTTAAAAACAATTAAATTTCAACAAATTATAATCAACAAATTATATTATAATCAACAAATTATAATTCGATTATTATTAAATAAGTATATAAAATTTTAGTATTTTTTATAATAAATATTTTTTATTTTTATATTAAAATATTTTTATATTTATTATATTATTATTTACTGTATGTATTTATTGAAAAATAATATTAATAAATATCATATAATCATAAAAAAATAATTATATTCTAATTAATAAAAATATTTGATATTTTTTATTTATACAAGTTTAATAACATTTATATTAATAATTATAAATAATAAAAATATAATTAATTTAAATATAAGTGAGTATAAAATTAAAATAATATTTAAAAAAATTACTGTGTAATTTTACTATATAATTAATAAATAAATAGTATTTCAAATAGTAAGAAATAAAATAGTTTAGTGTAAAAGAGAGTATGTAATCTAAAGAAGATCTAGGTTCAAATTACATTTTCATTAATTTTAAAATTTTTTATCAAGCAGTCCGGTTGGACTGGTGAGTCATGTCATACTTTTCGTTAATAGGGCACATTTTTAATCACAACTAGACATTTTTTGCATGTTTTTAAATTATTTAAGAGTATTTTTGTTGGTTACAAAATCTGGGAATATTTTTGTCTATATCAAGATAATTTATATGTATTTTTTGTAGTTTACCCAATATTAAAATACTGCAATGACTTAATAATTATTTTTCCTTATAAAATATCTATTTTATTATTTTGGTGAGTTAATAACTTAATACTCAACTTGACCCATAAAATTAAGGTCAAAATCAAAATAACTTTTAAAACTATAATTGACTCAATTTGGACTCCAAAATTTACAATAGTAATTCACGTCAGTTCATAAGATGATTTTCGTTAATGTTGTACTAATTTTACATGTTAACTTACGACGATTTGGGTTCTTCGCCTATGTTTTATGTGACTAAGACCTACTAGAACGCCTAAAAACTTAATTTGCTCTCCAACATTCTCACAAAAACGATAATAATAAATTTAATTTGTAAAATTTGGGGTTCTTACACAGAGCTATCAAGCTCCTAGAAACTCTAATAGGTCTTTGATCACATAGAATCAAGACAATAAATCTAAATCACAGCAAATTAACATACCAAATTAATATATTATTAATTAAGATAAATTCAGGAATTAATGCAAGTTATAATTGTAAATTTAAAGAACTAATTTAAATCAATTAAAATTTTAAATTTAATTTGAGTCCAATTTTAATTTGTAAGGATCAAATTGAATATTAACTTTTATTTTAATTCTTGTAATATATTTTTTTTTAAATTTTGATCCAATAAGACAATTTGTCGTTACTTTGATAAGTACCGATATAGCAAAACTAAAATGTTAATATAGTAACAACATTTAATCCGACATGTCAGCAATTAATATAACAAAATAAAAATAGATTAATTAATTTTAGTTTATATAAACAAAGCAAAGTATATGATGTTAAAAGTAAGGTTGTGAGAACGGGATCGGTCATCGAATCGCTCTAGTACTGTTTATTAATTTATTAATCTAATTGGTTCAATCGGTAGTTCAATCGAAAAAATCGTTTTAGAATAGAATAATAATTAAATTATAAATAAACATCCTAAAATATAATTATAATCTAATATAAATCTTAAAATATCTTCGAATAAAATATCATCAACTAAATCCATATGATCTTATCAAAATACAAACTCAAAAGTTAAATAGTAAAAAAACATATCTAAAATAGGAGGATTAGGATTAGGAGAACCTTGTGACTGACTATCGTTAGTACTAGAAAGATTAGGATTAGCAGCATCATTCGAAATAGGAGGATTAGGATTAGCAGTATCATTCGAAATAGGAAGATTGACAGACAAGTTATTATTCACAGATGCATTGTTATCAGCAATTGTTTTTTTTTTTTTACAAATCAACAAAACGGCGTCGTTTTATGAAAATCGGCCGGTTACTGGTCCGGTCCAACCGACTGGTTTGACGATTTTTAAATTTGGCGGTTATAGATAGTGAATCGGACCGTTTTTATCGTCGATTTTTGATTAAATTGGTTCGACCGGTCAGTCCGGACCGATTTTTAGAACCATGGTTAAAAGTGAGTTAATTATGATTACTGATCTTTCATAATTGCTAGGAATAGATTATGAATAAAGTATTAAAATAACGACAAATGTTATTTGCATGACGAAAGTAAAAATATATAAATAAAAAAGTTTATGGGACCAAAAATTTATTTAAACTTATCACAATTAATCAATTAATTTTAATTTATATAAACTAAGCAAAGTATGATGTTAAAAGTGAGTAAATTATGATTACTGATCTTTCATAATTACTAGGAATAGATTATGAATAAAGTATCAAAATAACGACAAATGTTGTTTGCATGACGAAAACAAGCTATATATAAACTTTATAAAGTAGAATTAGGATAGATTATAGAATCTTTTTCTGCTTTGGTATATTTTCCTAGATAAGATGAGGTAATAGGGAGATAAGACTATACTATAAATATCTGTATTTTTTTTCCTTTTTAGGAGATACATTAATACCAAAAAAAAGTAAGAGATACATTTTTAAAATAAAAAATATACAAATTAAACAAGATCTGACCTTTTTAATGAACTGGTCCAACTTTTTATAAATTTCATAAATAAAAGTTATTTAATCTATTATCTTTGCGGATCTACTTTTAAATTTAAAAGTGTATTCATATTTAAAGTATATATATATTTTGCTGAGTTAACGTTTTCACATATCTAATATATTTTAAATACGATACATATTTTTTGTGTTTAATTATGTCTTAATAAAAAATAATTTTTTTAAAATATATTTAGACATACTTAAATATTATTACGTATTAATATATTTATTTTTATTTTTAATACATATTCCTGAAATAAATTTAAAAAAAAGATAAATAGATTATAACCTTTTACTTTGCAGATATTTAAATTTTAAAAAATTAAAAATACATTTAAATTTCTAAAATTCTCAAAATCTTGACCTATCAATTTGAGTTTAATTTGTCTTATTTTAAAAATTTTTTCAGGTGTGCATTCGTATATGGACCAGTTCAATACAATAGAAATCATATTTAATATTTTTGTTAGATCTAAAAGATCCAAATAAACAGAAGAATTGATACGTTCATATTTTTAAAAAATCAGAAATTTAGAGCGTGGTCTCTTTCCTGTGTCAATGTATGATAGGTGTCCATTTAAAGCGGACTAATTAACGAGTCAATCCTATGAATTTAGCCATTTTAATGACTTTAAATTAAGGGAGAAAAAATGGACAGGAGGGAAGAGTTATACACTTCTTTCCAACCAAACTGAGCATTAGGTTGGAAAAGCGCTGCTAAGAGTTCAGACTGTTATTTCGTCGTTGTAATTACGTTTTTGTACTTGAGAAATTTCCATAGATTTGGTCCGTTTTAGTTTTTGATTAGCAAAATCCTCTGACAGTGGTGTTTTATGATTTGTGAGTTATGGAGTGTAGGATTTACCTGAGGAAGGAAAGCTTTACGGATGCCATAATTTGAATTGACATCTAAGCGGCCACCAAGACCAACAGGAATGGCCTGCCTGTATCTGCAGCCTCCTGCTGTTGTGATCGCCTGTTGTATGATTGGCAGATATCCACCCACGTTTCCCAAAACGGTACCGTTTTCAAGTATTCCCCCTTCTCCGCCCACTCCCACCGCAATCTCATCCCTTCCCATCATATACAGTAAGTCGTATATCTGATTCACCGCGTGCCCGCTGTCCGTCCATGCATTCGCACTTATTGTCACACCCTGCACCATTCAATTCATTATTTTCTTTTTATCTGATTAATTCTTGAATAACAAAATTATGACGACAGAGACCTCTAATTGAAAGAGTGAAGTGTTGAGCTTTAATAGGTAGAGAAGAGCAAATAAATCGTCAGTGTCAACGTCTGTATCCAACAGAATCCGCTGAGGCTTCCCCGCCATACCGCCGCCGCCTCCTCCTATTATCAATATCACACATACCAAACACCACCTCCACCTCCGCAACAACGACAAGAGCAACATTAGCCTCTGATCTCTTTCTAGCATGCTCTCCTTAGCTGGTCAAAGATGTTCAATAGAGTAGCAATAATTCAGTATAATATATCATATATTATATTATATATATGATGGCATTGGTTGGTTGGTTGGTGTTGGTGAGGCCGCGAGGGTGTACTAGCTAGGAAATTAAAATAGCATTAAGTATGCATCACAAGGGCTCTACTATCCTTTTTCTATTGCTATTATATATTGGGTTATCTTACCTAACCAATGATTTTTTTAACTATATGAACAATCATCAATAAAATAAGAGATGTTAAAATGATATTTTTTTCCTCTCTATCTATAAAATATACATTTTTCTCTTTTTTAATTTTTAAAAAATTTCCTCCTTAATCTATTTTAAATTTTTTGTAGTTAACTTTATCTATTTTTTTTAAAAAAATATTTTTTATAAAAATACTCTTTAACAAAAATTTTATTTTTTATCATTAAATTTTACTTACCAAAATACTATTTAATAAATTATTTTTTATTTATTAAATTATATTTTTATCAAAATATTTTTTAAAAAAATTAATAATTAAAGTATTTTTTCTAAGATATCTTTCAATAATTTTTTAATTATTAAATTATAATTTTACCAAAATTTTTGTTAATAATTTTTTATATTTTACTATTAATTTTTCGATATCAATGTATATTATTTTAACATTAAATAAAAAAATTTGACCATTTTTAATATGTATAACAATTAATATATATTAATATGAAAAATAATCTTACTAAGATTTTTTTAATATTAAAATAATATATATTGATATTAAAAAATTAATAATAAAATATAAAAAAGTTGTTAACAAAAATTTTGGTAAAATTATAATTAATAATTAAAAAATTATTGAAGGGTATCTTAGAAAAAATAATTTAATTATTAAATTTTTTAAAAATATTTTGGTAAAAGTATAATTTAATTAATAAAAAAAATTTTATTAAATGGTATTTTGGTAAGTAAAATTAATGACAAAAAATAAAATTTTTGTTAAAGGGTATTTTTGTAAAAAAATAATTTATTTTTTCTTGAAAATGGATAAAGTTAAAATTAGTTAACACAAAAAATTAAAATGGATTAAAAAGGAAGTTTTTTAAAATTTATAAGGGAGATGAATGTACATTTTATAAATAAAGGGGAGAGAAGTGTCATTTTAACATCTCGTATGGGAGAGAAGTGAAATTTTCTCATAAAATAAAAATTAGGAGTGTTAGGTAAATAATGACCATCTTGAACAACATGAACAACCACCAATCAAATAAAAATACACTACATCCTAATTTAATGCTACTAATTAAATTTAAGATTAATTTACTCTTTTAACCATATTAATTCACATTGTTCAAAAATGTTATTGGTTATCTATATTTTTCCAATAAAAATACACTACACTTCTAAATTATCTATCCAAATCTTAATATTAAAATAGGAGACCACTCCGATAAGGATGTCTAAAACGTCTTTTTTTAAAGATATTTTTTTATAATTAAATTTAACACATATAATCGATTAAATCGTGTTATTTTTGTTAAAATTACGCCAGACAAATTAATTTGACCGAAAAATGGTGAATCAAATTTTGAAACGGTCTAAATTAATTTTTTTTTTATAAAAAATTACTACAATACCCATATTATAGAAAATGACTAAAATATTCTTATTATATATATTAATTTTGAGAATCCTAAATTCTAGCATTTTTCTTCTCTGTTGTCATAAGATTAGGATTTAGAGTTTTCAAAATTAATATATATAATAAGAGTATTTAGTCATTTTCTATAATAGGGGTATTGTAGTCATTTTTTATAAAAAAATATTAATTTATACCGGTTCAAAATTAAATTTATTAATTTTTTGACTAAATTGATTTGTCTGATCTAATTTTAATAAAAATAACACAGTTTAATTAATTATATGTATTAAATTTTAATTTTTAAAAAATATCTTAAAAAAAGATATTTTTGACATCTTTATCTAAGTGGCTCCCATTAAAATAACCATCTGTTGTGATAAGGATGAAAGTTGAGGTGGATGACCATCATTAATATGGGCGTTTGATTTCAATACTGAATAGTTTAACTTCTCAAGGCAAACCAAATTAATGAAGTTAAAAAATGTAAAACTTTCTTGCCTGAGATATTCCATACAGCAATAATAAAATCCTCTCTCTCTCCTTATATTACTAAAAATATCTTTTTCTTTCTTTATTCTCTATGAATAGTTTCTCTCTCTCTTTCTTTTGTTACTACTTATAAATATATGAATAATTTGTATTGAGCTAATTATATTAATATTAGAGTCTTCTATTTACACATCTTTATTTTATATTTAGTATATTTTTTATTTATTTTACAACATGTTATCAGTACGAGACTCTGATCAAATTTTAGGAAGACTTCAGGTAACAAATTTTTATTATGTCGAATCCCTTTCATCTTGAATATAATGCTTTTAATATATCTGAAAATAATTATTTATCATGGATACTAGATGATAAAATTCATCTTAATTCAATGGATCTTGGAGATACCATTAAGGCTGAAAATAATACATCTCAGAAGGATATAGCCAAAGCCATAATTTTTCTTCGTCGTTATCTTGACGTATGATTGAAAAATGAATATCCCACATTAAAAGATCCTGCAGATCTGTGGAAAGACCTTGAAGAAAGGTACAATCATCAAAAGACGGTGATACTTCCTCAAGTCCGATATGTTAGAGAAAATTTTCTCGACCTTTCATGCCTCGAATGTGCTCCTGCAACAGTAGCAGTATCGAGAAAAAGGATTTAAAATTTTTTTTGAGCTAATTTATTGCCTTCTTGTTGCTGAGCGCAACAATGAGTTACCCTTAAGAAATCATTAAGCGCGCCCAGTTGGCGCCGCCCCATTTCCTGAAGTAAATGTGGCAAATCATTACCCTAGAAGAGGTAAATCGCAAGGTTTTAGTAGCACGAAAAATTATGGAAGGAAAGGGAATTATGTTCAAAAGAGAGGATCTCACCAGAAGTGGGATAAAGAAAGAAATTCTGGGCAAAATAAATCAACAGAGGATAAGTGTTTCCGTTGTGGTGGAAAGGGTCATTGGTCACGTACCTGTCATACCTCAAGGCACCCAGTTGATCTTTATCAAGCATCCTTGAAAAATGATGACAAAAGAAAGGAAACAAATTTTGTTTCAAATGATGAAAATTCCACCACTCGTTATGATGTATCTAATTTCTTTAAGGATTATGAAGGAAATATTGGCTATTTGATCAATGATGGAATAGTTTAATATGTGTGTTTGTTAATTATTCATGTGAATAATTTTACCGTGCATGTACTTTTAATCATTTTATTATTATTATTATTATTTGTCTTTGAAGAAAAATGGCAAGGACATATAATGAAGATATTTGCCTTGTGGATAGTGCAAGTTCGCACACTATTCTTAAAAGTGATATATATTTTACCCATCTTGTGCCAAAAAAAGAATATGTTAATACTATTATTGGTTCAGGCAATGTGATAGAAGGCTCCGGAAGAGCTATAATTTTGTTTTCCGGAGGAACAAAATTTATAATAAATAATGCACTATTATCTACCAAGTCTCTGAGGAACTTGTTGAGTTTCAAAGATATTCGCCGAAATGGATATCATATTGAAACAATTAATGAGGAAAATTATGAGTATTTATGTATCACAACTCATGATTTAAATAAAAATGTTATATTAGAAAAGTTACCCTCACTTTCACCTGGGTTGTATTATACCAAGATTAGTGCAATTGAATCACATGCCATTGTAAACCAGAAGTTTACGAGCCCAAATAAATTCATAACTTGGCACAACCGATTGGGTCATCCGAGAACAACCATGATGCGGAGAATTATTGAAAACTCCCATGGACATTCACTAAAGAACCAGGAGATTCTTAAATTTAGTGAATTTTGTTGTGCTGCATGTCCTCAAGGAAAGTTAATTTTAAGGTAATCACCAGTAAAGATTTGATTTGAGTCCCCTGAATTCCTAGAAAGGATTCAAGGTGAGATATGTGGACCTATTCATCCACCATGTAGATCTTTTAGATATTTTATGGTTCTGATAGACGCATCTTCGAGATGGTCACATGTGTGCTTATTGTCTTCTCGCAACCTGGCGTTTGCGAGATTACTGGTTCAAATTATTCGATTAAAAGCACAATTTCCAGAAAATCCAATCAAAGCAATTCGTCTTAATAATGCTGGTGAATTTACTTCCCAAGCATTTGATACTTATTGTATGCTAATAGAATAAGTGTTGAACATCCAGTAGCTTATGTTCACACACAAAATGGGTTAGCATAATCACTTATTAAACGCCTCCAATTGATTGCTAGACCCCTTACTTATGAGAACAAATCTCCCAACTTCGATTTGGGGGCATGCTATTTTACATGCCACAACACTTATTCGTTTGAGGCCAACGAGTTACCATAAATTCTCTCCTATGCAATTAGCTTTTGGCCAGCAGCCAAATATTTCCTATTTAAGAATATTTGGGTGTGCAATATATGTTTCCATTGCACCACCTAATCACACCAAAATGGGACCCAAAGAAAATTGGGGATATATATTGGATATGATTCTCCCTCTATAGTGAGGTATATTGAGATACAAACTGGAGATGTATTTAAAGCCCGGTTTGCGGATTGTCATTTTGATGAATCAAAATTTCCAACATTAGGGGGAGAGGATAAGCTTCCTGAAAAGGAACTTAATTGGAATGCATCATCCTTGATGCATTTAGATCCTCGATCAGGGTAATGTGAACTAGAAGTTTAAAAGATTATACATTTGCAAAGAATAGCAAATGAATTGCCTGATGCATTTTCCGATACAAAGAGGATAACCAAATCTTATATACCAGCGGAAAATGTCCCAATTCGAATTGATGTCCCAGTAGGACAAGTAGCCACTGAAGCAAATTCACACCAGAAGTGTGGCAGGCTTGTCGGTTCCAAAGACAAAAAATCCTCGATAGCGAAAAGAGGTAAATACTATTCCTGTTGAAAAAGACATAGTAGAGACACCTGCAGTTGTCCAAAATTCTGATATAATGTTAACGCCAGAAGATGTTCAGGTACCTGAAAATTGTGAAATGACGAGATCTCGATAAATTATGTCTTTACAGGAGAGAAATGGGACCGAAATAAGACAATTGTCGATGAAATATTTGCATATAATGTGACATTAAATATCATGCATGAAAGTAAGGATCTTGAGCCAAGATCAGTTGAAGAATGCCGACAAAGGAATGGTTGGCCAAAATGAAAAGAAGCCATGAAGGCTGAATTAGACTCACTTGCAAAACGTGAAGTCTTTGGACTTGTAGTCCGTACACCTGAAGATGTAAAACCTGTTGGATATCGATGGGTATTTGTGAGAAAACGAAATGAGAAAAATGAAGTTGTGTGCTATAAAGCCCGACTTGTGGCACAAGATTTTTCACAAAGGCCCGATATAGATTATGAAGAAACGTATTCCCCTGTCGTATTCCCCTGTAGTGGATGCGATAACATTGCGTTATTTGGTCAGTTTATCTGCATATCATAAACTGCATATGCATTTAATGGATGTGGTAACAGCCTACTTATATGGCTCATTAGATTGGGATATCTATATGAAAGTCCCTGAAGAACTAAAGATATCTAAACCATCCAATGAATATTCGCAATGGTTATACTCAGTTAAATTGCAAAGATCTTTATATGGTCTGAAGCAATCTGGACAAATGTGGTATAATCATCTTACTGAGTATCTGGCCAAAAACGGATTTAAGAATGATGATATCTGTCCATGTGTTTTCATAAAGAAATATGCATCTGGATTCATTATAATTGCTGTGTATGTTGATGATTTAAATATCATTGAAACTCCTGAAGAGATTCCAACAATTATAAAAACTCTAAAAGAAGAGTTTGAGATGAAAGATCTTGGAAAGACTAAATTTTGTCTCGACCTACAGATCGAGCATATAAAAAAATGGGATCTTTATTCATCAAATAACATACACAGAAAAGATTTTGAAAAGATTTTATATGGATAAGTCACATCCCTTGAATACCCCAATGATCGTAAGGTCTTTGGATGTGAAAAAGGATCAATTCCGTCCTAAAGAAGAAAATGAAGATATCCTTGGTCCTGAAGTACCATATCTTAGTGCCATTGGAGCGCTAATGTATCTTGCTAATAATACGCGACCTGACATATCATTCGCGGTGAATTTACTAGCAAGGTATAGTTCCTCTCCAACTAGAAGACATTGGAGTGGAATCAAGCAAATCTTTCGATATCTTCATGGAACGGTTGATATGAGATTGTTTTATCCATATGGATCCAAGTCACAATTAGTTGGCTATGCAGATGCACACAAAGGGAGATCTCAAACAGGATATCTATTCACATATGGTGGTATATCTATATCATGGAGGTCCACGAAACAGACGATTGCAGCAACATCCTCTAATCATGCTGAAATACTAGCGATTCATGAAGCAAGTCGTGAGTATTTTTAGCTCAGGAGTTTGATCAAATATATTTTGTCATCATGTGGACTGATTGATCATAAGATAGCTCCAACTTTCCTATTTGAAAATAATACAGCATGCATTGCTCAACTTAAAGGCGGATACATCAAAGGTGATAGAATAAAGCATATTTCTCCCAAATTCTTCTTCACTCACGACCTTCAAAATCAAGGGATGATTGATGTCCAACAGATCCGCTCAAGTGATAATCTGGCAGATTTATTCACAAAGTCACTCCCAAAATCTTCTTTTAAAAGATTGGTACATCAGATTGGGATGCGCTGATTTCGAGACATCAACTGATGTCGACAAGAGGAGGAGACTGTACTCTTTTTTCCTTGGTTAGGTTTTTTCCCATTGGGTTTTTCTTGACAAGGTTTTTAATGAGGCAGTCCCTATCACTAAAGGATATTGTACTCTTTTTTCTTCACTAAAGTTTTTTTTTCCCACTGGGGTTTTCTTTAGTAAGGTTTTAACGAGGCAATAATCCTAAATGGATATCCAAGGGGGAGTGTTGTGATAAGGATGAAAGTTGAGGTGGATGACCATCATTAATATGGGCGTTTGATTTCAATACTGAATAATTTAACTTCTCAAGGCAAACCAAACTAATGAAGTTGAAAAATGTAAAACTTCCTTGCCTATAAATAGAGAAGCAACTGATGTATTCCATACAGCAATAATAAAATCCTCTCTCTCTCCTTATATTACTAAAAACATCTTTCTCTCTCTTTATTCTCTATGAATAGTTTCTCTCTCTTTCTTTCTTTTGTTACTATTTATAAATATATGAATAATTTCTATTGAGCTAATTATATTAATATTAGAGTCTTCTATTTACACATCTTTATTTTATATTTAGTATATCTTTTATTTATTTTACAACACCATCTACACATCTAACGAAATGAACATCTGATATATCTATTATTTACATTGTTTAATATTTTCATTGTCTACCTATACTTTTCTTTATAGGATATTAAACACATTTCTCATGCATATATATTTCAAACTTTTCGTCATTTGTTGTGATGACTGGAAAAATAAAAGAGAAAGTAATGAAGAAAAAAACTAGTTATTATTGTAAAAAATATTAAATAATTAATATTTTTTATATTTATTTCAGATTTAAGTTAACATTATTTAACTAAACTCATTATTTAAATTATATAAATTTTATTTAATAATTATATAAAAATGTTTATACTGATAATGAATTAAAATTAAATCAGTAACAATTAATTAACAATAAAAATAGTGGTTGAGTACAAAACTTATAATTTTGCATACAATACCAAAGGTTTTTTAAGGTGGATTTCATGTAAAAGTACTATACAATATACCATAAAAAATACATGATTTTTTTTTTATTTCGCATCGAGAAGATTATTTCATCTACTTAATATACTAAAATTAGATTTTTTTCTTAACTAATAAAAGTGAGGTGTCAATTTTCATAAATTTTTTTCTTTCCTAAATGAAAGCATTATTCTCTCTTCTAAATTTATTTTAGAAAATTATCTTTATTATAATTATATTATAATTAGCATTTAATGAATAATGCATAATTAATTAATTATACTAATTTAGGAAAATATCTTTATTATAATTATATAAAATCAATATTTAATGCATTATCAACTAATAAAAGTGAGGTATCAATTTCTCATGAATTTATTTTCCCTCCAAAATAAAAGCATTATTCTATCTTCTAAATTTATTTTAGAAAAATATCTTTATTATAATTATATTATAATATAACAATTATATTACAATTAGCATTTAATGAATAATACATGGTTATACTAATTTAGAAAAATATCTTAATTATAATTATATAAAATCAATATTTAATGCATTATTAAACTAGTTATAAATCGAGAATATTTTAAATATTTTAATTATATTGATATAATTCTAATTCTCATCTATTATGCAATAATTTTATTAGTGAAAAGTTGTTACGTTAATAGTGACCCATTTATATTGATATCAATTGATGATGATGATGATAATATATCAATAATTAAATGCTAAAATCATTGTTAAATATTTCCTACCTAACTTCAATTAGTTAACAAATTTAATTTTAGTTGCTATGTTTTATTTTCTACATAATTATCTTAATTGTCAATCATAATATATCAAATTAGCATTTAATACATAATTATGTTAATTGTCAATAATTTTAATTTTCAATTATTGTAATATAATTTTAAATTAATCGTAATTTTTGGCAAATTGATATTAATATCTACCTTAAAAAATTAAAATAAAAAATCTATGATTCTAATCATGATAAAAATGTGTATAATATGATAATGGCTTATTCAATCACAACAAATATATGATGTATAACACAATAATAAAAAATTAACTTAATAATAATTATTTTATATAATTATTTTTATTCTAATAGAGGCCAGTTCCTACAAAAAATGCTTTTGGATTTTTTTTTGGCTACTTTTTTAAAAGTTTTGGTTGTTCTTTCACTATCTGACTTTTAAGTTGTTTCTTTTTCATATATAGTAATTTTTTTTTGTAGTTTGTGAGTATAGGTATGAAAATCATGTAAGAGTATTATACAATATACCATAAAAAAATACATGATTTTTTTATTCTGCATAAAAAAGACTCTCTCTTAATCCTATAAAATCAGGACATACATAAATGTTATTTGATGTAGTTCTATTTCTTCTTTTTTAATCCTAAAAACTAAGAAAAAATAATATCTAATATTTATCATTTGTTTTTGTCTCTGTTCTCTTTTTCAAAATAGTTTAATTGAACAAAATTGAAACATACTCATAGACGATAATGATGGCTACATGCTTTTACATTGCATTTTTCAACTGGTTTATTCTAGCGCATGTAATAAAGGTGCTTTCATGAAGTCAAATGTTTAGAATATTATGATGGGTTCCTAATATGGATGTCACCTCATCAAATCTTCACTGTGATTTTTAAAGCTCGTGTGCCCAAAATTAAAGGTGGTTGTTAATGCCTATAATAAAACGGGTAAAATATGATTTTTAAGACATTCTTTGTGCAACTTTTCGTGGTCTAGTAATGATTTATGGTTAAAGAATTAGAAATACAAGATTTTTACTAAATTAAGTCCTTCAATAGCCTGTGAAAATGAAAGTGGTTTAATTTTATGGGAATGTTTAGAACTAAATTTTGCTGATAGCAAGAAAATAATGGATGCAATTTTTATCTTGGTGAAGAAAGCAATGTATTCGATTAATAATGGAATTCAGATTATTCTACTTTTTATGTACTCTTATTATAATTAACTAATATAAATATCTATGCAATGCGAAAAATATTTATTTTCTTATATTTATGTTTAAAATATATTTTTAAATAAAATTTCATGAATATATTTAACTTATATAAAATAATTTTATATTTTTTATTATTTATGTAAATACCAAATAATAGTATAAAATAAAAAATTCATAATAATAATAGTAATATATTAATTGCATCGTTAATATTTTATATATAGTACAAAAATTTATCCTAATTATAACAATTTAACTAATATATGTTTTAGGGCAATTTATGTTTTAAATAAACTTGGCCATCAATATTACCAATATACACATTTTACAAAGTGGATACCGAAATACATTTTTTTCATAAATTATATAAACCGCGACAGTATATAAACCGCGACAGGAGTATCACGGTTTTCAAAATGCACGTAATCCGCTACAGGGTGTCGCGGATTAAGTTGGTAAAAAACATCACATAATCTGTTACAGGGGTGTCGCGGTTTATTCTTTGTCAACTTTGCCTATAAATACCAAACAAGATAGGGAGTGGGTCACTTGAGGAGAGTTATTTTCACACTTTCACAAATGGATAGTGAGGAGAGCTTGTTGGTTCTAGTCCATTGCTCTCGTAAAATAAAATAAAAAAGTAATAGGCATGGCGTTAAGTTCATGGACAAAGAACCGCTGAGCATTTTTATCCGTTTGACTGATACTATGTCGGATCTGAAGAGGAACATATTGCAGAAGGCAGAGTTGTGTGGGGCCAAGTTGGTGAATGTGTTCTACAAGATTCTGATGGCAGTTGTGTCAAGTGGTGTGCAGTATGAAACATTTTTCATAGGGTCGGATGAAGACATGGGGTCTTTTTTCATTGTTGGCGGAGTTTTTTCGAAGGTGAGAATACACGAGTTGTATGCCAAGTTGGAAGACCGTGTGGAAAGTTCCGGGACTTCAGCGCCAAATCTTCAGTCGACGACGGTGGGGGGTGCTTCTACTTCGATACCTGTCGTTGTACCTGGTTGTCTACTACCTGCACCTTCACTTGTTCTAGCACTGGCAAATAGGTCACCTGGTTTGATTACTGGTCTCGTTGGTGGTGATGAGCCAGATCACGTTGAGAACGCGATGCGGGACTATGATTCGGACGATGAGCCCGATCACATATCAGGGGATAGTGAGGAGGAGACTCCAGTTCCCCTACCTGCACCTCAGGGGCCATCCAGTTCTAGGTCCCACCAACAACCGCCGCATTTCTCGACGCTTAACCTGGAAGTAGTGAGTCAACAACCGGATGATGCACACACCTTCGGATACCAAGGATTACACGAGGGCAATGCTTTTGGGAAATTTTAGATTGGTCAATCTTTCCAGACTAAGGAGGAAGTTGTGATGAGTGTTAAGGATTATAGCATTCCTCGAGGAGTTCAGTATCGGGTTATGGAATCTGATCATCTAAAGTATCTTGGAAGATGCAAGGAGTTTGGAAATGGCTGCACCTGGATGATCCGCGTGGCACTTCGGCAACGCAAGAGTATCTGGGATGTTAGAAGGTACAACGAAGCCCACACTTGCCTGGCCACATTGATTTCGAGCGACCACCGACAGCTCGATTACCCACGTAATATGCGCGAGGATCTATCTTTTGGTTAAGACGGATGCAGCGGTTACCATAAAGGTGTTGTAAGAAGCTACTGAGTCAACCTACGGATTCATGCCTAGTTACCAGAAGGTGTGGAAGGCAAAGCAGAAGGCAGTCGCCCAGATTTACGGGGATTGGGAAGAGTCATTTGTGGAGTTGGCCCCGTGGATCCTTGGAATGCAAGCAACGATGGACGGAGCCATAGCTTTGTTGAAGACTTCTCCAGTGCGTGTAGGTGGTGAGGTTGATGAGTCTACAGAGAATTTCATCGACTTTTCTGGACATTCCCTCCATGCGTTGAGGCTTTTAAACATTACAAGCCACTAATCAGCACTGACAGAACGCATCTGTATGGGAAGTATGGCGGGACTTAGCTTCTGGCTATTGCACAAGATGAAAACTCGAATATATTCCCAATTGCGTTTGCACTTGTTGAGGGGGAGAATGCTGAGTCATAGGCTTTTTTCTTATCCCACTTGCGTCAACATGTGACCCCAGAGGAAGGGATTCTGGTGAATTCTGACAGACACAACGGTATTAAGACTGCATTGGAGGCACCAGACAGTGGTTGGAAACTGCCTCATACATATCGAGTGTATTGCATTCGACACGTTGCAGCTAATTTTGCTCTCAGTTTCAAGGGTCAGGATGCAAGGCAGATGCTCGTGAATGCGGCGTATGCCAAGACTGAGGCCGAGTTTGACTACTAGTTTGATATTATGAGGACTGAGAATCCGGCCATGTGTGATTGGGCCAACCGACTGGAGTACGATAAGTGGACCCAACAGCAGGATGGAGGTAGATGGTTCGGCCACATGATGACAAACATATCCGAGTGTGTTAACTCTGTACTGAAGGGGAGGCAGACAGCAGAGGCGCAGTTGGGATCAGACCAACGGTTTTGCCAAGCGCTGGTTTAGGCGATAGAGCGCAACCTGAAAGATGCGAGGTGCTTCACGGTTACTTTGTTCGACAGACATCAGTCTGAGTATACCGTGGCTGAGATGACTCCTACCGGTAACTTCTTGCTTGGGACGTATCGGGTTTCCCTCAGAGATCGCACTTGTGATTGCGGGTACTTTCAAGCTCTCCATTACCCTTGCTGCCATGCGATTGCATGCTGTGCTCAGCCCCGGTTAGACTGGGCTACGTACGTCCACGAGGTTTATACCATGAGTAAGGTGTTCAGCGTATACCGGATGGGGTTTTTGCCCCTTATTCCAGAGGGTCTATGGCCACCGTATGCCGGTCCTACTATCGTCCCTGATCCTAGCATGAGACGTGCCCGAGAAGGGCGACCGAGGTCAACAAGAATCCGTAACACCATGGATGAGGCTGATACTAGTCGGCCGAAGCGATGTGGGCTATGCAGACAGACAGGACACACTCGCGAGACTTGCCTCAGCGAGGATCGGCCCCCAGTGCCGAGACATAGGTGTCATTAGGTCGTCATGATTAGCTTACATTTTTCTTTCCTTGTTTGTGTCCTTGTTTTGTTTTAGTTGTACTTACTGTTAAGTAAAGTTGTACTTGCTGTTCGTTTTACAGTGACGTTGTTATTGTTAGCAATTCTCTATGTAGTTGTGATTCTCTCGGGTTAACGTGTTCTAATTTTGTTGGTAAAAAAATGAGTACAACAGACTAATTTCAATTAAATCAAAGCAGGAACCTATGTTGCGCTATGCATAAAAATTGCAAGTTAAACTTTCATCCAAAAATTATGAAAAATGAACTAAGTCAACACTAAAGCATAAACCGCGACACTCGTGTAGCAGTTTATGCACGTCTGCAAAACACACATACACCGCGACACCCCTGTAGCGAATTACGTGCATTTTGAAAACCGCGATACTCCTGTCGCGGTTTACATAGTTTATGAAAAAAATGCATTTCGGTATCCACTTTGCAAAATGTGTATTCTGGTAATATTGATGGCCAGTTTATTTAAAATAGTAAATTACCCTATATTTTATTCAATAATTATTTTATCCTATTTTCTTTCATTATTTGTAGTTCTAATGAGAAGTTATTCTATTTGAGATTTTATATAAAATAAGTGTTGAAGATATTTAATATTATTTAAAATATTTTTTGATAATAGTTGTACGCTCCTAAAATACACATGCATAGGTAGAGAGAAAATAAAGGCTATCAAAAGAAAATCATACTTAATAGGTTAAAAAATAAAATCTTAAAATAATTCTCTAAAATAAACTAATCTTAAGGTTAAGATATTTATTCCTTAAAGTGAGTCTATGCATTTAATTATTTTTAAGATAATTTAAAAATTATTAATTAATAATATAACAATTTAATTTTTTAATATAGTAACAAATAATTACGTATCATTGTAATATAATTTTATTTAGCGTAATAGTAATAAATTAGAATATTATATTTTTTTTAATAATATATTCAAATTTATTATTATCATTAATTGATTTAAAGTATTATTATACGCATTCTAACTAATAATATATAAATATTTTGTTATTCAAAATCATATATTTATATACGTACGTTCCTTACATAAGTACGATGCTTTTAAGATTAGGAAATAAATTATTATTTAATAAGTTTTTTTATTTTAATAAATAAAATTAATATGATATTCTGAAATAAATAAACTAAAAAATTATTACCGAAATAAATTACACTCTCTTATCTCGTTCTCGTTTATACGGTAAACGAGATAATTTTACACGTATTTTATTTACAGTGTAAATGAGATAAGACACGTGAACGCGACACATATATATCTCGTTTATATGCAACATATCTCGTTTACATGGGAGACGTCTTTAACTAGATGTCGTTCACAGTCTTTGACTGGATCTCAGTTTAAACTTTTCAACGACTTTCTTGACTCTTTTACCCTTTTCTAACCGTATTATCGATAAATACGACGATCGTGCGCGCAGTTGGTAACGATGGAGACATCAATAAGTTGAACGAGACTTCGCATTACGTCGGGACAGCCGACTTTGAGGTTAGTTTTGTTGTGTTAAATTTTGTGCAATCCTCTATAGACATATTTTTGTATGTAGCCATTATTAGAGTAGTCGCGAAGAACTAGAGTATAGTTTGTAGAGTTAAGAATAGATCGCTTGTAGAAATTTGGAACTCTATTTAATTGTGGTAGATTATTACTACTACATAGTTATTAGTTTGGAACTCTATTTACCTGTGGTAGGTTGTTACTACTTATATTCTTCTAGTTAGATTTTTTTTCGTATCAAATATATTAAAATTAACGGAATAATATGTCTAAAAAATATGTAATTAAAATCTTTGAAAACTGATTTGAGTAATTACTCCGCCAAAAAATATATTGGGGGTTGATTTGTCTGTTGAAATAATAATTTGGGGATTAACCTGTGTATTAATTTTTTTCTGGACTAAAATGTCCACTTTAAAAATATTTGAAAACTAATTTAGATAATTATTCATTTTAAATATTGTTTTATTCTCAAAATTCAATTTGAAAATTATGTTTTTTGGTGACTATTTGAAAATTATGTTTAATAAAATAACAAATTTACTCCTTAATTAAAATACTTTTAAAATTAAAAATAAATTATTAATTAATAATATAATAATTTAATTCTTTAATTTAAAAATAAATAAATTTTATATAATTATAATATAATTTATATAATTTATATTTAGTATAATTAATAATAAATTAAAATATTATCTTTCTCTTAATAATATGATCATATAGATTGCTACTATTAATTGATTTAAAACATTAATACACAGATTTTAATTTTAATAATATATAAATATTATCTTTCTTATTATAATCATATGTTAATATCTGCGTTCTTTCTGCAAGTATAAAACTTTTAAAATTAAGAAAAAATTAATTACTGATATAATAAAAAAATTAAAATAAAATCATACCCAATACATCTAAAAACAAAATCTTAAAATAACTTACCTAAAAGAAACTAATTAATCATGGATTTCAATGAAAAAAATTAAAATATTATTTTATTCTTAAAATTTAATTTAAAAAATATATTTAATAGAATAATATATAATTACCCCTTAATTAGAATATATGCATTTATTATTATTGACAAAGAAATATTATTATTATTTTAAATAATCTAATTTTTAATTATTAATAGATTAAAAGTATATCAAAATTATATCACACTATCATATTAGTATCAGTTTTTACTAAATTACTTGGATATATTACTAATAAAATAAATTTATAAATAATAAAAAAATAAAAAATTAATAAATTAAATATTACATATCTAAATTAAATAGAATAAACTAATAAAGTAATATCAACTTTCAAATTCTTTTAAGATTAAACTAACCAAATCCTAATATTAGAATTAAATTATTTAAATAATATTTATGATATTCAATTCTAGAACGTAAATACATATACATTAGAGTCATTTTCGTAACGATAACTAATGAAAATAGTTTGACCAGATTAAATATATAAAATTCATGCAAATTCAAACAATCCTCTTGTTAAATAAGCTCCATCACCAGTTATCCATTTAATACGGTAAGACAAGAATAACCATATTTAGCTCAATGATAAATTCAGCTTTTTTACAAAAGATAACTTCATTCATATTCTATTAGGTTGATTATATTATATAAAAAGATCCAACAATCCTTTAGCAAAATGAAATTCACTTCTTTTACTATGCTGAACTTTTATATCCATATAATTAGCACCCGAATTAACGAAATAATTCTCAGATAAAACATGATGTATGTGAGGTATTATAAATGATTGTAGTAAAAGATAATTCTATTGTAAGGACAAAAGAAAATAAATTAAGTAAGAAAACTCATTATATAATTAAAATAATAAAAATAAAGTTGACTTTATAAAAGAATGACAAAATTTTAATTTATACCTTAAAAGATCAATTTCGATAAAAAAAAAAACAAAGAATGTATTATTATTGTCTGAAATAATTAAAAAAAGAAAATTAAAAAACAAAATAAAAAATTTTGGCTTTAAAATTTATACTCATGAACAGTAAATAAAACACTCTATATACAATACTCATAGAGATATATGAAAGAATCATTGCAATTAGTAAAAAGATATAATATAAATTATTATGATTATTGACAAATCTTATCATAATTAGTTATTAAATGCTAACAAATATAATTATTTGAAATTGATGCTTTTCAAAAATAAGAAATAGAAGAAAAAGGCAAGCATATTGATACTAGAATGCGCCACGTCAGCATGTTTGGCGCCAACGTAAATATCACATAAATGATAATTATATATAATGACAATTATATTTTAATGATTGATAATTAAAATGATTGATAATTAGTATAATTATTCTTAAATATTGATTTTTATATAATTATAAAGAAGATATTTTAAATAACTTGAGAAGAGAGATATATGTATATTGACACTAAAATGTGCCATATCAATATATCTGGTGCCAATGTAAATACTAATTATGTATAATTCACAATTATATTATAATTGCCAATGAATTATAGCTCAAATGGCATAGTCTCCCCATACTCACGTGCAAATGATCTAGGTAACACTTTCTCGCAAACTAGAGCGAACCGGATGAATGAGTCCAAACAAATATTTTTTTACGTGCAATCCACTCCAATATATTTGGTTATTTCATGAAAGATGGGATTATTCGCGATGTGAATGGCTGACTAGTTGTCACATAATAGAATATTAGATTTTTAAAGTGGCAAACCAATGAAATCCATTAAGAAAGACAACTAGCCAACTTCAAAGTGGCAACAGCAAGCGGTATTCAGCTTCTGCGAAAGACTTAGCAATGGTGGTTTGCTTCTTACTCTTCCAACTAACGAAAGAGTTCCCAAGCATAAAGCAATAACCGGATCGACGAGCAGATCAAAAGTAGAGGAGAAGAATATACTAGTTGCACATCTGCCTTTTTAAGTATCGGAGTATGCAAAAAGCAGCTTGCAGATGAGAGGCAGTTGTATAGTCCAAAAACTGGCTCAAACGTCCCATAGCATATAGGAGATATCGGGTATAGTGTTTGTGATATAAAGTGTTGTCCGTTAAAATAGTACTTGACTCCTCTAAAAGTTTCTTACTATAATCAAATGGAGTGGAAAGAGACTTGCAATCTAAATAATCAAAATCATTTAAAAAGTTAATGGCGTTAGTTAGCCTTCTAATTCATAGCAATTAGTTAGTTAGAAGAATACATGAGTTAGGAGTTTATTATTAGAATATCATCATTAGAGAACAAAATCAGGAAAATATTAAAGATGATTAGAAAAAAATCAATGTAATTTATTAGGATATTATTCCATAATGAGCGTACTCTTAGGTACTCTTGGTCTATATATTGGTAAGAACCTTGTAATCACTGATGAAAAAAATATGAATAACAACAATAATTCTTCGTTTCTTTCCTAAACTCTTTGTACCATGGTAACATGGTATCAGAGCAGTGTTATGTTCTAAGGACTCAAAATCAATCATTTCTTTACAAATTGCAAATATGCTACGCAATAGTTTTGGAATGCGATCATCACAAACCAATTCTGACAATTTGTTAATTGGTTTCAAACTAAACAGATATGATTATCCATTATGGGCAACTCTGATGAAAAAAGCAATTGGTGGAAGAAGAAAGAAGAAACACACCAAAGAAAAACTACTTTAATATTGTGGGTTACCCAGATTAGTGAAAAAATAATCCCAAGTCATCAAGCAATCAGAATAAGGGAGCCACTGCTGTGAGCATCCCAGAGGTCACCAGCAGTGGTGGTGATGCCAGAAGAGAAGAAGCAAGTCACTATGGTAAGGCAACTACTGAACTCATTGGCTGCTCAGCCCAGACCGCGACTCAATAAAAAGGGAGACCCAAAATCAGAATCCAATTAAAAAGATAAATGAATGGATTTTTGATTGTGGGGCTACCGATACTATGACTCATGACCTCCATAATTTTAACAACTTGACTATACCTTCAAAAGCCCACATTGAAACAGCTAGTGGAGAATTAATTGATGTTAAAGGAGGAGGCCCTATTACTTTTTCAGAAAAATTGAAATTAAAAAATTGCCTCTATGTCCCTGCACTATCATCAAAATTATTATCTGTTAGCCAAGTAACAAAGGAACTAAATTGTGTGATACTCATGTACTCTACCTTTTGTCTTTTATAGGACATTTTTACGAAGGAGATCATTGGGCGTGGTACTGAGCGAGAAGGCCTTTACTACGTTGATGAAGTAGCACACCAGGGTCATGCCATGCTTGCTCACGGAACGGTTACTCAGCAACTTTGGTTATGGCACAGGCGTCTCGGACATCCTTCATTTGGGTACCTCAAGTTTCTATTTCCTAGTCTTTTTACAAGTAGTACTAAACCCCTCAAATGTGAAACTTGTATTCGTGCAAAAAATCACAGAGTTTCTTTTCCTTCGACTAACACTATAGTCAATTCCAGTTTTTCTCTAATAAACTCTGATGTGTTGGGGCCAGCTCCTATTTCCCATAATAATTTTCAATATTTTTGTGTTATTTGTGGATGATTTCTCTCGCATGACTTGGGTATTTTTTTAAAACACAAATCTGAAGTACCTGATAAATTCTTTGTTTTCTACTAAATGATTCAAACTCAATTCAATAAGAAAATCCAAGTACTTCACTCAGATAATGGTGGGAAATTTATAAACCAATCAATGTGCAATTTTTTTTATGAAAAATGGTCTTATCCATCAGACTTCCTGCCCAAATACACCCCAACAAAATGGTGTGGCTGAGCGGCGAAATCATAAGTTACTTGAGATGACCCGAGCCATGCTTTTTGATGCACAAGCTCCAAAAACTTTTTGGCCTGAAGCTATAGCGACCTCTGCCTACTTACTAAATCGCCTACCTACCCAAGTTCTCCACCACAAAACACCCTTACAAGTCTTTGCTACTCAGACTACAATCCCGCCTATTAGACATTACCACCTCGAGTATTTGGATGCTCCGTCTTTGTCCATATCCCCAAAGTCAATAGAACCAAACTTGATTCTTGTGCAGAAAAATGTGTTTTCGTTGGGTATGCTACACACCAAAAGGGCTATAGGTGCTACAATCCAATCACTCCTCATATTTATGTAACCATGGATTGTGATTTTTTAGAATCCGAATTTTACTTCAGCCGCCAACATGGCATTCAGGGGGAGAACAATAATGAACCACCAAGTTGGCTAAATAACCTTTGTTGCCCAGAAACTGTTCAAACAGAGTAAGTAGATGGAGCCACCGAGCATACTTCACTCAACGTAGAAAACAACTCGGTACATACAACCAGTGAGGGTCCTTTTGAGAATGTCAGACAAGAGGTAAGTAATTGTCAATCTGATAATTTACTCCTTATTTTTAGTGAGGTCACTAACAATAACAGTATAGCATTGGAACATGAAGAACTAGAGGCCAATACCTTTATTCTTCCTCCAAGAAGAAATAGAGGGATGCCTCTTGATCGGTACTCACCAGAACATGTTCCCCGTAACTCAAGATATCCGATAAGAGTGGATAGAGAAGGAATAGCAAATGTTGCAAAGACTTTTTCTACCAGACTCTTAACAGAAGACATTCCAAGAACTGTCCGAGAAGCTAATGAGAAAGCTGAATGGCGAAAAGTCATGAATACAGAAATGGAAGCTCTAGAGAAGAACGAAACTTGGGAGAAGTGTATCCCACTGACCGAAAAAAAGCTAGTCGGGTGCAAATTGGTTTTCACCATTAAACACAAGGCAGATGGCACTATTGAATGGTACAAGGCAAGGTTGGTGGCCAAAGGTTATATACAGACCTATGGTATCGACTACACTGATACTTTTTCATCAGTTGCAAAGATTAATACTATCAGGGTGTTGTTTTCAATAGCAGCAAATGAAGATTGGCCACTCCATCAATTTGACGTCAAGAATGCTTTCTTGCATGGAGAGTTGAAAGAAGAAGTGTACATGGAAGCTCCTCCAGGTTTCTCAACGAGATTTAGAAAACATGAAGTTTGCCGGTTAAAGAAGGCTCTTTATGGGCTTAAACAATCTCCATGTGCCTGGTTTGGAAGATTTACAGTTGCCATGAAAAGGTATGGGTACAAGCAAAGCAACTCTGATCATACCCTTTTTTGAAAAAAAGGGGAGATTTAATCACTTTCCTAATAATCTATGTGGATGATATGATCATAATGGGAAGTGATGCTGAAGAAATTACAAAATTGAGAAGGAACCTTCATTTACAGACTTCAAAATGAAGGATTTGGGAGGACTAAAATATTTCTTAGGAATAGAGGTTCTACGATCCAACAAAGGAATCTTTATCTCCCAAAGAAAGTACATTTTGGACCTTCTGGCAGAAACAAGAATGGTGGATTGTAAACCAATAGATACACCCATGCAAGTTAATCACAAGTTGAAGATAGTAGAAGGTGCCACCCTAGAAGATAAGGAAAGGTACCAACGACTAGTTGGAAAATTAATTTACTTATCACATACTCGGCCTGACATAGCTTATGTTGTGGGAATAGTGAGTTAGTTTATACATAAGCCACAAGAAGATCATATGGAAGCTGCCATGAGGATAGTTCGATATTTGAAGGGAGCTCCAGGAAGTGGAATCATTTTCAAAAGGAATGGCCATTTGAAGGTTGAGACATACACTGATGCAAATTGGGCGGACAACCCAAATGATAGAAGATCCACACCTGGTTACTTTACACTTGTTGGAGGCAACTTGGTAACTTAGAAAAGCAAGAAGCAGAAAGTTGTAGCTCTTTCAAGCGCAGAGGCAGAATTTTGAGGAATCGTTAAAGGCATAACTGAGGTATTGTGGATAAGACAATTGATGACTGAGATTGGATTTCCACCACAATTGTCAAGTCAGTTGAAATGTGACAACAAAGCCGCAATCAGCATTTCAGAGAATCCCGTACAACATGATAGAACAAAACATGTTAAGGTGGATCGACACTTTATCAAATAAAAAATTGAGAATGACATTATTGAGCTTCCATTTGTGATATCAGAAGATCAGTTGGCTGACATTCTTACTAAAGTAGTTTCAAGACAAGCTCTTGCTAAAGTTCTAACCAAGCTGAGTATTGGTGATCCCACTACTCACCTTGAAGGGGAGTATTAGAATATCATAATTAGGGAACAAAATAAAAAAAATATCAAAGATGATTATAAAAAAATCAATGTAATTTATTAGGATATTATTCCATAACGAGTGTACTCTTAGGTACTCTTGGTCTATATATTAGTAAGAACTTTGTAATCACTGATGAAAAAAATATGAATAACAACAATAATTCTTCGTTTCTTTCCTAAACTCTTTGTACCATGGTAACATTTATTACATATAATTAGGCACTATTAGCATATATATATATATATGTGTGTGTGTGATAGCAATGTGTTATGAGTGGATCATGAAGTTCATTTTCACATAACAAAATCTCTTCTTTCATCTATTTGCAATTCTCTTTTCTACTACTTTTAATTTCAAGCAATTGAATCTCACATATTCAACCATGGTGCAGAACTTTTAACATCATGCGGTGAGCGTGAAATTCTAATTATTTTATTTTGAATTCTAGAGTCGAAGCATGCTACTTTCATTCTCAAGAAGTACTTGAAATCAACAAGATATTTTATTTTGAATTTATCATCCAAAATCTACTTGATGAAATTACTTTCGCCAATGTTATCCCCAGTTAAAACCAAATCATCCACATATACTAGGATGGTAGTGAAACCTTCAAACTATTGCTTAATAAAAAGGGAATGATCATAAAAAAATTACTTATAACTAGCATCAACAAGAATCTTAATGAACTTAATGTTTTATTATATGCTTGCTTGCTTAAGTCCATATAGAGATTTTTACAATTTGTAGACTAGACCTAATTATGACACATCCAAATCAGGTAATATCCTCATATAAACTTTTTTGTCCAAATTTCTGTGAAGAAATATAGTATGGACATCCATCTGTTTTAAATGTCATTTCTTTACCGTTGCTAATGCTAACATTACTCGTAGAGTAGTTATTTTGACAACTGGAATAAAAGTATCACCATAATTCACTCTTTGCACTTGAGTGAATCCTTTTGCAACTAGTTTGACTTTGTGTCTTTCTATAGTGTCATCGGGATTGAATTTTACCTAAAAAAACTTATTCGCAACCCACATCCTTCTTACCTTTGAGAGTTTAGTGAGACACTAAGTTTTGTTATGATCCAGAGTTGCTAATTCAACTTGTATTACCTTTCTCCAGCATTCATATGCAGCCGCTTCCTCATAGGAGCTAGGTTCCGAATTTGAGGTGATGGCTAGAGAAAAGGACTTATATCCTGGGATTAGTTTATCATATGACAAGTGTTGTGAGATAGGATATAAAGTGCTAGAGTTGACAAAGTTGCTAGAGTGCGCTACGTAGATTATCATACAATGTTAGTCCTTCAAATAAGCAGGCGATTTCTTGACTCTTTCAAATTCTCTAGTAATGCAATCATGTATGATGCCGTAGTTTTGTGATGTAGGTGCAATGTTAGTGTGTGGTGTGCTAATGGGTGTAATGGTGTGGGAGAAAATTGGTAAATGCATTTAACTTGAGAGATGTTCAATTGAATCTGTGAGTATGGTATATGTAGGTGATTGCAAATGATGTGTGGATGGTGCATCATATTGAAAATGGTCAATGCATTGTGAAGTACGAGTGGGTGTCGTAAGAATGTCAGTGCTAGTAGAATGTGAAAATGGGAAATGAGAAGGTTACATTTATAGATATGAAAATTTCTTTTGATTTTAAATCAATAGATCGAAAATTTTGTTCCAAATTTAAAATCGAGAAAGGTTATTTTTCTGGCTTTTGTGTCTAATTTTGTTTTTGAATTTGTTAATGTGGAGGCATATGTAAAAGAACCAAATACTCTTAAATCTGAAAGTTTAGGTAAATTACCATACAAAAGCTTATAAGGACTAACATTATCCAGTTTAGTATTGGACAACCTATTAATTAGGTGAATAGCGTGATGAGCAACTCCGTATTGTTAAAAACAATGTGGAATTCCTTATTGAAATAACAGTACTCTAATAACACCTAAAATGTGCTAATATTTTCGCCCTATAATTTCGTTATGCTCTAGTGTTTCTACACAAGAAATTTGGTACATAATACCAGTTGATACAAAAAAAGATTTTAGAGTGAATTCTAGTCCATTGTCAGTCCTTATACACTTAACTTATTTTTCAAATTGTACTGACAAAATTCACAAAGTTAATAACTAACTGTCATGCCTCAAATTTTGTTTTCATAAAAAAAAGTTCAAGTGAATTTGCTCTTGTCATCTACCATAGTTAAAAATTACATCTGTCATTCATTAGAAGGGACAAAAATGGGACTCCAGATATCCATATGAACTAAGTCAAAACAATTCTTTATTTCAGTTGTACTAAAGATCAAAAGATAATTTCTTTTATTTTGCAAAATGACATAAGTCACAAGAAGTTTTGAATCAATACAATCTATAAAAGGATAATCTTTTTTCAGTAAAATCAGTCTATATATGAGTATGTGTCCTAATCTAAGATACCAAATATTGTTGTGCTTAGTGTGTGAAGGTGTTGTGCAATAATGAGTAGTGATCGCAACTGCTGCGAATGAAGCTTGCTTTATTGGAGGAGGGAGAGAGTGAGAGAATTCTAGTTCTCTACTCATTGTATATAATCCTTCTCTGTACATTACAATGCCAATCATCTTCGATATAGATCGATCTTGTATCTCACAACATTTATCATTGATTAACAGTTGACAATGTAAATTTGAGGTTAACTTTGACACAAAGAACAGTTTAAAATCAAAAGAAGGAATGTACAAAATAGTTTTGAGAAAATTTTTTTTAGAGAATGTGATTATGCCAATAATGGTACTTACAATTTTGGTTCTATTTGGCAATATCACATTGATTGGAGTAATATTTTGAAAATTTACAAAATCTTTTAAGTCAAAAGTCACAAGATCTATCGCACTGGAGTCAATGATCCATAGAACAGATTTTGGAGTGATAATGCTCATAATATTTGCATTAAAGTATAATGCAATAGTTTTACCCGGAGTGGAAGTTTGAATAGAATTAGTCAAAATCTAGTTTGCATTATGAGGTCATTGTTGCACACTTTTATCTTTGATCAAGACCAAAAAGACAAATCTTTGTTTTGAAGTGAGCTCAGAGCTTGATATTCTAATATTCTTTTGGAGGCAATTGAGCTGGAATTGGTTAATGCATGTACGTCCATCTGTCCTACGTTGTTATAGTCGTCAAAACCACCACTTGAGGATCTGTTCACCATGTCCGTCATTGTTGAAAAATTAATGAGTCACAGAATAATGAGAATTCAGATCTTCTTTCTTCCATCTCGTTGATCAGAACAACTATGTTCATAAAAAAATATCTTGCGAAAGAGTCTTTTATCAAATTCTATTGGATAAGTTCAAAAGAAGAGGTAAGAAAAGGATAAAAAAGATGTGGACAGAAAAACTAGGGAAAGAAAGAAAACTGCGACATTAGCAATGATTGGATCTCAATTCGCAACTTTTTTTTTTATTTCTATTCACAGCTTGGTTGCTCTCCACATTTACCGCACTATGAAAAAAAACTTATATCCTAAGTGATTCAGGTTTTGATGTTAATGATTTAATTTAAAAAAATTTTAAAAATAAATAAAAAAGAAAAAGAAATATTTTATAATTACATTTTATATATTTTTTATGTATTTTTACTGTAATTAATTATAATCACATATTAAACTAATAAAAAATAATTTAAATAACAAATTATTCTTTTTATGAATATTAGGATAGGAGAAGAGAGAGAAAAAAAAAGATTAAAAAAAATTTCAGTCAATTATAGAATAATAATAATCGACGCATGAAGAAATTTACAATCAACCATGTGAATAAACCTGACAATTACATCTCTTGTAAGTTATAACCATAAGGTTTTTTTTTTTGTTACTATACACTACTCACACTTTTTACTACACACACTATAGATTCTTAAACTATATTTAGTTTTAGCTGAAACTTAAACTCAAGTACGACATTAAAAAGGCATACAGATATATCATCTATACTAAATCTCTGCTCCAACCATACAAAGTTTAAAGCTCTCTTCTTGCTCTCGCTGAATTTCAAAAATCAATGTTTGCCCTCACTCAATAATACAATTCTACATATGCGGTAGTTAGCCATTTTTCATTTGGTCAAAATAAAACTACTTCATTTTGCACGCCACACACAAAAAAATGGGCCCAAATAAATAATTTATCTCTATCACCAGCATCACTGCCTTATGAAAATTCACCACCTTCCTTTTTGCAGTTGCAGCTTTGGTACACTACTGTTCCAAATAATAGTGCTATTCTCACCTTGTGTACTCAATATATATGCTCCAGAATGGACAATGGTCAACGAAATTCCTTACTCACTATAAATATGTAATAATTTCCTAATACATTACTTATTCTCTATACGCCGTAGACCGTGAGTCTTTCTTAATAATTGTCCATTCTGATGATTGGTTGCACTGTACTATTGAAATTGTTTGGGAGCATTTATATTCATGACATACATTGTGGTGTCGGTGAAGATTTTACACTATCAAACACTACAAAAAAAAATAGATCGAGTATCATTAAATTTAGTGTTGGTATTAGCATTGACTTTATCGAAAAATTTAAAGATGATTTTGATGTGGAATACGTTTGATCAAATCGTGGTAGATTTCCGATTTTGACAATAAATTCGCCAATAATACTTAGAAGAAAAATGGAGGAAATAGGCGCAAAATTTAGTGTGAGATTTACCGTCGGAATAATTCGCTGGTAAGCTCATATTAGTGAAATATTGTGTTTTGGTGACCCGCAATAAGTTACTGTCGGATTTATCCACCGGTAAATTCGATAATAACGAGCCCTAAAATTTAAAGTGCGAGTCCTCTCCCCTTTCATTTTGAAATTCTCTCTCTCTCTCTCTAACTTTTTTCTCCCTTTCTCTCTCTAACCACCTCCTCTCCCCGCCGCTCTGTCAGCCTCGCTGTCGCCTACCCCTTCTGTCGCTGCCTCCTCTCCCTCTCACCGAAACTAACCCATTCCTCTTCTCCCCTCCGTCAGCCGCAACTCCCTCTTTCTTCCTGTTTATCTGTCGCCGTCGCCATCCAGCACTGTTGCCATCGTCGTCCAGCACCAATGCGACTCCCACTTTTTCTCTGTTATTCTTCTTCTGTTCGTTCCTCAAGTTTCATGGTTCCTCTTTTTTCTTATTTAAGTTACATTAGGATTTAGTTACTTGTTAATTTAGAATTTAGTTATATGTTAATTTAGAATTTAGGGTTTGATTATTATATGCTAATTTTGGATTTAGGGTAGTTATATGTTAATTTAGGATTTAGGAAGAAGTGCAAAATGCTTGAATTTTAAAATAGAAAATGTACCAAAAAAATATTACAAGCCTTAAGTTGATATAATATAGTTAGCTATATATGCAATGTTTAATAGTAGTAATAGTTAATTTTAAATCTTGTAAAATTTGTAAGTTGAGTCTCTTTTTGCTTTTTATTCAGTCTCAAGAACTAATTAACCTTGCTAACTAGATAGTTTTATTTATCTTGAGGTAGGTTTACGTAAACATGTTTTTATATGTATAGTATAATGATGTCTACTATTTACTTTTGAAGTATAGGCTTATTTCTTAAAGGTTAACTAGTTTGGAAATATTTATATTGTGACCTAATTTTTCAATTAGAGTTCTATTATTTAAAATTTTTTAATTGTTAATGATTTAAATTTTTTAATTGAATTGAATAAATTATTGTGTTTGACATTGTAATATTATATGTACAACACACACTATATATATATATATATATATATATATATATATATATATATATTATATTCTGCTAGAAATATTGTGAATTTAATTGTATTTTGACTAATGCTGTGGATTGAAGTTGGTTGAATTTGTGAGAATCGTAAAGGTAAAAATATGTCCAATTTTAGAGAAGGTTATGTCAATTTTTTTTTAAAATAATGTTAAACGATTTGTCTAGTATATGCTGATTAGTGTTAATAATATATTCTCTTTGCAGACATGACGACAGGTAGTAGAGGTAGATCGAGTAAGTCTCGTGGTCGTGGTAGAGGGAGGGTTTCTACCAAATTCCCAGGGACTGCTCAGTCATCGCCCTCTACCCTGACTACCCCGTTGACCCCTATGACGTCATAGGCGGGTCCAGTGGACAGCAGTTCATCATGGTTCCAAACCCAAACTATGTGCCTCCTTCTGCTACACCCCTACAGATCCAGCGACAGAGCTTGCTGTGGGCGATTCCTCTAATGCATCTTAGCAAGATGCCCCTCCACCACTGCCCGTCATCCGGTTGAGAATTTGGCCTAATGGCATGCAAGCATGAGTACATACAATTTTAATGTATTTTATCCACAATCTATTTTGGATTTGTTAAGATTTATGTGTTTCTATGTGTTTGTTAATCTTAAGTTTTTTCATTGATAGGTTTGCACTAAACAATAATGCATGTACACAGGAGATTTCTGAGGTGATTAAGTCTATGTACGACCACCCATGACCGAGCTACACGAAGATCCCTGTTGAGACTAGAGAGCGATGGTTTTAGAAGTGGACAGTAAGAACCCAATGTTGTTGAATTAACGGTATTTGAACTGCATTTTATTTCGACTAACTAATGTTGTTGAATCACTTTGTGTAGTTAAAATTCATATGAGATACGGAACATAATCTTATGATCAGAAAGATCTACAAACATCGGGTAGCTAAATGACTTCAGTAGATGATGAGCGACATTCGTCAGGGGAACGACCACCTAACGACCTAGATCTGTCCATCTATAAAAAAAGAACTAGAGACCCATTTTAGAAATGATGAGGGGTTCAACCGTCATCGTCTGACGAACGTCGCTAACAGGGCTTCGCCGAGGTCGTCAAAATATACAGGTGGATCGACAATCTTCATGAAGACAAAGAGCAGACTGATAAGTAGTTTTCTAATGTTTGTTAATAGTTACTTAAATTAGTTGTTTGTTGATTTATTTTATTGGTTGATTTGAATATGTATAGTCTAAGTTATTGGATCGTGAGGCGATACTGGCGGAGACCTTCAAGGCCAACAAGGAGAAATTTGCTGACGAGCGATCTACGGCCCATTATGTGAGTTTTTTCAATTAATTCTAAGTTTCAAATTCATTTGGTTTACAGTCAACTAACTGTTATCCTAATCACAACGTGTGTGATACAGGAGGATTACACATAGAGTTTGGAGGCCACAACCCAGCAATCTCAGCCGCCTAGTGGGAACGACAAAGCCGGCTTCAAAACCTCAGTGGTAGATCCTGATAGGGTTTGGCGTGAGACCGCCTCTGAACCCACAAGAATCGCCGCTTTGGGTTGGGGTCGTTCTTCATTAGTGGCCTCTGCTCCTCCGTATTGGTGGTTTCCTCTACCTTTGTCTCTGCCACCAGCCCTGCCAATCCCCAAGAAGTTGACGACTTGAGGGAAGAGGTGCAGAAGTTTACATAAGAGCTTCACCAACAAGCGGAGCAGTCTGAGTAGAGGTACAAAAAATTTCTTGCATATGTGGGAGGAGCCGTTGCCATCAGCTTGGACATGATGGAGAAGCTAGAGCAGCTAGATCGTTTGCGAGAGTAGATGGAAGTGTACAACAAACAGATGCGTGCTGGAGGCAACGACACTGCTGGTATCGTTGGCAATGCTGCTGGTTGGGCACCGACGTTAGCACCTACTCCGTCGGCTCAGCAGAGGGAAGACGACAATAATGACGACGATTACCGGGAACAGTAGGATTTAGGGATTTAATTTTTTTTATGTCTACTTCATTGTATTCTACTTCTGTGACATTTTATTATATTCAGATAATTTATTTTAATAATTTGTTGATTTATGGTAATTTTGAATTTCTTGCCTAATTTTGTTAACAAGAGTTTTAATTTGACTACTAATTGTGACTTAACTGTACAAAAAAAAAACTACCGTAGAATTTATCTGCGGACAAATCCGACAGTAACTTGGCGCCAAAACATATAATATGGCGACAAAGTTACCGTCGAAATAATCTGATGGTTATCAGCAACTCAGTTTCGACAAATTCATTGAAAAAATCGGCGAAAAATTCGTCAGTAATTAGTGTCAAACGAAATAATTTGCCAATAGACAATTTTCGGTGCCATTTATACCATCAATTTCAAGACGACAGTACTCAACACATTTCTTATGAAAAAAAAGTAAAAGACCTCTTGCAAATTGTTATCTGTAAACCCCGCTTAAATCGGTAAATAATTAGTTAATAATTTGAATTTAATTAGAAAAACCAAAAATGCAAAACTAATATAAAAAAAGGGTAGAGCTCGTCAAAATGAGAATTTTGATACCAATTTCAAAAATTTGGCCCAAAATCAGACCGAAAAGGCCGAACCGATTGAACCAGAGCCCAAACCGAGCTCGTGGGTCCAACCGAACCCAAACACTTAAAAGAAGACAGCATCTCCTTCTTCCCCCATTTCATGCAACGAAGCAAAACAGATTTGGGGAGGAAGAAGAGCCCCCAAACCCTTAACCACCTTTGATCCACCATAACTCTTCCGTCCGGGCTCCAATCGCCGCACCGTTCACGGCGACGCGCTTAGCACGTCGAGCTCTACCTTTCTGTCGGATCAATTTCACTGGTAAGCCTCATTTTCGATTCAAAACCTCTACTCCCCTTTCTTTGGTGAAATTGAAATCCTATAGTGAAATCTTGCCCAATTTTGTGTTTTAGGTTCGAGTTAGCTTCCAAAGCTTAATGGGCTCGAGCTATTAAGCATATGGGTATGGTAAGGACACCCTAATCCTATTTAAATCTTGCATTTATTGTGGGAAAACTGAATTTGGAACATATGTACAAATTAGGTGTAGATTAAGTGGATATATATGCATTGGAAGTGAATTGGGAGTACTTGGAAGCTTGTTGGTGATTGGTGATCAAGGCTTGGTTTGTGGCTGGTTTAGTTGAAGCTTGGAGGGGCTGTGTTTTGCTTGTGAGGCTGCCTTAGGTGGAATAATGTGATCGGCCAAGGTATAGTTTAGGTTTCGCGCGTTTAATATATAAGGTTTTGTGAAAACTAAGGTTAGGGCATTATAGGATAAGATGAAATGGTAAAATGCATTGAATGTTTAGCTTGTGATGATGTTGTATGAATTGATGAGTGGAATTGTGTTGGTATTAAATAACATGAATTGTGGTGATTGTTCAATATGAGCTTTTGGAGTTATTAATGGTAAGTTAATGATGTTGTGGTATGGGTTGATGAGATTTTGGTAATTATGGCTTGTTGATTAGTTGATGAAAATTATGAGTTATAATTAATAAATTAAAGGAATAAGTTAAAGAGTGTTAAAGATGGTAAATTGTGGTTAGAATGTTGAATATTTGGATAGTTGCATGGATTTCATGGAAGAGTATGAAAATTGGTATGCTATTGGTTGGTGATAATGGAACAAGGCTTGATAAGTAGTAAAATGCAGGTTTTGTGAGTAGTGATAAGTGAGTTTGGCAAAAATGGGGTTTGATGTATTTTGGTAAAATGTGAATTTTGATGAAATTTGGTAGCCCATATCTTGCTCTACAAATTTTGAATAAAGATGAAGTTTATTTTAAATTAAAGAGTGTTTTATAAGCTTGAAATCGATATAAAGTTTGCAGAAAACCGAATTTTGTAGAGGAAGTTATGGATACCGGAACTTTGGTGCGAAAAACTGAAATTTTAAATGTTGCAGCAGAACCAGGTTTTTTTGTGTGCCCATGCACACAGCTGTGCGCGCGCACCCAATAGAAGCGAAAATCTACCTGTGCGTACACACGCCTCTGTGCGCACGCACACCTGGTATTTTTCATAAAGTATGCGTACGCACACTCTTGTGCACACGCACACGCCAGGGCGAGCCTTCTGTTGGTGGTGCTAGCACAAGTGGGGTGCTTGCACACTAAGTGATGTGTGTGCACATACGCATATGTGCGTACGCACGCGTCCTGCTTTCTTCTTTGAGCTGTGCGCACGCACAGGTGTGTGCGTACGCACACGCCCTGTTTTTCAGCACCTTTATTTTTCTGTTCTAAACATGGTTTTAAACCCTAAAACCCCTATTTTTACCTTGTGAATCCTAGATCCTACTAGTAAGTTAGTAAATAGTAGGAGTTAGGAAGTTTGAGGTAACTTTGGGAGTGAAGAAAAAGGTAAAAATGAGGAGAAGTGTAAAAATGGAGTTGTTAATGAACGAAGTTAAAATGCCATGGCTTTGATGAATGATTAAATAATGATTATAAATATGAAATGGCTTCTGAATGATATATGAGATACGAGTTTTTCTGGGTAACAGAACCGTGGCTTGCCACCATGTGTTCCAGGTTGAATCTCGATACTCTGTTGACCCTACGTCGTAAGGGTGACCGGGCACGTATAAATTCCCGGGTATGGATGGCCCCCATTAAGTGATTTATGAATGTTTGAACGATGAATGAATGTGAAATATATGCATAGACTCATGGGATGCGCGACGGGAGACAGTCTAAGGTTTTCAGACTTGTCAGATTGGCTGGATAACCGACAGATGAGCCTCATCAGCCATAGGATATGCATGCATCATGTGCATTTGTTTGTTTTGATTGCTATGCATTTTCTGAGTTTGCCTAATTGAATATATACCTCCTGCTACCTGTTATACTTGCTACTTGCGCTATCTGCTTATTACTTGTGCGTGAACTTGTTTTGGTTGCTTGTCTCTGCTAAATTATGGATGACGAAGGGACGGAGGAAGGGTGAAATGGCTTGGTGTTATGTTAGGATTAAAGTTGAGTAAGTTTAGGAAGGTTTAGATTACCTACCCCTGTTTATGGCTTCTGTTTAGTAATTAAGTTTTACAATTGTACGACGAAGTTCTAGGATTGCCTCTGGCATTCCCAGGACCTTATTTATTATACGCGTGGTACCTTTACCATGTTGAGAACCCCAGTTCTCATCCCATACTGTGTTGTTGTTTTCAGATGCAGGTCGAGAGGCTCCTCGCTAGGCGTCTGGATTTCCTGAAGCGGAGTAGTCTGGGATATTTTGGGTTTTCTGATTATTTATATATGTATATATGTACTTAGCTTGCTCTCCAAGATACTTGATTATTTTGTTCCTCATAGAGGTTACAGAAGGGCTAGGGTCCTTTTTTTGTATTTTGGGTATTTGGGATACTTATGTATATATATTCTCCGGCCAGCCTTGGCTTCGCAGGCTGAGTCAGGAGCTAGTTTCACTGTATTCTTGACTCTCTTTTCGCTCTTTCGTTTATTCATATCTTTAACTTTTAGGTTTCTTAGCTCGCAAGTAATTCTATTCTTTGAGCGTTGCAGGCTTTCATATGCTTACTACTTGCTACATAGAGAGCATAGACCAATGCCTCGGTTTGAAGATATTTGCCTCAAATGAAGTCACACCATGTTCGAATCCTAGTGTAGTTGCTAGGTTAGTGTGTGTAGGATGTTGGTGTGAGTGTGTTATATGAGAAAAAAAGTTATCGAAAGATTTTTTTAATTTTAGAATTTAATTTTGATGTGTATATAATTATGTATTATCACATCAGTAAAAATAACTATTTTTTATATTGACTATATAATAATTATCCAAAAAAATAAATTAAATGTGATTACACGAATGTGTATTGTATAAAATATTTTACATTATCAACATATTAAAATTAAACTCATCATTTTATTGTTATAAAAAATTAGGTAATTATATTAATAATTTGAAATCATATCCTTCACTCTCTATAATTTCAAAGAGACTGATACTGTAAATCCAAAAAATTGGCTTTTTCGGCATTAAAAGAGTTTAGATGAAGGTTGAACTAACATTATACATGACTTTAAATTTTAGAACAACTCCAATGAGATATTTTTTGGATATTAATTTTGATATTTACCGTAATTAAACTGATTTGAAATTGAAATTTATATTGGATGGACACAATTTTAAAATGATACTCACATCAATAAAAAATATTGTATCATTTAAAAAAAATTAGTAAAATGCTACCATTTATTTGTATATATATTAAATCTATTAAATAAACATTGTAATCTTGTTGTGTAACGTTAAATTGAAATAAAACCAATCATTAGAATGATGAATTTTACATTAAATTTCAAATCAATTTTTATGGTATAAATCCCATAAATATTTATATAGTATTGTGTAAGATCCAAAATAAAATGAAATTAAAACCAAACATTAGAGATATTCTTAAAGTTGAATTTAAATTAGGGTAATTTACTATAATAAATAATGTAGCATCTATTATTACCAGAATGCATAAAATGGAAAATGATACCAAAATGTATTTTTCTTATAATCTATGAAAACCACGACAGGGGTCCCGTGGTTTACGAATACACGTAATTCGCTATAGGGGTGTCACGGATTACGTGCTAGGGGAAATAAGCATAAACCGCGACAGGGGCTGGGTCTCCGGCACCTAATCCTATGGGGTATGTTGCTGAAAATGCAGAGGGTCATCATCCCGGATGAGATCTGCAAAGTCGGAATAGAACTGTAAACTCCCAACCTCATGGTCCATATCCATCGTGAAAGTCAGACCCGCCAGGTCATCATACATCTGTCCATGGATCTCATGGTATATCTGGAAGCTCGAAACATGTGTAAGAGGAACCTCCTGGGTCTCCGCCCCTGCCTGCTCAGTGGGTCTATCACCAGGACCACCAGATGCGACCCCTGATGAACCACCCCGACGCTGAGGACGGCCACGCCGGACACGGTGATCGGCATGTCCGTCGCCACCAGCTCTGTCATCCTGAATCATGTCGTCGAGCCATCGCCACTCTCGGTCTGTAGCCCGGGTACCAACGCATGGTCGCTGCTCGACACGCCTGTTATCAGGCACGGATGGCATCGGAACCCTAGAAGGCGCCTATGACGACCCTCTTTCAACAACATCCTGACTGATCTCCTCGGCTCTAGGATCGGCAAACAAGGAATCCGGCGACAGAAACCTATGGGCCACTCTGTACCACCATCGCAGAAAGTTTACGGACGGCCCGGGATCAGGCACTCGGGGGATACTCAGGACAGCATCAACCCTGTTCTGCCAACTAAGGTGCCATACCTGATAGTAGCTCGAGAACCATCTGTCCCCATCCCTCCCATTCTTGGCATGGAGCCAGTCGATATTCGAGGCCAGCTCAGGCTCGTGCTGAACGCCACCCAACTGTGGCAGCACCCTATCCACCTGGTGCCACTCAATGACGGCGAAGTATATCAAGCAAGTACATGCACTCCATAACCAACTGTGCTCCCCTGAGAGAATCTTTGGGTGAACAACAGCCATCACGTCGAGCGAAGCATAAGGCTCCCAAACAATCTACAGACGTTGACTGAATACATTTATTAGTCCATTAACTAACAAATATATAGTTAATTACTAGATAAAAATTGAAACAAAATGAATAAACTTACATCTCGATCACCTAAGCAGTCCAACGCTAGGCGACACTGGACAACTCTCTCCTCCTTGCGGTCGGATGTCGACAGGTAGGTGGCCCACCTGAACGAATACAATGTTATACAGTGTTAACAGGTAGAATGATAATAAAAAAAGTTACAGTTCAAGTCTAACTGTACAGATATGTATACCTGGAAGCCAATGGGAAGGAATATGTGTCGAATCCCCGCGACCTGAGGCTAGGAAACCGCCAGAAAATCCATGACTGCAGTGGCTACAGGGGCCTGCCAAGTTTGTCATGTTGAGCCTGTAAAGACTGTGTGCTTCCGCCATAGTCCCGGCTCCGATCTCAACTCAACCAACCCACACTTTTCTCTCTTTTCCTCTCTCTAGAAAACATCTCCTTCTCTCTCTAAAAAACTTTATCTCCAGCACAAATGTAATCCGCGATACCCCTTCAGCGTATTTATACTCACGCATAAACCGCTAGACCCCTATCGCGGTTTATGCTTATTTCCCTTAACACATAATCTGCGATACCCCTATAGCGGATTACGTGTATTCGTAAACCGCAGGACCTCTGTCGCGGTTTACATAAATTATGGAAAAAATATATTTTAGTATCCATTTTCTATATGCATTCTGGTAATAATAGATGCTACATTATTTATTATAGTAAATTGTCCTTCAAATTATGAAATAGTTATTGATATATTTATTATATTAAATTACCTACCTTTTTCATCATAACAGGATTAATTTTTTTAGTTATGAAAATTCAAAATGTGTTATATCCAATTATAAAAAATTATGTATTTCTTATGGATATAAAGATATTTTTTTTAATTAGAATTCACAAATAGGAGACTTAATTTTGTCTTGAAAACAAAACTTGCCCGATTTGAGGTCATGAAAATATTTGAGTCTCAAATTTTTGTGGGTTAAAATTTAAGTGATAAGTAAATCGGTGAGTCAATTTTATGAAAAAAAAAATTATAAACCACAAATTTAACTTTTATATTTGTATTTAAAAAAAATTAAAAACCATAAATTTAAGGATCAAATTTATAGTATTTTAAAAAAATTACCAAATATTCATATTATCGAAAAATATCACTTGAACCATAACACTAAAAATAAAAAGCGGTACAACAGATAGGGGTGGCAAACGGGCCTAAATCTGTCGGGTCGGTCCGCATAAACCGCCAAAAAAAGTGGGTCGGACTGGAAAATTTGGACTGCCAAATAGCAAAAGTCCGCTTAAACCGCGGGTTTTGGCGGGGTGGGGTGGGCTTCCCTGCCGGACTTAGTATTTTTTTTTGCAAGGGATATTTTTACAATTTTTTTTACCAAAACCTAACTTCCCCCAACCCAACTTACAAGAGAATGAAGATGAAAATTGAGTGTTTTAGATTATGTTTATTTTGTTTTAGAGACAATATTGTTAATTATGTTTTGGAACTCCGCCTATGTTACACTTGTGGTACATAGCCGGTCCCAAGCCCGGATAAAGGAGGAGGGTTGTGTTAGGTCTTCGGCAACCAACATAAAATTATAGCCGAACCCCCATGACACGAATCAAATACATTATTGCGCTAAAGCTAGGTCGTTGCCCGGAAGCAACGCGCCATATGGCTCGAGTACGGTGTCAAAGCAGGAGCCGCTGCATCGGTGCCCGGATGTAGTGTTAAATGAGCAAGGGTTCTCGCGTTTTCGTGAACGGACGAGGGTAAATAAGCTAGTTCACAAAGTAAAAGGTAAAGGTCGAAGTGACAGAAAGTTGAGATTTGGGACATGGAACATAGGCACTCTAACAGGAAAATCTATGGAGGTGGTGGACACCATGAAAAGGAGGAAGATTAACATTATGTGCCTACAAGAAACAAATTGGGTTGGTGCAAAGGTTAGGGAGTTGGATACTTCTGGTTTCAAACTTTGGTATACAGGAAAGGTGAAGAATAGGAATGAGGTTGGAATAATTGTGGATAAGTAGTGGAAGAATGACGTAGTGGATGTCAAGAGGGTGGGAGATCGGATCATCTCTATCAAACTTGTGGTGGAGGGAGGTGCTTTCCATGTGATTAGCGCCTATGCACCGCAGGTGGGTTCGGACGAACAACACAAGATAATGTTTTGGGAGAATCTAGAGAGTTTGGTTCAAGGCATACCTTTGGGAGATAAGATTTTCTTAGGAGGAGATTTAAATGGCCATGTTGGGAGAGAAGTAACTGGATATGGGAGTATTCACGGAGGCCATGGTTTCGGGGTGATCAATGCCGAGGGTAAAACTATTTTGGACTTTTCCTCAACCTTTGATCTTCTCATCGCAAATACATGTTTTAAAAAGAGAGACGAACATCTTATAACCTATAAGAGTGGCATGACAAGCTCTCAAATCGACTTCTTCTTGTTGAGGAGAGTCGACCGGAAATTTTGCATTAACTGTAAAATTATCCCAGGAGAGAGTTTGACAACACAACATAGGGTGCTCGTCATGGATTTTCGCGTTGAGCAAAAGTTGAGGAAAAGACATCATACGAAGAACCCAAGGACGAGGTGGTGGCGGATGAAAGGTGAGGAACAAAGAAGCTTCCTAAGACGGGTAGGAGAAGAGGCAAAGTGGGATGGGAATGGAAGCGCGGAAGAGATGTGGAGGGAGATGGCAGAAGTTATTAGAAGAACAGCAAAAGAAAGTTTTGGTGAATCTAAAGGAATAGGACCAAGAGACAAGGAGTCCTGGTGGTGGAATGCGAGTATACAAGAAAAGATAAAGATAAAAAGGGAATGCTTTAAAGAGTGGTCTTTATGCCGCAATGCAGATAATTGGGAAAAATATAAGGCGGCTAAGAAAGAGACAAAAGTGGCTGTAAGTGAAGCAAGAACAAGAGCATATGAGGGTCTCTACCAGTCTTTGGGCACGAATGAAGGAGAAAAAGGTATATATAGAATCGCAAAGAGCCGGGAAAGAAGAACGAGAGATTTGGATCATGTTAAGTGCATAAAGGATAAGGATGGAGAGGTGTTGGCTCAAGAGGAGAAGATTAATGAAAGGTGGAAGAGCTACTTCTACGAGTTATTTAATGAGGGACAGAAGACTCTTCCGAGCCTTGGTCGATTATGCACAAGGGAAGAAGATAAAAACTTTGACTATTATCGAAGGATTCGAGACTTCGAAGTAAAAGAGGCTCTAAAGCAGATGAAAAATGGCAGGGCAGTAGGACCTGATAACATCCCGATTGAGGTTTGGAAGGGTCTTGGAGAAAAAGGCATCAACTGGTTAACCAAGCTTTTTAATGAGATTTTAAGGTCAAAGAAGATGCCTGATGAGTGGAGAAAGAGCACCTTGGTACCTATCTACAAGAATAAGGGGGATATACAAAGTTGCGGAAACTATAGAGGGATTAAGCTTATGAGTCATACTATGAAGTTATGGGAAAGGGTGATAGAACGGAGGTTGAGAAAAGAGACACAAGTAACAGAGAACCAATTTGGATTTATGCCAGGAAGATCTACCACTGAAGCGATATACCTATTAAGAAGGATGATGGAGAGGTATCGTAGTAATAAAAGGGATCTACATATGGTGTTTATTGATTTGGAAAAAGCGTATGATAGGGTACCAAGGGAGGTCTTATGGAAGGTTTTAGAAAAGAGGAGAGTAAGGATCGCATATATTCGGGCAATTAAAGACATGTATGATGGGGCCACAACTAGTGTGAAGACTCAAGGTGGTGTGACAGAAGAATTCCCTATTGGTATAGGATTACACCAGGGATCATCCTTAAGTCCATACCTTTTCACATTAGTCTTGGAAGTACTCACAGAGCACATCCAAGAGCCTGTGCCATGGTGCATGCTTTTTGCTGATGATATTGTCCTTATGGGGGAGTCAAGGAAAGACCTAAATAAGAAGTTGGAGTTATGGAGAGAAGCTCTAGAAGTGTATGGTCTGCGCATAAGCCGTAGCAAGACGGAATATATGGAATGTAAGTTCAGTCTGAGAAGGGAAAACCCCAATATAGAGATGAAGATTGGAGAAAACACCCTACGAAAAGTTAAAAGTTTTAAGTATCTTGGGTGCATCATACAGGATAATGGAGAGATTGAACAGGATGTAAATCATAGGATCCAAGCAGGTTGGTCAAAATGGCGGAGTGCATCTGGTTTTATATGCGACAAAAAGTACCTTTAAAACTTAAAGGTAAATTCTATCGCACCGCTATAAGACCGGCTATGCTGTATGGTACGGAGTGTTGGGCGGCTAAAGGGGAGCACGAATATAAGCTGAGTGTGGCAGAGATGAAGATGTTGAGATGGATGAGTGGTCATACGCGATTGGATAAAATAAGGAATGAAGATATAAGGGAGAGAGTTGGAGTAGCACCCATTGTGGAAAAGATGGTTGAATCGCGCCTTAGGTGGTTTGGACATGTGAGAAGAAGACCGATAGAACATCCAGTCAGGAGAGTGGATGAGATGGAAGATGGACAAAGGGCGAAAAGCAGAGGAAGACCTAAGAAGACCATCCATGAGGTGGTCAAACGAGACCTACATGTAAACGGTCTCTCTGTAGACATGATACATGACAGAGCACAATGGCGTCGTTTGATTCATGTAGCCGACCCCACTTAGTGGGACAAGGCTTTGTTGTTGTATTGTTAATTATGTTTTGGATTATGTTTATTTTGCTTTGGGAACAATATTTATAATTAGAAAGACTTTAATGTTTGTGAATATAAAAATTATAATTTATTTATACTTTTAAAAATTATAATAGTTAAAAGTAAAAAATAAAAGAGATTTTTTTATATTTTTATATATATTATTTAATAGTTAAAAAAAAAAGAGGATATTTGGCGGGTTTAGCCCGCCGGCCCGCCAACCCGCCGTTAGGCGGAACGGGTTGAGATTCTGGAACCGCCTCACTAGACAAAGTGGGACGGACTAGCCCACCAAAAGACAGACTTCTGGCGAGACGGGGCGGACTTCCCCGCTTACCACCTCTAACAGCAGACCCTTTTACTTCAATATATATATATAAGTTCAATAATAATTAGCATGCAAAGGTTAGAACATGTGCATACTGCATAGACACAATAAATGAATGTAGAGTACTTACATGGAGAGAGACTCGAACACAAATCATTTTGACATATGTCCTACGCTATGAAACATGACACTTCACTATTTGACCTTAAAAAAAAAAAAAAAAAATCTAACACCCATTCTGCACGCATCTTTAGTAATGTCTAAATAAAATAATAAAAAAATACTTCCTCAAGCACACTTGAACACCTTCAAATATGATTGCAAACTAAGATGTCTAATTTTATTCTTCGTTGATATACTTGAAATAAGTTTAAAGTATATCAAAACAATTCTGCAGGTCTAACAAAAGTTAAAATTAGCATGTCCGTGTTAATTTATCATTGGCAGATAAATGATAAATGATAAATCCATACAGATAAATGATAAATCCAAATGTTCAATCCAAATGTTATGCAATGTTCTTTTGTCCTTTGGTTTTCTATTTTTACTTTTTTCACAATATTTTATAATTTGACGGAGTAAAAATTAATCCATTATGAATTTAAATTTTATTTAAAAGTTTATTATTGGTCAATAGATTATTGGATACACAAAATGAAAATTAAATTTCCTACACTTATTTAAACGACAAATAAACTAACCACTCGAACAAACATTCTTTTTAATCTTTTAAATACACCTAAAATAAAAAGACAAGGAAATTTTGTCCAATTCCATTCTATTCAATAAATAGGTTCACCATTAAGAAACTTCAATCAATAAACAGGCTAAGAACTAACGTTTTGGATTCGCTTAAGCAAGTCTCAAGTTTAAAGCCTATTGTATGTAGTTATTCTAGTTAGGAGACTCGTCACCACAGCCAGATGCGCAACCCATGTCACATTCGGACTAGTCGGGCCAAGCTCCAAAGACCGGGCAAATAGAGATGGCAAATAGACCGAAAACTGCCAAACTGATTCACATAACTTACCAAAATGATGGATCGGGTTAGAAATTTAAAACCACCAAAGTTAAAAAACTTGCCCAATCTGTTGGCTTTGGTGGGTTTCGACGGGCGGGCTTCTGGAGCGGATCCATTTTTTTTTTAATTGAAGATATTCATAAGTTATAATTTAAATTATATTTTATGTTTGATTTATTAGAGATTTGAAGATGTTTAATTATATAGACAATATTTATTTTATTTCTTATAATATTAGTTTTATTATTTTATTTCCAAAAAGTTTAGCTGATGATAATGTTTAAAAAAAAAAAAAACAGAATTGGCAGGAGTGGGGCAACGGCCCACCGCCCCCCGGGAGGCGGGGGTTGTTTTGCGATTTGCCGGGGCAAGCAACCCAAAGAAAGGTTAAGAAAATAAGTACTAGTTAGATCACTACAACTATCTATGTGGCAATGCACGGTAATTTGAAATTTGAAAGTAAACGCACTTGCAGATGGCAAAGAAAGAGTAATGCATTAACTTGATTAACTTTCGTGTTAGAGGGGAGGGGAGTAGGGAGAGGTAGACACGTCTTTAAATATTAAGTCCATTCTGAATTAGGGGAGTTCTTTGGTGTCTATGATTTTTGTGCCTAAATTGCCTAAAAATAAAGATAGAAGAAGATGGAATCCACTTTTTTATTTTTAAATTCTCTGTCTAAAATTTAGGCACCATAAAAAGCCCCTCCAAATTATCTGTAACTTGAAACTTCTTATGATGTATTCAGAATCTATCATTTAATACATTTAGATACCAAGATACATTGAGTATATTTCTACCATGTTTCTAAAATTTCTAAAGTGACATAATTTGTAACAGAGGAGTTGATTTTTCAGGGTCATACAATATAACTGCAGCTATGCACCGGAATATTATCAATTTTTAAAAAAATTTCAAGCAAAAACGTTTCCCAAGATAGGTGAGGCCTAATGCGTACAGTGAAGGGAACAATTTTTCTATGGCATGACAAAGTTCCAGTTTCCTCCTACTCTCAGATCCCATTCCTATAGAGCGGATCATCTTTTCTCCTTCCATATTATTGAGCTTCAAGAAATATCAAGCCGAGTTTCATGTTATTTACCAGTAATGTGATTATTGAACTTAACCAATTTACTTTTGCATCGCCTCCATTCAAATTCAATATAATATAGAAGTGACATTCTTTTTTCTGAATGTAACATAATATAATACAGCATAGCACCAGCACATCATTAGTTCATTACCCTTCCGCACTTCAAGCAAAAGTTAACACAATACAAGAAAACAGAAGACATAAGAAGAAAATCATTCACATTCACAGGCAACAAAATCATGTGATTTGTTCTATACGGCAGCATTAATAACTACATAAGAAAATTACTAATTATTAATTTATTATGTTTCCGTTGAAAGTCTGAAACCCTAGCATCACATGCTTGAATAAGATTAACCTAACTAATTATTGTCACTATAGACAATTAATTACATGTATAATAAAAGCACACAACCGAATCGTGAATTCATAATTTATTAAAAAAAACGCACACGAATCCTAACCAGCGACAGTGGAGAAAATGCGACGGAGGAGCTTACGGCTCTTAGCAGCACGGAACCCTGAGTCAGACTCGTCGTGATACCAACCGACCGATTTCTGAGCTTCGATTACGATCTGTGAGAGACCTGGAGCGAAGAATAACAGATTAATTGAAGAATAATTGTAGAGAGAGAAACATCGGAATGAAATTGAAGGTGTATTGGTATTATTACCTTCTCTAACGGTTTGCTTGTTGTTGCGAATGTCATGGACGGTAGCGGAGATTTTCCAGTACAAAGGGCGACCGATGTAGAAGAGAAAGAGAAGCAAGATAGCCACCATTGCTACGCGGAATACAGTCCTTGATGTCCTCGACGCCATTCTCTTCTCTCTTCTCTTCTAAGAGGGGGAAGAAGAAGAAGAAAGATTGTGCGTTCACTCTTCTTAGATCTACTTAAATACGTCTAAACCCCCCAGCGAGTGGGGAGTTCCACATATCTTTTTAGCTAAAAGATATATCGTTGGGAAGCAATAAAAATCAAATCAAAATCAAAGTTAGAAATAGTGTAATACCCAAACAGGTCTTCAAAATTTTGAGATATTAATCTTAAATTTAAATAAGTATATTTTAAATTATATCTATAACTTTTCAAATTTAATTAGATATACAATTTTTTGTTAGTTGATTTTTTAACTAGTTTTTATTTTCTTCTTATCTACAAAAAGAGTAAAAAAAAATAATCATATTTATTTTTTATTTATCATCAAATTAAGTCTAATAATCTTTATCATGCATCGAATATGATTAAAATTTATAATTTTAATTTTTAATTAAAATAAATTAGCGGCTCAACAGGCACTGTCGTGCTTCTTCAGTCGTTTTTGTATTGAGTTAAAAAAATATTTTTATATTTTTATTTCTAAAATTATAAATTTAATATCAATAATTAAAAAATAAAAAAATAAAATATTTTAAGTTATTTAATATATATAAAAAATATAAAATAAATAAATTTAAATTAAAAAATTAAAAAAAATTTTGTTGTTATTATGTATAACAATAAAAATAAAAATTTATTAACATTATTTACAAATTAATTATTTATATATTAAATTTATTTATTTTTTCAATTCTATTTAATTTGAAATAAATTTAGAATTTTATATTCATATTTAAAATATTTTTTTTTATGCATAATTCTAATAGATAAAAAATTATTTCTGTAATCTTATATTAAACATCTTTAATTTTATTATTATTTTAAAATTATTAATTTTTATTTTGATTATATCATCTCATCATATTATACACTATTGTTTTTTTTATTATTTTTTTACATATATAACTATTATTGTCTGCCGTCACTATTATGTTGCCTTGTTTTATTCTCGTTTTTTGTTTTTTTTCTTCTATTAACCCCAACCGCAATCAATTACCACCATATCATATTACCATTATCGCAGCTCTCATTTTTGTTTGTCACTTTGATTCATACATATCTATTGTGTTAACTTTTCCGTTGTTAAAGATTTGTTAAAAAAGTTTTTTTTTTGTTTGATTTCGATATCTAGATGTATAACTATTATAAAGATACTTATTTTTCATACTTACTTGTTAAGTCATATTTTATTATTTTAAAAAAAATTAAGATATCAAGCATTCAAAAATTTTGTATAGAATAATTAAATAAAAAATAAAAAAATTTATTAGTTATTTAATTTATTTAATATATAGAATAATTGAATTTAAATTAATTTAGGTATAATACTAAAATCATTATGTTATTACTATGTAACAATGAAGATAAAAATTTATAAATATTTATAAATTTATTTATTTTTCAATTATATTTAATTTGAAGCAGATATAAAAATTTATATTTAAATCACTCTTTCTCTCGTATAATTTTAATAGCTAAAAAAATTTTATTTTTTATAATTCTATATTCAACATTTTAAATTATCTTTTGTCTTATTATTCTTTTAGAATTTTTAATTTTTGTTTTTATTATTCTTTTTTCTTATCATTATCTATCTACATATGCCTCACTACCATTCTTATATTAGCTTGTTCTCTCTTCCTTCCTCGGTTTTTATTCTCTTTCTATCTCCTCTTCAATCGCAATTAGTTGCCAACATATATTAGTTCATAATTATTACACTAAGTGAATACTACTTTAAAAATAAAAGTTCAAAAAAATCTCGCAACTCTTATGTGAATCATTTACACTCCTATAAATTTAACGAATGAGTAAATTTAACTTTTTTTTATTATGAGTTTTTTTATTATTTAATACATTCAAAGTCACATATTTTTATTTATGATAAAAATTAAAAATTAAAGTTAAATGATATTAGTAATTTTTGGTTTAATAAAATTAAAATAAAGTACAAAAATAAAGATAAAAACTAAAAAAATAGATGACTCTAGAAAAGAATAATATTAAATTTTATGTTATTATGTATGAAACACTTGATTTATTTTATTATATTATTTTTGTACCAAATAACAAAAAAATTAAATTTTATGACCGTTTTTTATTACTTATGTTACTTATCTATAGTTATTTAAATTATACTCTATAGTCATTCAGTCTTGTTTTATTCCAATAAAAAATAGTTATGAAGTCATTTTTATTTTTTTATAGGAATTGTTACGGCCTGGCCCAAACTATTTGCGGGCCAGCCCGACCTGAGCACCACCCAACCCGAACGGTCAGGAGTAAGGTGCTCAGCCGCCGACCCGGACACGCGTCCCTGACAGCTTTGCTACAGCTGTGTGAAGGAAGTATTCAAGAAGGTGGGCCTGCCCCTGCGGGGCCCACCTCTGACACGGTATATATAGGAAGGTCCTACCATTCCCCCAAGGTACGTCACATACCATTCACCCCTTTTTCGCCTGCACACTTTGCTGACTAGAGCGTCGGAGTGTCTTTGCAGGTGACACCCCCTCCACACGCGAAGTGCTCGGGACGTCGTCTACCCCAACCCAGTAACTTACGACCAGGCGAGACCTCCCCCTCATCAACCAGGATACTAATCCGAACCGTATGGTACCCGACCAACCGAACATTGGTGCCGTCTGTGGGGATCGCCTGAATGGACGTTGTACTGGATCCAGGAGGAACAGGCCGCGAGACCGAGCGCAGAGGGGTCCGTGGCTTCTTCCCGGGAGCGCACAAGGTCCCCTCCAAGACGAACCTCACGATCTCTCGAAAGGCGCCCCTTTGGGGGAACTGGTGACAACAGCGCCAGAATAATGCAAGAACTACGTCACAGGATGCAGGACCTAGAACGCCGGCTGGCAGACCGGGAACATCGCCAACAAACTCCCGAATCAAGCTACTCCCGTCCCCCCCCCCCCCGAGAAGCGGCTCCCGACGAACAGCTAGCCCACGATCTGAGCCCGAGAGCGCCAGGGAGGAAGGACGCGCAAGAAGACGCCGCGACCCCATCATTTACACCAGGCATGAAAGGAGGCGCACCACAGATCGAAACCGCGAGGACGCTCGTCGGGAGGACGACGAGGGAAGAACAGCGAGAGCGCGGGGACCAGTGATAATGGGCGCAACCCCATTTCATCATTCCATCCTCGAGGTCCGGCTGCCAAAGCACTTTGACAAGCCAACGGATATGAGGTACGACGGAACCCAAGACCCACAGGAGCACCTCACGGCTTTCGAAGCCAGAATGAACCTGGAGGGAGTGGGAGACGAGGTAAGGTGCCACGCTTTCCCGGTCACCCTAGCGGGACCTGCAATACGGTGGTTTAATAACCTCCTGCAGGGCTCGGTGACCAGGTTTTCGGACATCAACCGTGCCTTCCTAGTCCAATTTACAACCAAAATCGCAAAGGCAAAACACCCAATCAATTTACTCGGAGTGACTCAAAGGTCCGGCGAGCCGACCAGGAAATACCTAGACCGGTTCAACGATGAGTGCTTGGAGATCGACGGGCTGACGGATTCGGTTGCTAGCTTATGCTTGACAAACAGATTCCTAAACGAGGACTTTAGAAAGCACCTCACCATGAAGCCTGTATGGACAATGCAGGAGATCCAGAGTGTAGCCAGGGAATACATTAATGATGAGAAAGTCAATCAGGTTGTGGCCGCCAACAAGCGGCAGCTCGCCTACAACCAAACCTGACAGCACGGCATCGGGGAGAGGCAGAAAGAACACGCCAGAGACGGCGGTCCGAGCAAGACGCCCCGAGCGTTTCCTTGTGTCAGGAAATTCACCAATTACACCCCCCTCACCGACCCCATTATAGAAGTCTACCAGCAGATAGCCGAGAAGGGAATTCTATCGAAACCTCGACCTCTGAAGGACCGAACCGGGGAAAACAAGAGCCTCTATTGTGACTATCACAAAGGCTATGGACACAAGACATAGGACTACTTTGACCTAAAGGACGCGTTGGAACAAGCTATCCGGGACGGGAAACTGGATGAGTTCTCCCATTTTATCAGGGAGCCGAGGAGACGAGATTGCGACCGTGAAAGAGAGGATAAGACCCGTGCGGCAAAGCACGCCACGAGCCTAAGGACGACGAGCACGGCCTCACCATTGTGAACGTGGTAACGGCACGAGATGCACCTCCCAGGTCGAGATCGGCACATAAGAAAGACGCCAAGGTCCTGGCGGTCTCCTCGTCCTCTCCGCGAAGCTCCAAGAGGCTCCCATCCATCTCGTTCGGCCCTGAGGACCAATGGTTCGATGAGGCCGCAGAAAACCCTCCCATGGTCATCACGACTAGGGTAGGAACCGGCCTGATCAAGCGGATTCTCGTGGACACCGGGGCCGACTCGAATATCATGTTTCGCAATGTATTCGATGCCTTGGGCCTACGGGACGCTGACTTGAAGACACACCAGCACGATGTCGTAAGATTGGGCGACCACTTCATCAAGCCAGATGAGATAATCTCCCTACCTGTATCCGTAGGATCAGGACAGGGATGAAGATCGGTAATGGCCGATTTCGTAGTTCTACGAGACTCAACGGCTTACAATATCATCCTAGGAAGAAAGACCGTCAACGACCTAGGAGCAGTGATCAGCACGAAGATGTTGATGATGAAGTTCGTCGTCGATGATGGATCCGTAGGATCCATAAAAGGAGACTTGGAAATGGCAGTCGCTTGCGACAATGCCAGCCTCTCCTTAAGAAAAAAATCTAAAGAAGCATCGGGGTGTTCCTTGCTGACCTAGACGCCAGAGTCAGCGACAAGCCGAGACCCGAGCCGGAAGGAAACTTAGAGAAGTTCAGAGTCGGGGATACGGAGGAGAAGTTCACCTTCGTGAACAGAAACCTCCCACACGACTTGAAGGAACCTCTAATGGAAATGATAAGAGCCAACGGCGACCTATTTGTATGGACGCCAGCCGACATGCCGAGTATAGACCCCCAACTCATGTCACATCACCTGGCCGTGATGGCGGACGCAAGACCGGTAGCTCAAAGAAGAAGGAAAATGTCGCAAGAGTAAGCGGAGGAGGTGGCCTGGCATACGGCTAGCGTTCTCGAAGCAGGATTTATTCGAGAACTTGACTACTCGACATGGCTGTCGAATGTGGTTCTAGTGAAAAAACACAATGGGAAATGGAGGATGTGTGTGGATTACTTTGATCTCAACAAAGCATGCCCCAAGGACTGCTACCCCCTGCCCAACATCGATGCGCTCGTCGACGCAGCAGCAGGATATTGGTACCTGAGCTTCATGGACGTTATTCAGGCTATAACCAGATACCGATGCACCGGCCTGACAAAGAGAAAACGGCGTTCATAACGCGAAGAGGGACATATTGCTACAAGGTGATGCCGTTCGGCCTGAAGAACGCTGGGGCAACGTACCAAAGGCTAATGAACAAAATATTCAGTGACCTTATAGGCAAAATGGTGGAGGTGTATGTAGACGATATCCTCGCAAAGACCACCCGGTCTGAGGACCTCATAAGTGACCTTGGAAACGTGTTCGCCTCCCTCCAACAACACGGCATGAGGCTCAACCCACTCAAATGCGCCTTTGTCATGGAAGCAGAAAAGTTTCTAGGGTTCATGATAACCCAAAGGGGGGACCAGGCCAACCCGAAAAAACGCCAAGCAATACTCCAAATGAAGAGTCCGGGCTGTGTCAAGGATGTTCAGAGGCTATCCGGAAGACTCACCGCTTTATCCCGTTTTCTCGGAGCGTCGGCTGCTAGAGCGCTACCATTTTTCAACCTTATGAAAAAAGGGATAGTTTTTTATTGGGCCCCGGCGTGTGAGGAAGCATTCAACCATTTCAAAGAAATCCTAGCAACACCACCCGTGCTCGGGAAGCCAAAAGTCGGAGAACCGCTCTACCTATACCTGGCCATAATAGAGGAGGCGCTGGCGGCAGTCTTAGTATGGGAAGAAGGGAAGATTCAACAACCAGTTTACTTCGTGAGTAGAGCGCTACAAGGAGCAAAAATAAGATACAGCAAACTAGAGAAGCTGGCTCTAGCACTGCTAACCTCCTCCCGAAGACTACGGCAGTACTTTTAGTGTCACCAAGTGGTCGTAAAAACGGACCAAGGAATCCGCCAAGTTCTCCAAAAACCCGACTTAGCGGGAAGAATGATGACTTGGGCCATCGAACTATCTCAATATGATTCGTGATATGAGCCCCGACATGCGATCAAGGCACAAGCAATGGCAGACTTCTTGGTGGAAGTAGCGGGGGACCCGACCGAAGAAGCGGGCATACAGTGGAGGCTCCATGTGGATGGGGCCTCCAACCAAACGTCCGGGGGTGTCGGGATCATCTTGGAAAGTCCTGCCGGGGTCATATACGAACAATCAATCAAGTTCGAGTTTTCCGTATCAAACAACCAAGCGGAATACGAGGCTTTCCTGGGCGGCTTGATCCTAGCTCGGGAAGTCGGGGCTACGAGGCTAGAAGTATGCATCGACTCACAGGTCGTTACCTCGCAGGTGAACGAAAGCTACCAAGCCAGGGACTCGTTGTTGCAAAAGTACTTGGAAAAGGTCAAAGAGCTAGCAAAACAGTTCGAGGAGGTCGCGGTCCAACACGTTCCGAGGGAAAGGAACACACGGGTAGACCTCCTATCAAAGCTAGCGAGCACGAAACCGAGAGTCGGCAACAGGTCCCTTATTCAAGGAATGATAAAGGAACCAGCAGTCGTCCTCCACCTGACAAAGATAGGCTCCTCCTGGATGGACCCTATCACTGATTTCCTAGAAAATGGCAAACTACCTGAGGACGAGAAGGAAGCTAAAGCACTGAAAAAGGGAGGCGGCCAGATATGCGATCATACAAGGCCAACTGTTCAGAAAGGGACTTAACCAGCCCTTGCTGAAGTGCCTCCATCCCGACCAGACGGACTACGTACTCAGAGAAGTCCACGAGGGATGCTGCAGTCACCACATCGGGGGCAAAGCCCTAGCAAAAAAGCTCATCCGAGCGGATATTACTGGCCGTTGATGATGGTCGACTCAAAAGAGTTCGTAAGGAAATGTGTCAAGTGCCAAGAGAACGCCAACTTCCACAGAGCGCCGGCAACAGAACTAAGCCTGCTGATGTCCTCCCGACCTTTCGCACAATGGGGAGTCGATCTACTGGGACCTTTCCCAGTCGGCCCAGGGAAAGTCAAATACTTCATAGTCGCTATCGACTACTACACCAAATGGATAGAGGCTGAACCACTGGCGAGCATATCCTCAGCCAATTGTTGAAAGTTCATGTGGAGGCAGGTGATAACTCGATTCGGCATCCCAAAAATCGTCATCTCTGACAACGGGACACAGTTCACCGACAAAAAATTCGTGGAGTTCCTCGTCGGCCTGGGCATAAAGCAGAAGTTCTCCTCAGTAGAGCATCCCCAGACAAACGGTCAAGTCGAGGCCGTAAACAAGGTTATCTTGCTAGGCCTCAAGAAGCGGCTGGACAACAAGAAAGGGGCATGAGCCGACGAACTCGCCTCGGTTCTTTGGTCCTACCGAACAACCGAGCAATCCTCCACAGGAGAAACCCCTTTCCGCTTGACATACGGGGTGGACGCAATGATACCCGTAGAGATCGGTGAGCTAAGCCCACGATTACTTCTGAAGTGAGTAGAGGAAGCGGTGGAAAAAGACCTGGCAGACGAGGCTAGGAAAATATCCCATTTGTCGGAAATAGCATTAAAGCAAAGAATGGCCCTGCGCTACAACTCCAAAGTGCTCAAGAGGGAATTTAAGTAAAACGACCTTGTCCTACGACGTAACGACATCGAGCTACTGACCCAAGGAGAAGGTAAACTGGCGGCGAACTAGGAAGGCCCCTACAGAGTCAAAAAAGTGATTGACAAGGGCACCTACAAATTGGAGAAGCTCGACGGTAAAGAGGTCCCGAAAACTTGGAATGCAGGTAACCTAAGAAGGTTTTATTCTTAGCTCAAGCACGCCGACCAGGCGGCCTAACGAGCTTAATCATTTACTTTTGCACTTGATACGATAATAGACTTGTTCAATTACCGGTTAATGTTTACTTGTCAAAATTACCTCTCTATTGATTTTTCCCCTACTTATACATCCCACGACAACAAGTTCCATATAATACGTTAAACGGAATCACAATACGGCACCCCAGAACTGCTCACCCCGGGAGCCACCTAAATTTAAGCCATAACAAACGGCTACGGCAATACTAAAGGCCACGACCTGGCTCCGCCAAATTACCAAAACGGTAAAGCAAACACGAGCGACAAAACCAATACCAACCAAGCGGTAGCAAAATGAAACGAAAACAATACTAGATGAGCGGATAAAGATGATAACCAAAACCCGACCAGGCGACCAATAAAGTATATCAAAAGACTAGTTCCACAAGTTCTACAAGCAAAATACACCAAGTACAAAGAGATCACATTTTGGGCATATCGACAATCTTGCCATCCTTGATTGTTTTAAAGACCCCAATTGCCGACGTATCGAAATCAAGAGCCACGATCTTCACCTGGGCCTTAAGCGCCTCTTCAGTCATGAAGATCGCGCTCTTTCCCTGTTTCACAGTCTCTTTATGCTTCTTTCTGAGCTCCTCGACCTCAACTTGGGTAGCCTTGGCCGACGAAAAGGTCACATCACGCTCCTTCTCCAGAACGACCACCCGACCTTGCGCGACATTGAGCTGATTTTCCAAAGCCATCTCCCGCTCGGTTAAACAAGACATGGTGGCATCGGAGGCCTCTAGTTTCTCCTCAGCAGACGCAGCTTTCTCTTCAGCAGCCTTAAGCTTTTTCCCCGTCTCGGACAGCTGCTCCTGAAACACTTCAACTTGAGTTTTGAATTCATTATTGGCCTTAGCAGTAGCTTCGAGCTTCTGGCACAGCGACTGCATCCCCGACAACTCGAACTCGGCCTTCCGGGCTATTACAGCATCGCGGAGAAGGGTACGATACATCCACCTTGCCTGCCCCGCAAGCTCGGTTCCGAGGAAGTGATCTTCCGTGCTGGGGATCAGTTGGGAGTCTATGAAAGCCCCAACGTCGAAGTTTCTCTCCATCACGGTGAGAACTCCTTCAGGACTGGAAGATTCCCTCTGCCTTTTGGGAGTAGGGATGAGCTTCAAATCATCATCCTCTTGTTCGGTGGAGGACGAACGCCCAATGCCGGCCGTCTCCTCGGAAATAGGGGAAGCATGCGCCCCGGCAGAGTTTTTGTCAGACATCTCGGCGTCACGAGGGGAAGGCACCGCCTGATCCTTCTTTTCCTCAGGAGGGCTCTCCGGCTTCCCGTCAACCTTCTCGTCAGCCTTCTCCTCATCACTGTCCACCAAGAATATCTTGTACAAACCCTCAAGCCCTGTCACCGAAGCAAACATCTCCACTGTGACAAGCAAATAAACAAATTAGTCGTGAAACCGGCAAAACCAAGTGAGGCAATAGCAACGCAAAAAATACAAGGCAAAACAACTCACAAATATAGCTTCTGACGACCTCCCGGTCACCCATAAAAAATGTGGGGTTCACATGATTCTTTCCAAAAACAGCCAACAATACATAGGCAACCCTTTTGTCCACAACGGACATCCCCTTATAAGTCACCTTAATAAAAGTGTTAGATCCTGCCCCGAAGCTCCAGTACGTCGGGATGAGGCGTTCCCCTTCTAACGACAGCCAAAAGGGGTGACGACCTCTGACCAGACGCACCTTAAAATACTTGTCTTTAAACCCATGATAAGAGTCCTCGAACAAGCCGAAAATCCTCCGACCCTGGGCAGATCGGAAGGACATGAACCCTTTCCTCGCTTTCCCCTCCTTCGAAGGATTTGTGAGGTTGAAGAAAAAGAGGAAGACGTCAACGGACGCCAGCAACTCCAAATATTCAATACCATCTCGAAAAAGCGGATAGAAGCCCAATTGTTCGGATGCAGTTGCGACGGCGCCACGGAGATCCGATTAAGGAGCGCCATTTGAAAAGCAGAAAATGGGATACGAACCCCCACCTGGGTGAACATGTATTTATAAAATCAGATCCAGTCGGGGGACCCGAGGGGAATGGAAGTTAAGCTCATATAGTCATTCATTGGGGGCAGGAACAAAGACGTCATAATTGGCTTCCTCGTCTGTCCCTCCGCACAAGTACTCGCCTTGGCGGAACTCCGTTAGCTCCTCCTCGCCCATCTGCTTCGGGGAGTCCTTCACATTGGAAGTCACCCAGGCGTAGGGGTCATAATTTGCGGCGGAGGGAGAGGCTCGAGAAATGACGCGAGGCATACCTACAGTGGGGTACCACTCGGTTAGTCGATGAGGTCGGGAGTCTGGAAAAAACCCAGAAATTACATTTAAGCCTATTCAATAGCTAAGATCAAGCATGGCTAAGGCAGAATTCAAACAAAAGCCTACCCTGGAATGGTAACCCCTTTTACGCACCTACTTGGCACTAAAGGCCATCTACCATGCAAAACCAAGCAAACAGCATGCATGCAGAAGAACTAATGGCAAAGGCAAAATGAACACGAAGCAGAGAACGAAAAGATGAATGATTACCAGGATAAATTGCGAAAATTCGAAGGAGATGATTGAAGGAGCGAATACGCAAGAATGCAGAAACAACACTCTGGGAAACTCAGAGTAGGGGAAGATGAAGATGATTAGAGTGAAGAAAACAAATGAAAAAAATATTTAAAACTGCCACTCAAGGAGCGCGAAAGGCCTAGGGGCAAAAAAGTCTTAACGCGCGGGATTTTAAACCCATTATGAGCATTTAATGCTCTGCACGAGGAACGAGGCGACAAACGGTCACCTCAGCAACGAACAGACACGCACGCAAGAGGCACGTCCCCCCACGGGCGGCCGACCTGGTGACAACACATGAAGGAAGAGATAACACGCCACCAACAATCCTCATGGTCATTGCTGGCGTGTTGGGGGCACTGTTACGGCCTGGCCCAAACCATTTGCGGGCTAGCCCGACCCGAGCACCACTCGTCCCTGACAGCTTTGCTACATCTATACGAAGGAAGCATTCAAGAAGGTGGGCCTGCCCCTGCGGGGCCCACCTCTGACACGGTATATATGGGGAAGGTCCTACCCCTCCCCCAAGGTACGTCACATACCATTCACCCCTTTTTCGCCTGCACACTTTGCTGACTAGAGCGTCGGAGTGTCTTTGCAGGTGATACCCCCTCCACACGCGAAGTGCTCGGGACAGTCGTCTACTCCAACCCAGTAACTTATGACCAGGCGAGACCTCCCCCTCATCAACCAGGATACTAATCTGAACCGTCTGGTACCCGACCAACCGAACAGGAATAAATCCATTATATCATGATTTTAATAATTAATGTAAAATTTAAAAAATTAAATAAATATATATTTATTTTGATTACATTCAAGAGTGAATTATATATATTCCTATAGTCAAGAAATACACTTTACTTATTCTATAATAAATAGTTTTTTAATCGTCAAATTTATAAGAAAGATTCCATCTTTTTATTTATCCTAAAAATTAACATTAAAATTAATGTTAATACTTTTTTATTAACAGAATTAAAATAAAACGTAAAAATAAAGCTTGAATAAGAATAAAAATACAAAATTTTGAAACCCAAAATATAAAATAGTTATATGATAAAAAAATTATTTAAATATAATTTTTATAAGGTACTCTATGAATGAACTCAGATGAATAAATATTATATGTAAAATGAATTTTGATATATTGGTACAAAAATTATTCTATGTAAATTTTTAAAAAAAAATATTGTTCTATTAAACTATTTTACTTTTATTCTTTTAAAATATATCCATAATAAAAAAATCTGCATGAATAATTTACATCCAATAGAAAACTCTTGATAAAGTTGCTGTAAAAAATATGTAAAAATTTTTTTATTCAACGTAACTAACAAATATACGGGAGGAATTTTTTTAATAATAAACTTCTCTAGGGTAATATTGAATCTTAAATTTTGGATGTCAATTGACATTATATATTGGGTAGGTACCTAGAGTATTTTAGAAGACTATGATAAGAGAAAAATTATTCAGTATAAATTTATTTTTTAAAAAATTATCCCTATTGAACTATTTTATTTTTATTCTTTAAAAATATATCCAAATAAAAAAACTGCAACAATAATTTATATCCAATACAAAAATCTTAATCAGATTACTATAGAAAAATGGATAGAAAATTTTTTATTTAACGTAACTAATGAAAGAATTTTTTAATAATAAATTTTTTTTAGAAGTAATATTGAAACATAAATTTAGACACAAATTATCCTTATATTAGGTTTTATGTTATATCTAAGTAAAGTGAGAATCATACAAGAGAAGATGAATAAGAAAAGAAAAAAGTTTTTCTATTATGCATAAACAGTAATCTGAGATGATAGATAGTAAGAGAGGAAATAGATAATTATAGAAGTTCCATGATTGTGAATTAATGAGATAAGAGAGAGGATGAAGTAGTGGAAGTTTTTTAATATGGAATAACTGACATATAGTGGGATAGATTATTAGGAAGGGTAAAATTGAAAAAGAATTTTGAACACCAAACCTATGTATTGGTATTATATATTGTTATAGATATTAAAAAATTTCATTATACATATAATATTTTTTTTATAGGAACATTATTTAAATATTAGATGAAATGAAAATATTTGTATTATATCGCCTCAGTATATCAAACACTATTCTTTCTTTTACTATATATTATTCTCTATACACATACCTGTCATTGTCTCATCGCCACTATTATATTACCTTGTTCTCCTTTCTCATTTTTTTCTTCCCCTCCTACATTCTCTTCATCCGTTATTAATTATTACCAAGTATCATCATCGCAACTTTTACTCTTGTCTATCACTATGATTTATAACCATCTATTGTGTTAACTTTTATGAGTTGTTAAAGTTTTGTTAAAAGAATTAAAACATAAAGTATTTAAAATTTTTCGAAATTATCAAAATTTGATGTCAGTAATCTTAAAAAACAATCTCAAAATATATTTTTTGATCGAAAAAATATTTTCGATAATAGGAAGTTGAATCGAAATGAGTTGAATATGGTTTCTCGAGAAGGTACGCTTGTAAGTCCGAATTTGGAGGTAATTGGTGATGATGTGGATTTCGATAGTTTTGTTGATCGAAGTAAGCCAAATCGAGTTGGAAATTCGATTCGAAGAATTAAGTAAGGCCTTCGAAAGAGCTGATCGATTAGTTGTGGAAGTGGGAAGTTAATAGCTTTTATTTCACGAGGAGATCACGGAGAATGTCTTCAATTTTGCGGCGGGAACGGTTACTAAGAGAGAATGCGCTTCAAAATTTGAAATGTCATATTTAATTATAATTAATTGTAAATTAATGGGCATTTATGTAAGGTTAACCTATAAATATTAGGAATTCTTAGTGAATAAGGGTTGGAACTTTTACTCAGAAAAATACTCTAGCACTCTATTAATTTATTCTTTCTGTAAACTTATGATTTCAATTAAATTTTATTTACTAAATGTCCTTTACTTTTGTTTGTTCAATTTATCCTTCTGCATTTGAATCTTTTATGTTGAAGTCCTTTCGATCCAATCAAGGGCATTTTACCGTCTTCTTTTAATTTTATTGCAAATCTTTCCATTTATTATTTGTTTAGCTTTCAAAACTTTCAATTTCTAAGTTTCAAATATTAAATTATGAATTTACTTTATTTTAATTTTCAAACTTGGTCTAATCGAAGATGCTTTTGATGCACTTATAGAAAACTGGTACTCGCACAGAGGAGTAGGTTTCGCTCCCAGACCATTAGAATCGAACCACCATCGATTTACTAAAAATCGACAAAATAAATTGGCACGCCCGGTGGAACAGTTTTAAATCGAAGTGTGTCAAATAAATTCTTTTCCAGTGATTGCTAGTGTATGCGATTGCGAAGTGGGAAAATCATTCACATGGCTGATGAGTTATCGAATGTGAATGGTGGTTCATCCACTAATGACAGCATACCAGTGTCCATTCAACAAGCCGACGTGTCTTCACGTCCGGAAGGTGCAGTTGGGACTGAAAGTATAGTCGTTACGACTATTCAAACTGAAAATGTTGGGCATAATACTCGTCCACGTGGTCCTGTGCCACCATATCAACCTCCATTAACCGCTGGTTGGCCCCCTTATGGTCTTCCTCCGGGTTATATCCCACCGGTGGGTGGTTTTATGCCGCCTGTCTGTTTTGGAAATGTAAATGGAGCGAATAATGTTCAAAACTCACAACATCACGAATATTCTCGTGATTAATTTTCGAATGCTGCAAATTCGATGGCAGTATATCGACAACAAGTAGAAGAGAGTCATCATGACTTGGTCAATTTATTGACTCAACAAATAACTACAATTCTGAATCCCATGATGGCTGATCATGAATCAAGATTCGAGCGTCTTGTTAGACAAGTTGAGAGGATTGCTCGAATTGTTGATTATGATGAAGGTGAGAGGCATAATGCCAGGGGAAATAACGAAGGAATGGAAAATATTTTTCAAAATAAAAACCAGATTTTGAATCCAGAAAATCCTCATATGGTTCTCTGAGGTCAAAATGCTGATGATTATCTAGCCGGATTACGTGGTGATCGCTATCAAGTTACTAGAATTATTGAAGAAGTGTTAAATCGAGTTGGGATAAATGTTAGTTTTATGAATCAATCACATTTTGTGTCTGCTTTTTCCCAAGTGGTTCAAATGGCTGAAGTGCCAAGAGGGGTGAAAATCCTAAAAATAACCACAAAATTTGCTGGTGAAGTTGGAGAATCAACTACTGAACATGTTGCTCGTTATTTGGTCAAAATCGGGAATCTCGCTAATGATGAAAATTTAAAAATGAAATTTTTTCCTTCATCATTGACAAAGAATGCATTTACTTGGTTTTTGAATCTTAGACCAAATTCGATTACAACATGAAATCAGTTAGAAACTGCCTTTCACGCTCAGTTCTATCGAGGTGAAATGAACGTAGCAGTTACTAATTTAGTAGCTTTGAAACATGAAGATGGTGAGACCATTGATGATTATTTAATACGTTTCAAAAATGCTAGAAGTAGATGCTATGTATCATTACCTGAGAATGAGATAGTGAAAATAGCAATTATGGACTTGGGATTTTATATGCGTAGAAAATTGCTTAATGTGCATATTCCCGATTTGGCCCATCTGGCTGAAAAAGTTCGACAGACCAAACTTATAAAAAGAGAAAAAGAGAAATACAGGAGTGAACAGAGATGGAAGAGTAAACCTTTTACTCGAAAAGAAAAAGGTTGCTTATGTGACAATGAAGTCTTCCGAAGAGGAATTCGATTTCGAAACAGAAGTCGATTTGGCTGAAATTAAGAAAGGTCCTCCATATGTTTGCTCTTTACTGAAAAAACTCCCTAGTAATGAAAAGTCGAATGATTCAAAACTTAAAAGTGGAAAGAAGTATAGTTTTGATATCTCGGAATCTGATCAGATTTTTGATGTGTTGCTTAAAGATAAACAATTAGTTTTGCCTGAGGGTAGAACTTTACTTTCCATAAAAGATTTGAAAGGAAAGTCTTACTATAAATTTCATCAAGCAACTAGTCATTCGACTAACAGCTGTGTGCATTTCAGGGATTTGATTCAAGAGGCAATCATGGAAGGATGTTTGAAATTTGACAATGGCAAGAAGGAAATGAAGGTTGATGTAGATCCCTTCGAAGTTGATGCCAGTTGTGTCGAGCCCTACTTAGGGGTGAATATGGTTGGCATGGCTTATGATTTTGATGCGGCTCTTGATGATTTTGAGTCACAGGTAAGGTCTGTATACCCCAGAACGGGAGATGGCTTGCTGGATTTCTTGGTTCAGCAGAAAATAAAAGACCGGGACGTATCTCTGTGTCCACGGTGTAATGCTGTGTTTGATGCTGAAGCGGTAGCAATCTTTGAAAAAGAAAGGATGAAAAAAGAATTGGCTCATAGGGAGGAACAAGCACGCCAGAGACAGCCAATTCGACGTGTGGAAGGTTCTAGTTCGAAAATCCCTCAGCATGATGTGACTGCACCTTTAAGTCGATCCCAGGCTGTAGGTGTTCAGTGGATTAGAAACTGTCAAGAATTCCAAAGGCGTGATCATCTGTATTGGCGTAATCCTCAGTGGGGGCATCGGGCACCTTCCCGGAATCAGTATGCCTTCTATCGGGGTCGAGCCAGAGGATATCCAAGAGGCAGAGGTGGAGGAAGAAGTTTTAATCGGAATAAGAAACTTCAAATGGAGACAGAAAAAGAAGTGAGCAAGGGGGCAACGCCTTCTGTGTATTCTCGGATTGTCTTTCCTTCTTATGGAGAGACTTACCCTAAGGAAATTCTATTACCTGCAAAGATGAAAAAGGGTAAAGTTGTGGCTCAATCCTCTGGAATTGACAAACATAAGGACGTTGATGTTGATGAGGAATATTTTGATGAAGGAGATGATGATATGGTTGGAACGATTTTGATTATTCCGACTGAGTACCTTAGAGAATGTGAGAGTAATCCGGATGAGGATTATGATCAGGAAGATGAAGGGGCTTTCTCTTTCATTCGCATAGAGGATGAGCCAGGTTTCTTTCCTCGTCCTACTGAAAGACAGATGTCTCATTTATGTCCACTTCATGTTATTGCAATATTGAATGGGTTTAAAATAAACAAGGTATTGATTGATGGTGGGGCAGCAATTAGTCTTCTGCCTCAGAGAATGTTAGGAAAAGTAGGAAAGCATCTTGATGATCTGGTCCCTACAAATATTGCTGTGACTGATTTCAGTGGGACCTCTACGCCAGCGAGGGGACTAGTTACTCTGACTGTGAAAGTGGGATCTTCAGAGAGACACTCTGTGTTTGTGGTAGTGCCATCGAAGGCTAGTTATAATGCCTTACTAGGAGGAGATTGGATCCATGGTGTAGGTGATGTACCCTCAACAGTGCATCAGAGCGTGCTTCTATGGACTAAAGAAGGTAAACCTGAAATTGTCAAAGCAGATTCGAGTCTGTATGTCGAACAGATGCATGTTGATTTTAGGATTTATAATCGAAAATTAAAACCTTTGAATGTTGATCGATCTTTAAATCCTTATAATTGTGAAGGTTGTTATTTGACTTCAGAAGGCCTTTCGGTAAAGTTGTGTTATCCAGATGTGGGTTTCGAACCGACTGGTTGGGACTGTCTCTCTTGAAGACTTTAAAGCCTGCACCATGAGTCAAGGTGATGGGGTTCCTAATTACCTGGTAACATTACATAATTATTTAAATAATTTTCAGTTTTTAGAAAATAAAGATGATTCTTCTGGTGAAGTTGAATCGGATAGGGTTAGTAAAATTGTTAATGGTAGTATGTTTGATTCGACGCTTCCAGTCAAATTTAGTTATGATTTCCCTACTTCTTGTAATGAAATTAATGATGTGAGCCAGACTGCCGATTTAATAGCAGAGGCCCATTATGTAGAAAATAAAAATAGTAATGATTTAGTCGAAAGTCAAGTTTCTTCTACTTTCCATGATTCTATTGATTTTACTTTCGATTGCATTTATGATTTGGAGCCTTTGGGATTTGAAAAATATTCAATTAAAGAGGATGATTATTATAAAGGGTTTGAATCTCAAGATCCTTTAGAAGAAATTAATTTGGGGACTCATGATGACATTCGAATTACATATATATGTAAAGATCTTATTGATCCTTTTCGAACTGATCTTTTTAATTTGTTACATGAGTTTAAAGATTGCTTTGCGTGGGATTATCATGAGATGCCTAGTCTCGATCGTTCATTAATAGAACATCGATTAGCATTAAAGCCCAACGCTCGACCTGTGAAGCAAACCCCAAGATGTTTTGCTCTTGAAATCAATGTGAAAATAAAAGAAGAAATAGAACGTTTGATCAAAGAAAAATTTATTCGAATTGCATGTTATGTGGAGTGGGTATCGAATATTGTCCCTGTGATGAAGAAAAATGGGAAGTTAAGGGTGTGTATTGATTTTCGAGATTTAAATAATGCCACCCCGAAGGATGAATATTTTATGCCGATTGCAGACATGTTAATCGATTCTGCGGCAGGAAATGAAATTCTTAGTTTCATGGACGGTTATTCTGGATATAACCAAATCTTTATTATGGAAGACGATGTGGCTAAAACTGCCTTCCGTTGTCCTGGGGCGTTAGGTACGTATGAGTGGGTGGTTATGCCTTTTGGCTTGAAGAATGCTAGGGCGACATATCAGCGCGCCATGAATGCCATTTTTCATGAGTTTATTAGGAAATTTATGGAAGTTTATATCAATGATGTAATGGTAAAATCGATTTCTGTGGGTCAGCATATAGACCATTTAAGAAAAGCATTCCCTACTATGAGGAAGAAATGATTAAAAATGAATCCTTTGAAATGTGCTTTTGGGGTTTCAGCCGGAAACTTCTTAGGCTTTGTTGTTCATAAAAAGGGGATAGCTATTGATAAAAATAAAGCAGATGCGATATTAGCATTATCTGTACCCAAATCGAAGAAAGAAGTACAATCGTTTTTGGGAAAAGTGAATTACCTTAGAAAATTCATTTCGAATCTTTCGGATCGAACTAGGGTATTCGCGCCTTTGGTGAAATTAAAAAATGGTTCAAAATTCGAATGGACCACAGAACGTCAATCGGCGTTTGATTCGATTAAGTCATATTTATCAAAAGCTCCAATTATGGCGAATGTGTGTCCATTTGAACCTTTAAAATTATATATTGCAGCATCTAAAGACACTATAGGGTGTATGTTAGACCAAGATGATGAAAATGGGCATGAACGGGCAGTTTATTACCTTAGTCGAGTTTTAACTGATATTGAAACAAGGTATTCCCCGATCGAAAGATTATGCTTGTCTTTATATCATGCTTGTATGAAGTTAAAATGTTACATGGTGGCTAAGTCGGTGAAAGTTATAGTACAAACCGATCATATTAAATATATGCTAAGTTTCCCTATGTTAAGAGGACGTTTGGGAAAATGGATGTTGGCATTAACAGAATTTGATTTACAATATGTTCTGGCTAAGGCTGTAAAAGGACAGGTCATTGCAGATTTTCTTGTGGACAATTCAAAAGATCTGAATGACCAGGGAGCAAATATAGTCGATGTAAAAGTTAATTATTGGAAATTGTATTTCGATGGATCTAAACATAAAGATGGTGCGGGGGTTGGAATCCTCATTATCTCACCAGAGGGCATTCCATCAGAATTCCTGTTCGAACTAAAGTATCCTTGTTCTAATAATGTAGCCGAATATGAGGCTTTGATTTTGGGTCTAGAAATTTTAATCGACAAAGGAGCTTTAGAAGTTCAAATTCTAGGGGATTCACAGTTAGTTTTAAAGCAGTTGTTGAAGGAATTTAAGTGCAATAATGAGACGTTACAAAAATATTTAGTAATTGCTTGGGAGTTATTAACGTCTTTTCGAAAAGTTTCTTTGGTGCATATTCCTCGAATTCATAATGAGATTGCTAATGAGTTAACCCAAATTGCTTCGAAGTATCAGGTTGGTCCGGAAACTATTAAAAAATTATCTAGTATCCATCAAATTTTGGTACCAGCAAATGAGAGAGAGGTGTTATGCATGGATGAGTGGGAAGATTCCGATTGGAGAAAACCTATTGCTCGGTATTTGAAAGATCCCAATATTACAGTTGATAGAAAACTAAAGTTACGAGCAATGAACTTTGTTTTATTGGCTGATGAATTATACAAAAAAGGGATCGATGGAAGTTTGTTGAGATGTTTGAGTCGAGAAGATCAAAACATTGCTTTGGGTGAAGTTCATAATGGAATATGTGGTGCTCATCAGGCAGGGAAGAAAATGAGATGGGTGTTATATCGCGATCATGTATTTTGGCCATCTATGATAAAAGATTGTATTGATTATGCAAAGGCATGTCAAGAATGTCAGAAATATGGTTCGATACAGCAGATTTCAGCGGCTGAACTGCATTCGATAATAAAGTCATGGCCATTTAGAGGTTGGGCTTTAGATTTAATTGGATTGATTCATCCCCCTTCATCGAAGCAGCACAAATTTATTTTAGTGGCCATTGATTATTTCACGAAATGGGTTGAACCGCAGTTCCTTTGGTAGAAGTTGGTCAAACAGAGATAATTGATTTTGTCGAGGAAAATATTATTCATCGATTTGGAATTCCTTAGACGTTAAGTACTGACCAAGGAACTATGTTTACTGGCCAGCGAATTAAAAACTTTGCGGCTTCAAGGAACATTAGTATGGTCACTTCAACTCCTTATTATGCACAGGCTAAGGGGCAAGTAGAGGCAGCAAATAAGATATTGATAGGCTTGATTAAAAAGCATATCGGGAACAAGCCTCGAACATGGCATGAGACTTTAAGTCAAGTATTATGGGCCTATCGGAATTCACCAAGAGGTTTGACAGGGACTTCACCTTATAAATTGGTGTATGGCCATGATGCAGTTTTACCATTAGAAATTAATTTAAATACTTTAAGAGTATCAAAACAGAATGATTTTCCAGTCGATGATTATTGGAATGCAATGTTCGATGAGTTAAATGAGTTAGACTCGGAGCGAATGTTAGCACTTGATAATATAATTCGACAAAAAGAAAGTGTTGCTCGAAGTTATAATCGTCGAATTAAGGAGAAATCTTTCAAGATAGGTGAGTTAGTTTTGAAAGTTATTTTACCAATGAAAAAAAAAATCAAAATTTCTTAGTAAATGATCCCATAACTGGGAAGGCCCCTTTCAAGTGATAGGGGTATTTTCTGGAAATGCTTATCAGATTAAAGACATCGAGTCAGGGAGAGTGGTTAATTCGATTAATGGAAAATATCTAAAATATTTCTATTGCTGGCAAATATAGAAATTCAACAGGTATAAGTTCAAAAAAGGAGGAAGTCATTACAAAAGTAAAATAAAAAAAAAGTTCAAGATGCTAATAATTTTGCCAAATCAGAGCGCAGCTTTGTCCTTTTGTTTTCCAGAATCGTAAGCATTTTGATCTGCTTGAACTTGTCAGTTTGAATTTTCTCGAGTTATTTTTCATATTCTCCCTGCTCAGTGTCGATTAAGACAAGTTTCTGGATAAGGAGATGTTGCTCTTGTTGGGCTGCAGCCAGAGGTTTAGCTAGGGTGGCTCTATCTTGGCGTATGGTGGCAAGTTGTTTTTGAAGTTGAGCCAATTCTGCTTCGAGTCTTGCTTCTTCTTGATCATGGAAAGCCTGAACGGAAATAGCATGAGAGATTCTTACATCAAATTCCTCACGAGAGGATTGAATTGGTTGAGCAGTTGCAAGACAGTTTTCTATTTTAGATTTGGCCGTAGCTTCTTCATTTTCAGTTTCCTGAAGTTGAAATTGATATGCAATGCTATCATTGAGAAGTTGTTTGAATTTTTGGATTGAAGCAGAATATAGTGTGTTATTTGGGAATTCAAAAGAAGAATTCAAGCAGTCCTCCAGGAGTTTGTTGAGGATTGGATCATTAACCCATGAAGTAGGTGGATGATCCAAAAGTTTGATGAATAATCGAAGTTGTTTCCGAGTGTCAGGTTCTAATTCGACTGGAGGTCTTGATGTGGCAGCCTTGAAATTTCTGGAACAGGGACCGGAACTTTATTCTTGGATAATTTTATTCAAAACAGAAATCAGGTCATCCAAGGTAGCACTACTTGGAGTGGTAGGAGCATTCGATGTCTCTGGTCTTGGTCCCAGAGGGGTTTGGAGTGAAGGATCAGGTTGTAATTTTGGAGGGGTCTCAAAAATCTTGGATCGAGAGGAGTCTGAATTGGTGGTGTCAGTGGCTTTAGAAGCAGAATCGGAGTCTGAAACCGTTTGGTTCTCTTTAATTAGTGCAGCTTGATTGTTTGGTGAAGTTGATTCAAGTCTATGTGTCTCTTCTGGAGAATGATGCAGAGGATTTTCTGTCAGATCGATCACTTGTGTTATGTGAAGAAGAGGTGGATGAGTAGCAAGAATCGTTTGTAGGGACCTAGTGAATTGGATTGAATCATGTGATGTGGAGTGTTCTGGGTCGATTTGTTGTTGAGAAATTAGTTGATCGAGAGCTCCAGTGAAAGAAGCCGCCTGGACAACATTAATGGGCTAATATAAAAGGTACACAATTATAAGTTTAAGATCTATTTTTAAACTAAATAAGAAGTATATAGTGAAGGATGTGTTACCTGAGGAATTCTGGACCTTAGTATTAGCTGAGAGCCAAGATCAGAATCGGCTGCATCTTCTGATTGAGAGGAAGCAGCGAGAGAATCCTTGTTGGTTGGTTCACTTTCATCATCGCTTTCGCTTGATGATTGCAAAACTAGCTGTTAAAAGTTCAGGATAAAAAAGTTTTAAAAAATGTATAATAGTAATATTCGAAGGACATTTCAAATTTGAAAGTGGAGTTATGAATAGAAGAATTACTCTGCGAGAAGTTCTAGTAGGAGTCCTTCTGATCTTATGTGGTGGTGGTCGAGCAGCTTCAGCTTTCCTCTTGTGAGTTCTTTTTGGGGAGCTTTCAGTAACAGTTACTCGAATAGCCATTTGCTGAATTTCTTCTAAGGTACAAGTATACCTTGAATAATAAGCAGTCCACCATTCCATATAAGATTTGGTGATAAATGAACTGCATTCATAAATCAAGAAGTTGAAGCGGTCTCTTCATTTTTGATTTTTTGAGAGGCAAGTGTTGAAGTCTTCCTGAGATGTCAGGGTAATCTGACAGAATGGTTCGCTGTGTCGAGGTTGAGGAGTTAGGATGGCCTGAGAAAATTCCAATTGTCTTGCAATCAAGTGAGGAGCGTACAAGGTTATTTTAAACCTTTCCTTCTTATATTGTGGCAACCCTATTGGTATCACTTGAACAGCCAGTAGGTGTGCCCAAGTTCGATTTGCAAGTTCGCTTTCCTCATTAGTGTTTGGAAAGAGGAAACGATCGAGCCAGGCAGGGCCGCAGTTGCGACGCAAAAAAGGAGTGAAATTGAGTTGATCATTGTCAAAATTTCTGCAGGAATGGAAAAGAGAAAAAACAGCCCAAAATTTGTCTTCGTCCGATTGAGCGTTTGGAAAATTGGGCTTGTAATAAGATAAGCAAAAACCCTTGATGTGATGTTTATCAGTGTTGCCCCCTGCAGGTTTTATCATGTAGTTTTCGAAAATGGCATTGAGCCATAATTGAAGAAGCCAAAGTGGACCTCCTGTGTTGATTATTTTGTTGTCCTGGAGGTCATAGACAAGTAGGCCAAGTTCTTCAAAAATTATGTCCTAGAAGAAGTTTGGCCAAGTTAAGAGCTTTCCCCTCATGTAAAAGAGCAGCTAGGGGAAGAAAGATTTTTGACATCTGTACGCTTTGGGAATAGAATAGAACTGCATTTAACCAGTAAAATAAGAAGGCAACATGTTCATTATCTGTGATTTCTGTACCATCTTCACCCATATTATGGGCGATGAAGTCACTGTATGGGGTGTTGAAGGTGACATTGTACTGGCGCTGAGATTGCATGTCAGGGGTACAGTCTGGAGAATTTATTGGGAGTCCTGTAATAGCAGCTACATCGAGGAGAGACATTCCAATCATTCCACAAGGGAGATGGAAGTTATTGGTAGTTCTGTTCCAGAAGCAGGTTACTACTCCAATCATCCAGGGATGTGGTGTGAGTGAGAAGTGAGAAAGCCTTAACAGTTCTTGTATGCCTACGGCTCCCCAGGAAGCACCCTTTGTGGGTTCGAGGCGTTGGTACCAAGTGGTAAAGTCAGACCCTCAAGGTTTAATTTTTGGATTATTTCGAAATGGCTTTTGGTTGATGAAGTGAGAGATATTGAAAGCTTGGTTTATTAATAAATCTTTTCCTTCGACATTAGGGAAGAAAGAAAGCTTTTTGTTTGCCCTTTCAAGAGTTTCAATTGGCCCGAGGAAGCAGTGTGTATCTACACCGATTGTGAAGGGGATTAGAATCCTGGTATCATTGACTTGTAGATGGGGGTCATCAATGATTTCATCATTGATTTGATTAAGGATGCGAAGAGATGGTGGAGATGACGGTGCTGTTGCATGGCCTTTACCCTTATCTTGAGAAGTAGTACGAGATCAGAGGAAGACCCACATTGTCAAGGAAAGTTGAAGATTAGAGATTTTGTGGGAAAATTCTTGATGTAAAGGGAGTTCAGAGAATGAAGAGTTCAAGAGATTTGAATGACGAAGAAAGGGTGAAATTTAAAAGTGTCATTGTAGCCGTTACTGTGAAAGGAATGCAAATAGAGGTAACTTCGTGAAGAAGATGAAGTGGTAGAAAGAGAAAGCGCAAGTCTCGGGAGACGTGTTGAGTGGCTCAGTGGTAATGGGGAGTCTTAAATGACAATTATCATTGGTTTGAAAACTGATGTCTTTTGGATTAAGTGCTTTATTGTTTGATAATAATATCGAAAGCAACCACATTAATCCAAGGGGGCAATTTGTTGATCGAAAAAATATTTTCGATAACAAGGAGTTGAATTGAAATGAGTTGAATATGGTTTCTCGAGAAGGTATGCTTGTAAGTCCGAATTTGGAGGTAATTGGTGCTGATGTGGATTTCGATAGTTTTGTTGATCGAAGTAAGCCAAATCAAGTTGGAGATTCGATTCGAAGAATTAAGTAAGGCCTTCGAAAGAGCTGATCGATTAGTTGTAGAAGTGGGAAGTTAATAGCTTTTATTGCACGAGGAGATCATGGAGAATGTCTTCAATTTTGCAGCGGGAACGGTTACCAAGAGAGAATGCGCTTCAAAATTTGAAATGCCATATTTAATTATAATTAATTGTAAATTAATGGGCAGTTATGTAAGGTTAGCCTATAAATATTAGGAATTCTTAGTGAATAAGGGTTGGAACTTTTACTCAGAAAAACACTCTAGCACTCTCACATCCCAGCGAATTCCTGAGTTTGCATTCGAGTTACATTTTCTGTAGGGTTCCTTCCACCTTCTCCTTTCTTTTAGTTTATTCTTTCTGTAAACTTATCATTTCAATTAAATTTTATTTACTAAATGTCCTTTACTTTTTTTGTTCAATTTATCCTTCTGCATTTGAATCTTTTATGTTGAAGTCCTTTCGATCCAATCAAGGGCATTTTACCGTCTTCTTTTAATTTTATTGCAAATCTTTTCATTTATTATTTATTTAGCTTTCAAAACTTTCAATTTCTAAGTTTCAATTATTAATTACGAATTTACTTTATTTTAATTTTCAAACTTGGTCTAATCGAAGACGCTTTTGATGCACTTCTAGAAAACTGGTACTCGCACAGAGGAGTAGGTTTCGCTCCCAGACCATTAGAATCGAACCACCATCAATTTGCTAAAAATCGACAAAATAATATTATTTTCAACCAAAATAATAAAAAATAGTACATAATTGTAATTTTTTTAACTAATAATTATAAATTTAAGTCGCAGTTTAATATAGTACCTTAGGACAGAAGGTAACCATTGCTATTCACAATTGACTATTATTTTATACGTTTCATATTTATTTTATTGTGCACATCAATTAAACTATGCTTTATTATTTCATTTTACATGTTTTGAAATAATGCCATCGTATTATAAGGATGAGATTAATTTTCATAATCTAATACGTCTTATTATTTTGTTTGTTATTTGAATACTATCCATAAAAAATAGTTACTTAAACTGAAACACTGTATAAAGAGAGACAAAAAAATTTTAGATTTATCGTTCTGTTTGCTTCTTAAACCTCACTTAATATACTCAAATTTAATAGCTTTGATGGTACTGATTCTTTGTAATTATTTAAAAAATCTCAACTTTCTCTTTCTCTCTCTAACTTTCTCTACGATTTTAAACAAACTTAATTTTGTTATTAAATAATTTTTTAAGTTTAGAATATTTTTAACTTCTTATATAATAAATATATTTTAAATTATCTAATGTATAAAAGGTTACATCTTTTCATGTGTATCTTTTTTTTTCGCAAAGACAATCATTTTATTAAATGGAAAATTTGGCTTTGTCCTCGAAGGACAACAGAAATTGAAGAGGTGGCACTCGCCAATACAAACAATTCATTGATTAAAGAAAACTAAGAGATACTTAAAAAAGGATAGCAAAAGATAGCTCTGCAAAACTCGTCTTTGCCTCTAGTGGCAGCCTGAGCAATCTCCAAGTTTGAGGAGTTTTTGCCTTCAAACACCTTTAAGTTTCGAGCTATCCATATTTGCCAGAGGGTTATTGCAGCGAGACATTTTCTTCGAATACCATTGTTGCCTGAACCCATGTTCTTCATATTCAAGACCCACCATTTCCACAACTCATCATAATCTCCAGGTATGTTAGCAATTCCAATTTCTGACCATACTTGAGCTGAGTGTTGGCATGTAATTAAACAGTGCAGAACAGTTTCTTCCTCAATTTGACATTTGGGGCAATTTGATGGGGCTGTGGGATTCTAACTTGCAGTTTCTTTCTTACAAGTATGCCACCATGAACCGCTTTCCAGAGACAGAGCCTGACCTTAGCTAGACACCTAAGCCCCCAAATTGAGCGCCATAGCTCCTTCTGGTGGAAAATTTATGGAAGGTACTCCTGCGCTAAATGGAAGAATTGAAAACTAATCTAATAACCGGTATTTACCAAGTAAGAGCCCTTTTTTCCTTTCTCTATATAAGCTTGTCTTGTTCACCAGTTCTAAGAGTTTGCAAGATGTTTTGAGCTACTGTATCTGTGAAAGTGTTACAGATTAGGTCTTCATTCCAGGAGCCATTAGGAAGCATTAGCTGATTGACCCATATTAGATTATTATTTGAAACATTAGTCGATTCTCTCTGGATTCTGTCTTTATTGTTTTCCCAAACATCCTCAAAAATTTAGACCTGAGTACCTTGTCTGATCTGCCAGTTCAAACCTTTTTTGAGCACGTTTCTGCCTTCAAGAATGCTCCTCCAAGCCCAAGAGGGGTTTTGACCAATCTGGGCATTCATGAAGGGGGAATAGGAAAAGTATTTGGCTTTGTAAACTCGGTGCAGCAAGGAATCAGTTTTCTTTAGTATCCTCCAACTTTGCTTTCCCAACATTGCCAAATTGAAGGCTTTCAAGTCCTTGAAACCCAATCCTCCTTGATCTTTATTTCTGCACACAGTGTCCCACTTAATCCATTGAAGTTTTCTTTCATTCCCTCTCTGACACCACCAGAACTGCATCATTTTCCTTTGTATGTTGTCTATGAGTGATTCTGGTAGTTTGAAACAACTTAGGATGTATATAAGCACAGCAGAACCCACAGACTTAATAAGAACTTCTCTAGCACTAGCCGATAGTTAAAATCGCTTCCATTGATTAAGTTTCTTGGATACCTTATCTTCAATGTAGCTAAAGGTAGTGTTTTTTGATCTGTTCACAACTGCAGGGAGGCCTAAATATTTATCCTGTGAACCAACGTGTGGAACCCGCAGAATCTCTGCAATCTCATTCCTCATCTCCTCAGGCGTGTTCTGACTAAAGAAAACCGAGGATTTGTTTAGGTTAGTAATTTGACCACTAATCTCACTATACTCTTGAAGTAGTCGAAGTAGATTTTGACATGTTTGAGCGTTGGCTCTTCCAAATAGAATAGAATCATCTGCAAAAAATAAGTAACTAATGGTAGGACACCTTCGGTTTAGTCGTAGACCTGAAAACTCATGTCTCTATTCACTCTTGTGGAGCAGATGAGACAATCCCTCTACACAAATGAGAAATAGATAGGGAGAAAGGGGGTCTCCCTGCCGAAGACCCCTAGTAGGCTTGAAGAAGCCATGAGAGAACCCATCCACAAGAACTGAGTAGGAAACCGTAGTCACACACTCCTGCATCCAGCCAATCCACTTCTGACAAAATCCCATCCTCTTGAGCATTTCCCAGACAAAACTCCACTCAACTCGGTCATAGGCTTTACTCATATCCAACTTCAATGCCATATCAAAATCACCCTGCCTCTTGTTCTTCAAATAGTGCATAAATTCATGGGCTATAATTATATTATCACTGATCAACCTACCCTTAATAAACGCACTTTGATTCATACTGATGATTTTATTCATACAAAAATGCATTCTATGAACCAGAAGCTTTGAAATTACCTTATAAAACACCGTACTCAGACTAATAGGTCGAATCTGAGTCATAGAATCAACACCTGTAATCTTTGGTATTAAACAAATTTGCGTGTGGTTCAGGGAACGAAGCATTTTACCTCTAGAGAAAAAGCTAGCACATGCCTGAAAAACATCATTCTTGACAACCTCCCAATAGAATTGGAAAAACCTTGCTGTGAACCCATCCTCACCTGGCGCTGAGAAAGGATTGACAGAAAAAATAGCTTTTTTAACCTCTTCCTCTGTGATGGGTCTAGTGAGTATGCGGTTCATTCTATCATCTACCTTCCTTTCCAACCCTTCTAGAGCATCTTCGGAGTTTTTAGGATTTGAAGTAGAAAAAAGCTTCTTAAAAAAGGATTCGGCTACCTCCCCTATACCTTCCGCATCAGTCCGGTATAACCCGTTCTCGTCCTTCAGTTTCTCTAACCTGTTCTGTCTATTCCGAGCATGAAACTTTGCATGGAAGAACTTTGTATTTTGGTCACCCACCGTAACCATTTCACGCGGGACTTTTCTTTCCAATATCTCTCCTCCTTCTCATAAGCATCTTGAAGATCATCTTCTAAATTTAAAATGAGGCGCTTATCTGCTACCTGACCTTTCTGTTTTTTAGCTTCCAATTTTTTATTAAGCTCCACAATTAGCCTAGCCGAGTTATTATGATTGGTATGTTGCCATTCTACAAGTTTATGACGACAGTTTTTCAATTTACTGAATAGAATGTACATCGGTGACCCTGAGAAATTTTGTTACCAAGCTTCCTTGATAATGTTTTGGACCTCCTCCAACTCATACCACCTTTCTTGGAATCGGAAGTGTCGCTTCTATTTTCGAACTTGCTGATCAGTCTGAATAATGATTGGCCGGTGGTCAGAACCCATATCCTCTAGGTGTAGAGCCCTTGCATTAGGATACTCCGCCAACCATCTGTTAGAAATGAAGCATCTGTCCAGCCTCTTTCTTATTAGATTTTCCCCAAATTGTCTATTTGACCAAGTGAATTTGCAACCATCATAGCCAATGTCTCTTAATCTGCCCGCATTAATGAAATCATTGAAACCTGTTACAGAACTTGCTGGTTTGTGCTTGCCTCCTTCTTTCTCATGCTAAGCCAAAATTGTATTGAAGTCTCCAATCAGCAGATAATGTTCTCCAATGCCTTCAAATCGCTGAAGAATTTCCAAATATTGGGCATTACGTTGCTATTCTTCGCTGTGAAGGTGGACAGCAATAACTACCCACAATATGTTCCTCCCTTTATCTAGCCAATGAAAATGAATAAAGTAGCTTTCTGCATCAATAATTGTTACCTGAGCGTCAGAAGTCCATTCCAAGACTAATCCACCCGCCATACCTTGCGGTTCCACGCAAAAATTTTTTTCAAATCCAAATCTTTCACACTGTCTCCTAACAAACGAAGAGGTATTTTTTGTCTCACATAAAAATACCACCTTGGGGGAATGGGATCTTTTGATCCCTTGTATGTTGTGAACTGTTAGGGTCTTCTCTAAACTCAGACAGTTCCACATCATCATCTTCATTGGCTTTGGAGTGCCAATTGCGGGTTGACACCCTCCCCCGGTTCAGGCATATTCAAATCTTTAGCGTCTTCATGCCTCCACCAAGTTTCATCCTCAGCTTCCTCTGACCTCTTTTTAACACCCCCTGTAATGTGAGAATTAGAATCAGTCTTCCTAGCCAAGTGTTTAATTTTTGGCTTTTTGATAACTGGCCCGACCTTCAAATTGGTTCTTTCGATCTGCTGACAATTACGTACATCAGTAATAGGATTTCCTTCTTTTTTTTACTCTCTAGAAAACTTTCAACACACACAATTGGCTGCTCCTCCCTATTATTCTCTCCCTCCTCATTGATACTAATCAATTCTGCTAGAGGCTTTGTAGCAGTAATCGAAACCTCCCCTCTACTTGTTCTCGTTTCCTCCATGTCAGCGTTGTTCATGTTTTTCTTCTCTTTTACAGATAATGATGTCATACTCCTAAGGAGATTAAATGGAGTGGGCTTTCTGGCCTTATTCCTCCAGTCACTTGAGTTTGAACCCTGATTTGTTTGGGAGTTCTCTTTCAAGTGTGTAACCCTTTTACTTGTTTGTTCTGCCTTCATCCACTCTCCCTAACATTCCTCCACCTTCTCTCTCTTCACCGTGTCATCTAGCAGTGTGTTGCAGCTTTTCACCTCGTGCCCCAGATGGCCACAATAGGAATAAAAATACCCTATTCGCTCATACTTCAGATCTACCTCCATAACCCGACCATTTAGCCCTGCAATCCTCGCAGATTTTCTCAGTTTCTGAGTAACATCAAGGCTAACTTGCACTTTTACAATCCTTGATTCCCTTCCTTTCATTGTAAACAGTCCCACATCCAACACGTCACCAATAGTTGCACCAATTTTTTTCCCAGTGCTATTGTCTTACAATACTCTGGGAGGCCCCATAGTTGCACCCAGATCGGAACAAGGGCAAACTCTTCAGCATTAATACACATCTCCTTGTTCCATTGTTTGATATTGATTATGTAGTTTTTGAGAAGTCATGGAACCTCCTCCTCCACCCTAATTAAATCCTGCTCGTTATCAAAGAAGAATTGGAAGATGTTGTCTCCATGATCAGTGACATGAAAACCTTCAGGCTGTCGCCATATAGCAAACATTGCAGGTTCAATTGTGCCAATTGAGAAGGACTTATCAGACAGAATTCGACTTACCAGGCTCTTTCCACATACCTCCAGCCCTTCTTTGATATCATCATCATCGAAGAACACCACTCCATTCTCTTGTGATCTCTCTCGATCCTCCCTTCTCATATCTCCTACTCCTCTTTCTTCCATTGATTACGAAAACACCAACCGAGTGAGAATTAGCACGCGGAAGTGCAAAATTAGGATTTTCCACGCAGTAAAACTTTAAAGCACCTAAACCCTAGCAGAGCACTTGAAACCCTGTTTGGGTCACTTTCATGTGTATCTTGAAAGTTAAAAATTAAAGTTAAATGATATTAGTTTTATTATTAAGTATAAAAATAAACATAGTCCGAATGATATTAGTTCTTTTATTAAAATAGAGAAACTCTATGAAAGGCTAATATTAAGTCCCATATTATTATATATGAGAACATGTACTATTTATTATATTATATATAATTTTTGTACCATATAACAAAAGATGAAATCTGTAAAGTCAATACAAAGAGTTGACCATGACTTTAGTTTTCAATTTTTTTGGACTATATTTACTTTCTAACAAACCATTTTATAAAGCAAATTATAAGGATAAAATAATCATAAAATTTATTTTAAAAAATTTAATAACCTTCCACTAAAATAAAAACAAATTTGTTACTCATCTAACCATAATAACCATAAAAACAAATTTTTTAATAATATAATTAACTTATATACATTATCTAAATTAAATATTTTTTGTATTATCTAAATTTTTTTGGCTGAACATTATTTAATTCTTTATCTAAATATATTATTAAAAATATTTTTTGTCTAAATATTTTAAAGTTAAACATTATTAAATATTTAAATATTTAATTTAGATATTAAACATTATTTAAAAATATTTTTTGTCTAAATATTTTTAAAAATATTTGTCTAAAAAATATTAAATAATTGTTATATTTGTCACTAAAATATTTTTTGCCGAGAGAGAGGAGGGAGTTCTTTTAGGGTGTTCCGGTTTTGGGTGTGTATACATGTAATAAAAAAGATAGAGTACGTAATAAAATTGTGAGAGTACATAAATATAATTTGTGTATTTTTTATTAATACACAAATAAAAACCTAATATTAGATAATGTGTGTATTTTCTAAAATATTTTTTGTCTAAATATTTAATTTAGATAAAGAATTACATCTAATACCACCTAATATTTAAATTTAAATTTTCATATAATACAAATATTTTCATATCATCTAACATTATTTAAAAAGAATACTGTTTGATATATTGAACATTATTAATGTTTAAGAAAAATATTTTCATATCACCTAGCGTTCTTGGTATAAAATGCGCCAAATTCTTAAGTATGACTTTTATCTTCTCGTAACATGTAATGTGACACGTTTTTTGATATGTTCAAATTTTAAGGTATTTATATTAAAGTGATTAACTGCCATCTCAACAAAAAAAATGTAACATTCAGTTTACTATTTTTTCTCAATTATTTTTTTTGTGAGATATTTGTAAAAGCTACTTGGATTCGGTTTTGTTTTTTTTTTTTTTTTTTGAATATCTTGGTGAATAAATGCATTAATTATGTTTGTACGGTCAACAAATAAAATGCAATTGTAATGATTTGTATTTAAACTCAACTCTTTTCAAACTTTTTTCTTTGTGAGGTCTCATTCATTTTGTATCAAATATCAAATATTAATATTTTATCTATATCTATAACAATATATAATGCCAATACATAGGTTTGGTGTCCAAAATTATTTTCTAATTTTACCCTTCCTAATAATTTATCCCACTATATCTATTATAATATTCCAGATTTTTGAAAATTAAGTAATTAATTATTTATAAGTTATTATAGTATATTGAGATTTTGTTTTTAAAAAAATTATTTTTAATAAAAATAATTAAATAGAATTTTATAATTATTGAAGTTTAATTTAATTATAACTTATTCTATTAATTTGAACTATTTGTTAAAAACTATTTTGATAGGTAAAATTAAGTTGATATTTTATAGTTATTATTATTATTATTATTATTATTATTATTATTATAAATAATTAAATACATTATGCACATATAATAGAAAAAAAATATATTATCAACAAAGGTATTAAGGAAAAAAAAACAGAAATGAAACTTGGCTTTTATATATATATATGACTGTGTACACCTGACCCTTTATTTAATGGAACTATGATACCCTGATTAGTATTATTATTTAATATTAATTTCTTTGATTCCTTTCTTTTGGCTTAAGCCATTAAGGACAGAAAAATCAAGAAAAAGGCAAGCGTATGGCTTGTTTACATTATGTATATGAGGCTATTAAGAAAACAAAGTTCAAAGAAAAGCCAAACGTGGCTTGTTCACATACATGTATATATATAGATAATGTGACACCTATCCTTTTTATTTCATTAAGCACTTATCCCCCTTTATTTCATTAATTACCTATCATTAGCCTTTAGTTTCTTTTCTTACCACTATCGAACCTAAGCAAATAAGAAAGAAAGACCAACCGTGGGTGAGGGAGAAAACCGTAACTGCATTGATGCTCGGCCTTCGATTTTTTGAGATTCATAACTCCAATAAAAGATTTAATCCGATAAAAGTGTTTATATCTTTTCCCTCTTCGTGTTAGCGTCACTTTTGTCGGGGAGTTTTGAGTTTGGCCCTCTTCGTGTTAGCGTCACTTTTGTTGGTGATGTAACTCTCCTTCCCTTTGAGTTTGGCCAATTGAAGTTAATTTTCCATTGCATGTTGTTGGAAATTGATTAGATATGCGACATTTTCTTAACAGTTATTAAATGATGGATTATTGTCCATAGTATGAACAGTTTTAAATTTTATTCTTACATAGTAAGTTTGAATTTCAATTAAAGATGGGGCATCCGAAAAATTGAGATAATAGGTCAAAATATGCAAAATGTGATTGTAAGGTTATCCCGATATATTCTTTTGTCTCAGCAAACTTCAGTACCATTAGCGGTCGCAACGGAACAATTAAATTGTTGAAACAAACCAAGTATCAGTATGCTAAATCAAAATTTTACAACTTCAAATATCAAACCTACAGGAAACGATGCATCTATCCTAAACAAAAGAAAATCCCATACTCATCCTATTCCCAACCAGTGGGAGCAACAGCTCCGGGTGCCGGAACGGAAGGCTGAGGAGCTGGAACCGGTTCCCAATCACCTGCAGCTGCAGCTATAAAAAGAACTTAGGTCAAACAAATTGTGATCTTATATTTTTTTAACAAGACTATGTTAAAGCTGTAAGAGTTTCTACCATTTCGAGGGAGAACCTTTGAAACACAAGAACATATTAAAAGCTTGATGCAGCAACTATTACGCATCCAATTTATTAGGAAAAAGGGGGGAGAACAAATACGGACGTAAAGAGAATGACAATACAACCAATCAAACTGAAATTAAATCACACAAATGACTAGCATATAACCACAGATCCAAAGTTGAATAAATTATTCTTACAAGCATCTGGGGCCCAGTCAGCAGGCGCAGCTGCAATAGGTTGTTGTGGAACTGCCTCAGGCCAGGGTTGTTCTGTGACAACCGCCCATTCACCATCAGCTGCGGGGAAACCGGCAATGCCAGCAGCACCAAAGTCTTGAATGGCATATTCTGGGGCAGCTGGTGCTTCCTCCTCCTCTTGTTGCTTGGCCTCTTCAGGTTCTCTATAGAAGAATAGATCCACCTACAAATGAAAAGTTGACATAAATTATCTAATATTGGAAGGTTACCACAAAATAATATTACTATCTTACAAGAAAATATGAATTTCTAGACGCTTGCACGTACTGAAAGAAAACTTGTTCTGAATCAAGTGCAAAGTAACAATAGTTACATTCATAAGAGCAGAAATAAGTTTTTACCATCACATCCCATTTAAGCCCTGGACGAATAATACCCCTCATCTGCAAAACCATCCTTGCTAATAGCCAAAAAAGACAACCAATACTGTGCTTCCCCTTATTATTGGCAGGAATGCCAACATCAACATACCGCATTGGAGAATCAGTGTCGCAAAAGGCAATGGTTGGAATATTTCCAAGAGCACCTTCCTTAATCGGCTGCACAAAAATGGAAAAACAAAAATGAGATCAACTAATAGCAGAATTTCAAAGCCCCATGAAAACATTGGTAGTTAAAAGTGAAAACATATTATATATACAACATTACATCCTCAACACAACCAAAAAACTCTTTGAACATCTAATGTGGTACCTGATGATCAGTCCTTGGATCAGTCAGAATGAGAAGGCGAGGCTCGTTATAGGATGTCTGCATCTGATTAGTGAATGTTCCAGGAGTGTGCCTTCCAGCAATTGCATTTGCACCGGTGTATTGGGCAAATTTCAAGACTGCCCTCTGACCATATGGCCTAGCAGACTGAACAATGATATCCTGCGGATTCTCGATGGCGACAATAATCCTAGCAGCAAGTTGGAGCTTCTCCCATGTCTTGCCAAGGTTAATTATGTAAATACCTGGTAACAGGAAATACTAAAAATCAACAAAAAGATAAAATGCGTGCTTTGTTCAGTACAATGTACAAACAAAAGAAGAGTAAATTGACAAAAGTACACATAAAAGAGTTTGGGATGGACAAAAATACCTACAAGATTCGTGAATACAAAAGTATTCTTCAGATATTGTTTTCGATAGACAAAAGTGTCATACTGTTAGTAAGGTTTGATATTTACAAACCTTTAATGTGTACTTTTGTCCAATGAAAACAATCTTTGGGTGTACTTTTATATTTATAAATCATAGCCTGTATTTTTATCCACCCCAAACTCTTTCACGTGTACTTTTGTATATTTATTACTGAATTAGAATGATTATAGGCATCTTAAGGTTTGATAAATTTTGGAACAGAAGTTACCCGTTTATAACAAGCTAATAAAAAGCACATAACAAACAACAGAACCCTATAGACACGAAAGATAAATAAATAAACCGAAAAGAAAATTCACGAATGAGCAAGGAATATATAGACAGAATAAATAAATAAATTTCTACACAGATCTCTGTGTATTTAATATGAGCAAACGAATATCAGAATAAACCCCAAGATATAACGTTACAAAATCAAAATGCCCTTCAAATTCACCACAATCGACTCACGCTTCAATCATATTCATATTCACAACCAAAAAGTAACCGAGAAAATAAGAAAAAATTATCAAAAGAAGAGTGATTTACCATCATTGCGGCGTTTGAAGACATAGCGTTCCATCTGGAAGTCGCAGTTTTTGGTTCCCAAATGCACCTCAGCCGCAAGCATCATCTGGATGTCTTGCTCCTTCTGAGAGAGCTGGCGCGGCGCAGCGGCGGTTGTGGTGGCGGCGGAAGTGGCCATAGTTGCGGTGGAATTTGGTCTCTTGAGAAGATTTGGAAACGCTTGAAGGTCCAAGTAGTAGCAGTGGCAGCGGCCAGAGGAAGAAGGTTTGACGAGTGAGGGTTTTGAGGAGGCACTTCTTCTGTTTCTCTCACATATATATATATATATATATATAACCAACTATTGTTTTATTATTATAAAAATTTATTGATACTTATTTATTGATATTAATAATTATTATTTTTAATTTTAAAAGTTTTCATATATAAAAGTCAATTATTAAGTGTATAAAACTGTTTTATTCTCTATTTAATAAAAGTTAAAATAATGTTGTTATTTTTTAGTTTGTATTAATAGATTCTACTTAAATATAAAAATTATGTTTATGTGTTTAAATAAATATTGTTACGCAGTTTCTGTTATACTATCCAAAATAATTAAAATTTTAATTAAAATAGTTTATATTCTAACCACACAAATAACAAATAAAATAAATTGTGTATCATTTTAAAGAGGTTTCTATTTTAATGAAGAAAAAAATAATTATATTAATTAAAATACAAATACAAAAAAAAATATTATTTATACATCAAAATAGTATTTATTATAAAGATGTATATACATCAGAAATAACAAAAATTAATCACTTAAATTGTTTCTTTTAGATATTCACTACTAATAAATTCATAAATATATCTTACTTTTTAGGTTGCGAGAACCGAACCAGTTATTAAATCGGTCAAATAACTAGTTTAATGGTTTAATGGCATGGTTCTGAAAATCGGACCAGACCGGCCGGTTTAACCGAAAAAACCGGGAACCGATTACCTAGTCGGTCTGGATAATGTGAAAAATCGTCTGACAAAAAATTGGTGAAAAAATCGGTCGAACCGGCGGTTAACCGACAAACCGAAAGAACCATTCGGTTTTTTTGCGGTTCAATGCAAATTCGGACGCCAAACGACGTCGTTTTGGCATTTTAAAAAAAAAAAAAGGAGAAAGGCGTTCACGAAAGTCTCCCTCTCCTAACTCCAAAGCCACTAACCTTAATCTGAGAACCCCCCCCCCCTTTCTTCCCCTTTCTTCCCCTTTCCCCTAACCTTATTTAGCGTTCAGCGACCACCACCGGCCGAGCCCGCCTCCTCGTCGCCACCCACAACCATCGACAGCAACACCGACCACCACCGGCCGAGCCCGCCTCCTCGTCGCCACCCACAACCATCGACAGCAACAGAGACCACCACCGGCCGAGCCCGCCTCCTCGTCGCCGAACGTCACCTAGCCGGCTAGCCCGCCTCCTTCTGAATTCGGTAAGACTCTGTTCTTTCACCTATGCTTCTTGATTTTGATTTTCTGAGATTCTGATCTTGTTCTGTGAGCTCGCCTGTTCTATGCTGCCTTGTTATTTTGGATTTTGAGTTTCTGAGGCTATTTTGATTTAGCTGCTTCTATTTTGCATTGCTGCTTCTGTTAGCTGCTTCTGTTTGCTGTTTCATTATTTTCATCATTGCTGTTTTTGATTTAGCTGCTTCTGTTTTGCATTACTGCTGCTGTTAGCTGTTTCTGTTGTGCATTGCTGCTTCTGTTTGCTGCTTCTGTTTGCTGTTTCATTATTTTTATTATTGCTGTTTTTGATTTAGCTGCTTCTGTTTTGAATTGCTGCTTCTGTTAGCTGTTTCTGTTTTGCATTGCTGCTTTAGCTGCTTCTGTTTGTTGCTTCATGATGAATATTTTGATTATTTTCATGGTTTTCTGAAGTTATTTTCTGGTCTTTGATTTTCTGATTCTTATAGATGGAACAATCACAAAGTAACCCACAGCCACAAGATTCTCAAACTGGTTCATCCAGAGGTAAATCTGATCCAGCTTGGCAGTATTTCACAGTGAAGTATAACAAAAATAACAAAGCTCAATTTACATGTATTTTTTTTATGATGGTGGCTTTGGATTACCTGTTTATGATGGAGATGTTGGAACACTTAATGATAATTATGATTTTTGATGAGTTGCACCATTGATTAGTTGAAAACTTGCTAGTAATTGTATCTTTTGAAGGTAGAACATTATAGGTTTGTCATTATGTACATTTTATTTTTTGTGTAGTTATAAACTTTGAAGTTTGAAGTTGTTTGTGAACCTCTAATTTTAAGTAATGGATAATTTATTATGTGAAATATTAAATTTTATTTAGTTAGAAATTATTGAATTTATATACTTAAGATTATTTTAAGTTTTTTAATAATTTTATTTAATATTTAATTAAACCAGTTGAACCCCGGTCGAACCAATGAATCATTGAACCAGTGACTTCACCGGTTTATTGACCAGTCCGGTTCTCGCGACCTTGTTTAATGGTCTAACCAGAGTCGAACCGGGATCGAACCGATTTAATTAAATATACAAAATTATTTAAAAATTGATATTCAATTTCAAATATTTAAATTCAATATTTTTAAACTAATTTTAATTCAATTACAAATTTCAAATATAAGACAAAATTCAATTCAATTCAGTTACAAATTCCATTGATTCCACCAAATTGCTAGCATACCATAAGCCCTATTCCAATCTGTTCATCAACAAAATAAATAAAACATTAGAAAAATCAATTGGGATTTTTTTTGGTAGCATTACAACAGGGAACGAAAGATTTTAAATTATAAGTATAGTTTGCTGTGACAGAGTGCAAATATCTTGTCTTCAACAATTCCAGCAGCTTTGGTTTAACATTCAACAAAACAAATAAATAATTCAATTTCAAACTCAGAACAGAGACTCAGCTCAGAATCTTCAAAATTAGTTGGAAAAAAGATGAATGGCAAAGAGCCAAAGACAGAATGAGCTCGGAGAGTCTGAGACAGAGTTACCTAAAATCAGAGGAGAAGAGAAGGGGCGACAGCCAAAACGGTGAGGAGTGGAACAGCGACGACCCACGGCGAAGAGGGAGCAGCGATGACCCACGGTGAGGAGTAGAGCAGCGACGACCCACGGCGAGGAGCGAAGAAGCAGCGACAGCAAGAGAGCTCGAAGAGGGACCTTGAGCTTGGACAAAGACACAGAGAGAGAGAGAGAGAGAGAGCGCACTTGAACACGAGATCCACAGTCTGTCCCGCCGGTGGCCAAGGAAAGGAGATCAATGATGAAGAAGGTGGTGGCTAGGGCTTCTAGTGGGTGTTTGCTCTGGTAGGGTTCAATTTGGGATTTTGGTAAATAGTAAATACTCAATAGTGAGAGAGATAGAAGGGAGAGAGGGTGTCTGTTTTACTTCAGCCCGTCTGGGCTTTTCTTTTTTTTTTTTTAAGGATCAAAACGACGCCGTTTAACCCGCTCTCTAAATAACAGGCCCAGTGTAGCCGGTTCATTGGTTAACCACCGGTTTAACCGGTTTTTTACCGATTTTTTGCAGATCGATTTTAGACATCAACCGAACTGTCCATAAGATTGATTTTCGGTTAACCCGGTCAAACTAGTCGGTCTGATCCGATTTTTAAAAGTTTTTATTGTAATATATCCACCATTACCTAAATTTTGAATAAAATAAAAAATAAATTTGATTTATTATTTACCATGATAGCAGTAAAGACAATAAATTTTATGTTTGTTTAATTATTCAATAGAAGATTTTTACATAATATCTAAAAACAGAAAGATAAAAGTACTTCCTACAAAAATAGTATTATACATACTACCATTATCGCCTACACAAATATGAAAATTACAAAAAAAATTTAAATATGAGATCATTTTTCTATTTTATAAAAAATATTATTATTATTATTATTATTATTATTATTATTATTATTATTATTATTATTATTAATAACAAAAAACACTAATTATAAGAAAAATAGTGAAGTAGTGAAAAATAAATAATTTTGATACGATCTAATTTTTTACATGGTTTTCAAGTCTATGCTTATTTGATAGTTAATATTTTTATTACTATTATTTGCTAAGTATTTTGTGAGTTAAATGAGATTTATTTATTTATTTATTTTACCAACCTAAAATACTTTTTATTTTTTAAAAATAAAATCTTAAAATTTTATCCTTTAATTAATACCGCACGAGAAACATTTACCATTTGTACCATTTTAAAAAAATATTTATATAAAATAGGAGTATACTCCCGCTATTTATTTCATGTTAAGTGATCTTCAATGAAATTTTAAGTTATTATATTTATTTGATTGATAATCTGAATTTGATTCATATTAATTAGTTTAGAACATGATAAAGAAGTAAAATTACTTAACCAAAACCTAAAATCATAGGCAAAGAAAAATTTAGTAGGAGAGTCAATTTTATGACAAAAATGATAAAAAATAGCAATTGAAATATGCAATTCCTTACCAGAGTAATTATAAAAATGATAAAATTGAGATATTAATTTTTAAAGACTAATACCTTATCAAAACGTAATGCAACAAAAGAAATTTTTTGGTTTGCTATTTTATAAATTTCAGTTCACTCCATCATATAAGTCTTTCTCAATAAAAAATTTAAATTGGTATTTATTTGAGTCAACCATTTGATATTAAAATGAAATGTCAATTTAAATGCCACAAATGATTTTTTTTTTTTAATTTAAAGAGGATTTATTTAGTTTAACATAAAATGTTTAAATATAAAAGTAATGAGAAAAGAAAAATCCTAAGAGATGTTACAAAATTTAATGGTACAATGCTTTGGATTCTCATGTTTTGAATGAAAAAGAAAAGAAAGGACAATAACAATGTAAGAGACCCACTTCAATGAAATTCAGTAACATTCATATTTTCAAATTCTCCATTGTTACTTAGCTCACCAGAGATTGTTCAGATCCAATATAACTAAAAATAATCACAAAAATAATTGTTTATCCTATGATATGAATACGCTTTCCATTTAACAATGAGCAGCAATCTGGAACTTTGAAAAAAATAGCAACTACACTTATGAAAATGGTATGGTGATAGATAGCAAAAACAGATAACAGAACTTGCAAGGATCGAGTAATGACAAATAAAAATAGATAATGTATCTTATAAAACCTAAACATTCTGTTATGAATGTACAAAAAATAAACTTGTAAGTTGCACAATTTACCTTTTTGTAGAGAACAGTTTGTAGGGATTAGAAATTAAAAAAAAATATTAACAATACTAAGTAAAAGAATAGAATGTAGTAAAATTTCATATGAATAAAAAGATGCTAATCACCTACTTATACTCGTATAGACATATATGAATATGAGTGAATTCCGATAAATAAACATGTGTCAATAGTTATACAACATCACATTTAGTAAAACAACTTATTTTTGTAATTTTTCTATCCAAAATTATTTCAACCACCCAAGTGAATATGTCAATTTTTTGCCTATTAAAAAGACAAAGCAAACAATAAAAAAATCTTAAAAAATCTAAAAAATGTTTACAGCAATTTTAGATAAACTACCATTCTAATAAAATTATTTTTGTTACAAAAGATCAATATACCAAGAAAGGGCACAATTTGAAATGTAGATCTACAAAAGAACAAAAATCAATTATCAAATAATAGGAAAAAAATTCAGCACAGGAATAGACAAAAATTAATTATGAAGATAATAGTATTTAATTGTCTAAAAGTTATGAGTTATACGCTTGTGCAGCATAATCAATTCGGCACATATAATCAAAAACAATAAAATTAAATAATAACTAATATAATACAATTCAGTTAGTAGAATCTTTTCAATTAACGAAATACCGACAAAAAAAAAAAAAAAAAAACTAAAGGCCATGTGAAAATCAAGCTCAAAAGATTTACTGGTAGCTAAAACATACACACACATCCAAACTAACAGTTTAAAAGTGTTAAAATTAAGCTCAATAAACTCAATAAGAGATAATAACCCAATCTCAAAATTAAACGTAAATGGAGCAAAAATATAACATCTGTCTTACCTAATACCCAATTATCTATGACAATGTTATTAGTTCTAATGCTTAAAATATGAAGTGAGATTATTTTCTTGAACTCAAATTGGTCATAGATATCAAATATTAATAAATTTATAGATCGTTTGCCAATGCCTAATACGCTACAATAACTTAACTCAATCAACTTTAAACCAATAAAATTCGGTATCAAGCAAAGTGTCACCTCATAAAAATACTTCCACAATACATGTTTCAGATGCCAAAAATACATAAACAAAAGGTGAAACAAAAAAAACACAACATTTTATCTAATCTCGATCCGACACATGCATAACTCTGAATTCCCAACCTACAGAACTTATTGAAAACAGCGAACATTCCATACCAAATCCTTTTAGAAAATATGAATAAAAACAATGAACATTCCATACACACGAACTAATCCTTTAATATTGGAACAAAACAAAGCCAAGAAAAACCAAAATGAGAGAAGCCAAAAAGCAAATCCTAAAAGCTAACCTTTAAAAAATAAACAGAATCGGCGAAAATTAAACTTATCTACAAAAAGTGATCCACACTAAAATCCTTCGCCGTAAAACAAATGGCCATTAAGCTGCTGTCCTCTTCCATACTCTGCACTTCATAATTTTAAAACCACACACTAAGGAATCACAAATGTAAATACCTATATTGGCAAAAGTAAAAAACTAATAATAAAGTCAGATATCCCTTTAAATCTTGGTAATGAATATTTCATTGGATGAGTTTTTTACATAAAGCTTATTACCAAAATTTTCATTTCAATTTTTAAAGGAACATAAAATTAACCCCTCAATTGTAAATTTTGAGAAATGTATTCTAAAATTGAATTTAATTTCTTAATAATATTTTAGCAAGCCATCACTTACAACTATGTTCAATATTGGCAGGTATTTTTTAGAATGATAATTTCAACTCCCAAGTCATAAAAAGTTATCTATGGAAAGAAGTACATTAATATCCCAAACATATTACACAAAAATAAAACCTAGGGGTGTTCATGGGCCGGGCCACACCGGGTTTGGCCTGACCCAGACCCGACCCGAAATATAGACCGGGCCTAATTTCATGACCCTAACCCGACCCTAGACCCAATGAAACCTATGCATCTTCGGGCCGGGTGAAAACCGGGTAAAAACCGGGTGAAAACCGGGTCTTCAACATGTAAAAATCACCTAATGTCCAATCTTTATTTCACAATTCACATAGTAAAATTCACTTAAAAAATTATAACAAGAACCAACCATTTTCTAAAATTAAAACATAACCACAATCAATACTAATATTGTCTAATAACACCAAATATTTAAATCAATACAAATAACACAATATTATGAATTAGTCTAAAGTCTTATGTATTTTAAACATAAAACATTAACTTATAGTCTTATAATGACTAATAACACAAAATATTAAGGTTTACAATACTTAAATTTCACATAAGAAAAGTTTTCATCCATCACTAATAACACAAAATATTAATTGTGTATGATGACCGGGCCACCGGGCCGAGTTCGGGTGACCCGAGCTATGATCCGGACCCGACCCGAAATAATGACCGGGTCTATTTTTGAGACCCTTACCCGACCCTAGACCCGATGAAATCACACTAAATTAGCCCCTAAAAGGTTCGGGGCCGGGCCGGGTCTTCGGGCCGGGCCGGGCCATGAACACCCCTAATAAAACCAATTTCTAAAGACAAATAAATTATGACACCATATAACGGTATAAGAATAGATGTCTTATAATACATTCTCTAATTCAGGAATTTTGAACATTTCATAATGCTAGAATCTCAAATTATCACAGTCAAGATGTGAATCAATGCCTAGAGTTAAGTAGAGTTGCACTATTGAAGCAATCAAAGTCAATATATGCCTATTGGTTGCAAAAGAAAAAATTACTCTTTGAAAGAAGAACTCATATGAAAAGTAAAGAAAATACCTTGACAATAACCCAAAATCATTACATCAAACTCAGATATGCAATGTTAGATAAAGAGAAAAAAAAACATAGAACAAATAGTGTCTCAAGTTGATAAAGTGATACCTTAACCACAATGGACTTATGTTGGAGGATAATGACAGTATTGGAAGAGCACTCATATGCTGCAAAAATCATTTGGAAGGACTTGATTGAGCACCCTCACATAATCAATTTCCTATTCTGAAGTTGAAAAAAGAAAAAAAAATTATGTTTTACAAAATGAGTGAAAAGAATCTGTACAATTGTCAAATTGTTATAGTTATAGATTTCTCTTTGCTTGCATCCCGAACCTTAATGGTGTTTTCTGTAACTTTTTCTTAAAAGAAAGAAAAATAAAAATAAATTTCTGGTTTTAAAAAGGAAAAATTACCCAGACCGCCGATGACAGGATCTCCGAGCTCTCCATTCTTTTGACCGGTGTTTCAACTTGTTGCCAACTTCTCCTCCTTCACTGATGGCAGTAACACCATTCACCATGCCACTGTTCTTTCTCCTTGCAGCTGCATCAACAGTCACCGTCGGCTGATAGAAAATTATTTATTCTATATAAAAAATATAAGAAAAATAAAAAATCACAAAAATAGTATGTACCTCACAGGGTGATATAAAACCATTTTGACCTTTGTCAAAAACATTAAAATCCAATTTTGAGCTCCTCTTTTGCATCATTTTTGAATTGCAATTGGCATTTGTTAAAAAAGGGAATGCATTAGAATCAAAAGAAAGCTGAAATTCAGGATGCTCTTTGATATTTTGTTTCAAACATACCAAAATTACAATGCAAAGATTCTCAAGAATGGACTCTCAATAAGCAAACTAAACGGGTTTGAAGCAGATTTCTTTTTTTATTTTTTTAGGGAATTATTTGAACAAATGATGCATCAAATTGAATCCATTCAAATAAACCAAATTTCAGCTAGTGAAAACAACAGTTTCATCATTGCAAAATAAAAAAAATTATAAAATTGCAAAGGTTAGTAATCAAACATGTAGCCCCATATGTTTCCTCCTTAGAATTGCTTTTGTGCCACCTTTCTCCTCTTCTTCTTGAGCTTGTGAAACCCAGTCACATAGTCCCTTCACAACCAAACCAAAATTCCCACTTTTATTAATATCATTATACACTTAAACTCTAAATCACAATCACATAAGTTGCAAACTTTTTCAGCACAAACAAAAATTCTAGGAAATCAAAACCAAAAATAAAAACAAAACGGGGCACCACCTATTTTTCTCGGCATAAGGAAGAAATAAAAAGGATTCATCATCAAAACTACCAAACTTGGAACCCACCAGAGATAAAATTACTAAACTAACCTCTTCTTTTAAAGGAATCATGGACAATTCCAATCAGAAAAGATTGCTTTCAACCTATTTTTCTTAATTCAAACTCATAAAAACACAAAGAATTAGTCTTTATCTCAAGGCATTGTTCTTACCAAAGCAGTTCACACACAAATCATCTATACTTAATGAAAATTAACGTAACATCAACCAAACGATCAGCAAGTGGTCAAGTCACTGCCTAAACCAAGTGCAATAATTTAGCTCAGCTAACCAAAATTGCTAATTAACACAATGCTACTTACCTAACACATATATGAGACCAAGAAGTAAGTCGATGATGGCTTAAACTCAAAAAATTAAATTGCCGCTGAAAATAACAGATTGGCAAAAGATAATCCTACCGATATATCTGCTATCCAAACTCCAACAGAGTTTCAGTAGTATGAGTATCCCAAAAGTTTTCCATTAATACAAAACAGGCTCCCATGAATACACCTCCAATGTTATTAAGTGAAACAGGAAGGGTATGCGCAATCTGCAGGAGAACAAATTTTGAGCAAATGAAGAACAAATTTAAAAGATGAAAAACTGATCAGTTACACACTAATTTTAAATTAGTCGTACAACCCAAACACAAAACCTTGAAAAAATATTCTTACAGTTTTTTTTTTGGCATTACTCGATGATCTTCATTGCTCCAAACTTATTTATTATAGAATGTCCAAAACCAAAGTATTCTTTCTTCTCTATATATTATAGAATAAGGGCTGCTGTTTATAGGCATCAAACCCAAATAAATAGAATAATCAAGAGTACTAAAGAGGATAACAAAATTTAATCAAAATCCAAAAATAAAATGATAGAATAATACCTGTCTGCTAGGGTACTTTGAGAAGCTTTGATATGATTCATTTTCAACCGCATCAGACTGGATAGAGTAAGCTGAATTTACGGGAGGCATTGATGGAAACTCATTCTGATGCTTTGAGGGAGTGACTTCAAACCACCAAAAGCTTGTCTGTGTGCTCTCCCTTTTATCCTTAAAAACAGGTCAACAATTATACTTTTGGTTCTTGACGCCATTATTTTGTTAAAAAAAGATCTTTTTTCAATGAAAAAATATCATTTTTTATTTTTTAACGTGTTTGGCAAATTTCTAGTAGTAAAAGTAAAAGCACTAGTAAAATCAAAAAAAGATTTTTTTGAGAAGCTGTAATTTACATCTTTTTTTAAAAGATCTTTTTTCCTTAAAAAAAGATGTTTTTCATGTAATAAATAAACAAAAAAGTATTTTTATATTGTTATACCCAAATATAATTTATTGATAAAAAGACCTTTTTACATGAGATATCCAAACATAAAATTACTTTTACTTCTTTATAAGATCTTTTAAAAAAATATAACTCGAAAAAATATCTTTTCTTAGAAGCTCACCCAAACAAGCCCTAAGTGGCTAATAAACAATCACAATGATAATACGGTTTAATAATCAAACTTCACTATTTTTTTTGAGTACTCAAACGTACTCTCTCCCTAGGTTTTCCTCTAATGATGTGTATGAATATCCTATACACTTTTCAATTTTCAGTTTATTAAAACCTGACTCACAGGCCAGCTTAATGGAAAGCTAAAGCTTGTATCACCAAATAAAAGAGAAGGAAATCAAACAAAATCATCGAGTGAGAAAATCTCTTAATAGTTTCTTGTCCTTCTCATACAGTATAAACTTCATTAATATTTTACTCAACATGCTGCATTTCAATAAAAAAATATTTAATGGCAGAAAAGAACAGGAGAAGAAAAAAACACAGCTCGATTCCTACTACTACTCTCCTATTTTCAATATACAAATCCTAAAATTCAATGGAACCATCTCATCAAAGCATCACATGTTTAAGTTACAAACAAAAAATAAACTGCCCTATGTTCATCAAAATTTAATTTAATTAAACCAAAACTTTTTTTAATTCTTACCAATGCTTTTAAATGATGAAGTAACTATTTTTAAAGATATATACTTCGTAAAATAATCTTTAAGCTTCAATTACATTTTTAAAACAATAAAAATAGATAAAGAAATAATGAACAACAGAAAACAAAATATTAATTACATCATAATAAAAACAAACCAGCTCATGAATAAATAGTAAGAAGTGAACTGAGAGAGCAAAGAGAACTCAAAAATCACCTCAACTGACCAAAAAGAATATTATGCACAACGAAGGCAATCACAATTCTCAGTTTCTTTCTTCACCACATCAAGCACTGAATCCATCAACTCAGCACGTTCCATGTAGTGTCCTTTCGCCCAGCTCATCAAGCACAGAGTTCTTAGTATTCACATATTTTGCATTTTTAATTATATTCTGCACAAACAATTTAACCCCTAAAACATTCAGTGAAAGAAAATAAATTCAACTATGAAGAACAAACCTTCCTGATAGCTATATTTGCCTCTCCTCTACCTAACACTTTGCTAGCAGCATTAGTTAAGACCAACATCTTCATAGTTGATGAGGGAGGCACACTGAGTATAACAAATGAAGCTGCAAAAACATGAATTGAATTGAATTGAATTAATCATATTAACATAAAAAGGAAAGTAATTTAGTCGTAAGTTTAAAAATGTATATATACCATTAATAAAAAATTATGTTCTCAACAATCTAAAGACTCATATATAAAGTAATTTTGCACAATTGAAAACTGTTCGGAGTTCCTGGGCCTAGATATACAGAAACATTTGTAAATTCCAAGTTAGATACTTACATGATACAATGATGATGGCACCACCGTTTCATACCATTCATTCTGAGAAATTACACCTTCGACACCAAGCTTCTTCCAGTCAGGAACATCTTTGGGGGATGTCACTGCACCCAGCACCCAGCAACAAAAACGGTAATCAACAACAAACACACTTCAGTTAAACCACTACTACAAAACAAATTATTAATAATACCATCATGGAGACAAACAAAAATTACAGGAAATCAAAAAAAAAAATGGAGAGTCGCCTATTTTTGTTGGCATAAGAAGGAAAAAATAGGAAGGAAACATGAAGGATTTTAAGTACCTCATTCTTGGTTGAACCGAAATCACTTGCCGGACCTGGATAAACAAATCGTATAGGTGCGTCTTGTCGGTCGATCTCAGGGTCCAAATCCCTGACGTACAACAACTAATGAACTGGTTCATCACATTTGCAGTACCTACCTCCGGTTACGAAGGAGCCGTTGCGATACTGTTCTGCGGTGGACGCGGTTCTGCCGATTCGTCGCCACCTTCTTCTCCTTCTTCTGTTGTATTTTCTTCTTCTGCTTCGTTGTGTCTCTCTCACCATTAACCCTCTTTCCCTGCAATGTCGTCGGAGGAAGTCTTTTCCCAACCACCGCCATTCTCTATCTTCTCTCCCAGCTACTTCTTCCATCACCGCGAGCTCCTTCTATCTTGCCGGTGAGAGAGAGAGCGAGAAAGAAATAAGAGAAAGAGAGAGATGCAGAAATTCAAAATTTGTTCATTCAATTTTTGATTTCAAATACTCTGATTTTTTATTTCAAATACTCTGATGCAGTAATTTTTTGTGTTACTATTATACAAATAAATTGGACACTTGTCGATTAAATAAACTATACACTTGTCAAGCATTCAACCTATTACTGCTCTCTTATTTTATATATATATACTAGCAGAAAACCGTGTATCGTACTGATTGAAAATTTCTATTTCTTTTTTCAGTTTTTTTAGATTGTCATTTTTTATATTAATAAAGATATTTTTGTTGCTCAATTTTTTATTTAAAGATAAAAAATTTATTTATTTTATCACTACTCAAAATACATAAGTATCATTTTTTAATTCATCATAATTTGTAAATTTTATTTTAATTAAGACCAAATTTATACTCATTCTTTCTATTTTTATTTTTCAAAACATGCAATTTTTATTTTTCAAAACATACATTTGACTGTCAGCATACTATTTGATGAGCACTTAAAATTGGCTAAAAAAATCCTGCCTCACAGTATATTGTATCATATTCAACTTCATAAATTATGCGACAACAAATACAATTTAAACATATAAACAACACAGTTTAAAAGATACAATAACAACAACAAAGCCTTGTCCCACTAAGTGGGGTCGGCTACATAAATCAAACGATGTCATTGTGCTCTGTCATGTGTCATGTCTACAGAAAGACCATTTACATGTAGATCTCGTTTGACCACCTTATTGATGGTCTTCTTAGGTCTTCCTCTGCCTTTCGCCCCTTGTCCATCTTCCATCTCATCCACCCTCCTGACTGGATGTTCTATCGGTCTTCTTCTCACATGTCCAAACCACCTAAGACGCGATTTAACCATCTTTTCCACAACAATGGGTGCTACTCCAACTCTCTCCCTTATATCTTCATTCCTTATTTTATCCAATCGCGTATGACCACTCATTCATCTCAACATCTTCATCTTTGCCACACTCAGCTTATGTTCGTGCTCCCCTTTAGCCGCCCAACACTCCGTACCATAAAGCATAGCCGGTCTTATAGCGGTGCGATAGAATTTACCTTTAAGTTTTAAAGGCACTTTTTTGTCACATATAAAACCAGATGCACTCCGCCATTTTGACCACCCTGCTTGAATCCTATAATTTACATCATGTTCAATCTCTCCATTATCCTGTATGATGCACCCAAGATACCTAAAACTTTTAACTTTTCGTAGGGTGTTTTCTCCAATCTTCACCTCTATATTAGGGTTTTCCCTTCTCGGACTGAACTTACAGTTTAAAAGATAAAATATGAATAAAAATCATAACCAATATCATTTATGTAAAAATTCTTTGATTTATTGTGTTAAAATAATTTATTTCTTAGATAAAAAAATTATTTTACAAAAATATAAATTATGATTTTTTAATGCTAATGAAAGTCTATAAAATTTAAAAGACCCCATGCATAAAAAGATGAATTTAAAGATTTGAAAAAACTACTATTTTGACCTTTGATTTTATTTATTTGTTGATTGAAAAAAAAGAAAGAGAATAAATGTCCAAAATCTCTCATCAAACTTATTTTTCAAGATTAAAAAAAAAATACAGAAATAAAAACAAAACTTTTTTCCAATTTGAACTATCTTTCAAATCTCTTAACCACTACCTTTTAATTTGAATCCTAACTTAGTTTAAATAAAGCACCATAGAGGACGTTACTTTTTGTTTTCGGACGTTGCTTTTTGCTTTACCTTTTATTTGAAAGGTAAAGCAAAAATATAATCTACTTTTAATATACCATTTGAAAAATAGAGTAGTATTCCAAAAATACTTCTTAATGTGCCTCTAAATTTTTTTCAACCTATCAAATTCAACAAATCATGTGACTTATACTACTAAAAATATCTATCCAACCAACAAAGACATAAAATTGAAGAAGTATAGAGTTGTAAAATAACAATTAAAAAAAAAGAGGTCAACTCAAACAACAATTGTAAAAAATAAAAAATGCATGTGTAGGAAATGCAAATTTCTAATAGCCTTATACCACTCTAGTCTAGCTCTATATTAAAATTTTAAAAAACATAAAATCTCAAAGGGTATTTACAGTCGACAGATACTCTCTTCCTCTTTTTTTCTCTTTCTTAATTTCCAACCATAATTAAATCATGAATCCCAGTGGATAAGCTTATGGCATAATGAATCATTTTCAAAAATGACACAAAATCAAAATATAAGAAAAGTGCTTCATCACATAGACTTGACCCTCCGACAAAATCATAGGCCTCCAAACAGTAACTTGTATTTTGCACCTCTGTCAATACACAAGATAATTTGTATCAAATTTGGCATCACTGTCCAAGGAAAGAAAATGTATAATTGGCACATATTAAATGAAATAATAGTTCGAAAAATAAAAAGGACAAAATATAAGACAAACTACAAAGAGCCAAACATTAAATACAAAAAAATCTAGGAATAGATTAAAGTGAGAATGAGATAAGGACACAACATGCTAAATTTCACATGTTTAAGAGTTACAAACACAACAAAGAAAACACCCCAAATCAACCTAAGAACAATGCATTTAAAACAAAAGATTAGACCATAATGTATTAATTAAGGCATGCTTGGAACACAAGAACCCACAGATTCATCAATTAAAATCAACATCGTAGAATTTGGGAAGAGCTGACCACTGAAATTGGAAATAATCCAAAGCCTAATCACCCTAACCTTAAGACTCAATGGTTTCTTCTTAAGATTAATCTTATTTATCATATCCATGGGAGTTCTCATTTTGAAATGGGATGAAAAAGATGAAGGAAAAACTCTAATAGAAAATACAATGGGCCAGATAAAAATGAAAAAATTCTGAATCAACCAATGAAAGATAGTAACCCAATCTCAAAATTAAACGTAAATGGAGCAAAAATATAATATCTCTCTTACCTAATACCCAATTATCTATCTCATTTTTATTAGTTCTAATGCTTATAATATGAAGTGAGATTATTTTCTTAAATTCAAATTGGTCATAGACATCAAATATTAATAAATTTATAGATCAATTGCCAATGCTTAATACGCCACAATAACTTAATCAACTTTAAACCAATAAAAATTGATATCATGCAAAGTGTCACCTCATAAAAATGCTTCCACAATACATGTTTCAGATGGCAAAAATACATAAACAAAAGGTGAAATAAAAAAGAAACACAACAACATTTCATCTAATCTACATCCGACACATGCATAACTCTAAATTCCAAATCTACAGAACTTATTCAACCTAATTCCTAAATTGTGAAAAATAACATACTAAATTCTTTTAGGAAATATGAATAAAAAATAATGAACATTCCATACATACAAACTAACCCTTTAATATTGGAACTGTTAGAGAATCATTAGAATCAATTTAGATTAATTAGCATCGTCTATATTTATATAGCATATCTGTACATTAATTGTAGGATTCTATGTCTTTATTACTTTGATTCATTTAGCACCTATAAATACCCCTTGTATATTGTACCTCATACACAACTCAATAATACACTTTTCATATTATTCTCTCAGTCTCTTTTTTTCCGATGAATATTAGTTCATAGCCCCTTTGTTTTTCCTTGTCGGCAGTGTTCTTTGGCCTCCTTTTTCGTTCTCTTTTTGACGCTTTGGTTCGTCACCCTCATAACCATCTTGTTCGTCTTGTCGCCGTGATTCCAACGCAACCAGAACCGTCGCCATCCGCCTCCGGACGCGCCTCCACGCGCCGCCGAAAGACGCTGCCACGACCAGGTTGATCTTCCCTCCAGCTTCCACCCGTGCCACTTTGCTCGCAATTTTCGAGCTGTTTCCGACGCTTTGGTTCGTCACCTCCGGCATCATCGTGTTCTTCTCTCCGTCAGCTTTCCAACGCCGCCAAGATCTCCTCCAGAGACCGCCGCACGCGCCTCCACGCGCCTCCAGAACATTGCTGTCCACCACCACTCTTTTCTCATCCAGAGGCTTCAGCAGCCGTTGGATCTTCGTGCAGATCGGACGTTCCTGGAGCGTCCACGTGTCACACGCAAGCTAGTTGGGCAACCCTGACCCGACCCGACCCGCCCTTCGACCCGCGTGCCACCTGTCGCCAGCGTGCTTCCTTCCGCGTATCACGTGCTGCCACGTGTCGTCACTCGCTGACGTGGCACTGACGCACTGCTGACGTGGCGCTGACGTGGCCGCCAAGTGGACCCTCCCTAAGGTTTTTTGGTGAGCTCTTTCCGATTCTGCGCTCTGTTTTCTCATTTTCTGCCCCGAATTTGCAGTTTTCTTCTTTCTTTTGCTATTTCTTCTATTACTATGGAAAAATCGGATGTCTTTCAGCCTATCCCTGTTATTCTTAATGGCTCCAACTATGCATATTGGGTTGAAGCCATGCGAGGATTTCTTAAAGGGAGAAAATTATGGCGATATGTGACTGGTGATATTGCTTGTCCTGTTAAGCCAACTGTATCCAAAGATGGTGCCTCCAAATCCAAGGAGGATGCTGAGAAAGAGAAGGACTATGCAGAGAAATTGGAAGATTGGGATAGTAAAAATCATCAGATTATCACCTGGTTCCGCAACACTTCTACTCCTGGCATTCATTTACAGTTTGGGCATTTTGAAACTGCTAAAGAGGTATGGGATCATTTGGCAAAATGTTACACTATCTCTGATCTCTCTCATCAGTACCAACTGCTTAAGGAACTTCATAGCCTTAAGCAAGAACGCGGCCAAGCAGTTTTTGATTTTCTTGCTCAGATGGAGATTATTTGGGATCAGTTGACCTCCTGTGAGCCTGTTCTTAAAGATCCCACTGATGCTAAGGCATATGAGGATTATCGGAACCGGACACGTCTCATCCAATTTCTGATGGCACTTACTGATGACTATGAGCCGGTCAGGGCTTCTCTTCTTCATCAGAATCCCTTGCCTAGTTTTGAAGATGCTCTTCCTCGTCTTAAGTCTGAAGAAACGCGCTTGGGATTGCTTCGTTCTAAAAGTGAAACTGTCTTTGCTGCCACCGACATAAAGGGAAAAATCTGTCGCAATTGTAATCGGCCTGGGCATTCCTTCTCCGACTGTCCTTCTATTGAATGTCGTAAGTGCAAACAAAAAGGCCACATTGGCTCCAACTGCCCAAAACTGTTCTGCCATTATTGTAAGCTCTCGGGTCACTTGATTGCTACCTGTCCTACTCGACCACCACGCTCAGATCAGAACAAGTATCACCCTCGTCCCAAAAACTCTTCGCATGTGCCTGCCTCTACTGCTGCTGCTGCTACTGAGTCCACCTCTTCCACATCTCTCAACACACCTTCTGTCTCTCCATCAGATGTTGAAACCCTTCTTCGGCAACTTCTCTCTTTTTCTGGTAATACCCCCGCTACTCTTTCCACCCCTCCAGGTAATTCAAAATGGTATTTTGATTCTGGTTGTTTCAATCATATGTCTCCTTTGCGTCATCTTTTTTCGTCGTTGTCTCCCACTACAAATGCACCTTCTGTTAACACTGCTAATGGTTTCCTCTTGCATGCAACACATCACGGGGTTATTTCACAGTCCAATATTCATCTTTCTGATGCTTATTTTATTCCAAAATTGAATTTTAATCTTATCTCTGTCGGTCAGCTTGTTGAACTTGGTTTTGATGTCATTTTTTCAAATTCTGGATGTCGTGTGCAGGATCGTCGGACAGGAAAGATCATCGGGACTGGATGTAAGGTTGGACGCTTATTTGAGCTCGAGAACCTTCATGTTCCCTCTACAAATCTCTGTGCTGCTTCCTCTCCATCTACTCTTCACTTGTGGCACCGTCGTCTTGCCCATAGCTCCTTAGGCAAATTACGTCCTCTTATATCTACGGGTGTTTTAGGTCAAGTTCAAAATGAGTCTTTAGATTGCATTTCTTGTCGCACTGCAAAACAACCTGCCTTATCATTTAATAATAATTCCTCTATTGCATGCTCTCCTTTTGATCTTATTCATTCTGATGTTTGGGGACCCGCTCCCACCGCTTCTATGGGAGGGGCTCGATATTTTGTCCTCTTTATTGATGATTATTCTCGTTTTACTTGGGTCTATTTGATGACTAATTGTTGTGAGTTGCCTCAGATTTATATTAATTTTGCCACTATGGTTCAAACTCAGTTTTCAAAGGTCATTAAAATTTTCAGACGTGATAATGCTATGGAATATCGTGACTCCAAACTTTTAAATTTTCTCGCTGAACAGGGTACTTTGTCCGAGTTTTCTTGTCCTGGTACCTCTCAACAAAATGGCAGAGTTGAGCGTAAACACCGTCATATTCTTGACTCTGTCCGTGCGATGCTTATTTCCTCTTCCTGTCCTGAGCGTGCTTGGGGTGAAGCTGTCCTCACTGCTGTTCATGCTATCAATAGACTCCCTTCTTCTGTTCTTGGTAACACTACTCCCTTTGAGCGTCTTTATCGTACTTCTCCCAATTACAGTTCTCTCCGGGTTTTTGGTTGTGTCTGTTTTGTCCTTCTTCAGCCTCATGAACATAATAAGCTTGAACCTCGGGCTCGCATGTGTTGTTTTCTTGGGTATGCTTCTGAACATAAGGGTTATCGTTGTTGGGATCCTATCTCTCGCCGTATTCGTATATCTCGTCATGTTGTCTTCTGGGAGCATCACATGTTCTCTAGTTTTTCCTCCTTTGAGTCCATTCCTTCTACTCCATCACCGTTTTTTACTAACCCAAATGTTGATCTCTTTCCCAGTGATGATACTACAGGGCCTACCCCAAGTCCACCCCTCGAGGCTCTTGATCCTCCACCTTCTCCATCTCCCGATGATTCCAGTCCGGACGGCGATCCCGCTCCTAGCGTCATGCCTCCTCCTCCCACTCGTTCTTCTAGGGTAAGGAATCCCCCTCCTCATCTCCTTGATTATCATTGCTTTTCTACTATTCTTCATCAACATGAACCTAAGTCATTCAGAGAAGCCTCCACAAATCCAAATTGGCAACAAGCAATGCAGGAAGAAATACAGACACTTGAAAAAGTACACACTTGGGATTTGGTTGATCCTCCTTCTGATAAGGAAGTTGTGGGCAGTAGATGGGTATACAAGATCAAGACTCGCTCTGATGGCTCTATTGACCGTTATAAGGCACGATTGGTTGCTCAAGGTTGTATGCAAGAGTATGGTATTGATTATGAAGAGACTTTTGCTCCTGTTGCTCGCCTTACGTCTGTTAGGGCTCTCCTTGCCATTGCTGCGGTTAAAAGATGGTCTCTCAGTCAGATGGATGTGAAGAATGCATTTCTTAATGGGGATTTGAAACAGAGAGTCTATATGAAACCACCTCCAGGATATCCTTGTCCTTCCAGTAAGGTTTGTCTCCTTCGCAAGGCACTTTATGGACTTAAGCAAGCTCCTCGTGAATGGTTTGACAAGTTCAACACTACCATATGCAGTCTTGGTTTTACTTCTAGTCCTCATGAGAATGCGCTTTTCATTCGTAAAAGCGACCGTGGAGTTATTCTTCTACTTTTGTATGTTGATGACATGATCATTACTGGAGATGATGTTGATGGTATCTCTGATCTCAAGACCTCACTTCACCGTACCTTTGAGATGAAGGATCTTGGTTCTCTCAGCTATTTTCTTGGCCTCGAGGTCATCTCCATAGATGATGGCATTTATCTCTTTCAGGCTAAGTATGCTTCAGATCTCCTTGCTCGCGCTGGGATTACAGATAGTCGCACTGAGTCTACTCCTCTTGAGCCTAATGTTCGATTTACCCCTATGGATGGCACTGTTTTGGATAATCCGACACTTTATCGCCAGTTAGTTGGCAGTCTCGTATACTTGACTGTCACCCGACCAGACATTGCCTATCCAGTTCATGTCCTCAGCCAGTTCTTGTCTGCACCTCGTACTACTCACTATGCGGAAGTTCTTCGCATTCTTCGGTATGTCAAAGGCACTCTTTTTCATGGCCTTTATTTTTCTGCCCATTCCTCTTTGACCCTTCAGGCATACTCTGATGCTGATTGGGCTGGTGATCCCACTGATCGTCGTTCTACTACTGGTTATTGTTTGTTTCTTGGCGACGCTCTCATCTCTTGGCGTGCTAAGAAGCAAACGTTCACTGCTCGCTCAAGCACAGAAGCTGAGTACCGTGCTCTTGCTGACACCACTGCTGAGGTTGTCTCGGTTCGTTGGCTTCTCGAAGATCTGGGTGCTCCTCAGTCTTCCCCTACTGATGTTTTTTGTGATAACCGCAGTGCTATTCAGATTGCACATAATGATGTGTTTCATGAACGCACCAAACACATTGAGATTGATTGTCATTTTGTTCGACAACGAATCCTTATTGATGCTGTTCGTCTCATTGCTGTTGGGACACTGGATCAGACTGCTGATATCTTCACGAAAGCTCATCACCCGACTCGCTTTCGAATTTTGTTATCCAAACTCAAGTTGGTATCCTTAGCTCCCACTTGAGTTTGAGGGGGGGATGTTAGAGAATCATTAGAATCAATTTAGATCAATTAGCATCGTCTATATTTATATAGCATATCTGTACATTAATTGTAGGATTCTATGTCTTTATTACTTTGATTCATTTAGCACCTATAAATACCCCTTGTATATTGTACCTCATACACAACTCAATAATATACTTTTCATATTATTCTCTCAGTCTCTTGTTTCTATCAGGAACAAAATAACACCAGAAAAAACCAAAATGAGCGAAGCCAGAAAGCAAATCCTAAAAGCTAACCTTTAAAAAATAAACAGAACGGGTGAAACTTAAACTTACCTACAGAAAGTGATCCACACTAAAACCCTTCGCCGTAAAACAAATAACCCTCAAGTTGCTGTCCTCCTCCATACTCTACACTTCATAATTTTAAAACCTGTATATTTGTCCGGTGATTGAAAAATTTTTCAACATAAATTCTCATTTTCTTGAGTAGCAATAGGCATTTAATAAAAGAGAATGCATTAAAATCAAAAGAAAGCCAAAACACAGGATGTTCTTTGTTACTTTTATTTGAACAACTTGAATATCAAATTGAATCCATTTAGAGTAACCAAATTCTTCAGCTACTGAAAACAACTGTTTCATCGTTGCAAATATATATATATATATATATATATATATATATATATATATATATATATATATAAAAGAGCAAAGGTTAGCACCATATGTTTAGATCATGTCTTGAAATGACATAAAAAGATAACTTTCATCATTGCATCTACCTTTCAAGTTTTAGTAGTAATTTAATTTACAAAAGTTGCATGTAATAAAATGAGGACATGATTTCAAATCATAAATTATGCAAGATACCTTTTTTGTTAATTATAAAGTACAAGCAAGGAATATCCTTATGCAATCTCAGGAACCATGTTTGTCCTCTATCAAGCATTTCTTTTTCATTAGATTCTGCAAAAGCATTTGGATAACAGAGCCATAAAAAACAAATTTCCTTTCCAACTTCTTCTGCATAATTGTTTCAATAAAAATAGATAAGACATCTATTTGTAAAGTAAATATGCATTAAAAATATAAAGTAAATAATTTCTTCCGTAATATTTCATGTTTTTGAGAGGAAGTAATATCATTGCTAAATTATTCCAATACAAAAGGCCCAACGCACATACCCGATAATATCAGTATCAATTTTGCTTTTTGTTCTTTTCTTCCACGCGTGTATCTAATATATATCACTTGCACAAATATTTAGCCGAATTCCAATCAGATAGTAACTGATTGTCAAATTTAATTGAACAAATCATGAATATTTTTGTACCAATACAAATGGGAGTTCCATAATATTCAATCACCAACCAATTTTTTATTTTCATTCAAGAAAAAAGAAACGAAGACCACATTGCATAAGACTAACTATTGAACCAAATTAGAGACGATAAAAAGAATTCAGAGGCAAATAAGAAAAATCCTGATCTCAGGCTTTGAAACTATAAAAATTCATCCAACTCCCCCTATTGTTCCTTTTTGCTAGAGAGACCAAAAAACAAAGTAATAAAATAAATTTCATCTCAGATTAAAAAAAGTGAGAGACTATAAATTTAATGGCCAAAAAATATTAAACCAGTTAGAATCAAAATTTACAGAAGATAGTGTATAAATTACTTAAATTCTTTGATTTTGGACATCAAGAAGGGTTATTAAATAATTACTACTAACATACATGCAAGAAATAGCCTGGGGAATCTTCTAAGCAAAGAAATCAAATAAATTTTATATCAAAAAATACTTTAAACACCTAAGAAAAATAGAAAAAAAAGAATTGAAAATTAAATTCAAACAGAATGAAAAAATTAAATAAAAAAAGATTAGCAAAGAAACATATGAATTAATAAGACTAGTAAGTTCAAATTACACTAACCAATATAACTTATCCCCTTACAAAGATACTTATGAATGACGAAATCAAAACAAGTAGCAAATGAACAAACCTTCAATTTCTCATGAGCTTCATTCATAAAATTTTCCAGCATTCCTTTATTTAGTGAGTATTATTTATATAACTGAAAATATGATCAAGTAATAACCATGTGTTTAGATTGAATGCTAATTTATAGAAAGTAGTAACAAAAGAGTAAGAATAATAACACTTGTTTATATTAAAAAATGTTGCTGCATTGTTTCTTTTATATGATTGAATTCATTTGCTTAGCTTAAGATTTTAGAATAGTAAAAATAAATCAATAAAGCAATTAAAAAGTAGCAGAAATACTTACATCAAATGCCTTGGACTCAAATTGTGTTTTATTTGCATGTTCTCACAGATTCACCAAAGAGTATTGCCTACTCATCATATCTGTTGAAATCAGATGTTGTTCACATAGTGTAAGACCTTGAATATGCCACATCTGAGTATTTGCAACCTATAAAAATTGTACAATGATAAAAATGAAATTTTCATGTATCAATGTTCAAAGAATTGAAAAAGAAGCTCACACATTGTTGGATCAATAAAAGTAATTAACTTGACACAAAAGCAATCTCTTCAACAAAGAAAACGTCCATGCAGACAGAAAACACAGAACAAAGAATAAAAAGATCATCTTTTTCCCATAAATTGAGAAGTTATTTTATCTTTTAATTGAAAATCTTAAAAGTTCTTTCCCTACATCAATAAGTAGGGCACAACTATAACCCATTAACCACAATTATAAGGAAGCTAAGGTAACATAACTATATGATGCTAGATCTACAGTCTATAGTTCAACAAACCAATAAAGCAAGCAAACAACATAACCATATGCAACGTTCTCAGCAACAAAAACAACAATTAAATTAAAACAAAAAGATAAAATGAAGCAAATCAGCTTAAACAAATCAAAATAAGATTTTAGGTGAAGAAATAACAGTGCACTATATTCCATCAGCATAAGAAGTAAGAAAAAGTTCTAGATGTACTTTTCTAGTGGCTTGCCTCTGCAAGGAGCTCCTGCTTTGATCTGACCTAAATCCAAACACACACACACATGAAACAAACTAAAAGAAGGGAAACAAATGTTTTGAAATAAAATTTCTAACACACAGGATATCTTTACCTACAAAATCCTGCAAGGCAAAAGAATTTTCACCAGAGCACGATGCTTCCAAAGGTACCACACTCGTAGCGTAACCTAAAACACCAGCATTGAAGAAGCATATGATTTCACCACTCCCCAAAACAGCTTCATTTTGCAGAGCCTCACACATTCCACTGCAGTCGCAAAGACACAAACAATAACTACCAATGAGAAATCACATTCCAAAACCAACACATTCATTACATTCTAATTCTAAAACTGTTAGTAATTTGTAGTTCATGCCAACCCATCATTCACCTCCAAATAAAAAAAAGGAATCTCAATCAACTGCACGGTGATTATGCTCATCAGAGGCTGGATCAGATCCAGAAGCTCCTTGCACGATGCCTCCATTTGGAAACCTGAAACAAAATTAAAAAAAAAACCCCTAAGAGGAAGTAGGCCAGAGAGAAAGAGAACACACCGGCCAGAGGTCACACTCACCGCCTCAGAGGGAGAACTCCCTTCCCGTCGAGCCCTCCTCGACCCCGTTATAGTCCATCTTGCCTCTTTGACTCCTCATCGCCCTCTTTTTCTGATCATTTCGCCGCTGCTGCATTTGAGAGGGATAGTCACAGCCTCAGGAGGAGAAGTCTCGACCTGTCCTCTGCCTCATTATAGCCCATCTCGGCTATGAGTCTTCATCGCCCTCTTCCTCTGCTCATTCTGCCGCTGCTGTGTTTGGGATGGATAGAGAGAACTTTGAGACATTAGGGTTTCGAAGAGAGAGAGAGAGAGAGAGAGAGAGAGAGAGAGAGAGAATATATGATTATACGGAAGATCAAGGAAACTATTACGATAAGGAAGCCTATGTAGATGACCATTTCCCTACAATGGCTCAAGTATTGAAGAAGAATATTATTTAATGTAATTTGACAATCTTCCATCACATACGCTTATAAATAGAGGCTTTTGCCTTAGAGAAAGACACACAACAACAACTGAATATTATTCTCTCTCCCTTTATACACATAGCAATAATAAAAGCAAATTCTATTATCTCTCTCTTTACTTTTCATACTCCTTTCTATCTTTATATATATATTTATGTAATTCTCTCTCTCTTTACTTTTTATACTCCTTTCTATCTTTGTATATATATATACATTATAACATATAATATTATTATATATCTATAAATTATTATTGAGCTAATTATTTTAATACTAGAGTCTTCTATTTATACATCTTTATCTTATATATATCTCTTATTTTACAACACGTTATCAGCACGAGACTCTGATCAAATTTTTAGGAAGACTCAGAGAATGGCAAGGATATGTAATGAAGATGTATGCCTTGCGGATAGTGCAAGCTCGCACACTATTCTCAAAAGTGATATATATTTTACCCATCTTGTGCCAAAAGAGGAATATGTTAATACTATTATTGGCTCAGACAACGTGATAGAAGGCTCCGGAAGAGCTATAATTTTGTTTCCTGGAGGAACAAAATTTATAATAAATAATGCACTGTTGTCTACCAAGTCTCGAAGAAACTTGTTGAGCTTTAAAGATATTCGCCGAAATGGATATCATATTGAGACTATGAATGAGGAAAATCATGAGTACTTATGTATCACAACTCATGTTTAAAATAAGAAAGTTATATTAGAAAAATTACCCTCACTTTCATCTGGGTTGTATTATACCAAGATTAGTGCAATTGAATCACATGCCATTGTAAACCAGAAGTTTACTAGCCCAAATGAATTCATAACTTGGCATGATAGATTGGGTCATCCGGGAACAACCATGATGAGGAGAATTATTGAAAACTCTCATGGACATTCACTAAAGAACAAGAAGATTCTTAAAACTAGTGAATTTTGTTGTGCTGCATGTTCTCAGGGAAAGTTAATTTTAAGGCCATCACCAGTAAAGATTGGATTTGAGTCCCCTGAATTCCTAGAAAGGATTCAAGGTGATATATGTGGACCTATTCATCCACCATGTGGATCTTTTAGATATTTTATGGTCCTGATAGACGCATCTTCGAGATGGTCACATGTGTGCTTATTATCTTCTCGCAACCTGGCGTTTGCGAGATTATTGGCTCAAATTATTCGATTAAAAGCACAATTTTCAGAAAATCCAATCAAAACAATTCGTCTTGATAATGCTGGTGAATTTACTTCCCAAGCTTTTGATGCTTATTGTATGGCTAATGGAATAAGTGTTGAACATCCAGTAGCTTATGTTCACACATAAAATGGGTTAGCAGAATCACTTATTAAACGCCTCCAATTAATTGCTAGACCCTTGCTTATTTTACATGCTATTTCACACACAAAATGGGTTAGCGGAATCACTTATTAAACGCCTCCAATTAATTGCTAGACCCTTGCTTATGAGAACAAATCTCCCAACCTCGGTTTGGGGGCATGCTATTTTACATGCCGCAGCACTTATTCGTTTGAGGCCAACGAGTTACCATCAGTTCTCTCCTATGCAATTAGCTTTTGGCCAGCAGCCAAATGTCTCCCATTTAAGAATATTTGGGTGTGTGATATATGTTCCCATTGCACCACCTAATCGCACCAAAATGGGACCCCAAAGAAAATTGGGGATATATGTTGGATATGATTCTCCCTCTATAGTGAGGTATCTTGAGATACAAACTGGTGATGTGTTTAAAGCCCGGTTTGCGGATTGTCATTTTGATGAATCAAAATTTCCAACATTAGGGGGAGAGAATAAGCTTCCTGAAAAGGAACTTAATTGGAATGCATCATCGTTGATGCATTTAGATCCTCGATCAGGGCAATGTGAACTGGAAATTCAAAAGATTATACATTTGCAAAGAATAGCAAATGAATTGCCTGATGCATTTTCCGATATAAAGAGGATAACTAAATCTTATATACCAGCGGAAAATGTCCCAATTCGAATTGATGTCCCAGTAGGACAAGTAGCCACTGAAGCAAATTCACGCCAGAAGCGTGGCAGGCCTGTCGGTTCCAAAGACAAAAATTCTCGAAAGAGAAAAGAGGTAAATAATATTCCTATTGAAAAAGACATAGTAGAGACACCTGCAGTTGTCCAAAATTCTGATATAATGCCAGAAGACGTTCAGGTACCTGAAAATTGTAAAAATGATGAGATCTCGATAAATTATGTCTTTACAGGAGCGAAATGGAACCGAAATAGGACAATTGTCAATGAAATATTTGCATATAATGTGGCATTAGATATCATGCATGAAAGTAAGGATCTTGAGCCAAGATCAGTCGAAGAATGTCGACAAAGGAATGATTGGCCAAAATGGAAAGAAGCCATGAAGGCTGAATTAGACTCACTAGCAAAACGTGAAGTCTTTGGAGATGTAGTCCGTACACCTGAAGATGTAAAACCTGTTGGATATAAGTGGGTATTTGTGAGAAAACGAAATGAGAAAAATGAAGTTGTGCGCTACAAAGCCCGACTTGTGGCACAAGATTTTTCACAAAGGCCCGGTATAGATTATGAAGAAACGTATTCCCCCGTAGTGGATGCGATAACATTACGTTGTTTGGTCAGTTTATCTGCATATCATAAACTGCATATGCATTTAATGGATGTGGTAACAGCCTATTTGTACGGCTCATTAGATCGGGATATCTATATGAAAGTCCCTGAAGGACAAAAGATATCTAAACCATCCAATGAATATTCGCAAGGGTTGTACTCAGTTGATCTTTATATGGTCTAAAGCAATCTGGACGAATGTGGTATAATCGTCTTACTGAGTATCTGGCCAAAAACGGATTCAAGAATGATGATATCTGCCCATGTGTTTTCATAAAGAAAACTACATCTGGGTTCATTATAATTGCTGTGTACGTTGATGATTTAAATATCATTGGGACTCCTGAAGAGATTCCAACAATTATAAAAACTCTAAAAGAAGAGTTTGAGATGAAAGATCTTGGAAAGACTAAATTTTGTCTCGGCCTGCAGATCGAGCATATAAAAGGTGGGATCTTTATTCATCAAACAACATACACAGAAAAGATCTTGAAAAGATTTTATACTGATAAGTCACATCCATTAAGTACCCCAATGATCGTAAGATCTTTGGATGTGAAAAAGGATCCATTCCGTCCTAAAGAAGAAAATGAAGATATCCTTGGTCCTGAAGTACCATATCTTAGTGCCATTGGAGCACTAATGTATCTTGCTAATAATACGCGACCTGACATATCATTCGCGGTGAATTTACTAGCAAGGTATAGTTCCTCTCCAACCAGAAGACATTGGAGTGGAATCAAACAAATTTTTTAATATCTTCATGGAACGGTTGATATGGGATTGTTTTATCCTTATGGATCCAAGTCACAACTAGTTGGCTATGCAGATGCCGGATACCTGTCTGATCCACATAAAGGGAGATCTCAAAAAGGATACCTATTCACATATGGTGGTACAGCTATATCATGGAGGTCCACGAAACAGACGATAGCAGCAACCTCCTCTAATCATGCTGAAATACTGGCGATTCATGAAGCTAGTCGCGAGTGTTTTTGGCTGAGGAGTCTGATTCAATATATTCTGTCATCATGTGGACTAATTGATCATAAGATAGCTCCAACTGTCCTGTTTGAAGATAATACAGCATGCATTACTCAACTTAAGGGTGGATACATCAAAGGTGATAGAACAAAGCATATTTCTCCCAAATTCTTCTTCACTCATGACCTTCAAAATCAAGGGACAATTGATGTCCAATAGATCCGTTCAAGTGACAATCTGGCAGATTTATTCATAAAGTCACTCCCAAAATCCTCCTTTGAAAGATTGGTACATGAGATTGGGATGCGCCAATTTCGAGACATCAACTGATGTCGACAAGAGGGGGAGACTGTACTCTTTTCCCTTGGTTAGGTTTTTTTTCCCATTGGGTTTTTCTTGACAAGGTTTTTAACGAGGCAGTCCCCATCACTAAAGGATATTGTACTCTTTTTCCTTCACTAAGGTTTTTTCCCACTGGGTTTTTCTTTAGTAAGGTTTTAACGAGGCAATAATCCTAAATGGTCATCCAAGGGGGAGTGTTACGATAAGGAAGCCTAGGTGGATGACCATTTTCCCACAATGGCTCAAGTATTGAAGAAGAATATTATTTAATGTAATTTGACAATCTTCCATCACATACGCTTATAAATAGAGGCTTTTGCCTCAGAGAAAGACACACAACAACAACTGAATATTATTCTCTCTCCCTTTATACACATAGCAATAATAAAAGCAAATGCTATTATCTCTCTCTTTACTTTTCATACTCCTTTCTATCTTTATATATATATATATATATATATATATACAATTCTCTCTCTCTTTACTTTTTATACTCCTTTCTACCTTTGTATATATATATACATTACAACATATAATATTATTATATATCTATAAATTATTATTGAGCTAATTATTTTAATACTAGAGTCTTCTATTTATACATCTTTATCTTATATATATCTCTTATTTTACAACAGAAACCAAGCCTTATTCTTTATTTTTTCTTCCAAAAAACTCAATTACTCTCTTATATATTTTCATATACCAACAGATCACAGTATACATAAAAATTTACATATGCCATAAGATAATGTTTATTTTTTATTTTTCTTTTTTTTATCCCTAAAGAGAGAACACTAAACAAATGGCATCTAGTAAATGCACAAACATGCTAAGGATTAGTCAATGAATGTGGCAAAAGAAGATTCGAACTTGTTAAATGGCATTTAGTAATAATAATAACGAATGAAATAATAAAAAAGTAACTAATATAAAAAGAGAATATGAAAAGGCAAAGAAGAGATATTTGGTGGTTACAGATTCAATAGAAAGAAAGTGCATTGGATTGATTTTTATAGAATTTTCTACTTTTTAGTACAGAAGTTTTTTAAATATAAATGCATAAAATTAATCATTTAAGAGTTAAAAAAATAAAAGTTAAGAGTTCCAGTGCGAACCAAATGGTGGAAAAAAAAAGGCAGAACAACAACGCTAATTATTTATTTAGTTAAATACCCAAAAAGAAATCGGGAATCAATAATTCAAAGATTAATCTAATTTAGCATCATCAATCAAATCAACAAAAGCAAACACTAAAGCAGACCAACAAAAGCAAATCGTCATCCATCACGCCAATCACTCATAACTCGTCAGAAAAGAGGGAAACAAAATATGGATTCATAAAATAGGTACCCAAGAAAATAAAGACCAAAGGATCAGAGAAACAACAAAGAATAAAATAAAAGAACCCAGCAGCTGAAATTACACCAGATGGATTTTTAAAGAATTTTACACTCTTTTTACCATAATAATTTTTTAAAATTGAATGCATAAAAAGATATCATTCAATGATTAGAAATATAAGAGATAAATAGCTCCAATCTGAAGCAAATGAGGAAGCCAACAGTTGAAATTGAACCATATCGAACATCATGCTCAGAAATAAAAGAACAAACAACAATAACAGATTCCAAAATAAACTTAAATTAAATGAACCCAAAACCCTCACATACCTACTTCCATGATATATTCATGGATTGGCAAGACAAAACTTTTTCTTTCTGCAAAACTCAAACAATATTGATCTTCTATGCCAATCAAGTTACCAATCATTGTATTCGAATATGAGACAAATAGCTAGATTCAGATGAAAAACAAGTAAGGCCTTAAAAGTTAGAATAGTAGGGGAAGAAACAAAAGAAACTAACCCCTTTATTACCGGAAAAAATGGCTTTTTACATCAACTAAGACATAATATAAGCAGGCAGAAGATAAGACCCAATTTTAAAAATTCTCATGTGGATAATAGTTGTAAGGGATACATAAATAAATTTCCAACACACAAGATATCCTTACTTATAAAATCATACAAGAAATCTAAATGGAGTACCCGTGATTATGTTCATCGGGGGTTCCACTGCGTACAAACACTGGCGCAGCTTTGCATAGATTGGGAGGATCCGAAAATGAGAAAACCTACATTTACCGGATAGGCATGAGTGGATAATTTTAAAACCATTAACAACTCAAATTGACTTAAAAATTGGAGCCATACGATCCCCACAATCCATGGGAACAGGATAAGGTAGTGGCGCCAGATAAAAACATAGTAGTATTATTACCTCTTTGTAGAAGACACCTTTGACTTTGGAGGCACCTCAGCATATGCATTAAGGATCCTGAAAACCAGCCAATTTTAGGTGAATAACACAATTGCATGAAAATAATACAAATTGGAGAAAAATTTTGTTGTAAAACTAAAGCATAAGTCACAATATCGATTATAATAATTAAAAAAATTGCAAACTATCTATGTGTAACTCGGCATTTCCATGTTTCATTACCTGTTAAAAAGATTTGCAACCTCTTCACATTCACGTGCATTATAGAACCAGATGCCATTCACTTCTTGGGCAGTATTTCTATACAATAGATAAGGAACCTGAACTTCATACTCGAAATCCCCCAAAAGATTTTACACCAAATTTTCTGCTTATGCAGATAGACCAGGGTTAAATATAGGGATATTTGGAAGTTCTCAACCACCATGTACAGTAGCAGTAAAGTATATACCTCACCCACAAAATAATGTCTACAACGCTTATATTTACAGCTTGCATAATTACTAATTTCACTGTACTCACAATATTGAGTGCAACATAACAACTACAGTGGAATTCTAATAGCCAATACCCAAGCCCAAATCCTACAATATTAGGGGCAAGATCATAACTAATAACTAAAATGGTGCTCTACCTCGGATCAAGAAGCATATGAAAAAAAAATGATGACGGAAAAGGAACAAAAAGTAGACCTTTTGACAACGAAGAGGGATCCCTCGACGTCCTTGCAGCTCTGCAAACGGTAATCGCAGAAAGAAGACAGAGAAAGCGTTAGAGAGAGAGATAGAGAATGGAATCGATGAAAGGAAGGAGTGGATAACGGAACGAACCTATTGGGAGAGGTCGATGTTGAACTCGTAGAAGGTGACGTGTGCAGCGGTGATGAGGATTTCCTCGACGAAGGGGTCGATGCGCTGAAGAACAGTGAGGTTGAGGAGCTTGGTGCTGTGCTGGTCGAGATTGGGCATGAGCTTCCCGTTCTGAGACATCATGGAACCGTAAACACAAACCCTAGAATTTTACGGGTTGGGTTTGGGCTTTGGATGTGTTGTGTGCCTGAGAGTGAGAATGGAAAAGGGGGAATGGAATGGAGAATCAGAGATGAAAGAGAGGTGAACCAATTCAAAAAACCCTTAAGAGGAAGTCGGCCACGGAGAGAGAGAACACATCGGCCAGAGGTCACACTCACTGCATCAAAGGAAGAACTCCGTTCCCGTCGAGCCCTCCTGCACCCCGTTATACTCCACCTCGCCTCTTTGACTCCTCGTCGCCCTCTTGGTGTGATCATTCCGACGCTGCTGCGTTTCGGAGGGAGAGTCACTGCCTCAGAAGAAGAAGTCTCGAGCCGTCCTCCGCCCCATTATAGTCCATCTCGCCTGTTGTGTCTCTGTGGGTTGAGGATTTCGGAGAGGTCTGCTGCCTCCACCACGTCCTCCTCCTCTGTGCTTTCAGACAACGAATTCCAGTTGCTAGGGTTAGTGTTTTAGGTGGGGGTCGTAGGGATTGGTGATGGTTTTGAATCAGACGGTTCTGTTGGCTTTTTACTGGGAAGAAGGAGATTCATAGAGAGATTGAGACACTGACACGATGAAGGAAGAAGGAGAGAAAGAGAGAGAGAGAGTGAAAAATTTAGAAGCGAGAGAGAAGGAGCAGCGCAGAGACAGAGAGAATAAGCTTTACCTTTAGCTTACTACTTCTTCATTATTTTATTTCAAATTAATGTGAGAGTGACATCTGGCTTAATGAGCCACGCCTATTGTACAAGTAATATATATATATATATATATATATATATATATATATATATATATATATATATATATTTATTTATTTATTTAAACCCTTACTAAATTTAGTCACCAAAAAAAATCCTTACTAAATTTTACAAACTAAACTCTAAGAATTATTCAATTAAGGGAAATATATTTGGTGGAAAAAGTATATTGAAGAGTTTAAAAGATTAACTTCAAATATTTTATTTTTGTGGCTGTGATTCATTCTTGATCCAATTTTTATTATTTGCTTTAATGATCATAAAAAAGTTAAATTAAAATTATGTCCTAATTTTCTTTTTATATATATATATAACTATTTATTTAAACCCTTACTAAATTTAGTCACGAAAAAAAATCCTTACTAAATTTTACAAACTAAACTCTAAGAATTATTCAATTAAGGGAAATATATTTGGTGGAAAAAGTATATTGAAGAGTTTAAAAGATTAACTTCAAATATTTTATTTTTGTGGCTGTGATTCATTCTTGATCCAATTTTTATTATTTGCTTTAATGATCATAAAAAAGTTAAATTAAAATTATGTCCTAATTTTTTTTGGTCTTTTTGGACTGAAGCACAACACAATTAGATCCAAGAGGAGAGATGCAGCCTCATGAGTCAAGTCACTTGGTCTTCTTTTCAGCCTCCATGGAAACGTAGCAATGGATGCCTCTAGAGCCGCAACTCCACCGGTCGCTGCGGGTCATGCTGTCGAGTTCGCTCTCTGAAGCATCAACAATCTTTTCATCTTGAACGAAAATTCTGCTTTGTCGTCGCTCCATAGTTGCTTCTTATTGCCGTTCCAAAGTTCGAGTTCCAATTCATTTAAATAAAGTTCGTGAAACATTATTTTCTGGATGTCTTTCTCGGCGACAGGGAAGAAACGCCAAATTTGTTGGCATGTTTTGTGCCATTGATAAAGGACGATGGCGAGAATCGATCTCCACTAACTTTCTTTTTTATTTATAATTTTCAAAAACTGCTCAATGTAATTGAATTATTATTATTGTTATTGAAGAGTTTCAAAAATAATCGATGAGATATGTTGAGAAAATTTCAAATTTAAAATTGATAGTTAGAGATCCATTAATTTAGTTTCCATTCAACCCAAAATTAATGCAATTTGCTTCCTCTTCACTTGAGGTAGGAGAAAGAGAAGTGGGTGGTGTTGAGGAATGAGGTGAAGGAGGAGTCGGCAGTGATGAAGTGGAAAAGAATATTCTCAAGTCATGTGCTAGAGGATGAAGAGGACGACGGCCATGGAAACTAGAGGTTGCTGCTGCTGGCGTCAATATGCATTATATCCGAGCACCTGTCATCTTCAGTTCTTTGAATTAATTAAATTAATATTATAAATTTAACCTTATAATTTTTTATAATTTTAAACTATACCTGGAGCTTGGAGGTCATGAATATACTTTTCCCACCATAGAAAGCTCATTCAATTAAACTATAAAGTGTAAATTGAATTCTATATCTTATCCGTATGAAAATAAAATATTCACTCAAAATATTAGTCAATATTAAAAAATATTAATTTTTAATTATTTTCTTTTTTAAAATAAAACTTCGAATTCTATACTTCTATATTAGAGTAATATGTAGGGAGTGACAAAATGAGTCAAACCCGTTGTGTCAAACCATAAAAACCATAAAAAAAAGATGACCGGAATGAGATTTGAACCCACCAAACCCACAGACTTTGACGGAGCGCAACGAACTAGTCCGACAGGCTAACAATATTTTTTGTTTTAGTGGCATTTTGGTCAATTTACTAGCATCATATAAATAAAAAATTAAGAGAATTAGGGTTCACACAACACAGCACTGTGTTCTTGAGCCTTTGTTCTAGTGCCCTCTGTCCTCTGGGTTCAATCAAACACATAGACTCTTGCCCTCTCTCACCCTAGCAATGCCACCGTGTTGGTGAGCCCTAGCTCTCTTTTTGTCGCTGCACATGAAGCCCCCAGGGGCACAAAGAATCAACAACGATGACTCGACTCTAAAGGGGGTAGTTTCCCGCTGCATCATCGATCAAAAGTTGCGGTTGGCAGGGCTGTGTGAGGTGCTCGTCGATCTCTTCGCACCGGCGTCCTAGCACTCTCTCCCTCTCAAAGGTGCTCTGTCTTCCTCTCGCAGGTGCTCTGTCTTTCCCTCTCTTAGCTCTACGGTGGACAGCGGTGCGTGCTCTTCTTCTCTGCCAGTGATGTCCTCTTCTGGTATTGATAAGATTGATTTCTTTATTTTTCTTAAATTTTCTTTTGTTTCTTTGTTTGAATGATATTTGATTATTTAAAGGAGGCTAATTCTGTTCTCTTTTATTGACTTATTATTATTGATTTTGGAATATTGATTTATTTACTAATTTTAAATATTGTTATGTTATTTAGTTTTGAGTTGTGAATTTTGCCTCTTTGGATGTTTAGTGCGTGAAATTTGAACTCACACAACTGAACCGACAAGTGCATCGGGTCGTCTAAGTAATACCTCAGGTGAGTGAGGGTCGATCCCACGAGAATTGTTAGATTGGGCAAGCTGTGGTTATCCTGCAAATCTTAGTCAGACGAATAGAAAGATAGTGGTTGTTGTTGTAGGCGCATAAAACAAAACAATAAAGAAAACAATAAAAAACTGATATAGAAACAATAATAGGAAATCACTTAAGGCCTTGGAGATGCTTATCTTTCTGGATTAATACTTCTTACTGACTACTTTAATAATGAGTGATTCATTCAATGGCAAGGCTATAAGTGATTAAAGCCGGGGCTAGTGGTCATTAATTTTTTCTGATCATCCAAATCAAACTTCGGTGCTAATGGTCATCCAATCTGAACGAGGGTGAAGCTCACGCAATTCAATCTCTGGTGATCTAACTCAAAATGCCACAGACAAGGTCAGATCTTCCGAATCAGAGAATGATGCTCATTATTCTAGCCTTAACGCCACAGAGACCTCAATTACCCATGACTAACGAGATTTCATGTCATGTATCCTAATTAGCCCAGATACTCTCTTGGAACCTGTGATGTACTCTCAAGCTGTAGCTCAATACTATCCTGCTAAGGCTTCGTAAAAGCTCATATAGAATAAGGGGTCATACTCTCATTCCACCCCAAATTCATAAAGATGAAGAATGAAAATACATCATAGAATGGAATCAAACATGTATTAAAGTAGAAAAGTAATTATATTAATCCTTGGGAATGAGCAGAGCTCCTATCCTTAACTTAGGAGGTTTAGTTGCTCATGCCTTAAGAAGGTGTAATGTAATGTGTCTGTGCTTCTCCTCTCTTGGGAGGCATGATCCTCAGGAGGAAAGAAGTCCCTTATTTATAGTAAAAACTCTAAGACTAAACCTAAAAGATATTATTCTTAATTAAAATTTACAAAAAGAAAATAAAATAAGCTAAGAAGTGCTAAAATCCACTTTGAGCCCACTTTGGTCATGTACTTCGTATGCCTGGCGTTCAACTTGGGCTTCTGGGCGTTGAACACCCATTAGGGGGGTGAGCATTCTGTTTTCTTGCTCCCTGGGTGGCGTTGAACTCTAATCTTGGGCGTTCAATACTGGGCTTGCTCCTCTTTGAGCGTTGAACTCCAGTCTTGGGCGTTCAACTTGGAGGCTGGTCCTTCTTGGGCGTTGAACTCTAGAGGTGGGCGTTCAACGCCCTTTTTGGGCAATGATTCTAAAAGAAAAGTATGGACCATTATATATTGCTGGAAAGCCCTGAAAGTTAGCTTTCCAACAATGGTAAGAGCACGTCAATTGGACCTCTGCAGCTCAAGATATGCTCGTTGGAATGCGTGGAGGTTAGGATTTGACAGGATTTGCTATCCTTTCTTTGTCTTTGAATCAGACTTTGCCATATTTCGCCAATTTCACCCAAAAATCACCTAAAATCACAAGAAAAATACAAAACTCAAAGTAGCATCCAAAATGTGATTTTCGCATTAAAACATATTAAAACATAATAAAACTTGATCAAATGTGCTCAAAAGCACTAAGGAAATGGTACTAAAAAGGGTATAAAATATCCACTCATCATTGTTGATGGTGAAAATTTAATACAATTCTGGAAATAAAAAGGGATTTGATTATCTGAAGTTGCAGAAGACATTATTATTTAAAGATAAAAGAGGAAAGGCAGAACAGGGTAGCAAGTTCAGCCCATATCACTTTTACGGGGCGGGCTGGCCCGTCTCGTTTTGTGGCAGACTTTGGTGGAACGGGTAGCCCACTTTGCCAACCTAGTAATATGTTTCATCACAAAAACTAGAATAAATTAATGATTTCACTCTTGATTTATGAAAATATTGACAAATATAACTCATTTTTTATGATAAAAATGCCCCCGTATATTTTAAAACGCTTCAAAAATGTGCAACCGTAAAAAAGAAGCCTTCTCTGTTAGCTGAATTGGCTAAAGTGGCAAACCAAAGTATATAAGTGTCATTTTATCATATACACAATTGCTTCATTTTCAATTTTCTTCCTGCATCTTAACTCCACAACCTCTTCTCTTACTTTGCGCCATTCTCAACCAACGACCACCACCAATAACCATCTAGGGGCATTATTGTTCATCACCATCACTATCTCTCATCATACCCCCCAAAGGCCCTAATTTCACCTTCCAGAACCTTCTTTTCTTCACCTCCTCCACTGCCTCATCCTGTGGTTCAAAATCAACAGATTTTTTGAGCAACTCGTAAGTTGAGTAAAATAATCCAAAAAGAATTTCAAATTATTTTCTTATTTCTAGTTTCTAGAATATTTATATTTCTTCTTTCTATTCTAAAATAGAATATTTATTCAGTTCTATTTCGAAATATTTAATAATTTAAAATAAAGAATTAAAAAAAGATATTAATAAAATAATTAAAATTATAATAATAAAAAAGAACTTTGTTGTTTAACTTAATTCTTGAATTTCTATAGAAAAAAATCGGAAAAATCGGGCCCCCTTCTTTTTTATTGTATGTAATTTGTTTGATTTTTTTATTTAAAACAAAAAACGAGTTACCTTAGAATGCCCTTTCACGTTTTTATCATTAGATTTAGTCGTGGATTCCATTCCTTTACTATACTACAACAGAAGAAAAAGGATCCCAAAGATACAAACTCTTTTTGAATCGATGTTTGACTCCAAGCTCTTCAATGAGACTCGACATAGAATGCCACATACGAATAATGGCACTTTGAATCCAATCATGCTGCTACGAAAACAACTTACCTAGCCACTTCGAAAAATACATACATTGTCAGAGCAGTCGCCACCTGGTGTACGAAATTGACTCCGTAATATTCGCATAGCTAGACCGGCAAGTGCACCAGGTCATCCAAGTAATACCTCAGGTGAGTGAAAGTCAATCCCACGGAGATTATTGGTTTGAAAAAGCAATGGCTATTGGTGCACAAAATTGTGATACACTTTTCACAACTCCGCACGACTAACCAGCAAGTGCACTGGGTCGTCCAAGTAATACCTTACGTGAGTAAGGGTCGATCCCACGGAGATTGTCGGCTTGAAGCAAGCTATGGTCATCTTGTAAATCTTAGTCAGACTGATTCAAATGGTTATGAGGTTTTTATAATTAAAAGATAAATAAAACATAAAATAAAATAAGATACTTATGTAATTCATTGGTGGGAATTTCAGATAAGTGTTTGGAGATGCTCTGTTGTTTCTGAACATCTGCTTTCCTATTGTCTTCTTCCAATCATGCGTGCTCCCTTCCATGGCAAGCTGTATGATCCGCTTGGATGAAAAATACTAGGTACGGTTTCTGCACGGCTAATCAACTGTCGGATTTCTCGTCTCGGATGAAAAATACCAGGTACAGCTACCGCACGGGTAATCATCTGTCGGTTCTCACTAGTATCAGAATAGGATCTCTCTATCCTTTTGCACACTGTCACTGCGTCTAACATTCGCAAGTTTGAAGCTCGTCACAGTCATCCCTTCCCAGATCCTACTCGGAATACCATAGACAAGGTTTAGACTTTCCGGATATCAGGAATGCTGCCAATTGGTTCTAGCCTATACCACGAAGATCTTAATCTCACGGACTCGGTCCGTGGATTAGAGACCCAAGAGAATATACAAAAGAGAAATAATAGTACTTGCATTAATTCATGAAGAACAGCAGAGCTCCGCACCTTAATCTATGAGGTGTAGAAACTCCACCGTAGAAAATACAAAAGAGAAAAAGGTCTAGGCATGGCCGAATGGTCAGCCTCCCAAATGTAACATAAATGTCTAAAGTGTTCCAAGATGTGAATACAATAGTAAAAAGTGCTATTTATACTAAACTAGTTACTAGGGATTACAGAAAATAAGTAACTAAGTGCAGATAGTGCAGAAATCCACTTCTGGGGCCCACTTGGTGTGTGCTTGGGCTGAGCATTGAAGCTTTCACGTGAATAGGCCATTCTTGGAGTTAAACGCCAGTTTGGATGCCAGTTTGGGCGTTTTACTCCAGTTCTGGTGCCAGTTCTGGCGTTTTACACCAGAAAAGGGTCTCTGGCTGGCGTTTAGATGCCAGTTTGGGCCATCAAATATCAGACAAAGTATGATAAAAAGAAGAGAATATACATTAAATTGTTGCTTGTCCCTAAGCAACTAAAAACAAAATAGGATAAAAAGAAGAGAATATACAATAAATTTCAAAAATATCAATGAAGATTAGTTCCAATTAGAGGAGCGGGATTAGTAGCTTTTTGCTTCTGAACAGTTTTGGCATCCCACTTTATCCTTTGAAGTTTAGAATGATTGACGTCCATAGGAACTCAGAATTTAGATAGTGTTATTGATTTTCTTAGTTCAGTATGTTGATTCTTAAACACAACTACTTTATGAGTCTTGGACGTGACCTTAAGCATTTTGTTTTCCAGTATTACCACCGGATACATAAATGCCACAGACACATAACTGGGTGACCTTTTCAGATTGTGACTCAGCTTTGCTAGAGTCCCCAGTTAGAGGTACCCAGAGCTCTTAAGCACACTCTTTTTGCTTTGGACCACGACTTTAACCGCTCAGTTTCAAGCTTTTCACTTGACACCTTCACGCCACAAGCACATGGTTAGGGACAACTTAATTTAGCCGCTTAGGCCAGGATTTTATTCCTTTGGGCCCTCCTATCCATTAATGCTCAAAGCCTTGGATCCTTTTTACCCTTGCCTTTTGGTTTAAAGGGTTATTGGCTTTTTCTGCTTGCTTTTTCTTTTTCTTTCTTTTTCTTTATTTTTTGCTATTTTTTTCGCAAGCTTTATGTTTTTCACTGCTTTTTCTTGCTTCAAGAATCAATTTTATGATTTTTCAGATTATCAATAAAATTTCTCCTTTTTTATTATTCTTTCAAGAGCCAACAATTTTAACATTCATAAACTTCACTATAAAAAATATGAACTGTTCAGGCATTCATTCAGAAAACAAAAGGTATTGCCACCACATCAAAATAATTAAACTAATTTCAAGATGGAATTCGAAATTCATGTACTTCTTTTTCTTTTTCAGAAAATATTTTTCATTTAAGAAAGGTGAAGGATTCATGGAATCATTCATAGCTTTAAGACATAGACACTAATGATCATGCAATAAAGACACAAACATAGACAAAACATAAAGCATAGAAACCGAAAAACAGAAAAATAAGAACAAGGAAATTAAAGAACGGGTCCACCTTAGTGACGGCGTCTAGTTCTTCCTCTTGAAGATCCTATAGAGTGCTTGAGGTGCTTTATGTCTCTTCCTTGCCTTTGTTGCTCCTCTCTCATGGCCTTTTGGTCCTCTCTGATTTCATGGAGGATAATGGAGTGCTTTTGGTGCTCCATCCTTAGTTGCTCCATGTTGGAACTCAAATCTCCTAAAGAGGTGTTGAGTTGCTCCCAATAGTTGTGTGGAGGAAAATGCATCCTTTGAGGCATCTCAGGGATTTCTTGATGAGGAATCTTCTCATGCTCTTGTTGAGATCCATGAGTGGGCTCTCGTGTTTGCTCCATCCTGTTTTTAGTGATGGGTTTGTCCTCTTCAATGAGGATGTCTTCCTCAATGACAATTTCTGCTGAATTGTATAGGTTACAGATGAGATGAGAAAAGGCTAACCTTGCCAAAGTAGAGGACTTGTCCGCCACCTTGTATAATTCTAGAGGTATTATCTCATGAATATCTACTTCCTCTCCATTCATGATACTATGGATCATGATAGCCCGGTCTACTGTAACTTCAGACCGGTTGCTAGTAGGAATGATAGAGCGTTAGATGAACTCCAACCATCCTCTAGCCACAGGAGGTCAGGCCTTCTCAATTGAATCGGCTTGCCTTTTGAGTCTCTCTTCCATTGAGCTCCTTCCACGAAGATGTCCATGAGGACTTGGTCCAACCTTTGATCAAAGTTGACCCTTCTAGTGAAAGGATGAGGATCTTCTTGCATTATTGGCAAGTTAAATGCTAATCTCACGATTTTTGGAGTGAAATCTAACTATTTCCCTCGAACCATTGTGAGCCAATTATTTGGGTTCGGGTTCAGACTTTGATCATGGTTCTTAGTGATCTATGCATTAGCATAGAACTCTTGAACCATTAAGATTCTGACTTGTTGGATGGGGTTGGTGAGAGCTTCCCAACCTCTTCTTCGAACCTCATGTCAGAACTCCGGATATTCACTCTTTTTGAGCATGAAAGGGACTTCGGGAATCACCCTTTTTCTTGGCCACAACTTCATAGAAATGGTCTTGATGGACCTTTGAGATGAATCTCTCTATCTCCCATGACTCGGAGGTGGAAGTAATTGCCTTTCCTTTCCTCTTTCTAGAGGTTGCTCCGGCCTTAGGTGCCATTAATGGTTATGGAAAAACAAAAAGCAGAGCTTTTTCCCACACCAAACTTAAAAGGTTTGCTCGTCCTCGAGCAAAAGAAGAAAGAAAGGAGGAAAAGAAGAAGAAATGGAGGAGATAGAGGGGAGTAGTGAATTTGGCCAAGGGGGTTTAAGTGTTTATGATGTGTGAAATTAAAGGTGGTAAGGAGGGGTATTTATAGGGTAAGAGAGAGGGGGAATTCGTGTAAGAGGGGGTTGGGTTTGGGAGGGAAATGTTTTGAATTTGAATGGTGAGGTAGGTGGGGTTTTATGATGGATGGATGTGAGTGGTGAAGAGATTATGGGGAAGAGGTATTGATGTGATTGGTCAAGGGTATTTGGGGAAGAGTGTTATGGAGAGGTGTGAAGAGGAGAGAGAGTGAGTTGAGGTAGGTAGGGATCGTGTGGGGTCCACAGATCCTAAGGTGTCAAGGAATTCTGCTTCCTGCACCTTTCTGGCATTTAAACGCCCTCTGTGTGCCATTTCTGGTGTTTAACACCAACTCTGCTACCTTTTCTGGCGTTAAACGCCAGGCTGATGCCCTTTTCTGGCGTTAAACGCCAGTCTGTCTGCCAATTCTGGGTGTTAAACGCCCATTCTGCTATCCTTACTGGCGTTTAAACGCTAGTAAGCCTGTTCTCCAGGGTGTGCTATTTTTTATGCTGTTTTTTATTCCTCTTTAATTCTGTAGCTATTTTTGTGACTTCACATGATCATCTACCTAAAGAAAACATAAAATAACAATGGAAAACAAATGTTTATAAAGATAAATATAATCAAATAACATTGGGTTGCCTCCCAATAAGCGCTTCTTTATTGTCAATAGCTTGACAGTGAGCTCTTAGAGAGCTTTACAGAGATTCAGAGCTTAGTGGTGGCCTCCCAACACCAAACTTAGAAGTTGAGTGTGGGGGCTCTGTGATGCGGGCAGAAATTGGCGAATTAAAATTGTTAAAATATATACGTTGCAAGTATAGTTCTTAACTCGCCAGAAATCCACTTATCAATTTAGAAAGGTGTCACAAAAATTTAAATTAAAATACTGGGAGTATGAATCCCAGGTCGTCTCTCAACGAGTTGCAGAAAAGTGTGCTATTTTATTAATCAGAGGTTTTCAAAAAGGTTTGAATTGAGTAAGCAGGGAATTAAATTGGAGAATTTGAATAATGTAAATAAAAGCCTTGATTGGGAGTTGATTACATGGAAGCCCTATTCTTGATGGAATACTCTCAATATTAATTGACAATTGAGAGTTATTACGTTTAGTTATCCCTTACTAAGTAAGGGAAGGTCAAACAAGTTAGAATGCTGTTCTATCCATAAGTCCCAATCCACCCTTGGGAGGATTGGTGTCAGGAACTAGAGAGCAAACCAACAATAACCCAATCATAATCTTTCTCTTGAGCATTCCAACTCAAGGGTTCCTTTCAATCAACTCCCCATCAAGTTAGGGAACTACTCACTCATTGTAAATGTAAAATTCATAACGTCAGAATAGGAATTAAAGAAAGACATGATAAATAATGAGGAAAAGATTAATTAAAAATAAAAGTAATTCTTGTATTGATAAAAACTTAAATAATCCAATAGTAAAATTAAGTAAAATTAAGGAATATGGAAGAGTAAGAGACAAGTGAAGAGAACGAACTATAATGTCAAAGTCTTGATGAGGCAATAACTCTTCTCAATATCCCAATGCAAAAACAATGAAAATAACCAATCCTCAAACTATGAATGTAGAGAGAAAAACCTAGAGGAAGAAGAAAACTAGATCTAAAAATTAAACTACACGGAATGAATGTTCTCCCTGGTTTCTGCATGTTCTCTGGCTCTAGTCTGCTGTTCTGAGCCGAAAATTGGGTCAAAATGGGGCCCGAAATCGCCCCCAGCGATTCTGCAGATTATGCAGATCGCGCATGTCACGCGATCGCGTCGCTCATGCGGACGCGTCATTTGGCATTCTGCTTTGCCATGCGGTCGCGTCATCCATGCGGCCGCGTCACTCGTGCTATTCCATGCCGCGCGGTCGCGTCATCCATGCGGCCGCGTCACTGCGATTTGCTCTTCTCCGCGCGGTCGCGTCGTTCATGCGGCCGCGTCGCTTCTCGCTGGCCATCTCCTCAATTTCTTGTGTTCCTTCTATTTTTACAAGCTTCCTTCCCAATCTTCAACTCATTCGTGCTCTATAAAGCCTGAAACACTTAACACACAGATCACGGCATCGAATGGAATAAAGGAGAAATAAAATACATAATTAAAGTCTCTAGGAAGCAAGTTTTCAATCATGCAATAACTTTAGGAAGGAAATATAAATGCATGCTTATTTAATGAATAAGTGGGCAAATATCATGACAAAACCACACAGTTAAACACAATATGAACCATAAAATAGTGGTTTATCACTCTGTTTGACTTTGTATTGAGAGAAGCTTCTTATGCTCTCTATCCATGGTTACAGAAGAAGATCCTTAAGCCTTAAACACAAGGTAGTCCTCATTCAATTGAAGAACTAACTCTCCTCTGTCCACATCAATCACAGCTCTTGCTGTGGCTAGGAAGGGTCTTCCAAGGATGATGGATTCATCCTCATCCTTCCCAGTGTCTAGGATTATGAAGTCAGCAGGGATGTACAGGCCTTCAACCTTCACTAAGACATCCTCTACAAGTCCATAAGCCTGTTTCATTGATTTGTCTGTCATCTCTAATGAGATTCTTGCAGCTTGTACCTCAAAGATCCCTAGTTTCTCCATTACAGAGAGTGGCATGAGGTTTATACCTGACCCCAGGTCACACAGAACCTTCTCAAAGGTCATGGTGCCTATGGTACAGGGTATTAGGAACCTTCCAGGATCCGGTTTCTTCTGAGGTAATTTTAGTTGAACCAAGGCATTCGGTTCATTGATGAGCAATGGAGGTTCATTCTCCCAAGTCTCATTACCAAATAACTAGGCATTCAGCTTCATGATTGCTCCTAGATACTGAGCAACTTACTCTTCAACAATATCTTCATCCTCTTCAGAGGAAGATTACTCATCAGAGCTCATGAATGGCAACAGTAAATTCAGTGGAATCTCTAAGGTCTATGTATGAGCCTCAGATTCCTTTGGTTCCTCAATGGGAAACTCCTTAGTGGTCAGTGGACGTCCATTAAGGTCCTCCTTACTGGAAATCACAGCTTCTTCCTCCTCTATAGGTTCGGTCATTTTGGTTATATTGATGGCCTTGCACTCTCTCTTTGGATTCTCTTCTGTATTGCTTGGGAGAGTACTAGGAGGAGTTTCAGTAACTCTTTTACTCAGCTGACCTACTTGTGCCTCCAAATTTCTGATGGAGGAGCTTGTTTCAGTCATGAAACTGAGAGTGATCTTAGATAGATCAGAGATTATGGTTGCTAAGTCAGAGAGGCTCTGCTTAGAATTCTCTGTCTGTTGCTCATAAGATGATGGAAAAGGCTTGCTATTGCCAAACCTATTTCTCCCACCATTATTATTATTGAAGCCTTGATTAGGCTTCTGCTTATCCTTCCATGAGAGATTCGGATGATTCCTCCATGAAGGATTATAGGTGTTTCCATAGGGTTCCCCCATGTAATTCACTTCTTCCATTGCAGGATTCTCAGGGTCATAAGCTTCTTCTTCAGAGGAAGCTTCTTTAGTACTGCCGGATGCAGCTTGCATTCTAGTCAGATTATGAGAAATCATATTGACTTGCTGAGTCAATATTTTATTCTGAGCCAATATGGCATTCAGAGTATCAATCTCAAGAACTCCTTTCTTCTGAGTCATCCCATTATTCACAGGATTTCTTTTAGAAGTATACATGAACTAGTTATTTACAACCATTTCAATGAGTTCCTGGGCTTCTGCAGGTGTTTTCTTTAGATGAAGAGATCCACCAGCAGAGTGGTCCAATGACATCTTTGATAATTCAGACAGACCATCATAGAATATACATAAGATGCTCCATTCTGAAAGCATGTCAGAAGGACACCTTCTGATCAATTGCTTGTATCTTTCCCAAGCTTCATAGAGGGATTCACCTTCCTTCTGTCTGAAGGTTTGGACTTCCACTCTAAGCTTGCTCAACTTTTAGGTGGAAAGAATTTGGCCAAGAAAGCATTGACTAACTTTTTCCAAGAGTTCAGGCTTTCTTTAGGTTGTGAGTCCAACCATATCCTAGCTCTGTCTCTTACAGCAAAAGGAAAAAGTATAAGTATGTAGACCTCAGGATTAACCCTATTGGTCTTAACAGTGTCACAGATCTGCAATAATTCAGTTAAGAACTGATGAGAATCTTCCAATGGAAGTCCATGAAACTTACAATTCTGCTGCATTAGAGAAACTAATTGAGGCTTAAGCTCAAAGTTGTTTGCTCTAATTGCAGGAATTAAGATGCTTCTTCCATAGAAGTCAGAAGTTAGTGCAGTAAAGTCACCAAGCACCTTCCTTGCATCTCCACCATTGTTATTGGATTCGGCTGCCATCTCTACTTCTTTTTCGAAAATTTCTGTAAGGTCCTCTCCAGAGTGTTGTGCTTTAACTTCTCTTAGCTTCCTCTTCAGAGTCCTTTCAGGTTCAGGGTCAGCTTCAACAAGAATATCCTTATCTTTGTTCCTACTCATATGAAAAAGAAGAGAACAGAAAAGAAGAGGAATTCTCTATGTCACAGTATAGAGATCCCTTTATGTGAGTATAAGAATAGAAGAATAGAAGAATGAGGTAGAAGAAGAAATTCCAACACAGAGAGGGAGATAGGGTTCAAATTATTAATTGAGTAGAAGAGAAGTGTTAGTAAATAAAATAAATAGAAAGAGATGAGAGAGGGAGAGTATTCGAATATTAATTAAAAGAAAAGAAAAATATTTTTGTTTTTATTTTGATTGTAAGTTAGAATTCAAAATTTAAGAAAAGAAATAAAATAAAATTAGAATTTAAAATAATTAGTTAATTAAAAAGAATTTTGAAAAAGATATGATTGAAATTTATTTTGAAAAAGATTTGAAAAAGAAATTTAAAAAGATTTGATTTTGAAACTTAAAGTTGATGACTTGACTAACAAGAAACTAAAAGATATGATTCTAGAATTTAAAGATTGAATCTTTCTTAACAGCAAAGTAACAAACTTGAAATTTTTGAATCAAAACATTAAATGTTAGCAATAATTTCGAAAATTATGAAATAAAATTAAGAGAAAGATTTTGAAAATTTTATTTTGAAGAATTTTCAAAAAACATGAAAGAAAAATGAAAAAGATTTTATTTTTGAAAAAGATTTGAAAATATAAAGTTTTTAAATTGAAATTTTGACTTGACTAACAAGAGACAATTAAATTTTGAAATTTTTTTGACTAAGTCAACCCAAAATTTCAAAATTTATGAGTGAAATAAGGGAAATATATTATTTTTTATTTTTTTGAATTAATGAAGAGAGAGAAAAACAACAAAATGACACAAGACATAAGAATTTAAGATTAAAACAAGTAATGCATGCAAGAACACTTTGGATGTCAAGATGAACACTAAGAACACTTTGAAGATCATGATGAACATCAAGAACATATTTTTGAAAATTTTTAAGAAAAGAAACACATGCAAGAACCAAACTTAAAAATTTTTAATGTTTAAACACTATGAATTCGAAAATGCACAAAAAAAATAAGAAAAGACACAAAACAAGAAAAATTAAGGATCAAACAAGGAAAATCATCAATAACAACTTGAAGATCAAGAAGAACACAATGCATATATTTTCGAAAATCTAAAAAAAATAAAAATATGCAATTGACACCAAACTTAAAATTTGACACTAGACTCAAACAAGAAACACAAAATTTTTTTGGTTTTATGATTTTATTAATTTTTTTTTGTATTTTTTCAAAATTGTTTTGGAAAAAGAAAATAAAGAAGTTCAAAATTTTTAATAAGAATTCCAGGATTCGTGCAATGTTAGTCTAAAACTTCGGTAAAAAAGAATTAGACATGGCCAAATGGCCAGCCAAGTTTTAGCATAACAAATACAGACATGTCTTTTCTACAATGAAAAGTGGAAACCTCGATCCAAAAGATTAGTCATGGCTTAACAGCTAGCCAAGCTTCAACATATCTCATGAAACTCTAGAATTCATTCTTAAAAATTTTGATGAATTTTTCGAAAACTAAATTTTTTTGTATTTTTTTTCGAAAATAAAATTAAAAAGTTTAAACATAAAATAAAATTACCCAATCTAAGCAACAAGATAAACCATCAGTTGTCCAAACTTGAACAATCCCCGGCAACGGTGCCAAAAACTTGGTGCACGAAATTGTGATCACACTTTTCACAATTCCGCACAACTAACCAGCAAGTGCACTGGGTCGTCCAAGTAATACCTTACGTGAGTAAGGGTCGATCCCACGGAGATTGTCGGGTTGAAGCAAGCTATAGTCATCTTGTAAATCTTAGTCAGGCGGATTCAAATGGTTATGATGTTTTGATAATTAAAAGATAAATAAAACATAAAATAATTTTATTGGAATGGTAGTTTATCTAAAATTGCTGTGAACATTTTTTAGATTTTTTAAGATTTTTTTATTGTTTGCTTTGTCTTTTTAATAGGCAAAAAATTGACATATTCACTTGGGTGGTTGAAATAATTTTGGATAGAAAAATTACAAAAATAAGTTGTTTTACTAAATGTGATGTTGTATAACTATTGACACATGTTTATTTATCGGAATTCACTCATATTCATATATGTCTATACGAGTATAAGTAGGTGATTAGCATCTTTTTATTCATATGAAATTTTACTACATTCTATTCTTTTACTTAGTATTGTTAATATTTTTTTTTAATTTCTAATCCCTACAAACTGTTCTCTACAAAAAGGTAAATTGTGCAACTTACAAGTTTATTTTTTGTACATTCATAACAGAATGTTTAGGTTTTATAAGATACATTACCTATTTTTATTTGTCATTACTCCATCCTTGCAAGTTCTATTATCTGTTTTTGCTTCACCATACCATTTTCATAAGTGTAGTTGCTATTTTTTTTCAAAGTTTCATACTGCTGCTCATTGTTAAATGGAAAGCGTATTCATATTATAGGATAAACAATTATTTTTGTGATTATATTTAGTTACATTGGATCTGAACAATCTCGGGTAAGCTAAGTAACAATGAAGAATTTGAAAATATGAATGTTACTGAATTTCATTGAAGTGGGTCTCTTATATTGTTATTGTCCTTTCTTTTCTTTTTCATTCAAAACATGAGAATCCAAAGCATTGTACCATTAGAATTTGTAACATCTCTTAGGATTTTTCTTTTCTCATTACTTTTATATTTAAACATTTTATGTTAAACTAAATAAATTCTCTTTAAATTAAAAAAAAATTTATTTGTGGCATTTAAATTGACATTTCATTTTAATATCAAATGATTGACTCAAATAAATACCAATTTAAATGTCCTATTGAAAAAGACTTATATGATGGAGTGAACTGATAAATTTATAAAATAGCAAACCAGAAAATTTCTTTTGTTACATTACGTTTTGATAAGGTATTAGTCTTTAAAAATTAATATCTCAATTTTATCATTTTTATAATTACTCTGGTAAGGAATTGAATATTTCAATTGCTATTTTTTATCATTTTTGTCATAAAATTGACTATCCTACTAAGTTTTTCTTTGCCTATGATTTTAGGCTTTGGTTAAGTAATTTTACTTCTTTATCATGTTCTAAACTAATTAATATAAATCAAATTCAGATTATCAATCAAATTAATATAATAATTTAAAATTTCATTGAAGATCACTTAACATGAATTAAATAGCGGAAATATACTCCTATTTTATATAAATATTTTTTTAAAATGGTACAAATGGTAAATGTTTCTCATGCGGTATTAATTAAAGGATAAAATTTTAAGATTTTATTTTTAAAAAATAAAAGGTATTTTAGGTTGGTAAAATAAATAAATAAATAAATCTCATTTAACTCACAAAATACTTACCAAATAATAGTAATAAAAATATTAACTATCAAATAAGCATAGACTCGAAAACCATGTAAAAAATTAGATCGTATCAAAATTATTTATTTTTCACTACTTCACTATTTTTCTTTTAATAATAATAATAATATTATTATTATTATTATTATTATAATAATAATAATAATAATAATAATAATAATAATAATAATAATAATTTTTATAGAATAGAAAAATGATCTCATATTTAAATTTTTTTTGTAATTTTCATATTTGTGTAGGCGATGATGGTAGTATGTATAATACTATTTTTGTAGGAAGTATTTTTATCTTTCTGTTTTTAGATATTATGTAAAAATCTTCTATTGAATAATTAAACAAACATAAAATTTATTGTCTTTACTGCTATCATGGTAAATAATAAATTAAATTTATTTTTATTTTATTCAAAATTTAGCTAATGGTGGATATATTACAATAAAAATTTTTGAAAATCGGATCGAATCGACTGGTTCGATCGAATTAACCGAAAATCGATCTTTTAGACGGTCTGATTGATGTCTAAAACTACCTGCAAAAAATCGGTTAAACTGGTGGTTAACCGGTGAACTGGCTAAACCGGACTGGTTATTTAGAGAGTTGGTTCTCTATTAGGATTCAAAACGGCGTCGTTTTGATCCTTAAAAAAAAAAAAAAAAACCCAGACGGGCAGAAGCAAAACAGACACCCTGTCTCCCTTCTCTCTCTCAATATTGAGTATTTACTATTTACCAAAATCCCAAATTGAACCCTACCAGAGCAAACACCCATTAGAAGCCCTAGCTACCACCTTCTTCATCATTGATCTCCTTTCCTTGGCCACCGACGGGACAGACTGTGGGTCTCGTGTTCAAGCTCTCTCTCTCTCTCTCTCTCTGTGTCTTTGTCCAAGCTCAAGGTCCCTCTTCGGGCTCTCTTGCTGTCGCTGCTTCTTTGCTCCTCGCCGTGGGTCGTCGCTGCTCTACTCCTCACCGTGGGTCGTCGCTGTTCCACTCCTCACCGTTTTGGCTGTCGCCCCTTCTCTTCTCCTCTGATTTTAGGTAACTCTGTCTCAGACTCTCCGAGCTCATTCTGTCTTTGGCTCTTTGCCATTCATCTTTTTTCCAACTAATTTTGAAGATTCTGAGCTGAGTCTCTGTTCTGAGTTTGAAATTGAATTATTTATTTGTTTTGTTGAATGTTAAACCAAAGCCGCTGGAATTGTTGAAGACAAGATATTTGCACTCTGTCACAGCAAACTATACTTATAATTTAAAATCTTTCTTTCCCTGTTGTAATGCTACCAAAAAAAAATCCCAATTGATTTTTCTAATGTTTTATTTATTTTGTTGATGAACAGATTGGAATAGGGCTTATGGTATGCTAGCAATTTGGTGGAATCAATGGAATTTGTAACTGAATTGAATTGAATTGAATTTTGTCTTATATTTGAAATTTGTAATTGAATTAAAATTAGTTTAAAAATATTGAATTTAAATATTTGAAATTGAATATTAATTTTTAAATAATTTTAATGTATATTTAATTAAATCGGTTCGACTCCGGTTCGACTCCGATTTAATTCTGATTAGACCGTTAAACTATTAAACCAGTTATTTGATCGATTCAATGGCCGGTTCAGTTTTCGCAACCTAAAAAGTAAGATATATTTATGAATTTATTAGTAATGAATATCTAAAAGAAACAATTTAAGTGATTAATTTTTGTTATTTCTGATGTATATACATCTTTATAATAAATACTATTTTGATACCAGTATTTTTTTAATAATTATACACAAATTTTTTTTTGTTAATTAAAAACAATTTAAATATATGATTAATTAATAATAAATATACTTTTATATAGATACAAAAAATATTTAGTGTACAAATAATATTTTTTTTGGTATTTGTATTTTAATTAATATAATTATTTTTTTCTTCATTAAAATAGGAACCTCTTTAAAATGATACACAATTTATTTTATTTGTTATTTGTGTAGTTAGAATATAAACTATTTTAATTAAAATTTTAATTTTTTTGGATAGTATAACAGAGACTGCGTAACAATATTTATTTAAACACATAAACATAATTTTTATATTTAAGTAGAATCTATTAATACAAACTAAAAACTAACAATATTATTTTAATTTTTATTAAATAGAGAATAAAACAGTTTTATACACTTAATAATTGACTTTTATATATGAAAACTTTTAAAGTTAAAAATGATAATTATTAATATCAATAAATAAGTATCAATAAATTTTTATAATAATAAAACAATAGTTGGTTTTATACTAGTATATATATATGTGAGAGAAACAGAAGAAGTGCCTCCTCAAAACCCTCACTCGTCAAACCTTCTTCCTCTGGCCGCTGCCACTGCTACTACTTGGACCTTCAAGCGTTTCCAAATCTTCTCAAGAGACCAAATTCCACCGCAACTATGGCCACTTCCGCCGCCACCACAACCGCCGCTGCGCCGCGCCAGCTCTCTCAGAAGGAGCAAGACATCCAGATGATGCTTGCGGCTGAGGTGCATTTGGGAACCAAAAACTGCGACTTCCAGATGGAACGCTATGTCTTCAAACGCCGCAATGATGGTAAATCACTCTTCTTTTGATATTTTTTTTCTTATTTTCTCGGTTACTTTTTGGTTGTGAATATGAATATGATTGAAGCGTGAGTCGATTGTGGTGAATTTGAAGGGCATTTTGATTTTGTAACGTTATATCTTGGGGTTTATTCTGATATTCGTTTGCTCATATTAAATACACAGAGATCTGTGTAGAAATTTATTTATTTATTCTGTCTATATATTCCTTGCTCATTCGTGAATTTTCTTTTCGGTTTATTTATTTATCTTTCGTGTCTATAGGGTTCTGTTGTTTGTTATGTGCTTTTTATTAGCTTGTTATAAACGGGTAACTTCTGTTCCAAAATTTATCAAACCTTAAGATGCCTATAATCATTCTAATTCAGTAATAAATATACAAAAGTACACGTGAAAGAGTTTGGGGTGGATAAAAATACAGGCTATGATTTATAAATATAAAAGTACACCCAAAGATTGTTTTCATTGGACAAAAGTACACATTAAAGATTTGTAAATATCAAACCTTACTAACAGTATGACACTTTTGTCTATCGAAAACAATATCTGAAGAATACTTTTGTATTCACGAATCTTGTAGGTATTTTTGTCCATCCCAAACTCTTTTATGTGTACTTTTGTCAATTTACTCTTCTTTTGTTTGTACATTGTACTGAACAAAGCACGCATTTTATCTTTTTGTTGATTTTTAGTATTTCCTGTTACCAGGTATTTACATAATTAACCTTGGCAAGACATGGGAGAAGCTCCAACTTGCTGCTAGGATTATTGTCGCCATCGAGAATCCGCAGGATATCATTGTTCAGTCTGCTAGGCCATATGGTCAGAGGGCAGTCTTGAAATTTGCCCAATACACCGGTGCAAATGCAATTGCTGGAAGGCACACTCCTGGAACATTCACTAATCAGATGCAGACATCCTATAACGAGCCTCGCCTTCTCATTCTGACTGATCCAAGGACTGATCATCAGGTACCACATTAGATGTTCAAAGAGTTTTTTGGTTGTGTTGAGGATGTAATGTTGTATATATAATATGTTTTCACTTTTAACTACCAATGTTTTCATGGGGCTTTGAAATTCTGCTATTAGTTGATCTCATTTTTGTTTTTCCATTTTTGTGCAGCCGATTAAGGAAGGTGCTCTTGGAAATATTCCAACCATTGCCTTTTGCGACACTGATTCTCCAATGCGGTATGTTGATGTTGGCATTCCTGCCAATAATAAGGGGAAGCACAGTATTGGTTGTCTTTTTTGGCTATTAGCAAGGATGGTTTTGCAGATGAGGGGTATTATTCGTCCAGGGCTTAAATGGGATGTGATGGTAAAAACTTATTTCTGCTCTTATGAATGTAACTATTGTTACTTTGCACTTGATTCAGAACAAGTTTTCTTTCAGTACGTGCAAGCGTCTAGAAATTCATATTTTCTTGTAAGATAGTAATATTATTTTGTGGTAACCTTCCAATATTAGATAATTTATGTCAACTTTTCATTTGTAGGTGGATCTATTCTTCTATAGAGAACCTGAAGAGGCCAAGCAACAAGAGGAGGAGGAAGCACCAGCTGCCCCAGAATATGCCATTCAAGACTTTGGTGCTGCTGGCATTGCCGGTTTCCCCGCAGCTGATGGTGAATGGGCGGTTGTCACAGAACAACCCTGGCCTGAGGCAGTTCCACAACAACCTATTGCAGCTGCGCCTGCTGACTGGGCCCCAGATGCTTGTAAGAATAATTTATTCAACTTTGGATCTGTGGTTATATGCTAGTCATTTGTGTGATTTAATTTCAGTTTGATTGGTTGTATTGTCATTCTCTTTACGTCCGTATTTGTTCTCCCCCCTTTTTCCTAATAAATTGGATGCGTAATAGTTGCTGCATCAAGCTTTTAATATGTTCTTGTGTTTCAAAGGTTCTCCCTCGAAATGGTAGAAACTCTTACAGCTTTAACATAGTCTTGTTAAAAAAATATAAGATCACAATTTGTTTGACCTAAGTTCTTTTTATAGCTGCAGCTGCAGGTGATTGGGAACCGGTTCCAGCTCCTCAGCCTTCCGTTCCGGTACCCGGAGCTGTTGCTCCCACTGGTTGGGAATAGGATGAGTATGGGATTTTCTTTTGTTTAGGATAGATGCATCATTTCCTGTAGGTTTGATATATGAAGTTGTAAAATTTTGATTTAGCATACTCATACTTGGTTTGTTTCAACAATTTAATTGTTCCGTTGCGACCGCTAATGGTACTGAAGTTTGCTGAGACAAAAGAATATACCGGGATAACCTTACAATCACATTTTGCATATTTTGACCTATTATCTCATTTTTTCGGATGCCCCATCTTTAATTGAAATTCAAACTTACTATATAAGAATAAAATTTAAAACTGTTCATACTATGGACAATAATCCATCATTTAATAACTGTAAGAAAATGTCGCATATCTAATCAATTTCCGACAACATGCAATGGAAAATTAACTTCAATTGGCCAAACTCAAAGGGAAGGGGAGTTTCGTCACTGTTAATTTTCACCGAATAAAAGTGACGCTAACACGAAGAGGGAAAAGATATAAAACATTTTTATGAATCTCAAAAAATCGAAGTCCGAACATCAATGGAGTTACGGTTTTCTCCCTCACCCACGGTTGGTCTTTCTTTCTTATTTGCTTAGGTTCGATAGTGGTAAGAAAAGAAACTAAAGGCTAATGATAGGTAATTAATGAAATAAAGGGGGATAAGTGCTTAATGGAATAAAAAGGATAGGTGTCACATTATCTATATATATACATGTATGTGAACAAGCCACGTTTGGCTTTTCTTTGAACTTTGTTTTCTTAATAGCCTCATATACATAATGTAAACAAGCCATACGCTTGCCTTTTTCTTGATTTTTCTGTCCTTAATGGCTTAAGCCAAAAGAAAGGAATCAAAGAAATTAATATTAAATAATAATACTAATCAGGGTATCATAGTTCCATTAAATAAAGGGTCAGGTGTACACAGTCATATATATATAAAAGCCAAGTTTCATTTCTGTTTTTTTTTTCCTTAATACCTTTGTTGATAATATTTTTTTTTCTATTATATGTGCATAATGTATTTATTTATAATAATAATAATAATAATAATAATAATAAAATATCAACTTAATTTTACCTATCAAAATAGTTTTTAACAAATAGTTCAAATTAATAGAATAAGTTATAATTAAATTAAACTTCAATAATCATAAAATTTTATTTAATTATTTTTATTAAAAATAATTTTCTTAAAAACAAAATCTCAATATACTATAATAACTTATAAATAACTAATTACTTAATTTTCAAAAATCCAGAATATTATAATAGATATAGTAGGATAAATTATTAGGAAGGGTAAAATTGAAAAAGAATTTTGGACACCAAACCCATGTATTGGCATTATATATTGTTATAGATATAAATAAAATATTAATATTTGATATTTGATACAAAATGAATGACACAAAGAAAAAACCTTGAAAAGAGTTGAGTTTAAATGCAAATAATTACAATTGCATTTTATTTGTTGACCGTACAAACATAATTAATGCATTTATTCACCAAGATATTCAAAAAAAGAAAAAAAAAACCGAATCCAAGTAGCTTTTACAAATATCTCACAAAAAAAAATAATTGAGAAAAAATAGTAAACTAAATGTCACATTTTTTGTTGAGATGGCAGTTAATCACTTCAATATAAATACCTTAAAATTTGAACATATCAAAAAAATATATCACATTACATGTTACGAGAAGATAAAAGACATACCTAAGAATTTGGCGCATTTTGTACCAAGATGTATTTTGAATCTTAGTGCCAAGTGTCTAGTGGGGACGGCGATACGCAACGCTCACTTGATACTATAAGGACGGCTCAGTGAGGACGGCGATATGTAACGCTCATTGGAGACCGGAAAGGAGGTTCCTCCATGAGGACGGCGATACGTAATGCTCATGGAGGGGACGTTGGCTGAGATAAGAACGGCGGTACGAAACGCTTATTTTAGGACCTGTGTCGGAAATCAGGCAACAAATCGACACATGAGCTCATGGCCTGTAGTGTATAGGACTAGACATGTATCATACTTGTTTGCGCATATGTGTTTGTGATTGTGTTTGCTATGAATGTGTTTTCTATGATTGTGTGTACTCGTGATTGGATTTTATGTTCTGTAATTGTTGAGTTGGATTATACTTTGTTGACTATTGTTATTGGCTGAGAATATAATTAAATGAACTTAACTTCTAACCCTGACCCTATTAAGAATTTCCCAGTTCTTACCCCCTATTTCCACCCCTTTTAGCTACAGGTGCGAAGGCTTAGGGCAGAACTATAAGAGTATAGAAGATTCTGTTTACAAGTTGAGTTGTTAGATTTTATTTTCCCCTTGTCATTTATTGTTTGTTTTTAGAGGGGTAGAAATTGTATTTGAGGTTCCTTGAATAAGTTTATGTATATTAAGCTATGTGAATATATATATACTGTTGTGATTAAGTGATTAAAAGTAAAACCTTTCCGTTTTCTTAATTAGACTTTCGGTTCGTAGTCGCGAAGACTCAATATTAAATAAACATAATATATAATTAAAAGAATAGATGTATGTAGCGCTCGGACTTTAGTGCGATCATGAGATGCTAAAAGTTAGGGTGTTACATCTATAACAATATATAATGCCAAAACATGGGTTTCATGTCCAAAATTCTTTTCCAATTTTACCCTTCCTAATAATCTATCCCACTATATGTCAGTTATTCCATATTAAAAAACTTTCACTACCTCATCTTCTCTCTTATCACATACATTCATGTTCTCTCTTATCTCATTAATTCACAATCATAGAACTTCTATAATTATCTTTCCTTTCTTATTATCTATCATCTCAGATTACTGTTTATGCATAATAATTTTTTTTTCTTTTCTTATTCATCTTCTCTTGCATTCTTCTCACTTTACTTAGATATAACATAAAACCTAATATAAGGATAATTTGTGTCTAAATTTAAGTTTTAATATTTTTTTTAAAAAAATTTATTATTAAAAAATTCTTTCATCAGATACCTTAAATAAAAAATTTTCTATATATTTTTTCACAGTAATCTGATTAAGATTTTTGTATTGAATATAAATTATTGTTGCATTTTTTTATTTGGATATATTTTTAAAGAATAAAAATAAAATAGTTCAATAGGGATAATTTTTTAAAAAATAAATTTATACAGAATAATTTTTCTTCTATCATACTCTTCTAAAATACTCTAGGTACATACCCAATATATAATATCAATTGGGGTCCAAAATTTAAGTTTCAATATTACCCTAGAGAAGTTTATTATTAAAAAACTTCTCCCGTACATCTGTTCGTTACGTTGAATAAAAAAATTTTTCACATATTTTTTACAGCAACTTTATCAAGAGTTTTCTATTGGAGGTAAATTATTCATGCAGATTTTTTTAATTATGGATATGATTTTAAAAGAATAAAAGTAAAATAGTTTAATAGGACAATATTTTTTTTAAAAAATTTACACAGAATAATTTTTGTACTAATATATCAAGATTCATTTTACATATAATATTTATTTATCTGAGTTCATTCATGGAGTACCTTATAAAAATTATATTTAAGTAATTTTTTTTATCTTATAACCATTTTATATTTTGGGTTTCAAAATTTTGTATTTTTATTCTTATTCAAGCTTTATTTTTACGTTTTATTTTAGTTCTGTTAATAAAAAATTATTAACATTAGCTCTAATGTTAACTTTTAGGATAAATAAAAAGATGGGATCTTTCTTATAAATTTGATGATTAAAAAACTATTTATTATAAAATAAGTTAAGTCTATTTCTTGACTATAGAAATATATATAATTCACTCTTGAATATAATCAAAATAAATATATTTATTTAATTTTTTAAATTTTACATTAATTATTAAAATCATGATATAATGGATGTATTCCTATAAAAAAATGAAAATGACTTCATAACTATTTTTAATTGGAATAAAACATGACTGAATGACTATAGAGTATAATTTAAATAACTATAGATAAGTAACATAAGTAATAAAAAATGGACATAAAATTTAATTTTTTTGTTATTTGGTACAAAAATAATATAATAAAATAAATCACTGTTCTCTTTTTTTTTCTCCAAAGATAGATATTATTTTATTATTATAAAATAATAATGTTTCCATAAAGAAGTACAAAAAAAGTTGGGTATTTCCAATTATCACCAAATGTGATTGGAAGACAAATAGTTTAAGAAAGAGTAAAGTAAGAATAAAGAGAAATTATTAGCATTCATCAGGTATGGCTATTGAGTTCACGCACTAGACTGCTGGCTTCTTGCACTATCTTCGGCGCTGGGCTTATTAGCTTCTCAAAGACACACCTATTCCTCGCTTTCCAAGTGCTCCAACACAGCGTCGCAATAAAAAGGATCTTTTGTCTACCTTCGATTTGAGCCGCTACCCAAGATAAGGCTCGTTGCCACCAATTGATGAAGGTCTCCTCTTCTCTTTGCCATAAGTCAGGGGTTATTAAGCTTAGACTCCAGATTATTGAAGCTAGAGGGCATTGGAACAAGGCATGAGAAATTGATTCATCTTTCAGCATGCATCTTGAGCAAGTGGTGAGCGTGGATGCAAATCGGCTATGGATTTGTTGCAAAATTGGAAGCTTTTCATGAAGACTCTTCCATAAAAAAATCTTAATTTTATGAGGTAATTTCAATTCTCAAATGCTATTCCATACTCTGTGGTTCTGTATGTTCTGAGACATCAATGAAGTAGGAGAATGAAAGAACCCATAAGCAACTTTGTATCCCGACTCAACTTCGTATATACCAGATTTTGTCCAGCACCAATTAACTTTATCCTCCTCCTCTGTTGGTTTGATGGAAAAAATTTTATTGCATATATCAACTGGAAAAATTGACTCAATCAGGTTTCTGTTCCAGCTTCTATCAGGATTTAGTAGCGCACTAACATAATACACTTGCAGATTCGGTGGGATTGTCACTGCAGCTTGAGGGACATTAAAGGGCAATGGTGGTGGGAGCCAAGGATCATGGAAGATGCGGACATTAGCACCAGAGCCTATTTTCCATAAAAAGCCTTTCTCAATCACCTTGCGGCCTTCAAGAACACTTCTCCAGCCCCACGACGGTATGCTTCCTATCTCTGCATGTAACAAATCTGTATATCTGAAATATTTAGCTTTGGACATTCTTGACAGTGTAGAATTAGGGTATTTTATTAGACGCCAACATTACTTGCCCAATAAAGCCAAATTTTGTGCCCTTAGATCTTTGATCCCCAACCCTCCATCTTTCTTCGGTCTCGTCATTGTGTCCTATTAAATCCAAACCAGTCTTCATTCTGCGCCTTTTTGACCCCACCAAAATTGCGAGAGCATGCTATGAATCTCAGTTAACAGCGTGTCTGGAAGCTTGAAACAAGAGAGTGTGTAAATAGGAATCGCTTCCCCCACTGCTCTCAATAGCGTGTGCCTGCCACCTGAGGATAATAAACTTCTTTTTCAACCCATAATCCTCTTCTGAACTTTATCCTTGATAGCTCCAAAGGTTGCTTTCTTTGATTTCTGAACTATGGAGGGCAGCCCATGTATTTTTGTTGGGCTCCAATATGTTCAATATTTAGTGTCTGCGCAATTGCTAGTCTTGTGTTCTGAGGTGTGTTGTGACTAAAAAAGATGGCCGACTTGTTCAAATTGACTTTTTGCCCACTGAAGCTGTCGTAGATCTCTAGCAATTCCAAAATGCTTTGGCTTGTATTAGGTGAGCCCTTGCAAAAAAGGATTGAATCATCAGCAAACAAAAGGTGATTAACTGTTTGGCATCTCCGATTAACTTGAACTCCTTGAATTAATCTGTTTTGCTCTGCCTTGTGTAGTAAGAAGAAAAGCCCTTATGCACAAAAAAGAAATAGATATGGAGATAGGGGGTCACCCTGTTGGATGCCTGGTGCACAAAATTGTGATGTCCAGGCTCGAACAATCCCTGGCAACGTGAGCAACTTGGTACGCGTAATCGTGATTACACTTCAATAATGTAAAATTCATGGCTCTTTCCTTCCCTGGCAATGGCGCCAAGAACATGGTGCCAATACCATGGTTCACAACTTCGATACAACTAACCAGCAAATGCACTGGGTCGTCCAAGTAATACCTTACGTGAGTAAGGGTCGAATCCCACGGAGATTGTTGGTATGAAGCAAGCTATGGTCACCTTACAAATCTCAGTTAGGCAGATATAAATGGATAATGGTGTTTTCGAATTTAATATAATAAAATAGGGATAGAAATACTTATGTAATTCATTGGTAGGAATTTCAGATAAGCGAATGGAGATGCTTTCGTTCCTCTGAACCTCTGCTTTCCTGCTATCTTCATCCAATCAGTCTTACTCCTTTCCATGGCTGGCTTTATGCAAGGGCGTCACCGTTGTCAGTGGCTACATCCCCTCCTCTCAGTGAATAATATGCTCAAGCACCCTGTCACGGCACGGCTATTCATCTGTCAGTTCTCGATCATGCTGGAATAGGATTCACCCTCCTTTTGCGTCTGTCACTAACGCCCAGCACTCGCGAGTTTGAAACTCGTTACAGTCATTCAATCATTGAATCCTACTCGGAATACCACAGACAAGGTTTAGACTTTCCAGATTCTCTTGAATGCCGCCATCATTCTAGCTTACGCCACGAAGATTCTGGTTAGGAGATCTAAGAGATATTCATTCTAGCTTATTTCATGTAGAACGGAAGTGTTTGTCAGGCACGTGTTCATAGGGGAGAATGGTGATGAGCGTCACACATAATCATCACCTTCATCACGTTCTTGGGTGCGAATAGATATCTTAGAAGCGAAATAAGATGAATTGAATAGAAAACAGTAGTACTTTGCATTAATCTTTGAGGAACAGCAGAGCTCCACACCTTAATCTATGGAGTGTAGAAACTCTACCGTGAAAATACATAAGTGAAAGGTCTAGGCATGGCCGAGATGGCCAGCCCCCAAAACGTGATCACAGGATCAAAATACAATCCAGGATGCCAAATACAATAGTAAAAGGTCCTATTTATAATAAACTAGCTACTAGGGTTTACATGAGTAAGTAATTGATGCATAAATCCACTTCCGGGGCCCATTTGGTGTGTGTTTGGGCTGAGCTTGAGTGTTGCACGTGTAGAGGTCTTTCTTGGAGTTGAACGCCAGCTTTTGTGCCAGTTTGGGCGTTTAACTCTGGTTTTGGCTCCTTTTCTGGCGCTGGATGCCAGATTTGGGTAGAAAGCTGGCGTTGAACGCCAGTTTATGTCATCTATTCTTGGCCAAAGTATGGACTATTATATATTGCTGGAAAGCCCTGGATGTCTACTTTCCAACGCAATTGGAAGCGCGCCATTTCGAGTTCTTTAGCTCCAGAAAATCCATTTTGAGTGCAGGGAGGTCAGAATCCAACAGCATCAGCAGTCCTTCTTCAACCTCTGAATCTGATTTCTGCTCAAGTCCCTCAATTTCAGCCAGAAAATACCTGAAATCACAGAAAAACACACAAACTCATAGTAAAGTCTAGAAATGTGAATTTAACATAAAGCCTAATGAAAACATCCCTAAAAGTAACTAGATCCTACTAAAAACATACTAAAAACAATGTCAAAAAGCGTATAAATTATCCGCTCATCACAACACCAAACTTAAATTGTTGCTTGTCCCCAAGCAACTGAAAATCAAATAGGATAAAAAGAAGAGAATATACTATAAATTCCAAACTATCAATGAAACAGAGCTTCAATCATATGAGCGGGACTTATAGCTTTTTGCCTCTTGAATAGTTTTGGCATCTCACTTTATCCATTGAGGTTCAGAATGACTGGCATCTATAGGAACTTCAGATTTTGAATAGTGTTATTGACTCTCCTAGTTTAGTATGATGATTCTTGAACACAGCTTCTTTATGAATCTTGGCCGTGGCCCTAAGCACTTTGTTTTCCAGTATTACCACCGGATACATAAATGCCACAGACACATAATTGGGTGAACCTTTTCAGATTGTGACTCAGCTTTGCTAAAGTCTCCAATTAGAGGTGTCCAGGGTTCTTAAGCACACTCTTTTTTTGCTTTGGACCTTGACTTTAACCGCTCAGTCTCAAGTTTTCACTTGACACCTACACGCCACAAGCACATGGTTAGGGACAGCTTGGTTTAGCCGCTTAGACCAGGATTTTATTCCTTTAGGCCCTCCTATCCCCTGATGCTCAAAGCCTTGGGATCCTTTTTATTTGCCCTTGCCTTTTGGTTTTAAGGGTTATTGGCTTTTTCTGCTTGCTTTTTCTTTTTCTTTCTATATTTTTTTTTCTATTTTTTTCTCCTTTTTTTTTCTGCAAGCTTTGTTCTTTGCTGCTTTTTCTTGCTTCAAGAATCATTTTTATGATTTTTCAGATTATCAAATAACATGTCTCCTAGTCATCATTCTTTCAAGAGCCAACATATTTAACATTCTTTAACAACAACTTCAAAAGACATATGCACTGTTCAAGCATACATTCAGAAAACAAGAAGCATTGTCACCACATCAATATAATTAAGCTAAGTTCAAGGATGAATTCGAAATTCATGTACTTCTTGTTCTTTTGAATTAAAATATTTTTCATTTAAGAGAGGTGATGGATTCATAGGACATTCATACTTTTAAGACATAGTTACTAACTACTAATGATCATGTAATGAAGACACAAACATAGATAAGCACATAACATAGAAAACGAAAAACAGAAGAAATAAGAACAAGGAATGAATCCACCTTAGTGATGGTGGCGTTTCCTTCTTGAGGAACCAATGATGTCCTTGAGCTCTTCTATGTCTCTTCCTTGTCTTTGTTGCTCCTCCTTTCCTTGCTTTTTGATCTTCTCTTATTTCATGAAGGATGATGGAGTGCTCTTGATGTTCCACCCTTAGTTGCTTCCAATAATTGTGTGGAAGAAAATGTATCCCCTGAGGTATCTCAGGGATCTCTTGATTTGCAGTCAAATGTTCTACCACTGAGCTATAGACCCTTGATGGAAGTTTTTGTCTTCCCTTTCCTCTTTCTAGAGGTTTCTCTGGCCTTAGGTGCCATCAATGGTTATGGAAAAAAACAAAAAAGCTATGCTTTTACCACACCAAACTTAGAATGTTGCTCGCCCTCGAGCAAAAGAAGAAAGAATAGAAGAAGAAGAAGAAGATATGGGGGAGATGGAGGGATGTGTGTATTCGGCCATATGGGTGGGATTGGGTGGGGAAGAGATGTTGAATTTTGAAGGTAAGTGGGTGTATGGATGCGAGTGGTAAATGGAAAACAGAAGGGATGATCATGAATGGGAAGAGAGATGATGAGGTAGGTGGGGATCCTGTGGGGTCCACAGATCCTGAGATGATCCTGTGGGGTCCACAGATCCTGAGGTGTCAAGGCATTTACATCCCTGCACCAATTTAGGCATGTAAAATGCCCTTGCACACAACTCTGGGCGTTCAGCGCCAGGTTGGTGCCCATTTTGGGCGTTCAACGCCCATTTGTGTGCCATTTCCGGCGTTGAACGCCAGAACCATGCTTGTTCTGGGCGTTCAGCGCCAGGGTGCTGCCCATTCTGGGCGTTCAGCGCCAGAACCATGCTCTGTTCTGGTGTTTGAATGCCAGACAGATGCTCCTCCAGGGTGTGATTTTTCTTCTGCTGTTTTTGATTCCGTTTTTGATTTTTTTGTTTATTTTGTGACTCTACATGATCATGAACCTATAAAGACATATAACTAAGAAAAATATAGTTAGATAAATAGACATTGGGTTGCCTCCCAACAAGCGCTTCTTTAATGTCAATTGCTTGACAGTGGACTCTCATGGAGCCTCACAGATGTTCAGAGCATTGTTGAAACTCTCCAACACCAAACTTAGAGTTTGGATATGGGAGTTCAACACCAAACTTAGAGTTTGGTTGTGGCCTCCCAACACCAAACTTAGAGTTTGACTGTGGGGGCTCTGGTTGACTCTGCTTTGAGAGAAGCTTTTTCTGCTTCCTCTCCATGGTTGCAGAGGGAGGTCCTTGAGTTTTAAACACAAGGGAGTTCTCATTCCATTGAAGGACTATTTCACCTCTGTCAACATCAATCACAGCTCTTGCTGTGGCCAGGAAAGGTCTTCCTAGGATGATGGATTCATCCTCTTCCTTTCCAGTATCCAGGACTATGAAATCAGCAGGGATGTAAAGGCCTTCAACCTTTACTAACACGTCCTCTACTTGTCCATAAGCCTGTTTTCTTGAACTGTCTGCCATCTCTAATGAGATTTTAGCAGCTTGCACCCCATAGATTCCCAGTTTCTCTATTACAGAGAGGGGCATGAGGTTTATTCCTGAACCAAGGTCACACAGAGCCTTGAAGATCATGGTGCCTATGGTACAGAGTATTATGAACTTTCCAGGATCCTGTCTCTTCTGAGGCAATGTCAGTTGATCCAGATCACTTAGTTCATTGACGAACAAGGGAGGTTCAACTTCCCAAGTATCAATGCCAAATAATTTGGCATTCATCTTCATGATTGCACCAAGAAACTTGGCAGTTTGCTCTTCAGTAACATCCTCATTCTCTTCAGAAGAGGAATACTCATCAGAGCTCATGAAGGGCATAAAGAGGTTCAATGGAATCTCTATGGTCTCTAGATGAGCCTCAGAGTCCTTTGGTTCCTCAGAGGGAAGCTCCTTATTGATCACTGGACGTCCCAGGAGGTCTTCCTCCTTGGGATTTGCGTCCTCCACTCCCCTTGTAGGTTCGGCCATGGTGCTTATGTCAATGGCCTTGCACTCTCCTTTTGGGTTCTCTTCTGTATTGCTTGGGAGAGTACTGGGAGGGATTTCAGTGATCCTTTTACTCAGCTGGCCCACTTGTGCTTCTAAATTTCTAATGGAAGATCTTGTTTCATTCATGAAACTTACAGTGGCCTTAGACAGATCAGATACTAAGTTTACCAAATTAGAAGTGTTTTGTTCAGAGTTCTCTGTCTGTTGCTGAGTGGATGATGGAAAAGGTTTATTATTGTTAAACCTGTTTCTTCCACCATTATTAAAGCCTTGTTGAGGCTTTTGATCCTTCCATGAGAAATTTGGATGATTTCTCCATGATGAGTTATAGGTGTTTCCATAAGGTTCACCTAAATAGTTTACCTCTGCTATTGCAGGGTTTTCAGGATCATAAGCTTCTTCTTCAGAAGATGCCTCTTGAGTACTGTTGGATGCAGCTTGCATTCCATGCAGACTCTGAGAGATCATATTGACTTGCTGAGTCAATATTTTATTCTGAGCCAATATGGCATTCAGAGTATCAACTTCAAGAACTCCCTTCTTCATAGGCGTCCCATTGCTCACAGGATTCCTTTCAGAAGTGTACATGAACTGGTTATTAGCAACCATGTCAATGAGTTCTTGAGCTTCTGCAGGCATTTTCTTTAGGTGAATGGATCCACCTGCAGAAGTATCCAGTGACATCTTTGATAGCTCAGATAAACCATCATAGAATATATCCAGGATGGTCCATTCTGAAAGCATGTCAGAAGGACACTTTTTGGTCAACTGTTTGTATCTTTCCCAAGCTTCATAGAGGGATTCACCTTCGTTCTGTCTGAAGGTCTGAACATCTACTCTAAGCTTGCTCATCTTTTGAGGAGGAAAGAACTTGGCTAAGAAAGCCGTGACCAGCTTATCCCAAGAGTTCAGGCTATCTCTGGGTTGAGAGTCCAACCACACTCTAGCTCTGTCTCTTACAGCAAAAGGGAAAAGCATGAGCCTGTAGACTTCAGGATCTACTCCATTAGTCTTAATAGTATCACAGATCTGCAAGAATTCAGTTAAGAACTGAAAAGGATCTTCAGATGGAAGTCCATGAAACTTGCAGTTCTGCTGCATCAGAGAAACTAATTGAGGTTTCAGCTCAAAGTTGTTTGCTCCAATGGCAGGGATGGAGATGCTTCTTCCATGTAAATTGGAATTAGGTGCAGTAAAGTCACCAAGCATCTTCCTTACATTATTATTATTATTTTCGGCTGCCATCTCCTCTTCCTGTTCGAAAATTTCTGAAATGTTATCTCTGGATTGTTGTATTTTAGCTTCTCTTAATTTTTTTTTCTTCAGAGTCCTTTCAGGTTCTGGATCTGCTTCAACAAGAATATTCTTGTCCTTGCTCCTGCTCATATGACAAAGAAGAAGGCACAGAAAAATAATAATAATAGGGATCCTTTTTGCCCAAGCACAGAGGTTCCCTTATGTGAGTAGAAGAAAAGAAGAAAAGAAAATCTGAACTCAGAGAGAGAGGGGTTCGGATTTTTGGTGAGTTGAAGGAAAGATGTTAGTATATCAATAAACAAATAGAAGAAGATGAGAGGGGGAAGTGAATTTTCGAAAATAATTTTTGAAAAAGAGTTAGTGATTTTTGAAAATGGTTTTTGAAAAATGTTAGTATTTTTCGAAAATTTTTAAAATCAAAAATAAAAATAAGAATAATTAGTTAATTAAAAAGAAATTTTTTGAAAAAGAGGGAAGATATTTTCGAAAATTAGAGAGAGAGAGTTAGTTAGGTAGTTTTGAAAAAGTTAAGAAACAAACAAAAAGTTAGTTAGTTAGTTGAAACAAATTTTGAAAAGATAAGAAGTTAGGGGGTTAGAAAAGATATTTTGAAACCAACTTTTTGAAAAAGGTAAGATAAGAAGATATTTTAGAAATTAGTTTTGAAAAAGATTTGATTTTTAAAATCTCAATTAATGACTTGATTCATAAGAAATCACAAGATATGATTCTAGAACTTAAAGTTTGAATCTTTCTTAACAAGCAAGTAACAAACTTCAAATTTTTGAATCAAAACATTAATTGATTATGTTATTTTCGAAATTTTGACATAAAAATAAGAAAAATATTTTTGAAAAATATTTTTAGAATTTTCGAAAATAACTAAGAATTTTGAAAAAGATTTGATTTTTGAAAAAGATTTTGAAAAAGATAAGATTTTCAAATTGAAAATTTGATTTGACTCTTAAGAAACAATTTGATTTTTAAAAATTTTTGAAAAAGTCAATCCAAATTTTCGAATTTGATGAGAGAAAAAGGGAAAGATATTTTTTTGATTTTTGAATTTTTATGATGAGAAAGAAAAACATAAAAATTATGCAATGCATGAATTTTTTTAGATCAAAACAATGAATGCATGCAAGAATGCTATGAGTGTCAAGATGAACACCAAGAACACTATGAATGTCAAGATGAACATCATAGACACAATTTTGAAAAATTTTTAATGCAAAGAAAACATGTAAGACACCAAACTTAGAAATCTTTCATGTTTAGACTCTAACAAACGAAAAATGCACATGAACAACAACTAAAGATGCAAAACAAGAAAATATCAAGATCAAACAAGAAGACTTACCAAGAACAACTTGAAGATCATGAAGAACACTATGAATGCATGAGATTTTCAAAAAATGCAAGATGCACATGCAAATGTCACCAAACTTATGATATGACTCAAGACTCAAACAAGAAACAGAAAAATATTTTTGATTTTTATGATTTTCTAATTTTTTTGAAAAAAAATTTTTTCGAAAAATTAATTGAAAAAAGAAAAATAAGGATTCCAAAATTTTTAACATGAATTCCAGGAATCTTGCATTCTTAGTCTAAAGCTTCAGTCCAGGAATTAGACATGGCTCACTAGCCAGCCAAGCTTTCAAAGAAAGCTCCAGTCCAAAACACTAGACATGGCCAATGGCCAGCCAAGCTTCAGCATTTAACACCAGAGTATATTGCTCTTGATAACAAATTGCAAGCCTCAGTCCAAATAAATTTAGACATGGCTTTACAGCCAGCCAGGCTTCACTTGCTTCAAGAAACACTAGAATTCATTCTTAAAAATTTTGAATAAATAAAAAAAATAATAAAAAAAATTTTTGAAAAAATTTTTATTTTTTTTCGAAAACAGATGAGAAAATTTTAGAAATATTTTTGAAAAATTTTTGAAAATAAAATAAAAAGAAAATTACCTAATCTGAACAACAAGATGAACCGTCAGTTGTCCAAACTCGAACAATCCCCGGCAACGGCGCCAAAAACTTGGTGTTGTTGCCGGGATTGGTATCTCAGACGATTCTTGGCGCCAAACAAGAACAATTAAGTCCCCGGCAACGGCGCCAAAAACTTGGTGCACGAAATTGTGATGTCCAGGCTCGAACAATCCCTGGCAACATGAGCAACTTGGTACGCGTAATCGTGATTACACTTCAATAATGTAAAATTCATGGCTCTTTCCTTCCCTGGCAATGGCGCCAAGAACATGGTGCCAATACCATGGTTCACAAATTCGATACAACTAACCAGCAAGTGCACTGGGTCGTCCAAGTAATACCTTATGTGAGTAAGGGTCGAATCCCACGGAGATTGTTGGTATGAAGCAAGTTATGGTCACCTTGCAAATCTCAGTTAGGCAGATATAAATGGATAATGGTGTTTTCGAATTTAATATAATAAAATAGGGATAGAAATACTTATGTAATTCATTGGTAGGAATTTCAGATAAGCGAATGGAGATGCTTTCGTTCCTCTGAACCTCTGCTTTCCTGCTATCTTCATCCAATCAGTCTTACTCCTTTCCATGGCTGGCTTTATACAAGGGCGTCACCGTTGTCAGTGGCTACATCCCCTCCTCTCAGTGAATAATATGCTCACGCACCCTGTCACGGCACAGCTATTCATCTGTCGGTTCTCGATCATGCTGGAATAGGATTCACCCTCCTTTTGCGTCTGTCACTAACGCCCAGCACTCGCGAGTTTGAAGCTCGTCACAGTCATTCAATCATTGAATCCTACTCAGAATACCACAGACAAGGTTTAGACTTTCCGGATTCTCTTGAATGCCGCCATCATTCTAGCTTACGCCACGAAGATTCTGGTTAGGAGATCTAAGAGATATTCATTCTAGCTTATTTCATGTAGAACAGAAGTGTTTGTCAGGCACGTGTTCATAGGGGAGAATGGTGATGAACGTCACACATAATCATCACCTTCATCACGTTCTTGGGTGCGAATGGATATCTTAGAAGTGAAATAAGATGAATTGAATAGAAAACAGTAGTACTTTGCATTAATCTTTGAGGAACAGCAGAGCTCCACACCTTAATCTATGGAGTGTAGAAACTCTACCGTGAAAATACATAAGTGAAAGGTCTAGGCATGGCCGAGATGGCCAGCCCCCAAAACATGATCACAGGATCAAAATACAATCCAGGATGCCAAATACAATAGTAAAAGGTCCTATTTATAATAAACTAGCTACTAGGGTTTACATGAGTAAGTAATTGATGCATAAATCCACTTCTGGGGCCCATTTGGTGTGTGTTTGGGCTGAGCTTTTGTGTTTCACGTGTAGAGGTCTTTCTTGGAGTTGAACGCCAGCTTTTGTGCCAGTTTGGGCGTTCAACTCTGGTTTTGGCTCCTTTTCTGGCGCTGGACGCCAGATTTGGTTAGAAAGCTGGCGTTGAACGCCAGTTTACGTCATTTATTCTTGGCCAAAGTATGGACTATTATATATTTCTAGAAAGCCCTGGATGTCTACTTTCCAACGCAATTGGAAGCGCGCCATTTCGAGTTCTGTAGCTCCAGAAAATCCATTTTGAGTGCAGGGAGGTCAGAATCCAACAGCATCAGCAGTCCTTCTTCAACCTCTGAATCTGATTTCTGCTCAAGTCCCTCAATTTCAGCCAGAAAATACCTGAAATCACAGAAAAACACACAAACTCATAGTAAAGTCTAGAAATGTGAGTTTAACATAAAAACTAATGAAAACATCCCTAAAGGTAACTAGATCCTACTAAAAACATACTAAAAACAATGTCAAAAAGCGTATAAATTATCCGCTCATCAATGCCCCTATTTGGCCTAAAGTAGCCAAAAGATTGCCCTTCCACAACAACAGAGTAAGAAACAGTAATTACTAATTCCTTAGTCCAGTTAATCCATTTAGCATTAAAGCCCAGCTTTTCCACGATGTACCATAAGAAGTGCCATTCAACCCATCATAAGCCTTGCTCATATCTAGTTTAATAGCCATCTCATGATCTGCTCCACTTCTCTTATTTTTCAAATAGTGCATACATTTGTGGGCAATTAGAATATTATTTGAAATGAGTCTACCTTTGAGAAAAGCACTCTGATTTGGGCTTATGATTTTATTCATAATACCTTGTAGTCAGTACACCATAACTTTAGAAATAATTTTATACATAACTGAGGACAAACTAATCGGTCGTACCTGAGTCATGTCACTGGCATCTGGCACCTTTGGAATCAAACAAATTTGAGTATGGTTGAAGCTTTTTAGAATTCTGCCACTGTTGAAAGAAACTTCGCACTGCCTTAAAAATGTCACCTCCAACTATATCCCAGAAAAAGTGAAAAAACTTAGCTGTAAACCCGTCATCACCAGGAGCACTCTGAGCATGAACACTGAACGTAGCTCTTTTGACCTCGTCCATAGTTACGGCCTTTGGAGCCTACGGTTCATGGAAGCTGTAACCTTAGGCCCCAAATCCTCCAAATATGGATTCGGATCAATCGAACAAGAAGAAGTAAAAATATCGCAGAAGTAGTCTTCAGCTACCTTTGCAATATCCTCCGGTTTCGATGCAATCTCATTGTTCCTCCTAACTAATCTCCAAATTCTGTTCCTTCGCACCCTTGATTGAAATTTCTGGTGAAAGAATCTGGTGTTCTGATCTCCTTCTTTTAGCCTTTTGACTCTATATTTTTCTCTCCAATAGCTCTCTTCTTTCATATATGCTAGCTCCAACTTCTCTTCCAATCTGGTAATCTCCTCTCCCCATTGATTCCAGCCATCCGCAGCTCCTCTAGGCTAGCTTGAAGGTCCTCAATTTCTTTCTGAGAGTTTTCTTTGTGAGTTATCTGCCATTGAACTAATCTATGTTTACATTCTTTCAACTTTTGGGCCAAGGAGAACATAGCCGAGCCTACTACTTCTATTTTCCACACTTCGCTGACAATTCTTTTGACATTATCTTCTTCACACCAACATTCCTGGTATTTAAAACGCCTTTTACTATGCCAGGATTGAGGTTCAGTTTCCATCAAGATAGGAGCATGATCCGAGCCTAATTCTGTGAGCCTGTGCACCACTGCATTGGAAACTTCAACTTCCATCCCATCCCTACTAAATAGCGGTCAAGCCTCTCCTTCACCAAATCCTCTCTTTGTCTTCGGTTTGTCCACGTGAAAGGCCGCCCCACCATTCCAATATCCACTAATTCGTTGCTATCAATAAAATTAATGAATGTTGCAATGGTAGTTGCTGATTTTTGGCCTCCACCCTCCTTTTTCGCTTGACTTATTATAGCATTAAAATCTCCCGCTATTACCACTTTTTCTTCCCGTTGTTGACTCATTGTTGTAAGCTCCTCAAACTGTAAGGCTCAAATTTGTTCTGAACAGCTCAAATGGACACCAATAAACGTCCATACCCCATTGTTTCCGAAGTCCTTAACATCAGCTGCTACAAAGAATTCCCTGCTGTTTATAATTTGAACATTGATGCTGTCCTTCCAAGCTAGCGCAAGTCCTCCTGTCATTCCTGACGGGTTAACAATATGCCAGTTTTCATAGCTGCATGCCCGGAGTTTTGCTTCCACCTGTCAAGATTGGTTCTTTGTTTCACTTATGAACACAATCTCAGGGGAGTGGGAATTACATATCCCTTTTAGGGTGTGAATTGTCAGGGGTCTCCCCAAATCCCGACAATTCCAAACTATAGTTCTCATGGCGCCTTGGGTGCCATTTGTAGGCTGGCACCCTCCACCCCCTGTTCAACTGCATTTTCATCCTCTGTTCTTGCTTTCTTTGTAGATCCGTCAACTATACCACTCATCAACCTTTTTTTAGATCCAGCTTTAGTCTCTAACCCTCCAGTACCTTGTCTTGCTAATTTTTTTCACTTCCTGCCTTCCTCTGTTGTGAGACATTGCACAATAGTGAATTGCATAGGTTGTCCTTCATCCTCCTTGGCATTGGACTGACCAGCTATGATAACCTCCATACATTCTGTTCTAGAGTTGGCTGATTGAGGTGACTCAGGTGCTGCCTTATTGCTAGCGTTTTGTGGTTTCAAACTTTGTTCCTCCTCTTGCATTGACATTCCTGCAAATTTCTCTAATAAGCAGTTTAAGACCGGCTTTTTCTTATATTTAGTAGCCTTATTCTGATTCTGGGCTGAGTTATTGAACGTTCTTTCTCTTTTAGAGTTAATTCGTATTCCAACTTGGCTGGCTTTAACCCATTCGCCAATGTCATCCTCTTTTAACCTATCACTCTCCGTGTCCTTCAGTAGATCATGGTAGTTTTTCACCTCGGGCCCCAATTTTGCGCAGTAGGTACAGAAATTTCCAAGTCTCTCATAGCGCAATGCTGCCTCTACCTCCTTTTTATTAGGTCCTGCAACAATTAACTGATCCATCAATTTCTTGGTAGCTTCAATATTGATCTTGGCCTTTACAATCCTAGTTTCTCTGCCTCTCATATGAAATTTACCTACCTCTAACACTGTGTTTAGCCTCTCTCCCAATTTACGTCCAAGTTCGAGGATTTTAAACGATTCTGGCAAATCCCAAAATTGAACCCAAACTGAAAAATTGGAAACAATCTCTTCATCACCGTTCTGATCTTCCTTCCATCTCTTGACATGGAGCACGTAATCCTTGAATAGCCATGGAGAACCACGTTCAATACGCAAGACATCTACCTCTTTATTAAAAAAGAATTGGAAGTAATTGTCCCATTTGTCACTCATGCTAAATCCCTCTGGATTTCCCTATATAGCCTTTAAAGCATTCCTCATGGTTCCAACTGAGAAGGTTTTGGAAGCAAAGAGTCTGCCATAGAGACTATTGGAGCAAGCGTTAATACCTTCTGATATGTATGCCTCTTCCAGCAGAATCGCATTCCTACCTCCTTTTCGGTTGTCTTCCTCGATCCGATCTTCATCCCTTCTTGCCTCAGCCAATTACGTAGATTATCTTTGTCAAACTAGTAGTCAGAAATTTATGTTGAAATTTAATTGACGTTGACAGTGTAGTCTTGACGGCAGCAAAGACTTTGTTAAAAACCCTAACAGAGCTCTAGAAAACCCTAACAGAGCACTTGTCCTCAGGAGTACCTAAGGATAAATTAAATTGTAAAATTTAAATAAATCACTGTTCTCATACATAATGACATAAAATTTAACATTATTCTTTTCTAGAACCATCTATTTTTTTAGTTTTTATCCTTATTTTTGTACTTTATTTTAATTTTATTAAACCAAAAATTACTAATGCCATTTAACTTTAATTTTTAATTTTTATCATAAATAAAAATATGTGACTTTGAATGTATCAAATAATAAAAAAACTCATAATAAAAAAAGTTAAATTTACTCATTCTTTACATTTATAGGAGTGTAGATGATTCACATAAGAGTTACGGAATTTTTTGAATTTTTATTTTTAAAGTAGTATTCACTTCTGAATGTAATAATTATGAACTAATATATGTTGACAACTAATTGTGATTGAAGAGAAGATAGAAAGAGAATAAAAACCGATGAAGGAAGAGAGAACAAGCTAATATAAGAGTGGTAGTGAGGCATATGTAGATAGATAATGATAAAAAAAGAATAATAAAAACAAAAATTAAAAATTCTAAAAGAATAATAAGACTAAAGATACTTTAAAATGTTGAATATAAAATTATAAAAAATAAATTTTTTTAGCTATTAAAATTATACGAGAGAAAGAGTGATTTAAATATAAATTTTTATATCTGCTTCAAATTAAATATAATTGAGAAATAAATAAATTTACAAATATTTATAAATTTTTATCTTTATTGTTACACATAGTAATAACATAATGATTTTAGTATTATACCTAAATTAGTTTAAATTCAATTATTCTATATATTAAATAAATTAAATAACTAATAAATTTTTTTATTTTTTATTTAATTATTCTATACAAAATTTTTGAATGCTTGATATCTTAATTTTTTTTAAAATAATAAAATATGACTTAACAAGTAAGTATGAAAAATAAGTATATTTATAATAGTTATACATCTAGATATCTAAATCAAACAAAAAAATAATTCTTTTAACAAATCTTTAACAACTAAAAACTTAACACAACAGATATGTATGAATCAAAGTGACAAATAAAAATGAGAGCTGCGATAAGGGTAATATGATATGGTTGTAATTGATTGCGGTTGGGGTTAATAGAAGAAAAAAACAAAAAAGGAGAATAAAACAAGGCAACATAATAGTGACGGCGAGACAATAATAGTTATATATGTAAAAAAATAATAAAAGAAAATAATAGTGTATAATATGATGAGATGATATAATCAAAATAAAATTAATAATTTTAAAATAATAATAAAATTAAAGATAATTAAAGATGTTCAATATAAGATTACAGAAATAATTTTTTATCTATTAGAATTATGTATAAGAAAAAGAATGTTTTGAATATGAATATAAATTTTTAAATTTATTTTAAATTAAATAGAATTGAGAAAATAAATAAATTTAATATATAAATAATTAATTTATAAATAATGTTAATAAATTTTTATCTTGATTTTGTTATACATAATAACCAAAAATTTTTTTCTTAATTTTTTAATTTAAATTTATTTATTTTATATTTTTAATTATTAATATTAAATTTATAAATTTAAAAATAAAAATATAAAAATATTTTTTTAACTCAATACAAAAGTGACTGAAACAAGTACGGCAGTGCCTGTTGAGTTAGTATATATAAAATGGATTGGTTATGAGTTATGACAGTTTGTGAAATAACATGAATTTAGTATGGAATTACACCTTATATATTATATACTCTTGATATACTCTACATACAAAATATTTATTAAAAAATATAGCAAAGTAACATATTTTAATAAAAAATTTATTATTAAAAAATTATACCAATATTTTTTATATGAATATTTTATTAAATTTTTTTTTTGCAAGAACAAATTATAATATCATCGAGATATGATAAAATAAACATAAATATTTGGCTTTACTTTCTATTTGGTTCGAATTTGGTCAATAATAAAATATGATATATACAGACATATATATACATGTATAGATTAAAGTCATACAATATAGATTATTTAACATAACCTACCTTATCATACATATGAGTATATATATATATATATATATAATGGATTGGTTATGGCAGTTTGTGAAATAACATTAATTTAGTATAGGATTACACCTTATATATTATGTACTCCTAATGTACTCTACATAAAAAAATATTTATTAAAAAATATAGTAAAATAAAGTAAACATAAATATTTAGTTTTATTTTCTATTTTGTTCGAATTTGTTCAATAATAAAATATGATATATATAGATATATATACACATATATAGATTAAAGTCATAAAATATAGATTATTTAACAGAAGCTACTTTATCATACATGTGAGTTTATATATATATAAAATGAATTGGTTATGGTAGTTTGTGAAATAACATGAAGTTAGTATGGAATTACATCTTATATATGATGTACTCCTAATGTACTCTACATAAAAATTATTTATTAAAAAATTATAGCAAAGTAATATATTTTAATTAAAAATTTATTATTAAAAAATTATATCAATATTTTTACATGAATATTTTATTTTTTTTCTTTTGTAAGAACAAATTATAATACCATCGAAATATGATAAAATAAACATAAATATTTGACTTTATTTTCTATTTGGTTCGAATTTAGTCAATAATAAAATATGATATATATAAACATATATACACATATATAGATTGGAGTCATACAATATAGATTATTTAACATAATCTACCTTATCATACATACGAGTATATGAATGATAAATACATAAAATATTTAAAATATAGATCTTGTGAAAAATTATTTTGACAAACAAATGTATTGTGTGAGAAAAAATCAATACTAATTATTCTATTTTTGTTAATTTTTGTTATTAGCTTTTTTTGTTTTTTAAGAAACTACGACAAAAACTCTAATAGAATAATTAGAGTGAGAGTATAATGTACTAAGAACAAAATAGTACAAAGTACAAACTAAATTAACATAAAACTAAACAAAATATAATTTAAATAAATATCTCAAAATATAATTAGATCTACAAAAAATTACTTATCACTATTGACTGATGATTGAACACTTTCTTTTATTCTAATTATTCTTTTTTTTTTTTATACATGGCTCGAAAATCAACATTTGGTATAGTCATCATCTATTTTATGAAACTATTTAAAAAGTTATTCAAAGGTTGAAAATATTAGAGTTGAATAAGAGAGATAAATAAAATTAGAGAAATAATAAAAAAATTAAAAAAAATGTTGATTATTTGAGCGAAGGATTAAGGAAGAAGTTATGCGTAAATTTTTTGTAACAGTTAGTAAAATGCATAATTGCAAGGTTAGTTTTAAATTATGTTGGCAGAGTTAAAATAGGAAAAAAAATTGAACTAAACTTCATGTACTCACATTATATATTGACTAGCGACTCAACGGGCACTGCCGTGCCTGTTCAGCCGCTTTTGTATTGCGTTAAAAAAATATTTTTATATTTTTATTTCTAAAATTATAAATTTAATATCAATAACTAAAAAATAAATTACAAAAAAAATATTTTAAATTATTTAATATATATAAAAAATATAAAATAAATAAATTTAAATTAAAAACTTAAGAAAAGGATTTTGTTATTACTATGTGTAACAAAATCAAGATAAAAATTTATTAACATTATTAATAAATTAATTATTTATATATTAAATTTATTTATTTTCTCAATTCTATTTAATTTGAAAGAAATTTAAAAATTTATATTCATATTCAAAACATTCTTTTTCTTATACATAATTCTAATAGATAAAAAATTATTTCTGTTATTAGAGAATCATTAGAATCAAATTAGATCAATTAATATCGTCTATATTTATATAGTATATCTATACATTAATTGTAGGATTCTATGTCTTTATTACTTTGATTCATTTAGCACTTATAAATACCCCTTGTATATTGTACCTCTGAACACAACTCAATAATACACTTTTCAGATTACTCTCTCAGTCTCTTGTTTCTAACATGGTATCAAGAGTTTAGGTCTTTTTTTTCAATGAATATTAGTTCATAGCCCCATTGTTTTTTCCTTTCCGGCAGTGTTCTTTGGCCTTTTTTTTTGTTCCCTTTTCGACGCTTTGGTTCGTCACCCCCGTAACCATCTTGTTCGTCTTGTCGCCGTGATTCCAACGCAATCAGAACCGCCGCCATCCGCCGCCAGATGCGCCGCCACGCGCCGCCGAAAGACGCTGCTACGACTAGGTTGATCTTCCTTCCAGATTCCACCCGTGCCTCTTTGCTCTCATTTTTCGATCTGTTTTTGACGCTTTGGTTTGTCACCTCCGGCATCATCGTGTTCTTCTCTTCGTCAGCTTTCCAACGCCGCCGAGATCGCCACCATCAGCCACCGGACGCGCCGTCATGCGCCGCCGGAATCCTGCTGCCCGCCTCCATTGTTTCTCCTTCTGAAGGTTCAACAGCCGTTGGATCTCGGCTCCAATCGGACGATCATCGCGCTGCCACGTGTCAACTGCTCCTTGGCCGACCCGCGCACGCCGGCCCCGACCCGCGCACGCCGGCCCCGACCCGCGCACGCCCGGCCCGACCCGCCTTTGACCCGCGCTTCCATCTGGCTGCCAGCGTGTCTCTCTCCCTCCTCTCAGGTGCCGCCACTTGTCCTTGTCTCGCTGACGTGGCGCTGACGTGACTGCTGACGTGGCGCTGACGTGGCAGACAAGTGGGACCTTCCCTAAGATTTTTTGGTGAGCTCTTTCCGATTCTGCACTCCATTTTCTCGTTTTTTGTCCCGAATTTGCAGTTTTATTCTTCCCTTTGCTATTTCTTCTATTACTATGGAAAAATTATATGTCTTTCAGCCTATCCCTGTTATCCTTAATGGCTCCAACTATGCACATTGGGTTGAAGCTATGAGAGGATTTCTTAAAGGGCGAAAATTATGGCGATATGTGACTGGTGATATTGCCTGTCCGGTTAAGCCAACTGTGACTGACAAATCCAAAGATGGTGCCTCCAAATCAAAGGAGGATGCTGAGAAGGAAAAGGACTATGCAGAGAAATTGGAAGATTGGGATAGTAAAAATCATCAGATTATCACTTGGTTCCGCAACACTTCTACTCCTGGCATTCATTTACAGTTTGGGCGTTTTGAAACTGCTAAAGAGGTATGGGATCATTTGGCGAAACGTTACACTATTTCTGATCTCTCTCATCAGTACCAACTGCTTAAGGAACTTCATAGCCTCAAGCAAGAACGTGGCCAAGCAGTTTTTGATTTTCTTGCTAAGATGGAGATTATTTGGGATCAGTTGACCTCTTGTGAGCCTATTCTTAAAGATCCCACTGATGCTAAGGCATATGACGATTATCAGAACCGGACACGTCTCATCCAATTTCTGATGGCACTTACTGATGACTATGAGCCGGTCATGGCTTCTCTTCTTCATCAGAATCCCTTGCCTAGTCTTTAAGATGCTCTTCCTCATCTCAAGTCTGAAGAAACGCGCTTGGGATTGCTTCGTTCTAGAAGTGAAACTGTCTTTGTTGCCACCGATATTAAAGGTAAAATCTGTTGCAACTGTAACCGGCCTGGACATTCCTTCTCTGACTGTCCTTCTATTGAATGTCGTAAGTGCAAACAAAAAGGCCACATTGGCTCCAACTGCCCGAAACTATTCTGCCATTATTGTAAGCTCTCGGGTCACTTGATTGCTATCTGTCCTACTCGAACACCACATTCAGATCAGAACAAGTATCAACCTCGCCCCAACAACTCTCTGCATGTGCCTGCCTCTACTGCTGCTGCTGCTACTGAGTCCACCTCTTCCACATCTCTCAACACACCTTCTATATCTCCATCAGATATTGAAACCCTTCTTAAGCAACTTCTCTCTTTTTCTGTTAATACCCCCGCTACTCTTTCCACCCCTCTAGGTAATTCTAAATGGTATTTTGACTCTGGTTGTTTTAATCATATGTCTCCTCTGCGTCATCTTTTTTTGTCATTGTCTCCCACTACAAATGCACCTTCTGTCAACACTGCTAATGGTTCCCTCTTGCATGCAACACATCACGAGATTATTTCCCAGTCCAATATTCATCTCTCTGATGCTTATTTTATTCCAAAATTGAATTTTAATCTTATCTCTGTCGGTCAGCTTGTTGAACTCAGTTTTGATGTTATTTTTTCTATTTCTGATTGTCGTGTGCAGGATCGTCGGACGGGAAAGATCATCGGGACTGGCTGTAAGGTCGGACACTTATTTGAGCTCGAGAACTTTCATGTTCCCTCTACAAATCTCTGTGCTGCTTCCTCTCCATTTACTCTTCACTTGTGGCACCGTCGTCTTGCCCATAGCTCCTTAGGAAAATTGCGTCCTCTTATATCTACAGGTGTTTTAGGTCAAGTTCAAAATGAGTCTTTAGATTGAATTTCTTGTCGCACTACAAAACAACCTGGCTTATCCTTTAATAATAATTCCTCTATTGCATGCTCTCCTTTTGATCTTATTCATTCTGATGTTTGGGCCCCGCTCCCACCGCTTCTATGGGAGGGGCTCGATATTTTGTCGTCTTTATTGATGATTATTCACGTTTTACTTAGGTTTATTTGATGACTAATCGTTGTGAGTTGCCTCAGATTTACATTAACTTTGCTACTATGGTTCGAACTCAATTTTCAAAGGTCATTAAAATTTTCAGACGTGATAATGCTATGGAATATCGTGACTCCAAACTTTTAAATTTCCTCGCTGAACAGGGTACTTTATCCGAGTTTTCTTGTCCTGGTACCTCTCAACAAAATGGCAGAGTTGAGCGTAAACACCGTCATATTCTTGACTCTGTCCGTGCGATGCTTATTTTCTCTTCCTGTCCTGAGTGTGCTTGGGGTGAAGCTGTTCTCACTGCTGTTCATGTTATCAATTGACTCCCTTCTTCTGTTCTTGGTAACACTACCCCCTTTGAGCGTCTTATCGTACTTTTCCCGATTACAGTTCCCTCCGTGTTTTTGGTTGTGTCTGCTTTGTCCTTCTTCAGCCTCATGAACATAATAAGCTTGAACCTCGGGCTCGCATGTGTTGTTTTCTTGGTTATGCTTCTGAACATAAGGGTTATCGTTGTTGGGATCCTATCTCTCACCGTATTCATATATCTCGTCATGTTGTCTTCTGGGAGCATCACATGTTCTCTAGTTTTTCCTCTTTTGAGTCCATTCCTTCTACTCCGTCACCGTTTTTTACTAACCCAAATGTTGATCTCTTTCCTAGTGATGATACTACAGGGTCTACCCCAAGTCCACCCCTCGAGGCTCCTGCCCCTCTGCCTTCCCCATCTCCCGATGATTCCAATCTGGACGGTGATTCCGCTCCTACTGTCATACCTCCTCCTCCCACTCGTTCTTCTCGGGTAAGGAATCCACCTCCTCATCTTCTTGATTATCATTGTTTTTCTACTATTCTTCATCAACATGAACCTAAGTCATTCAGAGAAGCCTCCACAAATCTAAATTGGTAAAAAGTAATGCAGAAAGAAATACAGGCACTTGAAAAAGTACATACTTGGGAGTTGGTTGATCCTCCTTCTGATCAGGAAGTTGTGGGCAGTAGATGGGTATACAAGATCAAGACTCGTTCTGATGGCTCTATTGACCATTATAAGGCACGCTTGGTTGCTCAAGGTTGCACGCAAGAGTATGGTATTGATTATGAAGAGACTTTTGCTCCTGTCGCTCGCCTTACATCTGTTAGAGCTCTCATTGCCATTGCTGCGGTTAAAAAATGGTCTCTCAGTCAGATGGATGTGAAGAATGCATTTTTTAATGGGACTTGAAAAAGAAAGTCTATATGAAACCACCTCCGGGATATCCTTGTCCTTCTCGTAAGGTTTGTCTCCTTCGCAAGGCACTTTATGGACTTAAGCAAGCTCCTCGTGAATGGTTCGACAAGTTGAGCACTACCATATGCAGTCTTGGTTTTACTTCTAGTCCTCATGAGAATGCCCTCTTCATTTGTAAAAGTGAACGTGGAGTTGTCCTTCTACTTTTGTATGTTGATGACATGATCATTACTAGAGATGATGTTGATGGTATCTCTGATCTCAAGGCCTCACTTCACCATACCTTTGAGATGAAAGATCTTGGTTCTCTCAGCTATTTTCTTGGTCTCGAGGTCATCTCCACAGATGATGGCATCTATCCCTCTCAGGCTAAGTATGCTTCAGATCTTCTTGCTCGCGCTGGGATTACAGATAGTCGCACTGAGTCTACTCCTATTGAGCCTAATGTTCGATTTACCTCTATGGATGGCACTGTTTTGGATAATCCGACTCTATATCGACAGTTAGTTGGCAGTCTCGTCTATTTGACTGTCACCCGACCAGACATTGCCTATTCAGTACATGTCCTCAGCCAGTTCTTGACCGCTCCTCGTACTACTCACTATGCGGCAGTTCTTCGCATTCTTCGCTACGTCAAAGGCACTCTATTTCATGGCCTTTATTTTTCTGCCCATTCCTCTTTGACCCTTCAAGCATACTCCGATGCTGATTGGGCTGGTGATCCTACTGATCGTCGTTCTACTACTGGTTACTGTTTGTTCCTTGGCGACGCTCTCATTTCTTGGCGTGCTAAGAAGCAAACGTTCACTGCTCGCTCAAGCACAGAAGCTGAATATCGTGCCCTCGCTGACACCACTGTTGAGGTTATCTCGGTTCGTTGGCTTCTCGAAGATCTGGGTGCTCCTCAGTCGTCCCCTACTGATGTTTTTTGTGATAACCGCAGTGCTATTCAGATTGCCCATAATGATGTGTTTCATGAACGCACCAAACACATTGAGATTGATTGTCATTTTGTTCGGCAACGTATTCTTATTGATGCTGTTCATTGATGCTGTTCATCTCATTGCTGTTGGAACACTGGATCAAACTACTGATATCTTCACGAAAGCTCATCACCCGACTCGTTTCCGGACTTTGTTATCCAAACTCAAGTTGGTCTCCTTAACTCCCACTTGAGTTTGAGGAGGGATGTTAGAGAATCATGTTAGAGAATCATTAGAATCAATTTAGATAAATTAGTATCGTCTATATTTATATAGTATATCTGTACATTAATTGTAGGATTCTATGTCTTTATTACTTTGATTCATTTAGCGCCTATAAATACCCGTACAACACAACTCAATAATACACTTTTCAGATTACTCTCTCAGTCATAGTTAGCAGAACCGGTCCGATCCGCCGGTGAACCGGACTTAGTACCGATTCAGTTTGATATTTGGACCGTACAAGGTATAAAACCGGAATGAACCGGTCAAACTCGGAGTGAACCGGTGAGAACCAGTGAAACTTGGTAAGACCGGTCTGATCGAACCGTTTGAAAGGCAAAATTATCCAAAATGTGTGATATGGGGTTCGAACCCCTATCTTCTAGAAGATCAAAACCTCCCCTTGCCGCTGAATTGTGTTGATTTTTATTAATATATGCAAATTATAATATATATATATATATATATATATATATATATATATATATATATATATATATATATATATATATCTTTCATCAAATAGTTTACTTTTATTTATTTTATTTTAATTTTAGTTATAAACTCACTCATTCTTAAATTAATTATATTTTTATTTAACAATAATTATAAACTCACTTATTTTTTCTTTTCATAATTATATAATATATTAATATTATTTTTAATAAATACATATAGCAATTTTTTATTTTACTTATATTCAATTAATTTTAATTTTAAAGTCACTCATTTTTAAATCAATTATATTTTATTTAACTATAAATTTTGTTAATATATATATATATATATATATATTAAAAAGATAAAAAAATTATTAACCATAATTTATTTTTTCTTTTTATGATTATATGATATCTATTAATATTATTTTTTCAATAAATACTTGTAGTATATAATAATAGATAAAGACTCACATGCAGTTGTCTTCATATGAAGTTAATAATTGAAAATCGTTAAATGATATTTAGTTAAACTTGTCAAATCATCTAACTGTTTTTAAATATCAACTTTACATAAAAATTAACTGTATGCAAGTTTTTACTTATAATAATATAATAATACAATAAATATAAATTAATTAATAAAGTATTAAATTTGATAATTATTATTTTTATAAAAACAAAATAAAAGTACTTATAATAAAAAAAAATAATTAAATTTTACATAATTATTTAATTATACCGGGTTAACCGGTTTGACCAGTGATCCACCGGTTGAACTAGTAACCCATTGACCCAGTAAATTCACCGGTTCGATTACCGGTTTGGTTCTGACAACTATGCTCTCAGTCTCTTGTTTCTAACATCTGTAATCTTATATTGAACATCTTTAATTATCTTAATTTTATTATTATTTTAAAATTATTAATTTTTATTTTGATTATATTATCTCATCATATTATACACTATTATTTTCTCTTATTATCTTCTTACATACATAACTATTATTGTCTCGCCGTCGCTATTATGTTGCTTTGTTTTATTCTCCTTTTTTATTTTTTTTCTTCTATTAACCCCAACCGCGATCAATTACCACCATATCATATCTATGACAATGCATCTATGACAATGTATAAAGGGAATAGAAGAGTTTGGTATCCAATTTTCGCTTTTCCATCTAATCCTATTAATAAATAGTGTTTAATATAATTGTTGTCTTAAAATTTTGTCAAAAATATAATTATTAGTTAATTTTTCTTTATTATTTGTACAGTTACCTTTTTATTCTACACATAACTTCTACCCATGTCTTATTTCTTATTCTTATCTTTATTTTATTTAATTAAAAAAATAATGATAAATATGTGTATGGAGAATGATAAAAAATAATGAAAATAAAAATATTTTTTTTTTAAAAAATAATGGAACAAAAGATGATTTAAGATATTGAATATAAAATTAAAAGAAAAAATTTTTAACAATTGAAATTATGCGAGAAGAAGAGTTCTTTAAATTTAAATTTTTATATCTGCTTCAAATTAAATAATATTAAAAAATAATAAATTTATAAATATTTATAAATTTTTATCTTAATTGTTACATATAATAACAACGTAATAATTTTAGTATTATACTTAAATTAATTTAAATTTTATTATTCTATACATTAAAAAAATTAAATAACTTATAAATTTTTTTATTTTTATTTATTAATAATTTATTATTCATTAAATTTTTTTTATCTCAAATTTATAATTTAAAAACATAAAAATTAATTTTCTAAAAATATTAGAAAAAAATAATATAAAAATTATAATTTTGTTTTGAAATTAAATGAAACTTTTAGAAAATCTTAAAAATTTTATTAGTTAGAGACATAGAAGTTGACATATTAGATCTAGAGAAAGATTAAGAATTATTACAAATAAGTATTAAGAGTAGGGGAGATATTCAATAATGTAATATTTTTATATTGAATTGTATATGTTAATAGTAGCTAAATCAAATTTTATAAGAAGATATAATATATTTGATATTATTTTTTTATAATTGTTGACAAATTTTATAATTTGATTAACAAAAAATCTGAATACTTGATATCTTAAATTTTGTCTAAAAGTAATATTAATAAGTAAGTCTGAAAAATGATAAGAATTTATATAATAGGTATACATCTAGATATCTAAATCAAAGAAAAAAAATCTTTTAGCAAATCTTTAATAACTCAAAAGTTAATACAATAGTAGTTATGGATCGAAGTGATAAACAAAAATGAGAGTTGGGATAATGATACGGTGATAATTAATTGCGATTGGGATGAATAGAAGAAGAAAACAAAAAAAAAAGAGAATAAAACAAGGCAACATCTATTCTATAACAATACATAAAGAGACTACAGAAAAAATGGTGTCCAATTTTTGTATTCCCATTTTAACCTTATTAATAAATAGTGACTGACGTAACTGCATTTTAAAAACTGTTATAAAATGTAATTACCATTAACTTTCCTTCATTCATATTGGGGTTACCTATTTTACGCACAACTCCCACTCATGGTGTCCTCTTCTTCGTTCCACTAACTATAGGTAGTACTTTTTTATTTTTCAGTTAATTCTATTAGCCTCATATTTACAAAGTATAATTATCAAAATCTCTTACTGTAATTAATATATAGGTATTAATTGTATCAATATTTACATACTTTTTTTCTGTCTTCTTCTATCTCTTGGGTTATATAAATTTTAATTTTTTTTGTTCTAACCATGGATACGAAATTTTCTCAATATTAGAAGAGAAAGTATATGCCTATTATTTAAGTTTATCATAAAATTTTAAAGTATATTCAGTTTGAATACTATCAATAATTTGAGAGAATGAATTTAAACTTAAATAGCTATTCTTAATGAAGAGGGTATATATTTATTGAATTTTTTTAAAGAAAAAATTTGTGTATTTATATATTATCTTTTATTTTTGTGGTGATAAACAGGAGTACTTACATCATAATTTCAAAATTTATTTTATATTTATGTCAATTCATAAAGTATTTTACAAAAAATATATTTAAGTAAATTTTTTATTTTATAATTATTTTATATTTTTGAAATTTAAAATCTTATATTTTTATTTTTATTCAAGAATTATTTTTTTATTTTATTTTAATTTTGTTAATCTAAAAGTACTAATATTAATTTTAATTTTTTAATTTTTAGAATAGATAAAAAGATGTATTTTTTTTATAAATTATATTATTCAAAAACTACTCATTATAAAAGAAATTAAGTTTAATTCTTGACATGTTAAATAAAAGATTGTTTAATTAAATAAAAAAATTATAAAAAATTAATAAAAAAAATATAAGAACACATATCAGATAAAATTTTTGTTTTTCTTTTTATATCAAATTAATAAAATAAAATAAAAATATTTAACATCAAATTGATAAAATAAAAAGATAAACTATTTCTTATGTGTGATATATAAAGAGACTATAGAGAGAATGGTGTCCAACTTTCATATTCTCATTTTAACCTTATTACAAAACAGTGATTGAGGTAACATTGTTATAAGATGTAATTACCATTAACTTTCTTTCATTCATATTGTGATTACTTTTTTTATTTTATGCACAACCCTTATTTATGGTGTCCTCTTCTTTATTCCACTAAATACAGGTAGTACTCTCTTTTATCTTTTAGATAATTCTATTAGCCTCATATTTACAAATTATAATTATCAAAGTCGGATTTCTTACTGTAATTAATACATAGGTATTAATTGTGTCAATATTTATATAATTTTTTCTATCTTCTTCTATCTTGCTCTTGGATTATATAAATTTAATTTTTTTTGTTTGTAACCATGGATACGAAACCTTCTCAATATTAGGGCCTGTTATTCAAGGTCGTCATAAAACTTTAAAAAGTATATTCAGTTTGAATGGTATCAACAATTTGAAAGAATGGATTTGAACTTAAATAACTATTTTTAATGAAGAGCGTTTGGTATATGTTTATTGAATTTCTTTTTAAAGAAAAAAAATATGTATTTAAATGTCATCTTTTATTTTTGTGGTGATGAATAACAGTAGTGCTCACATCATGATTTCAAAGTTCATTTCATATTTATGTCAATTCATAAAGTATTTTACAAAAATGATGTTTAAGTAAATTTTTTATCTTATAATTATTTTATATTTTGAGATTTAAAATTTTGCATTTTTATTTTTATTCGAGAATTATTTTTGTATTTTTTTTTAATTCTGTTAATCTAAAAGTACTAATATTAATTTTAATTTTTTAATTTTTAATTTAGAATAGATAAAACGATGTGATTTTTTTATAAATTAGATGATTCAAAAACTACTCATTATAAAAGAAGTTAAGTTTAATTCTTGACATGTTAAATAAAAGATTATTTAATTAGATAAAAAATTATAAAAAAATTAATAAAAATATAAGAACACATATTATATAAATTTTTTTTCTTTCTACATCAAATTGATAAGATAATTTTTTTTACATCAAATTAATAAAAAAACAGACAGAACTATTGTAAATCTTGCTAAAATCGGTAAATAATTAGTCATTAAATTGAATTTTAATTAGAAAAATTAAAAATACAAAACTAATACCAAAATAGGATAGAGCTCCTCAAAACGAGAATTTTGATACCAATTTCCAAAAATTTGACCCATAATTGGATCGAAATGTCCGAACCGATTGAACTGGGGTCCAAATTGGGCCCGTGGGTCCAACCGGACCCATAACTTAAAAGAAGCAGCAGCTTCTTCTTCCTCATTTAGCTTCAGCGACGCCAAACAGAATGGGGGAGAAAGAGAGTTCCCTAACCCTCATCAAACACTCCAACCACCACAACTTCCCCGTTTGAGCTCTGATCGCCGCACCGTTCGCGACCACGCGTCCAGCGCATCGAGCTATACATTTCTATCGGATTAATTTCACCGGTAAGCTCTATTTTTGTTCCAGAATCTCTATCCCCTTTTTATTCTTGAAATTAAAATCCTATGGTGAGATTTTGCCAATTTTGATGTTCTAGGTTCGATTTAGCTTGTGGAACTTACTGGGTTTGAGTTGCTATGCGTGTAGGAGCGGTAAAGATTCCCTAAACTTTAATTTAATTTTGAATCCATTAGGTAAAATCTGAATTTGGAATATATGTGGGTATTAGGTGTGAATTAAGCTCATATATATGCATTGGAATTGAAAAGGGAGTATTTGGAGGTTTATTGATGATTGAAGCTCGGTTTGTGGCTGGTTTCTTTGAGCTTGGGGGCTGTATTCTGGCTTGTGAGGCTGCCTTAGATTGAATAAAGTGATCGGCCAAGGTATTGTTTAGGTTTCGCGCGTTTAACATTTAAGGTGTTGTGAAAATCTAGGATAGAGAACCATAGGTTAAGTTGAAAAGGTTAAATGCTTTAAATGATTAGCTTTGTGATGATATTGGATAAATTTATGATTGAATTTGAATTAGAATATATGAGCTTGAGTTGTTGATGTTGTTGAATGTGTGCTCTTGGACTTATTATTAATGATGGGTTGATGTTGATGTTGGTATATGTTGATGGGATTTGGTGGTTATGGCTTGTTTAATTAGTTGAAGTTGATTTATGATTGGTTATGAATGAATGAAGGGAATGAATTAATGAATTTTAAAATGGAAGCTTATGGTTGGAAATGGTGGATTTATGATTAATGAGTTTTATGTATTGGTGTGAATATTAATGTACTAGTGGATATTATTAATGAAAAGGGACTTGATATGTTAAGAATATGTAGGTTTTATGGGTAAGGAATATGAATTTGGTGAAAATGAAAGTTCATAACTTGCTCCTCAAATATTGGATGGAAATGTGGTTTGTTTCAAATGAAAGATGGTTTTATAAGATTTTGAACGATATCAATTTTGTGAAAAATGAAATTTTGTAGAGAAAGTTATCGACGACGGAAGTTTAGTGTATAAAACTGTGTTATGCAGGTGTTAAAGTACTGGTTATGCAGCTTTCTGGGCATTCTACTAATTTTTGGAAAACGTACATCCACGCGTACGCGTGGTGTGGCATTTTAACGACTCATGCGCGAATAGCCATGCGTGCACGTGAGAGGCCAATGCGCATGATCACGCGTACGCATGACTCACGCGTACGCGTGACGTGCTATTTTCACCACGCGTGCGTGTGGCCCATGCGCACGCATGGCCCCTGTTTGCTGCAAAACTGGATTTTAACATTTTAAATTAGATTTTCACTTCTAAACCTCCATTTTCTCCCTTTTAGACTTAAGGTATGGTACTAAGTGCAGTAGTTAGTTGAAGCTAGGAAAATAAGATAACTTGGGGGTGAAGTAAGAGGCAAAATGATGAGTTATATGAAGGAGATGAGAATGTTAAATGAAGTTTAATGCCATGGCTTGATAAATGATGATACATTGATTATGAAAATGAAATGGTTTATGAATAATGATATTTGAGATACGAGTTTTCCTCGGCAAGAACCGTGGCTTGCCACCACGTGTTCCAGGTCGAAACTCGATACTCTGTTGACACTACATCATAAGGGTGACCAGACACGTATAAATTTCCGGGTATGGATAGCCCACATTGAGTGATTTGAATGATAATTGAATGTGAAATCTATACATAGACTCATGGAGATGCGCAACGGGGGACATTCTAAGGTTTTCGGACTTGTCGGACTGGCTGAATAACCGATAGATGAGCCTCATCAGCCATAGGACAGACATGCATCACGTGCATTTATTTGTTTTGATTACTATACATTTTCTAGGTTTGCCTAATTGAATATATACCTTCTGCTATCTGTTGTACTTGTTATTTGCACTATCTGCTTATTACATGTGCGTGAACTTGTTTTGGTTGCTTGTCTCTGTTGAATTATGGATGACGGAGGAACGGAGGAAAGAGTGCAGTGGTTTGGTGTTATGTTAGGTTTAAAATTGAGCAAGTCTAGGAAGGTCTAGATTACCTACCCCTATTTATGTCTTCTATTTAGTAATTAAGTTTTACAATTATACGACGGAGTTCTAGGATTGCCTCTGGCATTCCCAAGACCTTATTTATTATACGTGTGGCACCTTTACCATGCTGAGAACCTCCGATTCTCATCCCATACTGTGTTGTTGTTTTCAGATGCAGGTCGAGAGGCTCCTCGCTAAGCGTCTGGATCTTGAAGCGGATTAGTCTCTGGGTTATTTTGGGCTTTATGATTATATATATATGTACCTATGTACTTAGCTTGCTCTCCAAGAAACTTGTTTATTTTGTTCTTCATAGAGGTTAAGGGAGAGCTAGGACCTTATTTTGAGTTTTGAGTATTTTGGGATATCTGTATATGTATGTATATATATTCTCCGGCCAGCCTTGGCTTCGCAGGCTGAGTCAGGAGCTAGTTATGCTGTTTCCTTGGCTTTCCTTTACTCTTTTGATTATCTTTATCATTTTCTATTAGGTTTCTTAGCACGCAAGTAACCCTATTCCTAGAGCGTTGTGCTTTTTATTTGCGATTTTATTTTACCCGTTTTTCAAGGCTCCTAGTATATTTTCTTTTTCACAATTATATGTATATATTTTACTTTTTAGAGGTCCATAACACCATACTATCTCTGTTCTACGACTTAAGCATAAAACTCTGTGTAGTAGGGTGTTACAACTATTTTTTACGTGAAGAGTTAGGAATGAATTAAAAGGATAGAAGAAAAACTAAAAATATACATTAATAAGTAAACTAGAGAGAAAGAAAAATGTAAGTGGAAGTTATGCGTGAAACCGAATAAAATTTATAACTGCAGCGGATGAAGGAAGACGATGGAGGAGATGTAATTGAGGGTGTTGAAAAAAGGAGAAGGGCGATAGTAAGAGAAACACGTAAAAGTATGCATGAAGAACAAAATTGGTAGATTTTTCAAAAAAATAAAAAAATTTTAATAGAATAATTAAAGTGAAATCAAACTACTGGTGAGAGTACAATGGCGATTTAAACAAAAAAATATAGACAAAAACTAACATAGAATTAAACAAAACATAAAGATGGTGAAGAATGTAAAGACATTGATAAAATAAAGGATATAAACTAAAACTAATATAGAATTAAACAAAATATGAGAATGGTAAAAAATGTGAAGATATTAATGTTCACTTAGTCCATTTTCTGATTTATTAACAATTTGCAGACACTCTTGTATTTTTTTGTTGAGAGATGTGTTATCATGGTTATAGGAGTAATAAAACTGTTTTTATTTTAGTGGAAGGTTATTAGAATTTTCAAAATAAATTTTAAGATTATTTTGTTCTTATAATTTGCTTTATGAAATGGTTTGTTAGAGCGTAAATATAGTCCAAAAAATTAGAAACTAAAGTCGTACTCAACTCTTTGTATTGGCTTTATAGATTTTCACCTTTTGTTATATGGTATTTGGTACAAAGATGATATGTAATATAATAAATGGGGCAATTTACCCAAATAAATAAATTGGGTGAAAACTTTACTCAAATACACAAAACAGAAATCCCTTACGTACATGTCCATTTTCACACTTCTATGTAAACTGTGGGAAGCTACCATGGTTTCTGATTTTAACATAAACCGTGGCAAGCTACCACGGATTATGGTGTTTGTGGTTTGTGTGTAAACCGTGGCAAGCTCAAATGGTTTACGAAGAGAGAAAGCTAAGCATAAACCGTGGCAAGCTCCCACGGTTTATGAAGGAGAAATTTTTATCATAAACCATTTATTTTTAGATGTTTGATTGCATCAATGTGGTATCATTTAGACTGCGCATGATAATTGTGACAGAATACATGTATATAATAGAAGTTCAAACCGCTTAAACTATCAAATACATAGCAGATAATATATTAGACAATTCTCAAACCTTTTTAACTATCATTTCTGTTACTTCATTATTGTGTCATGTCATGCACCCAACAAAACTAATCTAATGTAATCTAATCTTCACTGATAGTTAAAAAGGTTTGAGAATTGTCTAATATATTATCTGCTATGTATTTGATAGTTTAAGCGGTTTGAGCTTCTATTATATACATGTATTCTGTCACAATTATCATGCGCAAGTCTAAATGATACCACATTAATGCAATCAAACATCTAAAAATAAATGGTTTATAATAAAAATTCCTCCTTCATAAACCGTGGGAGCTTGCCACGGTTTATGCTTAGCTTTCTCTCTTCGTAAACCGTTGGAGCTTGCCACGGTTTACACACAAACCACAAACACCAAATCAGAAACCGTGGTAGCTTCTCATGGTTTACATAGAAGTGTGAAAATGCACATGTACATAAAGAATTTCTGTTTTGTATATTTGAGTAAAGCTTTCACCCAATTTATTTATTTAGGTAAATTGCCCTAATAAATGGTACATGTTCTCATATATAAGAACATGAGATTTAATATTATCTTTTTATGAAGTTTCTCTACCTTAATAAAAGAACTAATATCATTTAAACTTAATTTTTATTTTTGTACTTAATATAAAAACTAATATCATTTAACTTTAATTTTTAACTTTCAAGATATATAAAAAGATGTAACCTTTTATGTATTAGATAATTTAAAAGATACTTATTGTATATGAAGTTAAAATATTCTAAATTTAAAAAAACTATTTAATAACAAAATTAAATTTGTTTAGAATCGTAAGGAGAGTTAGTAAGGAGAGTTAGAAAGAGAGAGAGAAAGTTGAAACTCTTTAATTAATTACAAAAAATTACCACTATCAAAGCCATTAAATTTGAGTATATTAAGTGAGGTTTAAAAAGCAAATCAAAACATAAATCTAAAAGACTAAAAGTTTTTTATCTCTCTTTATACAGTGTTTCACTTTAACTAACTATTTTTTATGGATAGTATTCAAATGACAAACAAAATAATAAGAAAATTTGTATTAGATTATGAAAATTAATCTCATCCTTATAATACAATGATTATTTCAAAACATGTAAAATAAAATAATAAATTATAGTTTAATTGATGTGCACAATAAAATAAATTATGAAACTTATAAAATAGTAGTCAAATGTGGATAGCAATGGTTGAAAATAATATATTTTGAAAATAATAAATTATGGTTAAATTTATAATTATTAATTAAAAAACTTACAATTATGTACTATTTTTTATTATTTTGGTTGAAAATAATATATTTTGACTTTATTTTTTAAGATCATTGACATCAAATTTTGATAATTTCAAAAAATTTTAAATGCTTTATGTCTTAATTCTTTTAGCAAAATTTCAACAACTCATAAAAGTTAACATAATAGATAGTTATAAATCAAAATGATAGACAACAGTAAAAGTTGCAATGATGATACTTGGTAATAATTAATAACGATCGGAAGAAGAGAATGTGGAAGGAGAAGAAAAAAATGAGAAAGGAGAATAAGGTAATATAGAGAATGTGGAAGGAGAAGAAAAGAAATGAGAAAAGAGAATAAGGTAATATAACAGTGGCGATGAGACCGTGACATGTATGTGTATAGAAAACAATATATAGTAAGAGAAAGAATAGTATTTGATATAGTGAGGTGATATAATACAAATATAAATTAATAATTTTGAAAAAAATGCAATTAAAGATAGTTTAAAAAATTAAATGTAAAATTTTAAAAAATATTTTTTATCAATTAAAATTATACATGAAGATAAAGAGTGTTTTGAATATAAATTTTTATCTCTACTTTAAATTTAATACTATTAAAAATAAATAAATAAACTTAATAACGTTCCTAAATAGTTAAGTATAAATAATATTTCTAAATCTTTTTTTTATTTTGTTACATATAATAACAACATAATAAATTTGTTTAATATCTTATTTAATTTAAATTTATAAATTTTATATATTCTAAAAGTTAAATAACTTATAAAATTTTTATTTTTTTTAAATTTTTTTATTCTTAATGTTTAGATTATTTTATTAAATTTATAATTTTAAAAGTAAAATTATAAAAATTAATCTCTTCACAATAATAGAAAAGCGGCTGAACAGGCACGATAGTGCCTGTTGAGCCGCTAGTTACCATTATCGTAGCTTTTATTTTTGTTTGTCACTTTGATTCATACATATCTATTTTGTTAACTTTTCAGTTGTTAAAGATTTATTAAAAGGATTATTTTTTGTTTGATTTAGATATCTAGATGTATAACTATTATAAAGATACTTATTTTTCATACTTACTTGTTAAGTCATATTTTATCATTTTAAAAAAAAATTAAGATATCAAGCATTCAAAAATTTTGTATAGAAAAATTAAATAAAAAATAAAAAAATTATTAGTTATTTAATTTATTTAATATATAGAATAATTGAATTTAAATTAATTTAGGTATAATACTAAAATCATTATGTTATTACTATGTGTAACAGTGAAGATAAAAATTTATAAATATTTGTAAATTTATTTCTTTCTCAATTATATTTAATTTGAAACAGATATAAAAATTTATATTTAAATCACTCTTTCTCTCGTATGATTTTAATAGCTAAAAAATTTTTATTTTTTATAATTTTATATTCAACATTTTAAATTATCTTTAGTCTTATTATTCTTTTAGAATTTTTAATTTTTGTTTTCATTATTTTTTTTTTCTTATCATTATCTATCTACGTATGTCTTACTGCCACTCTTATATTAGCTTGTTCTCTCTTCCTTCCTCAGTTTTTATTTTCTTTCTATCTTCTTTTCAATCGCAATTAGTTGCCAACATATATTAGTTCATAATTATTACACTCAAAAGTGAATACTATTTTAAAAATAAAAGTTCAAAAAAAAATCTCGTAACTCTTATGTGAATCATCTACACTCCTATAAATGTAACGAATGAGTAAATTTAACTTTTTTTATTATGAGTTTTTTTTATTATTTAATACATTCAAAGTCACATATTTTTATTTATGATAAAAATTAAAAATTAAAGTTAAATGATATTAGTAATTTTTGGTTTAATAAAATTAAAATAAAGTACAAAAATAAGGATAAAAACTAAAAAAAAGATGGCTCTAGAAAATGATAATGTTAAATTTTATGTCATTATGTATGAGAACAATGATTTATTTTATTATATTATTTTTGTACTAAATAATAAAAAAATTAAATTTTATGTCTATTTTTTTATTACTTATGTTACTTATCTATAGTTATTTAAATTATATTCTATAGTCATTGACTCATATTTTATTCCAATAAAAAAATAGTTATGAAGTCATTTTTATTTTTTTTATAGGAATACATCCATTATATCATGATTTTAATAATTAATGTAAAATTTAAAAAATTAAATAAATATATATCTATTTTGATTACATTCAAGAGTGAATTATATATATTCTTATAGTCAAAAAATAGACTTAACTTATTCTATAATAAATAATTTTTTAATCATCAAATTTATAAGAAAGATCCATCTTTCTATTTATCCTAAAATAAACTTAACATTAAAACTAATTTTAATACTTTTTTATTAATAGAACTAAAATAAAACGTAAAAATAAAGTTTGAATACAAATAAAAATACAAAATTTTGAAACCCAAAATATAAAATGGTTATAAGATAAAAAATATTACTTAAATATAATTTTTATAAGGTACTCCATAAATGAACTAAGATGAATGAATATTATATATAAAATGAATCTTGATATATTGGTATAAAAATTATTCTGTGTAAATTTTTTTAAAAAAATATTGTTTTGTCAAACTATTTTACTTTTATTCTTTTAAAATCATATTCATAATTAAAAAAAATCTGCATGAATAATTTACATCCAATAGAAAATTTTTGATAAAGTTGCTGTAAAAAATATGTGAAATTTTTTTTTATTCAACGTAACTAACAGATGTACGAAAAATTTTTTTTTAATAATAAACTTTTCTAGGGTAATATTGAAACTTAAATTTAGATGCCAATTGACATTATATATTAGGTAGGTACCTAGAGTATTTTAGAAGAGTATGATAAGAGAAAAATTATTCTGTATAAATTTATTTTTTTTAAATTATCCCTATTGAACTATTTTATTTTTATTTTTTAAAAATATATCCAAATAAAAAAACTAACAATAATTATATCCAATACAAAAATCTTAATCAGATTACTGTGAAAAAATGGATAGAAAATTTTTTATTTAACGTAACTGATGAAAAAAATTTTTTAATAATAAATTTTTTTAGGAGCAATATTGAAACTTAAATTTAGACACAAATTATCCTTATATTAGGTTTTATGTTATATCTAAATAAAGTGAGAAGGGTGCAAGAGACGACGAATAAGAAAAGAAAAAAGTTTTTCTATTATGCATAAACAATAATCTGAGATGATAGATAGTAAGAGAGAAAAGAGATAATTATAGAAGTTCTATGATTGTGAATTAATGAGATAAGAGAGAACGTGAATGTATGTGATAAGAGAGAAGATGAGGTAGTGAAAATTTTTTAATATGGAATAACTGACATATAGTGGGATAGATTATTAGGAAGAGTAAAATTGGAAAAGAATTTTGGATACCAAATTCATATATTGGCATTATATATTGTTATTGATATATTAATTGTATGAAATATAAATTTTTAAATATAAGAAATAATATGTAAAATTAATATATAATTATTTTATCGATAAAAACATAATTTATATGTATGTATAATTGCTAGAATATAATACGCATTCTTACTTTCATTAATCCACTATTAAGAATACTAATTCTAGCATGGTTATGAATTTGAAAGTGATATTATTTAAATGAACATTTTCATTTTTAATCTATCCACCTTCTTAGTAAATTAGAAATTATAACATTGTAGGGTTTACAAATATGAATATTATTGGATTAGAAAAGACTACCCTATCAGAATTCCAATACATAAATTAAAATATAATGTTCTATACTTTTTATGTTACATACTAGCATAATTGAGTAGTATTGACTAAAATATTTTTTTTGCAACAACAAGAATTTTATCATTTTAGTAGATAACATCATTTAATATATTGCAGAAATGCAGAATATTTTTTAACGGCAATAAAGAACACAGTGACTTTCATTATTTGTAGGATATGATTGTTGAAAAATAAATTTCTCATCGCCAAGTTTTACTTTCAGAAACTCTTTCCGAAGAACTTTATAGACATCTCCTAGTCCATTTGGACTAATTAATTAGAGTCCAAGTATCAAATTATTAGAATATATATGTAATCAACACAAACTTAGGGGCATACTTAAATTTATAGCAAATGTAATTCATACAAGGAATATTAATATTCAGTATATATAAAATTAATACAAAAAATTATAAAAAAACAAATGATGATATAATTATACCTATACCAATTGACTTGTTTTGGCATTCTTCTCTATGATATCAAAAAATATAAAAGATAATTGGAAATGACACCTGATTTTCATTTTAAAAATTATCTTCCTATATATTGTCCTAATATATAGCAAACCTTTATTTAAATTTCGTTTTATAGATATTTATAAGATGATAGACAATATTAAAAACACAAAAAATAGATTTTATATGATTTTTAATGATACAACTAATTAATATAAATAGCACAAAGTAACAAACTTAGTAATAATTAATAAAACACAAAACTCATTTCATAATCCACAAGAATTAGTCTGCAGGTATTCAAAAAATTATATATTGATAAATAATATTATTTGATGATTATAGGTAACATTTGATGTTGATTAAGGAATAAAAAAAATCAATCATAGATGAGTAGTTTACAATGGAAGAAACTGAAGGTCTTGAAGCGGGTTCTTATGGCACTGTTTATCTTGCAATTATTGTTAATATACAAACACCAAACTTGATTGATGTAAAGAACTGCATTTCCAGGATGGCATTTTCATTGAAGAAAGAAGAACAGATTTTTAAATCAGTTTGTGAAGGTAAAAGCGGTGGTTGCCAAGAAATCATTCGATGCTTTGGAATTGAGTCCACGATAGAGCACGGATGTTACTTTTACAATATTCTATTAGAGTATTGTAACACTCTACCACACAGAGTCTTATGCTTAAGTCATAAGACAGAGGTGGCGAGGTATTACGACCTCTAAAAATAAAATTTGTACATATAGTAGTATGAAAAGGTTTATAACTAGGAGCCTTTGAAGAAAAAGGAGTAATTCAAAACCGTTAAATCGAAAAGCGCAACACTCCGATCGATAACGTAAACAAAACAGATAAGAATAAGCTAACATGAGGAGATATACAAAAGAGTTCCAACAATACAGATATCAAGGCTCAGGACTTGTTTTGCGAAGATAACCGGTCCGAGCATAACAGCATATATATATATATATATATATATATATATAGTAGAAAGTCCCAAAAGAATTCAAGACACAAAATACAAAACCTGGTTCTCCAAAATGACCTCTAAGAGGAGTTAATACAAAATATACATACAGTGGAGAATATAAGTATCTAAACAAGTATATAAGATCAAAATATAATCCCGAGAGCTAAGGATCTTCGCCAAAATAGAAGTCTCCAGTATGCCTCAGCGAGGAGCCTCACGTCCTGCATCTGAAAATCACAAAATCTGCATGGGTGAGAACCGGAGGTTCTCAGCATGGTAACAGTGTCCAAATATCTAACATGTAATGTCCTGGGGAAGCCGAAGGCAATCCTAGAACTTCCAGTTATAATCAAAGCGTATGAATATACTAAACCATGAGAAAGTGAAAACAGGCAACTAACTTAAGGATCTTCAATCTAACTAAATATCCACTTTCCAAGTCCGTCAAACCTCCCAACCGCCAAAAGTAAAGATATGCAAACACAAGTATATCATACAAGAAATGCACAAGTAGGAAGCAAGTAAGACAATTAGACAATTAGCAAGTAATGATGCAATCAGTTAGGCATTCCAAACAAATCACATAAAATGCATATGATACATGCCTGTCCTAGTAGCTGATGAGTCTCATATGTCGGTTGCAAAGCCAACCCAACATGTCCTGGTAGCTAACCATTGGACAGAACACCAAACACGGAGTAAGTGGGACAATGCCACAACCCTTGCATCTTACCCGCGTACCCGGAGCAGGGGACAACTTCACCCTGCCTCTTACCCAGGTAGTGTTACATTCTCGGCTCGGAGCAAGCGGCAACAGAACACAGCCCTTGCATCTTACCCGCAGCCTTTCCGGAGCAAGTGAATAATACCACTGCATCATACCCGGAGTCACATACAGAAACACACTTTCATATTCATTACCACTCATTCATTCTCAATTCATACCCGGAGCAAGTGGGTAACACCACTGCATCTTATCCGGAGTCCTCACCTCTTACCCGGAGCAAGTGGTTAACACCACTGTATCTTACCCGGAGGCACATCGCAATCAATTTCAATTTCATTATCTTTATAATTTCCTCATCTCAGCCAATCGACTTACAAATCATAATTCATTACCAGCTGTAAACCATCATCATACACAGCCATTCGACTCATATCATACTCAGCACTCCATCACCTTCCTCCACAACTCATGTCATCATCATTAATCATAACTCATCATAATATCTCTTTTCTTCCTCCACAAGTTATCCCCTTCTCTAACTTTCCCTCAATCACTAGATATTTTACATTGATTTAAGACTTAAAAGATGAAAATGGGGGGTTTATAAGCCTGAAACAGCATCTCGGAAGGTTATAAGCTTGTTGGGAATGTGAAAGACTTGAAAACAAAAGCTTTAGAAAAGAACAGGGTCGCGTGCGTACGCACAGGGGTGTGCGTACGCACAGAAAGTAAAATCTCCATTGTTGTGTGTGTGCCAAGGTGTGCTAGCGCCACCAACAGCATGTCATTCCCAACGTGTGCGTACGCACAGCTTGCAAAACCTTATTGTTTGTGTACGCGCACAGGTTGTGCTAGCGCTCCCATCAGTGGCCCTTTCCCCGTGTGTGCGTACACACAAGGTTGTGCGTGCGCACGAGTCCAAAAATCAATGGGGTGTGCGTGCGCACACAAATCAGAAATCACAAATTCTGCAGAATTCAGATTTTTGGCCCAAACTTTCAACGATCATATCTCCTTCCACAAAATTCGGATTTCTACCAAATTTAAACCATTTTAAAGCTTATGAAGTTATCTTTCATTTGATATAAAAATCATTAAGTTCTAAAAACAATAACTCAAGATATGATCCGTTAAAGTTTATCAAAATTCTATTTTTACCAAAACTCATAAAACTCCCAATTTCTAAACATACAATTCCAATTCTCAATTTAAACCAACTAAAACTCACCCTTCCAATATCAATCATTTCCAAACCTCATTCAACCCTCAACCCACCAATTGTTCCATATTTAACCAACCTCAATTCAATAATTTCATTTAGGATTACATTTCCATAACTCAATTTCTTCCAAACATTCATTCAATTTCAACAATCACCATGAGCACAAACATTTATATCACACCAAATCATGCTTACCAACTTGAGTCTCAATCTCAACAACATTTGGGCATATTAATCCATACTTTTCATAACTTTCCATGCTCATTAACAATTAGCAACATTCACAACCAATCAATCATTATTCACACATTCTCAACTTAATCCACATCAACATTTCACATCCACTAAATACATACACAACAACACAATTCATTTCAACCCATCAACAATATCAATAGTTCAACTCCTATCTTAGGGTCTCTAGCCTAAGTTTTCACACCACATTATATTTTAGATACAGGAAACCAAAACCATACCTTGGCCGATTCCCGTCTAACCCGGAACACTCTCAAATTCAACTTCCAAGGTCTCCAAAACGTCCCCAACAGATTTCCAAGCTTGGTGCTCCACTCCAAAGCTTTCCAAAACCACCAATCAAGTTCCAATACCCACATATATACAACCTAAGCCACAAATATCACACCCAAACACAATAACTCAATCACTAAATCAAAAAATTTCAAGTTTTTAGCTTAGGGTTGAGATACTTACCAAGCCCAAGGATCAAGAAGGCAAGACTAAGCCTTCCCCTCAAGTTAATTAGATCCTATAACATCAAAACTCAAAAATCTCAGCACTTTTAACCCAAAATTTTCGAAACTAAGGGCTGAAAATTCTAGGAATAAGACATGGCTTACCTCCAGAATATTTGTATGGATTTTGTAGAGCTCGACGCCGCGGTCATGTGGTCGCAAACGGTGTGTCAATCGGAGCTCCGGATCAAAAGTTATGATCAATTGAATTTGGGTCAAGGGTTTTGGAACTTCTCCCTTTCCCCTTTGCCAATTTCAGCGTGTGTGTTCTTGGAGGAGAGAGAGTGCTGAGCTCTCTCATTAAATAAGAGCTGGGTTGGGCCCTTGGGCCCAACTTGGGTCCAGTTGGCCCAGTTTGGCCCGTTCGGCCGAATCTTGGGCCGATTTTTTTAAAAATTGGTGTCAAGATTCTCGTTTTAATTTTTTCTATCACTTTAAACCATAAAAACCTCATTTCTCACTTTCTAGAATATATTTTAATTTATGGGTTAATTAGTCATTAATTAACCGGGTTTTACATTCTACCCACCTAAATGGGAATTTTGTCCACAAAATTCGAATTCAGTTTCCTGTAAATAGGTGAAGGTAGTTTGTCCCCATCTCTAACTCAAGTTCTCTGGTGTGTACCTTCATTCTGACTTGATCTCCAAGTCACCTTTTGTTCATGCCCTGGGTTGAGCTGTACGACTCGGGCTGATTGACAACAAGTCGACCGACCTCTTCAGGTCAGGATTACCCGACCTCTTCTTAAAGAGTTCGACCAAATCACCAAGGAAAAGCCCATAAAGGGCCCAAACAGAGGAACACGACCCAAATCCAAAGGCAACCCAAGCCTAGAGAGATAAGGGTGGTTCCCTTGAAGATAAGATGACTTCACTCAAAGATAAGATAAGATAACTATCTTATCTTCAGAAAGGTCACTCCACACCATTATAAATACACTGGAGCACCCAGGTATAACTCATACTCTGATTCTACAAAAAACCTGTTTAATACCCTTGCTAACTTAAGCATCGGAGTCCCTTGCAGGTACTCCCACCCTCCGGTGATGAAGGATCAGTAGCACTCACAGTCCCAACAAGTCGGACACATCAGTGCCGACCAGCACGGAAAATCTCGTCCAAGATCGACCTACAGTTTCAGGTAACCCTCGGAACATTCCTTGCAGGTACCCCCACCCTCCGGTGACGAAGGATCAGCAGCACTCACAGTCCTAACAAGTCAGACGCAACAGCTCCGGCCACCACCCACAAGTCGGACACATCATTGCCGACCAGCACGGAAGATCTCGTTTGAGATCGACCTACAGTTTCAGGTAACCCTCGAAATATTGGCGTTGTTGTTGGGGAACCTGGAAGTCATCCCACCATCATGGCGGACAACCTTGACAACGACCACGTCTCTGATCTAGAAAACAAGACGCCGCACAAGAACGCGAACACCACACCAAAGGATACTTCTCAACCAAACAAAGACAAGAATTTGCCAAATTCGGAAATCATGGAGGCACTTCAAGCTCAACAAGATCGCCTCAAACAGCTCAAAAAAGGGGTTGAACATCAACGGGAAGCCGAGAGGGACCTTCGGAGAGAAACTAGGCGACATCGAGAATTAGAAGACAAGCTCTTAAAGCTCGAAGCCGACTTTCAAACAAAAAACATCCAACCTGATCCTGAAGGTAGCTCTCACAAAGATCAAGATCCATTCACCAAAGAGATCATGAAGGCCAAAGTTCCAAAAGATTTCAAAGCTCCCGACATGACCCCATATGACGGCACATCGGATCCCAGCCATCATCTCAGCAATTTTAGAAGTAGAATGTATCTCACGGATGCCTCGGACGCCATTCGATGCAAAGCCTTCCCAACAACCCTAACAAAGACAGCAATTAAATGGTTCGATACTCTGCCCCCTAGATCCATCACAAGTTTTGACGACCTGGCCAAGAAATTTCTTGCCAGATTTTCCATCCAGAAGGACAAAGCCAAACATGCCCCAAGCCTACTAGAGATCAAGTAAGGAGATCGGGAGAGTCTTCGCAGTTACATGGAGAGGTTCAACAAAGCATGCCTGGACATACAAAGCCTACCAACGGAAGCAGCCATTATGGGTCTCATCAATGGCCTGCGAGAAGGACCTTTTAGTCATTCCATATCAAAGAAACATCCAACATCTCTGAATGAAGTACAGGAACGAGCGGAGAAGTACATCAACATGGAGGAAAACTCTCGTTTAGGAGAGACCTCAAAATCTGGATTCTCTTACTCATCCCGGGACAAGGAGAAAGAGTCCAAGAAAAAAGAAGATCAATACGGCGAGAAGCCTAAAAAATACAACAACTATACTCCTCTCCGGGTGTCTCTTGTGGATGTCTACTGAGAAGTATGCCATACTAAAAAGATCCCACCACCTCGTCCACTCAAAAGCAAGAAAGGAGGAGGAAATAGGAAGAATACTGTGAATATCACCGAATCTATAGACATCCTACCAATGAGTGCTTCGACTTGAAAAATGTTATTGAGAAATTGGTAAGAGAAGGACGACTAGATCGATATTTAGCCAACAAATCGGATGAGCCTCGAAAAAGAAGAAGAGACGAAGAGGTCGGACGAAGAGAACGACCACCTCACACCCCAGAAAGACACGTTCACATGATAAACGGAGGATTTGCAGGAGGGGGGGATCTCAAAATCATCTCGCAAAAGGCACCTCAAAGAAATATATCATGTCGAGGAAGGAGAAGGATCATCTGACCTCCCTACAATTACTTTCACCCAAGAAGACGCAGTAGGCATCATCCCGAGACATGACGACCCTATGGTCATCACTATCATATTGGCCAATGCAAATCTCCACCGCACACTGATAGACCAAGGAAGCTCGGCAGATATCTTGTTTAAACCCGTCTTTGATAAACTCGGCCTGCAGGAGAAAGAACTTAGAACATATCCGAACAGCTTGTTTGGACTAGGAGACACTCCAATACAACTACTTGGATACATCTCACTACACACAACCTTCGGAAAAGGAACCGGTCAAGGGGACTTAACATAGACTATATTGTAGTCGACGTAAGTTTAGCCTACAACGCCCTGATAGGTCGGGCAACATTGAATCAACTTGCAGCAGTAGTTTCAACTCCACATCTATGCATGAAATTTTCAACTCCAGAAGGGATTGCTACAATAAAAGGAAATCAGAAGATAGCGCAACGCTGTTACAATGAAAGTCTGAACCTGAGAGGAAAAGGGGAAGAAATCCACACCATCGAACTTAGGGGAGTTCGAGGTCGGGAGGAACTCCGTTCACAACCTGAAGGCGAGATCGAAGAAGTCCAAATCGGAGATGACCAGGACAAAACAACAAATATCGGGGCAACCTTAAATGAGGACGTAAAGAAGACCTTGATACAACTCCTAAGGGATAATGTCGACCTATTCGCATGGAGGGCTGCAGACATGCCGGGCATAGACCCCAAGCTAATGTGCCATAAACTGGCAGTATACCCAGGATCTCAGCCAGTGCAACAGAAGCGTAGGAAGCTCGGACCCGAAAGATCCCAAGCTGTGGAAGAACAGGTACAAGCTCTACTGGAGGCAGGGTTCATAAGAGAAGTCAAGTATCCCATATGGCTAGCCAATGTTGTCTTGGTGAAAAAGTCAAATGGAAAATGGCGGATGTGCACTGATTACACCGACCTCAATAAAGTCTGCCCAAAAGATCCCTTACTCTAGTGGATGCCTCCTTCGGATACAAATACCTCTCGTTCATGGACGCTTATTCAGGATACAATCAAATCCCAATGTATCCACCTGATCAGGAAAAAACCTCATTCCTAACTCCTAAAGAAAACTACTGCTATGTCGTCATGCCATTCGGACTCAAAAACGCAGGAGCTACCTACCAGAGATTGATGAACAAGGTCTTCGCAGACCATATCGGAAAACTCATGGAGGTATACATGGACAACATGTTGGTGAAAATACGAGGCGAGGAGATATTACTGTCCGACCTTGCCCAAGTGTTCGATACCCTCAGAAAACATGACATGCGACTTAACCCTGCAAAGTGCACCTTTGCAGTAGAAGCTGGCAAATTCCTGGGTTTCATGCTAACACAACGAGGAATTGAGGCAAATCCGGATAAATGCCGGGCTATACTCGTCATGAGAAGTCCAACATGTGTCAAAGAGGTACAACAACTCAACGGAAGACTGGCAGCCTTGTCCAGATTTTTAGCTGGATCAGCCATAAGATCCCTCCCCTTCTATGCCACTCTAAGGAAGGAAAAGAAGTTTGAATGGATAACGGAGTGCAAACAGGCTTTCCAGGATTTCAAAAGGTTCCTGGGATGACCACCTATTCTAACTCGACCACGGGAAGGAGAACCACTCGTACTGTACCTCGCAGTAGGAAATCGAGCAATGGCCTCAACGCTAGTCAGAGAAGATGAGAGTGGACAACAGCCTATCTACTTCATCAGCAAAGCCCTGCAAGGGGCTGAACTAAATTATCAAAAGATAGAAAAGTTTGCCTACGCTCTTATACTAACTTCTCGACGACTTTGACCATATTTTCAAGCTCACACAATTAAAGTCCGGACTAACTAGCCCATAAAAGGCATTCTACAGAAAACAAATTTAGTCAGAATAATTCTACAGTGGGTAGTCGAGTTATCTGAGTTCGATCTTCAATATGAAGCTCGGACAGCCATCAAGTCCCAATATTTGGCCGATTTCGTTGCGGAGTACAGTGACACTCCGGAAACTCCCATAGAATGGAACCTCTACATGGATGGATCTTCAAACAAAACCAGAAGTGGCGCGGGCGTGATAATAGAAAGCGATCAGGGAACCCAAATCAAACTTTTCCTCAAATTTGGGTTCCCTGCTTCAAATAACCAGGCCGAATATGAGGCATTACTAGCTGGTTTGGAGCTGGCTAAGGAGGTTATAGCTTAAAAGCTTATCATCTTCAGCGACTCACAAGTAGTCACCTCACAAATAGCAGGGAGCTACCAAGTCAAGGATCCCACCACGAAAAAGTACTTGGACAAAACCAGGGAACAGCTCGGACAACTCGGAGAATATGAGGTCCGCCACATACCTCGGAAACAGAATGCTCGAGCTGATGCACTCTCAAAGCTAGCCAGTACCAAACCAGGAGGCAACAATAGAAGCCTCATCCAGGAAGTACTGCAGAACCCGTTGTTCCGAGGGTTACCTGAAACTGTAGGTCGATCTCGGAGGAGATCTTCTGTATCGGTCGGAGCTGTTGGGTCTGACTTGTTGGTGGTGACTGGAGCCGCCGCGTCCGACTTGTTGAACTGGCTGTACTGCTGATCCTTCGTCATCGGAGGGTGGGGGTACCTGCAAGAGACTCCGATACTTAAGTTAGCATGGGTATTAAACAGGTTTTTTGTAGAATCAGAGTATGAGTTATACCTGGGCGCTCCGATGTATTTATAATGGTGTAGAGTGACCTTTTTAGATAAGATAAGTTAGTTATCTTATCTTATCTTATCTTTGGGTGAGATCAGCTTATCTTCAACGGAACCGCCCTTCTCTCTGTAGGCTTGGGCTGCCTTTGGATTGGGCTGTGTTCCTTCATTTGGGCCCTTTACTGGGCTTTCCTATCGATCTGGCCGAGTTCTTCGTAAAGAAGTCGGTTTGCTTGGCCTAAACAAGTCGGTCGCTTTGCTACCGAACATCCCGGTTCAGACAGCTCGACCCAGGGTATGAACAGTGCCCCTGCTTGAGCTCGGTTTTCTTTTTTGAGGCCGAGTTCTCAACTTCGGTCCTTCTCTAGTAGAGCCGAACTCAAGCATTTTGTTGATTCCTTTGTAGAAGCTTTTGAATGTAGAACGTTTTTCCTCTAAAAGCGCGCGTTTTTATATCGGCGCTTTGGAAACGTGCGAGGGTTTAATGCCTTCATTAATTTTATCATTAATTGCTCTGTTTCCCTTTGGCTCTTTTTTTTTATTTTGAAAACCCAAAAACGGTTTCTCTCCTTTGCCCTTTTCGTAACTTCTTCGCATTTTTCCCTTCATTCTCTTGCTTTCAACTTTCTTTGTGTTGCGGCGTTGCTTGATTTTTCTGAAGCCTCTGCCTGGGTTCGTAGTTTCGTGTTTCAGCCCAGCGACGTTGCTTTTGCTCGTGTCTTTTCTTTTACTTCGAGGTAGCGATTCCAGATTTTGCCGTCCCTCTTCAAATTCCCTGAAGCCTGCTGCTTTTTCAGGTTGGTACTAACTTTCTTGCTTCTTTCACGACTTCATTTTTAGTTTTTTGGTGAAGCTTTTGCTTTTGCATGTTTAAAAGTTTGAATCTTTTCGTGATCTTGCATTTGTTTGTCGCTGTAAATGTGTTTTTCTTGGCTTTCTTTTGTGCGCTCTTCTGGCATTTTCGTCGAGGCTTTCTAAGGTTTTGTTGTTGCTTCTGATTTTTTACTATCTGATAGAAACTCTGCATCCGTTCCTTACTTTGCTTGATTGCTTTTTGTCTGATTTTTCAAAAGTTCGTACCTTTTTTGACGATTTCCATTTGGCGTGTTGTAATGTATTGGGAATGCTTTTTGCTTGGTTGACTGTCTTTTTTTGTTTGAAAGATACTGGGGTGAGAGCTGTAGATTTCTACTAGAAACCTTACTTGATTATTGCCTCCAAAGGATGCCCCAGGGACTTTGGTTTGAGTCTTGGGGTTTTCCTTTTCTGTGTGTTCGCATGTTTCGTGTTGAGTTGTTTTCTCCCTTGTCTGAGATGTTTTTAGTAATCCCATCTTCTTTTCTTACTTGTAGGATTAGTTGGCCTCATGTCTTCTCGCAATAACATTGTAGAGATGTCTTCCAGAGTTCCCGAGGGGATGTCCGATTGGCTGGACTCCCTTGTCTTGTTGTGTGTTTCTATTGTGGATGCTGAATTTTGCACAGAGCTGAGGAAGCGCCATAGGATTTGTGGTAATAGTGCCTGCGAGGGGATTATGAGCTTGTTGCCCCTGATTCTGATGAGAGAGTTTGTTTTCCGACTTCCGTCGAGGGGGAGCGTCCCTCCTTCTATGCTTATGAATACTTCTTCAGCCAATTAAACGTTTAATTTCCCTTTTACTGCTTTTGAAACTGACTTGTTGTGGTCCTGTAACATTGCTCCGTCCCAGCTTCATCCGAACTCCTGGAGTTTTATCAAAATTTTTCAACTTCTTTGCCAGGAGTTGGGCATAACACCTTCTGAAACTCTTCCTTTATCTTTTTGTCTCGGCCAAGCCCGGAGATTCTTCCAAAAAGAAAGCTTCCTGGGTTTCTTTCAGATCGGCCCAGGGGCATAAAGTTTTTGCCATGTATGGCGAGTCATTTAAAGATTTTAAGAACTACTTCTTCCGAGTTCGTGCTATTGAGGGGGTCCGCCCCTTTTTTCTTGATGAAAATGATGAGCCTGCTTTTCCTCTAGAGTGGCAAAAGAATGTAAGAGTGCCACGTTACACATGGGAGATGCTTAGTGAGGTTGAGCGAACCTTTTAGTTGTTCTTGAAGATTTGTGGGGGAAGCCTCCCCATCTGGACACGAAGAGATTCTTGAGTGATCCATCTTTAGTTCGGGCTGTTTTGGGTACTGTCTGATTTGTTTTTATACTTGCTTCCGAGCTTTTCTTCTCCTATGTTGTAACTTGTCTTTTTGATTTTGTGTTTTTCAGAGATGTCGAAGAATAATGATTCTATGAAGGCCTATAAGAAGGCGAAGAAGGCGACTGCTGCTTTAAACATCTCGGCCAAGGCGGCCGGAGAGGGGTCTTCTCAGGTTCCAGTTAAACCTTCTATACCAAGTTCTCCCGGGCCGAGGAAAGCAATTCCTACTCCTCAGGTTCGTCTGGTCGATCCTCCACAATCTTCTGCTGCAGCTTCTGGTGCTCCTCCTAGCAAGAAACAAAAAACCACTGAGTCTTTCGACCTTGATGCCCCAAACTTTGATGCGGTTGAGTTTGTGGATCAACAAATCGGCCCTTATGGTATTCTTTCTATGGACGACGTGTCGCTTCTTCATCATTTTGATTATATAACTCGGAGTGGTATTAAGTTGGCGCACATGGGAGCGACCTTATATCGAACTGCTCAAAGTCTTCTTCTCCATGCCACTAAAGCTTTCATGGAGGAGGCCAAACAGGAGTTTGATCGGATGAAAGGTTTGAAGGAGGAGCTTGAAGTGAGGGTGGCCAAGTTGGAAAAAGATTTGGAGAATGAGAAGGCGAGTTCCACTTCTCTGGCGGCTTCTGTGAGACTGGCCGAGGACACGGCTATGAGACATAAGGATAGTTATGTGACATCTTATCGGGAGGTGTTGCGTCTGAGAGAGGAGTTGGAGAATGTCCGAGCTAATTATTCCGAACTCCAAGGTCATCTTGTTGGCAGCGTAACTGCTGCCTATGAGAACCTGAAGGAACAAGTTCGGGTTATTGCTCCCGAGGCCGACCTGACACTCTTTAGCTTAGATAACGTTGTCAGAGATGGCAAGGTTGTCCCTGATGACGAGGATGAGGATGATGTCAAACCTCCCCCCGTATCCTCTGCCAAGGTGTCAACTCCTGCCATTCCCGCCGAGGCCAGCCCTCCCGCTTCTGATCCTGACTGTCAGATCTTAAACCGGGATGATGGTACTGTGGATGCTGTTCCTCTTCAGACTCGCCCTCCGTCTCCTCGAACTGATGCTGCTAAATAGTTTTCTGACCCTTAGCTCATTTATTCTGGATATTTTCGTAGTTGGCCCGGCTTGTGGGCTTTTTAAACTCTTTTTGTTAACTGTTGATACTTTCTCGTTGCTTGCCTAGCAACCTTTTGTTTTGACAAACAAAAGTAACTTTCTAGCTTTTTTGGTTGCCTCTGAATCTTTATAGCTTTGTAGATTATATCATGCTTTCACGCTTAACTTGGTATCTTTTTGTTTTCTGAGGATGTTGGGACCTTGCAGCTCGACCTTTTTGGATTGTTTTGTACTTTTGTAGCTTGAATCCTTTGTGGTTGTGGTTGTGTGGGTCTAACTTGTTCTTCGGTTTTCTCGTTCTTGCTTGTGTTTCTGACGATCTATAACCGATTTCTTCAAGTTAGTCCTCCAAGTTGTTTTTGTAATCCTCTTTCTTGGATCTTTGTTAGATCTCTTTCAGGGATTACTTTTATAACTTGTTTAGTAGTAGGAGTCCAACTTCGTTATATCGGTCTCCTTTAAGTTACTTTTGCAAATAACTTTTTAGTAGTAGGAGTCCGACTTCGTTATATCGGTCTCCTTTAAGTTACTTTTGCAAATAACTTTTTAATAGTAGGAGTCCGACTTCGTTATATCGGTCTCCTCTAAGTTACTTTTGCAAATAACTTTTTAGTAGTAGGAGTCCGACTTCGTTATATCGGTTTCCTTTAAGTTACTTTTTGCAAATAACTTTTTAGTAGTAGGAGTCCGACTTCGTTATATCGGTCTCCTTTAAGTTACTTTTGCAAATAACTTTTTGGTAGTAGGAGTCCGACTTTGTTATATCGGTCTCCTTTAAGTTATTCTGTAGTCCTCTTTTTTGGACCTTTGTCAGGTCTCTTTCAAGGACTAATTGTATAACTTTTTGGTTTTGGGCTGACTTTGTTATGTCGGGCCCTTCTAAGTTAAAGTAATCCTCTTTAATAGGGTTGGCCAGATCTCTTTCCAGGGTTTACTTATAACTTGGGTTGACTTGGTCCGACTTCTTAACGTCGAACAGTCTTTAAGTTATTATTTTAGCAATCCGTAAGACCTCGTCAGGTTCTTTTTTTTTAAATCACTTTTGATAACTTCTTACATTATTCTGTGTTCATCTTTGCCAATTTGTAGAAAGTGGTTGTCATCTCTAGATCGTCCTTTGGGTGAATCGCGTTTTCACCTTTATCGGACGGTTGTCTTTATCGTGATCGTGTAGTGAAATTGTTTTTCACTTTCTGCCGATCGGTTGCTTTATAATCGGACGATGAATGCTTCAGATTAATGCGTCTTAAAATCTTGTAGAATATCTAAGATATATTTTATTCAAGGAAAAGTGCAAATATATACATTTGGAATCATCCCTTTAAGGCGGATAGTGTCTGAGTCTCAACTTGGTGCCTCATTAAAAAACCTTTTCAGGAAAAAGAGTGCATCCAATAATGAGATCTTTATGTTTTCTAACTGTAGTACCTTCTTAGGTTGCAGGCGTGCCATGATCTGGGAAGCTCTTGTCTATTGAGTTCAGACAGTCTGTAGTAGCCCTTCCCAAGTACTTCTACAACTCGGTAGGGTCCTTTCCAGTTTGCTGCCAATTTTCCTTCTCCTGGTCGAGTTGTTCCGATATCATTTCGGATTAGGATGAGATCGTTTTCCGCAAAACTTCTCGGCACTACCCTTTGATTATACCTGGAAGCCATTCGACGTTTTAGCACTTCTTCCCTGATCCGAGCTCTTTCTTGGATTTCGGGTAGCAGGTCGAGCTCTTCCTTCTGGAGTTGGGAGTTTGCTCCCTCCTTATAATGAACTACTCTGGGCGATCCTTCCTCAATCTCTATTGGAATCATTGCCTCTATTCCATATGCTAATCGAAAGGGGGATTCTTTTGTGGTGGAATGTGGCGTCGTTCGATATGCCCATAGGACCTGTGGAAGCTCTTCTGCCCATGCTCCCTTTGCATCCTGTAATCTCTATTTTAACCCGGCCAATATAACTTTGTTAGCAGCTTTGGCCTGTCCATTGGCTTGTGGATGTTCAACGGAGGTGTACTGGTGCTTTATATTCAAGTCGGCTACTAGTTTTCTGAAGCCTGCATCTGTGAATTGAGTGCCATTGTCTGTGGTTATTGAATGTGGAACTCCAAACCTTGTGACAATGTTTCTATATAAGAATTTCCGGCTTCTTTGAGCGGTGGCGTTGGCTAGGGGCTCTGCCTCGATCCACTTTGTAAAGTAGTCTACCCCGACTATGAGAAATTTAACTTGTCCTGATCCCTGGGGGAAGGGGCCGAGAAGATCGAGTCCCCATTTTGCAAACGGCCAAGGTGAAGTCACGCTGATGAGCTCTTCTGGTGGGGCGATGTGAAAGTTGGCATGTTTCTGACATGGTGGACATGTCTTTACAAATTCTGTAGCTTCTTTCTGTAGAGTTGGCCAATAAAACCCCGCCCGGAGTACTTTTTTGGCGAGAGCTCGTGCTCCAAGATGATTGCCACAAATGCCGCTGTGTACTTCTTCTAGTACTTCCCTTGTGTTGGAGGTCGGCACGCATTTTAGTAATGGTATTGAGATCCCTCTTTTGTAGAGGACGTGGTTTATGATGGTGTAGTACTGTGCCTCTCTTTTTATCCTCTTTGCCTCCTTTTCTTCTGTAGGGAGTGTTCCTGCTTTTAGGTAGTTGATTATGGGGGTCATCCATCCTTGGTCCTGATTTATTATAGCCAGGACTTTTCCCTCTTCCGAGATTGATGGGTTCTGTAGTATTTCCTGGATGAGGCTTCTGTTGTTGCCCCCTGGTTTGGTGCTGGCTAGTTTCGAGAGTGCGTCAGCTCGGGCATTCTGTTCGCGGGGTATGTGGCAGATCTTATATTGTCCGAGTTGTCCGAGCTGTTCCTTGGTTTTATCCAAATATTTTTTCATGGTAGGGTCCTTGGCTTGATAACTCCCTGTTATTTGTGAGGTGACTACTTGTGAATCGCTGTAAATGTTGAGTTTTTGAACTCCAACCTCTTTAGCCAGCTTCAAACCAGCTAATAAAGCTTCATACTCGGCCTGGTTGTTCGAGGCTGGGAACCCGAACTTGAGGGAGAGCTCGACTTGGGTTCCTTGATTGCTTTCTATTATCACGCCTGCACCACTTTCCGTTTTATTTGAAGAACCATCCACATAGAGATTCCATTCTGTGGGGGTTTCCAGGGCATCTGTGCATTCCACAATGAAGTCGGCCAGATACTGCGATTTGATGGCCGTCCGAGGTTCGTATTGGAGGTCGAACTCTGATAGCTCTACTGCCCATTGTAAAATTCTGCCTGCTAAATCTGTTTTCTGCAGTATTCCTTTGATGGGCTGGTTGGTTCGAACCTTAATGGTGTGAGCTTGGAAGTACGAGCGAAGTTGTCGAGATGTTAGAATGAGAGCATAGACAAACTTTTCTATCTTCTGGTAGTTCAGCTCGGATCCCTGTAGCGCTTTGCTAATGAAGTATACAGGTTGTTGCCCACTTTCGTCTTCTCTGACTAGTCCTGAGGCTATTGCCCGGCTTCCTACTGCGAGATATAATATGAGCGGTTCTCCTTCTCGTGGTCGAGATAAGATAGGTGGCCGTCCTAAGAACTCCTTGAAGTCTTGGAAGGCTTGTTAACATTCTGTCGTCCATTCGAACTGCTTTCCCTTCCTTAAAGTAGCATAGAAGGGGAGAGATCTTATCGCTGCCCCTGCTAAGAATCTGGATAGGGTGGCCAATCTCCCGTTGAGTTGCTGTACTTCTTTGACGCAGGTGGGGCTCTTCATGTTGAGTATGGCTTGGCATTTATCCGGGTTTGCTTCAATTCCTCTTTGTGTGAGCATGAAACCTAGGAATTTGCTTGCTTCTACTGCGAAGGTGTATTTTGCAGGATTGAGCCGCATGTCATGCTTCCTTATAGTGTCGAACACTTGAGTCAGGTCGGACAGTAGTGTGTCTTCGTTTTGTGTCTTTATTAACATGTCGTCCACATAGACTTCCATGATCTTTCTGATGTAGTCTGAGAAGACTTTGTTCATTAGCCTTTGATAAGTAGCACCCGCGTTTTTGAGACCAAAAGGCATCACGATGTAGCAGTAATTTGCTTTTGGCATTAAAAACGAGGTCTTTTCTTGATCTGGTGGATACATGGGGATTTGGTTGTATCCCGAATATGCGTCCATAAACGAGATGTATCTATATCCGGAGGAAGCATCTACCAGAGCGTCGATACTTGGGAGTGGGTAAGGATCTTTTGGACAGGCTTTGTTGAGATCGGCATTCGCCACTTCCCATTTGATTTTTTCACCAAGACGACGTTGGCTAACCATAGTGGATACTTGACCTCTCTTATGAATCCTGCCTCCAGTAGTGCCTGTACCTGCTCTTCCACAGCTTGGGATCGCTCAGCTCCTAGTTTCCTTCGTCTCTGATGCACCGGGAGAGATCCTGGATAGACCGCCAACTTGTGGTTCATTAGTTTAGGGTCTATGCCCGGCATGTCTGCGGCTTTCCATGCGAAGAGGTCAACATTATCTTGTAAGAATTGTATCAATAATTCTTTTGAGTCTCCTCTTAGGATCGTGCCGATATTAGTTGTTTTATCCGAGGTGTCTCCGATCTGAATCTTCTCTGTCTCACCTTCTGGCTGCGGACGAAGTTCTTCTCGTCGCTGAACTCCGCCAAGTTCAATTGTATGAAACTCTTCCCCTCTGCCTCTGAGGTTTAGACTTTCATTATAACAGTGGCGTGCCATCTTTTGATCTGCCTTTATCGTGGCTATCCCTTCTGTAGTTGGGAATTTCATGCATAGATGTGGGGTCGAGACTATCGCGCCGAGTTGATTAAATGTTGTCTGACCTATTAGAGCGTTGTAGGCTGAACTTACGTCGACCACAATGTAGTCTATTTTGAGGGTCCTGGATTGGTTCCCTTTTTCGAAGGTTGTGTGTAGTGATACGTATCCCAGTGGTTGTACCGGGGTGTCTCCTAGTCCGAACAGACTATTCGGATATGCTCTAAGCTCCTTTTCATCTAAACCGAGTTTGTCGAAGGCTGTTTTGAATAAGATGTCGGAAGAACTCCCTTGGTCTACTAATGTACGGTGTAGGTTGGCGTTTGCCAGTATGATAGTGATGACCATGGGATCGTCATGTCTCGAGATGATGCCGGATGCGTCCTCTTTAGTGAATGTTATCGCCGGGATGTCGGGTACTTCCTCCTTTCCCTCGACATGATATACTTCTTTGAGGTATCTTTTTCGGGATGATTTGGAGATCCCGCCTCCTGCGAATCCGTCGTATATCATGTGGACGTGTCTTTCTGGTGTCCAAGGTGATCGTTCAGCTCGTCCGTCATCTTCGTCCCTTCGTCTCTTTCTTTGGTCATCATCTCGAGTGGCTAGAAATCGATCTAATTTTCCTTCTCTCACCAATTTTTCTATGATATTTTTCAAGTTGAAGCACTCATTGGTGGAGTGCCCTCGAACTCGATGGTATTCACAATATTCCTTCCGGTTTCCTCCTCCTCTTTTGCCTTTGAGTGGTCGTGCTGGGGGGATTTTCTCTGTGTGGCAGACTTCTTTGTATACGTCGACCAGGGATGCCCTGAGAGGAGTGTAGTTATGGTACTTTTTGATTTTCTCCCCCTGTCGATCTTCTTTCCTTTTTGAGTCCTTGTCTTTGTCTTGGTAGTGGGCCCCAGATTTTGAGGTTTCTCCCAGCCGAGCGTTCTTCCATGTTGATGTATTTTTCTGCTCGCTCCTGTACTTCGTCTAAGGAGGTAGGGTACTTTTTTTATATAGATTGGCTAAAAGGTCCCTCTCGTAGGCCATTGATGAGCCCCATGATGGCGGCCTCTGTCGGTAAATTTTGTATGTCCATGCATGTTTTGTTGAATCTTTCCATGTAGTTGCGGAGGCTCTCCCGATCTCCTTGCTTGATCCCTAGTAAGCTGGGTGCGTGCTTGGCCTTATCTTTCTGGATGGAGAATCTGGCCAGGAACTTTTTGGCCAGGTCGTCGAAGTTTGAGATGGACTTCAGAGGTAAGTTGTCGAACCATTTGATCGCCGTTTTCGTGAGAGTTGTTGGAAAAGCTTTGCAACGAACGGCATCTGAGGCGTCGGTAAGGTACATTCTGCTTCTGAAATTGCTGAGATGATGGTTGGGATCTATGGTGCCGTCGTACAAAATCATATCAAGGAGTTTGAAATCTTTTGGAATTTTGGTTTTCATGATTTCTTTGGTGAATGGATCTTGTTCTTTGCGTGAATTTTCCTCAGGGGTAATCCGAGTAGTTTTCGATTTGAGATCGGCTTCTAACTGCTGTAGTTTCTCTTCCAATTCTCGGCGTCGCCGTACCTCCCTTTGTAGATCCTTTCCGATATCTCGCTGTTGTTGGGTTTCTTTCTCAAGTTGCTTTAAGCGATCTTGAAGTGCTTCTATTGCTCCTGGGTTTGCTGAATTTTTGTCTCCGTTGGATTCCGGGGTATCTTTCGGTGTGGTGTCTGCGTTTTTGTGTGGTGTTCTGTTTTCTAGATCTGAGTCGTGGTCGTTGTCATGGTCGTACGCCATGGTGTTGGGATGACTTCCAGGTTCCCCAGCAACAGCGCCAATGTTCCGAGGGTTACCTGAAACTGTAGGTCGATCTTGGAGGAGATCTTCTGTACCGGTCGGAGCTGTTGGGTCCGACTTGTTGGTGGTGACCGGAGCCGCCGCGTCCGACTTGTTAAACTGGCTGTACTGCTAATCCTTCGTCACCGGAGGGTGGGGTACCTACAAGAGACTTCGATGCTTAAGTTAGCATGGGTATTAAACAGGTTTTTTGTAGAATCAAAGTATGAGTTATACCTGGGCGCTCCGATGTATTTATAATGGTGTAGAGTGACCTTTTTAGATAAGATAAGTTAGTTATCTTATCTTATCTTATCTTTGGGTGAGGTCAGCTTATCTTCAACGAAACCGCCCTTCTCTCTGTAGGCTTGGGCTGCCTTTGGATTGGGCTTTGTTCCTTCATTTGGGCCCTTTACTGGGCTTTCCTGTCGATCTGGCCGAGTTCTTCGTAAAGAAGTCGGTTCGCTTGGCCTAAACAGGTCGGTTGCTTTGCTACCGAACATCCCGGTTCAGACAGCTTGACCCAGGGTATGAACACCTGTCAATCTCGGAAGAAGACAAGGTCCTAGCCATAACAGGTCTGGATCAAGGATGGATGACTTCCATAATTAACTACCTCAAAACAGAAACACTCCCTACAGATAAGAAGGAGGCGAAGAGATTAAAACGGGAGGCACAATACTACACCATCATAAACAATACTCTATACAAGAGAGGAATTTCAACACCGCTGTTAAAATGTGTGCCAACTTCCAACACAAAAGAAGTTTTAGAAGAAGTACACAGTGGTATCTGTTCATACCCTGGGTCGAGCTATCCGACCCGGGATGCTTAGCGACAAAGCGACCGATCTCTTCAGGTCAGACTATCCGACCTCTTCTCAAAGAGCTCAGCCAAATTGCTAGGAAAGCCCAGTAAAGGGCTCAGATAGAGGAACACGACCCAAATCCAAAGGCAGCCCAAGCCTATAGAGATAAGGGTAGTTCCTTTGAAGATAAGATGACCTCACTCAAAGATAAATATAAGATAGGATAACTAACTTATCTTATCTAAAAAGGTCACTCCACACCATTATAAATACACTGGAGTACCCAGGTATAACTCATACTCTGATTCTACAAAAAACCTGCTTAATACCCTTGCTAACTTAAGCATCGGAGTCCCTTGCAGGTACCCCCATCTTCCGGTGACGAAGGATCAGTAGTGCAACCAAGCTCAACAAGTCGGATACGATAGCTCCGGCCTCCACTCACAGCCGGACACGTCATCTCCGATCACCACCAGAAGATCTCGTCTGAGATCGACCTACAGTTTCAGGTAAACCTCGGAACATTGGCGCCGTTGCCGGGGACCTGGAAGTCATCCCATCAACATGGCGAACGACCAGGACAACGACCATGATTCAGATCTAGAGGATAGAACGCCACACAAAAACGCAAACACCATACCAAAAGATACCCCAGAATCTAACGAGGATAAAATCTCACCAAACCCGGGAGCTCTAGAAACGCTTCAAGATCGTTTAAAGCAACTTGAAAAAGAAGTCGAACACCAGCGAAAAGCTAGGAAGGATCTACAGAGGGAGATAAAGCGGCGCTGGGAATTAGAAGATAAACTTCTAAAACTCAAAGCCGATCTCAAAGCCAAAGCTACTCGATCCACCCAGGAGGACAGCTCTCGCAAGGATCAGGATCCATTCACTAGGGAGATCATGAAGACCAAAATCCCTAAGGACTTTAAACTCCCGGATATGCCTTTATACGATGGTACGGCAGATCCCAGCCATTATCTCAGTAATTTTAGAAGTCGAATGTACCTCACCGACGCCTCGGACGCAGTCCGCTGCAAAGCCTTCCTGACTACCTTAACCAAAACGGCGATTAGGTGGTTCGACAATCTATCCCCTAGGTCTATCTCAAGCTTTGACGACTTGGCCAAACAGTTTCTAGCCAGATTCTCTATCCAGAAAGATAAAGCCAAGCACGCCCCAAGTTTATTAGGAATCAAACAAGGAGATCGGGAAAATCTATGCAACTACATGGAAAGATTCAACAAGGCATGCCTGCACATACAAAGCCTACCAACAGTGGCCGCCATTATGGGCCTCATCAATGGCTTGCGAGAGGGACCTTTTAGCCAATCTATATCGAAAAAACACCCCACATCTCTGAACGAAGTTCAAGAACGAGCAGAGAAGTACATCAACATGGAGGAAAACTCTTGTCTTGGAGAGACCTCAAAATCCGGACTCACCCACCCCTCCTGAGATAAGGACAAAGAGTCCAAAAAGAAGGAAGATCGACATGGGGAGAAAATAAAAAAATACCACAATTACACCCCTCTTCGGGTGTCCCTTGTGGATATCTACAGGGAGGTTTGCCACACTGAAAAAATACCCCCAGCTCGACCACTCAAAGGCAAAAAAGGAGGAGGAAATCGGTCTGAATATTGTGAATACCATAGAATCTGCGGGCATTCCACCAACGAATGTTTTGACTTAAAGAATGTCATAGAAAAACTAGTCAGGGAAGGAAAATTAGATCGATACCTGGCCACCCGAGACGATGAGCAAAGAAAAATAAGAAGGGACGAAGATGTCGGACGAACCGAGCGATCACCTCATACACTAGAAAGACATGTCCACATGATACACGGCGGATTTGCGGGAGGAAGAATCTCCAAATCATCTCACAAAAGATATTTTAAAGAAGTATATCATGTCGAGGGAAAGGAGGAAACACCCGACATACCCGCAATTACTTTCACCAAAGAAGACGCATCTGGTATCATCTCAGGACACAACGATCCCATGGTTATCACCATTATACTGGAAAATGCCAATCTCCACCGCACACTAATAGACCAGGGGAGCTCCGCCGACATCTTATTCAAAACTGCTTTCGACAAGTTCGGCCTGGAAGAAAAAGAACTCAGAGCATATCCGAACAGTCTGTTCAGACTGGGAGATACCCTAGTTCAACCACTTGGATACGTCTCACTACACACAACTTTTAGAAAAGGAACCCAGTCAAGAACACTCAAGATAGACTACATCGTGGTCGACGTAAGCTCGGCCTACAACGCCTTAATAGGTCGGACAACGCTGAATGAGCTCGGCGCAATAGTCTCGACTCCACATCTATGCATGAAATTCCCAACTGCAGAAGGGATAGCTACAATAAAAGCAGACCAGAAGATGGTGCGCCGCTGCTACAACGAAAGTCTAAACCTCAAAGGCAGAGGAGAAGAGTTCCACACAATCGAACTTGGGGGAGTTCAGAGGCGGAAAGAACTCCGCCCACAGCCCGAAGGTGAAGTAGAGAAAGTCCAGATCGGAGACATCCCGGACAAAATAACCAATATTGGAACAATCCTAAAGGGAGACATAAAAGAATCACTCGTACAGTTCTTACGAGATAACGTCGACCTCTTTGCATGGAAGGCTGCAAACATGCCAAGCATAGACCCCGGGTTAATGTGCCACAAGCTAGCAGTCTACCCAGGATCTCAGCCAGTACAACAAAGATGAAGAAAGCTCGGACCTGAATGATCCCAAGCTGTGGAAGAGCAGGTACAAGCTCTACTGGAAGCAGGATTCATAAGAGAAGTAAAGTACCCACTATGGTTAGCCAACGTCGTCTTGGTGAAAAAATCAAATGGGAAGTGGCGAATGTACACCGACTACACTGATCTCAACAAAGCCTGCCCAAAAGATCCCTATCCACTCCCAAGTATCGACGCTCTGGTAGATGCCTCCTCCGGATATAAATATCTCTCATTTATGGACGCATATTCGGGATACAATTAAATCCCAATGTATCCACCCGACCAAGAAAAGACTTCATTCTTAACCCCAAAAGCAAATTACTGCTACATCGTCATGCCTTTTGGTCTTAAAAACGCGGGAGCTACTTATCAGAGATTAATGAATAAGATCTTTACCGATCACATAGGAAAAATCATGGAAGTCTATGTGGACGACATGTTAATAAAGACACAAAGCGAAGAGACGCTATTGTCTGACCTAACCCAAGTATTCGACACTATAAGAAGGCATGGCATGCGACTCAATCCTGCGAAATGCACCTTCGCAGTAGAGGCTGGCAAATTCTTGGGTTTTATGCTCACACAAAGAGAAATCGAGGCAAATCCGGATAAATGCCGGGCCATACTCGACATGAAGAGCCCGACTTGTGTCAAAGAGGTACAACAACTCAACAGAAGGTTGGCAGCCTTGTCCAGATTTCTTGCTAGATCGGCAATAAGATCTCTCCCCTTCTACGCCACACTAAAGAAGGGGAAGAAGTTTGAATGGACCACGGAGTGCGAGCAAGCCTTCCAAGATTTCAAAAGATTCCTAGGACAGCCACCCATCCTATCTCGGCCACGAGAAGGAGAACCACTCATATTGTATCTCGCGGTAGAAAGTCGGGCAGTAGCCTCAGCACTAGTCCGAGAAGACGACAGTGGGCAACAACCTGTATACTTCATCAGTAAAGCACTACAAAGATCCGAGCTGAACTACCAAAAAATAGAAAAATTTGCCGATGCTCTCATACTAACATCTCGGGGACTTCGTCCATATTTTCAAGTCCACACCATTACGATTCGGACCAACCATCCCATAAAAGGGATATTGCAGAAAACAGACCTAGCGGGCAGAATCTTGCAATGGGCAGTCGAATTGTCCGAGTTCGACCTTCAATACGAAGCACGGACAACCATCAAATCACAATACCTGGCCGACTTCATTGCAGAATTTATAGACACCCCAGAAACCCCCATAAAATGGAATCTCTACGTGGACGGCTCCTCGAATAAGACTGGAAGCGGCGCATGTGTGATAATTGAAAGCAACCAAGGAACCCAAATCGAACTTTCCCTCAAATTCGGGATCCCTGCCTCAAACAACCAAGCTGAATATGAGGCACTACTAGCTGGTTTGAAGCTGGCTAAAGAGGTCGGAGCTCAAAAACTTGTCATCTTCAGCGACTCACAGGTGGTCATTTCACAAATAATAGGGAGCTACCAAGCCAAGGAACAGTTCGGACAACTTGGGGAATATGAGATACGCCACATATCCCGCGAATAGAATGCCCGAGCTGACGCACTCTCAAAGCTAGCCAGCACCAAACCAGGGGCAACAATAGAAGCCTCATCCAGGAAATGCTGCAGAACCCGTCAATCTCGAAAGAGGAAAAAGTCCTAGCCATAACATGTCTGGATCAAGGATGGATGATTCCCATAATTAACTACCTCAAAACGGAAACACTTCCTACAGATGAAAAGGAGAAAAAGAGGTTAAAACAGGAGGCACAATACTATACTATCATAAACAATACTCTATACAAAAGAGGAATTTCAATACCATTGTTAAAATGTGTTCCGAATTCCAACACAAAAGAAATCCTAGAAGAAGTACACAGTGGCATCTGTGGCAATCATCTCGGAGCGCAAGCACTTGCCAAAAAAGTACTCCGGCAGGGTTCTATTGGCCAAATCTACAAAAAGAAGCCACGGAGTTCGTAAAGACATGTCCACCATGTCAGAAACATGCCAACTTTCACATCGCCCTGCCAGAGGAACTCATCAGCGTGACCTCACCTTGGCCATTCGCAAAATGGGGACTCGACCTTCTCGGACCCTTTCCTCAGGGATCAGGACAAGTTAAATTCCTCATAGTAGGGGTAGACTATTTCACAAAGTGGATCGAGGCAGAACCCCTAGCTAACGCCACTGCTCAAAGAATTCGAAAATTCCTATATAGGAACATTGTCACAAGGTTCGAGGTTCCATACTCCATCACCACAGACAATGGCACCCAATTCATAGATGCAGGCTTCAGAAAGCTAGTGGCCGACTTGAACATAAAACACCAGTTCACTTCCGTAGAACATCCCCAAGCCAATGGACAAGCCGAAGCTGCCAACAAAGTCATATTGGCTAGGCTAAAATGAAGATTATAGGATGCAAAGGGAGCCTGGGCTGAAGAGCTCCCAAAAGTCCTATGGGCATATCGAACAATGCCACATTCCACCACAAAGGAATCACCCTTCCGATTAGCATACGGAATGGAGGCAATGATCCCAATAGATATCGAAGAAGGGTCACATAGAGTGATCCACTATAATGAAGAAGCCAACTTCCAACTTCAAAGGGAAGAACTCGACCTACTCCCAGAAGTCCAAGAAAGAGCTCAGATCAGGGAAGAGGCATTAAAACGTCGAATGGCTTCGAGATACAATCAAAGGGTAGTGCCGCGAGGATTTGCTGAGAACGACCTCGTCCTAATCCGAAATGATATCAGAACAACTCGACCTGGAGAAGGAAAGATGGCAGCAAACTGGAAAGGACCCTACCAAGTCATAAAAGTACTTAGAAAGGGCTACTACAGACTGTCCGAACTCGATGGACGAGAGCTTCCTAGGTCATGGCACGCCTGCAACCTAAGAAGGTACTATAGTTAGGGACGACAAAGGATCTTAGGATAAGGCGCACTCTTTTTCCTGAAAAGGTTTTTTAATGAGGTGCCAAGCCAAGACCTACAAACTGCCCGACTTAGAGGGATAAAACTCCCGCATGTATATATTAGCATTTTCTTTTGAATAAACTCTGTTTAGATCTTCTACAAATTCTCAAGATGCATTAATCTGAAACATTCATCATCCGATTATAAAGCTACAAATCGGCAGAAAGTGAAAATCAAATTCACTGCACGATCACGATAAAGACCAACAAAAATGAAAACTAAATTCATTAAAAGGTCGACCTTACGAGGATTGAACCCAACTTCTACAAAACCGGCAAAGATAAAAACAGAATAATGCAAGAAGTTATCGAAAGTGATCCTTAGAAAGGACCTGACGAGGTCTTAATAAAATGGATTGCTAAAAAAATAACTTAAAGATTGGCCGACATAAGGAAGTCGGACCAGTCGCAATAACCAAAGTTATAAGTAAATCCCTGGAAAGAGGTTTGGCCAGCCCTATAAAAGAGGATTACTATAACTTAGAAGGGCCCGACATGATGAAGTCGGCCCAGAACATAAAAGTTATAAAGTAATCCCTGAAAGAGACCTGAACAAGGTCCAAGAAAGAGGATTACAAAAATAACTTAGAAGGGCCCGACATGATGAAGTCGGCCCAGAACATAAAATTTATAAAAGTAATCCCTGAAAGAGACCTGAACAAGGTCCAAGAAAGAGGATTACAAAAATAACTTAGAAGGGCCCGACATGATGAAGTCGGCCCAGAACATAAAAGTTATAAAAGTAATCCCTGAAAGAGACCTGAACAAGGTCCAAGAAAGAGGATTACAAAAATAACTTAGTAGGGCCCGACATGATGAAGTCGGCCCAGAACATAAAAGTTATAAAAGTAATCCCTGAAAGATACCTGAACAAGGTCCAAGAAAGAGGATTACAAAAATAACTTAGAAGGGCCCGACATGTTGAAGTCGGCCCAGAACATAAAAGTTATAAAAGTAATCCCTGAAAGAGACCTGAACAAGGTCCAAGAAAGAGGATTACAAAAATAACTTAGAAGGGCCCGACATGATGAAGTCGGCCCAAAACATAAAAGTTATAAAAGTAATCCCTGAAAGAGACCTGAACAAGGTCCAAGAAAGAGGATTACAAAAATAACTTAGAAGGGTCAGACACGATGAAGTCGGTCTAAAACAAGAGATCACAAAAGTAATCCCTGAAAGAGACCTAAACAAGGTCCATAAACGAGGATTACTAACAACAACTTGGATAAAAACCGACATGACAAAATCGGCCTCCCGAAAACCTTAGTGTTATACAAGGTAATTCTTAATAAAGACCTGAGCAAGGTCCAAATAAAGCGAATTACTAGAAATAACTTTAGGGCAAGGCTCAAAGGAATCAAGCCAGTCCAAAGAGGTCAGACAAAGTTCCAACAATCCCAAAACCTAGAAAGGTACCAAGACGAGTGCAAACAGATATGTTACGAAAAACACAAGTTATAATAATAATAAACTCAAGAGGCTACCAAAATTAGCCCCAAGAGCTTGGAAATTACTTTGTTTTTCAAAATAAAGTTGCTAAATAAGCAACTGGGAATGTAGCAAAAGTCAGAACCACCATTTAAAAAATATAAAGAGTTCAAAAAGCCCACAAGCCGGGCTATCCACACAAATATACAGAAAATTCACTAAGGATCCAAAGGCTTCTTAGCAGCATCAACACAGGGCGAAGGAGGACGAGTCTGAAGAGGCATTGCATCCACAGTCCCATCATCCCGATTCAAGATTCGACAGTCAGGCTCCGACTCGGGATGACCAGCCTCAGCTGAAGGAACTGAAGATGTCGGCACCACAGAAGCTTTGGCAGCAGGCACAGAGGGAGGTTCAACATCATCGTCATCAGGGTCGTCAGGGACAATCTTGCCATCCTTTACAACATTGTCCAGGCTGAAGAGAGTAAGGTCGGCCTCGGGTACAAGGACTCGAACCTGCTCCTTCAAGTTCTCATAAGCAGCATTTACGCTGCCCACAAGGTGACCCTGGAGCTCGGCATAATCAACCCGGGCAGACTCCAACTCCTCCCTAAGACGCATCACTTCCCTGTAGGACGTGACATAGCTATCCTTGTGCCTCAATGCTGTGTCTTCAGCCAACCTCACAGAAGCTGCCAAAGCAACAGAACTAGCCTTTTCGCCCTCCAACTCCTTCTCCAGTTTGGTCACTTTCACTTGAAGCTCCTCTTTCAAACCCTTCATACAGTCGAACTCTTGCTTAGCCTCCTCCATGAAGGCTTTGGTGGCATGAAGAGGAAGATCTTGAGCAGTTCGGTACAGGGCAGCTCCCATATGTGCCATCTTAATGCTACTCTGGGTTATAAAATCTAAATGGCAAAGGAGAGATACATCATCCATAGGGAGGGCACCATAAGGACCGATCTGCTGGTCAACAAACCCAACAGCGTCAAAATCAGGCGCATCTAGATTGAAGGGTTCAACAGTTCGAGGTCTTTTGGAAGGAGGAACGACCGGAGGAAAAGAAATAGCGGCAGAAGACTGCGGAGGATCAACTACACGGATTCGAGGAGTAGGAAACATTCTCCTCGGTCCAGGCGAGCTCGGCAAAGATGGCTTCGGTGGAACCTGAGAGGACCCTTCCCCATCCGCCTTGGCCGAGATGTTTAGAGCCACCGTAGCCTTCCTCGCCTTCTTAAAGGCCTTCATAGAGTCGTTGTTTTTTGCCATCTCTGAAAAACATAAATCAACCACAAGAGCATGTTATAGACTAGAAAAAGAAGGAAGCAAAGCAAAAATAAAGATACACAAGATATACCAAGCTCAGTTCGGATAAGGGAAGGATTCCCCAAGAACTTCTTGGTATCAAGATGGGGAGGCTCCCCCCAAATATCCTCCAAGACATTTACAAAGGCCTGCTCGACCTCGTCCAACATCTCCCAGGTGTACCGGGATACCACTACGTTCTTCTGCCACTCTAAAGGAAAGCGGGGTTCGTTATTCTCATCCAAAAAGAAAGGCCGAGCTCCTTCAACAGCCCGGACCTTAAAGAAGTAATTCTTAAAATCCCGAAAAGATTCATCATGCATAGAAAAAACCTTGTGCCCCTGGGCAGACCTAAAAGAAATCCAAAAAGCCTTCTTCTTAGTAGTCCCAGGCTTGGTCAACACAAAAAAGATACAAAAAGAGAGTTTGAGAAGGAGTAACAGCAAATTCTCGACAAACCAACTGAAAAATCTTGATGAAACCCCAAGAATTTGGATGAAGCTGAAAGGGGACAACGTTATAGGACCATAATAGGTCAGTTTCAAAAGAAGTAAAGGGAAGGGTGATGTTCATTTGGCTAAAAAAGAAATCATATGCATAGAAAAAGGGATGCTCCCCCTGAGTCAGGACAGGGAAGCAAACCCTATCGTCAGAATCAGGTGCTACCAACTCGTAATTGTTCTCATGATCTCCACTGCTACAAATTCGGTGATGTTTTCTAAGCTCTATGTAAAATTCAGAATTGGCTAAAGAAACACACAGCAACACAAGGGAGTCCAACCAATCAGACATCCCCTCAGGAACCTTAGAAGACGCCTCGACAATATTTTTGTGAGAAGACATGGCCAACTAGTCCTACAAACAAGAAAAGAAGATTGGATTACTAAAAAATATCTCGGACGAAACCAAAATAACTCGGCCAACATAACCCAGCACAATACAAGCAACAAAAGGAAACCCCAGGACCCACATCAAAAAGATCCAGGGGCATCCTTTGGAGGCAGTTAACAGGACAAGGATTCATTAAAACCTACAAGCTCACATCTCGATACATCCTAACAGGAAAACAATAAACCCCTTTTTGTTCTGCAACTAAAGCGACACTTTAAGAAGAAGACTACAAGCCACAAATCAAATAAAACCATCAAAATAAACTACCTCCCAGACTCACCGTCCCAGTTCGATTAACAAACGAAGCTACCAAGCAACAAAATGTATCAAGAAGAAATCATCGAAGACGCACCCCTTTTTCAGAGAAATAAAATCCCCTCAAACAAACAAAGAAAATAAAAAAAAGCATCGTTATCTTCTACAAAGTTCAGTAGCAAGGAGAGTTATCAACAGGGCAAAGTCAAGGGGCAATCTTTTCAGAAACAAACAAGTGCAGTTCACAAAACTCAAGCATTAAAGAACAACTAGAAGCAACAGCAAAACATGCAAAGCCCTAAAAAGCCTCAACAGAAATACCAGGAGGATGCATAAAGATGAAAAGGAAGCCAGAAAAAATACATCACAGTAACGAACAAACACAAGACTACAAAAAGGTTCAAGCTTTCCAACACACATTCAGTCAGAATCAAAGCTTTACCAGAAAAAATGATGAGAACAAGAAAGTAAGAAAAAACCAACCTGGAAAAATCAGAAAGCTTCGAAAGAAAGTTGAAGAGGGGAACAGAATCCGGAATCACCCTTCCACAGCCAGAAAAAGCGATAACCAAGCAATGTCACAGGGAGAAACACGAAAACTGCAAACTCCAGGCGAAAACAGAAGGAGAGAAAGAAAAGGGAAGTTACGGAGAAGAGAAATCGTTTTAAGTGTGAAATTCAAAATGAAGAGGCAAGAGAAACGGAGAATTAAAAACAATTAATGAGGATATTAAACCCTCGCGCATTCCCAAGACCAGAGCACTAAGGCAAAGCGCGCGCTTTTAAGAATAAAGAAAACGTTCCACATTCAAAAGGAGACTCTACAAAGAAGAAGTCGACAAAATACTCGAGTTTGACTTCACCAGAAAAGGATCGAAGTCCTAAAACTAAGACTCGACCTCATAAAGAAAGACCGAGCTCGAGCAGGGGCACTGTTCATACCCTGGGTCGAGCTATCCTACTCGGGATGTTTAGCGACAAAGCGACCGATCTCTTCAGGTCAGACTATCCGACCTCTTCTCAAAGAGCTCGGCCAAATTGCCAGGAAAGCCTAGTAAAGGGCCCAGATAGAGGAACACGACCCAAATCCAAAGGCAGCCCAAGCCTATAGAGATAAGGGCGGTTCCCTTGAAGATAAGATGACCTCACTCAAAGATAAAGATAAGATAAGATAACTAACTTATCTTATCTAAAGAGGTCACTCCACACCATTATAAATACACTGGAGCACCCAGGTATAACTCATACTCTGATTCTACAAAAAACCTGCTTAATACCCTTGCTAACTTAAGCATCGGAGTCCCTTGCAGGTACCCCCCACTTTCCGGTGACGAAGGATCAGCAGTGCAACCAAGCTTAACAAGTCGGATACGATAGCTCCAGCCTCCACTCACAGCCGGACACGTCATCTCCGATCACCACCAGAAGATCTCGTCCGAGATCGACCTACAGTTTCAGGTAACCCTCGGAACAATATTTGTGGCAATCATCTCGGAGCACGCGCTCTCGCCAAGAAAGTACTCCGAGCCGGATTCTATTGGCCAATTTTGCAAAAGGAAGCAACAGAGTTCGTAAAGACATGTCCACCATGTTAGAAATATGCTAACTTTCACATCGTCCCACCAGAGGAACTCATTAGTGTAACCTCACCCTGGCCATTTGCAAAATGGGGACTCGACCTTCTCGGGCCCTTCCCCCAAGGATCAGGACAGGTCAAGTTCCTCATCGTAGGGGTAGACTATTTCACAAAGTGGATGAAGTAGAACCCCTAGCTAACGCCACTGCACAAAAAAGTTGAAAATTCCTATATAGAAATATTGTCACAAGGTTTGGGGTTCCTTACTCCATTACCACAGACAATGGCACTCAATTCACGGACACAGGCTTTAGAAAATTAGTGGCAGACTTGAAAATAAAACACCAATTCACATCCGTAGAACACCCCCAGGCTAATGGACAGGCAGAAGCCGCCAATAAAGTCATATTAGCCAGGCTAAAATGGAGATTACAGGATGCAAAAGGAGCCTAAGCTGAAGAGCTCCCACAAGTCCTATGGGCGTATCGAACAACTCCACACTCCACCACAAGGGAATCATCTTTCCAACTGGCTTACGGAATGGAGGCAATGATCCCAGTGGAGGTCAAAGAAGGATCCCCCAGAACAATCCACTACAGTGAAGAGGCCAACTCCTAACTTCAAAAGGAAGAGCTCGACCTACTTCCAAAAATCCGAGAAAAAGCTCGAATTAGGGAGGAAGCGTTAAAACGTCGCATGGCCTCAAGATACAACCAGAAGGTAGTGCAGCAAAATTTTGCCAACAACGACCTCATCCTAATCCGAAATGATATCGGAACAAGTCGACCAGGAGAGGGGAAGCTAGCAACTTACTGGAAAGGACCCTACCAAGTCATAGAGGTACTCGGAAAAGGATACTACAGACTGTCCGAACTCGAGGGACGAGAGCTACCAAGATCATGGCATGCCTGCAACCTAAGAAGGTATTATAGTTAAGAGGTAATAAAGATCTTAGGTCAAGGTGCACTCTTTTTCCTGAGAGGATTTTTTAACGAGACACCAAACCAAGATCTATAAACTCTCTGACTTAGAAGGGTAAACACCCACATGTATATATTTTTCCTATTTGTCTACTTTCTATTTGGAATAAAACTTTTCAGATTTCTTCTACAAAGCCTCTCTACAGGTCGGCAAGGTGAAAAACAAATTCATCGCCCGACCATGATGAAAACTGAATTCATCGTTGATTTCGACAAGGGTCGACAAAGTGAAAACCAAATTCACTGCTCGATCAAGACAAAGCTACAAGTCAGCAAGGTGAGGATCAAACTCATCGTCCGATCACGATAAAATCGACAAAGTTATAAAAAAGTAATCCGTAAGCGGAGGTCTGGCCAGCCCTGACTAAAAAATGGATTACTAATAACTTAAGAACGGACCGACGTGAAGAAGTCGGACCAATCGACCAAAGCAATAAAAAGTTATAAAAAGCAATCCATAGAAAAGAGGCCTGACGAGGTCTGAGAAAAAATGGATTGCTATAACTTGGGATGGACCGACATAAAGAAGTCGGACCAGCCTGATCACAACGACAAAAAGTTATAAAAAGTAATCCATGGCAAGAGGCCTGATCAGCCCTTATCAAAAGTGGATTACTAGAATAACTTAGAAGGGACCGACATGAAGAAGTCGGCTCAGGCCGATCAACAGCCACGGAGTTATAAAAAGTAAATCCATAAGAAGAGACCTGTGAGGTTCAACTAAAATAGATTACTAAAAATAACTCGCAAAGACTCAACAAAAGAAGTCGACCGACAGAAGGCATGCGCTATAAGGGACACAAGTCGGACCCAGAAAGCCATGACCTCAATAAAATCAATCTACAAGTATTCTATCAAGAATGCTAAGAAGAATAGTCGAACAAAGCTAGCTTCGACTAAAACAGGAAATAAAGCACAAAGGCAATCAAAAGAGGTCGAACAGCAAGACCCCAACACTCAAAAGATTCCTGAAAGTGCCAAAAAGCTGCAAACAACCATATCATGAAGAAACAAAGCTACTATAATCAACACTCAGAAGGCCACTCGAAAGTCGACCTCAAGAGTTCAAAAGCATTTGTTTTTCCAAATAAAGTTGCTAAGGAAAAAGCAACTACAAAGTCACAGTTAAACAAAAAATAGAGTTCAAAGACCCATAAACCAGGCCATTAAAGACACATAAGCAAAAACTACAAAGGGTTCAAAGATTCTCCAGTAGCGTCATCTCGAGGCGAAGGAGGACAAGTCTGAAGGGGGACAGCGTCGACAGTCCCATCCGCCCGATTTAGGATCTGGACATCGGGATCCGACTCGGGGTGGTCGACCTCAGCTGCTGGAGTTGAAGAAGTCGGGGCAACAGAAGCCTTGGTGGATGGCACAGGAGGGGGATCTGCATCATCATCATCTTCATTCAGGGCAGGGACGATCTTCCCATTTTCCACAATATTATCTAAGCTGAAGAGAGACAGGTCGAGCTCGGGAGCAAGAACTCGGACCTGATCCTTCAAATTCTCATAAGCAAAAATCACACTGCCCACGAGATGGCCCTGAAGCTCGGCATAATCAGCCCGAGCAAATTCCAACCTCTCCCTGAGCTCTATCACCTCACCATAAGCTCGGACATAGCTATCCTTATGCTTCAGCACCGTCTCCTCAGCCAGGTTTGCAGAAGCCACCGCAGCAGTCGCCCGAATCTTCTCACCTTCTAGCTCTCTTTCCAGCTTTGCCACCTTCACCTCAAGCTCCTCCTTCAACCCCTTGATCCAGTCAAATTCCGACTTAGCCTCCTCTATAAAAGCCTTTGTCGCATTAACAGGAAGATCCTGGGCAGTTCGGAACAAGGATGCCCCCATGTGTGCCAACTTAATACCGCTTCGGGTAATGAAGTCCAGATGATGAAGAATGGATACATCATCAGTAGGGACAACACCATAAGGGGCAATTTGATGATCGACAAACCCCACAATATCAAAATCAGGGGCGTCTAGATTAAAAGGCTCAACAGTCCTCTGTCTTTTCGGAAGAAGGCCGGCAGTGGGAGAAGAAGTAGCAGCAGAAGTTTGAGGAGGATCAACCAAATGAACCGGAGGAGTAGGAATTACCCTCCTCGGCCCAGTAATGCTCAAGATTGGCTTTTTAGGAGGAACTTGAGAAGATCCTTCCCCGGAAGCCTTAGCCAAGATGTTCTGGGCAGCGGTAGCTTTCCTCGCCTTCTTAAAGGCCTTCATAGAATCATTATTCTTAGCCATCTCTAAAAAAACACAGCAAAAACAAGTTACAAAACTTGAAGAAAAGAAACTAAAAAGCAAGTAAACAAAGTCAAAGAAAAAAGAAGTCGACCACTACTCAGCTCAACTCGGACAAGGGAATGGCTCCCTAAGACCTTCTTTGTGTCGAGATGGGGGGTTGCCCCCAAATCTCCTCCAACACATTCACAAAATACTGCTCGACCTCATCAAGCATCTCCCACGAATATCTAGACACCAAAACTTTCTTTTGCCAACTTAAAGGAAAGGCAGGTTCATTGTTCGACTCTAAGAAAAATAGTCGAGCTCCCTCAGCAGCTCGGACCTTAAAAAAATAGTTCTTAAAATCCCTAAAAGACTCATCGTACATAGAAAACACTTTGTGTCCTTGAGCAGACTGGAAGGAAACCCAAGAAGCTTTCTTTTTAGTAGTCCCAAGTTTGGTCAAAACAAAGAGGTAAAGAAAGAGAGTTTGAGAAGGCTTGACATCAAATTCTTGACAAAGCAACTGAAAGATTTTAATAAAGCCCCATGAGTTCGGATGGAGCTGAGACGGAGCCACATTACATGACCACAGCAAATCGGTCTCGAAAGAGGTAAAAGGAAGGGTAATGTTCATTTGGCTGAAAAAGTAGTCGTAAGCATAAAAGAAGGGGCGCTCCCCCTGGGTCAGAGAAGGGAAGCAAACCCTCTCGTCGGAGTCAGGCGCTACCAACTCGTAGTTCTTCTCCTGATCCCTACTACTACAGATTCGGTGATGTTTTCTAACCTCCACGCAGTACTTAGAATTAACTACTGAAACACACATCAGGACGAGGGAGTCTAGCCAGTTAGACATTCCTTCGGGGACTTTAGAGGATGTCTCGACAATATTTTTTCGAGAAGACGTGGTCAACTAGTCCTAGAGCAAGAAAAAGAAAAAGGGGTCACTACCCAAACAGGTCAGGCAAATCAAGAAATCAGCTCGGACAAATATGGATACAACTCATACAACAGCGAAAGGAGATCCCAGGACTTGCATCAAGGGCCAGGGGCATCCTTTGGAGGCAGTAACAGAGTAAGGTCTCAGGAAAAATCCACGTCTCGACATCCCCCCAAAACAGGAAAAAGGAGATTTCAAGCAGCTAATCACAAAATGACATCAAAAGTTACCATCTTTTGACAGTCCATCAGCAAAGGAAATTATCAAACATCAAACATGCCAAGTGGAGATCACTAAAGACACAACCTTTTTTGCAAACAGTTCATTATTCCAAAGCTTCAAAATTAGAGGATACAATCAAGAGCAGTAACAACAAAAACCCCTAAAAACATCAACGATTAGGAAATACGCCAAGGATCATACATAAAAGGAACTCCAAAAAAACATGCATCACAGCAACAATCAAGCACGACGACACAGAAAAAATTCAAGCTTTCCAACATGAATACAAGCAAGATCAAAACTTTTCCAAAAATAGCACAATGCATGCGTGAAAAAGAACAGCGAAGAAGGTAAAAAAAGAAAGAAAGAAGAAGAAAGAAAACCAACCTGCAACGGGAGGAGACGATAAACACTGAAGAATTAAAGCAACAACGAGGCCGTGCCTGACGATCACCTTTCGAAAGAAAAAAGCACCAACAGTCACCTCCGAAAACAAGGAGAAACGCGAAAGACGTGAAAACTGGGGAATAAGCGAAAAATGAAGAGTCCCAGGCAAGCAAACAGAAGGGTAAAAAGATGGAGTTTTCAGGAAAGCAAAGAGAGAAAACTGAAAGCAAATTCTTTTGGTGATTCAAAATAAAAAGAGGAAAAACGGCAAAAAGAAGAGTTAATGGGTTATTAAAAACCCTCGCACATTCCCAAAGTAAGAAACGCGCATTTTCAAAAGATAAAGGAGTGAGAAAAAATGCTTCGCATTCAAATGGAAGCTCTACAAAAAAGGGATCAATAATACTCGAGCTCGACTTCTCCAAAGAAGGATCGAAGTCCTAAAAAAGGACTCGACCTCAAAAGGAAAACCACGCTCGAGCAGGGGCATTGTTCATGCCCTGGGTCGAGCTGTACGACCTGGGCTGATTGACAACAAGTCGACCGACCTCTTCTTAAAGAGTTCGACCAAATCACCAAGGAGAAGCCCAAAAAGGGCCCAAACAAAGGAATACGACCCAAATCCAAAGGCAGCCCAAGCCTAGAGAGATAAGGGCGGTTCCCTTGAAGATAAGATGACTTCACTCAAAGATAATATAAGATAACTATCTTATCTCCAGAAATGTCACTCCACACTATTATAAATACACTGGAGCACCCAGGTATAACTCATACTCTGATTCTACAAAAAACCTGTTTAATACCCTTGCTAACTTAAGCATCGGAGTCCCTTGCAGGTACCCCCACCCTCCGGTGACGAAGGATCAGCAGTACTCACAATCCCAACAAGTCGGACACATCAGCGCCGACCAGCATGGAAGATCTCGCCCGAGATCGACCTACAGTTTCAGGTAACCCTCGGAACACCTTTCTAATAAGACTTCCTTATTGTTTGCAATATCAATTCTAATTGGGGTCACTTGGGACTTCATATCCTCTTTTAATCAAACTGGTTCAAATTGTTCTAATACTTTAGATGGCCCATCGTCCTCCAAATAAACTCCTTTAGGTCGATTGCTCTCGCTATTTCCAAGAGTACACGGTGTTCTCTCTTAAACTCTCTAGGCTCACTCCCTCAGTCTGCATAACTTTTATGTCGGCTTTTCGTAGTGAGAATCTTAATCGTCTTTTTCATTGTCTCAACTATCAAACTCAGGGACTACGAGGCTTGATACTCCCAGTCTCAGATCAATACAAAGGCGCCTAGCGCACTGTGAAATCCCACTTTCTCCTTGGTGTATAGTTCTCGTTAATATCTCCGATAACTAGTTTGCTCCGATGGATGGAATGGACTTGGTCACTAGTCCCACGATTATCTAACAGCATCATCTTCTGTCCTAGACCTCGGCAATCTATTCCGAAATCAATGGCTATTCTTTCTCACCTTAAGTGTGAAACCTTCAATGGTTGCAGCATTTCAAATGGCTTCTGTTGGTTACTTTCTATTTTCTAACATGTCAACTACATAATCCCACGTGCCGCTAGGTCATTTCATCAAGCCACCCAAAAATGTCTTCTTTGAACTCATGACACGTTTTGGTAATTACAAGGTGAATCAACAATTCACTCTCGTAAGCTTCAGACAACAGTTCATGTGTCAACTTTTGACGTTAGGTACACTCACCTCTTTCTATACCTTCTATTTTGTCCCTTCACGCCTCCAAATTTCTTTCTTGTCTTCCTCCATCTCTCCTTGTTTTTCTTGTTTAATAGACTTTATATCCTCGATAGCTCCTTATCCTCCTTGGTCATACAAGCAATACTCAGAGATTTCCTGCTCAAGCATCCGTCACCACTTCCCGAAGTTGTGTTCGCACGCATCCTAAACCCCTTTTTTTGCAAGGCATCGCAATTATTTCACGTAATTTACTTAAGTTCAGGCATCATGGATACTGGCACTGATGTTAATCTTCCTTTCAAGGTCCGGAAGCCTTTGTCGTATCTAGGTACATCCTAAGGTGTTAACTTAACCGTAGGTAATATGGTTGTCAAGAATTAAGGCTCCAATATTCTTTGTAGTGCCACAGGTGTTCAAAAGTCTTGCTCTAGGGAATTAACATTTTAATGGTTTCATCTAGGAGTTGTGCGCGACGAAAATTTTAGTGCGAATTAATTTTTAATAAAAATTATTACGTTCAGATTGAGGAACGAGCAACACGAAGGATATTCACAAGAAACCAAAAGAAAGTTTTATATACAATTAGACAGAGTTATACCAAAATAATGAAATGCACAAGAAGAAGAATCAAGGTGCATCTCAAGAAAAGAGCTCAAATCAAGAACCTTTGGTAGAAAGAGTAGAGCGTATAGAGTCAAAGAAGTCTCAGCTGATTTTGAAGAATACAATTTGCAAATGAGAGCAACTATACTCACATCAAGTTCCCAAAATTCAAGGATTACGTGGTTATACCAAGACAAGTTCAAGCTCATCTTGAAAGAAACAAGATTCATGTGCGTAAAGAGTAAAACTAGAAAGATGCTCAAGCCACTCAAGAAGGGGTCCAAGTAGAGTTCCAATGCAGGTCTTAAAAGAAGATTAGATCGGTTCATGCAGATTCCGTTGGCACACTTTCCCTTGCATAAAGCCTTCTGCTGTTCTCTTCCTTCTTCACTGCATAACCGACGCTCCTTACAGGAAAACACTTAGTCGGACAGTTTTTTCTTCTAGTACTCCTTTCAACTCGATCCTAGGTTCTATCGATTATAATAGTGTCTTCAGTTGCGGTACAATCAAAACTGATCTAGCTTCCGGCCACTAAGCCTATCGCAAACTAGCTTTCTCTTCGAGATGGGGGTTCTGGTACACTTTCAGGATTGTCTCAGAAACTCTCTCGCAATGGTGATTTGGTCTCTTCCTCACAGTTCACTGTCATTGGGTTTCAAACAATGACCCCGCACAGTCCTCAATACTTCCAATCCCTTATATATACTCCAACTCACTTCCGTTGCGTCCCTTTGATTTGTTTGTCTTCAAAAGTTTGTCATTTGATGTCACTACCTCACGTAGCAGTACTCTTACGTTGGTTCTAAGTTAATCACCTTAAATCCTAATTTGTCACTTCTATCTTAAGTACAAATAAACGCAATGTCACAGCATTCTATAGCATAATTGAAATTTCATTAGTGGTTTCGCGATTACCTCCACCTCGTGGTGACCGACCGGCACCCTAAATTCTCCCTTGTGGATAGTTCCAGGACATATGTCCAGGACGATCGCACTTATAGCATAAGCCCGAACCAAAACGACATGGCCTATTCGGGTGATAGCTTCCACATTTCTGACAACTTGAATCATCTGAAGTAGTCGCTAACTGTTTTCCTTTTCTCTTGAATTCTTGGCCCCTTGGTGCGAAGTTCTGATTATGTTTCCTTCGGTGAAATTCCCGGCCATAATTTCTTTCCAAAGCAGCCTTCTTTAAGCACTGTTCTGCAACCCTACTCTTGTTTACCAAGTCCAAGAAAACTCTGATCTCCATCGGACCCACTGAACTCAGTATATCACTCCGGAGTCCTCCTTCATATTTGATGCACTTCCATTCCTCAAAGTCTCCCGGAGCACCCTGACAAATCTTGGAAAATTGACATAATTTCTCAAACTTGTTTGTGTATTCAACTACAGACATTTGACCTTGCTTCAATTACAACAATTCAAGCTCCTTAGCTGTCCTGACCGAATTGGGGAAGTATTTTTTGTAGAATTCCAATTGAAAGGCATTCCAAGGTATTGCAACATCGTCTTGCTGCAGCAGGCGTCGCGTACCCTGCCACCAATGCTGGGCTTCACCCGTTAACTGATAAGTTGCAAATTCAACACATTGATTTTCAGGGACTTGTTGTGCTTGTAAAGCCCGTTCCATCGCCTAAAACCAGTTATATGCCTCTGTGGGTTCCGTAGTCTCTCTAAAGATGGGCGGATTTACCTTCAGGAAGGTTCTAAGGTCATTGGCCCCTTCTCTCTGTCACTGCCATTCCCATTACCGGCTTGATTCTCCAATGCCGCAGCCGTAGCCTGCATAGCAGCAGCCATGTTCTCTAGGGCAGTCATAAAGTTCGCAGGATTATTCTCAGGTTCCGTGTTACTAGCCCTATTTCTCCCTCGACCGTGGTCGCGTCCACGAGTTGCCATTTGGTTCCTGTTCACACCAAACAAGTGATATCAAGGTGATCAGTCTCAATATCGCAAGTCTAGTGCTTCAAAATTCCAAATGCATGCTCATGAACTTTATGCTATGTATATCAGGTAGATATCCTAAATAGCACATAAACACGACTCAAAGTATGCTCAAAAGCATAGTCAGTCCGTCCCTCAGGCTCTATAGGAACGAACTACTCTAATACCATAATGTAACACCTTACCACACAGAGTCTTATGCTTAAGTCATAAGACAGAAGTGGCGAGGTATTACGACCTCTAAAAATAAAATTTGTACATATAGTAGTATGAAAAGGTTTATAACTAGGAGCCTTTGAAGAAAAAGGGGTAATTCAAAACCGATAAATCGGAAAGCGCAACACTCCGATCGATAACGTAAACGAAACAGATAAGAATAAGCTAACACGAGGAGATATACAAAAGAGTACCAACAATACAGATATCAAGGCTCAAGACTTGTTTTATGAAGATAACCGGTCTGAGCATAATATATATATATATATATATATATATATATATATATATATATATATATAAAATAGTAGAAAGTCCTAAAAGAATCCAAGACACAAAATACAAAACCTGGTTCTCCAAAATGACCTCTAAGAGGAGTTAATACAAAATATACATACAGTGGAGAATATAAGTATCTAACCAAGTATATAAGATCAAAATATAATCCCGAGAGCTAAGGATCTTCGCCAAAATAGAAGTCTCCAGTAGGGATGGAAATACTACCCGAACCCGTGGGTACCCACCCCGCCCCTACCCGCTCGGGGCGGGTAATTACCCGCCCCGCACCGGGACGGGGTCGGATTTAGGTAATACCCGCCCCTACCTGCCCCGCTATATATATAATATATATAATTTTAATATATAATATGTATAATATATGTAAAATAATTAGTAAATGATTAATAATATTCTATCATATTTAAATTTTTACTTTAATTTATGTTATGTATGTGATGAAGGTTATATAAATTTTGAAATTTAATTTTATTTATTGGATTTTAATAATTATAGGGGCGGGGCGGGTTAGGGTTCAACATTTTACTACCCGCGGTAGAAGTGGGGCGGGTTCTATGCGGGTTGTTGTGCGGCGGGGCGGGGTCGGGTAAAGCAAAAACCCGCCCCTACCCGCCCCGTTGCCACCCCTAGTCTCCAGTATGCCTTAGCGAGGAGCCTCATGTCCTGCATCTGAAAACCACAAAATCCGCATGGGTGAGAATCGGAGGTTCTCAGCATGGTAACAGTGCCCAAGTATCTAACATGTAATGTCCTAGGAGAGCCGACGGCAATCCTAGAACTTCCAGTTATAATCAAAGCGTATGAATATACTAAACCATGAGAAAGTGAAAACAGGCAACTAACTTAAGGATCTTCAATTTAACTAAATATCCCCTTTCCAAGTCCGTCAAACCTCCCAACTGCCAAAAGTAAAGATATGCAAACACAAGTATATCATACAAGAAATGCATAAGTAGGAAGCAAGTAAGACAATTAGGCAATTAGCAAGTAATGATGCAATCAGTTAGGCATTCCAAACAAATCACATAAAATGCATATGATACATGCCTGTCCTAGTGGCTGATGAGTCTCATCTCTCGGTTGTCAAGCCAACCCGATATGTCCTGGTAGCTAACCATTAGACAGAACACCAAACACGAAGCAAGTGGGACAACGCCACAACCCTTGCATCTTACCCGCGTACCCGGAGCAGGGGACAACTTCACCCTGCCTCTTACCCAGGCAGTGTTACATTCTCGGCCCAGAGCAAGCGGCAACAGAACACGGCCCTTACATCTTACCCGCAGCCTTTCCAGAGCAAGTGAATAATACCACTGCATCTTACCCGGAGTCACATACAGAAACACACTTTCGTATTCATTACCATTCATTCATTCATCCATTCATTCTCAATTCATACCCGGAGTAAGTCGGTAACACCACTGCATCTTACCCGGAGTCCTCACCTCTTACCCGGAGCAAGTGGTTAACACCACTGCATCTTACCCAGAGGCACATCGCAATCAATTTCAATTTCATTATCTTTATAATTTCCTCATCTCAGCCAATCGGCTACAAATCATAATTCATTACCAGCTGTAAACCATCATCATACACAGCCATTCGCCTCATATCATACTCAGCACTCCATCACTTTCCTTTACAACTCATGTCATCATCATTAATCATAACTCATCATAATATCCCTTTTTCTTCCTCCATAAGTTACCCCCTTCTCTAGCTTCCCCTCAATCACAAGACATTTTACATTGATTTAAGACTTAAAAGATGAAAATGGGGGGTTTATAAGCCTAAAACAGCATCTTAAAAGTTTACAAGCTTGTTGGAAATGTGAAAAAGACTTGAAAACAAAAGCTTTAGAAAAGAACAGGGTTGCGTGCATACGCACAGGGGTGTGCGTGCGCATGCCTAGAAGAATTTTTAAAACTGTGCATACGCACAGAAAGTAAAATCTCTATTGTTGTGTGCGTGCACAAGGTGTGCTAGCGCCACCAATAGCATGTTATTCCCAATGTGTGCGTATGCACAGGGCTGTGCGTACGCACAGCTTGCAAAACCTTATCGTTTGTTTGCGCGCACAGGTTGTGCTAGCGCTCCCATCAGTGGCCATTTCCCTGTGCGTGCGTACGCACAAGGCTGTGCGTGCGCACACAAACCAGAAATTACAAAATCTGCAGAATCTGCAGAATTCAGATTTTTGGCCCAAACTTTCAACGATCATATTTCCTTCCACAAAATTCGAATTTCTACCAAATTTAAACCATTTTAAAGCGTATGAAGTTATCTTTCATTTGATACAAAAATTATCAAGTTCTAAAAAGAATAACTCAAGATATGATCCGTTGAAGTTCATCAAAATTCCATTTTTACCAAAACTCATAAAACTCCCAATTTCTAAACATACACTTCCAATTCTCATTTAAAACCAACCAAAACTCACCCTTCCAATATCAAAATTTCCAAACCTCATTCAACCCTCAACCCACCAATTGTTCCATATTTAACCAACCTCAATTCAATAATTCCATTTAGGATTACATTTCCATAACTCAATTTCTTCCAAACATTCATTCAATTTCAACAATCACCATGAGCACAAACATTTATATCACACTAAATCATGCTTACCAACTTGAGTCTCAATCTCAACAACATTTGGGCATATTAATCCATACTACTCATAACTTTCCATGCTCATTAACAATTAGCAACATTCACAACCAATCAATCATTATTCACACATTCTCAACTTAATCCACATCAACATTTCATAATCCACTAAATACATACACAACAACATAATTCATTTTAACCCATCAACAATATCAATAGTTCAACTCCTATCTTAGGGTCTCTAGCCTAAGTTTTCACACCACATTATATTTTAGATACAGGAAACTAAAATCATACCTTGGCTGATTCCCGTCTAATCCGGAACACTCTTAAATTCAACTTTCAAGGTCTCCAAAACTTCCCCAACAGATTTCTAAGCTTGGTGCTCTACTCCAAAACTTTCCAAAACTACCAATCAAGTTTCAATAGCCACATATATACAACCTAAGCCACAAATATCACACCCAAACACAATAACTCAATCACTAAATCACAAAATTTCAAGTGTTTAGCTTAGGGTTGAGATCCTTACCAAGCCCAAGGATCAAGGAGGCAAGACTAAGCCTTCCCCTCAAGTTAATTAGATCCTATAACATCAAAACTCAAAAATCTCAACACTTTTAACCCAAAATTTTTGAAACTAAGGGATGGGAATTTAAGAAAGAAGACGTGGTTTACCTCTAGAATATTTGTATGGGTTTTGTAGAGCTCGACGCCCTGGTCGTGTGGCCGCAAACGGTGCGTCAATTGGAGCTCCGGATCAAAAGTTATGATCAATTGAATTTGGGACAAGGGTTTTGGAACTTCTCCCCTTCCCCTTTTCCAATTTTAGCGTGTGTGTGACTGTGTGTTCTTGGAGGAGAGAGAGTGATGAGCTCTCTCATTAAATGAGAGCTTGGTTGGGCCCTACTTGGGTCCAGTTGGCTCAATTTGGCCCGTTCGGCCCAGTTTTGGGCCGATTTCTTTAAAATTTGTGTCAAAATTCTCGTTTTAATTTTTTCTATCACTTTAAACCATAAAAAACTCATTTCTCACTTTCTAGAATATATTTTAATTTATGGGTTAATTAGTCACTAATTAACCGGATTTTACAAGTATGCTCTTTACGGTTCTTTGGATGACTTGATCCATAAAAAACCTCTCCCGGAGACCGACGTGAGTGTCTATGCACGCATGATTGTTAAAGGACTTTCGCATATTCATTGCAAAGAAATCATCCATTGTGACCTCAAGCTGGAGAACATTCTTTTGTTTCCTTCGTAGGACAAAGAGAGTGCAAACTATCAATTAAAAATCGCGGATTTCGAATTATCTAAGACCAAAGAGAAGGAAGCAGATTTTGAGGTTTGGAAGTCCAAGCCTAGAGATATGCCGTCGTACTTGTCATCGGAGGTATTTTCCGGTCATATTGATGCTCCAATGGATATATGGGCACTTGGCTGTATAGTAATTGAAATGCTAACTGAATTGCCTGCATGGGGTGAGAGCTTTTTGTCTACTGAAGAGTATTTGAGGTTCTTCATTGAGTATCTTGAACTATTACCAAAGAAGGCGAAAGGAATCAGTTTTTTCTGTTGTGATTTTCTAGAAAAGTGCTTTATAAAGGATCCTAGCAAGAGGTGGATTGCTGACATGCTTCTTGATCATCATTTTCTTTAGATCACACTTTTTCATCCGTATTATCTTGCAACTTGGCTATGATTGTTTTTCTTAGTTAGAGATATTATGACATTGTAGGATTAGATGGTTGATTTGTTTATTATGTCTCCTGTCCAAGGGCTTGATGGCTATGCCGTAGGATCTCTTGTGTCAGGCCGTCTTCTTCTCTTTGATGATTTTGCCGAAAGAGAGTTAGAGTAGAGCGGTGTTAGGAAATAAAAAAATTATACAAAGTGTTTGATAAATAATGAGTCTATTTCTTAACATTTATGGTTTGAAAATTTGAATAAACTAATTAATAATAGTAATTTTGTTGCTATATGTGCTTCAGATGTTGTAATTTCTTTTTACGTTTTAATTTTTTTTTTCTTTCATCTTTTTATAATCCTGCTTTCATCTTTTTATAATCCTGCTTTCAGTATATGATCAAATAAATAATTAATTGAAAACTAGGATACCTAAATAGGTTAACACAAGTGGTAGTTATTTGATTTGTTTAAAGATAATGTTCTAGATTTGATCCTTAAGAACTAAATGTGAAACGACACCTGATTTTCATGATTGAATAATGTGAAATTATTCTATAAATAAGCTACTACTAGTAAAATATAATGGAGTAAGGGACAGAATACATTAGTAAGTATCAACTTATTCTATCTCTGGTGCACAATGTCATCCATATATTCTGTAACTTGGTGCCTTATTTGGCAATGCCGATCCTATCCATAACAGCAATAATTGCACAACATCATTGTGATATGATTTTTGGCTTAAGCTACCACAAGTCCGGACGTTATTCTATCTCTATGAATAATTAATGCATGACTGTATTTCCTCCAGCGTTTTTCCCTTGGTTTCGGGTACAAACTTTGCTACAAATACAATAGTTAAGAGGGAACATCCACCATACAAAAACAAAGTACCTGCCCAAAAGAAATGGCAATATATGTTACCATCTAAAGTTAGATGGACAAAATACAAATGCTAATTATTTCCTCCATGTTAAATTATCTGATACAAAGAGAAATCAATGAATTCGGACGCAATAATTTACATTTAGATACATTAATTCTTTAATCTATGTGTTGTATGGTACTTGTTTTTTGTCAACTTATCTTTTGAGATCCGCACTTAATAATATATATATATATATATATATTTATGTATCTGTAGCCTATTTTTTTCTTTAAAATATAAATACATCAGTAATATTACATGACAAGCAAATATTATTATTTTGGACTAATAATAATTTATATTTTATACCCATATTTATAAGAATTTGCTATATAAAACACATCATTTTTACTTGTATTTATCAGAATTTGCACACAAATCAATATAATTTGAACCTACATTTCCAAGAATTTACACACATACCATTTGATGTTTATATTGGCCAATTACTAGTCAAAATTGCTAAAATCTGTTGCCCCAAGACTTTATGCTTTAACATACCATTTTATTCAAATAGACAATTATTTGAAACTAAGATTATGCTTACCAGGAGAACTCCAACTCATTAGGAAGTTGAAAGTATATGAAACTACCCAAGCTCCTAGCCAGTTAACCAAAACCACCAAGCTCCCAGCTGTTCCCTTCACATGTATGGGAAAGATCTGCAGTATGAAATATAGTATTAGTTAGAATCTTATATTTGCTGAACATGTTACATGAGTCAAGACCATTCAAGTTTATGTTGTGTCAAATGAATGACACATACCTCAGACATTATCACCCAAGGAACTGGTCCCAATCCAATTGAAAATGCTGCTACATATATCTGTTAACAAGCAGAGGCAAAAAGATGGTGAGAATATGAGCTTAAAGAACAAGAATTCCATGGGAGAAGGGATCAATATCTTGAAGAAGACGCACCATCACGCCGGCCACTGCTAACACCGGTACCCACTCGAGCAATAAGCTTTGATCCTGATACAGGAAGTCACAAGTCAGAGTTTCAGAACTAAATAAGATATACACTCCAAGAGATTTGGTGTATATATATATATATATAAATTTAAGACTTGCCTTGAGAAAGAAGGCAATTCCAGTGATGAAGCAGCCTAAAAATGTCCCAAATGCAGAAACCTACAAGTATATCAATTAGGCATCAAAATAAAAAATTCTGATTCTCCATTTTATGGAATGAAATGTATTGTTCAACATTTACCATTATCAGTGGTTTTCTTCCAGACTTATCCATTAAAATAGCTCCCAATACAGTGAATGGAACCTGCATACATGCATAGGCTATGGTACCAACTTTGCCAGCAGAAAGTCCTGGAAATAAAGTTATAGGAGATTAATTACACAGAAGATTATATTGGTCTTTCAAAATCAGCATGCATCCACTGCATATATTTACTTACCGGCTGCTACAAAAGTCTCAGCTGTGTAAAATCCAATACCATTAATTCCAACAGATTGTTGGCACACCATTAATCCAACCCCAATCTGAAATCATCACAAACAGTTAGAAATCTTTGAGTAAATATACAAAAATTGGTATGTATGAACATTATGCCACTTACCACTACAGATCGCACGTGTTTGCTTTGGAACAAATCCAGAAGCTTGGTTTTAGGAAGGCTTTGGAGAGTTTCAATATAATCCTATAAGGAAAATGAGTTGAGAAAAGTGAGCTCAGATGATCAAGCATATCAACTTGATTAAGAAACATTTTAACCATGTTCAATAAGTTAATGATTGGAGCTAAGAAAGTACAAGAATTTCTTCAGCTTCTTGAGAAGTATCAACATTTTTTCCCCGAAGTCTCCTTAATGCTCCTTGAAATTCCTTTTCAAGACCAACTTTCGCCTGAAAAAATATATATACTTTTAATTATTAATTTACAATTTTGCATCACTCTCTTTAAGATTGTACTAATGTATCTCAATGCTTACCAGCCATCTAGGGGACTCAGGGATAAACCACAAACCAATCAGCAAGCAAATGCATGGAACTAGTCCTTCAATTTTCAAACCAAACCCTTCAAGTTAGACCCTGTTTCTTCACAACAGTCCTTTTGCAGAAAATTAAACTTTAAAGCTAATGGTATTAATTATGGTTTACCTGCTAGAGCTAGTTGTCTCCAAGTTATGACACTTCCTATTAAGAATGAGACTGAAGCTCCAATAACAATCATAAGCTGCAATACAATTGCAGTTAAGACCAAAATTCACTCCAATGGTGTGCTTCAACATTTTAATCAAACAAGTAATATGATCATTCTTAATGTTTTCCCACCTGATTTGTTGTTGCAAGTCCACCTCGAAGATTCTTTGGTGCTATTTCAGCTATATATATAGGAACCTGTTCCATTTTGCTAACATAAGATATAGCTTTCTATCAAAGCTTCTAATTAGGAAAAGAAAAATATTGATAATATTGTAATACACTATAGTTAATTACCACATATGAGATAACTCCAATTCCATATCCTGTGAAAAATCTTCCAAAGTCGAGTGAGTAAGGATCCTGAAGCAGACAAAATAACACATTACAAAATAACACATTGAACCTCAATTCAATTTTGATAACCTTTTTTTTAGGAGATGAATTTACATATTGCATGAGATGCATACCTTTGAGAAGAAGAGGGCTAACCATCCTGTTATGCAAAATGCTGTTGACATTCTCATTGCCTGTTTCCCATGAGAACCAAGGATTGTTTATCAAAATTTAAAGTCCCTTATAAACTGCATAAATTTATTTGGAATTTAGATATCACATACCCCTTTCCGGCCAATGAAATCGGTAATCCGGCCACTTGTTACAGCCCCGAGCATTGCACCAATGGTTACTAAAGAACCAAACATGGAAAACTGCCATCCCCACGAAACAGAATTAGTTTTTCTAATATTTCAAAGTTCAAACAGCATGATATAAGTGTCAATGAAAGAAGAGAAGATTATAGTACCAACCTGAGCAAGAGATAGATTAAGATCTTCCCTGATAGCCGCTTGAGTAGGTGCTGTATATCCCACCTGCCAAAATAATCTCTTAAACATAACAACACATGTTCCTGTTTTGTACATCCATCTATTAGTGTTATTTCTTAAATATATATATTATGTATACTCACACAAGTTCCAAATGAAAAAGAACCACAGACAGCAACAAATGTGCTGAGCAGAACCATTCCAATGGATCCATGTTCCACCATTGTTGTATTAGATTCAACATCTTTGCAGGAAACATCCTTCTTCCCTTGCTCAATGAAGGGCTCTTGCAAATCCTGAAGCCCATTATTATTATTATTATTATTATTATTGTTGTTGTTGTTGTCATGTCCACTCTCCACATCACTGTGCTGCTCAATTGCCATTTTCTTCAGTAGCAATATGGTTCAAACTTACAGAAGAAAATGGAATAACCACCCCAGTGATTAAGAGCAATGCAGTGATGCTAAGAGAGGACATGCAAGAAAAGAAGGGCATGTGTTGGATGCTATATATAGTACTCTATGTACTACACGACAGCATTGTCAATCACTACAAGATATTTAGTCTTTTTGTTTGATTCAAAGTTTCTAACATGTGGAAGGAAGCTGTCATTGACGTGGTGATTCTTTTGAAAAATGTGTTAAAACAGAAATATATGTTTACATAATGAAGAAAAAAATATCTCTATAAAAAAACTAATATTTCCATTACGGGCTTATCTATTAGAGCAGAATGGTATTGACCTCTGTGCATAGATAGAGCAGCAAGTCATGTGAAGCTTGTGGTGAGTAGCATTATTGGTGTTGGTTTATTCATATGATCTTACGTGGTTCTTAGTAGGATGGATCGGCAACATTTGAATATGTTTGTTATAGGAGGGTGCAAGCTGTTGGATAAAGAGGTATGATTGTATATTTGTTTCCACGGTTTTGGCTCAATCATTGGCATTGCCACAAGTCCATGCCAAATTGCCAATACGCGCCATTGCTATTGATTTTATGAAAACAATAATTAGCTCATTGTACATCTTGTCAAGATTTCTCATTGTCTCCCTAGCAGGATTCTATTCCTAATTAAACTAAATTCCACATCTTCTTAAACAAATAGTAATTTATTAGTCACAAAAAAAAATAATTTATTAATTAAAAATAAATTTAATTATTCTATTTTTTTTATAATTTCACAAGACGTGTAATTAGATTCATATTTTTTTTAATTGAGTCTTTATATTATTTTTATTATTGTAATGAGGTTCTTTTTATATTAAAAATATTAAAATTAATAGAACATCTTTTCAAAAATTATATGATTAAAGATTTAATTAAAATTTTAATCGTAGATATTTTTAATTTATAAAAAAATATTCTATTAATTTTAATAAAGATTTAATTAAAAAAATTATAAAAATTTAATTATAAATTTAATAAAATTATAGAGACCAATAAAATAATTAAACCTTAAAAGTATTATAAGTTGAAGAAGTATCTATTTTGGTCCTTTATTCTATCTATGTCCTATGAAGTACTTGGTACACTTTTTAGTTTCTACTACGAGAGTTGAAACCAAATTAGAATTGAACAAGCAGAACTCTTTATGATAAATGGCATGATGGCTGTATTATATACTCCTAAGGTTGCTGTAAGTTATGGTTAATACGTGTTGGTCTTGATGAAAGTTGTTTCTTGGCGGCTGTTACAACACTCTTTTGAGATTTAAATTAAAAAAAAAAATCAAAATAAAAAATTTGAATCTATTTTATTTTTTTTTTTATTTTATTAAAAAAATATCTTTGGTCTCTTCCTCTCCTCCCTAATCCAATCAATAAACATCATCATCTCATTGCCGCTTTAAAATGTTGCGCCTCCGCTATTCGCCACGACGCTGACACCCTGTCGCAACGCTAGCCTGAGGCAGAAATTCCGATTCCGACATTAACCCAAAGAGAAGATGCGTTGCGAAACCAGGAAGCCATAACGATGGAGGTGGGTTGATCGTGGAGTTGGATCTTCTTAAAGAGCGGCCATGTTGCATTCTCACTTGATCTCGGTTTCTCCGTGACAGCGGCAGTCATGAGCACCACGGATGAGCAGTGGCAGCCATGAGGATCAAAACCATGGCAGTGATTTCTCTAGTCCTTGTAGGTCTCCTCATTGTAGTACGATGTTTGCAAGCTCCGGCGATGGCAGATCACAGTAGAGACGCACAAGCTACGGGGAAAGATATAATTAGGCCTGATTCGAATAGGATTTGGATCGGGTAGGGGTTGATTTTCTATTTGTTTGTATTAATAGGGTGTATTTGAAATTTAAATTTAAATATAAATTTAAGGGTAAGTTACCAAAATAAATAATTTTCAATTCAATTTTACCTGATTATAACTTTTAAAGATTGCAAACGCAAATGCAACTTTTACGTTATTATAGAAATTTCACGACAGGAGACTCGCGGATTAGGTATACACGTAAACCCGCTAGAGGGGTATAGCGGTTTACTTTGAAACACATTTAGGAAGTGCCGCAGTTTTTTCATGAACTTCAATTATGCATAAACCGCGATAGGGGGTGTAGCGGTTTATGCTTGCCCAAAAACACCGATAAATATCAAGCAGGAGGGAGTGGTGTGATGGTGAATAGTCATTTTCACAAATTTACAAATGAATAGTGAGGAGAGTTTTTTTTGTTCTAGTCCATTGTTTTGGAAAAATTAAGAAAAGCAAAAGGCATGGTGTTAAGTTCACTGATAGAAAATCAGTGAGTGTTTTTATCCGGTCAACAAATACGTTGTCAGAGTTAAAGACGAGTATATTGCAAAAGACGGGGTTGTGTGGGGCCAAGTGGTGAAGAAGGTGTTCTACAAGATTCCGATTGCGGTTGTGTCAACTGGTGTGAAATATGAAACATTTGTGATCGGGTCAGACGAAGACATGTAGGTTTTGTTTCATTGTCGGCGCAGGTTTCCGGAAGTGAGAATCCACGAGTTGTATGCCAAGTTGGACGACAGTTTTGGTGCATCAGCATTGAATCCTCAGTCGATGACGGTGGGGGGTACTTCTACCTCGATGACTGTCATTGCACTTGGTTGTCTGTTGGCTGATCCTTCATCTGTTGCAGTTGGGATAGCTAGGTCACCTCGTATGATTCCGGGTATTTTAGGTGACGGTGAACCAGATCGAGTTGAAAATATGATGCGAGATGATGATTTAGACGATGAGCCAGCTCACATCATGGGGGGGACAGTGACGAGGATACTCAGAGGAACCCACCTACACATCAGGGGCCATCCAGTTTCGGGTCACAGCAACACCCTCCACATTTCTCAATGCTGAACTTGGAAGCCGTTGGCCAGCAACCGGACATAGATCCTACCTTTGGAGGTCAAGAATTACACGAGGGACATCCTTCTAGAAAATTTCAAATTGGCCAATCTTTCCAAACTAAGAAGGAAGCTGTATTGAGCGTAAAGGATTATAGCATCCATCGTGGAGTTGAATACCGAGTGATAGAGTCAGGCCATCTTAAGTATCATGGGAGATGCAAGGAGTTTGAGAAAGGTTGCACATGGATGATTTGCATCACACTTCGGCAGTAAAAGGGTACTTAGGAAGTTAGAAGGTACAACGGGCCTCACACTTGCTTGGCTACATCAATTTCGAGCAATCATCGACAGCTTGATCATCATGTTATTTGTGTGAGAAATTTTTCGTTGGTTAGAGCCGATGTAGCGATTATGATAAAAGTGTTGCAAGAAACTACTGAGGCAACCTACGGATTCAAGCCTAGTTACAGGAAGGTGTGGGTGGCAAAACAGAAGGCAGTTGCACAGATATACGGGGAGTGAAAAGAGTCTTATACCAAGTTGCCCCGTTGGATCCTTGGTGTGCAATCCACGATGGATGGAACCGTGGCGTTGTTGAAGACTTCTACGGTACGTGTCGGTGATCAGGTTGATGAGTCTATAGTGTACTTTCATCATCTTTTCTGGACATTTCCTCCATACATTGAGGCATTTAGACATTGCAAGCCACTAGTCAGCATTGACAAGACTCATTTGTATGGGAAGTACGGCGGCACTTTGCTTCTGACTATCACGTAAGATAGTAACTCGAATATCTTATCCATTGCCTTTGAATTTGTAGAAGGGGGAGAATGTGGAATCCTAAACTTTTTTCTTATCCAACTTGCGTTAACATGTGACCCCACAAGAAGGTATTCTGGTGATCTCTGACATGCACAATGGCATAAAGGCTGCACTGGAGGCACCTGACAGTGGTTGCCTACCACCTCATGCATATCGAGCCTTTTGCATTCGTCACGTTGCAGCTAATTTCGCCCTCAGTCGCATCAGCCGGTAGTACCCTGAATCTTTCATGGAACCATGTGAAGTGAACTATGAAGTGCTTTACCTTATCCGGCGGTGGAAGCTCCCCTAATAACTCCTGAAACCACTTTCAAGCCGGTCTGCCATCATCCATCAGCTTCTCAAAATCTGTGAGGCACCCAGCCTAGATACATCCTTCCCATCGACGGACAACCCCAGCTGGTATACCCCATCTTGGAGCGTGATGGTGTACTCCCCAAATGGCATATGAAAGGTGTGTGTCTCAGGATGTCACCTCTCAATGAATGCGCTGACCAGGGGCTCATCCAACTAGAACCACCCTGTGTTGAGTCTCGCAAGGTGGTACAAACCAGCCCTCTCCAGATAGGGTATGATCCTATCATGCAAAGACATATTCTGTTACCTCCGAACGTTGTAAATACACCTACTTGGCTGCAGCATGTGAGAAAAATAACAACACCAAATGAAATTCCAATACTTACAAGTTTAAACCATAAATTATAATTGGAAACAAAAACTACAAGTGTCATGTCTATCCAATCCGGTATAGTTCAATTAACATTATTTTTAACCTAATTTTATTAAAATAGAGAAACAAAAATGTTGAACTTTTACATAAAATTTTGAAACATATCTAAATGTATTTAGAAGAAGTAAAAAACTCCAACATTTAAACTTATAAGTCCTACGTTATAAAATTTAAAATAATAAGGCTCAAATTTAAGACTTAAATCTTAAATTTAAAATAATAAAATACAACCATTAGATTCTATTTCTAAAATTTAAGTCTTAAATTTTAAAGACAAAATTACAAAACTTCTAATTTTAAAAGTGAATATTTAATATTTAAAATTTAAAATTTTAGGGTAAAGTATACTTTTTGTCCTTAAAGTTCGACAAAAATTTTAAAAATATCCCTAAGTTTTATTTTGTTTCAATTTTGTACTAGAAGTTTTTGATTTGCATCAAATATACCCTTGATGGCTAATTTTTCAAAAAATTTAAGACCAATTCAATAATAATTTCATAAGAATAACCCTCAATACAAGCAAATCAAGTATAATTTTCATGCATTATTATTAGATTGGTCTTAAATTTTTTGAAAATTTTGTCGTTGAGGGTATATTTGATGCAAATAAAAAACTTTTAGGATAAAATTGAAACAAAATAAAACTTATGGGTATTTTTAAAACTTTTGTCAAACTTTAAAGACAAAAAGTATACTTTACCCTTTTAAGTATTAATTTTCAAATACGATATTTAAACAATAACCTTACAAGCCTTAAACACTGTATTTAAAATTTGAACCCTAAATCTCAATTACTGGTGGATAATCATTCTACTTAAACATTATATCCTTAAATTAAAATTTTAAATCTTAACTTTTAAATCCTAAATTACAAATCTTAAATTATGTATTCTAACTATTGCACCCAATACTACATTTTATGTTATATAAAATTCAATAACTAAAAGAAAATAGACTTATCTCTTCGTTGATGCTGTCAGCAACGTGCTCAACGCCGTTGAGTCGGTACAGGTTGCGTTCGTCCACCATAGTCCTATGCCTTAGTAGTTCCAAATGCCCAAATAATCCTCTCTAAGTCTTAGGAAATTTTCCCTCTCAATCCACAATTTCTTCTCTCTTTCTAAAACATTTCTTTTCTCATTCTAACTTTTTTCCAACTGATGCGAACTGAATAATTCGCAACTAGGTGCAGCGTATTTATACTCAAGCATAAGCCGCTATACCCCTATTGCAGTTTATGCATAATTGAAGTTCGTGAAGAAACCGTTGGAGGGGTACCACAATTTCTTCCTAAATGTGTTTCAACGTAAATCATTATACCCTATGTATACCTAATCTGCGGTCTCCTGTCGCGATTTCTATAATAATGTGAAAGTATGCAATCTTCAAAAGTTATAATCTGGTAAAATTGAATTGCAAATGATTTATTTTGGTAACTTACCTTAATTTAAATAATTAAATATAAATATTTAATTTTTAAAATAATTAAACAACTCTAATCCTAAAATGATATATTTTTGTTTTTCTATAATTAAACTAAAATAAATTGTGCTCTTTTTAAAATTAAATTAAATTAAATTTTTAATTCAAATTAAATAACTTTAATCTTAAAAAATAATATAATCTTTTAAATATAAATTTTGAATCTTTCAAAAAATTAAACAACTCTTATCTTAAAAGAATATTTTTATCTTTTTAAAATTAACTACAAAATTATTTTACTTTTTTTATAATTAAATTAAATTTTTAATTAAAATTAAATATATTTAATATTAAAATATTTTTTAATTTTTAAAATTAATGATAAAAAATATTTTTTATCTTTTTAGTTTTTTTTTATTTTTACTTTTTATTTTTGTTATAATTTTGTAATAATTTAATATCAAATCAAAAATAAAATAAATTTAAATTAAAATAATAAAATGAAAAGATTGTAACGAAACAAAATTTTAATATTTTTTTTCTTAATTACGAAGTACTAAAATTTCATATATAGACGTTTTTTCTTTCTTATAATTAAAAAATACTAAAACTCCATATTACTTTAGAATATGGATGTTTAAGATGGCTGCCCTTTCCAAAATCCAACCCAAACTCAAGATATATTTTGTCGGATTTTCATTTTTTATCTGGTGTTATTTTCGGGTCGGGTTCGAATTTTGCTTTGGATCACCCGATCCGAAGTTACTTTTCACAATAAAAAATATATATATTTGAGTTAATTAATAATGTTATATTATACTTTTATTCAATCATCAAAAAATATTATACTTTTATAATTCAATTAATATTCTTTATATTATACGATATTAATTTTATTTTAAAATAATTTATTTTAATATAAATATAAACTAACCTTTGTTAAATTTATTTTTAAAAGTATAATTTTATTATTTTAATATATAAAATTTATAAATTTGTATATACTAATCTTTTCAGTTTAATCCATTTTTTTTTTGAATAACTTCGAATTAAGTCAAAATAGACCTGATATCCTTTTAGGAACAGATCTAAATTTACTCGCCCGATCCGGCCTGATCCATGAACACTTTACTTAGAATACCGAATCACTGTCAGGAGGAGGGGGTTCGAATTCGACACCTCTACAAAAAGGAAGAGGGCAAATGACATAGAGCTGCATCTCATTGGCTCATTAGTTAGTAGTCACCAGAAATTTTTATTTTATGACTATTATTGGCGTAAGGCCCAGGTTTCAAAATTTGACTGGACTGGTCTCAACTTAAAAAAGTCCAATAAGAATTTATTACAAAAGAAATGTATTTTTTTAATTTTTTGTATTATTAATTTTCTCAGCCAATACTTTTCCGATTGTGCCCCCTGTGCTTTTGCAATAGGTTGGGGTTAGGGTTTAGCTCCCATTATATTTCTTGGTAGTTATTTTTCCAAGGAGGGTTTATCTACCTCTCGTAATTGTTGGTTGATATCGAGAGAGAGAGAGAGAGAGAGAGAGAGAGAGAGAGACTGTGCGGCGAAGAATGGCGAGGTACCGAAGCCGGAGCAGAAGCTACAGCCCTCGCCGCCGGAGCAGAACACCGCCGCGCGAACGCAAGCGCTACGACGACGATCGCTACGGCGACAGCAGGTCCTACAGGGATCGCCGCTCTCCACTCCCTTCTGGCCTTCTTGTTCGTAATCTCCCCCTTGATGCTAGGTATCTCCTTTTCTCGCTTTTTTGTTTTTCGCGAGGCTTTGGCTTTCATTTTTTTCGTTAATTGTGTATTTGTTACGTTTTATTGAGCAAATTGTTTACCACAATCGAATTGAAATGTGTTCTTTTATGTAAACTGTGCAGGCCTGAAGATCTTAGGGGTCCATTTGAGCGCTTTGGACCTGTGAAGGATGTTTATCTTCCTAAGAATTATTACACCGGGTACGTCTGCTTTTTCGTATCGTAATGTTATTAATACAGAGTCGTTGGATTTTGCTTATGCCCTTTTGTTTATCTTTTTGCACTGTTTGCTTTGAGATGCTTATTATGTTGGTCTGGATTGCTCAGCTTTAAATCCAAGCATTTCTTATCTTAAATTTTGGGGTTCTGTTATCAATATTTATAATTGGGATATTTGTTTTCATACCATTGCGATTTTGTTGAATTGAACATGCAGTGAGCCTCGGGGATTTGGGTTTGTGAAGTATCGATATGGTGAAGATGCAGCTGAGGCAAAGCAACAGCTTAATCATACCACCATTGGTGGGCGTGAAATAAGAATTGTGTTTGCCGAGGAAAACCGGAAAACCCCTCAGGAGATGCGTGTCATTTCTCGTGGAAGGTGAGATCACAGTTTGATTTACTAGCTGCCTTTCTGGTTTTTGCTAATATGTTTCTCTTCTGTGCTGATCTTGTTAATGTCTAATTTTCGATTTACATTTGGTTTGCTTTATATTACATAAGTGGTCGACAAGGAGGTAGCAGGAGGAGGAATCGGTCAAGGTCCCCAAGACGCCGATATAGATGTTAGTTCAACCACTCACTTTTGCTTCTTAATCAGTTTCCAAATGCAAATGATACTCTCTCTCCCATTTTATCGTTGGGTTTAAACTTTCTATTGAAAAATATTTGTCTTAAGTTGTAATATTTTTGTTTGTGTTGGCAGCTTATTCTCGGTCTCCAACACCAGCTCGAGATTATTCAAGGTGTGTGTTTTACACAGTAGTATTGTGTGTGACAACTTCATTGGCCAGTTAATATGTTATAGTTTGCATTGCCCAAATTTTTGCCATATCATATTCTCTGGGGTAATATCTTTGGATCATCCTTATTTTCTCATTAATGATGGGAAGTCTACATTTCAAACTGCACATTATATGTAACAATTTGATCTCAGAAGATAACTTTATTTTTCTAAGTGGTGAGTGTTTTTATTTTAGCTTCAGTATGACTGGTTTCTGATCTTTCTTATGAACGTCACAAGTGAATGCTGTATTTGTGAGATTTTTGGTTGGAGATCATTATGATCGAAGTTTGCTTGCCAGAGTAATGGTGGTGAAAGCAAATATGACCCTGTTTGTTTTGTTTCTTAACTTTCAAAATGACCGTAGTCTTATGTTATGTTTCTGTTATCAGACTTATATTTTGCTAGTATGTTCATGCTGGAAGACATTTGTAGTGGCAAGCTGGTTTATGGGTACCAATGTTACTGTTCCTAGCTCAATAAGAGTATAACTTGCAGGTTGACTTCTCAGTATTAGAATCTGCCAATCCTTTGACCGTGTCACTTTGATGACCCTCCTTTAATGTGCATAGCATAAGTGGATATTGAATGATATCTGCTTATGGTCTTCTTTATGCAGATAATAAAGTGTATTGGATCCAGACTTTAAAGATGGGTTAATAAAGATTAACGAGTAAAGAGGCTTAAAGTGATGTGCAACTTGCTCATGCTTCTATCAAAGATTCTTCATATGAAATATCACATATCAAACTTTCCTTATTCTGCCAGTTGCTGGACTTTCCCTCTTTTTGGCATTTGGTTTCTAGCTTGAAGAATGGTTCAAATAAGTACATCTTTTGTTTTCCTTATATAAATTATCTGTAACAAAGATTATATTTAGTTTAATATCTTGTTTTGCGTATACTATCCAGTTAAGAAAGAATATAAAGCTTATATTTGGCCAAAGAAAATCATCCACAAAGAATGGAAGCCAAAGTTTATACGAGTAGAGATATGATGACAATTGTGCAAGAAAGATAGTTGTGGTTTTAGAAAGTTGGGACAAAGAGCTATGAAGTTACAAGATGCTGGTCTTGCAGTGCATCATTCATAACTGTCTGTGTGGATCCGAGTGTCATGTATTTGTCCAGAAACTATTGAAAGGTACAGGTAAAGGTCATATTTTGGCTAATTAGATTTAGAAGGAGAAGTAAGTATTGGTTTTCGTCTGAAAACAAAAACTAGTTTTGGTTTAGTGTTGTGGTAAATGTGGTTAATCATCTTGTAGGTAGGGTTGTAATTTCCTGTACAGTTTGCTGTAGTTTTAAATATTCATATCCCTCTTGGTTTATGAAATGATCATGGATGTTGTTTGTTGTAGTTCTATTTCTTGATATGTGTAGGATATGTGATTTTGGTGAGTTAGCCATATTATTATTAACTTCTTTAACTAAGATTTCTTGATGTTGATGTAGGAGTGGCAGGGGCAAGGGCAGGGATAGGGAAGATTACTATTCTCCTGACCGATCAAGATCTTATTCTAGGTCACGCTCTCCTAGTGATGGCAAGGACTATAGGAGGTCTCCACATCCCAGGTCTCGCTCTCCTAGTGATGTGAAGGACTATCGGAGATCTCACTCTCCTAGTGATGGGAAGGGCTACAGGAGGTCCCCACATCCTAGGTCTCCCTCTCCTAGAGCTGAGAAGGATTACAGGAGGTCTCTGAGTCCCAGGGAGAATGGTCGGAGTCCTAATGAGAAGAGGGCTCGCACACCTAGCAGATCAAAGAGTCCTAGGGGTAATGGCCACAGTCCTTCTAGATCTGGTTCGCGATCTTACAGGTATGAGCCCAATGCTTCAAAATGTTTTCATTCTGGTCATCGAAAATTTCTGTCAATATGAAATATTATTACATTCTCTGAGAATCTTGTGGAGGCAGATGGAATTCTAAACTAATCTGGTAGCGGAAGTACAAATCTGAAACAACTGAATAAACTAATGGTCTCATTAGTATGGCGAAATACTGATCTTGAGCTTATTGTTATGGAAAAATTGCGGTCTATATTTAGTGTTAAGCTTAGATTCTTATGTTCGTAACTACTTTCTTCTATGTCATGTCGCATGGGGATTTCATCTGCTGATGCTGTAGGTGTATATTTTATTCATAAGTGACCTTTATATAATTTCTTGAATTTTAAATTTTTTTTTTTTTTTTTTTTTGCAGTCCACGCTGATTAGCCATCAAGATGTGTTTTTGGAGGAGTGGGGGTTAATTCAATTGGGTCATGTTTGTGGCTGCGTACTGTACCTACATGTTGGAATCGATATTGTTAATATTAGTCTGTAGGCGACAACACGTTTAAATGTGAAGTATACTTGATGCTTATCATTTTGGAGTACTATTTCATCTGTTGCCCTTATATTGTTCATTAGCTATTTCTGAGTTTAGCTGAAAACTTGTTACTTTACGTATTATCTGGCTTGTGAAATGAGATCACTTGTATTTTCGTTGCATTTGTTCCGCTCATGGGAATATCATTTAACTTATCATTTTGCAGTTGGCCAATAAAAACTAAAACAATTCAACATCCAATCCGGTTTCTATCACACTCAAGACTATGCAATTGACAATGGAAAAGTTATAAAATCGTTATTAACCATCATTCATACTTCTCAATAAAACGTTATTTTAGATAGAGTGCCAAACTTATTTTAGGTTAATAATGCTAATATATCTCATGGCCAAAATAGTTAGCGTCTTCGTTGTCATTTTTATTTTTGTTAGATATTGTATTCTCCTTAAGGTAATGAATAAATAAAGGATTATTCTCTACATACAAGTTATTTATACATACAAGTCTATACAAGTCATTTATATTGTATTGTTTAAGAATTTTTTATGTACGTGTATTGATAAGTTCTATATAATTCAAAACTCTTCCTCTTCTTCTTTGCATTATAAAAGTGGATTTTATTGAATTAAGGTTAACTTGTATAAACTTATATGTCAAAAAGACTTGTATGTGTAACAGGTCTCATAAATAAAACAGTGGATTGGTATTTATTCAAACTAAAACTATCATGGCCACTCACATCTTGTCAGGATGTATGAAAATATGAAATAATATATGTCACGCGCTTAGACTTGTTGGCTTATATATAGGTTAAGTACTATGATTAGTTGAACAAAAACCTAATTTAGTAACCACATGCCACTTACAAAATATTAAAAAAATCTAGGGAACTAACTATATCATGAGCTAACTCAAGTCAATCCTTTGTATTTTTATTTTTAAAATTCGAAAAATTAGGAATAGTAGAGAGTTATTTTTTTTTTATAACAGACCTTCTGTTTTAAAACTAGTTAGTCTAGTTGGCTATACCCCTAATTGGTTTCTTAGCGGAATTCCACAATATTTTATAGGTTTCCTCTATTAACAGAACGAGTGGAGCCAACTTTGTATGGGCAAGATAAGTTGCTAGCAAAACTTGTCTAAAAGTTGAATCAGCTTCCTAAAGTAGGGTCGGTAGTGCGCCTCGCCCTTTGGCCTTAACTGATTTGATACACATAATAAAGTTGGTTGATAATTAATTTATAGGACTTGTTAATGACTATCTTTGAGAGTATTATTTAACAAGTATCTATATTTTTTTTTTGTTTCCTTTTCTCCCTTTATAGTCAAACACTTGCTTTGGCTAGTTCGCTTAGAAAATAAAAAACCAACCAGTTATCATTTTCATCCGTACATGTGGTCAATTTTATTCAACGTTCTGTTGACTTATCGCGTTGTAAGTAACAGAGGGGAAATGATAGTTATTTGAACAATATTCTTCTTCCCGTCGTAGTGCTGCCAAGGAAAAATAATAAATAAAACATGAAAGAGGTTTATAATTTAATTAATATAATTTTGTTAATTAGAAAGGTGGAAGAGAAGGCTAAAAAAGTATTGTGAAGACCCGATGGATGATTAATTTGTTTTTTTATTCAACTCACAAATTCTCTATAAATATTTAAAAATAATTATTTGTACATAAAAAATTAGTTAATTATTTATATAAAATATAGATTAAAATATAAAATACACATTAAAAATATATCAAATAATACATTTTATACACAAATATATAAAAATGATCAAAGGTTAGAAGAAGCAATGCACATATTAACCAATTTGAATTAGTGGAGTGGTCAATTCGCTTATCTACTTATATAAGTATTGTGAGTTTGAATCCTACTTTGTGTCCAGCAACTTTCTTTCATTCTTTGCATTGAGTTTCACTTTCGGTTATTATCGATGAAAAAGAACAAAAAACAAGTCCGTCCAGCAGCATAGCATAGCTTACATTTATCTGAAAGAATCTATCCGTTCGTGATTTCCTCTTACGTGGCCCAATGGCATCCTTCTTTTCTTGACCAAAACACAACACCCTTTCATGAAATGAATGAACCTGTCTTGTTAGAATCCCTTCCACCTTCCACTTTGTACTTCAAAACACTTCCCTCCTTCTCTCTTTCTCTCTCTATCAATTCTCAACCACACACTTTCTTATATTATTATATTACAAGTTACTATTACTATCAGCATTGTTGTATTCAATGCCATCATCCATCCACCATCACCACCATCACTCACAATCTGTTGTTACTGTTGGTGTTAGTGCCATCTGATTGACACTTACCATTTACTCACAAACACTATCTCTTTCTCTGCTATAAAAGGGTCTCTCCTTCTTGTACTTTCTCTCCATTTTCTTGGTATATCTCTCTGAGTTTCTTCTGTTTTCTACCTACAACTTCATGGATCTCTGTGCATTCTCATATTCTACATTTGTGAGCCCTGCAACTGCAACTGCTTCTGATCCTCGGAGATCAAGTTCTCTTGCTTCTCACTCTCAATGGGGTCTGGATCTGCTTAATCAATCGCAGCACAGGTTCAACCAGGTTAACAAATGATTCATACTTCATTCTCAGATAACTCACTACAATCTACTCTCATTGCATGTATGAAGGAATACCCATTAGTGCTTTGGCTGCAAAGATTCTAGCTTTAGTTCAATACTAGCTTATTTGCCTTCTTTTGTTTGCCCAATTTCACATGTTTATTTTGAAGTCTCAAAATTTAGATGGCACTTGCTGATGATAGAAATGGGTATCTTAAAGCGTTTCTGAAATCTGAATGGATATAAATGAATAGGTGAAGAAAAAATCAAGTGGGGTATATGCATCCCTATCAGAGAGGGGAGAGTATTATGCTCAAAGACCGCCAACTCCGCTGTTGGACACCATAAACTATCCAATTCATATGAAAAACCTCTCTACCAAGGTATGCTTGTAGAAAGCATGTAGCATATGCTCCTTGTTTTGTAGCCAAAAACAGAAAATCGTAGTCATGTCAAAATCTTGTTTATAACCTTAATATTGATTATGCAGGAGCTCAAGCAACTCGCCGATGAGCTACGTTCTGATGTAATTTTCAGTGTTTCAAAAACTGGGGGTCATCTAGGATCAAGTCTAGGTGTTGTCGAACTCACTGTTGCGCTCCACTATGTCTTCAATGCCCCTCAAGACAAGATATTGTGGGATGTTGGTCACCAGGTTGGTTTATCAATCTCTTTTGTGTTTTGCATGTTTGTTTTGGGTGACGGGTTGTTCTGAATTGGACAATCTTGTATGGAATCCGCAGTCTTACCCACATAAAATACTCACCGGTCGGAGGGATAAGATGCATACCATGAGGCAGACAAATGGATTATCTGGATTTACAAAACGCTCCGAAAGTGAATATGATAGTTTTGGCACTGGTCACAGCTCAACAACTATTTCAGCTGGACTTGGTAATTCTTCCATCTATTGTCTAACTGAACACAGCATGTTTCAAGCCATAGTTTTGACAAAAAGATGGTTTATAAATTAGAATATTGGATTGTGATTTGGCTTTAACTTTCAATAATTTGTTGGACAAACAGGAATGGCTGTTGGGAGAGATCTTAAGGGAAGAAAGAATAATGTAGTTGCCGTTATTGGTGATGGTGCCATGACAGCAGGGCAAGCTTATGAAGCCATGAACAATGCCGGATATCTCGATTCTGACATGATTGTTATTCTAAACGACAACAAACAGGTCTCTTTACCTACTGCTACACTCGATGGACCGATACCACCAGTAGGAGCTTTGAGCAGTGCTCTCAGTAGGTTACAGTCAAACAGGCCTCTTAGAGAATTGAGAGAGGTTGCCAAGGTGAGTAATACATTACATGAGTTTATCAGTAAGGAACTTGTGCTGCCACAAATTATTATGGAAACTGATAATATATGGAATGATATCTTTGCAGGGTGTTACTAAAAGCATTGGAGGCCCTATGCATGAATTGGCTGCAAAAGTTGATGAATATGCTCGTGGCATGATTGGTGGTTCCGGATCAACACTTTTTGAAGAGCTTGGACTCTACTACATTGGCCCTGTTGATGGTCATAACATAGATGATCTTATCTCCATTCTCAATGAAGTTAAAAGTACTAAAACCACTGGTCCTGTTCTGATCCATGTTGTCACTGAGAAAGGCCGAGGATACCCATATGCAGAAAAAGCAGCAGACAAGTACCATGGTAAAAGAGGCCTTTCAAATTTCTTGAGTTCCATTAATGATCTATAAAATTAATCAAATTTTGGTAATTCAACCCTAGACTGCACCACATATATTATGTATATTCATTCTGGAGCTATCACTTTGAAACACTGTGCCTGGGAATTAACAAGCATAATCAATGAACTAAAGTAAAATCTTTTAGTTTAGTACTTGGCTTGCTATTTTCCTTGCCATGGTGTGATCCTATTTGATTTTGCAGGAGTTGCTAAGTTTGATCCAAAGACTGGAAAGCAATTCAAGGCTAATGCTAGCACCCAGTCTTACACAACATACTTTGCAGAGGCTTTGATTGCAGAAGCAGAAGCCGACAAAGACATCGTTGCAATCCATGCTGCAATGGGAGGTGGCACTGGCATGAATCTCTTCCTTCGTCGATTCCCAACAAGATGCTTTGATGTGGGGATAGCAGAACAGCATGCTGTTACATTTGCTGCAGGTCTAGCTTGTGAAGGTCTCAAGCCTTTCTGTGCAATTTACTCATCATTCATGCAGAGGGCTTATGACCAAGTAAGAATAATAACTCACTCGCTACATTCATTACTGTTTTACAATTTGTCTATGCTTTTATGATAATGATTGTACTGTGATTCTTTATTGGTCAATACATGATTAGTTTATGTAATCAGTACTCAAAGGACATGTTCTGTGACACAGGTAGTGCATGATGTCGACTTGCAGAAGCTTCCTGTAAGATTTGCAATGGATAGAGCTGGATTAGTTGGTGCAGATGGCCCTACACATTGTGGTTCTTTTGATGTCACTTTTATGGCATGTCTTCCTAACATGGTGGTGATGGCTCCTTCTGATGAAGCAGAGCTTTTCCACATGGTTGCCACTGCAGCAGCCATTGATGATCGCCCTAGTTGTTTCCGATACCCAAGGGGAAACGGCATTGGTGTTGAACTACCACTAGGGAATAAGGGAATTCCTCTTGAGGTATATTAGAAATTTAGAATGGCCACATATATAACTTCATGATGATTATGAGGAATTGCCTAATGTTTGTGTTATGTTTTAACAGATTGGAAAAGGTAGGATATTGATGGAAGGGGAAAGAGTGGCCTTATTGGGCTATGGAGCAGCAGTCCAGAGCTGTCTGGCTGCAGCTTCCTTAGTGGAGCATCATGGCTTGCGCATAACTGTTGCTGATGCACGGTTCTGCAAGCCATTGGATCGTTCCCTCATTCGCAGCCTAGCAAAATCACACGAAGTTTTGATCACTGTCGAAGAAGGATCGATTGGAGGATTCGGGTCTCATGTTGTTCAGTTCATGGCCCTTGATGGTCTTCTAGATGGAAAATTGAAGGTAAAAATCCAAACAAGACTTGTCAACTTAAATTAGAACTAAAGCACTTTTTATATGCATCTTTAAAGATATTATAAATCGCGGATAACTCATGCATGTTTTTTGCCTAACAACTGTGCAGTGGAGGCCAATGGTTCTTCCGGATCGTTATATTGACCACGGATCGCCTGCTGATCAATTGTCTGAAGCTGGCCTTGCTCCAACTCAGATAGCAGCAACTGTGTTCAACATACTTGGACAAACACGGGAGGCACTAGAGGTTATGTCATAAAAAGAGAATATCAAGAGGGGTTAAATTTTCACTCCCCACAATATACACATGTTAACAATATAAATCACCTTGTGTAACACAAACAAGGTAATATTAGAATGTGAATTATGTAAATGTTAGTAACAATGTAGTTTATCAAATAGTAGTATCAGCTGGTTACAACTTGCAAGGAAGAAATAATGTCAATTTTTCAATGCTGAGGAAGTTGGTTCATGAAATGGCCAAATTTAAAATAGTTTTTTTAGATCGTTACAAACTCGATCCAAAATTGAGAGAATCTACAAAATAGCATTTTACATGGCATTTTTTGCTTGATCTCTCTCATTCTTATCTTTCCCGTTTTGCAAATTTGAGACTCCTCTATCTATTTGAGACTCCTCTATCTATCACTTACCTGATCATGTTAAAAACATCAATTACTAATAATTCATTGCCTAATTTTTACTTTGTATTTAACTGTACTTTTCAAATTGTATAAAATTTTGGTCACACATCAATCTTGGTCCAATTTGTGTTTTAGCCACATATGGAATAGGTGGAAATTAAAATGAAGATATTTAAAATTTAGTAGAAGTTCAGGTATAGTTATTTTTATATAAAATTGATAGTTGAAGATCATTTGATAATAATTTAGTTAAATATGTTAAAATAAGAGAATTTTTTTGTCAATGAGTTATAGCTCAAATGGTATATGATACCATATATATATACATATTAGTTTAAAAAAATCATATTTTTACGATGAAGTAATGTCATTTTTATTTATTATTTTAACAACCATGTCATATAAATACTATGTCTTATCATCAATTATATTTTATTTTATATAATAATTTGTTTATAAAAAAATGTTTTTTAATTTTTTTATTTGTTTGCATTCTATTTATATGTTTGCATATATTAATGTTATTTTCATTCTTTAGATGTTTGGGACATAAATTGATATTTTTTAATCTTTACTTAAAATATTTTTTTAATTTTCTACCATTCTTTACAGTAATGTGTTTTGCATTCATTAACCCTTGAAATTCTAATTTTCCTACCTCTTGCGTTTTTTTTTGTAAATAATTAAAAAAATAAATTAGAATGAAAAACATATAAAAATATTAAATTTAAGAAATTTTTGACGATTAATATAAGAGATTAAGAAATAAAGAGTAGTAAGAGTCTTAATATGTATAAGTTATAGAATTTGAATATTTATAACTGAAATTTTTTATAATTATCATTATTATGACACTTTTAATGTATATTTATTACATTTAATTAGTACTTGATATTTTAATTGAATAATAATAGATAAAAGTTTTTTGTTTTAATTTTTTAAAAATATTTTACTAAATAGTGATTGGTTGATTTTAATCTTTTGCCAAATCATTAGAATTGCTGATGTGGCATCGTTAGCAAAGAAAATATGGCTTAAATTGATTGTGGAGAAAGTTGGTATCAGTTTTTATATATTATAAATAGATATGCGTTGTTTTTATATAAAATTGATAGTCGAAGATCATTTGATAGTAATTTAGTCAAATATGTCAAAATATGTAACGATTTTTTACTATCAACTTGATAACTGCACATGAGTTTCCACCTTAAAATTTTCTTTATACAAAGATTAAGTTTAAATATTGACATGTTATATAATGAGTTCAATAGAAAAAATATTTGATTTATTTTTTATGAATAATTATCAATTATTTATTTTTGCCCTTCATTTTGATTTATTTTTCGATTGAACCTACTACGTCACATATCAATATTTAAACTTTAACTGTTATGAAAAGACAATTCCGATTATTTTTATGAGGTTCTATTTATGATAGTGTAAAAAAACTCTACATAATTTCTATAACAATAAAAATTACTAATTTCAAACACATTATTTAAAAGATTATCTAGAACATATAAATTTGATTAAAATACCGTATAAAACAATTTACAAATTAATTATAGAATTTAATTTTAATGCACAGTCAATCAATATAAAGTAGTTTTATAGATACATCTAATTATATATAATCACATATATAAATTATCTTTTATATTGACCGATCATCTAAAAAAATAAATGTAATTACACAAATTATATAAAATGCTTTATACTGCATCAAAATTAAACTCTTAAATATATATAGTTCTTTAATTCAGAATTTGTTTTGTTAAGAAAGTGATAAATAAATTCTTAAAAGATTTATATTTGGAATAGATTAATTTTTTTTTAAAAAAAATACCAATAAAGTTTTCTATATGATAGTTGAACATGCTTATTTATGACTTTACTCTTGTTTGTTTGCACTTTCTAGTTGACAAGTAAAGGCATACGTATGAGACGATAAGAAGAGCCACGCAGAAGCCAGAACATAGCATGGAACTAACTCTGTTATTTCCAAGACGCACTATGAATATGAATATGCGGAGGCACAACCACTTTCATATTGCTGACTTTGGTGCTATTCTACCCATTCAAGTTGGTACAAGCCACACGCCAATTAGTGCTCTCTGCATACGTAAATTAAATTCCAACAATTAGAAGAAAGTAGACACCACATTAACAAATAAATATAAATAAACAAACAAATGAAGATGTCATCCTCCTTTCAAAACTTATCTATTAGGAAATTGTAATATCAAATGCATTAATTGCTTAAATCGGTGGGTTTCTGAATGGAGAACAGGATGACATTTTCTATAATTCAGCGTACATGACACCATGAACCTTATCTTCAATTGGTTATTAATTAGCAATACCACAGCCACAACAATTCAAAGTTCTCACTCTATCAACTAATTAATAGAATAATCTAACAAACAATATATAATATAACCAAAAGAATAATCGACAACTGTCACTTTCCAAATATAGCAAGCAAAATGTTCGAAAAAAAAATTAATTTTGATGCAATATACAGTAATTTATTAATTTTATACGCATTTAATTACATAATATCATATCATTAAAAATAATTATTTTTTACAATGGTTGTTTAAAAGAATAGATATAATTACGTAACTATGTAAACTATTTTACACAGTTAGTGCATTAAAATTAAACTAAAAAAAAAACATTATCTACATACATATTATTTTTGTGGGGCTGTATGTAACTATTGCCATTAATTGGCTATATCATGACACTTAAAATTTGTTTTAGAAAAGGGTAGAATCTATTTACAAGTAAAAAATCAAAAGAATAAGGAATAATAAAAGTAGTTTTCCTTTCCTATGTATGAAGAGACTAATTAATTCTATCTCTACATTAGTGCACATGCATGAGGGTTTTCATCATTGAACATCATCAAAGTTTCAGTGCTAATGCAGCAATATTTTTCAAACACATAACAAGGTGGCACCAAAACAATGCTATCACGTTCATTATTGAATCCATCATTTGAATCCTCATCCTTGTTTTCCACAATCTCCACTTTCTTGCCACTCTTTTTCTTTATCTTCTTCAAAACTTTATTTGGATCAATGCGACCTGTTACCACCACACGGTGTTCGTTCATATCTGTCACGAACTTTTCCACTCCTATAACAAAATCAATGCCACACATAATAATAATAATAATAATAATAATAATAATAATAATAATAATAATAATAATAATAATAATAATAATAATAATAATAATAATAATAATTAATTATTATTATTATTACAAAAATGAAGGAAAAAGAAAAGTGAAGATTAAGTACCTTTACACTTGGAAATGGCTTTTGCAACGGTTCTCTCACAAGCGTTACAATACATTGAGACTTTGTATTCTACGCTTATTACTGTGTCTGGCATAACTTTTTTGTTCTTTCCCATTGAATTCAAAAGTTGAAGAGTGAATGTACCAATGCATGCCGTGTAAAGAAAACTGAAAAGGATTCGAGAAAATATATATTTTGGCCAAGGGTTGTTTGATTCGTTAGAATGGCGTTAGGGCTAGTTATGACCGTTAGGTTGCCTCGTGTTTTTTTTTTCTCTATTCCATAAAAGTTTGAGAAAAAAAAAATTTTGAATTTGATTTTAAATAATTAAATAGAAAATATTAAGTAGAAACAATAAGAAGAAAAATTACATAAGATTGGTCTATTGGACATTTGAATGCAGCAGAAGAAAAATTTACACACTTACCTTGTTTTTGTGGACTAATTTGTCACAAATTAAAGTATTATTTAAGAGTTTGTTATTGACCAATAAATTACTGCATTCTGTATGTATAAGTCAAAATTCGAACCCTGAATTTACTTAAGTGAACTAGTGAGTTAACCATTAAACCAACTCAAATTGATTTTCAAATTTATCATAATATGATTGAGACTTGAGAATGATAGTGAAAATTGTCCATGATATCAAAACTTGTATCAACTGAATTCTGTTATAAATAACTATTTTGATGGTTTATTGCATTTTTACTACTACCCATAATATTACGCGCCAAAATTTGGAGTATGCTTTCAGTATTAGGGTTATAAAAATTACTAAATTGGATTTTTTAAGTGCTCCAATAGAAGATAAAAATTTAATGGGGTAATAGTAAAATTCATTCATGAAAAATCACTCATTTTTTAAATTAGTTCTCAAATAATTTTTTTAATTATGTTAGTCATTGAAAAATAAAAATGTAAGTCAAATTGGTCCTTCCGTTAGTTAGACGATGACGTGTCACATTAAGTGCCACATACCATGATGACGTGATAAGTTAATGTCATATGTCAAAAGATGATTGGTTAATATGTCAAGTTAATGATACCTAGCACGCCACATGTCACTTAATATGTTAAAAAGTTATTTATAATTAAAATAGTCTCCGAAAGTCCAAATGTAAGTCATTTTCATCCCTAAAATTTTAAAAATTAATCAAATTAGTCTTTATATAAATTTTTTTTATTTTTTCTTCATAATATTAAATTTAAAATATTTTTTAGTAGTATTAATTTTAGTATTATTTTTTAGCCCTTAATAAACAAAATTCTCCTTACATAAAATAATAAAAATAATTAAATTATTATAAGTTATTTTATCATTTATATTTTAAAATTTTATATTTTCAAATTGTAATATTTTTATAGTACATTTTTTTATTTAAACGAGTTTATTAAATTATAGTTGATTATATATTTAAAAATTTAATATTTTAAATTTTATTAAATAATATAGTAATTATTTTAAAATTTAAATTTTTAAATTTTTTAAATTGTAATTTTATTATTTTTTAATTTATTAGGTAGAACTCAATATTAAAGTAGTGGCCTTTTAATGTTAACAATAATAAAATTAAACAATATAATTTAGTGAGTTCTACCGATATTAAAAGATCACTACTTTAATATTAAAATGCTACTACTTTAATATTAAGTTCTACCATATAAATTAAATAAAATCTGATCCCCGTGAACTGTGAGCAACGATGGATTGATCAGGCGTGTCGCTTACTGGGGTGCCAAAAAATGGAGTTGCCTGTTCGTTACCTTGGAGTTTCTTTAGGAGCTCATCCGCGCTAGGTGAAGACTTGGAAATCAATCATAGATAAAGTGGAACAGAAGCTCAGTTTATGGAAAGTAAAGGTGTTGAATAAAGCAGGTAAGCTTGTTCTCATCAAATCGGTACTAAATAGCTTGCCCATTTATTACCTTAGCTTGTATAAGATGCCACAGGCGGTGGTGGACAAGCTGATCGCTTTACAAAGGAAGTTTATGTGGTGCAAGAAAGATGGAACCGATGGCATACCGTTGGTCAGGTGGGAGTTGGTCCAGGCTCCGAAAAAGGGGGGGCTTGGGGGTGGGCGATGCAGTGCTTAGAAACACCGCACTTTTGTTTAAGTGGTGGTGGCGGTTTTCAATGGAAGATTGTCCGCTGTGAAAAAAGATTGTTTGTTACTGCAACAAGTTGGCCCCTAATGTAATGCTAGCATCGCAGTCTCTACCAGTCAAAGGGGGGCCTTGGAAGGACATATGCCAGCTGAATATCAAAGAACAAAGGGTGCGAGATAAAATGGTGAGTGGGTTGGTGATGGAAGTCGGTAATGGTAGGAAAATCCGATTTTGGGAAGATTGTTGGATTCAGGGTGGTCCTCTGAAAGGGAGTTTTCCAAGACTCTTCTCTATCTCAAGCCAACAAGGAGCTGTAATAGGGGACTGTGGGTTTTGAAATGAGTTAGAGTGGATATGGAATTTTCAATGGAGGAGGGACTTGTTCCAATGGGAGTTAGAACTCATCCATCAACTGCATGAGTGATTAAGGCCAGTGAAGCTGTCATCTGAGAGCGAGGATATGGTTGTGTGGAAGTTTGATAATACAGGTGTCTTTTCCACGAAATTATTTCTGCAGGTAATCCAAACGGAGACGATGTCGAATGAGATCACGAGTTATAGCTTCACAAGTGCACTATGGAGAGGTCTGGTACCCCCAAGAATTGAGCTTTTTGGATGGTTTGTGTTAGTTGGTAGGATTAATACTAAGGAGAGGTTGACTAGATTAGGAGTTGTCATCAATAGTGATAATATGTGCGTCTTGTGCCACAAGGGGATAGAAACTGTAGAGCATTTATTTATTCAGTGTGACATCACATGGCAGGTGTAGTGTTCTTGGCTGCGGTCCTTTGATAGAGCATGTGTTATTCCTGGAACCATGAAAGAAATGTTTGGGAGTTGGATTGGCATGTACAACAGAAGACAAGGGCAGAAGCTGTGGATGACGGCATTCTTTGCAGTGATCTGGAACATCTGGTTGGAACGTAATGCTAGAATTTTCAAGAATCAAAGAGCTAGTATTGACTTCATTCAAACAAGGACAGTGTTAAGTTACAAAGATGAAATGGTGGTGATGCTTACGGTGGTTGATAGCAGGAGGTGCTAGGAGTTTGGTTTCTTTGTATGCAGTTTTATGTATTTATGTTTGTGTGTTTTGCTCCACTTTAATGTGTTGAGTTACCTCTGTTTCAAAAAAATAATAAAATTATAATTTTAAAAAATTTAAATTTTAAAATAATTACTATATTATTTAATGAAATTTAAAATATTAAATTTTTAAATATATTATCAACAATAATTTGATAAACTCATTTGAATAAAAAAAATTACTATAAAAAATTTACAATTTAATTTTAAAATATAAATGATAAAATAATTTTATAATAATTTAATTATTTTTATTATTTTATGCAAAGAGAATTTTGTTTATTAAGGTCTAAAAAATAATATTAAAATTAGTACTATAAAAAAATATTTTAAATTTAATATTATGAAAAATTAAAAGAAATTTATATAAGAACTAATTTGATTAATTTTTAAAATTTTAGAAACAAAAATAACTTATATTTGAATTTTTAGGGACTATTTTGATTATAAATCATTTTTTACATGTCAAGTGACACATAGCGTGTTAGGTGTCACTGACCTGACACGTCCACTAATCATTTTATAACACATAGCATTAACCTACTACATCATCATGTCACGTGGCACTTAACGTGACATGTCATCGTCTAACTAACGGAAGAACTAATTCGACTTACGTTTTATCTTTTAAAGACTAATATAACTAAAAAAATAATTTAAAAACTAATTTAAAAAATAGGTGATCTTTCAGAGATGAATTTAATTATTAAGCCAAAATTTAAACCATTCCATTCCATTTAGATTGTGACAATTTAGCAATATGTCATTTTTACTCTGTAAAAAATTAAATTTTCAGAATTTAAAATGTTCTTATCCCTTCCTCTTTCTAACATTATTGCTGAGTCACAGTATGAGTAGAATAGAACAAAAACTCTTATTTACACTGCACCTAAGAAATTTTTGTAAATCATGTACATATCGGTAAATTTATTAGAGGGATTATTCAAATCAACTACAATGGTGGAGATATTAATTTTAGATGGCCAACACCTTTTTTTTTCTCTCTCTTATATTTAAATCAACGGCTCCCTATACATTTCCTTATAGTAACCATTTTTTTTAACACAAAATATTAGTCTTAGTATTCCCCTTTTTTCAATAAGATAACCAATTAACTTTGATATAAGTCGTATAACTGTAAAGAGAGGAACTATAAGTGGAAGAAATAATATCAACAACATTTACTATTTTATACCTTTTTCCATGCACCGCTTATACTTGTACTTGCTTTAAGATTAAATTATGTTTTTTTTAAAACAGATTTTGTATGGAAAAAAAAAAAGAAGAAAAACTAAACTTGAAAATAAAAATAAATAAATAAATAAGTGCTTATGCAGTTAATTTTCCATATAAACCATTGTTTTATAGACACCAATAATAATAATAATAATAATAATAATAATAAATAAACCATCGTTTTATAAAAATCCATCAATATCAAAATTAATTAACCATATGTGTCTCATTTCTAATTCAAGGAAGCACAACATTTTTGAAATTTCAGCGATGTGGGGACATGAATTATTACCAGATACAAAAGCTGTAACCTTGTTTCTTATCTCAATCCAACTACTACCAGGCACTTTCCTCACCCCTTGATCCATCATTGCCCTCCTCACCCTCTCTGCTTCCTTCCACTGCCCACTAGCGCAATACAAGTTTGACAGCAAAACATAACCAACCTCCTTTTGAGGCTCTAAGTGCTTTAGATATTCTCCCACAGAGCTCCCAGTTCCTAAATCACTATGTGTGTAACATGCTCCAAGAAGAACCTCACATGAATTGGTCCTATCTCTGCTTGTTTTTGAATATTTCTTGGCTAAACTAGTTGCTTCTGCTACATACCCGCCTCGACCGAGCATATCCACCATGCATGCAACGTGATCCATTCCAGGTGAAAGTCCAAATTCCAAACTCATTGATTGAAAGAATGCAAAGCCTTCATCTATTAGGCCTAAGTGACTGCAAGTCATTAGCAGCCCTGTGAAGGTCACTTCATCTGGTCTTATACCGGATGCCACCATTTCTCTGTATAGGCAGAGAGCTTCGTCAGCATGCCCGTGTAATCCAAATGCAAATAACATTGAGTTCCATGATACTAGGTCCTTCTCAACAATGCCATGAAAGGAAAGCCTAGAACCTTCTATATCCCCACATTTAGCATACATATTAACCAAGCTATTGCCAACGTACAAATGTTTGTCTAAACCATGGTGAATTACGAAACTATGCATCATTTTTCCATATGCTAGTATAGCTAAGCTAGCGCAAGCATGAAGGACTGCTCCAGCTACTAAATCATCAAGCCGAACAGAGTTTCTTGTCATGTCTACAAACATACTCAGAGCTTGCTCTGCATTCCCATTTCTGGTATACCCTGCAAGCATAGAAGTCCAAGAAACAACATCTTTTTCCGGGGCTTGCTGGAAGGCAAGAAAGGCTTTCTGGGTATCTCCTAATTTCATATGGCCATCAATGATGGCATTCCAAGACACTTGATTAAAATCTTCTGAGGAGTTAAATACCTTCATAGCATCACTTTGACGATCTAATTTGGCATAAAAGCTTAAAACTGAATTCTTTACCTCCATGGCAGAGCTCCAACCTGAATTAATAACAAAACCATGCACCATGCGTCCATATAATAATTCCATTGACTCGGTGCAAGCATGCATGAGAGCACTGAGAGTCCACTGGTCTGGCAGATATGAACTCACACACATCTCTTTAAACAGATGCAAGCATGATTCAACTTCTCCGCAACGAGCATGACCTGCGATTATTATATTCCAAGCAATTTCAACCCTTTTAGGCATGCTGCGAAACAACTGGAAAGCCGTTCCAAATTGACAAGTGTTTGCATAACCAAACAGTAGCGAACACCAAGTGACTTCATTTCTTTCTGTCATCTCATCAAACACTTTACTTGCATCATCAGGACACAGACACTTACCATACATATCAATAAGCGAGTTACCAACAGGAAGAGAAGACCTGTACCCAGAAACAAGAACCAAAGCATGAATTCTGGTTCCAAAAGGAAGACAGGAAGCACTGGCGCATGCACTTAATGCTGCAGAGTATGAGAAGTCATCAGGTTTTGAATGAGAGATTCGCATGGTGTCAAAGAAAGCAAGACTTTCTTGGTAAAGTCCCAAGTGGGAATATGCAGATAGCATGGCGTTCCAAGCAACAGGGTCTCTGTGGGGCATTTCATCGAACAAGTTGCGAGCATGAGAAATTCTACCTGAACGTGCTAAGGCTACGATCTTGGACGTAGTACGGAACAATTCAGAGCGCACGTGACTCATTCAGGTTGGAGTTGAAGTGAGAGCAAGTCCATCAAGGAAATGTGGACGATGCTTCAGAACAAAAGAAAAAGTGTTAGTCACTTTATTAATAAATTCCTATCATACTAAAAAACAGAAAATTTTACAAAATCAACCAATAAATCCTCTTCTTGAGAAATCATGATAGATAATTATTTCATCGTATTTTGACTGAAAATTTGAAATATAAATCCTTAGAGATTTGGGTACTTGAGCTTTAAACTTTCAAAAGTCAAAACATTGTTACGACTAAGTGTGTGTTTGGATTACAGTTTACAAACTGGAGTTTGAATAAAATTGATTTTGCAAACTTGATTTTGATGAAAAGTAAGTTTGTGTTAAAGTGATTTATGTTTGGTAATCTTTGCATCAAAATGAATTATAGTAAAATAAATGTTGTTTAGATTCTACTACTCAAAATCACTTCTAGATAAAAAATTACTAAAATAGACACCAACTTAAATAATTTTTGTATATTATCTTATCATTTTAATTTAGATAATTGAATAGATCTTATAAAATTAATTCTATAATAAAATTAATATTTATACACTAAAATAAAAATAATATATAAAAATTGGCAAAATATATTTTTAATTAAAACTAACAAAATATAAATTTTAGAGAGTACTAAGAATAATAAAAAAATTAAATATTTATCTTGGTAGTAATTGAAATAAATCAAAAAAAAATTTATGATATTTTTTATATAGTATATTTTTAGTACTCTTAGTACTCTTTTTTAGTATGCTATAATTTATTATTATTATTATTATTATTATTATTTATAATTAATTTTTTGTTTAATTTACTTTACCTAATAGAATCAATAAATTATATTATAAAAAGATAATAAAAATAATACAAAAAATTACAATTATAAAAGTGTATAATATCAAATAAATAATTAATAAAAAATAAAAATAAAAATAATAAAAAAATAAAATTCATGTAAACAAAAATAATAAGAATTCTATAAATAATATAATAACATGTATAAAGGATAAAGTTGGTAAAAGGTAAATAAAGATAGAGTATTGATGGCTAGAAGCCCGTTTGTAAAACGCAGAAGCTTAAAATTGTAGCTTCTTGAAAACCATGCTTTTCAAAGCAAAATCACTTCTGCGTTCATGAATCAACAATTTGCCAAACCAAAAATTGAAGCTTTCAAGAAGGCTAAACGTGCTTCTTTTCTTGTAACGCGTTTGCCAAACACACCCTAAATGTTCTCTCTTTACAAGTTCCTGCTATACTAATAAACTACTCCAAAACATGACCAAAACAATAACCAAAATCAGACTGGTATTTTTAATTTTTTATGAAAATGGTTTCTACTTTTTGTTACAAAATTGTAAGCACTGAAGAAAACATATCTTCCAAAGTCCAAACAACAACCAAAATGAGTAGTATTATTACTTTACATAAATTGAAGCTGATTTTGCAGAATAACCAGGTCCAGTTCACCTGATTAAATTGGTCACAACGTATTTGGACACGCGTTATATTTCGTTCCCTAGTCCAATAAAAATGGATCATGTTGTATTTCATATTAGAAAATGTCTTGTATTTTGTGCCTCTGTTAGCAAATGCATGATATTAGGGTGGGTATGGTTTGAATTTTTAAAAATTCAAACCGGATTCACTTTAGAATTTTTTTTGTGGTTTATGAAATTAAACCGGAATTGAATTGAGGAGAGAAATCGATTTTAATCTAGTTTAAAAAAACAAAAATCGGTTTTAAATCGGTTTTAGAATTTAAATTCGGTCTTATTTACAAACCGGTTTTAAATCTAGTTTTTTAATATTCAAATCTAAAATCAGGTTTTTTTTTTTTTAAATCCAGTTTTGAAACCATTACTGACAAATTAGAATGTCGAGAAGTTCTGTAAACCTACAATCTACATGCGCCTTTGTAACAAAGATGCAAAACATAAACATAGAATGTTCTCAATGCGTTTTTCATCATCCAAAATTTTTGTGAAGTTTGTATAAAAAAGACATAGATTATTATTAGCAATGGACTATGATAATTCACATAGTTGCCGAGTAGCTAATGCTACCTATAAAAGAAATGCCAATAAGCCACAAACAACCGCTGACACATATATAATAATAAAAATTACAGAGATAGAATAGAAGTCATGGAGTTCCACATACAGACATTTCTTAAACCTCCATCTGAATTTTTTTAAATGAAAGAAATCATATGATGTGAATTGTTTTGGATTACCAAAAATTGTTTTCAACACTGCATAAGTGATATATAACTGAAAAATCAAACAGTACCCAACTAGTCAAAATTGGTTAAAAAATTAAAACAAAAACCATAGCTAAGCTGCTAAGCATCTCTCTATAATTTAATAGCACAATGAATCAAAAAAGAAAATAGTGTAACTGCATTGCATGCATATAGCAGATGGTGGCACAGCAGAGGTGTCATATCCATAGATTTTATATGCAAACCTGCTAAAAAGCCATTGGATAGAGATACCAAATAACACAATTTAAATTCTAATTTATGAAGATCAAACAATAGAAGTATCAAAATCCAGTCTTTTAAAAAAACAAGACTTTGTTCTATCTTCCACCTTCTGTCAGTTATGTGCACCCACCTGGCCACCCAAACAATACAGATCACAGTATATGTTAAAAATTGCAACTACCCAACATTATAAAGTTTGCTTATATTACTACCCGAACTAATTTTTGGAGTATCAACAAAGGCGCCAGGTAGTGATGGGTACAACATGAACTTCACAAAAAAATGCTGGGATGACTTAGGAAGGGAGTTCACTGATGCGGTGCTAGGCTTCTTCCTTTCGGCTACACTTCCTAGAGACTCGAATGTTACGTGGGTTACGCTGGTGCCAAAGTTTACTGGAGCCAGAGAAATAAAGGACCTCAGGCCGATTAGTATGGTGGGGTGTGTCTATAAGGTCATATCCAAGGTGTTGGTTAGGAGGATGCGAAAGGTAATGTCGGGGTTGGTAGGAGAGACTCAGAGCGCATTCGTTAAGGGCAGGAAAATCCATGATGGGACCCTGATCGCCTGTGAAACAGTGCACTGGCTAAAAACACGAAAAAAGAGCGCCGCAATAATAAAGCTGGACTTCCAAAAGGCTTATGATAGAGTCAAGTGGGGCTTTGTGGATATTGTCTTGCAGAAGATGGGGTTTGGCCAGAGGTGGAGAGGTTGGATAAAGGAGTGTGTCACCACTGCATCTATGTCATTGCTTGTCAATAGATCACCTTCAAAGCCTTTCAAAATGGAACGGGGTCTACGGCAAGGTGACCCGTTGTCCCCACTTCTGTTCGTGTTAGTTGTGGATGTTTTGCATCGAATGATTGGAAAGGCGGTGAGGAATGGCCTATAACTCCGTTACTGCTTGGTAGAGATAATATTGAGTTGTCTCACTTGCAGTTTGCAGATGATACTATTCTTTTCTGTCCGCCTGATGAGGGGACCATCAGGAATTATCATCGGCTACTCAGATGCTTCGAGCTCATGTCGGGATTGGCCATTAATTTTGAAAAGTCCAGCCTTATACCGGTCAGCTGTGAGAGGATGTGGGTCCGGAGGATGTGTCGGTTACTGGGTTGTAAAGAGGCTTCATTACCAGTCAGATATCTGGGCATTCCCCTGGGAGCAAATCCGAGACTGGTTAAGACATGGAAACTGGTGATTGATAAGGTGGAAGACAAACTGAGTTTGTGGAAAGCAAAAACTCTTAACAAAGCAGGTAAGCTGGTCCTAATTAAGGCGGTTCTTAGTAGCTTGCCGATTTACTACCTCAGTTTATATAAGATGCCAAAGACAGTGGCAGAGAAGCTGATTTTCCTGCAACGACGGTTCCTGTGGAGTACTGAGGATGGGAGATACGGGGTACCGCTCGTGAAGTGGGAAGTGGTTATGGCTCCAAAGAAGGCAGGTGGGTTGGGAGTTGGGGATGCGGTGATTCGAAATACTGCATTGCTGTTTAAGCGGTGGTGGAGGTTCTCGAAAGAAGACTGTCCCTTATGGAAGAAAGTGGTGTGCTCTTGTAATAATATGCATCCTGCAAGAATGGTGGGAGGACAGCCTACTCCCACGCGAAGGGGTCCTTGGAAGGATATATGCCAGCTACAAGTTAGTAAGTCGGGGCTGAGAGATCAGATGATCAGTGGGTTGTCGATGGAGTTAGGGAATAGCAGAACAATCCGATTCTGGGAGAATAGATGGCTACCGGCTGGAGTATTGAAAGATATGTTTCCTAGGCTTTTCTCGGTCTCAACTCTTCATGAATCTGTGATAGCAGACTGTGGCTTTTGGGATGGGCTAGTGTGGATTTGGAGTTTCCAGTGGAGGAGAGAGTTGTTCCAGTGGGAGTTGGACTTAGTACACCAGCTTCATGAGATCTTACAGTCATTCAAGCTTACAAATGGGAGGGAAGATAGTGTGGTATGGAAATTTGATAAAACAGGTGACTACTCAACAAAATCCTTTGTGCGAGTGATGCAGGAGGAAGTCCTACCGGAGGAGGTTACCAGCTATAGCTTCACTAGTGCTGTTTGGAAAGGATTTGTCCCCCCGAGGGTTGAACTCCTTTCTTGGTTTGCGTTAGTCGGAAGGGTCAACACAAAGGATCGACTGTGCAGATTACGGGTTATTGACCAGCAGGACAATAGGTGTCTTCTCTGTGGTAAGCCTGTGGAAACCGCGTATCATCTGTTTCTTAGTTGTGAGATTACATGGCAGGTGTGGTGTGCTTGGCTAATGGCCTTTCAACAAAGGTGGAGCTTTCCGGGTACTTTGAAGGAACATTTTGAGAGTTGGACGAGCTTTCTAGGAAGGAAGGTAGATAGGAAGAGATGGTTCACTGAATTCTTTGCTGTTATCTGGACAATTTGGCTGGAAAGGAATGACAGACTCTTCCGAAATAAGAGTTCAAGAGTAGGGAACATTATCAACAGATCGTTTACGTTCTACGAAGAATGGAGTGGTGCTGAGCCTTTTGGGTGTTGATGGCCGGGTCACAGTGTCTAGGAGTTGTATGTTGTCTTGTTTTATTCTTACTATAGCTTTGCTATCTGCTCCACTCTGCTATGTTGAGCTCCCTTTGATTCAAAAAAAAAAAAATTTGGAGTATCTGAAATTCTCAGTTTCAAAATAAAAACCATATTCCCAATATTGACCTAAATTCTTGGGGGTCTCCACCATTTACATCATTTAGAAGCATCAGTTCATAACACCTAACGACCTAAACAAGCATGAAACTGAGAGTAATTTCGAAAGCATAGTTCTTGAACGCAAGCAAATAACCAAATCCAATGACAAATTATTACCAGAGCAGTAAGATTTTGGACAAGCAGACGATGATCAAACTGCAGGTGAACACTAGATGGAAGAGCCAACACAGTGCCAGTGCCAGTTGCCTGCTCCGGTGCCGGCTGCGACGGAGACCAAGATCGAAGAGCCGAGGAGAGAAGACCGACATGGACACGGTTCTGTGTGAACTGGATTGTGGACTGGATTCACGATTCAGTCTTAGATTAGGGCTTATTTTTTAATTTGGATTTAAAAACCAAATTATAAAATAGATCCAATTTGGTTTGGATTTTTTTTATTTAAAATTGGTTTTTTTTAAATAGTTTGCTTTGAATTTGGTTTAAAATCCAAAATGTGGATTTTTTTTTTGCCCACCCCTTTATTGATATGCATTCTAATTGCTGATGCTCCTCAGTGGAAAAACACTATGAAACACGAAACCTAGACCGAGACATCTCTATTCAAATGTGTAGTAATACAAGGCACCAAAAAAAAGTGTAGTAATACCGTTTTGGATTTAATTAACAGTTTGAGAGGCTATAATAATAACTATGATTAATTAGCCTTGGACAGGTATTGGATCACAACATATATGTACACAAAATACCTACATATGATGATATATTATATTAATATATACAGTGACCGATTTCATTTCATAGCATTGGTATCATCAGCTTCTACGACTGAATTCTCAACCGAGTCGTTCTCAGGTGCCTTTTCGTTTTGAGTGTCAAGTGTTTTGAACAATGTTGCTTCCATCCTCAGTTTCACCCACTTTTGATTCCTGCTGTGTTTCTGAGCAGGTAGTGGTATCCTTCTCACAGGAGCTCTCAGCAATTCTTTCCTCTGTTTTCGGAGAAGGCGGAGTCTCCAAGTGTTTCAAGGCATCTTCATGCATGGCTTCAGTAACATCAGCTTCAGATTGTTTAGCTGCTGGAGAACTGCCTACTATATCCTTCTCCGGCAAGCTCTCCACACGTAGGATGTCTTTTGACTCCTCACCTTGCATAAGTTGATCCCCCTGATTTGTAACAGCACCTGATTCTTTAGGATCAATATTTGCGGTAGAGTTGCCAACTAACAACTTCTCTGAGACTTCTTTCGATTTGTCGTCTTGCATAATTTGATCTCCCTGGTTTGTAACAGCACCTTCAGATTCTTTAGGGTCTATAGTTGCTGTAGAATTGCCAACTAAATCCTTCTCTGGAAAGCTCTCCCCGTGGTTGACGTCTTGCATGATTTCATCTCGCTGCTTTGTAAAAGTATCTTCGGGTTGTTTAATGTTGAGAATTGCCGAAGAGTTGCCAACTGAGTCCTTATCCAACAAGCTCTCCACATGTTCAACGTCTCTCAATTCATCATTGTACGCAATTTGATCTCCCTGACTGGTAACAGCACCTTCAAATTCTTTAATGTGTAGATTTGCTGGATTGTTGCCAACTAAATCCTTCTCAGGCGTGGTCTCCGTAGGTCTGACATCTTTTAACCTGTCATCTTGCATTATTTGATCTCCCTGGTTTGTAACAGCACCTTCAAAATCTTTACTGTCAAGATTTGCTGGCAAGTTGCCAAATGAATCCTCCTCATCCGGCAAGCTCTCCACGTGTTTGGCATCTTTCAATTTGTCATTGTGAACGATATCACTTCCTTGATTTGTAACAGGAGCTTCAGATTCTCTGTCTTTCAGTTTATCATCTTGCACGATATCATTTCCTTGGTTCGTAACAGAAGCTTCAGATTCTTTGGCATCACAGTTTGTAGAAGAGATGCCAACTACATCCTTCTCCGAAAAGCTCTCCACACTTTCCGTGTCTTCCAATGCATCATCTTGCCCAGCTTGAGTTTCCAGGTTATTAATAGCATATCCAGATTCTTTGGCATCAAGATTTGGGGAAGATTTAGCAACTATATCCTTCTCAGAAAAGCTCTCCACATGTTCGACGTCTTTCAATTCATTGTCTTGTACAATTTTATTTCCCTGGTTAATTACACCAGCTTCAGATTCTTTGATGTCAGGATTCACAATAGGGGGGACAACAAAAGCTTTCTTAGACAAGCTCTCTACATGTTCACTCAACGCTGCTGAAGTGCAAACCCCATCAATTGATGCTGTTTCTTGCACTGCTGAGCAACCAGGAGTAGCATCCATTCCATCATCACTTACAACAGCTTCAGATTCTTCCGTCACCTGCATTCTTCCTGTGCCATCAACTAAATCTTCCACATTCACAACTGATGCTGAGGAAACTGGGACTTGACTCTTGTCTGCCTCATCCTCATCAGTCAACTCTCTTGACACATTATCCTGCACTTTGAAGATTCTTTGTGGACCCTCATCAGGCAAGACCTCCACCTCATTTTTTCCCTCTGCTGTAGTGACAGACACAGCCAAACATCTGGCTTCATCATCTACTGGTATCCCATCAACCTGGGATGCACAGACAGAATCACAAACCAGACGTTAATGGAAACAACAGATCAAATACGTATTTTTTTTCCCTTATGGAAATCAGACCATAAATGCTGGATGTGTACAAAATTCTGACCCAATTTCTATAATGTACTGATTCTAAACATAAAGCATCATCAGAACAGAAACAGTGGTAAATATTTTTGGCAAAGCAGGATACTAAAAACGAGTATGTGTAAACCCAGTCCGCTTGAATATTATGAATAGAAGAATACATAGCTAATTGATTACATTAAACATAAAATCAACCCACTGACCTGTAAAACCAAGACAGAAGTTTGGGTCTAAAGGGGGAACCAACCTGTGACTCGCTTTGATTATCCATCTCAGCTCCAGAATCAAAGGACTCCTGCACCATTATTTCTTTAGTGGTGGGAACCTGCAGAAATAATTCCATGGGGTTACGGGGGAGAATCACTATAATATCTATCTATCTATTTATATCATATAAAGGTTGATACCAACGTATAGTAGAATGAACTTATGCTATATTGCTTTTTTGTATTTTTGTCACTTCAGCAATTTTGCAAACATGGCAATTTTGCATTTTTGCAATATAAAAAAATAATTAGATTTCTATATAGTATTAATATGTCATTTATCATCAACCGTTACAAAATTTAAATGAATTTTCATATGCCACTAAACAAAATTTTAAACTTAATCAATTAATTTAATACATATAAATACTCAATTGGATTAAAAAGTAATAGTTAAATACAATTATTATCTACATTAAAACTCTATATTTTCCTTTGTATTTCTTTTTTGTTGAATAGTTATATTGAATCATATATAAATTGCCAAATGAATGCACTGTAAAATATTTTTACAAATTAGCTTTCAAGTTTAACATTAATTTACATATTATCCAGTCTATCCCTAAACAATATAGCATTTTAAGTCTATACTATATAGTATAATTAATTTAACTCTCCGCATATCGAACGGGTCTTAATCTAGTATATAATAATAATAATATTGGTAAAAAAGGCTTACCTCAATGACTTCGCTACAGCTCCTCCCCCCAGTCAAACAAACTTTTGGATCCCCTGGTGCAGGCAGACTGCAGAGTGAGACCTTAACAAACGAACCATCAACCTTCATTTCCTTGATCATTGAGGACTCTGAAGGGATATTGATGTTCTTTAATGGAAGCCTTTCCACATTATCCCCATCCCCAGCAACATCATCAGATGCCTCCACTTGATAGTCAATTTGAGCTACAGAAGGATTTGATGCCTGCAGAATTGATGCATTTCCAATCGGTCCCAGAAGAAATGATTGTATGAAAGGATAATAAGTTAATAACTATATCAGCATGCTAGTAGGTAGGAAACACCATACCTCATTACCATCATCACAATCCTCTTGAGTCAAACAATCCTTTGGTTCTGTGGTAGCTAGTGGGTATGATAATACATCGACTTTATCTTGCTCCATTCCTAAGGAAGAAGGCAATTCCATGTTTTTGGACAACAGTTCTGGATCAACCCCATCAAAATCAGTTGTCCTGTGATCACCGATCTCAGCTTCAGGATATTCTTGTTCCTGTTGGGGTGATGGATTTGCTTCAGAACCCTGCATAAATGAGATCAATACATAATTGGCAGGAGAACTATAGCCAGATGTACTAATAGCCATATATGTGGAAAACAACATACATTGGTGCCATCCCTATGACTCTCCTCTAGAATCAAAGGATCTCTTGGTTCACCCAATGCTAGTGGACTACAGAGAGGACCCTTGTCAGATGACACATCAACGTTGTCTTGCTCCATTAGTGAGCAAGATGATGGTACAACCATGTTTTGAGAAGTAAGCTTTTCTGAATCTTCCTGAGAAACCTGACAAGCATCAATTTGGTCACTACTCTCAGCTACTGCACTTTCCCCATTTACCAATGGCAGCTCACCCTCCACAGATTGATCAACAGTCTCGGGGGACTTTGAAGGCGACTGATTCACTTGCAACACTGTATTACTCTGATCTGCCTTGGATCCTTCCATATCACACTCTGGTGTAGACCTTGCAACTAATTCAGTATCACATGGTACACCTACTTTTTCTTCTTTTACTTGAGACAAGCAAGCCAGGACAGTACCAGAGATAGTTCTTTTTGGGTCAACTTGAGGAACATCCAATTTTTCACATGAATCATCAGAGCACACAGGTATCCTTGGAGAAACTGATTGCCCTTGTGAGCCATCTTTATCAGATGAACAATTGATCCCTTCTTCCTTAATCTTTGATATATTATCTCCAGATGTAGTGAGAGATCCACCAGCCTGAGAGACATCTTTATCACCAAGCTCAACTTTAGCATCGTTAAATTCATCAGATGATGATGAACTGACAGAAAGTCCTCTTGCAGATGAGCCTTCTATGTTACTTTCCTTTGTCATCAAGCAGGTGGACAAATCTACAGTGTCTCGCAGAACATCACCCTTTACACCCTTCACATGTAAATCCTCAGATTCCAATGGAACATCGGTTTCTACCATATTAACATCTGCTTCCTCCTGGATTCCAGAGTTACCAGCCACACCCTTTTCCATTGACTCGTCAAAAGATTCTGAACTCCAAACTAGAGATGTTGCAGATGAGTTTCCATTTTGCTTGTTCACCAAGGTTGAACAGGGCAGAACTGCAGTTTCAGATACAGTTGCCTCTACAAGGCTGCTCACCCCAGAAACACCCGCTAAATTGTTCACTTCATCTTCCGAGCTCGAAGGTCGTTGCAACAATACTTTATCAGTGTCAGATTGACACGCTGGTTTTTCTTCCACTAGATGCTTAATACTGTCATTATTTGATGCATCAATCATGGAGTGAATCTGAGATAAATCATCCTTCGAACTGCCAACAGGAGAAGGTACCATATTTTCCTGGGGAACAGAGCTGATATGTTGTTTAACTGCAAAAGAAACTTCTTTGCATATCGAGTTCCCTTCATCCCTTTTTCCCTTGCAGAGTGATTCAGGACAGCTCTCAAGCAACGAAGCCTCACGCAAATCCGAAGATTTTAATGCATCTTGATACTGTTCAGCTTTATCAACTTTGGGGCTAACACAACATGCCATTTCAGACACAGAAGCAGAAGCTGGATCCAAGCTAAATTTTGGAGGTTTTGGAATACTATTTTTATCATGGTCAGCTGATGCAGAAACTTCATCCCCACCAGTCCCATCATCGCAAGAGACTTCGACAGAAGCATGTAAAGAAGACTTTCTTTCACTTCCAAAATTTTCAGAATCTCTAGGAACACTAGAAACTACCATTTCCATTGAGAGAGGGGCAATTGCAGGACTAGATGGGGTCTCTTGTTGCTGATCACCCAAAATTTCAGCATGTTCACAATCAAGAGGTGAAGGCTTTTGGGATATTTCTGTAGGATCCAATTTTGTATCCAAAGTGTGCTCCGTAAAACCAGGAGGTCCTTCTGTGGGTGAAACACCCTGACTGTAGGTATTAGCCTGAGTAGATTCAGTACTAGTGCTAGAATGTTCTGGTTTCATTGCAGCTGTTTCATGTCCTGTGCCACAAATATTAAGGGATGAAGATGGCTTCTCTATAGAAGGCTTGGATTGGTCACCAAGATTATGATCAATTACCAAATGAAGTTTACCATTAGGAGAAATTTTTGATATACTTAACTGATGGGTGAAATCTCCTATGCCAGAATCAACAAGGCCATCACCAGTAGGAAGTTTCTCAGAAGAACCAGTCTTCGGCGAAGTAATAACTGGAATCGCATCAGGAACCTCCATTTTACTCTGAATACTTAAGTTTTGAACATAAACTTGTGCTTGTTCATCTTTTGCTTTAACATCATCACAGCCACTGGTTTCAGGCGGACTGAAATAACGTTTGTTTTCAACAGTAGTTATCTTGTTATCACATGTACTAGCAGAGATCTGCTCATCCCCATTAGGTAGAGTGCCTTGCATCAGGTTCATTACTCCAGTAGTTGGCATATCTAAACTTGCTCCACACTCCAGATCCTGCACATTTGATACCTCTGAATGTTTTTCACGAAGATGCACTGAAACATCTGAAGTAGAACATGCAGCTCCAGTTGTAGGTATTTCACAACATGCTTTATCTTCCAAGCTCTGGTTATTAGAGGCAATTGCAGCTTTAGTCGTTACATGTACAAAAGTTGTACTCTTATCTTCACTCCCAACAGAATCCTGTGCTTTAGGTTTTGGCAAACAAGTTCCAGAGAAAACTTCCCTCATCACCCGAGCAAAGTCATTAACATTTTGATTTCGGCCAAAAGCAGTAATCTTATCTGAGGATACAGCTGCACTGTCAATCCTTGTTGATGCAACTTTCTGCTGCTTACTTGCGGTAGAATTGGTTGCTCTCTCTTTTCTTTTCGAATCATGGACAGGTACTCCACTGGGCAAAAGAATCTCTAAAGCTTGAGCTTGAGTAGCATTGGCAGCTTTACCAACCAATGAATCCCTAGATGAATTCTGAGCATCATGAATCAAATTGAGATCCTGATCAGATGGAGCTACAGGAACAGCAGGCAACATCAAAGCTGATTTTCTCCCACTACGCCGAGGTGCTTCCACTCTATTTTGAGCTTTACGGGGTTGTCTTTTGGCTGGCATAGATTTGAGTGAGGGAGAATGTGTAGAATCAGAAGCTTGAACAGTGCTTAATGGGGTACTGGGAACAGCCTTTGCAGTCAGAGGATCTAAAGTATCAGCAACTTGATGAGTTCTGTCCCCCAAATGTTGATCCTCGATCACCATGGTAGGTGTTGTGGTAAGTAAAACTCCACTCCCTGAATTCTCTGAGACTTCAATCTTGGATGAGTTAATTTCAGAAGATTTAACCTTCTCCACAGAAGAATCACAAACATCTGGATTAACCTTCTCTAAGTCTGAACCTGCAAAAAGAAATTCTTCGGTTAATGTAAATTTTAATAAGTTAGAACTACAATATCACAGTTCAATAAAATTTACCTGGTGATTTTGTTGTACCATGTTCACTAGAAGACAGAAGCACTGTCTGCTTGGATGAATCATCTGACTGCTCCCTTGGCTTTAAATCCTGCTCACCAAGGCTCTGAGACAGTTGATCTAGGATAACACACTTTGAATCTTTAATATTTTTATCTAGCAAGCCTTTTTGTTCAGTGGCTTTGCCACCTGATATGCTGCTCGACGAAATTTGCAGATTTGGATTTGGATTTGAATCCTGGTGATCTGGAACATTTGGAATTGGTGGTGATATTGTTGCCTGTTTCTTCCCCCTACGCCTGGGAGCTCCTGCTCCAGTTTGTGACTTCCAATTTTTCCCCTTGCCTTGCTCCATCTGTACAGAGGGATGAGTTTCGCCAGTTTCAACCAAGGTGCGCAAAGGAGGTGGTTGCTTAGCATTCAGAACAATTTCAGCACCCAAATGATTATTTCCACTATTTAAATTAGCAGCAGCCAAGATGGTAGTTGGATGGTGTGCTGCATCAATATTGCTGGCAGCATCACTCGGGGAGATAACTTTATCTGAAGGTGGACTCACGTGTTGATTTTGGAATTGCTCACTTATCTTCAAATCAGGACCACCAGTGATAGGAGGAGAAACCATGGCCTGCTTCTTTCCCCTATGTCTAGTCCCTTCAGCACCATGTGGTTTCCTCCCTTGGCCTCTTGCTTGCAACTGTACAGAAACAGCAGCAGCGACTGGCTGAGAATTTGGTGGAACAGCAGGCATAGGAATGACAGGCTGTGCATTATGAGCAACTATTGTATCAGACTGCATCACAGCTCCAACTTCAGCAGAATGAGCAACAGAATGAGGAACTGAAGACGTTATTTGTTCAAGCTCAGTTCTTTTCGGTAACTGCTTCTCTATTTCAATGGTTGTAAAAGTAGCCTGAGGTACTACTACAGCTGGTGGCTTATCTGAAGCTATTCTTTTTGGCCTTCCACGACCACGTTTGGCTGGTGGAGTTACTTCTTTGATTTGCTGGACAGGCAAGCTCTCCACAGATGGCAACATTGGTATTGGGGCTGCTGAAACTGTCGCTGTAGGTTGTGTGTTAGAAGTAGTAACAACAGAGCTGGCAACATTTGCTGGAGAACTTATCCCAGCCACTTCCTTTACTTTGAGTGAACTTGGAGATTCAACTTGACACATCTTCTCAAACTCCTCCTCTGTCCACTGCTCTTTATAAGAACGTTCCTATCATGTGTACACGGCAATAAGCAATTAGATGGGATACTGAACAGTATATAGTTCACGATAATGTAGAGTGTAGTATCTGAACTAGGTAAGAAATACAACTGTTCACACAACCTAACATAATGCGAAATATAAACAAACCTCTCTTGCACGCTTTCCCCTGCCATAATGTTGAATATCAAGACCCCCAGCATTTCCACTCTTTCTCTTTACTCCATTAGATTCTACCTCACCCTTGGAAACATCAGATATCTTCATTACTTCAAAGAACTGTTTCAGGTCTTCATCAGTAACAAGACGAGAGGGAAGGGGTGGAATAAGATCAGAACCACCAGTTGCCTGCCCAACCACTAATTTTTTCCATGCAGCCTGCAGTTTATTTTTCAGAGTTCCGATCAAATCCCCATGAAACGAACAGCCAAAAAAAAGGCAGTATTTTAGCAGGGAAAACCCAAGAAAGTAATCAGTATTATACCAGTTCATCGTCCTTCCTTTTTTTGTCAACAGCTTCAAACACGTCTAACTCCGCCTCACTGCCAACAAAGACAACATTTTAGTCAAACACCTTTTCTTCCCTTCAGCCTTTGAAAAATTATTTGGCGGAAAGAAGAACAACTGCGGTTTAAAAAGCTGAATTACAAAGAAGTTCTGAAGTTACTTTCATGTCAAAACAAGAGCTCTAGCATAATCACAGAATTGACAGCACAACAATCCTAGAACTAAAATAGACCAGCACAGCAGACACAAGCTAGTTAAAGGGATACAGGCTAGTATAGAAAGTAACACATGATTAAAAGCAGCAAACACAGATAAGTTAGAATACTGAAATGACTATAGTACAGAAATAACATGTCTGAAGATAGTGAAGAGTTGCATAGACATTTAAACAGGATGTCCAGTATAGCATAATAGCCACCAATTTGGGAATAAAATTCTTTTTTAAGTTTCCCTTTGGTGCTCGGCTCAGAGTCTGCATAAGATGCTTTTCTAGCTGATATCAAAGTTTATCCTTTTAGGCATTAGCTGCTCCTTTTGTATAGGATATCTTATCCTTTATTGGTACGATTTCTTCCCATAATTTTTTTTAACAAAGAAATAACACTCAAACTACACCCACTAAGTTGTCATTTTTAAAAAAATGTCAACTATGAAGATAGGTAAAAGTAAAAATAGTGTGGTCAACAAGGCCACAACTGTTACTCATAAGAAACACAGGGAGATGTATCAAGCCATCATAGATGCATAGATTGCGAAAAACTGAAAAGTTAAGACCTGCGGGCCAAGATATCATTTAACGCATCATCATCCAGAACAGGTGCAGCTTCCTCTTTCTTACACTCGCGGAGAAGCGATTCCAAGTATTCCCTTCGATCTTCAGCACTACAACAAACAAAAGGGAAAAGAAATCCAGAGCTAACTCAAAACACAGTAATGGAATATTCACTTATAACATGTACTATGTCTTTTCCTACCTTGTATCATTGTCAAAAAAGCCAGCAGTTATACTCTGGTTAGCAACACCAAGTTTGTGCTCAGCTGAAGCTCTAACTTGTTCTTCAACAGTTTGAACCTTGATGCATAGTAAGCAGAGGAAGAAACTTTAGCTACTATGAAAAACATACCACCACATCTATGCATCAAACACTACTACCAACAATTATCAAGCAATTAGCCAATTAAGCAGGTAGAGAGAGAGGAAAGGCTAAAACACCTTTGGCAAGGTAAACAACTCATATAATACCAGTCATAACCACAAAATGGGTAACTCCACATGATTTCATAGAGCATAAGTAATAACAAGTAAATTTTCTGGAGAACCAAACCCTTATTCAACGGCAAACAAACAAACAATTGTGTACAAAGCAGTACCAATCAAACTGAGTTCAGCTCTCCTACTCGCAAAAGATTAAATGATGCATACACCACGACGCCCATAATGAGTTTAAAGTTTAAAAACAATCATATGAACTATTGCCCTCGCAACGCTAAACAGTAAGTCAAAAGGGGGAAGGTACTAACTGTCTCAAACCGAAGAACGAGAACATCCCTCTTTTGACCAATTCTATGAGCTCTTGCCTGTGCTTGCAGATCAACCTAAAATATTCCTAACAAAGAAATATCAGAAATAGTCAGCAAAAATGGCAACGTCACATAGAAAATCATATGAAGAATTTCCATTGCCTGTGGGTTCCAGTCAGTGTCGAATAGGATCACCGTATCAGCAGCTTGAAGATTCACTCCAACACCACCAGCTCGAATACTTGTCACATAAATCAAAGACAGCATTATTATAGATAAGTAATGATCTAATCAAGGACTCAACAATACTCGGGCCTCGTTTGTAATGTCCTTAAGATTATAACCAAAACCAATTGAACAAATATGTGCGAAGAGGAGGAACTAAGCATGCTAAAAACCAACAACCTAAAATAAATTACAACATTGCAAAATATTTTCAAGCTGAATTCAATTGAAATCATGAGTCGTCAGCAACAGAAAGATGCCGCATGACTTGGACCCAGTTATATGACTGCAGTAAGAGGTCTTCCATCAAAAAGCAGACCCAATAGGTGAACAGCAATATGCTAGTAGGATCAGACTAACAACCAACAACACATGAACAGTGGATTGAAGAATAAACATTTTTTGCTTCCCATGCAAATCAATAATCTCCAAAATCAGATTAAAATGCACTTTTAATAATATGAGTTCCCATAAAGGTAAAATGTTAAAACAAAAAATAGTGCTCAAATTTACAGAAGTGCAACATACCTGAGTAAGAAAATAAAATATGGAGAATCAGCTCGGTTAAATAAGTCAATTAAGGCACCACGATCACTTCCTGTTGTATGCCCATCCAACCGGAGGTATCGATACTGTTTTAAGCTTAAGTATTCCTCCATAACATCCAGAAGCCTGGTCATTGTTGAAAAGAAAAGAACCTGAGAGAACATTGACAATGATGGAAATTAGATTCCAGCATCTAATATTGCAAATAGACATCTACTTCTCAGAAATAGCCATGAATCAACATAAAGATGGTAAATAAGTTTCTTATACATCTTTCCACAGTTATCACAACTCATAACACAATACAGTACATACATGAAAGAGGGGGGAAAATCAGTGTCCAGCAATATTACTACACAATATTCCATACCCGATGATCTGTTGCTTTCAATTTAGGTAACAAACGATCCAGCATCTCAAGCTTCCCACAAAGTCTAATAATCGGTGGCAAATAATGCTTAGGTATGAAGTTATCCACCTACAGAAGGCAGAAGTCAGACATCCTCCCAGAACATGATATCTTGCTAATGTAGTCAAATAAACTAAGTAAATTATTTCAAACGGTTGAAAGAAACCCATTTTTAAAATATATATGTTATGAATGTTACCAGAACAATTTTCTGCCCAGTTTTGCACTAGCATTCTTAATCTTAATGTTTCAATTTTTTCAAGTAAATAAATAAATAAAAATAGAAATATCATTTTGTTTACAATTCAAATCCTATAAGATCCATTTTCTACGTTAGATGAGGTTAGGTCGTGATTCAAGTAGCCCAAAATATATTGATATAGATAAGAACCAAATAAAATAAGTATATACCTCTTCTGCATGAAGCTGGCTGAGATATGGATGATTGCAAATATTACGAAGCTCCATAACAGAGTTGTGTACTGATCGAGCCTAACAATTGAGAATTTCAATTAGACCACCTGAGTAACTAAACATGTGTATAGCATGCTATTTAAAATGAAAAGAAGAGGTTGGCCTCACTCCACTACTGAAGAGTGTAAAAACAAAACTTCCAACACAACATATTGTAATAGAGATGATACCTTTGTAGTGCCAATAGAACCTAGATTTTCTTCCACCCTTTTCATCAAAAGTTTCTGATAAGCAGAAGCCTCACATCTTATAAGTCTCTCGATCTTTTCAGGCAGTTCATTTTCAACCTACAATAAATTGAAAAGTGGAGGAACATTAACAAATGACAGTGACTTCCAAAGCCCACACTAGTAACACACATGTTAGATTGCAGTTTCAAAGGATCACATTATGAAGTCATCATTACCAAAACAAATGCAGCATATGACTTGAATAACAGATAACATATTTTACATATATATCAAGCAACCAAATCCCACTGTAACAACTGGTACCTGAGATGAATTAATTCACACAGAGAAACAGAATTGAAGGGAAATAGGAAGTGAAAATCAAGATGAATTCACCCGAGGTAGTATTAGTGAACTAAGAAAGTGCAGAAAATACAATAGAACAGTAAGGTAGAAATGGCAGAGGGTTGGAGAGCCAGCCTCTCTCCTAGCCTAATCTGAATTCCTTTTCCAAAAGTCTACCTCTCTCTCTCTCTCTCTCTATTTTGCTACTACTTATACTCTCCTCATCCAATCATCAAAATCCGTTAAAACATCCCTCCCGACCCATTTTCACGTTTTCCCCACTAACAGTGCCATGTAGCAAATCAGTTACATGAATATTCTCTTCCCCAGTCTTTCCTATTCTACCCTCCACTCTCTTCCTTCTAGTGTAGTGCAAGGGCAGAGGAGAAATTGGCTTCCTACTGGCTTGGAAATTTCTATTCCCACTCCTCCTCTACTATTTGGGTACATAACATCCACTGATACTGAACATAAATTCGATATTCCACCAGAAATTCATCATAACACTAGCATATCTCAAAAAATAAATGCAGTGTGGAAAAGTTTGCTTTATTATTCCACGTTCCAGTTCAAGAATGTATGAGCAGCATCTGACTGCAGATTGTAACATATCTTTGGTAATAAAGAGCTGTAACTCTTATATTGCTAGATGTCTTGTACAGTTTGGAAAACTTTACTTTATGATACTTAACTCCTTATTCCACACAATGTACAAGCAGCATAGACTGCTGATTGTCACATATCTGGTAAGTAATGTGCCGTAGTTCTTATACTGCTAGACCTTCTCGGAATGTTTATGAATGATAACATGCAAAGAAACTAAGGCCTAAAGTAAACCCAAAATTATAAAACAATTATTAATATATGCATGAAGAGGTATATATATTTATTATAAAACATCATTTTGGCCCCTAAAAGATTCAATTTTTGACAAAAGTCCTCCGATAGAAATAAATGAAATCTCAGCCCCCAAAAGATTATCTCAGTTTGACGAAATATACTATTATTTTTTCACAAAGTGGCAAATGACTCGTGTATTTGATCCAATCATTTCTATGAACATTTGGATAATTATGTAGAAGGTGCATACCAAAAACACAGACAAAATTTGATCTCAAAACCCTTTTTTTATTTTTTGAATTTTTTGCCATTGGAATAAATAAAAAAAAGGATTTACAAACAATATCACCAAAATAAATCCACTTAGCACAAAATCACCAAATTTGAAGGACCAAAAGATTTTATTTTTATGAACATGTTTGCAAAAAATAACATCAAAAACTAATCTCTAGAGCCATCTTTACAGTATATCTCTTATTTTTGGTACATTTTCTTTTGACGGGTTAAGATATCATTTCTTTCTTTCACAGACCATTTTGTCACAAACTAAATCTTTTAAGAACCAAAATGGTAGTTTACTCATATATTTCATTCACAGATTACTATTAGGAACGAATGTGACTACACAAGTTGAAACAAGAATCATTAGCTATGGAAGTTTAATCATAAGAATCAAGCATGGTGATAGTATAAAGAAAACTCAACGAAGAGCAGAAACTAAACCAAGCTTAATAAGCATAGAGTCAGATATTATTAACCTTATGTTTCAGCCTCCGGAGGACAAATGGCCTTAGAACTTGATGAAGACGATTTATGATCAAGAGATTCTCCTCTTCAGACAGTAAAGCCTACACAATAATTATGCAAAAATCAGTGACATCAAGGGTTGAAAGTATACAAAAATAAGCAGTGTCAAAAGGTGAAAAACAAACTTCACTTAATATATCAAAACAGAAATTATCCAAAACTTACTTCATCAGGTGAGTTATCCCCATTACTCTCAAATGGCTTGTTAAACCATTGAGAGAAGTCCTCTGATGAATTGAATATGTTTGGTAGTAAAAAATTAAGTAATGCCCAGAGTTCTTCGAGATTGTTCTGCAAATAAAACAAAGTAATAATATTACAACAATATTCAAAATTCAAGAGTGAGTGCATGCATGCGGGTGTGTATAAGAGAGAGAGAGAGAGAGAGAGAGAGAGTGTGTGAGAGAGAGAGAGAGAGGGTGGGATGGGAAGAACCTGCAATGGTGTTCCAGTTAAAAGCAATCTGTGAGAGCTTTGATAATGTTTCAACTCAGCATTTAACTTGCATGACGCATTCTTTATTCGGTGGCCTTCATCGATTATTACATAGTGCCAATGTATTTTACTGAGCTTGGGTCTATCATGCTTGTTCATCAAATATTCATATGTAGTCAACAGAACATTAAATTTCTGATGAACAATCCTTTCCCTGAAACATGAAAGCACTGCTAAGGAGCATTCATCAAGGTATAAGAAATAAAATAAATAGAGTAGATTTGATCATTGAAATCCATTACTTGAATAACCGACGCCTCTCCTCTGGTGGACCAGCATAGACAATTTTATGAATAACAGGAGCCCAGAAACTAATTTCAGAGTCCCAACCAGGTAGAACTGAAGAGGGAACGACAACAAGGAATGGCCCTCTATCATTTTTTGTTTCCATCAGGTAGCAAATTAGAGAAATAACCTATAAAATACAAGGGTATTAAGATTTTATATAGTATATACACAAGCTCTTCCAACATACTAGTGCATGATCCATAATCTTAACACATAACAGAAAAACAAAGTATTCAGAGTGATGAAGATAGTAAATGACAAACTAACAAGAAGAAAAACCTACCAAGGATTTTTTTTTTTTTTTTTTGATAAAAAAAAATAATTTCTTTAAGATGAGGACAAGGGATCCCCAGTAAAGAAGCAAAATCACAAAACCAAAATTTTATCTATAAAGCATAGCTTTTCCATTATCACATCTTTAAGAGGTAAAGTCCCCTATAAAGATCATGAGCTTTACACCAACAAGATGCTAGGCGTCTGATTCCATCCCGTAAAACATGCTTATCAGTGAAGGTGTGTGCATTACGGTCTAACCAAATAGTCCAAACAGTGAAGAAAACTGAAAATTGCCCCCAAAAATTTTGCCTCTTTTCTACTACCAAACCCCAAAACCTAGTCAAAAGAAATTGGTCTAGGGTTGCAGGGCACACCCAACAATCATCAAAGATGCTAAACAAGTTCCATGAGAAAACAGCTATTGGGCAATGCAAAAACCTAACAAGGAATTAAATTAAAAAAATAGAAACCCAGCCAAGGATATTAAGTTTCTTAGCTAAAAGAACTGGTTACCTGGACCGTTTTACCCAGTCCCATTTCATCAGCAAGGATTCCATTTAAATGATTGTTGTACAATGAAACCAACCACCTCAAGCCATTCATTTGATATCTAAAGACATAATTGCAATCACAAAGAACATCAAACTCACTGCTTGACTGTCAAGCAATATTAATTAATTAATTAATAATAATAAATATTTTTGGATTAAAAAAAAGAATTTCATTAAGACGAAGAAAAGGATAATACAAGATACAAAAGCAAAACAAAACAAAATATTTATCTATAAAGCATAGCTTTCCAGTCTCTCAATAAACAGAAAGCCTTCTATACAAATCATGAGCTTTACACCAAATAAATACCAAACATCTATCATATCCCATAAAACTTGCTTGTCAGCAAATAATAATAATATTACTGCAAGGAAACATACAATCCCAGACAAGATCAAAGACAATGCAAAATTATACAAATTGCAGTCACATAACATCAAACTCAATGCTTAAATGTCAAACAATATTAATCAAGAAAAGTGATAATAATAATAATAATAATAATAATAATAATAATAATAATAATAATAATAATAATGTGTGAAAAAGCACAACCCCGCCAATGAGTAATAGCTCAAATGGCATAGTCTCCCCATACTCAATTAAGAGGTTGCGGGTTCGAGTCTCATATCTTTGGTAAAAAAAAAAAAAGAAAAAGCAAAACCCCGTACAAGATCAAAGACAACACAAAAGTATACAATAACACTAGCACTCAACAAAAACAATCAAGATTCAGCCTAAAAGACACAAACTTATAAAACTGAATTGCATGCAGTAGAAGGGGAAGAATTTAACATACTCCCTCAATTTTCCGCCCTGTAAACAAGATGGCTGCTCTGCAATGCTCTCCTTTATGCTGCAGAACATAAATTTCACTTAGAATGGAGCAGGGATACTACCCATTACTCAACATAGTAGAAACTTCAAAAAGTATATCTATGGATGATTAATTGAATAAATAGACAATAAACACTTAAAAATTTTCAGGATCACACATAAATTGTTGAAACTCCCCAGCCTCAAACAACGTGCAACTTTTCATAAACCTATGGTAGATCATGACCTTCTCTAGACAAGCACAAACAAACAGAACTAATACCTGTGAGCCATCATATAATACTTCTCATTACTTTCCATATAATGCTGTAAAACAAAATTGGAATAGATGAGTGAAATGTAATATTTAATATTACAATGAAAGAAACCATTTTTTTTCATTGGGGTGGGGGAATAGCTGAGGGAAGACTACTTGCCTTTGCCTGGTCACTCAGATCCTCATTTTCTGAATTAGTATGACCATTCTCAGGGAAACTGTAACTTCCTGCCTCATCATCTTGCCCAAAGCGTCCTGCTGCAGACTTTGCTTCCTGTAGCTTAGACCCAAGCTTTTGAAGATATTTCTCAGTCTCTTTAAGAAGTTGCTTTACGCGATCTGATTTTGCATCCTATTATAAACATTAAATAGATTTCATTATTTAGGGCATGCAAACTTTGACCTCAGCAATATAACTATGTATATTTATTTATTTATTTATTTTAAAAAAAGAAGGATTTGACGTCTGTGCACAAGTTGGTAAAGTGCAGAAGTGACAGGTTAGACACACCATTGGATCAACATCCTCCATGTATTTGGGACCCACTAAATGATCCAAGGTGCTTAACTCAATAACTCCTAACTTCTGCACTTTACAAACCTGTGAACCTTTAAAGAAGCCAAATACTAAAAAAATAGACCTACCTTCACCATTCTCAAATAACCCTCCACATCATTTATTTTCAACAAATTAATCTTTTCCCGTTGGATTCTATCAATCTTCTCACGATGCGTACGTTCTTTTCTTTTATGGAACTCCTTCACATATCTATTGAAACCCTTCCACCTTTCCCTCTTGATTTTGAATACATCATCAAGTTTTTCCCTAAATATCCAAGTAAAGGAAGTTTTTGAAACAAGCAGGGGAACACAAATTAATAGATATCAACTACAATTGATTATGAAAATAGAAGAGATAAAAGGAACATACTTGTGAACTTCTATCTCACCAAAAAACTCCTTCTGCCTTTCCCGAATTCGTTTTTGACGCTCTTCTTTCATTTTTTGCTCATACTTTTCAAGTTGTTTGACCCTCCTACCATGCCTATGCTTCTTAAATGACTTCAAATGTTCTAATTCAATTGCAATTGGCTTGAAAAAATCATTGAGAAAATTACTGCCCACAAAACATTGTACCTGCTGTCAAACTTACTTAGACAAAATATGATAAAAAATATTCATAAAAGCATACCAATTACCTGCGGAGACGCCGTTGGAGATCTAGTAGTTGTAGTTTTTTCAACTCTATTACACTTTTTGTTTTGGCAGAAATATCTTCAGATGAGTTCACATTTTCCTACATCACATGGAGTGAAGAAAAGAGCATAAGACTTGTGCAAAAATAAATTCATTACAAGCCACATAAATTTACGATGGAACGCAAAATAAATAAATTGTGCATGGGAACATGTTAAGCACTAAATTAGCGAAACAGGCCGTTGAAAGTAAAGCAAACCTTTAACTTGAGAAAACTGGTAGCCATTCTTTGCTTTGCTTTCTGCTGTTTCTGAACAAAACTTCGCTCAACTAGATGCCTCTTTTTCTGCTGATCCATAATCCACCTATCAGACATTGAATATTTCGGAGATTGTAAATTAGATGATGCCTGTCTCTCATTCCCTTCTTGCTCTGTAGCAAAATTAATGCCATGTTTTGATGCATTATCAACTGGAAGTGTCTTGAACATGTCTGCAAGTGACCACAGAAAACAATGATTATTAACACTTGAAATAACAAATAAAACCATAATAGGAACTTGTTGCAACATTGTTCTAGTAAGATGGCTTTCACCTGGAGAAACATGTTTGGTAATCACATTTCCTTCCTTCATCATGCTACCATGAAGATCACTGTCAGTCCCTGAAACATGTTTCCAATGCTCTTTTAAAGAATATGAAGTCATGTTATTAACAGAATTGTGATTCACAGATCCGCATTTGTTAATACTTTGAAACTGACTGGCTATAATGTCTCTTCTATCTATTGGCAATCCGGTGGAGATCTTCGGAAGCCCTTTTGAAGCCTCGTTCTGACCAGCAAATCCAGTCCAGCTATTCAGGCCTACAACAGGAGGTTGGTTAGACCTTCCAACCTGAACATTTCTATTGACATCATCATCCAAATGGCTATTAACAACACCAGCAGCCGTTGTACTTAAAGATTCCAGCTGCCGAGATAAAGTATCTAAAGAACCTTGTGCAGCTGCTCTTTCTTGAATTCGTCTATCAGCCTCTCCTCTTTTTGTTGCTGAGAGATGTTTCCATTCATCCGAAAGCATATGGATGTCAGAATGTGGCATAACTTTGTCCTCCATAGTTCTTGGGCTCTCAGTTCCCTTTGGCAAAGAGTTCACCTCCTGAACTTTTGCAGCAGAAGAGGACCCTGAAGGGGTTGTATCAGGTTGTCTTAAATTATTCAGACCTCCAACTTGTGTCGTTACCCCAGACGTGTTACCTGATTCATTAAAAGATTGTGATTTTCCTTTGTGGTATATCAGATCTATGCAAGATCCATTCTGTATTACCATGATGTTGCTTAGTAGTAAGTCACTGAGATCTTTAATACATAAAATTAAAAATAAAAAGTTACCTTCTCTAGAAGAGGTGGTTCCAAGAGCAATTTCAAGATGAAGTTTCTTTGGCACCATACGATTTCTGCAGAATGTTTCACAAAACTCAACATAATTTAAGTCAAATTAATCAAATTCAAAAAGAGATAACAGAACTATGCCTACCTAAATGCTAGATAAACAAGGCACTGAGCTCGAAGTTGCTTTAACTGCTGTTCCTCAAATGGTGCGAAAGAGCGCGCAACAGTAATAGCAGATTTCCCAATATCCCTGGAAGGAACTTCTTGTCTTAGCATCATTGTCTCCATGCCACTACCTTGCCTGCCAATCTGTCGAAAGCATTATCTAGTCAAGCAATCAAGTTGGCTCATATACATGCCACATAATCAAAGAGAATAACAGCAACAGATTTAGTTTAAACTAATATTTCCTTAGATAGTATAGCAAGAAAACAGAACAGAGATTATAGACAAATCCAGAAACAAGATATGAGTAGACAGCACTTGAAGTACCTGAGCCATTTTATGCTCATCAGTAAAACTAGATGAACTTCCCATGTCATCAAGTGCACTTACACTACCATATTGCATTGAACTTGATAAAACAGGTTTGACCATTGAAGATGCACCAGTAGGAGCTGCCATCCCCCCCTGAACCTTGGCATAAGCACCTGAAATTCAGCACAATTTTTTCAATAACGATTACCCAAAAATTCTAAACTAGGCTTTCCATAATTCACCATTGATGGAATTATTTATATAAAATAAATATTCAAATTCCAAAAAGCATAGAACATTGAAAACCATAGCTCTAATAAGAACTAGTGTTTCAATAGCATCACACAAATAAATTCTCCCATTTCCATGGTTAAATTTACACCCAAACTCTCCTAGAATTTTTTTTTTAATTCACTTCAATATTTAACATTAAAATTTAAGTTAAAATTTTGAAATTATTCACAATTCTCAAACCCGGGAGCATAGTTTGAACAATGTTTACCAAACTTCAATATATGGCATTGACATTTAAGTATAGACATTCCAAATCGTTAGCGGTCCTCAAACACAATAGCATCATCTGATAAAGTCAACATTCTTTACTTTGCTAATAAATTATGACCTCCTTGGTTTGCCCTAAACACTCTTCTCATGCTACCAGGAAAAGTAAGAAAATTCTCCATTTGACAATTTCTAGGAAGTAGTAGCAATGTTAAAGTTCACCAGCTCACCGCTTTTAACAGGAAGGTCATCCAATGGTTCAGCCTTGGTCAGTTTCGCTTTCCTTGTATTGAGAACACTATTGCGAGGATCAACCTGGGAAGGACTGTCAACATGTGGCTCCAAAGGTGATGAAATATCTCCCCTCTTTCTCTTTGTGGGGGCCTTCTTACCATCCTTTTGATTCAGGTTCTTGTCCCAATTGGCAGCATCACGTCTGTCTTGTGAATGGGAGTTGGCAGACCTAGAGTCCAGACTAGATGGACTTCCTTGATCAAAAGACTGATCACTCCTCTGAACCACAGACCCTTGATAATAATCAGGTGCTCCACCGCTTGGGCCAACTGGTGGCCGGCCGGAAGGGAAAGGGTCCAATTTAGAGCTCTCATTTTCAGACAGGCTCCTTCTGGAATCCTTTGCACCACCCACAGCCTGTGAAGAAGACCCTGCACAGATTACCAATATATGTGATCAAAAGAACTGAAAAACTATTAGAACATTCTTTCTGCAATGCATGAACACACATAATTACCTATTTGAACACCACCACTCAAAGAAAGACCATGTTGGTTGATTACAGTCTCCATTGCCCTACAGCAGACGATATTAAGTCAGATGAAGCAGGAACATGCATGAAATGTAAAATTGAAGTGCAACTTAAAATATCAACTACCACAACAAGGATGATTTTGACGCAGGGATGGCAAGGCAGGTAGCCCGGCCCGCCCCGCCAAGACCCAAGCCAAAAAGAGACGGGTCGACCCGCCCTGCCAAGTAAAGCGGACTTAAAATGCTAGCCCGCCCCATTTTACGGCGGGCTACCCCGCTTAACTTTTTCTAAAAAAATAAATTAAAATTAATATAAAAATTCATAATTAAAAAATTTAATACAAATAAAAAATATTTAAATTGTTATACAATTTTTTCACTATCCTCTTTCAAATTTTTAACTTCAATAAAATTGTTCAAAATAATATCCGTCAATAGAATCATTTTTATTTTAAGAAATAATTCACATAATTTGAGCATATATATATAAAAGTGTAAAATAAAATAAATAAAGTTAATAACAAAAAGAAGAATAAAAAGAAAAAAGTGAAAAGAAATATGTTTGGAAATTATATAATTGTTAATTTTTGTAGCACTAATCACTCTTTTATTTTAACAAAAATAATAAGTAAATAACATTTGGCTCAGTGGGCGGGTCCGCCAACCCCCCAACGGCGGGTTTTTTAGTTTGGCGGGTTCCAAATCCTAGCCCGACCCGCCCTTTGGCGGGTTAGGCCCAACGGGATCGACCCGTTTTACCGCCCCTATTTTGAAGTAACCACGCGAATTTATTAAGATGATCAGCATTATTTTTTAAGTTTTACTATCCTATGATTCCTATCTAACTACAGCAACTGTAAAGAGGTACCATGGCCTAATTAAAAACAAAGCTAAAGATAAAAAAAATCTGTATACGCACATGTTTTGAGTGCTACGTTTGAGTGGCAGGTATTTTACCTTGATATCACTTGATATGGCATTGAATGTTCCTTCCCGCTGGATTTCATATGTTGTAATATCTGAAACACTCATCAAATTAATTGCAAGAATGCCGAGTCTTATACAAGTAGAGTAAATAACAAACATAAATTTCATTCAAGGAATAGAAATAGACATACAACATGGAGTTTAGTAGCCAGCTTAGCTGGCTCATCTTTAGAATTCTGAATAAGTCTATGCAGAAAGTTGGCTGCCTCCAACTCGACATTTTGTGAAGACGCCATCTCATCCAAACTGCACAATCAGAAAGAGACACCATGACATCTCAGCGAATTAGCAATGACACTCTGACCAAATAATTCAGCACAAAAACTGGACAATTATGATGCCCAACAGTGACCAGGTAAACCCATCCAAGTGTTATATACCTGAAATCCTCCATATAAATATACTTAGGAAAAGAGTAAAGTATCGTTTTTGTCCCTAACGTTTGGGATAAGTCATATTTGTGTCCCTAACGTTTAAATCGTCTTATTTGTATCCTTGACGTTTATAAAAGTGATTCAATGTTATCCTACTATCAATTATACTAACAAATCAGATTATATTTTTCAATTATTCTCACTTGGATATGTTCATTCTCAATTAGGTCTCACTTGGATGTGTTCGATTTTAATATTATACCCACTATTTGTGTTTAGATTCAATTATGTCCCTAGAAAAATGAATTATGTAAATGTTGTAGGAATTAGTTTCAATATTTGATGAGCTATTTTTCGGAGTAGACCATCGATTTTATCCCAGACATTTGTATTCTAACTTTAAGAAGAGATTTTTAAAACTCAAACTAAAGCACTCATGATGTGTAATTGACGGCAGGATAACATTGAATCACTTTTACAAACGTTAGAGATACAAATAAGACAATTTAAACGTTAGGGACACAAATAAGATTTACCCCAAACGTTGGGGACAAAAACGCTCTACATAAGATACATAACCATATCAAGGAATATAATTTTGAAATGGAATAAAATATTCGAAACACCTCAGAACTTTCTACTTGCTCCCGTGTATGCTAGTGGAAACATCTCAAAGTTAAATATTATGAACAACCATTTTCGTTTTTCTTATATCCCAAACTAAAACCCCAAACAGAAGAAACCTCGTTGTTTGTTTTACTGTTATGTATAAGTATACTGCGAATACAGTAAATGTAAGCTGAGGCAGGTGAAATTCTAAACGACATCGTTTTGCAGCTAGGGAATCAAAAGCAGAGAGGCAAGCACATAAGGTTCAGCTGGAATTAAAAAAGTTGGACGATTCTTAGAACTTAAAAGAAGAAATTAGTTTGGGGAAAAAAAACTAAAAAAGGCAGAGAAGAAGAGAAAAACCTGATCGGACACTGCGAAAGTGCGAAGTGGCAGTGAAGAAGAGAGGTTTCAATCTCAGGTCAGGTCAGCTGCCAACATAACAAGCAAGCGAGAGAGAGGGAGAGAGGGAGAGAGATGAGAGTGGAGTGAGAGAATCGTAATTCATGCGTTTGGCGAAGAAATGAAGGTGACCGACTAAGAAAAAAAAAAATTCAGGTCTTATAGGTGCGAACTCTATTTTTCCTTCTAAACAAAATAAAGGATTTTATAATATTAATCGGAAAAAATGACAAATAGATAGTAATTTTTAGTTGTGCGAATATTTAAATATTTGAAAATTGAAAACTATATTTAAATTTTTTATTTTTTAAGATTAGAACATTTGGATTTTTCCGTTCATCTGAATTTACAAAATATAACAAAAATATAAATGTGACTGTTAGAGTATTTCACGTGGATATATCAAAAAAAAAGAATTAATGGTCAAAATCGTACGTGAAAGATATCTCGATCTCTATTTTCGTTCCCGAAAAATAAAATTAATCGAATTTGTCCTTGAAAGATATCCAACCTAGTCACGTTCGTTTTTTCGTCGTCTTCTTTATGTGTCGTTAACTACCTGCGTGGCATACAATCAAAACGACGCATTTTTTATACAATACTCTCCTACCGTTGAAACGTTGCCGTTTAGTCTCCAGCTTCTGGGCCACGTCAGCCATGTCTGAGTTGCGAACCTTGTAACCAAGAGCAGCGAGGAATTCGTCCATGACGCCGCCGCTGGAGCTTGGGTCGTGATCTTCCTCTCACATCTTGGCCTTCCCGCTCAACATTGACGAGCATTCGCTTTTGGCCACGCTGTTGCTGCTGCTACCTTGCTGGCCGTAGCTGAAGCCAGCTTCACTGTGATCCCTCTTGATCTCTTCTATTGCAACAAGGGAAAGGGAGAATCCGAAAACGATGGGAATGGAGAGAGGATTAGAATTGGTGTTCTAATCGGGTCACACAGCAGTGGGAGAATGGAGGGAAGGGGGAAGGAGAAGGAGAATCGGGTCACGTCAGCCATGTCTGAGTTGCGAACCTTGTAACCAAGAGCAGCGAAGAGCTCGTCCATGTCGCCGCCGCCAGAGCTTGGGTCGTGGTCTTCCTCCCACATCTTGGCCTTCCCGCTCGATATTGACAAGCATTCGCCTTTGACCACACTGCTGCTACTACCTTGCTGGCCGTAGCTGGAGCCAGCTTCACTATGATCCCTCTTGATCTCTTTGATTGCAACAAGAGAAAGGAAGAATCCGAAAATGATGGGAATAGAGATAGGATAAGAATTGGGGTTCCAATCGGGTCACACAGCACTGGGAGAATGGAGGGAATGGGGAAGGAGAAGGAGGTTATGAACTTTGAAAATTGGTATGAGTCGTGAGAGAAGAGAAGAAAATAGGTTGAAAATTGAAAAGGGGATCAGGGTTTATCTACTCAAGGACTAATTTGACTTGATATAAAAGACTTATCTTGTCAGCAACAATAGGATACAACTTGGCGTCTGCTATGCTGGCAGTTAACGACACACGTCGCGAATGTTTGCCAATTCAGTGAAGGAGATGACGGAAGGACGAACGTGACCAGATTAGGTATCTTTCAGGGACAAATTCAATTAATTTTATCTTTCGGGGGCGAAAATGGAGATCGAGGTATCTTTTAAGGACGATTTTTACTATTAACTCGTCAAAAAAATTTAAAGATAAAAAAAATCCCAAAAAATAAAAGGACATATAAGTCATTTACCCCTTTTCTTTTCCCTCTTCTAAATTCTTCTTCAAATATTTTTTTATGAGGAATGCTAGGGGGCAGCAATTTTTGTGATTTGTAGCCATCAAATAGCCATTAAGATGGTTTTAATGGTGTGAGATTGGTGTAAGATTTCATCCAATGGCTCACTTTTCTTTGCTGGTTACATGCTGGCCAGAATTTAACAAAGTTGATGGCCCCTAAACTTTTCCTTTTTTTATTGATCTTTTTCAAAAAAACACAATATCACATAAGTTGCAAAAAATACAAAGGGGCTTGTTTGGGTGAGTTTTTAAGAAAAAGATATTTTTTCGAGTTTTTTTTTAAAGATCTTATGAAAAAGTAAAAGTAATTTTATGTTTAGGTATCTCATGTAAAAAGATCTTTTTATCTATCAAGTATGTTTGGGTATAACAATATAAAAGTACTTTTTTGTTTATTTATTACATGAAAAAAATATCTTTTAAAAAAAGATGTAAATTACAGCTTCTCAAAAAAGATATTTTTTTATTTCTCTAGTGCTTTTACTTTTACTACTAGAAATTTGCCAAACACGCTAAAAAATAAAAAAAGATATTTTTCATCAAAATAATGACGCCCAAACAAGTACAAAAACTCACCAATAAAATCACATTCATAGAAACTAAGTATAAATACACTACTCCAATGATTATCACATCCAGCAATTCCCTCGGCCACTGCTGGTAGTGCAGACGAGGCCAAATTAGACCACAGAAGCCGAATCAAAACACTGGTGTCATCGCTCTTCTGCCCCGAGGTAATCACCTTGCTCATTGTGATTGTCCTGGGCAGTTCCCTCCTCTTCAAAACCTCTATGTTCAAACTCACACCATCATCGCTCTTCTTCGGCCTCAACTCAACAACCATGGTGTCCTACGACAACAATAGAGCCACTATTAGTTGCGACTGGAGCTTGAGTATATATCAGGTAGCTAGTGCCCTTATTTATTCGGCCCCAACTAAGTGTAACTAGTTCCAAATCTGTTTGTGTCAGTTCAATGCATGCTGACGTATTCTCTGAACAAATGTGAAAAAATGTTCAATGAGGTATCAGGATTTGCCTCTTGAAATAACCAATATGATAGATTAGGATAAAAAAGTTTTGATTAGATTAAGAAATTAGTATCTCACTTATTACAATATTTACAACGACTTCAAAAACTCACATGAGGTAGGATGAAATCTGGTCACAGTTAAGTAACACATGCAGATGTGCAGCATCGATTTTTTTCTACTCTAACCAGTAGTCACTGTCCGCACCAATTGCAGCTCCTTCCAAAGCAAAGACTGGGTATGTTATTCCATTTGACAAAGATTCTCCCCTCTCATTGTTTCTTGTAATCCTAGTTCTGCGTGACTCAACATGAGACTGAAAATAGATTAAGCAAAATGCGGATTTTCCTTAGCTAGGAATGTTTCGCAGATGCTGCCCTCAATTCGAGCTCTATTCTTCATGTTACGCTTGAATGAACTAATCATCCTCTCAAATGGGTACATCCACCTAAATTGGACCGGCCCACATTATATCGCTTTGTACAGTAGGCAGATTGTTAAGTGTTCCATAACGTCAAAAAAAGATGGAAGAAATATCCTCTTTAACTTATAAAGTATGATGGGAATATTGTTGTCCATGACTGTGAGATCATTAATGCTAATATTCGTAGTACGTAACTCCTTAAAGAATTCACGTATTTATGTGAAGGGGTTTCCAAATGTTGGTTGGAAGTTCTCTGAACGCGACAAAACGCAATCACTTGATGCCAGGGCATCATGGCTAGTTTCACAAGCCATTTTTAGTATGCTTTAGGGTAGTTTCATGCATTTTCTTAAGCAATAAGCAAGTATTTGGTTAATTATGCATTCTTATCTTGATTTAACCAAACATTGTGGTTTCTAAACATTTTCATGAGAATAATGTAAGAATTGAATGGTAGAATGAATGATGCATCATCTCATGATTAGAGCAAGACTTTGATGCACTTTGCTTGGTTGATTTCAAGTAGCAAGAAGCAGAGACCCACGTTAGTGGCCACGATAGTGCCACTAACGTGGAAGAGAGGAATGCTTGGAAAGTTAGTGCAAAAGTGAATGTCACTAACTTCAGCGAAGGGCAAGGAGACCCAAGTTAGTGCTACTAACGTGGGAACTAACGTAGAAGAGAAAGGCAGCTTCAAAAGTTGGTACAAAAGTTAGTCCCACTAACTTGTTCGAAGCAAGGAAGACCCACGTTAGAGCCACTAACGTGGGTATTAACATGGAGGAAAGGGGCACAATGAAAAATTAGTGCAAAAGTTAGTGCCACTAACTTGTTCGAAGCCTAGGAGACCCACGTTAGTGGTCACGTTAGTGCCACTAATGTGGATATGGGAGCTGCATGAAAAGTTAGTGGAAAAGTTAGTTCCACTAACTTTTGCTAGGCCAAGAAAGCCCACGTTAGTGGCCACGTTAATGCCACTAACGTAGGGACTACGTGAGTACTGCCCAACCCCAACTCTTCCAGCAAGCTAAGCAAAGCCCAATGAGTTAGTTAACTACTTCAACTGAGGCCAAGAGCCCACATCCAGAGACTTGCAAACTCAACTGAGGATCAGAGAAGTAGTATATATAGGAGCAGTTTTGAACTAGAAAAGGATTGGGACCTAGGGAATCCAGGATTGCAAACACTCTAAAATTACTTTTCTCTGTATTCAGTTTTACTTTCAATGCACTTTACATTTCCAATTTCCATTCCCAGAGCTATGAACAACTAAACCCCACTTCATTGGGTTAGGGAGCTCTGTTGTAATTCAATGGATCAATAATAGTTCTTATTCTTCTTCTTCTTTCCATTCTCTTTGATTTGCTTGAAAGCTTTCGCTCTTCATCCAATTGAGCAATTGTCTTGGGAGAGAAATTGCTCATACTTGGATTTTCTCTGAACCTTGGAAGAGGAATGAGAAAATCATGCTAGAAATGCTTTCTCATGTTGGACTGGGTTGGGGTTGGATGGATATAGTGACATATAATCCTCTCAATACTTTGATCTAGGAAAATATATGGTATAATCAGTGATCGTACTTCATCTCTTTCCATGAGCAATTAGATCAAGGAATTGGACAATTGTTCAAGCTTAGAGAGATTGAATTACCAAGAAATTGGGATTCAATCACCTAAGATTGCCAAGAGATCAATGAGTTACATGGACTGAGGAAGAGATGAGAATGAACTTGATCCGGAGAATACAACATCTCCTAAACCCAATGAGCTCCCCTATTCTTGTCTTCCCACTCTTTACATTTTGCTATTTACTTTGATGTTTATCACCACATCCCCATTTACCTTACTGCAAATTTACTTTTTACCATTTACATTCTGCTATTTACTTTTCTGTCATTTATATTTCTTGTTATTTACGTTTTCTGCCATTTACATTTCTGCAAATCCCAACTCAATTCTGTTTAGTTCAACTAGAACACTCCTCTGGTTAAAGTTGCTCAACCAATCAATCCCTGTGGGATTCGACCTCACTCTACTGTGAATTTTTACTTGACGACAATTTCGGTATACTTGCTGAAGGGAATTTATAGAGATACAGATTTCACGCATCAAGTTTATGGCACCGTTGCCGGGGATTGATTTTGCATTGACAATGATTAAATTGGAGGATAACTAGATTGAACATTTTCTTTTCCTTTGTTGATTTGTTTCATTTTAGCTTGTTTACTTTCATTCTCAGCAATTTCACTTGTTTTCTATTACCTATTCACATTTTCGTATACTAATCCACTAATTGTTTGATAAATTGCACCACTCACCCTAACCACAATCCTAACAAGAGTGATTCTTTCACTTGTTTTTCTTGTGTTTTTTGTTGATTGTATGACAGGTAGAAGAAGAGGAGCTTCAACCTCTTTTGAATTTGAACCCGAGAGGACCTTCCTTAGACTAAGGAGGGAAGCAAGAGGAAAGAGGGTTATTGGTGTAGAAGAAGAAGAGGATGACCTGGATATAAACATGGATGATGATATGGATAACCATCATGAGGAAGAGGTACATAATCATATTAGAGAGGGTGCAGCCAATCATGTTGGGCAGGAGAGAAGAGTTCTAGGCTCTTTCATCAACCCAAACCCAGGGAATTATGGAAGTAGCATCCTAAAACCAACCATTCATGCCAACAATTTTGAGCTAAAACAACAGTTAATCACCCTTGTTCAAAACAATTACTCATTTGGAGGAAGTGCCCAGGAAGATCCCAATCAACATCTAACCACATTCTTGAGAATTTATGATACTGTGAAGGCCAATGGTGCTCATTCTGACACCTATAGATTGTTTTTGTTCCCCTTCTCTCTTAGGGACAAGGCATCTAAGTGGTTAGATTCCTTTCCTAAGGAGTTATTACCTGGGAGGATGTTGTCAACAAGTTTCTAACGAAGTTTCACCCTCTACAGAGGATAATCAAGCTGAGAACTGAGGTGCAAACCTTCAGGCAGCTGGACGGAGAAACTTTGTATGAAGCCTGGGAAAGATATAAGAAGCTGACAAGAAGATGTCCCCCCGATATGCTCAATGAATGGGTGCAGCTACACATTTTCTATGAAGGTCTTTCTAGGGAAGCAAAGAAGGCCCTGGACCACTCTTCAGGAGGCTCAAGAAGGGGTGAATGCAGAGGAAGGAGGTGACTGGGAACAAGCCAATTATGTTGGAAACTCATCAAGACAACCCTATGATCTACACTCCAAAACCTACAATCCTGGTTGGAAAAACCACCCAAACTTTGGGTGGAAAAACCAGCAAAACCAAACCCAAGATCATAGGTCTCAAAACCCCAACCAGTACAATAACTCCACTTACCAACACTCCAACCAAAGACCATATCAATCCCCACAAAACACTTCTTTCCAGCCCTCATATCAAGCACAAAATAGCCATCACCAACATCCAATTCCCAACCTATCACCACAAGCACCATCTGAGGATAGAATCTCCCGGATTGAAGCTCTGCTTAAAGATCTTTGCAAGGAGTTTCAAGACAACAAGGTATTCAAAGAAGAAGTAAGATCTCATATGAAAAACCAAGGAGAGGCCATCAAGAAGCTTGAATCCCGAGTAGGATATCTTTCTCAACAAATCCCTAAATCCACTGACAGCTTCCCAAGTGACACTGAGAAGAATCCAAGAGGAGAAACAAAGAATGTGAGAAGGGAAAAATGTAAGGCAATCACTCTAAGAAGTGAAGAGACTTTGGAGGGTGAAATTAGCAGGCCAACAGAGCACAACCAAGGGGTTCCAAAGGAGAATTTGGAAGAGACAGAACAAGAAATTGATTCTGCACAAAGGAAGGAGCTAATGGAGAAGGAAATCCTGAAACCCTATGTGCCAAAAGCACCCTTCCCTCAGAAGCTCAGGGGTGGTGAGAAAGAGAAGAAGTATTCTAGGTTTCTAGACACATTTAAGTCCCTTCATATTAACATTCCTTTCAATGATGCCCTCCAGGTTCCAGCAGATGCCTTCATACATCAAATACATGAAAGAGTTGCTAACCAAGAAGAGTCCCTTGAAGGATGGACAAACAGTGGTGATGACTAAAGAGTGCAGTGCCTAAGGAGATATAATGATTAACAGAGGATTTTCATAAGGACTCACCTACAAAGAAGAAGGACCTAAGGAGTTTTCATATCCCTTGTGCTATAGGAGATATAATGATTGACAGAGGATTTTGTGATCTTAGAGGAGCATAAATTTAATGCCCCTGTCTCTCATGAGGAAGCTGCAGATTAATGAGTTGAAATCCACAAACATAACCCTCCAGCTGGCTGACAAGACCCAGAAACAAGCAATAGAAGTGGTTGAAAATGTACTGGTGAAGGTAGGGAGGTACTTCCTCCCTACAGATTTTATTGTTCTTGAGATGGAAGAAAGCTATCTTCATCCAATCATTTTGGGGAGACCATTCTTGGCCACAGCCAGAGCACTCATAGATATTGAGCAAGAGGAGTTGATATTGAGAATACATGATGAACAACTAACATTTCATGTCTTCAAATCTTCACATGAATTTGAACACAAAGACCTGAAGGATGATCAGAAGGATGCATTCCTGGAAGAAACAAGCAGTGAATCACAAGCAGAGTCTCTGAAGACATCCTTGAGGGAGAAACAAGAAGTCCAAGTGGTACAACAATCAAGGGAGTTCAAGGAAGAGCTGAAATCACAAGATTCAAAGGGGATAGCCAACAAGAACCCTCCTGACACAAGAATGACTGAAGCACCACTTGAAGGAGAGAAGAGAATTGGGAAGAAGGTGCCAAGAGGATGGAGAAACAAGAAGATCCCTACAGAGGATTTCTCTCTAGGGGACAGAGTGATATCAATTCACCAGCCACTAATCCTACCTCATCTTCCTATAATTACATCTTAGTTACCTCAAGTGTACACAATCAATAGAATTCTCTCCCTAGAGTATGTAGAGATTCTCAAAGAAGCAAGTGGAGATAGATTCACTGCGAGAGGAGAAGATTTGAGACATTACCAACCCCCTGACAAAGGCCAACCGTCAAGCTAATGACATTAAAGAAGCGCTTCATGGGAGGCAACCTATGCTTTATATCCTTTTAGTTTATGTCTTTATTATAGTTAATAAAGTAGTACTCATGGAAACGAATTCAAAAATTGACAAGCACTTAAGTAAGTTCTTGCGTAAAACACATAGTGAACAACAAGTTTGTGTGCAAGACACCCTAAGAGGATACATGGGATTCATATCATGTATATGTTAGGAGTCCAATTAAAACCTTTTGCACCACGTGATCACAAACTAAGTTTGGTGTTCACCAATACTATACGCATAACTCACAAGAGTCAATTTAGTTCCAACTCATGAGTAGTACCTAGTTTGCTTTAGTAAGTATTTGGTGAAAATTCAAAAAGTAGTTAGGAACATTTCAATTCTCGCCACCCATTAGAGTTAATTTTTTGTTTTTGCTTCATTGTTTTGCATAGGGAAATAAAGGAAGAATAGGTGGAATTGACAAGACAAGCCAAGGAGGGAGATTCGGCTACTTCATGGAATGATAGGCCCATGTCTTTGAATGGTGTTCTTTGAAAAGTGTTACCATGCAAGCATTGGATAGTTCAATGTGTCACAGATTCCACCCTTGAAGACCGAACCCAACCACTTCATAAAGTGGTGATCCTTGTGCTCATACTACTTCACAACACACACCATCCATTCTCACCATCAAAATTAATCTCTACCGTTCATTTACCCACCACCTTGCAAACAAATAGTTCCCACTCCTTATAACCGAAACTATTGCTCACCTCCACATTCCAATCCTTATTCCATTACAAGCCATATTCATACATCTTCACACCCCTTACTTATAGTCAACACTGTTGATCACTCATTTATCCTCATTCTCAAACCATACCACCAACTCACCTCACTCATTAGACTCGTCACCCTCCTCTATATCCGTGTCATTCGGTTCCTCACCTATGGCATCACCCAGCTCCAAGAGAAGAAAAGGAAAGGAGCCTATGGAGCAACATCCCTTTGATGAAAAGAAATTCATAACCTTGCACCATGCACTACAGTTCATATGGATGGTAGATAAGGAGATAGTACACGAGTTGGGTTTCCAATTCAAGGAGAAGGAATGCCCACCAGGGAGAAAATTGAAAAGAGGAGGTGGAAACTCCTTGTTGATCCAGTCACAAAAGTGAGTGCAACTCTTGTTAGAGAATTCTATGCAAATGCAGTTCGATAAGATAAGAATGATGACTCTTATAGGAGTTATGTAAGGGGGGTGGTGGTTGACTTTAGTCCAATGACCATCATGAGGGTACTAAAGCTACGAGCCATACCATTTGAGAAAGAAAGTTATGAATCAAGAATAAGGAGTGAGCCTGACCATGATGCAATTATAAATGATATTTGTGTCACATGGGTTGATTGGGTGAGGGACTCCAATGGAGCACCTAAATTCATAAGAAGAGGAGACCTCATCCGGAAGCTAAGGGATGGTTGGAGATAGTAAGGAGATCCATTCTTTCTAGCTCGAACAATTCGGAGGTTAGTGTCAACAGAGCAACTATGGTGCATTGTATAATAAAAGGAGGGGGGAATCAAGGTTCATGAACTCATAGCAAAAGGTATTTGAAAAATGGTCGAGAAGAATGATGTCGAAGGTAGGCTTGGATACCCCAACACCATCTTTCGTTTGTGCGAAAGGGCTAAGGTGGTGTTTGAAGATAATGTCACTGAGTGGGTGACAGTTGGTAAGCCAATTACTCCTCGACGAATGAACTATGTTACACCTACTTAAGCTCAAAGGAGGCCCTATGGAAAGAAAAGAGCAGTGCCACAACTCTCAGAAGGACAAGCTTAAGAAGGACAAATCCCAGTCACCATAGACATGAGCCAAGTCCAAGAGGCTATTGATAGCCTATCAAGGCAATATCTAGAGAGCCAAGAGCAACAGAGGAACCTCCAATTACAAATGATGAACCGACAAGAAGAATTCCAATCCCAAATGATGGATCACCAAAGGGAGTGGCAGAAGCAATTAATAGAGCAGCAACTTGAACAAGGCAAACAATTTGGTGAATCCATCAACATGGTGAATCAAAGACAAGCTCAACAACAAGAGGCCATCCAAAAATTAATCCACATGCAAGCTCACCAAGATGTTCATATTCATGAAATGCGCCGAAGGCAATATGAGCAAACGGAAGCATTTGACATGTATATGGCATTTCAAGAAGGAGTTTATATAAGTAGAGCTGGGTATGACATAAACACTCAAGCTAGGCTTGGTTATTTCGTTGGTCAGCTACCTGTGCTGAATTCATGAATCAGAAGATATGAAGAGGTCCATGAGGAGTTAGCACAGTTAGAGAAAGAAAGAGCATATCAAAACCATGAATCAGTAAGAAAAGCATTAGAGGATTGGAAGAAGGCAAGAATGGCACGAATACAAGGAGGAACAAGCGGACAAAGAGAAGGAGCAACAAAGAAAAAAGACAAACAAGTAGAGGACCATGAACCACACAAATGAGAACAAGGCGGTGGAGTTCTTTTCTTTCTAAGTTTTAAATAAGGAAAATCATGTATGAAATAGAATATACTTCCATAGTTAGTTTAGGAATTTCAATTAATTCAATTGCATTTAGCTTCTTTAGTTTACCTTTGGCTTGCTAGCTTAGATGTTTAGACCAATGCACCAATGCTTAGATTATATGATGTGTTCTTAAGTTCAATAAAAGAAAATGAAAGAAAATGTTATGAAAAAGAAGAGTAAAGTCCAATGTTGTAGAATAAAGTCCTAGTGTTTATGGTGGTGGTTGCTAGTTAACTTGGTTCATTAATAAGGTGCAAAGCTTGGATATCTCTTGGACTATGAACTTAATGTGCACTCTATGAGACTTGGATAACTAATAAGATCCTAGAAAGGAAAAGAGAATGACAAAGAAAGAAAAGAACAAGCAATAAAGCTAGGCACCAATAGTTTGAACATTGAGGCATGTGTCTGTGGTGTTTTTGTGCAAGGATGTGCTTGGATGAGTAAGTTCTTAGGAGTGCTTCATCACTTGATAACTTGGGTTAACTAACCAGGGATTGTCAACTGAAAGTCCACTATCAAAAACAATCTTGTCACAAAACATTTAGTAACCCAAAGAGGTGTTGGACACCAAGGTCTCAGGAATGAATAACAAACCATGTGTCTGTGGTGTGTATGTGCTGAGGAGAGGCTTGAGTGAGTAAGTCCTTAGGGGTGTTTCAATACCTAGCACCTTGAACCAACTGGTTTCGGGAGTGTTGGCTGAAAGCTTATCATAAAGAGTTACCTCAACACAAAGCACTTAGCTAAAGAAAATAATAAGCTCTAAAGAGAAAAAGAAAACAAAAACAAAAACAAAGCTAAGATAAGGATCAAAGAATAAGGGTCTCATAGAAAGTAATAGAGTGAGTAGTCAAGAGCACGTTATAGCCTAGAAACCAGCAATAACGTGAACCTAAATTGCTATGCATGAAAACTCCATGAACCAAGGTTTTGAATTCTCTGAATAAGGACTTGTATCTCTTGTATTCTCATTCATTCTCTTTATGTTCTACTACTTGCTTGAGGACAAGCAAGATTTAAGTTTGGTGATGTGATGCCAGGGCATCACGGCTAGTTTCACAAGCCATTTTTAGTATGTTTTAGGGTAGTTTCATGCATTTTCTTAAGTAATAAGCAAGTATTTGGTTGATTATGCATTCTTATCTTGATTCAACCAAACATTGTGGTTTCTAAACATTTTCATGAGAATAATGCAAGAATTGAATGGTAGAATGGATGATGCATCATCTCATGATTAGAGCAAGACTTTGATGTACTTTGCTTGGTTGATTTCAGGTAGCAAGAAGCAGAGACCCACGTTAGTGGCCACGATAGTGCCATTAACGTGGAAGAGAGGAAGGCTTGGAAAGTTAGTGCATAAGTGAACGCCACTAACTTCAGCAAAGGGCAAGGAGACCCACGTTAGTGTCACTAATGTGGGCACTAACGTAGAAGAGAAAGGCAGCTTTAAAAGTTGGTACAAAAGTTAGTTCCACTAACTTGTTCAAAGTAAGGAAGACCCACGTTAGTGGCCACGTTAGAGCCACTAACGTTGGCAGTAACGTGGAGGAAAGGAGCACAATGAAAAGTTAGTGCAAAAGTTAGTAGCACTAACTTGTTCAAAGCCAAGGATGAAAAGTTAGTGCAAAAGTTAGTGCCACTAACTTGTTCGAAGCCTAGGAGACCCACGTTAGTGCCACTAACGTGGAGATGGGAGCTGCATGAAAAGTTAGTGGAAAAGTTAGTTCCACTAACTTTTGCTAGGCCAAGAAAAACGTGAGTACTGCCCAACCCCAACTCTTCCAGCAAGCTAAGCAAAGCCCAATGAGTTAGTTAACTGCTTCAATTGAGGCCAAGAGCCCACATCCAGAGACGATCAAAGAAGTAGTATATATAGGAGTAGTTTTAAACTAGAAAGGGACTAGGACCTGGGAAATCCAGGATTGTAAACACTCTAAAATTACTTTTCTCTGTATTCAGTTTTTCTTTCAATGCACTTTACATTTCCAATTTCCATTCCCAAAGCTATGAACAACTAAACCCCACTTCATTGGGTTAGGGAACTCTGTTGTAATTCAATGGATCAATAATAGTTCTTATTCTTCTTCTTCTTTCCATTCTCTTTGATTTGCTTGAAAGCTTTCGCTCTTCATCCAATTGAGCAATTGTTTCGGGAGAGAAATTGCTCATACTTGGATTTCCTCTGAACCTTGGAAGAGGAATGAGGAAATCATGCTAGAAATACTTTCTCAAACCTGTCCCGTTATCGATGATCCTTAGGATTCTACTAATACGATACCAAACTTGCCTACCACCCAACCTTCCAGGTGCCTCTTGTTGTTTAGTTTTATTCTTTTTGAACGAGTTTGTGTTAGGCCAAAAAGGATTAAACCACGAATTCTTACCGCCATTTGTCAACCAAAATGTCTTTGTATCCTCCATACAAATGGGGCATGCCATTCTGCCCTGAGTGGACCAACCTAACAACATCCCATATGTAGGAAAGTCGTTAATGGTCCACATTAATGTAGCATGCAATTGAAAGTTTCTCTTCATCAAAATATCATACGTTTCTATACCATGGATCCACAATTCCTTTAATTCGTTCACCAAGAACCACAAGAAGACATCTATTTTGGCCTTTGGATTGCTGGACCAAGTATGATGCAAGTTAGAAACATGTATGGTCTTTTATACACAATTCGAGACTCAGGTTATGAGATGCTACGATTACAGGCCAACAAGAGTACGCATTACCGAATTTCGAATTCGGTGTGAACCCGTCAGAGCACAAAGCTAGTCTAATGTTTATAGGCTCGCTTGCAAATGTAGGATGGATCCGATCAAAATGCTTCCAAGCTTCTCTGTGTGACGGATGCATCATGATTCCATCATTTCTCTTGTTGTTACTATGTCAGGTCATGTGAGGGGCCAAACTCATCGATGCATACAATTGTTTCAGCCTTAGGAATAAGAGCAAGTAGTGCATCCATTTCATTGGAACTTTCTTTAACCGGCGTTTACCAATATGTTCTCTTTCGACTTGGAATCTCGGTGATCTACATTTAGTTAGGTCCGCATCCCTCTTGTAATACAGCATACAACTATTAAACAACAATCAATTTTTACCGAATTTAGACCAAATTTCAAAACTAACTTATTTGCTTTGTAGTGGTTTCGGGGGATGCTAGTGGTCCCAACAGGTACCATTTCAGCAAAAGGTGGCCCACTTATCAAAATACTATTGGGTATGATTTTCTCCGACTTAATACTCATCATTCTAACACATGCATACAACTCTGAATGAATACACCCCTCGAACAAAGGTTTCGTAGCAGAATCTAACATATGATCAAGGTTCTGAAAACCAGTTCGGACCGGCCGGTCGAGCCGGTTAAACTGTGAACCGTGAAGAAAGACGGTTCGAACAAACAGCAAAACCACAAATTCTAAAAACTGGAGTTGAGCCGTTGAACCGTCCAGGAATCGGTCGGTCGAACCGAACCGTGACCCGGCCAGTTTTTTGAATGCGCATCCAAACGCTGTCGTTTCAATCTCTCTTGGTAACTCCATATGCCCAGAATCCCAGATCCAGCCTTCATTTTGCCCTAACCCCTAACTCCATCCTCCATATCTCATCGTCCCTCACCTCCATTCAGCACTTCAGCCACCGCCTTGTGCCGCCGCCGTCGCGACAGGGCTCGCACCCTTTCCCTCTATCGCGCAGCAGCCATTGCAAGCTTCCTCCCCTTCCATCGTGCAGCCACCCTGGGAAACGTCGAAGCCTCCGTCGCGCAGCCATGCTGCCGTCATCCCTAGCTCTGTTGGTCACTCGGTTCAAAGGTGCTCTACCACTGCTCCTTGTCTTGGTCACTCGGTGTCTCTGTCAGTCTGTCTCCCTCTTGCATGCTCTGTTGAAGGCGTCTTCGAGCTTCCAGGTAATTTTTTGAACTGTGAACTGAAGGCGTCTTGGTCACTCTGCTCCTTGTCTCTGTCCCTTATTACAATGATTGTTTGATTGAATAACTGTTGCATATCTCTGTCTCCCTGATGAGTATGATTTAATAATTGTTTGAATCTATGAAGCTCTGGGAACTGAAGTCATTGAAGTCTGATATACCGATAATCTGATATAGTGATACTGAACTGTGAAGTGTGAAGTCTGTGAAGCTCTGTGAAGTGTGAAAGCCGAGCTTCCACCGCTGTCTTGCCGAGGTTCTACCGCTCTTCAAGCTTTGTTCCCCCGCGCTCCAGCCCCTGTCTTTCTGTTCGAGCTGCTTAGCCCTCTATTCCGACCTCTTCTCGCATGTTAGAGCCATTATTCAACCACCGTTCTGTTTCTGTTCAACCATCTCTGTTGCATTTCAAAGCTCCAGCTCCCTCTCCCTGTTCTGTTCGAATTTTAGAACATGCTCCAGCCTAAGGTAATTTATTTTCCTTTACTTGTTCTTTCTTGTATTAATTATTCAGTTATTATTTTATTTAATTGTTGTTTTTAATGATTAGTATGTTGTTCAAGTTCTTGTTTTCTTGTTGGTTTGCTGTATTTTAAAGCTTTAGTTGTTCTTGTTATTTTGATTTTCAATTCTAATTGATTTTATTAATTTGTTAATTTGATAAATTAATGTTTTAGTGTTGTTCTTAACTTTTAAATTTTAGGTTGTTATGTTGTTCTTGACCTTTTGATAATTTGTTAATTTTATAAATTGTGAAGTATATAAATTGTTCATGACGTTGATCTTAATTAATTGTTCTTGTTATTAGAAAGAGAATGGAATTGAGGTATATCAATTTACAGGTAGCTATAAATTGAAAAGAGGATACTCACTGGGTAGAGCTCCTTTGTTACTTCATTAAATGTTTTTTTGGGTTTCTGATGCAATACCTGAGATTAAGAATTGAATGGAAGATGAGCAATATTGACTTTATTTTTGTTTGTTTGTTTGAATATGAATTCAAGATTCTGTAAAACTGACTTTTACTAGGAATCCTACAGCTTGCTCAATATGTTTCAGTTCCTCCCAGGCTGAGCTAATATACTGTTCATGACAGATTCAAGTTATGATATAAATATGGAATAGAAGGAATGGTCTCAAATGATTGATTGGTGCTCACCTCATCAGTGGCCTCAATACACAATCTCTCTAATTCACCCAATCCTGCCTTTACATACTCTCTATTGCTGAATGAACAACACTCATGACGCAACAGAAGACTGGTAGTGATAAAATTAAATACATCAAAATGTTAGTATTCTCTATGCAGCAATTTGACATGTAATATGAAGATGGTGAATAATTGAATGGTTTGTGATTGATTATTTTTTTTTTGTTATTTGACTTTTGTGTTTGTATTTGGATGAGATTATAATATTGTGGTTGATGTAATACTTTTAATTTGGATAATATTTTAAAGATTATTAGTCTATAATTATATTTTTGTGTGTTTATTTATATTTTATTTATTATTTTTTTATAAAACGGTTTTTTCGGTTCAACCATGGTCGAACCGGTTGAACCTATGAACCAGTGAACCAGTAGCTAGAGCGGTTCGATGACCAGTTCGGTTTTCAGAACCTTGCATATGATTAAATTCCTTTGTCACCAAGTTAGGATCTTGTTCAACCTCTTCCAATTCTGTAACACCTGTCGCATCAAACACTATCTCGTTGTATCTCTCTTGGTTATCCTCACAAGTAATTTCTTTCATGTTTAGTTCTCTTACCATCCCAATCCTCGTTAATCGACCATCGGACCTATTAAAATTCTAGGCAAACCGATTAATTCCCAACTTGTCCACTTCTTCGTGTTCCCTCCATATCCAATACTCATCTCTTTAACGTGGTGGTGACAGAGGCGGCAATGACGGCAACGTGAACAGCAACTACAGCGGAGGATGCGGTAGGGACAGCATCAGCAGATTGACGACGACGACAACGACAAGCCCCTAATGGTGCCGCCGGTCACAGTTTGATGGTGATGGAAAGAGAAGACGAGAAGAGAGAGCGCACAAGTGAGGGGGAAGGGTTTTGCATTTGAATTTTAACCCAATTTTACCATTGGATTTTTCCGATGGTAAATCACCAAAATAATGCGTTTTATTAAACCGTAATACCGACAGAATATACCGATGGTAACATTGGCATCGATGAATTATATTTTCGCGCCAATAATTACTATCGGCTTTAGCAACGGAAAATCTCTTCTGACAGTAACCTTTTGGGCGATGAATTTCTCCTCCTTTCCATCAGAAAAGCTACCAATACAGGTCGATGCTAAATTCAACGGTACTCAGCGTTTTTCTTATAGTGATGATGATGATGATGATGATGATGATGATGATGATGATGATGATGATGATGAAGAACAAAATACCTTTACTTAAATATATTTTAGAACAAAAAGTACATCAATTTCTTGTAAATGACATCGAAATGGCTAAATCTCTTATATTTGAATTCAATACCATCCAACTAGTTTAATGATAAGAAAAGTGCATCATTTAGTTGAAAAAGACACAATTAAAAAATTTATATGTCACGGCTAAGAAATTTCGGTGTCAAAATATGAAATTTCCTGTCTATGTCACTGCTAAAAAATTTCGATGTCAAAATAAGAAATTTCCTGTGTAACGATTAAAAAATTTTGATACTATTTTTCTGATAAATTATGCACAAATCAAAACTCTCCCTCCTCCTCTTTTACTTCTTCTTTCACATTCATTGCAAATCTTGGAGAAAAGGACAAATCAATCCCTGACTTTTTGGTCTGCGGACATTTAAGTCCCTAAAGATTTAAAAATACATTTAAGTCTCTAACCTTTTCAAAATCTAGACACATCGATCCCTTTGTCTAATTTGTTCCATTTAAAAAACTCTCTCACGTGTGCATCCGTATCAACTAGGACAGTACAACGAAAGTCACGTTTGATTTTTCTGTTGGGCCTGATAGATCCAAGTGAACACGAAGGATCGATATGTTTAGGTTTTGAAAATGTCAGGGACTTAAATGTATTTTCAAATCCTTGAGGATTTAAATGCTGCGGATCAAAAGGTCAACAACCTATTTGTGCTTTTCTCTAATTCTTGTTTCACCCTCTTAACAAGAACCTGTGTCATGGTTAAGAAATTTTGGTGTTAAAATTAAGAAACTTTTTGTTTCATGGTTAAAAGTTTCGGTGTTCTTTTTTTGTAAACTATGTATGACTCAAAACTCCTCCTCCTCTCTTTCTTCGCCATCATCATCTTTTTCTTCTTATTCATCTTCTCCTTCATGTTTCATATTCTCATAATTCTTCTTGTTTTATCCTTTTAACAAGAATAAAAAAATAAATCAAACAAAAAAGAATTATATAATGCTGTAAAATCACCAGAAGTAGGATAAGAAAAAGAAAAAAAAATGTAATAACAGTAGCAACAATGAAAGAATGACGATAAAAAAAAACAAACGAAGAAAAATAAAGAACACAAAAGAAAAAAAAATGAGGTATTCATATTAAAGAATGTGGGATATGAACATTCACGTTAGTGGAGAGTTAAAACGTATCTAATATGCCTGGTGCACGAAATTGCGATCATCAACAATGGCGCCAAAGACTTGGTGCTCTCAAACGTGAATCACACTTTGTCACAACTTCGCACAACTAACCAGCAAGTGCACTGGGTCGTCCAAGTAATACCTTACGTGAGTAAGGATCGATCCCACGGAGATTGTCGGCTTGAAGCGAGCTATGGTCACCTTGTAAATCTCAGTCAGGCGGATTTAGATGGTTATAGAGAATTGATAATTAAAAACATAATTAAGATATGAACTAGGATAGAGATACTTATGTAATTCATTGGTGAGAATTTCAGATAAGCGTATAGAGATGCTTTCGTTCCTCCTGAACCTCTACTTTCCTGCTGTCTTCATCCAATCATTCCTACTCCCTTCCATGGCAAGCTTATGCAGGTGGTGCATGAAATTGTGATCTCAGGCAACGGCGCCAGAAACTCTGTACGCACGTCTTAATAAATCATTTTTCATTCACAACTTCGCACAGCTAACCAGCAAGTGCACTGGGTCGTCCAAGTAATAAACCTTACGTGAGTAAGGGTCGATCCCACGGAGATTGTTGGTATGAAGCAAACTATGGTCACCTTGTAAATCTCAGTCAGGCGGATATAAAATAGTTATGAAGTTTTCGAACATAAATAATAAATAGATAGAAAATAAGGATAGAAGCACTTACGTAATTCATTGGTGAGAATTTCAGATAAGCGTATAGAGATGCTTTCGTTCCTCTGAATCTCTGCTTTCCCGCTGTCTTCATCCAATCAGTCTTACTCCTTTCCATGGCTGGCTTTATGTAAGGACATCACCGTTGTCAATGGCTACTTTTAATCCTCACTGGAAAATGGTCCGATGCGCTGTCACTGCATGGCTAATCGTCTGGAGGCATCACCCTTGTCAATGGCTGCATCCTATCCTCTTGTGAAAATGGTCCAAATGCTCTGTCACAGCACGGCTAATCATCTGAGGTTCTCGATCATACTGGAATAGGATTCACCCTCCTTTTGCATCTGTCACTACGCCCAGCACTCGCGAGTTTGAAGTTCGTCACAGTCATTCAATCCCAGAGTCCTACTCGGAATACCACAGACAAGGTTTAGACTTTCCGGACTCTCATGAATGCCTCCATCAATCTAGCTTATACCACGAAGATTCTAATATCTCGGACTCGGTCCCCTGTATTAGATATCCAAGAGATACTCATTCAATCTAAAGTAGAACGGAAGTGGTTGTCAGGCACGCGTTCATAGGGAATGATGATGATTGTCACGTTCATCACATTCAGGTTGAAGTGCTAATGAACATCTTAGAAGCAGAACAAGTTGAATTGAATAGAAAAACAGTAGTACTTTGCATTAATCTTTGAGGAACAGCAGAGCTCCACACCTTAATCTATGGAGTGTAGAAACTCTACCGTTGAAAATACATAAGTGAAAGGTTCAGGCATGGCCGAATGGCCAGCCCCCATGATCTAAGAACAAAACGTCCCCGGATGATCCAAAGATCAAAAGATGATCCAAAGATGTCTAATACAATAGTAAAAAGTCCTATTTATAATAAACTAGCTACTATGGTTTACAGAAGTAAGTAAATGATGCATAAATCCACTTCCGGGGCCCACTTGGTGTGTGCTTGGGCTGAGCTTGAGTGTTACACGTGCAGAGGCTCTTTCTGGAGTTGAACGCCAGGTTGTAACGTATTTCTGGCGTTCAACTCTGGTTTGTGACTTGTTTCTGGCGTTTAACTCCAGACAGCAGCGTAGAGCTGGCGTTCAACGCCCTTTTACGTCGTTTAAACTCGTTCAAAGTATGGACTATTATACATTGCTGGAAAGCCCTGGATATTTACTTTCCAACGCAATTGGAAGCGCGCCATTTTGAGTTCTGTAGCTCCAGAAAATTCACTTTGAGTGCAGGGAGGTCAGAATCCAACAGCATCAGCAGTCCTTCTTCAACCTCTGAATCTGATTTTTGCTCAATTCCCTCAATTTCAGCCAGAAAATACCTGAAATCACAGAAAAACACACAAACTCATAGTAAAGTCCAGAAATGTGAATTTAACATAAAAACTAATGAAAACATCCCTAAAAGTAACTAGATTCTACTAAAAACATACTAAAAATAATGCCAAAAAGCATATAAATTATCCGCTCATCACAACACCAAACTTAAATTGTTGCTTGTCCCCAAGCAACTGAAAATCAAATAGGATAAAAAGAAGAGAATATACTATAAATTCCAAACTATCAATGAAACATAGCTCTAATCAGATGAGCGGGACTTGTAGCTTTTTTTGCCTCTTGAATAGTTTTGGCATCTCACTTTATCCATTGAAGTTCAGAATGATTGGCTTCTATAGGAACTCAGAGTTCAGATAGTGTTATTGATTCTCCTAGTTCAGTATGATGATTCTTGAACACAGCTATTTTATGAGTCTTGGCCGTGGCCCTAAGCACTTTGTTTTCCAGTATTACCACCGGATACATAAATGCCACAGACACATAATTGGGTGAACCTTTTCAGATTGTGACTCAGCTTTGCTAAAGTCCCCAATTAGAGGTGTCCAGGGTTCTTAAGCACACTCTTCTTTTGCTTTGGACCTTGACTTTAACCGCTCAGTCTCAAGTTTTCACTTGACACTTACACGCCACAAGCACATGGTTAGGGACAGCTTGGTTTAGCCGCTTAGGCCAGGATTTTATTCCTTTGGGCCCTCCTATCCACTGATGCTCAAAGCCTTGGGATCCTTTTTATTTGCCTTTGCCTTTTGGTTTTAAGGGTTATTGGCTTTTTGCTCTTGCCTCTTGGTTTTAAGAGCTTTTGGCTTTTTCTGCTTGCTTTTTCTTTTTCTTTCTATTTTTTTTCGCCTATTTTTTTCTCTTTTTTTCTGCAAGCTTTGTTCCTTGCTGCTTTTTCTTGCTTCAAGAATCATTTTTATGATTTTTCAGATTATCAAATAACATGTCTCCTTGTCATCATTCTTTCAAGAGCCAACATATTTAACATTCTTAAACAACAACTTCAAAAGACATATGCACTGTTCAAGCATAAATTCAGAAAACAAGAAGCATTGTCACCACATCAATATAATTAAACTAAGTTCAATGATAAGTTCGAAACTCATGTACTTCTTGTTCTTTTGAATTAAAACAGTTTTCATTTAAGAGAGGTGATGGATTCATAGGACATTCATAACTTTAAGACAAAGTTACTAAATACTAATGATCATGTAATGAAGACACAAACATAGATAAGCACTTAACATAGAGAAAACGAAAAACAGAGAAAGTAAGAACAAGGAATGAGTCCACCTTAGTGATGGGTGCGTTTCCTTCTTGAGGAACCAATGATGTCCTTGAGCTCTTCTATGTCTCTTCCTTGTCTTTGTTGCTCCTTCCTCATTGCTTTTTGATCTTCTCTTATTTCATGAAGAGTGCTCTTGATGTTCCACCCTTAATTGTCCCATGTTGGAACTTAATTCTCCTAGGGAGGTGTTGATTTGCTCTCAATAGTTTTGTGGAGGAAAATGCATTTGAGGCATCTCCGGGATCTCATGGTGATGAGCTTCATGCGCCTCTTGAGCTCCATGAATAGGCTCTCTTGCTTGCTCCATCCTTTTTTTAGTGATGGGCTTCTCTTCCTCAATGGGAATGTCTCCTTCTATGAAAGCTCCAGGTGAGTAACATAGATGACAAATAAGATGAGGAAAAGCTAGCCTTGCCATGGGGGAGGACTTTTCGGCTATTTTGTAGAGTTCAAGGGAGATAACTTCATGAACTTCTACTTCCTCTCCGATCATGATGCTATGAATCATGATGGCCCGATCCACAGCAACTTCGGATCGGTTGCTAGTGGGGATGATGGAGCGTTGTATGAACTCTAACCATCCTCTAGCTACAGGCTTGAGGTCCAGTCTTCTTAGTTGAACCGGCTTGCTTTTGGAGTCAATCTTCCATTGAGCTCCTTCCACACATATGTCCATGAGGACTTGGTCCAACCTTTGATTAAAGTTGACCCTTCTAGTGTAGGGGCGTGCATCTCCTTGCATCATAGGCAAGTTAAACGCCAACCTCACATTTTCCGGATTAAAATCTAAGTATTTCCCCCAAACCATGGTGAGAGAATTCTTTGGGTCCGGGTTCTTACTTTGATCATGGTTCCTAGTGATCCATGCATTGGCATAGAACTCTTGAACCATTAGGATGCCGACTTGTTGGATGGGTTTTGTTAGAACTTCCCAACCTCTTCTTTGGATTTCATGTCGGATCTCCGGATACTCATTCTTCTTGAGCTTGAAAGGGACCTCAGGGATCACCTTCTTCTTGGCCACAACATCATAAAAGTGGTCTTGATGAGCTTTGGAGATGAATCTTTCCATCTCCCATGACTCGGAGGTGGAAGCTTTTGTCTTTCCTTTCCCTTTTGTAGAGGATTCTCCAGTCTTAGGTGCCATCAATGGTAATGAAAAAACAAAAAGCTTATGCTTTTACCACACCAAACTTAGAATTTTGCTCGCCCTCGAGCAAGAAAAGAAAGAATAGATGAAGAAGAAGAAGAAATGGAGGAGAGGGAGAGGGAGATGTGTTTCGGTCAAGAAGGGGAAGAGAGGGTTGTGTTGTGTGAATTTGAGGAAGAATGGAGGGCTTTATATAGGGAAGGGAGGGGGGGTTAGGTTCGGCCATTTAGGGTGGGTTGGGTGGGAAATTGATTTTGAATTTTGAAGGTAGGTGGAGTTTATGAGGTAGGTTTATGGGGAAGAGTGGATGGATGTGAGTGGTGAAGTGGTGATAGGGAAGAGAGATTGAGGTGATTGGTGAAGAGTTTTGGGGAAGAGTGTTTATGGGATTGTGTGAAAGAGGGGTGAGAAGAAGTGAGTGGAGGTAGGTGGGGATCCTGTGGGGTCCACAGATCCTGAGGTGTTCAAGGATTTACAACCTTGCACCAAATTAGGCATGTAAAATGCCTTTGCACACAACTCTGGGCGTTCAGTGCCAGATTGGTGCTTGTTCTGGGCGTTGAACACCAGAACCATGCTTGTTCTGGGCGTTCAGCGCCAGCTCTTCTCCACGGATCATCACCTTCCTCTGGTTGAAGAACAAGTGTATATCTTAGATAAGAAATAGGCTTGAGTTGAATAGAAAAACAATAGTACTTTGCATTAATTCATGAAGAACAGCAGAGCTCTACACCTTAATCTATGGTGTGTAGAAACTCTACCGTTGAAAATACATAAGAACAAGGTCCAGGCATGGCCGAATGGCCAGCCCCTAAAACGTGATCCCAGGATCAAAAGATAATCCAAAGATATAAATACAATAGTAAAAAGTCCTATTTATACTAAACTAGTTACTAGGGTTTACAGAAATGAGTAAATGATGCAGAAATCCACTTTCGGGCCCACTTGGTGTGTGCTTCGACTGAGCATTGAGCTTTATACGTGTAGAGGCTTCTCTTGGAGTTGAACTCCAGTTTGTAACCTGTTTCTGCCGTTTAACTCCACTTTGCAACCTGTTTCTGGCGTTTAACTCCAGAATAGGGCAGGAAGCTGGCGTTGAACGCCAGTTGGTGTCATCTAAACTCGGGAAAACTATGGACTATTATATATTGCTGGAAAGCCCTGGATGTCTACTTTCCAACGCAATTAAGAGCGCGTCATTTGGAGTTTTGTAGCTCCAGAAAATCCACTTTGAGTGCAGGGAGGTCAGAATCCAACAGCATCTGCAGTCCTTCTTCGGCCTCTGAATATGATTTTTGCTCAAGTCCCTCAATTTCAGCCAGAAAATATCTGAAATCACAGAAAAACACACAAACTCATAGTAAAGTCCAGAAATGTGATTTTTATTTAAAAACTAATGAAAATATATTAAAAACCAACTAAATCATACTGAAAACTATGTAAAAATAATGCCAAAAAACGTATAAATTATCCGCTCATCAATACTCTCACTAATAAAACTAGTTTTTATTAAATTTGAATCAATTTGATTGAACTTAATTGTCAAAAAAATAAATATCAGAAAAGATTGTGAAAATAAATAAATATATTTCCGTTAAAACTACAAAAAATATTCCCAAATTATTTATTCACTAATAAATGTACCCTTGTTTGTCATAAAGACAAAAAATAATCTCTATTTAAAAACCTATCATACTCATTGCAATTTGCAAATCTTGGTGTGAGACAGTGAGAGATGACCGCATAAGTATTGCCGTTTGCCATCACAGTTGTTTTTGTTAACAGAGATAATTTTTTTATCTATTTTCAAAATAATTTAAAGATATTTTATCCTTGTTATAAAAAAAATATTAGGAAATAACATTTACTCAGCCAAATTTTAACAACTCAAATTAATAAATATTTTTTAATATTAAAATTCATAAATCAATAATTAATCCAAATTTAAACATAATTGCGCCTCCAACATTCCATATGCATTATCTGTGAATTCGGTGAAACCAGTGAGCCCTCCCCCCCTCCACGCCCCGAATGTGAACTTTTGAGCACCCTTCCCCCAAACACAAACCCCAGAGCCCCCTCCCCACGGACGAGAACCACAACAAAACTCCGACTGCTCCGTATATCTGACCGTACATGCCACCTAAATCCGCCCCAAACAACCGCCGTGACGCAACTAGAAGTAGCCCCTAATGCCATCTAAACCATCTCCGATGCCGTCAGCAGTCCGCGACGTGAGGCTACTCTCAGCCCTTTTAATCAAGACCACACTCATCTTTCCCTACTAATCCCCGTCTTCAATGGAGGCCACATCCTAAACCGTGAACAAAAATCCCGCATTCCCGACTTCGTCGTCAATGGAAAATACAATTGGAGACACATCCATTTTAAAAACACCTCTATTAAGAGACAAATCTACAAAGACACTCGAAGTAATAAACAAAGAACACACCCATTAAAAGACACCTCCATTAAAAGACACATCCAACAAACACATCCTATGCATGGAGGCAGAGCACGGGAGGCGCCATCACGTTGTCCAGCGAAGAAGGGTACACGACTTCAATGGAGCTGCGACGGAGACCTGCAGCGGTAGTGGCGTAATCGGATGACCTTCCAAATCCCCAGTTGCTCGCAGATGGAATGGTGGGGCGGTAATAACTGGGGTTGACGCCGATGAAGGAGAGCTACAGCCAAGGTTCTGAAAATCAGACCGGACCGATTGATTCAACCGGGTTAACTAGAAATCAGTCAGTAGCTGGTCTGGTTCACCTATAAAACTGTCCTGCAAAAAATGACAAAAAAACCGGTTGACAGGCAGTTAGCCGGCGAACCGACTGAACCGGCCGGATTTCAGCAAGTCCTAATTTTCTCGCAAGCCACAAAACGACGTTGTTTTGGCACTGGGTAAAAAAAAAGGGAAAAAGGGGCTGAGGTAAAAATAACGTAGTTGGAGCCACTTTCTTGAGTTTCCTCTTTGAAGAGGAGTAGTCACCCCCAACCCTAAATTTCTCTTCAACCTTCTTCCCCACAAACGCCACCATCACCTCCATCAAACGCCGGAGCGAAGCTCACCATCGTGGGTCGAAGCGTCACCGTCACGGATCGAGGTGGCACCGTCACCGAAGCATTGGCGTTGTCTCTGGTCGTCGACTTAGCATCGTCGTGGTCGTCGTCTGCTTGTCACCGTCACCGAAGCGTTTTTCGTCGTCTGGCTCTGACCTTTTGTGTTCTCCGCCTCTCCCGCGGTGAGTGCTTCATTGTTTTTGTTTTTCAATTAATTTTGTGTATTTGGTGTAGAGGTGGCAAGCGGAAAAGCCCGTCCCGCCTCGCCAGAAGCCAGGCCCGCCCCGCCTATTGAGACGATACTAAAATCCCACCCCGCCCCGCCTAACTGCGAGCTGGCAGGTTGGCAGGTTAAACCTGCCAAAGCTCCTCCTTTTTTTTACTATTAATTACTAAATAATATATATAATTTCACAACCATATTAATAAATTTATAATTTCTAAAAGTATAAAAAATTTTATTTTTTATATTCACAAATATTAACGTCTTTGTAATTATAAATATCTAATAAACATAATTATAAACCAAGTTTTCATCCAAACTAAAAGTATAAATATTCTCTCCAAAGCAAAATAAACATAATACAAAACATAATTATAAATATTGTCTCCAAAGTAACATAAACATCCAAAACACTCAATTTTTATCTTCATATTCATGTAAGTTAGGTTCGGAGAAGTTAGATTTTGGCCAAAAAAATTGCAAAAATACACTCTCACTAAAAAAGAACTAAGCCCGGCGGGGAAGCCCGCCCCCGCCCTGCCAAAGCCCGCCAAATCCCGTGGTTTAAGCGGTGCAGATTAGACTGGATTTTGCTATTTGGCGGTCCCAATTTTTTAACCCAGTCCACCTTTTTAGCGGGTTACGCGGGCCGGCTCAACGGATTTAGGCCCGTTTGCCACCCCTAATTTGGTGTTGGTGACAAAACTGTATTAATTGGGTAGATTTGAGTTCATGGATTTTTGGTTTTTTCAATTAAATCTTTATTCAGTGAAGAATATAGGGCAGATTGGAGTTCACAAATTCAGATGCAGAGTTCTTCTGAGTTCTTGTTCTATTGAGTTATTCTAAGTTCAATTTTAGAGTTTTGCTATATAAATTAAAATTCTGCTCTGTTGAATTTTTATTTGAATTTTGGTATTTTGAATTTTGCTGTATAAATTTGATTTTGCTCTGTTGAATTCAGCTATATTGAGTTTTGGTGAATTAACTAGATGAGTTGCTGAATTTAATTATGTTGAATGTTGTATGAATTGATATATTCGTTTGGATTTTGGATTGCTGTCATTTTGAATTTAGATGGAACAGTCACAAAATAATCAGCAACCACATCATATTGTTTGTTCAATGTTGTTTCCTTTGGTCGCAAAATATATTGTGTTTGTCATTTATGTGGGTTTTGATCTTCTTTAGTTATAAAATTTGATATTTGAAGTTGTTTATGACCTTTTAATGATAAATTATGAATAATTTATTTTGTGAAATTGGTTGATTTTAAATTTTATTAGTTTAGAAATTATTGAATTTAAATTTTAAAATTATGTATTGAACTTCTTATAATTTTTTTTATATTTAATTAAACCGGTTCAACTACGGTTTAATCCCAGTTGAACTATTGAACCAGTCACTCGACTGATTCGATGACCAGTCTGGTTTTCGCAACCTTGGCTACAGCAGTAGTGGCACAATGGGGTGTCTTTCCGAGATCTGCAGTTGCTCGCGGATGGAACGGGGGGCGGCACTGACTGGGGTTGACGCTGAAGAAGAAAACACGTCTGGAGAAGAAGGGTGGGAGGTGCTGCCATTGGGTTTGTTGGATGAGCCTCAGGTGTAATGGCGAAAGTTAGGGTTAATCAGGTTTACTATAGGTAATTGGAGTTAATTTGAGTTATTATGGTTAATTGGGAATGTTGCTTTTCTGATGAAATGGATTCTGGGGTCTAGCCCAATAGGAGTTAGTAGGAGTTGGTTGGACTAGCGGAATTCTATATTAAAAACTTGAGTACTTAGAGTGGGGGTAAACCTAGTTACCATAAGTTATTTATGTAATTTTTAATCACCGAACTACATTAAACTTTTTTATTTTTGAATTATATAAAAGTAATTAATAAAAATACAACTTGACTTAACAAAAAATTGTAAGTAAATAACTGTTCATACCCTGGCCTAATGATAAGGCCCAGGTCCAAAAAAAAGGCCCAATCCAAAGGATTGAGCCTCGCCCTATACCGACCTTCACCCCACGAAGTCGGTCCCCACCACGACTTGCTCTAAAGAAGTCGGGACGAAGATTAGCTGGCAGAGAAACACCCATTCGAATGAGTAACTGCCCCTAAAATCTCTCTACCCACTTCCTGGAGCCATATCCCAACCTCCCTAAGATAAAGGGATGGTTATTCCCCATAAATAACGGAACTACACCAGCGGTGGTTATGGGTTCACCACTATAAATACACTGACACTTCTCAGGTATCTCAGAAGCCCAATACTCTCTAGACCTGTTTTGCTCCCTTTGCTGACTTTGGCATCGGGGTGTCTTTGCAGGTACCACCCCCCATTCTCTCATACCGAAGTCGGACGGGGGCCTTGGATCATCAATCCGCTTGGATACTTCCTCATTCAGACGATTGGGCCAGCCAAACTAATCCAATCCAATAATCTCCGGTTACCCATCGTAACATTGGCGCCGTTGCCGGGGACCCGAGAGAGCAGCCAGTAATGGCGGATGTACCCCCTGAAGATGGTCATGTGGCGTCGGATTCCGAACAAGAGAATCTGGATACCGGAAACCACGACGCAGACCTGACCCTTCACCAGGAAACCAAGGACCAACACAAGGAAGGAACCTCCGGATTTAAAAATCTGAAGACAAATTCCTCGGAGGGACGTGAGTCAGAAAAGGATGGACCACCCCACGCAACTGAACTAATGGGGCTAGTCCATGTCCACCAAAGTCGCTTGGAACAGTTGAAACAGGAACGGGAGCGACAAAGGGAGATAGAAAAGCACCTAAGAGAGGAGATGGATCGACGAAAAGAGTTAGAGAAAAAACTCTTAAAGTTAGAATCCTCCCTCAAAGGTCAGAACTCCTGTGACGAGCGAGAAGAGTCACCCCCAGGAGGGGAAGACCCTTTTAGTGAAGACATAATGAGGGCAAAAGTTCCAAAAAACTTCAAAAGCCCCGATATGGACCTCTATGACAGAACCACCGATCCGAAGCACCATTTAAGCAACTTTAAAAGTCGGATGTATCTGGCTGATGCTTCTGACGCAACGTGCTGCAAAGCTTTTCCGACCACCTTATCAAAAGCAGCGATGAAGTGGTTCGATAGTCTCCCTCCAAGGTCGGTCACCAGCTTCGAGGACCTCTCGAAGAAGTTTCTAATGAGGTTCTCCATTCAGAAAGATAAGGTAAAGCATGCACCGAGCCTCCTGGGAATAAAGCAGGAGGTCGGAGAACCTCTACGAGATTATATGGAAAGGTTCAACAAAGCATGCTTAGAGATTCAAGACTTGCCCACCGAGGCAGTCATTATTGGGCTGGTAAATGGACTTAGAGAAGGTTCCTTCTCACAGTCCATCTCAAAAAGGCACCCCACCTCCCTGGGTGATGTACAAGAAAGAGCCGAAAAGTACATCAACATGGAGGAAAATGCCAGACTGAGAGAGTCGAGTTGGCGACTTGGGCACCTTCCCTCGATAAAAGAGAGGGAGAGGGAGCCCAAGAAGAAAGAAGACCTCGGTCTCGATAGACCCAGAAAATATCACTCTTATACTCCTCTAAAGGTTTCTATAGTGGACGTATACAGAGAAATTTGTAATACTGAAAGGCTGCCACCTCCCAGGCCCATTAAAAATAAAAAGGGGGGAGTCGCAGCGACTACTGTGAGTACCATAAAATATATGGTCACTCAACAAATGACTGTTACCACCTTAAAAATGTGATAGAAAAGCTGGCCAGAGAAGGCCGGCTTGACAGATATCTCATAGAAAGGTCGGACAATCATGGGAAGGGAAAGCAAGACGATGCGGATAGAAGAGACCCACCACCGCAGACTCCAGAGAGACATATACATATGATCTCAGGCGGATTCGCGGGAGGGGGACTCACCAAGTCCGCTCGCAAAAGACACCTCAAGCGGGTCTACCAGGTCAGAAATGAATCGTCCGACCTCCCCACCATCTCATTTACAAAGGAAGATGGGCATGGAGTAATCCCTGGACACGACGATCCAGTGGTAATAACTATGATCCTAGCTAATGCCCATCTCCACAGAACCCTAGTAGATCAAGGAAGCTCGGCAGACATCCTTTTCAAACCTGCATTTGATAAACTAGGGTTGGATAAAAAGAAGTTAAGAGCCTATCCCGACACCTTGTACGGGCTAGGCGACACGCCAATAAAACCACTAGGATTTCTACCCCTCCACACTACCTTCGGAAAGGGGGAAAAATCCAAAACTCTGAGCATAGACTTTATAGTCATCGACGTGAGGTCAGCATACAATGCCCTAATCGGCAGAGCTACCCTGAATCAACTCGGAGCGGTGGTGTCTACCCTCATCTTTGCATGAAATTTCCGACACCTGCGGGAATAGCAACAGTGCGGGGAGACCAGAAGTTGGCAAGAAAGTGCTACAATGAAAGCCTGAACCTGAGGGAAAAAGGCAAAGAGGTTCACACCATAGAGCTCGGTGGTGCAAGGGCCAAAGAAGAGCTACAACCACAGCCAGGTGGAAAAACTGAAGAAATACAGGTCGGCGAAGAGGAAGGGAAGAATTCTAGCATAGGAGCCAACCTAGGGGAAACCCTGAAGCAAGGGTTGACTAAGCTCCTAAGAGACAATTCTGACCTCTTCGCCTGGAAGGCTTCCGACATGCCCGGGATAGACCCCGAGCTCATGTCCCACAAGCTCTCGGTACATCCGGGATCCCGACCTGTACAACAGAAAAGGCGCAAGCTCAGCCCAGAACGAGCCCTAGTGGTGGAAGAGCAAGTTCAGGCACTCCTAGAAGCTGGCTTCATTAGAGAAGTTAAATACCCAACATGGCTAGCAAATGTAGTTCTAGTCAAGAAGCAAAACGGCAAATGGAGGATGTGTGTTGACTACACTGACTTAAATAAGGCATGTCCCAAAGACCCTTATCCACTCCCGAGTATTAATACTCTAGTGGACTCTAGCTCGGGATATCAATACTTGTCGTTCATGGATGCCTACTCGGGATATAACCAAATCCCAATGTATGAGCCAGACCAGGAGAAAACATCATTCATCATGCCCAGAGCAAATTTTTGCTACGTGGTCATGCCATTTGGATTAAAAAATGCAGGGGCCACATACCAAAGGCTGATGAACAAGGTGTTTGCTTCTCACCTTGGGCGCTTAATGGAAGTCTATGTAGACGACATGTTAGTAAAAACCAAAGAAGAAGCCGACCTCTTGGCGGACCTTTCGCAAGTATTCGACACCATAAGGTTACACGGGATGAGGCTAAATCCCGCAAAGTGTACCTTCGCGGTGGAGGCCGGAAAATTCCTAGGATTCATGCTAACACAGAGAGGGATTGAAGCAAATCCCGATAAGTGTAAAGCTATCCTGGAAATGAGGAGCCCGACTTGCTTAAGAGAGGTTCAGCAACTGAATGGCCGACTTGCAGCCCTCTCTAGATTTTTGGCAGGATCGGCACTAAAATCCTTCCCACTGTTTTCTTTATTAAGGAAGGGATGCCAGTTCGAATGGACTCCAGAATGTGAAGGAGCGTTCCAGGAGTTCAAAAGGTTCTTGAGCCGACCACCAATACTAACCCGACCTCTAGCTGGAGAAGACCTCGTCCTTTATTTGTCCGTAGCAGACAAAGCTGTCGCATCAGCCCTGATAAGGGAGGACGAGGTCGAACAACATCCAGTTTACTTCATCAGCAAAGTTCTACAGGGCCCCGAGCTAAGGTACCACAAACTAGAAAAGTTTGCCTACTCCTTAGTAATAGCCTCACGAAGGCTACGACCTTACTTTCAAGCACATACAATAAAAGTCCAGATGAACCAACCCATGAAGCAAATCCTCCAGAAAACGGATGTTGCAGGGAGAATGGTTCAATGGGCAATAGAGCTCTCTGAGTTCGACTTGAAATATGAAACTCGGACAGCAATCAAAGCCCAATGCCTCACCGACTTCATAGCAGAATACGCGGGAGATCAAGAGGAAAAGCCAACTACATGGGAACTCTATGTAGATGGATCCTCGAACAAGACAGAAAGTGGTGCAGGCATAATACTGGCCGACGAAAGGGGAACTCAAATAGAGGTATCCCTCAAATTTGAATTCCCAGCTTCAAATAATCAGGCAGAATATAAGGCCCTGATTGCAGGATTGAAGCTGGCCGAAGAAGTCGGTGCAACAAAAGTGATGATATACAGTGACTCTCAGGTGGTGACCTCCCAGATAAATGGAGAGTATCAGGCCAAAGACCCAAACATGAAGAGATACCTGGAAAAGACCCAATGATAAGGCCTAGGTCCAAACGAAAGGCCCAATCCAAAGGATTGAGCCTCGCCCTATACCGACCTTCACCCCACGAAGTCGGTCCCCACCACGACTTGCTCTAAAGAAGTCGGGACGAAGATTAGCTGGCAGATAAACATCCATTCGAATGAGTAATTGTCCCTAAAATCTCTCTACCCACTTCCTGGAGCCATATCCCAACCTCCCTAAGATAAAGGGACGGTTATTCCCCATAAATAATGGAACTACACCAGCGGTGGTTATGGGTTCACCACTATAAATACACTGACACTTCTCAGGTATCTCAAAAGCCGAATACTCTCTAGACCTGTTTTGCTCCCTTTGCTGACTTTGGCATCAGAGTGTCTTTGCAGGTACCACCCCCCATTCTCTCATACCGAAGTCGGACGGGGGCCTTGGATCATCAATCCGCTTGGATACTTCCTCATTCAGACGATTGGGCCAGCCAAACTAATCCAATCCAATAATCTCCGGTTACCCATCGTAACAATAACCATAACAAAAACAATAATTAAGGTTTCTAAGCAGGATCATACACTCGTTAAAAAATTACAAAAATACAATTATAGAATTTATTATTTTGAATCTTAATTGTGTTTTTTTATTTGGATGGTAGGTCTGTTTAATTACAAAAATAAAATTTTAAAAAATATTTTATTGAAAAAAATAGAGTTGATGTTTAAAACAAATTAAAATTTTACAAAAACCAATAAAAAGAAGAAGGTTTAATTATTTTATTGGTCCTTATAATTTTACCAAATTTTTAATTAGATTTTTGTATTTTTTTTCAATTGGATCCTACATTATTTTTAATTTTATAATTAAGACATTTTCATATCAAAAAGTTAAAATTAACAAAATATTTATCCCAAAATATATGAATCAAATATCTAATTAGATTTTTAATTATAAATATTTTTAATTTACAAAAAAATATTCAGTTAATTATAATATTTTTACACTAAAAAAGATTTAATTATAAAATTTAAAATAATATAAAAATTCAATTGAAAAAAAAAAGTATAAAGACTTAATTATAAATTTAATAAAATTATAAAGACTAACAGAATAATTAAATTAAGAAAGAAATATATATGAGGAATAATACAACCTATATTTACATTTACAAATACAAATTCTAAAACTTTTTTTTTAACTTGAATTCTAAAACCTTATTTGTTCTATTTGTTGAATGAAAAAATTTTCATTTTTTAATGAGTAGTTTTTTTTTTATTGGACTATATTTATCCATAGTTGGGCTACTCGTCTTTCTACCCAAAATCATTTCTCTTTGGTGAAACCAACCGAGTTATACAGTGGAAATTGACTTGGACTAGATGAGAGGTGTAACTCACTTTTTTGTTTAAATAACAAGTGTTGGATATAAATTTCATTCTATGAATACAACAATCTATTCATTAACAATAAATTTTTAAATAAAATTTAAATTTATAATAAATTAATTTTTAACTTATGGATCGAGTTGAACGAGGAAAAAACAATTGGGGAGGTAGATTCTGAAAAAAATTATTTTGTAATTACAAGAACCTTATTCAATGATGAATAGTGAAATACCATGGAGTCGCTGTCAAATCCTTTTAGATAATGTTGACGATAACAACAACTACTTCAATGAATGAATCCATATCAAGGTTCTTGTTGATGCAACTTTTTATTTCTCTAATAATAACATTGACAATACCCACTTTACCTACATTCTTTTTCTACAATGTATCATTTGCTGAAGTATACAACTAGAACTAGAAAGATGGCAAGTAGGCATTATTATTTGGTGACCCATTTATTTCATATCTGATTTAACTAATCTTTTAGGTTGTGTTTGTTTTTAGGTATGAATTATTAAAATAGATATATTGAGATACAAAATTATATTTAATAGATAAAATATAAATATAAATATTATATCTAAAAATATTAAATTAATATATTTTATATTTTTTTGACAGAAAAATATAAAAATACTAACAAAAAATATATTTTATTTTTTTATTTTTCTTTTATTATTGTATTAATTTTTTATAATTATATTATTTATTATTATATTTTTTTCTAAAATTTTTGTATGAAAAATATAATAATAAATTAAACTTTTATAATTTATTTTTTTTATATTTAGTCAATTATTAAACAAAATATAAAAATAATAAATTTTATATCTTTATTTTTTATATCTTATTTTCAGCATCCTGATTGTTTATCTTGTCCATCTAAATTCATTATATTAAACAAGTAATATAGTAGTTAATTAATCTAAAGGAAGACAGATATAAAAGATATAAAGAAAACATTTTTTGTTTAAAGCTGGGATTTTGTTTTCTTTCTTTTGTTTTGTTTTTACTTAATTATCAGGTAAAGGCGTAAAGCGAAAGCAAGAAAGAAAATACAGAACAAAAATGCTTCTAAAGAAAAGGAAAAGAAAAAGTGAGCAAAATTTTTGTTTTGCTATAAGACCAATTTTATGATGTATTTTATTTGTTGTCTAATTTTCGTTTAATTTATCTTTTATAATAATTTTTAAATATTTAAAATTTTTTAACTTCTATACTTTTAAATTTGAAATTGATTATTTAATTTTTTTAGTAATTAGACAATAATTTTTAAGCACTATAACAAACACCTTTATATAATATTTTTTTGCTGCTCAACATAGGGTAATATGACATATTATATTGTATCGCTTTTATATTTCCTTTGTTTTGGTCAAAATACTTGTAATTAAAAATAAAGCAGCGTTTGGTGTCAAATTGCTGAAAGTAAATGATAAAAAAGTGATAAAGTATATAAAAGCATACCCCTTTTTTTAAAAGCATTGTTTTTTCTTCTCTTTTTTCTTGACGATTGTCTTTTGTGATTGTTAGCTAGTTTTTTTACAAATGTTTATAATATTATAGTTATTAAAATTGAATTTAATACTTTCAAATTATATAAAAGTTGCTACACACAAATCACAATCTTCAACCATTAAACTATATATATATATATATATATATCTAAAATTAGGGTTGTACCTATTATCAAAGTGCTAGCTAATTATTATATCATAAAGCTTCTAATAGATTAACACTAAATAAATCACGTTTATTTCCTGATTTATTTTTTAATATATTATTATTATTGTTGTTGTTAGTCTAATCTATAAAATAATAATTGTGACGGCATTTGATGATAACCTCTTGGTTCTTTGTGTTAACTAATTATTATCTTACCTAATTTCATATTTATAATTTTACATACTTAATAATAATTTCAAAATGGAATAATAATAATAAGTACACTTGTGTCTATTAATACACTAATAAATATAAGAAGTATAAAGGGTCTGGTGACTATTGTTTTTTCCCATCTTATAATAACAAAATAAATAGATTAAATAAACTCACTCATGTTATTTTTTGCATATATAGAAAGAAAATGCCATATACTAACAAAAAAAATGGCAAATAAAATTTATATATAACAAAATAATAAATAAAACCACTACTACTAATGAGTAGTAGCTAGGTTTTGAAAAAATAAATGAAATATTTTAGAGCTTTTGAATTTCTTTTTTTTATATATACAACATTTTTACTATATGGTAAATATTTTTCCTATAATAAAAAATAAATAATGAATCGTATAACGTAAAGATGCATTGGTGATTATTTGGAATAATAAATTCTCAAGCTAAGTGTAATTGTGATACAGTTTTTATTCTGAAATAAACACACATAAATTTTTAAATGAAATATATAAATATATATAACAATTTTATTTCAGATAAAAAATAATTAAAACTCATAAAACTGTTTTAAGTGTCACTTTCATTCATATAATTTAAAAGATTTTTCTTAAAATATATTATTCTACTTTATTTTTTAATTATTGTTATTACAATTTACAAATTATATGGATATATATGGTTTTTTCAGATTATATGGATATATAGTTATTGTAAGAATTTAAATGTTGATGATATGATGGGGCACCTAATTAATTCGTTTTAAAAGTCAACAATGTGGGACAACTGACAAAGCGTTTTAGTCATTCAGTGAATAAGGTTGATTCCATTTTAACAAAGTTGCAATAAAATTACAAGCAAACAAAGAAGCATATATGTATGTATTTATTAAGATGAATTACAATTAAATATCAAATTAATTGAATGAATTAGTAACTCTAATGAGTAATGATACGACCTTTTACTTTTGTGGTAAGAAAGTAATAATAATTTAATGATTAAATCTCTTGTATTTAAGAATAAGACTTCAATTGGACTTTCATCCAATTATTTTTCCTAGCTTTGGTAAAAGAAATGAGGCGCAGGGAGGGAAGAAGAAGCAGGTCTAGAAGCAAAAAGAATGAATGAATAGAAAAAAAAGAAGGAACACTACTTATTTTAACTTGAAAATATACATATTTTGATAAAATGAATTAAAAAATGATAACAAGCAAAACTATTTTGAAAAGATATGTTTTGTTTGAGAACATAATTCAAACATTTAGTTGACTATTTCTTTTTTATAAAATTATTAATTTAACTATTTTGTGTGAAAATAAAAATACAAAAATTTAAATTAATAATATCATAAAAATTAATGATTAATTAAATAAATTAACAATTGACTTATTTGAATATGTCCTTAAAAATTTTATTAGTCATATTGGTTTCAAAAAAATACAACTATTAATCAAATTAATTATTTTTTCAATTATATAACGATGTTTCATGTTAAATGTTACGTGTTACAAAATAATCAATTAAAAAATGACATATTAACTGATCATTTTGTGACACGTGTATTATGTCAAGTGACACTTAAGGTAATATATTATTATTTAATTGATAGAATAATTAAATTGATTAATAGATGTATTTTTAATTTTTAGAGACTAATACAATTAAAAAGTCTTCAAGACCAATTTAAAAAAATAAAGAAAATTGAATATTAATTCAATTATTTTTATAAAAGGATAATAATTTAATCAAATATATTAATATCATTTTTTATTTTTCACAATTTTTTAATAATTTTATTATAAAAATTTTAATTTTATACAAATTAATAACTAAAAATTATTAGATGATAATTTAATCAAATCTATTAAATTATTTAATAATGTTTAACAAACAATTTTCTATGAAATTAAGCGATATTCTACCAAATTTTAATTATGTTTTGCTAAGGAAAATAGGTAGTAAAATGAAGAGTAAGAAAAAGGGGCAGGTGTGAAAGGAGTAAGGAAGGTACAACTACAACTACAGCTTCTTCAACCGCTTAGAGTTAGAGCGAGTGAGTTAGACCCAACTGGCAACTGCCATTGACGTAACCGACGCCCACTGTCTCCCTCCCATTTCCCAATGTAACAACTAACAACAACTCACCACCACATCTCTCTTTCTTTATTTTATTATTTCTTTTTCTTTTCATTATTCTAATTTCCACTTCTCTTCTCCTTCTCACTCATTTCATAATTCATTCGTATGAATCTCATTCTCTCTCTCTGTCTCTCTGCACGCACATCACACCATCCTCTTCAATTCTTCTTCTTCTTCCATCTCTCTTTTCTTAGGGTTCCATTCCACGTACGGTTACCGCCATTTCCAATGCTCAATTCTACGTACACTCATTCAATTCAGTCTTGACGCTCTTTTTTTTGTTCTCATTTGTAGAAACACCAGAGCCATGACGACCACCGAGCTTCTTCAAATCCAACCACCCGAACTCAGATTTCTCTGTAAGTCCATCTTCTTCACCAACCACTTACACTTAACAGCTTCTTCTGTATATCTACTCTTCATTAATTCACATTCTTTCTTTCTTTCTTCTTTGCGGTGTAGTTGAATTAAAGAAACAAAGCTCGTGCCAGGTTCACATTGTAAACAACTCCGAGCAGTATGTTGCTTTTAAGGTACTTTCGTTTCTTTCTTTTCTAAAACCAATCTTGAATGAATATGCAAAAGTAAAAAAATCTCAACTTTGAATCAATGTGCAGGTGAAAACAACGTCTCCAAAGAAATATTGTGTTAGACCTAACTTAGGCATCATCAAGCCAAAGGAAACATGTGATTTTACTGGTATTCTTTTCTTCTTCTAGTTCTAAAACCCTTGTATATGCATAATTGTGTTATATACATGTATTGTGTTGGATGATGCAGTTACTATGCAAGCTCAGCGAACAGAACCACTTGATATGCAATGCAAAGACAAATTTCTCATTCAGAGCACAATTGTCCCCTTCGGAACTACTGAAGATGACATCACCTCTGATATGGTTAATTAGTTTTCTGTCATTAACACTTGGTTCAATAGTAGCCCTATTGTTTTCTTGGATGATTTTGAAGCGTTTCTTTTATTTATTTCTGCAGTTTGCAAAAGATAGTGGGAAGTATATTGAGGAGAAGAAACTGAGGGTGGTCCTCATCAGCCCATCTTCTTCCCCGGTTTTGCTTCCAGTAAATGGCGATGCAAAGCAGGAATCAAACAAAGTTCCTATGGAAAAAGATAGGGTGCCTAGTGGAGTTGAGAACATACCTCCTCCTCTGAAGGTGATCTCATAGACAATTTGTATATGTAGATCATCAATATTTTTTGTTCATCATGGTGATGCCATAGAATTTTATCTTCCGTGCTTTGCTTAATGAATAATGATAAATAATATTTTCTTTCCCGTTATTCATTTCTTGTGGCAGGTTTCTGAGGAATTCAAAGGTTTGGAAACAGCCAAGAATACGGAAGAAGACAGAAGGGATGAGGATGTTGTTGCAAGACATTCTGAGAATGAGAATGTGCCTGATATAAAGCCCGAAAAAGATGCTGCACAGTTGAATTCAGCTGAGGAATGTGAGCAATTGAAATCAAGGCTAAGTATAATGGATACAAAGCTAAGAGCGGTGAGATTTCTTTAATCTATATTGAACTATATGTAAAAGTCATTTTAATTTCAAGATTTTTATTTCGCAGTTTAATATAACTCTAAAATGTCTGCTGCGAAAATTAGAACAATCACACCATTCTTTTAGCTAACAGCTGAACCTAAGTAGCGGAATGATTGTCAATTCTAAGTTTAAAACATTCTTGGTATTACTGAAAAAACTTTCAGGAAAAAAAAATTATGTGTGATAATTTTCTAGTGCTATGAGTGCCATAAAAGGTTGTTACAAGATACCTTGGTATATGATTCGAATTTCAATCCCTTTTTAGCAATTTTTCTTTATTGTGTGTGTTTGTGAGCTTCAAAGATGAAACCAATTAACATTATGATGTTTGCAGGCTGACGTAACCATCTTGAAGCTGGATGAGGAGATGCGAATGAACACTCAAGAAAAAGATTTGCTTAGAAAAGAGTTGGTAGGTTTCCTTATCTGTCCATAGTTACAAACCGAGAAACTATGTGAATCCTGTTTCCACTTGCTCAAGTGTTAATAATAATAAGCTTAAATGTTCATCAGTGGCTCCCCTTGGCAAAAAACTTGGTAGCAACTATTATATATATTTTCCTCATATTAGTAAATTATATATCCCTTCCAATGAGAAGTGAGTTCACCTTTGTTTACATTCTTATTGTGGGCTGATGTTATTCTGATGCAATTTTGTTATAAAATTTTGTTGTTGATTGATAAATTTTCAATGTCTGATATGGAGTTTTTCCATGTTTTGTTAGGAGGATATGAGGAGGAAAGTCGATATGAGAAGAGTTCAGGCTGGTGGGTTTCCATTACTGTTTGTTTGCATGGTTGCTCTTGTCAGTGTGGTACTTGGTTACTATATTCATCCATAAGGTATAGAAAACTCTGCCGCTTGTTTGTAGAGAATAGCCCACATTCTGAAATCATGGATTTCTCTGTAATGATTATACACAGGATTATTCATTTGTTTATTGTGATGGTTTTACTCGAGATGTTGATAATGTGATACGGGATGCTGTGTGAAATGAATGTACAGTGAACTATTCCTTCCTTTTCAATAATAGCTAGCCTTTTGATGTTTTTACTTTTTATAGCCCTATTTGTTGTCTGGCTTCTTAGAACTTCCCGCAATTATAGGACTCTCAAACTTCTCCTTCAAAAAATAATCGTAATACAATCTAGCTTGCCGAAAGTGAAAACTGTATTAACTAACTGTCAGCACCTTTTCATCGATAATTTTATACACACAAAAAAAGACACACCCAAAAATACAATCATCTGGCCCAATCAAGTTGCAAGTTACAAGCAATCAATCCCACCCTTCTCTCTCTATGTCAGCAAAAACAGGGGGGGCGCAAAACCAACACAAAAAAACCCCACGTCAGAAAAGAAAATGTTGACAATTTCACATTCCTTCTATAACCTTTTCGTGGTATATTTTTTCCTTTATTCTTGTATCCCTTTTTGGTATTATCTGAAACTGAAATCTTCTAACTATAGGCTATATTGCACAACCGAAAGCCGATTTTATGCCATAACCACAATATAAAATCAGTAGTATCCTCACAAATCATAAGTTTTCTTCAGCTGTAGGTGAAGTAATTGAACGCCACTGCGGAAGACCCGGTTCAAGGGGTGAACCTGGAACGTAAGGTACAAAACCCCTCCCACCAAAGACAGGACGCATAACAGAGTCATCAAACTTGCGCCAATAATGGTGTACTCCACGATTAGTCATGTTCAGAAGCATACGCAATCGGTTTGGGCTAGGCCCATTTACACTGTCACCATTGTTGGGCCCCGAGTCATGGTGTCCATTGCTCAATAGGGGCTCTGTCAGTGTCTTTGGGGTCGATGGTGGGGACGGTATGCTGATTATATGTTTGGAAGAAGGAAGCAGTAACCTCACAAGTGGCTTTGTCATCATCCCAAACACCTGCACTTATTCAAAAGTTACAACAAAATGAATTATGGTCCTTCCTTTCTTTTTTAAAACATTATTACAAATATATATCATGCTGGGATCACATCACACGTATGAGAAAATGATGCATTGACACTACTGTTTTTCAAATCCACCAAAGTCCCCCTTTTCCTTTCACGGTTAACTAGTATATCATCACTACATTGCTTAGTGTTGACTTTTAGTTCAATATTTTCAATCAAACACTTGTTTTATTACTTACAAACCAAGTTGATCAAGAAAAGATTAGTGTCTAACCACTGTGCTGAAGAGAACAACAGAAATGGTACTAGTGATCATGATGGCATTCTCACGCGACTCAGAGTGGCCTAGCCCTGTAAACTGCATGTCAAAGATTCAGTTTATTACTAAACCAGACACAGATTTAGTTAGTATTGAAAGCTAGCCATGAAGTTTGATTACTTCACCTGGTTGTAAGCAAGTGCTATAGAAACAGCACCTCGCATGAGACCAGACCACCAGATTGTGACCTGTGAAACAAGATCATAGGAGACAGGAGTCATGTACCAAGGAAGGCTCTGAAAAGAAATTGAAACAGTAGGTAAAGAAAACACATACTTGTTGCTTCATGTCAATTTTCACATGTGGGGATTTCTGGAGCAAATTGGATAAGAATGAGAGAGGGAAAACAAATGCTGCTCTTCCAACTAGGATAAGTCCTAGAAGCACTGAACTGATCCCAACTGATTTTCCAGGACTAATGAATCAAGAGACCAAAAATGTTAATTAAAATTTTCACGTTTTACAAAGTTTATTAATCTAGAAATGGAAAAAGTATAGGTAAACAATAAAAATATTAAACAATGTAAACAATACATATATCGGATGTTCATTTTACAAGTGTACGGATGGTTATTTTAATATTAAAATTTAGAGGGTTAATTTGGAGGTGTAGTGTGTTTTTAGTATTACCTTTGACTTACGAATCGCCACTTCTCTATGTCCAGTGCATCCATCCCAACATAAAGGAAAATAAATATCTCAGCAATGAATGACAATGTTGCAAAAGCATGCCTGCAATAGGTTAATTCAGATCAGCAATCTCATAATAAATCAAATATGTTGAAATTTTTGACGTACTTGGTTGTGACTCTTGAACTTTGGGTAACATTGTGCCATGTGTAGTGAGACATAACTATGCCGCAGAAGAACATGGTCAGAATAGCACTCAAAGCAAATAGCTACAAAAGAAAATAAAATTATTAGTATTGGAATTAATTGCATCAGTAATGAATAGACATGGAAAAATACCTCCATTAAAATTAAAAGGAGATTCTCACCTCAGCAAGCATGTATGAAAGGTAAGCCATCAGTATCATAAGAGCAACCTCACGATTGGTACAATGCCTGCCATTTGTGACAAGGTGTTCAAAATTAGTTCATTCTTTAAATGAAAAAAAAAAATGGACATTAATAATAATAATAATAAAATAATAATAATGATATGGCTAAAATATACCTGATCAACTTGCCAAAATAAAGATTTTTAATAATGTATGCACTAAGCAATCCAACCTAACAAAAAAAAAAAACGGAGAAAAAAGGTTCATTTGGAAAATTGTAATTAATTAGAGTCTCAATAAAAAAGCAGCAGAGACAACTGACAAGGGAACAAAACTCTTGGGTCAGATAGAGACATACTAAAATTCCCAGCACAGTGCTTGCGATGAATAAGTATAAAAAGTTGGCTAATAATTCTGAAGCGGTGGCAAAGTCAATGTGGGAAAGGTCAAAATTCTGAATTGCTTTGAGGAGCACCACAGAAGTAGCATCATTTACTACCCCTTCCCCAAACACTAGGCTGTATAGTAATGGTGTCTCGTCCTGATTAAGCACCTGACATTACCAACACAAGTAGTTTTCATAGTTTAAACAACTATTCTTTAGTTTAAAAAAGGGAGAAAAAGAATCTTGAAATTTTGACCTGCAACGTGCAAACAGAATCTGTTGCTGAAAAAATTGCTCCAATTGCTGCATTTAGGAAAATCACGTAAGAGTTTGAAGGGAATGTTCACTATATCAGAAAGATATTACTACTGTTATAATTAATCATACCTAGATAATCTCCAATCTTGAGTGAACCAAGATCCAATTTCTGGAATAAGTGTATAGCACCTAATCAAAATGAATAACGTTTATAAATGAAAAATTGAGATAAGCAATTAACTTGTCATAACTTTTTCAACAGATTCAGAGTAGAAATTATTACCCAGCGATATGACCGCGAATGATATCAAAGTTCCAACGACTCCGAAGAGAATTATAGTCATAAAATTGCGAAAGAATTGTTTCTTCTTCACTCGAAACCTAGAGTAGCAGAGCAATGTAAGTCAGAAAGAATTAAAGCTTTCAATTGAAATATTAGTTCATTACTTAACACACAAAATTTCAGAAAAACGTAGAACTGACCCGGCATTGAAAATGATAGGTGGGAGAAGGTAAATAAAGAAAAGATCTTCGCTGAAAACGAAAATGTGAGAGCTTCTTCCTCCCGTGTTTAGCAATATGAACACTCCTGTACACAGACCCTACACCGAATCGGGAATCATTATCAGCATTTTAGAGAATTAGTTAGTTAGTTAGTTAACCAACCGAGTGTTCAGCTCACTCGTCCAGTCAGGAATTGAATCCCGCCATACAGCAACCCAATAGTTAGCTACAGACTCTTAAATGGTGGATTAGTCCTTAGCCTGTCGAGCTAAGGATGAAACCAAAAAAAGTTAGTTAGTTAGTTAGTTGCTGGAATGAACTACTCACAATAAGAAGGGCGGTGATGGATTCATTGAGCCATGGATTCTTTTCGAGCAAGTGACCTATTATGATACAAGCGCATAGAAGAGCTACAAAGAGGTTCATTGACACCACTGATGCGTGATCGGAGCTCATCACACTCGTTATTACTTCCTCGTATGCCATCTCTTCTTTTCTCCGCAACCAAAAACACCATTTAAGCAAAAGCAAAAGAAAACAGTAAAGAGAATGCAAATAGTCTAAACTTTAATCATCAACACTGAGCTTCCATGTAATGCAACCAGTTCGCAGTTATATATATGTGTGTGTTATATAGAGCTTATTTGAGCCATCTTTTAAAAAAAGATTTTTTATAATGTTATCTTTTTTAAAAGATATTTTAAGAAAGTAAAATAATTTTATGTTATTTTATATGAAAGATTTTTTTTAGTTATCTTTTATAAAAATAAAAATAATTTTAATTTAAATATTTCCTATAAAAAGATATTTCTTTTAGTTATCTTTTTTAAAAAAATATTTAAAAAAATAAAAATAATTTTATATTTAGATATCTCATATACATTTTTTTTCGAAGTTAGGAGTAAGACTCAACCACGTAATCTCTAGGTGTGAATACGGAGAGATTATGTTATTTGAGTTATAACTCGTTGGCATATAAAAATATATTCTTGGTATCAATTATGTTTAAGTAAAATAATATAAAAGTATTATTTATTTATTTATTATATAAAAAATATTTTTAAAAAATTTAAAAAATATATATAAATTATAACTCCTCAAAAAAATATTTTTTTTATTTTTTTAGTATTTTTATTTTTACTATTAAAAATTTGTCAAATACGTTAAAAAATAAAAAAATCTTTTTTCTTTTAACTTAATAACACCTAAATAAACATATAGTCTTGTTACAAATAGTTTTGTAATATAGTATAAGAGTTTTTATGACTAAAAAATATTCTCACTGAGAGTGTGTTAGAGATATAAGTATTTTTGAATAGTAATATTAGAAAGACAAAATAAATAATTAGAATATATTTTATTTAGTATTTATTAATTATTATAATAATTAATAAAAACTAAATAAGATAAATTTTAATTGTTTATATCTAATTTTTTTTATCAAATATTTTTGTTTTTAAATTAGTTGAATTCTTGGTGAGACAGATCTGGCCGTTGAAGTTGTTATGATGATGGTGAGGTGGATGGATGTGATGGGAGGTTCACAATGGGGACACATATCGGCATGCCATTGCAGTTTGCCGAAGATGAGGGTGCAACTTTCATCATTCTGTCGTCTCAAACTTTCTTCAATTTGATTCCTTCTTTTCCCTCTTTATTCTTATTAATTATTATTACTATAATGTTTTCATCGTCATCCTCATACATAAAAAATTAAAGTGCTAAATTTGAATACTCAAAAAATCAAGCTTGTATTATATCGGTGTTTATTTTTTCATAGTACGAAGCGTTACACGGCCGTTGTATTAAAATTTAAAAGTCCCATGATGTTGTATTGTATAGAATAATATACCGATAATTTTTTATTTTATGTGCAAGCTAAGATAACTTTTACTTTTTGAGCAGTTTAGATGAATATTCAAGTATATGTGTGTGTGTGTCAAAATAAATTATAAATAAAAAGAAAATACATATACTGCCATTTCTTATATATTTTGAAATAAATAAGAAAGATAACCGCTTTATTTAGCTGCAGTTGGGCCACATTCATTTTTAAGGAAAGGTACGAGGAAATGTTTTCTAGATCAAGTATGTATTTTTATAAATAAATAATAACAATGACAATGACAATAGTGTCTTTCTCAGTTAACCAACACCATACCATGGCTGCATCAAATTGACATAATGATTATTCTTCATTATCACATTCTACTTTTTACATTACCACGTGTGGCCCGTCAGCAGTATGTTGCTATGTATGCTCTATATTGTATTTGTGATTGTAATAAAATAAAGATAAACAAAAAATATGAATTGAAATTAAATAAAAAAGATGTATTAAAATAAAAAATAAAAAAATAATTTAAAATTGAATAAAAAATTATTTAATTTTTTATTTAATTTTTTAATATAATAAAAAATAATTTTCCACAACTTAATTTATCTACACTATAATTTGAGAATTGAATTAAAATAACTCACTCAATTTTTTATCTAATTTTTCGATGTAATAACAAAGAGATTCGTTCAATCTTATTTGTCTACACTATGACTTCATCATGAAACCTAAAAAAGGCTCTAATTACTCAATATTATGACTATAATAGTTTAGGATATATTTATAGTCTCTTATTAGGTTAAAACAAAAAAAAAATCCTAAATCCATAAATATAAAATTTAATTTAATAACTAATAAATAAAATTAAAATATATTAAATTAAATTAAATTAAATATCTTAAAAATATAAACTAATAAATTTTAAATAATATTTAAACTTTTTATATTATAAATATTTGAAGTATGTATTAAATGGTTTGAGGAAAAAAAATTTAAATGTTTATATAATTAATATAATAATTTATTATATTATACACTTTGTTAGTTTGTTTTCACATTTATTATTATAGTAATAGACTTATAGTAGTCATTGCCTCATTGGTTCAATTTTAAAAAGAGAAAGTTTAGAGCCATTAAAATTTGGTCAGCACTTAATTAATAAAAAAAAAAATAATTTTATATTATTAAATATAATTTTATATTATTAAAAATATTAATAATAATTAATTGATAACTATAAATTATAAAATTTGATCGGTTCGTCTCCTAATACTCTTCTTTCGAAAAATTTCCCATTCTATCTATAATTAAACAAGACTTTGGCATATATACCTTAAATTCTTGTGGTGGCATGGCAGTCACATTAAGTGATGAGTGGGGTCGTGATTTGCTTTTGTTGAGTGTTACATTAACAGTAATTAGTAATTAATGTATGTGTTAATAATAAGAGTATATGTAGTTAGTAACTTAGTATAATGGATTCTATTTCCCACATGTCTTTGTGGTGTCATTGTACGTATTCCACCACATTGACAGGCCCAAATTCATTGCAAGCATTCCCCATGATTGCTGTCCTTGTTAACAACGACAGTATATACCTACATGCATATTAGAATATACGCTCCGTGCTACTTTAACACATGAAAACCACCGTACATTTCTTGTAGCTAGTGCCTAATGGTAGGGTATTTGCGATACTGTTTCGATTGGTTTAGGGTTAAAAACTCATCCTATTCGAACGCTAATATTATTTATTATACGATTTGAATTGAATGATTTTTTTTATATAATTTGATCCAATATCAAATGATTTAGATAGGATTAAATTTACAGTTTTTTAAATTAAAAAAATTAAATATATATAACAAATTTTAACATTAAATTTTAAATAACCAATAATAACATAATAAATTTTAATAATATTTTAGAAAACTAATAATAATATAACAATAGAAATAAAATTATAAATTAGTTAAAATAAATAAATAAATCTCATTTTAAACATAAAATATTTACTAAATAATAATAATGCATGAATAATATAATAAAAATGTATATCAAATTTATTATATTATAAGTAAAATTGTAAATATGATAATAAAATAATAATATTTAGTATATTGTGTGGTTTGAATTGGATTGTGTCAGTTTTAAAAGATAGATTTAAAATTCAATCTAATTTATACAGTTTGACAAAAATAAAATTTAATCAAATTCAAATTAATATTATTTTAATTGATTTTCGATTTAGATTAAATTGGATGAACGGTATAATTTGAATCTATTTAAATTTAAATATCCTGACTAGTGGCATATGTTATCGAATAATGAAAATATGAGCCAAAATATACAATTTTTCCTTTAGTTCTGTAATCCAAACATTTTCCATTTCCTATGATATTGTTACCTTCATGCGATGATGCATGATGCAGTTTTTTCTTTTTAATAGTAAATTGCAATATGTATAATATCTGTTGGATTATATTTGCCAAAACTAATATTTTATTATGGTCAATTATATATGATATTGTAAAAAATAATCTCACCACAAAGATTACAAATTTTTATAGTTAATAAAGATAAAGAGCATAGAGCGAAGGTTCATAAAAAAAAAAGAGATTTATCATTATCAAATTTATAATTTTTATCGTAGATAAATTTTGTTATTTAATCAAATTGAGTTGGTTTAGTGGTTAGTTCACAATTTATTGGCTAGCAACAAACTCTTAAATAGAGCTCAATACTGTAACGGATTGATCATTGACCTGTCGAATTAAAAAATACCGTAGAAAACTACAAAATTTTTTTTTGTTATTTTTATTTTAAAAATAATTAATCTTTTATTTTATTATTTTATCAGTTCTTTTATTTTAAAAGATATTAATGCCCGCATTAATTAACATTATAGATGATTCAAAAAGCCTTCAGTTATGAAAATATTTGATAAATAAAAAATATTAGTTAAAAATAGTTAAAATTTATTTTATTTAATATTTATTAATTATTACAATAATTAATAAATATTAAATAAGATAAATTTTAACTTTTTTTTTTATTTTTCTAACATTATCGTTATATTAAGTAATACTTTTTTGTTTTGGTTCAGTTATTAAACAAATGAAAAAGGACATTGACATAATAATCTTTTAAAATACTTGTCTTAGTTTTATTAAACACATTCCAAAGTCGAAACCATGCATATTTGAAACATAAAATGCAGCACCTAAGTGAGGAGGACCCACCCACTTCTGCGACAATCTGAGACATGAGGACACAAATCCTCATTCTTCCACCAAATGCTTAGCTTTTTTGCTAGTTGGTTTGGAAAATCCTCCACTAAATGTTTTATTTTGTCATCAACGGAATTGAGGCTAATTATGATTTTATAAACTAACGAATGTTTGGCTTAGCACGCAACTAAGCATGGATATGATGATGTTATTAGTGTATACAAATACACTTTTTCATTCTGCAGTTAGCAGAAGTTATTGTTAAGTTGTTAATAACACTTTAGCAGTTAGTAATTTTCAATTAATTACAATTATCTTTAATCTGTTATATCAAATACTAACTGTAAATACATTTTTTAATCATATTAGCACACTATAAATACTTGTATTGTAATATTTTTTATCTTTATCTTTTCACTAAAAAAAAATGCCATGACAATTTTTTTTTTAACTTCTTTTCTATTATTTTTTTTCTTTTCTTTCACCTCCTATCTCATATCTGATACCTTACATGGTATCAGAACTCTCGTTCTGATCCATGGATCATACCCCTTTCACACCGCAAAAACGCTCGGCTCCAACCATGGCCTTCATTGCTAATTTTTCAACAACAATCAAACTGGATGAAGACAATTTCAAAGCCTGGAAGCGCCAAGCCCTAACTTGCAGCAAAGCCAACCGATTACAAAGTCACATCACAACAAATTCAATTCCAAGAAAGTACAACACAGTAGAAGATCAAGCCGCAAATAAAATCTCACAAGAATTTGAGGAATGGGAGCAAAAAGATGAATATCTGGTAGCGTGGATGTTGTCTGCAATGGATGAATTTTTTGTAAACAAGGTAGTTGAATATGAGTATGCCTTCCTGGGAGGTTCTTGAAGAACATTTCATAGCCAGAATAAAGTCGAAGATAAAATTGCTGAAGACTCAGCTGAAAGCAATCAAAAAGCATGGCTCATCAGCCACAGAATTCATCGCAAAGATCAATAAGGTAGCGAATTCTCTCTTTTCCCTTGGGACTCTTCTAACCAAAGATGAGTATTTTGAGTGCACACCGGGAGGATTGGACGAAGAATTTAGTGCCTTTATCACTATGGTCAATGGAAGGTCTGATCACATGTCTATTCACGAATTAGAGTCACAGTTGTTAGCTCAGGAAGAAGTAAATGAAAGATTCCGTAAAACAGATTTAAACATGGTGCATGCAAATCTAGTGCACAAAATACCAGATTCAAGCAAAGAAGATGTGGAATATCAAACTCAAACGTCCTATGAGAGCTACTCAAGAGACTATGGCAGAGGACATAGTGGTCGAAGAGGCAGGGAAAAAAGCTTCAGAGGAGGACGTTCTTGGTGGCAGAACAGCAAACCCCAGTGCCAACTGTGTAGAAGAATAGGCCACACCGTGTGGCAGTGCTATCACCGTTTCAACCAAAATTACCAAAACCCAGAGCTTCAACACTCGACCAATGGACCTCCACCACCCAATGATGGGGTGAAACTTTCACCAGCAAAATCAGCAAGCTCAAGCCTTCTATCAACCACAATCCTCCCAATCCCAGTCATACAGACCACAAGCTCAACCCCAACAAATAAATCAAAACCCCCAAGCACTGCTGATGAGCGGATAATTTATACGCTTTTTGGCATTGTTTTTAGTATGTTTTTAGTAGAATCTAGTTACTTTTAGGGATGTTTTTATTAGTTTTTATGTTAAATTCACATTTCTGGACTTCACTATGAGTTTGTGTGTTTTTCTGTGATTTCAGGTATTTTCTGGCTGAAATTGAGGAACTTGAGCAAAAATCAGATTCAGAGGTTGAAGAAGGACTGCTGATGCTGTTGGATTCTGACCTCCCTGCACTCAAAGTGGATTTTCTGGAGTTACAGAACTCAAAATGGTGCACTTCCAATTCCGTTGGAAAGTAGACATCCAGTGCTTTCCAGCAATGTATAATAGTCCATACTTTGCCCAAGTTTAGATGATGCAAACTGGCGTTCAACGCCAGTTCTCTGCCCAATTCTGGCGTCCAGCGCCAGAAACAAGTTGCAAAGTGGAGTTCAATGCCCAAACTGGCACCAAAACTGGCGTTCAACTCCAGGATTGACCTCTACATGTGTAACACTCAAGCTCAGCCCAAGCACACACCAAGTGGGCCCCGGAAGTGGATTTATGCATCAATTACTTACTTCTGTAAACCCTAGTAGCTGGTTTATTATAAATAGGACCTTTTACTATTGTATTAGATATCTTTGGTCTCAGTTTTAATCCATTGTTCATCTTTGGACGCCTAGTTCTTAGATCATGGGGGCTGGCCATTCGGCCATGCCTGGACCTTTCACTTATGTATTTCCAACGGTAGAGTTTATGCACTCCATAGATTAAGGTGTGGAGCTCTGCTGTTCCTCAAAGATTAATGCAAAGTACTACTATTTTCTATTCAACTCATCTTATTTCGCTTCTACGATATTCATTCGCACTTCAACCTGAATGTGATGAACGTGACAATCATCATCATTCCCTATGAACGCGTGCCTGACAACCACTTCCGTTCTACATTAGATTGAATGAGTATCTCTTAGATCTCTTAATCAGAATCTTCGTGGTATAAGTTAGAATGATGGCGACATTCAAGAGAATCCGAAAAGTCTAAACCTTGTCTGTGGTATTCCGAGTAGGATTCAATGATTGAATGGCTGTGACGAGCTTCAAACTCGCGATTGCTGGGCGTAGTGACAGACGCAAAAGGATAGTAAATCCTATTCCAGCATGATCGAGAACCGACAGATGAATAGCCGTGCCGTGACAGGGTGCGTTGACCATATTCACTGAGAGGATAGGATGTAACCATTGACAAGGGTGATGCCTCCAGACGATTAGCCGTGCCGTGACAGGGCATTTGGATCATTTTCCCGAGAGAAGACCGAAAGTAGCCATTGACAATTGTGATGCATTACATAAAGCCAACCATGGAAAGGAATAAGACTGATTAGATGAAGATAGCAGGAAAGCAGAGGTTCAGAGGAACGAAAGCATCTCTATTCGCTTGTCTGAAATTCTCACCAATGATTTACATAAGTATTTCTATCACTATTTTATTAATTATTTTCGAAAACCCCATTACTATTTTATATCCGCCTGACTGAGATTTACAAGGTGACCATAGCTTGCTTCATACCAACAATCTCCGTGGGATTCGACCCTTACTCACGTAAGGTATTACTTGGACGACCCAGTGCACTTGCTGGTTAGTTGTGCGAAGTTGTGAACTATGGTATTGGCATCATGTTTTTGGCGCCACTACCAGGGAAAGAAAGAGCGATGAATTTTACATAATTAAAGTGTAATCACAATTTCTGCGCACCAAGTTTTTGGCGCCGCTGCCGGGGATTGTTCGAGTTTGGACAACTGACGGTTCATCTTGTTGCTCAGATTAGGTAATTTTCTTTTTGTTTTATTTTCAAAAATTTTTCAAAAAGTTTTCAAAATTTTCTCCTTTGTTTTCGAAAAAAAAAATTTCTTTAAAAAAAAATGTTTTCAAAAATAAATTATTCTATGGCTTCAAAACTTTCAAGAATGAATTCTAGAGTTTCATGGTAACATGTTGAATCCTATCTGGCTGAAAAGCCATACCCAAACTCCTTTGGGATTGGTCTTCAACTAATCACCTTAATGGATGTAAATCCATTCTAAAGCTTGAATGGCTATTAAGCCATGTCTGACCCTTTGATTGGAGCTTTAGACTAAAGAGCACAAGATTCCTGGAATTCATATTAAAGATTTTGAAATCCTTATTTTTGTTTTTCGAATAATTTTCGAAAAAAAAATAATAAAAAAAAATTTAGAAAATCATAAAAATCAAAAATATCTTTTGAGTTCTTGTTTGAGTCTTGAGTCAGGTTATAAGTTTGGTGTCAATTGCATGTGCATCTTGCATTTTTCGAAATTCTCATGCATTCATAGTGTTCTTCATGATCTTCAAGTTGTTCTTGGTAAGTCTTCTTGTTTGATCTTTGCATTTGCATGTTTTGTGTCTTTTCTTGTTTTTCATATGCATTCCTGAATTCTTTATGTCTAAGCATTAAAGAATTCTAAGTTTGGTGTCTTGCATGTTTTCTTTGCATTAAAAATTTTTCAAAAATGTGTTCTTGATGTTCATCATGATCTTCATAGTGTTCTTGGTGTTCATCTTGACATTCATAGCATTCTTGCATGCATTCATTGTTTTGATCCATAACTTTCATGCATTGCATCATTTTTCTTGTTTTTCTCTCTCTTCATAAAAATTCAAAAATAAAAAAAATATCTTTCCCTTTTTCTCTCTTAAAATTTCGAAAATTAGATTTGACTTTTTCAAAAATTTTTAAAATCTAGTTGTTTTTATGAGTCAAATCAAATTTTCAATTAAAAAAAATCTTATCTTTTTTAAAATCTTTTTCAAAAATCAAATTTTTTTTTCATTTTTCTGAGTTATTTTCGAAAATTTCAAAAATATTTTTCAAAAATCTTTTTCTTAATTTTACATCATATTTTCGAAAATAATACCATCAATTAATGTTTTGATTCAAAAATTTCAAGTTTGTTACTTACTTGTTAAGAAAGATTCAAACTTTAAGTTCTAGAATCATATCTTGTGATTTCTTGTGAATCAAGTCATTAATTGAGATTTTAAAAATCAAATCTTTTTCAAAAACTAATTTCTATCATATCTTTTCAAAAATATCTTCTTATCTTACCTTTTTCAAAAATTTGATTTCAAAATATCTTTTCTAACTTCCTAACTTCTTATCTTTTCAAAATTTTTTCAACTAACTAACTAACTTTTTGTTTGTTTCTTACCTTTTTCAAAACTACCTAACTAACTCTCTCTCTCTAATTTTCGAAAATATCTCCCCTCTTTTTCAAAATTTCTTTTTAATTAACTAATTATTTTAATTTTTGATTTTTATTTTCGAAAATTACTAACCTTTTTCAAAAACTATTTTCAAAAATCACTAACTCTTTTTCAAAAATTATTTTCGAAAATTTCCCTCTCTCATCTTATTCTATTTATTTATTCATCTACTAACATCTCTTCCTCACCCACCAAAAATCCGAACCCTCTTTCTCTCTCTTTCTGAGTTCAGATTTTTCTCTTCTTCTTTTCTTCTACTAACAATAAGGAACCTCTTTACTGTGACATAGAGGATTCCTCTTCTTTTCTTTTTCTCTTCTCTTTCTTATGAGCAGGGACAGAGAAAAAGGCATTCTTGTTGAAGCTGATCCAGAACCTGAAAGGACTCTGAAGAGAAAACTAAGAGAAGCTAAATTACAACAATCCAGAGACAACCTTATTGAAAATTTCGAACAAGTAAAGGAGATGGCAGCCGAACCCAACAACAATAATGCAAGGAGAATGCTTGGTGACTTTACTGCACCTAATTCCAATTTACATGGAAGAAGCATCTCCATTCCTGCCATTGGAGCAAACAACTTTGAGCTGAAACCTCAGCTAGTTTCTCTGATGCAGCAGAACTGCAAGTTTCATGGACTTCCATCTGAAGATCCTTTTCAGTTCTTAACTAAATTCTTGCAGATCTGTGATACTGTTAAGACTAATGGAGTAGATCCTGAAGTCTACAGGCTCATGCTTTTCCCTTTTGCTGTAAGAGACAGAGCTAGAGTGTGGTTGGACTCTCAACCCAAAGACAGCCTGAACTCTTGGGATAAGCTGGTCACGGCTTTCTTAGCCAAGTTCTTTCCTCATCAAAAGCTGAGCAAGCTTAGAGTGGATGTTCAAACCTTCAGACAAAAAGAGGGTGAATCCCTCTATGAAGCTTGCGAAAGATACAAACAGTTGACCAAAAAGTGTCCTTCTGACATGCTCTCAGAATGGACCATCCTGGATATATTCTATGATGGTCTGTCTGAGTTATCAAAGATGTCATTGAATACTTCTGCAGGTGGATCCATTCACCTAAAGAAAACGCCTGCAGAAGCTCAAGAACTCATTGACATGGTTGCAAATAACCAGTTCATGTACACTTCTGAAAGAAATCCTGTGAATAATGGGACGCCTATGAAGAAGGGAGTTCTTGAAGTTGATACTCTGAATGCCATATTGGCTCAGAACAAAATATTGACTCAACAAGTCAATATGATTTCCCAGAGTCTGAATGGAGTGCAAGCTGCATCCAACAGTACTCAAGAGGCTTCTTATGAAGAAGAAGCTTATGATCCTGAAAACCTTGCAATAGCAGAGGTGAATTACTTAGGTGAACCTTATGGAAACACCTATAATCCATCATGGAGAAATCATCCAAATCTCTCATGGAAGGATCAGAGGCCTCAACAAGGCTTTAATAATGGTGGAAGATACAGGTTTAACAATAGCAAGCCTTTTCCATCATCCACTCAGCAACAGACAGAGAATTCTGAGCAGAATCCATCTAGCTTAGCAAATTTAGTCTCTGATCTATCTAAGGCCACTGTGAGTTTCATGAATGAAACAAGATCTTCCATTAGGAATTTGGAAGCACAAATAGGCCAGCTGAGTAAAATGATCACTGAAATCCCTCCTAGTACTCTCCCAAGCATTACAGAAAAAAATCCAAAAGGAGAGTGCAAGGCCATTGACATAACCAAAATGGCCGAACCCAAAGAGGGAGAGGAGGACGTGAATCCCAAGGAGGAAGACCTCCTGGGACATCCAGTGACCAATAAGGAGCTTCCCTCTGAGGAACCAAAGGACTCTGAGGCTCATCTAAAGACCATAGAGATTCCATTGAACCTCCTTATGCCATTCATGAGCTCTGATGAGTATTCTTCTTCTGAAGAGAATGAGGATGTTACTGAAGAGCAAGCTGCCAAGTTTCTTGGTGCAATCATGAAGCTGAATGCCAAATTATTTGGTATTGAGACTTGGGAAGATGAACCTCCCTTGTTCACAAATGAACTAAGAGATCTGGATCAACTGACATTGCCTCAGAAGAAACAGGATCCTGGAAAGTTCATAATACCTTGTACCATAGGCACCATGATCTTTAAGGCTCTGTGTGACCTTGGTTCAGGAATAAAACTCATGTCCCTCTCTGTAATAGAGAAACTGGGAATCTATGGGGTGCAAGCTGCTAAAATCTCATTAGAGATGGCAGACAATTCAAGAAAACAGGCTTATGGACAAGTAGAGGACGTGTTAGTAAAGGTTGAAGGCATTTACATCCCTGCTGATTTCATAGTCCTAGATACTGGAAAGGAAGAGGATGAATCCATCATCCTAGGAAGACCTTTCCTAGCCACAGCAAGAGCTGTGATTGATGTAGACAGAGGAGAATTAATCCTTCAATTGAATGAGGACAACCTTGTATTTACAACTCAAGGATCTCTCTCTGCATCCATGGAGAGGAAGCATAAAAAGCTTCTCTCAAAGCAGAGTCAAACAAAGCCCCCACAGTCAAACTCTAAGTTTGGTGTTGGGAGGCCACAACCAAACTCTAAGTTTGGTGTTAAACTCCCATATCCAAACTCTAAGTTTGGTGTTGGAGAGTCTCAACAATGCTCTGAACATCTGTGAGGCTCCATGAGAGCCCACTGTCAAGCTATTGACATTAAAGAAGCGCTTGTTGGGAGGCAACCCAATTTTTATTTATCTAACTATATTTTTCTTAGTTATATGTCTTTATAGGTTCATGATCATGTGGAGTCACAAAATAAATATAAAAATTAAAAACGGAATCAAAAACAGTAGAAGAAAAATCACACCCTGAAGAAAGCATCTGCCTGGCGTTCAACGCCAGAACAGAGCATGGTTCTGGCGCTGAACACCCAAAATGGGCATCATCTGGGCGCTAAATGCCAGAATTGCACCCTGGAGAGGAGCTGGCGCTGAACTCCCAGAACAAGCATGGTTCTGGCGTTCAATGCCAGAAATGGGCAACAAATGGGCGTTGAACACCCAAAATGGGCACCAACCTGGCGCTGAACGCCCAGAGTTGTGTGCAAGGGCATTTTGCATGCCTAATTTGGTGCAAGGTTGTAAATCCTTGAACACCTCAGGATCTGTGGACCCCACAGGATCCCCACCTACCTCTACTCACTTCTTCTCACCCCTCACCACTCTCTTTCACACAATCCCATAAACACTCTTCCCCAAAACCCTTCACCAATCACCTCAATCTCTCTTCCCCATTACCTCTTCACCACTCACATCCATCCACTCTTCCCCATAAACCTACCTCATAAACTCCACCTACCTTCAAAATTCAAAATCAATTTCCCACCCAAACCCACCCTATAAGGCCGAAACTTACCCCCCCTCCCTTCCCTATATAAAGCCTTCCATTCTTCCTCATTTTCACACAACACAACCCTCTCTTCTCTTCTTGGCCGAAACACAACCCCTTCTCCCTCTCCTCCATTTCTTCTTCTTCTTCATCTATTCTTTCTTCTCTTGCTCGAGGGCGAGCAAACTTCTAAGTTTGGTGTGGTAAAAGCATAAGCTTTTTGTTTTTCCATTACCATTGATGGCACCTAAGACCGGAGAATCCTCTAGAAAAGGAAAAGGGAAGACAAAAGCTTCCATCTCCGAGTCATGGGAGATGGAAAGGTTCATCTCCAAAGCCCATCAAGACCACTTCTATGATGTTGTGGCCAAGAAGAAGGTGATCCCCGAGGTCCCTTTCAAACTCAAAAGAAATGAGTATCCGGAGATCTGACATGAAATTCAAAGAAGAGGTTGGGAAGTTCTAACAAATCCCATCCAACAAGTCGGCATCCTAATGGTTCAAGAGTTCTATGCCAATGCATGGATCACCAAGAACCATGATTAAAGTAAGAATCCGGATCCAAAGAACTATGTTACAATGGTTCGGGGGAAATACTTAGATTTTAGTCCGGAAAATGTGAGGTTGGCGTTCAACTTGCCAAACATGGAAGAGAACGCACGCCCCTACACAAGAAGAGTCAACTTTGATCAAAGGTTGGACCAAGTCCTCATGGACATATGTGTAGAAGGAGCTCAATGGAAGATTGACTCAAAAGGCAAACCGGTTCAACTAAGAAGACTGGACCTTAAGCCTGTAGCTAGAGGATGGTTGGAGTTCATTCAATGCTCAATCATTCCCACTAGCAACCGGTCTGAAGTTACTATAGACCGGGCCATCATGATCCATAGCATCATGATTGGAGAAGAGGTGGAAGTTCATGAGATTATACCTCAAGAACTCTACAAGGTGGCTGACAAGTCCTCCACTATGGCAAGGTTAGCCTTTCCTCACCTCATTTGCCACCTATGCAATTCGGCTGGGATTGACATAGAGGGAGATATCCTTATTAAAGAGGACAAGCCCATCACTAAGAAAAAGATGGAGCAAGCAAGAGAGCCCATTCATGGAGCTCAAGAGGCGTATGAAGCTCATCACCATGAGATCCCGGAGATGCCTCAAATGCATTTTCCTCCACAAAACTATTGGGAGCAAATCAACACCTCCCTAGGAGAATTAAGTTCCAACATGGGACAACTAAGGGTGGAACATCAAGAGCACTCCATCATCCTTCATGAAATAAGAGAAGATCAAAAAGCAATGAGGGAGGAGCAACAAAGACAAGGAAGAGACATAGAAGAGCTCAAGGACATCATTGGTTCCTCAAGAAGGAAACGCCACCATCACTAAGGTGGATTCATTCCTTGTTCTTACTTTCTCTGTTTTTTGTTTTCTATGTTAAGTGCTTATCTATGTTTGTGTCTTCATTACATGATCATTAGTAGTTAGTAACTATGTCTTAAAGTTATGAATGTCCTATGAATCAATCACCTCTCTTAAATGGAAAATGTTTTAATTCAAAAGAACAAGAAGTACATGAGTTTCGAATTTATCCTTGAACTTAGCTTAATTGTATTGATGTGATAACAATGCTTCTTGTCTTCTGAATGTATGCTTGAACAGTGCATATGTCTTTTGAAGTTGTTGTTTAAGAATGTTAAATATGTTGGCTCTTGAAAGAATGATGACAAGGAGACATGTTATTTGATAATCTGAAAAATCATAAAAATGATTCTTGAAGCAAGAAAAAGCAGCAAAGAACAAAGCTTGCTAAAAAAAAAATAGGCGAAAAAAAAATAGAAAGAAAAAGAAAAAGCAAGCAGAAAAAGCCAAAAGCTCTTAAAACCAAGAGGCAAGAGCAAAAAGCCAATAACCCTTAAAACCAAAAGGCAAGGGTAAATAAAAAGGATCCCAAGGCTTTGAGCATCAGTGGATAGGAGGGCCTAAAGGAATAAAATCCTGGCCTAAGCGGCTAAACCAAGCTGTCCCTAACCATGTGCTTGTGGCGTGAAGGTGTCAAGTGAAAACTTGAGACTGAGCGGTTAAAGTCAAGGTCCAAAGCAAAAGAAGAGTGTGCTTAAGAACCCTGGACACCTCTAATTGGGGACTTTAGCAAAGCTGAGTCACAATCTGAAAAGGTTCACCCAATTATGTGTCTGTGGCATTTATGTATCCGGTGGTAATATTGGAAAACAAAGTGCTTAGGGCCACGGCCAAGACTCATAAAGAAGCTGTGTTTAAGAACCATCATACTAAACTAGGAGAATCAATAACACTATCTGAACTCTGAGTTCCTATAGATGCCAATCATTCTGAACCTCAATGGATAAAGTGAGATGCCAAAACTATTCAAGAGGCAAAAAGCTACAAGTCCCGCTCATCTGATTGGAGCTATGTTTCATTGATAGTTTGGAATTTAGAGTATATTCTCTTCTTTTTATCCTATTTGATTTTCAGTTGCTTGGGGACAAGCAATAATTTAAGTTTGGTGTTGTGATGAGCGGATAATTTATACGCTTTTTGGCATTGTTTTTAGTATGTTTTTAGTAGAATCTAGTTACTTTTAGGGATGTTTTTATTAGTTTTTATGTTAAATTCACATTTCTGGACTTCACTATGAGTTTGTGTGTTTTTCTGTGATTTCAGGTATTTTCTGGCTGAAATTGAGGGACTTGAGCAAAAATCAGATTCAGAGGTTGAAGAAGGACTGCTGATGCTGTTGGATTCTGACCTCCCTGCACTCAAAGTATATTTTCTGGAGCTACTAAACTCGAAATGGCGCGCTTCCAATTGCGTTGGAAAGTAGACATCCAGGGCTTTCCAGCAATGTATAATAGTCCATACTTTGTCCAAGTTTAGATGACGCAAACTGGCGTTCAACGCCAGTTCTCTGCCCAATTCTGGCGTCCAGCGCCAGAAACAAGTTGCAAAGTGGAGTTCAACGCCCAAACTGGCACCAAAACTGGCGTTCAACTCCAGGAATGGCCTCTACACATGTAACACTCAAGCTCAGCCCAAGCACACACCAAGTGGGCCCCGAAAGTGGATTTATGCATCAATTACTTACTTCTGTAAACCCTAGTAGCTGGTTTATTATAAATAGGACCTTTTACTATTGTATTAGATATCTTTGGTCTCAGTTTTAATCCATTGTTCATCTTTGGATGCCTAGTTCTTAGATCATGGGGGCTGGCCATTCGGCCATGCCTGGACCTTTCACTTATGTATTTCCAACGGTAGAGTTTATGCACTCCATAGATTAAGGTGTGGAGCTCTGCTGTTCCTCAAAGATTAATGCAAAGTACTACTATTTTCTATTCAACTCATCTTATTTCGCTTCTAAGATATTCATTCGCACTTCAACCTGAATGTGATGAACGTGACAATCATCATCATTCCCTATGAACGCGTGCCTGACAACCACTTCCGTTCTACATTAGATTGAATGAGTATCTCTTAGATCTCTTAATCAAAATCTTTGTGGTATAAGCTAGAATGATGGCGACATTCAAGAGAATCCGGAAAGTCTAAACCTTGTCTGTGGTATTCCGAGTAGGATTCAATGATTGAATGGCTGTGACGAGCTTCAAACTCGCGATTGCTGGGCGTAGTGACAGACGCAAAAGGATAGTAAATCCTATTCCAGCATGATCGAGAACCGACAGATGAATAGCCGTGCCGTGACAGGGTTCGTTGACCATATTCACTGAGAGGATAGGATGTAACCATTGACAAGGGTGATGCCTCTAGACGATTAGCCGTGCCGTGACAGGGCATTTGGATCATTTTCCCGAGAGAAGACCGAAAGTAGCCATTGACAATTGTGATGCATTACATAAAGCCAGCCATGGAAAGGAGTAAGACTGATTGGATGAAGATAGCAGGAAAGCAGAGGTTCAGAGGAACGAAAGCATCTCTATTCGCTTGTCTGAAATTCTTACCAATGATTTACATAAGTATTTCTATCACTATTTTATTAATTATTTTCGAAAACCCCATTACTATTTTATATCCGCCTGACTGAGATTTACAAGGTGACCATAGCTTGCTTCATACCAACAATCTCCGTGGGATTCGACCCTTACTCACGTAAGGTATTACTTGGACGACCCAGTGCACTTGCTGGTTAGTTGTGCGAAGTTGTGAACCATGGTATTGGCATCATGTTTTTGGCGCCACTACCAGGGAAAGAAAGAGCGACGAATTTTACATAACTAAAGTGTAATCACAATTTCTGCGCACCAACTGCTCACCACTCCAGGGTTGGATCCAGGATGGTACCCAGACTCATGCGCCTCTCATCACGTCACATTTAACCAAATGAACTTAATCAACAATTCAGAATATCAGGGACCTGAACAGGTGTTTGGAGGTAATGGAAAAGGTATGAACATTGCTAATATTGGAAGGTATATCATTCATGCATTTATGTTAAACAAAATTTTCAAACTCCAGAATTTTCTTCATGTCCCCACCATTTCAAAAAATCAAATCAGTGTATCAAAGTTTGCATTAGACACTGGAGTGTTCTTTGAGTTCTGGCCTTACCTATGTGCTGTAAAATATCAGGAATCCAAGAAAATCCTGCTGCAAGGTAGAATTAGGAATGGATTGTACAAATTTGATGATATTCAAATTCAAAGGCCAATCTTAAAAGTTGAGAAAGAAAAGGCATCCAATGTTGAAAAGAGCATTTGTGCAAATGTCTGTGAAAAAGAAGGAGTAAAAAATGCAGTTTATTCAAAGAAAAAGGAAAGAAAACAAGATTGTTATGTTTCAGAAAAAGAAGAGCAATAGTCAAATAAAAGCAGGCCAGAAGCAGTTTGCAAAAACAAGTCTGTTGATAGTATTGATAGTGTTAGCAAATCTGTTCATAGCATTGTAAATAGTGTCAAAAGGCATGTTGCCGATAGCAGCAAATTAGCAAGCAGTAGTAGTAGTGAGTCTGTTGACAGTACAAATGTCAAAAAGAATACTGAAAAAGATAGTGCAAACAATGTAATTGCAAACTTTGATACATTTACCTCAATTCAATAAAAGAGCTCCTTTTTGTAACACTGCTGATGATCCTCCACTGAACTGCACCATTATCACATCTTCAAATAATTCTGCATGCATCTCTAACACTACATTGAACGATCCCTGCATCCTTAAAATTTCAAATAGCGCTGCCTCTGATTCCTCTGGCCTACAACATAACTCAAGTACTACACCAAACACCCTTAAGCTTGTCAATTTCCCTTGTTAGCATTCACCAAACAGTAGCCCCTCTTGCCTAACTGTCCAAACCACAACCCAAACCTTAGCCAACCAGAATACACACACCACCAACACCCTAGAGCTTTGGCACAAGCGCCTTGGCCACCCCTCTACCAAAATCACCAAATCTGTTCTAGCCAAACTCAATATTCATCCACCTCAGACCAAGCTTCACCAATACACTATGTGAACCCTGCTGCATGAACAAGATACATCAACTTCCTTTCTCCCAATCCTAATCCCAAACACAACACATCACACCCTTAGAACTTATCTACTCAGACCTTTGGGGGCCAGCTCCTTCTCCTAGCAGGTCTGGCAACCGATACTATGCCTGTTTCATAGATGCTCACAGTAGATACACATGTACCTATCTGTTGCAAGCAAAATTCCAAACCTTCTCAGCATTTTGCTAGTATAAAACCATGATTGAGAACAAAACTGGCCACAAAATCAAAGCTCTTCAAACTGACAACGGTGGGGAATACCTCTCAAAACCCTTCAACCAGTTTCTTGTAACCGAGGGTATCCAACATAGACTAACCTGTCCTCACACACACCAACAAAATGGGTGTGTTGAGCGTAAACACAGACATCTAACCAAAACCTGTCTCACCCTACTCTCTCAAGCATCCTTACCCCTCTCCTTTTGGGATGAAGCCATCCTAATTGCAACCTTCCTTATCAATCGCTTACCAACCCAGGTCCTCAACCTCAAAACTCCTCTAGAAATCCTCTTCAACACCACCCTTAACTACCATCACCTAAAACCATTTGGCTGCACATGTTATCCTTTGCTGAAACCTTACAACAAACACAAATTTGACCACAAATCTCAAAAATGCATCTTTCTAGGTTACAGCTCAGACCACAAAGGCTACAAATGCCTATCCCCTTCAGACAGGATCTACAGAAATGTGATCTTTTGGGAGCACGAATTCCCTTACTCCACTCTATTCAACACCTCCACACCGAACTCAATCAGATCAAACCTCACGCCACCCACTACTTTCACTTTTTATGAAAACCCATGCATAGACATTCATGATACACCTTCCACTAATATCAATGCTATATCGAATTCATTACCAACTGCATCTGTTGAAGTCACTGATCATGATACAACCACTAACACCATTGAATCTGCAGAGTCTCATGAGACTGTGCCATTGTAGGTAGAAATTGGACCTAGTGCACAATCCATTGGAGCTCCTCCACCACCCACAATTCAGAACACCCATCCAATGTAAACTCGGAGCAAAAGTGGCACTTACAAGCCAAAAGCACTCGCTGCTACCTTGGCCTCTACCAGTGGAAATTCTGCAGATCAGTGTCTCCCAACATCTATTGAAGAAGCTCTTGCTACCCCACATTGGAGAGAAGCCATGGAGGAAGAGTACTCAGCTCTGCAAAGGAACAACACCTGGCAGTTAGTTGATCCTCCAGCTCACTCAACTCCCATAGGCTGCAAATGGGTGTTTAGAGTAAAAAGGAACCCTGATGGCAGCATTAAAAAATACAAGGCCAGGCTTGTAGCAAAAGAGGTTTAACCAAAAGCAAGGAGTTGATTACGACCAAATATTCAGCCCAGTAGTCAGCCCTTCAACGGTTCGAGCCATGATAAGCATTGCTCTTGCCAAGGGATAGAAAATTCGCTAATTCGACTTCAATAACGTATTTCTGAATGGTGACCTCTATGAAGATGTATTCATGCAACAACCAGAGGGCTTTGTATCCCCAACACTCAGTAAATTTGTAAGCTCCAAAGATCGCTCTATGGACTCAAACAAGCTCCAAGGGAATGGTTCACAAAGCTGAGTGCTGCCCTTCACCGCTTTGGCTTCACAAGCACAAAATCCGATGTATCCCTATTCAAAAGACTCACACCAGCCTCATCCACCTACATCCTTGTCTATGTAGACGATATACTAGTCACTGGAACCTCTGAGAGTGAAATTACAACCGTTATGGCGCATCTACACAACACCTTATCCCTAAAAGATCTTGGTAAAATGCACTACTTCCTTGGGATTGAAGTCTGCAAAAGCTCCACAGGAACAGTTACACTAAAACAAACCAAGTACATCAGAGACCTGCTGAAGAAGGCTGAAATGAGTAGTGCAAAATTGGTGCCAACCCCCATGACCTCGTCTCTAAAACTCTCTGCCTTTGGTGACACTGCCTTCGACAACCCTACACTGTACAGGTCCATTGTAGGTGGCCTACAATATGCCATAATCACCAGACCGGAAATCTCCTTCTCAGTAAATAAAGTAGCTCAATTTCTTCATAACCCACTTGAATTCCTTTGGAAAGCTGTCAAAAGAACCCTCAGGTATCTAGCAGGCACCTTACAGCATGGTTTGAAGTTCAGCAAATTCACCAATTTCAGAATATATGGATTTTGTGACTCTAACTGAGCTAGTGATATTGATGACCAAAAGTCAACAAATGGTTATACAATTTATCTGGGTTCGAACCTGGTGTCATAGGTAAGCAGAAAACAAACTGCAGTATCAAAGAGTAGCACTAAAGCAGAATTTAGAGGCATCTCAGATGCAGTGACTGAGATCATCTGGCTACAAAACTTGTTGGGAGAAATTGGAATCACCTGCTCTACCAAGCCTATAGTTTATTGTGACAATCAAAGCGCCGTTCTATTGTCAGCTAACCCAATCCTGCACAACAAGTCCAAACACTTTGCACTAAGCCAATCCTTTGTCAGAGACTTTGTTACCAAAAAGGAAATTTTTGTTCAACACATCCCAACTTAAGATCGGTTGGCAGACACGCTAACAAAACCCCTCTCAGCAACTGCTTTCTCAAAATTCAGGAACCTATCGAGAGTGTTTGAAGCAAAACCTTAAAGCAGGCAGGAATGTGTCAAGAAAAACACAACCCTTGGTTCCAGGGGGGCATGTTAGTGTATACGAATTCAGTTAGCAGAAGCTGTTGTTAAGTTGTTAATGACTCCTCAGCAGTTAGTTACTCTCAATTAATTACAATTCTCCCCAATCTGTTATACCAAACACCAACGGTAAATACACCCCTCAATCACACTAGTACACTATAAATACTTGTACTGTAGCTGTATAGCACCCTTCATCTTTATCTTTTTACTCAAAAAGAAATGCAATAATAGTTTTTCTCTGAACTTCTCTTCTATCATTTTTCTCTTTTCTTTCACCTCCTATCTCATATCTGATACTTTACAGATGTTATATATATGGTCAAAGACTCAAGGTAATCACAATCAATTATGAAATATGCGTCTACACAAAAGATTAGTTATCAACTAATCATATAAAATATATATTAAAATAATATATATTATGTTTTTGTCTGAGAAATTTTTCAAAATATAATTAACTTGTTTATAAAAAAAATACAATGTCTTTCTTGCTCTGATTGAATTATATTTTGGCCTCTAAAAAAATTTAGACCGACATAATATCTGTAAAAATGAATTTGACATTCAAGTCAGATAACTATATTCTTAAAAAAGTTTAAGAGAGAATAATTTATTCTTCTGTACTTGTTTTTTTGTTATGTGATATTTTTCGCCTCACTCATGAAATATATAATCGGCCATTAGGTTTAGTAACCGTTTTAATATGTATTGTTAATAAGGTATTAGTGATAGAAAGAGTATTGGATTATTATTATTATTTTTGATTCTTTGAACATTTAAGCGAGATATAATAAGTCACTTCTGAAATTTAAGGGTATAACTCAATATATATTTTGAAGAAGAGAAGTGCTAGGTAGCCAAAATATAATGCATAATATCGATATAGTACAAAATAAATACTAGTCTCATGATAAGCGAGTGGAGTACACCTGCTTATCAATAACATACTTATCACTCTACCTTCTTCTCTATGCTTGAAGCAATTAATTTTATTCCCAAAATTAATTTCAGTTTCCTCTCAATCGAATCCCTAAAAATCTCCCATCTACATTTATATCAATTAAAATGCAATTTCTATCCAGTGAATTAACATTCGAAAATACTCCGAAAAGCCACCCAAGTGAAAGATCAAGATTTTTCTCCCCATTTCATTCGAGCCATAACCCCAGAACCGAGAAAAATAAAAAGACGCAGAGAGGAGAAAACCCAGCAGGTTCGCCATCGGAACATCGCATAGCCTTGTCTTCGACTCCTATATGTATGTTATCTAGTTTCATATTTCAATTAATTGGCATTTTTGGGGCTCCATTATCTGTTGTTGCATGATGCTGGAATCGATGTTAATGATAAAAGTTTTGGTCTTTATCTCACGTTGATGGGTTTGGGAAAAGGAAAAACGGAAAAGCTTGAAAAAGATGGCATTTTGGGGGTGGAGATGAAGGGAAGTCATCAAAAGAGAGTTTTTTTTTCTTTTTTTGCATTTTCATAAGTAGCCATGATTTTTCTTGGTGTGTTACGGTTCCCCTGATTTTTTATCTGTTCAACGATGGTTTGAATTGCTATTTTGTGTGCTTGGTGTTGTGCTTTCTTTCAAATAGTTAATAATGTGATAAATTTGAAGCAGCCATTTCGTTCAAGTTGCCTCTATACTTCGAAGGTCACCACGGTAAAAGCTGAGCATCGCATAGCCTTATCTCCGGCTTCTATAGGTATGTTATATAGTTTCATGTTTCGATTAATTGGTATATTGGAGCTCCATTATCAGTTGTTGCATGATGCTGGAATCGATGTTAATGATAAAAGTTTTGGTCTTTATCTCACGTTGATGGGTTTGTGAAAAGGAAAAAACTTGCAAAGATTTTATTTTGGGTGGAGATGAAGGGAAGGCATCAACAATGTTTTTTTTTTTAATTTTGATAAGCATCCATGATTTTTCTGGGGTGTTACGGTTCCACTAATTTTTTATCTGTTCAACCGTGGATTGATTTGCTATTTTGCGTGCTTGGTGTTGTGCTTTCTTTCAAGTTATTAACTGTGTGACAAATGTAAATAGCCATTTCGTTCAGGTTACCTCCATACTTCGAAGGAAAGTCGCGATTGTGTCTCTAAATGATAAAGTTGAGATGAAGGAGTAGAGAAAGAACGAAATTGCTTTCATTCTAACTGCTTCAGGTACCTTTCATTTTTTGTTCTCTTTCTCAATTCTACTATGAGACAGAAAAAAATATAAATAAAGTATTTTTTCATGTGTGTCACTAAGATTATGTATTTTTTAATAGTTGACTGATTATGGTAGTTAACTATAGTGGGAGTACATTAGGAGTACTTAAGGTTAGTGGCAATTTTTTTTTTTCAAATTTTTGTTTTTATTCATGTAAAGAAAAAAAATCCTACTAGATACGGATGCAATAGAGATGTTATGTCTTGATATTTTTTTAGTGTGAATTGCTTTATCTTTATGAAAGGTTGCGTTGGAATTTTGCATTGAATTTTTTAGTGTGAATTGCTTTATTTTTATTGGTGTTTGATAAGAACTGAACATAAAGGCATATATGACTATTTTAAATAATGGTATATAGTTAAACAAATTAATTCACTCAATTTTGGAGAGTTACTTTAGTGAAATGATTATGAGAATGATAGATACATAGTAAATAATTATGATTTTTGTATTGAACCAACCTAATTAGTGTGGTTATCACAACAATCACGGTAGAAATAGAGAATTGGATATGAGGAAGGATCATAATTTCATATGCAATCTTTTGATATCATACTTTTGTTCAAAGTTATTTGCAAGCAAGGTTGTTAGATCAGGTGGATATCGAATTTAAAATTTTATAGAGATTAACAATGAACTCTCAAAAATTTGTACATGTAAATGGTATTTTGATGAGCCATTGTGATAGTATAATGATAGAACAAGATATGTTTCAATCATAGATGTTATACTAAGCAAAGTTGTTAGCGTATCTATGCTATTCATAAACATGTTGGTATGTTATGATTAATTAAAGTGGGTTATTTGAGTATATATAGCAGCTGCTTATAAACAGGTGTTCAAAAAATAAGAAGTAGGCATGGCTCGTACCAGGAGCAAAAAAGAGACACATAAGAAGACCGCAAAAAAAAAACTGGTGGACCAAAAAAGGTACGTTGAATGGTTTGCGGTGAATTAACTATAAACTCGGGTTATTGTGTTTTAATAGTAAATGTTAAAATTGACATTCTCCTTCATTGTCACTTTATGTTGATTATGAATGTTTGTGTAGAAAATACTGGTATCTAGGTTCTCGCCATGTTGCGTGGCTTCAGTTATGAAGCAATTAGGTTCAGACGCGGGCAGAGAGAAAATAATGGAGGTGCAAAACATGAGATTTGGCTGGCTGCAATATGTGCCTGAATGGGCTGTCAACCAAGATATGATGGTGGCATTAGCATCTTCGTATAGTCGGGATGAGAATTCTTTGATCGTCAGAACAAGAAAAATCCCCATATCGGTTCAATCCATTGCGTGGTGTTTTGGACTACTGAACCATGGTAAGCAATCCCCAAAATAAAATAGGGAAAAAAGGAAAAAAATTATCCACAATAATCTTGTTGAGTATATGTTTTCGGTAAAATTAGCCATTAAAGATTTGGACTGCATCTACTCATTTTGTGTTTGGTAGGGAATAGTTTCAAAATTCCAGAAACACCAGCAGAGCACCGACTTGTTAACAGCTTCACAGGAAAGATACAAGCAGATCTGAAAAGGAATGTTATCACATACTCGATGCAGTCCGATGCCGATAGAATCAACTTCTGGAGACAGTTCATCATGTTGATAGCGAAGTGTTTGTTCTTTCCCTCGCCGAAGGCCACTGTTTCAGACATACATATACAGGCTGCCATTGATGTATCGAACCCAAGGAAGATATATTGGGCGAGGTACATTTATGATTTTCTAATTGAGGGAGTTCTGAGGTTTCAGGATGTGGGGAAGAAGACAGTGGATGGATGTATGTTCGCATTATTGGTGAGCTGTATATCCCTAACCTTTGATTTGTTGTTTGTTATTCTATAGTATACCTTGTTTATAGCAATTACTATAACTTTCAGATTATATATCTCCATGCTAACAAAAATGGAGATTTAAGAAGATATAATGGGAGAGAATCGTGGATTAGAGACTGGTCGCTTGTTGATCTGAAGAAGATGGATGAAGCAGAAAGTACATCTCACTCGGTGAGGCATATGATAGATTTATAATCTTTTAATAGTGATAAGTGTGAAAGGTATGTTAATCGGATCACTTCTCTTAAGCTCTGATTAAAATAAAACTTATACTTTGTCCACTGTAGGGGCTTCTAAATTTAATTGGGAAGATGTCTGGGTTACCGAAAAAGCACAACCGTTTATCAAAGAGAGGTTGCATTAGGAAAAAAAGAAAGTCTAATAGAAAGACTCGTAAAGAAGCTCCCACGGTAACATTAAGGGTTGTAACTTGTAGTTTTATCTTGAATAGGAATTTGAATAGCTAATATTTATCATTTAAATTCGGATGTTATGCATGCCTCATACCCGATGTTATCTATGTGGCATTATGGTTGCTAACTAGTTGGCACTGCAGATGTTACTATCCATTTTTTTACTGTATTCTGCACAAAGAAGCTTTGGGTAAACTTTCAAATTAACATCATTTACACATTTAAGCGTACTATATTTACTTGATCAAATCAAATTTTTATCAGGTGTCTTTTGTTATTATCACATATAGCTACTCAACTTCTAATTTATTTAAATAGAAACTATAGTCAAGAGTCCCAAAACAGGTCCATTAGGGGAAATACTATGAGTATGAAGAAGACATGTGCTGAAACACCCACAGGGGATGAGACAATGCCTGACACACCTGTTGGAAATGGAACAGATGATAATGTTGATGAAGGACCTTCAAAGAAAAGGCAAGTTAGATGAATTTAACAATAATACGAAGTATTGATAATTATAGTAGGTGCATGATTTTTTATCTCTGACTTTTTACTGCTTTTGAGGTGGAATGTTTAATCAATAATAGATGTTATCCATCTAATCTTATACTGATTACACAACTTACTTTATTTTAGTTTGCACTCAGTTAAGAGCACTTAAATGTTAATGAATGTGCAGAAAATCCAGAGAACTTGCAATGGTAGTGTATGTTGCGCCAGAGGACCCAGCTCAAGTTGACTTTCCAATCCCTTCATTTTTGCTTGGCATCACTCAGATGCACATACCGGTCTCAACGCCGGGATCTCCGGTAACAAATGAAAGAAATGCGACTCCGAAACTTGAAGCACCAGAAAAGATAAGAAAAACAAAAGTTGTGGTGGATACACTAATGCCATCTGGGGGTGCTGCAAGGCATACAGGTGATGACATGAACAGGATATACAAGTGGGCAACAGATCATAGGGGTGCAAAGAATGCCACGCTCGCGTGGATTCGTAATGGTGATGATGTTCAGCTGCAGCGAGCGGACCTTCAATCACTGGGATGGCGTAGAAGAGTAAGCGATACGGTAAGACCAAACAAAAAAACTATAATCAATTGCTGAGTATGTGTTCTGCATTAAAGTGCTATGAAAGGCAATGTGTTTATTCTATTCAGGTGGTTGATTACTGTTTTGCCATGTTCAACGCTTCGAGCAATGCAAGATTCTGCACGGATTTTTACTGTATTCCGCCGAGATTAATGGTTATTGCAATCTATCCTTACCCACTTAATATTAATTAATACCCATAATTACCTCGGTGAAGGATACTCTAAATTATTTCATTAGGTGTTTAACTAATGCAAAATGGATTTGCAGGCCCTAATATTGACTGATGACAATATTGAAGGATGTGCCGGCACGAACACTGGTTTTGTCCCTGTTCTTAGCAGCTTCATGGGCCGCGGGCAGCAATGGTTCGATGCAGGGAAGGCGAAACAAGTTAAATATGTAAGTATTCACATACTTACCTATCCACGCACAAAATCTATTTTTCATTACAAGAATGCGAAGAAAAATAACTGTATGCTAATATGCTTTATTCAACGATAAAGTGGTTTGTTCCAGTGTGTCGAGAAGATCATTGGTGGCTATATGTACTCCACCGGCAGACTAATAACCTATGGGTGTTAGACTCCATGCACAATGGCTCACACTCCGAGCGTCGAGAGAAAATAGATAAATATGTAGTAAGTGAGAATAGATTTGATGATGCATATTTTTCGGGTGTTAGGTGTTGCCTTCCATGTATTTTTTTATATTTTCCACCCTACTTTTTTCTATCTGACTTGTCGAAGGGCTTTCTTCTCCAACAGTTGGCAGCAACTGTAGACCCGAATGTAGTATTCACAGCTGAAGGCTATGAGTGTTGCTATGAAACAAGGCTCCAAAAACAGCCAAATGGGTAAGTCTAGAGATGAAAATGAAGAAGGGTTAAAAAATCAACCCACACAAAAATTTTTAATATGTTGGCATGACTTTTTGTTGTTTGTGATGCATAGGTGGGACTGTGGCGTATATGTCATTAAATGGATGGAAATGTGGGATCCAAAGAGCTTGGCAGAAGATGATTTGAACATGCCTATTTGGACGACGGCTAGTGAAATCCAAAACATATGTCGATGCTTATTTGCGTATTTAATAATTGATAAATAAATCTTTTTGGATGAATTCTACTTATGATGGCTGGATTTATATTTGCTTCTTCAAAGTATTTTATACCAAACACAAATACATCTGTTTGTCACCACAGGCCCAGCTACAACAAATTCGGAAAGAAATTGTAACTGACATACTAATTTGCAAAGACAACATCTCTAGGAGTAAGGTAGAGGGTGTACTCAATGTGTCATGTCGCCATGTGGAGGATAGGGAAAAGAAGAAAAATATTGAAGACCCTTGGACAAATCCAAGGACAAGATCACTGGTTCAAAGGGCGGAACGAGCTAAGAAAGCTAAACGGAACTATAAGCCATAAATCCCTTTTAGAGTTGGTCTGTGTGTGTTTTCTATTAATTTGATTTTAAAAATTAATGGATGTTATCATGGAATACAGATGGATGTTATTGGATTTAAACCAAAACCGGGTGCATCTTTTTTAAAAGGTTACCTATAATGGACAGCAGGATAAATATATCTACAAACAATTAATTAGGACTAGAGTTGCTGTGTGTATTTATGGTTAATATGGTTGCAAGATTTATTGGATTTTATCATGAAATACTTGCGAATATTTTTGGATTTGGACTGGAAAAAAAACACAAGAACTCAATATCACAGTAAATAATTATGTATGAAAAAAATTGTTTTTAAATTTTTAGTTTATTTTTTATATGTGTTTGGCTTGTTTTTGCACAGATCGAGAACATGTTGATTGAAGTTTGAACTTTCTTTCGTATATCCACTGAAAATTTTTTAATTGAACAATAAAATTATCCATACTTAACGACCAGCTAAAAATATCTATGTCCAAGCAATAAATACTTGATCATGGTTGTTATTCTAATTAGAAGTGTCAATTTAGCCCAAACCTTAGGGCTGGCCCTCAACCCTCCAAAAAAATTTTAGCCCACAGCCCTAAAAATTATAAAATGATATTTTGTAAGCCCAACCTTAATTAAGCCCTCCCAACAAAAAAGCAAAACAGGGATGGCCCTATAAGCCCTCCAAGCCCTAAATCTAATTTTCTCCTCCCTGATACCCTGACCAGAGAACGCGTTGAAAGGGTGAAACTGTGAAAGGATTTGCGTTGAAACGGTGAACTGTGAAAGGATCTGCGTTCTACACTTCTACCTACGAAATCCGTGGCTACTTCTCCTCCCTCACGCGGAATCAGAGGTGGGTTTCTTTGTTTTCTATCCCTCTCTGAGTTTCTTATTTGTTTGTTTGCAATTGCATCACCCATTTTAATTCTGTTGACTGTTGTTAATAAACTGAGGTGGGTGATTTCAAAATGGTTGAACTATGAATTATAGACTAAAGTGATACCATTGATGTGGTTTATCTATCATACACAGGCAACACTTGATGAATCTCTGTATGAGCTTGCTGGAGAACTAGTATTGTTTTGAAACACTCATATTGTTCCCTTTAGTTGGTCAAGTAATATTACACAGGAAATCGTGATGTTTTTCTTAAAATTCTGTGTTGGGTGCTCAGGTGAGGTCCTTACTCAGATCTGGCAGGGAGTACAATCAGGCATCAAGTGATTTAGATAAATTATCCCCCAGAACTTTAGGATATTTTCTTTTTCGTTCTAGTAAGAGGAAGTAGTCATTGGATAAAAGGTTTGTGTGCATTTTAATAAGAAGTTAGTGAATTATTTTAACTGTTGGCCATCGAAATTACCAACCATTTTTAACAAATATTTTTTTTTTTGAATCAGTGGCTCATTCAAGGAGCAAAGTGCTCATATTACCTCTGTTAAGAATATTTTAGAAATCCATGCTAGTTACCTGATGTCCGGGAAAGAGCTCTCAAAGCTTGTTGCATTTGTAAAAGGCACTCACTCAGTGGTAACATGATCTTGCTAGGTTGGAGAATTTTGCTTCAGGGCTTGAACTAATAAGCCAAAAGGTCTGAGGTTTTAATATTTGGAAAACACTGGTTTCTTGTTGACTATTCAATGCACTTTCTTGGTTTTAAATTACAGTAACGTAACATTGTTTTGTCTTTTGGCCTCCCTTTCCTTTGTGTTTTATTTTGTTCACTCTTGGTCAAATACAGTGATGATAACCTCAAACTTCTTTGACTTCCTACTATGTGTCCATTAAATTTAAGCTGTTCGTTTAAAAAGAGGCATGGGTTTATTAGGTATTGTTGCTGATATTTAGTGATATTGGAAACATATTATGTATAACAGTAGCAACTGTTTTCCTTGTTTCTTATACATACTCTTGGAAAAGATACTTAGAGATAAAGGAAGAAAAATAAAAGGGCAACTAATCACAAAGTTATATTGTTAAAGGATTCCGAAGTTTTCTATTATGACATCTTTTGATTTTAAATTATAAGAACTTTGTGATTTGATGCTTATGTAGTGTAGACTGATTTTGCAGTCTATGATTTTGTTGGTGTGAAATTGAGATTATGCTTTTGATCTCCTAAGGACCTTGTGTAGAGCGAATTTAGTTGTGTTTATTTCAGAACTGTATGTGAAAGAACTTATTGATTGCGTGTCTTTTTCGCAGTGCAGTTTATTCGTGTGGAAAACTGAATGCTATAGCTTGTGCCTCTGAAACATGTGCTAGAATTCCCAGGTTAGTGTACACTTGTTATCCAGTGCCTGTGTTTCTCGCATTATCTTTGATTATGTACTAAATGTTCTGCTGCCAACATGTCTATTAGTTTGGATAACTGATAATCTTCTATAATGTCTCTTGCTTTTTCTGGTCTTTTGTTTTCATGGGAGGGTAACTATTTGGACTCAACCATCTCAAGTAAGTGAGGGTTACATAAGTGGATACTGCAATAAAAATTTATAGCATAACTTAGTAGTTTTAGTATAATAATATAGTTAGGAGATTTGACTATATGTTATAGATTAGTCCTAGGAGGCTAATTTAATTAATTGACTTGATACTTGTGTCTGCTGGTGGGATGATACTTTTTTCGGCCTATGTTTCAGCTTCTCTTGCTTTTCCATTCCTAAATCCTAATACATGCTTTGCTTGTTTGATTGATTGTTATTGTTTTCTCTTCAATTATTTCTTATTGAAACTTCAGAGATGAATAATTAATATGAATTAATGAATGTTGTTGTTGTTGCTATAGAATTTTAATATACATTATTTGGATATGATTAGGAAATTTATAAACATGAATGATGAGATTGTTTCTGAGACTCCTGTTCAAGCTTCTGGTAGTGTTGATTCTGGTAAAAAAATCTAATGTTTGGAGATTTTTTAAGAAGATTGGAAAAGACAAAGATGGTATTGAAAAGGCTGAATGCAATTTTTGTCATCATGAATACAAAATTGGAAAAAATCCAAAAACTAAGAATGGTTACGGGACTTCTCATCTAAGTCGTCACATAGTTTCTTGTAAATCTATACCTCTCAATATTAGATTTGATGATGATATAGAGAGTCTGCCAACCAAAATTGATCAGCATGTTCATAGAAAAAAACTCGCTCAAGCTATAGCAAAACATGATCTTGCGTTCAGCTTTGTTGAGTATGAGAGTATTAGAGATTGGATTAATTACATTAGTCCAACGATTATAATGCCTTCTAGAAACACTTTAGTTTCAGATCTTCAAATGATTTATTCAACAGAGAAAGAGAAATTGAGGTAGAAGATGTCTAGGATACCTAATAGAATTTGTTTGACATCTGATGTGTGGACAGCATCTACCACTGAAGGATATATTTGTCTGACAGCTCATTTTGTTGATGAGAATTGGCGACTAGTGAGTAAGATTTTGAATTTTTGTCGAATGATTCCTCCCCATACTGGAACCGATATGGAAGCAGTCTTATTTAACTCTTTGAAGCAATGGGGTATTGATAAGAAAGTATTCTCTATTACTTTAGATAATGCTTCTGCAAATGACAACATGCAAAACATCTTAAAAACTCATCTACGTAAGCAGAATAGTTTGCTTTGCGATGGAGAATATTTTCATGTGCATTGCTCCGCTCACATTTTAAATTTGATTGTGCAAGAAGGGTTAAAGGTGGCTACTGGAGCTTTATTTAAAATTAGAGAGAGTGTGAAGTATGTGAAAGCTTCTGATGGGAGAATGATGAAATTTAAAGATTGTGTGCAGCAAGCAGAAATTGAAGAAGGTGTTGGTCTAAAATCAGACGTTCCAACTCGATGGAATTCTACATATATGATGTTGGAAAGTGCAATTAAATTTGAAAAAGCGTTTGACATCCTTAGTGTTGTAGATGGAGCTTATAAAGATTGTCCGACAAATGAAGAATGGAGCTTAGCAAAAAAAATGTGTGAATTTTTAGAGCCATTTTATGAAACTACAAACCTCATTTCGGGTTCATCATATCCAACATCAAATTTGTATTTTATGCAAGTTTGGAAAATTGAATGTCTTTTGGAAAATAATCAAAATTGTGATGATGTTGTTATTATGAACATGGCTTTCAGAATGAAGATGAAGTTTGATAAATATTGGAAGGATTATAGCACTGTCTTAGCTTTTGGGGCAATTCTTGATCCTCGATTAAAGTTAAAGTTTTCTTGAGGTTTTGTTACAAAAAACTAGATCATTCAACCTTTGAATTGAAGGCAAATGAAGTATTGGAGAAATTTAAAAGGTTGTATGGAGAGTACATAAATACTTTTGGTGGTTCAACAATTTCTCAAAGTAGTAATCAATCTCCTATGTCACCTGAAGAAGGAAGGCTTACAAAGAAGAGCAAAATGGTGATGAAGGTATTTAATTTTAATATAGTATTATTTTTCTTCTATTATGTTTATTCGTTACTTAAATAATCTTTATACTACATCTTTTAGGAGTTCAGAGAATTTGACTGTGAAACCCAAACTTCCAAGGATAAAGATGAATTAGAGATTTATCTAAAAGAAGGTTTGATTCACACCAATGAAGATGATTTGAAGTATGATGTGCTGAATTTTTGGAAGATTAATGAGGATAGGTTTCCCACTCTGTCAGTTATGGCCAGAGATATTTTAAGTATTCCCATCACTACAGTAGCATCTGAGTCTGCATTCAGTATTGGTGGACGTGTTTTAACAAAATATAGAAGTTCCACTCTTCATGAGCATGTCCAAATGCTTATTTGCACAAGGAGTTGGTTACGTGGATTTGTTCCAAATCATGATGGTAAATATTTATGCTATTTTTTCAAATAATATTTTAAATTGAATTTCTAACTGTTTTTTAATTGGTTGATTTTAGATGATGAAATTAGTGAAATTCATGAAGAAGAAGCGTCAACAGAAACGATGCATCCCCCTCAACATTCATGATTTTAGATGATAAATTTTTGTGTCAACTTTATTTTGATTTTCTAGAGACATTATTGATGGTAAATACTAGAAAGTAAGAAAAAGGGTGATGAGATAGTGAATTCCATGTTTGATTTCTTGATATATATATAGTTAAAAGTTGGATTTAATATGATCAATGTACATTATTAACATTTATTTTTCATTTTTTTTATTTTTTACGCATAAAAATGATAAAAAGATAAAATAAACTAATGACTTTTAATAACTTTTATGTGTGTTGAAATAAAAAATGTAAAAAAAAAAGATTAGGTAACCCATGGGTTGGCCCTAGGGCTTTTGGCCCATGAGGGCTTTTGGCCCTGAGGGCTTTTTAAAAATTTGACCCTATTAGTTAAAGGGCTTTTTATTCTTCTGGCCCTATAAAATAGGGCCAAAGCCCTATAGGGCCAAATATATTGACACCACTAATTCTAATAAATTAGAGGATGTTATTGGATGTAAACAAAATACATGCTTAGATATAACTTTTTGATGTCTAATTTTTTAAATAATAAAATAAAGACTTTATTGTGCACGGATACTTTTACAATTCAAGTTTAAACTTCATGTAATGCATCAAATTATCATAATGATCAAATTATCAACTGAACATTTATTCTTTTAGATATTAGTAAGAAATAATAACGGTAAAAAAGAGTAAAGGAATAAAAAAGTGGTATATTAGTTGCCCAAGTCTGTTATTATATTTCGTTTAATAATGGTATATGAAGTTGTAGCAAGGTAAAATAAAGTTGACTATATTAAAATATATAAAACAAACCCAATAGACCGCCAAATCATGATACAGGAAAATAACGTTAAAGCATGAGCAAAGTACAAAGTAGTTGCTAAACTCTAATGCTTCTGATATGCAGTGTTGTTAAACTCTGAATTCTCCAAAAATGCTTCCTGTGACAAAAAATTTAAAAACAAAACAAAGAAGAAACAATAAATAAATGGACATGACATTAATGCTATACAAAATACACTAGGTACACATACACAATTGTTTGGCGTTATAGAATGCATTCAATAGTGATGTAAAGGAACCAAAGTGCATAGCCAAATTGTCTGTCATTTCTGAACAAGCCCACTGTGTATCTTTGTAGGAAGATATCACATTGGTAAGAGATGGTTGTGCATTACCATTAGGTCTTTGAACACACAAATCATATTGAAAAATAACATCCTAACTTATCATGCATTCAACACACTAAAACCAAACAAATGACGTGAAAAATGGTAGATCTCATGTTTACCTTGTTGTGATTGTGAGTGTTCTTGTGTTTGCGTACCCTCTTTTTAATAGATTTTTCTAGATCTACCCCAAGTCTGGTGGATGTTAGATGACCTCGCGTAAGAACACGACGTGGGCCCTGTAGCTCATCCATGCTAACGGAACATTCATCACGCGCATGTGAGTTAATTGCACTTGGTACATGCGCAGCTTGATGCTCGGATTCCTTGTGTTCTTTGAGCTTGTGCCGAGCACTGTCCATGGCATCACGTAATATAGCAGCAACCTCTGGAGTAGCCACGAAATCCTGAGCAATATTGTAAAAATCAGAACACAATTCCCTAAAAATGGTCATGCTTTCATCAGAACGGTCCATGTCAATGCTACTCCTGATGTATGTGTGTCTCCGACTAACATTCTTACTCCATAGGGATAGAATGTATTGTGAGGACACTGCTATTACACCAAAATATAGAAGAACAGCAAGACTATGGCATCACAGAATACCATTCGATTGGAACATAAAGCAATCACATTGAACTTCTGATGACTGCGAGCAATACACGACTTGGTATCTGCTATACATTAACATATCAAACACCATCTTTTGTTGGTCAACTTCACAAACTATACTTGTGCCATGACGGTTGATTGAGGAGATGTCACAATCAGTCTTTTTTATAAATTCATCCTGAATGTATCGAAACATGGAGTTTGTATATTCTCTCTGGAACTACTTCTTTATTGGTGAGCTGGAAACACAAGGGATAATCCCCCTTAAATCAGCAGCGTCACACTCAAACTCCTTTTGCTCCTTGTCTATAACACAGTTTTGGTATTGGCGAACAAATTGCAACAAAGAGCTCTTACTGTTTAAGTACTTATCGAAGACTGAATGCATGCTCTCACTATGTTGTGTGCTCCTCATGCCAGCCCAGAATTCGTCCTTGAAAAATACTAGCACCAACATGTGTCGGTCAGCAAATATATCTGCCAATGAATAGAGAAAATACAAAATGCAAAAAAATAGCGTATGTTAACCCTTAAGTGCAACACCCATATTGACTATAAAATAACATCTATAAAGAAGCCACACAGAGGCAGCAATAAACCGGAAGATTATACTACCATTTAGCCACCTAGAGTTGTGGAGGTCATACTCTTCAATAAAATCGTGCCAATCTCTCTCAAATGAGTCCTTAGATTTGGATTCAAACACAATCCTCTTCATGCACGTGTTGAGCTGATCGAAACAACGGTAACCTACCAGCTTGTTTGATATCTTCTTTAGGATATGCCATATGCACCATCTATGACGTGTGTATGGTAATGTGGTCTCTAACGCAGAACGCATCTGCAGGGATTGATCTGTTATAACACATATGGGTGCCTTACCCATGCACTTCAACCAAGTACGAAAAAGCCATTGGAATGTACAAGTGTCTTCATTCCGCAATAATGCGCACCCAAGAAGCGTAGACGTCCCATGGTGGTTGACACCTACGAAAGACCCAAACGGCATGTTGTACCTAAACAATGGAAATAAAAAAAATGTTACGTAGGTGTAAACTCCAAATGCCTTAGCTGAAAAAAATCTAATTAAGTCGAACAAAAAAAAATAATAATTTGGTACCTGTTAGTCTTGTAAGTAGTGTCAAACGTCACAACATCACCAAAATATTCTCATGCAGCTCTACACCGAGCATTGGCCCAAAACACATTTCTAATGCTATGATTTTCGTCCACATCTATTTTAAAGAAAAAGTTCAGATTGAGCTCTTTCATCCGTGAGAAGTGCTTAAGTAACTCTTTTGGATCCGTCTCATCCCCGAAAATGCGTAAGTGACGACTAATGTAATTTCTAACATCCTTCTCTATAAAGGTGAGGTTGGCAGGGCCACCGGCGACATTGGCTAGTGCCTGGTATGTCTTACTCGGTCTAATGCCAGCTTGGTCATTTTGCTGTATCAGGTCCTTCAAATGCATACTTAGCTGACGGTTTGCTGAGAACATTCCAGATAGCTTCGGATTAAGCGGGTGTGAGTGGGATACCTCTACTCGAGAAATCCTTCACTGCTCTGTCATCTTATCTAATGCCAAATAGCAACGGGCTTTGCAGTTTGTTGAGGCCACCGTTTTCCTTCTCTTGGGTGCCTTTACACGGGATGTGTGGTATCCATCTCTGTTACAATACAAAGCCTGATTAACAACCACTCTCTGACCGTTTCTAGTTTCCCAGCTAGTGGTTCTTATTTTGACGACAAAACCAATCCTAGCCGCATATCGGTAATAATATGCACGCGCATCTTCTAATGTGTCGAAGCACATTCCCTCCTCGGGCTCTAGCTCCTCGTCACCAATGGCTTGGTTTATGACCTGAAAAAAAAAAAAAAAAAACAAATGAAACTCTACCTAATAGTTAACTATACAAAAGTGGCTAATTTCACTATCGAGTATAACAAATAATACACACTACTGTAATTTTAGGTGCTAATTTCGTTTTATTATGTATGTTAACGTGGATGTTAACTTCATATAATTATGGATGTTATTCATATGAACTTATTGATTGCATAATGCATGAACTTTACAGGAATGTTATGCATATAACTAAAGTGCCAAAATTGGCAGTTCACTAAATAGTTCAATATAATTATAACTGAGGATACAATTAGTACCATACTCGATACAGCAAATATTATATGACTGTCCTGGTGCTTGAAATAATAATAATAATAATAGCAATAATACTTCATACATAGACATAAAAACATGATATGTCTATTTTGATTTTTTTTGTCTAATAAAAATTTGTCAATAAATAAAATAAAATGTTCCAATCTTTTAAAAAGAAAATATAAAAATTTTATAGTTTTTTTTATGGATTAATGGGCTCGTTAATATAAAATAACTTTTATATATTTATTTATTTTGAATTTTCTAAAAAAATTATTGTTATTAAGGAAATTAAAATAAAAAAAATCCATAACTTGATAACTAATTAATCATAAGAAAAAAGAAGGGTTAAGTTCGATTTTGGTCCCCAACGTAGAGGTCAAAAATCGGAATCGTCCCTAACTTTTTTTTTTGCTACAAAATGGTCCCCAAAGTTTCAGTTTGTTTTAAAACCGTCTTTCAGACCAAAAATGCCCCTATCCCTTCTTCCCCAAAATCATGCAAAGCACCGGCAGAAACACAAGCATAAGCACCACCACCACACCCACCACCACCCACCACCTACCACCATCACCATCATCATCATCATCATCATCATCATGGAATCATAAGAACTCAGAACCAGAACCACCACCACCACCCCCCACCCACTGCCACTCCATCACCATCTGCATCACACCAACCAAAACTCAGAACATCAACATCATCATCGTCATCCTCATCAGAACCCAGAACTCAAACTCAGACAAACAAGAACTCAACTCAGAAAATCATCATCATCATCAAGAACCCAGAATCAACAACAATACTCTAAATTCAAATTTCAGCAACAACAATGTTCCACAACAAATTTCACAAAAAATTCAAAAATTTCACAAAAAATCCAGTCCACAGAATTCACAGAAGAAGAAGAAGAAGCGGCGGGTGGCGGTGGGGTCGGCGATAATAATAATAATAATAATAATAATAAGCGGCGGGTATGGCGGTGGTGAAGCAGGGGAGGGGAAGCAGGGATGCTCGCTGGCAGTGGTGAAGGAGGGGAGGCTGCGGCGGGCGGTGGTGCGGCGGGTATGGCGGCGACAGGCGGACAATGGCGGTGCGGCGGTGAGCTCGTCCCCCTTCTCTCCCCCTCCTCCTCCCCCCTTGTCGCGCCCCACCCCCCTTTCTTTCTCTCCCCACCCTCGCTTCTCTATACCCTTTCTTTCCTCTTTTTTTATTTATTTTATATTTATTTTATTTTATTTTATAATTTTTTTAATGAGGGGTAATTTGGTAATAAAAAAATAAAATTGGTAAAAAGGACGATTTAAAAAAAACTGAAACTTTGGGGACCATTTTGTAGCAAAAAAAAGTTAGGGACGATTTCGATTTTCGACATCTACGTTGGGACCAAAATCGAACTTAAACCAAAAGGAATTAAAAGCATGATTAATTATATCAAAAATAACATAAGTATTTATTTAAATAAATATTATTTCCTTCATCCACATTTGCACAAAAAAATAATAATAATACAGCATAGACCAAAAGGCCATAATCGACAGGATTTTAGAATAATAAATTATAGTGCCTAATCTTTCTTTTCTGTTGTCTTATTTGTTTCTTTTTTCTATTTAACCAAAAAAAATTAATAAGAAAAATCAAAAGATTTAAATACTAATTACCAAAAAAAATTAAATACTAAAAAAAAACTTCTTATTTTAGAGATCAATATGATAAAAATATTTTTAAAAATTAGAAAATATAACAAAAATAAAAAAAATATTTTTCTTTACATAAATAGCCAATAAATAATGATCAAGAATATTATGCATATAACTAAAGTGATAAAAAATACACAAAAAATAATCCGGATTATTACCATACCTTATCAGAGCTAGTGTAGTTTTTCATATTCTCATAAATTGATTGACTGACAACAATTTCATCGGGTGAATTCGTCTGTTGTTCAAATTCTTCAGCACCTTCTGCCATAGGTACTGTATTAAGGTCGAAATCAATTGCCATACAAATTACAATGATAAAGACGATTTCTTGTAAAATTTCTTAGCTTATACACTATTATGCTTGCAATGGTATTATTCTTGTGATTTTTGAATGAAGATGATTGAATTAACATAAGGTATATATTAGGGTAAATTACATGTTTTATATCTCTAATAATTGATGATAAATACCATAACGGACAAAGAATCAATTGCAATTATTTAATGTAATTGATATCATAATTTACCGTTCTTAATTATAATTATTATTAATTTTTATGGTATTTTTATATATAAAAATCAAATTATAAAAAGGAATATTAGGTATTAATTATAAAAATGCCTAATAAAAAGGGATATGATTTCATAATTAATATCATTAATAAGTAGATTTGATAAGAATATGATAAGTGGAATGATAATAGAGTGGGATAAAAAATAACACTGTTATTAAGGGATGTAAATGAAGTAAATTATGGAAAGTTTTGGCTAATTATGACTGAAAAGTTTTGGTTACCAAACTTTTTCCTTTCGAATCCGGCGAATTTTCGATTCGTCCAAACTAACTCATCTCCCGTGAGGTCATTTTTCAGTGAAGGACTTGACAACTGGTGGTATGAATAGCTGAAGGATGCTTCCAAATCCAAGGGGCCCAAACGAAATGGTCCACCCGACAACTATAGATAAAAGGAGGAGGACCTATCCCTCTCCCAGATACGTCATCATTTACTCTAATTAGCCGCCTTATTTTATAGACGTTTACTTCAACATCGAAATATCCTTGCAAGTGACTTCACCCGCCGACCCACTGACAATCGAAATTGAACTTTTTCTCGCAAAACTCGCGCCCAGGTCCAGATACCTTATTCCTCCTATTGTTCCCAACCAGCCGTTCCACAGACATCTCACCCTAGTGAGCAACCGAACATTTAAACAATCGATTAGAGTTCCTTTACGCGCTCTTTTTCTTTTAATATATGAAAGTTGAAGACCCACACTTAACTCTATTAGATATTTAGACGAGATGAAATAATCGTATAGAAGTTTCTTGATGCACATTTTTTTTCTCTTAAACACAAAGCTCTACAATAAGGTAGAGTAAAGAAATAAGACAAATAACAAAGACCAGTACCAACCTCAACTTTTTTGTCATTTTTTATCGATAACAAAAAGAATCTCTATAACTTTTAAACGAATTTGTAACAATATTTGCAATTTTTAAAACTTTCTTCTAAAAGTTTTTTTTATTTCTTTTCATCTAAATATTTTAAACAATATTAAAATAATACATCAAGCACTTTTTGTTGGAAATAATATACAATTTTCCCTTGAGAAAATACCTTTTACAGAGAAATAAAATAGACACAATCACAACACAAGAAGTTAACATGGAAAACCCCAATTACTGGAGAAAAAAAAAACCACGGCCGTTGTCAAATGACAACCAGAGAATATCACTATGTGAAAATTGTTACAACACATAGACTTCTTTTTCTCTAACACCGGCACCCCAGTATACCCACACTCTCAAAGCAAATATTTAACTACACCTCACAACACTCTCTAATCAAAGAGTATAAAGGAAAAGAAAAGTCAGATACAAGCTTTAAGTGTTTCCGACTGGTGCAAAAAATATGGAGAACTTAGCCTCCTATTTATAGCCTAGGCCACCCACTCCATTTTCTATCCTAAGCAATGTGGGACTAATTCAACCAAATCCTAACAATCTCCACCTTGATTGAAATAGTCACACATCTTCAACTTCCATAGTCAACACCGACAATTCTTTGCTGCCATTGTCTATACCGACAATCATAGTTCAGAGAACTATCATACTCCACCATGAAAGTATACTCACTTGGAATTAGACCACTCCAAGCATTTCGCCTTGGTACAGATCGAAACCTTGCTGAAAATTCATGGTGCAACTTCTAAATTGGCTTTTCCTGAAAGTTCTTCAGCCATCGACATAACTTCGCCACACACCTTGCATCTCAACGCCAACCAATGCCCATGTGCAATTGTGGACCCGATTGCCACAACTTATCCTTATCCATGGCAGTGCGGCAATACCATGAGGATACTTCTTATCTTCAACGCCTTGTGCAAACCTGATTGTATCAACACATCCTTGACTTGTATTTGCCACAAGCCAAAATTGATTCTTCCATCAAATTTCTCTATTTCAAGTTTCACAGCACTTGAATATCCTGACATTGTTGTATCCGTATACTGGAATAGTATAACTCAACTGTAGACCGCGCACTAGGAAGGGTCCCCAGGAAAGAGAGGTGGGTCACAATGGACACACTTAAATACCAAGTCTTTCCTTAGCCAGAACCTTTCCAAACTGCACTCTCACAGTGTCACACTGCCTTCCAGCAACAACAACAGCAACTAAAGATCAACCTCAAGTCACAGGACAAAATTCTTTTCTGATGTGGAAGGTCAGACTAGGCTGCAACCACAGAGCATACTAAGAATAAATCCCACCGAACCGAAGCTCTGATACCACATGTTGGGAATAATACACCATTTCCCCTTGAGAAAATACCTTTCACAGAGAAATAAAATAGACACAATTACAACACAAGAATTTAACGTGGAAAACCCCAATTACTGGAGAAAAAAAAAACCACGGCCGTTGTCAAATGACAACCAAAGAATATCACTATGTGAAAATTGTTACAACACATAGACTTCTTTCTCTCTAACACCGGCACCCCAGTACACCCACACTCTCAAAGCAAATATTTAACTACACCTCACAACACTCTTTAATCAAAGAGTATAAAGGAAAAGAAAAGTCAGATTCAAGCTTTAAGTGTTTCCGACTGGTGCAAAAAATATGGAGAACTTAGCCTCATATTTATAGCATAGGCCACCTACTCCATTTGCTATCCTAAGCAATGAGGGACTAATTCAACCAAATCCTAACACTTTTTGTGAAGTTCTTTTTTTATTGTCACGCCTATCTAATTTTTAAAATATTCTTTTATAGTATTAGGACAGATTTAGAACGCCTATCATAAACCCAAATATACCATACTTATTAAAAATATTTATTTAGTAAGTAATAAAAATTCTCAACATTCTTACCACACAACACACATAAATTGCCATTAGAATCAATTACATCAAACCTACTACTCAACCTATATTTAGTATTAATTCTACTGACTAATACAAATCAATAAAAATTTTAACTCGAGGTGGAATCAAACATATTTTTTCCAATGTTCTTAGGTCTTTTATCATGCAAAATTCGCACATAAGAATTAGTAGTAAACAGTCCATTTTTATTAAGCTTCCACACAACTGTGTTGCGTCTCTTCCTCTTGTCAACTCAGCAACTTGAAGAACACTATGAAGTTGATTCAGCAATTCTAATTTCTATTGGTATAAATTTTTTTACCATTAAAAATTTTAAACCCACTCTAATCTATCTCAAAATCTACATTTTTTTATGGTAGATCTTTTTGTTTAAAATAAAAAAAAGTCTTTAAAATGACACACAATGCAATTAATTATCTTTTGAAAATATAATCATCCTCCCATTTTCTATCTCTATAAACAAACCATTAATTATTTTCACTTTCGTCTAATACTTTTTTATTTAAAGTTGACAGATATCTTTTTAAGAGTCACTTTTAGTAAAAAATGTATGAACATATATTATCTGATTTGGATCAAAGTTATTACATGAATAAATAATCATTTTTCAAAGCAAACAATCTTTTTTTAAAAACCTCTACCGTTTTCTTAAAAAAATTTACGCACCTTTCACATTATGCGAGAAATTGAAAAAAGATATTCACTATTCTCTCCCATCATTTTATACGGGTTAAAATTCATTTAAATAAAAATAAGTAATATTAATATTATTCTAATCATTTTCTAAAAAAAAATTATCTTCTAAATTTTCAAATAAAAAAATATATACATATAATAATATTATTATGATTAAGTCATTTTGACAACAAACTAAGTTTAATAATTAAAAAATTGATAATTTAGTGTTTTAATTAAAGAATAAAAAAGGGAAGAAAAATAACTATAAGAAAAAAAATAATTAGACTTAGTTATAAAAGTAATTAGTTTATCTAACATTTAGTGACCGTGCTTAGAAGTTAGAACAATACGTTTTTCCTTTTATGTTATGTTTTGAATTTTTAATTTCAAATATTGATAAGATTATCAGGATTTTGTGATGTTGTTGAAATTATTGTTACTGCTGTTTTTGAATTTTTGGGTCAGTTGTTTTTTGAATTTTTGCTGATGATTTATTAATTTCAGGGTTTAGGTTGATTATTTGTTGCTGTTTTTAAATTTTTGTTGCTAATTTATTTGATTTTTGGCTTTGTTATGTTATTGGTGTTTTTGATTGTGTTGATGAGAGCTGTAATTTTTTTTTTCTGTGGTGTTGATTTATTAATCTCAATTATGAATGATTATTTGATTTTTGGCTCTATTATGCTGCTATTTTTGACATTGTTGATGATTTATTGATTTTAGTTATGGATAATAGTATTAAATTATTCATAAAAAATTAATTGCTGATAATAATATATTTGTGAATAATAATTTGTTTGTCAATCCTCTTATTTCAAATGATGCTGCTAATCATAATCTTTCAAATTCTAACTATAGTCAGTCACAAGCTTCTTTAAATTTACGGAAAAAAATAGATCTAGCTTGAAAATATGTTACTTTATAAATAGTGAATGGAAAGTCACAATATCAATGTTTATTTTGTCTATAAGTTTTAAATGGAGGTAGAATTCACATAATGAAAAAATATTTGGCAAAGAAATATCTTGCGTATTTTGATAATTGATGACAAATTTTTATGTTGGTATTTAATATTTAGATATTTTATTTATTATTTAATTTTTGAGTTTGTATTTTGATAATATTATATAGTTGTGCTTGATGACATTTTACGTAGTGTTTTAAATTTAAAAGATATTTTAAAATTTATATTAGATTATAATTATATTTTAGGATATTTATTTATTTATTATTTTAAAATAATTTTTTTGATTAAATCACAATTAGACAAATTAGACCAATAAATTAATAAATCAATAATTTCCGATAACATAAACTTGTTTTTTTTATTATTACGGTGATATATAATTGAATTAATGCATAAAGTTTTTTATTAGTATTAAGCCATTAAAATTAAAATTTTAAATAATTATATAAAAAGTTTTTAAAATATTATATAAATACTAAAATTTAACTATTATATATATAGAGAGTAATATTATATAGTTAATAAATTTTAATATTTTTATTAATATTTAATTAATTACAAAAATTAAAAATTATATTTTAATTTTAAATTTTAATAATATATAAATTTGGTATGAGTCTAAAGTATTAAATAGAATTAATAAAAAAATTAATTTTTTAATATTTCTCTTCATATGTAATATATTTTAAATATATATTTTATACACATAATTAATTTTTCTTTAAATCATTTATAGAGATTAAACTCTCTGTGATTTATAGAAATTAAAAGTCTTTAATTTATTTATGAAAAAGTGGTGCGTCAGCAGAGTGATTGGGATGAGGTGGGGCCCAGTGGAACAAGTTAGAAGAGTTCGTTGAAATGAAACTGGAGAATGGAGATCGCAGAAGAACAGATTCCTTTCTTTCTTTCTGCAGTTTCCAACAACCCAAACTGGCTTCCATCATCAATTATCTTCCTCACGATGTTGCCATCAAAATCGCTTCTCTCCTTCAGGTTCCGATTTCTCAATTTCCTTTTAATTTCTTCACTTTCAATGTTTCCTTTTTCTGCTTCGATTTTGCTTGACCCCTTTCTCCTCTGCAAAAGGTTCGAGATTTGTGTGCCTTGAGTTGTTGTTCCACTTTCTGGAGGGAACTCTGCGTCTCCGATTCCATTTGGGAGTCTCTTGTCAGAAAAAGATGGCCTTTACTCACTTCCTTCGATTTCCCTTCTTCATCATCATCGTCATCTTCATCTTCATCTTCCACTTCCTCTTCCTCTTCCGCTAATTCCCCGAATTTTAAGGTATTCCACTTATTCCCTTGTTTTACAGCTTGACCTAATTTCTTTCGTGTATCGGTAATCTGAATTGGGAATGTGATCAATCAAGTACTTGACTTTTGGTCTGTACTCGTTTAATTGGTTGCTGTTAGAAATTGATATGAATTTGTGTTATAACTTAGGTTTTCAATTGGGTTTAACAGAAGTGGAGGAAATTGTACTTAAAGAGGCATGTGGAGTTGGGAGTTAGGGCAAGGTCTGTTGAGAAGTTTGTGGAAGCTTGTTCCCGTTCTGAATCACTTGAAGTTAGGGACTATCTCAATGCTGTTGAAACCTTGATTGCCACAAGGTTTGGTTTTGAAGATGTCCAGAGGTTCCTCTTCAACCCTAAAGTCAACGTCTTGCTTAACTTGATTGGTGTCCACTATTGCCTCACATGTCTTGGGATTCAGGTATTCTTATCTTTTTTTTTTCCCAACCATGTTGTGATTTGTTTTGTTTTCGGTTTCATAGCTTTTTAATTTTCCCATTTTGAAACACTTGAACCGTAGTTGCAAAATCTAGAACAGTATGGAAATGTTCATGGACGAGTTTAATTTAATGTGTAAAATTACCCAAGGAGAACACCATAGTTTTGCGGGTTTTCGGGAAAAAAAAAAAGCCAAATTAGCTCCAACTAAAGGGAACCACTGTTTAAGATCCCAGATAGTTTTGGTTCCTTTCAATTGTTAATTGCTTCATCATGGCTTAATTTGGTGTCACTTGATGACCCTTGAAGTGATCACTGTGCATAAGATGTATCAAAAATGTATTTAGCATATTGTCGATGTGCAATTCTACATGCTACCGTCAACTTGATGTTCTTTCGTTTTTTGCGCAAGGCTGCAGTTAACATGATTGCTATTAAAATGTTTGATACTTAACACTTTGGATCAAAACACCTTTTTTTGGCTGAATTTCATGTTTTTGTTGTATTTTGAATTTTGAATACATGTAATAAGAAAGTCAATTGTGTTTTTTTTTTCCATGCTAAAACTTCTCTGTGAAATAAAAATATCTTCTGCTCAGTCTTGGACTCTTGGGTAGGGTAATACTATTGTTTTAAGCTTAATATCAATTATTTGGAACAACTTGCAAACACATGTTCAAGATTTCTTGTTCCTGTTTTTGTTTTTAAAAAAGATAACGTGTACCATTTTTGTCATTTGTTGCTCTCTTTGCAAGTTTTCATATTCAGAGATATAGATGGGCTTTATCTTATTCTTTGACTTTTGCAGTTTTTCTTTCAGAAGTTAAGTCATGATCTGTAAAGATAGATGTATAGCTAGGCATATAACTATTATTATAACATCTAAATTGATTTTTTTTTTAATCTACATGATTTTTTTCCTCTCATTTTATAACATCTCACATTTCAGCCTTGAACTGATAACATGCACATGAAAATTATAATGTTGGGTTAAAGTTTTGAAGGGCTATACCAGAATTTAAAATTACAAACTTGTATAAAAATCATTTCAGTGTTTGTAATTGATATCTAAGCGTGTTGATTGGCAGGGCGACGAACTCGTAGAATCGCTTCGGGCTAGTGAGATATCTGATCGGCATGTATGCATCAAGTGGTGGAAAGTTGGGAGATGGATCTATGGCTTCCGCAGGAGGGACGAGTCACATTCTCGTTGGGTTTCTTTGGCATATTTAGCAACAGAAGATGATGAACATGTTCTGGGGGTACTTCGCCGAGGTACCATTCATGAGGTTGTACGTGTTCAGATCTCTGCTGTTGGTCACACATCAACACCTTGGTCCTATAAGACTGATCAACTATAAGTATATATATAATTTATATAGCTATCAGTTTTAGTATGTGTATAATGTGGTAATAATACGTGTGTATCACTATCACTACTATTATGTCATTAAATACAAGAAAATAAGACAAGTTCAGATTACTTTTAAAATCAATCAGATTAAAAATATGCATAAATTCCATTCTTGTAAATGTAATAGATGAATTCGTGGAGGACAATTATACCATGCATTGAACTCCAATGTTGTTATTTAAGTTGTCACAATCAAGCACATAGAATGCTTTTCTTCTCCATGTTTTAATTCTTAGACCCCAGAGGAAGCTCTTTGTGATGTTGAGTCTTAGGCAGATTTCGTAGCTTTCTTTTCCTATGTACTCATAACTCCATTGGACGTTTCATTTCAATGATTTTCAAGTCATAAAGAGACCGCAACATGCTTTGTGTAATTTTTTTTTTTTTGGTTTACCCAAATGGTATCTCCCAACCCGACAGATTAAGGACTAATCCGTTGCGGATCTAAGATCTATTTAAGGGTCTGCCGCTGGTCAATGAGTTGCTGAGTTGTTGCATGCACAAGGTGGGGTTCGAACTCCCGACACTTGCTTAAGCGAACGAGTGAGCTGATCACTCGACCAACCCAAGTTGGTTTGCTTTGTGTAATTTTACACCTTAAAATTTTCATTCCGTTTTTAAGTCCAATTTTCATACTCTACTCTACATTGCCCCTGGTGTTATCAGAGTGCCATGCTATGAAATGAATCATGATACTTGTAAGAATGGATGCAAAATTAAAGTACACATCAAAATCATCAATTATTCATATAAAACTTTTCCATGTTGATTATAACTGGTTTATTTTGTGGGTGCAGAATAATTAATTACAAACCACTTAATGCATGAATAAACCACCAAGACAACCACTACTACTACCCATATACATATAATCAAACACCATTGCCCTGAAACCAACAAACATTCACAAACACAAAAAGTCATTCACAAACTGTACTAATTACAGTACTTAACAACACACTCAGACTAACTTTGTCAACATTAATGAAACTATGATCCATTTGTCTACTTGGGAACCCTGCTGTGAAGGGTGAAAGCTGAAAGGAAGATGAGTAACACAACAACAATGCTGCCAAACAAGCCCACAGCAAGGGATCCAGCAACATGCTTACAGAAAGTGTCATATGCACTGCAAATTTTATTCCAATGGACATGGCTGTTTCCCTTTAAACCTATGTATGCAACACCTGCACCTGCTCCTGTTGCTGATGCTATTATCCCCAGTATCAGCTGCACCACACCATGACAAATAACACTCATGGGTTATTACTTATTTATCTCTTGAAATGCTAGCTAGCTTATAAGGTGAAAATATGATTATTTTATTAATTGTTACCGCATCCCAGAAGAGAAAATGAAGGAGAAACTTGGTTTTCTGATGTGGTCTCTGGATCACAGAGAGTGATGCTAGCGTGGTGATGATGCTGTAAAGCCCAGAAACCGAAAATGCAACCACAAAATATCTGCATAATTTTATATCATAATATGTCAAATTTCTAATTGTAAAGCGTCAACAACAATTAATATTTGTTAAATACATAAAAAGAATTGAAATAATAAGTAACACAATAAGGCAGGAGAGCCTCCTTACAAATAACGTACAGTAAAATATGACATGCAAATCCAAAAGCCATCATAATTACGTACATACCAGAAATCAGAGTAAAAATTAAGGGAAAACCCTCATGTATTAATTAACAGTTCAACTAAGACTAAATTTTCATTCTCCTTTCTTCTTGAAGAAAAAAAAAATATTTAATTAGTGTAGTTTCTTTATTTTTTCTGTTTTAACTTTCTTTATACTAATTTCATGTTGACTACAAAAACATAGACCAACATATATAGCAAACACTTCGTATATAGCCGCCACATATATAAGCAAAATTGTTATATGTATAAAAAAATAGCCACCAAATCAATCACGACATATTTGTGTACGAATAGATGTATTGTTTAAGTGATTTTTAATATATATTTTATATTTTAACGTATATTAAACACGGATAATTAATTTGGTGACTGATTTTTTACGTTCATATAGTATTTTTGATATATAAAGCTTTATATATGAACTTACACAAAGGCCGGTGAGTATCTCCACTTGGCTGGTTGTGGCACAGGCCTACCTTGGAAAAGCACCAATTCGGTTTGATTACCAGTGACAAGCACCACTACTGCCACAAGTGAGGCTGCAAACAACAGAAACCTTAATATCACATCCAAATTAGACAAATCGACGCCGGCCGGAGCCGGAGTTGGAGCTGTCCTGTTCTCAGGTTCCCCTGGCTTCTCTGTAGTAGACATGTTGTCACCTTACTTAGTTTTCAATAATGGAAACTAAGGAAGGTACTTGTAGTATAGTAGCAGTGTTATTAAAAGGATAAGAATAGTTGAACAATATAGTTATGTCTAAATATGTATATATAGATATATAGATATATATAGATGGATGGATGAACTTGAATGATGTGTGAAATAAAAACAAATGGAGGAGTTAGAGTTTTCCTCACGCTATGGTTGGTTTGAACAGTTGCTTGTTAGTTGGTATGTGTATGTATGAGGTGATTCACACATAGCTAATAGTCAATAATCTTTACAATATATGTATTTTTTATTAGTGCACTTAATCCTATAAACTTTACACGAAATATATATACATTTGAATATATTCTATAGGTGCTTAATTTCAAGATTCACATGAAATATCTCTTGGGGTTGTTTTTATTTGGATTATGAATTGATGTGTGTTTGTATTATAGGGCTAGAGGGTAGAAACTTGTGTTAAGTGTTACATCCATAGCTATCATATGAATTATGAAATGATTTCTTGTAACTCTTCCAACTCTAATTTCTGGTTAGATTGATTTGTCTTATGTGGCATATATACATATATGGAACAATCATTTTTTTATTTCTCACTTATCAATTATCATGATTGAATAAATTGAGAGTCAAGGTTGTGGTTGGTATAATAGATTAAATTTTTTGGATAATGTTAGAAAGATAAAAAATAATTCGTTTAATTATGTTAAATTTATTTTATTTAATATTTATTTATTATAAAAAGTATTAAATAAAATAAAAAAGTATATTTTAATAATTTTTTATTAATATATTTTTATTAGTAAACATTTCTGAAAATTTCTTATATCATAATATTCTATTTTGGTACTCATTAGCTATAATAAATTATTTATCTCTTAGAAACATAGATTTCGTAACTTTCCTTTCTTTCAAATAAATTATTTGCCCGGATTTAATTTTTATTATGTTCAAACTTATGAAATAAGTATCGTTTAATCTGATCATCACATGGGCTTGGACAGAGTCTGAAAAGGATTTTAAGAAAAGGATTTTTGACATACATAGGAAGATAATGGAATTTTTCAGTTTTTCATTAATTGCTTTTGGATTGTAAGGTTCTATATAATATAAGAAAGAAGACTTTCCAGTTCAAAGTCATGGGAAACAATCCAGAAGTATATAATCATAATTATGACGGCTTGATAAATGAATAAATGGATAACTACGTTTGAATAGTATTTTTACGTTAAAATAATAATTAAATATTATTCCGTATTATATTTAATAATTTAATTAAATATATCAAATTATATACTAATTTTTAATTATTATTTTTATATTAAAATATTTTTATTTGAATAATCATTAAATTAGTAGAAAAATGTTAGAAGTTAATTAATAATATTTAAAAATATAAATTAAAAAAATATTGTTAAATTATTAAATTAAAAAAATTAAATAATAATTAAAAATACTGATAAAGTAATAAATTTTTATGGTTATTGAATTTTTCTTATACTAGTATCTAGGAGTGTTGCGTATGCATTCTAAGTTCAATTGACTAATTTAATTTGAATTCAATTTCTATATAGTATGCATTATTAAGATAAATTGCGTGTGAATGATTAATATTGATCTAGAATGTTTATCCAGCTTGATGGTGGGTCATAGTCGTCATTGAAGAAGGGCAATCCTGGCGGAGAGAAACATGGGAATGCTATATTGTTCATATTCTCATTAGTGTCTTTCACTAACTATTAAATATTATATTTTACTATTTAATGTAATTTAATCCCACTTATTTGAAATGATGTGACCCCCTACCCCTACGGAAAGAAAGGTTCTAATATATTTGTTCAATCAATCCTCTCTTTTTTCCATGAAAGGTTGAACCCAACCAAAGCTAATTATTAAGGTGAATGCGGATTGAATTGGGTTGAATATGACTAAAATTTTGATTCGATCTATATTGAAATTATCGAATCGAATTTAATATTCGTAGTTTTTAAATTTGGATTCGACCCAATTCGATTCGCACATTTACAGATCAAATCGAATATCAGATATATTTATAAAATATAAAAATATTTTTAAAAATTTATTTTTATTAAAAAATATCAATAAAATTCATGTTTTATTTTTTTAAATATATTTATTTTTAAAATAATATAACATATATCAATATACTAGTTAACTAAGTATATAATCAATGAATATACTAATTAATCATGTAATAACTTTATGTGATTAATTAACTAGGTATATAGTCAATGAATATACTAGTTAACTAGAGTTACTAAAGAGAAGTATATAAAACGACAATAATTTGAACAAATAGATATAATATTTTTTATTGATACATATCATTAAATATTCTCTTATTTTCATGGCTAATTCTTTTTATTTTTATTTATTGTGAATAATTTCTTGTATGTAAATATAGCGCAAATTAATTTTAATATGGAACTAAGGTTGGTGTTGGACGGCGTTATGGAGAGGAGGAGAGCTTTACATTCGTATGGTGTCAGTTCACATACAAATCGGACCGAGGAAATTGTCCTAGCCAAATCGGACCGTGCGAGTTGCTCAGCCTATATCCAAAACTTCGTTAACAAAGAAAATGGACCATGCGATTACCTTAAAGTTATATAAAAAAATTTTGTTCACGTACAAGTCGCAGGGTCCGATTTGCTTAATGTTATTTTCGTTCCTCCTCTACATGCAAAACGGACCCTCCGATTTGCTCAAAAAAATTTCAAAAAGTAAATCGTTGGGTCCGATTTCTTCTCACCATCTCTGAACAAAAAACCTGTCCCACATATTGGTATAGCTCATCCTCATCCCATAACCCGGCAAAGCACACCCAACTCTTCCATAACAAAAAAAATCAGCCTAAATATAGCTTACTAATTAATGTACCTCAAAATTAGTTTTCCCAATGAAATGAGCGTATGAGGAGTTTAGTTTGTGCATCATTTTCTGTGTGTAGAATTTTCCAATGAAATTCGATCAACCGTCAAGAATGAACCAGAACGTTGTAGAAAGTTAGAAACAAACATAGTTTAGCGAGTTAAATAATTATGTGAACCAGAAAATCAAGCAACGTTGACGGAGAATAATTATAGCCCAAGAGGCCATCCATTTCATGAGGATCAAGAAAGGTGTTTGTGGTTATATGATTATTAAGATAGATTTAAAAAAAGCTTATAATCTTTTGAAATGGAAATTTATCAGGGATACTTTAGTTGAAGCTAGACTACTAGAGTATCTAGTTAACCTAATCTCTTATTGCTATTCATTTGTGGAGATGAAAGTTCTGTGGAACGGTATCCCATCTAATTCTTTCATTCCTTTTAGAGGTATTCGACAGGGTAATCTTATGTCACCGTATCTCTTTGTTTTATATATAGAAAGACTGTTTCAGATTATCTCCTTTGTTGTTAATCAGAATTTTTGAGAGCCGATAGTATTAAATAGAGGTGGGCCGAAACTCTCCCATCTAGGTTTTGCTGACGATATTGTTCTATTCAAAAAAGCTTCCATGGAGTAGGTTGAGGTTGTACGGGACAATCTGAATTTGTTTTGTAAATGTTCGGGTCAAAAGGTAAATTATGCTAAATCCTGTGTTTACTTCTCTGAGATTATGTGCTTCTCTAGGAAAAAAGAACTGAGTGATGCTTTGGGAATGAAGCTAACAAACAATATGGGTAAGTACCTTGGAGTCCCTCTCTTTCATGGTCGTTCCAAGAAGGATGACTTTCAGTTCATATTAGACAGAATGGCTAATAGACTTAGTTCGTGGAAGGCTAAAAATTCTTCTCTTGCGGGCAGAGTTACTCTCACCCAATCAGCACTGGCGTCTATTCCTTCCTATGTCATGTAGACCATAAAACTTCCTCTAAGTATTTGTGATAGCATATTGATAAAATTTGCAAGATTTTTTATGGGGAAGTGTTAGCTCGGGGAGGAAACCTCACCTCATGAGCTGGGAGAAAATTTGCCTTTCTAAAAGCCAAGGCGGTTTGGGCCTCAGACCGGCTAGAGTGTTGAATAATGCGAATCTTATGAAGTTGGCCTGGAAGCTAATCCATAATAAGAATGTGCTATGGGTAAAGATAGTCCGCAGCAAGTATGGATGTGGAGATGACTCCCTGCCACTTATCACAAAACATCTATCTTCATCTAATGCTTGGAAAGGTATCTTTCATGTTTGGAAGAAGTTTGCCGATAATCTTGTTTGGAGACTTGGGTCTGGTGAAAATGTTAACTTCTAGACTGATCATTGGATGCCAGGGGTACACCACCTGATTGATTTTGCTCAGCTCGAGGTGTTTTATGATATGTTGGAGGAACGTGTGTGTGACTATGTATCAGACCGGAGGTGGGATCTCAATCGAATTGCATTAGTCCTAGGCGACGATTGGATTCCTGTTTTTAGGTCGATGAAAACACCTGAACCAGAGATGAGAGAAGATATTCTAGCCTGGCTGTTGACATCAAACGGTGCATTTTCTATCAAGTCAGCTTGCTCTCTCTACCTAAGCCCCTCAGATAACTCTAAAGCTAAGTTGTTTTCGAAAATCTGAAAGCATGAAGCTCCTCAAAAGTTGCGTATTTTTTGCTAGCTTGTTGCTAATGTGGTGCTATTAACAAATGAGATTAGAGTCAAAAGAAATATGGCCCATGATGGATCTTGTGTTATTTGTGGTGAGGCTACCGAATCGATGCTCCATGTAATCCGAGACTGCAGAGTCACGAGACAAACATGGATGAGCATTGATGCCAGATTCAGATTTGGTAATTTTTTCAACACCCCCTCATCCCTTGATTGTTGAAGAATTTATCATCCCAATCCCTCTTCAAAGGGGTTCATTGGCCCCTCCTTTTTGTGTGCACAATGAATGCATTTTAGCTTCGTCGAAATAAGGTTATCTTTGATAGCGATGAGGCCGTAGCAGAGAATAGCATTCAATTTTTAGCCTTCCACTTAGTGAAGGACTACTCGTTGGCACAGCTCGAGCTTGTTCAGAGCAGGAAGAAGGTTTGCAATTTCATTGAAAGACAGATCAAATGGAAGCCACCAGATCACCCGTTTATTAAGCTCAACTCGGATGCCTCTGTGTTAGATAGAGGAAGAGCAGCTTGTGGTGAGATCCTAAGGGACTCAGATGGAAGACTTATAGCTTGCTTTAGTGCTAATTCGGACGGCGGAACAGTGACGAAAGCGGAGCTTTGGGAAATTTTGCTAGGCTTGGATCTAGCCTTGAATATTGGTTGCTCTCATCTGATTATTGAAGCGGATTCTGTTGTTGCAGTGAAGCTTTGCCTCCAGGAGGGAATTGACTTACATGCTATTAGATCTTTAGTCTTGGCTATCAGAAACAGATGCAGCAGGCTTACTAGCTGGAATATTCATTACCAATTTCGGGAAGCAAATACTTGTGCCGATAGGTTGGCTCACTTTGGTCATAGTCTTTCATCTGGCTGTCATATTTTTCTTAATTTGCCTTCCTGTATTTCCTTAGCTTTTCATGCTGATTCTATAGGTATTACTCTCCCTAAAGTAGTCTTTGTTTAGTTTTCTTGCTTTCTTTGGCGTTTCTGCCCCGATGTTTATAAAAAAAAATCTCAGATATATATAAAGTAAAGTGATAATTCCATTCTCAAGAATTTTAATTTTGGATTAATTAATTTAAAAAATATCAATTAAATCTTTAACATAATAAATAGTGAAGATATATATTCTTTCGTCAATAAATAGTGTGAAATGAAATAGAATTGTTTATGTATTTCATTATCTATAATAATAATATATGATTTGTTGTTGTCACATAAACATAAAAATGATATAATTTTGAATAATAAAATATTCATTATCTTTTTGAGTTATATAACATTTATCACGAATTCTATAAAGTAAAATTTCACTCTAAAATTTGTTATTTACATAATGATCTTCTTAGAAATTCTTAAAAATTTTTAACCACAAGACTATACATGTTAAATTATTAACAAATAAATACTTAAATGCGAAAATATACTTAAATTTATATTATTGAAAGAGTTTGGTTCTTTTGATCTTTTTCAACCAAAGCTTTCTATCTCTCTATTATAACTGAATCACAAAACTCCTTTGATGGAAAAAAAAGTTACGAAAATGATTTTGGTGTGTTGGGAGACCAAAACCTTAAAATAACTATTTATATTTGAGTATGACACTCATTAAACCATAAAACTCAAATAAAATAATATCTTTGATTTTATTCTCATTTAATTCTAAATCAAAAGTAATAATAATTTATTTAATTCAACATTTATGATAATAAATGAGATCACTGTTTATTTAATTTAATTTGTGATTATAATTAATATATATTATCCATAAATAAATTATAAAATAATAATTTTTTAACAGATTTTTCATAAATAGATATATCATAAGAGGTAATGACCAATTCGGTACCCGAAAGATTCAAACGCTGACATTTTGGTACCTGACTGTTATTGACAAAAAGGTACCTGAATGTATAAAATTTTTGCCAAGCGTGTCCACGTGCTTGCCGGACAATAGCTCCGGTAAGTACGATGCTTACGTGGACGCCGATTTTTGCTGACAAGATGAGTTTTATATTAGATGGAATTTGTAATTAAAACTATGGTTAGCCTACCTGAAAATTAAGTTAACCTAATTCATTCTAGTTTTTGCCCCAATTTAATTTTTTTTCTAAAATCCAATTTTGCTCTCTTCGTTCACTCGTAGAGCAGGATCCCAATCTGGAAGATGCAAGCAACTAGGGCTCGTGAAAAAGGTGGAACCGTGAGAAAGCACTCATCCATTCAAGCCTTCGACGTGGATGGTGGTTCAGGAATTGTGAGTAAAATCTACGATGGGTGTTACTTTTGTCCCCTTCCAGTGGTTCCATTGAAGTCGAAGACAAGTAGCAACCCTTATAGATGGTTTCTACGTTGCCCTATATGGAAGGTAAGCTTAGAATGTTGATGGATACGTGACGAAATGATGCAATCTTCTTGGGTTTGTTTTCTCCACTTATTCAGATTTAGTTTTCGATTGCACTTTGATTCATAAAATTTTTGTGTCGTGCTAGAACACACAAAGACGTTGTGGGTATTTTCAATGGTTGGATGAAATAGAAGATCAATGTGTGGAAGGAGAAGTTTCTTCGAAGAATAGCAACATGGTGGGCATAGCAAAACCAAAGAAGAAAAGCAGAGTCAATCTGGAGTGTAGTGATGCCCGGAAAAGGGATAGGATGATGATGGTGCTTTCTGTGGTGAATGACATGAAGGAGCAACTGAAAAGGGTTGAGTTGTTGTTGATTGTTATCTGTATATTGTTTGGGTTAAATCTGGTTTTGAGTATGCTTTGTTTGGCTAAGTAGGAAGACAATGGTTAAATGTAAGAGTTTAAGAATGAAATTTTATTTCTTTGTAATGTTCTCCTCATTGTAATTGAGATGAATTAATGGATGCTATGTTATTATTATTCTGTGACTAAGTTATTGTTGTTGAATTGTGAGCAAGCTATATATAAGATAGGTAAGCATTTAAGAAAAGATGTCATAAACAGAAGCTGAATAAAACACCTGTCTCATAGCATGAAATCATAATCCATAACTATTTAGAGTAACATACTTCAGACCCAAAATAATACAAGATGGCCCCAAAAAAACCTAATATGGCATAATAACACTTATGTTCATAGCAAGTACTACTAATCCAAGATGACAGTAACAAAATCACAAAAAACTTGGTTAGCACTTAACATGCCATAATGACACTTAGGTGCATAGTAACTACATCAGGTCCAACATGGAACTAAAAACAAAATGAAAACCCAATAAAGTAAGGTCACTTCTTGTTGCTTACTGAAGGCTTTAATGATTGTGGTCCAGATTACTTTTTCTTCTTTAAGGATGGGGTGGGCATGAAGCCTGTGAACCTGCTCTGTGTGGATGGGCTCGCTGCTGCCATGGTTTCTCTAGTCACACTTGGTGGCCTAGATGTGGCTGAAGGTTGGGCTTGAACAGTAGGCCTAACCAATGAACCTTGTGGCATTAACCCAGGTCCACTACTTGGTCCTGCAACATTGGTTGGTGAGGGTGGAATCTGAGATTTAGACCCAGCAGCATGCCTGACAACCCTAGGTTAAGCAGGGGGTGGTGGTGCAGCTGCAACATTTTGTGTGGGAGTGGGAGGTGTTGTTGAGCTTGCTGTTGTTCCTCTTCGAGTGGTCTTGCTCCTTCCTCTTGTTGGTGGTATTGGTGGTGTTGGTGCTAGTGGCCTTGCTGCCACTGGAGGTGGTGGTTCTGAGCTAGTTGCTGGTGTAGTGGCTGCATTAGGAGTGCAACAGTTGTTGTAGTAGACACATCAGGCTCAGTGTTCTATATCAGTAGGGTCATTAGTTTAAAAAAAGGCTTTCTCAGTTCCAGGTCCAACATTTTGGAAAGAATAAGGTTTGCTAAAATACAATTGTTTACCTCATCAGGCTAATTTTCTGGATGGTTTTGAGTGAGGTCTTCCTCATCTGCAACATGTGCAGCCTCCATGGTCTCCTCCCAGTTAGCTTCTTGGTCTCTAGCTTCATCCTCATAAATTCCTTCTTCTTCAGCTGCTGCTCCAGTTGATCTCTCAGGGCAAGTTCTACTATTATGTCCAACCTTGCAGACAGACAATGAATAAAGTAAATCAGCATTCATCAAATTTAGAAATGATTCAATGATATTATGTAAGTAGATAGTAGAGAATAAATTTGTTTGACTTACTCTCTTGCAGGTTTGACATGTTATCTGGCCATATCTTCTCTTGGCATTGTATTGGCTCCCAGAATTTTGCTCGCTGCTGTCCTTCTTCCTTTTCTTTGAAGGTCTGCTAATAGGCCTCTTGTATGGAGGAGGCAGACAAGGCAACCCTTCATGATGCTCCCAATACTCTTGACTTGGTATGCTGTTAATGTGAAACTGGTAAGTCCTGTTGTATGCCTCAATGGTGAGCTTGTGATGGACATAGTCTTCAGGCTTCTCATTCTTCCTCTGGATTGCTGCAATACCATGACAGCATGGTAGTACAGTCAGCTGCCATTTTCTGCAGGAACATGTTCTCTCTCGTGTGTTCACCCTCACTCTATGTTGTCACTTTCTGACTTCAAATTCGTTGTGCTCATCATCACCACATCATTGTGCCTCCCAGTAGTTAGCTTGTTTTTTCTCCTTCTCTAATCTATTCACTTGTATAGGGGCTATTTGTCCAGTGTAAGCCATCAGTGCATTCTTGTGAGTTGCCATCGTCTTCATGATATAGAACCTGAGCTCCTCAAGCATTGTCAATATGCTTTTCCCCCGCAGACCCACAATGATTGAATTAAACGATTCACAGTTATTGCTAGTCAAACTATCTACCTTTGGCCACTCAGAAAACCTGCTTCTCGACCACTGTTCTTGCTCAAATTTATCCAAATACTCTCACGCCTATTTATTGATCTATTTCACATTAGCCATTTCATCCTTGAACTCTTGATCAGTAATTGCTTTTGCACATTGCCAGAATGCTCCCTTAAGTTCCTTATCCTTTCATCGTTTGTTAGGTTTCTCCAC